>NC_044033.1:138879856-141279856 GCF_901765095.1 Microcaecilia unicolor
TATCTGGTCAGCTGAGTTTCACTGTATTAGCACACAAATGTATGGAGAAGAATTTGGAACACTGAGAGCCTGTTTACTAAAGTACTTTAAAATGGCATGAAAAATACCATAAACCTACAACCCTATATCATATATACATTTTTATATAAAGTGGATCCTCAGAAGGCAGGCTAGACTCTACTTTGTCTGCCTATGGCCTCTCTCTTCATTGATCCAAATAACCAATATAAATGATAACTTCAAGTCAAGCTTCAAATATGTGCCCAAAATTTCACAAAACATTTCTCAAAAAACTTGACTGCAGCCACCTCTCCCGACATGAATTCATGTTTTGAAAACACTTCGTCAGGGTGGAGGCACCAGAGAACATTGTGTAACCAATACATGAAAGATTATTCATGTAGCCACCTTTTCTGACATGAATTCATGTCGGGAGAGGTGGCTACAATCAAGTTTTTGGCATGTATTTGAAACTTCACTTGAAGTTATTATTTATATTCATTATTTTGATGGATGAAGAGAAAGGCGATAGGCAGATATAAAGTAGAGTCTAGCCTACCTTCTGAGGATCCACTTTATATAAAACTTTATGGAATAGGGTTGTGTGTTGATAGTATTGATCACATTTCCCTATCAATTGATGCTGTATTAAGTTACCACGGTGTATAAGGCTTAATGAAAATTACCATGACATTCACTAAACTGCTCCTGCCATGGAATACTTCTTTATAGGTAGGGTCAGATTTATTTCATAGTATGAGTGTGTTGGATAGTGGGGTGTGTTGGGAAGGGGGTGTGAGGGGCCGGGGTTACCAAACTATGAACTTTAAATATGCCCACTGGGGACTGCCTGAGAATAAGGTGATCTTATTTTTTAACACAGTAATTAATGATGTGCATGTTTTCTTTGAGGTGGCCTAATTATTGCTATGTCAAATCAGTGGTAAAGCTAATGAGCATATTTGTTCCAGCTTATGCACAATACTTGCCTTACTGCAGCTTAGGAATTAGGCCCCTGAGTTAGCTAAGCATTTTGATTACCTGAACATCCACGAAGACTTTATTACCCTAATTTATATTACCTTGATCCATAAACCTCAAAACCTTTGACAACTACCGTCATTACAGTATCTTGGAAACAGGGCCGTGCCAAGGGTCTCTGGCGCCCCCCTGCAGACTACCAGTTGCCCCCCCCCCCCCCTGGCTCCAAGGCAGTGATTCCCCTCTCACCCCTGCCCTCCCGCTCCCATGTAGGAACTGCCCGCCCTCTTCTCCCCCCCCCAAGATCCCGTTCCTTTTTTTTTCTTTTAAATTTACCTTCCTCCGGCAGCGCAGCGTCAGTGAAGGAGGCGGGGCAGTGAGCAGCGAACAAGGGAAGGCTAGAGACGTCGGGACTGGGAGCGCCGCCTCCTTCACTGACGCTGCGCTGCTGGAGGAAGGTAAATTTAAAAGAAAAAAAAAAGGAACGGGATCTTGGGGGGGAGAAGAGGGCGGGCAGTTCCTACATGGGAACGGGAGGGCAGGGTAAGCACGCAGCGGCGGCGCCCCCCAGAGGATAGCGCCCCCCTGCGGCGCTTACCCCGCTTACCGCATCAGCACGGCCCTGCTTGGAAATATACCCACAAAGTTTGGTATATCTAAAATATATATATATATATATATATATATATATATATACATTCTGAACTACATGAAAAGAACCTCCTACAGTAATAAATATAAATTTAAAACTGTGTAAGGAATCAAGGAACCTACATATTTGCCATTCTTGTCTACCTTGTTAAGAGTAGAGACTATAAATGGAGAAAATATGAAACAGGAAATCAATTCAATGCAGGTAAGCACAAATTTTAACTATTCCAGAGGGTTAGGAAGAATAAAAACCTCAGCCATGCATTCTTTGAGAAGCAAAAGATTAAGAAAGGATTCTCCAGAGTTATGTAAAATTCTAAAGGGAGCAAAGAAGATAAATGCTAGCAAGCAATTTCAGCTATTGTCAAACAGAGGAACAGAAAATTATGAACCTAAGCTGAAAAGAGCTGGTAACAAAAACAAATTAAGCAGAATTCCATTATACAGTGAATAATCAAAATGCTTGAGCTAATTGCCATGGACAAAAAAGGGGTTTTTCTTTTTCCATGTTTAACCTTTCAGAACTTAAAAAAAAAAACCTCAAAGGAAGGAGAAGAAAATGTTACCTTAGCCATTATGTCAGCATATGCCATATACAGGAAGTCTTCCTCCAGTTTGCTGAGGGGAAAGAAAATTAACATTGTTTTCTATCTGATTAAGGTGCATGAAAAATCTGAACTGATAATCAACTTTCCAGTATAAGACTGTCCGGCCAATATTCCAAACTATTTAACCAGCTAGAAATGGATGGTTAAATGGCTTATTAGCACCTAACTGCAAATATTCAGTGGGATTTAACCGGTTATTTTCGCTGAATATTCACAGTTAGCATCTACCGCATAATCAGTTAAATCAGGGGATTTATCCACTTAGGCACTGATATTCAGCAACTAACTGAATAAGTTCAGCGTTTAAGTCTGAACACGTAAATAGCAGTCCTATCTTTAACCACTAACAGTTAACTTTTCAGTGGCCAAAATAAAAAAGAACTGGATATTTAATGCCGGCAGCCAGATATGGCCCAGAATTGAATATCTGAGTTTAACACCAGCAGTAGACAGCAAAAATACTGCCCACTGTCAGCTAAATAAAGGGGGGGGGGGGGGTATATGTTTTCTTCCCTTTATAGTGCCGTGATCTAGCCGTTACCACAATGCTATATGCATATGGGGGGCAATTCTACAACTGGGAACCTCCAATTAGGATCCAGGAGGGTGTGCATAGGAAGCCTATTCTATAACAGAAAGTAGGTGCCTACTAGCCTAACTGGATATTAATGTGCTTAAAATTTAAAGACTCACACTTACACCAGCCATAGAGCTGGTATAAGTATGTGTGTCTAAGTGTGGCATAGATGCACATTAACTTACAATATTCTGCAAGTTGTGCAACTAAGTAGGAGCCTGCCAATGTGCCACCCATGCTTTTCCTCTGTTTGTACCTCCTTACAAATATGCAGTATGTAAGTTAAGCAGGTATTTTCAGAATAGCAGTTGGCACCATGCTAGCATTTATATGTACAAGTACACATATATAACCAAACAGAGAGGGAAGTGCACATATACCCACATTAAATGAAGTTTCTTATCTGCAGCAGACATTCTATGAAAAAAAGTAGGATAAATAGCCTTACATGCGGATGATGTCATGGGAACACTCTCCAGCTTGTTTACTACAGTTTTTTAGAACACTGCAACTCTCATGTGCGTGAATCTTCCAGCGGTCCGTTGTCATGTGTGACCTAGCCAGTTGAATATTGAAGCTGATAGAATTGAACTCCAATAAGGGAGGACATGTAAGGGAATTTATCCTGCTGTCCTCAGAAAACATCTGCAACAGGTAAGTAGCTGTAAGACAAGCGGGATATAATAACCTTAAATGTAGGACTCCCTAGCTACAGACTGCTTTCAACAAAAAAGAGGATATGCAGAAGATCCTGCAACAGGCAAGGGTTAATGAACAGTGATAACATGTGAACAAGAACTTGTAACTTTTTTTTTTTTTTGGAAGGCAACCTGAAACAAAAAAATAAATGGGCCTAGGAGGGTGGAGTTGGAGTCTAGATCCCAAAGAGATTCTGAAAGACCATCTAGCCAAATCAACTATCACGTTGGGAGTCTTGCTCCAAACAATAATGGGATGTGATTGTGTGGACCAAAGAACACATTATAGCTCTGCAAATTCTCTCCATAGAGGCTTATCTCGACTACTGATGCAGCCATTACTCCAATATTATGAGCTGTCATGATCCTCCATCGACATCCCAGCCTGGGTGTAAGTGAAGGAAATGCAGTCTGTTGGCCATTTAGAAAGACTGCATTTGTCAATGGCAGCCCCCATTCTGTTTGATTAAAAGAAAGAAAAAGCTGGGTAAATGTTCCATGGGTTTCAGTCCACTACATATAGAAGAACAAATATCTCTTGCAGTATGAAGTGCGCAGTGCACTTTCACCTTTAGGGGTATGAAGTCTTGGAAAAAATGTTGGTAGAACAAGTGACTAGTTCAGAAAGAATTCCAACACTACCTTAGGAAGAAACTTAGGATGTGTGCACAATACCACTCTATTGTTGTAAAATTTTGTGTAAGGTGGATCAGCTACTAGGGCCTGGAGCTCACTGACCCTGTGGACTGAAGCGACCACTACCAAAAATAGGACCTTCCATGTCAGGTACTTCAGGTTACACCAATCTAGTGGCTCAAAAAAATGTTTTCTACAGCTGGATTAATATGACATTGAGATTCCACGTCACCGCAGGAGGCCTGATGGAAGGCTTCAATAGAAGCAAGCCCCACATAAAGAAAACAACTAAAGGCTGAGCAGAGATAGGTTTACCTTCTACTTGGTAATAAATGCCGAATGCATTTAAGTGAACACTAATAGATTTGGACTTCAGACCTGATTTTCAGAGATGTAGAGGGCATTCGAGCAGTTTTTGTGTAGGACAGGAAAAAGGCTAGGGACCAGAGATCAGGATGTCTAGGGAGCCCCAATCTTGAGTTATTAGCATTGGAATATTTCCCAGTCTCCATGAATCTTTGAAGGAAACTCCAGAAAGAAGAGTAAACCATGTCTGCCTTGACCAATAAGGGGTGTTAGGAACCATGAACCTTCAATCCCATTTGAATTTCAGAAAAAAAATTTCTATACAAAAGACCTTCTCCACTGAATGAGGAAGGCGTCCAAGGCTAGTGTGCTGTGTGATCCTAGACTAGACCAGAACTAAGGGACTTTGTTATTGTATGAGTAGCAAGAGATCTATCAAGAGGGTGCCCCACTCTTGAAAGATCTTCTGGGCTACACCCTTCTGCAGAGACCACTCATGAGGTTGCAGTACCTGACAGTCTGTCTGCCAGACAGTTGTCTGTCCCTAACCAAATATGTGGCTCTGAGGACATCCCTTGAGAGATGGCTCACTTCCAAAATCTGAGAGCTTCCTGACACAGGAGGTACAAACCCTTCCCTCCCTACTTGTTGATTTAGTACACTGCAACCTAGTTGTCTATCTGATTTAGAATTACCCTTGTTTGGTTTATCCACCAGGACAGCAAGTCCCTGAGTGGGGTAGTGACTGAGATGATGTCCTGAAGATTCCCTGTGGCTTGTGTCCACTGGGTTGATAGGGTTTATAAAGCTTGCCTCAAATCGAGGCATGCCATAGGCATCACATGAACTATGGAGGCTATCAGGCTTATTTTCTAAAGAGAAGGACGCCCATCTTTTGACACAAATCGGAAGATGGGCGTCCTTCTCCCAGAGGCGCCCAAATTGGCATAATCGAAAGCCGATTTTGGGCATCCCCAACTGCTTTCTGTCGTGGGGACGACCAAAGTTCCCGGGGGTGTGTTGGAGGCGAAGGCAGGACTTGGGCATGCCTAACACATGGGCGTCCTCGATCCTTAATCGAAAAAAGAAGGGCGTCCCTGACGAACACTTGGACGACTTTACTTGATCCTTTTTTTTGTTACGACCAAGCCACAAAAAGGTGCCTGAACTGACCAGATGACCACTGGAGGGAATCGGGGATGACTTCCCCTTACTCCCCCAGTGGTCACTAACCCCCTCCCACCTTAAAAAAAAAATTTTTCAAAATAATTTTTGCCAGCCGCTATGCCAGCCTCAAATGTCATACACAGGTATATTGCAGCAGGTTGCAGGTCCCTGGAGCAGTTTTAGTGGGTGCAGTGCACTTCAGGCAGGCGGACCCAGGCCCACCCCCGTTACACTTGTGGTGGTAAATGTGAGCCCTCCAAAACCCACCAGAAACCCACTGTACCCACATCTAGGTGCCCCCCTTCACCCGTAAGGGCTATGGCAGTAGTGTACAGTTGTGGGTAGTGGGTTTTAGGGGGCTCAGCACACAAGGTAATGGCGCTAAGTACCTGGGAGCTTTTTCTGAAGTCCACTGCAGTGCCCCTAGGGTGCCCAGTTGGTGACCTGGCATGTCAGGGGGACCATTTGGGCTTGCATTTGGCCATTTATGAGATGGGCGTCCTTAGATTCCATTATCGCCGAAAATCAGAAACCACCAAGTCTAAGGACGACCATCTCTAGGGACAACCTAAATGTCAAGATTTGGGCGTCCCCGACCTTATTATAAAAACGAAAGATAGACGCCCATCTTGTTTTGATAATACGGGTTTCCCCGCCCCTTCGCCAGGATGTCCTGCGAGGACATCCTCAGGAAAACTTGGGCGCCCCTTTCGATTATGCCCCTCCACGTGGCTTAGCATTCTGAACATCTGACATGCTGATACCTACTGACTCTGTTGAACTTCTGAAAAACTCTTGATGTGAAAATTAAAATCCATTGTGGAAGAATCAAAAATGTATGAGTCATATATCTAGTATAGCCTGGGTTCTTATGGATTCTTCTATTTTTGTGACAGGTTCAACTATGATTTTGTGTAGTTTATGATAAACCCTAGTAGCTCCAGCATCCAAATGTCTTCCTCTGATGTGTTCTTGGCCAACCAATAATCTAGGTAGGGGAAATACCCTTGGCGCTGATGTGAGGCCAAACAGTAGTATGTGATACTGGAAGTGGTATTACCCTCCTCCACATCTCAGATAATTCCTATAACTTGGATGTATCTGTATGTGAGTTTAAGTATCCTTTAAGCCCAGCTAGCAAAACAAATCTCTTCTTTTTATCATGGCTGTGAAGGTGCCAAGGAAATCATTTCGAACCTTTTTTGGCCAGATACTTGTTCTAGGCCCTTGAGTCTAGGATAGGATGAAATCTCTCTCTCCCCCCCCCCCCCCATTTTATTCTGTCCAGGAAGTATTTCAAATAAAATCCCTTCCCTTTTTCCTCTGGTGGAACAGGTTTTACTGCTTTGACCTGTAATAGGTAAGACAGTTCCTTGTAAGCAATTCCTGATACTGAGAACTTAATCTTGAAGCTCTTAGTGGGCAATTTGCAGGAATGCATTCCCACTGCAGACAGTAACCTACCCAGGCAATTTTTAGAACCCACTGGTCTGAGGTTAAAAGGAGCCAAATTACTTTTTAAAAAATTCAGCCTCCTTCCTATCAAAAGGTCATCCTGGTCAGTTATGGTGTTTGAGAGGGACAGGAAGGCAGAGGATACCTACACCTTTAGAGTAGTAGAATCTCCATTGCCATTCACTAAAATACTTCCTAAAGGAGGTCAAGCTGGGAGTGGACCTGAAGACAGCCTTAACATGTCCAAGTGCTACTTGATGACAGTAGTAGCATCTTGCAAATTTTCTCCAAAGAGATTCTCTCCATGTTACAGTATATCTGCCTGCTTCTCCTGCACTTCTGGCTTGAGGTCTGAGGCCTTCAGCCTTGTGAGTCTGCAGACACTAATTCCCATTGTGGATGCTCCGGACAATATATTGAAAGTTTTTTAAATTGCTCAGACCATGTGTTTTCTGCACTCCTGTTCTTTAATTATTAACTGATGAAGTTCATTGGCCTTCTCCTGGAGGAGAGTGTCAGCAAATTCCGGCACACTGCTCACAGTATTCTGCAAGTGCATGCTCATGAAGAGTTGGTAAGAAGCTATATTGGCAGTAAGCATAGCATTCTGGTACAACTTTATCCCAAAAGATTTCAAGGTCCTTGTTTGTTTCCCCAGGGGTACCAAGGTGTGAGTCTTCATACTCTTAGCTCTTTGAAAGCAGTTCCATCCACCATGGAATTGTAAGGAAGTTACAACTTCTCAAATCCTGCACCCTTCTGAACTCTGTATATAAAATAGATATTCTTGTTTAACTGCTGCATGGGGGGGAGGGGGGTTGTCTACTACATCTTCACTTGTTCTTGCCTCAGGTTCCTGTGAACAGGATTGTCACAGCTTCCATAAAGGGTCATCAAACTGGAGGATGACCAAAGTTTCTGCACTGAACTCATCTTCAGCCTGCAAAGAAAGTGGGACAGACTTGGTAATTGCAATGACAAAATCGATGAATGAGAACTCAGATTTACATCTCTCATATGATGTGAAGGGATCTGAAGAGAGAGGCTCTTTAGATAATCAGGAGCACTCAGATGCTGACTCATAAAAGTACTCTGTGGGAGACATTTGAGTCTCTGCCTGCCTAAAGGGACTGACCTCCTATTCAGGCCTGGGCCTATGGCATCAAGGCACTCAGGAAGCTTTCCCCTGTGAAGCTTCTGTTCACTGAGCAAGCTTCCTCCCCCAGTGGGCTGGAGATTGACACTTATGTAGTCTGAATCAAACTCGATGCCATTTGAAGCATTGGTGCCAATGCATCTCCTGCTAGCAGTGAATAGGTTTTGAAAATTGGTTGCAGAACCTTGAACCTTGATGTAATTGAAGCTTCACACTGGGCAAAGAAGCACGCCATGTGATCTTCAAAATTCCTCAGGAGCTTCTCCTCAAAGGCTGCCATTGACAAGGACAAAGTCAATACAGTCAGAGTGGCCACATCCCCCGGAGACACTTGGGGTGTATGTCTTGGCTCGTTGGAGACTGTCATACTCCCTTTGATGTCAGAGGATAAGCAGTCCTCATGTCAGGGATGCTTCAAGGGCACTGGCAACCTTGATGCCTCAATACTTTCAGTATTGTGCTTCTAAGGGGTCCAATATTAGTACGCATTGGCCTTTGCCCTAAATCTGTCATCTTTGTTTCTTGTTGCAATGAAGAAGAAGATGAATCTTTCCTCTTCCTTGGTGCTTGCAACATTTATATTGATGGACCAGACTTATTTGCACCAGAAATACATTTGTACTGTTTCTCTACCTCAGATTCCTCTTTCTCACATCTGTAAACATAAGATACAAGAGGAGGAATCATGATTGAGTCCCAGGCATTGCAGGCAACAGTTAGGTGTATCCGTTATGGATACGACTTTCTTATTCCTGGCACACTTTTTACAGTCACTGAAAACTTTTTTTCTGGGGCATGTCAGGAAAAATAGCCACAGTGAAATCAAACAACTCAGTTTTGAAAATTTACCCACCAGGTATCCATGGCCTTAATATGGCTTAAACCGGTCGCAGAAAAGAAACTTAGAATTGAAAAAACAAACTTTCTAGGGGAAATAAAAATGGATTCATAAATGGTCCCAACATAACAGATGATAGGACTTACATACTGGATGGAACCAAATTTTGATGCGAGCTGAAGGGAGCACAGAAAAGTGTGACTGATTCGCTCTGCAGAAAAATGGCAGTTGGCTAGGTCCCATGCAACAATGGTAGTCAGGAAGACACATGTGCATGCATGGTGTGGAGGGGCATAATCGAACGTGAACGCCCATCTCCATGGGCGTCTATCTCCGAGAACAGGTACGTGAAGGGGCAGGACAAACCATATTTTCGAAAAAAATGGGCGTCCATCTTTTTTCCGATAATACGGTTTGTGCCAGCCAAATGCATCGGATTTATGCGGATTTGAGCTGGGCGGTATCGTTTTTCAACGATAATGGAAACCAAAGGCGCCCAGCTCAAAAATGACCAAATCCAAGGCATTGGGTTATGGGAGGGGCCAGGATTCGTAGTGCACTGGTCCCCCTGACATGCCAGGACACCAACCGGGCACCCTAGGGGGCACTTGTAACAATTAAAAAAACAAAGCAAACTACCTCTGAAGTCCATAGCTCCCTTCCCTTGGGTGAGAGCCCCCCAAATCCCCCCAAACCCACTCCCCACAACTCTATACCATTACCATAGCACTTATGGCTGAAGGGGGGCACCTAGATGTGGGTACAGTGGGTTTTGGGGGCGGTTTGGAGCGCTCCCATTTACCACCACAAGTGTAACAGGTAGGGGGGGATGGGCCTGTCTCCACCTGCCTGAAGTCCACTGCACCCACTAAAAACTGCTCCAGGGACCTGCATACTGCTGTGATGGAGCTGGGTATGACATTTGAGGCTGGCATACAGGCTGGAAAAAAAAGTTTGTAAAGTTGTTTTTTTGGGGTGGGAGGGGATTAGTGACCACTGGGGGAGTCAGGGGTGGTCATCCCCGATTTCCTCCGGTGGTCATCTGGTCATTTAGGGCACTTTTTTGGGACTTGTTCGTGAAAAAAAAGGGTAAAAAAAAGTGACCCAAATTCGCGCTAAAACGCCTTTCTTTTTTCGATTATCGGCCGAGGACGCCCACCTCCCCTTGGCCAATAAACACGCCCCAGTCCCGCCTTCACCATGCCTCCAACACGCCCCTGTCAACTTTGGCCATATCCGTGACAGATTGCAGTTGAAGACGCCCAAAATTGGCTTTCGATTATACCGATTTGGACGCCCACAGGAGAAAGACGCCCATCTCCCGATTTGGGTCGAAATATGGGTGTCTTTCTCTTTCGAACATAAGCTGGACAGTGTTCTAAAATATTGTTGTAGACAAGTTGAAGAGTATTCCCATGCAAGCTCCAATAAATAACAACACCCATATGTAAGGCTGTTATATCCTACCTGTATTCTAAAAAAATGCTAATATTCTAAACATTTACACAGTAACATGCACACAATTGTGAGTACCTAGGTTATAGAATTACCCCAATGGAAGGTAATTTTGTAAAGCTTTTTCCAGTGTCAAGTTTTTTATGGTCACAGGAAAGGGCATTTATACAACTGCATAACTGCATATTTGTGTAAAAAGTATGCACACAGAAAGTGTGAACATCTTTTTATGCAAATTGTGTTAGTGGCTCCTGGAGGCGTAATTTGGGAGGAATGGAAATGGGGTTGCAGTATGCATGCTTATCTTATAGTCAATGTTGACAAACGGCATATACTTATATATAAAGAAGGGAGCTTATCAATCAATATCTTCATAATTTGCTCAACTTCAATCACATAATATCAAAATAATATTTCAGTAAAGGTTTGCATAGGCTTCTTTTTATATATATATGGGTTCATCAGATTAGCGTGTGTGCTTGCGTATTGGCTGAGCCACGCAGAATAGTGTCTCCAGTATAATTGATACTATTTGGAAAGCTAAGTACTTTAATGAAAGATTTTTCAATATTGAGAATAAGAAATGAAATTAAGAAGTTAAAGTGGATTTAATTTTGTTATAAAAAATTATGAGGATCTATGAGGATTGTGGTGGTGCCCCTTGAAGTCTGCATGGCTCAGTTAGCCAATACGGAAGCACACACGCTAATCTGATGACCCCATATATATAAAAAAAGAAGCCTATGCAAACCTTTACTGAAATATTATTTTGATATTATGTCATTGAAGTTGAGCAAATTTTGAAGATATTATCTTATAAAGTATGCATGCATAAGTATGGAACACATGTACATATTTGCACTAACATTGGATTGGTGTAAATTTGTGTATTGGATTTTTGTGTGCTATTGAGGGTGGAACTGGAAGCCTACTTTATAAGAACATAAGAATAGCTATACTGGGTCAGACCAATGGTCCATCTAACCTAGTATCCTATTTCCAACAGTGGCCAGACCAGGTCACAAGTACTTGGCAGAAACCCAGATAGTAGAAACATGCCATGTTGCCAATCCCAGGGCAAGCAGTGGCTTCCACCTGTCTATCTCTCAATAGCAAACTATGGACTTTTTCTCCAAGAACTTGTTCAAACATTTTTTAAACCCTATGTTGCTTTTATGAAATAGGCATGAAATAGGGGCTTTTCCAGGTTTTTCACTTAGGTGTCCTATCCTAATCCTTTGGCTCAGGTACAAACTTAGATTACAATCCCATGGGGAATAGACAGATACCTACTTTACATAAATGTAATTTGCCTTCAGCAATTACTGAAAAGGTTTGAGCTAAATCCGGATCCCCTTCCTTCCCTTTGCCATCAGTCTATTCGATGATATTTCACCTTAAATACCACAAAGTAGAAAACATTTGCCTTTTTTTCCAGATGATGATAAAATTTGCAGTTCAGAGCCTCATGAAAAAAAGCAATGACCTAAGAAGGTCTGAAAAGATCTTAGCATCCAAGACAGCAAAATAAAAAGCACCAAGGATCCTTAGCCATGGAGAAGTAAGGAAAAAGAGGAGATCATATAGAGTCTATAATATTGTTAGAGAAACACAGACTGTGATAGTAAATAAGAACGGATGGCCCCATTGAGGCTGCTTAAGTCCCTCCCTACTATTTTTACGCTACCATTTCTCTGTTAATGCAGTCCGGCTAAACAGTAGAATCAGTTGATGGAGTGGATCAAATTTCCTTGTTCCATCCTCTTCTTCTGGTGGCTTCAGCCCTGGTCTCTGTGGCAAAAAAAACCCCAAAATAAAATATAAATAAATAAATAAAATAAAATAAGCAAGATCATAATACAGTACGCTGAGAGATAGGAAAGACTAAAAATATAACAACATTTAAATTAACCTGAGCAAGTCTTATCACAGAGTACTAAAAGCATCATGATATCATGATTTACTCAACCTCAAGTGCAATATCATTCTAGGGTTGATATTCAGAAGAGTGTCTCAGTTAATATAAGGGGGCAATGATGAGATGTGTACCTAGGAGGGGAGCTTTTTTGTGAAGTCCACTGCAGTGCCCCACTGCTCTCCTGGGATGTCTGAGTGGCTAGTCTACTAAGAATGCTGGCTCCTCCTACATTCCAATGGCTTGATTTTGTACGTTTTTCACTTGGACTTAAATGAACCCAAAAGATAAATGCACAGTGTACAAAAACATCTAGCAAGTGGCCCTTTTCAAAAAAAAAGGTAGACATTTTGCTGTTTTGAAAATCACTATGGGGCCCTTTTACTAAAGCGTGTAGGTGCCTACGTGCATCCAACATGTGCCAAACTGGAAAAACTGCTAGGCTACCGCATGCCCTGGGCGGTAATTCCATTTTGATGTGCATCCAAAACACACAGTATAAAATATTTCTATTTTTTACTGTGTGGCGGTTTCCCGGCAGTAATTGGCAGTTTACACGTGCTGGCCACTTACCCCCCGGTTAGTGTGTGAGACCTTACCGCTAAGTAAATCAGTGGTGGTAAGGTCTCAGGCTTAAAATGGACGCGTGCTGGTTTTTAATTTTACCGCATGTCCATTTTCGGCCACAAAAAAGTGCCTTTTTTCTAGATGTGCTGAAAAAATGACCTGTGTTCGTCCAAAACACGTACCTACATTAGCGCAGGCCACTTTTAGGCATGCCTTAGTAAAAGGGCCCCTTTATTTGCTATTTTGACTTTGGACGTTTTGAGCAAAAGGATGCCATTTTTATACAGTCTAGCCCTAAGCGTAAAATTGTGCATTCAAAATTATAGAATGAGGGGGATAGTTTCACAACATAGGACTTTTACCTGTATTTGGGGGAGGGGTTCCTGGGAGAGCACAAGGCAGTAACTACACCAACACATATACATTTGGGGGCCAATATTCAAAGGGGTTCAGCTGGGCAGGAGATATTGATACAAACCAGCTAAGTAGCAGCTCCACTTAAACTCTGGCCCTGAACTGCCCGTAACCTGGCCAGATAGGGAAAGGCCAATTAGAGTTGATATTCAGCAGCACTCCCTGGTTAGGCGCCAGTGAATATCAGAGGCTGGCGCCTCTCCTGCCCAGCTGAACCCCTTTGAATATTGGCCCCCAAATGTATATGTGTTGGTGTAGTTACTGCCTTGTGCACTCCCAGGAACCTCTCCCCCAAATACAGGTAAAAGTCCTATGTTATGAAACTATCCCCCTCATTCTATAATTTTGAATGCACAATTTTATGCTTAGGGCTAGACTGTATATAAATGGCATCTAAAAATTGTTGCTGAACCCCCCTCCCCCCCCCCCCCTCCGGCGTAAGCAGTATTTTATAAGCCATGCCTAAAGTTCAGCACAGTTTACAGAATAATGCTTAAGCAGACAGGTCACTGGTAAATTTAGGCGCTGCCATTTGCACCAATAAAAACATGGTACAAATGCCTGTGCCTAAATATATGCATGAAGCACTCATATTCTATAATTACACAGGTAATTCAAAACCATGTCCCAAACCACCCCAAATGCTCAAAATCCTCCCATTTCCACACCCCCTTTTTTGGGCTCCTCATAAATTTTAGGCATGGATCCTGTGCCTAAATTTATGTATGTGGATGGCCAATTAAATCTAATTAGTGCCAATAATTGCTTGTTAAAAAGACAATTATTAGCACTGTTATGTCTCAGGGCAGTGAGCCCTTAGTACGTAGGGCAAGGCTATGAAACACTGAATCCCCACAGCCCCACTAGGGAAACACCTGCAGGCAGCCAAGCAAAGACAGAGGGCAATAGGAACCAAACCTACAAATAGCAACGATGGAATTGGCACTCGAGGACACAAGAAGTAAGACAGACCTGTAAGTTACTCACATGGGCCGCAAGGCCGAACTCAAACCCATGCACACAGGAAGTGAAACTGAAGTGGAGCCCACTCACACGAGTAGTGAAGTGTAACACTGAAATTCACACACACAAGCATCGGATAGCTGCACAGGAACCCATGTATACAAGCAAGATAAAGCAAGGCTGGAACCCAGTCACACAAGCAGCAGATGGCTGCACAGGAACCCACATATACCAGCAATGCAAGCAAGGCTGGAACCCATTCACAGAAGCAGTGGACGGCTGCACAGGAACCGACACACATTAGCACAACTGGAACCCACTCACACAAACAGGCATAAGACTACTGGAACTCACTCATACAAAGCAAACCAAAATACTGTAACCCACACAGACAAGCAACAAGATGCTGCGCTGGAACCCACACACACTAGCAGCAGGGAAGGCTAGGCTGGAAACCTTCCTGAAGCAGCAGACAGCAAAATAGGCATCTCAGGACCCACATGCGGCACACAGCAGGAAAGGGCGGCTTCGACAAGAGAGCATCTGAGCTACAGTTGACCCGGGGTTAAATCTGCTCGTGGCATCTAACATCATCAGGTGTGCCACTGGCTCCCCAGGTCCTGTGATGAGCACTTCCCCCGTGCAAGTCAGAGACTGATGGCAGCTCCTCCTGCCATGCACCCACAGTGGGACTACATCACAGTAGGACCGTGACACACTAATTGGCTCATTATTCTATTAAACTGCATGCACAAATTGGGCACATACCTAAGTTTGCACACACAATTTTGGCAACTTTTTTAGAATTAGGGGTTCAGTGTACAAAATTGCACAGGCAGGTTATAGACTACCTACAGTTACATGTGTAAAGTAATAGACAAATTAGATGATAATTGGCAATAACAACCAGTTATTACACTGAAAATCATTGGTGTCTTGTTAGATAATCACTTGCAACTGGATAACCAAGTTAAACTCATCACAAAAAAAAATGTTCCACTCAATGTGCAGATTGAGGCGTATCAGACAATTCCTCACAAGGGATCTCTTCCGTACTCTCACTCACTGGTTGGTCCTATCTCATATAGACTACTGTAGTGGAATTTATGCTGGTTGCCAAAAATTCATCCTGAAAAAACTCCAGACTGCTCAAAACACAACTGCAAGGCTAATTTTAGGCAAATCATGCTTTGAACATGCTCAACCTCTTCGTTATAACCTACACTGGCGCCCCATTATAGATCGCATTACCTTTAAAATCTGCTCATTTACTCACAAGATAATATATGAGGAAGCCCCTGCCTACAAGCTAGATTTGTTAGATCTTCCATCCAGAAATGCTTCAGTGACTTCTCGTTCCTGCCATAACCTACACTATCCAAGCTGCAAATCTGTTAAATATAAATTACTCTTTTCCTCCTCCTTCTCCTATGTCAGCCCAAAGTCTTGGAATGGTCTACCTAGATATCTCAAAGAGATGACCACCAGCTTTTTAAGAAACCTTTAAAGACATTTTTATTCGAGAAAGCGTATTCAACTAATAGCATTCAACCCTCACCTTCTTCATATTGACTACACCTATTTAACCACCGACTGCATCAACCTCGTCTTGCACCCTTTATTATCTTAATGTTCAACCTGTTTTTCTGTCTATTTGTATCATTATCCTCATTGAGTTGTAAGCTTATGCAACCCTGTAAGCCGCATTGTGCCCGCTCTAGTGGGGAAAATGTGGGGTATAAATGTATTATAAATAAATAAATTAGCGCTAATTTGCACTTACACATGTAATTGCACTTGCACAAATTCTAGAGCACTTAACTTCAAGGGGGTTGTGGACATGGGCAGGTCAGGACATGCCCAGCACTTATGCGCTAACGTTAAAGAATATTGACAATTATGTGTGCAATCTGTATCATTTAGGCACATATGCTTAGACCAACCACTGACATGGTATATGCAGTTGTGCCTAAATGTAAGCACATAAGTGTCGACTTTCACTAGTATTCCATAAAGGTAATTACGAGTTTAATTGCTGATGTACAAGTCACACTTAGTACCTAGCATCCTGGTGCCTAACTTTAGGCAACCTGTAGAGAATTACCCCCATCCCCCATATTCTATAAATAGTGACTAAAGTTGCACATGCAAATCAGTGCATGCAGTCTATCTGCATACACAACTTAATTGTTTATCAAGCTAATCAGCACCAATAAAGCAATTATCAACACTAATTAATTTTCACTAAGAAGCAATTATCGGCACAAATTGACACTAATTAGAATTTACTGTGCAACTTTCTAAATGTACTCTGTAAAGTGGTGCATGTAAATTCTAATGCACGGATCACAAAAGGGGGCATGGTCATGGGAGGGGCATGGGTGGGACTAGGCATTCCTGAAAATTACACGTACTGTCATAGAATATGACCGATCTGCGCCAAAGATAGGTGCAGGTATTTAAACCAGGTTTTAGTTGGTGTAAATGATTGCGTCTAAATTTTAGTCATGGGGACAGGCGCTACACATAATCTTTAAATCGTGCCTAGCTTTAGGCGAGGTTTATAGAATAGCACCAAGCTTGTTTTTTCAGCACCTATTTTTAGAATTTGGTCCTATGTGAATACTTACACCCACATACAGGGTTGGTTATTTTCAGATAACCTATTAACACAGATAACATGGATTTACCCATGGAAATTACTGGCTTCTGTATCATGATTTTTCTAAGATACAATTTCTAAACCTATTAGATTGCAATTTCTGCAGGTACAGTGGAATTAGGGTCAAACCACAAGAGAGAATCATGGTTCATTTTCACAAAAACTCAGAAACAAGTGCATTGATTTTACCCTATCACTTAAAACACACAACAAAACCTACAGCTAAGTCTTCTATAAGTTTATCTTCAAAGTAATGCTCTTCTGTTTCGATCCAAGATTTGTCATAACCCTGCAGGAACAGATTGACTGCACGATGCCTGTAATAAAGCAAAGAAAACATAGAATTAAAAAATACAGTCTTAAGTTACACGATAAATATTTTTGTAATTATTTATTTTATTTGTAAAACATTAATATGCTGCATTTTTCAGTAGAATCAAAGTGGTTCATAATGCTACACAGTGAATTCCTTCAAAAAGGCGGTAAATAAATCCTAATAAATAAATAAATAATACACATTAACCATAATTGGCAATGACGTGTATTCAACTAAGGGGTCCTTTTACCAAGCTGCAGTAAAAAGTGGCCTTTGTGCACCCTTATGCGGGTCTTTCCTGCAAGCTAAAGCTATTTTTACCACTGCCGGAAAATGGCCAATTGTCCATTTTCCAGATTAATAGTCACGCGCTAATGCTGTTATTAGTGCACAAACTCAAATCAAGAAATCCATTACTTCACTGGTAAAAAAGTTCAATACAACAAACATCACCAGGAAAATGTACTAAATCTAATGATTTGTCTTATTAATATAATATAATAAAAGGAGCGCCCTCAGAGATTTAAATACCCACATGGTAGTAACTCAAGACCACTAACTGATGAAATATTTATTTATTTATTTATTTATACATTTGTATCCCACATTTTCCCACATAGCAGTAGGCTCAATGTGGCTTACAGGTTCTGGAGAGGAGAGTACTAACTCCGGGAATATATACAGAGTGGAAAATAGAGTAACAGTAGGTGCAAGGAAGCTGATAAGGTTCTGGAATATAGCACTTCATTCATTGGGTTGCTCATTCCATATTGTGATATTATATGTGCAATGGGCTATTTCATGCTTAGGGAAAGGGAAATGGGACTTGATATACCAACCTTTCTGAGGTTTTGTGTCAGACTCTCAAAGAAAATCTGGACTCGTGAGCCCTTGAGCCACTGCCGAAGGGCAGCAGCAGCAGGAGAACCACCCAAACAAGAGACAAGGAGGAACACAGACGGACTGGTAAAACCAGGACAGGAATCGCTGGGCTGAAGCTGCAGTGGAGGCAGAGCAAGCTGGAATAGGCAGGGCAGGAACAACGAGACTTCACCTGTGCTTGACCACCGTTCCCCAGGGGTTGAGCCCCTGGGTGCAGGTGGCCTGCAGGACTATGGAACAGAATGGAAAACCAGAACTGCAGGGTCCAGCAGGCTGCCAGCAAAACAGCCAAGTACTCCAGGAAACAAGCAGGGTCAAAGGCAGACAGCAACAGTAGAATACTCCAAAAAAACCAAGCAGGGTCAAAGGCAGGCAGCAATAGTAGAACACTCCAGGAAACAAGCAGGGTCAAAGGCAGAATAAAAAGTAACAGGGTAGCACTGCAACCAACACTCACTGACGAGAAACTCATCAGACAACCTCTGTTGCAAAGGCAACCTAGAAAGTTCCCAGGAGGTAATAAAGGCACTACAGGTGAGGTCACCAGTAAGGGTGGGGCTTGGCAGCAACAACAGCAGAGCACGGCTTGGCTGGAACAGGATCCCGGAATAGACTAGACTGGACTGGAACGGATTTCAGGATTTTCACACAGGCTTCAGGATTAACAAACAGACTTGGCTTGACTGGAGGAACCCCAAAGCAAGTCCGACAGGGAATACAGTCACAATCATGACATTTTGCAACTACATTGAAAGCGGTTTACATATATTCAGGTACTTATTTTGTACCAGGGGCAATGGAGGGTTAAGTGACTTGCCTAGAGTCACAAGGAGCTACAGTGGGAATCGAACTCAGTTCCCCAGGATCAAAGTCCTCTGCACTTAGAGCAGTAGTATCCCTTAATACGTATCAAACTAATGCACTGCTCCCATGAAACCTTTACCCATTATCAGTGAGCCCTTTGAGAGAATAGCTGTGGATATAGTGGGGCCTCTATCTGTCCCTAGCTGGATTGAGAAAAGATATATATTGACAGTGGTGGACTTTGCTACCAGATATACTGAAGCAGTAGTCCTGTCCTCCACGGAATAAAAGAAAATTGCCACTGCCCTGTTAGAAATATTTTCCCGGTTAGGATATCCATGAGAAATACTCTCGGACCAAGGGACACAGTTTATATCTGAGCTGATCCAAAATCTGTGGGCACACTCTGGAGTGAAATCTTACGTACCACCTCATATCACCATGAAACTAATGGGTTGGCAGCAAGATTTAATGGGTTATGAAAGCATATAAATACTTTCATAGAGACGATAGATCGAGACTGAGAGAAATACTTGCACTACCTACTGTTTGCATACAGAGAAGTACCTCAGGAGTCTCCAGGGTTTTCCCTATTTGAGCTGCTTTGTGGCTGGAGGGTGAAAGGGCTCCTTGACCTAATAAGAGAACATTGGGAGGGAAACGTTGACACCTCTGACAGCCCTGTAATTGAATTTGTAGTTAATATGTGGCAGAGATTAGAAGACCTTGTGGGTATTGTCAGAGATAACTTTCAGGCAGCGCAGACTAATCAAAAGACCTGGTATGATCATAAGGCGCAAAATAGAGAGTTTTATGAGGGCCATCAGGTACTTGTTCTAGGCCCAGTACGTCAGAATAAACTTCAGAGTAACTGGGCGGGACCTTACAAGGTCATAAGGCACCTGGATGGGTCAAACTATGTTATATCTATGGACTCTCAAGACCAAAAGCAGTGTACCTTTCATGTAAATATGTTAAAGGCCTATGCAAATCGAACAGCCATGGTACTAGCTGTGTGTAGCCCACCAGAAGAGTGTCAGGATAGTGAACCCACACCTGATCTCCTAGTAGAGACATTACCAGAGTGATCTATACAACAAACTGTAGTGGGGGATCAATTAACCCCCACCCAGAGAGAGCAGTTAGAAGCAATATTGCAAAAGTATGCTGATGTGTTTTCTACTAAACCAGAAATCACCCATTTGGCAATTACAATGTAAACACGGGTGGCCATGACCCACTGAAGTAGAAGCAGAATGTCTATCGAATATCTGCTGAGGTGGAGAGGCAAAAGAAGCAGAAGATTGATGAGATGCTAGCCCTAGGTGTTACAAGAATTACAGGAAAAGCCCAGGGACTATAAGACTTCTCTATAGCCCCTGGGCTTTTCCTGTAATTCTTGTTCCCAAGAAAGATTGCACAGACTGTTTCTGTGTGGATTCCAGGAGACTTAATTAATGCACTGTATCTGATGCCTATCCGATGCCCCAGATGGACGAGTTACTAGATTACTTCACTGGGACCCAGTACCTGACTACAAAGGACCTTAGCCAAAGGTACTGGCGATTCATAACATAAGCAATCAGCATTTACTACTACTACTACTTAACATTTCTAGAGCGCTACTATTACCCCATTTGGTTTGTATCAATTTACTGTGATGCCTTCGTCAGGACCCTTGGAACTCAAGCTTACTCCACTCCGTGGCTGTTACAGAGTGCAGTAAGCTTGAGTTCCACGAGCCCTGATGAAGTTTGCAAAACTTTGGCCATTTTTGGCTGTGGAAAAGAGAGATGTGATGATATGAAGAGTTGATGCACCTTTAAAAGCTAAGTAAAGAGCTTATCTAAACTATGTATATACATATATGAATAGAAACACTTTTGGGAGGTTTTTTTTAGCCATTGATGACTGCATGAATTCCCAGAATTGTATGGCTCTGTAGTCAATACAGAGTCAGTTGAGGTTTTTCCTCCCATTTTTAAAGAAATTGAGGAAATAGAGAAAAATTGAAAAATTGATAAAATTATTGAGATTTAACTTAAACTAAGAAGGTGATGTACACATATTTGGAGAGGATTATTGTAAATTCTATATGATTTAAGTTATCCTTGGTAGTTCCGATCTATATATTTGTAGAGAATTCTAATATCACTTTGCACTTGCTCACATTAAACGTCATCTGCCATTTAGATGCGCAGTCTCCCAGTCTCATAAGGTTCTCTTGTAATTTTTCACAATCCTGTCACGATTTAACAGCTTTGAATAACTTTGTGTCAGCAGCAATTTAATTAACTCACTAGTTACTCCCATATCTAGATCATTTATAATTATATCAAAAAGCAGCAGTCCCACCCCTGTAGAATCCCACTATCTACCCTTCTCCATTGAGAATACTGACCTTTTAACCAGTTTTTAATCCACAATAGGACACTACCTCCTATCTCATGACTCTCCAGTTTTCTCTGGAGTCTTTCATGAGATACTTTCCAGCTGATTTTCAAAAGTGATCGCTGCCCATCTTCCGACACAAATTGGGAGATGGGCGGCGATTTCCTGAATCCGCCCAAATCGGCATAATCGAAAGCCGATTTTGGGCGGCTTCAACTGCGTTCCGTCGCGGGGCCAGCAAAAGTTGAAAGGGGGCGTGTTAGCATGGTAGCAAAGGCGGGACGGGGGCATGCGTTGAGATAGCCGGCTTCGCCCGATAATGAAAAAAAGAAAGCCAGCTGTCAGGAGAATTTGGTCCGTTTTATTTGGACCCTTTTTTTTTTAGGTCCAAGTCCCAAAAAAGTGCCCCAACTGACCAGATGACCACCAGAGGGAAGCAGGGATAACCTCCCCTTACTCCCCCAGTGGTCACCACCCCTCTCCCACACACACAAAAAAATAATCAGACATTTTTTGCCAGCATGTATGCCAGCCTCAAATGTCATACCCAGCTCCATGACAGCAATATGCAGGTCCCTGGAACAGTTTGTAGTGGGTGCAGTGCACTTGAGGCAGGTGGACCCAGGCCCACCCTCTCCCCCCCCACCTGTTACACTTGTGCTGGTAAATGGGAGCCCCCCAAAACCCCGCAAAACCCACTTTACCCACATGTAGGTGCCCCCCTTCATCCCGAAGGGCTATGGTAGTGGTGTACAGTTGTGGGCAGTGGGTTTTGGGGGGGATTTAGGGGGATCAGCACACAAGGGAAGGGTGCTATGCACCTGGAAGCTAATTTTGTTTTTTTTATTAATTTTTTAAAGTGCCCCCTAGGGTGCCCAGTTGGTGTCCTGGCATGTCAGGGGGGCCAGTGCACTAGAAATGCTGGCTCCTCCCATGCCCAAATGCCTTACATTTTGCTGGATTTGAGATGGTCGGCTCCGGTTTCCATTATGGCTGAAAATCGGAGTCGGCCATCTCATCTAACCCCAGCGAGCGATTTGGCCGGTGCCAAGCGTATTTCGAAAATACGCTTGGCTCCACCCCTTCGCGGAACCGGCCCCGAAGATGGCTGCCCATCAATTTGGCCGGCGCTGTTTAATTATGCCCCTCTTTGTCAAACATCTTTTGAAAATCCAATACACATTATTGACCAGCTCACCTTTATCCACATGTTTGTTCACCCCTTCAAAGAAATGTAACAGATTGGTGAGGCAAGATTTCCCTTCACTAAATCCATGTTGACTTTGTCTCATTAATCCATGCTTTTGAATATGCTCTGTAATTTTGTTCTTTATAATAGTCTCTACCATTTTGCCTGGCACTGACGTCAGGCTCACCATTCTATAATTTCCCAGATCTTCTCTGGAACCTTTTTTAAAAATCAGCGTTACATTGGCCACCCTCAAATCTTCTGGTACCATGCTTGAATTTAAAGATAAATTACATATTACTAACAATAGTTCCGCAAGTTCATTTTTCAATTCTATCAGTACTCTGGGATGAATACCATCTGCTCCAGGAGATTTGCTACTCTTCAGTTTGTCTAATTGCGCCATTATATCCTCCAGGTTTATAGAGATTTCATTCAGTTCCTCTGACTTGTCAGTTTTGAATACCATTTCTGGCACTGGTATCTCTCCCACATCTTCTATGGTGAAGACTGAAGCAAAGAATTCATTTAATCTCTCCACTATGGCTTTGTCTTCCCCGATTGCCCCTTTTACCCCTCAGTCATATAGCGGTCCAACCATTTATTTAGCTGGCTTCCTGCTTTTAATATACCTAAAAAAAATTTTTACTATGTTTTTGTCTCCAACGCAATCTTTTTTTCAAAGTCCCTCTTTGTCTTCCTTATATCAGCACTTTGCATTTGACTTGACAATCCTTATGCTGTTTTTTATTATTTCCAGTTGGATCCTTCTTCCATTTTCTGAAGAATTTTCTTTTTAACCATGCCTGCTGTCATTTGGTCTTCAGTCCTCCTTTTTCAGTACACGGAATATATTTGGCCTGGGCTTCCAGGATGGTATTTTTTGAACCACATCCACACCTGATGTAAAATTTTGACCTTCACAGCAGTTCCTCAAGTATTTTTTTCACTGTTTTGCTCATTTTATCATAGTCTCCTTTTTGAAAGTTAAATGCTAACATATCGGATCTCCTGTGTGTGCTCACTCCAAAGCCGATATCAAATCTGATCATATTATGATCACTGTTATCAAGTGGCCCCAGCACTATTACCTCCTGCACTGGATCATGCGCTCCAGCAAGGACTAGGTCTAGAATTTTTCCTTCTCTTATTGGCTCCTGTACCAGCTGCTCCATAAAGCAATCCTTCATTTCTTCAAGGACGTTTACCTCCCTAGCATGCCCTGATGTTACATTTACCAAATCAATATGGAGATAATTGAAATCACCCATTATTATTGTGCTGGCCAGTTTGTTAGCCTCACTAATTTCTGATAACATTTCTACATCTGTCAGTACATCCTGGCCAGGTGGATGGTAGTACACTCCTATCACTATCCTTTTCCCTTTTACACATGGAATTTCAATCCATAGGGATTCCAAGATGTGTTTTGTTTCCTGCAGAATTTTCAATCTATTTGATTCAAGGCTCTCCTTAATGTACAATGCTACCCCCTCCACCAATTCGATCCACCATATCACTACGACATAATTTGTATCCCGGTATGACAGATTGAATGAATTCTTTGCTTCAGCCTTCACCGAGGAAGATTTGGGTGGGATACCGGTGTCGGAAATGGTATTTCAAGCGGACGAGTCGGAGAAACTTACTGACTTCACGGTAAACCTGGAGGACGTAATGGGGCAGTTCAGCAAACTAAAGAGTAGCAAATCTCCTGGACCGGATGGTATTCATCCTAGAGTACTGATAGAACTGAAAAATGAACTTGCGGAGCTTCTGTTAGTGATATGCAATTTATCCTTAAAATCGAGCGTGGTACCGGAAGATTGGAGGGTGGCCAATGTAACGCCAATTTTTTAAAAAGGTTCCAGGGGAGATCTGGGAAATTATAGATAGTGAGTCTGATGTCAGTGCCGGGGAAAATGGTAGAGGCTATTATCAAAAACAAAATTACAGAGCACATCCAAGGACATGGATTACTGAGACCAAGTCAGCACGGCTTTTGTGTGAGCTAATCTTGCCTGACCAATTTACTTCAATTCTTTGAAGGAGTAAACAAACATGTGGACAAAGGGGAGATGGTTGATATTGTGTATCTGGATTTTCAAAAGGCGTTTGACAAGGTACCTCATGAAAGGCTACAGAGGAAATTGGAGGGTCATGGGATAGAAGGAAATGTCCTATTGTGGATTAAAAACTGGTTGAAGGATAGGAAACAGAGAGTTGGGTTAAATGGCCAGTATTCACAATGGAGAAGGGTAGTTAGTGGGGTTCCTCAGGGGTCTGTGCTAGGCCTGCTGCTATTTAACAAATTTATAAATGATTTAGAGATGGGAGTAACTAGCGAGGTAATTAAATTTGCTGATGACACAAAATTATTCAAAGTCGTTGACTTGCGACAGGATTGTGAAAAATTACAGAAGGACCTTACGAGACTGGGCGGCTAAATGGCAGATGACGTTTAATGTGAGCAAGTGCAAGATGATGCTACGTCATGCAAGGTTCCACGTTAGGAGATACGGACCAAGAAAGGGATCTGAGTGTTGTCGTCGATAATACACTGAAACCTTCTGCTCAGTGTGCTGCTGCGGCTAGGAAAGTGAATAGAATGTTGGGTATTATTAGGAAAGGTATGGAAAACAGGTGTGAGGATGTTATAATGCTGTTGTATCGCTCCATGGTGCGACTGCACCTTGAGTACTGTGTTCAATTCTGGTCACCGCATCTCAAGAAAGATATAGTAGAATTGGAAAAGGTGCAGCAAAGGGCAACTAAAATGATAGCGGGGATGGAACGACTTCCCTATGAAGAAAGACTAAGGAGGCTAGGGCTTTTCAGCTTGGAGAAGAGACGGCTGAGGGGAGACATGATAGAGGTATATAAAATATTGAGTGGAGTGGAACAGGTGGATGTGAAGCGTCTGTTCACGCTTTCCAAAAATACTAGGACTAGGGGGCATGCGATGAAACTACAGTGTAGTAAATTTAAAACAAATCGGAGAAAATGTTTCTTCACCCAACGCATAATTAAAATCTGGAATTCGTTGCCGGAGAACGTGGTGAAGACGGTTAGCTTAGCAGAGTTTAAAAAGGGGTTAGATGGTTTTCTAAAGGACAAGTCCATAAACCACTACTAAATGGACTTGGGAAAAATCCACAATTCCAGGAATAACATGTATAGAATGTTTGTACGTTTGGGAAGCTCGCCAGGTGCCCTTGGCCTGGATTGGCCGCTGTTGTGGACAGGATGCTGGGCTCGATGGACCTTTGGTCTTTTCCCAGTGTGGCATTACTTATGTACTTATGTACTTATTATCCTCCTTCCACCAGGTCTCAGAGATGCCTATTATATCTATGCTTTGATATAGTGCAATGTATTCTAATTATTTTAAATAAGATGGGAATCTTATTTCTTAGGCTTCTGGCATTCGCATATAAAAATTTCAAACTATGTTTGTTGTTCCTAATTGCATCTTGCTCAGTAGTTGACAGTGTTAATGTGCAATCTTTTGTCTGATTTTTATTTAAGGACACCTGATCTACTATGGTCTATTTTGCAATCTCACTATCGGGATACACTATCTAAACCTTATTTTTAGATAGTGTTATAATTGATCCATATTTCAGTTACCTGTTATTGTTTTGCTGATTGTACCTTTTCTGTTCATTTTTCTAATTTTTCAGACAATAAACCTGATTAGTTTATTGACTCTTTTTCTGGACTGACAAGAATCCTGGTGTGTGTGTGTTGAGTCTGTGAGTGTTTTATAGGAACTATGGAGGCACTGGGAGTGTGACCCCACCAGTAACCTAGAAATCACTGGAGATAAT
Organism: Microcaecilia unicolor; assembly: GCF_901765095.1. Taxonomy (NCBI): domain Eukaryota; kingdom Metazoa; phylum Chordata; class Amphibia; order Gymnophiona; family Siphonopidae; genus Microcaecilia; species Microcaecilia unicolor. The sequence goes on from NC_044033.1 coordinate 138,906,318, forward strand.
TTGAGAGTGGGAGACTCGTCCAAATGCGGTTGTGATCCAGTTGGTGGAAAGAGGGTGCTAGTGTAGAGCACAAGCGGCAGGTGGAAGCGGACCTGAGCTGTGCTGGGGATAGACCCTCTAAGTGGCCACAGGGTAGCCCCAGGTGGGTGGTTGGGCTTTTCGTGACAGTAGGGAATTCCATTTCCTTGTAGCTCTGTATGTGAAGCTTGATTCATGAATAGATCTGTAACAGATTTTTACAACACGGAAAATGGAGAAGATAGTCTCTCAATATCAGATGAGCATCATGCAAAGGTCATTCTAACAAGTATTGCATATAGTCAGGTAAAAGGCCAAATAACATTTGATAAGTACATATATTTTAAATGTAATGCAGTTTGATTAAAAGAGGAGCTAACTTGGTGAATCAAAGGGGCTTTACATATGAGATGAGCCACAGTATTCTGAGCTGCTTGAAGTTTTTTGATGAGAGACTTTTAGGCCTGAGTAAACAGCATTACAGTAATCAAATCAGGATAGAACTAAAGAGCGAAAAAGCGAGTTGCAAAAGAAAGGCCTCAGTCTTTTCAATCGCCACAGAAAATGGAAGACACTAGAAATCACCATAGAAACCTGAGGTTCAAATGATAGGTATTGATCAATAGTTATTCCCAAGATTTTCATGTTGGTAGAAAAAGAGTAGGAAACATTATCAATAGTGAAATTTTTATTATTATTCACTTTTATTTGGTAGTTATTATTTCTTATATATATATCAAAATTCCTACCTTGGCAGATTATACAGTGGAGCCATTCTGAAACACGCCACTACTGCTCTTTTTCTTTGTTTGGACAACAGCTTGTGCCACACTGCCTTTTTGGATCTTTGAGGGTGCTCCACCTACCACATAAATCCAACAAAAACTTCTTTTATCACAAGTCAATTTGTTTTAGAGAAAACTGAAGACTAATAAGGATGAATCAGTGTTTAAACAACATTGAGCATTTAACATAGAGGGGATAAATTCTAGTTGTCTAAATTTTGACAAATTTTCAGCCGAATTTAAGGGCCAAAGATTCTGACTGAAAAATTGGCTGCTTAGATTTTGGCTTGCTAGTCATTTTTCTTCAATTCGGCCACTTAGGCTAGGCACTTAGCAGAATTGTTACAAGAAGTGGGAAAGTAGTAGTAGTAGTACTATGCCTTTGAAGTCACTGTCTCTGAGGGCCAGATGCACTAAACTTTAGCAACCCTTTTACAACCCTTTAACGAGCAAGTTTTAAACCGTGACATGCATTATAGGCCTTTTTCCGAAGACGACAGCAGCTAACGAAAACGGAATGCAGATGAGCAAATTGTTTAGAAACCCTATTGGAATGAGATGCACTAAAGTTTTCCGCTTGCCCTAACGCAGGAAAACTCAGGGAAAGCTAAGAGTAAGGTCTGTACCTCTCGTTAGGGCTGCCCAGCCTAAAAAAGTAAAATGTTAAAAAACGCTCGTCAGGAGCGTCTTTAATTGTAAAAACAAAAAAAAAATCAGGAGAGAGTAAAAACGCTCACCAGGAGCATCTTTTACAGACGTCCTTGCCCCCTCGAGGTCGTCGCTGCTCCCCGCTCCCCCTTGCATCAAAAACACAAGCCCGGCCCCCCCCTCCTCCCTCCCTTCCTTCCTTCCTTGACAGCTCCCGCCATCCTCCGCCCCCGCCGCTCCCCCCCCTCCACCGGCCCCCCCCTCCATCTTACCGGGCCCATGCAGCACCACTCACCTCTGTGTGAAGGCGCTGCATGGGCAAGAACAGCTGATCTGCGATCAGTGACGTAGTCAGAGGAGGGAGGGCGGGCCCAGGAAGAATGGAGGGACGTCGGAGGAGGCATCACTGATCGCTGATCAGCTGTTCTTGCCCGTGCAGCGCCTTCACACAAAGGTGAAGGGAGAGAGGGAGGGAGGAGGGGGGCCGGGCTGCCTTAACTTGTGATTTTGATGCAGGGGGGAGCGGGGAGCAGCGGCGACCTCGGGCGTGGGGGGGCAAGGAAGTAAAAGATGCTCCTGACGAGCGGGGAGCAGCGGCAACCTCTGGCGGGCGGGCAAGGACGTCGGTAAAAGACGTTTTGGGTTTTGACGTTTTTTGGCATGCGCAGAGCAGCCAGCATAACGCTTGGCTGCTCTGCACATGCTTTACGGGCAGATTAACGACGGGGATTACACTTCTTTAATGCATTCGACTTTAGAATACCACACTGAACATGTGCGACTTGTTTTTTTAGTGCATTCTTCGTTTTTTCAACTTCGGTAAGGACTTTTACGTTTTAGATTTTTTTACATTTGGTTGATGCATCTGGCCCTGAATCTATGAGCATGCAAGCTTGGAAGAAAAATGAGGAGCCCAGAGGGAACTGCTGAATGCAATCCTTGCCCATAGTGCTGTATTATCCAGCTGCTACTCTGGTACCTAAAATCAGCACTAACAGCAGTAATTCTATAATTAAGCACCTATATGGTTTCTATTCTATAAAGGACAGTGGGAAACTACTGTCATTTACAGAATACTAGCGTAACTGGGTACATAGTAAGGTAACTTATAGTTTTCTTATAGTATAGTATAACATAGTATGTATTTCAGTTTCACATATGCTCTGCCCAGACTCCACCTATATGTACACCTTCCAATTTACAGAAAAGCACTTAGAAATTTGGCATTTATTTATTTATTTATTATTTATTTTAAACACTTCTAACTTGCCAATTAGGTGGGTTCCATAAAAACATACATACCAATATAAAACAAAACATTATTAATAGAAATAGAACATAAAATACTACTAACATAATCCAAAACATAAGGAGCTGCTGTCATAACTTCCAAAACTGCACTATAGTATGCCTGAACAAAAAGCTGTGTTTTTAATAAGTTTTTAAATTGGTAGAAACTAGTAGTTAAGCGAAGCTGACCTGGGCAACGTTTTCCACATTAACATTCCTGCTATAGAAAAAACAGAAACCCGAGTAAAGACGTGTACTGAAGATATCAATTGCAAACTCAGACATTTTAAGAAATCTGATCTTAAAGACTTTCCTGATGTAGATAAAGTGAAAACTTGGTCAAAATACCAAAGTATTTTACCATACATTACTTGATGAATTATTCTCAAAACTTTATGCTGCACTCGATATTTCACAGGTAACCAATGAAGTTGTTTCAAAAATGGAGTTCAAAAACCAACCTAGCAGCTGCGTTTTGTATCATTTGTAAAGCTTTGATCCTGTACTCTGGAACACCCAAATAAAGAGAATCGCAATAATCAATTTTTGACAAAATCATAGACTAAATAACACTTCTAAAATCCTCTGTATATAACATGAGTTTTAAACAAAACAACATCCATAATTGATAGAAAGCTGTTTTAACTACATGCATAATTTGTTCTTTCATTGAGAGATGACAGTCCAAGATTACACCCAACAATCTTATCTTCTTCTGTACTGGTACATCACTTGCACCCACACAGAGTCTGAGGCCAACATTCATTCTCTTTTTTCCCTATCACAAAAATTTCAGTTTTATCCACATTTAAATTAAGTTTATTAGTTGCCATCCACTTACAAATTGCATTCATACAAAATATCAAACGTGAGGACAACTATTCTCCCCATAATAATATTGGAAAAAAATTGTATATCTTTGGTGTAAAGCCAGTACTCAATATCTAATGTTTCAAAACCTTCACACAAAGGTGCCATATAAATGTTAAACAAAAGTGAACATAAAGCAGACTGTGAGACCCCTTTCAAAATGGGAATAGATTTAGAGACCCCTCCTCAGCTCTGAACTAACAAAACACAGTCAGAAAAATAGGATGCAAACCAATCATACACTTTACCCCCTATACTAAGCTTCTGTAGCCTAGCTAACAGGATATCTCCATCAAATGAATCGAAGGTAGATCACACAACCAATGATATTAGACAATAACATACATTTTTAACAATACCCTTTCTCATGGTATCCACTATAGAAATTAATAACATCTCCAAGCTATAAGTGTTTGTAAAACCATACTGAAATCTATTCAATCTCTTCCACAAAATTTTCAAGTTGTTGCAAGCCAATCTTCTCAATAACTTTACCTAATAAAGGGACCACAGAAATGGGCCTGTAACTACTAATACTTCCAGGATTTAGTTTCTCATTTTTTAACAAAGGTTTCACTATAGCTTCTTTACAAGCCACTGGGAGCTCACCCTCACTAAGGGCTCTGTTTACTAAGATGCACTAGTGTTTTTAGTGCATGCACAAAATTAGGGTGTGCTAACTGTGTAGGTGCCCATAGGAATATTGTGGGCGCCTACACAGCGCGCGCTAATGGTTAGCGAGTGATAAAAGCACTGACATGCCTCTAGCCTCTTAGCCCTCTCCTTAAGTCACTTCACTGGCTCCCTATCTGTTTCCACATTCAATTTAAACTTCTCTTATTGACCTATAAGTGCATTCACTCCACCGCTCCCCAGTACCTCTCCACTCTTGTCTCTCCCTACGCCCCCCCTCGGGTATTCCGTTCTGTTGATAAATCTCTCTTATCTGTCCCCTTCTCCTCTACTGCTAATTCCAGACTCAATTCCTTTTATCTTCCTGCACCTCACGCCTGGAATAAACTTCCCGAGCCTGTACGTCTAGCCCCCTCTTTGGCCGTTTTCAAGTCCAAACTTAAAGCCCACCTCTTTACCACTGTTTTTGACTCCTAACCACTGCTCATTTGCCCTATCCTTTTATCCTCACCTCTTTATTCCCTTACCCTGAATTGTTCTGCCCGTCTGCCTGTCTTATCTAGATTGTAAGCTCTTTGAGCAGCGACTGTCTTTTTTGTGTATGGTGTACAGCGCTGTGTATGCCTTGTAGCGCTATAGAAATGATAAGTAGTAGTAGTAGCGAGGCTTAGTAAACAGGGCCCTAAGGGACTTATTAATAATACATGTTAATGGCAAAACATTTTTATCAATCATCTGTCAAATAACCCCTGATGAACACGGGTCTGAGAAAGACTGAGCAGGAGTAATTACAGAAACCATTCTTGTCACTTTCTGAAACCCAACCTCCTTAAACTCAACCCATATAGGTTCTGTAATCAATAGTTTATAATCCTCCAACTGATGACAACAATTACCCACTCGCTACTCAAGCATTGCCATCTTATTCTTCAAAAAATCAGCATAGGCTGTACCCTCAGGTCTACTGCTCTGATCTGCATCCTTATACCCGTCAATCAAATACTTTACTGTGTGATATAGTTCCTGCGGTCTGTTCAGAGCATCCTGTACTCATTTATGGAAATAATCATTTCTCATGCACTTAGATAAATCAAGTTTGACACTTGTGAGGGGTTAGATAGACCCCGAGCCGGAACTTCGGACCGGGATACTGGAAAGGCCGGCGTGGGTGGGAACAATGGAGGGACTACCGATCCCAGCATCCTCAGGAGGGATCATCTGTCTAGAAAGGCTAACTAGCGCTCCAATGCCCCTGACTCCCAGAGGAGGCCACTAGACTCCCTTAGAGAAGGGGAACCAGACTACAACTCCCAGGTTCCCAGGGGAGAGGAGAAGGAAGCTTTTCAGCAGGCTCATGATAAAGATTTGGAGCAGCCGGGGAGGAGAGAGAGGCAAATAGAGCCTATGGAGTGGATGCCTGAGGAGGTGATTACCGAGGCCAAAGAGGTTGGTGAAGGAATGCAGGTAGAGCCTATGGATATTTCTGCCTTAGCCCGGGTGGAAAAGGGGCAACCTCAGGGCCTCTTAGAAACCTTGATGAACCTGTTAATTCAATTCATTGAGAGAAAAGCCCAGAGAAGTATCTGAGCGGGTTCCCTGGGGAAGTAGCTTCCACCTGGCCCTGGGCTCAAGCATTACCCTTGGGGAGGATACCAGGAGTTAATGGCTGGTATGAATGGGAGGGGGTCCCCTTTCCTCAGGTTGCTCTGAGGTGAGGGTTTGCTAGGGTGAGTGTGAAGCACGCAGCAGAACCTTTTGCTGAATGAACTTTGGGGAACTTTGGGGTGAAAGAACTTTGGGGCTTTTTGCTGAATGAACTTTGGGGAACCTTTTTGCTGGGGAAAGGGGTGGAACTTTTGCCCAAGGAGGGAAGGATTTGGACTGTGGGACTCAGGGCTGGGTTAATGCCTGTTGGAAAAGAGCATGTTTTTTTGTTTTCCTTTTTGTTGCTGAGTTGAAGCTATAAGAGTGCTGGAGCTATGTACTAAGCCCAGGGAGGCATGTAGCACCAGGGAAGAGACCATTCCTAATTAAACACAGGAAATTTATGACTGGTTTGATATTGTTTGAACTGCCAAGTATCCGTGGAGGGGCATAATCGAACGGGGCGCTCAAGTTTTCCTGAGAGTGTCCTCGCAGGACGTCCCCGCGAAGGGGCAGGGAAACCCGTATTATCGAAACAAGATGGGCGGCCATCTTTTGTTTCGATAATATGGTCGGGGATGCCCAAATCTCAGCATTTAGGTCGATCTTAGAGATGGTAGACATAAATGTTGAGATGGTCGCCCCCGGTTTTTGGCGATAATGGAAACCGAGGACGCCCATCTCAAAAATGACCAAATCCAACTCATTTGGTCGTGGGAGAAGCCAGCATTCGTAGTGCACTGGACCCACTGACATACCAGGACACCAACCGGGCACCATAGGGGGCACTGCAGTGGACTAGCTGATGCAGTAACTGAACGGAAAAAGCCCTTCCCTTACCGATCCCTTAGCCATTCAGAAAGGAACGGGCATGCATGAAGGAAATCGCATGCAAATGAGCTGCTTGCTGTTAGCTCATTTGCACACGATTTCCTTCCTAAGGAGGGGAAGTCAGTGCAGAGCAGCCAAGCGTTATGTGTGGCTGCTCTGTGCATGCAGACAAGATGTGTGTATAATAGCCATATACAACCTTAAATAAATTGCAGTCTACAACCTTAAAAAAACATAGGTCCAGGTGAAAATGTCCAAGTGCTCGTCAGGGATGTCTTTTTTTTTAGTATGGGTGAAGGATGTCCAAGTGTTAGGCGCCTTCGCTATGCCTCCGTCTCTGCGACGGGCAGTTGAGGACATCCAAAATGTGGATGTTTCTGTGAGAAGGATGTCCATGCCTTTGCTATGCCTCTGACACCCCTTTATTTATTTGGATTTTGGATCACAAGTAGCAGCAGTGGGATTTCAACTGGCCACCTCTGGATTGCAAGACCAGTGCTCTAACCACTAGGCCACTCCTCCACTCTACTTCACTCCACTCCCTTGAAATTTGGCCGTCCCTGTGGAGGGGCAGTTCAGGTTGTCCAAAATGTTTGAAAGAAGGATGTCCATGCCTTCGCCATGCCTCAACTGACACACACATACCTCCCCTCCCAGGGACCTGCGAAGGACCTGAATATGACATTTCAGGCTGGCAAAAAAAGTTTTTAAAGTTGTTTTTCTCAGGGTGGGACACAAATTAACCATTCCCCTCTACAATTCCTTAATGTGTCTGTCACACATGAACTTTATTCTACCACTACATCACTTTGTATTTCTTCATACCGAAACTGGCGATCGCCTTTACGGTACCATGTAAGCCACATTGATCCTGCAAATAGGTGGGAAAATGTGGGATACAAATGTAACAAATAAATAACTAAATAAAAATAGATGCAAACACATCTTCAAAAAAAAATGTTTTAAGTTCCATTTTGAATTTAGCTAACAAGGTTTGTGATCTAACATAGAGAGGTATTATGTTCCATAAAGTGAAACCTACTACTAAAGACTCACGTCACATTATATTTAATACGGTAAAAAGATGGCTCCACTAGAAGATGTTGTTGAGATGAATGGAGCACACAAGAAGGAACATATGGAGTTAGTGTATGAGCCAAAAAAGAATGGGTTTCTGAACTTTTAATTTAAAAAAACGGAAGAATTTTATAAGTAATTCTACGTGTGATAATCAATGTGCACTTATAAGGAGTGTAGTTATGTGATCATATTTCTTTGATCCCTTAATTAGCCTAATAGAAGTATTTGAATGAGTTGAAACAACATAGATCTTTTTTCTGTAAACCTTTATATAATGAATTACAATAATCCAATTGAGAAAGAACAAGGGAATGAATTAGAATATTAAGGGCTGAGGAATTAATAAGTGCCTTAACAGAACATATCATATGTAGCTTGAAAAAACAATGATGAATTACAGAAGAAAGCTGAGGTTGAAAGTTGAAAGTATGTTCCAAAAGAATACCAAGAAGCTTTAGGGAAGGGACTAAACAAATCTTTATATTACAGAGCATCAGTGATGCAGCAAGTAATTGATCAGTTGTGTTCGAAAACAGTAAGGCCTTAGATTTTTCTGGGTTGAGTTTCATTTTATTTTCACTAAGCCAGTTGGTAGCTTGTTTAAATTTGTCATTAAGAATTTGTATTTCTTGATGATTAGATGGATTTTTATGGATATCATCAGCATATATAAAGCCCGTAAGTTATATAGATTGAAGAAAAGAAAGGAGTGGAGCCATATGCCACTTACGCATCCACCTTTCCCTATGTTGGTGCTCATTTGTGGAATAGATTACCTAAATCTGTAAAAACTACTCCCGATCATCTGACCTTCAGAAAAACCCTCAAGACCACCTTATTTGGAATAGCTTACGCAAATGTCTCGCCATTGCATCCATAACTACTGAACTGTAACTATCTTAATGACATCATCAACTCTATTACCCCTTCCCCTTCTCTGTAATTACTCACTGATCTCTCCTACTTCCATGTACTTGATTGTTTGTGCCAGATTGATGTATGCCTTATCAGACTGATGTAAGCCACATTGGGCCTGCCCGTGGTGGGAAAATGTGGGATATAAATGCTATAAATAAATAAATACATATATTGAATAGAGTTGGTACTAATATGGAGCCCTAAGGGACACCACATGTCAAGGGGTATGATCCAGAAAGTATATCCTGATAACATACTTGATATTCTTGAGAGGAAATTTGTGATATGAACCAGTCTAATAATGAGCCCATGAGATCAAATGCAGTTGAAGATCCAAAGAAAGTAAGAGTACAAAATGAGCTTGATCTAAGTGATAACAAACGTAAGTATTGACACCTAGTAAAGACGTTTCCATGCTATAAACCCAGTTTGATTAGGGTGAAGCATATTTGTTTTATAAATAAAGTCAGCTAATTGAGAGTGTACAAATCACCTCACTTATTGTTTCCATTTCCAGATCATTTATAAATATGTTAAATAGCACCAATCCCAGTACAGATCCCTGGGGCACTCCATGATTCACCTTCCTCCACTGAGAGGACTTAGTGCTTTATAATGGGGAGAGTGGTTCTGTTATAGTAGGTGATCATCTGGTATCCAGAGATCACCAGATGGTATTGTTTAATACTAAGATAGGTATGTTGAGGGTTTATTCAAAAGTAAAGCTCTAAACTTAAAAAAAAATAACTTTAATCAGATTTTATTTTAGTTACATTTGTACCCTGCACTTTCCCACTCATGGCAGGCTCAATGCGGCTTACTTGGGGCAATGGAGGGTTAAGTGACTTGCCCAGAGTCACAAGGAGCTGCCTGTGCCTGAAGTGGGAATTGAACTCAGTTCCTCAGGACCAAAGTCCACCACCCTAACTACTAGGCCACTCCTCTATACATCAATGAATTGCTTTCTGGATGGGAACATCTGGAAGAGCTGGAAAGCAATGGGCAAAACAAAAAGGAACTATTGTAAAGGTAACAGATCTTTTTCTAAGGAAAGTAAATAAAAGGGAGGCTGCTTTGATTCTAAATGTAATAGCTGAAAAGGTAAGGGAAAGAGGTTAGCCTTTATAAACTGCAAGAGATCATAGAAAGAGGAAGACAGGCAACAATATCTGGAAAAGCTAAGAGAAGCTGGTAGGAAAGCAAATATGCAAATATATAAAAAAATAAACAATATGATAACATGGAGGGACAAGACATTTTTTTAGATATGTTAGTGACGGAAAGAAGTGCAAAAGTGGCATTGTCAGACTCAAAAGTGAAGGGGAGGAATATGTAGAAACTGATAAAAAATAAGGCAGAACTGCTTAACAAATATTTCTGTTCTGTGTTCTCAGCTGAAGGGATGGAAGCAGGACTGCAGAAGACAAACACAAATAGGAATGGAGGGATGGTAGACCCTGGACAATTTTCAGAGGATTGTTTTCGTGTGGAGTTGGCTAAACTAAAGGAGGACAAAGCGATGGGGCCATCTACATCCAAGAGTACTGAAGGACTTAGGGAAGTTCTAGTGACTCAGCTAGCTGACCTTTTCAATGCTTCTTTAGAGTTAAGAGTGGTCTTGGAGGACTGGAGAAGAGCAGAAGTGGTCCCTCTCCACAAAAACAGAAATAAGGAACTACAGTGGAGGAGTAGCCTAGTGGTTAGTGCAGTGGACCTTGATCCTGGGGAACTGAGTTTAATTCCCACTGCAGCACCTTGTGACTCTGAGTAAGTCACTTAACCCTCCATTGCCCCTGGTTCAAATAAGTACCTGAATATACTATGTAAACCGCTTTGAATGTAGCTGCAAAAACCACAGAAAGGCAGTATATCAAGTCCCATTTCCCTTTCCCTTCCCTTCTGTGGTAAGTAAATTAATGGAAACACTTTTAAAACAGAGGATAGTAAAGTTTTTAGAATCCAATGGATTAGGACCTGAGGTAACATGGTTTCAATAGAGGCAAATCTGATTAATTTCTTTGACTGGATGACCAGAGAGTTGGAATAAGGGAGAGTACTAGGGAGTGAATTCTATATATGGTACCAAAAAAATCAGCGCCAAAAAAGCACTATTCTATAAGCCATGCTTAAAGTTAGGTGCATTTTATAGAATAGTACTTATGCCTGGGAATCACACCTAACTTTAGGTGTAAATGTATGTGCCTACAATAGGTGCATATCCCCATTATTCTATAACAATGCTCATTAATTTTAGGAATGCCCCCATTCTGCTCATATCCCTCCCATTTCCACGCCTCCTTTTTCAGATCACGTGTAAAACTTAGGTGTGGGATGTGCGTAAATTCTTTGAGACCCATTCCATAAACCCCAGAAACAGGTCACTGGACCGAAACTCTGATTTTGCATGTTGTGGGTGCTGGGTGTTCTACGCTGATTATGCATGTTGTGGGTATTGGGTGTTCTGCACCATCATTATGGTGAAGGTATCTGCAATAGCAGGTAAGTGGTTGCCATTCTTCATAAGTTTTGTATATATATAGATATAGATATAGATATAGATAGATAGATATAGATATATATAGATATAGATATAGATATATAGATATATATGCTATTGAATGTTTTCCCCTGAAAGCAGTATATATATGATGTGTGAGATTCATAATACAATTGTGGTTTTTTGCATAAATATAAGACAGGGAGGTAATCTGGTTTGGTCAAGTGAATGATTTTGTAATTTAGGCTGTGGAATTGGAATAGCTGGAGCTGTAGGAGGTCTAATAGCCTTCTCTAAGAAAACTTATGATGCCCTTCCACCCTTCTTCCTCTGTTTCCCTTTTGAGTTTTTTTTTTCATGTAAATATTTAGTTTGCTACATTTACATTACTCCTTCTTTTCAATTGAGAACCTTATGTGATAGCATGAGCAGGTGTGGGTCAAGGATCCTTCAGAAACACAGTCAAACCACAGGTTAAAAGTGAACATAAAGCTCTTTAATAGTGTGACCATCACCTCAGGAATAACACACCCAGTCCTTCCACTGCTAGACACCTTGTTTAAATCAAGATGGGCTTTTGTTTGTGTGGTGACTCTACAGGATGTGAAGAACACTAGTTTTGAGCATTTTTATTTTGGGTGACAAGGGTCACCAAAGGTGGCCCTTGCCCCAGAGCCTACTTTCAAATAGGGCTAGACACTTTGTGAAATAACACAAACCCCTGCAAAAAGACACCCAAAACCTATACTGAAAACTTACCACACCATAACAGCCCTAAACCTCCTATGAAAAGACAGTGCTATGAATATTACAGTGGGACCTAGAGAAGTGTTTCCCCTAGGTGGCCCTGGAGTACCCCCTTGCCATTCAAGTTTTTAGGCTATCCACAATGAATCTGCATGAAAAAGATTTGCATGTAATGGAGACAGTATATGCAAATCAATGTCATGCATATTTATTGTGGATATCCTGAAACCTGACTGGCAAGGGGGTGCTCCAGGACTGACCTAGAACACAAAACTTACCACACCATAACAGCCCTAACCCACCTATCAGAAGACAGTGCTATATGTAGTACACTGGGCTCTGGAGCACCAATATACCTACTATTGGGAAACTGGAACAATCTGCACTGTTACACATTCCTACACAGATACTACATGCTAGCAGAATCCTTCACCTCAGTCACACATGGACAGACCCTCATCTACTTAACATAAGAGTAGCCATACTAGGTCAGACCAATGGTCCATCTAGCCCAGTATCCTGTTTCCAATGTGGCCAACCCAGGTCACAATCACCTGGCAGAAACCCAAATTGTGACAACATTCCATGCTACCAATCTAATGCAGAATAGGGAGCCACAAAAAAAAACAACAAAAATAGAGACCCCCCCCCCTCCCCCTGCCCAAGGAAGCCAGACTCTAAACAGTGCAATACTGGTAAAAAAAAAAAAAAAAAAAAGAGACAGAAATGCATTTTCTCCTGTACTTTGCAAAATAAAAATAGAAAAAATGTACATGTTACAAGGCAGGTACATCTCCTTACAAAGTATTAAATAAAAATAATTTTTTCTACCTTTGTTGTCTGGGAATTTGACTGGTCCCAGTCTTTTTTTCCATGTTCCATAAGTCAGCCTTACAAATTCTTTTCCAGGTTGGCCTTTCCATTTCTTCTCTTGCCTCTTACTACTACTACTACTTATCATTTCTATAACGCAACCGGACGTACGCAGCGCTTCACACTTGAACATAGAGAGACAGTCCCTGCTCGATAGAGCTTACAATCTAATTATGACAGACAGACAGGACAAGTAAGGGATAAGGGTTAGGACAGACAGACAGGCCTCTTGTCTTCTTCTTTTCCTTCTCTACATCTGTCTCCAAGCGCACCATCCTTTTTTCCTCTGCACCACTATGTGTCCTGTCCAGCATCTCCCTTCTGTGTCCTCTGTCCCTATCCTACCCCCAAGTTCAGCATCTGCCCTTTCTGTGTCCCCATCTCCCCCCTTTTTCAGCACAATCCTACCTGGTCTCCTCATCTCCCCCTTTCTAGCATCTGCCATCCTAGTGTCCCCACCTCTCCCTTTTTCTAACATTGTCCTTTGTCCCCATCTTCCCAGCATTACCCCTGTTACCATCTTTCCCCTTTTCCAGCATTACCTCTTTGTCCCCATCTCACCCCCTTTTCACCATTGTCCCTATATCATCCTTCCAGTGGTGCCCCTCTGTGTCCCTATCTCCTCCTCCCCTTTTCAGTAGTGTCCCTATCTCATCCCCTTTCCAGTAGTGCCTTCTCTGTGTTCCTATCTCATCCTCCCCTTTCCAGTAGTGCCCCTCTGTCTCCCTATCTCCTCCCCCTTTCCAGTACTGCCTTCTCCGTGTCCCTATCTACTCCCCCCTTTCCAGTAGTGCCCTCTCTGTGTCCCTATCTCCTCCTCCCCTTTCCAGTAGTGCCCCCCTGTGTCCCTACCCCCCTCCTTTTCAGTACAGCCCCTATCTCTCCCCCTTTTCCATAGTGCCCTGTGTCCCCATTTCTTCTTTTTCTAGCATTGCCTCTTTGCGTTCCAATGTCCCTACCCTCTCCCTGTCCAGTACTGACTCTGTCCTTCTCCCTCCTTGTCTAGCATTTACTATATCCTTCTCTCTCCCCATGTTAACCTTCTTCCCCATCTCTTTCAGCACTCTCCATCCTCCTTAGGGCCACATAGCTCCCTGGTCTGCTCCCATGGTCCATCCTCTGGCAGCTCCAAGGAGGTTTTAATAGACAGGATACCAAGTGACGTCAAAATGTTAAAACCAATTAGGCCAGTCTCAGTTTCCCCTTCCCCGCACAGCTGTTATCGCCGTACTCTCAAAAAAAGCAAGCAAACCTGTGAGTGGCTGCATCTACGTTGTCACTCTTTATTATTGGTAGCATTTGTATTTAATCTCACTTATATTTTCAAACATGTCGATTTGTGCAGTATACGGATGTACACAGACGAAGTATAATAACAGAATAACTTTTCATAGGAAAAGTAGTAATTTGTTATAAATTGTAATCAGTGTGTCATTTGGAGGGGCTGGTTATAGGGACACTCTAGCATATGTTACATGTAAGCCACACTGAATCCGACTTTGCTTGGGATAATGTGTGATATAAATGTAAAAAAAAAAAAAATCCTTTATCCTCCACGTTTCAAGACGCTGTCTATCCTGACAGATAGTGATGGCACAAGGAAAGCAAGTTTTGTCCAGTGAAGACTAACTCAAAATAACTTGTTCCTTAGCTGGGCCCTAGTATTATCATATTAAAAATGCAACCATACCATGCCTTTGTGGCTATGTTCCATGTTAAACAATTAACTGGATTTTTGAAAGGATTATATAAACATAGGAAGCATGACTAGGGACACAAACATACACTTATTTATTCAATATCACAATTCCTCATGTACAGCCACAAAACAACTTTTTTAGGGTGGATAGTGTTCCTTTTATTATCGACCAGATAGAGATAAGAGTTTTCAGTTTTGGCACAGTATAAGTCATCATAAGAACAAAATATAAGAAAACAAATGGACTGCATTAGGGACTTACAGCCCATTTATATTTAAACAAAAGAGATCTGCATGAAACAAAATATTTAATTTTATTTTGACTTTTAAAACCGCTTGCCCCTGAAACATGTTCAAAACAGAATAATTCATTTGTGTATCTAAATGATAAACTTCTACAACACAGATGAAGATGTGATTCCCTGTGCCCCAGTGAAAGGAGAGTTTAATTCTACTTCCATTTAATTTCAGTATATTCTATCATCTTTATAACTAACATCAGGCTTTCCAAGGCAGATTACACAACAGTTAAGATGAACCCATGAGGAAACAGGATAGCCTCACTGAAATCTGGACATCTGTATAGAAGAACAGTGAAGAAAAATGAGCACAAACTAGAGTTTATAATTGTGGTTTCTACCAGCAACAATAATTTCAGACGCTATTTTAATGATATTCAACTTTTATCTCTTTACTCCTCCAGCTTTTAAGGCACTGTCTATCCAACTGAAACAGCTTTAGTATTGTTACATATGGACCAACAATAAAGAACGACAACATGTATATAGCAGATCATAAGTTTGCTTGTTTTGAACCGAATGGCAATAACGGCTGCCCGGGGGGGGGGGGGGTTGAAACAGATTATCCAAATAGGCTTCACCCTCTCTTCTGCCCGTTCTCGTCCGTGTGGTCACTTTTTACTTCCCTGAAGCCTTCCCCCTCCTGCATCGGCGAATCGATTCACAGTCAGCATTCTGCCAGCGTTGGGGCCTCACCTCAGGCCCGTCCTACCTACTCTAAGCAACTTCCTGTTTTCCGCAGAGGTGGGATGCGTCTGAGAGGCCACGACACTGGCAAAAGGCTGACTGTGAATCGCCAGTGCTGGAGGGAGAATGCTTCAGGGAAGTAAAAGTGACCACACGGATGGGAGAGCATGGCAGAAGAGTGAGGAAAAGATTAAAGACTCGGGAGGGAGGGGACAGCAAAAAATATATATATTGGCTTGAGGCGCATAGGCGCCATTTTTTTCTAAACAGCTGTTTAGGGGAGTGACCGCTCCCCCTGCGTCCCACCTAGCTACGCCTTTGGGTGGAGGTGATGCACCGGGGGGGAGGGGTGCACAGTGGCGATCCAACCCGACAGACAGCCAACATAGGAACGTCACTGATTTGTGGTCATCATTTTCCAGCTACATTTCAGTGGCAGTCTCATCTTCTGTTTAGTTTTTTGTTTGGTTTCATGTCTTGCTGTGTTGGTAGGAAGTGATTTACTAAGACTGTCATTGTTTTCATTGCTTTCTTTACTACTGTCACATTTTATCTTTAGCTAGGGGGTGACCACAGGAAGTGACCTGCCTCCATATGCCACCTGCCTCCATATTCTACTGTGCTATGAGCAAGAAAGGGCCTATGAATATATCACCCAAATGTTTCACAAGAACTTTGGAATGAAGGCGTTAAGAAAATCTGCAGGATGCAGATCCATTTCAGAATGATGGGGTGCATCACCAACAACAAAAATTAAATTACATGTAATTTGATTGCCTAAAGGGGATATTACAGAGAATATGTTGCCACATGATAACCAAATCTAACAAGCAATTGGAAAGGTATTATTATTTGTAGCCATTTCAAAATGACCAGACATCAAAGCAGGCTGTTGGAATCCTGTACAGGAAATTCATAACACCATCTCTGAATGACTGGAATGAGGCAAAAACAATTATGTGACATTTAAGACAACCATCCAGAAGAAGTTAAAGTTGTCAGCAACTGAAAACTCACAACCTAAAGAGCTATGTGAATGCAGAGTAGGCATGCAAAACAGATTGTACTGTATGTCTTGCACTTTTTATAGCTCTGGATTGGGGCTATTACCTAGACTAGTAAAAAGCACACAGCAGTTGTACTCTCAACTGCTCAAACAGAGTTATGTGGCAGCAGCCCAAATCTGCCAAGAGGCAATTTGGCTCTATCAACTATTCATGGACATCGGGTTATATATAACCGGTGATGCATAAAGGTTGCACAGAACAAAGAAAATGAACTCTCATGTCATGTACATCAAAGTGAACTACAACCTACTAAGACACTTATGGAACTAAGGTACTGTCCATTGGAGAAGAAAACTGTAGACATGCTGATGAATCTGCCATAATAGAAACATAGAAAAATGATGGCAGATAAAGCCATATGGCCTATCCTTGCCATCTACTAAGCCTTCCTGTTCCTTAGAGATCCTACGTACTTATCCCCTGCTTTCTTGAATTCAGATATATTATTCATCTTCATTACTTCAATAAAGAGGCTGTTCCATGAATTTGCCAGCTTTTCCATCAAGACATTTTTCCTTAGGTTACCCTGATTCTGTCCTCTTTCGCCTTTATCATGTTCCAGAGTTTCCTTTCAATAAACTTGATATAAAATGAAACCTGAAGAATAATCCTTCTGATTTCAAGAAGAGGTTTGGGGAAATGACAGGAAAAGACTGTTTCCACTTAGCAAAGGGTTAACCAACCAGTACCTCTGCAGCTTAACAGCCCAAGAGGGATAGGGAAGAGTTGCCTAGCAACCTGGTACATGTAAATTACTTACTATACCTGACCAGTAAACTAAGTATTTTCCTTTGTGCTATTCATTTCTCTTTAGCTTTCTCTAGTGCGATGCTACTATTAAGACGTTCTTGTTTTATCTTAATAACTTCCAGATCAAGACTGTATTTTATTTCTTCAAAGTGCTAGCACTGCTAATAACTATTGTAAGCATGCAATCCTCAGTGGCATCACAAGCCCAGATCCAGCTGAGCTGCTACAGTGCTACTGGAATCAATTACAAGCAATGTTTCCAGCACTGTAAGCAGGGAAGTCTTAGATTTAAAACAGATTCAGTTTCCAGAACCATAGTGGTCAGTAATATATTTTTTTAACTTTTACAGTAACGTTAAAAAAATGCAAGGTGATCACCCCATAAGTGCAGAGTCCATAATAAACTTCCTTGACTGTTCATAAGAAGACAGGCATTATAAAGAGATATCTGACCTGTTCCAGATGAAAAAGCACGTTAGCTATATCCAATACTCTTTCTATAATCTTCTCTGGGTCTGAGGTTTCTTCAGTCCTGTTTGGTAAATCTTTGTAAAGTGCCATATGCCACCTAATGGCAGGATCCGCTAACTGTGGAAGCAAATACAATTCCAAAGAAAACAGGTAAACTAAAGATGAAATGTTACATGTGCCAAACAGCGTACATCTTATTGATAGAAAATATAAATGGTAAATTACTATACAGAAGTAAAGCATTTGGGCACCCATGGAATCTTCTCTAATACTTTCAAAATTGACAAATTAATGACTAATTTTCTCAGTTATATAAAGCATCACAGTAATAGCTTACTACAACCAAAAATATCTAGGGCTAGATATTCAGAATGATTTAACCAGGTCTGTACTAATCATTTTAGCCCAAGTTCCTGGTTCTGTGCTGTAGTACAGTCTAAATCCTCGGAGGTTAGTGGATTTACCTTCTTTTACTCTGGAAAGTGCAGATCTCACTGCCAGAACTTTATGTGATAGCATAAGCAGGTGTGGGCTAAGGAGGTCTTATTATAAAGAGAAGCTCCTGCTGGTTAAATCACAGTGAGCAGGCCATCTCTAGGATTTTCAGCAGCACTTAGATGTATAATGCTACTAAAAATCTGGTGTGACTGCCTTGGCATTATCTGCTTATTCCTAAGGTGGTCAGGGGGGGAGGGGGAGAGGGCAGCGAAATTCATCTATTAACAAGTGCCCGGCCAGAGTTATAGCAGCAAAAATGTTGTTCTAATTTAATCGAGACACTTACTTGGGTGCCAATCTGAATATCATCATTAGCCACATAAGTTCTGGCAGCCAGCTATGACCTGGATATTGAATGCTGGAGCCCAGATTAGATCTGGCACTAAATATCCAGGTAAAATTCAGCTGGTAACAATCAGCACTTTTGAAAATGCTGGCTGAATATAGGAGGTTAGTAAATTAGGCGTAGATAATCAAACTTCCTGCATTAGGGCAATCCAGTAAAGTTTGCTGCAACAATGAAAGAAGTAAGCACATTTTTTTTATTATTATTACACCATAAAAAATACTTGTACAGATTGGGGGCTTTTCTGAGGGAAAAACTGATTTAATACACACTATCCTAAAAATTAACATGCATTAACTTGATTACCATGCACTAAACAATTTTAATGCACATTTTAAAAAATGTATATTAAAATAATGGAGAAATTAGCTGGTTGATACTTGAAGAACTGCAAGGCTACTGCTAGAGGTTGCGGCAGCCATTTTGAAGAGCAGGCTGTGCTGGACAGGAGCAAGTTGGTATTGTTTCTGCTCATTTCCCCCTAGACCACTAGGGATTCGCAAAGGTAGGCCCAGGGAGGCTATGGGGGTGGGGCTGAGGCCAGTTTAGATTTTCTTTGGGGGGGTGATCTTAAGGGAGGATTCTGAAGTACTAAGAGGTGGGAGGGGGACGAAAAAGGGGGGGGGGGCTGTTGGACATTATCAGCCACTATTCAGAGGTTGACCAGGCATCAACTGATATGCAGACCAGTGCTCAGATAGCCTTTTTTTCTGTCCTAATTTTATGGTTCTTTTACTAAAGGGTTGCCGAGTAGCAATGAGCTTGACGCACTGCAATCCAGCACTACCGACAGCTTTATGCAGGTGCCAGTGGTAGTGACACCCCCAGTGTATACCATTTCTGGTGCTCCTGGAATTTAGGTGTAACTTTTACCACCGAGTTAGCATGGGTGCACTTACCATCACCTCTATGGATGGCGGTAAAGGTAGGGTTACCATATGGCTCCAGAAAAAGGAGGGCGAATTGAGCCAGCCGGGTTTTACTTCCATTGCTTTCAATGGAAAGCAATTGCTTTCAATGGAAGTAATTGAGCCAGCCGGGTTTTACTTCCATTGCTTTCAAAGCAATGGAAGTAAAACCCGGCTGGCTCAATCCGTCCTCCTTTTTCTGGAGCCATATGGTAACCCTAGGTAAAGGCTCCCCTAGAAATGGCAGTGTGGCAAGAGTTTACTTACTACATGGCCATTTTTTGTGGGCTTTTTACCCACTGTGGTAAAAGGGTCCTCATCACGTGGCAGATCCACACACCGATGCTACCGCAAGGCCCCTTTTACTGCAGCTTGGTAAAGGGGCTTTTATGTGGTTGCCTAGACAGTTAGCAGACTGAATATCACTGCTAACTGGCTAGGTCGCCGCTCTGCCCAACCTCTGCCCCCAACGAGCTCCTAACCACACTGGTTATGGGATAACTGTTTAGCGGAAATATTCAGCAGTACTGTCTGGTTATGTGTCACTTAATATCGCCACTTAGCCTTAACCAAGCAATTTAAATAGCTAGTAGCCTTTCCTGGCCATTTAAATTACTTTGAATATCCACCCCTCAGTTCTAAATGCTAATTTTCTTTACTTGAGTCACACCTGACCAGTCCAGAACCTGTGGGTTATGTCTACCAACAGATGGAGACAGAGAAATAAAGAAGTTCTGTATGCTTCACACCATATGGGCAGATCAATACAGTAGAGTTGACCAAAAGCAATCAATGGTGTAATGTTGAATTTATTAAATGCTTTCAAAATGACTCGACACAAGATGTTTTTGGCTTGTAAGACCTGACTCAGGAGTCTATAAAATACATAAAACAAAATAAACATAAAAAATAATAAATAAAAAAGCCTAGGTACATCCCGGTCTTTTTCATTAAGGGCTGGTTCAGATAGAGAATCCCTACCGCTTTGGTCTTATGGCCTGGCTCTTCAGAGGGCGCGTTTGAGATAAAAGGGCTATTCGGATGTAGCAATAGCAATCTTGTTGCAGGCTTACAAGTGATCTTCCTTAACGGAGTATGCCCGTGTTTGGCGCACCTTTGTTGTGTTGTGTGAGGCTCACACTCGGTCAACTTTTCAGGCATTGGTGGCTCAACGTTTGGCTTTTTTGTAAGACAGTTTGCAGAAAGGGTTAGCCTATAATTCTCTTTGAGTACAGGTTGCAGCCCTGGCCTATTTTCGGGGCTGAGTGTCGAGTACTTCCTTGGCTGCTCATTTGGATGTGGTGAGCTTCTTGTGATGTGTGCTTCATATGCATTCCCCTTTGCTTTGGTCCTGTCCAGCATGGAACCTAAATTTAGCCCTTAGGGTGTTGCAAGGGGCACCTTTAGAGTCTTTATGTAAGGCTTTTGATAAGAATCTCACCTTAAAAGCAGTGTTTTTGGTGGCTATGGTGTCTGCAGATAGGGTCTCGGAGAGTCAAGCCCTGTCGTGTCATGATACTTTTTTGCAATTTTTGGAATCTGGGGTGACTTTGAGGACTGTTACCTCCTTTTTGTCAAAGATCATCTTCCTTTTCATCTTAATCAGCCTCTTTTTCTTCCTACCTTTCGGGTGGAGGATTACCCTGCGGATTTCGGGAAGCTTTGATTTTTGGATGTGTGTTGAGTACTTCACTACTTACAGATGTCTAATGAGTTTCGGTTGACAGACCACTATTTGTTCTCCTTTTGGGTCCCCGCTTCAAAATCAACTATCGCTAGATGGATCAAAGATATGATTTCCTCAGTGTACCTTTTGTGTGGCCAGGTAGCGCCGGAGGCGTTACATGCCCATTCTACTAGGTTATAATCGGCTCTGTGGGCGGATATCTCAGTTCTATCTCTGGATGAGATCTGTTGGGCAGCCTCGTTGTACACTTTTTTGAGACATTATAAAGTGGATGTGGCTGCCAGGTCAGATGCTTCTCTTGGAGCGGCGGTATTGGTTCGGGGGGCAATGGGTTCCCTCCCCTGCTAGGAACTGCTTTGGTACATCCCACCAGTTCATGGATTCATCTGCTGCTTGTGCTAAGGAAGGTACAATTATGTCTTACCTGATAATTTTCTTTCCTTTAGCCGCAGCAGATGAATCCAGGATCCCTCCCTTGTTTTCCATCGTGATTCTTTCTTCACTGTGTTTGTTTTGTTCCTTTCTGCTTAGATAAATACGATCTAATATGAACATGGAGAAATGAGCACAGTCTTCAAAGTTAAGCAAAGGAACCTGAGATTCACCTTGTTATAAATTATAGTTCTATTAAGACTGTTGTGGTTTTTCGTTGGTGAGGAAAGTTTCTGGTTTGTTGCCAGGTTCTGCTTTGTGATGAGACATATACTGGCTAATGGAGGGGCTGGTCATCCAGCATCACTCAATTCAGTTAGTAATCAGTTCATGGATTCTTCTGCTGCCTGTGCTAAGGAAGGTAATCTATTTTACAAACAAAAAAGGGCAGGGAGGAAGGGAGTGAAAGAAAAACAAGACATAGGTGGAACTGCTGCAGAAGGGCAACTATGGTGTTCATTAACTTCAAATAATATTGGTGTATGTTAGAAAGAAAGACTTGGGAGAAACAGTAGTTTTTTTAACACAGCCTTAAATTTGTTAAATGAGGGTTCTGATAAGAGCTCTAATGGGAAGGAATTCCAAAGTTATGGGCAATCAACTCTTAAGCTGGACGATCGAGATGAGAACAACCAATTTTTTCAGAAATGTAGGGTAATGAGCAAATGTTGATTGGAAGAACAAAGGGCATGTGGAGGAGTATATGGAGTAGATATATTACATAACAGTACTGTATTCTGTAGTTGCCCCCTCATCAATATGAGTGCATTTGTGTTGGTGCAAATTTGGTATCTCTTTCTACAGAAATAATCTGAATAATTTTGGATTCTGAATGCAGTAGAAGTACCGTAATTAACACCTTTGTTCTTCCTCTGAATTGTATATAATGTATAATGTAATGAGAACAATAAGTTTCCTGTGTAGCTAGAATTCCATATGAAACTTGCATTGTAATGCAGTAGCATAGCAGCTGATAGTGACCAACATGGTCCAGAATCCTCAGTCCTTTGAAATACTTCTTGAATATTCCATATGATGACAGTGGCTATTCAGCACAACCTAAATATCACAAGATATTCAGAAAGCTAACAACATATCCAGTTCCAAGGAGGGAGATTTTAGGCAAGTCATGGATTTTTGACAACTCCAACGACGTGTTCTGGTACATGGAGTGCTGATTCAAATGGGTAGAGCCAGGGAGTACAAATACTAGCATGCACTGAGATACATGTTCAAATCTCTTTCCTGGAACTGGATAACTTGGCAGTTCAGTTTTTACCTTACAGAGCCCAGATGGCTGGTAAACCAAGCCTATAATTTCTCAATGTGCTCTGTGAAACTGTTGTTAGATGCATACATTTAAAATATTTAAATAATTTACAGTGGTGGAAATAAGTATTTGATCCCTTGCTGATTTTGTAAGTTTGCCCACTGACAAAGACATGAGCAGCCCATAATTGAAGGGTAGGTTATTGGTAACAGTGAGAGATAGCACATCACAAATTAAATCCGGAAAATCACATTGTGGAAAGTATATGAATTTATTTGCATTCTGCAGAGGGAAATAAGTATTTGATCCCTCTGGCAAACAAGACCTAATACTTGGTGGCAAAACCCTTGTTGGCAAGCACAGCGGTCAGACGTCTTCTGTAGTTGATGATGAGGTTTGCACACATGTCAGGAGGAATTTTGGTCCACTCCTCTTTGCAGATCATCTCTAAATCATTAAGAGTTCTGGGCTGTCGCTTGGCAACTCGCAGCTTCAGCTCCCTCCATAAGTTTTCAATGGGATTAAGGTCTGGTGACTGGCTAGGCCACTCCATGACCCTAATGTGCTTCTTCCTGAGCCACTCCTTTGTTGCCTTGGCTGTATGTTTTGGGTCATTGTCGTGCTGGAAGACCCAGCCACGACCCATTTTTAAGGCCCTGGCGGAGGGAAGGAGGTTGTCACTCAGAATTGTACGGTACATGGCCCCATCCATTCTCCCATTGATGCGGTGAAGTAGTCCTGTGCCCTTAGCAGAGAAACACCCCCAAAACATAACATTTCCACCTCCATGCTTGACAGTGGGGACGGTGTTCTTTGGGTCATAGGCAGCATTTCTCTTTCTCCAAACACGGCGAGTTGAGTTCATGCCAAAGAGCTCAATTTTTGTCTCATCTGACCACAGCACCTTCTCCCAATCACTCTCGGCATCATCCAGGTGTTCACTGGCAAACTTCAGACGGGCCGTCACATGTGCCTTCCGGAGCAGGGGGACCTTGCGG
Organism: Microcaecilia unicolor; assembly: GCF_901765095.1. Lineage (NCBI taxonomy): Eukaryota > Metazoa > Chordata > Amphibia > Gymnophiona > Siphonopidae > Microcaecilia > Microcaecilia unicolor. The sequence continues at coordinate 138,930,264 of NC_044033.1, forward strand.
GCACTGCAGGATTGCAATCCGTTATGTCGTAATGTGTTACCAATGGTTTTCGTGGTGACAGTGGTCCCAGCTGCCTTGAGATCATTGATAAGTTCCCCCCTTGTAGTTGTAGGCTGATTTCTAACCTTCCTCATGATCAAGGATACCCCACGAGGTGAGATTTTGCGTGGAGCCCCAGATCTTTGTCGATTGACAGTCATTTTGTACTTCTTCCATTTTCTTACTATGGCACCAACAGTTGTCTCCTTCTCGCCCAGCGTCTTACTGATGGTTTTGTAGCCCATTCCAGCCTTGTGCAGGTGTATGATCTTGTCCCTGACATCCTTAGACAGCTCCTTGCTCTTGGCCATTTTGTAGAGGTTAGAGTCTGACTGATTCACTGAGTCTGTGGACAGGTGTCTTTCATACAGGTGACCATTGCCGACAGCTGTCTGTCATGCAGGTAACGAGTTGATTTGGAGCATCTACCTGGTCTGTAGGGGCCAGATCTCTTACTGGTTGGTGGGGGATCAAATACTTATTTCCCTCTGCAGAATGCAAATAAATTCATATACTTTCCACAATGTGATTTTCCGGATTTAATTTGTGATGTGCTATCTCTCACTGTTACCAATAACCTACCCTTCAATTATGGGCTGCTCATGTCTTTGTCAGTGGGCAAACTTACAAAATCAGCAAGGGATCAAATACTTATTTCCACCACTGTATATTATAATAATTACTGGTACCACTGTTGCTAGACAATGCCCTTCACCTCTCATTCTGTCCCTAGGAGGGCAAAGTTTAGATTTTATTAATATACCAAGCTGTCAATTTTTTTTCTAGAATGTTCTCTGAAGAACTCAACATACGGAAAAATTCATTAATCTGAGTGGGAGGAAGATGCCTGGATAAAAGCACAAGATGAAGTAAAGTTGTTATTAAGTACCTTTATTGTAAAGCAGTGATGCGAGATGTGATGCAAACATCTTAATGGGGGCACTAGCAATGTAACCTTGATGCAATGAACTGGAAATTAAACAAACTGAAAAATGCTCAGAATGAGTAGATAGTGTAGTGTGCCAGTAGCTACTCTGAAATGAAAATATTTGCAGCATAGCAAGGCAAGGCACAGATTGCAAATGTGTGCATGGATTTTCTCCTAATATTCTGTTATTCTGCAGATACAGAATTAATTATTGTTACAAAGTGTGATCACTGCCACGGAATTTCTCTTTTTGAGCAACCTGTATACCAAATGACTTTCCAAATACAAGCTCTTAGAGACAAACATTCAAAGTCTTAGCACTGAAGAAAAGACTTCAGCAAAATAGATCAATCCTGATGCTCTTAAAGAGGTGAGAAAATATGCTTACCATATATAAAAGAACTGAGGCTGTGAACAGTAGTGCACCAAAATGCCTGAAAAATGGTTGAGGCAGGCCAAAAGAGAATATAAAATTAAGCATGCTTTAGCATGTGAATTCAGTATTAGCACTGAATGCATAACACTGTTTGAATTTGAGCTGCTTAAGCCAGCCTGCTATTCTAGGCAATTTGCATATAAATGATATGTTGAGCAATCATCAGTACACTCATAAGAAAGACCACATTTAAAGGGGATTTTTTGTGGCTTGACATCATTATATATAAATATCTGAGTGACTGTGATAATGAGATTTTAATTATCCTATTAGTCTTCTTCCATATAGAATGATTTTCCACAATTTAAGTGACAATGGATATACTTTACATCATAAACATGCTAGAGAATAGCCGTAGAATTTGCAAATCTCGCCCAGATGCCTTAGGTGGCTGCAGAAAACTAAGAGGTATGAGGAAGGGGGGGGGGCAGGTTTAATAGTTTAGAACATTTGATATACCATGTTAATTTGTAATACAAAGTCAGAGTGGTTTACAATAAAATTCAATAAAACAGAAAAGAACAGCATAAAGTTTAGGATAGGTTCAAACACAGTACGCACATCCAATCTCCCATCATTCCTCAACTCATCCACACCTGCAGGTTATCTAACCAGCTCACAACAATCAAGCTGCTTGGCTCAAACATTTTGAAAAAAAAAAGATTATGTTTTTAATTTTACTTTAAACTGTTTATATGACTTTTCCTCACGATTCTCCATAGGGAGTTGGTTCCACAATAATGGAGCATACTAATAAAACCCACACTCCCTAGTTGATGATAAATGTGCTTGAGCCAAACCTGAAAGAACTAACAATGAAGCATCCTTAGATCACAAAGCCCTAGTAGGAACATACCGCTTAAGCAAAATGATATGCAATGGTTAATTCCTTAATCCAAGGTCTATATTCAACTGGTAGCCAATGATAATTAGCATAAAAAGGGATCACATGGCCTCTCATTGTCAAACCTCCTAAAAACCTAATCCCTGGAATCTGAACTGTTTGCAAATGCTTTAATAAATAGTGGAACATACCCAGAAACATGCAATATTGCTTCTTCAAAATAAGTATAATGAAAAATTCCAACAGGAGAGACAATGTAATATCAAAGTTCAAAAAACAGTCAATCCTACATCAGAATAATAATACAAATAATAAGATCGGATGTGTTGGAATATATGCCTCCACCAAAAATATGGCTGGAGATTTTCTGTTTTATGTACTGCTTGAAAAGAGAGTTCAGTGTAGGCTGTACATACAGCTGAGCATAATTTTCAGGGAGTCTAGCCGCTAAAAAATGGCTCACTTCTAAGCTCTATACATCACATGGTACTCTCTTAATTCAAGCCCCCTATATTGGTGCGAATGAAAATGTAATTAAATTATGTAATATCTCACAGCTATAAATCCGGTTTGCAATAGAAAATATTTTTATATGTATTTGTTTATATTCCAAAACATCTGATTCAAAATTAGACCCCCCCCCCCCCCCCCCCCCAAACAAAGAAGAAAAAATGTGGGGCCGTCTCCCTCCCGGAATTGCAAAATTTGGTCTTCCTTCATTCAAAAAACCAAACTAACCAAACCAAACTAACAAATATACTATATACTAAGCACTGGAAAGTTTGAAAAAGGCCAGAAGCAAAACTTAACTTTCCAATTAGTTGTGATTTCCACTGTCCGTTCCTCGAATTGGAAGAGAAGAGGGCTATCAGTCTGAAGGATTATTAATGCTTTTGCAATGGTCATGAAGTCATGAAGTGACAATGGTAGAATTATGGTACACAGAGGAAGTTGTTTTCTGATCAGTACTCAATCATATGTCAAACTGCTACATTTGGATGATTCATTCTCTGGGAGGACAGTTCATAAATCATTGAATAAATATAAATAAATATATAGTAGCAGTTAAGATTAATTTCAAGCTTATCAAGTCGATTTTGGGTTCATTTATCAGTTTGTTTTTTTTCCAAAGGCCCATTATGACAGACAGCCTTTGAGAAATCAGAACTCTTCTGATGGGTTTATACTTAAACCTGAAGGCACTGTTTTCGGAAAACAATAGGACAGAAATATTTTACTGAAAAAGACTTCCAGTGAACAGAACTTCATACATGTGCAGCATATCCTTTTCAAATGTCAACTGATATATGAAATCTGTACATTTATTTAGAAAAGGAAAGTCATTTCTCTTCAATATTAGCAGTTGAGTGCACCTCCTGTTTATTTGGGATAGGCAGCCTGAAAATTTTGAAGATAGATATTCAGCTAGAAGTGGACAGCAATTTTTTGGTCACCACTGGCTTTACCCCTGGATATTCAATGACGGGTCATGGCTGGGCACCAGCATTCCGGGCATACGTGGCCAGTTAAAACGTATGCGGTTAATTGCAATATTCAGCAATTAACCCCATAAGGTGGCCCACATAAAGATAGGACTGTGTTCTATGTGGTTAAGCACTGAACATCGGCACTTAACCACATAAGTGCCGACCCCACCCCCAGACTGCACACAAAATAGCCAGTTTTAGCTCAGTCGCTAACTGAACATATTCAACGACACTATCTGGTCTCTCCTGGCAGTTCAAATTGCTTTGAATATCAACCTCTTTGTGTCTTTTTTTTCCCAGAACGAATGTCATTACAAATGTGCACTCTTCTTACAGAGTGTGTACTATGTGCAAAGAAGGAACACTGTAACCTAATCTGGCATTTATTAACCACTAATTCCTCCATTGGTTCAAAGCAGTGTATAAAAGAAGACATTATCTACAATAAACAATAGAGATACACAGAATATGTTACAGCATACATCTAAAATACAAAAAAACTATTAAACTGAACTTATACAGGTTACACAGATTACACAATGCAGCTACAAAGTGCACATCTATTAAACTGTACTTGTAACCAAATATTCATTAAATAAGAAAGTTTCAAGGTTCTTGCAAAATAATTTATAGGAAATTTCAGCTCTTAAATTTGATGGGAAAGAATTCCAAAAGAAAGCTGACTGTTAAGAATAAGATCGTTCATGGTTCCTTTTAGATGTCACATGTTGAATAGATGGATACAAAACAACATTTATGCTGCATTTTTTTTTTTTGGGGGGGGGGGTGAGAATTGGCTTGGCTGGCATGGAGCTACGAAATCTGTGCCACTGGTCCTGGGGTGCAGGGCATCCATAAAAGTTTGCCGAGGTACCTATAGGTGGTTAAAGTGGTCCTGCTCACTCTTTGAGTATGCACTATTATCAGCGAACAACTTTTGTATCATTTATAAATTTATTATATAATTTTATTCATATCGAGTCGATGGAGTATACAAATATTCAAATTATACAAAAGATAAAAGGTGGAAAAGGAACTCCGGTAGTTGATAGGAAAGAACAATCATACAACTACAAGAATAAAACAATAATCTCATGGTTGTACCAAACGCCAGCCCTCTTGCATGCAGACGGAAAAAAAAAGTCTCAGTTACCAAATGCTAAGCAGAAAATATGAGTCTTTAGCAATATCTGAAAAAGAAAATACGATGTCTCAAAATGGAGACAATGAGAAAGAGAGTTCCAAAGAGCAGGTGCCAGACAGTAGAAGGCACTAGAACACGTCAACTCCCATCTTGTCTTGGATGGATGTGGAATAACTAGTCTATTGTCATGAAAACACATCCCTAGTGTATATTTACATTGGCATGACTTTGGATAATTTAGAACACATCAGCTGGCCCATATTGGTAAGACAGATCTGTACAATAGTGCCAGTTTTCATTTAAAGCAACACTTCTACCTTTTGAAGAGGCAAAAACAGCATAATTTATTTTATTGGCCATTTTTTTCATATCAATACACTTTTTAACACACTAACTTGGCTTACCTTTCCCTGTAGATGAAGATTACTGCGAATAACTTCACGGACTTCATCCTCTGTATCTTTCTGTTAAGCAAAATATAGTATTGAAGCAAAAACATTCAGCAGATGAGATATCTTTGCATGATGAAAGCTGGGAATCAACAATGTGTACGTTTGATTCTTACTTCAATCACAACCCAGCTTATATTCAGCACTATTTAACTGGCCAGGAATGGTTCCTTAGCAGTCAAATAGCACTTAACCAGCTAAAGGGATCTTTTACTAAGGCACGCTAGCATTTTTAGCGTGCGCTAAATGCTAGAGATGCACATAGGAATAAATTGGCTTCTCTAGTATTTAGTGTATGCCTATTTTTAGCGCACGCTAAAAATGCTAGGGCACCTTAGTAAAAGACCCCCTAAGTGCTAATATTTAGCCGGTTATCTTTGCTGAATATTAGCACTTACCCCTAGATTTTATATAGTGTGCCTAAAGATCTGCGCTGAAATCTGCACGGATTCTATAACAATATTTGTAACTTAACAAGCTAATCAGTGCTGATAACAGCACTTAACAAGCAATAATGAGCAGTAATTGGAACTGATTAGAACTTAGGCCTACAACTCGCTAAGCATATTCTGTAACAATGTGCACGGAACTTCTAATACATGCTGGGCAAAAAGGGGCGTGGTTATAGGCAGAGAAATGGGCATTTCGTGGGTATTCCAACATTTACACACCTAGTTATAGAATATGGCCCAGTGTGCCTAAATCTAAGCACTGGGATTTATGCCATGTTTTTGTTGGTATAAATGGATGCGCCTAGATTTAGGTGCTGAAATATCAACTAAGCATATTCTATAATCGACGCCCAAATATAGGCACTGATTATACAATATGCTTAGTCGGCACTTATTTCATTGCCAATTTTTTAGGTGCCATATATATAGAAACTCCCCCTTAGCAGCTAACTGGCTATATCGTGAGATATAACCAGCTAGCCACAAATATTCAGCTCATTACTGGCTGAATTTGGTAGCCAAATTGGGCCACTCAAATAGCAGGCCTATCTTTGGCCATTATAAACTTAACAGGCCAAAGCTGAATATTGACTTGGCTGGTTAAGTTGAAACCGGCCAAAACAAATACCAGATATTCAAGGCCAGTCACCGAAAATGGCCCAGCATTGAATATATGGGCTCAGCACTGATCATGGGATTTAGCCGGCCTGTCTCCTGCAGTCTGAATATCAGCTGGACAGACTCTAGTTGACCTTTGTCTTGATTTCTCTGTAACTTTTTCAATTTGAGTGCCTGAGTCTGGTTAACAATTTTAAAATTACCATCCCTCATCAAATGTTACTATATTTTATATTGAAAATCACTATGATACAGTCCTTAATATAACATGATGGCAAAAATTGCCAAATTGTATTACTCTTAGGTACAAGATGTTACACAACAGATGCTGCTATCTGTAAATGATGACTACTTTTCTATAAAGGGTTATGTGAATATGAACACTGAGGTAAATCTGCTAACTAACACTAGTGTGCTTTTGTAAACAGGGCCCATAAATTTTAGTCCACACAAGCCCACTTGAGTTTTAAACACTCTGGAGACAGTTTTATAAAGTCATTCCCACACGTATCTGGTCAATGATTTCTTATATAAAGTACTAAAGGGCATGGAAGAATGCACCATGATATGATGGTCTATGCCTTCTGGTAGGAAATACATATCATTGCTTTTAATGGTATGTCACATGGACTTTGATGCATTAACGCTCAGGAGGAAAATTATCGACACGGGCTACCATTAAGGCATGTTATTGTACAGTTAGCTCATTATTAGTACTAGGTTTCGTTACATAAAATAGCAAAGTTGGTGGTAAAATAACATATCTTAAAGGTAGCCTACATTGAGAACTTCATCCTTAGTGCTGTCTAGTCCTCTTAATTACTGCGATATTGTCAGATGAGAATAATCATGCCACACTATTTCCTTTTTTATCTACATAGTCCGAATACATTTATACATAAAGTGAAATACTGCTAAATAAATAGAGGCCAATATTCAGTAGGTTTATACTTCTAATTTTGAGGATTAGGTTCCAGTTGGCCACCTTGAAAATTTGCAAGGGCTGAGTACCTATATTTATGCTCAAAATTTCACTAAACTCCTAAATTAAGGATCCTAAAATGTGGACAGCAACAGAGTCATATTTAGGGCAAGAATAAAAGTTAGGAGCTTGGCAGTTGTTTTCAGCACTAACCCCATAATTCTGTAAAAGTCGCCAAAATTGCATACATAATTTGGGTGTGCGCCCTATTTGTGTGCCCAATTTAGCTAAATTACAAGCTAATTAGCACCAATAATTGGTATGTTAACAAGCAATTATTGATGAAAATTATTTGAATTTTATGTACATGATCTGCGCCTAAATTATACACACGATTTGAAAAAGGGGATTCAGAAATGGGAAGGGCAGCATGGGTGGAATGAGGCATTCCTAAAATTAATGCACATTGTTGTAGAATAATGGGGATAATGTGCCCAATAGAGATGCATACATTTACACCACATTTCAGTTGGTGTAAATGGCTGCACCTAAAGTTAAGCGCTATTCTATAAACTACGCCTAACTTTAAGCATGGCTTATGGAATAGCACTTTTTTCAGCAATGATTTTTTGGCACCATATATAGAGCCTAGACAAGTGCTTAAATTAGGCCTTTAAGCTAGGCACATGAATGATGGCTCTAAATTTTGACATACGAAGGGCAGTTCTATAATCTAGACACCTGCATTTATGTGCCTCTTGTGCATTTATATGCTTAGAATACCAGCACTTATGCGTTTAATTGTACACTTACCTGCAAAATGGCTAGCAAGGAATCTAAATACTATTCTGTAATGGTGCATCTGACTTGCATAGCCAGTAAATGCAAGAGGGTGTAATGGGAGCAGAGCATGGGCTGGACATGTGTGGGGCTAACACTAACGCAAGTAACTTTACTATTGGCTTTTAGGGCTGTCATAAGTACATACATAAGTATTGCCATACTGGGAAAGACCAAAGGTCCATCAAGCCTAGCATCCTGTTTCCAACATTGGCCAATCCAGGTCACAGATACCTGGCAAGATCCCAAAAAAGTACAAAACATTTTATACTGCTTATCACAGAAATAGTGGATTTTCCCCAAGTCCTTTTAATAATGGTCTATGGACTTTTCCTTAAGGAAGCCATCCAGACCTTTTTTAAACTCCACTAAGCTAACCGCCTTTACCACATTCTCTGTCAACGAATTCCAGAGTTTAATTACACGTTGAGTGAAGAAACTTTTTCTCCGATTCGTTTTAAATTTACTACATTGTAGCTTCACCGCATCCCCCCTAGTCCTAGTATTTTTGGAAAGTGTAAGCTGACACTTCACATCTACCCATTCAACTCCACTCATTATTTTATAGACCTCTATTATATCTCCCCTCAGCTGCCTTTTCTCCAAGCTGAAGAGCCCTAGCCGCTTTAGCCTTTCCTCATAGTAAAGTCGTCCCATCCCCTTTAGCATGGTTTACAAAATATGTCTAAGCATGTTTTTGATCGGTGCCAATGTTTTAGGCACCATATCTAGGGCCTGTTTACTAAGCCACACTACAGGCACATTAGTGGTTTTAGCGTGCGCTGTGTAGGTGTCCACAATATTCCTATGGGCGCCTACACAGTTAGAACGCCCTAATTTTGTGCACGCGCTAAAAATGCTAGCACACCTTAGTAAACAGAGCCCGTAAAAAGTAGCCCTTCACGGTTGACAAGGAACTCAAGATAAAACTCTGGTATACTTTTTCAAAGGCTTACAAAAACTTTAGGACCTTATCACCATGTCATAAAAATCATTAGCTAAACATACCAGCAATATTTTAACTTAAGTAGCATCGAGACAGGGTACCAAGCAACTACGGTGGAGAATCACATTGATTTGAATACAATTGTTGTGGACAACGGTAGAAGATTAAAGGAGTTGAGGAACTGTTACAACTAGGAAGGACAGTATCACTACATTTGAATGCGTGAGAACTTCAACGAATGATATAGTAGTAGATGTGTACGTGATAAAATCCACGGGACAGTTTGATTCAAAGACTTGGTTTTCACATATATATGTTAACTCTGTTATAAGAACTATTCATCTTGCTGGTTTGTCAATATATCCTGATTACAGATGTATGATCTCCCTGTTTTTGTAATGGTGCCATGCAGCATCTTAAAAGTTTAAATTAAGGGGATATTTGTTGTAATGTGTATGGGTATTTTTGGATTGAACGCATGTGGTGTTGGGGGAGTATGAGGTGTGGAATATATGAGTAAGTTTATGGGTATAAGAGGATTATTGTTAAAGTATAATTTACAATAAATCAGAGATTGAGCAATAGTTGTCAGAGATTTTGTACTTTTCACATCATTAGTTGCAGCTATTTGAAAGATATATATCCCTGAGTTTGCAATTGTTAGCAATATTTTAATGGGATGCTTTGGCTGAGCTAACTTTCATTAAAGGTACAAGACATGAGCTGTCATACTGTATAGAGTGCTATTATCTATGGACTACATTAATTCCATTATTGCTCACATCTTAGTATACATACAGCACTCACAACTAAAGCAAAATCGACTAAATACGTACCAGGCTAAATCGATTTTTAGCCAATGAAATTAATTCTTGGTCCCCTGGTGCACAAATGTTTAATCCAACAGGCAACAGTCTCTTAAGTGCTGCTACAATTAAAGATGTCTGCATGGAGTATCTGTCTCCCTTTCGTTTCATTTTCTTCCTCTCCTGATCAGAAACAGCTGCCTGAAGATAACACAGCCCAACAACAATGAAAATCATAAGGTTAGGGAGTCAAGTTAACCTAATGTCGTAGATTTTTTCATTTTTCAACTTCTCTCAACTTAAGATGTCAAATCAAATGAACTACATCCCTTCTCCACCTATCAAGACTTTCTCCATGTAAAGCATGTTTTACAAAATTATCCTGCTGTATACACATGTAAAATGTAGGTGCACTGAAACACTCTACCATCTTTACACAAACTGGACTAGATACACTAAATGGTGCCCAAAAACACCGACGCTAAGTGCAATTCTCCAAAGGCTGCGTGCACTTTATAGAATCATACTTAGTGCAAAGTCCACGCTGAGCTTTTAGGCACTGGACTTATGCCTGGTAAAAACCAGGTGTAGATGCTGGTGCCTAACTTAGGCATGCTCAGGCCGTATTCTGTAACTTTTTGGAATGCCCCAGACATGCCCCCTTTTCAGATACACGCCAGCTGTTATGGAATGGTGCGCAGCCAGAGGCACGTGCAAATCCTAATTGGAGTCAATTAACCACAATCATTAGTTAACACCCATAATTATTGCTAGTTAAGGTCTCATTACTCAATTAAAGTTGTGAACATAACTTGGGTGTTTGCCCAAATTTGGGTGCACAATTTTGGATGCTATCCCTGAGATTCTATAAATAGCGCCTTAATTTCTGCATGGAAATTGAAGTGTATTCTATAACAATGTATGTAACTTCATTGGTTAACTAGCTAATCAGCACTGTTAATTGTATGTTAACAAGCAATTATCAGCACTAATTGCCATTAATTTAGATTTACATACACAACTCGCTAGGGGGTATTTTTAGCACATGCTAAAATTAAGCATGTGATAAATGCTAGAGACACACATCTATTCCTATGGGAGTCTGTAGCATTTAGTGCATGCCACAAATTCTGCTGCGCCTTTGTTAAAAAAAAAACCCTAAGTGTATCCTGTAACATGGTGCACCTAAATTCTAAAGTGTGCTAGCGTTTTTAGCGAATGCACAAAATTAGCATGCGCTGTGTAGGTGCCCATAGGAATATTCTGGGTGCCTACACAGTTAGCGCGCGCTAATGGTTAGCGCACACTAAAAGCACTAACACACTTCAAGCACGGCTTAGTAAGCGGGGCCCTAAGTCACATAGTTGAAAAGGGGGCATGACCATGGGCGAGGCATGGGCATTTCTAAAATCTATGCGCATTATTATAGAATATACTCGATTTGTGCCTAATTTAGGCGTTAGGATTTATGCCATCTAAATCGTGGCCTAAATGGGCATGACCATATTTGGTCACATGGAAAGGAACTCGGCATATTCTATATACTGTGTAGAAATTTAAACCTATTCTAAATAATGTAGGAGTACTTAGAGAATATGCCTATTCCATGTGGATTTTTCAGGTGCTATATATAGAATCTAGCCTCATATAGAGAATTCGGGAGGACTATGTGTAGCTGTATCTGGGGGTGTGGTCTGGGTGGAGCTGGGATGGAATTGTGTTACATACACACATAGACTACATTTGTGCAAGAGAATTTATTTGCTACTGAGGGTCACTCCAGAAGCCTATTATATACACGTGCAAAGGAGTGTTTATAAAACAGGTACTTTTCTGTAAATTTTACATAAGTATCTTGATATAGAACAGTCTTTCACACGCACAAAGAATCCCATAAGTAGCTAAGTACATAAGTATTGCCACACTGGGACAGGCCAAAGGTCCAGCAAGCCCAGCATCCTGTTTCCAACAGTGGCCAATCCAAGTCACAAATACCTGGCAAGATCCCAAAAAAGTTCAATACATTTTATGCTGCTTATCCCAGAAATAAGCAGTGGATTTTCCCCAAGTCAATTTAATAATAGTCTATAGACTTTTCCTTTAGGAAGCTATACAGACCTTTTTTAAACCCTGCTAAACTAACCACCACCACATTCTCTGGCAACAAATTCCAGAGTTTAATTACATGTTGAGTTAAGGAAACATTTTTTCCAATTTGTATTAAATGTACTGCTTTGTACCTTCATCACATGCCACCTAGTCCTAGTATTTTTGGAAAGAGTAAACAAATGATTCATATCTACCCATTCCATTCCACTCATTATTTTATAGACCTCCATCATATCTCCCCTTAGCCGTCTTTTCTCCAAGCTGAAAAGCCTTAGACACTTTAGCCTTTCCTCATAGGAAAATCGTCCCATCCCCTTTATCATTTTCATCACACTTCTCTGTACCTTTTCTAATTTCACTATATCTTTTTTTGAAATGCAGTGACCAGAATTGAACTCAATATTCGAGGTGCGGTCGCACCATGGACCGATACAAAGGCATTATAACGTCCTCACTTTTGTTTTCCATTCCTTTTCTAATAATACCTAACATTCTATTTGTTTTCTTAGCCGCTGCAGCACACTGAGCAGAGGGTTTCAATGTATCATCAACAAAGACACCGAGATCCCTTTCTTAGTTGGTGACTCCTAACATGGAACCTTGCATGACATAGCTATATTTCAGGTTCCTCTTTCCCACATGCATCATTTTGCACTTGTTCATATTTAAAGTCATCTGCCATTTAGATGCCCAGTCTCCCAGTCTCGTAAAGTCCTCTTGTAATTTTTCACAAGCCTCTCGCGATTTAACAACTTTGACTAACTTTGTGTTATCAGCAAATTTAATTACCTCACTAGTTACTCCCATGTCTAGATCATTTATAAATATGTTAAAAAGCAGCGGTCCCAGCACAGACCCCTGGGGAACACTACTATCTACCCTTCTCCACTGAGAATACTGATTATTTAACCCTACTCTCTGTTTTCTATCTTTTAACCAGTTTTTAATCCACAATAGGACACTACCTCCTATCCCATGACTCTCCAATTTCTTCTGGAGTCTTTCATCTCCATCATCTTCTGTAGTCATTAAGAAAATGGTGTAAAGCCATTTCATGGGTAAAAAAAATCACTTTCACCTGTGTAAATGGGGGCTTTGAATACTGTCCAACATGTATGCAGTAAAAGTGCCAACATTGTTCAACAATGCAGGTACTTTTATATGCATACCGTGGATGCATTCTCTAGGGCAGGGAAACAGAGGAAAAAGCAACAAGGCATGCAGTTTTTGTTTGTTTTTTTAAATTAAAATCCATGCAAATCATTCTGTGGAGAAATAGTAACTGCAGGAAAAAGCTAGTGCACAGCTCTGTGGGTAATTTTTGTTTGTTAGGCAACATTGAAAGCAAAATGTTGAATTCAAAGGGCTTGCAAAGTGCCACAGAAACTGACTGTTGCCCCAGTAAGCCATGAAACCTGCCGTTATTTAAAGAACTGTCATTTGCAAGGAGTATTATAGCCAACATGAATGGTATTGTTTTTGGATATAATTTGAAACACTGTTATTCTTCACAAGAGTGAAAATACTGCATGCTCCAAGTACCTTTGACATCTTGGATTTGGTGTCTGTAATAAGGAAGGACATGTTGTTGATTTCATTTTGCACCACAAAGTTCTGCTCTTCCCTTTTGAAATTCTGAAAGTTTAGACAGGACATTTCAATTATGGTATTCAGTAATGTCATGAAAGATCTAAGTTAATATTCATGCATTATATTTTAGCAAAATAATTTTCATTCATCAAAAAGACAGTACTTTAGAGAATGTGGGGGGTCTCATAACCCACAAAAAGATTCACATCTCACTGATATCAATACTGATACTAGAATGATTAAAATTATTAATCTTAATTTTAAAATTTGCTTTAAAAACAATCAGACCAATGGATCGTTTTACAAAAGTGCAATAAAAGGGGACAGAGTCTCCATTTTGCACCTGGGCCAGTGACTGAACAGATGTACCCAGAGGCTTCATCCTGCACGCCCCTGACCCAATTAACCAACCAAGGATACCCTGGCAAATGCTGGCAAGCACCAGGAGGCAGAGAGTGTGTGTATGGTGGGGTGGAGCTTCAGGGGGATTGGAGGTTAGGAGTCTCACCAGCAATTGTGACCGTGCACTAGTAAAGTACTGTTTGCTAACTCAATATGCAATCCATACCCATTTGCCTCCCATAACCCACTCAGTTCCCATTCCACATTGAGGTATGTCGTTGGCATATGAATTAGTGCATGCAGTCATGCCTTTCATGGTTACATGCTAATTTTTACTAAACAGGTCCCTAAATCAAAATAAACCTTACAAGCAGCAGATTTTTGCAAAGTGTGAAAAGGTACAGTATGACAGCAAAATAATTCATGTATGAATTTAGACTTTTAAAATATGTAATACTATATTATATCTTTTTTTAAAATTTCCAAATGAATGAAATATAAATATTTTTGAAAACTCATGAAACAAAATCATATTTATATATGACTGCATAAAGAAAAAAGTGAAAAAAACAAATCATAACAATTAAAATACAGTTTAAGAAGGTCAATATTTAGCAGCACTGGAAACTGTATCTAATTGATGCACCAGTGCGGGTGTTTAAACTTATATGTAGATTCAGCACCCAAATAGTTGCTAAATATTGTCACTATCTGATTATTTTTCTGCCCCAAACATAGGACCTCTTTTACAAAGCCACGCTACCGGTTCTTGGTATGACAAATGAGAGAAAACCCATTCAATTCCTATGGGCTTCCTCTTATTTGCCACGTGGGACTCTCTAGCGCAGTTTTGTAAAAAAAAACAAAACATAGTCCCCTTAATATACAGATAGTACAGCAAAGATATTTACGTGTAGCAGGTATTCTCCAAGGACAGCAGGCTGATTGTTCTCACATGTGGGTCGACGTCCTCGTTGACCCAGGAAATAGCAAATTTTCACCAGCAAAATGAAAAAGTTTTGCCAGAGCCTTCTGGCATGCAAACTGCGTGCACCACGCATGTGCGGACAACTTCCCGCCCGTCGTGTTGAGCGTGCCTCCTCAGTTTAATCAAAAAGTATATAAACAAACAAACAACAACAACAACTCCTAAGGGGAGGTGGGCGGGTTTGTGAGAACAATCAGCCTGCTGTCCTCGGAGAATACCTGCTACAGGTAAGTATCTTCGCTTTCTCCGAGGACAAGCAGGCTGCTTGTTTTCACATGTGGGGTATCCCTAGCATCCAGGCTCACTCAAAACAATAAACAATGGTCAATTGGGCCTCGTAAAGGCGAGGACATAACCTAGATAGACCTGAAACCATAAACATCTAACTGAAAGTGCAGCCTGGAACAGAACAAAAATGGGTCTAGGGGGGTGAAGTTGGATTCTAAACCCCAAACAGATTCTGCAGCACCAACTGCCCAAACCGACTGTCTCGTCGGATATCCTGCTGAAGGCAGTAGTGAGATGTGAATGTGTGGACCGATGACCACGTTGCAGCCTTGCAAATCTCTTCAATGGAGGCTGACTTTAAGTGAGCCACTGACGCAGCCATGGCTCTAACATTATGAGCAGTGACATGGCCCTCTAGAGTCAGCCCAACTTGGGCATAAGTGAAGGAAATGCAATCTGTTAGCCAGTTGGAGATTGTGTGTTTTCCAATGGCGACGCCCCTCCTTTTGGGATCGAAACAAACAAACAACTGGCCGGACTGTCTGAAGGGCTTTGTCCGCGCCACATAAAAGGCCAATGCTCTCTTGCAGTCCAAGGTATGCAAACTGCTTTTGCCAGGGCGGGTATGAGGATGGGGAAAGAATGTTGGCAAGACAATTAACTGGTTCAGATGGAACTCCGACACCACCTTCTACAGGAACTTAGGGTGCGTGCGGAGGACTACTCTTTTGTGATGAAACTTGATATAAGGTGCATGCACTACCAAGGCCTGAAGCTCACTGATCCTACAAGCTGAAGTAACAGCCACCAAGAAAATGACCTTCCAGGTTAAGTACTTCAGATGGCAGGAATTCAGTGGCTCAAAAGGTGCTTTCATCAGCTGGGTGAGAACGACGTTGAGATCCCATGACACCGGTGAAGGTTTGACCGGGGGCTTTGACAAAAGCAAACCTCTAATGAGGCAAACAACTAAAGGCTGTCCAGAGATAGGCTTACCCTCTACCCGGCGATGATAAGCACTAATTGCACTAAGGTGAACCCTTACAGAATTGGTCTTGAGACCAGATTCCGACAAGTGTAGAAGGTATTCAAGCAGGGTCTGTGTAGGACAAGAAAGAGGATCTAGGGCCTTGCTGTTGTCGCACCAGACGGCAAACCTCCTCCATTTGAAAGAGTAACACCACTTCGTGGAATCTTTCCTGGAAGCAAGCAAGACTCGGGAGACCCCCTCTGAAAGACCCAAGGAGGCGAATTCTAAGCTCTCAACATCCAGGCCATGAGAGCCAGAGACTGGAGGTTGGGATGTAGAAGCGACCCCTCGTTCTGGGTGCTGAGGGTTGGAAAACACTCCAATCTGCACGGTTTCTCGGTGGACAATTCCAGAAGAAGAGGGAACCAAATCGGACGTTACCAGAAGAGAGCAATCAGAATCATGGTTCCGTAGTCTTGCTAGTGGTATGGGAGGATACGCTTACAGGATGCCTGTTCCCAAATGCATGAGAAAGGCATATGACGCTAGTCTGTCGTGGGCCTGAAGCATGGAACAGAACTGAGAGACCTTGTGATTGATCTGAGTGGCAAAAAGATCCACTGAGGGGGGTGCACCACGCTCGGAAGATCTTGCGGGCAACACCCATGTTCAGTGACCACTCGTGAGGTTGCATTGCTGTTATGATCGTGGTCAGAACCCCTCTCAAACTTACCTTTTGTCTGGGGGTCAGTTTTTTAGCTGGCTTCTGTTCTGTTTTTCTGTCCTGTTTGAGCTAGCTCTCTCTCTGTGCCGGCTGCTGCCAGCATGGGGCTAATTGTCTCACTTCACTGCAGCTGTGGGTGTGGTCTGAGTTGCTCTACCTCTCTTTGGGTGTACTGGCTTCAAGTGCTTCACGGTGTTGCATTGGTGTGGGTTGGGCCTCTCTGAGTCAGTGTGCTTTTGCCTAGGTCTAGGGAGTATGACATCATCAGGGAGGGCCTTGATAAGGAAGTGGTGTTGTTTCCTTCAGGGCCTTTGCAACGGTGGTGTTTGCTTTAGGTAGGGTGGTGCAGTGTGCACTTCGGACTTTGTGTCTAGTTTCCCTGCTTGCTTTTGCTAGGGCCAGGTTAGTGTTAGTGCAGTGTGCACTGGTGACTGTGTGTTTAGCTTTCCTGCTTTTCCCTTATGGTTCCCCTGCTCTTCCCTCTTGGTTTTGGAAGCATTGCTGTGTGTAGGGCTTTGGAAGCTCTGTTGCTGATAGAAGTACTTCAGGGTTTGGTGTTGTTAGGAACACTGCAGAGTTTGCTGTTAGAAGTACTTCTGGTGTTTGTGCTATTGGGAGCATTGCAGTCTTTGCTGTTGGTGTTTGGTGCTTTAGAAGCACTTTTGGCTTATGTGTTAGCTTCCCTGCTTTTTTCTTGTCTTCCCTTTTAGTGCTAGGAGCTCTTCTGGTTGCTTGCCAGAGTAGTGCTTAGGAAGCACCTTGTTAGTTTTGTATCCAGCTTGCTAGAGCAGTGCTTAGGTAGCTTGTTAGTTTTGTGTTTAGCTTATTAGTGTAGAGCTCTGCTTGTAGCTTGGTGCTTAGTAGCACCTGTGTTAGCTTTGTGTTTAGTTCCCTGCTCTGTTCGTTTAGGGCTTAGGAAGTCCCTTTCTTGAGCAGGGC
The DNA here is from genome assembly GCF_901765095.1 of Microcaecilia unicolor. Lineage (NCBI taxonomy): Eukaryota > Metazoa > Chordata > Amphibia > Gymnophiona > Siphonopidae > Microcaecilia > Microcaecilia unicolor. The sequence continues at coordinate 138,948,065 of NC_044033.1, forward strand.
TTAGGCGCTCCTGTTTAGTATAGGGCTTAGGAAGTCCTTTTGTCAGTTTACTGTTAGGAACACTCCTGCTGGTTTAGGGCTTGGGAGCACGTAGATCAGTTTAGGTTTAGGAGTACTTCTGTTTCCAGTCCTGGTCCCTGTGTCATCTGGTATCCAGTAAGTCCTGCCGGCTACTCGAACCGAGGAGCTCAACTCCTGGGGGGCTTAGTAGCTAAGTGCAGGTGAAGCTGTGTGGACCAGTCCGGTGTGCTCCAGTCCGGTGTTCCAGTCCTGTGTCCTCCAGTCCGGGAGATTCCAGTCCAGTGTTCCAGTCTGGGGGGTTCCAGTCCTGTGTCCTCCAGTCCAGGGAATTCCAGTCCAGTGTTCCAGTCTGGGGGGGTTCCAGTCCTGTGTCCTCCAGTCCGGGGAATTCCAGTCCAGTGATCCAGTCCGTGTATTCCGGTTGCTGGGCGGTGCCTGCAGCCCCTGCCGGTGCCGGTGTGCTTGCCCAGAATTGGTTGGTGGGTTTTGCCTGCTGCTGTCACTCCTCGTCAGCAGCCCAAGGGCTCACGTTTGCTCCAGAGCCCGGCCCCGCGGGCTCTGAACTTGAGAACCTGACAATTATCCTGCTCAGCCTGTCGGCCAGACTGTTGTTTACGCCTGCCAGATAAGTGGCTTGCAGAAACATGCTGTGACGGTGCACCCAAAGCCACATCTGGACGGCTTCCTGACACAGAGGGCTAGATCCTGTGCCTCCCTGCTTGTTGGTGTAATACATGGCAACCTGATTGTCTGTCTGAATCAATATGATTTGGTTGGACAGCTGGTCTCTGAAAGCCTTTAGAGCGTTCCAGATTGCTCGCAATTCCAGGAGATTGATCTGAAGACTTTTTTTCTGAAAAGACCAGGCTCCATGAGTGTGAAGCCCATCTACATGAGCTTCCCACCCCAGGAAGGATGCATTCATCGTCAGCACTTTTTGTGGCTGAGGAATTTGGAATGGACGTCCCAAGGTCAAATTGGATCGAATCGTCCACCACTGAAGAAAATTCCAAAAGTCGGTGGACAGTTGGATTGCATCCTCTAGATCTCCCGCAGCTTGAAACCACTGGGAAGCTAGGGTCCATTGAGCTGATCTCATATGTAGACGTGCCATGGGCATTACATGAACTGTGGAGGCCATGTGTCCCAGAAATCTCAACATCTGCCAAGCCGTGACCTGCTGAGACGCTCGAACCATGGACACCAGAGAAAGAAGGTTGTCTGCCCTTGCCTTGGGGAGATAAGCTCGAGCTGTCTGAGTGTTCAGCAGAGCTCCAATGAAGTCAAATTTTTGGACTGGGGTGAGATGGGACCTGGTATAATTTATGACGAACCCCAGTAGCTCCAGAACCTGAATAGTCATTCGCTTGGACTCCAGAGCACCTTCCTTCGAGGTGCTCTTCACCAGCCAATCATCGAGATAAGGAAACATATGCACTTCCAGTCTGCATAGCAACACTGCGACTACAGCTAGACATTTAGTAAACACTCTGGGTGCAGACGCCAGACCAAAAGGCAGTACACGGTACTAAAAGTGCTGTGTTCCCAGCCAAAATTGAAGATACTTCCTGTGAGCTGGAAGTATCGAGATGTGTGTATAAGCATCATTTAAGTCCAGAGAGCGTAGCCAATCGTTTTCCTGAATCATGGGAAGATGGATGCCTAGGGAAACCATCCTGAACTTTTCTCAGATAAGAAATTTGTTCAGGGCCCTTAGGTCTAGGATGGGACGCATCCCCCCATGTTTTCTTTTGCACAAGGAAGTACCTGGAATAGAATCCCAGCCCTTCTTCCCCTGGTGGGTCGACCGCTTGGGCCTTGGGAGGAGAGTTCCTCTGCAAGTACCTGCTTGTGCTGAGAGCTGTAGGACTGAGCTTCCGGTGGGCAATTTGGAGGATTGGATTCCAGATTGAGGGTGTATCCTAACCAGACTATTTGAAGAACCCACTGGTCGGAGATTATAAGAGGCCACCTTTGGTGAAAAAACATTAGCCTCCCCCCAACCGGCAAGTCATCCAGTACAGACACGTTTACTGAGGCTCAGGGCTGCCGAGAGGGGGGGACAGGGGGGACAAAAGTCCCGGGGCCCGGCCCTCTGTCGCCACCTGGCCCGCACTCTGTCACTCCCAGAACTAACCTTAAGCCTCCTTTCACTTCGCAGCAAGCAGCAGCAGGTCAGGCCACTCCTTCCTTCCAAGTCCCGCCCTCGCCTGACGTAGCATCCATGTGGGCGGGGCACGGAAGGAAGGAGGAGAGGTCTGCCCTGCTGCTTCTTGCTGCGAAGTGAAAGGAGGCTTAAGGTTAGTTCCGAGGGCCCGGCCCAATAGCGGGTGGAGGGGGGCCCGGTGACCTTGTGTGGGTGGGAGGCGGGGGGGGGGGCCCAGCGATCTCGAGTGGGCGGCGACCTCGGGTGGATGGGGCCCTGCGATCTAGGGTGGGGGGGGGGGCCGGGGGCAGCCTTGTCCCGGGCCCGGCTCTGGGTCTCGGCGGCCCTGCTGAGGCTATGCTGACCTGGAGCCACTCAAAAGCCAATCGCTTGTTTTTGCTGGGGAGCAGTATGGGCCTTTGACGCATGCTGCTGACGAGAACGAACGCACTGGGGCTGAGCCTGGGCAGGCTGCCGAGAAGCAGGAATGTACCTATGCCTAGGATAGAAATAGGGAGCACTCCTCTTCCCCCAAAAAAACCTCCTAGATGAGGAGGCAGTAGCAGAAGGTGCCCGGTGGGAGAGAGAATCTGTAGCATCATTATGCTTCTTGATCTGATCAACAAGATCCTCTACTTTTTCACCAAAAAGGTTGTCCCCCTGGCAAGGAACATCCGCCATTCACTGCTGGACAGAATGATCCAGGTCAGAGACACGCAGCCATGAGAGTCTGCGCATCACTATACTCTGAGCAGCGATCCTGGATGCTACATCAAAAGTGTCAAATGTACCCCTGGCCAGGAATGTTCTGCATGCCTTCTGCTGCCTGACCACCTGGCAAAAAGGCTCGGCCAACTCCGTAGGGAGTGCATCAACCAAGCTTGACAGTTGCCGTATCGAGTCCCGCAAGTGCACACTCATGAAGAGCTGGTATGACTGAATCTTGGTGGCGAGCATAGCGGCTTGATATGTCTTCCTCCCAAAAGAATTAAGAGTTCTAGCTTCTCTGCCTGGGGGCGCCAAAGCATAGTCTCTAGTACTCCTGGCTCTCTTGAGGGTGGAGTCCACTACCATGGAATTGTGGGGCAACTGGGACCTCATCAATCCAGGTTCACCGTGGATCCGATACTGGGCTTCAGCTTTCTTCGGTACCACAGGACCAGACAGAGGGGCCGACCAGTTTCGCATAAGGACGTCCTTCAGTACCTTATGCAGAGGAACTGTTACAGCCTCTTTAGGTGGAGAAGAATAATCCAGGACCTCGAGCACCTCAGTCCTGGGCTCATCCTCAACCTCCACAGGGAAGGGAATAGCCGTAGCCATTTCCCAGACAAAAGAGGAAAAAGACAGACCTTCCGGTGGAGATAGTCTCCTCTCTGGTGGAGGGGAAGGATGAGAGGAAATCCCAAAGGACTCATCAGAAGAGAAGTACCTGGGATCTTCCTCTGACTCCCATGAACACTCCTGCTCAGTGTCGGATAAAGCCTGTGTCAAGGTACTCTTGACGCCGAGGAACGATGTCCTCTATGGCGATGTCGAGAGGCTGATGCCCAGTCCGACTGCGGTGAAGCTCCCTCCACCGAAGTCGGAGAGCACCGCTGCAGCAGATGGTATAGAAGGCGCAAGCACCCCCGACACCGAAGCTGACTGACATAGTAGTGCCAACAGAAGTTCTGGAAACAAGGCCCAGATTCGCTCGTAGAGAGCCGCCATCGGAAAAGGCTGTGGGGTCAGTGGAATAGGCGGTGTCAGAATCTGTAGAGGCTCGGGAGCAGGAATCGGGCTGCTAGGAGACCGACACATCTGCACCTCCTGTATCGAGGGGGAGCGATCCTCTCGGCACCGACGCTTCTCGGGTGCCGACTCTCTCGACGTCCCAGAGCTCCCGGTACCATGCGTTGAAGGAGAACGATGACGGTGCTTCTTCGCCATTGCTCAATGCCCGTCGAGACTCCTTGGTACCGATGAGGAGGTGGAATCCTCACGTCTCCTTGGGGTTGGGGCCGATGAAGGTCGGTCCCGGGGGGCTTGCATAACAGGAGGCCTCGAGATAGATTAAGACCCACTCGATGCCTCACTGCTCCCAGCGCGAGTTGGTCTCTCAACAGCCATTACTTCTACTCCCGATGTCGATGCTCCTGTCGATGTTGACGCCGACGACCTCGGTACCGATGTCGAATGAGCGGACAAAGCCCCAAAAAGCTTTTCTCGTTGGGCTTCTCGAGACGCTTGGGTCCATTTCTTCATACGAAGACACAGACTACAAGCGGCTGGGCTATGGTCGGGTCCAAGACACTGGATACACCAGGCGTGGGTATTGGTACCTGAGATGATCCAGTTGCACCGAGTACAACGTTTGAAGCCACTGGGTGTCTTCGATGACATGGAAGGAAAAACGGCTTTAGCGAAATCAAAAGACGCGATTGTGCCTATTAAAAGAAAAAAGGGCACAAAAAGAAAGGAAGAACCCGACTGCATGGCCTAAAGCCAGCCATGTTGAAAAACAAAGAAAACTTTAAAAAGGGGGGCTAAACTAAGAATAGCTACGCGGTTTTTTTTTTTTTAAGAAAAAATGACAAGACAATAAAGAATGATAGAAGTTGTCAGACTCTTTTCCTGGGCTTTACGAGGAGCACAGAAAAAAAACCTGTCACCTCGTTCGCGGACAAGAAAAACTGAGGCACGCTCAATGCGACAGGCGGGAAGTCATTCGTGTATGCGCGGTGCATGCGGTTCGCTTGCCAGAAGGCTCTGGCAAAACCTTTTAATTTTGCTGGTGAAAATTTGCCGTTTCCTGGGCCAACGCGGACGTCGACCCACATGTGAGAATAAGCAGCCTGCTTGTCCTCAGAGAATGGGTCATTTATACAGATTATTTTGCTTGATACTATCCATATAAAAGCTGAAAATCCATGGCTAGGGAAGTCATATGTTCACCAGCTATAGTAAACATATACCTTGCTTTAATTATTGGCCCACAAATACTCTAGACAATTTTTTTTGTGGTTCTAGTCTGGAATATTTGGTATTTTGATTCCATATGTATGCAGACCTGCATGTTCTTTCAATTCATGGGACTGCAAGCTAATTTTCAAAGGAAACACCCTGTGGACTTTCCTCTCGAAAACCTCTTGTACTCCAGTGACTTTTCTAGTACCTGTGAAGGTTATGAGATATAATGTTATGGTGTTCATTTTCAAAGTATATAGACTTACAAAGTTGCATAGGGGCTCATTTTCGAAAGAGAATAATACTCAAAAAGAGTCATAAAGCAGCATTTGGATGAATTTCTTCTCAAAATGTCCAGTTAGTGTTTTCAAAACCCATGTTGCAGACATCTATCTATACAATTCATCTGCAGTGCGTCCAAATCACATGGAGGCATGTCAGGGGTGGGATAAGGTGGGTTTGGAGTGTTCCTAACACTTGGACATTTTATAGCCATAATGGAAAAAAATAAAAACATCTAGGGCAACAACTTCAACGTTTTGGTCTAAACCTCTTTTTAGAACGAATGAGACACAAAAAGGTGCCCTAAATGACCAGAAGACCACTGGATGGAATCAGGGATGACTTCTCTTACAAGTGGTCAACAACCTCCCAAAGATGTGAATAAAAACAGTGCATACCAGCCTCTGTGACAACTTCAGATGTTATAGCCAGTTCTATTAGAGCAGCAAACAAGTCCCTAGAGTAGTGTAGTGGTCAGTGAAATGCACTGTAGAGAGGAGGACTCAGACTCATATCCCACTCTACCTGCTACACTTGTGGTGGAAAGTGAGATCCCTCCCACACTTACCAGACACCTACTGTACCCACATACAGGGACACCTGCAGCCATAAGGGTTATTGTAGTGGTGTACAGTAGGTTTTTGGAGGGCTCACCGTACAGTGAGATGTCTACCTGGGAGCTTTTATATGAAGTCCACAGCAGTGCCCCCTAGGGTGCCCCACTGCTCTTCTGGGATGTCTGGGTGGCCAGTCTCCTAAGAATGCTGGTGCCTCCTACATCCCAATGGCTTGATTTTGTGCGTTTTTACTTGTACTTTTTTTTTCTTTTCGAAAATGGACCGAAAATGCACAGAGCAGAAAAACATCTTGAATATGGTAATTAAAAAAAAAAAAGAAAAATGTTTTGCAATTTCATAAATGGCTATATTTTCTGTTCAGATTTGGGACATTTTGCACAAAATGTCCAAAGTCCAACTTAAAAACGGAAAAATTCAAAAATATCGTAGTCTCTGGTAACATCCACAAGTAAACATATAAACCAGGACCTTAGCCACCAAAATATAAACTCAAATCTCAGCTATCACCAATGCACCGTTTCACCTGTATGGTACACATGATATAATGTACAGATTATATTAAGTATAAGGGGAACCCTCAGATGTTTTTCCACTTCTCATGCAGTCAATAATGCTGCTATGAAGTGGTATAGCATTTCTTTCAAAGGGTCTCCCCAAAGTGTTTGCGGAAGACTTTTTTTTTCTTTTTTTTCTTTCTGTTATTTTTTTGGCTTCCCAACACCACAGTGCTACAAACTTTAAATCTGTGAAACAAATGTGCTAGGTGAAAAGTTGAGTACTTATCAGTCTCATTGAAATTCTTCTAAAAGCATTCAGCAACGCCTTCCCCTGAGAACCGCCCGACTCTGCAGGTTTCAATTACTTGCTTCAGGGACAAGGGTTAAGGCAAAAAAAGGAGAACAATTCCTTCCTCAGACTCAAATTAACACGAGACTTCCTCCTCAGATACTCCATCCTGCTTATAATCGAACGAGAAAAACGCCCAAGTTCCGACCTAAATCGGGAGATGGACGTTTATCTCACAAAAACGAATAATGCAGTATAATCGAAAGCTGAACTTGGACGTTTTCAACTGCACTCCATCGCGGAAGTGTACAAAGTTCACGGGGGCGTGTTGGAGGCATGGTGAAGGCGGGACTGGGGCATGGTTATCACCCGAACAGAGATGGACGCCTTTCGCCGATAATGGAAAAAAAGTATGCGTTTTTAGCTAGAATTTAGGGCACTTTTCCTGGACCCTGTTTTTTCACGAATAAGGCCCCAAAAAGTGCCCTAAATGACCAGATTACCACCAAAGGGAATCAGGGATGACCTCCCCTGACTCCCCCAGTGGTCACTAACCCCCTCCCACCACAAAAAAAAGATGTTTCACACCTTTTTTATTTTCACCATTAAATGTCATACCCACCTCCCTGGCAGCAGTATGCAGGTCCCTGGAGCAGTTGTTAGGGGGTGCAGTGGACTTCAGGCAGATGGACCCAGGCCCATCCCCCCCTGTTACAATTGTGCTGCTTAATGCTTAGTCGTCCAACCCCCCCCCCCCCAAACCCACTGTACCCACATGTAGGTGCTCCCCTTCACCCCTTAGGGCTATAGTAATGGTGTAGACTTGTGGGCAGTGGGTTTTGAGGGGGATTTGGGGGGCTCAACACACAAGGGAAGGCTGCTATGCACCTGGGAGCTCTTTTACCTTTTTTTTTTGTTTTTGTAAAAGTGCCTCCTAGGGTGCCCGGTTGGTGTCCTGGCATGTGAGGGGGACCAGTGCACTACGAATCCTGGCCCCTCCCACAAACAAATGCCTTGGATTTATTCGTTTTTGAGCTGGGCGCTTCCATTTTCCATTATCACTGAAAAACAAAAACACCCAGCTCACAAATTGTCGAATAAAACATGGACGTCTATTTTTTTCGACAATACGGTTCTGTCTGCCCCTTCACGGACCCGTTCTCGGAGATAAACGCCCATGGAGATAGACGTTTTCGTTCGATTATGCCCCTCCATGTGGCTTTAAAAAGGTACCAGCAAGTATGTATTGGCCGGAAGAGTCCTTCTACTGACGTCAGAAGCACAACAAACTTTATTAAAAGTCCAACTTAGACATCATATTGAAAATGCCCCTCATAGTAACCTATGTAATTTTGTAAGTCTATGTGCTTTGACAATGAGCCTCTATATTTATTACTCCTTATGAAGTATCTGCCTATTGTAGCCTAGTAGTCTCAGCAGCTGATTAAGAGCTAGAGTAGTCAGTGTTCAAATACTGTTTTTTTTGTTTGTTTGGTTTTTTTTTTTTACTTTCTGACATTTAACAAGCCATCACCCTCCAATGCCTCAAGTACAAGCTTAGGCTATAAGCTACTTTAGTCAAGGAACTACTGTAGTTGACCGTAACTCACTTTAAGCTTGGATTTGGAAAGATGAATAATTAAATCTAAATCCCAGAAAGGTCTTGATGCCTGCTTACAGTATAATGAGGCTTTCATAATGGCAAGAAGGTTGGACACCAAAGAACTAAAAATATTGATTAGGTAAGAACAAACTTACATGAGATTTTGACCAATAAATGAATACTTCCGCTACCATGCGAAAGAGTTCCTCTGTTTCAGCAGTGGGTTCTTTCAGCCACTTTGCCCTAATTATGATTTAAAAAAAAAAACTTTAAGTCAGATATCCACAGTAATTTAGTAAAATCCATATCTGAAATCATGTAATTCTACCATTTAGCAAAGCAATTTAAAAAAGGAAGAATAAGTCTATTTCAGGAGCTTAGGACGTACTTGACCTGTTATCAGAATTTGGTAGTATATGTTTAACAAGCTTGATTAATAAACATAAACTTGCCATTAATGCCTGTTAAAACATAGCAATAAGATCACATTTCTGTTTCCTAGTTCTACCATAAGACCCTTCTGGAAATAATCCATTAGTTTACAATGCACATTTATAATGGTGTGGATTCCAGAAGGCGCTATTTAGAACTATAACAGTTGGGAAATCTGACATAGTAAAGTTGCAGATAGGGTTTCATAGCTCACTGCAAAAGGTTTTCAGAACTCATAGGACCCGATATTCAGCCAGTGGCGGGCATCGCGTTTGCTGTCCGCCGCTGGTGTTAATCCCAGATAGTCATTGCTGGGTCATATCTGGCAATTGGCATTCAATATATGAATTTATTTTGGCTGCTAAAATGTTAGCTGGCCATGTTGATATTCAGTGCTAACTGGTTAACCTTCTAGTGGTCAAAGATAGGCCTACTATTTAAGAAGCCTATTTTGACTGTTCAATGTAGTCAGTTAGCAGTTAGCCACTAACCGTGATTTTCAACAGGAAATAACTGGTTATCTTCAGCTGAATATCCTCGGTTAGGCACTTAAATGCTATTTAACCAGTCAGGAGCCATTCCTGGCCGGTTAAATAGTTTTCAATATCATGGGGATGGACTTTAATGAATGGCGCTAGAACAAGAGGGAAAATACTCTTAATTAAAGAAGACTCCTACTGAATATTACGTTTTATTTTACCTATTATAATCCACAAATCGTATCAATAAAGGGTAAAAGGCATAGAGGTCCCGGGCCAGGATGGTCAATTCATCCAGAATGAGCAGCTCAGCCTCTGACATGTCACCTCTGCCTTCTGCTCTTAAGTGTTCCTCATTTGCTACAACCATAGCCACTTTTTTCTTTAATTTTTCCATCAATGGTAGGAAGTGCGTCTTCAGGAGCTCGGGTTTGGCTTTGCTTATGATAGGCTGGGAAAAAACTGTTGAAAACATATCATTAACATCACATAATATAGTGCAAGTGAATAAGACATTTCAGCTAGGTAAGACGAGTGGTTCGATTCCAGCATCCCATTTCCTTTACTGATCAAGCTGGATCACTTGGGAGCACTCATTAGATCCAGCACCCACTAGATCCCAAATAGGAAAGGCCATTTCAGCTTGTTTGCTCCCAGAAGAAGAAGATGGAAACACTTAAAACTATCTGACTAAATAATTGTTAATAGTCCTGTCCTCTGCAAACTTATCCTAATAACTTTTTGTTCGCTTAAATTAGTAACCTTCAACATTTTCTTCTCTGGCAGCAAATTCTATAATCTAAATATACATTGACTGAAAAAAAATATTTCTAGAATTTGTGTTAAAATGTTATTTAGGAGAGTCAGGTGTTGCTGTAAGCATGTGAAGGCATTCTGTGGGAAAGCTTCTGCTACCACCCTTCAAAAACCTGGAAATCATTGTCGAATGTGCTCCCTCAGTCACAGGGGGCACTTTTACTAGGTTTAAAGTAACGTTGAAGACATACTTATTCCACTTAACTTTTCATATATGATTTGGGCCCCTACATGGTGCAGTCTGTTTTGACCCTGCTGTCTACTGGAACATAAAAGGACTGGAAATGTATGGATGCACTTTTGTTTAATCTGTACAGTATAATGTAATTTCTTTTAAATATGTTTTATTGCATGTAATATGCTTTGATGGTCTGACCCTAAGCGGGTAATCAAATAAATGAAACCTTGAAAACTAGCCTGTAAATGAGTCAAGCTTTGGTAGAATGTGAATCACTGCCTCATCAGCATTCGCCTGAGATGCTAGCAGATCAAAATGATGTTGGTATGGCCTCAAACCATAAAGATAGACAAGGACAAGCAAATATCTAGAGGATGATAATGAGGTAAAGAATCTAAGCAACATGAAGAGGCCTTAATACCTGAACTGACAACATTTAGTCATTATCCCCCAAATTCTATATGGTGCGAATAGAGTTGCGTGCGCAAATCTAGGCGCATTCTGATTTGTGCGCACAACTCAATTGGTTAGCAAGCCAATCAGCAGATAATTGGATGTTAACAAGCAATTATCAGTACTAATTGGCACTAATTAGAATTTACATGCACTACTCGCTGTGTATTCTATAACGAAGTCTGCGTAATTTCTACCACATGGATCCCAAAAGGGGGTGTGGCTATGCGAGAAGCATGGGTTATGGGTGTTCCTAAAATTTACATGCAGTGTTATAGAATAACCCGCTCTGTGCCTAAAATTAGGCCATCTTCTCTCCATGTGAGAAAGGATATAAGTTATATGGAATTGGACCTCTTCCCTGAGGAAATAACAAAACTTGGCCATGTCGGTGGAGGTTCTCACTGTGTTGGAAGCTGCTTCAAGTTAAGAGGTGCTAGTCACAAATTTTTATAAATATACACAGTTTTCAAAAAAAAAATAAAAAACGTTTAAATGCTGGATCGATGAAGATTTGCACAGCATTACCTAAAAGGGGTTGATAGCAATGCTGTTGCTGTGAACTCTGATGATCCTAATACTATTACTATGAAAATCAATTAACGTATCATAGGATTTTGAAGTGATATACTGATATTTGAGGCATGTTTAAGTAGAAGCTATCATTGTAAAGTTAGGCATGGTAATTTATACTAGGTTTTCATTGGCATAATTTGCTGCATCTAAATTCTAGTCACGTGGACAGGCTTAGGTGTATTCTGTAAACCACACCTAACCTTAGGCGCAGCTTATAGAATACGTCTAAATGTGTTTTCGATAGGTGACAATTTTTTTAGGTGCCATTAATAGAATTACATCCCATATCCACAGAAGGTAGGTTTGAAAGGATCAGTGAGCAAATTGCAGAGGTAAACTGCTCAGTTACAGAGACTGGTACGTGCACTGATGAAAAGGATAAGAGTGGGAATGGTTGAAGATGATACGGAAAATCTGTATGAGCGCATACAAGAACTGGAGAGAACCAGAGAAGAAATGAACAAAACTGAGGACTTAGATCATTACTATCAAAGGATTAATGTGCTTGGTTGGAATATCTGATAATGTGGCTGATAATGTCCTAGTAAGCGATCATGAGAATTGGCTGTTGCAAGAGTTGGGCCTTAAGGACATGATTGTTAAAATATTGTGTCAAGGTTCTACTGTGACTTCTGGTGTACCTCGTAGCTGTCAGGCTGTGGGAGGAATCCATCCTCCGGTGCCTCTGGAAACGTTGTTGATGCCCACAGGGGTGAGCGCCTACATAGATGCCCTGCTGTGAAGTCAGACATCTCTGCAGAGACTTAAGAACATAAGAGTAGCCAAACTGGGTCTAACCAATGGTCCATCTAGCCTAGTATCCTGTTTCCAACAGTGGCCAAACCACATCACAAGTACCTTGCAGAAACCCAAATCGTGGCAACATTCTGTGCTACAAATCCCAGGGCAAGCAGTTGCTTCCCCATGTCTGTCTCAATAGCAGACTATGGACTTTTCCTCCAGGAACTTGTCCAAACCTTTTTAAAGCCCAGATATGCTAACCGCTGTTACCATATCCTCTGGCAAAGAGTTCCAGAGCTTAACTATTTGTTGAGTGAAATTTGCTTTCCTCCTATTTGTTTTAAAAGTATTTCCATGTAACTTCCTTGAATGTCCCCTAGTCTTTCTACTTTCGGAATGAGTAAAAAAATCGATGTACTTCTACTCGTTCTACATCACTCAGGATTTTGTAGACCTCAATCATGTCTCCCCTCATCCATCTCTTTTCCAAGCTGAAGAGCCCTAACCTCTAGCCTTTTTTCATACGAGAGGAGTTCCATCCCCTTTATCATTTTGGTCGCTCATCTTTGAACCTTTTCTAATTCTGCTATATCTTTTTTGAGATACAGCAACCAGAACTGAATGTAATTCTCAAGGTGAAGTCGCACCATGGAGTGATACAGAGGCATTATAGTATTTTCGGTCGTATTCACCATCCCTTTCCTAATAATTTCTAGCATCTTGTTTGCATTTTTGGCCACCACCACACACTGAGCAGAAGATTTCAGTAATTATCTACGACACCTAGATCTTTTTCTTGAGTGCTGACCCCCCAAGGTGGAACTTAGCATCAGGTAACTATGATCTGGATTATTTTTCCCCTCTGCTTTTGGCTCTGATGCTTTTGCATTGTTAGCCACCCTCTACACGTCCATTTCTGTGGATCCTGGAGATGCCTTCATCTTCCTGCAATGCTCTCTACCTGTGTGAGCTCCAGCTACATTGTCTGTCTGTGTGGGTTCCAGTTACACCATTGTCTGTTGCCTGTATGGGTTCCTGAGAAGCTTGCCGCTTCTGTGTATAAGTGGGTTCCTGTTACACTATTGCCCATTACCTCTGTGAAACTAGCCATTTGCTTCGCTATGGGACTATGTCCCTGGGTAGCCACTTGTGCCAGTCTGTGAGTCTGTGGTCTTGTTTCCAGATATACTCTGAGCACACCTGTCTTCTAGTCATCCAACAAACCCGGTGATGTCATCCAACAAACCCAGAAATGGATAAGTTATCCCAGAGCTCCGAGGAAAAGCCTTAGAGAGAGAGAGACTCCCTCTGAGCATGCATAGGTAGGACACTATCAGGCTTATTTTCCAAAGAGAAGGATGACCATATTTCGACACAAATCGGAAGATGGGCGTCCTTCTCCCAGGGTCACCCAAATCGGCATAATCAAAAGCCGATTTTGGGTGTCCCCAACTACTTTCCGTCGCAGGGATGACCAAAGTTCCCGGGGGGGGGGGGGGGTGTCGGAGGCATCAGACGAAAAAGGTAATGAGGTGCTGGAGAGAGAAACTGAGATGGAATTAGAAAAAAAAACAATGAGATACACATGAGGATCCCTAAATGGCAAAAATATGGAAACCAAGCATTGAGCACAACATATCAAGACAATAGTGAACTGACTTTTACACTTTTTATGAATGTATGAAGGTGAAGACAAACTGCATAAACTGCAGTCACAATATGAAGCAAAGATATTGTGGGTAAACTTATCCATATATCTTTATGTGGTCACACTCCCAATGATCATTACCTTTAATATGTTTTACAGTCAATGGCATATTTAAATTCACCATAGAAAAAGTGAACACAACCAAAGGATTCCTAATGTATTTAAATGTGTAGATGCAACACCATTTTAATTCATTCTACCTGTGATCCGTAGCAATAGGAAAATAAGACATTTAGGGCTACGTGTCCTCTTTGGTGTTCAAAAGAAAGCTTTTTATATAGCTGTAAGTTCTTGAACAAATAAAGGACTCCATACATGACATCCCTATCATGTTTTTATGATTCAAAAATTCCATTGTAATTTTTTTTGCAGTTATCATTTACTACACTTTCCCAAATGGTAAATATATACTGTGATTGTTTTTGTTTTCACATTTTTTTTATAGTTCTCACATAATCATCTTTGGAAAGTCTGAAAAAAATAAACAAACAAAAAAGAAATGTAAGCATACCTGCTAATCGTTTCATCCATGCACCTTCATCAATGCCCAGATTGTTATATATAATTTTCAATATGTTGCCAAGCAAGGTGTTCATGTATTCTGAGGTAAGAGCTGTACAACACATCTCTGCCTTATCAAGATTATTTTCTGGCCCATGCTCCCACCAATGTGACATGTAGCTACACAGCATGGGCAGTATCACCTCCATCACATGTGGCATTTGTGTATAGCGAATACCAGACTCTGCTAATTCCACAATTTCTTTCATTAGCTTCTCCAAGGATGGATTGTTTGGACAAACTTCTTCTACGCTGGCTGGTAAATTCAGAGCTATGGTGAGAAAACAGTAAGATCTGTAACTGTTCTGACTGTATAAATAGAGTCAGCTGAAAATTGAGGAAAGGTATAAAAACCGTGAAGTATACATGCTATAGACCACCAGGTAAAGATGGGGAAGTTTAGTGCTTGGCATTGTGACCTCCTGAGTAATCTCCACTGCAATTCAATTCCAAAGATAACATAATAAATAGAAATAAATCAAAACAGAGAAAATAATGTAAGATGATACCTTTTTTTATTGGACTAACTTAATACATCTTTTGATTAACTTTCGAAGATAACCCTTCTTCAGATCGGGAAAAAAATCATCCAAAGAAGAAGGGTTACTTTTGAAAACTAATCAAAAGATACATTTAGTCCAATAAAAAAGTATCAATGTTCTTTTCTATGTTTTGATTTAATTCTATTTATTACCTTTAAAAGTGGACTAACATGGCTACCACCCCATCTTACTCAAAGATAACATATGAAACCTCATTTTTACCAATATACAGAATCTGGTGATAGGGATAGCTGGGAATGCAATAGGGTATGGATCTTGCCCGGGGGTTGGGGGGGGGGTCTTGCCATGTCAGGGGAGGTCAGCAGGGGTATGGATCTTTCTAGGGGGTAGGGGAGGGATTGAAGGAACAAAGGCACCTTTTGAATATAATGCAGGTCCCGGTCAATATTCAGCTGGTGCCCATGTAACTGGGATAATGCTGGAGGTAGCTAATAAAAAAATACTCACATCTGCTGGCTAAATATGTACCCCAAAATGTTGAGCCTTGGAATTTTGTTAGATTTGCAATTATCTCTACAGGCTCTTGTAATAAGATTAATACAATCCTACTTCTATTGACTACGTTTGTTAAGATAAAATTGATGTTACCAAAAAGGGCTTTCAGATAATGGTTCAGAGTATAGTTTTGTTTAACAGATTATGATTATTAGCTGAATGGTATATCCTTTGAGGACCATTTATAATTCCTTGTATTGCTTGGTGTAATTTGTTTTTTTATTTATGATTTTTTTAATATATTGCTGTTCAATGAGATTTCTTATTAGATTTTTGTTTTTAATTTTATTTTATCTGTTATTCTGTCGAGGTCCCGGGGGAGGGGGGAGAGGTGATTGGAATCTGGTGAGACTTGAAATGGTGGTAGGATTCAGAGAGGGATCTGGTTGTGTTTGGGGGGGGGGGAGGGGAGGGGACTCAGGAGCAAAGGGAGCATGTGTGTGAGAGGTAGGACACCACTGACAGCTATGCAGCTGGTATTCAGTGCTGGCATCTGCACAGCTAAATGACCAAAGTTTATTTTTATGTGCTCCTATTTGGTCACACTGCTATGTAGGTGCCAGCACTGAATATTGCCAGCATTTGCATAGCTCCCTGCTTCTCCCTGACTCCACCTCTGGAATGTCCTTCTCCTGCTCACTTGTCAGATGGCTGGTCAGAGCCACTATTCAGTGGACTGCTCAATTAAGTGTTGTTGAGTATTGGTGGCCAGCTTGCTAAGCATGATTTAAGCAGGCAGCAGCCTCTTCTGCTTGCCTAAATTCCTTTGAATATTGAGGCATATATATGCTAGGCAGTTTTAGAAAAGGCCATTTCTTTCCTTTATCTAGATTGTCAGCAAGTATTTGATCAAGTTTATCAAGAGCTGCTCCTCAGGAAATTAAAAAGTCACGGGATAGGAGGTAATTTCCTTTTGTGAATTTGAAATTGCTATCTACCGTTGGTGTTATCCCCAGAAATTAAATACTGGGTCATGTCCAGGCTCCAGCACTGAGGGACCCTTTTACTAAAACTAAGTGCACTGTAAATGCTAAGGTATAAAATGGGTTTCTTAGCATTTAGAGCACACTAAGCTTTAGTAAAAGGGCCACTGAGTTTTGGGGTATATGGGGCCAACAAAAACACGAATACATTTCTTTATCTAGAAATAGAAAACATAGCTGGTTAAGTATCACACTTAACCGGCTATAGTGAATCGTATAAAGATAGGACTGACTTTTATGTGGTCCTATTTATGCAGTTACCTTAGCCAGTTACATGCTAAATCTACCACCCTCACTGAAAAGGTGGTAGATACCTGGAATACCCTCCCACGAGAGGCAGTAGAGATGAAAACGGTAATGGAATTTATAAATGTGTGGGATAAACACAAAGAAATCCTGTTTAGAAGGAATGGATCCAAAGTGATTAGGTGGTAACATCGGTAATTGGGAAGCAAAGTCAGTGCTGGGCAGACTTCTATGGTCTATGCCCTGATCGCGGCTGGACAGATTTAGCTTCAGAAGTTGGAGAACAAGGCCAGTGCTGGGCAGACTTCTATGGTCTGTGCCCTGATCATGGCTGAATAAATTTGGATGGGTTGGAGTGGAGTTTTTCAAGGGCTTCGATGACAACTTCAGAAGTTTTAGAACAAGGTCAGTGCCGGGTAGACTTCCCTGGTCTATGCCCTGAAAATGGCATGGGCAAATCAAGCTCAAGTATACATATGAAGCATCACATCATACCTTACGTAATGAATTTATCTTGTTGGGCAGACTGGATGGACCGTACAGGTCGTTATCTGCCATCATCTACTATCTTACTATGAATATCAGCACTTAAGTAGCCAAGTGCTGACTCTGACCCTGGAATGCCCCCAAAATAGCCGGTTTCGTGTTGGGCGCTAACCAGACATTTTCAGTGGCATTATCCTGTTGTGCCTCTGAATAAGCCTGGCCATTTAAATAATTTTAAATATTGGGCCCTAAATGGAGAGCAGACCCACTGAAGGGATGTTGACTACACTTTGACTGTGTGTGCAGTTTTGGTTTCCAAACCTCAAAAATGGTATACGGTGCTGAGAAAAAGTTTGTAAGATTGTAAATCATTGGGATGGGCCATATTTTAATATAATTTATATATAACATATGATCAAATTTTAATCTACACCTTTGATAATGGAGAAAGATAACCCTATTGAATAAATTACTCAGACAAAAAGAATATATTTGGATTATTTTTTCAACAAAAAGTTTCAACAATAAGATTTTCCGGTTTGTCATTGGGGTATGTGAACCCTTATTATTAAGTGAATGGTGGCACCTTTCTGAACAGAAAAAAATTCAAGTAAACATTTCCTGTAACTGTTGATCAGTCTCTCATATTGCCCAAGAGGAAATCTGGCCCATTCTTCCAAACTGATGTTTCAACTCTATAACATTTAAGGGCTTCTTTGCATGAACAGCTTGCTTCAGGTCATGCCATAAAATTTCAATAGTTTTTTGATCAGGACTATGACTTGGTCAATTCCAAAACACAAAACCACTTCAGCCATTCTATAATGGATTTACTTGAATTAATAATTCCTGTCTTGCTGTAGGATACATTCTTGACTCAGCTTCTGCCCACATACAGATTGCATTCGTAGTGCACTAGCCCCCTGACATGCCAGGACACCAACTGGGAACCCTAGGGGGCACTGCAGTGGACTAATTGATGCACTAACTGACCGGAAAAAGCCCTTCCCTTACCGATCTCTTAATGATTCGGGAAGGAACGGGCATGCATGAAGGAAATCGCATGCAAATGAGCTGCTCGCTGTTAGCGCACACGATTTCCTTCCTAAGGAGGGGAAGCCAGTGCAGAGCAGCCAAGCGTTATGCATGGCTGCTCTGCACACGCCAAAGACGGCTTCATACACACAGATAAGCTGTGTGTATAATAGCCATCTACAACCGTAAAAAAACACAAGTCCAGGTGAAAATGTCCAAGTGCTCGTCAGGGCATCCAAATGTTAGACACCTTCGCTGTGCCTCCATCCCTGTGATGGGCAGTTGAGGATGTCAAAAATGCAGATGTTTCTGTGCAAAGGACATCCATACCTTTGCTATGCCTCTGACACCCCCTTTATTTATTTATTTGGATTTTGGATCACAAGTATCAGCAGTAGGATATGAACTGGCCACCTCTGGATTGCAAGACCAGTGTTCTAACCACTAGGCCACTCCTCCACTCCACTCCCTTGAAATTTGGCCGTCCCTGTGGGGGGGGGGGGCATTTCAGGACATCCAAAATGTTTGAAAGAAGGACGTCCATGCCTTCGCTATGCCTCTGCTGACACACACACACCTCCCCCCCCCCCCCCAGGGAACTGCATACTGCTGCGATGGACCTGAGTATGATATTTGAGGCTGGCAAAAAACGTTTTTAAAGTTGTTTTTTTCAGGGTGGGAGGGGGTTAGTCACCACTGGGGGAGTCAGGGGAGGTCATCCCCTATTCCCTACGGTGGTCATCTGGTCAGTTCGGGCAACTTTTTGAGGCTTGGTTGTAAAAAAAAAATGGACCAAGTAAAGTCGGCCAAGTGCTCGTCAGAGACGCCCTTCTTTTTTCCGTTATGGCTCGAGGACACCAATCTGTTAGGCACGCCTCAGTCACGCCTTCACTACGCCTCCGACACAACCCCCGGGAACTTTGGTCATCCCCATGACGGGAAGCAGTTGGGGATGCCCAAAATCGGCTTTCAGATATGCCGATTTGGACGACCCCGAGAGAAGGACGCCCATCTCCCGATTTGTGTCAAAAGATGGGCGCCCTTCTCTTTCGAAAATAAGCCTGATAGTGTACTATGATTCCATTGTCTCTACTCAGGCCTAGAGTGATGGGTCAAGCTTTCTAATGAGTTCCAATTTAGCAATGTCACACTGGTGTGTTCCTTTGCAGTTCCTTTATAGGAGTATAATGACCTTAAGGTCACACAGAATGTCCTGGAATGTTGAAATGTTCTCCTACTGGTTTTTGAATGCTGCCATTTCTCATATCAGATTTGTGTCCATTTATTGTTTTTCCTATGGGATAACCTGTTTGTCCTATATAGACAGAAGAGATATATCTATTACATTGGAGGAAGAGCAGGTAAATGAGCTCCAAATATTGTAGTTGATGTTGCAGTGTTACCTGGGTGAATGCAGGGATAAAGCTGGCATCTGGGTTCCTGACAGGGTCTAATACCTTGCAAAACCTTGTACTTTTCTTTATTATTGTAGGGTGGCCAATGTAATGCCGATTTTTAAAAAAAGGTTCCAGGGGAGATCCGGGGAAAATGGTAGAGGCCATTATCAAAAACAAAATTACAGAGCACATCCAAGTACATGGATTACTGAGACCAAGTCAGCACGGCTTTTGTGTGGGGAAATCTTGCCTGACCAATTTACTTCAATTCTTTGAAGGAGTAAACAAACATGTGGACAAAGGGGAGCCGGTTGATATTGTGTATCTGGATTTTCAAAAGGCGTTTGATAAAGTACCTCATGAAAGGCTACAGAGAAAATTGGAGGGTCATGGGATAGGAGGAAATGTCCTATTGTGGATTAAAAACTGGTTGAAGGATAGGAAACAGAGAGTGGGGTTAAATGGGCAGTATTCACAATGGAGAAGGGTAGTTAGTGGGGTTCCTCAGGGGTCTGTGCTAGGACTGCTGCTTTTTAATATATTTATAAATGATTTAGAGATGGGAGTAACTAGCGAGGTAATTAAATTTGCTGATGACACAAAGTTATTCAAAGTCGTTAACTCGCGACAGGATTGTGAAAAATTACAGAAGGACCTTACAAGACTGGGAGACTGGGCAGCTAAATGGCAGATGACGTTTAATGTGAGCAAGTGCAAAGTGATGCATGTGGGAAAAAAGAACCCGAATTATAGCTACGTCATACAAGGTTCTATGTTAGGAGTTAATACGGACCAAGAAAGGGATCTGGGTGTCGTCATCAATAATACACTGAAACCTTCTGCTCAGTGTGCTGCTGCGGCTAGGAAAGCAAATAGAATGTTGGGTATTATTAGGAAAGGTATGGAAAACAGATGTGAGGATGTTATAATGCCATTATATCGCTCTATGGTGCGACCGCACCTTGAGTATTGTGTTCAATTCTGGTCGCCGCATCTCAAGAAAGATATAGTAGAATTGGAAAAGGTGCAGCGAAGGGCGACTAAAATGATAGCTGGGACGGGACGATTTCCCTATGAAGAAAGACTAAGGAGGCTAGGGCTTTTCAGCTTGGAGAAGAGACACTGAGGGGAGGCATGATAGAGGTATATAAAATAATGAGTGGAGTGGAATAGGTGGATGTGAAGCGTCTGTTCACGCTTTCCAAAAATACTAGGACTAGGGGGCATGCAATGAAACTACAGTGTAGTAAATTTAAAACAAATCGGAGAAAATGTTTCTTCACCCAACGCATAATTAAAATCTAGAATTCGTTGCCGGAGAACGTGGTGAAGGCAGTTAGCTTAGCAGAGTTTAAAAAGGGGTTAGACGGTTTCCTAAAAGGAGAAGTCCATAAACCACTACTAAATGGACTTGGGAAAATCCACAATTCCAGGAATAACATGTATAGAATGTTTGTACGTTTGGGAAGCTTGCCAGGTGCCCTTGGCCTGGATTGGCCGCTGTCATGGACAGGATGCTGGGCTCGATGGACCCTTGGTCTTTTCCCAGAGTGGCATTACTTATGTACTTATATGTGGGGTTCACAAACATTTTCTCAGCACTGTAGTACAATTATAAAATGTGTACATGAAAGATAAAGGGAATGGGATTGCTACTTTATTAAAAAAAGGCTAAAGAGGTTGGGGCACTTCAACTTTCAGAAGAGACCACTGAGAAGGTATGTGATAGAGGTTTATAAAATCATGAGTGGTGTGGAATAAGTTGATATGGAATTGTTATTTATTTTTTAAAATAGTATTAGGACAAAAGGACATTTGATGGAACTGGTATATTTCAGACACATTTTAAGAAAACATTTCTTTTTCAGTCAACATACAATTCAACTGTGGAATCTATTGCCCAAGAGTGTGGTCTATACTTGTATAATGGAGTCTGAAAAGGGTTTGCCAAGTTTCTGGAGAACAAATCCATTAAAAATTATTAGTCAGGTAGACTTCAGGAATCACAACTGGAAACAGATCTCCCCTTTTGAATCTTCCAGATACCTTTAAGGAGGACATATTGACAACAATCAGAGACAGAATATAGGGTTCAATGGTCTGACCCAGCATGGCACGTGTCATGCTCTTGAAACTATTTTTCTCCTAATGCAAGTATATAATAGTTCAAAGGTGTACTCAGTGCCACAGCATGCAAGAAAATAATCTGAAGCAAGTCACATTTCACAGATTTTAGTACTTCTTATGCAAAAATCACTAAACAAAGTTGCAGATGATGAAAGAAAAATTGTTTCTACAGTGGGAATAAATTGAAAAAAAATGATAGCACTGGATTAGATTTTGATAAGCTTTTAGCTAAGGGCACAAAACCATGGAAAACCTTTAGAAGATATATCATATTTAGAAAAGCTGATGTGCTCCAAATAAGCAAGGGAACTAGGAAAAGGTAAAATTCCATTTTAAGTTTTTTCTTTCAGAACATATGTACATTTTAAAACAGAGGGAATCAGAGAAGGGGAGAAAGAGGAATTATTGTAATACCTTCTCTCTCACTTGCTGATTTCGTATTGTAGATTGAATGAGAATTATATTTGTCCAGGTGAGTTTCCAAGAAAGCCACAGGGAAAGCACTTGCAAAAGCAGCCAAACATTCCCCCAGTGCAGCACGATGTCTGTGAATGGAAGAAATAGCACTATTATTTTATACCCATTGTTTGATCAAATGCACAGTAGGTCATTTCATCATGGCCAATGCCAAGGCAAATTATCGATTTAGACACAAAGAATGATATTGTAGAAAGAATGCTCAAATTAGAATTGAGACATCCAGGTCAGGAAGTCTCAAGTTCCACTAGTATTTTAAAACAGGATCTGCCAATTTAAACCCTGCCATACTTTTGGCAGAGGTATAAATCAAGTCATACAGCATATCCACCAGAAAACAGAAAATCCAAACCCATATCAAACCAATCTGCCACCAAACCTCCTCAGGTTCCTCCATAAGTATAGGTCTCAGTTTCTTAGATAGAAGCTGTGAACCAGAAGCCAAATAAGAAATGAGTAAACTGGGGTCACTCATCTGCATTGAACTCCTCTTTAAACAATAGACACAGTTCTTTTTTTCTTAATTCTCCTCTGGAATAAATTAAATTTAACCTCAACCTATCTGACAAAACAGAAAGCATAAAATATCTCACCTACCAACTGCTGAAGACAGAGAACATACTGGCTGTTGCTAGGTGGCACAATATACTTTATAGAAGTGATATTATAATTCAGTAGCTCTCAGTCTCCACCTGCTGGCAAGAGAGGATACTCAGGGTGTCTGGACTGGTCTGAAGGGACAATAAGAAACTCTATTCTAAATGGCAGTGCAACCATATAATTTTAAATGGATTTTAAATATGTTCAAAATTATATGCATTTTCAGCAGGATAAAATGTGTAAATGCTCCAGTCAATATTCAGCCCATGGAGGTCAGTGCTTTTAAAACTCTGACTGCCATGGGCAGAATTAATCCTGGATATTCAATGCCAGGCCATGTCCAGGCCCCAGCATTGGATATCCAAGTTTAATTTGGCAGGTGCTAGCTGCTGGGTCTCATTTGGGTCCCAGTCGATATTCAGCCAAAACCTAGGTAAGACACTTATGGGGGTCCTGGCTGAATATTGGCCAAGACCCACAAAGTTACCTGGCCACATCTCAACCTCCCACCCCCACCCCACAGAACATTAAGAAACTCCCCCTTCTCCTTCTCACCCCCTCAGAACATAAAGAAACCCCCTTTCAATCTCTCTCTCTCCCTTTCACCTCCCTGGAACATCAAGAACCTCCCCCCTCCAAGGGACCCCCCCAGGCCTACCTGGGGGGATGGTTTCTGGGGGTTGGAGGAGGGAAGGGGTATTGGCACACTTCAGGCTGGTACCCAGGTGTTATGCAGGTGCTGGTTGATATTAAGTGCCAGCACCCACAAAGCTGAAATCTGAAGCTTTGGAAAATTCAATACACAGTATAAATTTAAGACTGATAAATTTTCCTAAATCTTTAATCATTGCTCCTAAGTATATTAACAAAATAGCAATACTCTTCTTTTTCCTCCAGTTTAATATCTTATCTCTAAGAAACACCATGGAAGAACTTATTCATATCAGGCAGTGAATTATTAGAGATTTCTTCCGATTGAAATAATCGATCATTTTTAGATGTCCTTTCGAAAAAGTCTTAAGACCTGTTTATTTACTAAATATCTATCTACTAAATCTGATTATTAATTGTATATTGATTAGATAATATTTCTTATTGTTTGTAATTACTTTAAATTTAATTATGCATTGTTCATATTGCAAAATGCTTCGGACCTATAAGGGAATTTAGTGGTATAGAAAAAATCTGATTAGATTAGATTTTTATAACCTATTACTATAATTTATTATCTTCCCCTCGCTAAGAAGAAGCCTGAGCAGGCTTTCTAGAGGGCAACTAATGGATTGCTGGAGAAATCAGTTACAGAGGACTTAACAACAGGAAATTTTGTTAGTTCAAATGGCTTTGGTATCATACTGGGAATGGTAGCGTTATCTATTTTTTTTTTATTTGTTGCATTTGTATCCCACATTTTCCCACCTCTTTGCAGGCTCAATGTGGCTTACAATACATCATGAATAATGAGAACACATAAGAAAGTATACAATTTTTAGATACCAGAAGTTGTCTTTTTTTAAGTTCTCTGTTAGGATGTTCCTGGATGTTATTTATTTATTTGATAATTTTTTATATCACCATCTAGCTTATTTTCAAAAGGGAAGGACGCCCACCTTCCGACACAAGTCGGGAGATGGATGTCCTTCTCCCGAGGTCGGCCAAATTGGCATAATCGAAAGCCGATTTTTTTTGCGTCCTCAACTGCTTTCCGTCGCAGGGATGACCAAAGTTCACGGGGGGGGGGGGGGGGCAATGTACCGAAGGTGGGACAGGGGAGTAGTTAAGAGATGGGAGTCCTCGGCCGATAATGGAAAAAAGAAGGGTGTCCTTCCCGAGCATTTGGTCGACTTTACTTGGTCCTTTTTTTTTCACGACCAAGCCTCAAAAAGGTGCCTGAACTGACCAGATGACCACCGGAGGGAATCGGAGATGACCTCCCCTTACTCCCCCAGTGGTCACCAATCCCCTCCCACCCTAAAAAAAAATTAAAAAACATTTTTTCCAGCCTCTATGCTAGCCTCATATGTCATACCCAGCTCCACCACAGCAGTATGCAGGTCCCTGGAGCAGTTTTGAGTGGGTGCAATGCACTTCAGGCACGCAGACCCAGGCCCATCTCCCTCCACCTGTTACACTTGTGGTGGTAAATGTGAGCCCTCCAAAACCCACCCGAAACCCACTGTACCCACATGTAGGTGCCCCCCTTCATCCCTAAGAGCTATGGTAGTGGTGTACAGTTGTGGGGAGTGGGTTTGGGGGGCTCAGCAGCGAAGGTAGGGGAGCTATGCATGTGGGAGCAATTTATGGTGTCCACTGTAGTGCCCCCTAGCGGTGCCCGGTTGGTGCCCTGGCATGTGAGGAGGACCAGTGCACTACGAATGCTGGCTCCTCCCACTACTAAATGGCTTGGATTTGGTCATTTCTGAGATGGGCGTCCTTGGTTTCCTTTATGGCCGAAAACCAGGGACAACCATCTCTAAGGTCGACCTAACTGTTGAGATTTGGGCATCCCCGACCGTATTATCGAAATGAAAGATGGACGTCCATCTTGTTTCGATAATACAGGTTTCCCCGCCCCTTCGCCGGAACGTCCTTAGAGATGGACGCCCTTAGAGGGTCATCCCTGTTCGATTATGCTCCTCTATATGTTTCAAGGATATCAAGGCAGTTTACAAAAGGGGTAAAATTAGCAGAGTAAAATAATACTAAAAACAAAGCAAATACAACAAATGACAATATAACAATGAAGGGAGGGGAACAAGTAGTACAACATAGTTAAACCTCTTTACAATTGGAACCAGCCAATAAACAACTGAAAACAAAAAGAAGAAAAAAAGAGTGCAAAGAAGAGAAGGTCAATGGTAAACAAATGAGATTGTTGGAGTTAACCATCAGGCAATAAGTGACCAGCTTAAAAAGCTATATCTTTATTGCTGTCTTGAATTTAGGCCAAGAGGTAATGGATCTCAGATTCACAGGAACATTATTCTATACTGAAGGAGCACAGCAACAGAACTCTGTCTCACGTGATGTTACAATGTGCAGACAAGCAATAGTAGGAATCACCAGATGGTTGGTCCAGAGGATCTGAGCGATTGGCAAGACAAATATGAGGTCAAAAGAGAAGTTAAGCAAGGTGGCATCATAGGTAAACAATAATATCATAACATATCCTGAAGCTAACCGGAAGCCAGTACTGTTCAACAGAAGTGAGGAAAACCATGATCCTATATTTTTGCGTTGTATAGGATGGTCACTATTGTATTCTGGACAAGCTGTAATCGATATATTTGGTAAGAAGGAAGATCGACTAACAAAAAGTTACAGTAATCTAGTCTATTCAAAATTAGCACATAAGCAGCTTAGCCTAAATTGGGTGGTGGAGCAGGTGGGGGAAGAGGGGTTGGTGGTTGCGAGGTGAGGATAGTGGAGGGCAGACTTATACGGTCTGTGCCAGAGCCGGTGATGGGAGGCGGGACTGGTGGTTGGGAGGCGGGAAATACTGCTGGGCAGACTTGTACGGTCTATGCCCTGAAAAAGGCAGGTACAAATCAAGGTAAGGATACACATATGAGTTTATCTTGTTGGGCAGACTGGATGGACTGTGCAGGTCTTTTTCTGCCGTCATCTACTATGTTACTATGTTATATGTTATATTAGTTATTTTGAGATACAGTCTTAAAGACCAGATTTTTCTGAGTGTAGAAAACATATAACTAATCATAATCAAGATGTGTCATGAGAAATTTAACTTGCAAGCTATCGTCATGCCCAAAGAATGAATCAAATCTGTGAGCCGTAAATCAACTCCTTCAAGATGCGAATGATAATTTGGCGGAAGAGTTGAGCCCAAAAACCAAATGGCTTCACATTTGCAAGGATTCAAAGAGAATTTATTTTGAGGGAACCAAGAACATTATTGATATAAACCCACAGAAACAGCATCTTGAAAAGACTGGTCCTAGGTGTCATGAGTTATCAGAAGATGAATGTCTTCAACATAATTATAGGGAGAGAATCCTAATTGTTGAAAGAGTGTGACAAATAGAGATTAAAAGATTTTTAACAAGACAAGGTGCAAGGACAGAACCTTGTGGAGCTCCACATGACAATGAAAATGAACAAGAAAGATTATCATTAAAAATATATATATATGGAAGATTCAATTAGAAAAATAGAAGTGAAACCAGATGAGCACCGTTCTTTAAGTCCTGATTTTAAAAAATAGGATAACAGAGGAGAGTAGTTAACTGTGTCAAATGATGAAATGCTGAAGTCAGATCCAGTTATCCAGCTATATCAAAAATACAGCTATATAAAAAATATATCAAATGGAAAACTGCATCATTAAGCAAAAGAATAGACTCAGAACTGCAACCCTCGCAGAACCCAGGCTGACGCAGATTAAAAGAATTATTAGCATTCCACAACGTTGTGGCTTGGTAAAATACTGCTTTCTCTGTCATCTTAGCAAGGAAAAGAAGTGTGGCAATTAGTCTAAAATTTGACAGGAAAGATCAGTTAGCGGTTGATTTCTTATGCTGCAGCCTGATGACAGATTGCTTCCAAAGGATGACATCATACCTAGTTGAAGTGTAGTTTTAATGAAGTCAGAAATAAATGGAACATCTTTCCTTGAGCAAATGAGGAGGGATAAGATGGCTCTTACATGGTAAAACAGATTGCATTTTGTAACCAAGGTGGAAGGCTTTTACCTTTCGCCATTGCTATTCAATATACTTATGAAATTGTTTGGTGAGGTTCTTGATTACCGTGGTTTCATACACTCTCTATGCAGATGACATCACTGTTTTTCTGCATTTGTCTCTGTCTTGGGCAAAGACATTGAAACATATCCAAGAGTGTATGAGTATAATAGAAAATTAGATTTCAGTCCATTGACTTAAAATTAATAACAAGAAAACAAAGCTTGGAGATTCCTGAAGGTAGTGGTTATAGTTGGGCGAGGTTGAGGGGGAGGGTGATGAAGTGTGAGGGTGATTAGGTGATGATCTGAGATAGGAAGGACTGAGGTGCAGAAATTAGAAGGTGAGCAGGAAGAGCAGAGAACGAGGTCGAGACAATGGCCATCACGGTGAGTAGGGGCGGTAGAGGATAGTCGGAGGTTAAAGGAGGATATCAGAGTGAGGAATTTAGAAGCGTAAGAGTTGGATGGGTTGTCAATGTGAATGTTAAAATCACAAAGAATGAGGGATGGAGATGCGGGATCAAGAAAGATGGTGAGCTAGGCGTCGAAGTCAGTAAGGAATGAAGAGAGGGGCTTATCAGGGGGGCGGTAGATGACGGCAACTCTGAGTGGTAATGGGTGGAATAGTCGGATGGAGTGAGCTTCAAAGGATGAGAAGCAGTGAGACTGAGGTAGGAGGAGGGGTTGGAAACTACAGGAGGGCGAGAGAAGTAGCCCGACGCCTCCGCCGCGGCCATCTGGGCGGGGAGTGTGGGAGAAGAGGTAACCTCCATGACAAAGGGCGGCGACTGAGGCAGAGTTGTCAGGGGAGAGCCAGGTTTCGGTTAGGGCGAGTAGTTGAAGGGAGCGAGAGATGAAGAGATCGTGGATGAAGGGCAGTTTGTTGCAGACCGAGTGGGCATTCCACAAGGCACATGAGAAGGGGAGGGAAGAGGGGGGGAGGAGGGGAATAGAGACGAGATTGGAGGAGTCACGGAATCATTTGTGTGGATAGGAGAGGACGGGTGAGGGGGGCCTGGATTAGGATTAATGTCTCCCGTGGATAGCAGGAGGAGGAGCAGGAGAGTGCGGAGGAGGGTGGGGGAGGTCGGGCGACGAAGGCGACGAAGACGGGGTGCACTTAGGAGGAATGGTGAAGGGTTAATGGTAGGAAGGAGGTGTTGAAGATTAAGGGCTAGGAAGGAGGAGGGGGACAAGAGAGATGGTGAGGTGGTGAGGGATGGGGGTGGATAGGGTATTGCCGTAGTGGGCAGGTTGGGAGGGAACACAGGTGGGCAATGAGTTCCAGCAGTGGACAGCGGTAAGGGGAGGGGAAAAAGATTAGGAAGGGACAGGGCAAGGAAGAGGATGTGGACAGGGGCCATAAGTAGTGATTGCGGTGTAAGTGTAGAGACTGAGGTGAGAAGTAGATAGATAGAGCGGAGAGTCGGAGGCTTGGAATTGGAGGGATAGATGGACTGGAGAGCAGGTAAGTCAATGGTTGACAAGTTAGCAGGCAGGCAAGTGAGGCAGTGGCTGCCAGACTAGCAGGCGGGCTGAAGCAAGCTGGTGTGGATGGACAGGGATGAGTAGGGAGAGGCTGGGGGGGGTAGGTAGGTCAATGGCTGACAAGTTAGTAGGTAGGCAAGTAAATCAGTGGTTGACAAGCTAGTAGGCGGGTTGGGGCATGCTGGAGCCGGTGGACAAGAATGAGCAGGGAGATTCTGGAGAGCAGATAAGTCAAGGGCTGACAAATTAGCAGGCAGGCGAGTAAGTCAATGGCTGACAAGCTAGCAGGCAGGCTGGAACAAGCTGGTGCAGATGAGCAGGGAGAAGCTGGAGCAAGCAGGCTGGAGCAGATGGACTGGAACAGGCAGGGAGAAGCTGGTTCAGGTGGATCGGAGCACGCTGGAGCAGATGTACTGGAGCGGGCAGGCTGGAGCAGGTGTATTGGAATAAGCAGGGAGAAGCTGGTTCAGGCAGACTGGAGCCGGTGTACTGGAACAAGCAGGGAGAAGCTGGTTCAGGCTGGAGCAGGTGTACTGGAGCAAGTAGGTGTGCCGGAGCAGATGGGCTGGAACAAGCAGGGAGAAGCCTGACTGGAACACTGGAGCAAGCAGGGGAAGCTGGGTCGGCGTACTGGAGCAAGCTGGGATCGGCATGCTGGAACAAGCTGGGATCGGCATACTGGAACAAGCTGGGATCACGAGATGGGATCATGCAGACAGGAGCAGGCTTGGAGCAGGCGGACTGGAACACACTAGGGCAAAAACATGCTAGCAGGGAGAAGCTGGATCAGGCGGACCGGAACAGACTGGAGATGCTGGATCAGGCGGACTGGAGCAAGCTGGACTGGGAGAAGCGGGAGAAGCTGGATCAGGCGGGCTGGAGCGACTGGAGCAGATGGACTGGAATGAGCAGGGAGAAGCAGCTGGATCAGGCGGGCTGGAACAAGCAGGAAGAAGCTGGATCCGTCGGACCGGGACAGGCTGGAACAGGTGGCTGGATCAGGCGGACCGGGGCAAGCCGGAGCAGGAGGCAGGAACAGGCAGGGAGAGGCTGGAACTGCGGACTGGGACAGGCAGGAAGAAGCTGGATCAGGCTGCAACAGATGGACTGGAGAAGGCCGGGAGAAGCTGGATCAGGCAGATTGGAAGAAGCAGGAGCAGAGGCACTGGAACAGGCAGATGGATTGGGGCATGCTGGTGGGCTGTAACAGGCAGCGAGTGCAGATGGAGCACAGCTGGTGGGCTGTAACAGGCAGCGAGTGCAGATGGAGCAGAGCTGGCAGGGAAAAGCTGGGCCCTGGGTAGCCGGCCGACAGTGAAGGGGTCAGGCTGTAGCAGGCAGGCAGGCGGACAGACAGCCAAGACTAGCCCCGAGCAGAGAAGCCGCGCGTCTCAGCGCGCAACCGAGTGTGCGGCGCTTCCCTCCTCTTCACCTTGATCAGGACGGCAGGCGCTCGCTCCGTTCCGGGGCCTCCACGAGGCAGCAGATAGCCGCGATTGGCTCAGATCAGCCTGTCCTCGCCGGCTCCGCACCTCGCCGTTGCAGCGGAAGGAAGGAAGACTGTCTCACTTCCGCTCCGGCCCGCCACCTGTCCCTCAGCGGGTAAGTGGCGCCTTCTCTGGGGACTTTCTCGGGTGCTCAAATGGTTACCTCGTGGGGGAGGCCATGTTCGCGGTTCAGGCTCCCCCGGCGAGCCCCTCCACCTTCCCGGGAATGCAAACCCTACGAGAGGAGGTATTCCACCTCCTCGTGTGCAGCAGCGCCGCACAGATCGCGATCTCCGACAGATCCCAGCGATCTTCAGGGGAGCTCCCGACTCAGTTCCTGCCAGGGAGCGCGACGGCCGAGGGTGAGCTCTTGGGCCCAGCGAACTCGGCGCCCGGGCCTTAGTTCACGAGTTGGAGGGTCCTGGAAATGTTTCCAGTGAATTGCGGCTGGCCCTGCAGTCAGGAGGAACCGGCTCTGCCTATTAAAATGAGCCAGTTCGTCCAGGCCCCGGCGATGGAGCTGTTGCGGCCCGCCAGCAGCGCCAGAGGTGAGGTTCAGACCAAAGAATACTGGTGGTCTCTCTATTGTTAGTGCACGCTAATTTTTAGCATACATTAACTTTGTAGTCTTTTGAGGTGGAGAATAGCCAATACACCATAGTTTTTTGACAGTGAAGATCACAGTATAGGTATGTGTCCTATTTGCACTTCATTATATTGTTTGTCGGTTAAGACAATATGATCTCTCTATGTTCTTCAATAGATATAATATGATATTTATTACATATTCTTGTATTTTAGTAATATATGTGGTTGGTTGATTTATTTATTTATTTATCTATATATATTGTATTCATTATTACTTTTATCAATGTTCAATATGTTACACATATGCTTATTGGTTTTTGTTTTACATGTCATGGTATCTTATATTCTATTTTTCAAAATTATATTTTCAAATTTTATGCTGTACATTTTTAATTTTTAATTGGTATGTTCTTATATTTGTAATTTTGCTTATTTATTATTTTGTAGCCCCTGACGTAGCCCCTTTGGGTGAAACATGGCCTGTGTCGGGTATTATACTAGTTTGCAACTGTACAATAAAAGTTTTGTGTGCATCTATCTGTTCTGTTTGTTTCTGCATTGGAGTCTGCAGATCATCTGCCTTTCCTGTTTTTTCCTGGTTTTCTTCTTATCTCTCCCAGCATACCTTTAGTGTATACTCTAGTGGATCCTCCTCAACTTCTATCCCACTGTCAGTTGGTGTACCTCAGGGATCTGTCCTGGGACCTCTTCTTTTCTCCATCTATACTTCTTCCCTTGGTACTCTGATCTCATCCCATGGTTTTCAGTATCATCTTTACGCTGATGACTCCCAGATCTACCTCTCCACACCAGAAATCTCAGCCGAAATCCAGGCCAAAGTATCAGTCTGCCTGTCTGACATTGCTGCCTGGATGTCCCAGCGCCATCTGAAACTAAACATGACCAAGACTGAGCTTCTTATCTTTCCCCCTAAACCAACCTCTCTTCCTCCCCCATTCTCTATTTCTGTGAATAATACTCTCATCCTTCCTGTCTCATCAGCTCCTAACCTTGGGGTCATCTTCGACTCCTCCCTCTCCTTCTCTGCAATATTCAGCAGACTGCTAAAACCTGTCGTTTCTTTCTCTATAATATTAGCAAAATTCGCCCTTTCCTTTCTGAGCACACTACCAGAACCCTCATCCACACTCTTATCACCTCTCGCTTAGACTATTGCAACTTGCTTCTCACAGGTCTCCCACTTAGCCATCTCTCTCCTCTTCAATCTGTTCAAAATTCTGCTGCTCGACTAATATCCTGCCAGTGTCGTTATGCTCATATTAGCCCTCTCCTCAAGTTACTTCACTGGCTTCCTATCCGTTTCCGCTTACAGTTCAAACTCCTCTTATTGACCTACAGTGGGGGAAATAAGTATTTGATCCCTTGCTGATTTTGTAAGTTTGCCCACTGACAAAGACATGAGCAGCCCATAATTGAAGGGTAGGTTATTGGTAACAGTGAGAGATAGCACATCACAAATTAAATCCGGAAAATCACATTGTGGAAAGTATATGAATTTATTTGCATTCTGCAGAGGGAAATAAGTATTTGATCCCCCACCAACCAGTAAGAGATCTGGCCCCTACAGACCAGGTAGATGCTCCAAATCAACTCGTTACCTGCATGACAGACAGCTGTCGGCAATGGTCACCTGTATGAAAGACACCTGTCCACAGACTCAGTGAATCAGTCAGACTCTAACCTCTACAAAATGGCCAAGAGCAAGGAGCTGTCTAAGGATGTCAGGGACAAGATCATACACCTGCACAAGGCTGGAATGGGCTACAAAACCATCAGTAAGACGCTGGGCGAGAAGGAGACAACTGTTGGTGCCATAGTAAGAAAATGGAAGAAGTACAAAATGACTGTCAATCGACAAAGATCTGGGGCTCCACGCAAAATCTCACCTCGTGGGGTATCCTTGATCATGAGGAAGGTTAGAAATCAGCCTACAACTACAAGGGGGGAACTTGTCAATGATCTCAAGGCAGCTGGGACCACTGTCACCACGAAAACCATTGGTAACACATTACGACATAACGGATTGCAATCCTGCAGTGCCCGCAAGGTCCCCCTGCTCCGGAAGGCACATGTGACGGCCCGTCTGAAGTTTGCCAGTGAACACCTGGATGATGCCGAGAGTGATTGGGAGAAGGTGCTGTGGTCAGATGAGACAAAAATTGAGCTCTTTGGCATGAACTCAACTCGCCATGTTTGGAGGAAGAGAAATGCTGCCTATGACCCAAAGAACACCGTCCCCACTGTCAAGCATGGAGGTGGAAATGTTATGTTTTGGGGGTGTTTCTCTGCTAAGGGCACAGGACTACTTCACCGCATCAATGGGAGAATGGATGGGGCCATGTACCGTACAATTCTGAGTGACAACCTCCTTCCCTCCGCCAGGGCCTTAAAAATGGGTCGTGGCTGGGTCTTCCAGCACGACAATGACCCAAAACATACAGCCAAGGCAACAAAGGAGTGGCTCAGGAAGAAGCACATTAGGGTCATGGAGTGGCCTAGCCAGTCACCAGACCTTAATCCCATTGAAAACTTATGGAGGGAGCTGAAGCTGCGAGTTGCCAAGCGACAGCCCAGAACTCTTAATGATTTAGAGATGATCTGCAAAGAGGAGTGGACCAAAATTCCTCCTGACATGTGTGCAAACCTCATCATCAACTACAGAAGACGTCTGACCGCTGTGCTTGCCAACAAGGGTTTTGCCACCAAGTATTAGGTCTTGTTTGCCAGAGGGATCAAATACTTATTTCCCTCTGCAGAATGCAAATAAATTCATATACTTTCCAAAATGTGATTTTCCGGATTTAATTTGTGATGTGCTATCTCTCACTGTTACCAATAACCTACCCTTCAATTATGGGCTGCTCATGTCTTTGTCAGTGGGCAAACTTACAAAATCAGCAAGGGATCAAATACTTATTTCCCCCACTGTATAAGTGCATTCACTCTGCAGCTCCTCAGTACCTCTCCACTCTCATCTCTCCCTACATTCCTCCCCGGGAACTCTGTTCACTGGGTAAATCTCTCTTTGATTGACCTTATTTATTTACATTTGATGCCACAAATAAGACTTTGCAGATTCCAACTATTAATCCCCTAATTTTGTCATCTTAGCTGTGCAATGTAACTATCTGATGGGCGCTTTTACTAAGGCGTGTAGGTGCCTTTGTGCGTCCAACGCACGTCAATTTGGAACTACCCCGCAGCTACTACATGTCCCGGGCAGTAATTTCATTTTTTACGCGCGTCCAATACAGTAGGTAGAAAATACTTTTTTATTTTCTACTGTGTGGCACTAATTGGCAGTGTATACATGCTGACAATTACCACCCGGTTAATGCACGAGACCTTACTGCTAAGTCAATGAGTGGCGGTAAGGTTTCTGGCCCAAAATGGATATGTGCCAATTTTTATTTTGCCACGTCCATTTTTGGCCAAAAAAGGCCTTTTTTGCAGGTTCACTGAAAAATGGACCTGTGCGCATCCAATACACTGCGCCTACAACAGTGCAGGCCATTTTGTCGCGCACCTTAGTAAAAGGACCCCGGAATTCTTTCTGGTTGCCAACAATTTTCTTACATATTACTTTATATGAGACATTTGCTTCGCTTTTTTCTGATTCCTTATTTTGAAGACTAAATTATGGGATGGAAAAGGAATGCAGAATTATTTCATTGTGTATCACTTTTTTTTCCTTTATGTGATATTTCTGTACAAGTTGATTTTTTGGTTATGAATACATTTGCAAATGTCTATAAATAAAAAAGAAAAAGGAAATGAAAAATGTTTTACAACAAAATAAAACAGAAACAAGAAGTCAGATAAAATGAAACATATATGTTCAGTGTACAGATGAATGTGCTTTTTTCTCTATTCTCAATCCACCCCAAACACTCTCCATGTTTAAATATATAACTTCAGTGATTTGTGAAGTAAAATAGCCAGATGAATATAGATTTTGCCTAATTTTATTTTTTTTACATTTTTGTGCATGGTGCTGCCATTGATCACATATTGTGCTTCTAAATATCAGCCTTCTCAGGTCTTTCTGGAAACAGTTTCAAAACACATAAACATTTCATACTTTGGTTGTTAATTAAAAAGTAATACACATGATTTACTGCACATTCAACAGCCCAAAAAAGGTGACTTTACAAATTATTGACTTAAAATAAAATCCTAAAACTTTGTTAATATCAAGTTTCCCTTACCGTTCTACATAGATACTCTTGCTAGTGCCCAGGGCATAAAGGCTGGTCAGTATTCTGTAGCAAGAAACCTGGTCATCTTCCACTAGCAAAAAGGAGAAAAAAGAAATATTGATGATTTGTGAAATGCAGGTACAACCAGACCTGTAGACTGTGGAAAGTCAGAGACATAAGATACTGTGGGGGAAAGTTATCAAGGTGTGGTAAAAGAGATCACCTTTTACCACACCTTGATATACCATTGTATTCAGCAACTCTACCCACTTGTGAGAATAAGCAAGCCTGCTTGTCCTCGGAGAAAGTGAAGATACTTACCTGTAGCAGGTATTCTCCGAGGACAGCAGGCTTCTTATTCTCACAAGTGGGTAGACGCCGATCTGCGTCACACGGGCCCGGGACTAGGCGATGTGGATCAGCATCACCCACTTGTGAGAATAAGCAAGCCTGCTTGTCCTCGGAGAAAATAAGGTATTTGCTTGAAAGACTATGGGGTTGAGATGGGGCAGGAGGTGATGCTAGGAGGTGGAGTGGCAAGGGCTGGGGGTGGTGGAGCGGTGCTAGGAGCATGTGCTAAAATTTTCCTCTCAAAAATTGCTCCCTCTTGGCAACTCTGGAAAGGGAAATTTTTGCCTGGAGGGGATGGGTTGGATCATCAATAGTGTTACCTCTAGACTCTTTAAGAAGGGTCTTTGGGAGCATCCGGTTACACAATAGCATCTTAGTGCTCACAGGGAGAAGATTAACACAGTTTGTGAGGTTGATCACAATTTGCATTTCTTTTACTGCAGGAGTTATAACTTGCAGTACTGACTCACTACAGGTTAGTGATTTAATTCACCACAGCTTAGGAACCAATTCCTTTAGTGCAACATTCATGGGTAAAATGTGTCTATGAGCTTTGTGTCAAGGCAGGTAAATTTCAAGTAGCCCATACAGTTTCAAAACATACTGGAAATTTCAAGGCACATAGGGGCCAATATTCAGACCACGAGAGCCAGGCTGCCTCACGCGGGCAGTATTTAGTTAGCCCAGATATTCAATGCTGAGCTATTTCTGGTAACCAGAATTGAATATCTAGTTTAAATTTGGCCAGTTTCAACTTAACTGGCCAAGCCGATATTCAGGGCTGGCCAGTTAAGTTGGAGTTGGCCAAAGATATTCCAGTTATTGTGGTGGCCAAATATGGCCACCAAACTTAGCTGACTCCACACTGAAAATTGCTGGATAGCTGGTTATATCAAGCGATATAACCGGCTATCTTTTAGCTGCTAACTGGCGATATTCAATGGGGGAAAGCTGGCTGTCCGACGCTGAATACTGCCGGATACCTGGCTAAGTGCCATTTAGGCGGTTGTTTCATTCTGAATATCAGGGGGATAGCTTTTAATAAAGCTTATTGGGTGCTAATGGAAATTAGTGTGCGCTAAATATTGTGTGTTCTATTTTATATCTATTGGCCATGTGGTACTTAACGCATGCTAATGTCCATTAGTGCGCTCTAAGCTTTCATAAAAGGATCCCATAGTTAATGAAAAATTTCAAAGGGAAACAACATTCCCTACTTTTCTCCCTGCAAAAAAAAGGTTTGACATTTTCATCACACGTCCCAACAGACATATTGAATTACTGTGATGGCAATTTCAACAACAGCTGAAAAACAATGGAAATATACTTCACCATTATGGGGCCTACTTAACAATGTGTAGTAAGATTTTGCAGTTACTGTAGGTTAACTGAAAAACTAAATGCATGCTAACTGTTGGAAGCATTCACAGCATTTTTCCATTGCCATTCAGCACAGAGAAAAACTTCTTACTGTGTGTGTTAACGGAATGGCAGAAAACGCAACACAACTACTACATCTATTCAGCTGATTTTAACTGTACTGCAATTATCTGACACATTAATATTTAGCACATTTACTGTATGGTGCTTCTTTCCACATTAGTTGTTAAAAAGCAAAACTACTGCCACTTTAACTGCCATTTGTTGCATTAAGAGTAAATGCAGCTTAGTAAATTGGCTACTATGGTGCTCATTTTTAAAACAGATGGGCACCTCAAAATGCCTTAAAATAAAGTCCATCTGCTAAAAATGTCCAAATCCCAATTTTGTAAATTCAGAATTTGGACATTTCACACTGAAGTTTGTCGAAATAGCAAGGGTGCTTGGTGTGGGTGTGTTTTGGGCAGGACTAGGGAGGGTCCAAAAGTAGGATATCCAACAGTGAAAGGACATTTTTTATCTAGCTCTGTTTCAGTCACATCCGAGTTACAAAAAGGTACTCTGATTGAGCAGCTGAGCACTGGATGGATTAAGGCATGACCCCTCCTTAATCCCCCAGTGGTTTCTGTCCCCCTCCTTCTCCCTTGAAAGTGAAACCAAGTCATACTGTAACTCTATTATTTTTTTTTCTAGGGCTCCCTCCAGGAAGAGAAAAATGTTTACTGTACCTAAAGATATAGGACACCTGCAAGCTTGAAGGCTATTGAAGCTGTATACATTCAGGTACAGTAGATATTCTTCTGTTCCTGGAGGGATCACATTTACCAAAGAAAGAGTTACATTGGAATCTGAACCTGTGTCCACTGCACTAGTCACTAGGCTACTCCTCTGTTCTGCAAGGATGTCTGTGTGGCCATTTTTGTAAGAATGCTGCCAGACAGACATCTTTGTCCCTCGTTTTCTCCTTTTCAGTTTGTAAAATGGGTGCTCTGAATGGACATCTCTAGAGTAAGGATGTCCTTCTCACATATTTTCGAACAGGAAACACCTACATTTTTTCTATTCAAAAATGACTGTAATATGAAGGGGTTTTATTGGACTTTCTTTGGCATGTATAATGTCCTTTCAAACATGCCCCTCCATGGATACAATAATCAAAGTACCTGAAGTGATGCAAATTCCAGGGGTAATCTTTGATTACTTCCGCTTACCCTGAGTATAAGGCAAAAGTTTTCAGGCAGTTTTGATGTGGTTATCATGCTCTCAAAAATTACTCACAAACACTCACACCTGCTTTCTCCCTGAGGGGAATTTTCTTACATTTGTAGCTTTACCTAATTTAAACGTGGTGCATTGACCAATCATCTCCTGCCCTCTCTCTGACCCAAGAATGCTTTTTTAAAGAGTGAGGCAAAATGAATTCACTGAAGAAAAATGAAAACATTTTCCCTACACTGCAAGGGTGGACAAGTCAAAAGTCCCCTTTTATGAGGGCAAAACACTGTTTAACCAATAGAGAAACCTTTGATTAGCTTCCCCATAACTATCGTTCACCATCTTCAAACATAAATGAAGTTCAAGAATAATAAACAATACATACATATTAAATCTTCCCCAAACTGATGCTGCCCGATATGCTCAAACAATGAAGACAGCACTGGCAGAAGAGCCACTGTGGTGTAGTTAATAATTTGTGTTACTCCCTTTGGCTGGTTCCTAGTGTGTGTAAACTGGCCTTGTTTTAGGTTTTCCATTGTCTTCTCCAAGTCTTCTGCTGCATTAGCCAAAAAAGCTCTTAATGCCATCTTTACTGTCTCAAGGCCAGTCTTCATCACAGTCCTAGATATAAAGACAAGACAATTCCATTCACTTTCTGAACTTAACACTGTATAGATGCTAAACACAACTCAGTTGGCTAGATTACTTATTATTATTATTATTATTATTTGTATAGAGCTACCAGACACACGCAGCGCTGAACACCTGACACAGAGAGGCAGTCCCTGCTCGATAGAGCTTACAATCTAAAAATATAGACAGACAAGACAATTAAGGGCGAGGAAAGTACTGGGTGAGAAGGAACAAGGATAGGGGAATTGACACCAACCCTTGCCCAGTCATGTTCTCTTCTGAGAGCTTAATGGTTAAAGTAGCAGGCTCACAACCAGCACAGTCAAGGTTCAAATCCCACTGCTGCTCCTGTGATCTTGGACAAATCACTTAATGCTTTATTGCCTCAGATACAAACTTTCCCTCTGGAGACAGAGAAATACCTACCGTACCTAAATATAACTCACCTTGAACTACTACTGAAAAAGTGTAACATATTTTTGCATTTTGTTGATTCATGAACAAACATGGGGCATATAATCCATCCAACAGCTCCTCTAGAGTGAATTTGCAATTTTTGTATACAGTTAATAAATCTATCACATCACAGCCATTCTGTTACACAGTCATAAAATAACAAAAAAAAATAGCCATATTGGATCAGACTGATGGTCCATCTAGTCCTGTATCCCGCTTCTAACAGTGGCCAAACCAGGTCACAAGTATCTGGCACAATTCCAAGAGCAGCAAGATTTCATGCTATCGAACTTTTAGATAAGTAGTGGCTTTCCCCATGTCTATGATTATGGACTTTTACTCCAGGAACTTGTACAAACCTTTTTTAATCCAGATACACTAAATGCTGTTACCACATCCGCAGGGTTTAATTATTCATTGAATGAAAAAAATATATTTTCTTCTATTTGATTTACAAATATGACCATGTAACATCATGAAGTGTCTTTTAGCTTTTGTACTTATTGAAAAATAATCGATCCGTGTTTACCTGTTCTACTCCACTCAGGAATTTGTAGATTTCTATCATATCCCCCTTCAGTCATCTCTTTTCCAAACTGAAGACCCCAAGTCTCTTAAGCCTTTTCTCATATGAGATGAGTCACATCCTATTAATCATTTTTGTTGCCTTCTTTGAACCTTTTCTAATTCTGCTATATCTTTTTTGAGATACAGTGAACAGAATTGCACATAATACGTAAGGTGAGGTCACAACATGAAGTGACGCAGAAGCATTATAATATTATTTGTATTATTTTCTATCCCTTTCCTAATAACTCCTGCTCTTTTGGCCAATGCTGCACACTGAGCAGAAGATTTCAATGTATTGTCCAAATGACACCTAGATCTTTTTCTTGGGTGGTGACTCCTAAAGGGAATTATTCTTCCCAGTGTACATTGTTTTGTGTTGTCCACATTATATTTCATCTGCCATTTGGATGCCTGGTCTTACAATTTCCTATGGTCCTCCTGCAATTTTCCATAGTCCACATATGATTTAACAACTTTGAATAGCTTTGTGTCATCTGCAAATTTAATCACCTCACATTCCCAGATCATTTATAAATATGTTAAATAGCACCAGTCCCAGTACAGATACAGATTTCTGGGCCACTCCACTCTTCACCTTCCTTCACTGATAAAAATGGCCATTTAACCCTACCCTCTGTTTTCTATCCTTTAACCAGTTCTCAGTCCACAACAGAACATTGCCTCTTATCCTAATTTTCTCAGGAGTCTCCTATGAGGGGCCTTGTCAAAAGCTTTCTGAAAATCAAGACACACTACATCAACTGGCTCATCTTTATTCACACGTTTATTTATACTTTCAAAGAAATAAAGCTAATTTCCCTTGACTGAATCCATGTTGACTCTGTCCCATTAAACCAGGTTTCTCTATGTGTTCAGTAATATTGCCCGGCTCTGACGTCAGGCTTACAGATCTGTAATTTTCTGGATCCTCCCTGTAACCATTTTAAAAAATTGGCATTACGTTGGCCACCCTCCAATTCTCAGGTGTCGTGGACTATTTTAAAGACAGGTTAAAGATCACTAATAGCAGATCAAAAATGTAATGTCTGAGACTTTTCAGTACCCTGGGATTTACTACTCTTTAACTTGTCAATGTGGCTCGGTATGTCACCAAGATTTGATTCAGTTCCTCCGTATTGTCACTCTTGAAAACCACTTCTGGGACAGGTGGGTCTCTTACTCATACATCCTCCTCAGTAAAGACCGAAGCAAATCAAGCAATGGAACATCACCTCTTTCCTTTTTCAAGATCCAATTTTGAGGGCTCCCCCACCTATTTAAACTGCCTTACCATGCCTCTACACAGCTTACTCTCTTTATTATGTATCCAAAGGTGAACAATTTACAATACATATAACATTTTCTGTATCATAATCATCTTTAGTAATGCACATCTTCCAGACTTTGAGAGGAGCAGCCCTTTTCACTTTCTGCATAGTCATCTTATATCTTCACATTTCTCTATAAATGCTATACATCACATGCTGATTAAATCCATAATATTTGTCCCCTACTCACCTCATGGGTAACTCTACTGCCCCCCCTTCCCTAATACCATATCTTTGGATTTCATAATTTATTTTGAGCCCCCTGAAACTCTCAAACTGGTCAATAAGCACTATCCTCAACATAAATAGTAATATTTTGTCCACATGCAGATTAATATGTATCTCTCTATTCTCTATCTTGATTCACTTGAGCTCTTTATCCTTTCCAATCTTAATACCAATGGCTCCAGGCACAGTATAAACTACAGTAGTGAAAGAGGACACATTTGTCTTTTCTCTGCAGCAGAAACTCTTGAGTGAATTGCTCATTAATTATCAGCTACACTGTTGGTCTGTCATACAAACCACTGACCTACTTATTCCCTTCTTTTCCATACATTCCTAGGACCAAGATCAAATGATCTCATAGCACTTTTTCAAATGGATTTTTCTCATCTAGACTCACCATCGATGTTTCCTCCCCTTGCCTTTGCTGCACCTGCAACATTGCCAGCATCTTTAACATACTCAGTGAAACACTCCTTTCCTGACAAATCCCACCTGATTTTCATGAATTAAGCATAGTAAGTATTTATTTAACCTGGTTGCTAATATGGAGCTTAATGATTTTATGTCTTGATGTAATAATATGGGCCTGTATGAACCTAGTTTCTCCTAATCCTTTCTCAACTTTTGGAACTATGTTCAACTCTGCTCAGGCCTCAAAGCATTAGCCTGAAGCACATTCTGATACATAGCCCTCAAAGAATCCACCACAATGTCAGTTAATCTTTTCTAGAATTCCACTCCTAAATTATCTGGTCCTACAGAATTGCCAGTTTTAACTTTTCAACAGTTACCTTTATTTTTATGGCTATGATAGGTCTGTTTAAGTTCTTTGAGAGATGGAAGCTGAAGGCTTTGAAAAATGTCTCTCTTTGATCTTTTCACTTCTTTCCTGACTATATAGCATTTTATAAAACTCTACAAAATTCTGTGCAATCTCCAAAGCTTTTGATGTAACCCGGCCTGCTGAATTCTTAATTTTAGTGATTACCTGCTTTGTCTGAGAGACAAAATTGGCTAATGATTTTCCTATATCCCCAGCAGTATAATTTATATTTATAATAAAATATGCTATTCTTAGCCCACTGTGCGAGTCTCATGATCTGCCTTTTAAGATTTAGCACTTGAGCATTGCAATCAGTCTTCACCTGTATAACTTGCAATCTATGGTATTTTTGTTATTCCTTTGTTAGGCGTAACAGCTCATGTTTCACTTTCTCCACCTGCTAGCTACATATCCTAAAACTCTCCCTCTTAAGATTGTTTAGCTACCTCCCAATATATGACTTCAGAGCTACCTGACCCCTTATTTTCTTGTTAATACTGCTGCAGGCTTCCTCAAGAAATCTCAACATTTGCCTGCCCCCAACCTTGGTCTTTAGTATCTAGACATGATTTCCCATACCTCTCTTCCTCCCACCACTTCCAGAGCACTATAAGAACTAACATATAATAAATCATTTATATTTAAACCAGAAATTGAACTGTAAATTTTGAAAATCAATCTTAAACCCTAATATGCCCAGCCTGCATCTGCCACTTCTTTAGTCTTCCCATCACCTCCTTTCAATATTTCTTGCACTCATATAGTCAGATAGGTTTCCCAACAATCTAAAACCCTTAGACTCACTTACATAACATTCCTGATGATAAAAAATTTCAGTATTACTACACTACGTTTCATCATTTATGGAACAAGACAGAGCACCACTGAGTTATCAAACTCAGCAGCTCTCTCTACACTTCCTCATTTTTAGTTGGTCCCCAAGCCAAGCTCCACTTATATTTACTTATTGGTCCTACTACAATGAAGGAGAGCCTGTTTGTTTTCCAACTCAACTCCACACTGTAATTGAAATAGCAGTGGAACAAAAGAAAAGATGCAGACCTTGTTGAAGAAAGCAGTCTTTAATGAGTTGCATTGTTGCTCCCAGGGTTGAACCCTGGGAGCATCAATACAACTCATTAAAGACTGTGGGGCCCTTTTATAAAGTTATGACAAAAGGGGGCCTAAGCTTTCATCTGCACGTGTTTTTGGTGTATGCCGAGGCCCCCTTTTACGACAGTGGGTAAAAGGTAGGTCTTTGGGTTTTTTTCAAGAAATGGCCACACGGCAAGTGAAACACTTGCTACACAGCCATTTTGGGGGGGAGCATTTACCACCATCCAGTGAGGCGGCAGTAAGGGGTCCCACGCTAACCTGGCAGTAACCAAGCCATGTGCGGCATTGCCCGATTAACACCGGGTACACACTGGCACTACAAAAACTGAAATATTTTTGCAGTGCCAGAGGGAACTACGGCCAGGCTGCTGTGGTAGCCCAGTGGTACTTCCATTTTAGTCAATAGTAAGTCCACGTTGGGCTTACTGCTGCTTAGTAAAAGGGCCACTGTGTTTTCTTCAACAAGGTCTGCTTCTTTTCTTTTGCTTCATTGTGGATACTGTGGACCGATTATCTTCTTGTTTCCTTACCATTGAAATGGCAGCTGCATCCTTTTGCTTTTGAGTGCTGCCTGAGCTAAGCTTTGAATATTCAGATTATTGTCTGGTTTGATTCATAGATTCTAGTTTACTCTTACCTGTGTGTCCTTCTCTTAATATCTCCTTGATAACCTGCTAAATTTACCTCCATCTATCTTACAAAGAAAAAATAAACAAAAAAAAACCTCCCTTTTCTCTTGCAGAGGTTCTGACCTCTAAAAGTTTATATATATGTCTTCATCCTGACTCTATAGTCCCTCTCTATATAGGGAAATCAAGAGACAAGTATCTTCAATAAACCCTACACTGGTCAATCCTGCTCATTCATATCCATTAATACAGTTCACCCTTTCACTCTTCTTAATCATATCAACATGACTTTTATTCAATGCAATATATGTTGTGCTTAGTCTTAAGGAGAACCATCCGGAACCTTAGAACTTGCCCCATCTGACTCCAAATATCAACTATGAAAGATGAAATCAACAACCTCAAGAAGGAACTGGCTACAATTAAGGAAGCATCCAGGATTATCCAATTCCCAGACAATTTACCACCACCACTACCACAGA
Organism: Microcaecilia unicolor; assembly: GCF_901765095.1. Classification (NCBI taxonomy): domain Eukaryota; kingdom Metazoa; phylum Chordata; class Amphibia; order Gymnophiona; family Siphonopidae; genus Microcaecilia; species Microcaecilia unicolor. The sequence goes on from NC_044033.1 coordinate 138,992,485, forward strand.
GAATAAAGCAACAGAGGGTCACAGTAGGCTTAGGTAGATTACAACCTGTGACTCAGAGGCATCCACCATCCCAACCTTTGCACCTAAATAATTCCTTTGCTGCACTGGAGCATTATGATGCTCAGAAAAGAAGTACTGGTGCGGAACCAGAGGCAAGGAATGTAACACAATCCAACAGACATCCCCAAAATAATGATAGATTAGCATAAAGCAGAAAATTCTTACTGCTGAGAGACTCCAAAGGACCCAACCTAGTGAATTGCTATACCAACCAAATACTGAATGTGATCTGAAAAGAGAGTAAGGTTTCTAATACTGATATTGTAGTACACCTGAGGACAAAAGAGCTGGCCAACAATAGCAAGTTTAGAGCACAGAGAGCGTTCCAGAAGCTTAGGGATGGACTCAAGTCATTTGTTCAGACTGCAGTTTTTTCTGAAATTATTCCTACATATGGGAAGGGAGAGGAAATGCTACTTAAAACAAAGAAGTTGATTTATACCGCAGATTTAGACGGAGGGGCTATCCTAAACAGGTACTGAAGAAAGCCCATAAGAGGGCAAGAAATGCCCAGCAACAATGGCTTTTACAACCTCGCACAGCAGCCCAGGAGCAACAGGGCCAAATGGTGTGCATCCTACCTTTTTCTGCGCAGGCTAAGTGCATTAAGAACATCATTCGCTGACACTGGCCACTATTGCAATTACACGACATACCATCAGATCTATGTTTTGCCTACACGAGGGCCTGCAACTTGGGATAATTATTCAAGAAGAGACATGGGCATGCACCCCTTGATATTAGGGGGGCCATGACAGATGCCACCGATGTGTGTACTGTCAACCCGCATGGACTACCTCTGTGATTAGGACTCCGGTCACAGGAAAAGATTACATATTGAGACACAACACTAATTGTGAATCCTCCCAAGTAGTGTACGGGATCTGTTGTTCCTGCGCCAAGTGGTATATTGGCCAGACCAAGCGCAGAATCAAAAAACGTATAGCAGACCACTTGAGTAACCTGTGCAGTCAGAAGAAGGAGGCACCCCTAGTAGTGCACTGGGTGCAGGCTAAACATGAGGAAAAGACCTTCTATTTGTGGTTTTACATCAAATATCATTGAGTAGTGGAGGGGTGTGGTGTCAGCATTAATACATAAGGAGCAGTGCTTAATTGTAGAAATATACAATATTGGCTTAACCATGAACCTTGGTTCAGGCCTGAGTTATCAATAGGCCAAGGCCTCAGTGACTTCTGTGTGACTCAAGAGCTCATGACAGGCTACTCAACTGTACCAAGGTTCGATATGCAATGTACATAGTCACATGTGTTAGAATGTTACTTTTGATGTAGTTCCAATAAAAAACGTTTTAAAACTAAAAAAAAAAAAAAAAAAGAGCTCATGATATGTGCAGATACCCTTGTGTGCAGACAAAAGGAGAAGGACAAGGGTGCAGAAACAGGACAATATGATTTATTGACACAGGGCAAACAGATGACTGGAAACAGGAACAAGATCACTCCTATGGGAGGCTGACTAGTCTTTCCGAGAAGTGCTCATCAGTTTTTTATACTATAAACTGCATTTGAACTGTTGCTAAAGATGAATGTATATAAGTGACAGTGTCCAAGCTTTACTTTGGAGAAGGGCAGAAGCAGCTAACACTTTTGTGTAACAGTACTGCCTGTTCTCCCATGAGAAACTGTATCATGTGATTTGTACTTCATAAATAAAGTAGTTTACCTTTCTCATATGCAGCCTTGGTCTTTCCTCACTCTATATATTGGATAGTGGATATTTAATAGTCTAGGGTGGGGGGCCAAAAAGGCCAGAAAAACATAATCAATGGCGCATGGTGAGCCTGTATGGTCTAAACAAAGAGATTGATTGGTAGGCGGTGACACACCTTTCATAATGTTTAAAAGGAAGGGGAGTGGCTAGGAGCGATGTCACTGCGCATGCACTAGCATCCCAGCCGGCTGAAGTTAGAAGTTGGGCTGTTCCCGCCACAGGTTAGCCTAAAAAGATTTTTTCAAGTTTTAGATTTTTGATTGCTTATAACACTGTTAAAATATAAGATTGGATTTGTGACCATGACACTAGTTTAATTTGATCATCTATTTTGTTATTTTCAGAATAGCGTTCCCCTGAAGACGCTCTCCAGCGAAACATGCTTGCATGTAGGGAACCAAAATATGAAGACAGAGAACATTCTTTAAGGCACTTTTATTTTATTGCACATCACCAAAGAGACTGGGGCCCCAGCTGGACAAAGTTATATCAACTATCACCTCTTCATAACACCAAGATAAGTAACCCACCTAACGCTGAGGCTTATTCTGGAGTTTTTTGAAACTTTAGTTAAAGTATGAGAATCCTCACCAATATTACTATTGTAGGATTAGAGGTAGGGAGGAGGTACTGGTGCTATGATGTCTGGTCGGGTATGAAGCAATTTAGGACTGCCAGTCAGCCCAGCAGGATATACCCAGTCACTGAGCACTACAAGCATATTTTAAAAAAGACAAAAAATATATATCACTACAGTTAGTTTTTATGGTTTTTTGTTGCAACACTTAGTTAAAGTTTAATGCCAAGAAGTGCAGAGTAATGCACGGTGTGGGGGGGGGGGGGGGGGTGGCAGAAATCCAAAAGAGGGACATCAAAGGCTTTGGGGGGACAGGTAAGGGGGTCCTTATAGTAGCACCCATTAGGTTTGAATCCACCTTTGGAGTTGGGAAAGAGGAGGGTTTTTGTGCAGAGGAAGAAGGAGGGCATAATGCACTTTTGACAATTATTGGATTGTAGGGAACTGGTAGAATTTAGAGTTTTACAGGAACACTATAACTTATTCACTGGAAACTTCTTACCACACTTACAGATACAACATTTCACAAATGTTCAGGGATGGTTAAAGGAAGACCCTGAAGATACTGAGAGATTGGAAGATTTATGAGTAGCTTTGGGGAAGTTAAAGGGCCCCATTTCACTGATATATAAGTAGTTCTAGGGGTTGAATTTCAGAAACTCAGTTTATGTTAAAGTGGGAATGGGATTTGAGTATTGAATTTACTAAGGGTGAATGGAAAGCCATCCTTTTGAAACCAAGAAAGCTTTGCCCTGTGTTCTGGTGCAGGAAAATGCTTATAACATTGTTACTCAATGGTATTATATCCCTGTACTGTTAAAAGCTATGTTCCCAATAGTTTCAGATCTATGTTGGAGATGTGAGGAGGAAGCGGAGACTTTTTTATATATATGGTTGTCATATTCAAAACTCAGAGGAAATTGGGCAGGGATGACACAGACATTGTCAAGGGTATTAGATACTGAGTTTTATGCTAACCCCCAGTTTTGTTTGCTGGCTCTGGGGAACAGAAGAGGTCTTCGCTAGCAACATTGGATAAAGCATATCATAGTGGCAGCAGCAAAGTGTGAGTTTGCAGCGCAGTGGAAACACTCTATGGGATCATCTGTAATGGACTGAATGCAATTATTAGCGAGATGGAAAGACTTACAGTTAAGTGGAGAGGCTGCTTTGCTAGAAATGAAGATGATTCGGCCTCAATACAACACTGGACAGGATAAAAGATGAATGGGGGTAGAGGATGGGTTTGGGTTTGAATTCAAAATGGTGGGGAGATTTGCACTGAAGAAACCATAGTGAATATCTGACTGGATGAAGTTGATGTTGCTTGTAGAAGATGGGAGGATTCTTGGGATCTAGGTGGCGAAGTTATAGAAGGGGCGGGGCAATTTTTATATGGGAGATAAGAATTGACTTTGTAATTTACACCATATATGTTGATGATATGAGAAATTTATGGTTTGCATATTCTGTTTTCCCATTATGAAACTTTAATAAAAATTTGTTGAAGCAAAAAAGTAAGCAGAGAGGTTTGAATGATACATAAAATATCCAAGAAACACCATGTAAGCATTTCCTCAATAGAAATCATCTTACATACTGGGAAGTTCATGAAATATGAATTATAGTTTTTTTTTTTTAAATGTCCATTCAATATATTGTCTTTCATAAAAGATTTAAATAGCTTATCCATATTATCCAATCTATCACACTGGGCCTAGAGATGCCTTTCAATGTTGTTTTACTCTGGAGTCTAACTCAGATCTTAATAGTTGTGTCTCCAACCAAATGCCACCACTGTGAACGACAACCAGACACAAAACATTCCAGCCTTGCTACAAGCTTCCAAATTTACACATTTGATACCTCCTTAGAGGAAGTGGATGAAATACCTGTACTTCAGCTAAACCCTACTGGAAAAGCCACAGGTTTCAAGGAGGAAATATACCAAAATCAGAGGGGTGTCTGAAGGGAGGATGCAAGATTGGGGGGTGTCAGAAGGGAGAATCAGATGCTTGGGAGAGATTGAGGGAGGTGCACCACCGTAGCAGTGCTGTTGTGATATTTAATTATTTATTTTTGAGTGAGCCCATACAATGTTACTTGTAGTAGAAAATAGCGTAGGGGAACTCATGCTGTCTGCCACTGCAGGCAAAATGGTGCCAAGCAGCAAGCATCTGTATTATGTAGTAAATGCAGGGCAGATGCTAGGCACATCTCCTGCATTTATCCCACAGACTTCACACTTACCATGTGCTAGTTTTTGCAACTAATGCACGGTACGTGCAAAAATTTACTACACTTTAGTAAAAGAGCCCCTAAGTTTGTCTAATAAAAAGTTATCACCTGTAATGTGATTGTTGATTCTTATTTCCATATATTCAAGTGGTCTAACACAGAAATCACAATTCTTCCTTCATATTTACTAATTTTTGTCTATTTTATGCACTCATTTTATGCTCTCTACTTAGGTTCAAATCTTCTCCATCTCTCTATTTTTGTGTGCTGTTTGTGCCTATTTTATACCAATTTTGCTGCCTCATAGAATGGTAAAACACCTTCACCCCTGTTACTGTTTATCACTTCGTATTCATGCTATCCTCCTTCCAGTCCTCCCTATTCCTCGCCAAACAGGACTACTATACCCAATTGACTAATTCCCTCAGCTCTAACCCTCGTCGTCTCTTCGCCACCCTTAACTCCCTCCTCAAAGTGCCCTCCGCTCCCCCCCCCCCCCTCACTCTCTCCTCAATCACTGGCTGACTACTTCCGCGACAAGGTGCAGAAGATCAACCTAGATTTCACCACCAAACCTTCTCCTCCTTTTCACCCTATAACCCACTCCCTCAACCAACCAACCCAGGCCTCCTTCTCCTCTTTTCCCGACATCACCAAAGAGGAAACTGCCCATCTTCTTTCCTCCTCGAAATGAACCACCTGTTCCTCTGACCCCATCCCCACCAACTTACTTAACACCATCTCTCCTACTGTTACCCCCTCCATCTATCATATCCTCAACCTCTTTGTCTCCACTGCAACTGTCTCTGACACCTTCAAGCATGCTGTTGTCACACCACTCCTTAAAAAACCATCACTTGACCCTACTTGTCCCTCCAACTACCGCCCCATTTCCCTCCTACCCTTCCTCTCCAAGATACTTGAACGCGCCGTTCACAGCTGTTGCCTTGACTTTCTCTCCTCTCATGCCATCCTTGATCTGCTTCAATCCGGCTTTCGCCCTCTACACTCAACAGAAACGGCACTATCTAAAGTCTGCAATGACCTGTTCCTTGACAAATCCAAAGGTCACTACTCCATCCTCATCCTCCTCGACCTATCCGCCGCTTTTGACACTGTCAATCACAATTTACTTCTTGCCACACTGTCCTCATTTGGGTTCCAGGGCTCTGTCCTCTCCTGGTTCTCCTCTTATCTGTCCCACCATACCTTCAGAGTACATTCTCATGGTTCTTCCTCCACCCCCATCCCGCTGTCTGTTGGAGTTCCTCAGGGATCTGTCCTTGGACCCCTTCTCTTTTCAATCTACATCTCTTCCCTGGGCTCCATGATCTCATCTCATGGTTTCCAATATCATCTTTATGCTGACGACACCCAGCTTTATCTCTCCACACCAGATATCACTGCGGAAACCCAGGCCAAAGTATCGGCCTGCTTATCCGACATTGCTGCCTGGATGTCCAACCGCCACCTGAAACTGAATATGGCCAAGACCGAGCTTATTGTCTTCCCACCCAAACCCACTTCCCCTCTCCCTCCACTCTCTATCTCAGTTGATAACACCCTCATCCTCCCCGTCTCATCTGCTCGCAACCTCGGAGTCATCTTTGACTCCTCCCTATCCTTCTCTGCGCATATCCAGCAGATAGCCAAGACCTGTCGCTTCTTCCTCTATAACATTAGCAAGATTTGCCCTTTCCTCTCTGAGCACACCACCCAAGCTCTCATCCACTCTCATTACCTCTCCCCTTGACTACTGCAACCTACTCCTCACTGGTGTCCCACTTAGCCATCTATCCCCCCTTCAGTCTGTTCAGAACTCTGCTGCACGTCTTATCTTCCGCCTGGACCGATATACTCATATCATCCCTCTCCTCAAGTCACTTCACTGGCTTCCGATCAGGTACCGCATACAGTTCATGCTTCTCCTACTAACCTACAAATGCACTCGATCTACAGCCCCTTCTTACCTCTCTACCCTAATCTCCCCTTACGTTCCTACCTGTAACCTCCGCTCTCAAGACAAATCCCTCCTTTCAGTACCCTTCTCCACCACTGCCAACTCTAGGCTCCACCCTTTCTGCCTCGCCTCAACCCATGCTTGGAACAAACTCCCTGAGCCCATACGCCACGCCCCCTCCTTGCCCATCTTCAAATCCTTACTCAAAGCCCACCTCCTCAATGTCGGGTTCGGCACCTAACCACTATACCTCTCTTCAGGAAATCTAGACTGCCCCAACTTGACGTTTTGTCCTTTAGATTGTAAGCTCCTTTGAGCAGGGACTGTCCTTCTTTGTTAAACAGTACAGCACTGCGTAACCCTAGTAGCGCTCTAGAAATGTTAAGTAGTAGTAGTAGTATTACTGCCATGCATTTTCAGAAATGAGATAAATTACATAACACTCTAATAAGTGCACTATCTGCAGTAGTGTACCAAGGGCAGGGCTGTCCACCCCGGGTGCAGGCAGCAAGGGGGTACACGGAGCAGTTGTGCATCTGTCGGCTCCGTCAGTTTCCTGCTCCCTCAGACATTACTTCCTGCTCCAGGGCAGGGGACCAGCAAAGCTGACAGCTGCACGACTGCTCCATCCACCCCCAGGTGGTGAGGATGATGTGCTTCTGGGGAAAGGTGGGTGATGCACTTCAAGGGGGGGTATGATGCGCTTTTGGAGGGGATGATGTGCCGGGGGGGGCATAGCGGCCACCCGTCCCGGGTGGCAGCCAACCTAGGTATGCCACTGACTATCTGTGAGTACCATTACCGCATAATATTTTTCTCTGTGATAACAGTATGGGAACCTAATGGGAACACCCTTAATAGTTAGCACACAGGCTTTGCACTTAGGGAATAATTCTATAACTGGGCACCTCCAATAAAGTGCCTTGAGGGTATGTGGTAGGAACCCTATTCTATAAAAAAAACCTAGGTGCTTAGGTTCCATAATAGAATACTAGCATAACTAGTTATCAATGCACCTAAAATTTAGGTGCTTGTATTTACCCCAGCCCAGAGGCAGACTGGCAGAAACAGTCATTGCTCCCCCCCGGGCCCCCTGCTGTTGCCGCCCCCGCTTTTGTTTCTAGCACCCCCTGGCCATACCTTGAAGAGTCTTGGTGGTACAATGGACTCTTCAGGAGGCAAGAAAGAATCTCATTCTTTCATGCCTGCCACCAGTGCTCTACCCGGCACCACCGCTGCTTCTTCTTAATGGCTGCCAAGACTTCCTGCAACAGTCTCATAGGTCTTGGCAGTCATTTTGAAAATGTGACAGTGCTAAACAGAGCAGTGCAGTGGGCAGGAAATAGTGGAGTTCTTTCCTGTCTCTGAAGAGGCCACTAGACCACAAGGACCCCTCAAAGAAGGCCTTGGGAGGGCCCACTGAGGCTCAGGGGACTGTAGTGTGCAGGGGGAGAGAGAAGCTCAGGGCCCTCTGCACTGCACAGTTGCCCGTATGTTCAGCCCGCTCTTGCCCCAGCCGTAGAACTGGTGTGAGTGTCATTGCTGAAGGGTTAGAAGGAAAGGTTTATCTTTTTGCTGATGGCACAAAGATATCCAACAGAGCAGACACCACAGATGGAGTACAAAACATGAGAAGATATCTACAAAAATTAGAAGAATGGTCTAAGGCAGTGGTTCCCAAACCTGATCCTGGAAGAACCCCAGCCAGTAAGGTTTTTGGGATATCCACAATGAATATTCATGAGACAGATCTGTATGCAGATGTATGAGATACAAGGGAGACAACCACTGATAAGCACAGTTGAGGAGAAAGTAGAATGATAGTGCTGAGCATCTCAAGGAGGTGACCAGAAGGGTGCTAGGTTGCATGGAGAGAGCTATAATCAGTAGAAGAAAGGAGATATTGATACCCCTGTACAAGTCATTAATTAGGTCCTACTTGGAGTACTGTTTCAGTTATGAAGACCATATCTCACTAAGCACATAAAAAGACTAGAAAAGTGACAAAAAATAGTATGGGGTTTGCATCAAAAGACTTAAGAGAAGACTCGATGTCATTTCTCCTTTTTTGTGCATCTTCACTGGCTTTCTGTGGAGGCAAGAGCATTATTCAAGCTTTATTGCTTTCTGTTTAAGATTCTACAAGGTGAGGCTCTTATCTACATGTACAACCTCTTTAATTTTGCTTCAAATACAAAGATACAGTTAAGATATGTGCGTCCTTTCCAATTTCCAAATCCTACGGGGAAAAAGTCAAATAAATTATTCAATTCCTCTTTTCCTTTTCAGGCTGCAATATTGTGGAGAATTCTTCCAATATATCTTAGGGATTTCTCTGCTTACAGAAAACTTAGAAAGGGTTTAAAACCTTTTTTTTATTTCAAAAATTAATTACTTGTTAATGGATTTAGCTGGATACATTGTTTTTCATTGTAATGCTATGTTGTAATTCCTGGGAATCTTCTCAGTTTTCTTTTATTGTAATCTGCATTGAACCTGATTCTGCATATGCGGAATAGAAGAATAAATGCTATGTTATGCTACAGTATATATATAATGTACTTACAGAATTGCCTTCTTACTGTGTGGTAAATATAAAACTTTAGCACATTTTAGTAACAGAGCTTCTAAAACTCCTATAAATGATTCAGTTTCTTTAGATTTTTGTTTTTTGAAACAATGTAGTGCTTATTTTACCTTGCATCCAAGGTCTGCGCCAATATGTGAAGACAGTTGACAGTTGATGTGGCATCATTTCCTAAATTTAAAGGAAAAGGATAATTAATTTGGATATTATAAATTATATCATTCCCAGTTAATGTTTTTTTCTTTTCTATACGGTATTTATTAATTATATGTGACCTCTAACTCTCCAAATCATATAATTACAACACTGCAAATAAACAAAGAAACAAATAAATCACAGAAAAGATGATTATACATTAGGAGCATGTGAATCTGTTCAGTTCTCATAAATGTATTACTCTGAAGTTATGATTGACCCTGCATAAATTAGTTATTTACAACTGACACTTACAGATCCATATTTAAAATTGTGCTGAGTGGGTACATAATCCAGATAAGTATTTCTGTATATTAATCAAAGCTTTTCTGGATACCTTTAGGATAGCTATTTGGCTGACCTGAGATACTCAGGTAAATTTGTCTGATAAGTAAGGAATATCACTGCTAACTGCTAATGTTAAACCATATCCCAGGAACACCCTCAGTGATTGGTTTGGTTTCTTTTAATGCTGAATGCATTTAAATTTTGTGCTGTGGCAACAATTTGCCCAGACAAAATTGTAACTAGTTGAGTGGGGATGGAGTGAGGGGATTTGAAAGCTCAAGGTCTGTTCATAAGCTGGATAAATGTTTTGCATTTCAGAAATGTTGTGGTGTTGTAATTATATGCTTGAGAGAGTTAATTATCACATTTTCTGATGACATTTATGGACTTCTCTTGCTTCTGTTTTCATCATTATTAGTAAATACATATATAATAATAATAATAATAATAATAATAATAATAACTGCATGCCACATAAAATAAGCATGTAAAAAACTATACTGGTGTACTACCTTACAAAGCACAACTCTGCTAATGCATAGTTTGAACAAATGGGAGTTAAAACCATGCAGGTGTGCCGAAATAAATCATGATCCATCAAATTACTCTGATTCTCAGCAGGCACTTGCTTAAGCTTTTAAGCAGGGATTGGGTATAAAGTATGCATGACATTTGAGCAGTTCAGCTGAATTGACTTTAATTTATCTAATCAGTTCTGTGGCAAAGAATTTTCAATGTGCTAGTACTACAAAGTTACCATTTTGTATGAAAAAAATATGTATCCAAAGCTCTTCAAAGATGCAAAAGCCTAGAAGGTAAGTATGACCTTAAATAACCTTCACTGAAACTCACTAATAATTAATCCATCTTTCAAATAAACGAAGGCAAATCTGATTTAAATTGCTTCAAACAATGTGTAATACACAGTTTCTATTCCTGTAAATTGATGTATCAAAGTATTTCTCCATTATGAAAAAGGATTTGAAACAGCCTTTAAAAAATTAGACCCTAATATGTCAATAACCCAAAACATGCAAAATGTTTCATATTGACAGTAAGAAACAGAACACCATAGGTCTATTCTTACAATCACAGAAAATTCTAAATAGATTATTTACTAAGCTGCATTAAGACATTAACATACGCCATTTGACACATAAAGCAAGCTAAAACATGATAACATTTTTTTAAGAAGAGGCTCAATGTGGACCTAAATAAATGAAACTATATCTCATATAAAATAAATCATTACTTTGCAAAAAGGATTAATACAGCCCATGTTAGCCATGTTACCACACATTATAAGCCAACAGATATTATGAGGTCCTTTTAATAAGATGCGCTGAAAAATGGCTTGCAGTAGTGTAGGCGCTGGTTTTGGGCATGTGCCAATCGACTTTTCAGTGCGCCTGTAAAAAAGGCCCTTTTTAAAAAATTTTGCCAAAAATGGACACGCAGCAAAATCAAAATTGACACACGTCCATTTTGGGTCTGCGACCTTACCGCCAGCCATTAACCTAACGGTAAAGTCTCACACAGTACCCAGGTGGTAATGAACTACGCATATCAAATGCCACTTGACGCGCATCTGATACGTGCATCCGAAAATAAAAATTGTTTTTCAGTTGCGTGTTATTAGACACGCGCCAATAATGAAATTCTCACCACATGGTAGCTGGGCGGTAACTCCATTTTGGCGCCCATTGGGCACATGCAGACACTTACGTAGCTTAGCAGAAGGGCCCCTATATTTCCAGAGGTATAATTAGATTTCTTCCCTGCCAATCACACATTTAAACTCCCTAATGATCCAATGGCACTCCTGTCTCCTCTCTTACCAACCCCAATTCTGGAGGAAGGGGGAAGAAATTCCTAGTGGTCCAGTGGCTTTAACAGCACCCTCCTCCCCAACGCCAATGAGGAGAAAAAGGTAGGTAGTGAAGCCTCCCTTCCCCATCAGACCCCCATCCCAAAAGGCAAATTTGATTTATCCCCTGGGTCACTCCCTAGAAACTCATAGGGGCTAAGAACAATTCCAATTTCATCCTGCCCTCAAACTGCCATATTTCATAACAGAAACACCTGACTCCCAGCAGTATGACAGGAGGTACCACTAAGGGTCAGCCTGCCAAATAATAAAGTACTCCCTTGCTTGGCACATTGATCTCTAGTGGATCATCCTGGAATACTGCACTATTGTTGCACATTTTAGTAGATGCACTTCAAAAGGAGGCAATGAACTACAGTATGATGCTCTTGTTAGCTACAAAGAAGAGTTTATATAAATATACTGTAGATGTATTGTACAGTACTGTGCACAGCACCAGCTGGTACTGTAGATTTGTCTGATTAGTGGGGGGAAATATGTAAGCAAATTCTATTAAAAAAAAAGCTTGCACTAAATGCGTCTGGCAGAAGCATGCAATCAGCACATATCATTCAGTTCTCAAATAGAAACAAACAAAATTGTTCTAATCAGCTGCGCATTATGTACAGCAGGCAATTCTGTTATATAAATGTGGATAGCTGATATATTTGCTAGAAAATTCCATGAGCTGTTCAGATCTTAATTTAAAAATTTAAACTACAAATTTCAAGACACATTAAGAGGACTGCATAGGTCATTTGGACAGGAAAATAAATGTTTAGGTCTGTGCATTAAAAAATATGCTAATATTTTATAAAAGGTTCATTGAGTCTTTCATAAAATACATATAAGGAGGAATTCTATAAATGGTTTCTAAAAAACACATAGTGGTATTCTATAAACAGTGCCTAAAGTTAGCGCTTAAGCCCAGGGATCACTCCTACATTTAGGCACAGCCATTTGTACCAACGAAAAAATTGAGCAAGTGCCTGCGCCTATATTTAGGCATGGAGTCCCCTTATTCTATAATGATGCAGGTAACTAAAAGTCATGCCCTTGATCTGCCCCAATCTGCCATGGCCCTCCCATTTCCACGCTCCCTTTTCTGACTCACACCTAAATTTACATACATACATGTTAAATGGATGCAAATTATCCTCATCAACTTCAAAGTAGTTTATAGATGCAAGGAAAAACACAACTTGAAGTATCTATATACAAATGCTAGAAGCCCAAAAAATAAGATGGGAGAGTTGGAGTATATAGTACTAAATGCAGAGGTAGATATAATAGGCAACAGGCATCACAGAGAGCTGGTGGATGGAGGAGAATCAATGTAATAAAAGACTCCTTGTTCGAGCAACTGGTCCAAGAACTGACGAGGGGGAGTATTTTAGATCTAGTCATTAGTGGAATGCAGGTCATGGTACGAGAGGTAATGGTGTTGGATCCATTGGGAAACAGTGACCATAACATGATCAAATTTGAGCTGATATCTGGAATGAAGTCACTAAGAAAATCTACTGTAGCAACATTTACTTTTTTAAAGGGTGACTATGACAAAATGAGGAAGTAGTTAAAAAGGAGCTAAAAAGATGATCCGCATAGGTTAGGACTTTAAATCAGGCATGGGCATTGTTTTAAAATACCATTGTGGAAGCCCAGTACATATGTATTCCTTGTATTAACAAAAGTGGAAAGAAGAGCAAATGACAACCAGCATGGTTTAAAGTTGAAGAGAAAGAGGCTAATAGAGCCAAAAGAACATTCTTCAAAGAATGGAAAAAGGGTCAAAATGAAGACAATAAGAAGCAACATAAGCACTGTCAAGTTAGATGCAAAGCACTGATTTAAAAAAAGCTATAAGAGAATATGAAGAAAAACTTATCGCAGAGACAAAAACTCATAGTAACACCTTTTTACGGTACATCAGAAGCAGAAAGCCTTTGAAGGAATTCATGGGACCATTAGATCATAAAGAAGCAAAAGGGGCACTCAGGGAGGACAAGCCCATAGCGAAGAGATTGAATGAATTCATTGCTTCAGTCTTTACGGAAGAAGATGTAAGAGATCTACCTGTACCAGAAATGGTTTTCAAGGATGAAGATGCAGAAGACCTGAAAGAAATCTCAGTGAGCCTGGAAGACGTAGTGAGAAAACTCGATAAGTTAAAGAGTGATAAATCACCTGGATAGCATACACCCCAGGGTACTGTAAGAACTCAAACATGAAATTTATGATATGCAGTTAGTGATCTGTAACCTGTTGTTAAAGTCGTCTGTGGTACCTGAAGATTGGAGGGGGCCAATGTAACACCAACTTTTAAAAAGTGGTCCAGGAGTGATCTGGGAAATTACAGACCAGAGTCATTTCTTTGAAGGTGTGAATAAACAGACGGATAAAGATGAGCTGGTTGATGTAGTGTACCTGAATTTTCAGAAACTTTTGACAAAGTTCTTCCTTGAAAATTAAAGAGTCATGGGAAAGGCAGCAGTATCCTTCTGTGGATTAGGAATTGGTTACTGGACAGAAAACAGAGGGTAGGGTTAGAAAAATGGCCATTTTTCTCAATCGAGGAGGGTGAACATTGGAGTGCTGCAGGGATCTGTATTGGGACCACTGCTATTTATCATATTTATAAATGACCTAGAAATCAGAATGATGAGTGAGGTGATTAAATTTGTAGATGTCACATATCTATTCAGAACTGTCAAAACATATGTGGATTGTGAACCTTAGGAAACTGGGCATCCAAATGGCAAATGAAATTTAATGTGGACAAATGCAAAGTGATGCATGTTGGGAAGAACAATCCAAATCATAGTTACCTGATGCTGGGGTCCACCTTTGGAGTTAGCACTCAAGAAAAAAATCTAAATGTCATTGTAGATAAAACATTGAAATCTTCTGTCCAGTGTGTAGTGGTAGCCAAAAAAACAAACAGGATGCTAGGAATAATTAGAAAAGGGATGCAAAATAAGACCAAGACTATTATAATGCCTCTGTATTGATCCATGGTGTGACCTCACCTTCAGTATTACGCTCAATTCTAGTTGTCGTATCTCAAAAAAGATATAGCAGAATTTGAAAAGGTTAAAAGAAGAGTAGCCAAAATGATAAAAGGGGATGGAGCTCATCCCACATGAGAGACAGCAGAGAGGGGATATGATTGAGGTATACAAATTCCTGAGTGGTGTAGAACGGGTAAAAGTGAATCAATGTTTCAGTCTTTTAAAAAGTACAAAGACCAGGGGGACACTCAATGAAATTACATAGAAATACTTTAAAGACAAATAGGAGGAAATATTTTTTCACTCAAAGAATAGCTAAGCTCTGGAACTTGTTGCTGGAGGATGTGGTAACAGTGGTTAGTGTATCTGGATTTAAAAAAGATTTGGACATGTTCCTGGAGGAAATGTCCATAGTCTGTTATTGAGGAGGATATGGGGGAAGCCACTTCTTGCCCTGGGATTGGTGGCATGGAATGCTGCTACTAATTGGGTTTCTGCCAGGTAATTTTGATCTGGATTGGCCATTGTTGGAAGCAGGATACTGGGTTAGATTGATTTTGATCTGACCCAGTACGGCTATTCTTATGTTCTTATGACTGTCTTGTAATGCATTTTAGCTTCCATTCTTTTGCTCCTTATCTAAATTGCTACTCAATATAAACATGACAGATTGCTCTTTGGGTTCTATTCTGTATGGCTTGCTTTAAATTATCTTCCCATGGCCTTTTTCCACTAGTGCTTGTGATTATCAACTACAGTTTTACATCAGGAACCATTCCAGTAGTCTGGAAGCAGGCCATCATTTGACCACTCTAAAAAAAAAAATCTTCTCTTTACCTAGTTTAATCTACTGTCTGCTATCCCACCTTCTGCTTTCTTCCTAGTTTGACTGAGAAAACAGCTGTGTAAAGACTAACTAATCATGCAGAGTTAGTGTCTGACTCTTGGATATTAGAAACTATCATTGCATTGCTACTAGTGTGAGGTCCATGCAAAGTTGGAGCGTACACAAATAGTTCTGGCAACCCACCTGACCTCTCTGCAAGATATTGACTCATTAAATTCTAAAGGGGTGATATTCTGCCTGTGTCAGTTAATGGTTTAAAACTGCTAATGGCCACAGGCTGAATTAGACTCAGCTATTCAAAGCTAGGCCCTATTAGGGTACCGGCACTGAATATCCAGAGAGCTGGAAGCTAGGCAGGTGCCGGGCAATATTCAGTATCAATACCCAAATACCTAACAAGGAAAAGGTAGGACTGCTTTTTATTATGGTCCCATCTGTCTGTAACCTTAGGTTGGTATATATAGTTAGGAGGTTTCCTAAGTTAAGCCCAGTGGGATAAGGATCCAATTAAATTTGTTGATTTAGGAACTGGAGCTAGGGCTAGCATAATCTAGAAGGCCAAATAAGTAGTTCAGATTTTATAGAAACTTCCACTTAGAAAGATGCACGGGAATGGGGATTACGGAAATCCCACAGAACTGGCGGGATTCCTGCAGGTATGGAAGAAGTTACCATGGGATTCCCATGGGGATGGAAGAATTTGTCATGGGATTCCTGTGGGAGTGTAGTCAAAATCTATGCTGACTCCAGAATGAGGCTTGGAATGCCCAGAGAGGTAGCTAGAACACCAACACTCATTGGCTGAATAATGAATACTATCCAAAAAACCATTGGAGGCTGATGGGATTGGGAGGAAACAGGGGGCAAATAAATAATAGCATTGACTCCTGCAGGTACAGGTGGGGAAGGAGGAAATTAATTGTGGGGACAGAATGGATCTTAGCGAGTACGGGTAGGTATGGGTTAAATTCTATTGTGGATGGGAGGGGATGGGTGAAATTTCTCTCCCCTTGCAACTCTCTACTTCTACTTAAATAACCCAGTTGACTTCAATTAGAGTAATATGTAGCTTCTGGATTAGAAACTGGAAGATAACTATTTACAAATTTTTTCCTTACAACTTGTTGTTAGTTAGATGTAAATAACCACACCAGTGTTAAATCATCAGTGCCCTTATCATTTACAGAACAACAGGGCAGCAGCAGTGAACTTGATGGCACCAGTCTCTCAGATGTTATAAGAATGTCCATTGTAGCTGTTCCCTGGATTCTGCTGACTGGTAATTTGTATCTTTCAATCATAGATATTTCCTAGACAGTCAACACAGACAAGGTGTCTGAGATGCTGCTGCACAAATAGATCAATTCTTTCATATTTCTTCTCCTTCAGGAATAGAAGAGATTCAGAGGGTTCCCCAATTCCCTCTTAAAGAATCCAAACAGGGCAGGCTTTCTGACTCCTGCACACTTCATTCTGAAACTGTCTCTTACTTGAAAGCTGAAGGGAAATCAAGAGGGCTCCCCAAACCCTCTACAGCTTCACACCTCTCATTGAGAAGTACACACTTTAGTACTGATCCTGGGTGGCTCAGAAAGGCTTACAGTAATTTTAGAGATTCTGCATTGGTTCAGGCAGGCTGGAAGGCATCTCCCTAGATGGCACAGGTCAGAGATGGGAGATCTGACATTTGTTACCAAGCAGAATGTCCAATATATGTTCAGGTGAGTGTCTGCTGCCACAAGAGCCTTTCCCCAAGCTATAAATGTGTCCTTCCAATGTTCTACTAGTTTCCTATAGCTTCTACCTCTTTCAACAAGCTGTTGCTCCTTTTTGGAACACTACTGTGATGCACCAGAGTTCAAACAATGGCCACAGCCTGCATGACTGCAGATGAGGGCAGTCAGATTGCTCTGCTTTGTACAGTAGTATCCATAAGGATAAGGGCAATACTGATGGTAATAACAGCAATGAAAATTCAACCAACATTCCTTTATGCTGAATTCCTCATGCTGTTACATGTTGGATAATTTATGCAAGAAGCTACAATAGAGAGTCCAAATCTCCCGCAAAAACACACAAGGAAACAACAAGTCGAGCGGGGGATATCCAGAAAGACCAGACTGAAGTCACAGATGTTGAAAGCCAAAAATAATTTATTGGGACCCTACAAGGTCCATGTTTTGGCCGAAAGGCCTTCTTCAGGGGTCTAAAACAAAAACATATATAATATAATATAATATAAATAAAAACATATGAAACCATGTTCCATATAAGGTGCTGTGTGTAATGATACTTGAAAATAACATGGAAATGAATAACAGCAATTACATATCATAGCAAACAAATTATGCAAATAAAATAGTATAACATAAATAATGACATTAAAATGGACTTAACGCGAGTTACATAGTAAGGGCAAAAGGACATTATGAAAAATGATATCATAAGCTTATGCATATGAACATAAAATTATAATAAAAAATCATCTGTACCAATTTTAAGAATATAAATACATCCTAAAAACATATTTAAGTTACGTATACTAATATTTCTAGTATGTATACTAATATTTATACTAATATTTCAAGGCAAGATATGATCATAAAAGTAAACGTTAGAAAATAAATTTTATAAAAGTGGGAGCAGACGCACGAGATGGATGGTGGCATCAAAATACGATAACATAGCTGAGATACAATTGAGAGTATTTCATACCTTCAAATTGGTAGATACAAATAATCCAATCAAAAGTGCTTATGGAGTAAAACGATCTGGAATAGCCTCAGGAGAAAAAACTAAAAACTAAAAAAATAGAAAAAAATAAAAGCCCAAAAAATATGTATGTACATATAAACACATTATGAAAAAATGAGCGGCTAAATGATATAATATGAAAGCTTGGACAATAAATATATGATTAAAAGCTCTGTTGTAAGAGTTATGGTCACAACGTATTCCATGTTGCTGAGAGGAATTAAGTTTTAAGTTACCCGACTTTATCACTAAAAATACACTGTATTGAATTAAAAATGTATCAAAATGGTGATGTACATGTCTGTCACGAGATATAATGTACAATACATGAATGCTCAAAGTTAAGGGAAATATGATTGTATAATATAGCGAAACTTCCCGGCCAACAAAACAGCTTTTTCCTACCTCTCTTCTATTTTAGTTGCTTTTTGGTACATTTATTATTATTATTATTATTATTATTATTATTATTATCTCCTGTACAGTTTTGTGGTTTTACCTTGGAAAATATTTTAAGTCTTGACATAATTATTCAAAGCCTGTTGTAAGCCATTACAACAGCAGAGGATTCTGAGGACCTGTGGAAGGATTTTGTGAGGCTAAGAAACTGGGAATCTAAATGGCAGATTAAAATTTATGTGGACAAATGATGCCCCATAGAATACAATAATCCCAAATATTGTTAAAAAATGCAAGTTATATGTTAGGAGTCACCATCAAAGAAAAAAGATTCTGGAATTATAGTGACCAAAACATTGACATTTTCAGCCCTGTGTGCCACAGCTGCCAAAGATGCAAATATTGGAAAATGAATGGAAAACAAAACTTAGAATATCATTATGCCAGTATATAGGCCCATGGTGTAACCACAAATTGAGTACTGTGTGCAGTTCGGACACCTCATCTCAAAAGGGATTTAATGTAACTAGCAAAAATTCAGAGAAGGGTGACAAAAATGATGAAAGGGATGGAACATCACTCTTATGAATAAAGGCTAAAGAGGTTAGGGCTTTTCAGCTTCAAAAAGGGATGACTAGGATGAGATTGATATTCGTTTATAAAACTACAAGTGGGATGGAATGGTTAAATAAGAAACAATTGCTGAACTTTTCAACATCACTAAAACAAGAGGTCATCCCATGAAACTAACAATCAGCAGATTGTAAATGAATCACAAGGAAGCATTTTTCACCCAGTACATAATGACGTTACCATGGTCAAGATGGCATCTATTAGCATGGTCAAGATGACTAACATAGCAGGGTTCAAAAGTAGTCTGGACATATTCCTTGAGTAAAATTCCATAACAAAACATTAGCCAGATAGCTGTTGGGACACTAATGCTTATCCCTTTAAATAAGCTATGAGAAATTTCATCTGCTGGGTTCTTATGCTACCACTGGATTGGCTACCACTGGAGACAGAATGCTAGGCTCGATGAACCTTGGTCTGATTCATTATTTTCTTATGTTATGTCTTTAATGTTTTTATCTGTTGGGGGACTACAGTAGACTATTAATTGCAAACTTAAGGGTTGAAAGTTGTAGAAGAGGTAATTTGAATATTGATTGTGGTGGGGGGTTTCAAAGAATGGATTATTAGGCTAGATGTGCATATGTCTTTTTTGTGAAATTGTAGAGCAGGAGAAAAAAGGTGGTAGAATATGTATCCTGAAGCCATGACTTCTTTTAAAGATTGTAACTATAAATATTAAAAGAAAAAGGAGAAGTTCTTTCTGGGATTTATTAAGCAGAGAATGGATATAATTTTTGTCCATACAGAGTTTGCAAATATGCATGTAAATTATAATTTATTTATAATTAATGTGCATATTTTCTCACACCAGTTACTCTCTGCCTAAATTCCACCCATGTGCATGTCCTCAGTGAAAGTGCACAGTATGCTAACAATATGGGTACTTTTATGCTTGTCAGTATTTTATAAGAGGTCATTCACTTAAATGTGGCCACTTAAAGCTGGATTCTATAAATGGCACACAAAAAATAGGAGCTAGAAAAGAACAGTGCTAAACATGATTCTTTAAAGAACACATGCCCTTTATAGAATTGTGCTTAGTGCCGATTCCCACGCCTTATCTTTGGGTGCCAGACTTATGCCTGTTGAAACTTGGTGTAAATGCAGGCGCACAAGATGGGTACAGAGACCCAGTATTCTGTAACAACATGTGCAACTTTTCAGAATGCCCTTGACATGCCGACGTCCCTCCCATGGCCATGCCCTTTTGAGTTGCACATGATGGGATTTAGGCGTCTTGTGTTATAAAGTAGTGCACATGCATGTGTAAATCTGTCACGTCTGTGGCCGTGACCCCTCTCGGACTCACCTTATTTCCTGTGGTCAGCTTCTGAGCTGGCTTCTGTCTGTTCTTTGTGAGTTAGTTCTGTCTCTGTCTCTGTGTGCTGGCTGCATTGGATTGTCTGGTTACTGTCACCCGTTCCAGATTTCAGCCCAGTCCGGTCCGGATCTTCCAGACTGCCAGACTTGCTCTTTTTGTTTGAACCTACACAGCACCCATAGTTTCCTGGTGATTGCTGCAGTTGAGCCTTAGCTGCTGGGCTTATTAGCTAGTTTGAAACCTTTCTGTTTTGCCTTTGCATTGTCTAAGGCCCTGGTATGTTAGTGCTTGTGCACTTCTGCCTAGTTTAGTTTCTTGTTCTAGTTCCCTGCCTGATTCTAGTTTAGTCTTTGTGTAGCTTAGCTTGTACTGCCCTAGTCTTGACTCTTGTTTGTATTTCTGTGTCTAGTCTGGTTCTCTGTGTTTCTTGTTTAGTGGCTGTGCTGGCAGCTTTTAGACCTGCTCTGTTGTGTGTTGCCTGTTGGTATCCTGCCCCTGCCATGTCCTGCAAAGCCCTGCCGGCCGCCTGCACCCAGGGGCTCAACTCCTGGGGAAAAGCGGCTAAGCGCAGGTGAAGACTAGGTTTCCTGCTCTGCTTGTTCCAGCTGGTTTTGCCTCTGCTGCAACCCCAGTCCGGGGTTCCAGTCCTGTTCTGCCCTGTCCCTGGTTTGAGGGTGGTTTTGCCTGCCACTGCCACTCCTCGGCAGTGGTCCAGGGCTCACAAACCCAGTTTCCAGCTTTGAAAACGTGACATATTCTTTATTTTTCTTCACACGTGGGATATATTCAAGGATTGATTACATTTCAATTAGTTGAAAATGGGAAAATAATACATAAAAGAAGCTGAGGATAGTATAATTTCCTGGAGCAATCATGCTCCAATGAGCTTGAAAATAATTAAGTCTGAGGTGCAGGAGAGAACTTTCAAGGATGATTAATGAGAGATTACCTAAAAAATCCACATATAATATAAGAAGTAAAATTTGCTATTATTTTCAAGAAAACGGTAATGAATATGTGGAAAGAGACAATTTTGGGGATGCATTTTAGGTTGTTCTGGGAGGAACCTTGTAAACTGTGCTTCCTAGTGCAAAAGAATAAGGAAGGAGATTCAGGAAATAGAGAACCAGAAGCTTTGGAAAATACATATAAATTAACAGGTTCAAAGAAAATGTATAAAATTAGTTGTGAGATGGTCTAAACTAAATTTATTGCTAAATGAACAAACTAAAATGAACATGAGAAAAGCAAACAATTGTTTTTCTTTTTGTTAAGAAGACTAATAGTACAAAGAATGTTAGTTTTAGAAGTGAGAAACAGTCATCACAAAAACTGAGCGACAGAGAAGAATAACTTCTACATAACCATAAAGATGACCAAAAGGTTTAGAGCAGAACTTGTTACAACCTGGACATGATTTTGGCGTTACAACCTAGGTGGGCTTTCCATAGGTACATCAATATTCTGTATCTCTGCATAGGGGGGAGGTCACATAATTTTACATAAGTGTTACCATGCTGGAACAGACCAAAGGTCCATTAAGCCCAGCATCCTGTTTCCAACAGTGGCCAATCCAGGTCACAAATACCTGGCAAATCCCAAAAAAGTACAAAATATTTTATACTGCTTATCCCAGAAATAGTGGATTTTCCCCAAGTCCAATTTAGTAACGGTCTATGGACTTTTCCTTTAAGAAGCCGTCCAAACCTTTTTTTAAAAGTATGCTAAACTAACCGCCTTTACCACATTCTCTGGCAACAAATTCCACAGTGTAATTACACGTTGAGTGAAAAAATATTTGCTCCGATTCGTTTTAAATTTACTACTTTGTATCTTCATCGCATGCTCTTTGTATCTTCATCGCATGCTCCCTAGTCCTAGTATTTTTGGAAAGTGTCAACAGACGCTTCACGTCTTTTAAGAGGTCATGTCTTCCTTTTGGGCTTCTTCAGATATGTCCTCCAGGTTTTTTAATTTTTAGAAAAATATCCTCTTTTTCTTTGATGTGCCTAAGACCAACACACCTACCCACGTAATGAGAGAAACCATATCTGGCCTATTAGGGAGTCTTCTACTAAAGCTTTGTTGAGGGATATCCTCTCTTCTGATAAGTACACTTGGGCTCAGACTCAGTCAAACTCATATCTGGAAGTTTTTGAAAAATAGATTATTCTCTATTACTATACTGCACGTCAGTCACTGTTTGATGTGTGTTCATTAACTAAAAGCCACTTATGCATTTGCTACAATTAAATATTTCTTTAGCAAAGGTAGCAATCATTTTTACTTTTCATGTCCTCTTTTTTGTCTCCGCAAATATGGTAACCTACTTGTTTGGCTAGCTGATCAGGCACTGACACTGAATATTGCTGATGCTCACATATCTCCTAGCTCTGCCCAGATTCTGCCCTAAGACAGTGCTGCAGTGGTCAGAAGAGATACTCAGCACAATTTAATCAGACAAGAGCCTCTCCTACTCATTTAATTATTTTAAATATCAAGCTTGTCATGTTTAATTTTATAAAAGTATGGATCACCTCAAGGAATATTCATGAAACATACTAAAATAGAAAATGAGTTATGAGAAATAGAAGACTCAAAACGTATATGCCACCATGTGATGGAATGTATAATAAGTTGTAAGTTCCCCTTAACAATACTCCTTCACAGAGCCACATTAAAAAACCAGGTCCTGCAGAACATAGCAGAGAGGGAAGCCAGATAAAACTCTGGAGCACAGAAAAGCCCAGGGAGAAGAGAAGCAGCCTTACAGTGTATGATTCCACTACATACATGTAAGGTATCAGAAACCTGGCTAAGGTAGGCAAACTATATCTTGCAATCATGTGAGCATCCCATTTCTTGAGGCCTAACTGGTCATCCATTATTTATGTAACACTGCAGTTAGGCTGTGCACACTTTGGGCCAGTCAGCAACTGGCCTATATAAAGACTGTACCTGAATCCCAAGAGACTTTGGGTCCTTTTACTAAGGTGTGCTGAAAAATGGCCTGTGCTAGTGTAGGCATGGGTTTTGGGTGCACACAGGTTCATTTTTCAGCGTGCCTGTAAAAAATACCTTGTTAAAATTTTTGCCATAAATGGACATGCGACAAAATCAAAATTGGCGCACATCCATTTTGGGTCTGAGAGCTTACTGCCAGCCACTGACTTAGTGGTAAGGTCTCATGCGTTAACCGGGTGGTAATGACCTACGTGCACAGAAAGATAAAAATGAAATTACAGCATGGGCCATGTGGTAGCTGGGCAGTAACTCCATTTTGGCATGCGCTGGGCGTGCATAGGCGCCTATCTGGCTTAGTAAAAGAGCCCCTTTATTTTTATTTACTGCATCCACGAAATAATAGGCTTCAGCACAATTTGTGTTAACAAAGAGTCTTGATTTACTTTTATACCCATGTCTAGCAGCATCTGTGAAGGCCCATGCTCAAGCCTCACTCACACTGTCACATATAAATTATATGAGAAAAAAAATCAAGTTACATAAATACATTCTCTGGCAATGAATTCCAGATTTTAATTACACGTTGAGTGAAGAAAAGCTTTCTACGATTCGTTTTAAATTTACTACTTTGTAGCTTCATTTTGTGACTTCTAGTCCTAGTATTTTTGGAAAGAGAAAACAAGCGATTCACGTCTACCCATTCCACTCCACTCAGTATTTTATAGACCTCTATCATATCGCCCCTCAGAAAATCTTTTCTCCAAGCTGAAGAGCCCTAGCCACTTTTGCCTTTCCTCATTGGGAAGTCATCCCATCCCCTTTATCATTTCTATTGCCTTTCTCTGTACCTTTTCTAATTCCACTATTTTGTTTTTGAGATGCGGTGACCAGAATTGAACACAATACTCGAGGTATGGTCGCATAATGTAGCGATTCAAAGGCATTATAATGTCCCATTTTTGTTTTCCATTCCTATCCTAATAATACCTAACATTCTATTTGCTTTCTTATCCGCCGCCACACACTGAGCAGAGGGTTATTTTTATTATTTATTTATTTAGATTTTGCTCACACCTTTTTCAGTAGTATCCCAAGGTGAATTACATTCAGGTACACTGAGTAATTCTCTGTCCCTGGAGGGCTCACAATCTACGGTTGTACCTATATTTCAATGTATCATCAATGACGACACCTAGATCACTTTCCTGGTCGATGACTCCTAATGTGGAACCTTGCATTTGTAGCTATAATTTGGGTTCCCCTTTCCCACATGCATTGTTTTGCTCTTGCTCACATTAAACATCTTCTGCAATTTAGATGCCTAGAGGGGCATAACGGAACGGGGACGACCATCTCTAAGGGCGTCCATCTCTAAGGATGTTCCGGCGAAGGGGCGGGGAAACCCGTATTATCGAAACAAGATGGACATCCATCTTTTACTTCGATAATACGGTCGGGGACACCCAAATCTCAACATTTAGGTCAACCTTAGAGATGGTCGTCCTTAGAGGAGGTCGTCCCCGTTTTTTGGCGATAATGGAAATCGAGGACAACCATCTCAGAAACGACCAAATCCAAGCCATTTGGTCATGGGAGGAGCAAGCATTCGTAGTGCACTGGTCCCCCTCACATGCCAGGACACCAACCGGGCACCCTAGGGGGCATTGCAGTGGACTTCACAAATTACTCCCAGGTGAATAGCTCCCTTACCTTGGGTGCTGAGCCCCCCCCAACCCCCCCAAATCCCACTCCCCACAACTGTACACCACTACCATAGCCCTTAGGGATGAATGGGGGCATCTACATGTGGGTACAGTGGGTTTCTGATATGTTTTGGAGGGCTCACATTTACCACCGCAAGTGTAACAGGTGGGGGGATGGGCCTGGGTCCGCCTGCCTGAAGTGCACTGCACCCACTAAAAACTGCTCCAGGGACCTGCATACTGCTGTGATGGAGCTGGGTATGACATTTGAGGCTGGCATAGAGGCTGGAACAAAATGTTTTTTTAATTTTTTTTAGGGTGGCAGGGGGTTGGTGACCACTGGGGGAGTAAGGGGAGGTAATCCCCAATTCCCTCCGGTGGTCATCTGGTCAGTTCATGCACCTTTTCGAGGCTTGGTCATGAAAAAAAAGGGACCAAATAAAGTCGACCAAATGCTCATGAGGGACGCCCTTTATTTTTCCATTATTGGCCGAGGACACCCATCTCTTAACCACGCCCCCATCCTGCCTTCGGTACACTGCCGACACACTCCCATGAACTTTGATCGTCCCCGCGACAGAAAGCAGTTGAGGATGCAAAAAATCGGCTTTCGATTATGCCGATTTGGGCGACCTCGGGAGAAGGACGCCCATCTCCCAATTTGTGTCAGAAGATGGGCGTCCTTCCCTTTCGAAAATAAGCTAGCTAGTCTCCCAGTCTCGAAAGGTCCTCTTGTAATTTTTCATATTCTTCTTGCGATTTAACAACTTTGAATAACTTTGTGTTGTCAGCAAATTTAATTACCTCACTAATTACTCCATCTCTAGGTCATCTATAAATATGTTAAGAAGCAGTGGTCCTAGCACAGACCCCTGGGTAACACCACTATCTACCCTTCTCCATTGAAAATACTGACCATTTAACCCTACTCTATGTTTTCTATCTTTTAACCAGTTTTTAATCCACAATAGGACACTACCTCCTATCCCTTGACTCTCCAATTTCCTCTGGAGTCTTTCATGAGGTACTTTGTCAAACGCCTTTTGAAAATCGAGATACACAATATCAGCCGACTCACCTTTATCCACATGTTTGTGCACTCTTTCAAAGAAATGTAATAGATTGGTGAAACAAGATTTCCCTTCACTAAATCCATATTGGCTTTGTCTCATTAATCCATGCTTTTGAATATGCTCTGTAATTTTGTTCTTTATAATAGTCTCTACCATTTTGCCTGGCACCGACGTCAGGCTCACAAGTCTATAATTTCCCGGATCTGCTATGGAACCTGTTTTAAAAATCAGCGTTACATTGTCCACCCTCCAATATTCCAATGCCATGCTTGATTTTAAAGATCAATTACATATTACTAACAATAGTTCCGCAAGTTCATCTTTCAATTCTATCAGTACTCTAGAATGAATACCATCTGGTCCAGGAGATTTACTACTCTTCAATTTGTTAAATTGCGCCATTACATCCTGCAGGTTTATAAAGATTTCATTTAGCTTCTTCAACTTGTTAGCTTTAAATACCATTTCTGACACCGGTATCTCTCCTAAATCTTCTTTGGTGAAGACCGAAGCAAAGAATTCATTTAATCTCCCTGCTATGACTGTCTTCCCTGATAGCTCCTTTTACCCCTCAGCCATCTAGCAGTTCAACCGATTCTTTTGCCAGCTTCTTGCTTTTAATATACCTAAAAAAGAAATTTACTGTTTGCCTCCAACAAAATCTTTTTTTCAAAGTCCCTCATTGCCTTTCTTATCAGTGCTTTGCATTTGACTTGACATGCTGTCTCTTATTATTTTCAGTCAGTTCCTTCTTTCATTTTCTGAAGGATTTTCTCTTAGCTCTAACAGCTTCCTTCATCTCACTTTTTAACCATGCCGGCTGTCATTTGGTCTTCCTTCCTCCTTTTTTAATACACAGAATATATTTGGCCTGGGCTTCCAGGATAGTAATTTTGAACAGCATCCATGCCTGATGTACATTTTTAACCTTCACAGGTGTTCTTCTAAGTTCCTTACAAATCTAAAAGGTGGATTATGTTATGAACATAGCTACCATTCTCATTTCATTTTTTTTCTTTTATCACTCTGAGACAAAATGATTTTAGAAAAATTTAAGTTTAGTATAACATACCTTTTCAGTTTCTAGAACTACTTAGAAATGTTTCTTATCCTGTATTTGTGTTTAGCTTGTACTTGTATTCAGTTTTATACTGTTTTTTTATTAGTTTCTTTTTTTTCCCTTTGTAAAAGTTGTGCATAAAGACTAAACAAAATATTTCTCATAAGTTTCATTCAGAACTTATCTACACCACAAAACTTATATCACTGGAGCCAGTCAGTTTGGAATATATTTCCGTTTCTCCTCCCAAAGCAAGCATACACCGAAACACAGTATTGATTTCAGGTTCATGGACTCTACAGAGCACTTCATATTTTTAACTCTCTTCCATATACAGCTTATAAATGATAAATAATCTTGTTTATAAGTGAAATTATTTAAAAATTTTGGCCATTGCATCTGGTGATATAATTTGGGTTGGCATTGACTCTATGAAGTAACTTTGGTGCTCTTCACAGCTGACTGGCTGAAATGTTCATCTTTGTAAGTTCTTAGTTGACAGACATAACACTTTTCACACCATTTACAGCAAAACCTCACTAAATCTCTATTCTTTTTTTGTGTGTATTTCTACAACCAATTCCCCTGATTACTTATCTCTTCTTTATATATCTGCTTTGGAGAATGTTCATACAGAAGAGAAAAGGACAAACTGGGACCACAGCAAAGTAATTTGGATGTGCATAAAATGCTAGGGACCTGCTTTCATGCAGTGATAAGTACACACTACATATTTTAGCACACACAAACATTTTTCTACACTAATAAGCCTATTCACTAAATGCTAAATGCTACAGGCTCATTATATCTAACAGTTACCCCGCTCATGTTTATCAATTTTAAAGTTAGTGCAGCCCACATTAACTCAGCACATACACCTACACATGTTCCAGTGAACACTATTTAGTTTTAAAGCACTATTTCATTTCACTATGTGTTGAAATTAAATAGTATCTACTAAAACTTATCAAAAACAAAAACCAATAGAAAACCCAGAAATGAAACAAAAACAAGAACAAACAATTTTCTGTCAACACCAGAAAATATCCCACAGCTGGAAAATTTGCCACTGTCAGGCAGAGGCTATTAGGGGCCCTTTTACTACGCTGCCATAAAATGGGCCTTGCACTAGCGACTTTGGCTGTTTTTCACAAGTGCCAGTGTCCCTTTTATCACAGTGGGTAAAAAGGCCAAAAAAGGAAATAGCCATACAGTAAGTTTGCACTTGTGCTGCATGGCCATTTTGGGGGAGAGCACTTACTGCCATTCATTGGTAAGGACTCACGTGCTAACCCGACGGTAACCGGACAGCGCATGGCGCTGCCCAATTACCTCCAAGTAACCCCCTGCAAAAATATTGCTAAAATATTTCTGCTAGCACTGGAAATGGCATGCGCTGGTGGTGGAACAACCACCGGCATCTGCGTTGGGCCAGCGGTAGTTCCAGGTTGCTGCATGGCAACCCTTTAGTAAAAGGGCTCCTTAGTTCTTTTTGGGATGAAAATCTTAGAGGTTTCAATAAAGCAGAAAAGCTGAGTTCCTCTATTGAAGAATGTAATGTAAGGGTTTTCAGCATGTCCTGTTTCAATGCACACAGAAACCTTTTCCTCAGTGGGGGAAGCTCCCCAGGAAATCACATCTGTCATTCCATCCCTGTTTTTGTTTCATGTCCAACAGGGCACCTTTGAAAAGGGAGTTATTTTCCAAATCTGCAACTATCTTATTTTGAGTAATATGATTCTCTCTGAGCTTCGCAGAAACCCACTGACAAATCCAGGGTTGAAACAAATATATATATTTTTAATTTGGATTTTTCTCACACCTTTTTCAGTAGTAGCTCAAGGTGAATTACATTCAGGCACAATGAGTATTTTCTTGTCCCTAGAGGGCTCACAATCTAACTTGTACCTGAGGCAATGGAGGATTAAGTGACTTGCCCAAGATCACAAGGAGTAGCAGTGGGATTTGAACCAACCATCTCTGGGTGTCAAGACAGGTGCTCTAACCACTAGGCCACTCCTCCACTCCATGCATGCACTCCATGCATTTGACAGTTTCGAGTCACAAACAGTGATCGGTGTATGTAATCTGCATGCAAACCCCTTTGTGTACTGGTCACTGTTTAGACTCAGTAAGTTTTACCAAGGCCCTGAGTCCAATGCAGGTCATTCTGAGAGACTATTAACCCCCTAGCAAACTACAGAGCTCTACCAACCTGAAGAATCAGTTATTACTCTTGAAGACCATGCATGTAGTCATGCAATCATGCAACAGTGCATAACAAAAAGCAAAACTGGCAAAGAAAACCAAAGTGATGCCATGCTAGTACTCTCAAGGGTTTCCTTACCAAATAGTGAGATCCTATTTCTGACAAGAATGCCGAGTTTGCAGAATAGGCTACAGACAAAGAAAAGAAAAGAAAAAGAGAAGGACAAGGAAAAAGGGAGAAGAAAAAGACAGCAGAAATATGAGCAGGGAAAAAGAAACATGATGTCACACACAAGGACTATTTCCTTTAAAGGTAATGTGGGGCTCAGCATCTTGACGAAAAGCTTTCTAAGTGCACAACATGGTTAGATAAGCTTTGACTGTATTATTTTAACAAATAATATCTCATGAAAGTATAGCTAAATAATATAAAAGCAGTTTGTTGGAAACCCACAAGAAAAGTAACCAAGACTTATAAGTAGAGAACTGATGAATCAAAAAACAGTATTCCTCAAGGTCAGAATAAATAATGGGAAAACAAAGGGGTCAATATTCAAAGGGCTTTAACCAGGCAGGAGAAGATCCTTTCTGGTTAAACCCCACTGAGGTGACTAGCTGGGTTAGGGGCAGTCAGGGGACAGTGTTTGGGCAGAGCCACTACTTGGTCAGTTACGGTCAATATTCAGTCCACTAACCATCTAAGTAAGAAGATAAAAATAGGACAACAAAAAGGCTGTCCAACTTTCTCCACCAAGTTAACTGGCAAGCAGTTTGAATATTGGCCAGTGCACAGTTAACTTCCAAGTCGCTGTGCTAACCCAGATAGTCAATGCTGAAGCCTGGATATGCCCCAACATTGAATACCCAGGGTTAATTCAGCCCACAGCTCTAGGTGCCTTATAAGCCGCTAACAACCACTGGCTGACTATTGAATCCTAAGTTACTTACCTATATCAGGTGTTCTCCATTGGTAGCAGGATGTAAATGCTCACAGCATGGGTGACATTACTGACAGAACCCAAGTGGGAACATTCTCCCGCTTAGAATACACTGAAAGGTTTTGAGTCATTCCACCGTAGCTGCTGCACCTCACAGTTTATATGCTTAGCTTGATAGAATACAACTTCTTAGGGAGGTGGACAGGTATATGAGGACTTGCATTTGGCAGATCACAAGGAACACCTGCTGCAGGTAAGTAACCTGTTTTTTCTCCAAAGACCAGCAGGATAGCAAGTCCTCACCACCTGGGACTGCCTAATTACAGTCATCACAACATGGGGATGTCCTAACTCATGGCAGCTTTCAAAAAGAGGGGGGGGGGGGGGAAATAACAACACTGGAGGCAATTTGACAACTAGGCTCCACGAATGAGGCATGCTGATGCCGCACACTGAGCGCCAATTTGATAGCTGCATCTGTGTCCCAAGATGCCAATATAGAATACTAGCGAAAGTAAGCATTGATGCACCTAAAGTTAGGTGCAAACATTTATCCCAGGTCAATGGCAGGCATAAATGTTTGTGCCTAAGTGTTCCATGATATGCACATAACCTACAGTATTCTATAAATTATGAGTATATGATGGAGACACGCCCATGCCCCTCCCATGTTCCATACCTTTACAGTTACATGCTGAAATACACAGTACTTTATAGAATAGTCAGTAGTGCACTTATACACCTATGTACCACTATTTTGTGCACCTACATGCATAACTACACACGCCTAGTTAAATAATTGCCTGCAATATGTTGCAAAAGGCAGACACCAAAACTGTTTTTTGCTGGCAGTCTGGAACAGAAAGGAAAATGGGCTGGAGAGGGGGGAATGGCTTTGGATTCTAATTCCCAAAGAGGTTCTGGCTAAACCTACTGCCTGATTGAAACTCCTAATCTTTGCAGCTGCTCCTTTTAGCTTTTATTTTTTTTAAATATCTTCCTTATTTTATCATAGATGCCCTTTCAGATGTTAAATCCCGATGAAGTAGATTTCCTTGGTGTCTTCACTAGTTACTAACTCAAATTTGATCATGTTATGATCGCTATTTCCAAGTGCCCCAACATGGTTACCTCTTGTATTGAGTTCTGCATCCCACTAAGGACTGGGCTGAAATAGCTCTCCCTTTTCTTTTTTATTTCGGTCAATTCTGGGGTAACTGAAATAATAATAACAATAAAAAAGGTAGCAGAACCAAGCAACCATACACAAAATACGTAATTCTACTGCAGCAGCATTTAGCCAACAGCCAAGCAATCAATAAAAAGCTAACCAAAATCATTGAAAGATACAAACCCAGGATCTCAGTGTTCATCCACCCCATATATTATCATCTGGTGTTTAAAAAAATCAATGAACTGATGTAATATTCTGTGCTGTGTTTAAACTAAGTGAAGAAAAACATCCTTAACTAAAGGATGAATGGGCAAAAAAAACTCCACTACAAAAATTCAAAACCGATGACCAAAATTTACAGTACTGCTTTGCTGATGACACAAGTTATTCAAAGTTGATAAATCGCAAGAGGATTGTGAAAAATTGCAAGAGGACATTACTGGGCATCCAAACTGCAGATGACATTTAATGTGAGCAAATGCAAAGTGATGCATGTGGGAAAGAGGAACCCAAATTATAGCTATGTAATGCAAGGTTCCAAGTTAGGAGTAACTGACCAGGAAAAGGATCTTGGTGTCATCGCTGATGATAATTTGAAACCCTCTGCTCAGTGTGCAGCGGCAGCTAAGAAAGCAAATAGAATGTTAGGTATTATTAGGAAAGAAAAAAATGAGAATGTTATAATGCTATTGTATCACTGCATGGTGCGACCACAGCTCGAATACTGTGTGCAGTTCTGGTCACCGCATCTCAAAAAAGATATAGTGAAACTACAAAAGGTACAGAGAAGGGTAATGAAAATGATTAAAGGGATTGGAACGACTTCCCTTTGAGAAAATGCTAAAGTGGCTAGGGCTCTTCAGCTTGGAGAAAAGATGGCAGAGGTAGGGTAGGAGTAGATAAACTTGTTCTGCTGCAGTATGTGCAGACCATGTCACTCCTTGTGTGTGTGGGACTAACAAGTTAGTTACTTCCTTCATTAAAAGCCTGATTGAAGAGCCAAGATTTCAGCTGCTTCGTAAAGCAGAGATAGTCTTGTGTAACTTCTTTTGCAGAGGGTGTGATTAAGGAGGACCTTATTGTCTTTGGAGGTGTGTAGAGGGTGACCTTGTTCTTCAGCTACTTGGGGCCATTTCTTTTAAGAGCCTTGAAGATGAGATTCTATGATTCAATGTATTTGAGTTGCTCTAAAGTGGGTGAAACACGTTTTGGATAGACTGGAGCTGCATGCCCCTGACAGTTGTTGATGTGTATGTACATATATAAGACAAAATGGGGAGGTTTTCTTAAGCCAATGTTTGAGAAACAGGGGGCAAAACAATTTTGTAAAACAACTCAGTCTTCAGAGGCTTTTTCCTACCCAGAAGATAGATTGGATTGGAGGTTTACTACTGTGAAATATATATTCAATCTCTCAGGGTGATTTAAATTTTGAAAGTTTACAGTAGTATTTGGTTTTTCCACAGACACATCCTTAGTGAAAGAGGATATTGTATACCCTGAAGGGCTTGCCCTGGCTACAGGATCACTTCCTGCTACACCAAGGTGATGCTCTCATTTCAGGTGACTTTTTCTTCTCCATGTCAACACAGAAGTTGCCAGATTGCAAGTGAGACTTCTGTACTATGTCCATGAAGGTGTCGTTTATATACCTTTCTCTGCCTCAGTTCATCCAAGTCTGCTACTCTAGTCTCCAGGGATTGGAGTTCTTTGCACCAATGCACAGATATGGTCTCTCACTGAAAATCAAACAAGCAATAGTGGGGGCAGGATTAATGCATAGGCAAATTAGGCACATGCCTAGGGCTCAGATGTTTAGGAGGGGCTCTAGCAATGGTTGTCAAGGCACATTTTTACCCTGGTAAGAAAGATGCCAACTGAAAGAATAGTTGAATAGAAAAAGATCAGGGCCACTGCTGCCCATGTAGATCACTGTATTCTTACCACCCCCTTCCATGGTTCTCCAGGTGGCAGGAAGAGTCGGTGAGCAGCGTTTCTTATATGCCGTACCATCCTCTGCAGTGAGAACCAATCAGTATGAATTTTAAAATATATTTACATTATGATAGAGGGATGGGGGTGGTCTTGATGCACTTGTTTACCTAGTTAAGTATTGCCACACTGAGACAGACCAAAGGTTCGTCAAGCCCAGCATCCTGTTTCCAACAGTGTCCAATCCAGGTCACAAATACCTGGCAAGATCCCGAAAAAGTTAAGTATTGCCATTCTGGGACAGACCAAAGGTCCATCAAGCCCAGCATCCTGTTTCCAACAGCCAGCATCCTGTTTCCAACAGGGCTTAATAAATGGTTAATTCAGCGCTGTACTTACTGAAAAAAGACTGGCTAGTCATCCTGCTGATGGAGTTGCTGAATTATTTATTAAGTTACTAATGGAGTAGGAGTGTGTAAACTAAAGTCCCTTAAAATTACTATGATGATATTAAGGATGTACTATGAAAATGATAGGACCCCCAGCTCAGAAGGGAATATCAAGAATTAAGCATTAATCATGTGAAACTAAGATAATTTTAAGACAGAGCAGGACAGATGCATTGAACATAGTTACAATTTGATGACACTTGCTGAATTAAGAGTTTCAGCAATCTTAAGTAATGAATGTTTTGTTCAGATGCTGGGAAGTTTCACTAAGAACATGCAAGTTTGGAAGGGAATAGGGAAGTAAAAGCGAAATATGCAGATGTCTGAGTATGCAGATGTAATATGGAATAATGTATGTTAGTTCCGTATTCTTATACATGTTAATGATCTTTACCAAAATAGCAAGCAGCTATCTGACCTTTGCTCTCTAGAATGCTGATAGAAGTTGAATATAATCTTCAACCAATGAGCATCAATATCTTGTACCGTCTATACCATGTATCCAATCATGTATATTGTATGTCTGCTGACTCTGACCTCATGATGTAATGCATTCCTTTAGTTAATAAAAATGGAGCAGAGAGCCAGAAGGAGTTGAGACAGTTCTGGGTGGCCACACTGTCATTATGTGAGACCCTCCTTTCTCTCTCTCAAAGGCCATTGGTCTATATATTTTTTTTTATTTATTAGCGGTGTGCGTGTGGATTTTTTCCCCTTGGTCTCTTAGAGTTGAAAATAAAGGGCCAAATATATTTCTGTTCTGGGTGGGGTCCCAGGCAATCAACTAGTTATATGATTATACTATGGAGCTCATTTTCAAAGCAGATATATGTCTCAAAATGGCCAGAAAAATGTCATCTGCTTAAAACATCTAATTCGCAATTTTCAAAAAGGCATAATTGGGACTTTTTCACTGTGTTTGTTCAAATAGCAAGGGGACATGTTGGAGGTGTGTTTTGGGTGGGACTAGGGTGGACACAAAATAAAGACATCTTTCAGCAACAATGGAACAGGAGAAAATGTCCAGGACACAAAAGAAGTACCTGGAGAAAAGGAGAAACAGGGGTGATATGATACAGACGTTCAAATATTTGAAAGGTATTAATCCGCAAGCAAACCTTTTCCAGAGATGGGAAGGTGGTAGAACTAGAGGACATGAAATGAGGTTGAAGGGGGGCACACTCAAGAAAAATGTCAGGAAGTATTTTTTCATGGAGAGAGTGGTGGATACTTGGAATGCCCTCCCGCAGGAAGTGGTGGAGATGAAAAGGTAACAGAATTCAAAAATGCATGGGATAAATATAAAGGAATCCTGTTCAGAAGGAATGGATCCTCAGAAGCTTAGGAGAGATTAGGTGACAGTGCCAGTGGTTGGGAGGTGGGGCTAGAAGTTGGGAGGCGGGGCTAATGTTGGGCAGTCTTCTGCAGTCTGTGCCATAACAATGGCAGATACAAATCAAGGTCAGGTATACATATAAAATAGCATATGAGTTTATCTTGTAGGGCAGACTGGATGGACTGTACAGGTCTTTCTCTGCCAACATCTACTATGTTACTATCCTGCTTATTTTTGAAGGAGAAGGCCGGCCATCTTCCAACACAAATGGGGAGATGGCCGGTCATCTCCTAAACCCGGCCAAATCAGTATAAACGAAAGCCGATTTTGGCCGGCTTCAACTGCTCTCCGTCGCAGGGCTGCCCAAAGTTCAAGGGGGTGTGTTGGCAGGGTACTGAAGGCAGGATGGGGGTGTGGATAAGAGAAGGCCAGGTTCGGCCGATAATGGAAAAAAGAAGGCCGGCTCTGACGAGCACTTGGCCGGCTTTACTTGGTCCATTTATTTTTAAGACCAAGCCTCAAAAAAGTGCCCCAACTGACCAGATGACCACCGGAGGGAATTGGGGATCACCTCCCCTTACTCCCCCAGTGGTCACCAACCCCCTCCCACCCCAAAAAAATGTATAAACATTTTTGTGCCAGCCTCTAAGCCAGCCTCAAATGTCCATCACAGCACTATGCAGGTCCCTGGAGCAGTTTTTAGTGGGTACTGCAGTGGACTTCAGGCAGGCGGACTCAGGCCCATCCCCCCTACCTGTTACACTTGTGGTGGTAAATGGGAGCCCTCCAAAACCCACCCGAAACCCACTGTACCCACATGTAGTTGCCCCCCTTCACCCATAAGGGTTATGGTAGTGTTGTACAGTTGTGGGTAGTGGGTTTGGGGGGGGGGGCTCAGCACCCAAGGTAAGGTAGCTATGCACCTGGGAGCAATTTTTGAAGTCCACTGCAGTGCCCCCTAGGGTGCCCGGTTGGTGTCCTGGCATGTGAGGGGGACCACTGCACTATAAATGCTGGCTCCTCCCACAACCAAATGGCTTGGGTTTGGCTGGGTTTGAGATGGCCAGCATTAGTTTCCATTATCGGCGGAAACCAATGGCGGCGATCTCTAACGCTGGCCCAAATGTTTGAGATTTGGCCAGCCCCGACCGTATTATCAAAATGAAAGATGGCCGACCATCTAGTTTCGATAATATGGTCGGGTATGCCACTTTACGGGGCCGGCCTTAGAGATGGGTGCCCATATAGATGGCCGACCCCGTTCAATTATGCCCCTCTATATCTTTATCTAGACCTGTTTCAATCAAGCCTAAAGTTACAAAAAGGTGCTCTGATGGTTTTTTGGGGGGGGACTTTATGACGCTCCAATTCTGGCTTGGACATTCTATCAAAAATGCCCCTCCGTGTACTACTAACAGTTAATAACTGGATGATGAGAATGCCCTGATTTAAACTTTCTATCCTTCTAATTAGTATAAAAGCCTATAAATCAAAGATCAGGCCTGGGATAGATGGGAGTTCGAGTGTCTGTATAGGAATTAAACTCTAAACAGAGAGTTCCTTTAACTGTTAGCTGTGCTCTAGACAGATGTCATATTAAATTCTAAAACAGCAACTTTAAATGCTACACTATACTCTCTAATAGTGGATCTCTAATAGTCTTTTAAATACTAAGCTAAACTGCCTGTGTTAAATAAGAAGAGCAATTTAAAATAAGAACCTGAAATTACTTAGGGGCCCTTTTACAAAAGAGCAAGAGGGCTAACGCATGGGTAGCATGCACCCAATCGGCATTACCGCCAGGATAGTGCATGCACCTGGTGGTAATTCCAATTTTGGCATGTGCTGAATCCCAAGGTAGAAACTAATTTTCTGTTTCTTACCGCAGGGAGCATTCCCGGTGGTAACTAGCAGCATGATGAATGGTTACCACGTGGGTAGCCCATGAGCCCTTACCACTAGGTCAATAGGTGGAAGTAAGGGCTCAGGCCATAAATAGACCAATGCTAGTTTTAGTATTAATGCAGGCCCATTTCCCGGCCCATTAAAAAACAACCTTTTTCCCACCCACGGTAAAAAATGGCCCAGTGCTTGCCTAAAAGATAGGCCCACACTACCACAGGCCACGTTTTACTGCAGCTTTGTAAAAGAACCCCTTAGTTAATCTCAAGTCTACCTTTCTCCAAGTTTGAATGTAATTTTTCAGAAGAAAATTCTCACCATGGAAGTTTTCCTCTCCTCAATATGTAACTACTATATTACTATTTCTCCTAAGATACCTGCATAAATATGGAATGCTAACTTTTTATTTATTTATTCTATTTATTGAAATTTGATCACATGCCAAACTTGAATCAAGCTCTGTGTGTAGTGGAATAAAATGAAGAAACATAAACACAATTCAAAAATAAAATCTGGATGCTACTATAGTGGAGGAGTGGCCTAGTGGTTGAGGTGGTGGACTCTGGTCCTGAGGAACTGAGTTCAATTCCTACTTCAGGCACAGGCAGCTCCTTGTGACTCTGGGCAAGTCACTTAACCCTCCACTGCCCCAGGTACAAATAAGTACATGTATATAATATGTAAGCTGCATTGATCCTGCCTTGAGTGGGAAAGCACGGGGTACAAATATAATAAAAATAAAAAATTAACATATCCATACTAAATAAATAACAATCACATGCTCATACTGTAATTTTTAACAACAGAAATGCAATAAAATATTTCTTGACCTCAACTTCACTGTTCAAAAAGCCAGGCCTTAACAAGTTTCTGGAATCACAAATAGATGGTTTCTAAGTAAATTTGCAATACAAAGAGTTCCATAATTTAGGACCAGAAAAGGCAAATCTCTGCTGCTAGTTTGCTTTAAGTGACCTTGTGAAGGAACATTTAAAAACAAGGACCATGAAGAACATAGAATATAAGAATTTACACAATAAGTCACTTATTTGTTTTTTATGTAGATCATAGTAAAGACAGTTACAATAGTCTATTATATATGTATACACAAATTGGACAAAATGAGATTCTGAAAAACAAATTTCAGAAAATAAAGATTGAACAGACATCAGAATCTTTTCTGTTTCAGTCACTGATTAAACTGAAATTATCAAAAGGTTGAATCTTGGACAAAGTCATCAGTACCTGCATTTTCCTCAATCAAGTCTCTTGAATCAACTTAATAAGTTCCATAGTTTTTGTATCTACTTTCCAAATCTGACTGTTTATCAAAATCAGAACTGCCTTCCTCTAAAATGTCCTCAAATGTGCAACATATTTTCATGATCTTAGAATGAAAATAGTCACTACTAATCTAGAAAGAGAGTTCATCAGTGTAGGCACCGGGCCCTTTCCTTGAAAAGAAGCTCAAGACTGAAAAATTGCTTTTGGCTTATTCAAGGAAACAGAGCAGAGATTCTCAACCCAGTCCTCAGGACACACCTAGTCAGTCAGGTTTTCAAGACTCCCACAATAAATATATGTGAGATACATTTGCATGCACTGCATCTGTTGTATGGCATGAAGGAGTGGCCTAGTGGTTAGAGCACTGGTCTTGCAATCCAAAGGTGGCTGGTTCAAATCCCACTGCTGCTCCTTGTGATCTTGGGCAAATCACTTAACCCTCCATTGCCTCAGGTACAAACTTAGATTGTGAGGTGTGAGCCCTCCTGGGACAGAGAAATATCCAGAGTACCTGAATGTAACTCACCTTGAGCTACCACTGAAAAGGTGAGAGAAAATAATAAATAAAATAAAAAAACCACCTAATTCATTGTAGATATCCTGAAAACCAGACTGGCTGGGTGTGCCCTGAGGGCTGGGTTGAGACAGGGCTGTGGAGACTGGGCTGGGCTGGGGACAAGGCCGCCCCTGGGCCCCACCACCCCCTGAGCAGGGCCCAGTGCCACTGGGCCGGGCCCCTTCCACTCAAACCCCTGCCAGCAAAAGTGCTGTTTTCTGACTCCAGCGTACGCAGCCCACACACCTGCTGATCTTTGCTGTACTCTGCAGGGCATCTGACATCCTCTGTTTTTGTAGAGCCAGATATGACGGTGTGCTAAGGATGGAAAGTACCACTAGCCTGCGGTAGCCTGGTGGTACTTCCTGTTTAGCTAGTGGTAAGCCCATGTTGGGCTTACTGCTTACTAAAAGGGGCCCTATGTGCCTTAAAGCAGTGCTTCTCAACCCAGTCCCTGAGGCACACCTAGTCCTATCAGGTTTTCAGGATATCCACAATAAATATGGATGAGATAGATTTACATACCATGAAATCTACCTCATGTATATTTATTGTGCAAATCCTGAAAATCTGATGGGACTAGGTTTTGCCTAAAGGACTGGGTTAAGAAGCACTGCCTTAATGCACATAACTTATGGTATTACATAAGTACATATGAGTACTGCTCAGACATTGCCCATATGTGCACATATCTGTAAAATATGTTCTATGTAATATAAAGGCATATTTACAGATTAGTGCTTAGATGGAATTTTCGAATACATAAACACATATACGCATATATATCAATATATGTGTATAACTTTGCACATATTTTATATATCGCCCTGTCGTCACTT
This sequence comes from Microcaecilia unicolor, assembly GCF_901765095.1. Lineage (NCBI taxonomy): Eukaryota > Metazoa > Chordata > Amphibia > Gymnophiona > Siphonopidae > Microcaecilia > Microcaecilia unicolor. The sequence goes on from NC_044033.1 coordinate 139,032,377, forward strand.
TAGCTATCTCTTCCTTATGAATTCTATGACAGTCTGTCTATTATCTAAGACTTCTGTCATCACCAATCATCAGAAAATAACTCTGCTGCCAAGGATTCTGTCATCTCACCACTGATCTCCTGTTCCACTGCACAGCTTGCATCTGAATGAACCACTAGGTCTGCTGCCTGCATCTGGCGCCCTCTTCCCTGAAGCTGCCAACCTCCTGGGTGCCAACCGTACCTCCTGTGAAAGTTCTTCTGGTGCCCAGAGCTTCCTGCCCCCCCCCCTAAATTGAAACTTGACCCTGAACTACCCCATTCATCACGTAGGCTGGCTTGCCCAATACCCACCTATGGTCTGCCCCTCCATTTTCTCAATTAATGGCCATGTGCTAATTTTGCCATTAGAAGAGGGCTATTAACAAAGATTAGCATGTGAGCACTTGCCAAAACTTATTTGCAGACAGTAAGGACTCACACACTAATCTCACGCTATTCAACACACAGTAATATAGCTGCGCTAACTGATCAGAACAGAAACACTCCACTCTCTGCCCCCCCAACATGCCCCTTCTGTAGAGAAAATAAAAACAAATTTTTAGATGCGGTTTGCATGAGCAGATCTCAAACTGACCACAGGAAGCCTGTTTTAATTCTTTCCAAGACTAGGCATGTTACTTTTAGAAGAAAATCTGCCCAAACAAAAGCAGGTGAACATTTCTTCAAGTTCTTTGTACTTGTGGTAAGTTTCAAAGTAAATATAAACATGCAAATTCTTTTTGAAAATTGTACAAAATCCATGGTGAAAAGTCCATGTGGTTTGTTGGGGATGTCACTGTTACAGCTTTATGACCTTTGCTCATTAATTACTTAACACTGATGTTTTTCAAAAAAAATATTTAAAATATTACACATAGAGCTTTGTTCCATGTGGTATTATTTTTCCACTTTATCTGTTTTTTTTTCAACATATGTTTGAATGGAAGTGGTACCCCTGATTTCATTTTGATGGATTACCCAGAAAGGAATTAGATCTAAATCTACCTATTGACATTTAGAAGAAAACTGAAAATGTATGTTTTCAAAAAGTCAGAATGATTGAATATTTTGACACCCAACAGACAGGACTTAACAAGGATCTGGGTTTTCTAACCCATTATAAACCATAAAATTGTATTTCTCTGTTTATTACCCTCCCCACACCTCCCCACACCCATCCTGTTAGAATATCAATGAAATGCTTTGATGTCCCCATGCATACCTCCTACCCACCCCCACTCTCCCACCCTGTCAGACTGTCAAAGTAATTCTTGGATGTTTCATTTATATATACTATCTGCTACCACATTTGCTTATTTCCGATCTGATGAAGAAGGGCAACCTTCGAAAGCTAATCAAGAAATGTATTAAGTTATGTCCAATAAAAAAGGTATCATCTTATTTTCTTTTCCATGTTTTATTTTGTTTGATTTCTATTGATAACAAACTATTTGAAAAGTAAATCAACCTAAAACGATTGTAATAGAAGGTTGCATTGATCATAATTTGTTGTTATGTATAAGTGTTTGACTATTTGCAGTCTTGTATGCTACAGAGGTTGTTGAAGACTGAATAAAAAAGATTTAAAATAAAAATGATTTTTTTCTGTTATATTTTAAACTGTACTTCCTAGAAATGGTTCCTGATTTGTGTCTGTATTGGTATAAAGTAAAATGCCTAGGCTATCCATATAGCAGCTCAATATTGCTGCTTTTCATAGAGTCAGCCGCAGTCAGCACTCTGTATATTTAGCACAACTCGCCATCCACATGGCAGCAATGAATGGTGAAATTTGTTCTTACCTGCTAATTTCTTTTCCTTGAATCTTGCTAGACCAATACAGATGAGTGGGTTAATCATTTAAACTTCAAAGTCTGTCCACTCATATACTCAATAAACCTTATGTGTATCAGCCTATGATTTATTATTTAGGTGATTTTTTCATATGAATTTGGGAGCACTGGTTTTGTTTGCCCACATTATATATAAAAAATTTTGGAAACGTTTGATGATCCAGAAACTTGTCCACCCTTAGGAGCACATATTACCTTTGGGTGCTGCTCTGTTTGGGTGAGTTAACACTCTTGAGAATCTCTCCACTTTCAAAAATGTTTTTTTGAGGATCCATATTTTGGACATTTGATTCATAATTCTTCAAAGTCAGTCTTCTCATAGTTCTCTTTAAGTTAGGAGTCTGGTTTGCATTTTATTCTTGTTTGTTCCTCTGCATGTGTTGTTCCTGTATATTCAGTTAGGGGTCCTTTTACTGAGGCATGCTAGTGTTTTTATCGCGCGCTAAAAATTAGCACACACTAAATGCTAGATACACACATAGGAATATATGGGTGTCTCTAAAGTTTAGCACACGCTAAAACTTAGCATGTGCTAAAAATGCTAGTGAACTTTTCTTTTTAAAAAATGTTACTTATTGAGATTTATTAACCACTTTGAGGAAGTGATTCACCCAAGACAGTGTACAGCAACTATATTTATGTCTGTCATTCTCCCTATCCATAATTAGCTATTCTATCTCTCCACTGTGCTTGATTTGTGTTACTTGTTTTATTCTATGGTATTCACTTTGATATGTGTGATGTTAAGCAATATCCCCCGTTTACTAAGCTGCATTAGTGGCTGATGCCGGCAAGGGCTGTATCGGAATTAGCGCACCACCAGCCACTAATACAGCTTAGTAAACAGGGAGGTATATCAAGTTTAAACAAAGTAAACTAAACAACGTATGTGATGCTATTCGGTGACTAGATTGAGAACTGCTCCTCTCCTCCCAAGCATTTCTTTCTGAATACATGCTGTGATGAAAAGTAGAGGCTTTGTTTCCATCACATTTTTAGTCCCTTCTGTGCTTCATGTAATATTCTCTAGGCTTAAACTGTTATTTGTCTCGTACCTTGTTACCATTTCTTTCTCCTTATTTGAAGCGTGTCCTCCACTGCTCAGCGACCTACTTGCTGTAGACAGGAAATAGAGACGATGGTTTTTGAAGTATTGGTCAATTAAAGGAAGCACAACCTGAAAGAAAGAAGAGATTTGTTTTAGCTCAAAACTGTTCCCTCTTGTTATCTGACATAGAAGAGAAGACAGAACTGGTCAGTTGTGTATTATCTCTAGTATTCAGCAATTTAAAAATATGTTGAAAACACAGCTTTTGTGCAGGCTTTCTTTTGATAGTTAACATGTGGTTGGAATTTTCTGAAAGCAGTATTATTTGTTATTAAGTATTTGAATTTTGAATATATTTGTTCTTATGGAAACTGCTTAGGATATATGTGTGGTAAAGGTGGTTAAAATAAATAAATAAATAGATTAAGAGAATAAAGATTGTACAACTTGCACCCACAGTGCAGTGGTAGTGTCTTTGCCCTGAAGGGCAGACAACTGCTGGATTAAATTGCAAGAATACATATCAATGAAATTATTTAGTGGAAATACAGGTTTTCATTACTTCCTATTCTGTGAGAAACATAAGCTGACATTTATCTTCATGGACTTGCACTTTCAGCACTTCCTAAGGTATCAGTTATATGAGAACACCAGTTCTTTTTGTCTTTGAAAACGATTCAGGGGGTCTTTTACTAAACAGCGGTAAGCCCAATGCGGTGTAAGATGATGTTTCCCACCGACTAATTGCATAAACTACGTATGCATGGGGAAGAATATATTGGAATGGTGTACTGGGATTACAGCAGAACAGCAGTTTGCTTGGCAAGCAGGTCCTTAAACAGGTTCTGAGTCACAGTGCTTAACTCATTCAATGTTTTGGCTTCTCACAGGGAAAAGCGAGGAGGATGTATACCACATACAATATTGTGTGTTTCGTCGGTAATAAGCACTGGCCGTTACGAATGGAAGCCAAAATCGCTCAGCATTGGCACACGCTACTGCAGTTGCAATACAGATACAGTCCACATGCTGCTAAGGATATTCTTACAATTCCAGGCACGAAATATCATTCCTGCACATCCATAGGAGCCAACATTTCAAAATTATTGGGGGAGTGCTAAGCCCTATAGAAATAACCCCTCCCTGGACACATACAAGAAATTTTCTCAATATTGGGGGTGCTCAAGCACCCACAGCACCCACAGAGTCGGCTCCAATGTGCACATCCACTCTTGCATAGGCAGGACATGCTAGATAAAGAGTATGCTTGGAGTTAACTTGAAATCCTGCAACACTTTAAAGAGTATGTCATACACTAACTCTTGTTGTTCTATGCTCTGCTTGAAAATTAGCCTGTTAGTCTGGCTCTGCAAACCGATTCCGCTGGGAGAAGAGAGCCTCAAGTCACATAATTAAAGGTCTACATGGCAGGTTGCTTCTCAATATAGACTGCTACAGGGTAGGTGATCCCCAACATTGGAGAGGTGGCAGCGAGCACCAGTTCTGTGTTGTTAAGCGAGCAACATTAGGTGGAGGTTACTGTGAGTGCTGCTTATACACAATATAATACGGAGAATGGGGAAGGGAACAGTTAACAGATTTCTTTGTTCGTTGTCATTTTCCTCGGTACTCATAGCTACGAAGTACCCACAGTGGTAACCATAATATTTCCTTTGCTGGTTAAAGAAAAAAAAAAAACCCTTCATAGGCCTACATATACCAGCCATATTTGGGTTGTCAACACTGTTGTTATTCTCTGGACCATTAGGTCCTTGCCAAATGTGAATAGTAAACAAGTCCCATGTTTCCTAATGAAGAATGAGTGCTGAATGGGCTTGTATGATTATGTGTAAAACCAACAGGCTCTATTAAGTCGTGAGCTTCCTCTTCATAAGGAATGGGTGCTAAATTGGCTCGTATATAAATGCAATATTCCTTCTCCGGATAAAAAAAACTACACAAGTTACATATATCGGACGTATGTACCAGGCTCTAAGACACCTTCAGTATAATGACCATTCTATTACAGCAGCAAGCAGGTCCCAGAAATAGCCTAGTGATCAGTGCAGTGAACTGTAGAGAAGGGGACCGAGGCCTATATCCCACTCCAACTGCTACACTTCTGGTGGAAAGTGTGAGACCTCCAAAAAACATTAAATACCTGCTGTACCTACATATAGGTGACACCTGAAGGCATAAGGGCTATTGTAGTGGTGTACAGTAGGTTTTTGGTGGGCTCACTATACAATATAAGGGGGTAACGGTGAGATGTGTACTTGGGACATTTTATGTTAAGTCCACTGCAGTGCCCCCTAGGGTGGCAGTTTACTGCTTGCCCCCCCCCCCCCCCCTCCCATCCCAATGGCTTGTTTCTTTTGCATTTTTCCCTTGGATTTTTTTTTTTTTTTCAAAAAATGGTCCTAAAGATAGATGCACTGAGCACAAAAACATCTAGCAAAGGCCATATTCAAAACAAAAAGTTGGATGTTTTTCTGGTTTGAAAATGGCCATGTCTGCTAGTGGAGTTTTGGACATTTTTTACAAAAAGTTAAAAATTGGATTTAGACGTCACATCGAAAATGTAGAATATGCTCAGTAGAATCTATGAACACTTCGCATTTAATAACACATTTCTTTTAAGAATTTGATTAAATATAACTGAGCAGTAACATTTGATAACACAATTTTTCACTAAAGTATGTGTATGTAGTTTTTGAGGGGGTTTTTACTACTCTCGGATTTTTATGGTGCATATTAAAAAGTATGGTATAAAAGCATGCAAGTTCACAGCAGGAATTAATTTTACACAGAAATAGGTTTGAAAATGTGCTCTGCATATAGAACAAGTAAAGGGCACACACAGTACCTTTGCAAAGAACTTGATTTCTTGCTCATAATGGAATTGTTCTCCTTTGCCTCTGCTGCCACCATCTGGGGATATAAAGAAATTGAGAAGCTTATTTCAAAAAACAAAAACTGAAATAAAGGCCAGCTATCAAAAATTATAATTATAAGGTGATCCTTTATTTGACTAACTGAATGCACTTCTTGTCTAACTTTCAGGGGCTAGCTATCCCTTCCTCAAGGTCCAAACATAAGGGCCCTTTTACTAAGCCGCGTAAGCGTCTACGCATGCCCAACGTGTGCCAAAATGGAGTCACTGCACAGATACCACGCGGCTCTTGCAGTAATTTCATTTTTGGCGTGCGGACACGCGGAACGGACGTGCACCAAGTGGCATTTGGAGCGCATAGGTCATTACCACCCAGTTACCGCGTGAGTCTTTACTGCTAGGTCAATGGTTGGCAGTAAGGTCTCAGACCCAAAATGTATGTGCAGCAATTTTCATTTTGCCGCACATCCATTTTTGGCAAAAAAAAATTTTTAAGCCTTTTTTACAGGTGCACTGAAAAATGGATCGGCGTGCACCCAAAAACTCGTGCCTACACTAATGCAAGCCATTTTTCAGCATGCCTTTGTAAAAGGACCCCGCAATGAGCAGGTCAGAATGAGTGATGACATAGCCAGAAAATGTAAATGAATTATATTTAAATACCAATGGCACTGTGAAGAGGAGGGTGAAAAATGATACGTTAATAGTAATAACTAGGAATGTGCAATTGTTTGAAACAAGATGGGAAATGACGTTTCATGCTGTTTTCAAATGAAAACAGGAAAAAAATAAGAAACATGTTTTCTCATGTGTCGTTAATAGTGCACACCATTTGCAGAGCGAAAACACACTTTCCTGATAAGTACACATATGTACAATATATTGTGAAGGTACTATTGGGAAAGATTGCCTGCTCTATCTGCGAGACTGTACACTCTTCATGAACAGTGTACACTCTTTATGAATGGTGAACACTCTTTGGGGGAGATTCTATATATGGCACTTAGAAAATCCATGCAGAAAACATTTCCGCCTCAGCGTATTCTATAAGGGGCGCCTATATTTAGACACGGTATATAGAAAACACTTAGTTGACATCAGGGGCGTATCTGAGGTTCGGCGGTAGGGGGGCAGGGGCTAGAGTAAGGGGGCACATTATAACCCCCCCGGCCGCCGCCCCCCCTACCGCCGCCCCCCCCCCCCCCACCGCCGTCACCTACCCCCGAGGTCCGCTCCTGCCGGTTTTTTAAAATATTACTTCAGCTGGCGGGGGACCCCAACCCCCGCCAGCCCAGCCGAGGTCTTCTTTAACTTCTTCATCCTCGTGCTGTTAAAGCTGCAATGCATCCTTCCAGTTGGACGGAGTTTGACGTTGCAGCACATTGTACGTGCAGGACGTCAACGTGCTGCGACGTCAAAATCTGTCCAACTGGAATCTAGTATCAGAGATGCACATATTCATGGATCCAAAAATAAAACACAATCATATTAGAATCCTTCATTTCCCCCTGGCATATCCTGAACATCTGGACACAGACAAAAATGTATTAGAAGGCCAATACATAAGGACATGCAGAGCAATAGGACAAACACAGCAGACAAGGGGTACTTGTTCCAGCTGTAGGTGTTTTTATTAGGAGGTGATTCTTTCTGAGTGAAGGGAGAGATGGACTAGGCTAGGGAGCCACTGGGGGTAGGAGACTCTAATTTTATTTCAATTGTGTGGAGAGAGAGAGAGAGAGAGTCAGAACTCTACAGGGGCTTGCTATTGTTAAAATCTGGTAGGATCAGGAAGGTGGGGGTGGAACTCATATAGACTGGGAGTTTGCTTTTGTTAAAATTAGGTTTTGGAAAACAAGGAAAATCCAGCAGTTATGGTGCCTTTCAGATTTTGAGTTACTCGGTATGGAAAAGGGGAGAGGGGCACAGTTGGCACTCCTGAGACTATTTTTTTTAGCATAGAGACTTTTGGCTGGCCAGAGTTAAGTATTATTTTGCATTGCTTCCATATATGTAGGAATATTTAGGGAGTTTGTACCAAATACCCTTGCTAACAGGTAAATATAGGTGCCTGCCCCTGACAGGTCTCCAATCCATCCCCGTTTTTGATCAGCAACTTGGGGGGGAGGGGGGGCTAAATTTTTAACATGAAGATTTAACTGATCCTCCTTCTGTATGGACACTGGACAGCCACCTAGCTTGCCCATTTCTATATCCAACATAGAATATGACCACCTTAAAACAGTTTCCTAGACTCTATTTTAGCCAGGCTCTTACACTTTGGTTCAAAAGTCCTCATGTTCTGACTATTGAAGTAAGCAAAATTCAGTTCAAGGATTGGTGCAGGATACAAGTGAGAAACAGAAAGTAATAACTGCATCAATTCCAGAGCCAAAGGGATTGATGTGATAAGTTGTACTATCTTTAGCTTGATGGTTTACTCCTGATTTTCTCATAATTTTTACTCTCAATGTAGTAAGATTCTTTGGTGTGAAAAAAATAAAAATTAAAACCACCATGCTCAAAGGTAGCACAGTAGACATGCAAAACACATGCAATGTCTGAATCTGAAATTGTTAGTGCAATTTACTTCCCTAGCCCTACATTTTCTGCAGCTTATGGCTGAGGTAAAGATTTCAGCATGGAAGCAAAGAGTTGTCTAAGATGAACTGTAGCATTTCACTTCAGATAATTCTTTTCGGCAAACCTCCCAGGTGGCCAAGTGGGTCACTGACACATCCCAATGCAAAGAGCTTACTGGTGACCCAAAGGGCCCCAGACACCCAACACCCTCCCTAACTCCCTCACCTGCCTTGGGTCAAATGGCAGGAATGATGTCGTCCACTTGTTCCTGTCTCTGGCACTTTCATTCTGCAAAATCTCACCACCTGACCTCAAGTAGTATGCAGGGTCGCACTGCTAGGGGTCAGTTTGGGTCCAGGGACCGTTTGGGCAACTAGGTATCCCTTCCTGTCACTGTATGCACCAATAAAAAGGAAGACAAAAATGCCTGATGCGGGAATCAGCAGCAAATTTCCATGGCAGTGTGCACTGTTTTTTTCTGTTAGAACACATTTTTTTTTAACACTGCAACAATCTGCATACCATTCAATGGTAAAAACAATTTTCAGCACATATGTTGGAACGGAGTGTGCTGAAACTCACTGTAAAGTTCTAACAAATGGCTTATTACAGGGGTGGGCAACCACGTTCCTTTAGGGCCAAATACCAGTTGGGTTTTCAAGATTTCCACAGCGTATATGCTTGAGATCTGCATATAATGGAAGTAAGATGGCGACACAAAAGCAGAACAGATGAAGAAATCTATGTGAATTTATTCAACCAACAATGCCTGACACAGGCCGTGTTTCTCCCACAATGGAAACAATGCATGCAAATCAATCTCATGCATATTCACTGTGGAAATCGTGAAAGCCCGACTGGGTTGTGGCCCTCAAGTGACTGATCATGGCCTGCTATTCAGAAGACCTAAATTAAATGGATAATGTATCCATGTTCAGAGTCCAAATTAGCACCTATTTTGAGCAGGAAAGAAGTCATGGGGCTGCATACATTTACATCTGCTCAGAAGTAGGTATAAATATATGCATATATTTTATTAAAAACACTTGTAAATCGCAGCTGTGCCTGGGCTCCACCCAGACATTTCTCCATAACATATCTACACCTGATCTAGTAAAAGTAGACGTGTACTCAGAGTCAATGTGAGGGAGGTGCAAATAAGGCAACTGCCCTGGGCCCCCATATTAAAGGGCCCTCCAAACATACCTTCTATTTAACTCTGTCTGGTCCTTCAAATTATGATGTTTTCTCCTACATGCATACTGCTAAGCGAGAGGGAGGAGCATCCCTTAAGCATAAACAATTGTCTTCTCAGTCTTCTTACGTAGATTCTCTTGTAATTCAACTGAAGTACTTCCTGCATTTCACTGTCTTTTATTATATCACCCCCCCCCCCCCCTCAATCCTCTGCTTCTTTAGATGATCTCAGTTTTGTATTAACGGATTTCTCTCTCTTGCTTCTGGGTGATTTCAACATTTGCATGGATTGCCATTCCTCTTTATCCGGAACATTTATTTATCTTGTTCACGCTCTTAATTTTACTTTTTTCTTCTTTTGTGTCAACTCATAAGAGTGACCATTTTATTTAGACCTGATTGCATCTAGGCATCTCTTACTCACTCCTAATCCATCTACCACTGTGCCAATATCCTGTTCAGACTATTTTCTTGTTACTTGTTAGCCATGTCCCTTGTCTCATGGTTTGTATTTCCCAAAGTCTGGAAACATTGGCTACTGTGACACCCATCTTGAAAAAGCCCTCTTTGGACCCTACCATTCCTTTAAATTACTATCCAACTTCTAACTTGCCTATCTTTTCCAAACTATTAGAAAAACTAGTTCTGACACAACTCACTTCTTTTTCTGATAAAATCTCTACCATCCATCCTAAGCAGGTGGGCTTTAGGAAGACGCATAAGGCCTGATATTCAGCCAGTGGTAGACAACACGTCTGCTGCCTGCCATCGTCATTAAGCCCAGATATTCAAAGTCGAAGCTTATCCGGTGACCAGCATTGAATATCCAAGTTTATTTTGGCTGGTATGCCAATATTCAGTGCTAACCGGTTAATTTTTTAGCAAAGTTAGGCCTGCTATTTAAGCGGCCTGTTTTGACTGCTCAGCATAGCCAGTTTGGTGCTGAATATCTGTGCCTAAATGGCTATGTCTTGCAATACAGCCGGTTAGCAGCTAGCCACTAAGCGGAATATTCAGTGGGAGATAATCGTGAATGAAAACTTTGCTCATTGCTTTTACAATAAAGCATGTGTCTCACTTGACCAAAAAGCTTCCATAATAGTGATTTCATTGGATCTTACCTCAGCTTTTGACATGGTTGACCACAATCTATTACTTGACCGACTACTTTTGTTTTTGTGTTCATGTTTTTAGTTTGTATTTTATGTATTTTCATCCTGCCTGGTTTTGGCTAAAATGATGGAGAAAATGTGAAACTTTACACTTTCACAATGAGTTCCAGAGCTTAACTATTTGTTGAGTGAAAAAATATTTCCTGTTATTTGTTTTAAATGTATTTCCATGTAACTTCATTGAGTGTCTCCTAGTTTTTGTACTTTTTGAAAGAGTAAAAAATCTATTCAGTTTTAACTGTTCTATGCCACTCAGGATGTTGTAGAGCTCAATTATATCTCCCCTCAGCCGTCTCTTTTCCAAGCTGAAGAGCCCTAACCACTTTAGCCTTCCCTCATATAAGAGAAGTAGACACTCGATGAAGTTACATGGAAATAGTTTTAAAACAAATAGGAGGAAATATTTTTTCACTCAATGAATAGTTAAGCTCTGGAACTTGTGGCCAGAGGATGTGGTAACAGCGGTTAGCATATCTGGGTTTAAAAAAGGGTTGAACAAGTTCCTGGAGGAAAAGTCCAAAGTCTGTTATTGAGATGGACATGGAGGAAGCCACTGCTTACTCTGGAATTGGTAGCATTTAATGTTGCTACTAATTGGGTTTCTGCCAGGTACTTGTGACCTGGATTGACCACTGTTGGAAGTAGGATCCCGGGCTAGATGGACCATTGGTCTGACCCCCATATGGCTATGCTTATGTTCTGACTACACTAATCCCCAGCTTCTATAAAAGTCATTAAAAACTGTGCACACAAATTTGCGTGCATGCCCTGTTTGCGTGCACAATTTAATTGACTAACAAGTCAATTAGTCACTGATTGGCATCTTAAGAAGAAATTATTGGTGTTAATTGGATTGAATTAAAATTTACGTGCATAAATTTTACATGTGGATCCAAAAAGGGGCGTGGCTAAAGGAGGGTCATGGGTGATTTGGGGGGGGGGGGTATTCCCACAATTTATGCATGTTGTTATAAAATAATGGGGATCTGTGACTAAATTAGGTGCAAGGCTTTACACCAAGGTTTCACTGGAGTAAATGATTGGGTCTAAATGTAGTTGCAGTTCCCAGTTCTAAGCGCTATTTTATAAACAGTGTCTAACTTTAAGCACTGTTTATAGAATAGCGCTAAGCGTGATATTTTTTCAGTGCCGATTTTTTAGGTACCATATATAATTTAGTCCTAAGGAGCTAACAATGTTATTTTGTCACTAATCCGTGCTACTTTAGCACAGGTCCCATTTTATGCAATAAGACCTAGTTACAAATAACTGGGGTTAACAGTGAAATAGCACATTTTAACAGTAACTCAAATTGATAACTTCCCCCCTACATGAAAGAGAGAGTCAGTCATAAGAATGGAAACAAGAGTGCCTAATACGTAATATGTTATGTGTGGATAGTTCTAATATTGCTTGCTAGAAGTATGAAAACATTTCCAACAGTCCCTTTCATAGGTGAAAGAAAAATTTGAACTTAACTCCAAAGAGAAGAAGGAACTTAACATAGTTCACTTTCTTACATCATGCATATTTTTAGGCATGATTTAATTTTATAAGAGGTCTTTTATGCACTTAAATCAATTTTCCTCCAGAGTGCATAATTTGTAGGTTAATGCATGTTAAATTGATTTTGGATGCAGATGAATTAGTGAGCAGTAATTGCTAGTGCATGGTTGGGGTGATTGCTAGTGCACTAGCATGATGGTGCATGTTAATTCACTCATTAACATTTGCATGCCCATCTGGCTGCATGCTATTCTATAAGGCATGGCGCCTAACTCTACTGGTGGGTAACTCAAAAGAGGGTGTGGCCATGGGCAAGTCAGGGTGTTCTGAAAAGTTGCACATGTAGTTATAGAATATGGTCTCAGCTTGCCTAACTTAGGTGCCAGCATTTACACCAGGCTTCAGCAGGTGCATATCAGGCATCTAAAATTAGACGTGGGAGTTGGTGCTAAGCGCAATTCTATAAAGAGCACACATCGTTTACAGAACCTCGCTTAGCGTCGATTTTTGCTGGCACCAAATTTTGAGCACCATTTATCAAATTTTCCCCATAATCAGCTATGATGCTCATTTTCAAAGCAGATGGATGTCTTAAAATTCCTAAAACAAACATCCAACTTCTTCTGGAAAAGTCAGAATTTAGAAATTCTGTACTGCAGATTGTCCAAATAGCAAGGGGGGGTGTTGTGGGTGGGACTAGGGTGGGCCCAAAAGTAGGACATCCAACAGTGATTTTCAAATGGGAACAAAAGTCCATGTCTAGAAAGATGTTATCTAGACCTGTTTCAGTCACATCCAATTTACAAAAAGTTGCTCTAACTGAGCAGCTGACCACTGGACCCCTCATTAATCCCCCAGTGGTTGCTGTCCCCGTCCCTTTCCCCTGAACATGAAAGTGGAAAGGAAAACCAGGTTCTATGTTAGCGGAAGGTGTTACGGCCATTCTGAACAAAGCAGTAAGCAGCTCAGAGAAGTAGCCTAGTGGTTAGTGCAGTGGACTGTGAGCCGAGGGACCAGGTTAAATCCCATTGCACTTTGGAAAATGGCTATTCATGTTGGATGTTTTCAGTGCAAAAACGTCCATCTCACAGCCATAATCGAACAGGAAATCTAGACATTTTTCCTGTTTGATTATGGCTGGATTTAGACATTTTTTTGGAAAAACATAGTAACATAGTAGATGACGGCAGAAAAAGACCTGCACAGTCCATCCAGTCTGCCCAACAAGATAACTCATATTTTCTGCTTTTTGTGTATACCCTACTTTGATTTGTACCTGTGCACTATCCCCGCCTCCCAACCACCAGCCCCACCTCCCAATCACCGGCTCTGGCACAGGCACAGACCGTATAAGTCTGCCCAGCACTATCCTCACCTCCCCACCACCAGCCCTGCCTCCCAACCACCGGCTCTGGCACAGACCATACAAGTCTGCCCAGCCCTATCCCCGCCTCCCGCCTCCCAACCACCAGTCCCGCTTCCCACCACCGGCTCTGGTACAGACCGTATAAGTCTGCCCAGCCCTCTCCCCGCCTCCCGCCTCCCGCCTCCCAACCACCAGTCCCGCTTCCCACCACCGGCTCTGGTACAGACCGTATAAGTCTGCCCAGCCCTATCCCCGCCTCCCGCCTCCCAACCACCAGTCCCGCTTCCCACCACCGGCTCTGGTACAGACCGTATAAGTCTGCCCAGCCCTATCCCCGCCTCCCAACCACCAGCCCCGCCTCCCGATCTTGACTAAGCTCCTGAGGATCCATTCCTTCGGCACAGGATTCCTTTATGCTTATCCCACGCATGTTTGAAAATGCCCCTCCGCGTGCCCCCTGATCCAAGTTAACTTTTTACTTCCTGCAACACAGCTAAATATGGAAAGTACTAGACTTTTATTACCCTCCCCTCTCTATTTCTTCGTTGCTTATACTTATGTTTTTTTTACATGCTTTCTACTATACTATGTTATTTGTATTACTGAACCGGAGCCTACCTTTACGGTATTCTACAAGCCACATTGAGCCTGCAACTAAGTGGGAAAATGTGGGATATAAATGTGTTAAATAAATAAATAAATAAATTATACAACAGAATTAATCTATATGCTCTGTTCTAAAATTACCCTCAAAAAGCTGTGTGTCAAGTTCTATCAATTGTCTAAAAAAATGTTAATATTAGTGTTTGAAACAAACTGAAAAAGTTCACAAATTGTGAGAAAAGGACAAACAATTTGAAAATGAACTTACTTTTTTCCATATGCACATTCCTACTGTACTTTCTGAATTTGGTATAAAAAATGAAAAGAAAACTTCTATAGCTCAAAAGGTGTATTTAGTTGTTATGTCAAAAGCCCCAAAAGGGAAACCTCTTCCTATCTAAATCCCTAAGAAGATAAACAAAAGCTGAAATACCATACCAAACTCAAGAATATACTGATGGGCTTCATCCACATATCTTATGAGCTCTTGCAGAAAATTATATGCAAAGCGTTTCTCAATGGAAGGAGTATCCAACTCCAGCTCCTTAAATCCTCTGAAACAAAAGAGAGATGCTATTTGTTGTAAATTCTTTGAAATGCTTCACCAAATTCAATTTAATTTATGACTGCAGGACGGAAGAACTTGGATGTAATCAATTTATCATATTCCACAAACAGAACGACAATAATTTTTCATAAATTTCTAATAGGTTCTCTTGTCCTTCTACCTGGAAACAGCGTATCCATTGCTTTGTAGGAATTTGAGGATGTCCTGTGCCTTTTCTCTGTCCTTGGCTTTTTCCTTGGCTGTCAGTGTATCATAGGGTACCAGCAGTGGATGGTTTCCGCCACCTACTGGTATATTCCAAAAAATACAAATTAAAAATAAGACTAGTTAAGAGTCATAACAGGAATGCAATAAACTCTAGTTTATTCTATAAACCTGAGCCGCCTATCTTTACCATTTTGAAAAAAAACATTTGTGACAGTACATTAGCAGATTTCTGGCTATTTTTATAATTTTGACTGGAGCTGTAAATTAGGGAGGCAACTTAATTAAAGGCATAATTAAACTCTGGAATTCGTTGTCGGAGAACGTGGTGAAGGTGGTTAACTTGACAGAGTTTAAAAAGGGGTTAGACGGTTTCCTAAAGGACAAGTCCATAAACCACTACTAAATGGACTTGGGAAAAATCCACAATTCCAGGAATAACATATATAGAATGTTTGTATGTTTGAGAAGCTTGCCAGGTGCCCTTGGCCTGGATTGGCCGCTGTCGTGGACAGAATGCTGGGCTCGATGGACCTTTGATCTTTTCCCAGTGTGGCATTACTTATGTACTTATGTAATTAAGGGCTTCTTTTACTAAGCTGCGGCAAAAAGCGGCCTTAGAGCGCCCTTGCGCAGGTTTTTCTCACTACTGCAGTAGTAAAAATGGCCTTTTTCTATTTTCTATATTAATTGCCGTGCGCTAATATTGCCATTAAAAGAAATGGCAGGAGTGGCCTAATGGTTAGTGTAGCAGCTTGCGGACCTGGGGAACTAGGTTTGATTCCTGCTGCTGCTTGACAGTTAGCAGTGGGCTGAGATCCTGGGGAACCAAGTTCAATTCCCTCTGTAGCTCTGTGTGACCCCTTGGCAAGTCATTCAGCCCTCCAATGCCCCAGGTACAATATATAACTTAGATTGTGAGCCCATTAGGGACATTGCAAAGTACCTGTAATAGAAATTGTAAACTACATACAGGGGCATTTTCGAAAGAGAAGGGCACCCTTCTTTCAACACAAATCGGGAGATGGGCGTCCTTCTCTCAGGGTCGCCCAAATCGGCATAATCAAAAGCCAATTTTGGGCGTCCTCAACTGCTTTCTGTTGCGGGGATGACCAAAGTTCTCGAGGGCGTGTCGGCAGTGTACCGAAGGCGGGACAAGGCGTGCTTAAGAGATGGGCGTCCTTGGCCGATAATGGAAAAAAGAAGGGCGTCCCTGACGAGCATTTGGCCAACTTTACTTGGTCCATTTGTTTTCATGACCAAGTCTCGAAAAGGTGCCCGAACTGACCAGATGACCACCGGAGGGAATCGGGGATGACCTCCCCTTACTCCCCCAGTGGTCACCAACCCCCTCCCACCCTCAAAAAGAAATTAAAAAACATTTTCCAGCCTCTATGCCAGCCTCAAATCACAGCAGTATGCAGGTTCCTGGAGCAGTTTTTAGTGGGTGCAAAGCACTTCAGGCTGGCGGACCCAGGCCCATCCCCCCTACCTGTTACACTTGCGGTGGTAAATGGGAGCCCTCCGAAACCCACCACAAACTCACTGTACCCACATGTAGGTGTCTCCCTTCACCCATAAGGGCTATGGTAGTGTTGCACAGTTGTGGGGAGTGGGTTTTGGGGGGGGGTTGGGGGGCTCAGCACAAAAAGTAAGGGAGCTATGCACCTGAGAGCAATTTGTGAAGTCCACTGCAGTGCCTCCTAGGGTGCCTGGTTGGTGTCCTGGCATGTCAGGAGGACCAGTGCACTACGAATGCTGGCTCCTCCCACGACCAAAGGGCTTGCATATGGTTGTTTTTGAGATGGGCGTCCTCGGTTTCCATTATCGGCGAAAACCGAGGTCGCCCATCTCTAAGGTCGACCTAAATGTTGAAATTTGGGCGTCCCCGACCATATTATCGAAACGAAAGATGGACGCCTTTTTGCGGCGCCATTCTTAAAGATGGGTGCCCTTAGAGATGGTCGTCCCCATTCAATTATCCCACGCATAGTCACCTCAGGGATCAGTTGCCATATATCAAGTGCTAGATATCAAGTGTGGAGGAGTAGCCTAGTGGTTAGTGCAATGCACTTTGATCCTGGGGAACTGAGCTCAATTCCCACTGCACCTCCTTGTGATGCCTGCTGTTCCTGCACTAACAAATTAGTAATGTAGCTGTGCTAACTGATTAGCGCAGGAATGCCCACTCTCCACCCCAAATACACCCCCTCAAAAAATATATTTTTAGCATGCACATACTTGACACTTACTGCAGGACACATCATTTTAAGTGGTGTTAAGCCTGGTAAAAGGGCTCTTAAGGTACACAGCAACATAATACAGAAGTATTTTTGTACCTTCCTACCTGTACCTAAAGGAAGGAGGTAGAATTAGGGATGTGCATTCATTAGGAGGAACCCAGCAGTCAAGAGGGCAGGTCCAATCTTTGCTGCTTACGCCTAGGAGTAAGAGGCAGCAGTCTCTGAGTTTGCCTAGCTAATAACTGTTAATGGGTCTGTCATCCAGAAACTTGTCTAGACTATTTTTAAAACTCTGCTGTATGACTATACTTTGCTACACTCTGTTGCAAAACAATCCCATAGCTTAAGTGTTTATCACTGTTTATTGTTTTTTGATTTATGTCTCATCTTTCTACCATGGTGCTCAAGGCAAGATACAAGAAATCCCATTAAAAGGCTTTTCAATAAAAGCAAGGCAGGAAGCTGCAGTCAAAGGATTCTAGCTACAGATGATCAGTCAGTTCACAGTCAGTACAATATTGGAAAATGTTCCAAGTGGCAGATTCTAAGGATGAGAGCATATCAGTAAGACGATGAGAGACTTCCCCCAGACATGTATTCCATAATCTTGAAACCAGTGGTTTCCAAACCACTGATACCACTCTGCTTCTAGTGAATATCATTATGATGTGGCAACACTATATTGTGAATCCAAGAGGTAAGTTTGTGTACTGGCTGAAAAAATGTTCTCTGAATTTGTTTTAAATTGGATGCCAACTAATTTCATTGAGGGACCTTTTTACTAAGGTTCTCTTAAGATTTTACAGTTAAACAACAGTAAAGATTGCCCAGGGTAACTGCAAAACTTCTGTGTTCACTGTCTGAGGGCATTCCAAGCAATTTTAGGAAGAGCTGGAAAGAATATTTGAAGCGGGGGAATCGGAGAAACTAAACAAATTCTCTGTAACCTTGGAGGATGTAATGGGTCAGTTCAGCAAGCTGAAGAGTAGTAAATCACCGGGACCTGATGGTATTCATCCCAGAGTATTAATAGAACTAAAAAATGAACTTGCGGAGCTACTGTTAGAAATATGCAATCTGTCCCTAAAATCGAGTGTAATACCGGAAGACTGGAGGGTAGCCAATGTTACTCCGATTTTTAAGAAGGGTTCCAGAGGAGATCCGGGAAATTATAGACCGGTGAGTCTGACGTCGGTGCCGGGCAAGATGGTGGAGGCTATTATTAAGAATAAAATTGCAGAGCATATACAAAAACATGGACTGATGAGACAAAGTCAGCACGGATTTAGTGAAGGGAAGTCTTGCCTCACCAATCTAATGCATTTTTTTGAGGGGGTAAGCAAACATGTGGACAATGGGGAGCCGGTTGATATTGTATATCTGGATTTTCAGAAGGCGTTTGACAAAGTGCCGCACGAAAGACTCCTGAAGAAATTGCAGAGTCATGGAATCGGAGGTAGGGTATTATTATGGATTAAGAACTGGTTGAAAGATAGGAAGCAGAGAGTAGGATTGCGTGGCCAGTATTCTCAGTGGAGGAGGGTAGTTAGTGGGGTCCCGCAGGGGTCTGTGCTGGGTCCGTTGCTTTTTAATGTATTTATAAATGACCTAGAGATGGGAATAACTAGTGAGGTAATTAAATTCGCCGATGACACAAAATTATTCAGGGTCGTCAAGTCGCAGGAGGAATGTGAACGATTACAGGAGGACCTTGCGAGACTGGGAGAATGGGCGTGCAAGTGGCAGATGAAGTTCAATGTTGACAAGTGCAAAGTGATGCATGTGGGTAAGAGGAACCCGAATTATAGCTACGTCTTGCAAGGTTCCGCGTTAGGAGTTACGGATCAAGAAAGGGATCTGGGTGTCGTCGTCGATGATACGCTGAAACCTTCTGCTCAGTGTGCTGCTGCGGCTAGGAAAGCGAATAGAATGTTGGGTGTTATTAAGAAGGGTATGGAGTCCAGGTGTGCGGATGTTATAATGCCGTTGTATCGCTCCATGGTGCGACCGCACCTGGAGTATTGTGTTCAGTACTGGTCTCCGTATCTCAAAAAAGATATAGTAGAATTGGAAAAGGTACAGCGAAGGGCGACGAAAATGATAGTGGGGATGGGACGACTTTCCTATGAAGAGAGGCTGAGAAGGCTAGGGCTTTTCAGCTTGGAGAAGAGACGGCTGAGGGGAGATATGATAGAAGTGTATAAAATAATGAGTGGAATGGATCGGGTGGATGTGAAGCGACTGTTCACGCTATCCAAAAATACTAGGACTAGAGGGCATGAGTTGAAGCTACAGTGTGGTAAATTTAAAACGAATCGGAGAAAATTTTTCTTCACCCAACGTGTAATTAGACTCTGGAATTCATTGCCGGAGAACGTGGTACGGGCGGTTAGCTTGACGGAGTTTAAAAAGGGGTTAGATAGATTCCTAAAGGACAAGTCCATAGACCGCTATTAAATGGACTGGAAAAATTCCTCATTTTTAGGTACAACTTGTCTGGAATGTTTTTACGTTTGGGGAGCGTGCCAGGTGCCCTTGACCTGGATTGGCCACTGTCGGTGACAGGATGCTGGGCTAGATGGACCTTTGGTCTTTCCCAGTATGGCACTACTTATGTACTTATGTAGCTGTCAGGGTGTTATCAAAGGGCAAAGTTTGCTACAGAATGTTAATGTCAAGGCCAATAATACAGAACAGGGGTTCTCAACCCAGTCCTCGGGACACACTCAGTCACTCTGGTTTTCAAGATATCCACCATGAATATGCATGAAAGAAATTTGCATGCACTGCCTCCATTGTATGCAAATCTTTCTTGTGCATATTCAGTGTGGGTATCCTGAAAATCTGATTGGCTGGATATGTCCAAAGGACTGGGTTAAGAACCCCTGAAACAGAACGCATTTAACTACACCTTTTGGGATATCATTAACAGCACTGTATTATCTGTGTCCTGAGCAGTAAGATTCAGTGCCCCCACCCCCCAGAAAAAATGTTCTGTGTACACTGTTTAGTACATCAATTACCATCTATTACGTTAATGTGTTGTGCTATTAGCGCAGCTTTGTAAATAGGCTTGATTGTCCTCTAGTCTTAGTACAATTTAAAAGAGTTCATAACGACTCCCTATTAGCTCATTCCACAGTATGTATAAAACTTTATAAACTTCAGTCATATCCCCTGTTTGTATCCCAGCTACCAAATGCTGAAGCTTGATTTTACAGGATATCACTAATTATCCAAGACTTCCTCTCTGATTCTTTATCATATTGCATGAGCCTAACAGTTTCCATAACCAGAGGTTGATATACTAACCCACAT
The DNA here is from genome assembly GCF_901765095.1 of Microcaecilia unicolor. Classification (NCBI taxonomy): domain Eukaryota; kingdom Metazoa; phylum Chordata; class Amphibia; order Gymnophiona; family Siphonopidae; genus Microcaecilia; species Microcaecilia unicolor. Next base: position 139,052,951 of record NC_044033.1, read on the forward strand.
TATTTCACATAGGTTAATGGCCTTCTTTGCACAAAATTTGGCTACACAGGCAAATGTGCGGTGCATTTAAATTTCATGGAGGGCAGTTCCAAGATGGAGGCTGAGTAGCAGTGTGTGTGCAGTGCTCCTGTACTGGGGAAGACGAAAGCCCATTTATGGGAGATTCAGTTATGGTGTCTACTGGTATAGGCAAATATTTCCCACTATGCGAAAGCAACATTCACACCTCAGGAGGTTAAACAGCTCATGACTGCTGAGAAGGGTGAAGGCACCATTTTCAGCAGTGAGGAATCTTCCTTGCGGAGTCAGCACTGCTGAGCTTTCCTAATGTAGCTGATTCCTCATCTGACTACACGAAAACAGTAACGGAATTCAAACATGCGTGGGATAAACATAAATGAATCCTGTTCAGAAGGAATGGATCCTAAGGAGCTTAGCCGAGATTGGGTGGCAGAGCCGGTGGCGGGAGGCGGGGATGGTGCTGGGCAGACTTATACGGTCTGTGCCAGAGCCGGTGGTGGGAGGCGGGACTGGTGGTTGGGAGGCGGGGATAGTGCTGGGCAGACTTATACGGTCTGTGCCAGAACCGGTGGTGGGAGGCGGGGCTGGTGGTTGGGAGGCGGGGATCGTGCTGGGCAGACTTATACGGTCTGTGCCAGAACCGGTGGTGGGAGGCAGGGCTGGTGGTTGGGAGGCGGGGATAGTGCTGGGCAGACTTATACGGTCTGTGCCCTGAAAAGGACAGGTACAAATCAAGGTAAGGTATACACAAAAAGTAGCACATGTGAGTTTATCTTGTTGGGCAGACTGGGTGGACCGTGCAGGTCTTTTTCTGCCATCATCTACTATGTTACTATGTTACATGAGCCAGAGGCAGAACAAGTCAATCCCAGAATAGCGGATGATAAAGCAGTGGGGCCTTGCTCAGTGGGTAGAATATCAATATTAGCAGTCAGTGAAAGGAGTTCCTACAGCAATGACTTGTGACATGGTGTCCTTCAATGCCTCTTCTGGAAAGCGAGTGGTGAGATAGTTTCATTTTGTATGCTAGCTCATATAAGTGCAGTGTCATCGAAACCTGGGACTGTAACACTTGATGTATTGTTGGATGATGCAGTAGTGGGACTAAGAAAATCTCTAGTACAAAGAATGGATAGTATCCTTGCCCCCACACTCCTACTTCAGGCATTGGTTGAGAGAAATAAGAAGACCTTAATGTCTTTATCTACACTGATTGCAGAGGTTAAGAAACGTGATACTGATATTATAAAAGATCTTGTTATTGTACATAGAAGAAAATATTTCTTCACTCAACATGTAATTAAACTCTGGAATTTGTTGCCAGAGAATGTAGTAAAAGCAGTTAGTTTAGTGGGGTTTACAAAAAAGGTTTGGATAGCTTCCTAAAAGAAAAGTCTACAAGCAATTATTAAAATGGACTTGGGGAAAATCCACTGCTTATTTCTAGAATACAATACACTGGTCACTCAATGTGAATGTTTCAGGGGAAGTCTCATATAATCGCTCTGAATGGCAAATTCTGCTGCCAATTATATGCGATTGTTCTAATCATAGACAACCCCCTACCAACCACATAAAAACTTTTGTTTTTTCTTTTTTCTTATTTTCCTTTTCAATGTGTTCCACAATTGATCACCAACACTTGTGTATTTTCCTTTTCAATGTGTTCCACAATTGATCACCAACACTTGTGCAATTAAGTGACCACCATAAAAACAGTAGAAGTTTGACTCTCTCGCTTTGCGTTAATGTCAAAAACTTGCTTTACATAAATGTCCAAAGACACTTTAAACACTTATCTGTGTGTGTCTGTCTTGAGCGATCCCAGGAGCCCTTAAATAAGAAAAAAATAAGAAAAAAGAAAAAACAAAAGTTTTTATGTGGTTGGTAGGGGGTTGTCTATGATTAGAACAATCGCATATAATTGGCAGCAGAATTTGCCATTCAGAGCGATTATATGAGACTTCCCCTGAAACATTCACATTGAGTGACCAGTGTATTGTTTTCTACTTTCGTTAATTTTTGAGTGTCCTACACAGAGCAAGTAGAGTGCCATATTGAAGTCTTACTGTATTTCTAGAATAAGCAGCATAAAATGTATTGTAATAAAAATACTGGCTGACTCTATACTACCTACCACTAAGGGATCCTTTTACTAAGCTGCAGTAAGCACTAATTTACCGCAGCTTAAAAACGCTTACTGAGGGCCATGCTCAGGTGTCCTGCAGTAAGATCCCAATCTGTGCATGCAAACCACATGCTAAAAAATATATATTTTTATTTTTTTAGTGAGGGGGCATATCTGGGGGTGAAAAGTGGGCATTTCTGCACTAATCAGTTAGCAAATCTATATTACAGCACACTGATTAGCACAGAATTAGCGTGTGAGCCCTTACAGCCTACAAAACAGGTATCGGTAAGTGCTCACATGTTAATATTTTAATGCCTGCATGTTAATGGCAATATTAGCACATGGCTATCAATTCAAATAATGGAAAATCGACCATTTTATTGCTACAGTAAAAATGACCTTAGCGTGCAGTAAAGACATGCTAGAGATGCGTTAAGGCTACTTTTTACTGCAGTTTAGTAGAAGGGCTCCTATGTTTTTTATATACCAACAGCAAGTTGAGATATGCAGATTATACATATTTTAAATAAATAGTGATGAGCTTTATTTGAAGACTTCAGGCTTGAGGTCTGTGGAAAAGGGACATTGCTTGTGATCTATGCATGCAAGCATTATAAGATCTGGACACTATTCTTCAAATTTTGCAATGAAGTTTTCTTGAGGGTCTCATATTTTTATATTTCCAGAACATCTCAGGAAACCCAACAGCTTTTAAGTGTTTTGTTAAAACAGCATTTATTATGTCTGGCATATGGATTGTCTTGACCGAACTGACAGCCATCTTTTTGACTTAATGTACCTGCAGTTCGAGTTTGTTTTTCATTGTCGGTGTTGTTTGTATTTATGATTATGCATGTTTTGCTTGTTCCCGGCTTTGGATAAGGATAAGGGTGGATTACAAATAATAAATCTAATTTAATCAATATCTTTTCTTGGAATTTTCTTGTGGAGCCTCTTTTGTGTTCCATTTTCCATGCTTATATGTTGTCAATTATGCTAATCTTATATATATCTTTTACAACCGCCATTCAGCTAAAGAATTTCCTTGTTAATAAGTTTCCTCCCGGGTTTCTGGTTGAAGTGTGGGGTAAAGGATAGTGGAATGCTCCTTAAGATCTTACTTTGCCATTCTTATGGCCTTTCCTTTGCTATTTTTATTGAAGAAAATGTTTAGCTCTGGTTACTTGCGGACATTGCCTCCTCCTTTATTTTTCGAGCCTTCTTTCAGTCCACAATAGGATTACTTTTTGCTGTCTCTTATTTAAGTTCTATGGTTCAATGTTCAGCATGATTTAAATGGGCAAGAAAGGATTCTGCCCACTTAGACCACACTGAGTGGCTGCCAGTCAATATTCAGGGGCACTTAACCAGGCAGTGCAGCTGAATATTGGCTCTAACCACTTAAAACAAAAGTGGCCAGAACATGGGTGATCTGAGGGCGAAGATGGGGAGGAGCCAGAAGGTATGTGGTTACAGCGATATTCAGTGCACATATAGCTAACCAGGTAAGTAGCAGTCCTAAATTTGCTCAACTAGTTATCAGAGCACTGGCACTGAATATTGGCCAACACCTGTATAACTTCTGAACAGAGAGGCCTGATAGTTCCTGTGCTCTCCCCTCCCTCCCCATACCCGTGAAAATGAGCTGCAGTAATCTCTAGTAGTAGTACTAACTAGTCCTGTGATGTGAGACTACCACCAAAAGTCACAGCAGCCATTTTCTGACTGGAGCAGCACTGACAGGAGCAACTGAGGATCACTCCACACTATTCCCCTGGACCACCAGGGATAGTAAGATAGGCCTGGGCGGGGAGGCCTGTAGGTGATGAGTGCTTCTGAAAAGGAGACTGCTACTGCCAGGGGAGTTCAGGTGGGGAACTGCTACTATTCAGGCCCGCATAAAAGCCAATGGGCAGGACATGTCTGGTCATACCTAGATATTCAATGCTGATGTCTGAACATGAGACAACATTGAATATCTGGGTCTAATTTACCAGCGAAGGTCAGCGCTTAAAAAAACACTCTGACAGCTGGCGTCTACATACTGACTGGTATATATATATATATACTTTTCCTATATGGGCTGCTTATTTCTTGTCTTGTTATGTATTATTCAGATTTATGAGAATAAAATTAGAAATGAATGTGAAACCCACCCATGGGGTTTTGGGGGGGATGAAGGATTATTCTGTTGGAGTAAACTGGTTGGAGAGATAAAGGAAAGGGTTATTACTGACAGCTGGAATAAACTGCAAGCATAGGACGGCAAAAGATACAAGCTGTAATATAATACATTGGTTGGTAACTAGGTAAGTGTTCTACTCAGACTACAGGGAACATACACGTCTCAAATGCAAATAGTCCTTCTAAAATCACCACCATAACAAACATCATGATGTCTTGATCCTTGATGTGGAATGTGCTTTAGAAAACACTTTATTTTAGTAGTAGTAAGTATCTTTTCACAGACTTGGGTGATCATGGTCTATCACGTGACCATGATATCTTGGTAGGATGGCTGCTGTAGTCTGCTGTTGCTTTCTGCAATCCAAAGTATTCTGACTTTCCCAGAGAGTTTCTTATCTAGGAACTAGCCAGGTCAGCTGCAAGACCTGATAGATTCAGGATCATTTTGGTGGTGCCACTGGAGTAGGTCAGTAGTAAGAACATTTAATTTGTGGTGTTCTTAACACATACTTCATGTGTTGTACATCACTATACATATAAAAACTAAATTAAAAGATAGTGATTTTCAGGATATCTTATGGAGATGATAAACTTTTCTCACGAGGCCCATATTCAAACTTGCATTAGTGTTAGTGCCCTCATTTAACATACATTACTATTGGTGTTATCTAATGTTCATAAATGACACATGACAATGCAAATTAAGTATCAGTTCTGGATACTACATCAAACACTATTACCTAACAAGTTTAATATGGGCCAGTAAAAAGTATCCCATCCCAAAGGAGCTTGTAGCAATTGATAATAACCAGCCTTCAAACCCCCACACTACCACAAGAAGTAGCATTCTTTTGGTCCCTCCAAAATGTATTGTTTTTCATGCCCCTACATCTGTCTCTAGAAGGTTCTAAAGCTTAGATTGCAAACTTTCTGTGAACAAAGAGTAACTTACCTTGCGCTACCAATAAAAAGGTGTGACCTAATTCAAAGTAAATATTTAGGTGTCAATATTCAGCTGGCAGCAGTGAGCATTTTGCTGACTGCCGCCAGCGTTATTCCCGGATATTCAATGCCAGACCATGTCCAGGCTTCAGAATTGAATATCCAGTTTATGTTGTGCCGGCATTCGGAACTTTAACCGGCTATGGGTTGTTGCATAAAGATAGGACTGTTTTTTATGCAGTTCTATTATTCGGTTACCCTGGCTGGTTAAGTGCTGAATATTAGCACTATTTCCGGCTATGCGAAAGCTGCATTCACACCTCAGGAACTTAAACACATACTACGAACAATGATTGTTGACCAGCGGTAAAAATCAACTGCATTTACAGGCACTGAAACACTTTCTGTGAAGTGCTAATAAACTTACCGGCTGATATTCAAAGTGATTCACACAAGAGGTCACGCCAGCCATTTTCCATAGGCAGCTGCAAGGGACAGGAGCAAGTGGGCTTCGCTCCTGCTCCCGTCACTCCCACTGAATCACCAGGGTGCTAAGGTAGGCCTGGGGGAGGGGCGCCCCAAGGGGGAGGGGGTTCTCACTGCTGACAGCTGGAGGGAGAAGGAAGGAAAGCAGAGATGGCTGTTTTGCAGGCCAGAAGAGGGCTCCCGGTCGATATTCAGCTGGGCCCACATAAATACCTTATCTGGGCCCCAGCTGAATAACGCCCAGGACCCGCATCAGGTCCAGTGGCCCCTCCCTGTTAAATTAGCCCCAGAGATAGTGCCTGGACATGGCCTTGCACTTAATATCGGGGGTTAATTCTGTCCGCAGCTGTCAGCATTTTTAAAAAATGCACTTCATAGCATTTAGATTAAAAAAAAATGTGTCCATCTTCATACTATTTTTCCAATTTCAACTAAAAATCTATATAACCTTACCTTTGGCTTCTAATTCTAATTTCTTTTTCTTGGCCCATATATTATGATAGTTTTCGGCCATCATTTCTGCCATAGCCTTGAGGAAAGAAGTGATTTAGTTCATAATTAATAGCTGCGAAGTAAAAAGGGGAGCAAAAATTATAGATTTTTCATTAGAAAGACTATCAGCCAAAGGGATTTTTTTTAAATGAAAGCTATTTGATTCATAGTCATAGCAAATTAAATCTTTGAAATCAGGTCAGATTCTCAGACCCCCATATTGCACAAAAGTTTTCTTAGCACCTGCTTTCATGTGTGTATATGCTGAGGTAATTTTGTAGATGTGTACTACAGTGTAAAGCCCTATTCCATGTGGTCAAATTATTTATAAAATTACCCCTATAGTGGACATATTCAGCCGTCGGCAGTCAGCGCGTCTGCTCTCCGAAGTCAGTGTTAAGCCCGGATAGTCAGTGCTGGAATGTTTCCAGCAACTGGCATTGAATATTCAGGTTTACTTTGGCCGCTAAAAAGTTAACCAGCTATGCCAACGTTCGGTAACTGGTTAACTTTTTAACAGTCAAAGATAGGCCTGCTATTTAAGCGGCGTATTTTGACTGCTGAACATAGTCGATTTGGCATTGAATATCTTCATCAAACCAGTTATGTCACACGATACAGCCAGTTAGGAGGAGATTCTAAACATGGCACCTAAAAAGTCGGTGCCGAAATCAGTGCTGACTAAGCATATTCTATAATCGGCGCCTAGATTTAGGCGCCGATTATAGAATACGCTTAGTTGATATCTCAGCATCTAAATCTACGTGCATCCATTTACACCAATGAAAATGTGAACTAAATCCCAGCACATAGATTTACGCACACTGGACCATGTTCTATAACTACGGGTGTAAATTTCAGAATGCCCATGAAACACCCATTTACCTGCCCATAACCACGCCCCTTTTTGCCTGCGCATGTTAGAAGTTCAGTGCACTTTGTTATAGAATACATTTAGCGAGTTGTTTGCCTAAATTTTAATTAGTGCCAAATAGTTTTCATTATCGCTTGCTAAGTGCTGTTAGCAGCTAGCCACAATCTGGATATTCGGCGGGAGATAACTGGTTATTTCCTGCTGCACTTAAATTCTATTTAACTGGCTAGGAGTCATTCCTGGCCGGTTAAATAGTTTTGAATATTGGGGGGGGGGACAATATTTTAAATAGACACAAGCATAAAATACCTGTATTGTCTTGAGAGACTAGCATGGTTATATAAATCTAAAATTGCTTTCAATTAAAAAGTAATTATCGAAAACGATAGAGAAGCTAAATTCATTTTTTCCAAATAGCAGTAGATAGTGCCATTGAATATCCAGGTAGACTATTTCAGCATTATACAGATAAAGGACAATTCTATAATCTAGACATCCCTATTTAGATGTATATTACACACAAAGTCTAGAATACTAACACTTATGCACATATGTGGGCACAAAACCATGTAGATGCCAGCAGGATGCCTTATACAGTGTATATTTACAAGGGGGGGGGCGTATACAGGGGTGAAGCATGGGTAGAACATAGTTGGGGATCCCAGTGATGCACGTTCCTTCCACATCTAGGTGCCCCCACTTATGCCAGCTCTATGGCTTAGTGCGGGCACTGATACTGGATTACCTTGGACTACTTATATGGAGGCACTCAGGGAATTGCTTCTATAGTGCCAGGGTGGTCTGTGGGCAGAGCTGCAGTGGAGTTCACAGTTATCTCCTTAGCTAATAACTATCCAGACAGAGTTAAGGCAGCCTTTTTGTTGTCCCAACATTATTTGGTTTACTACAGTATCTGGATTCTGGTCTCAGTATTGATGCTACACAGAAAGCAGTGCCAATCACGGTCATCATTGAATCCAGATATTCAGCACTGGTCAATATCCGGGTAGTGTGTTTAATATCCAGATTTATTTTAGCCATGGCCGCCAGTGCTTAAAAAATTGCTGATTTATGAGACTGAATATGAGACAGTCTGCTTTTTATATTATGTTAAATAAATTATAGTTTGCTAAAAGAGTTACAACAATTAGCACTTAAGCCTGTATTGATGTTCTTCTGCTATTTTCCCCTCTCCCCTACTCTCCACCCATATCCCATTGAGAAATATTCTACCTTTTAATTTTATTAGCCATAACAATAACTTGCATTTCTATCACACTCTTAATTCAAACAGAATTCCAACATACTTCAGCAGTGCAATAAGGCAAAAGCCCTGTTGAACAGATACATTTCAGGTGCATGACGTGCAAGACATATTTCAAAAAGAGCAGGGTGATTGAACAATGGTTCATATTATTTACTGGCTCAGTATCAGTCAAATACCTCAGTGACACTTGCAAAATATTGGTCAGATCTGCTAACCGAATTGACTCATTTGGTCTTTTCCAACATGTAAAGCCACTTCAGACGGGACTCACACATGAGCATCAATGGCATAGCCACACTGGGACTGGGGGGTCTGGGACTCCCAATTTGAGTTTGGGCCCCCAAAATTTGATGGCTTGGCTGGCAGGAGTCACCAAGCCCCACCAGTAGAAGCTTTCGTGTGACGATATTCACCACCGTGCTGCCTGCCCTGTATATTGGGTGAGCATGAGCCTAGGCAGCTGGCTGGATTTTTTCTGCCTATCACTGTTTGCTGCTGTGCATATACACAGGTGCCCCACCCCCAGCCTCAATTGCTGGCTTACCCTCACTGCCACACTTACTCTTCTGCCCAAGTCCATGGCAGCAACCACATAGGAACCGAAACTTCCCTTCACTTCCTTCCCTTCCCAACTAGGTAAGCACAAATGAAATGAAGCCATCTGCGGGGCCAGAGCCCTGTGTGCACCACTGCCAGTTTCCTTCCTCCTCCTCCCTCCACGAAACAGCAAGTTACATCACGGAGGGAGGAGGAGAGAGACCGGTGGCAGCCCTCACAGGGCTCTGGCCCCGCAGATGGGTTCATTTAATTTGTGCTGATCTAGTCAGGCGGACATCAGCAGGAAAGGGAGACAGGCAGTTCCTATTTGATGTTGCCACCATAGATGTGCGCAGACAGTGGCCAGGAGCAGATCTTATTGAAGAGGGAGTGGAGTGGAGTGAAGTGAAGCACAGAGAGGGGGAGGGGAAGAGAAACAGATGGCGTGATTGTGGGGTAAGGGGATGAGAGATGGGTCAAAGCTGCATGGTGGGGGATGGGGAAAGAGAGACAGGACTATTGGGGGGGATAGACAGAGATGGATGGAGGGGGCAGAGAGAGAGATGGAGAAATGGTGGATGCCAGAGGATGAGAGATGGGTGATGTTATATGAAGATGAAATAGAGAGAAGCAATGGGGGCTGAGAGAGACAAAGGGGCAATTTTGAATTGCAGAAAAGAGAGACAGGCAATGTTACATGGTAGGGGATGAGAGAGACAGAGGGGCAGTGTTCAGTGGGGGCAAAAGAAAGAGAGACAGAGCAGATCCTGGATAGCCGGGAGAGAGAGAAAGAGAGAGGGGAGATGCTGCAAGGGGTTGGGGTAGGAGCAGGGGGCAGAGAGAGGAGATGACACATGGTAGGCAGATAGAAAAACAGGAGATTATGGATGGAGGAGAAGAGTGGAGATACTGGTTGGTGGGGTGTGAAGAAAGTGTGTTTTCAGCCTGTAAAATGTATTGAATATTTTATTGCCTGAATTAATTCTGAGTATTTCTGTAGTTTGGCCAACAGATGGTGCATGTTTATGCTTAAAGCTGTTACAGAGGACTGACTTCTCATTCTTTTAGTTGGCACACAGATACTAGAAATTGCCTGTAATGATGTAACCAGTTTTTATTTGAAACTTGACTGTTCTGGGCTCTGATTGGCCTAGAGTTTGAAATTATCCAGCAGATGCTGGCTGTTGTTTCAGTCTTAGCCCAGGAGGAAAGAGAGACTGATCTCTTTGTGAAGCTCTGTGAATTATATGTCCTGAGCTTCCAGGATACTGTTTAGACAGTATATAGATGTTTAGTTAGTGTTATAATTGATCCATATTTCAGTTACCTGTTATTGTTTACTGAATGCATATTTTTTTGTTCATTGTTCCAGTTTGACAATAAACCTGTTTAGTTTGTTGACTCTGCTGTCTGGACTGATAAAGAACCCTGGTGGTTTGTGTCTTAGGTCTGTGAGTGCTTTCTGGGAACTGTGGGACAACTGGGAATGTAGCCCCCAGTAACCTATAAATCAATAAGGATAATTTGAGAGTGGGAGACTTGCCCAGAGGTGGTTGTGACCCAGTCGGTGGGAGGAGGGTGCTAGTATAGAGCACAAGCGGCAGGTACAGGCAGACCTGAGCTGTGCATATACCCTCTAAGTGGCCGTGGGGTAACTTTAGGAGGTTGGATAGGCATTTAACGACATGGGGGTTGGATAGGAGAAGCTGCATGGCTGAGAGAAGAGATTATGCATGACAGGGGGGAGAGAGAGGCAATGCTGCATGACTGGGGAGAGGGAAAAGAGAGAGAGAAGAGATGCTGTATGGATGGCATGAAAAAGAGAGAGACCCACAGACAGGAGATGTTGTATGGCTACGTGGAAAGAGGGAAGAGTTGGTGACAGACTGGGGAATTAGAGATGCAAAAGGGGAGAGCCTGAGTGAAAGAGATAGAAAGCTGTCGGTAGATGCAGGTTAAAAAATGTGGAAGGGGGGGATGAAGACTGGATACTAAGAATGAAATAAATCTGAGCGGACAGAGAGGCAGTAAAACAGAAGAAAGCTGAATGGAAAATATCAATGTCAGAGATCGATGTATTGGAAGAACTGAAGAAGATACAAAGAAAGAAAACTGATAAATGAATAGGAGACTCTGGAAAGAGTTATGGGAAGACAGGAAAAGAGTAACTAGAGAATACGACCTGCAATTAAAAAAATTAAATGGACTGACAACACAGGTAGAAAAAATAAATTTATTTTTAAATTTATGGTGAAATAATGTGGAATGATAGTCTATATTAAAGTTAATAAATAAAAATAAAAGAAAACAAGAAAATAAAGTGATACCTTTTTATTGGACTAAATACATTTTTGACTACCTTTTGGAGGCCAAAATCTAAATTCTTCGGGTAAGTAAACTAGCCTGATCTGACAAAAGAGGTTATGGCCTCTGAAAGCTAATCAAAAATGTATTAAATTAGTCAAATAAAAGTATCACCTTAATTTCTCTTATTTTTATGTATTAATTGTTGAAATTTCATGAGTAGAACGTGTTCATTTTTATGTTTACATCTGCTGTCCTTATATTTTGCACAGTAGAGAAGGAAATGCGTTACTGTTTCTAGTTCTCTAGTGTTATACTGTATACAGAATCCAGCTACTTAGGGCTTTAGTTTAATTTCCTGTTTACATATTTGTATCTTTAGTTTGTGGGCATTTATCCCATGCTTAGTGAGGGTCTGTGTGAAAAAAGCCAGTTATTCTGATAGCATTGAATGCTTATGTAGAATCAATTTGTAGTAATCCAGCTTGTTTAGTAGGTATATTAATGTTCTTGTGTCCACTGATATGTTTACAGCGTTACCTTTTCCTTGTTAGGCCTTTGTTTTGTGACTCTTGGAAATAAGTGCTATGATGGTACAGTAGATTTGCTCCTACTTGTTTTAAAAGTATTTCCATGTAATTTCATTCAGTGTCCCCCTGGTCTTTGTGCCTTTAGAAACAGTGAAAAATCGATTCACTTTTACCCATTCTACACCACTCTGGATTTTGTAGACCTCAATCATATCTGCTTCAAAGGTTTCCTATTTAGGAGTATACAAAGCACTATATGCCTAGTGCCCCCCACCACCATGTTAACTCTAGCCCCCCACCCCCCAAAAAAATGTCAGGTCCAACTACACCCCTGGATATGCATATGCTTCTTTCAAGCCTATTCTATAAAGAAAAGTTGGTGTCTACAGCTGTTGTACATGCCCAGGCCTAGATATTAGAGCATGAACAAATTGTAGTATTCTATCAATTACACATGATTTTGTACGCTCTGCCCAGTCTTCACCCAAACTCTACTCAACCACACGCCCACCCCATAGGCAATCAAAACACATTTTTCTGCTAATTGGTACTCTATAAAAGGTCATTAGATTGTAAGCTCTTTGAGCAGGGACTGTCTTTCTTCTATGTTTGTGCAGCGCTGCGTATGCCTTGTAGCGCTATAGAAATGCTAAATAGTAGTAGTAGTAGTAGTCATTTACACGTGTAAGTGGTCACTTATGCATGAAAATGACTAGAATTCCACCATTTATATGAATTTCTTGCTCCTTTTACAAAGCCACAGTAGCAATACCCAGCACAGCAAATGCGACAAAGTTCATTCAGTTCCTATGGGCTTTGTTGAATTTGCCGCGCGGGAATCACTACTGCGACTTTGTAAAAGGAGCCTAAAATTACCACAGTATGAGGGGGTCTTTTACTAAAGCTTAGCGCAAGTCAGTGCCGTAGAGTGGGCGGCTGACACCCGGGGCGGGTTGCCGCTGCGCACCCCCCCCCCCCCCCGGGTGCAGCATGGCACACCCCCCTCGGCGCGCGCACCCTCCCCCTTTCCTGCGCGCAGACCCCCCCCCCCCCCCGGATTGCATTCTTACATGCATTGAGAAGCAAGGAGCGGGCAGGAGGGCCGATCCGCCCCCGAGTGCACGTCGCTGGGAGCTGCGTCGGCTCCACTGGTTCCCTGCTCTCTCTGCCCTGGAACAGGAAGTAACCTGTTCCGGGGCAGAGAGAGCAGGGAACCAGCGGAGCGGACACACCCCCCAGCGGCGTGCACCCGGGGCGGACCGCCCCACCGCCCCCCCTTCCTACGCCACTGGTGCAAGTTATCTGCAGCAGGGCCCATAGGATTAAAATGGGCCCTGCTGCAGATAACAAGCTAACCTTAGTAAAAGACCCCCTGAGTGAACAAAGTATTGAGTGGGGCTTTTTACTGGTGTCAAAACAAAGATTAATTTTATACTGAGAGCTGAGCACACATACTCGCGAATTCTATAAAAATCGCTAAAAATTGTGCCTGCAAATTTGGTGTCTGACCAATTTGCACGCACAATTTAATTGAATACTGAGTTAATTAGTACCAATAATTGGCTTAAGCAATTATTGGCATTAATTAGATATAATTAAAATATACTTGCGTACATTTAAGTGTGAGATCCACTCCTGAATTTTACGCACGAGTTCAGAAAGGGGGTGAGGAAATTGGAGAGTTATGGGTGGAATAGGGGTGTTCCTAAAATGTATGCGGGTTATTATAGAATAATAGGGATACGCACCCATTTTAGGCGCAAAGATTTGCACCACATTTCAGTGGGTGTGATGGCCACGCCTAAAGTTAGGCACGATTCTCAGGTGTATGCGATATTATATAAACCACGCCTAACTTTAAGCACGGTTTATAAAATAGTGCTTTTGTTGGCACTGAATGTTTTGGCATAATACATAGAATTCACCCCGTAGGACACTTATTTTAAGCCTATTCTGTAAAGAAAAGTAGGCGCCTATTTTTCTTTACAGAATTGTACTACAAATGGCAGAGAATGTGCCTACATCCAGGCATGACCACTTATACCAGCCCTAAAGCTGATGTAAATGACCAAACCTAGATGAGTTCATGAATACACATTAATATTCTATAATTTATAAATGTACATTTGCACTCTGCCCAAATTTCACCCATCTGCATGCGCATTGACAAAGTACATGTCATCAAAGCCTGGTGCATATTTTCCACTAGCTGGTGTTCTATTAAAGCTTATTAGTATGCGTAAAGTATCCACTTATACACGTAAATGATTAGAATATTAACATTTATCCACCTTTTTGCCACCAAATACTAGGCAGTTCTTTACAGAATAACCCCTTTAATTCCGTATAATTTCCAAGAGCAAATAGGTTAGGTAATTCCACAACAGGTTGGCTAACTTGTATGGCAGATATACACATAACTTGCACCAGTTTTCCATGGAACAGTATGCTTACAGAAAAATAAAAAACCCAAACAGTTGTAATATGACTTACATGCAGATCTCTAGAAAGAGTAACATTGCTCAAGTCGATTGGCCGAGGGCTGTAACCATGGGTCGTATCTATAGAAATCTGAATGACAAATATGCAAAACAGCAATGATGACTACAGATAGAAAGAGGGTTACAGAAACCATTTTTGTGCAACTTAGTTAAGTCATCAAATAAGAACCGAAAGATGATGTTTTGTCACATCCAAGTCACATTTTTATCATATGGTCCCTTAAATGGGACAGTGTTTGCCAATAAGAACATTTCTTGTATTTTTAACATTTCTTTAAAATTCTTTTTCATTTCTTCTATTCTTTAAAACGATCAGGGCACAGACTTCTACGCTCTGTGCCCTGATCGAGGCCGGACAGATTCAGCTTCACAAATTGGAGAACAAGGCCAGTGCTGGGCAGACTTCTATGGTCTCTGTCTTGCCATCATCTACTATGTTACTATGTTAAATCTCACTCACTGTCCAACAACTGATTCTCTTCTCCCATGTATACAGAAAAATGAATGACTATATTCACTTGGGAACTGTAAGGCTCATTTTTAGTTTTCTTTGAACTCACTCCAAACACCTAAAGCCAACAAGAAAAAAAAACACCCCAAGTACTGTATATACAAAGAGATTTCACAAAGCACTTTTCTCCTTTCTATTATGCCTCTACTGTGCTCCAAATATGGTCTGGAATATGCTTCAAATGTGTTTGTTTCTTACAGGGTAATAACTTAAGGCCTGATATTCAAAAAGACGTGGTTGGTTCTGAAGCCAACTGCATAAATCGGTTTATGATTTTAATATTCCTCCAAAGTGTATCATTTTTATGCACTGAACATACTATTGCAAATTCTACACTTAAAAATTGTGTGTGACCAGTAGGCAGGATTATGGGTGACCTAGAAAATGAATACCACATTATTCACAAAATTCAACTAAATACTTTATTCTTTTAAATTAGGCCTAACTACAAATTGATAAATGGCAGTGCAGGATGCTTAATCTCACCAATTCACTGCTTCATTTTGGCAGCTTCTCCTGGTCTCTCTGCCATTTAAATTTCAAAATATATCCATGTGATGGTGAACCCCTTGTCTAAACTTCTCCACCCTTTAAATTGCAAAATATGCTCCCCCCCCACACACACACACACATAGGTGGACCTTTCTCTCCTTCCCTCCCACCCTAAAAAGATGAAATACTATCTCCACATGCTGGTGTAGAAATCAACTGGTACAGCAGAATCTTCTCTTCCAACCTCCCTCCCCTTCAATCCCTATTCCTCCTACTACTCTGCAAAGAGAAAGAACCCAGCCACCTCCTAAAGGGAGGCTGGGCACAACCGGGCCGATGGCCAGCGACTTTAGGGAAGGGGAGGGGGCGGGGAGAGGAGGACCCAGGGAAGAGGGAGAGGAACCAGGCAGACAAAGGGTTAAGGCAGGGAAAGGGGGGAGGGAGGGGAGGGAAGAGAATAAAAGGAAAGGAAGAAAGAGGAACCGCCCTCGGAAACCCCAGACGGCCAGGTGTAAGCAGCGCTGTATAATGCCCCTGTATAAGACACTAGTAAGGTCTCACTTAGGGATACTATACAAAGGTGTGCTAACAGATTTAGCATGTGCTAATGAATGATGGCAATATTTAATAAATTAAAGCACAAAAATAATGCTTAAATCAAGGTGTCCTGTTATAGAATGAGGGGGTATGTTACTATGTATGTTACACCCTGTCTTTTCACAAACTGAGGAGTGGTAAGGGAGGGAATCCATATCATCTGTGTCCTCAACTCCAAACTGTCTGACCTCTTCTTTCCCCCCTATACTTCATGCAGTTCTCTGTTATGGAGGTAATTTTTAAATGACTTGAGCATTCTAGACAGTACTTGATGTGCTCAAATACACTTCATAGAAACATAGAAAAATGAAGGCAGATAAAGACCATGAGGGGCATAATCGAACGCCCATCTCCATGGGTGTCTTTCTCCGAGGACAGATACGTGAAGGGCGGGTCAGACCGTATTTTCGAAAAAGATGGGCGTCCATCTTTTGTTTCAATAATATGGTTGGTGCCGGGCAAATGCATCATATTTGGGCGGATTTGAGCTGGGTGGAATTGTTTTTCAGCGATAATGGAAACCAAAGGCACCCAACTCAAAAACGAATAATTCCAAGACATTTGGTCATGGGAGGGGCCAGGATTCGTAGTGCACTGGTCCCACTAACTGAATGGAAAAAGCCCTTCCCTTACTA
Source organism: Microcaecilia unicolor (assembly GCF_901765095.1). NCBI lineage: Eukaryota > Metazoa > Chordata > Amphibia > Gymnophiona > Siphonopidae > Microcaecilia > Microcaecilia unicolor. The sequence continues at coordinate 139,069,458 of NC_044033.1, forward strand.
ATCTGGAAAGGAACGGGCATGCATGAAGGAAATTGAATGCAAATGAGCTGCTCGTTGTTAGCTCATTTGCACACGATTTCCTTCCTAAGGAGGGTGCCCGAACTGCCCAGATGACCACCGGAGGGAATCAGGGATGACCCCCCCTGAGTTCCCCAGTGGTGATTAACCACCTCCCACCCTGAAAAAAACAATGTTTCAAACTTTTTTTCTTTTTAGAGTATGTCCTTTGTTATGCCTCTGTCCCTGCAATGGCAGTTAAAGATGTCCTTCCCTCCAAGGGCAGTTGACAACATCCAAAATGCCTCCAACACCTCATTATTTATTTACTTGGATTGTGGATCACAAGTACTAGCAGTGGGATTTGAAACAGCCACCTCTAGATTGCCAGACCAGTGCACTAACCACTAGGCCAGTCTGCCACTCCTCCACTCCACTTCCTTGAAATTTGGCTGTCCCTGCAGGGGGGCAATTCAGGATGTCCAAAATGTTTGAAAGAAGGGCGTCCATGCCTTCGTTATGCCTCTGCTGACACACACATATCTTCCCCGCCCAGGGATCTACATACTGCCCCCCCCCCCCCCCCCACAGTGATGGCCAAATTTCAAGGAAGTGGCGTGGAGGAATGACAGACTGGCCTAGTGGTTAGAGCACTGGTCTGGTAATCCAGAGGTGGCTGGTTCAAATCCCACTGCTGCTACTTGTGATCCACAATCCAAATAAATAAATAAAAAGGGTGTTGGAAGCATTTTGGACATTCTCAACTGCCGTTGCAGGGAAGGACATCTTCAACTGCCGTCGCAGGGAAGGATATACTCTTAAAAAAAAAAGTTTGTAGTTGTTTTTTTTCGGGGTGGGAGGTGGTTAATCACCACTGGGGAAGTCAGGGGAGGTCATCCCTGATTCCCTCCAGTGGTCATCTAGGCACTTGGGGCAGTTTTGGGGGACTTGTTCATGAGAAAAAAAGAGTCCACAAAAAGCGGCCCAAATTCTCGCTTCTGCCGCCCTTCTTTTATCCATTATCGGCCGAGGGCGCCCATCTCTCTTCAGCCAATAAACATGCCCCAGTCCCACCTTCACCACGCCTCCAACACGCCCCCGTCAACTTTGTCTGTTCCCACGACAGATTGCAGTTGGAGACGCCCAAAATCGGCTTTCGATTATACCGATTTGGGTGCCCACGGGAGAAAGACACCCGTCTCCCGATTTGGGTCGAAATATGGGCGTCTTTCTCTTTCGAAAATAAGCTGGCATATGGCCTATCCACTCTGCCCATCCATGCCATCTATTCTCCCAAGCAGTCCCTTAGAGATTTGATGTACTTGCCCTAAGCTCTCTTGAATTCAGATACTGTTTTCGTCTCTACTGCTTCCACCAGGAGGTTGTTCCACAAATTCACCACCCTACCATGAAGAAGTATTTCCTCAGATTACTTCTGAATCTATCCCCTTTCACATTCATCCTTTGCCCCCTTATTCCAGAGCTTCCTTTCAATTGAAAGAAACTTGCCTCCTCTGCATTTACGTCACATAACCATTTAAATGTCTCTATCATATTCCCCCCTCCCACCTTTCTTCCAAAGTATACATATTGAGATCTTTAAGTATGTCCCCAATATGCTTTATGACAAAGACTACTAACCATTTTAGTAGTTGCCCTCTGGACCGACTCGATCCTGTTTATATCTTTCTGAAGTTGCGGTCTCCAGAATTGTACACAATATTCTAAATGAAGACTCACCAGAGTTTTATACAGGGGCATCATCACCTCATTTTTCCTACTGGACATTCTTCTCCCTATACACCCAAGCATCCTTCTAGTTTTTGCCATCACCTTTTCTATCTGTTTGGCCATCTTAAGATCATCATTTACAATCACACCCAAGTCCCACTCCTCTCTCATGCACAAAAGTTCTTCACCCCTAAACTGTACTGTTCCCTTATTTCTTTGCAGCCCAAATAAATGACCTTGCATTTTTTAGCAATAAATCTAAGCCACCAAATTCCAGACCATTCCTCTTGCTTCACTAAGTCCTTCCTCATGTTATCCACATCTACCCTACAGGGTAATATTTTGGTAAAATCCGCAAAGAGGCAAACCTTACCATTCAGCCCTTCAGCAATATCGCTTACAAAAAATGTTAAAAAGAACCGGCCAAAGAACCAAACCTCATGGCATAGAGGCCAGCTCTGTGGGTGCTTGCGCACCCACAACATTGAAGAAACTTCTTGACTGTGTTCAGGGAGATCTAATTTCTGTTGGCTTTAGCACCCCCCCCCCCCCTATAATTTTGAAAGTTGGCTCCTATGTCTTGCAGCACTCCACTGCTAACATCCTTTTCCTCAGAATGAGCTCCATTTACCGCTACCCTCTGTCACCTTCCACTCAATCAGTTCCTAACCCAGTCAGTCACTTTAGGGCCCATACCGAGGGCAATCAGTTTATTAGTCATCTATACAGTAGTAATGTATTTTATAAACTATATAACTACTTAGTTGATTTGTCTGTATTCCGCTGAAACAAGGCCCCCCAAATACCCCTATATGTGGATTTCATTAAAGTATGTGCTTTCTTATAATTACACATATTTTTATTCATGTACCCCATTAGGTAATAAAACAGGATTTATGTGTGAAAAAACCATTTACAAAATTATTCCCTGGGCTAGAGAATGAGCATTGCATGGTGTACGATTTGCACTTATGGAGTTTATTTTCAAAGCATTTGGATGTCTCAAAATGTCCAAATAGGCATCCATGTGCTTGAAAAGTTCAAATCCAGATTTTGCAATGACAGAAGAGAGACATCCAACATTGCAGTATATCTAAATAGCAAGGGGGAGTGTTGTGGGCATGTTTTGGGTGGGACCATGGAGGGACCAAAAGAATGACTTCCAATAGTGATAATTGAACAGGAAGAAACATCCAAGTAAAAAAAAAAAGGGTGTCCTAAGTTAGACCTGTTTCCATCATGTCCAGGGTATAAAAATGTTGCCCTAATTGAGTAGTTGACCACTGGAGGGATTAAGGTATGTTCCCTCATGAATCCCCCAGTGGTTTCTGTCCCCCTTCCTCAACCCTGAAAGCAATACCTGAAAGGGAAACTGGGTAATGTTAAGATATAATGTAGCTAGAGACCCCCACTGGAATAGTGGAGGGGTGAGCCATAGAGATAAGGCTACTAGAGACATTGGCCAAGTCAGAAATCTGATGGCTAGCATAGCTAGGAGCTTGCTGGAAAAGCATGGCCTAGTTTTTAGCCCAGATTGTGGCCTAAATAATCTAGACTGGAAAAGTTAGTTCAGGAAAATATGAAACAAAATGGAAATCAGAAAACAAAATGGAAACTCTAAAGTGTCAGTTACAAAGTGGATTTTCCCCTATTTCCCCATCTGAGTTAGAAAAAACTTGTTTATCTGAAGATAATGCCAGGTGCAAAGAAAATAGGGAAGTAGCTGTCCAAGAGGGGAGGGAGTCTTTCCTGTGAGCATCCTTGTGGTCAAGCAAGTTTTGGGTAAACAACCCTTAACATTGAGGTGAATGTGATTCCATTAGTTTGAATAGGGCCAAGGGGTATAAAAGGCAGGGAGATTTTGGGCCTGTTAGAAGATCTCCTGATGTGCTAGATTGAGGTGCTGTCCGTCCGGCTGATCACCCCATCTGCTTGTATACCTGATCTTGCTGTATTATTGTGGTAAGCTATAATAAAGCTGATTATTCTTGCAACTTGTTCCCTCACTTTTTCCTATAGAATATTTAGAGACGTAGTTAATCTCTTGGGGTAAAAATGGTTAGTGAGATAATACCTAAGCACACATATACTGGTTGGGAGTCAGATAAGCGCCAACACCTCATAGATGACAGCCTTCAGGGGAACCTCTCTGGTAGATGGCTAGCTTGCCAGCCTACCACAGAGGGTCTTCATGGGTCCATCCAACCCTAATTAAAAACAGTAAGGGAACTCAAATCCCAACTACAGGCCTCTTTTACTAAACCGCGCTAGCGATTCCCACATGGCAAATGTGATGCAGCCCATTCAAAATAAATGGGCTGCAGTGTATTTGCCGCACCGGGAATCACTAGCACAGTTTAGTAAAAGAGGCCCTAAATCTGTTCCCTAGCAGGAGAAAAATCAGCCCCAAAGAAGTGTTGCTCACATTGCCCTCCAGACTCAGTCTATGCTCCACCAGGAGTCTGGAGTTACAGCCTTCCCAGGAACAGTCTACTCAGAGTTACTGCACCAGGTCACATATCTGTGCCATCTGCTGGAGCCAGATAAATACTGAGGAGCTGAAGGCAGTACCAGCAACCTATAAGGGGAATGAAGTTGACTCTGAGATTTTTTTTTTCTGTGGCTCCATCTGCTGGTATGGGACATAATCTACTCATCTGGACCGGTCTCACATAGATTATAACTCAGTTCAAACATTGTTGATGGCTGTGTGTCATCAAATGGAATAAATAAATAACATTAGAAAATGATGCAAGTAAAACAACTCCTGAAACCAAACTGAATGTTCTATTCATTTCTACAGAGTCATGTCAGATATCAAATGGATGTTACTCAAAAGATGAAATGTTTGATCCAACACTTGCCTGACTTGACTGGGAAATGCGACGTGTTCGATTGTACAGAGCCATGTTGTCTCCTTCCCTTGTTCTATCAATGCTCCACCCCCAAGCAAGCACTGTTTTCAAAGACTCTTTGATAGGCCAGCGATATATTTCTTTTTCCTAAAGGAAGCACATACAAGACAGAATGATAATACTAAGGGCTTGATTTTTTAGGGCTTTTATCTTCCATACTGAGAAAATGTCTACAAGAGCTTTACCTGGGGCTCAAAACTGCTCTCCTCGTGATGATAAAGGGCCAGATGCACAGAGCTCACCTTGCTTGCAATGTTTGCTTTAAACCGGTTGTAGCTGGTCTAAAGCAAACATTATTTAGTGTCTAATGCACAAAGGGGTTCTGAGTCCCTTTTACTGTTCGCCATAGCAATTACCGATCACTGTATGCAAATATATTACAACAAGCTCATCAGTATTAAAATGAAAATGGTATGCGATGCACAGAAAGGAGCGCCTACTTTTAACAAGCTAGATTTTATAGCACATCAGGAGCAGGCAGGAAGGAGCCCTTCTCATCCAAGCTTGCAACTCCACAGCTGATCCCCTGTCCTTCTTCCTTAAGCCTCTGCCTCCCAATCTCCCCCCTCCCCAAGCCTGGTGCAAGGAGCCCTTCCCTCCTTCCGGGGCTCTACTGACCTTTATTTTTCCTGGTTCTCCTTCTCGCTACCTCACAACTGCATACACACCAGAGTTTCAGCTTCAAAACACACCCAAGCCCCTGCTGCTGTCTTTAAAAACTGGATGGCTATACAGGTCCCCCACCAAAACAGGCAGCTGCAGGAGCTCCAAATATGTCCCAAAGATGAACGTAAGCTCATTTCTGTGCAGGAGCTCTTCCTCCCCCCCCCCCCCCCCCCCCCCCCCCCCCCCCCCCCCCATGTCCTGGAAACAATTGTTCTGTGCATGTGATAGGCACTTCCAGGGGCCGATGCACAAAGTTCGCTGTTAAATTTTCCATGCATGTCATTTGAATGCCACCCCCTTTGTGCATTGGTCACTGTTTGCAAGTTGGTAAGTTCACCTGTGGCCTCCGTATTTAACGGGGTGACCTTTGTGCATCGACCTCTAAGTTGCAAGAGGGTGCTATATTTAGCTAATGGACATAAAGGGGCACCCCTGGGGACAGAGGGAGCCATGGAGACAAAGTAGGCTCAGGATTTTGATTTCCAAATCCTCTTGCACACTTTCCCTTGTAGACCCTCTTTGCAGAAAAAGCAGATGCAAAGTTAATGGCTATCCTGCACCTCATATTTCTGAAGGGAAACTACATAGGCGGTCCTAACTTTATCTGGTTAGTTATCTGGATAGTGGACTCAATGTCTAAACTCAATCTGGATTCCAGTGCTGAATGTTCAGATTTATTTCAGCTGTAGCAGCTGGCATTTAAAAAAAAAGATGAATTTTGACCCAATAATCTTTATGTAACCTACATTTAAATATTTATTTCTGTTCAAATAGTGTTCGTAGATTGTAAAATCTAAAATTTAGGAGTTCAGTATTGAGAAGCACATGCAGGCAGCATAAGTACATAAGTAATGCCATACTGGGAAAAGACCAAGGGTCCATCGAGCCCAGCATCCTGTCCACGACAGCGGCCAATCCAGGCTAAGGGCACCTGGCAAGCTTCCCAAACGTACAAACATTCTATACATGTTATTCCTGGAATTTTGGATTTTTCCAAGTCCGTTTAGTAGCGGTTTATGGACTTGTCCTCTAGGAAACCGTCCAACCCCTTTTTAAACTCTGCTAAGCTAACCGCCTTCACCACTTTCTCCGGCAACGAATTCCAGAGTTTAATTACACGTTGGGTGAAGAAAAATTTTCTCCGATTTGTTTTAAATTTGCTACACTGTAGTTTCATCGCATGCCCCCTAGTCCTAGTATTTTTGGAAAGCGTGAACAGACGCTTCATATCCACCTGTTCCACTCCACTCATTATTTTATATACCTCTATCATGTCTCCCCTCAGCCGTCTCTTCTCCAAGCTGTATAGCCCTAGCCTCCTTAGTCTTTCTTCATAGGGAAGTCGTCCCATCCCCGCTATCATTTTAGTCGCCCTTCGCTGCACCATAACCGTACCATACCGTACCATAACATAACATACAATAGTATTTGTATACTGTTCTAACTGTGAAGTTCTAAGCAGTTCACAAAACTCATAAGCCCGGACAATCCAGACAATTTTGGGTTGGCCCGGACAATTTTGGGTGGGCCTAAACCAAAGGTGGGTGGACATAGAATTCACCCCCCCCCCCCCCATCCCCCTCTGGTTTGCTCCTCTCTCCACCCCTCCCTGCCCACAAACCCCAAATATTAAATACTTGAGCTGGTGGGGATCCACAAACCCTGCCAGCTGAAGATTTCCTCCTCCTTCTCGAGGAGCCAGCACTCTTCCAAACAGCAGCCAGCAGCACTTGCCTCAAACTGATGCTGCTACCAGCAGGCCATGCATGCTCTGTGCTTTTGTATGTGCAAAAACTGAGCATATGCAGAGGGGGCAGTCTCAGCGTCAGCTCAAGGCATTTGCTACTAGCTGACATTTGGAAGAGCGAGGGCTGCCCAAGGAGAAAAAATCTTCAGCTGGCAAAGTTTGGGGATCCCCACCAGCCACAGCAAGAATGTCACAATTTTGGGTGGGCCTGAGTCTAAAGTGGGTGGGCCCTGGCCCACACAGGCCCACCTGTGGCTACGCCACTGGGACAATCACCCAGGAATTACAACATAAGTTAAATATCAAACAGTAACTCTAATTATATAGGTAGGATAAACTTCTGGAAAAGGTAAGTCTCCAACTGGAATCAAATCCACTGAAAAATATCCTAATTATGATTAGGATGCTTGATGTGGAGGGGAATTTTTGATACAACATCTAAGTCTGACTTCGGATTTATAGCTCAAAATGTCTAGAATCCAAGTACAGAATATAGCGATTTTTCAAACAGCAAGTAAAAAACACACAAAATCAAGCCACTGGAATGTAGGAAGAACCAGCATTCTTAGTAGACTGGCCACACAAGACATCCCAGTGGACTTCACATAAAAGCTCCCAGGTATACATCTCAAACGTACACCATTAAATTGTATAGTGAGCCCTCCAAAGCCCACCAAAAAACTATTATACCCAACTGTACACACCTACAATAGCTTTTATGGCTGCAGGTGTCACCTATATATGGATACAGTAGGTTTTTGGTGGGTTCTGGGGGGGGGGGGGGCTCACACTTTCCACCACAAGTGTAACAGTTAGAGTGGGATATGGGCCTGGGTCTCCTTCTCTACAGTGCACTGCTTCGACTACTAGACTACTCCAGGGATCTGCTTGCTTCTCCAATAGGACACGCTATAACATCTGAGGTTGTCATAGAGGTTGGTATATACTTTTTCCATCACATCTTTGGGTGGTGGGAGGGGGTCATTGACCACTTGGGGAGTAAGGGAGATCATGCCTTAATCCCTCCAGTGGTCATCTGGTCACTAAGGGCATCTTTTTCTGACTTAGTCATGATAAAAACATCTAGACCTAAACATTTAAATTGTAGCCCTGGATGTTTTGGCTTTGTTCCATTAGGCAGAAAAATGTCCAAGTGTTAGAACACCCTAATCCTGCCCCCCAAAAACATCCCTTTGTGATTTGGATGCACTGCAGATGATCTGTATAGATAAATGTCTGCAAAATAGGTTTCAAAAATTGCAATCTGAACATTTTGGAAATGTCCTACTGTTGCTTTATACTGCTTTTTAAACATTTTTCTCTTTCAAAAATGAGCCCCATATTATCATAATAAATGACGGAAGATAAAGGGAAATGGGACTTGATATACCACCTTTCTGAGGTTTTTTGCAACTATATTCAAAGTGCTTTACATACATTCAGGTACTTATTTTGTACCAGGAGCAATGGAGAGTTAAGTGACTTGCCCTGGGAATTGAGAACTCAGTTTGCCAGGATCAAAGTCCACTGCACTAACCACTAGGCTACTCCTCCATTTATCTACTCAGGGAGATATTTACAGTTGATAGTATTGCTCTGTGCAGGCTACCTGTCTCCATGCCTTTTTGAAAGCACATTATATAGCATTTAACTGCAGTTTTAGGGCTCATGCAGGTTATCTCATTGCTTTGTTACCATCTTGCAATTCAGTTCATTTCACTCTTTTTTTTGAATTTTTGTCACTGCCACTTCCTACGACAGTCTATTCCATGCATTCACTACCCTTTCCACAAAGAAAAATAAAAATCCCTGATGTTGCTCCTGAGTCTGCCTCCTTGGAACTTCATATCAGCACCTCAAATATTCTGCCACTTCCTTTTAATAACTCTCACACATGTCAGCATGTGCATATCTACTACTACTACTTAACATTTCTAAAGCGCGACTAGGGTTACGCAGCGCTGTACAATTTAACATAAAAGGACAGGCCCTGCTCAAAGAGCTTACAATCTAAGGACAAGTGAGTAGACAATACAATAGGGGCAGTCATCTCAAATGTCTTCTGCTGCAGACCTAGCACCACTTTTGGATTTTGACCTTTCTGCCCATCTGTAAAATAAACATTTTAGTGTGTACAGCTGAGAAACAAAAAACTTGAGGGGAAACCACATAAATGTATTGTAAAAGAAATCTTAAACAAAATTTAAAATGTAGGAAGCTTACTTTTCAGTTGCAGGTGAGTAAAGAGGATGTATTGCAACTGGAAAATAATATTCTTTACATTTCTTACCTTTTCGGTGAGTAATTTGTAGGGTTTTAACAAATGATGCACCTTTGAAGACTCGGAATATATTTCACCATATATCCATCCATTGGCAAACTGAATGAGAGGAAAAGAGGGTAAATGAAAGAAGCAAAGGACAAGATGGATAGAATTATTATTAAAAATATAAGGAAGGAACTGGTGCTGGATGGTGTCACTTCCTGGATGCACCGTTTCAATCTGGTTAATTATCTTCTCACTGATGAACTTTTTGCATTCAGGGGGTCTTTTACAAATGAACAATAGCATTTATAGTGTGCACTAATGAGTAGCATGCGCTAAACGCTAGAGAAGCCCATAGGAATATATGGACATCTCTAGCGTTTAGCGCACGCATATTTAATACACGTGCTAAAAACGCTAGCGCACCTTTGCAAAAGGAACCCTGAGTGAACTTGCTTGTGAGAGCAGGCAGAAAAGGGATGCTGGTGCCATTATGACACTGATGCACATGGCTACTGAAGTGTGCTCCCTGGAAATGCTACTTTAGCATAAGCCAGCACCAGACCTTACAACAAGACGGCACAAAATCTTAGGGGTAGCCAGCATTATTTTGAAATACCAACGCAATGATATAGAAAAGACTGGTAATTGTCTGGCCCCGTTTGCATACTGAAGATCCTAAGGGTACATTAAAGTATTTCAGGGGGAGGAAAGGGGAGGATGAGGGCTGGTTTTAGGAGCCTTGAAATTTTGCATTTTGGTGCTGGGGTTTTTTGATGGCATGGAGAGAGCAGTTGGGTCAGGTTTGGGCTGGTAGCTGCTTACAATGAAAATGAAACCAAACAAAAAATGTACAAAATTGTCTTTGTTGTACTTTCTAACAAAATCAAACAAAAGCACAAACCTGTTGAATTTCAAAGCAAGATTAACGGGGCACAATTCTATAACTGGGTGCTTCAAATTAAGGGCCACAACTGGGTGTGCTGGACGCCAATTTTATAATGGCACTATATGCGCTTAAGTCATTACAGAATACTAGCGTGAACCAGCTTTGGCATGCCAAACATTAGGTGTGATCACTTATGCAAGCTCAAAGGCTGGTGTAACTGGGTGCACCAATCAACACATAACTGAGAGCTGTGTGTGTTGTTTGGCAATACACCCATGAGCTGGCCATGCTCTGCTCACATGCATGCTCATTTGCAGTTATGTACTATAGCACTTAGGCATTCCCTAATGAGAACAGCACCCAGTGCATATACATGCATCAATGCCAATTATGGGTACCGATGAAATGTGCAAATGGTGCATAATTCTAGATGCCCATTTATAGAATTACTCCCATAATGTCTATGGGATCCTTTTACCAAGCTGCGGTAAAAAAGACCCCTGCAGTGGCATCAGCGCACAGGTTTGCCGCGCACCGAGGCCCCCCTTTTTCCACAGTGGGTAAAAGGATTTTTTTTAACAGAAATGGCTGTGCAGAAAGTTATGCACTTGCTGCGTAGCCATTTTCTTGGGAAGCCCATACCGCTTCCTATTTAGGAGACAGTAAGGGCTTCTGCGATAACCAGGCACTAAAAAAAAACACAATTTTTGAGCACTGGAAATGGTGTGTAGCACAGTCCGGAACTAGAGCTGGGCTCCTGCAGTAGGGCCAATTTGTCACATGCCATTGCTGTGGTAGACCTACCGTGGCTTTGTAAAAGGGCCCCCTATATTTGGGAATACCGCTTTTTCCTGGGCAAATGTATTTTACTTTTAGCAAAGTAAGTTAGTGCACTAAGGGGTCCTTTTACTAAAGCAGTAGTGAGCACTAATTGGCACTGATTAGAATTTAGGCACACAACTCGTTAAACTTATTCTGTAACGATGCGAGTTGAAATTCTAACGTGTGGAAGCAAAAAGGGGCGTGATTTTAGGCGGGGAAATGGACATTTAATGGGTGTTCCAACATTTAGGTGCCTAGTTATAGAATATGGCCCAGTGCGTCTAAAACTATGCACTGAGATTTACACCAGGTTTTCATTGCTAGATATCGGTGCTGAAATATAAACTAACATATCGGTGCCCAAATCTAGCAGATCATAGAGTCCCTCCATTGTATAAATGGTGCACCCAATTTACGCACGTAATTGGAGTTACGAGCCAATAGCTAGTAATAATGGGTGCTAACAACCAGTTAATTGGCCTCAATTAGGATTTGCATGCTGATTATAGACTAGTGCACAGCACTCATTTTTTGGGTGTCCAAATTTGGATGTCATTTACTGAACCTAGTCCTTTATTCCTATGGGCTTCTTAGCATTTAACGTGCGCTATTTTGATTAGCACATACTAAGCTTTAGTAAAATGGCCCCTCAGATTCAGCATTTTTCTGTTACTATTCATAAAGTTTAGGAAATAGATTTCAAAGAGCCAGTTATGATTGGAGCCCTGTTACATAGAAACAGAGAAAAATGTAGGCAGATAAAGACCATAAGGCCTATCCAGTTTGCCCATCTATGATCTACTCTCCCTATCCCTCTCTTAGAGATCCTATATACTTCCCAAAGCTTTCATAAATTCAGATACAGTTCTTGTCTCTATCATCTCTACCAGGAGGCCGTTTAACAAATTCACCACCCTTTCCATGAAGAAATATATCCTGTCAGTAAGTCCTATCAAATCTGCATTATATTTAGGAGGTCTTTTATTAATAATTTGCATATGTTACCTGCAGCATGGCACATAGGATAAAAATGGGTCCTGTAGCAGATAGCATGCACTAATCTTTAGTAAAAGACTCCTTTACTTTAATATTTTCAATAATTATGCACACATCTTTTTAAAAAAACTATGCAGTTAGGCATATTAAATAATACAAAACTTACTTCAGAATTTTCTAGGAGTATTGAAGTACTTTTTGTGTGCATTACCTTTTCCATTGTCCATTTATCATGAGAGTGTTCTGCATACTTATTGATGAAATAATCCAGTTTTTCAGGAATTGTAATACTAAAAGAGGGGAAAAAATCCTATTTACTGAACCTTTTACTATTATTAACATTTCTGGCATAGTTCAATGAGATGGCAGCATTTTATCTTTAATGTTTATATCAAGAACCATGGTAGGGGAGAGAACTATATCAGTTAATGGCCTGCCCCTTCAGTAATTTAAGGGGGTCATTTTAGAACTGCCCGTATTACTGAAACATATGTGCATAGCTTTTATATACAGAACCTGCCAGATTTTCAAACATAAAGTACATGTGTGCATTCACTTTGAAAAGTACCAAGGAAAAAAAACAATGCATACACGTTTATACCCGCTATTTGGTGCATATCTTTTTTTTTAATAAAATACAAAAGATAGTTTTGAAAATTTGAAAATATGAAACTATGGTTGTATTTCCAGACCTGGAAAACAAATTCAATCTCTCCCCAAATCTTGAAGATTTCATGAGTGTTTTCCCATCAGCAAATTTCTAACTATATCTCAATATTAAGAGTAGAAAATAATCTCCCCCCCCCCCCCCCCTTTTACAAGGCTGTGCAGTAATGCCGACACAACCCATTCACTTTGAATAGGCTGTGTCGGTATTACCACTCCGGCAGCCGCTAGTATGGCTTTGTAAAAGGGGGGGGGGGGGGGGGGTGTAAATAACTGGAGATAAAAAAGACCTCACTAAGGGGTCCTTTTACTAAGCAGCAGTAAAAAGTGGTTTGCGATAGTGTAGGCACGGGTTTTGGGCATGCGCAGAAATTTATTTTCAGTGCACGTAGAAAAAATGCCTCTTTTTTGCCGAAAATGGACATGCAGCAAAATCAAAATTGAAGCGTGTCCATTTTGGGTGTCTGACCTTACCGCCTGCCATAGACCTAGTTGTAAGGAATCTGTGCAATAAGGACCTACGCGTGTCAGATGCCACTTGGCATGCGTCCGAAAATAAAAAAAATATTTTTCAGATGCGAGTAGTGGACACGCGCCAAAAATGAAATTACCGCAAAAAGCACGCAGTAGTCGGGTGGTAAATCAGTTTTGGTGCAAGTTGGGCACGCGTAGAGCCTACCGCAGCTTAGTAAAAGGGGCCCTATAAAATTTCACAACTACAGCCATGCAGCCAAACGTTGGAAGTTTATAATCATAGGTTAGAAAAAACAATTCCACTTATTCAAACAGAACTCTCTATTCTAGTAAAACATACATTCCATTGATTCTACTTGATAGATATAAAGTGAACCTGGAAGCTTCAAACTGTTGAGGAGGGAGATGCAAAATGCATTTATCATCCCACCAGTCCACTCCTAAGCACCTCCAAAAACTGAATACTGGCTATGCTCCTGATTTTAACAGACTTTTGATATTCCATGACAGCTGACTGTGAATAATCTGGAGCACACTGCTATTTGCCTATTCTCTTCTTGCATATTCTCTCTTTTATTACGGGCCCCTTTTACCAAGCTGTGGCAAAACAGGGCCTGCTCTGGCATCGGCGCATGTTTTTCACACACATCGAGCGGGTAAAAGGAAGTCTCTCTTTCCTGCAGGAAATGGCCTTGTGGCAAGTAAAGCACTTGCCACGCGGCCATCTCAGGGGGAGCCCTTACCACCACCCATTGAGGTGGCAGTAGGGGCTCCCGTGCTAACCTGCCGGTAACCGAGCAGCAGTGTAGCGCCGGATATGACAGCGTGCTTAGTTGTGGGAAATACCACTGGGCTGCTGCTGTAGCCTGGCAGTACTTCCTGTTTAGCGAGCGGTAAACCCATGTTGGGCTTACCGCCACTTAGTAAAAGGGGCCCTATGTGATTTGTTGTTCCTTTTACTAAGCGGCAGTAAGCCCACCGTAGGCTTAAAGCGCGCCAATCTGGAGCTACTGCTGGACCAACGCGGGCACCGGTGGTAGTTCCACCCCCAGTGTGTGGCATTTCCAGTGGTAGCAAAACATTCAAAAATATTTCCACAGGCGCTAACCCAGCAATAATCAGGCAGGTCACGCACTACTCGGTTACCACCAGTTTAGCGCAGAAGCTTATTGCCACCTCAGTAGGTAATGGTTAAGTGTGCCCCCCCCCCCCCCCCCGCATAGCCACACAGTAAGTGAAATCTTACCACACGACCATTTCTTTTTTTGGCACGCTATATAGAATCAGACAGTAAATGCGCCATATCAACACTACCGTATGGCACATTTAATGTATCAAGTTACTCTTTTGTGCCTTGAGGCTCTTTCTCAGTAAGATGCAGCTGTTTGCATATAAGCTTTGGTGTTTTCACGTGTTGCTTACCTGAGGAAACATAGTTTGTCTGTTACAACACTTGAAGACATTAAAAAGAGCATTTCTGAGTTTTCGGACAGGGGACAAGATGGCGACGTGAGAGGACGTACGTCTGTGAGCTCCCGATTTTCGGCTGACATACCTGGGAAGCGGCACTCTTCCCTGGGTTAACCATGGGGAAGAGGAAGGGAAAGACCGGGGTTTTAACCCCCTCCGACCCCGAGAAACCGGCTAACCAGCAAAAGACGCTGGAACAATTTGGAATCCAGGCGTTGAAGGTGCAGACGCCAACGCTGACGGGATCCGTTGCTGGTCAATTGGACCGAAGCATGGAGACGGTGTCGTTAAGCCCGCCTCCGTTAACAGCGCCCCCACGACCCGGAAGCAGCTTGTTAGCTGCGGGGAAGACGAACGAGGAGCCATCCGAAGTGCTGAGACCCCGAACGACTGGAGGGGGCCCCGCAGCTACTTCAACACCAGAACAGAATACAACCGGTAGATTAAGGGCAGATAGCCTGATATCTCCCCTGGTTCTGGAGGCAGCTTCTGAGGGAAGTCGAGTGAATTTAAGACCTGCTGTTATAACATTGGAGACGCTGTGGGATGCTATCCAGGGCATCAATACCACCCTCACCCAGGTAACAAAGTCCATTAAAACTGAACTTATAGAATTAAAACAAGAACAAATAGTATTATCTGGGAAAATACAAGAGAATGACAGGAAAATTGAAACTCTGGGAGAAGAGACACAGAAACTTCAGAACTTGACAGGAGTTATGGTTAAGGACAGGGAAATTCTAGCGAGGAAGCTGGAATTTCTAGATAACCGAGGACGGAGAAATAATTTACGATTTCTTAATTTTCCCAAGTCTCCATTGATGCCTGCTATAGATATGTTAAAGAAGTATTTTGGAGAAATTCTTGGAGTTCCGGTAGAGGGTTATCCACCAATTACCAGAGCCCAATATATTTCTGGAATTAGATCTCAATCTCAAGGTTCTCAACCTGGACTTAACCTCACTGAATTTCTGGAAAGTTCCTTAGATGTGGTTACTCAACGTACTACTATCCTAGTGACTTTTGCATTGCAACTGGATAGAAATAATATCTTTCGCTTGTATTTTAAACATATGAAGGCACTATTCTTAGGCGCCAGGATACAAGTTTTTCCAGATTTGAATAAGGTAACACAGAAAAGAAGGCGAGAGTTCCTGGCGTTTAAACCACGAATTCTCGCATTAGGTGGTTCTTTTGTGCTGAAATATCTTTGTAGATGCTGTGTGTCTCTTAATAATGTTAATTTTGTATTCCTGGATCCTGAGAAAATGCTAAAATGGTTAATTGCCAAAGAAGGGAGTGGTGATGATGAAGCTACCTGAATACTCACACAGTTTATGCTTGTAATATCAGCTAGTTGACTTATGTGCTTTTTCCTCTCAATTTATTTGAATATAATTCCAGTTAATTTTTTTTTTTTCCTAGTGTCTTGTCCAAATATTGTGGTCAAAGTAATAAGAATTATAATCTTGATATTGTTTCGGAGAAATCCTATATTCTGAATATTTAATTCTCACATCATGTATATGTATAAATATACTTTATATTATTTTTGAAAATTATAAATAAAAAAAAAAAAAAAGAGCATTTCTGATTAATGTTTTAAGTATGGCTAAGCATTTAGATTGGGGCAGTTCAATCTAGCAATGTTAATAGCCTCTGCATGTTTATTTGATTCATTCACATCAGATTTGTAACACATTATCCAGCTTATAATTGAAAAAGAAAAACGCCTATATTGCGACCCAAATCTGGAGATAGACGTTTATCTCACAAAAACGAATAAAGCGGTATAATCGAAAGCCGAATTTGGACGTTTTCAACTGCACTCCGTCGCGGATGCGGACAAAGTTGATGGGGGCGTGTCGAAGGCATGGTGAAGGCGGAACTGGGGCGTGGTTATCGGGCGATCAGAGATGGGCGCCTTTCGCCGATAATGGAAGAAAAATATGCGTTTTTAGAGAGAATTTAGGGCACTTTTCCTGGACCTTGTTTTTCCACGAATAAGGCCCCAAAAAGTGCCCTAAATGACCAGATGACCACTGGAGGGAATCGGGGATGACCTCTCCTGACTCCCCCAGTGGTCACAAACCCCCTCCCACCACAAAATATGCCGTTTCACAACTTTTTATTTTCACCCTCAAATGTCATACCCACCTCCCTGGCAGCAGTATGCAGGTCACTGGAGCAGTTATTAGGGGGTGCAGTGGACTTCAGGCAGGTGGACCCAGGCCCAGGCCTATCCCCCCCCACCTGTTACACTTGTGCTGGTAAATGGGAGCCCTCCAAACCGCCCCCCAAACCCACTGTACCCACATGTAGGTGCCCCCTTCACCCCTTAGGGCTATAGTAATGCGTAACCCTAGTAGCGCTCTAGAAATGTTAAGTAGTAGTAGTAGTAGTAATGGTGTAGACTTGTGGGCGGTGGGTTTTGAGGGGGATTTGGGGGGCTCAACACCCAAGGGAAGGGTGCTATGCAGCTGGGAGCTCTTTTACCTTTTTTTTTTGTTTTTGTAAAAGTGCCCCCTAGGGTGCCCGGTTGGTGTCCTGGCATGTGAGGGGGACCAGTGCACTACGACTCCTGGCCCCTCCCACGAACAAATGCCTTGGATTTATTCGTTTTTGAGCTGGGCGCTTTCATTTTCCATTATCACTGAAAAACAACCTTTAGGTGGAGATGTCTCTCGTTTGTTACTTCAGAAAGAGCAAGAATTTATTTTTCGATGGCGAACAGTGGCCCCTAGTGGCCTGAATAGAGAAATAGAATGGCAAGCTCTCATTTAATCTTTTCCCGCCGTTTGGAAACAGCTGATGCCTGACATATATTCTGCGCATGTGTGGGCGTTCGGGAGTAGGTTTGTGAACCGGACAGGGTGGGGCTCCTCCCTGGTTCTGCTGAACAGTGAGTTATATTTTGGATTTTCTGCTGTAGAGGAGTATATTTTACATTTTAAGTTTTGTATGGTTATTCTACACTTATTTTTAGATATGAGATGAAGTGCTGGTTTTATACAATCTCTAACCTGTATTTCAGATCAGTTCCCCTGAAGACGCCATTAGTTTGGCGAAACATGGCCCATGTAGGGAACTAAAATTGCTGAACTGTGATTCCTTTGTTCTTAAATTCTGCACGGAATGATTCTTTGAAAAAAAGTATTGCAGTGGACAAGAACTTTGCAGGAAGAAGATCTTTGATTTTGCACAATCTCCACTTAAGCTAAGTAGCTGTTATTCAATCTTTTTGAACATCAGTTCTTAATATTTTTCTTGGACTTTGCCCATCTATTGAACATTATTATTAGGATGGAGGTAGGATGTGCTATGATGTAAGGGTGGTGTCCCTGCAAAGCTTGGATTTTCAGTCCACAGCAATACACCAAAAAAACTGAGCACAACAAATAAATATTTATATACTTTATTGGATTCTGCATAAAAAGTAATTATGTATACAATATGAGTAATGAGATAAAAAAAATTTTTGCTTTAAAATTTTCATGAAGGTTTCTGTTATATTTACCAATTTTGTAATTTGAAACCGTTTCTTATTGAATACCCAGAATTACGTTTGGTATCCTTGATATTCAGTGCCAGGCCTAAACTGGGTACTGACACTAACACAATAATTATATGGTGTCTAACATTATGCGCCATTTCTGTGCTGATTTTTCTGTACAGAAAAGCATTCTAACGGAAGCAAGGTACTAAAACGGCCAAAAACGACAGATCCATACAGAAATACACTGATGCACCCAGTTACAGAATATCACCTAAGTGTTTTTCGACGTAAATCTGAAAAGGGGATGTAATGATGGGAGGGACATGGGCAAGTCAGGGGTGTTCCCTTAAAATGCATGCAGTGTTAATAGAATTAGGGGGATTTGCACCTAAGCTGCATGCCAGGATTTATACCTCGTTTCAGTTGGTGTAAATCCTCGTGCCCAAAGTTGTGCACAGCTTCCAGAACTGTGCATTAATCTATAAAGAGCGCCCATCCTCAGGCGCCCTTTCTAGGCGCCATCTTTATGCAATTTGCGACTTGAGCTCGGGTTCTTTGGTCATTATGAAATTCTTGGATTACTTTTAGCACCCTTCCTGAAGCAGCTACAGATTTGGTGAAACAAGGCGCACTTGTAGAAGGGTTTTTATAAGAGGCTGGGACCAAGAAACTGAAAAGACTGCTGACTCACTTTTTCCTTATCGGTACCGGTACCAATCCGGTGGGTTTGGGACCCTCCATATTTTGAAGCTATGTACTTCTTGCTTAGATTATATATATATATAAACCTTTGGAGTTGCTAGCACGGACTGTTGGGGCTAGTTAGGGGGTTGTTGATGCAGTATTCAATACATACTTGAGTTTGATTCAGTCTTAGGTAGTTTGGTGTTTGGTGTCCCTCACTAGGTGATTAATAAGGTGGTAAGGGTTTTGTTTTGTTTTTTTAAATCAATCGATTTTCTCACTCACTGTGAGTTTTTGCAATTGATTGTTTTTCTCCCTTTCCCCTTTATAGAACCAATGATATGAACGGACTCCTATATAGATAGGAGCTTTTTGATACACTGGTATTTCCCCTTTTCTGGAGATTTGAGGTTCCGATTTGTTTAATAATAATATATCAGATAAGAGACACCCACAAACTAATAAGTTCAAACTTTCTAGGTAGATAGAATTGTCATTTAATTAAGTTTGAATTCCCATTTGCAATATAGATGCCCTTTCTAGAATACCATTAAGTGCCGATTTTTGGAGCCATATACTGAATCAAGCCCTAAATATACAGAACTTTTCGGGCCACTGGAAGTTACATGGGTCAGTGCTGATACCTGCATAACTGTTGAGGCAGGTTAGGACTGCTATTCCTCTAGTCCTACTTACCTAAATATTTATCCAGGCACCAGCAATGAATATCAGTGAGGCCTGGGTAATTTCCAGATTCCACCTGTAGTTGCACTACCCAGATAGTGCCCCAGCAGTCGGAGTGGATAATTCAGTGGCACTCTCCAGTAAAGCACCGCTGAATATATGCTCCCAATCTGCACGGGGGCGTCTTCTGCCTGGCTAAAAATACTGAATATCAACCCCACAGGAAACGATAAGAAGAGACAACAATCATACTTTGAGGTGTCAACAGGCTGTGGGTTGAAGTTCCCCTCGGAGTCCACGGACGACTGCTTCTCCAACATGCTGACATAATTTGACTCCATGTAGTCTGGAGGTAGAGCCCCAGCAATGGCACTCAAGCAAGGTAATGCTAGCTTGAATAGCTCTTGTTCATACTTCTGAATGGAGGGGAAAAAAAAGAAAAAAACAGGTCACAGAAGTGCCTACAATACACATTTCCTATTTATTTCTGACTACTATGGAAACTGTCATTTATTATTATTATTATTATTATTATTTATTGCATTTGTACCCCACATTATCCCACCTATTTGCAGGCTCAATGTGGTTTACAGAGTGTTGTTATGACATAGTCATGACAGGATCTAAGATACAATCGGTAGTATTCAGAAGATGTATGAGGGATTAGAGAGGTAAGTGATTAGGTAGGGTGGTGTAAGAGGTGTATTTTAATCCTTAAGTGGGTTTGGTGGGATTAAGACATTAAGGGTTCTTTTTGTAAGCTTTGTTGAAGAGATGTGTCTTCAAAGATTATGACACTCAGACCATTTTTCAGATAGAACCAGCACCAGTATTTAGTTTAATCTATATATTCAGTGCCACTAGTGACATTAAATGTATATAGGTGGCATCGTGATCATGCTGTCACGATCCATTAAACAAGCACATAATTGACTATACATTTCAGGCCCAGTGTTGATAACCCTGCATGAATTTCAAATGGACATATGAACAATTAAGATTATTTCTCTGGTTTCCTACTATCATGGATAGATACAATATATAAATTCACATTTTTAACTTCTACCATATCTTTTAACTGCCCTCTTAATTTTTTTCCTACCACTCTGTCACACCTGTGACAAGCATGTCACAAATCTGTTTCAGTGCCAGACTCCGCTTCTAATCTCTTTCAGGCTTTGCCATCTACTTTTTTGATTCTTATAAAACCTACACCTCTACTACAACCATGGCTCACTTCCACACTGCCACCCAAAATCATAAAGCCTTTGTCCAATAAATCTGGTCTCCCTGTATATATTACAAAAACGTTCACTTCATGCAGGCAATTGAAGTTTTGCCCAGAAGAAAAGATAAATGATATACGGTGCTTTCTGCATAGGTTTTACCTTGCACAATTCCTTTGTGTGGAATTTGTCCCTTGCAAAAGTGGCAGCAAACACAAGAACAGACCTAATGATATGCCATGTGTTCCAATTAATCCTGTGACCTCAGTCTGCTCAGAAATATCCTTTCCTAGAAGACTTCAAACCAGTGATAAGAAAAAGGGAAATTGTAGCTCTCAACCTATGCACTGCCTCACAAGCTTTCCATCCACTTCTACACCTCAGCAGTCAGCACAGTCCAGCAAGCTAGATGCTCTGGTTACTGGAGCTTGATCTGTCACAGATAAGGGCTTCCTCACTGCATCACACCCTACATTGTCAGCAAGGATGTCACAATAAAACAGGTTCTGCCTATATAACACCCCATTCTTGAATGTAAATGTCCTGTCACTTACTAAAACACAGTCACCAACCTCATTAGCAAAGTGTCTTTCAGGCTACTTTAGGGTGTGACAAACACCTCTTGCTGTCATCACAAAGATATAGAAGCATGTTATTATTCAGGATATAATCAGGACATATACACACAAGTGGAAGCAAACTGACTGCTACTCTCTCTTCTTTTCCCTGTTTAGTTCCTGCTGTTTAAAATGTTATGCTATGCTATGCTATGCTACTAACCTCATTTTCAAAGCACTTAGGCTTACAAAAGTTTCATAGGTTACTATGGCGCTTGTTTTCAAAAGAGAAAAACATCCAAAAAGTGGCATAAATCTGCATTTGGATGTTTTCCTTACAAAAACGTTCAAATTGGTATTTTCAAAACCAATTTTTAGACGTTTTTCTATGAAATCCGTCAGAAGTGTGTTTAAATCACAATGGGGTGTGTTAAGGGCAGGATCTAGGCATTCCTAACACTTGGACTTTTTTCAGCCATAATCGAACAAAACAAAAGTGTCCAGGACTAAAACTAAGATGTTTTGAGCTAAACCTGTTTTTATAACGAATAAGGCACAAAAGGGTGCTCTAAATGACCAAATGACTACTGGAGGGAATCCGGGGTTACCCCCCAATAACCCCTAGTGATCCACCTCCCAACCCCCACCCCCCACAAATGTGAATACAAATATGGTTTAGCAGCCTCTATGACAGCCTCAGATGTTACAGCCAGGTCTATTAGAGCAGCATGCAGGTCCTTGGAGTAGTGTAGTGGTCAGTGTAGTGCACCAAGCAGGGCCGCCAAGAGGGGGGAGCGGGGGGGGGGGGCAAAATTCCCCAGGCCTCCAAGGGGGGCCGGCGCCAGGGTCTCTCTCTCTCCTGCTCCTGACAGGATCCGGATGATTGCGTCCTGACAGAAGCAGGAGAGAGAAAACTCCGGCGCCGGGCTGCCCTTGGAGGCTGGACTTCAGGCCAGGGCCTCCGGTCCCCCCCTCAAGGCCCCACCAGCAGAAGAAGTCCTCCTCCAGCGCTGCTCTTCTTCATTCTACTGCCTTCCCCCCTCAGGCCGCTCATGCTCGGTTTTGAAACCGAGCATGCGAGACGTGCGAGAAAAAGCAGCCGCAGGGGCAGGCCATGCAGCAGGAAGCCCTCTTCTGCTGGTGGGGCCTTGGGATTCCCACCAGCCAAGGTAGTTGCAGTTGCAACAGGCGGGGGCAGCAACGGCGATCCGGGGGGACAGCGGCGGCCTTGGCACCATGGAGTGGGGGACTCTGGCCCCTATCTCCCTCTACCTATCACATTTGTGGGGGAAACTGTGAGCCCTACAAAACTCAACAGAAACCCACTGTAACACATATAGGTGCCCCCTTCACCCATAACGGTTATTGTAGTGATGTACAGTTTAGGGCAGTAGGTTTTGGGTGGGTTTTGGGGGGCTCAGCAGACAAGATAAGGGAACAACAGTGAGATGTGTACCTGGGAGCATGTTTTTGAAGTCCACTGCAGTGCCCCCTCGGGTACCCCATTTATCTCCTGGGATGTCTGGGATACCAGTCTATTAAACATGCTGGCTCCTTTTTACCTTTTTCACTTGGACTTTTTTTTTTTTTTAATGGACCAAAAAACAAAACGTCCAAAGCACAAAAGCTTATTAGAAACATTATTTTTGAAAACAAAAGATAGACATTTTTCTTTTTTGAAAATGAACTTCTTTCCTATTCAGATGTTGGACGTTTTTGCAAAACGTCTAAAGTCGGACTTAAACGTCATATCGAAAATTGCCTTCTATGTAACTTTGTAAGTCTAAGTGCTTTGAAAATACACTTCCTAAGTCTTCTATTCCACTAAATCCTTTATTTGTAAGATTCAAAATAGGTTTACATAACACACATTACATAATAGCGAAACAAATTTTCTAATTTTCTCTCTCCCATATTTAATTATGACTTTCTACTTCAAAAACCTCTCAAACAACCACGTTTTAACTCCTTCCTAAAAATCTGATGAATGTGTACAGGGACTGAATTCTAAAACTCAACTGCAAAATAGCAGTATGACCCTTGATGTATCTGGTTATATTTCACAGCTTTAACAGTGGAAAGCATAACATTTAATGTTCAGAATTACGTTTCCCAAACCGCCCACCCAACAGATTAAAAGAGGAAATTATCCGGCATATTTCCAGTTAATGTCTTAAAAACCAAACAGCATATTTTAAATTTAATATATAATTCTACTAGTACCCAAAGTAGATTCAACAATAAAGGAGTCACATGATCAAAACTTGATTTTGAATAAATCAATCTTGCAGCTGTATTCTGCACTAACCTCAATTTCATTACAAACTCTGCTGAAAAACCAGTATATATAGCATTACAGTACCCAAAGAAGATAATATCACAGACTGAACTATTATCCTATAGTGTTATTGAAAAAAAGTGAATCAAACACAATTGTCTTAATTTTAAAAATGATTTCTTAACCACTGAATTAACGTGTGCCTCAAAATTCAGTGCAGAGTCCAGCAACATACCCAATACTCTTGAAATAGTATCAGTTTTAAAATTCATACCATCAGCTAGTTGAATAGAAGTCAGAATAGAGTCTTTCTATAGAACAAACCATAAAAACTTTGTTTTCTCAGTATTAAGTTTCAAACGATAAGCCTGAGACCATTGTTTAACTTGTTCCAATATCTCTGATAATCTAGATAGAAAATAATTCCAATTGGAATAAATAGGTATCAATAAATATATATCATCAGCATATGAAAACAACTTCTCTCCAGATTGCAATGAAATCATATTTAAAGTACTCATATAAACTTATATAATATGAGGGATTTCGGTGAACCTTGCGGTATCCCACACGGTAGAACCCAATATTCAGAGTAAACTCCATCCTTCAACATCTTATACTGCACATTGTTTAAAAAAAACCCTTCAGACCATTTCAACACAACCCCAGTCTCCCCTATCTCTGAAAATCTACATAATAACATATTGTGGTTCACTTTATCAAAAGCCGCAGACATATCAAAACGCAACAGTGGCATTTGACTACCTTTGCTCAACTAAGACTTAACACAAGAAACCAATGCAATCAATAATGTTTCTGTACTATAAAAATTTCTAAAACCATGCTGAGATGGTAATAAAACACTTCCATCATTTATAAACCTTTTTAATTGAGAGGTTATCATCAAAGAACACAAGATGCCTATCAGGTGTGCCGAGACATTGTAAACAGGTCACACAGGGTGCAATATAAACATGTAGGAATCAAAGAGATAATTCCATAAAGCGGGTGCTAACATTTACTCACTAATTATTAACATGAAGGAATATACCCCAAATGCCACAATTCTGCCGTAGCCAAATTCTGCCTTCTTATATACTTGTATATTTTACACAGCGGATATTTTACAGGTAAGCATACTTATGGGTGGAGATTTGGTGAGTCACTCACTTGTATGCATAACCAACAGAATACTATAAATCATGGGGGTAATTCTCGATAGCTTGCTGAAAGTTATCTTTAGGGATGATGTACGCCAAGCATGAAGCCTAAATTAGCAATTAGGGCTAGGTTCTATATATGGCACCTGAAAAATCTGCACCAAAAAAAAAATACGCCTAGGCATATTTTATAAAGTACTTTAGAGAATAAGCCTAAATTTCTATGCGGATTATAGAATATGCCGAGCACCCATCCATGTGGCTAAATTTAGTTGCGGGCAATTACACCAATAAAGCTTTGTATAAATCCCAGCACCTAAATTAGGCACGGACTGGGTATATTCTATCACAACACGCATAGATTTGAGAAACGCCCACGACGCATCCATTTCATACCCATGGCCATGCCCTCTTTTCAATTATGTGACTTAGAATTTACATGTATCATGTTGCAGAATATGCTTAGACAATTGTGCACGTAAATTCTAATTAATGACCATTTGTGTCAATAATTGCATGTTAAGTGGCAATAATCAGCACCTGATTGGCTTGTTAACTAATTCAGTTGCCCACACAAATCCAGAATATGACCAGATTTGTGCACGCAATTTAAGTCGCACTATACAAATCTGGGGGTTAGAGTGTAATTTACAGGATTCCTTTCTGTTTATCGCACACATTTTTTTAAAATGGTAACGGAATTCAAAAATGTGTGGGATACACACAAAGGAATCCTGTACAGAAGGCATGAAATCAAACAAGTCTAGTGGTGATCAGATGGCAACATCAGTAGTTGGGAAGCAAAGCCATTACTGGGCAGACTTCTACAGTCTGTACCCTGATCATAGCTGGACAGATTTGGATGGGCTGGAGTGGGGCTTTGATGACAACTTCAGAAGTTGGAGAACAAGGCAAAGTCAGTAATTTGGAAGCAAAGCCAGTGCCGAGCAGACTTCTACGGTCTATACCCTGAAAATTGCAAGGACACATCAAGATCAAGTATGCATATGTAGTATCACATCATACCTTATGAGTTTATCATGTTGGGCAGACTGGATGGACTATACAGGTCTTTATCTGCCGTCATCTACTATGTTACTATGTTATAGAATACTAATATAAGTCCATGGCTGGGCATCTAATTTTAGGCACGATCACTAATACCAGCTCAATGGCTGGTGTAAATATAGCCAGTTAGGTGTGTAACTGCTAGTATTGTATAGCCTGTGTGAATAAGTACTGGGCATGCTCCTGACCCGCCCATGCCCCTCCCAGGTCCAGCTGAGTGCTTTGGATTTGCACACCAGCTTACAGAATACCAACTAAGGCAATTACGTGGGTAACTGCTTAGAGCCAATTAACACTGATTATAGCCAATAATAGGTTGTTAATGCCAATTAGCTGCTAATTATTATGATAAGTTATGCGTATAACTGACATTATTTTATAACTTGCACACACAACTTTGCAAGTTAAGTATAACAATGTGCATGCAAGTTTATAGAATTAGAGCACAAGTGCGTATCTATGGCTATGGCATGTCAGCATCATCACTTTTACCAACTCTGCATATATACCCAGTCATGCTAGTAGTCTATAAAAGAAAGTAGGCGCCTACTTTTCTTTCTAGAATAAGCTCCTATCAAGCAAACTCTATCCCCCTGATTCTATAAAAGTTGCCAAAAGTTGTGTGCACACATTTAGGCATGAACTCAATTTGTGTGTACAATTTAACAGAATAACAAGCCAATTAGTGCCAATAATTGGCTTTTTAATAAGCAATTACTGGCACTAATTAGATGTAATTGGGACTCACGTGTAAATTTAGCCACGGGATCCATGCCTACAATTTACACATGGTCCAAAAAAGGAGGTACAGAAATAGGAAGGTCATGGGTGTTCCAAGGCGGATAGGGAGCATGGTTTTGAGTTAGGTGCATAATTATAGAATATGGGTGCTTTGCATATAAATCTAGATGTGGGAATTTGCACCATGTTTTCACTGGTGCAAATGGCGGCACCTAAATTTATACATGACCTCTCTGCTTACGTGTTTTTCTATAGACTACGCCAAACTTTAGACACGGCTTATAGAATACTGTTTGTAGGCAGCACGTCCACCATGCTCAAGCAATGCACAATGGTCTTCCTTCAGCTGAGCCTATGGATTAGTATAGGGGCAAGGTAAACTACCTCTGATGGATCCTCTTTCTGACATGTCTTGTTGTCTGTGTTTCAGTATGATGAGGATTGGGTCAGCAAGCTTTGCTGATACACCCAACGTGTACTGCCAGATTGAGAATGAATCTTTTTTCTAGACTAACAGCTTGATTTGAGCTTGTTGAACTCAGTCCACTTGACACTCTGGGCATGCAGCATTATAGAATAGTGCATAGGTAGATGTGCGCATACAATCCAAATTAGTGTCAATTAATTCCAATTAACCTCAATAATTGCTTGTTAGCACCCAACTGTCTAATTAGTTTATGTGCACATCTGGGCTCCACATGGAATGTTTAGCTCAGCCATTTAAAATTATTCCACAGACATTTTGCTCAAAATTGGGTTCTGTGTATCTAGATGGGTGAATAACCCTTTAGTAGTGTGATTGGACATGGAGCAGAAGTCAGTAATGGAAAACACTGGTTGATTCTGGCTCCTATGTATCCTTAATACCTTTGTTTCAGGCTCTTCCAAAATATTTGTTGTCTGTTGCAGCATGAACAGCAGCTAAACATCCCCATTATACAACAGTATATATTTGTGAAAAGCAGGATCTTTTGGCTGTTTGCATACAGAAAGCCCAAACCTCTAGGAATGAATCAAGCCTATAGATCTGCAATCCAATTTCTACTTATGAAGCATACACTCTCTATTGTTACTAAATACACATTCACATGATACAGATGAGTAACATGCATTACTACAACGAAAAAGAAAACAATTTAAAAAGATAGATGGCTAGATACCTTCTGAGATAATGCATCAAAAATACCCCAGAACAATTTCCTGGACAAATGAAGTTCTTCTTGAGAGGCAGCACCAAAATTCCCCCATCCGCCAGGCAAGCAGTAATACTTCCAGCACCGCTCATAATGATTTGTCAGCAACTGTATCACAGATTTTAAAACATCACATTATTAAAATATTTAAATAAACATGAAATAAGGTCATTAGTTATGAACATTTGGACCAGGTTCCAGATTCCCAGAAACTGCAGACCACTAACCCACATTCAAGCTTTCTGTGGACAACTGTGCAAGTGCCCATGGGAAATTCCAAGGGAACAGAATGGATCCCCTATGATGAGAGGCAAAACAGGCTAAGGCTCTTTAGCTTGTAGGAAAGATGGCTAAGAGGAGATATGATAGAGGTCTATAAAACCATGAATGGATAGGAATGGGTAAATAGGGGACAGTTATTTAGTTTTTTTCAAAAATACTAAGACTAGGGGTCTTCTAAGAATCTACTAAGTAGAACATTCAAAACAAATTAAACAACATAATTTTTGACTCAGTACACAATTCAGTAATGGAATGTGTTGCCTGAAGATGTGGTCAAAGCAGGGCCACCGAGAGACAAAGCTGGGCCCAGGGCAAACACCCCCCTGCACCCTGCCCCCCACCCCACCCCCCCCCCCCCCCCCCCCCCCCCCCCCCCCCCCCCCCCCCCCCCCCCCCCCCCCCCCCCCCCCCGGCTCCTGCTTACTTGCTCATCTCCTGCTCTGCTGCACAAGTCTGCCACATCCAAACAGGAAGTATTTCACACAGGAGGCAGAAAGAAGGACCTGTGGCCAGCAAAGCAGAGTTAACACAACAACACAATAACTCTGCTCTGTGGCACACAGGAACAGAAGAGACCAATCAACCATATGAGCCATGCCAGCGCCAGGCAGGCCCCCCTTGGAGGCCAGGCCCTGGGGAATTTTGCCCCTCCTGTCCCCTTCTCAGTAGTCCTGAGTCAAAGCAGTTAGCATTGCTAGATTTTAAAAAGATTTAGACAAGTACCTGAAGGAACAGCCCATAAATCATTGTTGGTCATGTAAGCTTGGGAAAACTGATGCTTATCTCTAATAGTGAACAACCAGGAATGCATTGACTTGTTGGGTTCCGGCCAGGTACTTCTGACCAGAACTGGCTACTGTTAGAGACAAGATGTTGGGGGTCAATGGATCCTTGGTCTGACATAGAGGCAGATGCAGCAACCAAACGTAAAAAAATCTAAATCGTTAAAGTCCCTAACGATTTTAAAATAACGAAAAATGCACCAAAAAAAAAAGTCACACATGCTGAGATCGGTATTGAAACGTACAATGTATCAAAGAATCACAATACACATCGTTAATCGGCCCCCAAATCATGCGCAGAGCAGCCAAGCGTTATGTTAGCTGCTCTGCGCATGCCACAAACAGTCAAAACACAGTCAAATCACAAGAACATGGCTCCCAAATCAAAACAAAAATAAAAAAAAAGGGTCGGGAGGGGGCAAGGGCGCTCATCAGGAGCGTCCTGTACGGACGGCCTTGCCCCCCCCCCCCCCGCTGCTCCCCACGTTCCGCCGCTCCCCCCACCCCGAAAAAGCAAAATTCAAGCAGCCCCTGCCCCCCTCCCTTCCTCACTACTCTCTCACCTCAGCTCCGCCTCCCGACATCCTCCGTCCTGTGCCCCGCCCCCTTTTGAGGTCGTCGCCACCATTCCCCTCCTGCATCGGGCCCCCCTCCCTCTTACCGGGCCCGTGCAGTGCCTCTCTCCTCTGTCCGAAGGCGCTGCACGGGCAAGAAGAAAGCTGATGCCTGCCTTCGCCCAGCTTCGATGGCGCGTCTTTCTCCTGCTGGGCCCGCCCCTGTCTGACATCAGTAACCTACGTAGGTTACTGACGTCAGACAGGGGCGGGCCCAGCAGGAGAAAGACGCGCCATCGAAGCTGGGCGAAGGCAGGCATCAGCTTTCTTCTTGCCCGTGCAGCGCCTTCGGACAGAGGCACTGCACGGGCCCGGTAAGAGGGAGGGGGGCCCGATGGAGGAGGGGAATGGCGGCGACGACCCCAAAAGGGGGCGGGGCACAGGACGGAGGATGTCGGGAGGCGGAGCTGAGGTGAGAGAGTAGTGAGGAAGGGAGGGGGGCAGGGGCTGCTAGAATTTTGCTTTTTTGGGGTGGGGGGAGCGGCGGAAAGTGGGGAGCAGCGGGGGGGGCAAGGCCGTCCGTACAGGACGCTCCTGATGAGCGCCCTTGCCCCCTCCCGATCCTTTTTTTATTTTTATTTATTTATGTGTTTTCTGACGTCCTTTGGACCAATCACAGCGCTTTTAGCTCTGCTAATGCGCTGGGATTGGCTCAAAGTTTGTTTATTTTTTTACTTAATGATTTTTCCTGGCACAGAGCTGTCCTAACGAGTGGTCCAGACCTCTCGTTAGATTTCCTGCCTTTTTCCTGCGTAAAGGCAATCGGAAAAGGTTAGTGCATGTCGTTTCAATGGGGTTTTCACACTAATTGCTCATCTCCATTCCGTTTTCGTTAGCTGCTGGCTTCCTCGGTAAAAGCCCTTTGATGCATGCAACGGATCAAATTTTCCTCATTGGAGAGTCATTAAAGGCTCATTTAGCTTTAGTGCATCTACCTCATAGTCAGACATTCTTATGCTCTGACAAGGAGCTGTTCATATATTTCCACAAATACCTGGAATTTTTCAGTTATCTACACTTCAAACTTTGTAGTTATAAATGTATTACTTGCCAATCCTTGATTAATTTTAAGAAAAAAATGTGGAAGAGTTAGTTTGGTTTGTCAGAAAGAGCCTATAGAGCAGCTCTCTATATTTGCAAGATACAACACATTATTTAGAAATATATTCACATACAAATAACATTTACACATGTTTACTGCACACACATTTAAATACCAATATATGTGTCATGAGAAAAATTTCAATAATGGGTTTTAATCCAGCTTGAAGGCATGCATAGGTTTTTTTAATGTGTTTGTTTCGTCCAGGGTCCTGGAGAAGGGACTAAGGGAGCCATTTTCCTTAATCCCATATAATGTATTTCATCCTCCAAAATGAAACCAAGTTACAATTACAGCCTCACTATTTAATTGGAGAAACTTACCTCCCTGTTTACTAAGCTGCGCAGCTGTATCGGCATTAGCGCACAGCAGCCACTAGCGCAGCTTAGTAAACAGGGGGATTAATTTATAAAATGAGGTTGCTACACATGGAAGTTGCAGACTCACCGCTTCCATATTAAGTGCTAATGAGCTCATGTTGTTCTTTTTTTTATCAACATGTATATTTGTAATATGGTTGCTCCCGCTGCACATGCCAGCAAACACGCATCGCATGCACTCTTGCAGATGTTTTAGGTAAAGGTGTAATCTGCCTTGGCTGATTTGTTTTCTAAAATATCACTGAAAATGAGCACATCATGATCTGGGCATCACAATTCAGATCTCTATGTTCTGTGTAAAAGTGTAAAATAGGGCTTCATGTCAAAGAGCATAGTTAAATGCTTGTATTTGAATTAGAGTTGTACTGAATAGCATATGTTACTATTCGGCCAAATACGAATAATGAAAATATTATTCGGCAGAATACAAATGATGGGCATAGAACTTCAACAAAACAAATAATAAAAGAAGCAATGTGAAATCAGAGATCAAGTGTTTATTTCACTAGGATTTAGCGCAGTAGAATCACGGATTATTTGTATTCAAATTTAAATCACTATTTGGCCGAATAAGAACAATGTATTTGGGGAACTATTCAGGGCCAAATTGAATCAAATACAAATATTCAGTACGGCCCCAGTGGGAATGATTCACTTAGCAATAGGTGGAAAGATTTTTAAAAAGTTAACTGAAACACCGTCCCCCTAATTCTATAAAAAGGCCAAACATTGCACAAACAAATTTGGGCATGCACCCAATTTGTGTGCGCAACTGAATTAAACAACAAGCTAATTAACACAAATAATTGGCTTTTTAAAAAACAATTATTGGCACTAATTAGATTTAATTGGAATTTATGGGATCCACACCTAAATTTTACATGCAAGCCTACATTGGCTTTTTAGCAAGCAATCATTGGCACTACTTAGATTTAAATGGCATTTACAGGAGCTGCACCTAAGTTTTACACACAATTTTTAAAAAGGGGTCACAGAAATGGGAGGGTAGTGGGGACATTCCTAACATTTACTTGCATTGTTATAGAATAAGTGGGGATATGCACCTAATTTAAGCACATATATTTGTACTAAGTTTCAGTTGGTGCAAATGGCTGCACCTAAAGTCAGGTGTAATTTGCAGGGGTAAGACAACCCCCCTAGTCTTAGTGCTATTGTATAACTTGAAGCGTGGCTTATAGAATAGCGCTGTTTCTGATGACGATTTTTTTCAGCACCATATATGGAATTCACTCCCATATGTTTGTGCTACAATTCAATGGAAAACTGTACACAATGAGATCTGAAGCATGGTACCCTTTAGATAAGGGGAGTGGGAGACAGTCTGATCATTCTTTCAGTTTTAAAGGAGAGGATAAAAACATTATATCCAGCACTAGATGGCAGAATGTGATCTATTTTGAATGATAATTGCTCTTAGGAACATTAGGAAAGCTTATGCTGGAAATTTCAACACAGAGAAACAAACTAGAAAATATTCAAAAGCACTTATACAGTCAGTAATGAGTGCTGACCACATAAGTGCTTTTTAAAATATTAGCAGCCACAAAATGGATACATTTGGGATGGACAACTCAACGTCTGACCAAAGGTTATCCATTTAAGAAAAGGAGTAGATTCAGTGTTCTGAGGATGGAGCCTAATTTTATCCATATAGGACTAAATCCTATTAGTGGTGACTAAAAAAAAATTGACGCTGAAAAAAAGTGCTTAGCATTATTCTATAAATGACACTCAAACTTAGGCGTCATTTATAGAATAGTGCTTAGTGCCAGGAAATGCGACTACATTTAGGTGTGACCATTTACACCAATGAAACCTTGGTCTAAATTCCCACACTTAAATTAGATGTGGATCCCCTTTATTCTATACAAATACATGTAAGCTAAAGGAACGTCCCTGATCCGCCCATGACACTGTCATGGCCATGCCCCTTTTTTGGGCTCGTGCATAATTTTTACACATGAATCTCGGCACCTACATTTACACGCATAATTTTTAATTGAAGCCAATTAACATTGAGGATCGTTCGGGCCCAATGAGCAGTGCTAATTGGCTCGTTATTCAATTAAATTATGCGCACACGCCCAAATTTGAACACACAATCTTTAGCAACTTTTATAGAATTTGGGGGAAAAGTGATGATATCCAGTTGCTCTACAGATCACGTTATCTGTTGAGATGGCTTGCACACATATCAGTCTCAGCTTTATATATAACTCTCTTTATTTATTTCCATATTACAAAACCATATAGAAACATTACAGAAATTGTAGAAATATTCCAATCAAATAGAATCACAAAATAACATAAAGAATTATACTTTCATTCTCCACCCACAATGTCGGATTCAAGATCAAGGAACTAGAAAAACTAATATCATAACATACATTATATACTTAAATCAAGAGCAGAAGTTCCTTCAGTGATAACAATCAGGCAGCAGTTCTTAATTGGGAAGCTGCACCAACAGGGCCTTTCATCTGCTCCCTACTAATCTAATAATTATATTTTCTCAGTCTCAGCTTTAAATAAATAAGTTATCTGTTCAAGTTTAGGACAGCTTATTTAGGGTACTTCCTAAATGGACAGGACTGCTGAATATTGGATAAATCATCTGCTTATCTTCATGTAGTAGTCATGTCTTTAAATACTAACCTCATTGAGCATGATTGCGGATAAAGACTACAGGGAATATCACTCAGCTCTACAATCTCTAGGTTCTACAGTGGCCAGCATTTAAAAAAAAACAAAACAACTGAGCACAGTGAGTCAATTATTACCCACACAAGTTATCCATTCAGTGGCCCAATTTTGCCATTGAATAGATAACTTGGAATTTTGTCCCTTGCTCATCCCAACATTCACCTTCATATGAAATGAATAATTTTGATTGGCCAATAATGTAAACATCCAAATTTATCCATATAAGTAGCTGAAATTAAACACACACACACACACACACACACATATACACATTCTTATATGGGTAGTACGGTTACCAATCATATAAGTGCTTCTGGAAGTGTGTCTAGAGTATGCATTTTATTAGTCATTGTACATTGTACATTGTACATTGCAATATCATTTTACAAGAGGCGCCACAGAAATTTTTAACTAACATACTAACTGTAGATTTATGTATACTTGGATATTCTTATCTCTGTCCCCAGACTACCCTGGCATATGTGATCCTACTAAATGGTTGCAGGATCAAATAGTGAAATGTGTTGATGATGCAGTGTTGAATGGGATTCTTACTAAGATAGATCAGAAATATTTGTGCCATCCGTGTCCAAAGGTACCATATATATATTTTGTCCCTAAGGTCCATAAGTCTCTCGTAGATCCGCCGGGTCGCCCGATAGTCTCGACAAGAGACTCGATATTAGAACCCATATCTAAATACATTGACAGGTTACTTAATCCTTTAGAACAATTGGAACCTTGTTGTGGTGATGATTTCTATATGGTGGGGCTGGATGTTGCTGCCTTATACACCAACATTCCGCAGACACAGGCCATAAAGTTAGCATGTGATCATTTGATTGACCTACAAATGCCTCTGCCTAAAATCGAAGTGTTGAAAACATTACTAACCTTGGTGATTGGTCATAATTATTTTCAATTTTGTGATCAGTTCTATGTACAGACCCGGGGAGTTGCGATGGGCGCTACTGTCGCACCTTCCTTGGCTTGTTTGTACATGACCCAATATGAGAAAATTCATGTATATACTTCGAGCTGGTACCGCCACGTTGTCATGTGGAAAAGGTACATTGACGATGTTATTTTGGTTTGGCGAGGCCCCCTCAGTGCTCTTAATGCCTTTATTGAATCCCTCAATGATGCTGATGTCAATATTAAATTCACTTCTAGAGTGGACACTCACGAGCTTGATTTCTTGGACATTAAGATTATTAGAGCATCGAACGGCGGGTTTGACACTACCATTTATCGTAAGTTGACTGACAGGAACACCTTTCTCCATTATCAGAGCTTTCATCATAAGGCTCTGAAGAGGGGTGTTCCTGTTGGTCAATTGAGTTCAAGACTCAGGCTCGCGATATGATGGATAGATTTGTAGAGCGTGGATATCCGAAGCAGGTCATACGGAGTGCATATAAGAGGGCGCTATATGCCTATCGTCCTTGGCTGTTCCATTTAGGCCAGGTCTTCTCCAGTAACACAGTGGCTTGTGTCATTCCTTTCTCATATAGAGCAGTGGGCATCTCTTCAATCATCCACAGATACTGGCACATTCTGTCTGTTCATTCAGAGTTCAGGGAACGCCCGAAGGTAGCGTACGCTCGGCAGGCCAACATAGGGGAGCTGCTCAAACGTCCTAAACAGCAGAGTAACACGGGTAGACATTCCCCGTGTGGTAAATGTGTGTATTGCTGCCATTCTGTGGACACCAGTGTGATTGATATCCCACATAGCGATAGACAATTCTTTTTGAGATATAACACTACATGCATTAGTGAGTGTGTTGTTTACTGTATTTAGTGTCCATGTGCATTATATTACATAGGCCACACAAAGAGACAGCTAAAGAACCAGCTGGCAGAGCATGTTAGTAATTTACGATTAGGTAAAAGGGAGAATCCGCTGGTGTCCCATTGGCAGCGATACAACCACACCATTGACCAGCTTCAATGTGTTGTATTGTCTCAGATTTTACCCACCAATAGAAGCGGGGACATCAGTGCTCGTTTGCTTTTACTCGAGCAGCGATATATTTATACATGGGGTACGGTAACACCGCACGGCCTCAATTTGGAGGTTGAGTGGGTGTGACGTATCCGTGATTGCGTGTTTTTACGCAAGGGTCCCTTAGTATTTAACTAATGAGATCTTGGGGCCGGCGCACAACAGTTTCCGGTGGTGCGATTCTCAGGCGGAAGCCCGGCCGACTACCACGTAGGCGTGCAGCCTGATATAGGATTATTTGTAAGTATACGTTAATATGTTGATTTATAATATTTGATTAAATTAAAGATGAATATGTAGTGGTTGATGTGCAATAATATTGTTACAGCTTTGGTTCCTCCTGAGGAAGGAGAACGAAATGCCGATCAGCATCGGGGAACCGGTGGTTTGATGTTTACAAGCATGGACGCATGTCCCCAGCCAACCCAATATTGGGGTTTGGATATTCTCAGCGATATTTTTCATCAATTTGGAACATTACTGTAGTCTGAAGAATATTCATACAGCATACGTATATGGTGCAACATTGTATTAAGCTCGCTTTAGTCAACTACAGGACAACCGATATAGAACATACGCAGGTTCAAATTTATAGAACCAGCGTTAATGGTGGACTGTTTGATTAAGTCGACAAGTTCTAAGTTGTTATGTTTACAATGTCTCTATTGATAACAAGTTGTAACATCTTGTGAGATGTGTATAGCGTTGTGCACTATTATTATGAATATTGATGGGTGGCTGGAGTATGCATATGTTTGAGTGAAGTAAGAGTGCATTTTATGTTGTTTTGTATGGTTAATTGACATTTATTGTCAATAAAAAATGGTTTTTCATATGTTCTGGAGTCTTATGTAGCTATATGTTTAAACTGACTCTGGTTTTGAATAAATTCCCTATTGTTGAATAATTGCCCACATAGTACCAAGGTGGTCAGACATGATATTCAGTGGCACTATGCAGTAGCCTGTTTTTCCTGTGCTAAACCAATGTTAGGGTTTAATACCCTTTAGTAAAAGAGTCACTAAGGTTTTTTATTGTTGCTGTTGTTTTTTCTACCTGGGGCAATGGAGGGTTACCTGATTTGTTTGTGCAGCGCTGCGTACGCCTTGTAGCACTATAGAAATGCTAAATAGTAGTAGTAGTATTTCCCCAAGGGAGCCACAATGGGAAATGAACTGTGTTCCCTCAGTTCTCAGCTCATTGGCAAGAGAAGGGAAAGAGGATGGGATTTGATATACCGCCTTTTGTAGTTACAATCAAAGTGATTTACATGTTATATACAGGTACTTATTTTGTACCTGGGGCAACGGAGGGTTAAATGACTTGCTCAGAGTCAGAGAGAGCTGCATTGCTATTAGGCTACTCCTCCATTACAGAAATCAAGAATGGTCTGCAATTTGGCTGACCTATTGTCCTCTTTGTATTAATATACATAATGAAGATATACGTCTAGCTCCATCTCTACCTGTTTTCAAATCTATGCTGAAAACCCACCTTTTCACTGCTGCTTTTTAGCTCCCATTACTTCCCTCACCTGTAACTGTCTTGTCTGTCTGTATTATTTAGATTGTAAGCTCTTTTGAGCAGGGACTTTCTCTTTGTATCAGCTCTTTGTATCAGGTGTTCAGTGCTGCGTGCGTCTGGTAGCGCTATACAAGTGCTAATTATAATAATAATAATGAAGATTTAAATTGCAAAGTCATTACTCAAAATATAATACAAAACTTGTTTAAAAATACTTACTTTAAGTGGCATCTTTGAGTGCTCGTTTAACTGAGGAACATCAAATACAAATCTCCTCAGCAAGTGTTGCATCATGGAAGGCCTCAGCTGCCTGTAAGTGGAAGAAATCATACTGCTGGTTTAATGGTACAAGCTACAAATATAAGGCATCACCTTGACTAGGAATGACAGGAAAAACATTTACAGGGTTTGGCAAGTGAATGGCTACAAACACAAGGTAATGTCTGAGTTTATCTATGGATCACAGGAAGATGTTTTCACCTAGGGAATGCCAAACTCTCCTCAGTGAGCAAATCGAAAGTCTCATTTGACAGCCTGTCAACTCAACCTGTCTAGATATACTAAACAAAAGGAAAAGTGTGAGGGCTAGTAATCTTTTCACCAAATGAGGAACATCCTAGAATGCAACTACAAACTGAATGGAAGTGCTTAAATCATCAGTTCTATTCCAGGCCCTAGTAGAGTTGCCTGCTGGTTTCATTTTTGTCAGGAGAGGGTGATTTTTTTTTTTTAATGCAACAACATGAATTATCCTGTAGCAGTGAATGATTTCTCTTCCCAAGTGCTTCCCAAGTCTTTTCTCAGGAACCCATCACCAAGCAGCTTTTCATGATATCTACAATGAATATGCACACAATAAATTTGCATACTTTGGAAATCCATTTTATGCTAATTTACCTCATGCGTATTCATTGTGGATGTCCTTAAAACCCAACTCCTATAGAGCCTCAAACAAGACTTAACGGGTCCACGTAAGTAAAAATGTAAACCCAGAACGGGATTAGCCTGTTCTGAAATTCTGATACCAAGGACAATTTTCATACTGATCACATAGCTGAAAAGTGCCTGTGGGATTATTTTTTACTTTCAGACTTTGCACCTGTTTCAATATGAAAGTGCACATACAAGAAAAACACACTTGCAAAACTTGCACTACTACTACTACTATTTAGCATGTCTATAGCGCTACAAGGCGTACGCAGCGCTGCACAAACATAGAAGAAAGACAGTCCCTGCTCAAAGAGCTTACAATCTAATAGACTAGCTTTTTAGGTGTCTACATTTTTTTACTAAACTATCTTTTGAAAAATACACAACTGCACATATGATGAATCCCCTCTGTCTCTCTCTATTGCCCTTAATTGAAATCTCAGAGCCAAATTCTTCTTGAAATCCCCTCATTTCACCATCTTAGACTAAAGGAATATAGAGAGTCGCTATTCATGGTTCTAGCTCCAAAATGATGTGCAACAGCCTGAGAACCCGAAGATCGGGGTTCGATTTCCACTGCAGCTCCTTGTGACTCTAGGCAAGTCATTTTATTATGAATGTTTTTATGCAAAATACCTAGAATTCCAAATAGTGCAGCATATAATTTTTTAAATTAAATATTTATTTATTTATTTATTTAGGTATTTATTTCAACTTCATGAATGTTTCGTGTGCTTATGTTCTGGCATTAGGCATATAATTTAGCCTTATTTAGGAAGGGCAATATTCAAAATGCATTTTGAGGTGGATTTTAGAAGGGATATACAAATCAGAATTGAGACATCCAAGTCAGGTCATCTCAAGTTCTATTGAGATAGACATAGGGAAGCCACTGCTTGCCCTGGGATTGGTAGCATGGAATGCTGCTACTATTTGGGTTTCTGCCAGGTACTTGTGACCTGGATTGGCCACTGTTGGAAACAGGATACTGGGCTAGATGGACCATTGGTCTGACCCAGTATGGCTATTTTTATGTTCTTATACACTGAGGAATGGATGTTTATGCACAGGTTATGTGAGATGGGAGCATCCATTTTATAACCCTAAATGTCTAAAATATCAATGGGCACAAAGACACATATGTTATAAAATAGCAACATAAGCATGCATGTTCTGGAACATACACATCTATGTTGGTACATACACATGTATTTTTCCAGAAGCTGTCACACAGCCCTGTACCTCTTGCCAGTTTTGCTTTTTTGGGGGGGAAGGGAGGGGTGATAAACAAATGCAGAATTAAGAGGGCAAACTTCTCTAATGCCATCACTGAAGTACTACTCAATACAAGCATCTTTCTGAAACCTTGGCATCCCGAGTAACAGATGTAAATCCAAACGCCAATCTGTTTGGACACAGATATGCACATTTACTTTTTATGCCTGCTCTAGTCCCTCTCAAAACACCCAGACCATCTATATAAAAGGCCTCCGTAAAATTACCTCACACATACAAGTACGTGCTATAACAAGCAGACACATCCATGTATGTAACTTGAATGTAAGTGTATTTAGAGAAGAAGCTGGAACACAGGAAGAGTCATGAAGTATGATTATAGGTTGTAGCAGCGTGAGCGAGGGTGAAGACTGAAGCCTTCAAAAATATAGCTATACACATAGGGTTTCAGGTAAAATAAAGCAATCTATTGCTGTAGTTCAGTCTCTCTCTCTCTCTCTCTGTATATATATACATATTTATATAAATACACATGGACACTTATGTATGTTTATAAAATAACTACAAAATAGGTACCTACTTGGCCTCCCCACCTAGGCAACCTATACTAAATATTTCTTCCGAGCACATGCTAAGTGTAAAGCCACTATGCCAACTGTTAGCATGGGTGTGCTCTAACAGCACACACTAATACCTATGTTAACTGATTAATGTACTTCTGTTAAAGGGACCCAAATTGTTAACTTTAACATGTGCAAATATTCTTCTGTGTGTTTTCCTGGCCTAGGCATCCTGTTAAAAAGTTACCCTTTGTACAAGTAATTTTAAAAAGGACTTGAGTGTGCAGAGCAGCATTTTAAGTGCTCAAGTAGGTGTTTATAAAAAATATTGATTGATGTATATAATGGTAGGGGCAGAAAAGTCGTAGGGCCCAATATCCAGTGCTATTTAACTATTAATATTCAGCACTAACTGGCAAAGTTTAATGGTTAAGATAGGCTTGCATAAATAGCAGGCCTACCTTTTTCCACAAAGAAAATATGGCCTGGCATTGAATACTGAATACGGCCCGGCATTGAATATCCAGGGTCAGTGCTGGTGGTGGCAGCTATACATGCTACCTGCTACTGGCCAGATATCAAAGGGATAGTCCTTTATTGTACACAAAATACTGCCAAACATTACCATGGGGAGAACAGGCAGAAAAGGGTCAGGATTGACACTCCTGCATGTATTTTATAAAATATACCACAGCAACAAAAACATATTATAACATCACTCAATTTTGGATGTCACAGTGAGTTTTGGATTGTACTTATTGAAATACTCAAAATCTAAGTGGAGTTATATGCTTTCTTGCATTGAGTAAAGCTCTACTAACCTTGGAGGTTAATAGAGCTTTACCCAATGCAACAAAGCATATAACTTATTCTTTTTTCCCCCAAAGAGATATTTTATTAAGCACAACAAAACGACAAAGAAGCAGATTGAATAATGTAGCCAATGAGTACAATGCATGAGTATAATGCATAAGTAACAAGACTGGCATTAACAATGATTGTTTTCTGTCATCGGCAAACAAAAATGGCCAGTGTTTCATTTGCCAATGCCAAAGCATAATGACACCAATACTGAATCTTATAGTTTTCTTGTAAATATTTTTATTAATACATTTTCAAAGAAAATACAGTATCAGCATGCAAGACGCAAATGCAACAAAAACATCCCCACAAATTGAACAAGTCATACCCGCACTCTTAGGTACAATGCTAAATACCAGATGATCAGAATTTTAAGAGGTGATAACATGTTAGACTTTGTACGATTAAAGTTTCAAGTTTATTTTAGTTTTACCATCCCGTCCTTTGGGCACCTTCAGGGTGGCTTACAATCTAAAATACAGTACAAATAGACATAGTAAATAGAAAAAGTTCAGATATGACTGTTAGGGCAGAGGGAGAACTATAATAACTGATAGGATAGAGGAGGGAGGGAAAGAGCAAAAGGGATTGTTACAGGTATCTTCCAAGGTACTTTCCCGTATGCCTCCTGGAGATGCAAAGAAATTGTCTTCATATGCATCTTTAGAAAGGTGTGATTTAAGGTCTGTTTTGAATTGATCGAGTGATGTCTGAAGATTAAGAGAGACAGGAAGTGAATTCTGAAGATGAGGCTCCTGCACACTAAAAATAACATGTCTAGTGTGCTCACAGGTTACTTCACGAAAGCTCAGTATCACTAATTAATTTTGTTGTGAGGACCTAAGTGCACACACTGGGCTATAGGGAATAAGGTGACGGAAGAGATAAAGAGGCTGTTCAGTGTGCAAGATTTAAAAAAACAAGTAGTATGAGTTTATAAATAATACAGCAGGTACTGGGAAGCCAGTGAGCTGCTTTGAGATAAAGGGTAACGTGGTCATATTTATGTGAATTGGAGATGGAGCGGATGGCAGTATTTTGAATAATCTGTAGGCGGCGTATATCTTTAACTCAAATGCCTTTGTATAGTGAATTACAATAATCTAGTTGTGAAATAAGCAAAGAGTAAACTAATATATTTAGCAATGTTGGAAAGAGTAGAGAGCGAACAGAAAGAATGAGTCATAGTTTACAGAAGGAAAGGAAATTTTCTAAGAAATTTGCAGGAGAAATGAAAGCTTTGAATCTATAAGTAACCTGAGGATACGGACAATATCAGCCTGAGGCACAGAAATATTAGCGAGAAAAATTGGTGTGGGCAAAGGAGGACTCATTTTATGCTGAATACAGTTTTTGACAGTGGGATTTAGAACCAATTTGTGTTCCTTGAGCTAGTCTGAAAGCTGAGAATGTTTCTGATTAACAGCAGAGATCTCAAGGGGAGTGCATGTACCTAAAGGGATTTTTCAATATAAATCAGAGAGACTGAGATGTTCCTCTATTACTGGCCAAAAAGTTTTTTTTCTTGTTTCAAGAATTAAAAAGTTATAAAAACCTGAAGTGCTGCATTTGTTGCTCTGCAGGTTGGAAAGGGATGGTCAGTCATTAACAATGATTGTTTTCTGTCATCGGCAAACAAAAATGGGCAATGTTTCATTTGCTAATGACAAGTTTGGCAATGGCTGCCCTTTCATGATTTCAAACCCTCCCTGTGACCCAAGCCCCCCCCCCCCCCTTCTGGTCCTCCTCCCAATG
Organism: Microcaecilia unicolor; assembly: GCF_901765095.1. Taxonomy (NCBI): domain Eukaryota; kingdom Metazoa; phylum Chordata; class Amphibia; order Gymnophiona; family Siphonopidae; genus Microcaecilia; species Microcaecilia unicolor. Next base: position 139,111,941 of record NC_044033.1, read on the forward strand.
GCTGACCCTTCTGACTCCCCTCTCCCTCTCCACATGAGACTATGGTAAAAGGTCATGGCTGCCATACATGTAAGCCGCATTGAGCCTGCCATGAGTGGGAAAGCGCGGGGTACAAATGTACCAAAAAAAAAAAACTTGATATGGTAGCAGTCATGGGCAGGAGCAAATGGGCCTCACTCTTACCTCAACAATCCCACACTGGACAACAAGGGATTAAGGTAGCCTGGGGTGTTTGCAGAGAGTGAGAGAGTGGGAAGGGGCAGCAATGGAGAGGAGAGGCAGAAGGGGAGGGCTTGGATTGAGGGAGGAGGGCAGGGAGCCATGGGAAGGGGGCCAGAACATTTTCGTTTTGTGCCATCTCTTATTTCATCCAAGCAAAACGGAAATTCTTTGACATGGAAAACAACATGAAACAAATTTTCTGGTTACCTATCCCTTTAGGTTATCATAATTTATAACAAACTTACACAGAAACCAATCTGATGGATTAGAATTTAGTATACCTAGGAATACAAACTCTTCTTTCACTTACCCACAAATAGAAAGCAAGCACTCTTCAATGGAATCCCTTTGGGCTTTGGTGAGAGAACAGCCTTTGGAAAGCCTGTACACAGTGTGCAGTAGTGAGTCTATCAGAGAAGCATGATGCTCAGTACCAGCAAAAAGAGGGGCACATCTAGTCAACAAGGGCAAGACTGCAGTACAGAGGTAGCGATTCAGAGCAAGGGCCATATCTGTAGCACTCAGAGCTACCTAGAGAAAAAAATATATTGAGACACATTAGTATCATCAAAATGAAGGACTTGTTAGTCAGTCAGAGTTATGCTTAAACATATCACATCGACTTCAGGGGAATAATTACAAAAGCCATTTCCACAATAAAGCACAAAATTGCAGCCGGATGTGTAGATAAAGAATGCAGATAGGGCCTGAATACTTGCAGTGAATAAAGGAATTCCTAGGATGAGATTTGCATTTGCACAAATATGAAGGTATTTTGAAAAGCATGCACAATTCTTCTTTCAGTAAATAATAGTATGTGTATATATGTACACATTTCCTGGTATTATTTTTAAATATATGCTCTTTCAGTCTTCACATTGTTTCACTAATGCTGGAATTCAGTATGGATCCTGCTATTTGCTATCAGTGGAGAATATTTCTATCTCAAATTCTGTTAGGCCATTGTTACGAGTTGTTATTTGCTCTACTAGGCATGCATTTTTTTTTTTTTATTAAGAGGGTTTAAGTTAGTAGACCCAGTTCCAAATCTAGAAGAAGGCATCAGAGTAGTGGTGAATAGATCTACAGAGTGGATGTGAATTTATGCACAGAAGTCCATGTTTTCCAGTACTGAAAATTTCCTCAATGGAGGCTAACCTCAAGTAGGCAACTGATGCAGTGGTGTTCCTAGGGTGGCTGACACCCGGGGCAGATCGCTGATGCGCCCCCCCCCCCCCCCCCCGGGTGCAGCGTGACCCCCTCACCCCCCCGGCAAAACGACGGACACCTCCCCCCGGTGAAACGACCCCCCCCCCCCGGATGCATTTTGACCTGCTGGGGGGGGGGGGGGTGCCGAACGCCTGTTGGCTTTGCTCGTTCCCTGCTCCCTCTGCCCCGGAACAGAAAGTAACCCGTTCCGGGGCAGAGAGAGCAGGGAATGAGCGTTGCCAACAGACGCAAGGCACCTCCCCAGCGGCGTGCACATGGGGCGGACTGCACCCACTGCCCCTTCCCTTAGTATGCCACTGAACTGATGCCTACTGACATTATAAGCTGTGACATGACTCTCAAAAGTCAAGGCTACCCGAGTATAAGTGAAGTTAATGAAATACACTAGCCAACTGGATAGAGTGTGTTTTTTAAACAGCAGCCCCCGTTTTGTTAGATCCAACAGAAACAAAAAGATGAGTAGACTTTGTAAGGGCTCTAGTCCATTCCATGTAAAAGGCTAAGGGTTTCTTACAATTCATTGTATGCAGTGTGCTTTCACCTTTCTGGGTGGGAAGCATGGGAAAAAATACTGACAGGACAATTGACTAAAATGGAACCCCAACATTACCTATGGAAGGAACTTTGAGTAAATATTCAGCCAGTAATGGTCAGTGTTGTTTTGGCCTTCGCCAGCGGATATTCAAATCTGGGCACCCAAACAGAAGGGGTGGAAGGGTTCAATCAAAAAACCAGGAGGACCTGGAGTCCAGTGATAAAAATGGGTTGATTTACTTATACAATCCAAACAGCATGTACAGATCAGACTCTTCAAGTTCAGTATAGGATGTGCAGTACACCAATACCCAAACAGGCCATGTTTCGGCAAACATTTGCCTTTATCAGGAGTCCTGTGTATGGCATAATGGAGAACCCACTAGCCGTCAACTTACCATGTTGAGCAGTTGAAACCTGTTGACCATGTATTCTGAGCAATATGCAGTATATATACAAAATACAAAACACTACAGTTATTGAGGGTCAAATGTGTCAGTGAAGTCAAAATAGCATCACTTCTCACAGAAGACACAAAAGCAGCAGGTTTCAACTGCTCGGTACCATAAGTTGATGGCTAGCAGGTGCTCCATTGCGCCATACATAGGACCCCTAATGAAGGCAAACTTTTGCCGAAACAAGGCCTGTGTTAGGTATTGGTGTACTACGCATCCTGGATACTGAACTTGAAGAGTTTCATCTGTACATGCTGTTTGGATTTTAAAAATAAATCGACCCATTGTTATCACTGGATGCTAGGTCCTCCTGTTTTTTATTTGGACCCTTCCTCCCCTTTTGTTTGACTCTCCAGTTTTGTGGAAGGTTTGCTTTCTTTTTTTTTTATTGTTTGTCCATGTCTGGGCACAGGCATTGAATATCCAGGTTTGTGCAATAGCTATCCCTAATTTAGTTATGTGCGATATTCAGCACTTAACCACCTAAGTGAAACCAGATAAATATAGGGACTGAGTCTTAGGCAGTATGATTTGTCTGGTTAACTTAGACAGTTAAAGGCTAGGTTCTGTAAATGCACCAAAAAATAGGCGGCAAAATAATGTACGCTAAGTGTAAATTCTAGAAAAGCAGTTCCATTTGGAGCTGTTTTTATAGAATATTAGCTTAAGTGATTTTCATGCCTAGCTTTAGGCACGAGCATTTACACCTACCAAAGGCTGGTATAAATGCTTGCGAACTAACTATAGTTGTTTAGGCGCAGAAAGTGTAGTATTCTCTAACACTGCGTCTAAATCCTAGGAATGCCCTTGACCCCCTTCCCCTATGCCCCTCCATTGGCTATGCCCTCTTTGGAGTTGCACATAAGATGAATTGGGCACATAGGTTATAGAATAGGCACAGAATCTGAGCATAGCCAATAATTGGTGCCAATGCATGCTTGTGAAGGCCAATTATTGATATCACCAATTTAGCCAATTACTTTAGGCATGAATCTGTGATCTACACCTAAAATTGTGCACCAAATTTCGGGCAACCTATACAGAATTTTGGTGTAAATGTTAAATATCGGAACTTAACCACATAAGATCTGACTCCACCCCCAGACCACCTACAAAGGTTTCAAGGTTACATTTGATTATCTGCTTAGGGTCAGACCATCAGAGTGGTTGCATAAAAATAATGAAGATAGAAAGTACAGACCATAATAAAAAGCAACAACATACAACAATAATACAAGCAATAATAATAATATTTTTATTAATAATGCTTCTGTGGTTCAACAGGCCCCAACTGGGAAGCAGGTCTTACCAATATACGAGCCCAGATCACCTGGTAAATTCTGAACAAAATAAATAAGCCTTCAGTAGAGTTTTAAACTTAGGGAGAGTGCCTTCTGTATGTACCCACAAAATAATCCGCTACAAATTTAGCAGTTATTCAATGACACTAACTGGTTAAGTGCTACTGAGTGTCAGCAGATAGCCCCACAAGTAAGTCAACTGGCCAGAAGCCTCTCCTGGCTGGTTAAATCGCTCTGAATATTTACCCCTTAAAACAAGTGCACGTGGAGGGGTATAATCGAACGGGGCGCCCAAGTTTTCCTGAGGACGTCCTCGCAGGACGTCCCGGTGAAGGGGCAGGGAAACCCGTATTATCGAAACAAGATGGGCGGCCATCTTTTGTTTCGATAATACAGTCGGGGACGCCCAAATCTCCACATTTAGGTTGACCTTAGAGATGGTCGTCCTTAGAGATGGTTGTCCCCAGTTTTCGAAGATAATTGAAACCGAGGATGACCATCTCAGAAACAACCAAATCCAAGTCCTTTGGTCATGGGAGGAGCCAGCATTCAGCACCAACCGGGCACCCTAGGGGGCACTGCAGTGGACTTCAGAAATTGCTCCCTTACCTTGTATGCTGAGCCCCCCAAAGCCTACTACCCACAACTGTACAACACTTCCATAGCCCTAAGGGGTGAAGGGGGCACCTACATGTGGGTACAGTGGGTTTGTGGTGGGTTTTGAAGTGCTTACATTTACCACCACAAGTGTAACAGGTAGGGCGGATGGGCCTGGGTCCGCCTGCCTGAAGTGCACTGCACCCACTAAAACTGCTCCAGGGATTTGCATACTGCTGTCATGGAGCTGGGTATGATATTTGAGGCTGGCATAGAGGCTGGAAAATATGGGGGAGTAAGGGGAGGTCATCCCTGATTCCCTCCGGTGGTCATCTGGTCAATTCGGGCACCTTTTTGAGGCTTGGTCGTAACAAAAAAATGGACCAAGTAAAGTCACCCAAGTGCTCATCAGGGACGCCCTTCTTTTTTCCATTATCAGCCGAGGATGCCCATGTGTTAAGCACGCCCCAGTCCTGCCTTTGCTATGCTTCCGACACGCCCCCGGGAACTTTGGTCGTCCCCGCGATGGAAAGCAGTTGAGGGCACCCAAAATTGACTTTCGATTATGCCGATTTGGGTGACCCTGGGAGAAGGACGCCCATCTCCCGATTTGTGTCAAAAGATGGGCGCCCTTCTCGTTCGAAAATGAGCCCAAGAGTCACCCTAGTGTTACAGCACTTATATAAGTTGGATCAGTTACTAGAGCCTAGAACTCACTTACTCTGCATGCTGAAGTTACCACCAACAAAAAAGGAACTTCCCAGTCAGGTTCTTGGCTCAAAAGGAACTTTCATCAGTTGGGTTATGACAACATTGAGTTTCCATGACACTGCAAAAGGTTTGATGGAAGGCATCAACAGAAGTAAGCCCCACATAAAGCAGACAACTAAATGCTTTACAGAGATGGGTTTACCTTCTACATGATGATGATAATCACCAGTGGCACCAAGTTGTACCATAATGGATTTGCTTTTCAAACCTGAATCATAAATGTAGATGACAAACCTCTTCCACTTGAAAACATAAGACCTTTTAGTGGAATCTCACTTGGAAGTCAGAATTACTTGTGAAAATTATTCAGACAAATTCATGGAAGCTATAATTAACCTCTCAGCATCCAAGCTGTAAGGGAAAGGGACTCAATGTTGGAAAGAATGATCAGTGTGGGAAAATTCCCAAGTCCTATGGTCTCTTTATGGAAAGTTCCAGAAGAAGAAGGAACATTACTTGTTTTAGCCAATTTCTTTCTCCTGAGTAAGTTTCAGGAGAGTTTTCACTATCAGAGGTATTGAAGGACATCCATAGAGAAGACCCAGCCCCTAATGTAGGAGAAAGGCACCAGAGGCTAGTTTGCCTTGTATTCCTTTCCTGAAACAGAACTGAGGAATTTTTGTATTCTGGAGAGTGGCAAATAGATCTACTGAAGGGGTCTCTCACTCTTGAATAAACTTCTCAATCACTCCCTCATCCAAGGACCACTCGTGTGGTTGAAGAACATGGCTCAGCTTGTCTGCCAGTCAGTTGTCCTTGCCCATCAAGTATGTGGACCTGAGGGTCATCTCATAAGTAATGGTCCAGTTCTACATTCTGATGAGTCTCTCAATGCAGGAAGTATGAACCTGTTCCTCTCTGAAAGTGGATGTAATAAACATATCTTATTAATTTGAATCAATTTCATTTTGTTGGCTAACTGATCACTGAAAGCCTTTTGAGAGTTCCAGCTCACTCTCAATTTCAGGAAACATATCTGATGAGATTCCCATAACACCTGAGTGTGAAACCCATCTACAAGAGCTTCACAAAAAGTTATCCAAAGGTTTGAATGCATCTGTCATAAGCATTGTTTGAAATGATGGAATTTAGAAGGGGACATCCTTTGCCAGAATGTATTGAACTGTTTACTAGGTCAGAGAGTCTAAGAGAGATTTGGTGACAGATATGAGCTTGTATGTGACCTGTATTAACAGCAAGCTCAAGGTCCACTGAACATATTTCATTTTGAAATGTGCCAGGGTAGTTCATGTACTGTTGAGGCCACGTGGCCCAACATCCTTAACATGTTTCACGCTGATCTCTGCTGTCTCCTATATTTCTTCCACTACACATACTAGATGGATGATCCTTTCTTGTGGCAGAAATGCTTTTGAATCATGTCTAGCAATGAATTCCAGTTGTTGTGATGGCTTAATTAAGACTTGATTTGTAATTTATAATAAACCCTAGTAACTGCAGCAGTCAAATGGCTGCATGCCATAATTGTTCTGCTTCTGTTCATGATATGATTGCAAAACGTATTTTGTGAATACCCAAGGAGCTGATATGAGGACAAAAGGTAATACACAATACTCGTAGTGGTGTTTCTCTATCATGAATCTGATATATTTCCAGTGTCTGGTAAGCATCTTTATGTGAGTGTGTCATTTAAGTCAAAAGAATATAACTAGTCTCCTGCTTGGAGAAAAGGGATTATGTCCAAAGAAACCATCCTGAACTGCACTCTTACTATAAACTTGTTCAGGGTCCTTAGGTCTAGGGTGGGATGTAATAGTCTCTTATCTTTTTTGTAATCAGAAAATACCTGGCGAAAATCATGGAGGCAGTCAAACCCTATCCTTGGTTTGGTTGTGGAGCTAGTTGGGTTTTCTTAGGCTTCTACTGTCAAGGACAAAAGCAAGAACCTTGTCTTGTTTGGGAACAGCAGAATAAGGAGGGTACCTTTGACTTTGATAATAATGGGACCTCCTCTGCTTTTCATTCTTTTACCTCTTAAAAGAGTATGCTAGGTCAGTAGTGGTCCTGGAGAGGGTATTTGGTGAGGGTAGCAGCCTCTTGAACCTTATCTCTGATGAGATTTGCACCATGGCACTGCACATCAACTGGCTTTTCCTGTACATCATATCTCAGGTCTGAGGCATGCAGCCATGAATGTATCTGGGCACCAATACACATAGCAGAAGCACTCAATACTGTATCATTAACAGGCTTATTTTCGAAAGTGATCGCCGGCCATTTCCCGACATAAATCGGGAGATGGCCGGCGATCTCTCAAAAGCGGTGAAATCGGTATAATCGAAAGCAGCTTTTTTGAAACCATCGCCGCTTTCCCGTCGCCTCGCCAGCAAAAGTTCAAGGGGGCGAGTCGGTGGTGTAGTGAAGGCGGGACATGGGCGGGCATGGGTGTGGCTACCAGATGGCCGTCTTTCACGGATAATGGAAAAAAAAGCAGCGTTAAGCAGTATTTCATGGGGTTTACTTGGTCCTTTTATTTTCATGACCAAGCCTCAAAAAGGTGCCCCAACTGACCAGATGACCACTGGAGGGAATGGGGGATGACCTCCCCGTACTCCCCCAGTGGTCACCAACCCCCTCCCACACTAAAAAAAATACAAATCCAAACCTTTTTTTACCAGCCTGTATGGCAGCCTCAGATTTCATACCCAGCTCCCTGACAGCAGTATGCAAGTCCCTGGAGCAGTTTTTAATGGGTGCAGTGCATTTCAGGCAGGCAGACCCAGGTCCATCCCCCCCCCCCTACCTGTTACACTTGTGGTGGTAAAGGTTAAGCCTTCCAACCCCCCCCCCCAAAACCCACTGTACCCACATGTAGGTGCCCCCCTTCACCCATAAGGGCTATGGTAATGGTGTAGAGTTGTGGGGAGTGGGTTTGGGGGGGATTTGGGGGGGCTCAGCACTCAAGGTAAGGGAGCTATGCACCTGGGAGCTTTTTTGGAATTTTTTAAACATTTTTAGAAATGCCCCCTAGGGTGCCCGGTTGGTGTCCTGGCATGTCAGGGGGACCAGTGCACTACAAATGCTGGCTCCTCTCATGACCAAATGCCTTGGATTTCGCCGGGTTTGAGATGGCCCGCATTTTTTCCATTATCGCTGAAAAACAAAACCGGTGATCTCAAACCCGGCAAACTCTGGCATTTGGCCAGGCTAAACCGTATTGTTGAAAAAAAAAAGATGGTCGGCCATCTTTTTCAATAATACGGTTCCGGCCAGCTGTTGCGCCACCAACAAAATAGATCGCCGGCGATCTATTTTGCCGGCGACGTTCGATTATGCCCCTCTAAGTCACTCAAACCATGCATTTTCCATACTCCTTCCTTGTGTACACTAGTGAAAGGAGGGAAAGAGTCCAAAAACACTCCAATAATGTGCACAATATTCACAAGTGCATGCCCTTGAACAGCTGTTAAGAAGCTATGTGGGATGTCAGCACAGCATTTGGAAACATCTTGCTCTCAAAAGGCTCCAATATCCAAGTCTCTCTTCCTAGGGCACTGAAGAGTGCATCTTGGAATTTTTGGCTCTTTTGAGAGCAAAATCAACCACCATGGAATTGTGAGGAACCTGTTGCTTCTTGAATCTGGAAGCCTTCGGAAATATACTTAGAGTCGACATTCCTATTGGTAGGAGATACAGAGAAGGGGTCTCCCACATTCTTATCGGCATATCTTTAAATATTCTGTGAATGGATGCTATTTGAGCTTCTTGTGGGGGTTGGTGGGGTCAAAGAATTGGAGGATGTCCAGTCCTTCTGCAATGGGTTCCTCCTCTATTTTTTACTTCAAATTGAATAGTCTCAACCATTTTCTAAACAAAATTGAGGTCGTTTTCGGTTGGAGATCTCCTTCTTTTATGTATGGGAGACCGTTCTGATGAAAGGTCAATTGAACCTTCTTCAGAGAATAGGTCTAGCTTATAATCAGAATCCCAGAAGCACTCAGTCACACCCTGAAAATTGTTCCACTGTCAATGCCTTTCCTGCAGGCAGCATTTGAGTCTTGAGGACCATCTAGATCTTTTCCTGAATTGAGATTGGTGATGTTAAACCTGCAGCATCATGCCAAGCAAAGAATAAATCCATTCACTTATTGAATCCTCTCAAGAACTGTTTCTTAAAGTCTGCCATCAACAAAGACATGGGAAATAAAATAGGAATATCCACATCTTCCTGAATCACATGAGGAGTAATCACATGCCAGTTGTTGGGTCCACAGAAGCTCTCACAAAGGAGGATGAGCAGTTCTGATATCAGGGGAACTTCAAGGACACTGGCGACCTTGGTACCTCAGATCAAGTACGACGTTGATGTGCACTGGCCTCTGCATGGTGTTTGGCAGCACAATCTCTTGGTGTCAGTGAAGTTGAGGATGAATCATTCCTCTACTTTGACAGGATTTGATCTAAGCGTGATGTCAAGTGTGATGGATGCACGCTTAATGCCAATGAATACACAGCATCCGATGCAGTTTCAGGATCCATAGAGCTTCTAATACTAAGTCAATGGATCTGACATCTTTCTTCTCATTGACCATGGAGACCTCTTTTGAACATCTATCAACAGCAAGAAGGTTCATGAACAGGCTTCAAGAATTGCAACCACTAATTATGAATATCTTTGATAGATATAGTCCTGTTGCACCAAATGCATTTCTTAAAGCCACAAAGGGCCTTTTTCTGGGACTTGTCATCTGGAAAAATAGTCAAAGCAAAATCAAATTTATTTCACCATAATCCTGACAAGGAGCCCATGGCCATCAACTGAGGCCTATATAGAGGGCAAAAAATAAATGAAACTTATAAATGTCCAAACACTTAAAGAACTCCTACACAACATTGACAGGAAAAAGATGAAAAGCTTCAAAAAGTTCACTTATAAAATGAAAATACAAGTGTTGATGTGAGCTATGGTGATGCATAACCAAACAACTCCATAGAAAGTGAAGACTGAGGTGGATCTGGGAGACAGTGGAAGGTGGAAAATAGCATGCATGCACCATGAGGCAGCTCATAAGCTTTTAGTATCACTTAGTTGGAGTAGCTTCCAACACGGGTGATGCCACCCATGATATGAGTACTTTCTAAGTTTCTATACTTTTATCCTTAGAGAAATGTAAATATTGTTGGTCAGGTTTAAACTTCAAGCAAAAAGCCTTCAAGTCAGATTATTTCAATAATTTAGAAATGGGGAGGACAATTTTTATGGTATTTGCCTGTGAAACTAAGCAGTTGCCAAGGTAAATTCCTCAGGCTGAAAACTGCCCTCCCCCTCCCCCCCCCCCCCCCCCCCCCCCCCCAGTGGGCAAACATATAATGCTATTTTGCAAAATGCATATTTTAACCTTGGTGAAAAGGGGAGGAGTGCAAGGTAGATTCAAGAAGAACAAAATGCACTACTGTAGTAGCATTTAATTTTAAAAAGAGAGTTACGCTAAAATGAGGAAATTAGAAAGTAAAAGAACACTTACAACATTTTGCATAAAGCATGGAGATTTAGTTTTAAAACAGGGGCTCTAAACCCAGTCCTCGGGACACAGTTAGGTTTTCAGGATACCCACAATGAATAGATAAATGTGCATACAATGAAGGCAGTGAATGGAAATCTATTCATTGTGGGTATCCTAAAAACTTGATGGCCAAGCATGTCTTAAGGACTGGATGGAGAACCACTATTTAAAATATCCTCATGGAAGACCAGATAAAGTGCATTCTACATATAAAAAAAAACATTGAAGGGGGAACAAACAATTGTCAGTATGGTTAAATGGTGCAATGAAAGAAATTATTAAGGACAGAAAACACAGCTTTTAAACAAATGGAGAAAGCATGTGCAGCATGGTTCATGCAATCCTTTACATAGTAACATAGTAAATGACGGCAGAAAAAGACCTGCATGGTCTATCCAGTCTGCCCTACAAGATAAACTCATATGTGCTACTTTTTGTGTATAACTTACCTTGATTTGTACCTGTCCTTTTCAGGGCACAGACCGTGTAAGTCTGCCCAGCACTATCCCCGCCTCCCGCCACCGGCTCTGCCACCCAATCTCGGCTAAGCTCCTTAGGATCCATTCCTTCTGAACAGGATTCATTTATGTTTATCCCACGCGTGTTTGAATTCTGCTACCATTTTCATTTCCACCACCTCCCGCGGGAGGGCATTCCAAGCATCCACTACTCTCTCCGTGAAAAAATACTTCCTGACATTTTTCTTGAGTCTGCCCCCCTTCAATCTCATTTCATGTCCTCTCGTTCTACCTCCTTCACACCTCCGGAAAAGGTTCGTTTGCAGATTAATACTTTTCAAATATTTGAACGACTGTAACATATCACCCCTGTTTCTCCTTTCTTCCAGAGTATACATGTTCAGGTCATCAAGTCTCTGCTCATAAGTCTTGTAACGCAAATCCCATACCATTCTCGTAGCTTTTCTTTGCACCGCTTCAATTCTTTTTACATCCTTCGCAAGGTACAGCCTCCACAACTGAACACAATACTCTAGGTGGGGCCTCACCAACGACTTATACAGGGGCATCAACACCAGCCTAACAACCTTCTAGCTACGGCCACCGCCTTGTCACACTGTTTCATCGCCTTCAGATCCTCAGATACTATCACCCCAAGATCCCTCTCCCCGTCCGTACCTATCAGATTCTCCCCGCCTAACACATACGTCTCCCGAGGATTTCTATTCCCTAAGTGCATCACTTTGCATTTCTTTGCATTGAATTTTAATTGCCAAACCGTGTGAGTGTATGTGTGTGTGTGGACATTTGCATGTGTGTGTGTGCATCTGCATCCCTATGTATGGAGAGGGAGAGGAGAGGAAAGGAAGAGTTAGAAAGGATCAATTCCTAACCACTATGTTTCAGTGTGTCAATGGTCCTTATTTTAGAAGGAACCCCTTGTGTAAATAGCACCATTTACATGTGTAGGTGGATCATACCTGTGGAAAGGCGATTTTAGAAAAATGCCATTTTAACCTGGGGGATCCATACCACATCTACATAGCAACATGGTTTGGTTAAGTTATGAAAAGGGAGAGATATGGGCAAGCTGAAAACACCAATGAATATTCCTCATTTTACAAGGGGAATACCCATTACTCCTAAAAATATAGATGTCAGCATTTACATCTGCCCTGAAATGCATAAATGCCTGCTTGAAGGGCAGGTGTAAAGGCCAAGGACAATTCTACCACCTGATCTCCTCCCCATCAATAGGAAATCCCCAGCATATGAGCACCTCCCGGGCATCTGAACCCCCCGGCAACAAGAACCTTCCTGCATCTGATCCCACTAGCACAAAGAAACCCCGATGAAGGCCCACGGGCAGAACTCACCCCCTCGATCCTCCTACCCCAGCTCTTAATGGAATCCCATAGTCCCTGGTGTCTAGTGGGAGCAGGATCAATTCCCATCTCCACATCCTATCTAAAATTGTGCTCAGTGTTTCTAGGCTGCAATTGCTGAACTGCCTCTCCTATAGAAGCATATGAGGCCTTTTTGTTAGTTTTTTGAGCCCATACTTTTCCAGAACTCTCAGTTCCATTTTCAAACTTAATGTATCGTTTCCCTGCTTTATTCCCCATGCCAAATTGCAAGTTTTCGGAAAGGTAAATTGTTTAACCTGACCAATACTACAGTAAGGTCAATGAAAAGGCTTCATCATTCAATTATTCTACACTGCATTTTTTAGAAAAATATGCAGTATTCAGTGAAATGTGTATTAATTGTTGTTAATTGCTGACGAATATACCTTTTAAAATTAATGGCATCAATATTCAGTTTACAGTGCTGACATTTAACCTAATCTGTATATTCAACATTTCTATCTATCACATAGATAGTGGCACTGAACAAACAGATAGTGCCATGACCATTCTGACATTATCCACCACTATGTAGATAACTTTTTGGTTTGCCCTGTCCTATTATGCAGACACATGAGCATCAGCATTCTCTGTTGCTGGAATATTACACTGGAATGAACTTGTTGGCCAAACATTCTTATGTGTGGATAGGCTTCAGTTAAAAAAATTACTTTAGACACACTTCCTTGTTGCAGCTTTTTTTTTTTTTAATTATTGCATAATGGACTTGGAGATGATGGAGCAGTGCTGATACTTTATTTTATTGTTTTTCATAATGTTTGTTTTTATGGTTTTGTGTTTTTTTTTAATTATGTATGATTGGAAACCACCTAGGGTGGGGTGTGTTTTTAAAAATAAATCAATACCTGGCCCACTTTTATATAAGTATTATTGGTCCACTTTGTGATTTAAATGGCCCAATAGTATCTGCATAACAAAGAAAAACATATGGATATGACAATTATGTGTTTATGTATTATTGGTTTTGAATATCAGACCACTTAGCAATGAAATGTAACTTCTTACCGTGTCTAAGGAAGCAGCAGCACGGAGATCAGGCAGAAAGCCAACCTCAAGAAGTTGAAGAAGGAAATCCTGATCTTCAATTCCATAGACCCTGTCCAGGAATAGTACCATGGCTGCTTTATGATCTGGACAAAACCCTGCTGACATGTCTGGTTCCACCACTGTACCCTCTATTTAAAAAAGCGAACAAAAACATTGACGGTAAATAATGACTGAGTTAAGGCAGTAGACAGAGAAACCTTAAGTGCCTTGTCCAGAACAAATCCCATCTGGCTTGCGTTAATGTAAAACCCATATCTTTTTCCCAAACAGCCTGGGCTGTAGTCAAAGAAATGCAACTTTTTGGCCTGAATGCAAAGAATTCTGTTTGGTGTCAATTCAACACAGTGTACCACCCAGAAAACTGTATCTCTACTATGGATTATGGTGGTGGCAGCATCATGTCATGGAGATAATGTATGGAGAAAAATGAGCCACAAAACACAAAGGCTCAGAAAAAGTCCCTGAACCATCATAACTGAACCAAAAAGCAGCATGATCCCCCCCCCCCCCCCCCCCCCCCCAGTACAACAGGTCAGTTTTGAATGTTCTACTCTATTTTGAAGCTGCTTCCAACTGAGATTAAGAGAATATAAAGACTGATCTGATTCAGTCCAGACCCCATCCAATAGAAAAATCTCAGGTGATATATTAAAAGCATTAGTAAAAGCAACAACATCCAATTGATGGCTCTGATCATCAGTAGTTTATGGAACAAAGATCTGAAAAGCCAAAGCATCTAAACAATAATTACATTATTTAATTCTGACCCAAATAAAAGTGGCCAGCATGTCACACACAGCTACCTAGCACATTGCAGCATATATGGCAGGGTAAATACAACCAGATAGATCCACAGTGGGAATCAGACCCATGTCCCCTGTATTGAGGGGCCATAGCCCTAACCTCTATGCCACAAAACTACCTGTTACTACTACTAATCATCATTTCTATAGCACTACTACGCAGTGTTGTACACATTATATGCAGGTACCTTCTCTGTCCCTAGAGGGCTCACAATCTAAGTTTTGTACCTGGGGCAATGGAAGGTTAAGTGACTTTTACAAGGTAACAAGGAGCTGCAGTGGGAAATGAACCCAAGTCGCCAGGATCAAAACCTGCTGTACTAACAATTAGGCCTCTCCTCCCTAGTTGCTGTGATGATCTGAGAAGTCTAGATGGACAATTTGGGGTTAGGAAATGGTAAAGACATAGAGGATTGCCAGATTGTTGGTTCTTAAATACCCAAAGTAGAAGCTTGTAAGTGATACTTTAGGAGTTAGCACTCAAGAAAAAAGATCTAGGTGTCATTCTAGACAATATGCTGAAATTTTCTGCCCAGTGTGCAGCGGCAGTCAAAAAAGCAAACAGGATGCTAGGAATTATTAGGAGAGGGATGCAAAATAAGACCAAAAATATTATAATGCCTCTATATCACTCCATGGTGCTACCTGAGTATTGTGTTCAATTCTGGTCGCCGTATCTCAGAAAAGATATAGCAGAATTAGAAAAGGTTCAAAGAAGAGTGACTAAAATAACAGAAGGGATGGTACAACTCCCATATGAAGAAAGGCTAAAGAGGTTAGGGCCCTTCAGCTTGGAAAAGAGATGGTGGAGGGGGGATATGATTGAGGTCTACAAAATCCTGAGTGGTGTGGATTGGGTGGAGGTGAATCGATTTTTCGCTCATTTAAAAAGTGCAAAGACCAGAGGACAATCAATCAAATTACATGGAAATACTTTTGAAACAAATAGGAGGAAATAGTTTTTTCATTCAATGAATATTTAAGTTCTGGAACTCGTTGCCAGAGGATGTGGTAACAGCAGTTAGCGTATCTGGGTTTAAAAAAGGTTTGGACAAGTTCATGGAGGAAAAGTCCATAGTCTGTAATTGAGAATGGCATGGGGGAAGTCACTGCTTGCCCTGGTATTGGTAGCTACTAATTGGGTTTCTGCCAGGTACTTGTGACCTGGATATGCCACTGCTGGAAGTAGGATACTGGGCTAGATGGACCATTGGTCTGACCCAGTATTCTTATGATTTTATGTTATGTTCTTATGATACAGTGAGATACCAGTAGCATCGGCAATCAGTTTGATAGCTGTGTTCTGTAAGAATTGTAGTCTCTGGAGGTCCTTTACTCTGAGTCCATTGTAAAGTGCATTACAATAGTCTAATTCTCTCCTTGGAAAGAGTATGTGGGTAATACGTATTGTCCAGATTTAGAGGCCAATAAGACAGTGGACCAAAAAGCACTCTTCCTGGACAGCAGTGTGGAGTGGAAATAGTTTTCCTGAAGCAGTTTGTCAGTGGCAAGGAAAACCCTTTTTAAAGTACTAGAAGAGGACCTTTTTCTGCCTATTGTAAAACAGTTAGAAGCGCTACTATATGCAAAGTATAAAAAAAGTACTGCATAAATCCTGTGAAGGAACTCTACGTATAAAATTTTTCAGATTGGGAACACTATTTCTGTGCAGTTTGCCTTCTCAAAAACATTCTCAATACAGTTTAAATCTGAGGAAGGTGAACTTTGTGACCCCTTTACTAAGCTGCATTAAGCAGCTAACATGTATTTTACTACACCGTACACATTAGAGTGGACCTGTGCTAATGTTTCCACACTAAAAAAGCAGCCTGCATGGTAAAAATCCCACATTAGCTGCTTAATGTAGGAGTGGGCGGATACTGGGTGTGACATCGACACATAAAGGAGTGGCCGGCTGTGATAGCTAGTGCATGGATTATTACTGCCACTAGCTACCATGATTGTCAAAAGCACAGCTGCATTTATGCCACCTCAAGAAGAGGTGGTAACTTACTGACAATCAAATATGTGGCCTCAGCCTACATAGACCAGGTCCAAGGCCCCCTTTGCTTAATCCAATCCCCCTGAGCTCTGTTTCCACCCTCTCCGACAACCCAAAGTTAATGGAAAGACACACCAACATCCCCCATTTGTTTGTTCCTGACATCCCCTGTTGACATGCCCCAACTCGCCAACAACCTCCCAATGGCATGGCCTTATACCCCATAACACTGGTATGGATTAACACCTCAATACCCTTTCATGACCTGACAACTCCAAACCCCTCTGATGGCATGTCCCAGCTCCCTTAGCAGATTCCCCTCCAGTCCTCCAACCCTTCTGAAATGATGAAACAGCTAAGCCCCTTCCTCAATGCTAAGACACACTCACAAGATGTCAGGAATATCCGCCCCCACCCCCAGGTCCCCTAAGCACCCCCGGGACTTACTAGAGGTGATCCCTGGTAGTCTAATGAGTAAGTACTGGGGGTGCTTGTGGAACCTGGGGGGGGGGGGCTGGGTGGTGAAAGAGAGTATCCCCGACATCTTGTGGGTGAGACTTAGGTTTGAGGGAAGGGCTTATCTGTTCCATCATTTCAAGAGGCTGAGAGAATCAGAAGGAGTAAATCTGCCAAGGAGGTTGGAGCATGCCATTGAGGGGAAGGGGGGTTGTCAGGCCATGCCATCAAGGGGTGTTGGGTCATGTCATCAAGGGGTGTCAGAAGATGAGATCAGTAAAGTGGAAGTGTCAGGGCATGCAATTGGGGATGTTGGGGTGGGTGGAAATGGGTCTTGGGGAGGTAGCCTCAGGAGCGCACTGTCATGGCAGAGCTGACATCTTTTATTTATTTATTTATTATTGGGCCTGCACCACATTACCTGCTGTGGCAGATAGCACAGGCACCCACACTATCTACCACTGAATGTAACATGGTGCCGTGTGCTATCTGCCCTGTATGATAAATGCAGGACTGTTACAGGGCATGCCCTATGTATTTACCACATAGGCTTTGCACTTACCACACGTTCATTTTGGATTAACACATGCAGTAAGTGCAAAACTTACCACACTCTACTAAGAGAGCCCCTTTGTGTTGGTATTGGATAATTCCCCTGCAAGACAACTGTGTGAAAATGTTGTGCACCTCTTTTGATTCTGACAGATCTGTGTCCCTTTATACATTCTGATAAATGGTACCAGGAGGCAAAAGCAGCCAACATCAGCTAATAATGTTGTTCATCTTCTAACCGCTCATTTACCTTTAGCTATTGTTGGCATCTGGAAAGAAAGGCTGATCACCCCAACCAAGTCTTCCAAGGGAATCAATGAGCGCAGGATGGACCTTATTCTAATGGCTTCACCTTTTCCAGCATGAATGAGCTGGAAATGCAAACAAAGACAAAAACAATAAAATCTTTGGCAAGCAGTAGGTTAAATTTGTCAAGTTTTAAATCTCCCTCTATTAACTGGCTACATATCTGTGCTCCAAAACATTGAGAGATAGATATTCAGCCCACAGTGGTCAATGTTTTATTAAAACACTGATAGCTGCAGCCACAATTAGCCTGAGATATTCAGTGCTGGGCCATGTTCGGGGGCTAACTTCAGTGGGGCTGGCTACTGGAACTTATGCGAGCCCCAGCTAAATACTGGTCAGGACCTGAATAACTTTAGCCAATGCAAACTCCCTTCTCCTCCCAGCCAGCAACAGTCACAAACTCTTCCTCCCCCAGAATGTTCTCCCAACCATCAACCCCCACAGGGTGGTGGGGAGCTCCATTGGGAGGTGGGAGGGGGATTGCAGAAGATAAAAAAAATATATACTGTATATAAAAACAGTTATGCAGGTCCTGGCTGATATTCAGTGCCGGGACCTGCATAGCTAACCCAGCCTATTAGGAAAGTTTTTGAGCTGTCCTAACTCAGCTGGATTAGCTATGAGGTACCAGCACTGAATATTTCTAGCACCCCCATAAGTTCTGGTTCCTCTCCAATGCTGCCCCCTGTACCCCCCTGACCTGCCCCTTTTTAAAATTGGTGGTCAGAGCCGATATTCAGTGGCACTGCCTGGTTAAGTGCTGCTGAATATCAGTGGTTGGGTGGCCCCAGACAATTTAAGTGGGCCAGAGCCTCTCCTGCCTGCTTAAGTTACTCTGAATATTGGCAAGCGAAGGTGTAGACTTAGCTGGTCAAAAGAGGGCCTGGATATTTGGCAGATAAGTGTAATAGTTTATTCTAAAAAGTGAAAATGATTAATCTGAACCAATTTCAATGTTGCGACACCAGTCACATACAGTTCATTCAATCCTCTCTGCTCCCTGATCCCAAATGTACCCCCTGCCCCACCCCTGCAGAGAGAACGGCTGTTTCATTGAATAAGGATGGCACTTAAGTGCACCATTTTATATTCCCACAAGTATGTATGAAATTTCACCAGGAATGAAAGGACCACACAAATAATGGGCAATTGTATAACAGGGGGGCCTACATGTACACACTAGTTGACCATGTTAAGTGGACAGAATACTGGCTCTTTTACAGATAAGTGTACACTTATGTGCATACTTGGCAGCAAAACACCTAAGCACTGTTCTGTAAGGGTGCAAGTAAGGGGCATAGAGTACAAATGCAAGTGAACATTCACAGGGGAAAACATGGGAGGGGCTGTCACCTACGTGCACCACTTACAGAATATTGTTACACATGCCCTTGCCACATTTCGGCACTCACAGTCACTGTTCCCTCTAAGCCAGTGGTTCCCAAATCTGGTCCTGGAGGCACCCAAGCCAGCCAGGTTTTCAGGATATCCACCATGAATATTCATGAGAGAGATTTGCTTGCAGTGGAGGCAGTACATGCAAATCTCTCTCATGAATATTCAAGGTGGATATCCTGAAATTCTGATTGGCTGGGGTGCCTCCAGGACCAGGTTTGGGAACCACTGTTCTAAGCAGAGTGGGAGTCCTCCACCTACAGTGCTGCCAGTGGGAGGTGCTGTTCCACTATCACATTTTCAATAGTGAGGAACAGGTAAGCTCTGCAGGACTACAGCAAGTCTAGCAATTGAAAGCACAATATTGAAGGAATACCCCTCACTGGCAGCAATGCAATTGGAGGTCTCCCATTTGGCTTAGAAGGAACAGTACCCACAGTTACACCAGGTATATATGGCTGCTGTAACTCTGGCCACTTGAACATAAGGCATGCCAGTAAAAGGTTACACTAGTACTCCATAACAGAATCTGGACACCTATGGGCCGATGCTCAGAACCTAATGCTGGCGCTAAAGCTGGTTAGCACTGGACTAACGCCAGAGTTAATCAGCGCAGAATATTCAGAGGGCTGGAGCACAAGAAACAACAGCCATGTCAAAGATTAGTGTATTTACATTTAGTCAAATGGATGTAAATGGAGTCATTTGTAATTCCCTCCCAATGCTCAGAAAACAGCACACAAACAAACCCTGCCCTTACCATTGAAAATCTAATGCCAGCTCAGAGCTGGCATTGGGATGTTTGAACAGAGGATTTCTGATTTTTTTCAGTTTAAATCCTCTGGTTTTGTTTTGTTTCGGAAACGGAAGGAAGCCCGTGCAAGCCTGTAAGTGCTGGAAGTGAAAAACAAATGTGTGTGGGTCTGAGCAGCACACCTGAAAGTGAAAGTTCACTTTAGTGCCTGTTTTCTGCACTTAAATATATACCTTTAGAGTAAAAAAAAATATGAAAAGCTTATATTTAAAGGTGCAGAAGAATGGCACCGATGTGTGCTTCACTTCCTGCTTTGCCTGGGCATGCACACAAGATCTGTGCTTACCGCAAATCTCTTCTGTGCATGCACCAGGCATGTTCCTCCCCCTTACTTTCGGTCTCACAGCGTGCATACCATTTACATAGCATAAGCACTGAGCACTGGAGAGCTAAGTTTTGGCGCTGTTTCCCTGGTATGGATCGGGCACTGTTCCCTATAGCGTGGGAGTCCTGAGCCCACCAGCACTATTGTAGAACCGACTCTCACTGCATGGCATTGGGGCTCCTAGAAGGAGCCAGTAGTGGGAGGCGGGGCTGGAGGTTGGGAGGCGGGGATAGTGCGGGGCAGACTTATACGGTCTGTGCCAGAGCCAGTGGTGGGAGGCAGGACTGGAGGTTGGGAGGCAGGGATAGTGCTGGGCAGACTTATACGGTCAGTGCCAGAGCCGGTGGTGGGAGGCGGAGATAGTGCTGGGTAGACTTATACGGTCTGTGCCCTGAAGAGCATAGGTACAAATCAAAGTAGGGTATACACAAAAAGTAGCACACATGAGTTGTCTTGTTGGGCAGACTGGATGGACCGTGCAGGTCTTCTTCTGCCGTCATCTACTATGTTACTATGTTTAGGCATGTACTTGTGGAATGGCCCCCATAGTGGATGCAAATTTCCATGCATATTTTCTCCTAGCTAATTTTCTATATTAACAACTTTTTTTTTTATTTTCTTATAGTTCCATTACCAATCTGTACAATAACAAAAACATAAGTATTATCAAGTAAGCAAATAATATTGGCAAGAAAGAGTATTTTCAGTAGCCAATCTAAGTAACGAATGTCTGCAACAACAACAGCAGAAAACATGAAACAATGAGCTGTTGGGTAGGAGAACAAAGTTGAGGAAGAGAGTCTTTATATATTTGCCAAAATACTATCGGATTTGGAATCCTTTCTTACATTTCTCTTAACCCAATGCTTTGACACCTGTTAGATACTTTTATATGATCCCTTTCCAACATAATATCAGAAACATTCCTACTCCCTGAAATATAGATACTCAAACCCTAGCTAATTTTCAATGGGAAAAATCTTCCTTTTAAGTTCAAAATCTTTTCTATTGATGACCGTACACAGTACAAACAATAAAGAAATGAAAAAGCACAAGGTTAGTCATCCAGATTTTAACATGCTCTAAGTGAATGTATATAAACCCACTGTCCCCACCAACCATATTCCCAACCTCCCCATCCCCAAACTTCTATTCTAGCTATCAAGATAATTCCAAAATAATAACTCAAAATTGACAATAAGAGCTCTAGTAATCACAACACCTTGACCACCCAGCCTTCAGCCGCCTCCCAACCCCCAAAGAGTTTATGATTTTTTTTTACATTGATAATTTCCAGATTGCAACATACAAAGAAAAGATAAACTACAACTACACATATTTAGCATTCTGAGTTTTCAGATAAGTTGTGCCTTATGGTTTATGTTTGCATTCAAAATTAAAATCACGTAAAAAAAAAATAGGTGTAATGACTGCAGAGTTTTAAAAATCTCTGTTCACAGTTTAAAATGTGCCACCACCATTTGATTTTCAACAACAGAACCGTGCACAGTAAGTTTCACTCACTGATGAACAGTTGCTACATCATTCAATTTATCCATTCAGATAATAAAGCTTAGAGTACAATATCAAATAAATCGCATAATTTTGGAACGCTTTTATATATCAAAAGCCTGGCTTACGTGCATTTCAGGGGCACAGCGTCCTAAGAGGTCAATTAGAGCAGCATAAAATGTCATGATAGCATTCCCCATGTGGATAGTATCATCTTCTTCCAGCTCTCTGTTTTGCAAAAGAAAGAAAGAACATGAAAAAACGAACAAAATACTATGTATAGCATCAGATGTGAAACATTCACTTTAGACTGAATGTGTTTTTAGCCTACTCCAGTTAACTCATCTGGTCATATTCAGACATTTCTCATTTTTTACTTATGGAAGAAATCTTTCTTGAATAAAGTCCCTTGCAATAGGTATCTGCCAAGTTTAACCAATACTAATCAGGGAAGCAGATATGGAACAACTCCTGTACAATTTATGTGGGCAAAATGGCAGAGACTATTATAACGAGCAAAATCACTGAATATATACATAGGCATGGATTAATGGGACAAAATCAACATGGATTTAGTCAAGGGAAATCTTGCCTCACCAATCTGATACATTTCTTTGAAGGGGTGAAAAAACATGTGAATAAAGATGAGCCAGTTGATATTGTGCATCTGCGTTTCTAAAAGTACCTCATGAAGGAAGTTCAAAAGTCTTGGGATAGGAGGCAGTGTCGTATTGTGAATTAAGAATTAGTTAAAAGACAATAGAGAGTAGGGTAAATGGTCAGTATTCTTAGTGGAAAAGTGGGGTTCCCAAGGGATCATAGTCATCTCTCTTTGATCTCTCCTCCACTTTTGATATGGTGGATCGCTCCCTTTTTCTATCTCATCTTTGCTCCCTAGGGATACATGACACTGTTCTCGCCTGGCTCACAAGCTACCTCACAAGGCCCACTTGTAAGTTATGTCATGGTTCCACCCTGTCCTCATCCTATCCGGTCACCTTGGGTGTACCTCAGGGATCCACTCTAGCACCCTCCATGTTCAACATCTTTCTCTCACCTCTTTTAACACTTACCCAGGAACAGGGCTGCGTACCATTCTGCTATGCAGATGACATTCAGGTTCTCTATAGGGTCACAGATTCCACTTCATCTCTCTCTACAATCAACAACTGTCATGTATCTTCCTGGCTCAAGACTAATTGCCTATTCCTCAATTCCACAAAAT
This sequence comes from Microcaecilia unicolor, assembly GCF_901765095.1. NCBI lineage: Eukaryota > Metazoa > Chordata > Amphibia > Gymnophiona > Siphonopidae > Microcaecilia > Microcaecilia unicolor. The sequence continues at coordinate 139,134,901 of NC_044033.1, forward strand.
GTGAAATCACATCTTTCCCCAATTCTGGTGTTGCGCTTTTGCCTCCTCCCTCTGTTAATGATCAATCTCTTCCGTTCTCAGACACAATAAAAATTCTAGGGGTCATATCCAACTCTAAATTGACGTTTAAAGCATAAATTGACTCTGTTCTTCGTTCTGCATTCTTTGCCCTTCACTAAATCAGGTCTCTTTGTTTTTACCTAGACCCACCACTTCTGCGCACTCTTCTTCTTTCGGTTGTCATTTCTCATTTGGATTACTGTAACTCTTTATACAACAGCCCCCCCTCTTGTATTTTATAAAGCGTCTTCAATTTATTCAGTCAACTGCTGTGAAATTCCTTCATTTTGCTCATCGCATTGATCATGTGACTCTGCTCTTACGTTCTGAATACTGGCTTCCAATCTCTAAATGGTTAAAGTTTAAAATCCTCTGCCTAGTTTTCAAACCACGTCTCCCTTCTGTCCCTGCCTATCTCCACTCAGTTATTCTTCCTTATATCCCATCCCATTCCCTTTGCTCTTCTGGCGCCAACCTCCTTATTTTACACTCCCTTCCAGTATTTTGTTTTGTCTAACGGTATCCTATGAGTCCTCTTTCAGCTTCTTAGGATCCTCTCTCTGGAATGCATTCCTGTCTTCTCTTCATTTGGAAAATTATTATCAAAAGTCTAAGGTTCTGCTTAAAACCTCTCTGTTCTCTGAGGCCTTTGGTTAATCAGTATTCTGCTGTCTTTCCTTCCCTTCAAATTTTGATTTTAATATTGTAAACCATGCACTAGCCATGTCTGGACCCTGTGCGGTATATCAAGCACCTGGAAATAAATAAAATAATATATAAAGGGGATGGGACAACTTCCCTTTGAGGAAATGCTAGAGTGGCTAATGCTCTTCAGCTTGGAGAAGAGATGCCTGAATGAAGCTACTAAGTAATAAATTTAGAACTCACCAGAGAAAATATTTCTTCACTCAATATGTAATTAAACGCTGGAATTTATTGCTAAAGAATATGGTAAAAGCAGTTAGCTTAGCAGGGTCTAAAAAGGTTTGAATAATTTCCTAAAGGAAAAGTCTATGTCATTATTAAGATGGTCTTGGGAAAATCTACTACTTTTTTCTAGGATAAGCAGCATATAATCTGTTTTACTCTTTTGGTATATTGCCAGGTATTTGTGAACTGGATTAGTCACTGTTGGAAACAGGATATTGGTGGACCTTCAGTCTTTCCCAGTATAGCAAGACTTATGTTCTTATGTCAGTAGGAAGTGGCAAAATAAGTCAATACAAACACTTCTAGGATGATCATTGGGGCTTGGCAATTTGACAGGTTTACCCCTTTGTTGATCAGCAGACATTGGCTTCCAGTAGCAGCACGGTGCACCTGAGTATCTGATTTGGTTAATCGAGCTACTCACAATAAACCAATCTTTGTTAGAAGGATTGTTTGATTCTTCACTATCCCTCAGCTAAATCATTAAAGTCTAAGAAACATTACACTGCTGCATTTGTTTTTCAAGTGACAAAATGCTAGAATACTCTTCCTTTGTATGTTAGGTCTGAGGTTTGTTACTTAAAATTTAGAAAATTAGTGAAAGCATTCTTATTTTGGTTAATTATTAGTTACATCAGTGTATTCTGTAATTCACTTGACACAGTTAGTTTTCTTGCATTGTAATCCATGCAGAACCTTTTTGGTTTGCAACAGAATAATTAGTATGGTATTGTATTCTAGTTGTTTTTGCCAAAATGTACATCGGATAAGTAAGTGAGCATATAGTAAGAGTCAATCTAACAGTTTCCTTTCTATTCTTGACCCACAACTATTGTTTTTGAAGATGCTAAATAACATAATACAAGCTAAGCTTTGGGTTTGCCACATACATAAAACTCTCAGAGATGAAAGCCATTAATTGATAGAAGGTTCCTTTTCTGTTCCAGTCTCCTAGAGGTTGCCATTACAATTTTTATTATTATTATTTTAATGTAAAGGCAGGAAGGAAAGTTGGGAATGAAATGTTTTGGAGTCTGCATTATTTTACAAGAGACTAAAAACCCAATGGAAATGGAGTATGAAGAATAAAGTGGTTCTGTGCATAGAGCATCCTACTGACACAAGTTAATTACAAAGTAGAGTCTAGGCAATTGCATTTTCCACATTATTCCCCTAATTTTAAAAAACTCACCGCAAATTGTGCACACAAACTTAAGCAGGTGCACAATTAAATAATGAGCTAATTAGCACCAATAATTAGCTTTTCAAACCAATTATTGACAGTAATTAGATTTAAATCTAATATATGTGTGTAAATGTAGGTGCAAGATCCACACCTAAATTTTATGCACAAATTGAAAAAGAGGGCATGGAAATAGGAGGGTCATGGGCTTAACAGGGGTGTTCCTTACATTTACATGCATTGTTATAAAATGAGGGGGGATATGCGCCTAATTTAGGCATGTACATTTGCACCATGTTTTAATTGGTGCAAATGGTTTTGCCTAAAGTTAGGTGCGATTACCGGGTGGGAAGGGTTCATGTGCTAAACATTCACTAATTGGTTAGCATTCAGCAATATAGCTGTGCTAACCAATTAGTTCAGCACACACCCACTCTCCGCCCCCCAGACACACCCCGTGCATCAACATATAAATTTTAATTTTTAGCACATGGGTAGCATGCACACTTGGCAAAATTACAACGGGATGACTTAGTGCACCAGAAGTATGCCATTTTTTGCTGCGGTAAGCACACGTTAGTGCTTACCACAGCCTTGTAAAAGGGACCCCAAGTGAGTAGAACCACTCCACTTGACCTACAAAGTTTTATTAGATCCATTGGTTGGTGATGGGCCATCCCTGGTAGGGTCTTCTGAGATTTTGAGAGCTTCCTCCATAGCTGCAAGTAGTCCGTTGCCTCCTTCTCCCCTTAGAGCTGGACCAAAGCACTCAGGACGCCGAATTAGCAGTCTCACTACAACATTGGCATTCTCTTCAACACTCTCTCCTGGAAGATGATGCATAAAAAAAGATGGAAGATACTTCTATTATATTCTAAATCTCCAGTAGTGATGACCAAAAAATACTGCTCTTCCAGAACCAGACCTTACATGGTAAGAGAAATGTCCATTAATGAATTTGGAAAGCTGCTTTAACAAATACAAAATCTATGGGATTTCAAATGAAATTGCAAATGAGAATGGAGGAGGCCATCCAAGGAGTCCAGCCTCTCTCACCTTCCCTATCCACCCAGATGACTTGTATCTCTCCTTCCCAACAGCCCTCACCCTAAAGTTCACAGCATCTCACTCCTTTCCAATGTGTCCAGTATGTTACTCATTCCTTTCTGCACTCTCCCAAGGTGTCCAGCATGTGCCCTGCTTTTCTCTTCTCCCACCACCATTGCTACTATAGCCCTACCTCTGTCCTTCATCAGAGAGCCTGAGCAAACTCAGCCACAACTGCAACACAATAAAATAAAAGTAATAATGCATCAGGCCTTTGATCATCACACACAGTCATAGCCTGCTAGATCCACCCTTTTTGTCAAAGAGGATAGGACTGCAAGGCTTTAAGCATGTGTGTAGGTGATCAATGGCACACCACTATTAAAGTCCTTCTCCTTCACAGTTTTGGCAGCTGTGCTGTCACCTCAAAAGCCTACCTCTTTAATTAGCAGGGCAACCCAACCATTAGGCAGGGCTAGAGAGTTGCCCAGAAAGCAGAATCTAGGGGGGGCATCAAAGACCACCTGTAGTCAAAGTGAAACAATAGGTCCTAACAACAATCCAAGGTTAAAACAACAGGGATACTCTTATCAGCAGCAAAAAGGAGAGGGTGTACAGTGGGCCTGAAAGTTAACTAGTAGTAAGCCAGGCTAAAGGTTTGTCCTAAGGTGCCTAATACTCTTGCACTAGCCCTGCTATTTGAACACTTAGAGGGGTATAGATCAAATTTTTTGATTGAAACCATCTCAGAATGCATCACTCCTCAACTAGAAATCACCTCATTTAAAATATCCAACCCTACATTATGCGATTCACTAACTTGCATTCTATTTTATAGACCCCCATGCAACTGTAACCATAACCAATCTACCTTCATGGATTTCATATCTAATTTATGCATCAGCAACCCCAATGTAATTATTTTAGGTGATATAAACCTTCACCTAGAGGATCCCAAGTCTGCCCATACCCAAGAATGCATGGATCTTCTCTATCTGTGTGACTTCACCATACCTCCGCCAAAACCCACTCACATCAGGGGCCATTCTCTTGACATCATTTCTCATAAATTCTCCTCCGACCAATACTTCACCATATCCGACATCGATTGGTATCCCACTCCATGGTCGGATCACTACAAATCATCCTTCACCTTGCAATGGCGCAGAAAAGGTCAGCCCACATCTCAAGTCCCTACCACCATCCTTACCAGAGGACGGATCGATAATGTCAAATTCTGGCAAAATATCTATGCGAACAATTGGTCAATCCAACCTAATTCAGATCTCTTTCTTACACTTTGGGATAATAGGTGCACATTGATATTGGATGAAATTGTACCTCTACGACCCATGACTACACGTAAACAAAACCCATCGCCATGGTTTAACGACTTGCTGAGAAATTTAAAATCTCAAACCAGGAAACTGGAAAAAGCATGGGGCAAATCCAGAGATAATCTTGCCTTTATCACGTGGAAACAATCGCAAAGAAACTATAAATACGCCATCAAACATGCTAAAAGAACCTATTATACACAAAAATTCTCAACGTTTGGCACAGACATGAAGAAACAATTCCAACTTATAAAAAAACCTCTTAAACACAGATCCAGTGACATCATCACCTTTAAATCGTCCTTCTGCAGATCAATTGGCAAAATACTTCAGAGAAAAAGTAACTAATCTTCGTAACTCAATCTCTAAAGATAACTCCACTATTGACACCTTCCTTGACTTACTGGATCCTGGAACTGATGAAACATCTGTTGACCGTTACTGGACTAATTTTACCCCCTTTACTACTGAAGAAGTCATCATAACCATATCAAACCTCTCTAGATCACAATGCCACCTTGACCCCTGCCCCAACTACCTTTTGAAAAGCGCCCCTTCATGCTTTATCTCTGATCTCACCTCCCACTTAAACTTTTTACTTCAAAAAGGCTCTTTCCCCACCAAGCATGGTAACATATTACTAACACCTATCCCAAAGAATACAAAGAAACCTGTGAATGACGTTACCAACTACCATCCAATTGCATCCATACCTCTAATCACCAAATTATTGGAAAACAGAGTGACCTCACAACTTAATGAATATATTCAGAAATTCTCCATCCTCCACGAGTCCCAGTCAGGCTTCTGTCCTGCCCACAGCACTGAAACAGTTCTTCTAACCTTAATATCTAAATTCAAACTTGAAATAGCAAACGGGTACAACATCATCCTCTTACAATTTGACTTATCCAGCGCTTTTGACATGGTTGACCATTCAATCCTTACCAAACTCTTGGACAAACTTGGGATCGGTGGAAACATTATCAACTGGATTAATAACTTCATTACTACCAGATCCTACCAAGTCAAAGGAGCTACAAATCTATCATCCCCATGGTCACCAGAATGTGGAGTACCATAGGGCTCTCCACTCTCCCCGATACTTTTCAACCTTATGATGATCCCCTTGGCCAGAATACTAACCAAACATGGTCTAAATCCTTTCATTTACGCCGATGATGTCACCATATATATCCCCTTAAATTCAATCTATCTGAAATCCACGACAAAATCAATACTGCCATTACAACTCTAACCTCCTGGGCTAATGCTTTTAAAATGAAATTAAATAAAGAAAAAACGCAGGGCCTGGTTCTCTCTTCCCAGTACTCCCCTTATCTCCCGACTACTCTCAACACCCCTTGATGTCAAACTCCCCATATCTTACAACTTAAAGATACAGGGAGTAATGATAGACAGCCATTTATCTTTTGATAACCACGCTAAACTCACCAAGAAGAAAATGTTTAATATGATGTTGATATTGAAACGAGTGAAGCCTTATCTCCCACTCAACACTTTCTGGAACCTGATACAGTCTACTGTTATTACCCACACTGACTACTGCAACAGTGTCTTTTTAGGATGCAAAACCCAAATACTGAAGAGACTCCAAACTGCCCAAAACACGGCTGCCAGACTTATTTTTGGCAAATCAAAATTCGAAAGTGCATCACCTCTTCGAGCAAAGCTTCACTGGCTCCCCATCAAAGAAAGAATAAATTTTAAGATCAACACAATGACCCACAATATCATCCACGGTGAATCCCCTGGCTACATGAATGATTTGGTCGACCTTCCTGCTAGAAACAGATCTATTTCTTCATGAACTTATCTTAACCTACACCTTCCCAATTGTAGAGGAATTAAATACAAGACCTACTACGCATCCAGTTTCTCCTTTTTGGGCAGCCAGCTTTGGAACGCTCTACCCAGACCAATCCGATTAATAAATGACTTCTTGCCCTTTAGAAAAATGCTGAAAGCTCATCTCTTTAAGCAAGCCTCTCCTAATGCCCCAACCTAATCTCGCCAACCTCCACTCCCAATTCTGTTCTTACTTAAATACCAACATCCCATCCTTCTCTTTCCATCTCTCCTTAATTTTATCCCTCCTTACCCCTTTTCTCCCAAATTACACTATCCTATCCTGTCTACCCTCTTTTATCCTAGTCATATACAGTGGTGGAAATAAGTATTTGATCCCTTGCTGATTTTGTAAGTTTGCCCACTGACAAAGACATGAGCAGCCCATAATTGAAGGGTAGGTTATTGGTAACAGTGAGAGATAGCACATCACAAATTAAATCCGGAAAATCACATTGTGGAAAGTATATGAATTTATTTGCATTCTGCAAAGGGAAATAAGTATTTGATCCCCCACCAACCAGTAAGAGATCTGGCCCCTACAGACCAGGTAGATGCTCCAAATCAACTCGTTACCTGCATGACAGACAGCTGTCGGCAATGGTCACCTGTATGAAAGACACCTGTCCACAGACTCAGTGAATCAGTCAGACTCTAACCTCTACAAAATGGCCAAGAGCAAGGAGCTGTCTAAGGATGTCAGGGACAAGATCATACACCTGCACAAGGCTGGAATGGGCTACAAAACCATCAGTAAGACGCTGGGCGAGAAGGAGACAACTGTTGGTGCCATAGTAAGAAAATGGAAGAAGTACAAAATGACTGTCAATCGACAAAGATCTGGGGCTCCACGCAAAATCTCACCTCGTGGGGTATCCTTGATCATGAGGAAGGTTAGAAATCAGCCTACAACTACAAGGGGGGAACTTGTCAATGATCTCAAGGCAGCTGGGACCACTGTCACCACGAAAACCATTGGTAACACATTACGACATAACGGATTGCAATCCTGCAGTGCCCGCAAGGTCCCCCTGCTCCGGAAGGCACATGTGACAGCCCGTCTGAAGTTTGCCAGTGAACACCTGGATGATGCCGAGAGTGATTGGGAGAAGGTGCTGTGGTCAGATGAGACAAAAATTGAGCTCTTTGGCATGAACTCAACTCGCCGTGTTTGGAGGAAGAGAAATGCTGCCTATGACCCAAAGAACACCGTCCCCACTGTCAAGCATGGAGGTGGAAATGTTATGTTTTGGGGGTGTTTCTCTGCTAAGGGCACAGGACTACTTCACTGCATCAATGGGAGAATGGATGGGGCCATGTACCATACAATTCTGAGTGACAACCTCCTTCCCTCCGCCAGGGCCTTAAAAATGGGTCGTGGCTGGGTCTTCCAGCACGACAATGACCCAAAACATACAGCCAAGGCAACAAAGGAGTGGCTCAGGAAGAAGCACATTAGGGTCATGGAGTGGCCTAGCCAGTCACCAGACCTTAATCCCATTGAAAACTTATGGAGGGAGCTGAAGCTGCGAGTTGCCAAGCGACAGCCCAGAACTCTTAATGATTTAGAGATGATCTGCAAAGAGGAGTGGACCAAAATTCCTCCTGACATGTGTGCAAACCTCATCATCAACTACAGAAGACGTCTGACCGCTGTGCTTGCCAACAAGGGTTTTGCCACCAAGTATTAGGTCTTGTTTGCCAGAGGGATTAAATACTTATTTCCCTCTGCAGAATGCAAATAAATTCATATACTTTCCACAATGTGATTTTCCGGATTTAATTTGTGATGTGCTATCTCTCACTGTTACCAATAACCTACCCTTCAATTATGGGCTGCTCATGTCTTTGTCAGTGGGCAAACTTACAAAATCAGCAAGGGATCAAATACTTATTTCCACCACTGTATTATCTAGCTCAACTTATCATACACTACTAAGCCCGACTTTACGTTGTTTTACTACTGTTTTATTGAAAATTGTGTGGGAAAGCGCGGGGTACAAATGTAATAAATAATAATAATAATAATAATATAATCGAAAGGGATGCCCAAGTTTTGCTGAGGACGTCCTCGCAAAACGTCCCGATGGAGGGGCGGGAAAACCTGTATTATCGAAACAAGATCGACGTCCATCTTTTGTTTCGATAATACGGTTGGGGACGCCCAAATCTCCACATTTAGGTCGACCTTAGAGATGGTCGTCCCCGGTTTTCAGCGATAATGGAAACCGAGGACGCCCATCTCAGAAACGACCAAATCCAAGCCCTTTGGTCGTAGGAGGAGCCAGCATTCATAGTGCACTGGTCCCCCTGACATGCCAGGACACCAACCAGGCACCCTAGGGTGCACTGCAGTGGACTTCATAAATTGCTCCCAGGTACATAGCTCCCTTACCTTGTGTGCTAAGCCCCCCCCCCCACCTCCCTAAAACCCACTACCCACAACTGTATACCACTACAATAGCCCTTACGGGTGAAGGGGGCACCTAGATGTGGGTACAGTGGGCTTGTGGTGGATTTTGGAGGGTTCGCTGTTTCCTCCACAAACATAACATGTAAGGGGGTTATGGGCCTGGGTCCGCCTGCCTGAAGTGCACTGAGCCCACAACCCCCCCCCCCCCAAAACCCACTACCCACAACTGTGCACCACTACCATAGCCCTTACAGGTGAAGGGGGGCACCTAGATGTGGGTACAGTGGGTTTCTGGTGGGTTTTGGAGGGCTCCCATTTACCACCACAAGTGTAACAGGTAGGGGGTGATGGGGCTGGGTCCGCCTGCCTGAAGTGCACTGCACCCACTAAAACTGCTCCAGGGACCTGCATACTGCTGTGATGGACCTGAGAATGACATCTGAGACTGGCATAGAGGCTGGAACAAAATATTTTTTTTGTTATTTATTTTTTATTGCTTAAATTATATTACACAAGTAATAAACTTGTTACATGCAACACAGGGAAAATATACAAATTCAATACATCTCCACAAAGAAAAACGTTTTAACACCATCTTAACATCATAATTAACCCTTCCTTAGACCACAAACATGGGGAGTGGCCAATTCACTCGAGGAAATCAAAGTAGTATATGATTAACAAGTAAGGCCTCATATGAGGAAAGGCTAAAGAGGTTAGGGCTCTTCAGCTTGGAGAAGAGACGGATGAGAGGAGATATGATTGAGGTCTATAAAATTCTAAGTGGTGCAGAACGAGTAGAAATAAATTGATTTTTTTATTCATTCCAAAGGAACAAAGTCTAGGGGGCATTCAAGGAAATTACATGGAAATACTTTTAAAACAAATAGGAGGAGATATTTTTTCACTCAAGAAATAGTTAAGCTCTGGAACTGTTTGCCAGAGGATGTAGCAACAGTGGTTAACCTATCTGGGTTTAAAAAAGGTTTGGACAAGTTCACGGAGGAAAAGTCCACAATCTGCTATAGAGAAAGACATGGGGAAGCAACTGCTTGCCCTTGGATTGGATACTGAGCTAGATGGACCACTGGGGCTACTCTTATGTTCTATGAAAGAGACAATCTTTAGAGCCACAGCAGAAGATACTGCTGGGTTGTTTGCTGATATTTGAGAATTTTAGGGGTCAATATTCAAAGTGATTTAACCAGGAAGGAGAGCTTCCTGTCTGGTTAAATCGCCTCTGTGGGGCTATCCTAACTTAACTGGATAGTGTTGTTGAACATCATCACTAACCCCCAGATTTTTTTGACGCCATATATACAGTTCACCCCTAACTGCCTAAGCTGAAACTGACTATTCAGTGGGCGGTCAAGAGATGCCCTTAACTGGTAAAGTGCCGGCTGGCCACACATACCTGGATATTCCATGCCAATGTTTGGACATGGCCTGGCATTGAATATTTGGAAATAAAGCCAGCGAAGGAGAAAACAAATCACTGACCACTGCCAGCTGAATATTTACCCCTTAGATAATTAAGCTGAGATTACTATTTAAGCTTACTATGTAAGCCGCGTTGAGCCTGCGATGAGCGGGAAAGCACAGGGTACAAATGTAATAAATATTTAAACCACTGGTTCCTAGCTTGGGGTCTGTGAGCCCAGAGGATTCTGTGAGACTTTCATAGGAGGGTACTACAAAGTAGTAAATTTAAAACAAATTGGAGAAAATATTTCTTTACTCAATGTGTAATTAAACTCTGGAATTCACTGCCAGATAATGTGGTAAAAGTAGTTAGCTTAGCAAGGTTTAAAAAAGGTTTGGATAACTTCCTAAAAAAATGTCCATAAGGCATTATTAAGACGGACTTGGGGAAAATCCATTCCTTATTTCTAGGATAAGCAGCATAAAATGTGTTGTACTGTTTTGGGATCTTGTCAGGTACTTGTAATCCGGATTGGCCACTGCTGGAAATAGGATAATGTGCTCGATGGACCTTCGGTCTGTCCCAGTATAGCAACACTTATGTTTTTAAGTAAGCCTAAATATTAGGCGCATGAATATTCAGTTAGGCTAGTATTCTATAAAGGAAAGTTGGTTTTTATATTCCTTTATACAAGACAACCTCTGGGTGCCTAATTGTAGGTGCCCTGTTATGGAACTGACCCTATCAACTGATCCTTATTTATTGTGAGATCTTGTATCTGGTTGTTACACAGGATCCGAGATTAGCCTTTAAATCCCAAATGAAACCAGTACTGATGAATGTATTTTATCTTTAGCATCTTTTTACAGAGTCTGAAACCATTTTTAGTATATGCTGATTTTTGTTTGGTTCTTCAGCTGATGACACTGCTCATTTTGGACTACAGATATGTGGAGGGCAATTCTATACAGGAGGACCAATCTGGAGCTTATTCTACAAAGAAAAGTAAGCAGCTACTTTACTTTATAGAATATTAGCACAGCAGCAAAAATACACAAGCATAATTTAGATCCAATCATTACACCAGTCATAGAAATTACTAAACAAAAATCACAAATTAAAAGTATTATATAATTTATGCCAAGTTCCCAAGTTTATTCAATAGAAATCAAACAAAATAAAACATGGAAAAGAAAATAAGATTTATTCAAGTTTAACTCAGAATTCCTATTCTGCCCTGTGGGGGACCATCAGGACAGCTTACAATCTAAAAATATCTCGGAGAAGAGAGAATGTGCTAAAAATAAGAAAAGAAAAAGAGAACTAAAAGTAGAAAAACGACAAAGAAAGAAAGAATGTGGAAGAAGAGTTGAACTATAATAAATACAATAAAGGCCTGTAAGTATGTGGACCCCCCCCCCCCCCCCCCCCCCCGCCCACCCAATGTGTATGACAATCTCCAAACTACACACCATTTTATTTAGAGATCAGCTGTTAGTTTATACTTCATTTGTTTCGCTGAAGTTTGTACTTAACTGTTTTCACTGCAAGCCACATTAAAACAATATATTATTGGGAATTATGGGATATAAATGCTGAAATAAAAATAAATAAATTTTATAGACTAGCACATAGACTCACTATTGGCATTTATGTGGGTATATTGACACATATATATGCTGGTATTCTGGTCATGTACATGTGTTCTTGGCACTGAAATATTGATGCCCTCTTTACAGATTTATCCAATGGAGCTACCAGATGTTACATTGAAGCCCTGCAGCTAGTTCAAAATGTGACAGTGAGATGCAAAATCATGGTTCACATCACACATTTTATAGAGCTACAGTGGCTTTCAGTGAGTTTCATATTCACTTTAAAAATCCTTTATTTTATATTTTTTGCCTGTTTCTTCATCAGCATTGGAGGCGAACGTTGAAGGCCCAGTAGCTGCAGAATTATCTTCAGACAGATTGAATGTTACAGCATTGTTGGAGAGGTCTCAGGAGGAAGTGGTTTTTCGAGCCACCCTCCTGGTCTCTTTTGCATTTCCTCAAGACAAGGAGGCTTTATTTAGACTATATTTACGTCAAACTACCTCAGTTACATTTTGGGGGGATAAGATTCGTATATTTCCTGATGTTTCCAGGTGGACGCAGAAGAAAAGGAAGAAGTTTCATTCTATGAGGCAGAAAGTGCTGACTTTCAAGCTTATTTTCGAAAGGAGAAAAACGCCCATGTTCGGGAGATGGGCGTCCGTTTCCCGTGGGCGGCCAAATCGGTATAATCAAAAGCCTATTTTGGTCGTCTTCAACTGCACTCCGTTGCAGGAACGAATAAAGTTTACGGGGGCGTGTCGGAGGCGAGGTGAAGGCGGGACTGGGGTGTGGTTATCGGCCGAGCAGAGATGGGCGCGCTCGGCCGATAATGGAAAAAAGAAAGGCGTTTTCAGCGAGAATTTAGGACCCTTTTTTGGACCCTTTTTTCTCACGAACAAGTCCCAAAAAAGTGCCCTAAATGACCAGATGACCACCGGAGGGAATCGGGAATCACCTCCCCTGACTCCCCCAGTGGTCACTAACCCCCTCCCACCAAATAAAACCCACTTGCAAAAACCTTATTTCCCAGCCTCTATGCCACCCTCAAATTCCGTACCCACCTCCATGACAGCAGAATGTGTTCGATCCTCTCACAGCCTTTTCCTGGGTCAGATGTGGCTCTCGGGTGCACTGCAGGGTCACATCAACATTGTATTGTGGTGGGTGTAGGGTATTGGGCTCCGTGATTTCACTAGCTTGTGTTACAGTCTCACGGTGTTGGTAGTTGGTAGGCTCTTCTCCCATGGTGCTTTTCCCTCTGCTTACTGGGTCAGAGTGTGCCCTGTTTTGTTTCTGGTAGTCCACGAGGTAGTGGCCATTTTTAGAAGTCCGTTTTAGATCCCTTTCGTGTGTTAGCCAAGTTACAGAACTTAGTTCTTACCTTGAATGTTTCTGAAAGAGGGCATTGTACACCATTCTGCCAGCTCTGACCTACTGCTAATCTTAGTACCAGGGAGACTCGTTGCCAGTGGGGCACAACCTCTGATCTGCAGTTAACTGTGAGTAAACACGGTTATTGAAATAAAGGACGTTTTCAGGGAGATTAGTCTTACGGTGTGAACTGCTGTGCCAAGGTTATACAGCAGCAACAAGTCCTGTCCCCGGAGCAGTTTTAGTGGGTAATGCAATGCACTTCAGGCAGGTGGACCCAGGCCCATCCCCCATACCTGTACCACTTGTGGTGGTAAATGGGAGCCCTCTAACCCCCCCAAAAAAACCCATTGTACCCACATGTAGGTGCCCCCCCTCACCATTAAGTGCTATGGTAATGGTGTTGAGTTGTGGGGTGTGGGTTTTGGGGGGGATTTGGGGGTCTCAGCACCCAAGGTAAAGGAGCTATGCACCTGGGAGGTAATTTAATGTTTTTTCCTATTTTTTAAAAGTGCCCCCTAGGGTGCCCGGTTGGTGTCCTGGCATGTGAGGGGGACCAGTACACTATGAATCCTGGCCCCTCCCACTACCCAAAGCCTTGGATTTGGTTGTTTTTGGGCTGGGATGCTTCGGTTTCAATTATCGCTGAAAAACGAAAACACCAGCTCAAACAAACGTCCATATCTCAAAAATCACCCACATCCAATGCATTTGCCTGGCACAAACCGTATTTTTGAAACTAAAGATAAACGTCCATCTTTTTCGAAAGTACGATTCAGCCCACCCTCGGAGATGGACATTCTTACACATGGGCGTTTGCGTTCAATTATGCCCCTCTCTGGGGACTAGATTTCAGTTAAGGTTTCCATATAAATATGCATTGCAGATAGATAATACTACTTTTCATTTCTTTGAACCTTCACAGCTTTGTTCCTTTTTAGATGCTAGGACTCCTAAGTGATAACCAAGATGGATATTGAACTTTAAAGAATTAGGTGCTAATTGTTTTTCTTGATTTAATTTCCTTATTACCTCCTCTCAGGCACTGTGTATTGTGCACCCCCCCCCCCCCACCCCCCTCTATTTAGGGGTTATTTGAAGATCCTTAACTATTTTTCTTATTATTTCTGGCATAGTTCTTGACAAAGTTTATCTTTGGGGTACTGTAAATTGAAGTTTTTATAAATACATTTTAAAAAATCCTTTATTTTATCTAGAAGTGCACAGAGTGGCAGATGCAGCTCTGGCTGCCTTGTTGGGCAGACTGGATGAACCATGCAGATCGTTATCTGCTGACATTTACTATGTTCCTATATAATATTACAGGGCTCATTGTCAAAACAGAAAAAGTCATAAGGTGGCAGAAGGATGTTTCTCTCTCAAAAACGTCCAAGTTACAATTTTCAACACCTTGATTTTAGATATTTTGCTCCACAATTCGTCCAAATTTCAAAGAGGTGTGTTTTGTTTGGGACCTGGGCGACCCCAAAAGATAGGTGTTCTTCTGCAATAATGGAACAAAATAAAAATGTCTAGGGCCAAAATTAAGACGTCTTTGGCTAGGCCTGTTTTCAATCATGACTAAGTAACCAAAAGGTGCCCTAAATGACCAAATGACCACTACAGGAATTAATGCATAACCCCCTTACTCCCCCCAATGGTCACTGACCCCCTCCCAGCCTCCTAAGGTGTGGCAGTGACAGTATATACCAGGCTCTATGACAGCTTCAGATATGATGGCCACTTGTATTACAGCAGCAGGAAGGTCCCAGGAGTAGCCTAGTGGTCAGTCCAGTGGACTGTAGAGAAGGAGACCCAGGCCATATCCTTCTCTAACTGGTACACTTGTGGTGGAAATTGTCAGTCTTTCAAAAAAAAAAAAAATAAAACCCCTAAATACCTACTATACCTACATATGGGTGACACCTGCAGACATAAGGGCTATTGTACTGGTGAACAGTTGGTTACAATAGGTTTTTGGTAGATTTTAGAGGGCTTCTCATAAAATATAAGGGGGTAATGGTGAAATACATACCTGAGACTTTTAACGTGAAGTCCACTGCAGTGTCCCTTAGACTACTTCACTACTCTGCTGGGATGGCCAGTCTACTAAGAATGATGGCCCCCCCCAGACATCCCAATGGCTGTTTTTTGGGTGTTTCTCTCTTGGATGTTTTATTTTTCAAAATGGTCCCAAAAGAAAAATGCACTGAGCACAAAATGTCTAAGAAAAAATGCAATTTTATAAAATAGGTTCCTACAAGGACGATGTTTTTCAGGTTCCAAAATGGCTATGTTCAACACTCAATTTTTGGAATTTTTTAGCAAAATATCCAAAATAGACATTTTATCAAAAATGCCCCTCCACACCATTAGATGTTCTTACTATTGCTTTCAGACATCAGCATGGACAATTGTTCCATGACAATGCCTGCTCGCTGCATGTACTCAGTCTTAAAATTGCTCTCTCAGAATTTTCAGATCAACTAAATCCAAAACAGACTGTAGCAATGAAAGTAGCACACTCAAGCTATCCAGATTCAAACAAATAAAAGATTTAGAGAAATGTTCTTGGGAGAAGTACTGCCCCAAAGCATTTATGTGCAGTAATATTAAAGCTGCTTATTAAATTAGTTGTTGTTCTTTAATATGGTATCCCAGATGCAATTATACTGCCTACACTTTTAATTAAGCAATAATATTTTTATCAGCAGGTAGTTTCTGAAAGTTACTGCCCTATTTGGAGGAGTTACCACGAGCTTTTAAACTAACCAAGCAATCAATCACTTTTTATAGGGAGGAATAATGCATTCCATTAAGCTAAAAAATTGGATGCTTTAAATTTTCAGCCAGATAAGGAAGAAATGCTATTAAAGATAGGCACAAAAGGGGAGGGGGAATGCTTAATACACTAATTTGGGGTACTTTCAGCTATCTGGATACAATTGGGTTGTTTAACGCAATCTATGCACTACTAGCAAGTCTAAAAAGCTAAGTCCTTAGAGAGAATCTGTACATGAAAGTGTCGGTGATTTCCACCTAATAACATGTATTTTGGTTTTATATGTGTATGTGGCACTGACTTTCATGCAGAGACAGAAATAAATGTTCCTATAGGTTAGCACACCTTCTACAGGAGAAATATTTCATAAAGATAACTAGCGGCCTGATATTCAAAATGATTGAAATGGCCAGGAGAGGCTCCTAGCCGTTCAAATTGCCTGTGAGGGACTAAGCAGGCATTTTCAGCTGCATTTAACCAGGTAGTGCCACTCAAAATGCCAGCATCCAAGCTAGACCGGCTACTTTGGGGGCATTCCAGGAGTAGAGTCGGCATTTCACCAGTTAAGTGCAAATAATATTTGGCAACTTAACTGGTTAAAGATGACAAAATAAATAGGACCGCATAAAAGGCAGAATATTGCACTGAACCAGCTTTGCGCTAGCCAGCTCTGTATACCTGGAAAGTCAATGCCAGAGCTCGGACATGGCCTAGCACTGAATTTCCAGTATAATACTGCCAGCAGATTATTGGGCCCCAGGAGTCAGCATTTTTTTTCCCTCAGAGGAGTGTCTCCTCTTTCCAAATCTAGTTCTAGAAAGAAGACCATCCTCTTCCAGGTGGGAGGCAGCAGCCAATTCAGGTTTTTGTAAGGGAAGCTTGGGTGAAAATCCAAAGCACTATGCTGAGGTTAACTTTAAGGGGGTAATTCCATAAGGAGCTGCCTAAATGTTGGCAGCTACAATATGTGTAAATGCCAGCATTCAGGTGATGTATGTGTGTGGGTTGACACCAGTGGCATAGCTACATGGGGCCGGGGGGGCCTTTGCCCCCATAGATTTGGCCCTGGACCTCCCTGCCGATGACCCGCCCGACCCCCCCTCCCGCAGCCAACCTGCCTTCGCCGTTGCCTGCCTTTGCTGGTGGGGGACCCCAACCCCCACCAGCCAAGGTCCTCTTCTTCTCACAAAAGGCTTCCTTCTGTTTCTGATGTCCTGCACGTACAACGTGCAGGACGTCAAACTCACAGAATGAAGCTTTGCAGATCAGCTGATCTGCAAGGCTTCGTTCTGTGACTCTGACGTCCTGATGTCAGAAACAGAAAGGAATCCTTTTGCAAGAAGAAGAGGACCTTGGCTGATGGGGGTTGGGGTCTCCCGCCAGCAAAGGTAGGCGACGGCGGGTTGGTGGCGGGAGGGGGGGGTCGAGAGGGTCGGCAATGGTGAGGGGGTCAGCGACGCCAGGGGGGGGGCTAAAATGTGCCCTCCCACCTCGGGCTCTGGACCCCCCTCCCGCCGAAGTTTGGCCACGCCCCTGGTTGACACACACATAAATGACTATTTTCCAGCTATTCTATAAGTATACCAATATTTGATGGCACATAATTTGCAGCTAGGCATTCGCATAGGCAGAATTTGGGCAGAGTGTGGGCATGGCACACATTTACATGCATATATTAGAAACTACTATAATGTATGCATGTTCTTTAACAAGCTTGGTACGAGCATTTACACCCACCCTATGGCAATGGTAAGTGATTGCACCTAAAATGCAGATTTATTTTTTACCAGATAAGCTAGCATTCTATAAAGAATTGGTTGAGAACTGAAGCATAGATATTCTTTGTTGATTTGGGATGCTAGCTAGTCTAGTGTTAGATAACTCCATTTCCTGAAAATCTTTTCTAGTAAATTGATATCCAAGGGCCTATAATGAGGTTCCAATTGTCAGCTTAATGTGTCTGCTGTTTGATTGAGTTCACTGGCCAAATAAGTTGCCATGAGGGTGGTTTGAACTGAGCATGCAAAAGTCCATATCTGGAAAGATTCCTGATATAGATTTAGAAAATGTGTGTACAAAAAAAGAGCAGGGGTGAGCGACAAACTTCCAGCTACCAAATGCAAGTTCACAAGAAATTTTATTGTTGAAGCACCTCATATAAAAGGACCCAACACGACACTGTGTTTTGGCGGTGGTCCGATGTGTCTTTTTTTGTTATTTTATGTTATATTGGTTTGCATTTGTGTTTTCTATTTTTATTTTCATAGCATACATGACCCATGAGGCAGGCAGACCACCTCCAAAACAGGGTCCCATGTCAGGTCTTTTTATATGAGGTGCTTCAACAATTTAACATTTATTTTGAACTTGTATATGGATACTGAATGTTCGTTGCCCACACCTACTCTTTTTTGTATATTGTTTTTCGTGTAGGGGTTCTCATCCTGTTCTTTCTGTGCACAGACTTAGGAAACCAAACCTCCTTATTTGCTTAGGTGCCTATTTTCCTTATACAATAGCCCCATTAGGCATGTTCTTGTTCGTAAAAATAGCCCCCCCCCCTTTACAGAGTTACCCTCCATATGCAGTTGGGACAGTGGGCATTGTTTTAGAGCAAAAAAGGCCAGACAACTGTATTGCCCAGCTACTGCACTATGGCAGTGATTCCCGAACCTGATCCTGGAGGCACCCCAGCCAGTCAGGTTTTCAGGATATCTGCATGCAAATCTCTCTCATGAATATTCATTGTGGATATCCTGAAAACCTGACTGGCTGGGGTGCCTCCAGGACCAGGTTTGGGAACCACTGGCCTATGGGTATGAGCTCTGTGGCAGGGACACCACATTTGGATCAAAATCCAGGATGGTTGTCGGTCAGCCTCTGTTCATGTTGTAACATGGATGTTTCAGCTGTGCAATAGCTGGGGATGTGTAGCTGTTACCCATCAGAACATGGGCTCCCTCTTGCACAACTACTGCCATGAATAAATCCCCTGATATTTAAACTCTACAGTCAGCATTGCTTCACAATATTGTCTCCAGTGTTTAAAGTTATACCCGGATATTCAGTGCCAGGATGTAAAACCTGACCGCAGAAACTTATGTGTGCATAGCTGATGTTCAGTGCCGATACCCAGAAAAGTAAGTTATGGCAGCTATCCTGATAATCCTGCCAAAAATCAGCAGCTGGCCCTGGAGAGCCAGCTGGGGTATCCAGAGAGATACAAACAGAAAAAAGTGAGGTAGATCCAAGGAGGATATCAAGTGTTTTTTATTGGATAAACAGCTAAAAGATGGCACAAAAGTCCTGCATCAGGGGTCTGGAGAATTTCTGAAGTTATGGCAGAAATGCTTAACAATGAGATTATGGTTGAAGCACTTGATGTAAAATCCTTGTAATATCCTCAGCGGAACAGAAGCGTTAAATAGCAGTCATCATTCAAACAGCGAGAGTCAGTGCTGCAACTTTTTTTTTTCTTTTTTGCAATATTTGCAGCACTGAAGTACTGACTCTTGCCGTTTGGACGGCGACTGCTATTTAGCGCTTCTGTCCCGCTGAGGATATTACAAGGATTTTACAGCAAGTACTTCAACCATAATCTCGTTATTAAGCATTTCTGCCATAACATCAGAGATTCACCAGACCCCTGATGCAGGCCTTTTGTGCCGAAACACGGCCGTGATGGGTCGTCTTTTAGCTGTTTTTCCAATAAAAAACACTTGATATCCTCCTTGGATCTACCTCACTTTTTTCTGTTTGTTGCTGACATTCATGTGAGGTTTGCTCCTCCTTTTCGCCTGTCTCATATCCAGAGAGGTAGCATACTAGGAGACTAGGTGGATGTATATTTCAAGGAATGGGAGGGAGTTTCAGGTGTACAGTATGGCTGTGGTGTGTGGAGGACAGAAGTGTTGGGTGAAAGCAGTGGACCAAAGAAGGGTTGTCTGAAGAAGTTGCTCAGCAAGGTTGCTAGAGGTTCAACAGAGGGTTCAGGAGCCTTTGCTAAATACAAGGAGTAAGGCAGAGTTACAGATACATGAAAAATAGCTAGTATCTGCTCACACTTAATAAATATCCAAGCAGACTATCCTATTTCTAGCCTTCCCTTTGTTGCCAAAATACTAGAGAAGATAGTTGTTCTACAGGTTTCATGGTATCTAGAAACCACTAACACCTTATATTCAAGAAAAATGGAATTCTGTTCTTTGCATAGCAATAGGTTGGTAGGCATTAACAACTTCATATGTGCCAATCCGGATCTGTTCTTCTAATTACCCTAAACATGAGTGCAGCTGCCAACCTGGTAGAACATTTGATTTTACACAACAGACTCTAAGAATCTGGAATCAAAGACACAGTTTTTAAACTAGTTTAAGCCATCTTAGTAACAGACCAGCGATATTCAACTAGTGGCAGTCAGTGTTTTTTTAAGCATTGACCACTGTCGACTAAATTAGGCTGGATATTCAGGGAATTGAATATCTGGGGCTATCTGGGCATCTCTAGGCTACTGGTTCTTATGTGGGCCCCAGCCAATATTCAGCCAGGACTCATATAACATAATTATGCGGGTCACTGATGAATATCAGCCAGAACCTGCATAAGAGAACTCCCTCCTCCCTTTCCAGTACAGATTCCCTCCCCCCACTCTGAACCCCTCTGGCCATGGGCCCCTGTTGAACCCCACAAAGATACTGCCCCCCCCCACAAAAGGCCCCCCTTACTCCCAACACCTCCTCCCAAGACATAGACCCCCCCCCCACTCCTGTCACCCCACCAATCCATGGTCCCTCAACAAGAGGCCCCCCCACTCCTGACATCTCCTTCATGGCATGAACCTTAAAAAGAGCCCCCCTCCCCCACATGCACACTCACAACACCCCTCCTAATGAATGGATCCGCAACAAAAGCCATTGGAGAAGAAATGAATCGTCACTGTGCAAAGACAAACCCTGGGGCCTGAAGGGTTCTCAAGAAAGTTGTGGTCTGGGACTAAAATGTGCAACTATCAGTGAACTTTCAGAAGCCTGTCCTAATTATGATTGAGCTGGCAGACCAAAGATGCAGAAGAAAACTGTTAATTAAAAAAAAACACCAACTGTATTGTTTGGATACTCTCAATAACAGAGCATAAGAAGCCTGCAGTAGAGAAATATATTTTAAGGTAACTGAAGATTTCCTACCATTACAAAACACAGCAAACCGAAGAAAATCCAAATACCGTTCCCCTTCAACTGGATTCCATCCGATGTCTGGATACCCCTTAGACAATAACAAATGGCAGCTTTGCAACCCACATCCAGCTAAATATCGTACCACCTTAAATAGGAAAACAAGACAGAGTTACAGGGGGAATTATCTTTAGAAAGCAAAAGCTATCCTAATTCTCAAACTGGATTTTATCACATAAGGAGCGTACTCCAGAAAAAAATATTTTCTTCCATTAAAAAAAAAGGTTTAGCCACCTCTTTTTATCAACTGAGGCCTAAATACAGGTGACAATATTGTGTTAAATTAATAGAATGATAGCATGTACATGATTGGCGCCAATAATTGGCAGTTATAAGCATAAGTACTGTGGACTATTCTATAAACAGTCTGACCAATATTCAGCCAGCGGTGGTCAATGTATTTTTAAATGACGATTGTCACTGTCTAGATTAGCCCTGGATTTCAGTGCCGGCCATGACTGGGCACCAGAACTGGATATCATGGGCTAATTTGCACAATGGTGGTCGCTAGGGCTTATGCGGGCCACGCTGAATATTGCATTCCCCCTTCCATCCATCTCCTCCCAAGACCCCACCATACAGACCCCTCTACCCCCTCTCCAAACAGCCCCCTGTTCCCCCCTCTGTCTAGGTAGGCCCTCCAGGGCCTATCTGATAGCCCTGGTCCTAGTGGGGTTGATGGTGTCAAGAGCAAAGCCTCCTTGCTCCTGCCTCTTGTGGCTGCTGTCTGAGGTTGTGGCACCCATTTTGAGACAGCAATCATAAGGGGCAGGAACGAGGAGGCTCAGCTCCTGCCTCCATCAACCCCACTATGCCTACCTAGACAGTGATGGGGGGAAGTTGGGGGCTGTTTGGGGAGGAGGTGGAGAGGTCTGCATGGCGGGGCCCTGAGGGGAGGTCGAAGGAAGAAATTTCTGAGGCTAGGAGGGAGATTGAAGGGCTCTTTTTACAGAAAAATAGTTATGCAGATGCCAGCTAATATTCAGTGCCAGCACTCACATAGCTAAGCGGGTGGACTGAAATGTCCTAAATTCACCCATTTAGTTATGGGGCGCCAGCACTGAATACTACCAGCACCCACATAACCCCTGGCTCCTATCCAACACTGCCACCCTTTACCATTCTTAACCTGAATGAAAACAAACAGGAGAAAGCCCACTGCAGAACAGAAGCAAACGACACAACAGTAGCAGTGATCCAGGGAAAGAAGAGTAGACGAGTTCATCCAAACAAGATTTTATTGGAAAACAGGACATGACCTGGCCAAGTTTCGGACAACCGTTCATCAGGGGTCACACAGGTTTCTAAACCAAATCAATGAGGATTAAAACAGGTGTTTCAATTCCTACATGAGCAATTCTTCAGCACAAATGCCAAAAAACAGCTGAAGCTACCCTTGCTTGACATACCACTTTTTCTGGAGACAGAGCCTCAGAGGCGATATTCAATGGCACTGCCCAGTTTATCAGCCTCTCCTGCCCACTTAAATCACTTTCAATATCGGTGGGGGTGGGGGGGATGTGCCTAATTTGCATAGCGGAACTACAAGAGGGCTTTACAATGGGCAGGGCCAGTGGTGTGCTGGAGCCGGCTCGCTCCGGCTCGCAAGAGCCGCTTGTTAAATTTTGACAGCTCTTGCGAGCCAGTTGTTGTTCGGGGCGAGCCGGCTCCATTGCAGGAGGTAAGCATGGCAGGAGGGCGCCATGCTTACCTCCCCTCCCAAACATGCCCAGCGATTGCCCTTCACCCCCACTGTCCCCTCCCGC
Source organism: Microcaecilia unicolor (assembly GCF_901765095.1). NCBI lineage: Eukaryota > Metazoa > Chordata > Amphibia > Gymnophiona > Siphonopidae > Microcaecilia > Microcaecilia unicolor. The sequence continues at coordinate 139,157,911 of NC_044033.1, forward strand.
TCCCATCCATCTTTTTGAAATACCTTCTCGCCGTTGAAGCGCCGCGTTAAAGCCCTGCTGCCCAAGCTTTTCCTCCCTGTTTGCTGCAGTTCGCGTGAACTTCGTGCCCTTAGTCCTGCCTTCTTACGTATGCCGAGGTGGACCGGGGAAAGAGCCTGTTGTTAAAAATTTACCAGCACACCACTGGGCAGGGCATGGGTATGTCATGGGCATGTAGTCAAATGACATGTGCAACTTATAGATTGTGTTTTGATTAGCGCACTTAGGTGTCAGCTTATACCAGTTATTGACAAAAGTTGGTGTGCCTAATTTTTGGTGCCAAAGCAGCTTTATACTAGTATTCAAAAACAGATTAAATGCACCTTTAAGCTGCAGGGGCCCCTAATCCCCCATCAAAGTCATTAAACTGGATGGAGCCTAGAGGAGAGTGGACCTCTTACTGCTGTGGGCTCTCGGGCACTGCCCTATTGTTCCAATGGTCAGTCTACCCCTATTAAGCCATTATAGAATTGATGCAATGCTTACCCCTTTGAGGTGCCAGTTTGTAGAATTGCCTCCCTGAGTGAATCAGGCCATTAAAAAGGTATCACCTTATACTTTTTTTTAATTTTTTGACCTGTATTCCCATGATTATTCTATATCTAAACCAACCACCAACTAATCCCTCTAAACTGATTATATTAGCCATACTATCATATGTTTTTTCTTTTTCATTATGTGTTATGTAAATTATTCCACAGACATATCTTCCTTAATTCTTACATAGTAATATGTTGATTTAGAACAACCTCTTACTCTGTTCATAACTATATCTTTTGCAATATAATGTAAGCCACATTGAGCCTGCAAATAGGTGGGAAAATGTGGGGTACAAATGTAGCAAATAAATAAATAAATGATAAAAAAATAAATGGACCAGTTGTTTTTTTCTGATTTTTAAAACTTTTAATAGGGATGTGTATTTGTTAGTGGAAGCAATTAGCTGGGAAAGTTCAACATATATACAAATAGCACCTTGAAATTTAATTCCACATTTGAAGGAAAACTTTAAAAGGAATAAACCTCATAACTATAAACCTCTGGGTAGCAAAATAAGAAATGTCTTTCTTTGGATAGTGTTTTGAAATACATTGCCTGATATTCAAAGTGATTTAATTGAATAAGAGAGGTTCCTGCCGAGTTAAATCGCTAGTGACCGCCTAAGTGCTAATATTTAGTGGCACCTAACCAGACAGTGTTGCTGAATATCACCAAAGACCACCCTGCACTCTCCGGCTAGTGCTGAGGTGGTCCGTGGGTGGAGCTCCGGTGGAGCCTGGGAGGAGCCAAAACATAACCAGTTAGTGGCCATATTCAAACCTCTAACTTTTTAAGTAAGCGACTAAAGTTAGGACAAAAAATAAGGCTTTACAGGTGTCCCCCTCCCTCCCTTGTGATCCTGATTCTTCTCCCACCCACTACCCAATGTGAAGAAAGGCCGAATGAGCTCCCCCACCTCCCCATCCTGTAGCCCCCCTGGATCTACCTAGTAGAGTCTTGATGGTCTAGTGGGGTCCAAAGAGCAGGATAGATGCCTACTTGCTCATGCTTTTCATGGCTACCTTTACAAAATGGCTGCCATGACCGTCCCAGAAGAATCAGACCTCAAATTCATATATGGAAACGTGACCCTTTAGCAGTAGTACCACGAGACTATGATTAGAGTTGCCATTTTTAGTGATGAATTTGGAAAGGGCAGCAGTGTCTGTGGACTGGTCCTGCCCAAGAAACCACTAGAACAACCGGTAAGGGTTACGTGAAAAAATGAGACAGTTGGTGACACTTCTGTCAAGGAGGAAGAAGAGTTTACATAAAGGCTATTTAAAAGGAGACAGCTAGTGAGTCTCCTGTCAGGAAACAAGATGATGGCTGGCTGTACAAGGAGTCAGTTGGTAGCCTGCCTTTCAAAAATGGGGAGGAGATGAGGGCTGGCTTTAAGAAGGATTCTAACTGAGAGGAAAAGTTTGGATTTTTGTTCATTTTCCCATGCCAGGGGTTCTCAACCCAGTTCTCGGGACCCACCCAGCCAGTCTGGTTTTCAGAATATCCACAGTGAATATGCATGAGATACATTTGCATGAACTGCTTCCATTGCATGTCAATTTATGTCGTGAGTACTTACTGTGGATACCCTCCTGGGTGAGTCTCAAGGACTGGGCTGAGAAGCATGGCCGTAAGGAATCAGGAGCTATACTAATAGCCTCAGCAGTCTGGCTTACTGTGTGCATACAAAGGATCTGTGAAGGCTTTTACAGAAATGCTTTACTGTGCAAAGAACCAAGGCAAAGCAGTGAACAGCTTCTGAACTGGGACTTTCTCTTTCAAGTCTTTGTTTTATGATGTCTTATTTTCAATAAAAGTGCTAGCCTGAAAATTTTAACTCACCTCCTTTTGGGATCTTGCCAGGTACTTGTGACCTGGATTGGCCACTGTTGGAAACAGGATGCTAGGCTTGATGGACCTTCGGTCTGCCCCAGTACGGCCATACTTATGTACTTATGTTTGGGGAAGTCATTTCAGAAGTGAGAGTCTCTTCGGGGTGAGGGACTTTGGATCGGGGGGCTCATCAGACAGGGCCTTCGAATCAGGAATGCTTATCAAGGGAGGCTTTGGATCAGGGACAGCTGTGATTGGGAGGCGGATTGTGATGGGGCAGTTGCGGGTGCTACTTGGGGGGGGGCACTTTGATTTGAGGGTGCAACTGCTATCTGGGAGAACAGCATTGTGGCCCCTCTAGGATGCAGTTCAGAAGCATCGGGCCACGGCTTGGTGGCAAAGGCGTAGCTAGGGGGGTGCAAGGGGAGCAGCCGCTCTCCAAACAGATTCTGAATGAAACGTACCTGTGCGGATCAGGCAGCATTAGTACTTTACCATGGAAGTCAGCAACCTGTGGTATACAGATGCTGCAGGTTGGTGACTGCTGTGGTAAATCAAAGTGCATTAAAAGCTCTCCTTTTACCACACCTTGATAACTTCTCCCTTTAATGTCCCTAAATTGCTGGGCAAACTCCTAATACTTTCATGTAACATTTCTTTTCCCTCTCACTTTTAAGCTATGTATAAAAAACTTTAAGTAAAAGAGTTAGAAATTATAGTTCATCATATTCTCTGAAAAGAAATCAAGAAGTTACTACATACCAAACCAGAAATGCTCCAAGGAAATTGATTATAAGAAAGCTCTGGTGTTTAATATAAATGCTTATTATGCAAATACAATAGCATAGGAAGATAAGCAATAAGCTGATTACCTTTTCCAAGTCAGGCTCTCGTAACGCTAAGGCAAGTTCATTATTGTCCATGACAGACGCTGCTGCAACATCTAAAGGGGTTGAACCTCGCATGGATGGTGATGCTGTTAACAAAAATAACATTTCTAACATTTATTCTCTCTTGCAACACTCATTTGTCTGACCTGTATTACAGAGTTTTGCCATTTCACAAGAGTTCTTTGGGAGCAGGACATCACTCACATCTTTCAGCCTGTTTACCGTTTTCTATCTAAAGTGCATATTACAGCAAGACCCTGCAACATACTTTATCCCCTCTGATTTTTGACCAATTGCCAGTATCAATATTCTTTATTTTTCTAAGCTCTTCAGTGTGGTCAACACCTGACAGTTCTATAACTTCACCTTTGTCTTCAGCGTAATTCCAGAAATTTGCCAGGGTGAGACACTGCAGTTGCTAACCTGTAACAAAACTCTTTTTGTAGACTGCAGGGGAATACAGCCACACAGATAATCGGTTAAATTACACTATGTAACCATCTATCCGCCACTATTCAACACATTGCCAGCTACGTTTGGCGGCAAATTAGGCCACCTTAATAGTAGGCCTATCTTTGGCCGGTTTCAACTTTACCAGCCAGCACTTAATATTGGCTGGTTAAGTTGAAACCAGCCAAAACTAAACCAGATATTCAATATCCGTCATTGGAAATAGTCTGTCATTGAATATCCGGGCTCAGCGCCAACCGCAGGAGGTAGCCCAGCTACCTCCTGTGGTCTGAATATCGGCCCCAGTAAGTCTAACTAACTCAGATTCATTGTAGCAATCTTAAAACCAAACTGGTTATTAGGAAAGTATACAATGCTAAAAGGTTGGTTCATTTTTGGTTTATTTGGCTGTTTTTTCCGAATTTGGGGATTTTTTGTTGTTGTTCATTTCACACCATTTGTTTTTATAATTTAAAAAAACAACAACATTTAAGGGCCCTTTTACAGATCAGTGGTAAGCCCAACGTGGGCTTACCGCTCACTCTTCTGGGACTACCGCCGGCCCAATGCAGCCGCCGGGGGTAGTCCCACCCTGAGTGTGCACCACTTCTGGGGGAAAAAGAAACCCCCCCAGAAATGGCTTGCACGGTGGTAACCACGTTATAGAATACACCTACCAAGCCGTGTGCGTAAATTCTAATTAAAGTCAATTAGTGTCAATAATTGCCTGTTAAGTGGCAATAATCAGCAATGATTGGCTTCTTAACTAATTAAATTGCACGCACAAATACAGAATATGCCTGGATTTGCACCTGCAAGTTTGGTCATGCTGTATAAAATCTGGGGGCATATGTCATTATCATGAAATGGTATGCCCACTCTTGCAAGATAAGGTGCAATTTTATGGATTGCTGTCTAACACCTGAAGAGAGACTTGGAGAAGATTTTACAAATTGAACAGAATGGAGATAATGAAGGATTTGAAATTGATGGGCTAAAATATTCATCACAAGTGATGCCCCTTGATAAATTATATTACCAACCAAATCTGAGAGCTTTTGATTATTTCTAGGAGCGAGAGCATAAAATCTACAATGTTTATACTTGGTAAATGCAGCTTCAGCCACTACATATTGATGAGGCAGCTGCAAATGACTGACTTGAAGCCAAATGGACCTTATACATCAATTCAAGATGTTCAGATCCTGGTTGCACTGAAGAAGACATTTTCCAGGTAGCAAGTTGGAGATCCTGAAGAATGTGATATACTGGTAAAGTGATGCTCTTCTGTGGTGCACTTAGAGATTGTAAAAAAATTGTAATTTCTTTTATCATTGAAGAATGATTTAATTTTAAAGCTTTAGAGACCTTCAAAAGAAACTTGGTATATGAATGGTCCTCAATGTGATCCTCAGATGGTGAATGGTGATGATCCAAAGGTTCACCTTCTTGATTTAATGACAAATCTTGATCTATCTTATCCTAAGCATTGGGAAAAGGTAAACTATGAGCGGAGCCAGGGGTGTGCTCGTAAATTTTTAACAACAGGCTCTCTCTCCGGGCATAGCCAGCCCTGAAATTTTCTGTCTGTGTGTGTGTGGGGGGGGCGGGGAATACATGTCTCTCTTTCCCCTCCCTTGTGTGGGCACGCTAGGCATACCTTTGCCGAGCCCCACCAGCCAATAAATGGACTGCCACCATTCTCTGCTGCTTGTTTCTGGCTCTGAACAGCATGATGGAACCTTCTTGCGCTTGCATGAAAAGTCTCAGCCTGATGCTCAGAGTCAGAAACAAGGAGCAGCAGCAGCAGTCTATTTACTTGGCTGGTGGGGTCAGCATCACTGCCAGCAATGTAAAAGAGAATTCAGGAGGGGGCCCAAGCCCACATTTTGGGAGTCAGTTGTTAAAGTAGCCATGGGGAGGCCTACTTTAACAACCGGCTCCCAAAATTCTTAAAAATTTAACAAACGGCTCTCGTGAGCCCGTGAGAGCCCGCTCTAGCACACCACTGAGAGGAGTAAACATCACCTGGAAGAATAAAAAATTGGGTACTGTTGAGGACAGTCCCAGAAAGAATCTGAGCAAACTGATGGAGGCCAAGAAGGACTTTGAAAACCATTCTGAGGAACAGGTTGCAATTCAACTGAAGGATCTGTATGTCAGAGAAATATAGAATTGTCCTGTAAACACCTCTAAAGCAGTTTAAATATACCACTGCACTCAACCGATTAAGAGACAGTGGATTGCACATCTGGGTTAATTTTGTAGGATGATTGAGATTTGGAATGTATAGACTGCAAGACTGAGGGAGAATCATAGTCAGGTGAATGAAGTCTCTCAGCTTTCAGTTTTGTTTGTGCTTAGTATCCTTCCCACAGACTGTCTGAGTCTGGGCAGCCTTAGGTGGGTCAGATTTTGCCAGTATTTTAGTTTATTTTTGGTGATAATCCCCTGAGTAAGGTCAGCTGACAGTTGGGTACCCTGAGGGGAAGCAGAACACTGGAGCGTTTTTACTGCCTTGATATCAGAGATGGGCTGTTCCTTTAAACAGTTCCTGAGCTGGGCATGACAGAAGTATCAGCTGAAAGCTTATAATTGATCTGAAGTGAGTTCTTGAATGCTCTCTCTTAGCCTCAGTCATTCTATGAGTAAATTAAAAATACAAAGTTTTGACTGGATAAAATTCTGAGGAACGTTTGACAGAGAAAAAAAGACTGATTAGAACAGGAGGGAATCCTGCCTAGCACGAGTAGACCTGTGCATGCTGAGGGGGGGAGGGGGGGCAAAAAAAGTCTTCCCTAACTAGAAGAGAGCTCCACACACCAGGCTCCATTGGCGGACATCACCAGTTTGTGTATTTGCATCTCCCCTACTGGTCTGCACAGAATGTAAATTCTCAAACACAATGACTACCCAAGCTGCAATTCTAAAGACTATACAGTTTTGCAGTCTCAAAAAGAAGCTTGAGTCATAAATCAAATCTTTGTCTCCCATTTTCTACTATACAAAATCAACTATTCAGTCATAAGGCTCAGCCCCATAATAATCACATTTGAAGACAAGATTTGAAATATAAAGGAGACTTCACAGAGTCACAAGGATGGCTCAGAGGCAGGACCATATGCTAGACAACATGGTGTTTAGGTCTGAGAACAAAAGCTGTTCCTGCTAATCAAGACAGTAAAATTACGAAGCTACAGCAGGAATGGGCTGGCACTGCACAAAGATTTTTATTTCAATACTGGCTCATATAAATATCAGGGAACATGCAGTTTATAATTAAGACTGGGAAACATGTTAACATTTTATCATTCAGTGTCACAAGTTTTAAATCTTCAAAATACTTGATATCCTCACCACAAATGTATCTCCAAACAGCAAAGCATTATGGATCTTCCATCATTACTTACCAAGTCCAACACTGCTGTTTTCCAGCAAATAGCTCAGATGGTCGAACATAGCTTTCTGATTCTGCCTGCTTATACGGCAAAAGTAGCAGAGAAAACGACAACAATTTGCTACCATCTTGGGAAATGTAATTTCCTGGAAGACAACAACATTCAAATTACACATTGCATAGCATATTAGAAACAAATGGTTCCCAAACAGCAGTGAAGGCTACCTATCCAGTCTAGTTTTCAAGATATCTGTAACAGACAGGCATGGGGCAGATTTCAATATCTTAGAGATCTTGTTTACTTTAAGTCCATCTGATATTTAAAACCATTTAACTGGCCAGAAACAGCTTCTGGCCTGTTAAATGGCACTTAACCGGTTATCCTGAAATATTCAATGGAAGATAGTCGGCTATCTCTCATTGAATATTGGCGGTTAGTGCTTATCAGATAATCAGTTAAATTGCATGATGTAACCAGCTATCTGCCACTATTCAACACATTGCCAGCTAAGTTTGGCGGCAAATTAGGCCACCTTAATAGTAGACCTATCTTTGGCCGGTTTCAACTTAACCAGACAGCACTTAATATTGGCTGGTTAAGTTGAAACCAGCCAAAAATAAACCAGATATTCAATATCCGTCATTGGAAATAGTCTGGCATTGAATATCCGGGCTCAGCGCCAACCACAGGAGGTAGCCTGGCTACCTCCTGTGGTCTAAATATCAGCCCCAGTAAGTCTAACTAACTCAAATTCATTGTAGCAATCCTAAAACCAAACTGATTATTAGGAAAGTATACAATGCAAAAAGGTTGGTTCATTGTTTGTTTATTTGGCTGTTTTTTCCGAATTTGGGGAATTTCTTTTGTTAATTTCACACCATTTGTTTTTATAATTTTAAAAAACAACATTTAGGGGCCCTTGGTAAGCCCAACGTGGGTTTACCGCTCACTCTTCTGGGACTACTGCCGGCCCAATGCAGCCGCCGGCGGTAGTCCCACCCCGAGTGTGCACCACTTCTGGGGGAAAAAGAAAACCCCCAGAAATGGCTTGCACGGCGGTAATCGGACATAACTGCATGCTGCCCGGTTAGCGTGGGAGCCCTTATCGCCATCTGAATGGGTGGCAGTAAGGGCTCCCTGCCACATGGCCATGCGGTAAGAGTTCTCTTACTGCATGACCACGTGTGCTGGGGGGTTTTTTACCCGCTGCAGTAAAAAGGGCCCTGGCATGCGGGAAAAATGGCTCCGCCGCTAGAGCAGGGCCCTTTTCCCCACAGCTTGCTAAAAGGGCCCCATAATTCTTAATTAAATTCAGTAAATAGTGGCAGACATTAATCTACAACCCCAGCATATATAATTTATGGCAATCTTAGAAGTGGCATTAACCAGGGTTGACACATCTCACAAAAGGATTGCCATCTGTTATATTGCTTTGTGCCTAAAGATTCATATCTAAAAACATTTCATATTATATTCCACCAGGTTTTATTCTCTATATCGTGACATCCTTTGTTGTATAACAGAGAGAGAGAGCAAAGCATAGCAAAAGCCAACAAACACAACAAAAAGCATCAAGGGATCAAGTCTTTAATGGTATACGTTGATGAAATAATACTTAAATGGACCTAACACGGTCCGTGTTTCGGTGCCCAGCGCCTGCGTCAGGGGTCACAAGAAATAACTGACCACATGCGGCAGTATTATGAAGAATGATATCATGTTAAAAAGCAATATACTGCAACCTCGTATGGTCCCTTTAACACAAAATTGGTAGATATTCTGATTGAGTAAATGCAATCCTTCAGCCAAGAACTCAAGTGAGTACATTTTGAGTGCCTTAGGTCCTTTAAAATGTCCATTCAATTTCACAAAAAAACATTTTTTTTACCTTGGATGTTCCACCTCCAAGTACATTTACCATGACCTCCATCACTGTCTCATGCATACCCAAAGCTCTCATGAGGTTGGGATGTTGATAAAATACTTTATTGTTCATGATGTCACTACATGAGAAAAGAAACACAACAATATATGATAGGAAAAAGCCATCTTACACAATAGATATTAAAGTTCTGGTAGACATGCGATTTAAGGACCTATGCACTAAACTTCATTAATGAGCTAATGTGTGTCACTGCTTAATGCATGTTAAAGCACTGCTGAAGCATGTTAATCTGTAACTGGATCAAGGTTAATGGATAAATAAATAAATAACAAATTCTAGCAGCTGGACCCTGGGGGAAGTGGAGGGAAAAGAGAGAGAGACTGGATCATGAAGGGGAGATAGGCTGGATTAATTGAAGGAGAGAGCGTTGCTGGACTGTAGAGGGGAGAAGAGAAAGAGAAGGAGATATGCTGGGCCTGGGGTGGGGGTTGTGGAAGGAGGGGATGAGAGAGGCAACAAACTAGATAAGCGGAGAGAAATAGACATAGATATATCCAAATATGCTACTCCTGCTCTCATTCTGTCATGAACACCTACAAGTATACAGCATAAAAGCACACACTATGCATCAGTATTGCATACTTCCATTTATGTATATCTTTTAGCAAATTTAGACGCATCTATTTCTGTACATTAAATGATGTTTGTGACAGCAGAGTGTGTTTTAAGCCTGTAAAATGTATTGGGTATTTACAGAAGTGTATTTCTCTAATTTGGCAGGCTAATGGTGCATGTTTATGTTTTGAAGCTGCTGCAGAACCAAGATTGTTTTCTTTGTTTAAGCCTTTTGGAAAGGCAGTCTCCAGTATGCTTTCAAACTTGTTGTTCTGCGCTCTGATTGGCCCAGGAGCTCAATTTCATTTGGAGTGTATTGGCTTTTGCCCCAATTTCAGCCAGATGGGAGAAAGATCTGTTTGCTGAAACTCACAGTTATATTTTATATTCTGTGAGCAGCATATTTCCTGGTCTCCCCAGGTACTTTTTAGAAAGTAAACACATGTTTACTTAGTGTGATAATTGATCCATATTTCAGTTAGCTGTTATTGTTTGCTGATTGCACTTTTTCTGTTCATTGTTCAATATTTTTAAGACGCTGCAAGACTGAAAGTATAGGAAGCTCATTTGAAACGGTACTGCTCCTTAAGAAGCTAGTGGCGAAACGGGAGCTCGCTGTAGGGCGTACCGGAAGTCCTATATGGAAAGCAGCAGAAGATAAGTGTACCTTTTAAGTTAAATATAAAGTGACACTGGTAAAAAAGAGAAACCAAAAAAGAAAAAGAAAAAAAGAAAAAAAGTCATAATTTGGACTAGTAGAAGCGGTTGGTTAATGAGGATTCTCGAGGTAGGCTTTATATGAGAAATAACAGCCGCCAGTTCGAGTCAGTGAGCTAAAAACTTTACGATAAGCTCACTGAGGGTCTGAAACCGACGCTTCTACCAATAGAGAATCAGAGGGGAATTTTCTTGCTGTGAATAGTAGTTTCAATATTTTTAAGACAATAAACAATTTTCAGTTAATTGCCTCTGCTGTCTGAACTGCTAAAGAATCATGATGGTTTGTGTGTTGGGTCTGTGAGTGCTTTCTGGGTACTGTGGGACCACTGGGAGTGTGGCCCCAGTAACCTAGAAATCACTGAAGATAATTTGAGAGTGTGAGACTTGCCCAGAGGTGGTTGTGACCCAGTCTGTGGGAGGAGGGTGCTAGTGCAGACCACAAGCAGCAGGTGCAGGCAAACCTGAGCTTTGCTGTGGATAGACCCTCTAAGTGGCTGCGGGGTAACCCCAGGCAGTTGGCTAGACATTTTATGACAATGTTTTACACACAAAAAGGAACGATAACACTACCCAATGTAGTAATTTGTTATATTATCATTTATTAAGCTTTAAAAGCAAACAGGTTAAAATGAATGTGATATAACTGTTCAGATATGGCTCCTGGCTGGTTAAATCATCTGTTAAAGGCTAACCACTAATTTTCAACAGCATTTAGCTGGTAAGAGACGCTGAACATAACTGGGTAGCACTACTAAAGACCAGCTGTTTTGGGGGGCATTCCAGGGATGGAGTTTGGCACTTGGCCAGTTAAGTGCCAATATTCAGTACTTAGCCAGCCATGTTGACCACATAAAAATTAGTCTTATCTTTATGTGGTAACTTATAGCCGGTTAACTGCAGAACATCATATTTAACTGGCTATGCATTAACCGGAAATTTAATGCTGGTGCCCAGACATTGCCTGGCATTGGGTTTAACGCTCGTGGTGGTCAGCAAAATGCTGATCACTGCTGGTTGAATATTGGACCCCTTATTTCTTACCTGTAATAAGGGTACTCCATGGACAGCAATGGAATGCAACCACACATCCATTACAGCTCCTATATCAGAACGTAGGTCTCCTCAAAGCTCTGTAAAAGCCCACTCAGCTAGCTCAGTTTATAATATAGCTAGAAAACACATTAGCAGGGACGATGAGGGGGACAGAGTGTGGCTGCATTTACTAGATGTCTAAGGAGAACTCCTGTTACAAGTAAGCAATGTTACATTATATATGGGCAAGCAGGGAAAATGCCACACTGTGAATCAGTGACTCCAAATCTGCAACCTGTGATAGTCCTTCAGGTAGATGGAGACATGATAGCAAGTTGCTGTAGAAAAAAGGTTCTGAAGCACAATATGATAAAAAGTCCTGCCCAACCTAGTAAATGAGTCCATGAAAGAATGTCTAGTGAAAATGTGGACTTGAGACTTATGGCTTCATGCGTTTAATTTAAGATATCTGCTATCATTGTTCAAAGTCTAAAATCATCGAATCATTACCACATAGTTTTCCATTATTCAATAACAGTCCACCTAGAGCAGGGTTTCAGGTTTAATAAATTCTTATCCTGCAGACCAAAAAGAATATCTATGCAGCTTATAATACTAAAATAAGAAAGAGATAGAAAGGAAGGAAATTATGAGAGGGGAAGAATAGTATGGGTAGGGAGGAAATTGAACTCCATTATTTGATAGAAAGATGGATATTAGCTGGTGAAAGAGGAGAAGGGAAATAGGTCTAACCTGGCTATTAGACCCAGTCCCAAGACAGTCCTAGGGTAGCATAAAGGCATCATCAAAAAGGTATGTATTCAGATATATTGACCATGGAGGTCTGTGACCTAAGATAGAGAGGTAAAACATTCCATAGGGTGTTCTTCAGTGGAAGGTCCAAGGCCAGAGGCAGCCCCTGGAGACCTCTGGAGCAGCACTCATCATCATTCTGTCTTTTTTTCTGCTCTCTGCCTCTCTATTCAAGCTCACAAGGAGAAGTGGATGGGAGGACATGCCACATGTTGAAGGACAAAGCATTTTTCCATAGACAAAGAGAATGTATTTGGAAATGTCTTCTTCCTTGAGGATACACTCAACGAACAGTTTAAAGGCAGGCTAGTGGGGAGGATTGGCATGGATCAGCAGTGCTGAGGCATCAAATAGGAAGATATTTGGTAGCTCTCCTTCATTTCATTTAGATTCTTAAAAATTAGGGAAGACAACTCATCTAGAGCATTACGCTCATAATACAAGGCTTGCTGAGAGTGCTAACTCTATGATCAGTTCATAAATCAAGCACTCCTACCAAACCTGCTCAGTTGCAGGCCACCCTCAGTTGTGGAGCTTGCTACCTTTTGAATACAGGTTAGAAAATAATATGTTACATTTTCAAAAGAAAATTAAAGCTTTTTTATTTAAGGAATCATTTTGGGGGTAATTCTACAACACTGTGCCTATGTATAGATGACAAGAGGAAAACAGGAGCCTACTTTATTTGGTAGCATACTAGCATAACAGGTGAAATATGTGCCTATAATTTCAGTGTGAACACTTATGCCAGATCCACACAAACTATGCCCCAAGAATGTCTGCATGTAAGGTTGCATAACAGAAAGTGCAACCTTGTGGCATGTCCACTTTTTATGTATCTATACCTGTGCACTATTTTATAAAAGCCTGTTTTCTTATGTAATACATGCTGGACGTGTGGAAAAAGATTTACAGAATTGTCTTTAAAATGCTAAGAATGCTAATAAAGAACACTCATGTAATTTTTTTCTATGCTACACTGAACTACAACAATATGGGATACAACTTTAGCATGTTCAGACTCGACTATAAGAAAATATAGCAATATAAAACATTTGAAAGCTAGAGAATTATGAGTCAAGGGTTGCTTGCATTATAATTTATTTACCCCAATCCACGGATCATAAGTTTCTCTTCCTCTTTACCCATTCTAACGCTCAACAGAGAGCGGATTTGCCCAAGTGATGCTAGCAAATTGATGGTATCCTCTACTGATACAGCATTTATGGTGTAGGTCTTTGGTAAAGCTCGAACCAAGCCTCCAATGCCATCATATTGGCGGTGTAGCAACACGAACATGGCTCTCACTAATTCTGGGTCTTCTATGACTGATTCTTGTGCCCACCGAACCATAGTTTCTGAAATCAGCAGCTGAAGAGTAGCTGTACAGGATTTGAAAGGAGAGAAATAAACAGCTGTCATTCTTTCTGGTTCACTTATACATATGCCATCAAATTTCCAATCGACAGTACTATAGTGTGCATATAGAAACACAAAAATCAGAAAGCGTGAGTTGATACTACCGGAGAAAATATTTTTAGGAGCTTCACAGCTTTCAATGTGCCGGTCATATAAGGGCAACATACAAGTTTCATTTTAAATGATATGGATGATGACTGGTAAACCTCAAATAATTATTGTGGTCATTATCCTTGTGATATAGAGATGCGGTTACCTTTCCATTTAAAAAAAATAATAATTTGATCTAAGAAAGGGATAGAAGATTGGCTACTTGTCATGGAAAATTTCAACTTCTTCATAAATCGAACTCCTGAAAAAGACCCTAACCAAAAGAAAGATGATGTTACCCATAAATCTATGTCAAAACCCCATATTCTGAAATTCAGGAGCTGGATATATAAAATTCTCCTCAAATTCTGCTATATAAGTGGCCACAAAAGTGGCCCCCAAGAACACACCATGGACCTGATGATAAAAAAAAAATAAAAATCTTTACATGCAAAATAACACCAATTCAGTCGAAATGCATAGAAAACCAACTGTACATTGGAGATGTCATTTTCTTGTTGCAAAGACCATTAAATCACATCCAGTGCTTCCATCACCTCTAGGTGTATAGGGAGGTGATGGAAGCTCTTCTTATCTAAAACTGCTCTGAGAATTTCCAGGGTAGTTTTACTTCCATGTTGGCCTAAAAGCTATTGGATTCTATGGTAGTGTGACACCTGTGGCAGTTCAGTATAGCTGTGATTGCTTTCTAATGTTTCACAATTAAGAGTGTCAACCATGATTTTTTTTTTTTTTGTAATGTAGAGTCCTGACCGAGTAAATGGTTTAAATGGTTTTATCTGGCAGCTACTAGAGAAACTGAAAATGGGCAGCAGAAAACTGCAGGGTGGTCACTGTGTTAATAATTTAGATCAGATAAGAGAATCAAATTTTTTCTTCAGGGCAGCCCACAGCAATGCAGTTTCCTTTTCATTATTTCAGTTCTCAGGGAGAGGCAGAATAAAATACAAACCTACAAATCTTCAAAATCCCTTTGGGCAAAAGCAGCACTTGCAGGGCTACATTTAACAATGGGCAAAGGGGACAGCTGCCCCGGGCCCCTGCATAAAGGGGGTCCAGTCATACTACTACTACTTAACATTTCTAGAGCGCTACTAGGATTATGCAGCGCTGTACAGTTTAACAAAGAAAGACAGTCCCTGCTCGAAGGAGCTTACAATCGAAAGGACGAAATGTCAAGTTGGGGCAGTCAAGATTTCGTGAATAGAGGTGTAGTGGTTAGGTGCCGAAGGCGACATTGAAGAGGTGGGCTTTCAGCAAGAGAAGGGTACTGAGAGGAGGGATTTGTCTTGAGAGCGGAGGTTACGGGTAGGAACGTAAGGGGAGATGAGGGTAGAGAGGTAAGGAGGGGCTT
Organism: Microcaecilia unicolor; assembly: GCF_901765095.1. Classification (NCBI taxonomy): domain Eukaryota; kingdom Metazoa; phylum Chordata; class Amphibia; order Gymnophiona; family Siphonopidae; genus Microcaecilia; species Microcaecilia unicolor. The sequence continues at coordinate 139,173,013 of NC_044033.1, forward strand.
ACAGTTGACCATTAGTAAATTTAGTAAAGAGTCCAATTTCTCTCTTTCTCCCCCTGCCCCTTTCTGGCAGTACTCCATACTTTTTTAATGTGGCTGGCAGTGGCAGACATTAGACAGGCTGCCAGCATTGGGGCCTTTACACTGCCACATCCCATCTACGTGGAAAAAGGAAGTTGAATCAAAGTAGGCAGGGTGCAGCAGTGGAAGGTGAAGTATAGTGCATGTCTCTGTGTCTGACGTATGAATGTCATTTTATGCTTGCTTGACCTAATTTCTTGAGTGAGAGATTTGTCTTCTTTTCTATCTTTTAATTGGCGTTCCTAAATGTATATTATTTTAAAGGTTTTGTAACATGTGCTTTGTAAACTGTTCTGTTTTGCTATGCAATAAATAATGGTATAGTAAATAAACAAACAATAAACAATAAATATTTCCACTGACCAAAATTCAGCAAATAACCTATACAAACATATCAATATCATATATATATATATTCCCTTTTAAACAAAAAGATCTGTTGAATTTAGAAGTTTTAGGGGGGGTTTGTTTTATTTATTTATTTTTGTTTTGTTTTGTTCAGTACTTACATGGCTTATTAGCTTCATTTTCAGCTCGCTTTTCTGTTCGTTTTTTATTAAGGTATGTAACTTTTTCTAACAGGTACAAGAAACGTCCACAAATTGTTGAATCACTACTTTGGTCATGACCTCCATCTTCATCTAATTCTATTCCTGGAAATAAAGTATATTCAATAATTCATTAGAAAACTTCTATATTTTAGCTACAAACACAAAAACACATATGCAGCATTTTTCAGGCGGTACATGCAGGGAATGAGTATGGGTACCTTTTCTGCTACCTGCTGTCACTGCCCCGCTGGTTCCTAAAAGTAAACATGTGACCTGATGCACAACAAGCAATACTGAGGGCAGGATTACCAGTTTGATCTACGGCCAAGGGCCAGTTGGTTGCCCAAAATTGTCTCCACTCCAAAGAATATCATTGCTTGCCTTCCAGTGCCATTGAAACCTGCATGCAACAGTGTCAAAAGTGTGGACCATGGGGTATTTGAGGATGTGAAGCACTGCCCTAGCATAACATTTCCTCCCTCCATCCCCAAACTTCCTGTTCAAAGGCAGGCTACAGGGACAGATGGCACTACACCTGTTCAGAGCTCCTGCTACTCAGAAGAATATGAGTGGAAAAGGAGGAGCAGAAGACAGAGCCATGAGGGAAGGAAAGGAAGGAATGACGGAGACAGAGATGGAGGAGGAACAGAAGGAAAAAAGAATGAAAGACAAGGGAGTGAAAGGTGGTGGAAAAGGTAAAACAGTATAAGTAGAGATAAGGGAGAGTAGAGAAGAATGAGACAAAGGAATGGAGAAAGGGGATGAGAGAGGGAAGAAGAGAGAGAGAAAAAAGAGATAAGAAAAGGAAGAAAAGGATCAGAAGATAAAGGAGGGAAGCAGGATAGAATGAAAAAGAAGAAAGGTGAAGGAAGGGAAGAGCAATTTGAAGGAGACCTGTGTGTATGCAAAATAGACACATTAGAAGTGTGTGAGAGTGGAATGAGGAATTAAATAGTCACATGTTAAAATGAAACATAGACATTTCCTTGCAAATATGTTAACCAGCTGCAAATGTTTAGGGGAGATGAACACATTGGGAGGCCTAGCTTACAATTTATTTAATCAAATATGGTAGGAAAAAGGTCAAGGGTTATGAAGGGCAACTAGATTGATGGGACACAAAAGGAGGGAAAGGAAGGGGAGCAGAGATAGGACAATACCATGATGCAAACAGAATGTGCATAATAAAACCCTTCCATCTGGAGGGAAAGCCTAAGTAAAGTAATGAGTTTTCAATTGTTGTTTGACATATCTGTATGAAGTACCCTAATAAACCATTTTGCATTTGCAACAACTCCATAGTAGTGTGCAATATAATCTTAGAGCTTTGAAACATTTACTAGGAGTGTGCAGGCAGAAAATAATTTTACTTTTTTTTTCTATATTATATTGTTTTGCTTTGTTGTCATTTTTATTGTTCTGTTTGTAGTAATATGTGCTATTCAGTAACCCCTAGATTCTATATATGATGCCTAGATTTGTGCACCCAAACTTGTGCAAGCTCCTGAGATGTGTGCTCAAATTAATTGAACTGCGAGCTGTGAAGCATCAATAATTGGGTGCAAAAAAAAAAAACAACTATTGAGGTTAATTGGCACTCATTAGAATTTACATGTGCATCTGGCTGCCTAACTCCCATAGTGCATATTTGAAAAGGGGTGTAGACATGGGAGGGCCATAGACAAGTCAGGGACATTCAAACAGTTATGCATGTACTTAAAGAATATGGGGTCACCGTGCCCAACTTGAGCGTCAGCATTTACACTAGGTTTCAGCAGGCATAACTCTGGTGCCCAAGGTTAGGGTGCAGGAAATGGCGCAAAGCACGATTCTATAAAGAGCACATGCTTTTTATAGAATCCAACTTAGTGCCAATCTATTCTGGCACCCATTTTTGAGTGTGATTTATAGAATTTCTCTCTAATAGTGCATACTATTTAATTTGTAGAAAACAAAATAGCATGAGCTATTACACAATGAAATGAAACAGTATAAAAATATACATCTATAACACCTCCCATCAGGAAAGAAACTGGTGGCGCATGTTTTTTTATATGCCACCTGTCATGTCTCCCGCTCCTACCTGTGCCCCCGTTGGGGCAGGCGATGGCCCTCGGGCGGCGCAGCGTCCAGGGGGGCGGAGACGGACCTCCGCGGCAGCCAATGCTGCCACGGGTCAAACCGAGGCCGGTGGTCCGCTGGACCGAACGCCGGCCTCGGAGGAGGAGGCACGCCGGCCAAAATGGCGGCTCCGGCGTCGGCATCACCCTGGCTAGGGGCAGATCAGCGCAGAAGCTCCGCCCCTCGCGCCGGATTGGAGCACCGGTGCTGGGACTCCACCTGCAGGGCAGTTTGGCCAATCGGGCCCCCTATTGTCTGCCAGGATTGGTCCTCTCTCCGTGGGAGGGGCGGATTGGCGCTAAATTTAAATGGACAGGCTGGAAGAGTCCAGTGCTTCCGGTTCTTTTGTCCGAAGCCGACGCCACGGATCTGGGAAGCTTGATTCTTCAGAGACTGTGTTCCTTTGACTTGCTGGCCGTCCTTGCCAGCAGCCTTCAGAGACTGTGTTCCTTTGACTTGCTGGCCGTCCTTGCCAGCAGCCTTCAGAGACTGTATTCCTCTTCAGGCTAGCCGTCCTTGCTAGCCACCTCCAAGGGATTGTGTTCCTCTTCGGGCTAGCCGTCCTTGCTAGCCACCTCCAAGAGCTTGTGTTCCTCTTCAGGCTAGCCGTCCTTGCTCGCCACCTCTAGAGACTGTGTTCCTCGTCACGCTAGCCGTCCTTGCTAGCCACCTCCAAGAGCTTGTGTTCCTCTTCAGGCTAGCCGTCCTTGCTAGCCACCTCTAGAGACTGTGTTCCTCGTCACGCTAGCCGTCCTTGCTAGCCACCTCCAGAGACTGTGTTCCGCTTCGAGCTAGCCGTCCGCTAGCCACCTTCAGAGACTGTATTCCCCTTCAGTGCTAGCCGTCTTTGCTATCTGCCCTTCAGAGACTGTGTTGCTGACTACCAGCCAGGCCGGCCGTCACCCCGCGGTTCCAGCAGTCCTGCTGACCGCCTGCAGCTGGGGGCTCAACCCTTGGTGAACGGCGGTCGCCGCGGGTGAAGATTCGGGGTGCGCGGCTGTCCTCGGAGGTCTTGCGGGGCCTCAGGGAACCTAAGGGCTCACCAATAACCGAAACAGGATACCACCTGAGCCTTCCAAAGATCATTGGTTTCCAACCAGAGATTGATGTAGGGGCTATACAAACAATGGAATTGGGTTCGTTTTTCAAGCTATATGTTCTGTAATTATATTAATCCTTCTACCTTTATAAAATATTGATGTCATTTTACAGTAGCACATCTTAATGACCTTTTTTATTTTTATGGCCATTTTATGGCCACAGTTCCCAGTATTGTCATGGCCAGTTTTTGTGTTGATTGTCGTTGTGTACCCTTACCCTCCTTTTCTGTTTTGCTAGGAATTACATTTTTATGTTATTAACTTTTTAATATTTTTTATGTTAATGCTTTTGTAACTTAGGCCTCATTTTGTTTTATTATCTTTTAATTAATTTATTTTTATTTATTAGGATTTATTTACTGCCGTTTTGAAGGAATTCACTCAAGGCGGTGTACAGTAAGAATAGATCAAACATGAGCAATAGGCAATTACAGCAGTAAAAATATTCAAGTAGCAATACAAAGTATGGCATGGTATACTACTTGCAATGACTACACAATACGTAATAGAACATTATAATTGGTAGTGAAGGGTAAGCCAAAGTTGTAACATATAGATGAGTAAGAAAGTAGGAAGAATTAGAAAGTAAGGTGACTGATTTGAAGAAAGTTGCACATCAGGTCAGAGAGATGGTTAAATATCATCTCAGTTAGGGTAGGAGTGGATAAACATGTCCCACTGCAGTATGTGCAGTCCGAGTCAATCCTTGTGTGTGTGTGTGTGTGTGAGTGAGACCAACAACAAGTTAGTTACTTCTTCTATTAAAGGCTTGGTTGAAGAGCCAAGCTTTCACCTGCTTCCTGAAGTACAGATAGTCTTGTGTTAAGCGGAGTCTTTCAGGCAATGCATTCCAGAGTGTGGGGGCTACTCCAGAGAAGGCTTGCTTGTGGGTATCACATCGTGTAATGTCTTTTGGAGAGGGTGTAGTTAGTGAAAGTCCTTGAGAGGACCTTAGTGTCCTTGGCGGTGTGTGGAGGATCATCCTATGCTTCAGATACTTGGGGCCATTTCCTTTAAGGGCCTTGACGATCAGACATAGTTTTAAATTTACCCTGTATTGTACTGGTACCCAATGAAGTTTTTGCAAAACTGGTGTGATGTGGTCACATCGCTTGCAATCTCTTTGTGTCTTGCTGCTGCATTCTGAATCAACTGGAGCTGGTGCAGGCCCTTTGAAGTCAGACCATTGTATAGTGCACTCCAGTAATCCAGTCTTGATGTTACCGTGGCATGCACAACTGGGATAAGATTTACCTTCTCGATGTAAGGAGAGAGGCAGCATAGCTGTCGCAAATATAGAAGTAGCTCTTGAAGGTTGCTTGGATTTAGGGAATCAGAGTAAGTGTTGAATCTAACTGTATTCCAAGGTTCCTGACTTGTGATTTGAGGGGGAGTTCATACTTCCCAAAAGGGATTTTGATGTCAGGTATGTATTCACTTGTGTTAGGGACCCAGAGAAGCTCGGTTTTACTTGGGTTCAGGTAAAGATTGTTGTGTTTAGCCCATTCTTGAATTGAAGCTAGACAAGTAATCAGTTTATTCAAGGCGGTAGGTAAGTCAGGTTCAATGGGTATGAGTAGCTGCACATCATCCGCATAGATGTAGAACTGAGTGTCCACTGACCGAATCAGCTCAGCTAGTGGCTTGAGGTAGTGTAATGGAAGATGTAAAGGATTGCTTTTCAACCCTGCTTTGATCGATAATGAACTCTGAAATCTTCTGTCTTTGACCGAAAGTAACTTTCCTGGTAAATACAAAAACAAGTTGGAAGATAAGAATTAATTTGGTATGCAAAGGGGAGAATGGTTCTTGTTTTCGGAAGTTCAACCTGGCCACATGGACTTGGAAAGCATGTGACCATGTTTACCTAAACAGAGAAGCATTCTGTAATTTTCCTTAGCTCTGAACATGAGGTCTGAGCCTAATAAAAAGGGGAGTTTCTTTCAGTGAAATCAGGAGGTCATCTGTAAGTAACGTACGTACTGCACAGAAGACTTGTTCCTGGTCTAAAAAGCTCCTGGCTTTCGCTGTAAACCCCCCCCCCCCCCCCCCCCCCCAGCTGATGATAAGAGCCTGGATGATGTAAGAACCAGTGATGATTGTATATAGTGTATTATTGCTTCTATTCCTGGTCCAAGAACTCTTAGCATTACTTAGATGTACAGACCAATGATGTAATGATTGTTTATATAGCTAATCGTGTGTATATAGCTAACCATTGTATATATCTTAATCATTGTAGATTTTAGCACCTCTAATAAAGGTTTCATTTATCTAATACGAATCCAAAAGAATCCACGGTAATTATTGAATAGTCTGTGTCAGTGAGACAGGCTGTAAATCCATAGCAGTACAGGTAGATATTGAACAGAATAGGTGACAGTATCCATCCTTGAGGTACCCCACAGGTCAGTGTCCATGGTGGTGATGAGTTGCTGCCAAACATTATGGATTGTTGCCTGTCTGATAGATAGGATCTGAACCAGGCAAGTACTGTTCCATTGATACCTGTTTCTGTCAGTCGTGCTAGCAATATATCATGATCCACAGTGTCAAAACCTGCTGAGAAATCTAGCAGTACTAACATCAAGGCGAATCCCTTGTCTCGGTTTCTGTGAAAATAATCTAGCTGGGATACGAGGACCGTTTCTGTTCCATAACCGGGTCTGAATCCAGATTGTCATGGATCTAGCCAGTTACTCTTTTCTAGCCATTCATTAAGTTGAACATAGACTGTTTGTTCTATGAGTTTCCCTAGAAACGGGATGTTGGGTACTGGCCTGTAACTTTCAAGTTTGTCATGGTCAAGGTTGTTTTTCTTCAGCAGAGGGCAAACCACTGCCCTTTTTAATGCTGTTGGTAGTTGCCCATTAGAAAGAAAGGTGTTCACAATTTTTGTGGCGCCTTCTATAAGGCCCATACTTGCCTGCTGCACTATCTTTGATGAGCAGGGATCGAGAGAGAAGGTAGTTGGTCGAAGGTCTCTTAGGATTTTGTCAAGGCTCTCCTCTGTCATTAGGTTAAAAGTGTTCCATCTGTCTCTGTTAGTGGGGGGGGGGGGGGGGGGGTGAGTTTGTGCTCCCCTGGTTGACTGGTTGGGCACTGGGTGGGATTGCCTGTAAATCCTGGTGGAGACTTTAAATTTTGTTGGCAAAGTATGCAGCAAAATCATTGAAGTTCAGTTTAGACTGGGCAGGCTGGTTTTGTTGTGGGGGTTTCAGTAGGCTGCTTGGTTGAATTGGCAGCCTGTGCAATGTATTGAGAGAAATACTGATTTTTGGTTGCTGTTAAGGCTTGGAGGTACTTTGCCATGTGCTTCCTGCAGTTTAGCCTGTCTTCATCCAGGTGAGATTTGCACCTCTCCTTTCCAGTTTTTGTCCTTCGTGTTTAAGGATCCGAAGTTCTGGAGAAAACCAAGGTGAGCATTTGTGAGTGGAGCATAAGACCTTTTTTAGTGCTGTTTTCTCTAAGGTCTTAGCTAAGTGTGTATTCCAGATGTCAACTTGTTCTGACACTATTGTCTTTTCATATACATGTGGATAGTCCAAGGCCTCTAGGAAATTCTCAGCGGTCAGCTTTTTTTTGTCTCTGATCTCCTTCCAAACTCTGGGAGGTGCCATTTGTTTCAGGTGGTCACTTAGGGAGAATTTAATTAGAAAATGGTCTGACCATGATAGGGGTGTTATTTCAATACTGTTATCCCAGTATTCTGGGATATCCACCTCTTTGTGGAATACCAGGTCTAGTATGTGACCCTTTTCGTGGGTTGGAGAATTGATCACCTGTGTAAATCCTAGCACTGTCATTGTGTCCAGCAAGGCAGCTGTGGTGGTATCTGGGGTTTTGATGTGTAGATTGAAGTCCCCCATGATCACCAGCCTAGGGTAATTCAGGGTCACTTGAGTAATCAGGACTAGGAGTTCTTAAACAAATAATGTATTGTTACAAGGTGCTCTGTATACCATGAGCAGCCAGATTGGCTTCTCCTCTTCAAGTTGGATTAAAAGAGATTCTGATCCATGTAGCTGGGGAATGGATATTCTGTGCAGTTTGATTGTGTCCTGAATCAAGACTGCTACCCCTCCACCCTGTCTTCCTTAGAAACATAGAAACATGACGGCAGATAAAGGCCATATGACCCATCCAGTATGCCCATCCTCTGTAACCCCTAATTCTTCCTGTTTCTAAGCGATCCCACATGCTTATCCCATGCCTTTTTAAATTCTGGAACAGTCCTTGACTCCACCACCTCCACCGGGAGGCTATTCCACGCTTCCACCACCCTTTCTGTGAAATAATACTTCCTTAGGTTACTCCTAAGCCTATTCCCTCTTAACTATGTTGTATGCCCCCTCATTCCAGAGTTCTCCTTCATTTGAAAAAGGCTCTCTTCCTGTACATAAATGCCCTTGAGATATTTAAACATTTCTATCATGTCTCCTCTCTCCCAGCGTATACATGTTGAGGTTCATAAGCCTGTCCCTATAATTTTTGCATTCAAGACCGCTTACTAATTTCGTAGCCGCCCTCTGGACCGACTCCATCCTGTTTATATCTTTCCGTAGGTGTGGTCTCCAGAACTGCACACAGTACTCCAAATGAGGCCTCACCAGAGACTTATACAATGGCACTTTTTTCCTGCTGGTCATGCCTCTCTTTATGCACCCTTGTCTTGTTGGATGTTAGATGTTGAAACCGGTTGGGCATAGTTCAGCCAGTGGTAAACCCCCACTTTCATCTATCCAGGTTTCACTTATTCCTAGGATGTGAAGATGCTGTTCATTTATGGCATCATGAATCACCAAGGATTTATTTGCAGCTGATCTGACATTTGCCAGTCCTATAGTTCCCAAGGGTGGTCTGGGGGTGCTGTGGGTAGCTTTGGTATGACAATATGGTGATCTTTTAAGTACTGTTATGTAGGTGTTTGACCTCTTGCACTTTTGCCTTCTCTTTGGTTTGTGAGGGTTATGGTTTCCTCTCCCACACACCACTGGGATGCTTGCATGACACATTTTTGTGTCAGAAGCTAGTTAGGCAAAATTTCACTGGGTGGCGTTGCAATCCACTCTTTGGAGTACACCCTGTAGATCAACAGTCTTCCTAGTTGGCAATGCAAGGTTAAGGCTTTAATAGCTGAAAGAACAGACCTTTTAAAGTTGTAAATTCAGACCAGGCGTGTGAGATCAAAGTCTTCCATCAAATAGAGAAACAAATGGCTGCACTTAGCACTTCTATGGAAATTCTTAGAGACAGTGCAAGGGTTTCCTTTAGTTTTAAGGAATCTAAAAGATTCAGTTATAGAAGTACATAAGTACATAAGTAATGCCATACTGGGAAAAGACCAAGGGTCCATCGAGCCCAGCATCCTGTCCACGACAGCGGCCAATCCAGGCCAAGGGCACCTGGCAAGCTTCCCAAACGTACAAACATTCTATACATGTTATTCCTGGAATTTTGGATTTTTCCAAGTCCGTTTAGTAGCGGTTTATGGACTTGTCCTTTAGGAATCCGTCCAACCCCTTTTTAAACTCTGCTAAGCTAACCGCCTTCACCACTTTCTCCGGCAACGAATTCCAGAGTTTAATTACACGTTGGGTGAAGAAAAATTTTCTCTGATTTGTTTTAAATTTACTACACTGTAGTTTCATCGCATGCCCCCTAGTCCTAGTATTTTTGGAAAGCGTGAACAGACGCTTCACATCCACCTGTTCCACTCCACTCATTATTTTATATACCTCTATCATGTCTCCCCTCAGCCATCTCTTCTCCAAGCTGTATAGCCCTAGCCTCCTTAGTCTTTCTTCATAGGGAAGTCGTCCCATCCCCGCTATCATTTTAGTCGCCCTTTGCTGCACCTTTTCCAATTCTATTATATCTTTCTTGAGATGCGGCGACCAGAATTGAACACAATACTCAAGGTGCGGTCGCACCATGGAGCGATACAACAGCATTATAACATCCTCACACCTGTTTTCCATACCTTTCCTAATAATACCCAACATTCTATTTGCTTTCTTAGCCGCAGCAGCACACTGAGCAGAAGGTTTCAGTGTGTTATTGACGACGACACCCAGATCCCTTTCTTGGTCCGTAACTCCTAACGTGGAACCTTGCATGACGTAGCTATAATTCAGGTTCTTTTTTCCCACATGCATCACCTTGCACTTGCTCACATTAAACATCATCTGCCATTTAGCCGCCCAGTCTCCCAGTCTCGTAAGGTCCTCTTGTAATTTTTCACAATCCTGTCGCGATTTAACGACTTTGAATAACTTTGTGTCATCAGCAAATTTAATTACCTCGCTAGTTACTCCCATCTCTAAATCATTTATAAATATATTAAAAAGCAGCGGTCCTAGCACGGACCCCTGAGGAACCCCACTAACTACCCTTCTCCATTGTGAATACTGCCCATTTAACCCCACTCTCTGTTTCCTATCCTTCAACCAGTTTTTAATCCACAATAGGACATTTCCTCCTATCCCATGACCCTCCAATTTCCTGTGTAGCCTTTCATGAGGTACCTTGTCAAACGCCTTTTGAAAATCCAGATACACAATATCAACCGACTCCCCTTTGTCCACATGTTTGTTCACTCCTTCAAAGAATTGAAGTAAATTGGTCAGGCAAGATTTCCCCACACAAAAGCCATGCTGACTTGGTCTCAGTAATCCATGTCCTTGGATGTGCTCTGTAATTTTGTTTTTAATAATAGCCTCTACCATTTTCCCCGGCACCGACGTCAGACTCATCGGTCTATAATTTCCCGGATCTCCCTTGGAGCCTTTTTTAAAAATGGGCGTTACATTGGCCACCTTCCAATCTTCCGGTACCATGCTCGATTTTAAGGATAAGTTGCATATCACTAGCAGTAGCTCCGCAAGCTCGTAGATTATGTAGTTAAAATAAATTTTTAACTCACAGATTGCAGGTATGAACTTTAGAGTTTCTGGTTCCGATATCCTTGGATGGTCTAATTGATGCAGGTTGCTGTAGGCTTTTTCTTTATTGTCCCAGAGGAAGAATAGATGTAAATAAGGATCCAGCTCCAATCTCAGAGCATGAGGAGAGTTATTTAGGGAAGTTAAAAATTTCCTTTCTCCAGCCAAAAATAAATGGAAGAAGTTCCGAGTAAAATTGAGGACTGGTGCCTCAACACAGACTGAGCAGAAGTCAGTAAAAGTTTGGGTTGTAAATAAGCAGAAAATAAGTAGAAAATGTAGTTATTTAATCTAAGTTGCAGAGCCTGATGTGAACCCAGCCAGCCAGCTTGCTTGCTTTCTCTTCTCACATTTAAATGTAAACACTTTGATTTTGTATATGATATTGCGGTATATCAAATAAAGAATACCTGGAACCATGAATACACAATGTTTATCATTTCAGCAAACCCACACTTCACTGTGGAAAGTAATAAACACTGCAATTAGCCATAAGAGGCATTGTAGTTTAAAGCAGCTACTACTGCTTCCAGGTCACACTGTGAGGGAGCAGCAGTAAGACAAAAGGTGGGGATGGAGAGAGAGGAAAGTATAAGCCTTACACTTTCCTCTCTCTCCATCCCCACCTTCTATAAGGTGCTGATGGAGAGAAGTGGACTAGGGGAAATAGGAGAGTCAGCGAGCCAACATAATGTTAGTGGAGATAGAGTTGGAGAGTGAGGGAAAGGAAAGAAGACAGAATGGGAAACTGAAGGAGGGGGGGAAGAGAAAGAAAAATAATAATGGTGGGAGAGAAAGAGAGAGACATGGGGAGAGACATTCATGGAGAGGGCTCATCGAACATTAATCTCAGGTAGACCACGCTATCTGTCTTCATTTTTGGTTCCTTATGTTCCTGCTTGGCAGTTGCGATCTTTGCAGGCAACTTTTTTGGTTGTTCCTTTTTGTCTACGATACTGGAATCATTCATCTATTGATGCTGCATTTAGTGTGGTGGAACCGTCTCTGTATAATTCTTTGCCACTTGATTTGTGGATGGAGAGATCGTCTCTGAGTTTTAAGAAATTAATGCCTGGTTGATAGTTAAGGTTTCTTTTGTTAATGGGGGAGGGATATGCATTGAAAAGGAGGTGGGATTTTTTGGGTCTTCCCTGGTGTTTCTCTGCTATTAACATTTGTGCTTTTTGGTTAAGATTCTTGTGCTATTTTGCTTCCCTTCTATTTGTGTCTTGTGTTATGTTGGCTTGTCTTGATTTTAAGTTGATTTTCAATTGTAATGTAAACCCCATTGATGTGTGTTTGTTATGTGAATGGTGGTATATTACATTTTTCAAATAAATAATTAAAAGATTTGTGAAGGAGAGAGAATGAAATAACTTTTATTTAGGAGTAGCAACACTTTTTTCACCGCAATTTTATTGAGGGGTTCACGCAATCCAATGTAGTGATATTTGTTAATCATCAATAGCTGTAATTCTGATAAAATATTGCATTATAAAGTGCTTAAAACAAACAACATTTCAGAGATAAACTTACCACAGTGAGCCATCAAATCCTCATGGAAATCTAGGAGCTCATCTCTTATTTCTTCTGGACTTGGATAGTCATGTTTACTGTCTTTAAAATTCAGGAGCATGTTAATCTTTAAAAACAATAAAAGTATAAATCAGTTACAAACATTATTTTTCATTACATGCCTCTTTGGATCAAACTGCAGGAGAAAATTTACCATGAGGGTGGAGGAACATGAATCCCTACAATCGTAACAACAATCTAAAGGTGCAGGGTAGAAGAATGGCAATTCCGAAAACACAAGGGAGTCAAAGGATCTTCGTACAGAGTGTTTATTCTGAAAGATATACCTATTAGACTTGACGCAGAAATGTGTTTTAACGCCTGCCTCAGAAGTCTGTGTTTGAGCATGTATAATATGAGAGAGCTGTACGTCAAAATGAACCTTCAGCAGCCAAAATACGTGTTGTGATCAAACAGCAAAACTGTTCAGCATAAAAGCTTTTTCTCAATGCTTTTATGCTGAATAGTTTACAGTCTGATCACGATGTGCATTTTAGCCACTGAAGGGTCATTTCAACGTACAGCTCTCTCATATTATACACACTTGAAGACAGACTCCTGATGAAAGTGCTTAGTGCTGAACCATGGCTCTGTGTCAGAGAACACTTACAACAGAACAGAAGATGCATCATAGCAGTGATTCACATAGATGGTGCCTCCTGAAATATCCCAATTTCAATTATTAAAAGAAAGTTTAACTAAGAGCTTTTGTGTGTTTATAGTAGTTTACACAAAATAAATGGCCAATCAGGTGAGCCCAAAGGTCTTCTTACACGGACTGGAAATTCATATTCACAATTCAATCATCCAATAAAGATTTAGGGAAGGAGTTAATAAAATATTTACACCTAAGTATTATCCCACCTAAGAATAGCCTTTCCCTACTGCAAAATCATTCATATATACGTTACCATTTGAATAAATTTAAAACATGTTTGTATATAGAACCTAAAGAACTCATCTACTTGAATCTTCAAATCACTAATTTACAGTAGTTTGATTAGGCATGAAATCAATACTTGCACCATCTTTTTACCTACAGGGTTGGTTGTACATTGTGTTATTATTGAATCAAAAAAAAATCTAATGGGCCAATATTCAGTTGGTGGTGGTCATATCTTTTTTTAAACACTATCGCCGGCTAAATTAGCCCCAGATATTTAATACCAAGCCATGGGCAATGGCATTGAATATCTGGTGCTAATTTAAGTGGAGCTGACCGCCAATATTCAGCAAGGGCCCGCATAAGACAGAAGCTTAGCGGAGATTAGGTAACAATATGGGTAATTGGGAAACAAAGCCAGTACTGGGCAGACTTCTACAGTCTGTGCTCTGATTTTGACTGGATAGATTCCGCTTCAGAAGTTGGAGAACAAGGCCAGTGCTGGGCAGACGTCTACAGTCTGTGCCTTGATCATGGCTGAATAGACTTGGATGGGCTGGAGTGGAGTATTTCAGGGGTTTCGACAACATCATCAGAAATTTTTACAACAAGGACAGTGCCGGGCATACTTCTACGGTCTATGCTCTGAAAATGGCAAGGACAAATCAAGATCAGGTATACATAGAAAGTATCACATACCATATGTCAGTGGTTCCCAAACCTGATCTTGGAGGCACCCCAGCCAGTCAGGTTTTTAGGATATCTACAATGAATATTCATGAGAGAGATTTGCATGCAGTGGAGGCAATGAATATAAATCTCTCTCATGAATATTCATGATGGGTATCCTGAAAACCTGACTGGCTGGGGTGCCTCCAGGACCAGGTTTGGGAACCACTGCCATATGTAATGAGTTTACCTTGTTGGGCAGACTGGATGGATCGTACAAGTCTTTATCTGCTGTCGTCTATTATGTTAGTTATGTGGGCCCCAGCAGAATATTGGCCAGGAGCCCCATAATGTTTTAAAGACAGCCTTTCCGATCACTGCCTCCCCTCCAGAACATCCTCCCCTTTCAATCCCCCTCCTGCCCATCAACAACATCCACACTCCTCCTGATCCCTCTCCTCCCCCCCCCCCCCCAGCAAAGGAAGGAAACCGTTCCCACCCACCAGTCCCAATAGGCCCTCCTGAGCCTACTTGGGATCTTTAATGGTCTAGTGTGGGTAGGAGCAAAGTCCACTCACTCCTGCTCTTAGCACCTGCTGCAACAAAATGGCTGCCACAACCTCTCATAACAGCCTCACAGTACTACCAAATACCGCAATACTGCCACTAGAGGTTGCAGCAGCCATTTTGTTGTACTCATAAATGCCTGTAATCTGCTTTCAGTCACAAGAACTGGAGGAGTAGCTTAATGGTTAGAGTAGTGGTCTGCGAACCAGTATAATCCAGGGGCGTAGCCACGGGCGGGCCCGGGTGGGCCTGGGCCCACCCAAGTTCGGGTCAGGCCCGCCCAGCAGCAAAGTTCCTGAGTGATGGCGATTCCAGTCGCAGCGATTCCCACACGCTGCCTGCCAGTGCCGGCTGCCGCTCAATCTCCTCGCGCTACTAAGCGCTAACCCGGAAGTCTCTCCTCTGCTTAGTAGCGAGAGGAGATTGTTGAGCGGCAGCCGGCAGGCAGCGTGTGGGAATCGCTGTGACTTGAATCGCCGTGAGGAACTTTGCTGCTGGGCGGGCCTGCAAGGAGGGTGAGATGCTGCAGCTGCACGGGGTGGGGGGGGGAAGATGTCACATGGGGGAGGGAAGACGGGGGGACACAGCAGCTGCGCGGGGGGAAGGGAAGATGGAAAGAAAGATGCTGCAGAGGGGGGAGGGAAGATGGAAAGATGAGGCTTGGTTGGTGGGTGAGGGAGATGCAGCAAAGGGGTGGAGGGGTGAGGAAGGGAGATGTCTTGGCTGTGTATGAGGTGGAGGGGAGGGACACATGCTGCATACAGAGGGGATAAGTGGGGAGGGGGAGAAATGGTAGGCATAGGAGTGGAGAGGAGGGAGAAATGGTGGGTATAGTGGAGGGAGGGAGGGCGGAGCAGAGAAAATTTTGTGCCCACCCACTTTGGGCTCAGGCCCACCCAAAACTGGCTGTCTGGCTACGCCACTGGTATAATCCAGTTCAAATCCAACTGCAGCTGCTTGTGATCTTTGGCAAGTTACTTAACATTCCATTGCCTCAGGTACAAATTTAGATTCTGAGCCCTCCAGGGACAGAATCAGGTTCCTGTTGTACCTGAATGTATACTGATTCAATACCTTGCAGGCAATATATAAGTGATAATAACATACAGATTCCTTCTGTATCTTCTGAGATGATATATAGGAATCTTTATTATCAATTTTCAATAAGCACAAACAAGTAACTACTTGTATAGAAAAGCCAAGCAACAGAAAACGAGATGAAGACCCTAAAGTATATAAGGTAATATAATTTCAAAGAAAAATAGTATATAAAGCTTTACTTTGCTCAGCATCAGTCCACTATAATGATAGATGCAACACAATTAAGGAAAAAAGAGGAAACAGTATAGGAGTCTTTTTGGATATAAGTCATATGACTGAGTATAAAACAGTGCATATCGTAGGTTATACCTGTTCTTGAGGTGGAGACCGAAATTCCTTTGTTTTTTTGGCAGTCAGTGCTGCAGACATGTTGAGTG
Organism: Microcaecilia unicolor; assembly: GCF_901765095.1. NCBI lineage: Eukaryota > Metazoa > Chordata > Amphibia > Gymnophiona > Siphonopidae > Microcaecilia > Microcaecilia unicolor. Next base: position 139,188,979 of record NC_044033.1, read on the forward strand.
CTTGCATAACCTCATTGTATCGAAAACGTTGGTTCTCTTGGAGTTTAGCTACAAAGTCATCAGAAAATGCTACAATGGCTTCTATCCTGTGGCGTACTTGGCAGTCACACAGATACTGAAGTAGGTGACACATCTAGGGTAACAAATAAAGCTGTTAAGAAATGTGACACTTCAACCTTGGTTTCATAGATGGCAGAAATGAAGCTGTACTGAGTTTGGTGTCAATAGTTAGATCAAAACAGTTTTAGTATGTTGTGTAGATCAAAACAGTTTTAGTATGAGTTGTGTATAATTTAGCTTTACAGTTTTTAAATCTGCTTCTACCATGTAGATTGTTTTCAGTCATGTTTAATTATTCCTTATGGTATATTCTGATAATAAGTTGTATTTTCCCAAGATTTACCTGGTTAATGTCTTTTTGTAAACCATAGTAACATTGAACTACTTGGTTGAAACTTGCAATATATAAGCTATTGAACTGAATTGTATAATTTGGAATGTCCAAGTTAGTTATTTCAAGTTAACCCTGTAAAGTATGCAGGCCACTTATAGATACAACTTAAAGCTGCTGAATATCCCCACCCCTGGAATGCTCCAAATTCTGACCCATCATAAAAATATACATCCAAAAGGCCAAATAATTAAAGCAATTTAAGTGGGCAGAAGAGGCTCCTGCAAGCTTAAATCATGCACTGCAGGTTGGCTGCCAATATTCAAGTGTTTATTTATTTATTTGTTACATTGTACCCCACATTTTCCCACCTATTTGCAGGCTCAATGTGGCTTACATAGCGCGGGTTAGGAACAAATATAGGTGTTATTATAAATGAAATACATATGTACAGACACATTAGGGAACATAGAGGGAGAGGTTATGTAAAATTCATTAAGTTTATAGCAAGCTTGGGTTTATCTGAGTTGTTGGACTCAGGAAGTTAAGTTGGATCATTAGGATATGCCTTTTCGAACAAGTAAGTCTTTAGTGATTTCCAGAAGTTGAGGTGGTTGTACGTAGTTTTCACAGCCTTTGGGAGTATATTCCAGAGTTGTGTACTAATATATGAGAAGCTGGATCCATGAACTGATTTGTATTTAAGTCCTTTGCAACTAGGGTGGCAGAGACTTAAATAAGAACGTGATGATTTGATTGAGTTTCTGGTTGGTAGGTCTATGAGGTCAGACATATAAACTGGGGCATCACCGTATATAATTTTATATTCTGGTAGGGAGTGGGGGTTCTGCTTTTGGATGGAGATGACAGGAGGGGGGGGGGTCTGCTATTGGGAGGGGGTACAGGAAGAGGTTCTGTTCTTGGAGGGGTTTATGAAGGGACTCAAAATCTAGGGAGGGGGATTATTGATCCTCTTATGCGGGTCCTAGCCAATATTCAGAATATTAGCAGGGACCTGCAAATGTAAAGGCAGCCAGCACATGTCCAGTGAGATCTTGATATTCAATGCTGGTGCCTGGCCATGGCCAGATATTGAATATCCATGTCTAATGTAGCTGGTGACAGTCAGCAGATAAAGAAATGCTGACTGCCACAAGCTAAATATTTACCGGAAAATTATCAATTCAAGTGCCATAGATTTTTTTTCTTTTAATAAAGCCCTTATGTGGAGAACTGTTGATTTGCTTTACCTCTCACGGTGGGAGGGGTTACCCATGTGTCTATTGGGGTTAGATGTGGAGAAAGCCTTTGATAGGGTTCATTGGGAGTTTTGGATAGGGCTTTGTCAAGATATGGGTTTGGGAGGGAGTTTCGTCACTGGATCCAGGCCTTTTATATATTCCCAAAGGCTTGTGTACGTATTAATGGGGGTAACTCAACATTGTTTCCTCTTATTTGGGGTACGCGTCAGGGATGCCCCCTTTCCCCGTTACTGTTTGCTTTGTTCATCGAGCCATTAGCGGTGGCAATTAGGAGTAACACAGATATAGTGGGCATTAGGTGTGGATCTGAGAAGTTTAAACTCGCTCTTTTTGCAGATGATGTTCTCTTGTCACTTAGGTGCCCTTTGATATCTCTTCCCAATTTACTTGCAAAATTAAGGGCTTTTTCAGCAGTCTCTGGTTATAAACGTAATGCATCCAAATCTAAGGGAATGGTTATAGGTTTCCCGCCAACTCTTGTGGAGACATTGCATGCTTCTTTTCCTTTTAAATGGGTGACTAATGGGCTCATTTTCAAAAGAGGATGTCCATCTTTCGACATAAATCGGAAGATGGACATCCTTCTCTCAGGGGCGTCCCTAATCGAAACCCGATTTAGGACGTCTCCAACTGCACTCCATTGCAAGGACGGCCAAAGTTCAAGGGGGCGTGTCGGAGGTGTAGCAAAGGTGAGACTTGGGTGTGCCTAACACTTGGACGTCCTTGACCCATAATCAAAAAACACAAGGGCGTCACTGATGAACACCTGGGCGTTTTCACCCGGACCTGTTTTTCTTACGACTAAGGCGTGCCCGAAATGACCATCGTAGAGAATCGGGGATGACCTCCCGTTACTCCCCCCGTGGTCACTAACCCCCTCCAACCCTCAAAAAACATCTTTCAAAATATGTCGTGCCAGCCTCTAATGTCATACTCAGGTCCATGACAGCACATGCAGGTCCCTGGAGCAGTTTTAGTGGGTACTGCAGTGCACTTCAGACAGGCGGACCCAGGCCCACACCCCCCCCTCCCACCTGTTACATTTGTGGAGGGAACAGCAAGCTCTCCAAAACCCACCACAAACCTACTGTACCCATATATAGGTGTCCCCCTTCACCCATAAGGGCTATGGTAGTGGTGTACAGTTGTGGGTAGTGGGTTTTGGGGGGCTCAGCACACAAGGTAAGGGAGCTATGCTCCTGGGAGCAGTGCCCCCTAGCGTGCCCGGCTGCTGTCCTGGCATGTCAGGGGGACCAGTGCACTACAAATGCTGGCTCCTCCCATGACCAAATGGCTTGCAATTGGCCGTTTTTGACATGGACGTCTTTGGTTTCGAAAATCACAGAAAGCCAGAAACGTCCATGTCTAGGGACGACCAAATCTAAGGATATCCGAATTTAAGGATTTGGACGTCTCTGACGGTATTTTCGAAATGAAAGATGGACGTCCATCTTGTTTCCAAAATACGGGTTTCCCCACTCCTAGATTTTGCCGTTTTGCAAGGACGTCCAAATCTCAACTTGGACATCCCTTTCAAAAATGCCCCTCCACATCTAGTCGCTACCTTGGTGTAAATTTATCTACAACGGTTAAGGCTATTTTTCAGGGTAACTACCCGGCCCTTATTTGTGAGATCTTTAGAGATTTGGATAGGTGGTCGGTGTTGGAATTGTCTTGGTTTGGTAGGATAGCTACTCCTAAGATGAACATCTTACCTAGATTCTTGTATCTATTTCAGGTACAGCCATTGCAGCTTCCCAGATCTTTCTTGGCTGGGAAACAGGATAGGTTACTTTGATTTATATGGAATAACAAGAGACCTCGGCTTCCTAGGGCCTTTTTATATAAGGGAAAGTATCAAGAAGAGCTCGCGAGGCCACTGCTTGAACTCTCGGCAGCCATTCTGAAGCATAGCCGGGAGCAAGACAGGTCTGCAGCTGTGCCAGACAGGAAAGAGGCCACTAAACCACCAGGGCACTACAACAAGGTAAAGGAGGGGAGGGGAGGATAGGACACCCTGAGTCCCGCCTGCCCTGCTCTTTCACCCGCAAATCCAGACAAATGGGCAGGCTAGCAAAATCTGCCCTGATGACCAGCAATGTCCTCAAGAAGAGGACATGTCCAGGTAAAACCGAACGTTTGGTAACCCTACTATTGAACACTGTAATTTACAGAACTAAAATAGTTATCCGGTGTCATAAAAAGTTTTGAGTTATCCATTCTCTCCAGCAGAGCAACAATCAAAAAGTATGTGTGTAAACTTTTGTTACCTGTAGCTTTACAGGTTCTGGAAGTTTCATCTGGAGCAGGCCTTCTTTAAGCACTGGCTCCCCTCGGCTTTCTTCTTCCATGTCATCATCAACCTTTTGTCCATTAAGGTTTATGTTTACTGTCTCACTTTCTTTGTCATGACTATCCTCTTCTGAGAAAACACTGGGTTCAATTAACTGTAAGATACGCTTCAAATCATCATTGTGGAAAACACCCATGATCAGCAGTGTGTAAAAAAGTTTAATCAAAGGCACAAAAAGAAACTCTGTTGTTCCACCTACAGGATCTCGGACATGAAGGTTGCCCTCCTGAACAGCCTCAGTCAACATTTCAATGATTTTGGCCTTCAGTATGTCCAGTGGAAACTCTGGGCTAAACTGGTAGCATTCATTGTTGATGCTTACAAAATTTGGAGAACAGAATTGCATTCTGGGACGTAGTGAGGTACTGAGGCCTATACCAGGAAGGCCATGTTTTTTCTTTTCATCAGGAAAGAGTGTGATGCTCTTAGTTTCATCTGTCATAGGGACAATAAATTCATTGTTCATCATTAGCCTAGCTGTGGCATATGTGCTGAGATGGATATCAATAAGTAAGTCATAATAGCCTGCACGTAACAATCCTGGCATATACTTGTTTTCAATGGCATATAAGAGTTGGGATTCATCCACATGACTGCAAAGGGCATGTGCTACCCTATTGTTTCCTAGAGCACAAACAGCTGAATAGAGACACAACGTATGATAGTGAAATTTCAACAGTTCCTCTTGTTCTGTGAGCTCTAAAATATCAATAGACCTGTTCAAGAGAAAAGAGAGAAAGGTTTCATAACAGAGCAAGAATTTTCATTTTTTCTCCCATTCTTCAGTTCTCCACTCTAACAAGACAGAATTTTTGTAGCAGTTTAGGAATTATCTCTGTGAATAAGCTAAACAGTAAGAAGTTAAACTTCAGATCCATTTACATGGATAAATACATATTTATCTAAGTAAATTGACCTGTTTAAAAAAAAAAGCTCTATATGGCAAAAAGTCCGTCAGTTCCCTGAGCAGAGGTGAGGATGTTAATTGAAGGGCCCCCATGAAAAAAGTGAACCAGGTAGGGGGGACCCCAAATTGAGTCAAGCCTGCTTGAAGAAGGGACAGCAGGATTACACAGTACGAGTCTCAAAGCTCTTCAAAATGGGCTCTGCAGTCATACAAAAAATAATTGTTGACCACATAGAAGCTCTCATCAACCAAATTGCTGTTGTAGTGCAAGCCTCATAATGCCTGCAGTGTTCATTGATCCGATAAATCACATTCACAATAGTGATGATCATCAAAATCATGTTGTTATAAACATTTTCAGGCAATAAGGGGGTCATTTTACAAATCAGTCTCCACATGCTGAACATTTTTCATAGGCAGAAAATGACTATTATAAAACTAAGGGGGAGGAAGACATATTATACATCATTATAAAAGGTAATTATATAAGTGAGCACAAGCAGTTACATGCACAAATGTACAGAAAAGCAGTGCACTATGTCCTATTCTATAAGGTAACACATGAGTACTATAGTGCGTAACTCCAAGAGGGATGCACATGGGTGGACCATGGGCAGTGGCGTTCCTGGGGGGGTGGTGGTGGGTGCGGTCCGCCCCGGGTGCACGCCACTGGGGGGGTGCCGCACACGCTTGTCCATCGTTCGTTCCATGCTCCCTTTGCCCCGGAACATGCTGAGTCAGACCAAGGTCCATTGAGCTCAGCATCCTGTTTCCAACAATAGCCAGTCTATTTTTCATTTCCAGGGCTAAACAATGGCTTTACCAAGTCTACTTAGCTAAATATTTTTATGGGCTTTTCTTCCAAGAATTTGTCAAAGCCTGTTTTGAGCCCCAATAAGGTAGTAACCTTGACCACGGCCTTTGATAACAAATTCCATAGCTTAAATATTTGCTGCTTAAAAAATAGTTTCTATCTGCAGGTCATTAGTTCCAAATGATTCCTTGTTATAGTGTTGTGTAAAAGGTTAAAAAAAAACCTGGTCTCTACTGAGGGAGAGAGGAGGAATTATCAACCTGGGCTACTATTAAGACAGGGTATTTTATCAAAAGTCATGGTATTTTAGCACAGGGTCCCGTTTTATGCAATGAGACCCTGTGCTAAAATAGCATGACTTGTGGTAAAATAACCCATTTTAACAGTAGTCCACATTCATAGCTTCTCCCCCTTAATCATTCCACCTCATTCATACACATTTGTGTATATTTTTCCCCAAGTCCAATTTTCAAATGAAAAATGTTCCCTTTGAAAACTGACATAAAATCTGCAAGTAAAAGGACCTGCAAGTTTTAACCGCGCTGTTTGCACTTTTGTTTGGGTGATACTTTATAATACAAATATTCTTTTTTTTCTCCTAAAGCAAATGACCCTGTTGAAATCTAATTATGAAGACAGAAAAACACAAACCTATTTTCTTCTGGAATATGCAGGGACATAAACTGCAATGGCTCCAAACACTGCACCAGCCATCCCTGACGCTCATTGAATCTGGTGACATCAACCTTCAGAAAATGGTTTGGCACCCGACTCCACAACACATGTGTCAGGAATTGGACATGGAGGCGGGAAGGACATTGTGGAGTTGGGTTTTTGTGCTCACTTTTGAACAGTCCAGCAGATAAAGGCATTACATTCTGTAGACAAGAGAAAAAGAAAATAATATATTTTAAAAATCTAATATTGTGCGTTAACAAATGGATTCTATATAGCACGCCTAGAGATCCGCACTGAAATCCAGGCGTATTCTATAGCAATGTGAGTAACTTAATTGGCTCAACAAGTTAATCAACATTGATAACAGCACTTAAAATGCAATAATGAACACTAACTGGCAATAATTAGAATTTACACACGCAGCTCACTAAGCGTATTCTGTAATGAAAGGCATCTAAATCTTAATACATGCAGTTCAAAAGGGGAGTGGCAATGGGCGGGGAAATGGGCATTCCATGGGCATTCCCAAATTTACATGTGTAGTTATAGAATGTGGTGCAGAGCGCGTAAATCTATGAGTGGGGATTTACGTCACATTTTTGTTGGTATAAATGGAGGCGCGTAGTTTTAGGCACTGAGATATCAATTAAGCGTAATCTATATACTGTGCCTAAATCTTATAGAATGCTCCTAGGTGGAAATTTTTACTGCAGATTTTATAGGCGCCTTATATAGAATCTGGCCCTAAGCCTGGGGGGGGGGAGGGGTCCTTTAGCTAAGCTGCGATAAAAAGTGTTCTTGACATGCCCTTACACGAGTCTTATCCATGCGCTAAGGCCATTTTTGCCACAGCTGTAAAATGGCTGCTTTTCTTTCAGCCATTCGTTAATGTTGCCTTTAGGACGTGGCCATTTTTAAAAATTACTGTGTGAGCACTTACTGCCACCCAGTTTGTAGGTGGGAGCAGGGCCGCCAAGAGACTGGGCAATGTAGGACTCAAAATAAATAAAAGCCTTGCTTAGTCACCTATATACTGGTAAAAACTGCATTAAAATGATAATGAAGTAAAAGAAACCAAACCTAGAATGTTGCTGACTTGTACATCTGCTGAGGGAGCGGGGACTCTTTGCAGCCCTGTTAATTCACATGAGAGGAGAAGGGGAAACTGAGCTACCTTGTTATCTACACCCAGGCACCCTGTTCACAGCCATTGTGGCTCAGGAACACCTAAGGCTGAAGAATAACATCTTTATCGCCTTGGCAGGAGTCTTCAGGGTTTGTGCTACAGTTAACAGGGTCCCCATGGAGATATCACCCAAATGTGTATTTATTTTATTACCTGCTAATTTATAAGTGATAATTACTTGATGACAGCACTGATAATCTTTCAAAAAGGAGTGAACCTCTGATTGGCATTCTGGAGAGATAGAGAGAAAGAACTTTGTGAACTGTGTAACCTCTGTCACCTTGGGCTTTGATGCCCAGAAGCAAATGCAGGCACTAGAGGCCATTAGCACCAAACTAGCGCCCGCAATTGTTAGCACAGAATCCTCAGAGGGTTCTAGTGCAGGGAACGAGTGCACCAAAGGATAGCGCAAATAGCATGTAATCTAGTCAAATGAGGTAATTTCCTATTCACTACCAATGCTCAGAAGAACAGCGTACAAACCCAAGCTGCCTTACCACTGCAGAAATAACACCACATCAGAGCAAGCATTGGGGTGCTTCTTCTGAGCTGCAGCCTGTGCCCAAACCTTTTCAAATGGAGGCATGCTGCCTAAAAGCTTTGTTCCACCAATGAAAGGGTGAGGGTTGGCAGAATCCACGGCAACCTTTTGCAGGCTATAACAAATCAGTCAGCTTTGGCAATGTCAGTCAAGTGCAGGGTCCACCCTCTAACCATTGGTTCTCTGGCAGAGAGCCAGCTGCTGGGGAGAGAGAGAGAGCAGCAGCTGAATGAGTTGAGGGGCTTGTATGTTTCCATGTTCTTCAGAAGCCCGTCTATGGAGTACGATAATGGTAAAATGGTTTCTCTTGCATCAGGGCTGCTGTGCTGGTGCCTCCTCCCCTTCTAGCCATGCAGGGCTCCCTCTAGTGCACATGTGCTGGGCCAATTCCCCCCTCCTTACTCCCCAATACTCAGTGCTAACAGCGTGCATAATATTTGAATGCCATTATCATTGAGCATTAGGAAGTTCTTTTGTGGCACTGTTTTGTACAGTGTCAGAGTTTTGAGCATTGGCCCTAGGTATATTGGAGTAAAGTAATATTGAGATACAAGAGAAAAGTACAAGAGAGATTTTGTATATAGTTGCTACAGATATTAATCTGCCTTGCCACTACTGATGCTACAATTGACTTTAAAAGTCATTCAATAATGGTTTTAGTTCAGAGAAAAAAATACATTGGAGATGCTGTGGGTGCAGGGTCCCCATTGCAACTATGCTGGTGGGCTAGGATTGATACCATCAAGATGATGATTGCTACTAAAATTACTTGTACATATGTGGAGGCTAATTTTCAAAGCACATAGACTTACAAAGAGGGGCATAATCGAACAGGGTCGGCCATCTATATGGGCGGCCATCTCTAAGGCCGGCCCCGTAAAGCGGCATACCCGACCGTATTATCGAAACAAGATGGCTGGCCATCTTTCGTTTTGATAATACGGTCAGGGCCAGCCAAATCTCAACATTTGGTCCGGCGTTAGAGATCGCCGCCGTTGGTTTCCCGCCGATAATGGAAACTAATAGCGGCTATCTCAAACCCGGCCAAATCGGAGCCATTTGGTTGTGGGAGGAGCCAGCATTTATAGTGCAGTGGTCCCCCTCACATGCCAGGGCACCAACTGGGCACCCTAGGGGGCACTGCAGTGGACTTCACAAATTGCTCCCAGGTGCATAGCTCCCCTTACCTTGTGTGCTGAGCCCCCCAAAACCCCCCAAACCCACTCCCCACAATTGTACAACACTACCATAGCCCTAAGGGGTGAAGGGGGACACCTATATATGGGTACAGTGGGTTTCGTGTGGATTTTGGAGGGCTCATATTTATCACCACAAGTGTAACAGGTAGGGGGGGATGGGCCTGGGTCTGCCTGCCTGAAGTTCACTGCAGTACCCACTAACAACTGCTCCAAGGACCTGCATAGTGCTGTGATGGAGCTGGGTATATGACATTTCAGGCTGGCATAGAGGCTGGCACAAAAATGTTTATAATTTTTTTTTGGGTGGGAGGGGGTTGGTGACCACTGGGGGGGGTAAGGGGAGGTGATCCCCAATTCCCTCCTGTGGTCATCTGCTCAGTTGGGGCACTTTTTTCAGGCTTGGTCCTAAAAATAAATGGACCAAGTAAAGCCGACCAAGTGCTCATCAGAGCCGGCCTTCTTTTTTCCATTATCGGCTAAAGCCGGCCATTTGGTAACCACGCCCCTGTCCTGCCTTCGGTACACTGCCAACTCGCCCCCTTGAACTTTCGCCTGCTCCGCGACGGAAAGCAGTTGAAGCCAGCTAAAATCAGCTTTCGATTATACCGATTTGGCCTGGTTTATGAGATGGCCGGCCAGCTCCCGATTTGTGTCGGAAGATGGCCAGCCTTCTCGTTCGAAAATAAGCAGGAAAGTTATATAGGTTATTATGTAACTTGTAAATCTATGTGCTTTGAAAATGATCACCTAGGTATTTTTCTTCTCCTTTTCCCAAAATATTTTTGTGGGACACTTTCCGGAACCTGATACAGTCCACTGTTATTACCCACGCTGACTACTGCAACAGTGTCTTTTTAGGATGCAAAACCCAAATACTGAAGAGACTCCAAACTGCCCAAAACACGGCAGCCAGACTTATTTTTGGCAAATCAAAATTCGAAAGTGCATCACCTCTTCGAGCAAAGCTTCACTGGCTCCCCATCAAAGAAAGAATAAATTTCAAGATCAACATAATGACCCACAAGATCATCCACAGTGAATCCCCTAGCTACATGAATGATTTGATCAACCTCCCTGCCAGAAACAGATCTATTTCTTCACGAACATATCTTAACCTACACCTTCCCAATTGTAGAGGAATTAAATACAAGACCTACTACGCATCCAGTTTCTCCTTTTTGGGCAGCCAGCTTTGGAATGCTCTACCCAGACCAATCCAATTAATTAACGACTACTTGCCCTTTAGAAAAATGCTACAAGCTCATCTCTTTAAGCAAGCCTACCCTAATGCCCCAACCTAATCTTACCAACCTCCACTCCCAATTCTGTTCTGACTTAGATACCGACCTCCCATCCTTCTCTTCTCTATCTCCCCTTAATTTTATCCCTCCTTACCCCTTTTCTCCCAATTCATACTATCCTATCCTGTCTACCCTCTCTTATCCTAATCATACATTATCAAGCTCAACTTATCATACACTACCAAGCCCAACTTTACAATGTTTCACTACAGCTTTTGAAATGGAGGAGTGGCCTAGTGGTTAGGGTGGTGGACTTTGGTCCTGAGGAACTGAGTTCAATTCCCACTTCAGGCACAGGCAGCTCCTTGTGACTCTGGGCAAGTCATTAACCTTCCATTGCCCCATGTAAGCCACATTGAGCCTGCCATGAGTGGGGTACAAATGTAACAAAAAAATATATACAACTTTGTATTTCAAATTACTATGTAAGCTGCATTGTGTGGGGTACAAATGTAATAAATTCTTGTGGGCTACCAAGCCCCAAAAAATACCTCTGACAAAGTTAAAAGTTCAAAGAATGCAAGTTGTGGTATATTTCCCTGACCTCTTTCAATACCATCAAGGTTTCTTACTATGCCAAGGAGTTGAATGGTTTACTTTTTGAATAGGAACTATTCTCCACACCAAGATGGTTGCAGTGGGAGATTGGACTTACCACACCGATCCCACTTGATAGGCTTCCTGATATGTTGCTTCCTCACTGTCTGAAAGATCACCCATATATTCAGTCTACCCACTCTACCCACCAAATGTTCCATGGTAGTGTACTGATAGATTTTCATTGTAGAATAACCTCAAGTTGCTTATTAACAATAGAATAGTTTATTAGCTATTGTGACAAGTGTGTTATATCTGGGACTTGTGTGTGATCTGTAATGATGCTTCACATATTTCTTTCATCGAAGCTCAAGAAAGTTTTGCTTTTCCTAGTATATAGTATTTTTAGATGGTTCCAATTGTAGCATTTGTTACATTTACCAGTTGAAAATATGGGGCCTACACCAGATTTGATGGTCCATTGTCAGCAGTTCTTGGAATTAGTACACAACTTTTTCATCTATATCCTTGGTATAATTTTTCAACTTATAATTAACTAACTACTCCAGTACCACTCTGTTCCTTTTCACAGCTATCTTGATTATTTGATGTAAGCCACATTGAACTAAAGACTTTAGATAATGTGGGGTATGTGTCATAAATAAAATTAAATAAATAAATAAAGATAAGCAGTTATCTCTGCTGATTATTCGTGGTCAGTGCCGAAAAGATAACCGGCAATATTCAGCGCTATCCAGCTAAGTTTAGTGGTCAAATCAGACTGCCTAAATAATTAAGTTTGAGTCAGCCAATAAAAACCCAGATATTCAATGCCGGCCCTACATTGAATATCCTGTGTAAGCACCGATCGTGGCATTCATGTGGGCCTGCCTCCCGTGGGCAGAATATTGGGACTTGTTTTGTTTTGGTACTGGGTAAAATATGCTCCATGTTTTTCAGCTCAGGGGGCATGGGTAAGAATATCAGCAGCATTGCTTCACTCTCTCTCTCTTTTGCTCTTTTATGTAACAACTAGTAAAAAAGGCCCGTTTCCGAAACCAATGAAACGGGCGCTAGCATGTGGCTTTTTGTGTGTGTGTGTGTGTATGTGTCACAGAGTTATTTTGTGTGTGTGTGTTTGTGAGTGTGTGAGTGTGCGGTGTGTGTGCAGGTTGTTGATGTGTGTCTTTTTTTGTTTTGTTTTTTGCTTGGGAGTTGTGGGATGTGCTGTGCCGGTCTATTTTTGCACATACCCACAGCAGGAATATTCTTCTCTCGTTCCAGTGGTGGTTCTATGCTCTCCGTGCTGCACAGATAATGAGCCATTCTGCTGGGGAATGCTCCTCCCTTATTGTCACGTAGTTTCCTCTGATTGGTCCGTCTTACGTTGCCTAGTGTTGCCTGGGAACGGTGTTGTGATGGTCCTTTGTGTTTCAGAATGTTGAGGTTGTTTTTTCTGATTGGTCCATCTTGCGAGGGCGGGGCAGAGAGACATGGTCAGTGTTGTGGCTTCACCACCATGAATCCATGAACCCTTCAGGGAGTGACTGAGTGACTTCAGAATGTTGTCTTCAGAATGTTGAGAGTGAGTTTTATTATAGTAGATAGCAAAACATCCATATATATTTATGGTTATTAATAATTACACATACCTGGCACAAAAACAAATTTGAAAGAGGAAACTATGATAGTTAAGCTCTATTATCAATTATCAGTTCTGTGAGTGCAGTATTATTGCATTACTGCAAAAAATAATCCCCCACTCTCCCCATCCAGTAACAAAAGTCAGTTGCTTGATTTACCTTAATTCTTCCAAGTTCAAACTGGAAAACATTGGGACTTGTTGCTTGTGCAAATACTGCAGGAAATAATTTCGTACTTGGTTCAACCTAAATAATGTAAAAGAAACAAACACATTTATATTTTGTTTTATTTTGAATAACATTAATCAAAAGGAATGCTATACTCACTGAATACATGAGTGTAATAAACTGCAAACACAAGAATTAGGCTGCTGATATTCCTGGAGGAATCCAGCATTTTCCATGGAAAAGCATATATAGGAATTTTGAACCTGCAGTTACATTAATGACGGTTAGTTATTAAAGTGCATTATGGCCCTAACCTGTGTTATTTGCTCCTTTTTGGTTCCCATTTTCAAAGCAGATGGACGCCTCAAAATGACTAAAAAAGTCCATCTGCTAAAAATGTCCAACCCCCAATTTTGGAAAGTCAGAATTTGGACATTTCAGGGGTATGCTGTGGGCATGTTTTGTGTGGGAAATGGGAGGGCCCAAAATTAGGATGTGCAACAACGATTTTCAAAAGGGAAGAAATGTCCATGTCTAAAAAGGACATTTTTATGTAGACCTGTTTCAGTCACATCCAAATTACAAAAAGGTACTCTGACTGAGCAGCTGACCACTGGAAGGATTTAGGCATGATACCTCCTTAATTCCCCAGTGGTTGCTGCCCCCCCTCCCCCCTCACTCTCCCCTGAAAGTGAAACTGGAAAGAAATACCAGGCTGTACAACAGCATCAGGTGTTATAGACATTCTAAGCAAAGCAGAAAATAAGCCTGAGGCATAGTGGTTAGTGCAAGAGACTGTAAACCAAGGGAGACAGGTTAAAATCCCACTTTCACTCTATTAATTTTTTTTTTCTGGAACTCTCTCCAGGAAAGAAAAAAATACTGTACACCTGCAAGACTGAAGGCTACTGAAGTGGTGTACATGCAGGTACAACAGGTATTTTTCTGTTCCTGGAGGGATCACATTTACAAAAAAAAAAAAAAAGAAAGAAAAGAAAAGTTATAGTTGGATTTGAACCAGTGTCCCTTGGTTTACAGGCTATTGCACTAACCACTAGGCTACTCCTCTATTCTGCAAAAACATCTGTGTGGCCATTTTCATAAGAATGCTGCCAGACAGATGTCCCTGTGCCTTGTTTCCCTCCATTTATAAGTTAAATGTTTCAGTCTGTGAAATGGTTATTGAGGATGGAGGTCTCCAGTGTAAAGATGTCTTTATCACCTATTTTTAAACAGGAAATCTAGACATTTTTCCTGTTCAAAAATTGCTGAGAGATGGACGGGGGTTTTTTGGACGTCATGAGCAGGATATTCCAATTCTGATTTGAACATTCTTTCAAAAATCAATGTGTGTTAAAGAGCAATAATGTGTGTTATATTAATGTAATTCACTAATATTTGTTACCACAAAATACAGAGTAATGAGATACAAAGCATACAAATGCATGCAAAATAGCTCATTACAATGTAAAATGAATAAGGCAGCTTGCAGTGAGCACTGCAAGCTGTATCATTCCTAGAAGAATACCACCAGAAAAAAAAATTGGTGGTAATTTTTCATCCCAGAAGCATCAGTCAGCAAAACAATGGTCCAATGCTACCAGGTGCTTCTTAAAGACACCAACATCCTACTTTCCCGATGCCTCCTGAATAAAAGCTTCCTTCCTGATACCATCTACTGTTCCAAAGACCCCCCCCCCCCCCCCATGCCCCTTTCACCATGAAAATCACCCAATCACCAAAAGCATCCCCACCTTTCCATAGCATTCCCCATTCCCCCCTCCCCCGGGGCCTACCTTTACTAAGCCCTAGTATCTAGAGGAGTCAGGGCAGGAGCAATCCCCAGTTGCACTGGGTTCAACATAGAGCCAGTGATCACTAGTGTTAGTCTGGTGGTACTACTGTTATGGAATTCCAGTGCCATTTTGAATCTGGCACCAGCAAGAGTAGAAATGACTGGGAAATTGCTCTTGCCCTGATCTCACTAGACTAGATTACTAAGGTGGACCCTAAGGGGCCTGTGGGAGGGTAAGTGGTGTCTTTGGTGATGGATCTTCAGGGTGGGGAGACATCAAGAAAAGAGCTTTTATATAGCTTATCTACTCCTACCCTTTCTGAGATAATATTTAACCATCTCTCTGACATCATGTGCACCTTTCTTTAAATTAGTCACCTTGTTTTCTAACTCCTGTTACTCTTTTACCTATCTATATGTTCTATCTTTGTTTAAACCCTACACTGTCAATTAAAATGTTCTATTACATATTGTGTTGACATTGTAAATAGTATACCATATACTTTGTAGTGTTATTTGAATATTTTTACTGCTGTAATTATCTATTGCTCATGTTTGATTTATTCTTCCTGTACACCGCCTTGGTGAATTCCTTCAAAAAGGCAGTAAAAAAATCCTAATAAAATAAATAAATATATATGGAGAGGCATCAAAATGGGGATCCTCAGGGCAGAGGGCATCGGGAGTTTGTACTTCTAGCATCATTGGGAGGGTGGTTTGTATTCAAGGCAGCATCAGGATAAATTACCCTCATATTTTATAAAACATGGTACATTGCAACTCCCATGGTGCCCCCCTCCCAAAAAAAAACAAATCTACATCCCCAAAACGCTCATATGCAAGTTGTATTAAAACAAAAAGGCATAACCTTTTGCCACACTTACTTGTCATACATTCATACTCATGTGAAATTCTTTTAATATAGAGAATAACTTCTGCACAATAGTAGAACTTATTATCACTTTCTATTGAATATACATCATAATTCAGGGTGATAAATTACGGATCATTCTTGAGATGGACTATTCATGTTTAAAGAATGGAATTTCTTTACGGGAAAATGCCTCTGAATGTCAGCGATCTATATATTTTCACAGATACACTGGGTCACTGCTCTTCGTCGGCAAAAAACCCGATATGCATTTATCATTCTCGTTGAACCATTCGTATTCTCAACGGTGTAATAAAGCAAATATTTTTCACTTATCTTAATGATCTCTGCCCATCTTGTTGTGTCAATATAACCACCCAACGGGGTCCCATTTTGCCCTTCCTTATGGGCATCGTCAGGGAAACTGGTGTGGTTGACACTTTCTCGGAAGAATGGCATTTGTGTTCGCAGCTGACAAAATTTATAACAATCTTCTCCAAATCCTCTTCAAAAAAATAATTTTGCAGAACTACAGGAGTCTTCTGGCAGATACAGAATGCCATAGACCTAGCAGAGATTCTGATGCGATCATGTAAGGCATCAGCAATATCAGCCATACCAGATTTCAGGCAAGCTGATTCTTTTGAGTCTTCTGCTGAATCACCCACATATTGAATCCACTGCAGATATGCTTTGGAAATTAAAGTGCCATATAAGTCCTATGCCCAAAACTTTAAAGGCCTGCTTGAACACAGATTTCAACCTATGATCATGAATATCCTTCAAGGTCATATCACCTTTAACCAGAATGATAGTCTTCTTGGTAACCACCATCACCAAGGCATCTATTTCCGATAACTTTCTTTTTTCCTTCTCCTCAGGAAAGAGAAGGTAAAGGTTAGCTATAGCTCTCTTAACTGAAAGGCCCACCTCAGGAGTATCCCACTGCACAGAAATGGAAGCTTGAATAGCCTGATGAATAGGAAACACCTCAATGGGTTTGTGAAACCCCTCCAGAGTGAGCTCTCCAGAAGAAACAATTCCTGGGCTGAAGGTTCAGAAATTTATAAGACTTTTGAAGCATGGGAAATTATTCCTGGTAATTCTTTTCTGCAGAACATCTGAACAATTATGGGGTCATCCCTATTATCCACAGAAATCTCTCCTTCTTTTAAAAGTTCAATCAAGGAAGGCAATGTCTTTAATGTTCTCATGGTACAAGCATGACCAGCAGCAATATTACCCCAAACCTCCAATAAAGTTTCAGAGTTATCTGAGAAAACCAATCTTGGCCTTTTAGCCTGAGAAAAGATACTCAACAGGACAAAACTATCACCAGGATCTGAAGAAAGAATGGATTTTTGAGCCTGAAGTGAAAGGAAAGCTCTGTGGAAGAGAAGAGGATTTTTTGGAAAAAAAAAATAAAACATGGAAAAGAAAATAAGATGATACCTTTTTTATTGGACATAACTTAATATATTTCTTGATTAGCTTTCGAAGGTTGCCCTTCTGCGTCAGATCGGAAATACTACTACTACTTACAGTATCATTTCTAAAGCACTACTAGACGTACGCAGTGCTGTACACTTGAACATGAAGAGACAGTCCCTGCTCGACAGAGCTTACAATCTAATTAGGGCAGTCAAACAGGACAAACAAGAGATAAGGGAATGTTAAAGTGAGGATGATAAAATAAGGTTCTGAACAAGTGAATAAGGGTTAGGAGTTAAAAGCAGCATCAAAAAGGTGGGCTTTTAGCTTAGATTTGAAGACAGACAGAGATGGAGCTTGACATACCGGCTCAGGAAGTCTATCCCAGGCATATGGCACAGCAAGATAAAAGGAACAGAGTCTGGTTAGCAGTGGAGGAGAAGGGTGCAGATAAGAGAGATTTATCCAGTGAACGGAGTTCCCGGGGAGGTATGTAGGGAGAGATGAGAGTGGAGAGGTACTGAGGAGCTGCAGGGGGGTGTCAAAGCAATACAATTTTATGGTTTATAATGGGCTAGTATAAACCATAAAATTGTATTGCTTTGACACCCTCCTGTCTCCATGTATATCTCTCTGTCTCTCTCTCACTTACCCACCCCCATCCTGCTAGACTGTCACTGAAATGCTTTGATGTTTCACTTATATATACTATCTGCTACCACATTTGCTTATTTCCGATCTGATGAAGAAGGGCAACCTTTGAAAGCTAATCAAGAAATGTATTAAGTTATGTCCAATAAAAAAGGTATCATCTTATTTTCTTTTCCATGTTTATTTTGTTTGATTTCTATTGATAGCCTTAAGAGTGGACTACCACGACTACCACACCTCTCTACTTGGAAAAAAATTAAAGAGCTGCTGCTTTTCTCCTAAAACCCCTGAAACGGTTATTCAGATAGCTGCCATGGAACAGAAATTTATTCAGCAATCCAAGAAGGTGAAACCATGGTCCCTAAGACACATAAGATTCCATGCAAGAAATACTCCCCATGGCAACCATTTCTTTGTGGAACCACCAGACTTGCAACCTGAAGGGAAGAAGAGGAAAAAGCATAACAGAAACACTCCTTCCATAGTGCTCTGGTACTGGGCTGCAGTGCTGAAACTCTGAAGCAGAGCCCCCTATAGCAAGCAAAACACCAGGGGCATAGCCTAGGGTTGGCAACTAGATCCAGATTCACTCAACAGGGTTCATACAGTCCTGGCCTTACCCCATTTAAAGCAAGGGAATTGTGGTTCTGATTTCCCCATTGGTTTCCCTAATAAAAGCAAGGCTACAAATCCCTGCATGCATTGGGGTAAACCCAGGACTGGATCAAACCTGTTGGGCTAATCTGGATCTAGTTGGCAATCCTAGCTTAGCTAGACACCCAATTTTGGGAGGGCTTGAGCCCAAATGGGTGGGTACATAAACCCCTACTCTTATCCCACCTGGCATCCCCCCCCCCCCCTCAGACAATCGGGGATCTCTTACTTCCACTCCCCCAACCCCCTGGTGCCTTTTAAGTCCTTTACTTCTTCACCGGCAGCAAGCAGTGACTTATATCTACTGCTTGCACTGCCCCCCCCCCCCCCCACGACCCTTCTCTCTGATGCAACTTCCTGGTTCTGTGAACAGGAATTTGCCTCACAGAGGAGGTTTGGGACTGGCACCAGCAGTAGGTAGGAGTGCCTGCTCATGGCCGGAGAAGAACTAAAATATTTAAAAGGTACCAGGGGATTGGGGGAGTGGAGGTAAGAGATCCCCAATCATCTGGGAGGGGAGGGAAGAGGTGCTGGGGGTCTTCAGCTGGAGGGGCTTGGAGACCTTTTCCAGCCACATCACAGCTGTGCCACTGAGGGTGGGCCTGAGCCAAAATAGGTGGGTCTGTACCCATCTGGGTCATCCCATGGTTACACCACTGCATTGCACTATACTGAGGCACTGCTTTTCTAGCACTACAGTATGAACACTGTTTAACAGTTGCCAATGAAACCTCCATTCCAGTCTCAAGAAAAAAGTAAACCAAATGCTAGGTTTGGAAACTACACCACTCTCATACCAGAACCCATTAGACAGATTAAAAAAAAAAAAAAAAAAAAGAACTCCTAAGGGAAAGAATACACCTGTATTGTTCCAGGTGCAAACATTATCAAGGGTGGAAAAAGCAACACCACTCAGACAGGCTTAAACTCACCAGACTGAAGACATTTATGGCTTTCCTACTGTTCTGCCAGAAAAACAAGGCTAGTAAACAAAAAGAAAATAAGCTTTGAAAGACTCCCTGAGAACAATCAGCAAGCAGCTCAAATTACCAGCCAGGGAAACAAAGAAGGTCCTGGGGGAGGGGGATTTCAGGAGCTCCCTCCTGAGAAATTACCCTACAGGAGTACCTGAAAGGCTCTGAGAAAAAAGCTTACATAAAGAAACGTATATAAATATATATAGATGTCTAACAGGTACTTTCATGGCTGCAAGAGTAATTAGTAAATACTGATATATAGCTACAGATCTATTTATATAAGTATATGGGCATACATACACATACTGTTTCAAAAAACATACAAACAACTATACAATGCTATTTCAATAAAATTTGGGATGTATCATGCTGAATAAATGTGCAATATCCCCCAAGTTCTATAAATGGTGTCCACAGATACATGATGAAATTTATGCGCACTGTTGCTTGGTGCGCACAAGTTAAATAGTTAACAAGCCAATCAGTGTTGATAATTGACACCTAACAAGCAATTATCAGCACTAATTTGACTTTATGCACATATCCCATAATGCATATTCTAGAAAGTAACGTGCTGTTTTCCAAGGCACACAACCCCAAAAGGCACACGATGCGGGGGCATGTCCAAAATGTATGTGCGCTGTAATCTGTACAGCGCTGCGTAACCCTTGTAGCGCTCTAGAAATGTTAAGTAGTAGTAGTAGTTATAGAATTACATCTAATTGTGCAGAAAATGGCTGTACATATGTGGACCTGCTCTGAGCAGGCCAAACTGATATTGTTCAGTGCCTAAGAGCGAATTTTGCGTGATTTTCCTCAAACCTTTACTGGTGGTTAGATAAGCTTAAAATGTATTGAGGACCGCCGATGTGCTGGAGGGTTTAGGGTCCTGCTCGGAATGTTGGTGATTGGGTCATGGTATAAACAACTGTTACAACCTGTATTGGACCTCATATTCCTTACTAGTGGGTTTTGTGCTCGGCCATTAATCTGTGATGTTTACCCTATGCAGTACTATTGGTCCCTCACTGGAATAGTAAAGAGTGTTTATAGAGCACTGGCCTAGTGGTAACAGCTGAGACGTGAGGGTCAGGTGACCAGAGTTCAATTCCCACCTGATCTATAGCTGTCCTGCTCCCCCACCCCTGTGCTACTGTTTTGGGACTAACAACCAGACCACGAGGACAGATGTGCTCAGGGAAGAGGTGTTTTAGGTTGAATATTGGGGATGGGATGGGATACATGGCTGTTTGGTCTTCAGAAGGATGCCTTAGCTTCTTTGCTAAAGTGACCTCATAGAACTTCTCCTTTGCCACATTGAAGGACGTCTTATTGCCTGGTGTAGAACAGGATTTCACATGTACAAACAGCACATCCCATGTTAACTTCCTAATGCACAATCTGATGGGGAATGGGCAGGGGTTGCAGATTATAGTTAACACAGAGGACGATAACATATGTAGAGTTAACTCTATCATTTTACATACAATGCAGTTAATTGACAAGAAGTGTATAGTCTCAGCATTATCCCCCTAATTCAATAACCTTAGGGGCCCTTTTACAAAGCACTCTAACCCAGAACTACCACTGGGCTAATGCAGCTGCTGGCAGTAGTTCTGTCTCGAATGCGCAAATTTCCAGTGTGATGTAAAAAAATGTTTTAAATTAATATCTTCGGATAATCGGTTAAGTGCCATTTAACAGGCCAGGTGCCATTCCTGGCCGGTTAACTGGTTTTGAATATCAAAGGGTCTGTTTATCCAATTCCTTTAGACCTAGTTACACCAACTTTGTTCTCAAGCTTAAAAAACCTTGATCTACTTATGCTTAATACTCAGATGCATTTGCTGGAACTGGACCATCCACTGAATAACTCTATCCACACCTCCATATGGTACAATCCCAAAATTAAAATAAATAACATTACCTTCCTTCTGGAAAGAGTGGGCTGACAAAAGGAATCTGGACTCTGGCAGATATTTTCAATACTACTACCAAGAATATTCTTTCTTTTGACCAGGTACAAAACAGCTTTTCCTTACCGACAATACATTATTTTTGATGGATGCAATTAAATCACTGTATACAAAAATCTAATGCTCTAACCTTGTTGAGTTCTTCAACTCCATCTATTGGACATCAAATAAAGATTCTATCAAGCAAATGGCATATAGTATCAGGCTTATTTGGAATATTACTCTCTCGTTGGTACAAAAACAGCGCTTCTCTATGAAGACTTTAGGAAACAGACTCTAACAACTAAATTCCTGAGTCTCTACAAAATTCTTTGTGGGTGTGAATGTTAAACCATCTCTCTGCAGCCAATTTCTTACAATCAGTTTTTTTTTTAATATATATACCACAGGGCTATTTGGACTCCCAGAAATATTATTGATATATTTATATGTTATCAATTTGTTTACACATGGTTTCATTTTTATTACTGATGTCATTGTAATGTTTATGATCATCATCCACTCATCATTATTCAAATGTTTGTTTATAATTCTATTCTCCATTTGTACAGTCTGAATACAAATTGCTTTATGAAACAGTTTATACACATTGTTTTCATCACATAATTCATATACAAGATTATTTATACAAATAAATGTTTTTATTACCTAATTTATTTAATGTATGTCACTATTGTTTATTCATTATGTTCTTGATTTTCATTTTTACGTAGATCAAATTGGCCCCTGATGCAGGCTTTGGTGTCGAAACACCGCTGTGTCGGGTCGTTTTTTAAGCCATGTATGAAAAACATTAAGGCCCTCCACATTATCTCACCATAGAATGAAGATATCATTAATATACCTTTTGTAAAAACAAATGTCCTTAAAAAGGTGATCTTGTAGGTACGTATCCTCAAAACAGGCCACATATATTGAATTTTATTTTTATTATTGATTTTTGCCCAGTTTATCCCTGTCAGATTTGCTTGTGGTTTTAACTGTTGGTTTCTTTTATCTTATTGTGTTTCAGTGAATGTTTTCTTTCCTATCATATATGGCATTCTTTTCTTTGTTTCGATTTTATGTTAACATTTTGTATTGTTAACCGCTTTGACCTATTGTAATGTAAAGACGGTATATCAAGTTTTAAATAAACATAAATATATAGCCCCTGTTTACTATGCCATACTAGCGGTTGCTGTGCGGCAATGCTGATATACCCAATTCAAAGTGAATGGGCTGTGTCGGCATTAGAGCATGGCTTGGTAAACAAGGGGGTATGTTTGCAATATCAGAAACCATGGATGCTCCCATGGCCATACACTTAATTTGCTGATTTAAAAATAAAAACCTTGAAACTGGAAATAATTTTTGGTAAGGGCAATACTGACCAAAGTCAAGATGAAGTAATTCTGTAATTTTCTGTGCGACTCCTAAATGTTTTTTCAGTAACTAACAGGGCCTCAGACTGTGATATATTGGTATATCAAGAATCTATTTCTAATGTGACTAATATAACTTCAGCACTTAAACATATGGATTTGTAAAATGGGACCAGCTGCATGTATGCTGGCAGCTAAACATAAAGGTTGCTGCTTCCATATGTATGTGCTGGCATTTGCAAGTGGAAAATGCCATGTTGACATAGTTCTTTTTGTGCATTTGTAAATTTGTGAAATGGCTGCACCCACTGTATGTGCAGGCAAATGCACATATACTCCTGCACTTTCTTACAGATATTTTACAAAAGACTGCATTTGACAGAGCCTTTGTAAAATACTACTGGAACAGAGCACAACCTGACCTAGTCATCTGAATTCCGATCTCAACATTTTATGTAAAATGGGCCTTAGCATATTCTAGACGTGGAGGAGCAGTCAAATGGTTAGAGCCATGGGCTGAAAACCAGGGGAGGCCAGGATCTAATCCCACTGCCACACCTTGCGATCCTGGGTAAGTCATTTGTGACCCACGGAGTGAAAAGGTACCAAAAGAGAGATAAAGGCTATACAAGTTTGGAGGGGTAAATTTGGGTAATTTTTATTTTTGAAATTTGATCACAGTCTATTACAAAACATGGCTGAAATTTTATCTGTAACTTTCTATGGATTCCAGAGATATAGGTGTTTTACATTTGCTGTTTTTCAAACGCATTTTCCAAAAAGCATACTTTTTTTAAATTGATGAACGTTTTTCGTTTTTAAAGACATAATTAGTCCATACCCGAGGCTGAAATTTTGCAGGACTATGCAACTGATATCCCTTTATCTTGTGGTATAAATACATAACATACCCCACTTTTGGTACCTTTTTCACTCAACAGGTTTTTAATTTGACTTTTATAATTTGTATAGTATTTGATGGATTATCATTTTTATTGTAAACCGCTTTAAAACTTGAATGAGCTAAGTTGTATATCAAATTAATAAATCCAATCCCTCCACTGTCTCAGGTACAAACGTAGATTATAAACCCTATAGGGATATACGGAACCTGAATGTTACTCACCATGAACTTCTGCAAAAAGCATGAGCTAAATCCAAATACAGGACAGGGTGCATAACAGCTTCTAGTAAAAATTTAGACATTTAGGGTTGGAGTATCTAATTAAACATACCTGATAATAGGTGCTCAACTCTTTGCCATTGGCAGTGAAAGTCAGTAAACCACTAGCAGTATCCACTAGGCAACCAATCTCCAGTCCATTATTATTGCGGCCCTGGCCAGGACTCATGCTTTCTCCTGCACACACCATATAGCAATTGCTACGTTTGATGCTGAATATAAAACAAAGCACACAAAATTATTGTTTGTAATACCTACCTGTACAGAAAGTATTGCATGATCTGAAAAAAGCAACATTTCAGTGTACAGTTTATTGGCAGATTCAGCTATAAAAGAAAATCAGGAAAATTTGGCTACTCCCCAGAAATGCCATAAACTTTGTATGCAGGGATGGTAAATTTCAAAGGTATTTCTGTACACAATGCAAGGTTTCATGTGTACTGATAGGGTTCCTGGATGGTGCACACCATCTATACAATATCCCTCAGATTCTATAATGTTCGACCAAATTTAGGCGCAATCCTAAATTGTGCCTGCAACTGAATTAGTTAATGAGAATGAGAATTAACACTCAGTAATTGGCTGCTAACAATCCATTATTGGTGTTAATTGGCACTAATTTGGAGTTGCATACAGAACTACCGGCAATCCCCCATTATAATGGGGATTACAAAAGATCATGAGAGAACTCTCCAGAGTTACTGAGGGCAGAGTTCTGAGGTTGTGGGTGGTAAAGGATCCAGCCTAAGGGGATGGGTTTCTTGGTAAATTGCAGAGGAAAATGTTCCTGTTTGTTGAATGACAGTATGTGGGGAGTTTAGAGTTAATAAATATTAGTGTTGGGGTTTGCAAGCGGTCATTGGTTACCTCTGTCCCCGCCTTGAGAAGAGGGGGTGTCCAAAAACTAAGGCTGACCAAAGAGGAAGGTTTCTGTCAGTAAGGTATTAACCAGAGACTACAGAAGTACTCCAGGTGGGAAATAGGGGGAACAGGAACAGTGAAGAGCTGTTCAGAGCCAAAACTAGTAGCCCAGAGAGGTACTCCTTTGGTAAGGTTACCATATTTTGTCCTCTGAAAAAGAGGACACGTGTCGCGCCCCTGCCCCACCCACACCACGCCCCTTTCACATTCTCACCCCGCCCTTTCTCACTCTCACCCCGCCCCCTGTCACATATTCCCCTCCCTCCAGGTCACATATTCCCTCCCCTCCCCCCATCACCTCCCCTCCCCCGGGTCACATATTCCCCTCCCCTCCGTCACCTCCCCTCCTCTCCCCTTACTTACTATCTACTGCCCTGGTGGTCTAGTGACCTCTTCAGGGCAGGAAAGAGCCCCCTCTTTCCTGCCCGGAGCGCTGCCCTTGCCCTGCATCCTGTTGCTGTGACGGTCTCGGGATTCAAAGTGGCCGGTGAGAGTTGAAGTCTCGTGAGGCCACTCCAACTCTCGGTGGCCATTTTGAATCCCGAGACCGTCACACAACAACAAGATGCAGGGCAATGGCAGCGCTCCGGGCAGGAAAGAGGTCACTAAACCACCAGGGTAGATAGTAAGTAAGGGGAGGGGAGGGGAGGCTAGAATAGGTCCACCGCCCACCCACTTGTTTGTCCAGAAATCCGGACAAATGGGCGGACTGGCAAAACCCGCCCGGACGCCCGAACATGTCCTCAAAAAGAGGACATGTCCGGGTAAATCCAGACATATGGTAACCCTATCCTTTGGAGGAATATGGACAGACAAGAAGGTCTGATGCAAAGGAAGATCTGCTTGCTGCATAAGTGCTGCAGGCACAGCCTTAAGCTGTTTCACCCAGAAAGGATGGGTATGAACAGCAGGAGCTGTAAATATGTACACATTATAGGATTACAAATTGCAATTAAGAAGATCCCTGAGTTTGTCTCTGGATTTATAGGTTGCATCTGATATCAAGTTGGATTACAAATTGGCTGTTTGATGAAAGACAGATTTGAACTGCTTGTTGCAGAATCTTCAGTCAAGTTCTGTTTATTTTGCATAAACTCTGGACTGGAGTCTTTTTCTGTAAGAGTGAAATGTATTTGTTCCCGAATGATTAAAATAAAAAGAGAGAGAGAGAGAGAGAGAGAGAGAGAGAGAAAAGGGTGTTGAGAAATAAAGCCCCAGCTCAAAACCCTACGGCCTTCCAGATTTTATCTGGCCCGGGCCTACGCCCAAGCTCAGGGTGTGTGACTAGTAAAGCAGCAGCTCTTTTGGACTGATTTGTTTCTTTGTGGCCCTGGTCTTGGGTGCCCCTCACCCACAATGAGCTAGCTGGTACCCAAACTGTGCTGAGACCAGGGTTACATACCTATGTGCAATTCTATAAAGAATGATGCCTAATCATTTCGAGTGAAACACAATAGGGGGTGCGACCATGGATGGGTCAGGGGCATTCCAAAATATGCCTTCTTCTGCAAACACAGTGTGATTGAATTTGGGGGTTGTGCACCCAACTTGCATGCCAGAATTGACATTAAGTTTCAATTGATATAAGTCCTCACACCCAAAGCTGGGCACGAGAATCTGCAATAAACACTGTTCTAAAAGAACTGAGCTGAGTGCAGATTTTTCCAGACACCTATTTTTCAGCACCATTTATTGAATCTAGCCCTATATGTAGATAGCCAATATGCATATAATTGAACATGTATTTTGGGAAGGCATTTCTGGGGGAAAGGGGTGGTACAGAGAGCATACTTATGCATGTGAAATTGTTCTCTTTGTGAAAACAGAGGTAAAGCCTGCTGGTAAAAAGTACCCTCAAATTTTACACAGAAGTGTTTTGTTTGAAAGTTCCCAACCCCCTCCCCCCATTATTCCCTAAATAAACTAGTATGGTTGCCATGTTAGTTCACTTGGCTAAGTAGAAATGAACGTCAATCAACAAGCTATATGTGATAGAATTTTACTGGTCCAGTCTACATATTTGTGATTAGCTTTCAAAATCTATGCCAACATCAACAGATCAGGTTCTATACCCTGAAATTAAAAGGGATCATCAAGGGATAAGTAGGTTAGGATAATTAGAATAAAGTTAGTAAATGGCGGTCTCATAAATCCTGTTATAAGGGAAAGGCATGGAGAGAGCTGTTATAGCAACATGCAATCAGAACTATAGACAGAAAATACTAAACTTCTTATCAAGTCATAAGGGCCAGTTCTATGGACGCCAGTGGGTGCTGAGCAAGTACAATATTGACCAAGCTTCTTCATTGTGTTCTGGGAGGGGCAATTTGTAGTGTTTGGCCCTCCCAATCATTTTGATATGCTGGCACCTATGTATCAAATCATAAATGTACCCCCAGAAATTCAGCCGACGGCAGTCAGCGATTTTAAAGGGCTAATCACCATCTGCTGAATTTGGCCCAGATATTCAATGCGTGAAATATCCAAGTACTTGGTGGTAGTCAGAAGTTGGACTACCACCTAGGCATAATTAGGACTGCTTTCCATATGGTCCAACATGTCCAATTAGTTATCTGGGAACTGACACTGAATAACTGTGGTACCTGGATAACTTGAAGTTTCAAGTTTATTAAATACTTGCTATCCCGCCTACCAGCAATGCCAACTAAGCGGTTTACAGACTGAAAAAAGAGAAGGAAAAAAAGACAGGGAAAAAAAAGAAAGATATAAAAAAAGAAGAACAACAACACAGCAAGCAGAGGGAAAGGGGGAGAATAATCATGATAGAAAAGAGGGGGAAGGAAAACACAACCAGGGAAAGGGAGTACTTTCAGATATCAGTGGTGCAGAGGCGTAGGCCTGGGATAACAATAGAAAATGGAAGGCTTCTAAGAAGAGGTGAGTTTTCAGATCAATCTTAAACCGGAGGATTGGGACCTAAGATGTTCTGGAAGCTGGTTCCAGAGCACAGGGGCTTGTACAGAAAAAATGAAATTCCTGATTCTAGCGTGTGCAATATCACAAACAGCAGGAACAAGCAGGCGATCTTGCGTAGAGGAGCGGAGAGACTGGGCTGGAACATAGGATGGTAGCAAACATGCAAGAAATGAGGGGGCCCCTGTAACCGGTATCTCAAAGACTAGAGTCAAGATTTAATAGGTGATACAATAGGAGACTGGAAGCGGAGACTGGAAGCCAGTGAGAGGACCATAGGAGATGTGTAACATCAGCATATTTTCGTGCACCATGAATTAGTTTTATTGCTGTATTTTGAACAAGCTTTAACCGGTGAAGATCCTTCAGTGTAAGTGACTTAAAAAGGGAGTCACAATAATCAAGTTGACTATTAACAAGAGAATGGACCATGACAATTAGAGCTGGGAGATGCAGAAGTGGTTGAACAGAGCGGATCAGCCATAATTTGTGAAATAAGCAGCTAATTACATGGGAGAGATACATATGGTAGGAAACGGTGTCATCGAGCAGTATCCTAAGGATTCTAGTGCTAGTGGTAGGAGGAACAGGGGTTTGGCAAAGAAATAATGGGGACACAAGGGGTATCTTCTTTCCTCCAGTAAAGAGCAGACATTTACATTTCTCAGGGTTCAATATTAGTTTATTTGATTAAAGCCAATCATCAGTAATCTATAAAAGCTTTGAATTGAGGATCTAATGCATTTTTTTGAGGGGGTAAGCAAACATGTGGACAATGGGGAGCCGGTTGATATTGTATATCTGGATTTTCAGAAGGCGTTTGACAAAGTGCCGCACGAAAGACTCCTGAAGAAATTGCAGAGTCATGGAATCGGAGGTAGGGTATTATTATGGATTAAGAACTGGTTGAAAGATAGGAAGCAGAGAGTAGGATTGCGTGGCCAGTATTCTCAGTGGAGGAGGGTAGTTAGTGGGGTCCCGCAGGGGTCTGTGCTGGGTCCGTTGCTTTTTAATGTATTTATAAATGACCTAGAGATGGGAATAACTAGTGAGGTAATTAAATTCGCCGATGACACAAAATTATTCAGGGTCGTCAAGTCGCAGGAGGAATGTGAACGATTACAGGAGGACCTTGCGAGACTGGGAGAATGGGCGTGCAAGTGGCAGATGAAGTTCAATGTTGACAAGTGCAAAGTGATGCATGTGGGTAAGAGGAACCCGAATTATAGCTACGTCTTGCAAGGTTCCGCGTTAGGAGTTACGGATCAAGAAAGGGATCTGGGTGTCGTCGTCGATGATACGCTGAAACCTTCTGCTCAGTGTGCTGCTGCGGCTAGGAAAGTGAATAGAATGTTGGGTGTTATTAAGAAGGGTATGGAGTCCAGGTGTGCGGATGTTATAATGCCGTTGTATCGCTCCATGGTGCGACCGCACCTGGAGTATTGTGTTCAGTACTGGTCTCCGTATCTCAAAAAAGATATAGTAGAATTGGAAAAGGTACAGCGAAGGGCGACGAAAATGATATTGGGGTTGGGACGACTTTCCTATGAAGAGAGGCTGAGAAGGCTAGGGCTTTTCAGCTTGGAGAAGAGACGGCTGAGGGGAGATATGATAGAAGTGTATAAAATAATGAGTGGAATGGATCGGGTGGATGTGAAGCGACTGTTCACGCTATCCAAAAATACTAGGACTAGAGGGCATGAGTTGAAGCTACAGTGTGGTAAATTTAAAACGAATCGGAGAAAATTTTTCTTCACCCAACGTGTAATTAGACTCTGGAATTCATTGCCGGAGAACGTGGTACGGGCGGTTAGCTTGACGGAGTTTAAAAAGGGGTTAGATAGATTCCTAAAGGACAAGTCCATAGACCGCTATTAAATGGACTGGAAAAATTCCTCATTTTTAGGTATAACTTGTCTGGAATGTTTTTACGTTTGGGGAGCGTGCCAGGTGCCCTTGACCTGGATTGGCCACTGTCGGTGACAGGATGCTGGGCTAGATGGACCTTTGGTCTTTCCCAGTATGGCACTACTTATGTACTTATGTACTTATGGGTCAAGGGTATAAAGTAACTGGATATCACTGATGTCAGAAAATGAGGTAAATCCTAAGGAATGAATCAGGGTCAAAAGAGGGGCTAGAAAAATGTTAAACAGTAAGGGTGCCAAGATTACTACTACTACTAATTAACATTTCTAAAGCGCTACTAGGGTTACGCAGCGCTGTACAATTTAACATGGAAGGACAGTCCCTGCTCAAGGAGCTTACAATCTAAAAGACAGGTGTACAATCTAAAGACAATCTAAAGACAAGTGTACAGTCAAAAGACAAGTGTAGAGTCCGTCTGATAGGGCATACTATATTTCACGAAAGGTTAGGTGCCGAAAGCAGCCTTGAAGAGGTGAGTTTTAAGCAGAGATTTGAAGATGGGTAGGGAGGGGGCTTGGCGTAGGGGTTGAGGAAGATTGAGCGGAGCCTGGAGTTGGCAGTGGTGGAGAAGGGAACTGATAGGAGGGATTTGTCCTGTGAGCGGAGGTTATGGGCGGGAACATAGGGGGAGATGAGGGTAGAGAGGTAGTGCTGCGGCACCCCAGAAGCTAGAGAGAAGGAACTTCCAGATCTTCCCCCCCCCCCCCTCCCCCTGACTGTCCAGGAATTAACCACGTAGAGCTATGGCCATCTTCCCAAATATTCAATGGCACTATCTGGGTATATGCTGCTGCATATTCAGGTCTATATTGGTCACAGCAATTTAACCAGGCAGAAGCTTCCACTGATAGCAAAATCTTTAAATTCTAGTGTATATGGCAGTTTCCATGTCTTTCCTCCTTGTTGCAAGTTACCTTTAAATGCTAATTTAGATGAGTTGGAGAGTAAACATTCTGCTTAGTTTAGGATTTTTAGGACTCATTTCTTCGAGCTTGTTTGGAGCGTTGTCAGATTAGAAGGTGAATCTGCTTATGTGATTTTCCGAAGTGCTATGAAAATGGTATGTTTGTGTGCAGAATGTCAAATCATATGCAAAGACTGTGTAATAGCATTCTAACTAAAACATAACCAACCTCTCATGAACCTTTCCTTTTTCATCACCCAGTGTAACTGTGACAGTGCGGACTCTGTCCAGATCAAAGGCTGTGTCATACTGATGAAAGTCAGATGTAATCCAACCTACCCAGACATTAGTAGGTTCCTGTCCAGGAAATATTCTCACAGAATAATAGTACTGCAAAGAAAGCAGAAGAGACCATGTGGGTAAATCTATCAATTATATGCTTAGGGCTAAAAATTCAGCCGGCGACGATCAGTGTTTTTTTTTTTGTCTACTGGTGGCGTTGTGCTCTGGATATTTAATGTTGGGCCATATCCAGGCACTGGCATTGAGTATTTTGGATTATGTGGCTGGTTATCTCTTATCCAGATAAGTGCGATATTTAGCACTTAACTACCTAAGCGAAACCGGATAAGGCAGTGGTTCCCAAACCTGGTCCTTGAAGTGCCCCAGCCAGTCGGGTTTTCGGGATATCCATAATGAATATTCATGAGAGAGATTTGCATGCACTGCCTCCACAGCATGCAAATCTCTCTCATGAATATTCATTGGGGATATCCTGAAAACCTGGCTGGCTGGGGTGCCTCCAGGACCAGGTTTGGGAACCAATGGGATAAAGAAAGGACTGTGTTTTCTGTAGTCTGATTTGTTCAGTTAATTTAGGTGGTTACTGCATAAGTGCTGACTCTGCCCCAGACCACCCACAAAATAGCCACTTTTCAGTTTTGCAGTAATTGCTGCAGAACAGCAGCACATATCCCTGCACAAACAATTTAATCAGCTAGGAGCCTCTCCTGGCCAGTTAAATCACTTTGAATATTGACCTCTTAATATTTTCTAGGTGTGTACATTCATGAGCACACATTCATTTCATTTGGATAACTAAAAATTGTGCACTTTGAATGTAGCTGAACGTACAAATATATATCTGTAAAACTGAATGCATGTGTAAAAAGGTTATTGTGCATATATCATGTGTTCATAAAAACTGACTATGTTTAACAAACATCACAAAATTCTAGGAGTCAGGAAAATTTTTAAAACAAACTTGAACTGAAATTTTATGGACTCATTCATAATATTTTGATCCAAAGTCACTATAACACATTAACCCTGAAACTCTACAAATGGCACTTAAAATTGAATATGCAAATTCAGGCACGTACCCATTTTGCTTGTGCAATTTATTTGAATAAAAAGCCAATAACTGGGTGCTCATAATCAATTATCGGCACTAATTGGCCTTAATTAAAATGCATGTGTGCATTTTTTAATTGCATGGATCAGCGCATCTCCGGAAATGGATACCGCCATTTCGGCATAATATAAGCCACATTGAGCCTGCAAAGAGGTGGGAAAATGTGGGATACAAATGCAGTAAATAAATAAAATAAATAAATAAAGCTCCAAAAAAGTGGATGCAACCATGGGAGGGTCATGGGTGGATCAGGAGCTTTCCTAGAATTTATGCTCATTTTTACAGAATAAGGGGGATATTTAGACGTGAAGATTTACACCAGGTTTACTTGGTGTAAATCCTCATGTGTAAGTTAGGTGCTGATTCCAGCATTAATCATATTCTATAAATGGTGCCTGCCTAACCTTCAGCACTGTTTATAGAATAGCACTTAGCTCATTATTTTTTGGGTGACAAGTTTTGGCACTGTTTAAAGAATTTGGTCCTAAATATCTATTCTTACCCCCCCTGTTTACTAAGCAACAAGCAGATGCCATGCAGCGATGCTGACACAGCCCACTGTGTCGAAATTAGCGTGCGGCTTAGTAAACGGAGGGTTAGTAGGGCTCACAGTGGAGTTCATTTTCCTTTCAGGACTAAGACTGGTCTGCACATGGTGGCAACAACTGAAAGTCCTGTAAACTCTTCTATGTTCCCTACTGATTTTCTATGCTATGTTCCAACTTGTGCAAAACCTTTTCTGAAAAAGCAACCCAAAGACTAATGGGAAAGCAATGCAAACATGAGAGAAATAACCAGCGGTCTCCATTTGCGTAGCAGTACCCGATATATGTTTAACAGTGGAATGGTAAACACTGCTAAGTGAGTAAGTGTTGCAGTGGTGCAGCCAAATGCTGGCAGATACCTTAGTTTGCAAATATTAACTGAGGAAACAGTCTTGATGAACAGAGACAATCAAATCTCATCTGCTGATTCATTAATTTTCTTTCTGTGCCCAGCTGAGCTTTCAAACTCTTGACTTGTAGATTTCACAGTCTGTTTTGGTACAGCTAAGTCTCCAGTAGAATAAACTTAAAGAGTGAAAATGACTTGAAACAGCCTAGCAATTTATTGCTTTTAAGAACTGGGTATTATTTACATAGATGTACTGATAGTTTATCAAATGATCATTGATCCCATTATACCTGCTGACTCCTCAAATGTTGTGAACCAGCACCATCACACAGAAGCGAAGCCAGGTTGTGATGCCAAGGGAAGCAGATAGGCACATGCGCACATTGTGTAGATATGACAGACCACCTTAAAAATAGGCTGCACTGTCCAAAGGCTGTTTGCGGGAGTGGCACCGCACCTATCTACGCCTCTGCCATCACACCAGTGAGAAAACAGCTGGAAGCCACAGACAGGCCTACCTATTAAAGGAGATTAACAGTAGCAGCAGACATTTCCACTGCGGTGGCTGCAATGGATATGTAGATTGTCTTCATTCTGGAACCATTGTCTAAATTGCCTTAATTCTATTGGTTTCAGAGAGAACAGCGACTTTTAGAGTCCCTCCCACCCTCCCGTTTTCCACTCATCCTCGTTGTTCTTGAATTCTAGCTTTTCTGTCTGATTCACCTATTTTGCTAGGGCAGCCCTCTTCTCTAGTTGGGCTCTTCTCTGTTTGGAGCTGAAGATTGCATTTAACTGGCTATGCATTAGCTAGATCCGGAAACCAATGCCGGTACCCAAACATGGCCCGGCATTGAATTTCTGGACTTAACGCTGGTGGCAGCCAGAAAAACGCTGATTGCTCTCAGCTGAATATTGGGCCCACCACAGATATTTCTTGCTTGTCTGCCAGTCATTATTAGACTGCAAGCACAAGAAGCAGGGAATGCCCATAGGACCCAGCTCTGTGAGTGTTGTGGCTGCTTGAGCACACCCAATATTGAGCAGACTGATGCTTGTGTCCAGGGATGGAGAAATTTTCATTGGATTTAGCACCCCAAGCATTGTAAAACGTTGGCTCCTATGGGGCTGTCTATTATGTGTATGCAAATTGCTGCATATACCTGGTAGCACTATAGAAATAAAAATAATCAGGCTGATATTCATTAACCAGTGGGCAGTGAACATATAACTCCTTTATCTGTGTATTTTCAGGCACTATGTTATTCACCTGTTCATGTGGTTCAGCACATCAGGTTCAGATCAAGAACTTTTTGAGCTTTAGGGAAAAGGGTAAAGCTTGGTTATTTCCATTGCATCTTTATATATTATTATGAGGTGGAGTTTGGGCAGAGCATGGGTACAGTCATAAAGTGTGAGTGTTCTTTATAAAATCCATAAGGAAATACATGAATGTCTGCAGTTTCTGCCATTTTGCCAGACTAGTGGCTCATAGCAGCACCACACAATGCTATATGGAATGTATCTAGCCATCTAGTTTAAATCCTAGATCAGGTCTTCCCTGCCCCAGGTTAACAGGACCCAAGGATGCTACGAAGACAGTGTTCACAGCCTTTGTGTAGAAAGAGAGTTTGGGTCATCAATAAAGGTGACATCTGATGGCTGAACTAATAGCCTGCAAGACAGAGGTCTAGAAGAAACTCAGCCTGAAAACTCTTTCTGCAACGACCAGATTGGGAACAGTGGGGAATGGCGTCTATTAAGAGAACAGGAAAAATCCCTGACTGGTTGCAAATGGAGGCTCTTGGCACCAGGATCCTAGCACTGGGTCCAACAGAGGTGGAAAGAAATAGGAAGACGTACATACTATTCACGTCAATTAAACTTGTCCAATAGCATTTTGAACGTATAAGTCAACATACCGTGGATGTTTGAATCAAGTGATCATAGTCATCTCTGTCATCTGCTAACACATCCTCAGTTAGTCGTGCAGAGTGGCTCACTCCATAATCTGGTTTGGTTCTCCTCAGCAAAAATCTACAAGATATCAAGAAACAAAGAGTCCTGAAGAAACTCCCAAGTGGGGTTATGTTTATTTATGTATTTAGATTTAGCTCATAACTTTTCATTAGTAGCTAAATGCAAAAGGCATTTCCCTCTTCCCAAAAGGTTTATAGTCTATGATGGCAGTTCTATAAGTAGGCACCTTCCTTTAGGCACCACAATGCAGTGAGTGGTTATTCTATAATGGCATCTAAGTGTCAAGATTCCATTATAGAATACTAATGCAACCTGGTAATGAAGCTACTAAATAGTAAATTTAAAACAAACCAGAGAAAATATTGCTTCACTCAACATGCAATTAAACTCTGGAATTCATTGCCAGAGAATGTGGTAAAAGCAGTTAGCTTAGCAGGGTTTAGAAAAAAGGTTTGAAGAAAAGTCCAGAAGCCATTTTTAAGAAGGGCTTGGGAAATTGCAAAGTTCTCAAATACAAAACCTATTACGAGTCCAACTTCTCCGTTAAAGGTAGCCAACTCTGGAACGCCATACCAAGACACATCTGAACAACCAACGAACACCTACCTTTCCGAAAGCTGCTGAAAACTTACCTCTTCAAACAAGCCTATCCAAAGGACCCAACTTAACTCATGAACTTAATTCACACCACTAACACTACCACTACCTCGATACACCCCTCCCTCCTGTCCTACTCCACACAACCATGTTATCTCTGTGGCACTTTGTACCAAACATTGTAAGCCGCACTGAACCTGCTTCTGTCTCAGCTCTGCCTCTGGTCCCGCCCTCATTTCCTGTTTCTGGAAGGGCGGTACCAGAGGCAGAGCTGAGACAGAAGGGAAGGCAGGCTGAAGCGCCATCCCTGCTCGACTTTCACTGCTGCCGCTGGACCCTGAGGTAAGAACTTTTAAATTCAGGCCAGCACGCAGGAAGGCGAGGGGCAGGCGGAGGACTTGGAGAAGAGGGCAGGCAACGCAGGTCGGGCTGCCACTCGGAGGGGAGAGAGGGAGAGGGAGGGAGGCGCGAGGGTCTGGAACCTGGAGAAGAGAAGGGAGCATGGACCTCAGAGGAGAGAGAGGGAGGGAGGGGGACGGGCCTGGATCTCGTAGGGGGGGGGGGGGGCTAGATCTTGGAGGACAGGGGGGAGGGAGGGGGCGATTCTCCCGTGATTGCATCCTCACCTCCAACGTTCTATGGCTGGCTGGTGCTGGTTTCCCTTCCCTCTCATTGATCCGCCCTCTGACATCATTACGTTCAGACACGAGGGCAGACCAATGGGAACTGTGTTACAAACCCAGGCATCCAGACGTAGAACGTTGGAGGTGCAAATTATTATATAGGATTATCATATCTCCCCTCAGACCTCTCTTCTGCAAGCTGAAGAGCCCTAGCCACTTTAGCCTTTTCTCATAGGGAAGTCATCCCATTCACTTTATCATTTTCATCGCCCATCTCTGTACCTTTTCTAATTCTGTTATATCTTTTTTGAGATGCAGTGACCAGAATTGCACACAGTATTCAAGGTAAAGTGAGGTCACACCATGGAGTGATACAAAGACATTATAACATTCTCATTTTTATTTTCCATTCCTTTCCTTATAATTCCAGCATTCTATTTGCTTTCTTAGCTGCTGCTGTACAGTGAGCAGAGGGTTCCAACATATCATCAACACTGACCTTTGTTTCAAACGAGAAGGTTTCTCTTGAGTGTAATCTTTGTGGTTGTTAAGTTCTTGTTTTGCATTTTCTTTTTCTTTATCCGCTCGCTCAGGCACCAGATGACCATGGGCAGTCTTCATGAGGACCTCAAAATCTGAATCAGCATCATAGTCCTCCACGTCATTCTTTGAGGTGAAAAGATTTGTCCCTGGTAAAACTCCTGCAGGCATTTTGGAAATTACCTCAGCACATTCAATAGGCATGCTCAGACGGTAAAACATGATATCCGTGCTAGAGTTTTGAGATCCAAAGGACTTCTGAGTGATTTTCAAGCACGGGGCACTGTCTATGGTGCCATCTATCCTTGTAACCTATTAAACGTGAAAAAATGATATGTAAGATTTACTTTATTTAGCATTGCATGTCCAAAATAACCCAAACCTCAGTATCAGTGAGGTTGATAGCCAACCACAGAACATCTTTAACTGGATATTCAAACACTTAACTGGTTGTGTCTGGAATTTATAAACACTGGCTAAAGTTAACCAGATAAGATTATATGGTAAACTTTAGGAAATGATTCTTCAACCAGAATTAGGCCCCTATTTACATGTTTCATTAACACAAATTTTTAAGATAAAAAAATAATCAGTTGCAATGCACCTTAAACACAGTGAGCAAGTTGCATATGCAAATCCAAACAAAGCCGCAAATTATTCTGGAACTTCAATAATGTGACTTGCACTATCATTTGCTAGCTATGTCATTAAGGAAAGTTAGCTAGATCTCCAAAAGGGTGATTATTCTTTCCCTTATCAGGGGCAATTTGATTGACTAATACTAACAGCAAAAAACACTAATATGTGAAACTTAAATACAGCAGTTGTTGATTTTAAAGGAGAAAGAGACCTTGGAAACCAACTGTGTAACAATCCTTGGTTGAATATGTTGGAATGTAATTGTATTTTGCATGCATTACCTGTCACCTATTATTTCTCTGTGATTACTCTGTGACCTCTGATGTGAATTACTTAGAGAGGTCACACAGCTATGCAACTTCCTGTGGGGGTTAGACACAGCAGATGCAGCACATGCAGCACATGGAGCACATGGAGCTCATGATCTCTCCTAACCTGAGAGGATCTATGGTGGTGTGAGCATCCATTACCATCTAAGCACATGGAAGGAGCTGATAATACAAATGTATAGTAATATGTATATATAAGCCTGTCTGATTATAATCTAACTACAAACTGTGAGTAAACAGATGTTTTGTTACTTCAACTTTAAAGTGACTCAGCAGTGAATTATTCAGGGGTGAATGAGAGAGAGATGAAGAAAGAAATTAACATTTCTAAAGCTGAAGCTGTGTGTACTAAAATCTGCTAATTATTTACTACAAATAATCCAACAAAAGGGTTATGGGCCCAGGGCCAGGAATTGAAAAAGAAGAGAAATATTACCAGGCAGAAAAAAAGGCCACATTTTCTCTTAAGTTTTAAAGGAAAGATTCAGTCTGTCTCTCTCTCCCCCCACACATCAGACAGAAGGCTAAGAAAATGGCTGAGGGAAGAAATTCACCATTTTTCTATTCTCTCAAGGTGCCAAAATTAACTGAGTTTAATTATCAGCAGTGGGAACTAAGATTCATATGTCTCCTTCGAGCAAAAGGATTAAATATATGCTTAGACCAAGACAGAACAGCTGAAAATATGGCTGAATGGGACAATGCAAACTATTATGTGAAGTGCATGCTTTTGGAAGCTCTCTCAGAGAAACAAGCCATATTAGTGGAGGGAAAAGATACACCAAAGGACATTTTATATAAACTGAGAACTATGTATGCAACTACATATGCAAAGCAGCAACCAATTTGGCTAGCAGAGTTGAATGAAACCAAATTAAGGGATAAAAGTAAATGTAATGATCACATTATGTATCTTATGTCTTCATTTCAAAAGTTAGAACTTTCTGGAATTCCCATGTGTGATGCATTGAAAAGAGCATTTCTTTTTACCTCACTATCAAAGAAGTTTGATGTTTTTAGGTCTGTAAATGAGGCCATTGAAGGGCAATCTTTTGAACAGGCAACATCAAAACTAAGGCAGGAATGCATAATAAATGATTCTGAGGAGATGTGTTCTCAAAGCAAGTCAGAGAGAAATGAAACAAATTTCTTGGCAAAGAACAGAGGAAGGCGGAGCTATGGGAAAACTCCACCCAAGGGCAAGCTGATTTGCTACTCATGTGGAAAGGAGGGACATGTATCTAAATGGTGTAAGGAAACACAAAACACTCCCTCTAGCTCACCTAAGCCAATGGAACTAAAGAATTTTCAAACCAGGAAATGTATGAAGGACAAAGATAAACACAAGGGCTTTCTAATGGCAGAAAAATCTTTGACTATGGTAAATAATAATTCAAATGAAAGTACTTGGATTTTGGATTCAGGGAGCACATGCCATTTAACCAATTGTAAGGATTTCTTTCAGGAAATGTGTCCAGAAGAAGGTATTCTTAAAACTGCAAACGCAGGGACTGCTAAGATCCAAGCAAAAGGTATTGGATTCTTAAAATGCAAAGTGTCTAATGAAGTTAAAGAAATTCCTGTAAGTGATGTCTTGTATATTCCCCAAGCAGTTTGCAATATGCTTAGTGTATCTACATTAGATAAGAAGGGATTTGCGATTCATTTTGAAAACAGTAAGTGCACAATCTCTAAAAATGATGAAGTGTATGCTGAAGCTTTTATGCATAATGATGTTTATAAGCTGAACATTTCAGGTGAAGCCTCACATATGGCGCAAGTAAGGAAGAATGATGGTAAATGTAGTCTGGAAATCTGGCACCGCCGCCTGGGACATCGTGATTCTAAGGTGATCCAGGATCTTTACAGTAAGCAACTGGCCACCGGCATTCAGATAAGTGCAGATGCTGGTAAAATGGAGAAATGCATAGACTGTGTTACTCAAAAGGGTGTGAGACCCTCATTTCCTGCATACACAGGAAATAGGAGTAATAAAGTGCTGGACTTAATACACAGTGACTTATGTGGACCGTTTAATATCCCATCATTGGGAAATAACAGATTTGTGCTAATATTCTTGGATGATTTCTCTAGATATTGTGTGGCCTATTTGCTGAAAGAGAAAAGTCAAGTCACAGACATGCTGAAGAAATACGTAGCCATGGTGAGCAACAAATTTGAAAGAAAACCAAAGGTTCTTCAGACCGACAATGGTGGTGAGTTCATTTCACAAAGCATGCGCACATTTCTAGAACAAGAAGGCATTCAACATATCACAACAGTAGCTTATACACCAGAGCAAAATTCTGTTGCAGAGAGAAAATTTAGGTCACTTGTGGAAATGACCAGATGTATGCTGTCAGATAGCAATCTCCCTAAAAGACTATGGGGGGAAGCCATTCTCACAGCAGTGTACCTACAAAACAGAATGCAAACTAAAGGCGCGGAGCGCACACCACATGAGACATGGCATGGTAGGAAGCCAAACCTGTCACACATAAGAACATTTGGAAGTACAGCATATGCTCATGTACCAAAGCAAAGAAGGCATAAGCTGGATTCCACAACAGAAAGGGGCATTTTAGTTGGCTATACTCCAGGACACAAAGGATATAGAATTTTGAATCTGAAAACTGGCATTGTTGGCATAAGACATGTTACATATTTTGATGAAAACAAAAGGGTTGATAAAGGCTGGATTATCCCAGATGAGCCTTATCATCCAGAATATGAAACTAGAACCATAATAGACATGCCAGTGTATATAAATGCCATACCAAGGCAGATGTCTGAAAGCAACTCATCTGTATCTAACGAGGAACAGGCAGAGGAAACAGACACAGAAAGGATCATTGAAGAAGACAGTACAGTTGGAGAAGGGGAATCAATTGGAGAAGAACTCTCAGATTTTGAGGATGCGGAAAGGTCAGACCAACCTGTTGTCAGACGCTCATCCAGGGAAAACAAAGGTGTTCCACCCCCAAGACTGTCTTACCTAACAAAGTCAGCAGAAGCTCAAGAGCCCTTAACATGGGATGAGATTGAGAAAATGCCAGCAGAAGAAGCTGCTGAATGGCATAAAGCTGCACAAGAAGAAATTGATGCATTGGATAAAAATAATACTTGGATTCTTACAAAATTACCTCCTGGCAAGAAAGCTATAGGATGCAAATGGGTATTCAAGTTAAAAAGGAATGCACAAGGAAAAGTGGAAAGGTATAAGCCAGATTAGTGGCAAAGGGATATCTTCAAAAATATGGAGAAGATTTTGATGAAGTGTTTGCACCTGTAGTGAAACACACGACAATCAGAACACTTCTGAGCATTGCAGTCTCAAAAGGCATGCAAGTCAACCACATTGATGTGAAAACAGCATTTCTTCACGGAGATATAACTGAAGACTTGTACATGGAACAGCCAACAGGTTTCATAAATACAAAACAAAGACAGCTAGTGTGTAAATTAAACAAAGGTCTTTATGGATTAAAGCAAAGTGCAAAATGTTGGAATGAAAAATTGCATGAAATATTGACAAATTTAGGATTTAAGCAAGGTGAAGCAGATAAATGTTTGTACACTAGGTGCACAAATGGACAATATGCATACATTTTAGCTTTTGTTGATGATCTGCTCATTGCAAGCAAAGTGAGCAAGAGTACAAGGACATTGTAAAGTGTTTAAACCTGAATGTTGAGATAAAAGAACTGGGTAATGTGTCATACTATCTTGGTATAGAAATTGAGAAACAAAATGATGGTTCTTATCTTCTAAGCCAGAAGCAGAAAATAAATGAGCTTATTGAAAGTTTAGGTATGCAAGATGCCCAAGTTGTAAGCACTCCCATGATCACTGATTTTCTGAAGGATGAAACAGTAAGAGAACCTTTACCAGATAACATCCAATATAGATCAGCCATAGGTAAGCTTTTATATCTAGCTACCACATACAGGGCTGATATAGCAAATGCAGTAGGAATTTTGAGCAGAAGGGTCAGCTCACCTACCAAATCAGATTGGACTGCAGTTAAAAGGATGGTAAGGTATTTAAAGGGTACCATTGATTGTAAATTAAAGATTTCAGCCAATAGTAATCCAAAACTAATATGTTACTGTGATTCAGATTGGGCAGGGGATCATTCTGATTATAAATCCACAAGTGGATATGTGTTTATGTATGGAAATGTACACATTTCATGGGCCAGTCATAAACAAAGTATTGTGAGTTTGTCTTCTACAGAAGCTGAATACGTGGCCGTATCGGAAGCGTGCAGAGAACTGATGTGGATTGAAAAACTTTTGCTGGATTTCGG
Source organism: Microcaecilia unicolor (assembly GCF_901765095.1). Classification (NCBI taxonomy): domain Eukaryota; kingdom Metazoa; phylum Chordata; class Amphibia; order Gymnophiona; family Siphonopidae; genus Microcaecilia; species Microcaecilia unicolor. Next base: position 139,230,874 of record NC_044033.1, read on the forward strand.
AATAGCTGAAAAGAAACCAATCCAGATAATGGAAGATAATCAGAGCTGCATCCGACTGTCACAGAATGACAAGGTTCAGTCACGCACCAAGCACATCGCAACGAAATACCACAACGTGCGAGAGTTGGCGAAAGAAGGGGTCATCAGTCTACACTATTGTCACACCAGTGAGATGACAGCTGACATCATGACCAAACCGTTACCCAGAGAACATTTTGAGGATCTGCGTATAAAGTTTGGACTTTGTATGAATAAATAATTGCATGACAGTTATGCATGAGAAGGGGTTTGTTGGAATGTAATTGTATTTTGCATGCATTACCTGTCACCTATTATTTCTCTGTGATTACTCTGTGACCTCTGATGTGAATTACTTAGAGAGGTCACACAGCTATGCAACTTCCTGTGGGGGTTAGACACAGCAGATGCAGCACATGCAGCACATGGAGCACATGGAGCTCATGATCTCTCCTAACCTGAGAGGATCTATGGTGGTGTGAGCATCCATTACCATCTAAGCACATGGAAGGAGCTGATAATACAAATGTATAGTAATATGTATATATAAGCCTGTCTGATTATAATCTAACTACAAACTGTGAGTAAACAGATGTTTTGTTACTTCAACTTTAAAGTGACTCAGCAGTGAATTATTCAGGGGTGAATGAGAGAGAGATGAAGAAAGAAATTAACATTTCTAAAGCTGAAGCTGTGTGTACTAAAATCTGCTAATTATTTACTACAAATAATCCAACAGAATACAGCTGGATTTTCAGCCAGTATCGAATTTCTATCATTGGGCTCAAAACTAGTTTTCGGTGTTATTGTTTGTTGTGCATTAAAATAACTTATATATATATATATATATATATATATATATATGTTTTTTAAAGAAAATTCTGTTAACGGTGATGTGAGCACCAAAATCACATATTGCATTAATATAACAGCAGTTGTCTTACTGCTTAAAGTGCAATAATAAAACAGCACTTATGTTAAAGTTCAAAGGGGCCACCGTTTCACTCGTCTTATGGCTTCTTCAGGAACTAATACTGCTTAATTTCACCGAAAAATTTTCCAGTGTCAGAAGCTTCCAGCGCCATTTAGAAGAAGGAAAAGCTTCTGACACTGGAAAATGTTTTGGTGAAATTAAGCAGTATTAGTTCCTGAAGAAGCCATAAGACGAGTGAAACGGTGGCCCCTTTGAACTTTAACATAAGTGCTGTTTTATTATTGCACTTTAAGCAGTAAGACAACTGCTGTTATATTAATGCAATATGTGATTTTGGTGCTCACATCACCGTTAACAGAATTTTCTTTAAAAAACATATATATATATATATATATAAGTTATTTTGATGCACAACAAACAATAGCACCGAAAACTAGTTTTGAGCCCAATGATAGAAATTCGATACTGGCTGAAAATCCAGCTGTATTCAACCAAGGATTGTTACACGATTGGTTTCCAAGGTCTCTTTCTCCTTTAAAATGAACAACTGCTGTACTTAAGTTTCACATATTAGTGTTTTTTGCTGTTAATATTAGTCAATCAAATTGCCCCTGATAAGGGAAAGAATAATCACCCTTTTGGAGATCTAGCTAACTTTCCTTAATGACATGGCTAGCAAATGATAGTGCAAGTCACATTATTGAAGTTCCATAATAATTTGCGGCTTTGTTTGGATTTGCATATGCAACTTGCTCACTGTGTTTAAGGTGCATTGCAACTGATTATTTTTTATCTTAAAAATTTGTGTTAATGAAACATGTAAATAGGGGCCTAATTCTGGTTGAAGAATCATTTCCTAAAGTTTACCACCGTTAACAGAATTTTCTTAAAAAACACATATATATATATATATATAAACATTTTTTGATGCACAACAAACAATAGCACCCAAAGGAGGTTTTGAGCCCGATGATAGAAACTCAATTTGGCTGAAAATCCAGCTGTATTCAACCAAGGATTGTTATCCAATTGGTTTCTGAGGTCTAATTCTCTTTTAAAATCAACAACAGCTATTTTCAAGTTTCATATAATAGTGGTTTTTGCTGTTACTATTGGTTTACTCTATTTTACTACTACTACTTAACATTTCTAAAGCGCTACTAGGGTTACGCAGCGCTGTACAATTTAACATAGAGGGACGGTCCCTGCTCAAGGAGCTTACAATCTAAGAGACCAGTATTTACTGCATGTGTATGTTTTTTGTGGAAGACAACTTGATTGACCCCCAGGAAATAAAGTATGCCAAAAAAGAACTACTCCCCCCACACACACACACACAAATGGTTCCTCCTATTTAAACCCTCCAGATTGCCCCCTTGCGGTAGCATCCTATAGCCACTTAGAATAGCACATTAAAAATAAGTGCTCTAGAACACCTGTCCCATAGCTTAGGACCCATGTCACTGATAGAAAAAAGGAACCCCTCCAGTATACAAAAACCTCCACTGTTTATTTTTGAAGGTTAGTTTGTTTAAGCAATGCACATGCCCTTCAATTCTCACACTCATGAATTCACTGTTCTATAGCCACATACTGTACACATAATTCGCTCCCATCATCCAATAAGTCTTTGCAGCAATTGTACAGTGATGTTCACAAAACAACCTATTTTAAATGACCCTTATGCACATAACAAAACAAAGTTTTCACATTTCCACTACACAGTGTTTGTTTTCATATTTGGTATCTTAATTTCTTTAACAGCAGCACTATTTAGCATTTGGAAAGTGCAGTACCCACTCATGCACCCGTCTTTTTAAATGTATGTCTCAGTGACCTTCTTTTTTTTATTTATATTTTTAAATATATTCTTCATGTTTTATAATGATTTGCCATCATGGAGTCTGTCTATTCTCACATGTTTACTTTTTAGTTTTCACTTAGACCTTTCAAACATTGTTCCACTTGGTTGCATTGCTCTTAGTCTCATAGGACAAACTCATCAGGTCAGTTCCCTGTTTTTTATGTATATTACTCCACCGTTCCATTGTTTATGTACTCTATTCAATGTCAAGTGTATTTCATATAACTTTTCATTACCACTGTTTAATTTATTCATGTATATTCCTATATCGATGCAATAACAGTAGTACATATCCATTCGTTTTGCATATCCACTGGCAAATGTAGGGGTCCTTTTATGAATCTGCTGGAAAAGGGGGCCTATGCTGGCATCAAAAACACACACTGAGGCCCCCTTTTACCACAACGGGTATAAGAGAGGTCTTTTTTTTTTTTTTTTAAAGAAATGGCTGTGCGGCAAGTGAAGCACTTGTCGCATGGTCATTTCAGGGGAGAGCACTTACTGCCACTCACGGAGGTGATGATAAGGGCTCCCATGTTAACCCGGTGGTAACCAAGCAGCGCACAGCACTGCCTGAATACCACCAGGTACACATCAGCGCTACAAAAATAAAAATAATTTTGTAGCGCCAGAGATGTCGCACGCTGGATGTGGGAACTCCTGCGTTGGGCTTACTGCTTCTTTGACCCCTTAATGTATTTTATTCACATTTTAAATGTTTTTTCATAATGTTATATAATTTTTATTCTATTGTTTTAGCCTCTTATTATTGTTAAATATAACTATATTCACGTCTATTTTTTTGTTATAGATAGATAGATCGATCTGTTTGTTGTAGACTCCTGAAGCAGGCACTCTAGTGCTGAAACATGGTGCCATATCAAGTCTTTTGTATTGTAATAATAAAGTTTGATTGTTTATCCCAACAACTGTCAAGCCTTTTTCCTTTTCCCGCTTCTTGGTTTGGTTCTAGGACAAAGGGCAGAAGTGATGCCAACTTGCTCCTGTCCATCATGGCTACTCCTTCAAAATGGCTGTCATTAGAGGTCACAGCAGACATTTTGAAGAAGGAGCTCTAATGGGCAAGAGTGAGTAGGCATCGCTCCTACCCTTTGTTTGATAGACCACCAGGGAAGGCCCAGGGTGCTGGAGTCTAAGAGGGAGATAGGATTCTGGAGGGATGCTTTAATGATTGGAGGGGGTCGAAGAGTAGGGTATGGATCTGTGGGGGGAGGGGGGTTGAGAGAGGATCCCATCATGTTGGGGGGAGTTGGGAGAGGGTCGGATTGAGCAGGGGTTGTCTGTAGGGACAAGAGCACATGGACTTACATAGGCCAATTACGGGAAGCTATTTGAGTATCAACTGGTATTCAGTGCTGGCACCCACAGAGCTAAAAGGGCATAGCTAGAACTGCTTTTTATGCAGTCCTATCTGCCTACTTAGCTATGTGGGCACTAGCACTAAATATCACCAGTACTCTTATAACTCCCTAACTCCATCCCCAGACTTCCCTGCCACTGCTCAGAGTTAAGGTGGCCGGTTAGTGCGGACATTCAGTGGCAATGCCTGGTTAAGTGCCACTGAATATCAGCGGCCGGTTTGCTGAGCACAATTTAAACTGGCAGGAGCTCCTCCTACCTGTTTATATCACTTTGAATATCAACTCCAAACTGTACAATATTTTTAACATCTTGAGCAATGCTAAAATTAACATTAGAGCTATTCTATTAGCAATCTGCACTCAAGCGAGACGTCTGATTATCCTGCTTTAATATTAAATTGAGGTGTCGCACAGTGACCAAACAGCTACATAAAACCAAACAGATGCCTCACACAAACCTCAATGTGCTCATGGTTAGGTGGTACTGAAATAAATTGAGGGAGTCTTTTACTCATCCACATGGTGACGTCTCTGTTTGTATTTACAGCAAAAGGTTCATAGCCTTCTTGTAATCCACAAATAGTGAAGTACTTTAGGGTGCTGACATCCTTGCCGTAATTCATTCGTCCCATCTGAGACAAGCCCAGGCTGCATACAGGTACAAACCCTGAGAAGATATAGAGAAACAATAGTACATTTGTATTTCAAAAGCCGAATCAGAGCAGGCCACTCTGAAGGTGCAGGCTAAAAAGCTGCTAAAAAGTACTGAAGAAAGTTTTGAGGCCACTATTTAAAAAAAATAAAACACACACATTTCTTTTACAAGGCTTTCCTTTCCTGCACTTCTAGGAGGCTAACAAATTGACAGGAAATAAATAAACTCCAAGCAAAAACCTGTGCAAATAGCATTGTCTAACTTTCACTTGATTTTTAAGTTTAGCCCTGTCAAGCAAATGTTCCGCACTGTTTTCTGTGGCAATTCCCTTTTCACACCATTTATTCTTCCTTTGGTATTTGTACTTTTCTAAAAAGCTGAAGAAAATTAAAACTTTTTAACAAAAGATGAGGTATTTCAAGATTGAGCAATTGGACTGGCAAGCTTCTTGCATCCCTTTTAACGTAATTGCAAATCTGGCCTTGTGTCTCAAGTGAAAGATACCGAAGACATAGAAGGGCATTTTCAAAAGACCTTCCAAGTCAGAATTGGGCCATCTCACTCATAACAACCAAAAAAGTAAGTCCATCTCACAGCCATTTTGGAACAGGAAAAACATTAGGGTTCCCTGTTCGAAAATATGTGAGAACGACCAAAATGAACAGCCATTTCCAAAATAAAATTTCCAAATTATGAATGCCAAAAAAGCAGGGACAAGGACGTCTATCTGGCCACATTTGAACAACAATGGTCACACAGATGACTCTGCAGAGCAGAGGGGCAGCCTAGAGTATAGTGGACTTAAATCCAGGGCCCCTAGGTTCATATTCCATTGCATTCCATTCCATTATTTAATTGGTGAGCCCTCCAACGACAGGGAAATATCTACTGTACCTGAATGTGCACCACCTCAATAGCCTTCAGGCTTGCAGGTGTCTTCAATATTTAGGTACAGTAGTTATATCTCTGTTTCTGGAGGGCTCATAATTTAAAGGTAAAAAAAAATAGTTGAAGTAGGATTTGAAACTAGGTTCCCTGGTTTACTGTGCACCATTAGTCTACCCTTTAGACCAGCTTGCTGATAAGAATGCCTATAATACTTGATGTTGTCAAGGAGCCTAGTTTCCCTTTCCAGTGTCACTTTCAGGGGTGAGGGACAGGAACAGTAACCACTGGAGGATCAAGGAGGGGTCATGACTTAATCCCTCCACTGGTCAGCTGCTCAATCACAGCAAATTTTATACTCTGGATATGACTGAAACAGGTCTAAGTTAGAACACTCTTCTTTTTTTACTTTGACATTTCTTCCTGTCTGACTGTTGATGCTGGATATCCTAAATTTGGGCCTTCCCTAGTCACTCCCACAAAACGTCAACTCGGGTGCTAAAGAACTCTCTATTCTGGACCCAAGTTTCCCATAGACCTGACAGTTCACACTTTTTAAGACAACACTCTTTATAGGTTCCCGCAGGACCAAGCTGAAATAAAACAACTTTAATACTTTTAACATAAGAGCATTTCTATTACACTTTGTCAAAGAAGCTTGGTCGATGGCAAATTTTAGAGGGAACTGTCATATGATAATTAGCAATGATGCAGTGTGTGTGGGGGGGGGGTGGTGGTAAATGTGATCAATATCCAATGACAACTTGAATAAACATTTATTATTTCTAATACTTATTTAGTAACCAGAGCTTTTCTTGCCTGGAATTCTGCCTTGGGAGCATGGGTCCACCCTCCAGGAGACCTCCAGAAGGTTACTTCTGTCTCAGAGGCAAGATGTCCAATAAAAAAGGTATCATCTTATTTTCTTTTCCATGTTTTATTTTGTTTGATTTCTATTGATAACCTTTAAGAGTGGACTAACATGGCTACCACACCTCTCTACTTAAGAGGCAAGACAGAAAGTGCTACTCCTCCTCTCTTTTTTCTTATCATGTCCATCCTGAATAGATTATAGCCCAGTATAACCATATCCCAGTCATGGCTCTTTGTGAAACACTTTTATGTGATTCCCACCAAATAATCCAAGTGAGCCTCCAGATTCAGAACTTTATTTCCCATATTATGGACATTAGTATATACAGATTTCCAGTTGTTGCTCTTTCTCCCATTTCTATATTTGATGTTTTATTTCTCTGAGAGTTTTCACTTACTTGAAGGCTTTGTTCATCCATTTCTGCCAATCCTAGTTTATAGCCTTCTTCAGCAGGTTAACCAGTCTACTGCAGAAGCCACTTTTCTTGTTCTCTGAGAGGTGGATTCCATCACTGATTAGTAGCCCTTGGAGAATCATCCTATGTTCCAGGAAGCTGAAACACTCTCAGAGACACTGTCCACACATCCATGCACTCATCTCCAGAATGTGAGCCTCTCTGCCCCAGCCTTTACTCTCAACAGGAATGAATGACAAGAACACCACTTGTTCACCTATCTGCTTTGTCTCTCTCCCAGATCCATGAAGTCACTTTTTTTACATTCATAGGGATAGCTACTACATGGATGCTCAGCATTATATAATAGATAGTAAGCTTGATGAGTCTCAGCAAACTCTCTCTAGCATCTCAGATCTTGGCACCAGACAGACAGTACCCTTCCTGGTACATCATGTCTGGTCAGTAGATGGACATATCTGTACCCCTTAAGATGGAGTCACCAACAATCACTATCTTTTTCTTCTTAAAGGTCAATTTTTCCAGTATGGCAGGAGCATTAGTTGGATTGACACTGCCTACAGCATTTCTAAATACGGAGTGGAGGCTTTCTCAGGCATGAGCTGTCTTCCTTTGGAGTGAAAGTCTGTATCATGGAGCCTGTTGAGTCATTTAAATAGTTTTGAATATCAGGTCCCTCGTTCTTAAAAAAATTAGCTAAACCTGACATCATGGGAGTCTCAGCAGTTCTAATATTAGGAATAACAGGAGCTTTTGTTTGACAGGTACTATTAAATACCTTAAACAATTTATTTAAGTCCAGTGGAGAACTGCCAATCAAATGTGAATAGTAAGAGTTCTTGTCACTGATCAATTGACATTTGTAAGTATTGAGCATCTCTTTCCAAATACATTTAAGATCAGCATCCTGACATTTTCTCCAATGGTGCTCTAAAGGTCTGCACTCCTTCTTCTGGTTAAATGCATCTTCTGGAAACCATGGAGCGAGAACATTCCTAGGCTTTGAGGTTAAAGGAGTAATCCTATCTAACAGTTCTGCAACAATATCATTCCAATCTTTTATTGAATCAATAGGGTTAGCAGAAGAAACAGAAAGAAGGAGATTAAGACCAGACCAAAATTGATCTGTCTTTATTTTATGTCTACAGATTTGATATTTCCTAACTTGCTTCTGATTAACATTTTTAACTTTCCAATACAAGGTATAAATTCTAGTACATAATGACCTGTACAATCAAGAGGAGACCAAGATTATTGATCAGTAGAAGCAAAGATATCCATCCAATTGGTGGCCTTGGGTATGACTACTTTGGGCACTATATGGATTAAAATCATAGAAATCTACAACAATGGTTTCATTCCATTTATCTAAATGCAAGTTCACATCAGCTAATGAGCAGGTATTGCACAGGTAGCAACATTGAAAAAGCAGAGCTGGATACAAGCCAGGTACAGAACAGATTTATAGAATGACTTGTTAGACCAGCAAGAATGTGCTGGGCTAACATTCTTGTCCAACGGGCTTCCTCTAAGGATAGGGAGCACCTTCCACCACTTCCACATAAAGGCTCTAGAAATTCTTGACCAGTGGTGGGTATGGAGCCTTCTTGAAATCTGAGGCAATTTATTAAAACTTGCCACATATTTACACCCCCAACCCCTGTCAGCTGAAGATGTCCTGGACCAGAACCCACCTCCTGCTCCGGGCCATGTGAAAACTGGTGCAAGTGTCAGCAGATGGAAGCACACTGATGATTTCTCCAGTATTGATAAAACCTCCATCTTCCAGTAGTAGATCCCAGCCAGCTACACTGAGAATGTGTGCCACCATTGAGTGAAACTGAACTCAAATAGAGTGGGCCCCTGCCTATCCGGATTCACCTGTGGCTATGCCATGTCTGTGTACTACTGTAATTTTAGCAACATGTTAGCAGTTACCACTGATAGCGGCTTATGCTTGGCAACATATGCAATTATCAGTAGTGGACACCTATTCTAGAAAGGGGCTGTGAGGGTTTCATTGATCAGTTAAAGGGGGAGGGTGCAGAAACCAAAACAGGTTTAAGAAATCTTGCTTTAGGGCTGTATAGAAGTTGTGGGTCATCTGCAGGTCAGCAGTCTCTAGATCAGGGAGTCCTGAGTTTGAATCCCAGCATTCCTGACATTAAGAAGCAAAATAAATGCATATTTAGACATGATTTTAACAGGCACCTATGTATCTTTAAAAAATATTAGCATAAGTAGAAAACACAGCACCTAGGATTCAGGTACAAATATTTGTTCCTGCTCAAGGACAGGTTTAAATGTCTGCACATAAAGTTTGCAAGTACATGGGCTGATTAAACTGTTTTGTAAACAACATATGTACTTGTGAACTTGTGTCATGCTCTGTCCAAATCATGCAGTCTGCTAGGCACATACATAAAAGGCCTTTTGCACATGTAGGTAGCCACTTATGCACAAAACTGATTTTATAAAATTGCTCCATGGTGTGGGGAGGAAGTGACATCACCGTGAGCGATGGCAGATGAAGCCTTTAGCTCCTCACTTCCTTAACCTAGTCGACCAAGTATCTCAGGCATCCAGCATATTATTGGGCTTCTCTTGTTATAACTGTTATTTGGGTGACTTACTTACTCTGCTCCCATGTCTGTTCAGGCAAAAGGCGTGGATTTGACCAAGTTTTCCTACGCCACTGCAGTGCAGGCCCTGTGCCAGGAAGCTACTAATATGGTGGATGGTCAACATGTATCGAGGACAGAATCTAGTATGGCTCAGCCACTGGGTCCTGCAAGAGACACAATCCTAGATCCAGAGGGGGAAATCCGAGCCTGGCTGCGTGAAATTAAAGATGTTATTAAAGCTGTCTGTAATGTACTCTCAATTCTGGGAGCAGACCTTAGAAAAAAAATCACGGACCTAGGCTTCAGAATGGAAGAGATGAACCAATGACTGGAGGAACACTAGGAGACATATACAGTATGACCCTAGATAAGCAAATGGGTGACTTTAAAGAAGATGCACGAGATCTGGCTTTCATGTTGGAGGACTTGGAAAATAGATCCACCGTTGCAATATATGAGTCAGAGGTGTTCCAGAATTACCAGAATACTCCAAAAGTAAGTAAGTCATACAAAATATTTCTTCCTATTTTCTTGCAGGGGTTGCCGATGAGGTTTCCCCCGACCAGGTGGACATTGTCCAGGCACACAAATTTCTGGGTGCAGTCCAAACTCAGCATGAGATATTGTGGCATGATTCCAAAATTTTTAGATAAAAGAAGCAGTATTAAAAGTAGCAAAACTGCTGCTAACACATATAAGTACCAGTACTTGCACATTCAAAACCCTGAATGATGCCACCCTTTCTGAACATTTTCTTCTCCTGATATATGTGCTGGAAACTACCATGCATTTCCCAAGTCTACAAAGTGTAAGCCTTTCCTAAAACATTCGGGAAATTGTGCACATCTTGACTTGTATGATCAAATTTAGGAGCTATAGAGGAAAATATAGAAATTCCCACTGCAACAAAAATCCTCAGCAGTGAAGTGAGGTACTAGGATTGGATCTGCATGTACTGTGTTGGGATAGCAATATGTATTTATGGGAAGTTATAATGATATTTTTTGGACTGACAGTTGCACAGGCAGGCCACGGACCCTGATGAAGTGGACGAAACTTTGGCCATTGTCGACCATGGAGAGTGTGAAGAACTGAGCACCTATAAAAGATAAGTTTTTGTCCTGTAGACTTTAAAAATTTCAATAACGTTTGGAGGTTTTTTTGTGCCAATGATGACAGCAAGCACTCCATGAGCCTGATGTAGAGGAGTCTGTTGAGGCTTTTTCCTCCAATATTATGTTAGATGTAGTATGTGTAGTGTATTAAGCTACATTTCCATTTCAGTAAATCTAAGAGAAGATTTTTGTTGCAGTGGGCGCATCTTGACTTGGACATTCTTTTTCTACCTTGACAACTTACGCAAAATTGAGCTTTCAAAGTAGTTTTTGAGATAGTTCAAATTTTAAAAGAATCCATGCTCTTCAGATCATTTGAAACCAGTTAATTAATGCTATTAAAAATGTCATTCTTTGTAAATTGGTGCAACATTCAGAAGGTTGTTATGCTTTTTCTGTCAATATTATTTCTGCAGTGTAACAGGCTCCTTTTACTACAGGTAAGCATGTGCGCCAAGTGCCATGTGACTCATAGGTATAAAATAGGATGTGCAGTATTTACTATGTGCTGTCTGTTAGCATGCGCTAAGCTTTAATAAACAGGACTCTAATCTTAGGAAGTTTGAAGACTGTCATCTTTGTTCATTCACTCTATGGAATCAATTTTTCCAAGAAAGATTTTCTCCATCTTGGACTATGTGACGTGATTTTCATATTAGTCTACTTGAACACATGAAATATAGGTCAGCCAAGAAGCTGTAGGTGATATCTTTTTATCTGACTTGCTTAAAGTCTGATGTGGCAACAAAAACATTTTAAAAACAGAGTAAATCTCAAAGCAAATATTTAAAATGTGAATGGCAACTCTGATACTTATTCTCCAATATTTTTTTTATTATGGCAGTGGTTCTCAATCCAGTCCTCAAGGCACACTCAGTCGGATTGTCAGGATATCCACAATGAATATACATTAGCTAGATTGGCATGTACTGTCTCCTTGGTATTCAAATGTCTCTCGTGCATATTCATTGTGGATTTCCTGAAAATCTGACTGGCTGCTTGTGCCTTGAGGACTGGGTTGAGAACCACTGGATTATTTAAATCAAAGATGATTATGTTGACTTTCTAAAGCAGGCATGGGCAACCTCAGTCCTCAGCTGCAACCCAGTCAGGTTTTCAGGATTTCATCAATGAATATGAATGAAATATATTGCATGCACTGCCTCCATGGTATGCAAATAGATCTGATTCACATTCATTGAAGAAATCCCGAAAACCTGACTGGGTTGTTACCATTGAGGACCCAGGTTGCCCATCCTGGTTTTAATGTATGGTACTGACACCCTAGTAGAAACCATGGAATTTGACGATTCTTTTTCAGTAAGATGAATTTCAACCAAAAGAATAAATGAATCAAATAATGACAGTTAAAAATTGATTCTGATTTCTGATTTCACTTAGTTTGATTTAGAGTACAGTTGAAGGCTATTAAGCTTTGTTCCATTGTCAGTTTAGATTAACAATCCTTCCTGTACCAGATAACAGTTATGCTATCTATGTATGATGGATGCTATATATTATATGGAGTATATTGTTTTTTATGTCTTCACATATTTAACTGAAGCTTCTCTTTATGAGGTTTAGCTGCATTTATATTCTGTGCCATACACTCTCTTTATAAGACTGAGGAGCTGTCAGCCTTTCTCTGTCAGGATTAACAAGTTTTCCAAGTGTTGTTTATCATTTGACTAATCTTGGCGAAACTTCAGCCTTCAAGCTATCCTTTCCATGGGCTAAATTACACAATAACAGTTTCATCAGCAGTGCCTTCACTTAACAGGATATTGAAAGGAAATAAACGGCCCTATTTACTATGCCACGTTACAGGCGTGTTAACGTTTTTAACATGCGTTAACCATGTGCGTACGTTAACTGTGTATGCCGCCTACAATATCCCTATAGGTGCCTACACGGTTAGCACATGCGCTAATTGTAGGTGTGTTAAAAATGCTAACGCGCCTTAGTAATCAGGGCCCAAAGAGATTAGAAAATAAATATTGCAACCAACCAGAAAACTGGTTTACAGTCTAAAAACAAACAGGGGAAAGAACTCCATTAGTAATAGCATACAGCAAAGAGAGAAAAAGAAAGGGGGGAGGGGCACGTCACACACAAACCATCCAAGGTAGTGTACTGAATCCCACCTGACCCAGCTCAAGGCTCAAAGGCTTCTGAAAAGCCATGTTTTCACTTTAGATTTCAAGGCTTTCAAAAAATGTTCAACACAAATAACTAAAGGAAGCGAGCTCCAGAGTGCCGTGGCAGTGAAAAAGAACGCACTGTGTCTTGTGGATTTGAAATGCGCAGCCTGTGGCCCAGGTAGGACCATCCTATGATCATTCAGGGACCTAAGAACATAGGCTTGGGATTAAGGGATAGTTAAAGATGCAAGATATGGAGGAACTCCCATACTAAAAGCCTGAAACACTAACAACAGGATTTTAAATTTGACTCGATAGGCGTTCTTTTTGATGTGTTCTCACAATTGTTTTAGGCTGTCTCAGAAGAACTCCTGACGAAGGCCTTGGATGCTGAAACACGGCCGTATTGGGTTCAGTTTGTCAACATTGGATGAATAAACAACTTTGTAATACACTTGAGAACTTTAGTTGGCATCTTCCACTCCTGTATTTTATTGTGTAGCACAAGCTACATCTGGAAAATCTGTAATTTAGCACCACAAAACAGGAAATCCTTCTTTTTGAAGTAACAACTTTATAATTCTCACAGGTGAAAGACATTAAGAGGGTGGCTCATTCAGAGATGTTATTCTGAGTCGTTTCTAATAAATTAGTTAAGTCAAAAGGCTCACTAATTTGGTATTTGCTGTCACAAAATGCCTAGCCACCTGCCTGGAGTTACCTCACGGCCACTTAGAGGTCTATCTCCAGCACAGCTCAGGTCTGCCTGCACCTGCCGCTCGTGCACTACACTAGCACCCTCCTCCCATCGACTGGGTCACAACTGCCTCTGGGTGAGTCTCCCCCTCTGAAATTATCGCCAATGATTTCTAGGTTACTAGAGCCACACTCCCAGTGATCCCACAGTTTCCAGAAAGCACTCAAAGACCTAACACACAAACCAACAGGATTCTTTATCAGTCCAGACAGGCAGAACGAACAAACAAATGTGTTTATTCTGAGAACATGGAACAGTGGACAAAAAATGTGCAAATAGCAAACAGTAACAAGTAACAGAAAAATGGATCAATTAGAAAACTAACTAAACATCTATATACTGTCTAAACAGTACCTGAGAAGATCAGGACATATAATTGTTCACAGAGCCTTAGCAAAGAGATCAGTCTCCCTCTTCCTTCAGGCTAAGACTGAAACAACAGCCAGCTACTGTTGGGTAATTTCAAAACTCCAAGCCAATCAGAGCCCAGAACAGTCAGGTTTCAAATAAAAACTGGTTACATCACTGCGAGGCACTTCCTATTATTTGTGTGCCAACTAAAAGAAAGAGAAGTCAGCCCTCTGTAACAGATTTAAGCACAAACATGCACCATCTGCTGGCCAAACAGGAGAAATAGACTTCAGACATAATTAAAATAGGAAAATATCCAATATATTTTACAGGCTTAAAGCACACTGTTCCTTCTCATGTGCCAATATTCCACATCTAACCAGATAACTTTAGCAGCCATACAGCCGCATAAATAGCTGTCCTGTTTTTGACTGCTAAAAAGTTAACCGGTTAGTGCTGAATATCCCCCACATATTCAATGCCGGTTGCTGAAAATGGACCGGCATTGAATATCTGGGTTTAACATCGGCAGCAGACAGAAAAAGCGCTGCCTGCCATCAGCTGAATATCAGGCCCTTAGTGATTCCACAGAAAACAATTTAATCAGTCTAATCTCTATTTAGGTACTTGCAGCTTTCACCTTTACCCTCTCAATGTCGGGAGTTAGGGGTCCTTTTACTAAGGTGCACTGAAAAATGGCTTGTGGTAGTGTAGGCGTGGGTTTCGGGTGTGCGCCAATCCATTTTCAGTGTGCCTGTAAAAAAGGCCTTTTAAAATTTTTTGCCGAAAATGGATGTGCGGCAAAATCAAAATTCAAAATTCGTAAGGTCCTCTTATAATTTTTCACAATCCTCTCGCGATTTAACAACTTTGAATAACTTTGTGTCATCAGCAAATTTAATTACCTCACTAGTTACTCCCATCTCTAGATCATTTATAAATATGTAAAAAAGCAGCAGTCCTAGCACAGACCCCTGAGGAATCCCACTATCTACCCTTCTCCATTGAGAATATTGACCATTTACCCTACTCTCTGTTTTCTATTTTTTAACCAGTTTTTAATCCACAATAGGACACTACCTCCTATCCCATGACTCTCCAATTTCTTCTGGAGTCTTTCACGAGGTACTTTGTCAAACGCCTTTTGAAAATCTAGGATTTCAAATTGCCTACGAAGAGACAGACTATTCTTAATTGATGTTAAACCTGTTGCTTGCAATACCTCAACTTGGGTTTCAACAGATGATGGCCTATCTCCCGTTTTTGTAATCTTATTATCAGTTTCTTCCAAACAAGTCGCAACTTGAGAAGAAAATCTACAAAGCCTAGTCACTGGCCCTTTAACCAGATCTTCCAGATCAATGAACTATCTTCCAAATATCTTCCAGCGTTACACCAGTTGACGGAGGCAACGTGGAGGGACATAATCGAATGGGGCTGGACATCTATATGGGCGTCCATCTCTAAGGCCAGCCCTATAAAGCAGCATACTCAACCGTATTATTGAAACAAGATGGCCAGCCATTTTTCATTTCGATAATACGGTCGGGGCCGGTCAAATCTCAAATTTGGGCCGGCAATCGCCGGCGTTAGAGATGGCCGCCATTGGTTTTTGCCGATAATGGAAACTAATGGCAGCTATCTGAAACCCGGCCAAATCCATTCCCTTTGGTCATGGAAGGAGCCAGCATTTATAGTGCACTGGTCACACTCACATGCCGGGACACCAACCGGGCACCCTAGGGGGCACTGCAGTTGAATTCACAAATTGATCCCAGGTGCATAGCTCCCTTACCTTGGGTGCTGAGCCCCCCAACCTCCCCCCCAAAACCCTCTACCCACAACTGTACACCACTACCATAGCCCTTAAAGGGTAAAGGAGGGCACCTACATGTGGGTACAGTGGGTTTGTGGTGGGTTTTGGAGGGCTCCCATTTACCACCACAAGTGTAACAGGTAGGGGGGGATGGACCTGGGTCCGCCTGCCTGAAGTGCACTGCAGTACCCACTAAAAACTGCTCCAGGGACCTGCATAGTGCTGTGATGGAGCTGGGTATGACATTTGAGGATGGCATAGAGGCTGGCACAAAAATGGTTAATTTTTTTTTTTTTTTGGGTGGGAGAGGGGTGGTGACCACTGGGGCAGTAAGGGGAGGTGATCCCCGATTCCCTCCGGTGGTCATCTGGTCAGTTGGGGCACTTTTTTGAGGATTGGTCCTAAAAATAAATGGACCAAGTAAAGCCGGCCAAGTGCTCGTCAGAGCCGGCCTTCTTTTTTCCATTATCGGCCGAAACGTCCATCTCGTAACCACGCCCCATCCCACCTCCGGTACCCTGCTGAGATGCCCCCTTGAACTCTGGCCGGCCCTGCAACGGAAAGCAGTTGAAGCTGGCCAAAATCGGCTTTCAATTATACCAATTTGGCCGGGTTTAGGAGATGGCCGGCCAGCCCCCGATTTGTGTCGCCACTTCCCTTATCACTAAGAGTCACCAGTTGCAAAGACTTAATTATACACTTCTCGGTAGATACAGGTTGATTTTAGGTAGCCTGTTGCATTTCACATGAGAAAGAAGAATCATCTTGGGTATCACTTAACCCCAATGAGCTCAATGGAGGCATAGGAGGAGATAGAGTAGCTCTCTCCCCAGATGTCAGAGAGGCATCTGAAACAGGGCTGGAAGACAAATTTCCCTGAAACCCCTAGGCAGGAACAATATGCTTATCCATTGGTCTTTTTATACCTCCCAGAGGAAGAGTCTTGCCCTTGTTTTTGCATTTCCTCTTTCTCTTCATCATTTCTATGAAATAGATCAAAAGTAGAAAAACCTGGAAAACTCCACTGGCAAAGGTACTCCCCAGACTCCAGGCTCCCCTTGGGTTCCAAAGAGGTGTGCCCTTAAGTCATACCCCTTTGGGTCATGATGCTGCAGATGCACACCTGCAGTTGTGCCCCACAAGAATGGCACGCTTTTGTGTGGTCACGATCAGACCTGAAAGATGACATCACAGGAATTTGACCAAACTGCCTATAGATCCAATATACCATCACCAGAAGCCTCTTAACAGCAGCAACTGTGTAGCGCTTCTGCTTCAACTCTGCTGCAGGAGTGTCGCACTTTTGAGTGATCCTGGTTGGCCCTGAAAGATGATGTCACAGGGGCTTGACCACACTGCTTGTAGCCAGAAGCCTTTTAATAGCAGTTACTGCATAGCTCTTCCTCTCTGCAGGAATAAACTTTCATCTTACCCAATATTGCAATGCTTCAAATATCTTTGTAAATTAACAGGTCAAAAAACATAATATTTCAGTCATTATTAGTCACAAAACTGCAATGTATCATGTTATCAATAACATGGTTTCTTAAGAATTACCATAGATGGGCTATAATTTTCTGTCAGGTAAAACTGTATTGCAGTGCTATTTTTCTCCTGTTAACACTAACTGCATTGTGTCCAAGAGATAGATTAAGAAAATTTCGATCAATATCATGTCTAGTCATCCAGCATAATCAGCATTAAATGTCAAGCATGTACAGTAAGAATGTAAATAATGTAAATACTTACCATCACCAACCTCAAAATCCTTGAATGCAAGTTCTGACCCAGAGTCATCAAGGAGGACTTCTCCATTCAGGGTGAACATCATGGTACGTTCATTCATGTCAACCATGCATCCCATTACATCTCCTGCCTGCCAGGATCGACCAAAATGCTCATTGCCCTGGTGCCATCGCTGAGCCTGAAATGGACAAGGAAATAACAAGTTATTAATCTAGATACCTGTAACATTGAAATTAATGGCTCCAAACAATGCTTATCATTAATACAAGTAGGCTTAGCAAGTAGAAAGCCTCTGGCCAATATTCAGCTGGCAGGGATCAGAACTGACTGCCGCTGGCTACATTAAATCTGAATATTCAGTGCTGGGTTATGTTTGGGTACCAGCATTGACTATCTGGCCATGACCAGGCATGTGCTGGCCACTGGCATTTATGTATGTCCTGACTGAATATTGTCTGGGATCCACATAAAGGGGTTCCATCAAGTCCTCCAACACCTCCCCTTGTTCCAATCTCCCCAAAGCCCCTGTTCTGATCTCACCCAACTCAGCTCCCCTTGTTCCAATCCCCCCACCTGACTCAGAGCCCCCTGTTCTGTCCCCCCCCTGTTCCAGTCCCAACTAAGAATCCTCCTAATCCCCTCCATCCAACTGAGAACAGCAGCATTTACATGTGTGGATTACATACAGGATTTGCTCTGAGGAGGAAGGAGAGGAAGTAGTGCCACAGAAACCCGATGGTACTTCCCACCCGCAGCACACCATCATATCTGGTGCTACAAAAATATATTTAATTTATAGCACCGGTGTGTACCCAGCGATAATCGGGCAGAACCAAGCACTGCCCTGTTACCACCAGGTTAGCGCTGGAGCCCTTACCGCCACCTCAATGGGCAGCGGTAAGGGCTCCCCCAGAAATGGCCATGCAGCAAGTGCTTCTCTTGCCACATCGCCATTTCTTTAAAAAAAGAATGACCTACCTTTTAGCAACTGTGGAAAAGGGGGGCCTCCGTGCATGTCAAAAACAGGCACCAACATCAGTGCAAGCCCCTTTTTGCCGCACCTTGGCATGGTGTTATAGAGCACCTTCATTTCTGTGCCTAACTGGCATTAGTTAGATGCAAGCATTTACTCCAGCGTTTTGCAGCTGTAAAACTTGTGCCCAAAGTAGATATGAAATGCGCACTGAAATTTCCTGTTTTTTTCTGCTTATCTTTCCTTGCCATCAATACTAAATGACACAGGAAATGTTTTTGATATTTTCCATATCATTTCAAGGAAATGCACATCCCTAAGAGAACTCCCCTATTGGCTAATGATATCAGTTGCACATAAAACATCATCTGCTTCAGATTCTAGGGGAAAGGGGTTATTTTAACCAATAGCCGCTAAACATTTCTAGAAGTCACACCGAGATCTGCAAAAAACCAGGGCTGTGGAGTTGGTACATCAAACCTTCGACACAAACTCCTCTATTTTTCTACTGTCCAACTCCGATTCCGACTGATATTAGTATTTAAAATTATTTGTACTTTATCTAAAGTACTGGTAAATACAACTTATATTACTGCTTTCAAAATCTGCACCCTGGTTCATAAAATCATCTATGGCGAAGCCCCGGGATACATGACAGATCTCATAGACCTACCAACCAGAAATACAACAGGATCCGAAGCCCCGGGATACATGACAGACCTCATAGACCTACCAACCAGAAACACAACAGGATCAACACGAACATTCCTAAATCTCCATTACCCAAGCTACAAAGGACTCAAATACAAATCAACTTATGCATCCAGCTTTTCCTACATAAGCACACAACTAAGGAAAGCATTACCAAAAGCCGTGAAAACAACATATGATCACCTAAACTTCCGGAAATCATTAAAAACCAACCTCTTCAAAAAGGCATACCCCACCGACCCAACTTAAATGCCTGTACCTTGCAACACAACGAAACCAAAGCTCATAATGGACATATAAGAATTTTTCCCCTCTACGATTCTCTTCCTTTCTACGATTCCCTAATGTGTCTGTTACACATGAACCTTATTCTACCACAACATTACTGTATTTGTTCATACCGGAATTGGCGAACGCCTTTACAGTACTATGTAAGCCACATTGAACCTGCAAATAGGTGGGAAAATGTGGGATACAAATGTAACAAATAAAATAAATAAATATTATCGTCCTGGTTCTAACGTATATTTATGATTACTATAGATCCAGGACAAAAAATATATATATATATAATGATAAATTTATCATATATTGTAATGTAAGTTTTTTTATTTTGAAACTGGAGTTGGAGTCGGTACATTTTTATCGCCTCTGACTCCAACTCTGAATCCACCCAAGTTGCTTCTGACTCCACAGCCCTGCTAAACGCCTCAGTTTTTTTTTTTATAAGTACATCACCATAGTTTTCACTGTAACATTTGTTTATCAAAGAAATGTTTACAGTGTTGTACTTTGGTTAAGAATTGGTAGTTATCTACCTATACTTGACTTTTATATTAAATAGTTTGGAGACGATATTCAGACCGTGGGAAGTATCCGGGCTGCCTCCTATGGTGAGCGCTGAGCCCGGATATTCAATGCCGGGCAGTTTCCAGTGACTGGAATTGAATATCTGGTTTATTTTTGGCCGGTTCCAACTTAACTGGCCAAGCCAATATTCAGTGTTGGCCAATTAAGTTGGAACCAGCCAAAGATATTCTATGTATTCATGAGGCCAAACATGACTGCCAAACTCAAGCTGAAAATCAGCGGATAACCAGTTTTATCACACAATATAACCGGCTAGCCACTAGCCGCTAACTTCAAATTTTCAGCGGGTCATGGCCGGTTTGTATTTAAGTGTATTGTGTTAAATTTTATGGATGTGATTTTCTGTAAACCCCTTCAAATGGGCAGTATTGGTTGTAAAGTGGTATATACATTTTAAATAAAGATAAAGAAGTAACATACACTTATGGAATCACAAATATATCCTTGGGCACATGTTTGACATTTGTATTTCTTGACTTCTTTGAGGCAAACTGGGTATATATAACCCATGAGTAATCAGGTAAGGAATCATGGGAAGCCTAGTAAATGAGTCATTACAATTCTAGATACTCATTATTATCGGAGACATCCTTTCAAAAGTCTTCACTAGATGACATACACCTCCTTCCACCCACACCAGTACCATCATCACAGCAGAACAACAGGTGTGGATGATTCACTTCACTATTTCAGATGAACAGAAGATAGTCATGGAAAAAATACAACATGCAGGAGGACAGGTTTTTCTAGTCTACACATGTGCTCTGTGTTTTCAGTCCCTTATTTATTTGAAAGGAAATAAATGGTGGGAAAGCAAACAGGGCTGCTATGGAGACTGTGTGCAGGCAGTGGGTCAGACTTTCTGAATGTAAGGTTAGACACCCTTCAAATTTACCCAGGGATGCCCATAACATGGCTGAGATACCCCTCAGCTGGGAATGCCCTACACCAGTCCATTTTTTTTTTTGGGGGGGGGGTATCATAGGGCAGTGTTTCCCAAGTCCAGTACTGGATTACCCCTTGCCAGTCAAGTTTTCAGGATATCCACAATGAATATGCATGAACTTTATTTGTATACACCGCCGCTATTATATGCAAATCTCTTTCATGCATATTCATTGTGGATATCCTGAAAACCTGACTGGCAAGGGGAACTCCAGGATTGGACTTGGGAAACAGTGTCATAGGGCCTCTCTTACTAAACCATGTGGCAAATGAGAGGAAGCCCATTGAATTCCTATGAGTTTCCTCTCATTTGCCACGCCGGGAATCACTAGTGCGATTTAATAAAACAGACCTATAGTTATGATGGTTCCACAAGGGGTTGGCAAGGTAGCGCCAGGTGTGAGGTGCCCGGTGACAACTGCAGGTGAGATTCCTTTGTTGATTGGTACAAGAGGAAGATGTGCACCAATTAATGAAAACACAATTTTTTCCTATGACATGCATTTTGGGTTTGGGACCCTGAGCTAAGGGGTGGTCTTGATGTGCTTAGTGAAGGTTTTACCTGATTGGTGGTCGGTAATAATATAGGAATGTAAGCGTTGCTATACTTGGACAGACCGAAGGCTCATCAAGCCCAGTATCCTGTCTCTAACAGAGGCCAATTCAGGTCACAAGTACCTGGCAAGATTCCAAATCAGTAAAACATATTTTATTCTGCTTATCTTAGAAATAAGCAGTGGATGTTCCCAAGTCCATCTTAATAAAGGCTTATTTATTTTAGGAAATTATCCAAACCTTTTGGAAACCTTGCTAAGCTAACTGCTTTTACTATATTCTCTGACGACGAATTCCAGAATTTAATTACTTGTTGAGTGAAGAAGTATTTTCTCCTGTTTGTTTTAAATTTACTATTTAGTAGCTTCATTGTGTGCCCCCTAATCCTAGTATTTTTTAAAAGAGTAAACAAGCAACTAACCTCTACCTGTTCCACTCCACTCAGAGTATTTTATAGACCTTTATCATATCTCCCCTCAGCTGTCTCTTCTCCAAGCTGAAGAGCCCTAGCTGCTTTAGCCTTTCTTCATAGGGATGTCATCTTATTCCTTTTATCATTTTGACTGGTGGAGCATATAGTACATAAGAACAAAAGAGTTGCCCTGCTGAGTCAGACCAAAGGTCCATCTAACCCAGTATCATGTTTCGAACAGTGTTCAGTTCATCTAGAAATACCTGGTGGGAGTCTCAAAAAGCAGAAAGATTCCATGCTATTTACTCAAAGAGATAAGCAGTGGATTTTTCCAGGTCTATCTTAATAACAGTTTATGGACTTTTCCTCCAGGGATTTGTATAACTTCTCCTGCCCCACTAGTGCCCACTTCAAAATGGTGCCAATCTTAAATCAGCTAGTGTCATTTTGAACTATAGAATTAGCAGGGTTTCTTCAAAATGTAGACTCATTTTCATATTTACCTATCAGCAAATTAAGGGGTCCTTTTACTATGCTATGGTAAAAGTGTCCTGTAGTAGTATGGGTGCATGTTTTGGCACGCGCTGGGCCATTTTTACTGTGTCCGGGGAAAAGGGTATTTTTTAAATTGGGCCTGGAATTGGGCGTGCGCTTATTTACGGCCTGAGCCCTTACCGCAGAAACTGTTCGGCATGCACCAACTGACGATTACTGCCGGAAACGCCACATATGGTAGAAAATAAAAAATAATTTCTGCCCCCAGAAAAAGTGCACGCCAAAATCGAAATTATTGCCAGGGGGCACGCTAGCCTCGCGGTAGTCTCATTTTGGCACAGGCTGCACGCGCATAGGCCTTACCGCAGTTTAGTAAAAAGGCCCCTGTGTTCTTTCACTGTACTTACCAGAAGTTCCTAGGGAGAAGTGTATGTTCATAAGAAGTGGGGGGTTTAAAATTTGTTTTGATTTAACCGGCAGGATTTTCCATTTTGTTCTGTTCTTAGTATGCTATTTCTTGACACTAACAACTGGCCCACCAGTCCTCCTATTGACAAACCCTCCCACCCCCTTTACAAAGCTGTGCCAGTGTTTGTCGGTGCAGTAATGCTGACACAGCCCAATCAAAGTGAGTGGGCTGTGTCGACATTATTGCGTAGCTTAGCAAAACATCTTCCACCCCTCCTTAGAGTCCCCCTGGACCTCCCTCAATCCTTCAATTTACCCAGTTGTATGTGGTAAATTAAGGATTAGAGAGATTAAGGAGGTGAGGAGATATTTTGTTAAATTGGGACATTTCCTCTTACTGTTCTGGTGTGTTTTGTAAGCAGGGAGTAGGTTTTTTTTTTATGAATAAAGCAAATGAAAAACAAAGGAAATTACATTTATCTTTTGCTTCAGTCACAAGATAAATGGAAACGAAATATGCCACATGGTGGCATTTCCAGTTTCATTTCAAATGAAAGCTTATCCCTAGATTTCCAGTTTCATTTCAAATGAAAGCATATCCCTAGATGTTATTTCATGAAACTAAATGGACACATTTACAGACAAATCTAAATTATAAGAATCTGGAGGAATAGTATAATGATTATGATTATTATAATGATTATTGCTGGTGTTGCACTGTTCCATTTTTTTAAATAAAAAAACAACAATATAAAAAAATAAATAAATAAAAAGGTAACATTAGGTACTCTATGTGCCATACAAATAAACTGTTTGATATCTATAGAATAATGAACACACAAACCTTGAGGCCATCAAACACCAAGGCTTGTTCATCTGAGCCAAGCTCCTGATCCGGCTGACAACTGGTTCTGGCCCAGCCAACTCTCATGTCTCCTGCAGTAATGGCTTCAAATTCAAAATACCACTTCCCAGTCTTTACTGCATAGGTCTTTTCAGTACGGAAGATCCGGAATCTTTCTATTATTACGCAGCACTCATCAGAGGGTGTGGCTGTGAAATTGAGGAAACAAGAGAAGTAATGTCATGATGTTCTAGAAGCAACAAAGAACATCCTTGCTCAAAGAAAACATTTTTAAAGGAAGCTTGGGGTCCTAGTTCATCTCCAGCTATTTTATGTTTTGTTCATCCATGCTCAATTAAATATAAACTGGTCAATATTCAGGTCAGCAGAAGTCAGCATTTCTTTAAAAGCTGACCACTGCTAGCCAGTGGCATCGCTATTAAGGGAGCCTCAGAGGCCTTAGCCCCATCACTTTGGGTTTAGGTCCCCTCTACAATTGTGGCACCAAATTTGCAGCTGCAGCTTGCGGCTTGTGTGAGCAACAGGAAGTGGGGTGCTCCAACCGCCGATGCCGGCACTTCCGCACATGTTCGGCTCATGCAACTGAACTGAGCATGCACAGAAGTGTTGGCATCTGAGACTGGAGCAGACTGCTTGCTTCTTTGCACCTCAGGCAGCACGGCCCCGGGCTCTGTCAGAGAATGCCTTCAGCTGGCGGGGCTTGAGCATCCCCAACAGCAAAGGTATGATGTGGGGTGGGGTGGACTGAGAAGAAATGTTTGGGCCCCCTCAGTCTAGTTCTGCCCCCCCCCCCCCCCCAAAAAAAAAAAAAAAATCAAATTCTGACTACACCCCTGCCACCAGCTAATTTAGACCTGGATATTCAATGTTGAGCTCTATCAGGGGACCAAGTCTTTGGTGGAACCTGGACTTTATGCAGGTAGGGCTGATATTCAGTGCTGTAACCACATAGCCAACCATGCATAGTTGGGAGTGCCTTTTGTGCAGTCTTATATGCCCAGTTAGTTATTTGGGCATGGGCATTAAATATTGCAGGCAGCCACACAATCCCAGCTCCTCCCCAACTTTGGTCCCGGACCACACTGGCACTAAGCAGCGAGTGCTGCAGCAGTCAAAGCCAATAGTCAGTGGCACTGAAACGTTAAGTGCCACTGAATATCAGCTCCTGGGTCACCAAGCAATGATTTAACTGAGCAGAAGATTCTCCTACTGGTTTGAATATCACCCCCCCCCCCCCCCCCGTATCTTTTATTTTGTATCAATACATTTTTATTGAATATTTTTATATATAACAAAACAAGCCAGAACAGTAATGTATCTGCTCCAATAAGAAAAACAAGAGTCAATACCATCCCACCCCAAACACCTCCTCCCCATCCCGCCCAACTAATCAGTCCACCTCTTCCAAATGAATATTGGCCAGAACCCATATATGTTTTGGTGGCCACTAGCAGTCCGGTCAGGCCCATATATTTAATGTCGGTGACTATACATGGCCTAGCATTAAATACCAGGGGCCAATTTAGCCAGCAATGGTCAGCGTTTAAGAAAATGCTGACCGCTGCCAGCTGAATATTGACCAGCTACTCTCCAAAATGATAATTCTACACATTGAATGAATTTTCAAGATGAAGGTACAGTACATGCACCCCAAAGTTTTCTGGGTTAATTTATGTTCTGGAAACATCTTCACTCTGTCCAGGTAAAGACACACATGTACATGTTGTATGTCCAAAATTTTAGGGGCATATCAGGTGAGTAATTTTGGAAATGCCAATTCTATATGTAAAAAAGGGTTTTGCAAGCAGAAATTTATTTATCTACAAAATTTCTATTTTGCACAATCCCACATTTCTAGGTGGAAGAAGTACTTTTTGAAAAGTACCCTAAACATGACTAACAGGGGCTCAGTATAAGGAAAGAGTTATATTAATGCTCCACTTAAGCAGTCTAAACTTTTTCTTCTAAACAGTAGAGTAAGGCAAAAATGTATAACCTAGGAGAGGTACAAAAAAGATATAGTGGAATTAGAAAAGGTGCAGAGAAGGGCGACAAAATTGATAAAGGGGATGGGGCGACTTCCCTATGAAGAAAGGCTAAAGCGGCTAGGGCTCTTTAGCTTGGAGAAAAGGTGGCTGAGGGGAGATATGATAGAGGTCTATAAAATAATGAGTGGAGTTGAATGGGTAGATATGAAGCGTCTGTTTACACTTTCCAAAAATACTAGGACTAGGGGGCATGCGATGAAGCTACAATGTAGTAAATTTAAAATGAATCGGAGAAAAAGTTTCTTCACTCAACGTGTAATTAAACTCTGGAATTCGTTGCCATAGAATGTGGTAAAGGCGGTTAGCTTAGCAGAGTTTTAAAAAGGTTTGGCCGGCTTCCTAAAGGAACAGTCCATAGACCATTATTAAATGGACTTGGGGAAAAACCACTATTTCCGGGATAAGCAGTATAAAATGTTTTGTACTTTTTTGGGATGTTGCCAGGTATTTGTGACCTGGATTAGCCACTGTTGGAAACAGGATGCTAGGCTTGATGGACCTTTGGTCTTTCCCAGTATGGCAATACTTATGTACATGTTGCAAACATTATCTATACTCCTATGATTTTCTCACAGGTTTATCCGACTGTGTTCATAGATTGCATTGATGAGATCCCTTAGTATCAGAGGAAATATGTCAGTTTTCTCACATTGTTAAGTATCTTAATGTTACAATCTGTAGAGGTCTATTAATTAAACTGCCTATGAGCTATCACACAATGCACAGTAAAAATATTAAGCAGTTTAATAAAAGCAGCTTAGTATGAACACAGCATATTTGCTGCTTCCCGTGCTAAAATGCAAATTAGCTCTTTGACATTGTAATGTGGTTTGTATATGCAGTGTTAATAGTCTAGAAGAGTAATTATTTTTCTTGGGCTAAGCATCACATGCTAAAATGAGAAGGAGGGAAGATCATGCATTCTCACTGACGGTAATGTGTAGTTGTTACTAATAATGGTTATTTCTCAGCATTCTCCCTACTAAGCTGCAGAAACAAATGACATATTGCAGTATTCACAAATTACCATTCTCACCAGTAATGAATACCATGCAAAGTAACCATGTGTTAACAGCTGGTTTCAAGACAATTTATGGGTCAATATTCAAAAGCGTCTAATTGGGCAGGAGAGGCTCCTGCCTGTTAAACCTCACTGAACTGGTGGACCATGTATTGTACAGTCTCAATTATCCAACCTTCGCTAATCCGGCCATCTGGCATATCCGACAGACTCCCGGGTGATGTCATTGCATTAATTTTTATTAAACATCTTTGTTTTAGAACTATTTTTGAAAATCAGGAACTCTATACCTTTGTTTATGCTTTGTTTGAGGGGTTTATGCAGCGTTTTCCATATTAGCCGACTTTTCACTTATCCAACAATGGGTCGGCCCCGTTTACGTTGGATAATCGAGATTGTACTGTATATTCAGCAGCACTTAACTGGGTAGTACCACTGAATGTCTCTGTAACTGGCAATTTCCTATCCAGTTAGGTAAGAGGTGGTGCGAGGGAAAGCTTAGGTATTCAGTTTGCTAACCAGCTAAGAAAGCGCAAAAAGTTAGATCAGGAAAAAAAGCTGTCCTAACTTCATGCACTGAGTTAACTAGGCACCAGTCTGAATTTCAGCCGGTGTCCGGTTAACTTCAGGGTCAACGCACATATCTGGATATTCAATGCCAGGAGCTGCGCATGCCCTGGCATGAAATATCTGGGGTTAGGTCAGCCTGCTGCTGGGAGCAGCTTATAAGCTGCTTACTGCTGCAGGCTGAAAATTATACCCTTAATAAATAAAAAGCCCAATAAATCCTCTGGGCGACATTCAAAATGATTTAACTTGCCAATAACAGCCACTGACCAGTTAAATCACTATCTCAGCAGCAGTTAAGTGGTTATCACCGATGAAAATTAGCGGTTAGCACCTAAGTGAAAGTCGGCTATTTTGGGAGCATTCTCGGTCCGAGTCAGCACTTGGCCACTTAACCCTCCATTGCCTAAGTTACAAACTTAGCTTGTAAGTGCTCTAGAGAAAGGGAAGTACCTGAATGTAACTTACCTTGAACTACTGAAAAGGTGTGAGCTAAATATTGAGGGGCTCTTTTTCCAAGTTGCAGTAAAAAGTGGCCTTGGCGTAATCTTACACCAGTCTTCCCGGCGTGCTAAGGCTGTTTCTAGTGCAGTAGGAAAACGGCTGATTTTCCATTTTCCAATTTAATGGCCATGCACTAATGTTGAAGAAAGCAAAAGGGCAAGCAATCCACAAACTTCAAGATGGCGGTGTAGAAAAGCAGATCAAACACAGCAGTCTGAACTTTTAAAAAGCCTTTTATTCTGAAATAAAAACCAAACAAGCCCAACACTGGCCGTGTTTTGCCCATGTAAGGGTTGCGTCAGGGGCTAGAAGATACAGCACAGTCCAGAAGATGGTAGCCTGCAAATGTCACAGTAACAACAAGGGCTCATGCATTAATCCTGCATTAATCAGTTAGCACATTGCAATGCTGATACACTAATTGATTATTGCACAAATGCCCACTCTCCGCCTCCAAACATGCTCCCTTGGCAAGAAAAATATTTTTTAGCATGTGGGTAGCGCACATATTTGAAGCTTACCATAGGTAACCTCAGTGCGCCCCATGGTATTTCATTTTAAGCTGCAGTAAGCACATATTAGTGTTTACCACAGCTTAGTAAAAGGACTGCTAAATAAATAAAATAAACAATTCCTCCATTTTTCTACAGAACAAATAGAGTATGAACAGTGAAAGTACAAGTGTGCAACCTTATCCTGGAGAGACCACTTTTAAGAAGGGACAGGGTACACTCATAGCAAAATTTCTGTGTGCATATGTAATAGTGAAGGGTCTTATTTCCCTCCAAATAAGAACATAAGAATAGCCATACTGGGTCAGACCAATGGTCCATCTAGTCTAGTATCCTGTTTCCAACAGTGGCCAATCCAGGTCACAAGTACCTGGCAGAAACCCAATTAGTAGCAACATTCCATCCTACCAATTCCAGGGCAAGCAGTGGCTTCCCTC
This sequence comes from Microcaecilia unicolor, assembly GCF_901765095.1. Taxonomy (NCBI): domain Eukaryota; kingdom Metazoa; phylum Chordata; class Amphibia; order Gymnophiona; family Siphonopidae; genus Microcaecilia; species Microcaecilia unicolor. The sequence continues at coordinate 139,259,774 of NC_044033.1, forward strand.
ATGTCCATCTGAACAACAGACTATGGACTTTTTCTCCAGGAACTTATCCAAACCTTTTTTTAAATCCAGATATGCTAACTGCTGTTACCACATCCTCCGATATTGAGTTCCAGAGTTTAAGTATTCTTTGAGTGAAAAAATATTTCCTCCTATTTGATTTAAAAGTATTTCCATCTGGTTTCATTGAGTGTCCCCTGGTCTTTGTACTTTTTGAAAGAATGAAAAATTGATTTACTTCTACATGTTCTACACCACTCAGGATTTTGTAGACCTCAATCATATCCCCCCTCAGCTGTCTATTTTCCAAACTGAACAGCCCTAACCTCTTTAGCCTTTCCTCTCTCAATCTCCGACCCCACCCACCATTATTACAACACATAAAACAAGTTTAAATGACTTCTTCATGCACAAAACACATACTTTCACCAAATACAGAAAAAAGGTTCACAACTGATAAATATAAATATGAAGACAAAAAAAGGAGTTAAACTTGGCAAGTATTGCAACACTGCAGAAATAAAACATAAATTAATTTCCTTTTGTATTGAACACAATACAAAAACATATGTGATGCATATATCCCAAAGCTAACATATTCTAGGTAATCAATTCAACATAAAACACTTTTTTCTTCCTTTGCTGTCCGGACATTCTATTTTTCCATCATGTTGGTCCCATTTTTTCTTTTCTGCTTTCCTGTTTATCTTCTGTTAATTCTGTTTCAGTGGCTGCTGTCCATTTGTTTGTATTTTTTCTTCCTCTCCTCCTGTCTTGTTCTATTCCTTCACTACCTTTGTCTCTGACATATTGATATTTCCCTTTCAGCTCTTTCCTCCCATTTTCTTTTCTGCCCCTTTGTCCACATATATTACATCTTTTTCTCACTCTGCTCCTTTCTTTTTACTACTTAGCTACCTATCACCTTTTCCTCTTTTTCTCATACTCTAGCTCTCTCATTTCCCATCTCATTCATCCCCCAGCCTCCTATTCTCTTCCACCTTTCATCCACTCTCCATGACCACATTTCTACCCCCTGTACTCACTATTCTCCTCTCACTCATCAACACTACACTCCCCCCATGGCTTCTCCCACATAGTTCCACTATTTCCAGCATCTCTTCTCCCTCCCCCTGCCTCCACTCTTATAGCCCAGCATCCCCTCTCTCTATTCCTCCCACCCTTATAGCCTGACATCTCATTGTCCTTTCCTTCTCCATCCCCCAGCATTTTCCCATCCCATCTCTCTTCCCGCCTGCCCCCATTGTCTAAGATCTTTCCTTCTCTCTCCAACTACCATGGTCCAGCATCTCTCACTCTGTCTCTCTCTTCCCTCCCTCCTTTCCAATTTCTAGCATCTCTCCCTCCTCCCTTCTGCCTCAGGTCCAACATCTCTCCCTCTTTCTTCCATCACATTGTCCACCATCTGTCTCTCCCTCTTCTCTGCCCCAGGCCTGTTACCTCTTTCTCTAGTCTTCTCCCCCAACCCAGGTCCTGCATTTTCCCCTCTCTCTCAATCCCTGTCCTCCCAGTCTACGTTAAAACATATTTTTCTTCACAACAGTTGCTGGCATAACAGTAATTCTGATACACTGCCTGTGGCCAGCCCCAGAGCTTTCCCTTTCCCTCTTCTGCATTCCAGCCAGGCAGAAAAAAAGAAGTTGTATAAGAGGGGTCAGGACATGGCAGATAGAAAACTCCAGGGCTGGCCACAGGCAATGTATCAGAATCAAATTTCAAGTTTAATTTTATTTAATATACTGCACCAAAAGACCATGCCATCTGGGCAGTTCACAAATTTAAAAAGTCAGCAAATAAATGAAAGGAACTACAAACTCAATAGGAAAGAGGAATGGGAGATTAGAGAAAGCAATAATAGAGTCAACTTAAACATCAAAGTCTACAGTAGATCGTTTACACATGCTCCAACTCAGCCAGTAGTTATATTGGAGCCCTGTATGGGAGGAACCCAGCATGGAAATAATCATGAGTCCATCTCACACTGGAGGGTGTCTTGATTCGTGGAGCTTCAGTGTGCGGTGGAGCTGACGAATTACTATTTAAGGAAGGGCAATGCTGTGAAACTTGTCCTTGGTAGCCTGTATCTAAGAAGTCATTAACCCTCACCAAATGACCCGTTGGAGCTAAAGAGGGGTACCTGCTAAGAAACCTTGAAAGAGGAGCAAGATTAAAGCTTTTACTGTTAATCTTCTGAGCTGTGTAAAGCCGACCTGCAGGCAGGAGATTGAGGAGTCTCGCCACAACCAGACTTACAGGTAGGACACTGTCTGCCGTAGGACATTGTCTGCCCGTGGCTAGTAAAAGGTTTGGACAGTGAATGCTGGATCTAATTCTCCGTTGGCAATGGTGATGCAATGGAGAAGTTGATTATGAAGTGCCATCTGGTTGCAGGTCAGGCAAAGGGGTTTTGTATCAATGCAGAACCCAATAAGGAAAGACTAATTGGTCTTGTGACTTTATAAGATCAAAAATAATTACCATTATAGTCATGTGCTAAGGATTCCAAGACCATTGTTGCAGAATTCCATTTGTTCAATAAAGTTCAATTATTTTCTTTGACTCTCCCGGCTAGTGTGTGGTTCCTGCGTGTGTCCTGGAAGGACTCTGATGTGAATAGTGAACACCCAGTCTCCCAAACCCCAAGATTCGCTCACGGAGTTTACCTCCTGAGCATGAACCCGCTTCTGGGTGAGAGGAGCGGGTTACATAAGCTTGTGAAGAGAACTACTTTTTAAGGTAGAGCAGAGAAGGGGAGAGGGAGGAGGAATGGGAAGGAAAGGAAAGAAATACTGGCCTATGGGGGGCCCCTGCATTTGTGCAGTTCAGGCAGCTGCACTTCTGCCCTTCCCCTCAACACTGGCTTTGCTGACAGGAATAAAAATAGTTTAATGATTACAGTAGTGAGCTGACAACAGGAAAACCAGGTTCAAATCCCACTGCTGGTCCTAACGATTTTGGGCAAGGCACTTAGGGCTCAATTTTTGGGTTCGAAGCATCAATTCTATAATAGCATTATTGCATGTAGCTGCTATTATAAAATACTAACACATCTGAAGTTTGTTACCTAACTCTAGGGGCAAGCACGTAATGTCATGTTAATGGCTGGTGTAAATTTTTGCACTCAAATACTTGCAGTTACAAACCTGACAGTATTCTAACTTATCGCCTAATTGCTTGGCCTACCCCTGACCTGACTTTGTCACTCCCACATCCATGCCCCCCTTGTTGTTGTGTGCCATTGAAATTAGACACTAAAGCCCTGATGATCAAAAGCCCTGTGTTGTTCCAAACAGCATTCTATAAATAGCGCTGGAATAGCGCAGGGTTTTTCCTCCCCTATGATAAGAAATAATAGCATGCAAATTTAAACACGCTATTATCTCTGATCATCGGATAAAAGTGCAGGAGGATTGTGCCTCAGCATGCACTGAGGCACAATCCTCCCGCACTTGTTTGACAGATCCGGGCTGTCAAATGCTCAGACCTGTCAAACACAGGGGCTGGAGGGCCTTGGAATGAGAAGGAACATTCCCAGACTAAATAAACCTGCTTTTAAAACGTTTGGTACTTCAGTACTATTGTTCTGAGAGATAGCAAGTCTGTAGACACTTTTACATTATGAAATATACACACAAATGAGTGTTACCATGATCTTGATCTGGAGCTTCCAGGATGTAACCATAGCCAAGAAGTGTGCGGACTGCCTCCCGCAAGCTATCCTTGTTGGACTTCTTGGTTCGATCATCAAGCAGGGCATATGGAACAAGGCGAGGGTTTCTACGATTCTTGACGTCCTGTATCATAGGAGAAAGAATATATTAATTTAACTGTTATTAATGTTCCTAGACATCCATTCATATGAACATATTTAGTAGTTACCTAATTTCTGAGAAACAAACATCATAGGCTAAATTTTCAAAAGCTTAGATAGGTCATAGAAGCATGGAAAAAGGATATGCATAGTCAAGTTTCAGCCTTCCCGTGGACCTGCAAGCCAATTTTCAAAAGAAAACTCTCTGTGTAGTGCAAAGTACGTAGGTTAAAGTCACAAAAAGCAGGTATGAGTATTTCAAAATAAAATTCTCACGCATGTTTTTTCAGTACTATCTTGGCCCAGCTCCCAACACAAACTCTTTTCCTTGAAGAAAACACAAGCTAATTTTTAAAAGGGGACGGTGGAGCTGAGATGTTGGGCATCATTTGGAAGAAACAGAAGGATGGTTTGAAGAGCAGAGTGCAGCAATAGTGGCCTACAATATGAAGTGTCTAACTTAGAGACAGCAAATACAGTGCAATTTCAATTATCCGATGTAAATGGGAATGGCCTGTTGTCGGATAAGTGAAAAGTTGGATAATATGGAAAACACTGCATAAGCCGCTCAAATAATGAATAAACAAAAGCATACGTTCCCGATTTTCAAAAATTGTTCTAAAACAAAGATGTTTAATAGAAATAAATGTGATGATGTCAGCAGGGGGTCTGTCAGATGGTCGGATTAACGAAGGTTGGCTAATTGAGAATGTATTGTAGTATATAACTGACACATAGGAGCCAACTTCTCGAAATGCCTAGGGGTGCTAAACCCCATGGAAATCCCCCCCCCCCCCCATGCACAGGCAAAGAATTTGCTCGATATTGGGGGTGCTCAAGAATCCACAGCACCTACAGAGCTGGCTCCTATGCGTTGGAGGATTCTGAAGAAAGAGCTCACTGAAATAACCCAAGATTAAGGGAGGTCTCTGACTCTAGTGAATATGAAGACTTCTTTGAGGTAGGTACTAAGTTATCCAAACCAATCTTTAGGCAGGAAATAGTCCAGCTGGGAGGCATGAATTAAATTGGAAAACACGCATACAGCACTCAGAGTCCTGCAGTTTAATAGGACACATGATAGTGTGCTGCCAAGCTGTACCATAAAGGAATAAATAGCAGCACAGGTCAGGCTGATGGTTCACCTAATCTGGGACACCCGAACAGTTGGGGCAAGAGCATTGGATATTGATTGTTCCCCTTTAGCCTGACATTCATCATTACCGCAAAACTTTCAAAAGGCAATTCTGTAACTGAGCTTGTGCAGTTAAGTGTGTAATTGCACTACACACTATTCTATAAGGGCGAGCATAAGAGCTATAGCAGTGATGGCGAACCTATGGCACGCGTGCCAGAGAGGGCACGCAGAGCACTGGACCACCAGGGATGGCAAAACGTTCTGGAGGGGGATGGGTGTCCGTGCACTTGAGCGCCTACCTTATGGGGGGGGTAGTCTGCTTGCACTACTATACAGTGCAGGCAGACTGCTGCCCATATTGACAGGTCCAGACCTGCTGTAAAATTTTGCACATTAAAGGTAGGCACTCCGTGCACAGAACTGTCTGTGCATTACTTGGAATGCTCATTTTTATACTAATGAGCTCCTTGTAATGTATTTGCACAGTGTTTTCAGCAGCTGCTAACGACACACGTTAGAACTATTTAAAACCCCTTTGTGTATTACTCAGTAAATAATGTTTCTTTAGACTGGTAACAACCAGTCTAAAGCAAATGTTAACAGCACGGTAAGCTTTGCGCATTGGGCCCTCAGACTTACAAAGTTACATGGAGGGGCATAATCGAATGGGGCCAGCCATCTCTAAGGATTGCACTGCGAAGGGGCGGGGCTGACCATATTTTCGAAACAAGATGGGAGGCCATCTTTCGTTTCGATAATACGGTCGGGGTCGGCCAAATCCCTTAGAGATCACCGGCGTTAGAGATCGCCGGCATTGGTTTTCTCCGATAATGGAAACTAATGCCGGTCATCTCAAACCCCGCCAAATCCAAGCCATTTGGTCGTGGGAGGAGCCAGCATTCATAGTGCACTGGTCCCACTAACTGAATGGAAAAAGCTCTTCCCTTACTAATCTGGAAAGGAACGGGCATGCATGAAGGAAATTGCATGCAAATGAGCTGCTCACTGTTAACTCATTTGCACACGATTTCCTTCCTAAGGAGGGTGCCCAAACTGCCCAGATGACCACCGGAGGGAATCGGGGATGACCTCCCCTGACTTCCTCATTGGTGATTAACCACCTCCCACCCTGAAACAAACAACTTTTCAAACTTTGTTTGTTTTTTTTAGAGTATGTCCTTTGCTATGCCTCTGTCCCTGTGATGGCAGTTGAAGATGTCCTTTGCTGCAACAGCAGTTGAGAATGTCCAAAATGCCTCCAATGCCCTTTTTATTTATTTATTGCATTTGTATCCCACATTTTCCCACCTCTTTGCAGGCTCAATGTGGATTGTGGATCACAAGTAGCAGCAGTGAGATTTGAACCAGCCACCTCTGGATTGCCAGACCAGTGCTCTAACCACTAGGCCAGTCTGCCACTCTGCCGCTTCACTTCCTTGAAATTTGGTTGTCCCTGTAGGGGGGCAGTTCAGGATGTCCAAAATGTTTGAAAGAAGGACGTCCATGCCTTCGTTATGCCTCTGCTGACACACACATACCTCCCCCGCCCAGGGACCTACATACTGCCCCACACACACAGTGATGGCCAAATTTCAAGGAAGTGGAATGGAGTGGAGGAGTGACAGACTGGCCTAGTGGTTACAGCACTGGTCTGGCAATCTAGAGGTGGTTAGTTCAAATCCCAGTACTGCTACTTGTGATCCACATTCCAAATAAATAAATAAAGAGGGTGTTGGAGGCATTTTGGACATTCTCAACTGCAGTTGCAGGGAAGGACATCTTCAACTGCCATCACAGAGGCATAGGGAAGGACATAGTCTAAAAAAAAAAAAAAAGTTTGTAAAGTTGTTTTTTTCGGGGTGGGAGGTGGTTAATCACCACTGGGGAAGTCAGGGGAGGTCATCCCTGATTCCCTCCGGTGGTCATCTGGGCAGTTCGGCACTTTTGTGGGGCTTGGACCTAAAAAAAAAGGGATCAAATAAAGTGGACCAAATTCTCGTCAGGCCGGCTTTCTTTCTTCCATTATCAGCTGAAGCCAGCCATCTTGTAAGCACGCCCACGTCCCACCTTCTGTACACTGCCGACACACCCCCTTGAAGTTTGGCCACTTCCGCGACAGAACGCCGGCGAGAGTGTCAAAAAATTGGCTTTCGATTATACCAATTTGGGCGGCTTTAGGAGATGGGCGGCCATCTCCTTCTCTTTCAAAAATGAGCTGGATAGTAACTTACAAAACTTTGTAAGTCTAAGTGCTTTGAAAATATGCCTCTAAATATATTAAAAGGCCTATTTACTGAACTATGTTAAGAAGATAGCAAAGTACTTATGTGAAGAATTCAAAAACGCGTCTATTTTGTAAAGGCTCAGAACACTTTCCAGACAGAAAAAATTCCTAAGAGGACAAATAAGAGATTGTTAAGCAAGGAAAAAAATCTCTGTGATTGAAAGTGAATATTAGCAAAGACACCTCTTTAAGGGGGTCTTTTACTTGGGAGGGACGCCGATGTATTCCTATGGGCGTATTTAGCATTTAATGTGCTAAAAATACCAGCATGCCTAAGTAAAAGACCCCCTAACTCTTGAAAATAAGTTTACCAATCAAATATTTAACAAGTGTGTGTGGGGGGGGGGGGGGGGGGGGGGGGGTTGGGAAGAGCACAGGGCACTTTTTTTATACAGGTGCCAGCCAATGTTCAGTTAGCTATGCGGATGCTGGCTTGCCCTGCATAACTGCTAACTCCTTCCCAATTCAGCCTCCTATACTGTCCCTGGCCAGCCAATTTCACCCACAGCTATTTTGTGCCGATATTTAGCCAGACTGGCTGGTTAAGTGCTGCTGTCACTTACTTGCTGTATACCATATGTCCAGCCTTGCCTGATGCGGTCTCGGGCCCACACATTGTGAGCATTCTGTGCCAGTTTATCTACCATAGCTTCCTGCGAAGGAGTTAATTTAATAAAGTTCAGGTCCATGGGAGCAGGCTTGTATCCGCTTGATAACTGATAACTGTGTAAGAAAAAAAATTGTAGTTTTTCATTTCCAGTACGTTAATTATAGCTTTGTCATACTGGCAGTCGTCTCAAATAGTCTAGTCTAACAAAAGACTGCTTAAAGTGTCATGGAATTGATATGCTGCCTTTGTGTGGTACAACCAAAGTTGTTTACATTTATTATATCCAGGTACTTTCTCTGTCTCTATAGGTTAGGATCTCTTTTGTCAGAGTTCCTTTAGAAAATGCCACTTCTCTTTCTACTTATTGTTACCAGCTAGCCATTATTCCTCAAGTAGAGAATTCCTTTAGCTAGGACAGGCAGTTCACAGTCTAAGTAGCTCAATACAACTCAAGTGACATTTTAAAATGAAGCAAAATATTTTCAAAACTTATCTTTTTTTTTTTTTTACTCTGTTTCACTTTAAATTCACAGTGCATTATTTGCCAAAACCAAATTGGAAAGAAACAAACAAATTGGATAATAAGTCGAACTAAATAAAATTGCACACTTTTTATGAGAAACAGAGTGGGGGAGGGGAGATCCACAGAAATCATTGCTGAGCAAAATAACATGACAGAAATAGACTTTTTCTTCATAATTTAATAATGGAGAGGTGAGTAGCTCATTTTCTTAGCTATTACTTGGAGTGAAGAAGAAAGGGATATGATCCAATTGGAATACTACCTATGATCAGTCCTTTTTCACTTTCTATATCATTAAAATATAGGTTTCAAGTCATATCATTAGAAAATAGACAGTATATGAGAACTCAATTTTTATTCACACAAGGCTGTGATACATTTGTTCCCCTTCTAGGGAAATTAAGCATAAGAATGTTTTACTGTCCGTTGATATTGTTTCATTTTATGTGAACTGTGTAAATAAAGCATTGTTACACTGAACATTTGAGGGCGGTCCAGTAACAGAGACTAGGCGGGGCTGAGACCTAGACGTTTACCCAGATTCTATATAGCGCACCTAGAGATCTGCACCAAAATCAGCGCAAATTTTATAACTATTACTACTACTACTACTTATCATTTCTACAGCGCTACTAGACTTACACAGCGCTGTACACTTGAACATGAAGAGACAGTCCCTGCTCGACAGAACTTACAATCTAATTAGGACAGATAAACTGGACAAATAAGAGATAAGGGAATTACCAAGGTGGGGATGGTAAAATAAGGGTACTGAACAAGTGAGTAAGGGTGAGGAGTTAAAAGCAGCATCAGAAAGGTGGGCTTTTAGCCTAGATTTGAAGACGGCCTGAGATGGAGCTTGACGTACTGGCTCAGGAAGCCTATTCTAGGCATATGGTGCAGCATACATAGGCGCCGATTCCATGGGTGCTTTGGGTGCTCGAGCACCCCCAATATTTTCCCAGCCGTCAGTCATCCGAAGTTCCGGTTCCTACGTCCCCAGCCCGACCTACCCGCCCTCTTCTCCCTCAACAGCCCTCCTTGCTTTCCTGCCGCCCAGCCCTTCTCTCTCAACGTCCCACCCTTGCGGAAACAGGAAATGAGGGCTTGACGCTGAGAGAGAAGGGGAGCTTCTTTTGCAGTCACGACTTCAGTCTGGTAAAATTAATTTTAAGCGCTAGCTGGGCATTCTAAAATTTAGGCGCATAGTTACAGAATATGGCCAAGTGCGTGTAAATCTACATACCGGGATTTACACCACATTTTCATTGGTGTAAATGGATGCGCGTCATTTTAGGCACTGATTTTTTAGTTGCCATATATAGAATCTCCCACTTAGTGACAATTTTCAGACCGCTAACTGGACATGGACGTTTCTGATTTTCGGCGATTTTCGAAACCAAAGATGTCCAAGTAAAAAACGTCCAAATGCAAGCCATTTGGTCATAGGAGGAGCCAGCATTTGTAGTGTGCTGGTCCCCATGACATGCCAGGACACCAACCGGGCACCCTAGGGGCACAGCATAAATTGCTCCAAGGTACATAGCTCCCTTACCTTGTGCTCTGAGCCCCCCCAAAACCCACTACCCCCAACTGTACACTCAGTGGCGTAGCTAGGGTAGTTGACACCCGGGAACGGTCATTTTTTAACACCCCCCTCCAAAATCCAGTACTAGGCATACCGAGAATACAAAACACTCAGGATCTCTAGAACAATTTTACCATACCATAAGCAGTAATTTCTACGAGTCACATAAGGAAAAGGAAAGCATCTTAAACACTACAGTGAGCACTAGAACATCAATTCACCTATTGTAAAACGTAACCAGACAGAATAGTACAGATCGTCGATCCTGCACAATCAATGCCAACTGAAAGCCGTGTCTTTTTCACAAATACAGATAAACCCTAAACCACTATAGAATAAGTAATCAAACTTTCTATTTAGACAAAAATTAACCTGAACCCCCAAGAGGCCAGACTGAGCATACAATGCAACACCACAGAAACAGAAAATAAAATAATACCATTTTATTGGACTAATACATTTAGCTTTCAGAGGCCAAATCCTCCTTCCTCAGATCAGAATAGTGCTTTTACAATATCCTATCCTGACCTGAGGAAGGGGGTTTTGTTCTCCGAAAGTTAGTCAAAATATATTAAAATTAGTCCAATAAAGATTACCTTATTTACATGTTCTATTTATAAACATTTATTAACACAGCTACAATACTATATCCTAAAGCAAAATAATAAAAATATATATTTACAGTTTGTTGTCTCTGGTTTCTGCTTTCCTCATCTTCTTTTCACTGTCTTCCTTCCATCCAGCATCTGCCTTCTCTCTCTCTCCCTGCCATCCAGTGTCTGCCCTCTCTCTCCTGTCCCCTCCATCCAAAGTCTGCCCTCTCTCCCTGCCCCTTCCATCTAGGATCTGCCCTCTCTCCATGTGCATCTCCTTCCTTTGTCTTTCCTTCCCTCCATCCTTGTCCAACATTTCTCCTCTCTTCCATCCATGTGCATTTCCTTCCTGACTTTCCTCCCCTCCATCCATCCATGTCCAACAACTCTCCATTCTCCCCTGCTCAGAGCTGGCATTAGGGTTAAGGCTCCCTCTGTCCCCCTCCTCCAAGCTAGGCAGCTCAGGTTGCCACCATCAGTCCTGGGGGTTCAGTGGACCCCTGGACCCCTCAATGGCTGAGACCCTGGTGACATCATGCCTCCCCAAGCCCTAACATCTCCATGGACACACTGACACAGAAGGGCTGGAGGACCAGCAGACCTCCAGTCCTCTGACCCCCCCCCCCCCCCCGACACAAGGCATAGGGGGGTTGAGATCTGGTGGACCTCTAGCCCCCCCTAACCCCCCGACACAAAAAATACCTTCCTGGTGGCATAGTGAGCAACATAACTCCACCCATCCCGGTGATCTAGTGGCCCTTTACCCCCCCTCCCCGCACCATGTGATGATGAGGAAGGAGTAGCACTCCCTCCTCCTTCCAGCGCAGTCTCAAAAATGGTGCACTGTCCTTATATGATAAGGAAGCCCTGCCCAAAGTTTCCCAGGATGCACTGGGCAGGGCAGGTTGCTGCCATTTTGGAGGTGGTGCTGGAAGGAGGAGGGAGTGGAACTCCCTCCTCATCATTACAAAGTACAGGGAGGGGGTGATAGGGCTGCTAGACCACCAGGGTGGGTGGGGGTACATTGCCCACTGGGCCACCAGGGAGGGTTTTTTTGTGTTGGGGGTTAGGGGGGCTAGAGGTCCACTGGACCTCAGCTCCACTGTGCCCTTGAGTCAGGGGGCCTGAGGTCCGCTGGACCTCCAGCCTCCCCATGTCTCAGGTGGAGGGAGAAGGCCACTGGTCTGTCTGGGAGGCCTAGGGGGGCTGAAGGTCCACTGGACTGCCAGCCCTTTGCATGCGGGGGGAGGGGGGAGACCTCCTGTTTGACATGTCTGGGCTTCTTTTTGACAACCCAGACCTGTCAAACAACTTCTGAAGGATTCCTCCTGCAGAAGTACCCCATGATCAAAACTAAAAGCGCACATGAATTTGCATGCTATTAGTTTTGATCATGAGGGCTTTAATCCTCCACGCTGTTCCGGCGCTAATTTTTCAGCGCTGTTAGGAATCTTCCAGTGCTGTTTGGAACAGCATGGGGGATTTGATCTTTGGGGCCTAAAAGATTAGAGGAATGACAACAGTGATGAATGGAGGTGGAAAGGCCTGAGAGGTGACTGAAGACTGAGGACATAGAGAACAAAATGTAGTGGAGGATGGACCTGTTATTATCCTTCTTCACCATCTTTTTTCATCTCTGGTCTCTTAATTTAATTTTGGTAATGCAATTGTACCATCTTATGTACATGAGCCGCCACTGAACTGGAGATAAAATAGAGGGGCATAATCGAATGTTGCCGGCCAAATAGATCACCGGCGATCTATGTTGGCTGCGGCGCTACATCTGGCTGAAACCGTATTATCGAAAAAGATGGCTGGCCATCTTTTTTTTCGATAATACAGTTTAGCCCGGCCAAATGCCTTGGATTTCGCCGGGTTTGAGATGGCCGGGTTAGTTTTTCAGCGATAATGGAAAAAAATGCCGGCCATCTCCAACCCGGTGAAATCCAAGGCATTTGGTCGTGGGAGGAGCCAGTATTTGTAGCGCACTGGTCCCTCTGACATGCCAGGACACCAGCTGGGCACCCTAGGGGTCAGTGCGCTGGACTTCAGAAAAACCTCCCACCTTACTTTGGGTGCTGAGCCCCCCAAACCCCCCCCCAAAAAAAACCACTACCCACAAATGTACAACACTACCAAAGCTCTTAGGGGTGAAGGGGGCAACTACATGTAACCCAACTGTATCTCTCCACACCAGACATCACCGCGGAGACCCAGGCAAAGGTATCGGCCTGCTTATCCGACATTGCTGCCTGGATGTCCAACCGCCACCTGAAACTGAACATGTCCAAGACCGAGCTTATCGTCTTTCCACCAAAACCCACTTCTCCTCTTCCTCCACTTTCTATCTCAGTTGATAACACCCTCATCCTCCCCGTCTCATCTGCCCGCAACCTCGGAGTCATCTTTGACTCCTCTCTTTCCTTCTCTGCGCATATCCAGCAGATAGCCAAAACCTGTCGCTTCTTCCTCTTTAACATCAGCAAAATTCGCCCTTTCCTCTCTGAACACACCACCCGAACTCTCGTCCACGCTCTCATTACCTCTCGCCTGGACTACTGCAACTTACTCCTCACCTGGACTACTGCAACTTACTCCTCACCGGCCTCCCACTTAGCCATCTATCCCCCCTTCAGTCTGTTCAGAACTCTGCTGCACGTCTCATATTCCGCCAGAACCGATATACTCATATCACCCCTCTCCTCAGGTCACTTCACTGGCTTCCGATCAGATACCGCATTCAATTCAAGCTTCTCCTTCTTACCTACAAATGCACTCAGTCTGCTGCCCCTCACTACCTCTCTACCCTCATCTCCCCTTACGTTCCCGCCCGTAACCTCCGTTCACAGGATAAATCCCTCCTCTCAGTACCCTTCTCCACCACCGCCAACTCCAGGCTCCGCTCATTCTGCCTCGCCTCACCCTATGCTTGGAACAACCTTCCTGAACCCTTACGCCAAGCCCCCTCCCTGCCCATCTTCAAGTCTTTGCTTAAAGCCCACCTCTTCAATGCTGCGTTCGGCACCTAACCCTTACCGTTCAGTGAATCCAGACTGCCCCAATTTGACTGCCCCGATCGGACCGACCGTTCACTTGTCTATTAGATTGTAAGCTCTTTGAGCAGGGACTGTCTCTCTTTGTTAAATTGTACAGCGCTGCGTAACCCTAGTAGCGCTCTAGAAATGTTAAGTAGTAGTAGTAGTAGTACATGTAGGTACAGTGGGTTTTGGAGGGCTTCCATTACCAGCACAAGTATTACAGGTAGGGGGGGATGGGCCTGGGTCCGCCTGCCTTAAGTGCACTGCGGTACCCACTAAATGTGCTCCAGGGACCTGCATACACGCAGGCCTCTAGGACTTGTTGCTGCTGTATAACCTTGGCACAGCCGTTGACACCTGAAGACTAATCTCTTTGAAAAAGTCCTTTATTTGAATAAGCACGTTTACTCACAGTTAACTGCAGATCAGAGGTTGTGCCCCACTAGCAAACAGTCTCCTTGGTACTGAGATTAGCAGTAGGTCAGAGCTGGCAGAATGGTATACAATGCCCTCTTTCAGCCACAATCATGGTAATAACGTTCTCTAATGTGGGTAACACATGAAAGGGATCTAAAACTGGCTTACAAAAATGGACTACCTCATGGACTACTGGAAACAAAACAGGGCACACTCTGACCCAGTTAGCAAGGGGGAAAAGCACCATGGGAGTAGAGCCCAGTACCCTACACCCACCACAAAGCATTGCTAATGTGACTCTGCAGGGCATCTAACAGAAAAGGTGTCACACTCACTCGAGCGCCACATCGCAACCAGGGAAAGGCTGTCGGAGGATACAACACATTCTACTGTCATGGAGGTGGGTACTTCATTTGAGGCTGGCATACAGGCTGGCAAAAAAGGTTTTTAGTTTTATTTTTTTAGTATGGGAGGGGGTTGGTGACCACTGGGGGAGTATGGGGAGGTCATCCCCCATTCTCTCCAGTGGTCATCTGGTCATTTGGTGCACCTTTTTGAGGCTTGGTCGCGAAAATAAAAGGACCAAGTAAACCCGGCGATATACTACTTATTGCCGTTCTTTTTTTTCCATTATCGCCGAAAGTCGGCCATCTGGTAGCCATGCCCATGCCTGCCAACACACCCCTTTGAACTTTGTCCGGCAACGCGACAGGAAAGCGGCGATGTTGCCAAAAAAGCGGCTTTCGATTATACAGATTTGGCCGCTTTTCCGAGATCGCCAGCCATCTCCCGATTTATGTCGGAAAATGGCCGGCGATTACTTTCGAAAATGAGCTGGACAGGCGCTCTGAGAAAACGCATCAAAAATGTGGCTGTCCAAGTATCCTTGAATTGTAGTTTGGTACACACCTCCTATAAGATGACCAAAAACCTTTTTTTGTTTGTTTCAACTGAAACCAAACCTGTAACCGAATTTTGTCGCTCAATTTTGTCCAAAACCAAAATCATAACTGAAATCATTCATCCCTAATCATAATTGTCCCCCCCCCCCCCCCCCCCAAGTCATGGCAGCCATTTTGAGATTGGAGCTGGCATGAATAGGCAATCACTCCTACCCTCTGAAGATATCTAAACATGTCCTCTAGTCTTACTTTTTTGGAAGTTTCACAGTTTTCACTTTTTCTTCAGCATGTTCGTCAGTGATTCCCACATGACAGCCTAAGGCCAAGAGTGTTCTAGAGCAAAAAAATACAAGAAAGGTAGAATTATTTTCTGTATCATTTCAGTAGCTGGTATTAGATACAATAACGGCATATGGGAAACAAGGACAATGATTCTCATTGCCTCTCTTCCTCTCTGTATTAGAATTATTGAGCCTAACTTGAAATTATCAGATCTATAGCAGGCAAAGAAAAAACGGTTATAGTTGTAGAGTTTTAGTTTCTATGTTCCTTTCCATTGAATCCATTTATTTTATTTTAATTTATTTAACTTTAGATACCATTTTTCTGGCAGTAATTTCAGATTTGGTGCGCGCCCATACCACCTGGATGTTTTATTTATTTCCACCCATGCGTGTTGTTTCTGGCGGTAATTGGCACGTGCTGAACAGTCACCGCACATGAGTCTTTACCACTAGATCAATGGGTGGCGTTAAGGGCTCAGGCCGGTTTTGGGTGTGTGCTGGTTTCAGTTTTACCACAGGCCCTTTTCCCGTCCCATTAAAAAAAGTCCTTTTTTTGCAGACCCAGTAAAAACTGGCCTGGCACGCTTAATACACGCACCTACACTACCACAGGCCACTTTTTGCCACTGCTTAGTAAAAGGACCCCTTTGTGCTTTTGCACTTATGGACACCTATTTTGTAGGCAGTATAGGCTTATGTACAAATTCTGTGCTAATCATGTAGCGCATGGAAATGTAGATGTGCTGGTTGGTGCAGGAATGCCCACTTTCTTCCCCAACTTGTACACACAAACCAGGACTTATAGCCACCAACTTCAAGAGAGTGCTGTGAAACTGTTTCACAGCACTCTCTTGAAGTTGGTGGCTATAAGTCCTGGTTTGTGTGTACAAGTTATTGAATGTTACCAGAGACATTGATATTGTGGATTCGTTTTCTGTTGGTGGACTTTCTTCCCCAGACATGCCCCCTCTGTGCTAAAAAAATAAAATACTTTTTAGAGTGTTGCTTGCATACTGAAATCAAACAATTTCTGCAGAATGCCTGAGCATGTGGTAAGCCATTTTAAGCTGCGGTAAGCATACGCTAACACTTACTACAGCTTAGTAAAAGGACTCCTATCAGCATTAGAATAGACGGTTTTCCAGAAGTTATCTTTTTATCCTATTTATATTCAGGTTTGTAATGTTTTATTCATCTCAGGGCTTTCTCCACCCAGTCCCATCGATCCTAGCTCTAAGCTCTCTTCAGTAGGTTGGCCAGTCTGCTTTTGGAAGACCCTTTGCCCCTTCTTCTACCCTATTGTTCAAGAGTGAACTATTTAGACCATTTGTTTTATGTTCCACATTTTGGTGACATCCTGAATGCTTCTATTGCCATCTGCCACCTACTTCCTCTAGTTTTAGTACACATCAGAATATTACATTTAAAATCTGCTCACTAACGCACAAGATAATTTATGGAGAAGCCCATGAATATATGCTCCATCTCATCGATCTACCTTCTACAAATGTGCTAATAACTGCAAGGACCTACCTCAGTCTACATTAGCCCAACTGCAGAAATGTTAAATACAAGACCCTTTTTGCTTCGTCCTTCCCCTACATCAGTCTAAAATTCTGGAATGTTCTGCCGAGACAACTAAAAGAACTAGTCGACCACCACCTGTTCAAAAAGTCTTTAAAAACATTCTTATTCGCCAAAGCTTATTCCACTGGCAACTCCTATGTTTAACCTCTCTCCCTTCCTGACTGTACATGGTTATCTGCCGGTTGCTTTGCCCCTATCTTTCACCCCTTGTTTTCTACTGTTCCATTCCCTGACTGTCTGAATCTGAAACTGAGTCATCTTTGCATTGTATTTTTTCCTCTTGAATTATTGTAAGCCACATTGCGCCTGCTCCTGTGGGAAAATGTGGGGTACAAATGCACCAAAATAAATAAATAAATATGATCTGAATGTCATACTTAGGATCCTTCTTTCTGCCACAGAAAGATGAAGATGGAGACCACTGTTACAGTGTAACTTTTTATTTCCATATATGAACCCAACTACCTATGGGGCCCTGTAACTAAAGGGTTGCTGCGTGGCAACCTGCAACTATCATCGGCCCAACGGAGGTGCTGGTGGAAGTTCCACCCCCAACATACGCCATTTCCAGTGCTATCTGAAATACTGAAAAAATATTTCCGCAGGCGGTTACCCAGAGGTAATCAGGCAGCATTGAACACTGCCTAGTTACCACCAGGTTAGCGTTGGAGCTCTTACTGCCACCGCAATGAGTGGCGGTAAGTGCTCCCCCTCAAAATGGCCACGCGGCAAGTGCGAACTTACCACACGGCTATTTAATTTTTGGTTATTTTCAACCGTTGTGGTAAAGGGGCCCTGATGTGCAGCAAAAATGGCCATTTTACCACAACTTAGTAAAAGGGCCCCCAGATATCTAAAACTGTCTTCTTTATAGGTTTTAAGACACACCTTGAGATCTGCTATACAGTCTTACCTTTCATATCCCAAGTAGGGTGAATATGTAAATATTTTGAATAATGATAAAAATACACAGGATAGAAGCCATAATTGTTTTGAAGACAGTAATCATTCTGTAAAGAAAATTATTTTTGCTACACCTCTGTATTTGAAGTCCATTTTGCAACTTTTAAATGGACAGATAATGCTAAGTAAATAGACTGAAGCATGTCCCAAATACAGAGAGAGGTCTGTACTACAACTGATGCATTCATGGAAAAAGTTGTCCAGTTATGAAGCCAGTGTTTCAAACATTTAAAATTAATATACAAAACCGTGACTACGGCTTTCCAAGTTGTACAGTAAATTAATATGAGAACAAGGAATGGGCAAACAATGTATAGATCGAAAATGTGTAGGGAATTATATAAATAGACAGAAATGAAGGAGGTCGTTTTTGTACTGTACTATCTTCCCGAAAATGTCACTCCATCACATATTCTTTTTTAAAATTATTATTTGTCATTCCTGCAGTCACTATATTGCTTTATACTCCCTTTGTCTTACTTAGCAAACTACTTTAAAGTGTGCTGAGAAATATCAACAATCTAACAAAATAAAATAAGGCCAATTATGTTTGACTTAAGACTTTTGGGGTTTTTACAGATGTGGGCTGTTAGTGCTTATCTAATCTACATGGCTGTGAGGAAAACTATACCAACTAAGCAAGAAAGAAGATAATTAAAGGTAGTAAAATATCCCCGAAGCTGCAGACAGATGTTTCATGATGAGGAAAGAAACTCAGATGCAAATGGCAAGAATGTTATATTTCAACAAGCTTGCCAGCTGGCCTGAATGTCTCCTGGTATGTTGCACAGAAATAGTATTAGCAGTACTTCTAGTCTATGTATAAGGTCATCTGTGTTACATATGTACTTTTATATGTTCTTAGGTTTTATTGTTTTAATGCTGTATTATATTATCACTTGGTTAGTTTTGTTTTGTTTATCATGATTTATCTGTATTATGTATGTAACATTGTTCTCCAACTAGAATTGTGAAGATAGTGCAGAATACAAGTCTTGATTTAAAAATAAATAAATGTGATAAGCCTGAAGATATCTTCCTAGAGGATTAATGTCTACATTAAAGAGGTGCTTGTGCTAGAGATTCAGAGACCTACCTCGGACTCTACAACTTGGAGAAAAGATGGCAGAGGGGAGATTTGATAGAGGTCTATAAAATAATGAGTGCAGTGGAACGGGTACACGTGAATCATTTGTTTACTCTTTACAAAACTACTAGGACTAGGGGGCATGTGATGAAGCTAGTATTTAAAACGAGTTGGAGAAAAATTTTCTTCACTCAACGTTTAATTAAACTCTGGAGTTCATTGCCAGAGAATGTGGTAAAGGTGGTTAGCTTAACAGGATTTAAAAAAAGGTTTGGACAGCTTTCTTAAGGAAAAGTCCCTAGACCATTATTAAAATGGACTTGGGGAAAATCCACTGCATATTTCTGGGATAAGCAGCATAAAATGTATTGTACTTTTTTGGAGGCCTTACCAGGTATTTGTGACCTGGATTGGCCACTGTTGGAAACAGGATTCTGGGCTTGATGGACCTTTGGTCTTTCCCAGTATGGCAATACTTATGCATTTATGTACTTCAGGAAATTCTATGAGTAAAATATTGCATCTTTTCATTTAAGAAATGAACTAAGGCATATCTTCTCAAGAAACCAATGACTATTTCCTATGCTCTAATAGTTATTTTGCCAATCAATGTAAAACACAGCATCATACGACCTTGTAAATGTAACTGAATCAATGAAATCTGTAACAACTGTTAAATGTAAGCCACATTGAACTGAAACTCATTTTTGGATAATTGTGGGATACAAGTATGAATAAATAAAATAAAAATAAAAGGTAGTACACGTGGAGGGGCATAATCGAACGGCACTGGCGAAATCGCTGGCCGGACATCTTCGGAGCCGGCTCCACAAGAGGGTGCAGCCAAGCATATTTTCGAAATACGCTTGGTGTCGGCCAAATCGCTCGCCGGGTTTACAGCAGGATTGCCGGGTTTACATGAGATGGCCGGCTTCGTTTTCCAGCCATAATGGAAACCGGGCCCGGCCATCTCAAACCCGGCGAAATGCAAGGCATTTGGGTGTGGGAGGAGCCAGCATTTGTAGTGCACTGGCCCCCCTGACATGCCAGGACACCAACAAGGCACCCTAGGGGACACATAACAAAATTAAAAAAAAATAGTTTCCAGGTGCATAGTACCCTTACCTTGGGTGCTGAGCGCCTCAAATCCCCCCCAAACCCACTCCCCACAACTCTACACCATTACCATAGCTCTAAGGGGTGAAAGGGGGCACCTACATGTGAGTACAGTGGGTTTTGGGGGGTTTTGGAGGGCTCAACATTAACCACCACAAGTGTAACAGGTAGGGGGGGATGGGCCTGGGTCCACCTGGCTGAAGTGCACTGCACCCACTAAAACCTGCTCCAGGGACCTGCATACTGCTGTCAGGGAGCTGGGTATGACATTTCAGGCTGGCATACAGGCTGGCAAAAAATGTTTTATTGGGTAAGGGTACTATGCACCTGGAAGCTATTGAAGGTTGGCCGGCGCTGGCGAACTCCCGATTTGTGTCGGAAGATCGCCGGTGATCCCTTTCGAAAATGAGCTAGATAGATAACTTTCCCCCTTAGTGGTAAAATAACACACCTTAAAAGTAGCCCAAGTGGCAGGTGCCATCTTGGTCACTGTTGTCACCTCCCCTAGTGTAAAGGTAAAAGGAACTTTAGTTTCTGATAAATCATGGGTCCCTTTTCCTAAGCCATGTAAGCATCTATGCGCGCCCAACGTGCACCAAAATGGAGCTATCGCCCGACTACCGCATGGCTCTTACAGTAATTTCATTTTTGGCAGTGGTATTTGACATGCGTAGGTCATTACCACCGGTAGGTCAATGGCTAACGGTAAGGTCTCAGACCCCAAATGGACGCGTGGCAATTTTCATTTTGCTGCGCATTTATTTTCGGCAAAAATTTGAAAAGGGCATTTTTTTTGCAGGTGTGCTGAAAAATGATTCTGCGCGTACCCAAAACACGCGTCTACACTTCTGCAGGCCATTTTTCAGCACATCTTAATAAAAGGACACCCATGTTATCTTATCTCTTTTAAAGAGCAATATCTTCTCATTCTGTAAGTTAAACCGGGCAATCATACTCTTTTTGCAAATTTGTCAGAGCTATATAGGGAGTATACAGCTTAAATTGCCCAGGTGAAACTGTGAAATGAACACTCACCAACCGGTTCATAATCATGCACTCACATTAACCACCCATATCACTAATGTGGACACATAAATGGATACATATTTGACAATCTCTCCCTCCCCTTTCCCTTACCCTATCCCTTTGCAGCAAATCTGTTGACATGGAAAATGAACATCACTGCTGATAAACACCAAAAGGCTTCATTGTACATGTACAATTCAATAAATTATGATACCCCATATTTATGTTGAGCAGAGCAAAGACCCTGTAAAATCCAGTTCTCTTCTCATTTATACTGTTTATAACTGACTCTCATTTATAAATGACATTTCATGTTAACATAAGGATAGCGGTAATGTCTGATTTCATATTTTGGCACTTGGATGTCCTCTGAGAAAACTCTAGTTTTAAAGACAAATATTTACTTCTGTCAACAGTAATCTGCTAGTAGCTTACTTCAGTGTCTCAAGTGACATCTGTAAATTGTAGTTTCGCTCTTGTTCAGGAAGCCTTGAAAACTCTACCAAGCATGGGTGTTGTCTTTTGTTGTCATCTCTAACCTGCAGGGGAATACGAGATAGTTAATGTCCAGATGTCTACTAAAAACAATTTTTTAATGTGCCAAGGAGAAAGGGGCAATCCGGAACTACCGCTGGCCCAATGGGGACACCGGCAGTAGTTCCACCCCCAGCATGAGGCATTTCCAGCACTAGCGAAAATATTCAAAAAGAATTTCCACAGGGGGGTTACCCAGTGGTATTTAGACAACGCTGTGTGTTATCCAGTTACCGCCAGGTTAGCACAACAGCCCTTATCACCACTTGAATGGGTGGCGGTAAGTGCTGCCCCCCCCCCCCCCCCCCCCCCCCCCCCCGCATGGCCACACGGTAAGAGCAATCTTACCACATGGCTATGTCTTTTTTAAATAATCACAACATCCGTCATATCCCACTCAAAATTTAACAGAACCCTGAAAACCTCAGCGGTGCACCTTACATACAGATAATATTTAATGCAACGTTTTGTTGCACCCACCTCATCATCGGTTCTCAAGAGGTTCAAAAGCCAATTTATAATGAATTTATATATTGATATCTAAACTTCTCCATGGATAATGTCTTCTTCATATAAACATTATAATGAAAAGGAACTGCAAATATCTTATAGCATGCACTTATCTTGAGCAAAGCATAAGTCAGAAGGGGGATAAATCGTCCAACACGATCACATTTTGCCCCCCAGGGCTGTTTCAAGAACTATCCCCTCTAATATAATAATTCAATAAATTCAAAAGGATATCCATGAGAAAAATGCCCCCCTGGACCAATCTCCCCAAAGGCACCATCACCACTCCACCTTTTACATCAAAAATTCTTCAGCGCCAGCTCAGCTCCTGCATATCAGAACTTTTCTGCCAAGATGGCAGCAGCGTTTACTTCAAAACTTATATACTATTTCCTATCTACTGACATCACCCAACCCCTGACTGGCTTATAACAATGATCTCTACTCCAGCTCCAAATTTAACCCTTTGGGTACTACCGTATTTAATTTAAAGATCCACTGTTGTTCCCTATAATTAATGTATCTAATTAATCTCATGAGTATCCTTTTGAATTTATTGAATTATTATATTAAAGGGGATGGTTCTTGAAACAGCCCTGGGGGGTGAAACATGATTGTGTCAGACGATTTATCCCCCGTCTGATTTATGCTCTGCCCGCTCAAGATAAGTGCATGCTATAAGACATTTGCAGTTAAGGTCCTTTTCATTATAATGTTTATGTGAAGAAGATATTATCCATGGGGAAGTTTAGACATCAATATATAAATTCATTATAAATTGGCTTTTGAACCTCTTGAGAACCGATGACAAAGTGGGTGCAACAAATCCTTGCATTAAATATTATCTATATGGGTTAGATTGTTTAAAGTGGAAGTTTGGGGGCAAGAGACAAGATGGTGTCCTGAAGAGAACGCTGTTAAACGGTTCTCCACCCGATTTCCCTCAACCTACAAAATGTTTACCTGAGCCATGCCAAAGCGGAGGGGCTGGCAGCGGGTGACCCCTCTCACAGCTGCTGGAGCTACGGGTCCGATGGAGCATTTTACAATGCCTGTTGGAACTGCGGGGCTGGATTCCTTGCTGCTAGAGGGAGTGACGGGAGGTTCCTCGCTCCCCCAGCTTGAGGCGGATGTCACCCTTAGCCCCGAAGAACGGAGCCCTCCGACGATGCCGGCAAGGGGTTGACTGCAGGGGCAGGAAGCACTCGGTGTCTCTGACCTGGGAGTGCTTCCTGCAGAGGGACTAGCTATCGGCCAAGAACTACTGGCTTCTGGAGTCGGAGAGGAAGGAGTCAGCATTATGGCAGAGGAGAACTTGGAACAGAAGATTACAAAGAAATTGATGGAATTGGCTGTTATCAGTAAGTCTTTTTTTTGCCTTCTAAACCTAAAAATATAACTCTTAACTTGATATGGGAAGCCCTAGTGGGGCTGGAGAACTCTTTTTCTCAAAAGCTATCTCAGATGCTCCAAGCAATTCAATTACCTTTGGAAAAGATTACAAATTTAGAAACAAAAATGAGCAATACTGAGAAAACTTTAATGGCTAACAACAAAGCTTTAAAAACTTGCCAGCAAATACAAAATAATTTGATAAAGGAGAATATATTATTATATCAAAAGACTGAACATTTGGAAAATCAACTAAGAGCAAAAACTCTTAGGTTGATTAATTTTCCAAAAACTCTATTAATGGCCCCACTAATAATCTTTAAGAAATATTTGTCAGAAATCCTGAAGATACCTGAACAAGCTTATCCACCCGTTTCAAGAATTTATTATTTACCACCATATAAGATAGAGAAACAAAAAGATAGAGTGGGCCAACAAGAACAAAGACCAGAAGCTTCATTTGACATTTTGAATTTAACACAAACACATCAAGAAGACGAAGAAACGGTGATTCCAGCAACACTGATTGACTTTTTTGTACTAGAACTCGACCGGGACTGGGTGCGCAAACAATTTTTTTCAAAATCGTGATGAACTTTTCATGAAAAACAAAATTAGAATATTTCTAGATATTACGAGAGCAACACAAAAGAGACGTCAAGCCTTTTTAAAGCTCCGTCCTAGGGTTCTACAGTTAGGCGGACTATTTTGGTTAAACTTTCCATGTAAATGCGTGATAAAAGTTAATTCAGTTAAATATATATTTTTTGAAGCAATTCAACTAATTAATTTTCTAGATTCTAAGCTAGTACCTGTCATTCCCACTCAACAACCATTGGCTTTGTCTACATCTACTCCGTAAAATAAAAGTCTAGGCATATTATGTTTCTCTTCTATTTCTAAGTAATGTACTTATAGAAAAAGTTTTCATGGAATTTTACCTTGTCTCCCCCAAAATTGTGGACTTGAAAAAGATGAGATAGAATATTGTTTCCTTATAATTTGAATTTGTAATGAAAAGATTTATCCTTTCTTCTTTTTTTGCATAGCAAGTGTTCTTGTAAAAAATTGTTAAAACTTACAAAAAAAATTATTATCTATACGTAAGGTGCACCGCTGAGGTTTTTGGGGCTCTGTTACATTTTGAGTGGGATATGATGGATATTATGATTATTGATTAGCTTTTCCCACTTTAGTTGATAGCCTATCTTTGTATATTGCTATAAGAACATGTCTTTTTTCAGTCATTTTACCCGCCGCGATATAAAGGGCCTCAGTGCGCAGCAAAAACAGCCCCCACCATTAGCGCAGAACTCTTTTTACCTCAGCTTAGTAAAAGGGCCCCAAAGTTACATAAAGGCTTTATGGTACATAAGTATGAGGTAAATATTCAGCCAGTGATGGTCAACAGTTTTTTGTCCTCTAGTAGCATTATGCCCAGATATTCAATGTTGGGCTATGTGTAGCTTGATACAAACAACATGCAATCTGTTTAACAGCATAGCAGTAATAAATGGCCAAATGTTGGCGTAATACAAAGAACAAGGAGGTAAACTTGCAGGCAGGCAAATTAAATCCTAGTGATAGCAATAATATCATACACTGAGTGGCATTATAAGAATGACGGACATCTCAGAATATGGGTGTCCAAGTCAGAACATCACAAATGGATGTCCATCTCACATAGAACAGGAAAATACATGTGAGATGGACATCCATGTACTGGAAGTTTCCAGCATGAACATCCATTTTACAAACTAAAACATCCAAATTATGAACAGGGGGAAATAAGGGACCTGGATGTCTGTGTGACAGCATAGGAACATCCATCTTATAAGAAGACCACACAGACATACATGCAGAGCAGAAGGGTAACTTAATGGTTAGAGCAGTGGGCTGAGCATCAGGACACCTAGGTTCAAATCCAGTTTCAGCTGTTTGTGATATTTTTTTTCTTAAATTGTGAGCCCTTCAGCAACATAAAATTACTGTGGTTGAATGTACACCACTTCACTAACCTTCAGACTTGCGGGTATCTTATATTCAGATACAGTAAGTATTTTTCTGTCCCTGGAGGGCTCACAATATATTTAAAAAAAAAGCTGGCATGTGATTTGACCCTGGGTCCCTTGGCACGCAATCCACCTCACTAACTGTTAGGCCTCAGACCTCCATGCTGCTAGGGTGGTGGCACTGGGTGCAACTTTTATATTACGTTTTCCTTGTTATTGTAATGTAATGCTTGAGGGTAAACAGTTTCAATTTGTAGACCCAAAACAGTTAAAACAATTTCTAGATGCTAGAGTGGAATTGAATGTTGTGTGCCCTCCCTAAATGCAGGCTGGGGTCTGAACCAGAGGTTGCAACCACTAGTCCTTAATTATTGCTATATGTTTTACTTTAAATTCTAAATTCTTGGATTCCAAAATTTCCTAACTTGTGGACAGAAAGGCTGTTAATGATATTTCTTTTTATTTTTTATTTTTGCCTTTTGTATAAATGCCGATTGCATATTCACGTATTGTGATGATATATGGAAATATATGAATAAAGAAATAATAATTAAAAAAAAAAAAGTATGTCCAGAATACCTGAAGCTGTCACAGAGCATGGCATCCCTTGCTAGTTTCACATTCAGAGCAGAGGGAGGGGGACAGCAACCACTGGAGGATTAAGGAGATGTTGTGCCTTAATCCCTCCAGTGAACATAGCACCTTTCTATAACCTTAACATGACAAGTACCAGGTCTAAATACAGATGCCCATCTTTTTAGACTTGGATGTCTCTTCTTCCCCTTCTGTGACTGGAGCTGGACAGCCATATTTTGGGCCTTCTTATACCTGCCCAAAACACACAACTTTGCCAGTGTTGGATGTCCATATCCTGGCTTTTTAAAATTGGGATTTGGACGTCCTAAACAAGAATGGATCTTCTCAAATAACCACTATTAAAATGGCTAAATAAAACATTTGTCTAAAAAGAATATGATAAACGTCAGCATTTGAAAGTCATTTTTATTATTAGTAGTAGTTGTATTATTATTATATGGGCTATTGCTACTAAAGATTATGGGGATCTTTTACTAAGGTGCTCTAGCAATTTTAGCAAAATCAGTTGATGCTAAACACTGAGACACCCATAGGACTACAATGGGTGTCTGAGCATTTAGAATCAGCTGATTTTTAGAGTGAGCTAAAAATGCTAGTGCAACTTAGTAAAGACCACCTATATCTGCTATTGATTTAAAAATAAACAGTTTTCAAGGAATTGAAAAAAAAAGCTGTTGCTCATTGAGAAGTTATTTCTCTATAGGGCTTATGATCTGAGGTCTTTTTCTCCTCTTAATGGAAAATTAAACTATTGTAAATGGTGGAACTGTAGGCAGATGGTGAATAGAAAAAGTAAAGACTGCATGTGATTTGTGGTCCTCTGAAATGAGTCTTTTCTTTTTTTAATGCTATAAAAAAAAATACCTGACATGTAAACAGGGCCATATACTCAGAATATCAAAATTGATCAGATCTGGAAATAAGGCTACAAAAAATTAAAATATAGACCATAGAGCTGCATACCGGCCCATACTGCCAGCCAAGTTCAATTTTATTCATAACCCAGAGCTCATGGATATTTTCTGCTAGCTTTTCTCGAATTCTTTCCAAATGAGGGGGCAACACAATCTAGAAAAAGAAAAAAAAAGATGCTATCATAAGTAATTGCACCTCACAAATAACCATTGCGGAGAATACAGAGGCAACTTATTATATATGACACAAGTACATTATAGCACATACAGAGGGGCATTTTTGATATGACGTTTAAATCAAACTGAATGTTTTGCTCTAAACTTTCCAAATTCAAATGGGGAAAAAAAAGCCATTTTTGAAACAGAAAAATATGTATCTTTTTGTTTTGAAACTGTCCATTTGCTAAATGTTTTGTGCCCAGTGCGTTTATCTTTTCAGTCCATTTTTAAAAAAACAAAAATGTCCAAGTGAAAAACGCACAAAATCAAGACATTGAGATGTAGAAGGAGCCAGCATTCCTAGCAGACCAGCCACACAGTCATCCCAGCAAAGCAGTGGGGAACCCTAGGGGGCACTGCAGGGGACTTCATATAAACGCTCCAGGTACACATCACACCATTACCCTCTTATATTGTATGCTGAACTCTCCAAAATCCACCAAAAACCCAGTGTACCCAACTGTACACCACTACAATAGCCTTTATGGCTGAAGGGGTAACCTAAATGTGGGAACAGTAGGTTTTTGGTGAGTGTGGGTGGGTTCACACTTTCCACCACAAGTGTAACAGGTAGAGTGGGATATGGGCATAGGTCCTCCTCTCTAGAATGCACTGCATGGACCAGTAGGCTACTCCAGGGATGTGCTTGCTGCTCTAATAGGACTGGCTATAACATCTGAAGGTGTCATACAGGCTGGTATGTACTGTTTCTATCATATCTTTGGGGAATGGAAGAGAGGGGTCAGTGACCACTGGGGGAGTAAAGAAGGGTCATGCCTTAATTCCTACAATGGTCACTTGGTCATATAGGGCACTTTTTTTGTTTTGTTACGAAAACAAATCCAAACCAAAATGTTTAAATTGTAGCCCCATACATTTTTGTTTTGTTCCATTATGGCGGAAAAATGTTCAAGTGTTAGTAACTGACAAATCCTGTCCTAAAATGCCCCTGACACGCCCCCTTGTGATTTGAACATACTGCTGACGAACTGTATACCAAAACGTTTAGAACATTGTTTTGAAAGTAGCGATTTGTACAAAACATCCAAATGCCACTTTATGACTCTTTTAAAATGTCTTTTGAAAATGAGCCCCACAATATTTTAAATGTTTTTGAGTAATGCCTAATTCCTGGCTTAACAGGCATGTAAAAGGTGATCTTTACAAGATTTCTATGAAGAAAGCAATAGATTTTATAAAAATACCCATTGCGTATGCAACCAAACTTAAGTGTATACATCCTGTACACATGAAACTGTACTTGGACTGGGTGGAGGTTAGAGATGTGCATTGGTCACTGCACATTCAGTTTGTTAGTTAGTGCTAAGTTGATTAAAGGCACATTATATTATGAATCAATGCATGTTAATTAGAAAGTTCTAACATGTGTTAAACACTTTTTTACTACAGCAAATGTTTGAGCTTTTCTCCAATTTTCAGACACTTTTGGGTTTGTTTCAAACAAGCTGAAAGTTTTTAGTCTGTGTATAACCCCCTAGTGGAGGTGTCCCCAGGGCAGAGTTGTGAAAGGATT
Organism: Microcaecilia unicolor; assembly: GCF_901765095.1. Classification (NCBI taxonomy): domain Eukaryota; kingdom Metazoa; phylum Chordata; class Amphibia; order Gymnophiona; family Siphonopidae; genus Microcaecilia; species Microcaecilia unicolor. The sequence continues at coordinate 139,288,471 of NC_044033.1, forward strand.
AGTGTTTTTTCTTTTCTTGTTGTCTTTCAAATTGTAATTCCTGGTACGTCCAGCTTTCTTGCCATGTAAATCGCACGGAGCTCTGTTGGGCATGTTGCGATCCATAAGAAATAAAAGTCGTCATTTACTATATTACTATGCATTTGTTTAGCACATTTGCTTTTTCCTCCTCACTCTCCACATAGCTGTCCACAGCATTTTTAGTCTCACAATTCCATTTTTAGCCTTCTCCCATTCACTAATATACCTGGAAAAATTCTTGTCTCCCCTCCTTACATTTTTAGCCAGTTCTTCTACCCATGCTTTTCATCAAATGTATATCTCTCTCTTGTCTTCTTTCAGTTTCATCCGGTATTCTTTTCTGTGTTCCTCATCCTTAGTTTTTCTGCATTTCATGAATGCCAACTCTATTGACTTTAATTTTCAGCCACTTGTATTGTACATTGCTTGAATGATTTGCTGTTGAGTGATATATCAAATTAATAAACCTTGAACCTAGAATAGGGGTGCAGAGCAGATATGTGCGTAACTAGTAATTAGTGCCACCAATTTAGCAAATTACTTAATGTACATATCTGCAATCCATGTCCACACTTGTACACCTAACATTAGGGACCTATACAGAATTTGGAGACATGCATGTATACATATATTTTAGAAAAATGCGTGTATGTTGCAATGCCACCCTAGCACTGGAATCTTGAACCCTAGTGGGATTTGAGTGCGATTTGAACCCAGACACCAATGGGAGAAGAGAAACCCTGAATTGCCACCCTGCTAGCTACCCTGGAGACCCTTAGTAGGTACTCAGGAAGGGATCATAAGAATATAAGAATAGCCATACTGCTATTCTTCCAGCAGTGGCCAATCCAGGTCACAAGTACCTGGCAGAAACCCAATTAGTAGCACTATTCCATCCTACCCATCCAAGGGCAAGCAATGGTTTCCCCCATGTCTATCTCTACAACAGACTAGGGACTTTTCCTCCAAAAATTGTCCAAACCTTTTTAAAACCAGGATACACTAACCATCGTTACCACATCCTCCAACAACAAGTTCCAGAGCTTAACTATTTCTTCAGTGAAAAAAATATTTCCTCCTATTTGTTTTAAAAGTATTTCCATGCAATTTCATTGAGAGTCCCCAGGTCTTTGTACATTTTGAATGAGTGAAAAATTGATTTACCTCCACCTACACAACTCACGATTTTATAAACCTCAATAATATCCCCTCTTAGATGTCTAAGATGTCTTAGATCTCTTTTCCAAACTGAAGAGCTGTAACCTCTTTAGCCTTTCCTCACATGGGAGCAATTCCATCCCCTCAATCATTTGGGTCACTATTCTTTGAACCTTTTCTAATTCCGCTATATCTTTTTTGAGATACGGCAACCAGAATTGAATGCAATACTGAAGGTGAGGTCACACAATGGAGCGATACAGAGGCATTATATATTTTTGGTCTTATTTTGCATCCCTCTCCTAATTAGTCCTAGCATCCTGTTTGCTTTTTTGGCTGCCGCCGCACCACACTGGGCAGAAGATTTCAGCGTGTTGTCTACAGTGACACCTAGGTCTTTTCCTTGAGTGCTGACTCCTGAAGTGGACCCTAGCATCAGAAAACTATGATTCAAATTATTTTTCCCAATATGCATCACTTTACATTTGTCTACATTAAATTGTATCTGCTGTTTGGATTCCGAGTTTTTCAGTTTCCTACGGACTTCCTGCAATTTTTCACAATCCTCGTGTGTTATGACAACTTTGAATAGTTTTGTCTCATCTGCAAATGTAATCACCTCACTCGTCATTCCGATTTCCAGATCATTTATAAATATGTTAAATAGTACTAGTCCCAGTACAGATCCCTGCAGCACTCCACTGTTCAGCCTCCTCCATTGAGAAAAATGGCCATTTAACCCTACCCAGTGGTGTAGCAAGGGCGTGGCGGTGGGGGCGGTCCGCCCCGGGTGCACACCGCTGGGGGGGTGTCGGATCCGCTGGTTCCCTGCTCCCTCTGCCCCGGAACAGGTTACTTCCTGTTCCGGGGCAGAGGGAGCAGGGAACCAGCGGAACCGACACCCCCCCAGTGGCGTGCACATGGCAGGCAAGAATGCACTCGGGGGGGGGGGGGGGGCTTGGGTGATGCCCCGAGGGGGGGGGCTTGATGCACCGAGGGGGGGGTTGATGCGCCTGGGGGGTGCGCAGTGGCGAACCGCCCCGGGTGGCAGCTGCCCTCGCTACGCCACTGACCCTACCCTCTGTTTTCTGTCGAATAACCAATTCCTAAACCACAGAAGGACATTGCCTCCTATCCCATAACTTTTTAATTTTCTCAGGAGTCTTTCATGAGGTACTTTGTGAAAAGCTTTCTGAAAATCTAGATACACTACATCAATCAGCTCACCTTTATTAATGCTTTCAAAGAAATGGAGCAAATTGGTAAGGCAAGACCATCCTTGGCTGAATCCATGCTGACTCTGTCCCATTAAACCCTGTTTGTCAATGTGTTCTGTAATTTTATTCTTTATAATAGTTTCCACTATTTTGCCCAGCACTGAAATCGGGCTTAGCGATTTGTAATTTCCCGGATCACCCCTGGAACCCTTTTTAAACATTGGCGTCCAATTGGGAACCCTCCAATCTTCAGGTACTATGGATGATTTGAACAGGTTACAGATCACTAGCAGCAGATCAGCAATTTCATGTTTGAGTTCTTTCAATACCCTGGGGTGTATACATCCGGTCCAGGTGATATATCACTCTTTAACTTGTCAGTTTGGCTCACTACATTCTACCAAGTTCACAGAGATTTCTTTCAGTTCCTCCACATCATCACTCCTGAAAACAATTTCCAGTACAGTTAGATCTCTTGTATCTTCTTCTGTAAAGACTGAAGCAAAAAATTCATTCAATCTCTCTGCTATGGCCTTATCCTCCCTGAATGCTCCTTTTGCTCCTTCCTGGCCTAACAGTCTCACAGATTCCCTTGCAGGCTTTCTGCTTCTGATATACCTGAAAAAAGTGTTACTGTGAGTTTTTGTCTCTGTGGCAAGTTTTTCTTCATATTCTCTTTTAGCCTTCTTTATTAGTACTTTGCATCTGGCTTGATGGTTCTTATGTTGCTTCTTATTTTCTTGATTTGGCTCCTTTGTCCATTGTTTGAAGGATGTTCTTTTGGCTCTAATAGCCTTTTTCATCTCACCTTTTAACCATGCTGACTGTTAGTTCTTTTTTCCACCTTTGTTAATACATAGAATACATCTAGTCTAATGCACTGCTAAATAGTAGTAGTAGTAGTCTGGGCTTCTACGATGGTTTTTTTGAAACAACATCCATGCCTGATTTAAAGTCCTAACTTTTGCAGCTGACCTTTTTAGCTTCTTTTTAACCATTTTCCTCATTTTCTCATAGTTGCCCTGTCGATAATTAAAAACTGCTAAAGTAGATTTCCTTAGTGACTTCACTCCAGATATCAACTCAAATCTGATCATGTTATGATCACTGTTTCCCAGTGGATCCAACACCATTACCTCTCATACAATGCCACACATTCCACCAAGGAATAAGTCGGTGTGGGGGATTGAAGAAGGGGATTGGAAGTGGGGGAATTAGTTCAGGGGGAGTTCAGTAGTATGGGGTCTGATTTATGGATTGGGGGTGGTTTACAACCTGCACTGTCCCTTGCAAAGGTAGTTGGGCCTGACTTGCAATGTGCTGTCTTTGCACTGCAGTGGTAATGTTCCTGGCTGCAGCAATGCAAAATTAAATTTACCATAAATTTGCCTGATATACTGCAGCTTTGTAACTACTCCTCACAGTGTGTTAGATTTAACATAGAAAGTTTTTTTTTACTTCCACGTTAATAGTTTACTTTACTTCCAATGTAATAAACTAACAATATGTTTTAAAAAAATCTGTGTTAAGGGATTAAAAATAATAATACCCTGTACCCAATATTATACAAACATTTTCCAGGAAGGATAACGGGACAAAAACACTTTCCAACATGGAACAAAATTCTATGGATTTTGACAAAGCTCAGAGATTATCTAACAGTAGTGCTTTCCAAGGACTGCAGTAAAATAACTGAAGGCAGTTTGACAAGATGCCATCAATTTAACTACAGACGATGGAAATAGCAAGTGTTGGAAAAAAACAATGTACCCTTAAGGTGAACAGGAAGAAAATAAATCTGCTACAAATTCTGAGCCAATATGATTTATGCATTTATATAAGATAGGGAATTTGGTCCTATTCAAGCGGGAGCCAGTGCAGCCTGTTCAGAATCCACGTAATATGATTGGAACTCTGCATTTGCAAATATTCTTACAGGTGTTTGCTGAAGGAGCTGAACCCATCACAGCAGATTCAGAGGAAGGCCTTGGTGGAGAGAATTACAGTTACAAAATATGCTATTACATCTGCGTTCCAATCCGCCTATAAAAAATGACTAGTCAAAAGTAAATGAGGACGTTAGAGAATGATGTATCTCTGAAAGATAAAAAGAATGTGTGTGAAGTCCTCCAAGAAATCAGCATGCATAGTCAGCCTTTATGCTGAAGATGGGGGCCCACTGTGTCAGTGATAAAAAGAAAAGGAAAAAAAACACATTTAGGGGCAGCTTGTTTTCCATAATTTGTGAAAGAAGAAGACAAAGAAAGACTAAGTGAATAGGGAAAAGAAGAAATGGCCATACAATTTTGAAGTGATACAACATTGGCTTTCGGTCTTCCATACTCTACTGTCATAGCCGAAAGGAGCCTGAAACCAAGTGTGCCAACTCAATCAAGCATTTTGAAATGATTACAAAACTCCACAAGTGCTCCAGGAATTAGAGAAGACTGAATTAAATCATTCAGTTAGGGAAGAAACATCAGGCCATCAATATTCAGATTGAGAAGATGATCTTTCCTGTATCACCATATATTTCTGGTAATTTGATCACTTTTGTCCATTAGAACTTCTCATACAGGAGGAGCTTGGTGAAAGGAGCCCTGACCACACACTACCGTGCTCTGTGTTACTGCCTAACATGGGACTACTTGCTGATTCCTAAATAGGAGGCGCTAAGTGCTTCTGTGTTAACTAGGAGCAGGTACCGTGAATGAATCTGAATGTTAATGCATGACCTGTAATAGAAAAGAATGGGAATTCTCCCAATAGGTGCAGTGTTAAAAGATGCAGCTACCACATGGTAAAATCCTGCTTTAAGCCACAGTAACTTAAAAACTTTACTATGGTTTGGGACAAGGGCTTTTTAGTATAGCATTCCAGCTAGCAAGTACCGAGTATCAAATGAGTCTCGTGGTCCCCGATGGTAAATATTTTGAAAGTACTGTATAAGAAAAATTAAAAGGTAGAATCAACATTTCATGCAAGAGAATCAATATTCATGAATTGATGAAAAGGTCCCATACCTGAGCGGTATCTACAGGAACTGGTGTAAAAGCTGCTTGTGTGAGAGACATCGTGGGGCCCAGGAGGTCTCTTGTGCTGTTCTGGTTCTGCTTGTATTCCCTGCTATGCTCCACTTTTAATTTCTCCTTTGGCAAAATGGCTTCAAAACACGGAGCATAACCAGGCGGGGGAAGGAATTTGAATTCCCCATGACGACCTCCGAGGAGAAAGCGTATCCTGCAAAATAAATATCACTTGAACATTTGAACCATTTAGCTCACTCTGTGTTAAGCTTTTGCAATATAAAACATACATTAATATGGTGCAAAAAAATAAATAAAATACAGCCTGACTCAAATCACACTGAAGCTCCTTGTGATCTTGGGTGAATCACTTAACGCTCCATTTCCTCTGGTATAAACTTAGATTACATCAGGGTCGTAGCCAGACCTAACATTTTGGGGGAATCCCAGTTAACATGGGGGGGGGGGGCACTAGGCATACCTAAATAATGCCTCAGAGTGCACTTGATAACAGATTTCTAAGTAGAAAGTCTGTCCTGCATCAACATAAACAATATTCACACTTATGGAAACCTTGGAAGCGCTGACATTTTTAAAAGAAGTTGCATTATCCCATAACTTAAACTTTACCATTATAGCAGACTTGAATCTGGTCAACCTCTCAACACACATCACAGTATGCTGGAAAATAATTACTGCAGTGGAAGATATCCCTCAACTTTACTTTATAAGAAATATAAAATGCCTTATTAAGCTGTATTAATAAATAAGTCTTCTTGTCCCTTCTTTTGGTTCTACTGCTTTCTCTCCTTTCTGACGCTGCCATTAACCAGTTCAAGTCCCCGAAGTTCCTGACAGTGTTCTTTCCACCCCCTTCTCCTTATGAAGGAGCACGCAAATAAAGGATTGCCTGCCAAATTACTTTGTGATGTAACACTGTATCCTGCAAAGAAGCTTCTCAGAGCCTATGTAGTAAGCTTAACAGCATCAATTCTGAACACACAGATATCAGTAACTGTACCTTTAAAAAGGCAGCAGTGAAAGTACAGAACCGCAATATACTTCCTATTGGAAAAGCCAAACAGGTCAGACTCCTATGGATCCACGTACAAATTACATACCAGCAGAATCTCTCACCTTGGCCACCCACAGAACACAGACCAGTCCTCACCAATTACAGAATAAAGGACCAAAGTTAGAAAAGGAAACACTGACAACTTACATTCTCTGTAAGAAGTAGAGCACAGGAGAAATAAAAATACAAAGGGATTATGTACTGTAGGGAACAAAATACAAGATCATTTTCTAACTCAAAATAAAACCTTTAAATAAATTATCTGGATACCCATGAAAAGTTAAAATTTGTGGGGCAACAGTGAGCTGTATTTTCAAAGCACTTACACTTAAATAATTACATAGAGGGGCATAATTGAATGGGGCGGCCAAGTTTTCCTGAGGGTGTCCTCACAGGATGTTCCCACAAAGGAGCGGGGAAACCCATATTATCGAAACAAGATGGGCGTCCATCTTTCGTTTTGATAATACAGTCGGTGACGCCCAAATCTTAACATTTAAGCCGACCTTAGAGATGGTCGTCCTTAGAGATGGTCGTCCCCAGTTTTCATCAATAATCTCAGAAATGACCGAATTCAAGCCATATGGTCGTGGGAGAAGCCAGCAGTCATAGTGCACTGGTCCCCCTCACATGCCAGAACACCAACCGGGCACCCTAGGGGGCACTGCAGTGGACTTCAGAAATTGCTCCCAGGTACATAGCTCCCTTACCTTGGGTGCTGAGCCCCCCCAAAAAACCCAAAATCCACTCCCCACAACTGTACAACACTACCATAGCCCTAAGGGGTAAAGGGGGCACCTACATGTGGGTACAGTGGGTTTTGAAGGGCTCACATTTACCAGCACAAGTGTAACAGGTAGGGGGGGATGGGCCCGCCTGAAGTGCACTGCACCCACTAAAACTGCTCCAGGGACCTGCATACTGCTGTCAGGGAGCTGGGTATGACATTTGAGGCTGGCAAAAAATATTTTAAAAGTTTTTTTAGGGTGGGAGGGGGTTAGTGACCACTGGGGGAGTATGGGGAGGTGATCCCCGATTCCCATGGCCATTTGATCAGTTTGAGCACCTTTCTGAGACTTGGTTGCGAGAAAAAATGGACTAAGTAAAGTCGGCCAAGTGCTCATCAGGGAGACCCTTCTTTTTTCCATTATCTACTGAGGATGCCATGTGTTAAGCACACCCCAGTCCCACCTTCGCTATGCTTCCGACACGCCCCTGGGAACTTTGTTCATCCCCGCGACGGAAAGCAGTTGAGGACGCCCAAAATCGGCTTTTGATTATGCCGATTTGGGCAACCCTGGGAGAAGGACGCCCATCTCCCGATTTGTGTCAAAAGATGGGTGCCCTACTGTTTCGATAATAAGCCTGATAGTAACCTATGGAACTTTAACTGCTTGGAAAATGAGCCCCAGTGACTCCAGCGATCTTATTAGTGGAACATAACCATAGAAGCATAGTATGGTCACATTTTCAATATGGTAATACTAGAGCCCAATTAAGGAACAGGTTATTTTGAGTTAGTCTTCACTGCGCCAAACTTGCTTTCCTTGTGCCATCACCATCCAGCTGGATAGGTTGAGGATAAAGGGTTTTTGTTATTTTTTTATATTTATATCCCACATTATCCCAAGCAAACTCAGGTTCAATGTAGCCTACAATTGAAAACACAGCAAGACAGAATAATAGAATTCAGTTATAGCATGGGAGCAAATAGATGGATATGTCAGAAACATTTAACAAAGTTGAGATTAGTATATATGCTCAAATGGGCATTTAAAAGTCTGTCTTTTAATGATGCCGCATGTTCAGAAATCGTAGCCATATGTATAGACACACCAGAACAGGCATCCATACACACACTGCAAAAGTAAACAACTTCTACAGAGTACATCCAAAGCTTAATTTTTTATTTTCTCATTTCCATCTTCCAAAATTCTAGACAGCAGATGTACAGATCAGTGAGACCCAAAGCAATCCAAAACAAATAAAGTCAGAAACGACTCAGTTTACACCTAATTGTTCAATCACCCTTAGGATTCACCTTTGGATTTAAAAAGCAAAATCATGTGCATGTAACGACTGGATAAACAAATTAAAACAAAGGTTGAAGCAAATGCCCTTATTATGTAATACTTGGTAGCAATAATGAAACAGTAATGGAATATTCACATAGAAAGCAGCCTGAGCCAACAGATTTTTTTCCACTGAACATAATTAACTTTGTATGAAATTGGTGGTTAACAGTGTACTGAACTGGACAATGTTGGCATATTTAGACTGCCTTTGGACAGAACGTCTGCATAAAAGAAGCCCCTACCTCATTATTCAATACCTCTCTATGACTAAATAATAATAAAAGAGGCACGTACATTTTTATAATAACTACTGCATTCCACAAAACAAAAGAAGCAAGCTCCTACATGCCATCTTTTTCTTTTGATATAGGCACAAGAAAAAAAAAGATGTTAAATGCTCCCAGGTCTCAACCTAATTATTATTTTTTTAACTGTAGTTATAAATAGTAAGTCTGATTGTTAAGCACCTGATTCTTATAACATGATATCTGTTTTGGTGGCCCTTTACTAGGTGAAAATACTTCTGCACAAATACAGAGTCCCTATAACCAGCCCCTCCAAATGACACAATGATTTACAAGTTAGAACGAATTACTCAATACTTCCCCTGTGTACATCCGCATGCTGCAAAGCCAGCACATTTGAAAATATAAGCGAGATCAAATAAAAATGTTACCAACTATAAAGAACGACAACGTGAACAAAGCGGCTCATAGGTTTGTTTGCTCTGTTTTGTGTGAACAGGGATGACCAACAGCTAGAGGAGAGGGAAAAGGAGACTTACCTAATTGGCTTCAGCTTTTTAATGTCGCCTGTTCTGGCTCCTTGCACCACTGCCCTTCTTCAATTTTCTGGGCCACTGGCAGCATCAGTGAGGTAAACACACTGCCTTTGGTGGCCCTGGAAGCTCTCCTTCTGTTGCAGTGCCCCGCCTATGCGGGACAGGAAATTGTAGAACAGGAAAAGCTTCTGGGCCACCAAAAACAGTGTGTTTAACACATTGACACTGCCGGCGGCCCCGTAAAATTGAAGGACACAGCAGTACAAGGAGCGATGAAGAACAGCAGAGCAGGGCAGCCAGTACTGCCTAAAACACAGGCACTTGACTGGCCACCAGGGTTGGGGGAGCCTCAGGTTGGAATGGGGGGGGGGGGCTCAGGTTCCAAGGCCCCTGTAGCTACACCACTGGATTATATGCCCTCTGGAAGCAGGAGAATATCTACTGTAGCAGAATGAACTACTAGTGAAAAAGGAATGAGTTAAATGCAAAATCCCATCCCCTCCCCTAAACTCCCTCATTCTATAACAGGTCATCTATACTTAGGCACCAATTGTGCAAGGAAATAACAAGCATTTACATGCATACACAGTGCTAGCCAGAAGTCTCCTCACTTTACAGGTGTAGAATTTGCGTTTAGAGGCCAAGGTTGTGGGTTTGAATCTTAGCACAGCCAGTAAGCCATACTCAGGGAAGAGCGGGATAAAAGCCTATACTAGTCAACATTTTTTAGAGTGGAGGAGTAGTGTAATGGTTAGTGCAGCGGGCTTTGATCCTGATGACCTAGATTCAATTCCCACTGCAGCTCCCTGTGACCTTAGGCAAGTCACTTAATCCTCCATTAACCCAGGTACAAAAGATTGTGAGCCCTCTAGGGACAGAAAAAATACCTATATATAATGTGTACAGTGCTGCATATGTCTAGTAGAACTACACGTGGAAATTTTGGAACCAACCCCTTTTAAGCTACGCGCATTTATTTTGAACTACACGCTTTGCAATTTAGGTGCAGTTCTTTATAGAATACGGTTAGTGATTTCCATGCATAAATTGTGATAATTGCTGTTAAAAACACTGATTACCTTGTTACACCAATTAGGTTACGTGCATATCTTCTCACGGAATCTAGGCACCATATATAGAATCTGGCCTTCTGTGCCTAATTTAGGCTTCAGGATTTACACCAAGTAAAACGTGGCCTAAATGGATGCAACCAAATTTAGTCGCTTGGTGAGCCACTCGGCATATCAAACATATAAATGGCGAGTGACCGTACTCACCCGCAAATGCGCAGTAGAGACTTCCCTCTCTGTCCCGCCCCCGCGTCAATATGTGATGACGGGGGCAGGACAGAGAGGGAAACTGCGCGAAGGGGAGGGAGGGAACCGACGTCACTACCGCTCCCCCCCGAGGTCGCCGCTACCGCTCCCCCCACCCGGAGTCGCCGCTGCCACCCCCCTCCACCCGGCCCCAGCACTCTCTTCGGTATTGAACTTACATCGCCGGCACGCAGCAGGCAGATCAGCTGAGCTCCCGTTGGCCTTCCTTCCCTGCCTGTGTCCTGCCCTCGCCAACGTTACGTCACACGAGGGCGGGGCGACGTTAAGTTTGTTTTTTTTTAATCTTTATTTTTATTTATTTATCATTTTACTTAATTACATTCACATTTATCACATAAATGTAAGGAAATTCAGAAATTAATATAAAAAGGAAAACATTTGCTCTCAACAATATATATTTACATAATTGTCCACAATTGGATGATCCAAGATCAGGAAAACAATCTTAAAGAAAGTAAGAAAAACTCGAAATGTTAATCTTACACTTCACATTTTCTGAGGGAGGAAGGTTAATCGGTTATTGCAGCCGGTACAGTGGTAAGGAAGTTGCTGCAGAGGATTCTTCATCTGTATCCACAAACTCTTATAATTTCTTAGGTTCAAACAAATAAATAATAAGGAAATAAAACACTTACAAGGGAATTGCACTAGGAAGGTCCCAACTAGGGCAATGATTCCTGGCTTAAAAGCCAAGACCTCACACCTCCCAGTCTGCGATTCCCTTGATGTGTCAGGAAATATATGCATCTTTGAACCCAAAAAACTATCAACCATGTATCGGAAATACAATTTCAAAACATTGTTCCTATCTAAATCAAAGACGAAAGTCACTAATAATAACTCTATCTATAACTTCTGAATTTTCCAAAATGTCAGTTAAACAAGCTTACATCTCTTTTCTCTGATAAAGAAGATTTTAAAGGAAATATAATTTTAATCACCAAAAGGTGGCTATCAGAAGGTATTAGCAAAGTATCAGAGAAATATTTCTTCAAGAATTCAGTAGCTGATATATAGGATATTATAGGTAAATTTATCATTCTCAAGTTATTTTCCCTTAATTGGTTCTCCGGAAATTCCAGTTTTTACAAGAAAGCTAACTATTCTTCATCACCAAATTTTCTGATTTTCATAGAGAAGCCATTTCCATAATCAAAGTCTCTATTTTTATATCTTGGACTTCCATTTTGTTAGATAAGTATTAATATAAATTCTTTAACTCACATAGAGGGGCATAATCGAATGAAAACGTCTATCTCCATGGGCGTTTATCTCCGAGAACGGGTCCTTGAAGGGGTGGACCGAACCGTATTTTCGAAAAAAATAGACGTCCATGTTTTATTCGACAATTTGTGAGCTGGGCGTTTTTGTTTTTCACTGATAATGGAAAATGAAAGCGCCCAGCTCAAAAACGAATAAATCCAAGGCATTTGTTCGTGGGAGGGGCCAGGATTCGTAGTGCACTGATCCCCCTCAAATGCCAGGACACCAACCGGGCACCCTAGGGGGCACTTTTACAAAAACAAAAAAAAGGTTAAAGAGCTCCCAGGTGCATAGCACCCTTCCCTTGTGTGTTGAGCCCCCCAAATCCCCCTCAAAACCCACTGCCCACAAGTCTACACCATTACTATAGCCCTAAGGGGTGAAGGGAGGCACCTACATGTGGGTACAGTGGGTTTGGGGGGGGGTTGGGTGACTAAGCATTAAGCAGCACAATTGTAACAGGTAGGGGGGGATGGGCCTGGGTCCACCTGCCTGAAGTCCACTGCACCCCCTAACAACTGCTCCAGGGACCTGCATACTGCTGCCAGGGAGGTGGGTATGACATTTGAGGGTGAAAATAAAAAGTTGTGAAACATCATTTTTGTGGTGGGAGGGGGTTAGTGACCACTGGGGGAGTCAGGGGAGGTCATCCCCGATTCCCTCTGGTGGTAATCTGGTCATTTAGGGCACTTTTTGTGGCCTTATTCGTGAAAAAACAGGGTCCAGGAAAAGTGCCCTAAATTCTAGCTACAAACGCATACTTTTTTTCCATTATCGGTGAAAGGCGCCCATTTCTCCTCGGCCGATAACCATGCCCCAGTTCCACCTTCACCACGCCTCCGACACGCCCCCGTCAACTTTGTATGCTTCTGCGATGGAGTGCAGTTGAAAACGTCCAAGTTCGGCTTTCGATTATACCGCGTTATTCGTTTTTGTGAGATAAACGTCCATCTCCGGATTTAGGTCGGAACTTGGGCGTTTTTCTCGTTCGATTATAAGCAGGATAGTGAAAAATTTTAAACATCTGAAGAACAGAGTTATTCACATTCTGCTGCAGTTCCTATAGTACGTCCATTATGACATTATTGGCTTCACCGAGTCCAATTTCTCCACAGAAACCGCTCCAGATATCTTCGGAGGGGAAGAGCTCACGCTCCAATCCCCCAGTTGGTTTATTATCCGAGTCGATGCTGCGCCAGGACCTCCTCGGGTCACATGAAAATCCTAACCCACTTCGGCCGTTTCCATTATTGACCTCCAAAGCGAAGCATTACTATTTCCGGGTCTTGGAGGGGTCATGCCAACAGGGGGACTCAAAGTCACTCTCTCCACTGAGATTCGGCAATAAAGCCTTGCTGTTCCCCGAAGCAAGAACCGATATCCCCGACGTTATGACCCCGAATCTCCAAAATAAACTGAGAATTGGTGGGAACCCCAGCCGTGTTCGAGGAGGACAGCACCACGGCTTTGCCTTTTCTCTTCCCCATTCTCTAGGGAGCGCACCCTCTTCTTCAGGCATTCTGGGGTAAAACGGGAACTCAACTAGTGTACTCCTCCCTCAACGCCATCTTGGATCCTCCAGGTTGGGACACTCTTTGTCTGGTTTCTCCTCAGAGGCCTGTCTGATATGGGTAACCCTACAGCATAGCCCTCTGAGTCATTGAAACACGGAAGCCCCTCCAGCACTTACAAGGTGGTGTCCCTTCGGAGGGGGACATTAAGTTCAATAGCGAAGAGAGGGCCCGGGCCGGGTGGTGGCGGTGGCGGCGACCTCGGGGGGGGGGGGGGGGGGGGCCTGCAGCGGCAAGGGGAAGGGACCTTGGAAAAACCCCATACTAGCCCGTTTTAATGGGCTCAACGGCTAGTTCTATATACTGTGAGGAAATTTAAGTCTGTTCTATAAAATGTAGGTGTACTTTAGAGAATACACCTAGGTGTAATTTTTTTTTCCATGCAGATTTTTCAGGTGCCATATATAGAATCTAGCCCTTTGTGTGTAACTTGGAGACCCATCCATGCCCCCATTGCAGTTATGCATTGTCAGTTAAAACAGTCTGTTATAGTAGATATGATTTGATATACTGCCCTTCTGTGGTTACAATCAAGCTGGTTTACATATTATATACAGGTACTTATTATGTACCTAGGACAATGGAGGGTTAGGCGACTTGCCCAAAGTCACACAGAGCTGTAGTGGGAACTGAATCCAGTTTTCCTGGTTCTCAGGTTGCTGCACTAACCAAAAGGCTACTCCTTCACTCTGCCAATGTAGAGCAGTGCATAGTGTATTTACACACCTAAGTAGCAATTTTCTTGGTACTTATGCATAAGGGGAGTGTAACTGTAGCCCTCACTAATGCCATTAACACATACTACTTGTCACAGGGCACATTCTATGCAATGGGCTGTGTGGTAAATAAAATATTAACTTGCCACTAACAGTTGGTAAATAACCCCTTATATTTCTTAAAGAATGGGGGAAAAATAAAGTCATTAAGAAGTAATACTAGTAGGAAGAAAATACATACGTGGTAAGGACATCGTCAAAAATGGAATTATAGCACTATGTTCTACCAGGTAGGACATTGTACAAAAAGGGTATGTCAGTTTCGCTTTGTACCGAGTATGGGATGAAATAGCACATCAAGATAGAAAATGAACTGGAGAGATATCAGCATAGAAAAAGAGTTCTACTATTCTATCTCATTTTGTAATTATTGCAACAAGGAGAAAAAAAAACACGATGGATACTAACTTTATTCCTGCTGAGAAGCTGACGGCAGGAAAGAAAAGGCCATCCGTGTTGAAATTCTCAAACATCCCTTGCACTGGCTGCCCATTGATTCTGAACGATATGCTGGGAGCACTCAGGTCCAAGCAACAGCTGATGACATCATTAGGTCTTAGCAGATGCTGGTTTGGTGAATTTACTGTCCTTGCAATACAACCTAAGTACACATTAAAAAATAAAATAACAAACAGCTGTATTTGTTATGACAATACAGTATGAACTATACAGTAAAATCAATATTATAAAACAGAAAAGAAAAATGCTCACAACAATACAATTTTTTGTAAAGTTAAATAACTAGCAAGTTTAATCTACTTAATTTGCAATAAACTTACATTGAGGATGATGTGGTTAGAGGAAAAAGCCTCAGAACAGAGTAACATTGAGAAGTCAGCAACTGTTTGATCCTGTTACATGCTGAAATAAGATGTCATTTTTTTAAGGTTACCAGTACTTATAAACATTGCATAGAGCCTGAACGGTTTAGGTATGGGACGCTTTTTATGCCTGTGAGGTCACTACTTGTTAAATCCTATTTAAATGGTATAAGTGGGGTTCTCAGGCTTTTTCCTCCCATGTTAACCTTTTTCACCGTCATTCTATATGTAAGGTTATTGCAAATTAAGGGCCCTGTTTACTAAGTCGCGCTAGAGGTATGTTAGCATTTTTAACATGCGCTAATTGTGTAGGCGCACACAATATTCCTATGGGCACCTACACATTTAACACATGCTAATTTTGTGCATGCGCTAAAAATGCTAGCACACCTTAGTAAACAGGGACCTAATTAGTTTAAACTTGCTAGTTATTTAACTTTACAGAAAAGTATATTGTTGCAAATATAGTATGGACTGCCTTAAATTACTGGTTACAACAGATTTTAACCTTTACTTAGAGGATTCTGGAAACTCAGCAGTAACATCATTTTTAACTGCCATTAAAGACAGGTCTAATTTAAGTTAATCATTGTGCTACACATTTGAAAGAGCTAGAGCTGTATCGAATATCATATTTTACTAGTTGGCCAAATATGAATTAAGGCGCATTGAGCTTTAACATAACAAAAAATAAAAGAAACAATGTGAAATCAGAGATCAAGTGCTTATTTCAGTAGGATTTAGCGCAGTAGAGCCCTGGATTATTCGTCTTCGAATTTAAATCACTATTCGGCTGAATACGAATAATGTATTTGCGGTTGAATCGAATATGAATATTCGATACAGCCCTAGAAAGAGCATCTGTTAGATGTAACATTTACACTGGTAAAGAGAGACTTACAGGGGCATAATCGAAAGAGAAGGACGCCCATCTTCCGGCACAAATCGGGAGATGGGTGTCCTTCTCTCAGGGGTGCCGAAATCGCCATAATCGAAAGCCGATTTTGGGCATCCTCAACTGCTTTCCATCGTGGGGATGACCAAAGTTCACAGAGGCGTGTTGACAGTGTACCGAAGGTGGGACGGGGGCGTGCTTAAGAGATGGGCGTTCTCGGCCGATAATGGAAAAAAGAAGGGCATCCCTGACGAGCATTTGGCCAACTTTACCTGGTCCATTTTTTTTCAAGACCAAGCCTCAAAAAGGTGCCTGAACTGACCGGATGACCACCGGAGGGAATCGGGGATGACCTCCCCTTACTTCCCCAGTGGTCACCAACCCCCTCCCACCCAAAAAAAATGTTTTTATATTATTTTCCAGCCTTTCAATGCCAGCCTCAAATGTCATACCCAGCTCCATCACAGCAGTATTCAGGTCCTTGGAGCAGTTTTTAGTGGGTGCAGTGCACTTCAGGCAGGCAGACCCAGGCCCATCCCCCCCTACCTGTTACACTTGTGGTGGTAAATGTGAGCTCTCCAAAACCTAACCGAAACCCACTGCACCTACATGTAGGTGCTCCCCTTCACCCCTTAGGGCTATGGTAGTGGTGTACAGTTGTGGGGAGTGGGGTTTTTTTGGGGGGGGGGTCGGGGGGCTCATCACCCAAGGTAAGGGAGCTATGCTCCTGGGAGCAATTTGTGAAGTCCACTGCAGCCCCCTAGGGTGCCCGGTTCGTGTCCTGGCATGTAAGGGGGACCAGTGCACTACAAATGCTGGCTCCTCCCATGACCAAATGGCTTGGATTTGGTTGTTTTTGAGATGGGCGTCCTCAGTTTCCATTATCGCCGAAAACCGAGGTCGCCCATCTCTAAGGTCGACCATCTCAACATTTAGGTCGACCATCTCTAAGGTCGACCTAAATGTTGAGATTTGGGCGTCCCCGACCGTATTATCGAAACGAAAGATGGACGCCCATCTTGTTTCGATAATACGGGATGCCCTGCCCCTTCGCGGAGACATCTTCAGAGATGGGCATCCTCGTTTGAAAATGCCCCTACACCTGTACCTCTGACTTTCTAACCATCTCAGTCATCTGGATGGACCACTGCGAGTTTTTTTTTTATTAGAGAGGGATCACCGCTGCCACCGACCCTTTTCAACTTTGCTATCCAACCAAGGCCTTAATCCTTACATCTACGCAGATGATGTCACGATCTATATCCCCTTCAAGCTAGATCTCACAGAAATCACAAATGAAATCAAACACAGTCTCCAAATCATGAATTCATGGGCGGATGCATCCCAATTAAACCTCAACACAGAAAAAACACAGTCTTATCCTCTCATCACAATACAACACATACAAACCCACCACCATAAACACACCAGAGTGCACTCTTCCTGTTTCAGAAACCCTTATAATTTTCGGAGTCACAATTGACCGAAATCTCACACTAGAAACACAAGCAAAAAGCACAACAAAATAATGTTCCACTCAATGTGGAAACTCAAAAGAATAAAACCTTTCTTCCCAAGGAAAACATTCCGCAGCCTGGTACAATCAATGGTACTAAGCCACCTAGATTACTGCAATGCAATCTATGCCGGATGCAAAGAACAAATCATTAAGAAACTCCAAACTGCTCAAAACACAGCAGCCAGACTCCTTTTTGGAAAAAAAATATGAAAGCGCCAAACCCCTAAGAGAAAAATTACACTGGCTCCCACTTAAATAACGTATTGCATTCACAATCTGCACCCTGGTCCACAAAATTATTCACGGCAAAGCCCCGAGCTACATGACAGACCTCATAGACCTACCAACCAGGAACATAAAAAGGTCAGCACGAACATTCCTGAACCTCCACCATCCTAGCTGCAAAGGACTAAAATATAAATCAACATATTCATCCAGCTTCTCATACATAAGCACGCAATTATGTTATACACTAACAAACGCCATAAAAACAATGCAAAACCTAACAAACTTCCGAAAATTACTAAAAACCAACCTGTTCAAAAAGGCATACCACAATTGATCCATCATAAATACCAGACAACGAAACCGATACTAGAAACTGACAAAAATGAACTGTTAATACTTGACTGCTTCACCTACTCTGTCTACTACTGAACTTTAACGCATTACCACTTGACTTCTTATTCCGGAAAAGAATCTTTAAAACTTGACTGCTTAATCTACTCTGTCAAATACGAACTATACTGCAATACCACTCTGTATTTCTTTATCCAGAAATGGCGATCGACATAACGGTACAATGTAAGCCACAATGAGCCTGCAAATAGGTGGGAAAATGTGGGATACAAATGCAACAAATAAATAAATGATGTCTTATATTTGAAGAGAAAGGTGGAAGTACGAACAATGCCTTGAGTATGGTCTTAGACAAAGCAGCTCCAGCGAGGTTGCTAAGGTGTGCTGAGCAGATTAAAACTCCATGGTATAATGAAAGATTCAGCACTCAAAAAATGAGTTCAGTAACTGGAACAGGCTTGGCAGAAATCTTGAGCAATGAACCCTTCCAGCCCCTCTAAGGCAGTCAGCTCCCCCTCCCCCAAACTATGAAGTCATTCCCCCAACTCCTCAGCCTCTCATCTCACCCCTGCAAGCAAGTCAGTCCCCCCTCCCATTTTTATCCCCCACAGGCCAGAAACCAGTAGGCCCTCTCGGCCCCTTACCCTCTGTAAACCAGAAGCCAGTCAGCCCTCCAACTCCTACCCCCCTACAAGCCAGAATCCAGTCAGCCCCCCCCCCAACTCCTACCCCTTTGCAAATCAGAAGCCAGTCAGACCCCAGCCCCCCCCCCTCCCCAACCCGCCAGCATTCCTTTTTCCTAACTGGATATTTGTGACCCGTGGAGGGGCATAATCAAACGCGAATGCCCATATCCATGGGCGTCTATGTCCAAGAACGGGTACATGAAGGGGCGAGACAGACCGTATTTTCGAAAAAACTGGGTGGCCATCTTTTTTTTCGATAATACGGTTTGTGCCGGGCAAATGCATCGGATGTGTGCAGATTTGAGCTGGGCGGTTTCGTTTTTCAGCGATAATGGAAACTAAAGGCGCCCAGCACAAAAACGAACAAATCCAAGGCATTGGGTTGTGGGAGGGGCCAGGATTCTTAATGCAGTGGTCCCCCTCACATGCCAGGACACCAACCGGGCACCCTAGGGGGCACTTGTAACAATTTAAAATAAAAAGTAAAATACCTCCCAACTCCATAGCTCCCTTCCTTTGGGTGCTGAGCCCCTCAAATTCCCCCCAAAACCCACTGCCCACAACTCTACACCATTACCATAGCCCTTATGGCTGAAGGGGGGCACCTAGATGTGGGTACAGTGGGTTTTGGGGGCGGTTTGGAGGGCTCCCATTTACCACCATAAGTGTAACAGGTAGGGGGGATGGGCCTGGGTCCACCTGGGTGAAGTCCACTGCACCCACTAACAACTGCTCCAGGGACCTGCATACTGCTGTGATGGAGCTGGGTATGCCATTTGAGGCTGGCATAGAGGCTGGAAAAAAAGGTTTTGAAAGTTCTTTTTTTTTGGTGGGAGGGGGTTAGTGACCACTGGGGGAGTCAGTGGAGGTGATCCCCAATTCCCCCCGGTAGTCATCTGGGCAGTTGGGGCACTTTTTGACGGCTTGTTCGTGAGAAAAAAGGGTCCAGAAAAAGTGACCCAACTTCTCGCTAAAAACGCTTTTCTTTTTTCCATTATCGGCCGAGGGCGCCCATCTCTGCTCGCCGATAAACACGCCCCAGTCCCGCCTTCACCACGCCTCCAACACGCCCCCGTCTACTTTGTTTGTTCCCGTGACAAATTGCAGTTGAAGGCGCCCAAAATCGGCTTTTGATTATACAGATTTAGGCGCCCACCAGAGAAAGGCGCCCATTTCCTGATTTGGGTCGAAATATGGGCGCCCATCACTTTCGAAAATAAGGCTGATAGTGTAGCTTGGAAGTTCTTCTCTATTTTGCAGCCACTGCTGTAATCATCACTAGAGCAGGAACTTCTAATTTCCTGCACTGCATGGCTCTGTGTGAGTCTGAGTTGAGTGGTGCTAGAACCTTTGCAAGACTTGAAAACCAAGACCAACATGAGAGCTATTGTACAGTGTGGTTCAAACTCACACTAAACTGTGCAGTGCAGAGAGGAAGAAACTCCTGCTCTGGCAGTGATTGCTGTATGAAGATACTTTCCCCCCGATATTCAGCACTATTTAACCGGCCAGAATAGCTGCTGACCAGTTAAATAGCGCCTAACTGGCTATCCGCCAATATTCAACGTGGTATAACTGACTATCCCCTGCTGAATATCCCTGATATAACTGGCTATCCACTGATTTTTAAAGCCGGTTTAGTGGCCATAATTGGCTGCATGAAAACATGAGATACCTTTGGCCGGTTTAAAGATAACCGGCTAATTCTGAATATTGACTTAGCTGGTTATCTTTAAACCGGCCAAAAATAAACCGAATATTCAATGCCAGTCACCAGAAACAGCCTAGCATTGAATATCCGGGCTCAGTACTGACCATGGCAGTTCGATGGCCTAACTCCCTGGTCTGAATATCGGTCCCTTCATTTATATTTTAAAGGGCCATGGAAATGCTAGATTCCACAAGAAAATATTTGGAGGGGCATAATCAAACGAAAACGTCTATATCTATGGGCGTTTATCTCCGAGAACGGGTCCGTGAAGGGGCGGACCAAACCGTATTTTCGCAAAAAATAGACGTCCATGTTTTATTCGACAATTTGTGAGCTGGGCGTTTTTGTTTTTCAGTGATAATGGAAAATGAAAGCGCCCAGCTCAAAAACGAATAAATCCAAGGCATTTGTTCGTGGGAGAGGCCAGGATTCGTAGTGCACTGGTCCCCCTCACATGCCAGGACACCAACCGGGCACCCTAGGGGGAACTTTTACAAAAACAAAAAAAAGGTAAAAGAGCTCCCAGGTGCATAGCACCCTTCCCTTGTGTGTTGAGCCCCCCAAATCCCCCTCAAAACCCACTGCCCACAAGTCTACACCATTACTATAGCCCTAAGGGGTGAAGGGGGACACCTACATGTGGGTACAGTGGGTTTGAGGGGGTTGGACGACTAATAAGCATTAAGCAGCACAATTGTAACAGGTAGGGGGGGATGGGCCTGAGTCCACCTGCCTGAAGTCCACTGCACCCCCTAACAACTGCTCCAGAGACCTGCATACTGCTGCCAGGGAGGTGGGTATGACATTTGAGGGTGAAAATAAAAAGTTGTGAAACATCATTTTTTTGTGGTGGGAGGGGGTTAGTGACCACTGGGGGAGTCAGGGGAGGTCATCCCCGATTCCCTCTGGTGGTAATCTGGTCATTTAGGGCACTTTTTGAGGCCTTATTCGTGAAAAAACAGGGTCCAGGAAAAGTGCCCTAAATTCTAGCTACAAACGCATACTTTTTTTCCATTATCGGCGAAAGGCGCCCATCTCTGTTCGGGTGATAACCATGCCCCAGTCCCGCCTTCACCACGCCTCTGACACGCCCCCATCAACTTTGTACGCTTCCGCTTCTCCCGATTTAGGTCGGAACTAGGGCATTTTTCTCGTTCGATTATAAGCAGGATAGTCATCATGGTTACCTGGCACCTGGGATTTGTTGAGCCCTGAAGTAATGCATACACTGATACTCCATAACCTTTCAGTTTGAATCTAATTCAAAATATCCTATCTAGTGGAGTACCAATAGCACACATTCTATTTTCATGTAAAAGTAACAATCAAGGTTTCCAAGAAATATGCTTTCTCTTGTGTCAAGAATCATAGAATGCCACAATATTGCTGAAACATGGTAGGTACAACCAGGGCCAGAACAAAGGCATTGGATGTTCTAGGTTAACTTTCAAACATGCACACCTCCCCTCCCCCCCAGGGTGATTCAAGGCTCTACCACTACATCCTCCCCACTGTATTTCAACATCTCCCCCTTCCTGCGCCCCCCGGTAGGCAGCATCTCTTTTTTGCCTCTCGACCTCCACTATCCCATGGCCAGTATCTCCCCATCTCTACTCTATCTCCTTCCAAGGTGGCCAGCATTTCTCCTTCCCTTATCTACTCCACCTCTCCCCTTTCTCCACTTATGTCTCTCAGGTTACCAGTATCTCCCCTTCACCTCTCTACCCCCCCCCCCCCACACAATTAGTTGCCCAACATCTCATCTCTCTTCCTTACCTCCATCCCTCTTCCTTCACTGCACCTGGGCTGCTACTGACCCCCCCCCCTACTGACCCCCCCCCCCCCAGCTCCTCCTGCACTGGCCCCAGTTTTAAAAAGACTAAGTGCTGCAGAGAGCCTGTAAGAATAGGCCCAAGCTGAATATCTGTCATGGCCCTCTCCACTCCAACAGGAAGTATGCCTTGGATGGGAGCAGGACACAACATCACTTCAGTGCAGGCTTATACTCACAGGTTCCTTCAGTGCTGACTCTAACTTGAGGCAGACACAGGAGGAGATGGAGGGAGGGGGGGACAACAATGGCAAGCCCGTCAAGAGGAAGACTTTTGTGCACACCAGAGCCATGTTGCCGCCAAGCTCTGCTGCCCTAAGCAGAAGCCTAGTTCACCTGATGGCAGGAATGAGCTTGGGTACAAATGAATAAGATGGCATGAGAAAGGAAAAAGCACTTTGTTTTACCTGACCATAAATGAAGTCCATCAAAACCATAGGAGTAAAGGTCATCACCAACACCATTTCCTCCCCATTCTTCACCACCACCTGGATATGGAGAGTAGCCCTCTGTTGAGGCCCAGCCTACTCGAAGATGAGTTGCTTCTGCAGTCACAAAGGGCTCCATGTGGTCCACTATCAACTCATAGTACCATTTCTTATATTGAGCAGAGCCTTCACTGATGCCAAGGAAGATGTTGGGTCTCATACTTTAAGAAAACACACAATGAAAAATTATTGTACAGTGTTTCATATTTTAGAGTAATATGGGGGCAATTCTACAAAGTGACACCTAAACATAAGCACAACAAAAAAGTACAATAAATGCCAGTTCTGTAGTTAAGATGTCCCTAACCCATTACAGAAATTAACGCAAAGCCGCTTTGGCATGCTAAAACTTAAATGGGACAACTTACACCAAGAAGGCATATGGTTGTACATCTAAGTGCACTTTGCAATGTCCATATCAGATGGAGCATGGGTGGAATCACACTTATGGACTTCTCACCGTAAGTGGGTATCACCAGAACCTAGGTATACACATTTACGCCAAAGTAGGCATATTGTCACTATTTATGCTAGTATTCTACAAAGAAATGTTCCTTTATAGAATAGGCTCCTAAGAGGTTCTCTGAGTGCCTATTTATGGCTTCATAATTATAGAATTACCCCATATTCAATATGTGAAAAAGGGCTTTTATAAACATACTTAATTGTGCACCAACAAAATGGCATAAGAACATAAGAATAGCTATATTGGGTCACACCGATGGTCCATCTTGCCCAGTATCCTGCTTCCAGCAGTGGCCAATTCAGGTCACAAATGCCTGACAGAAACCCAAATAGTAGCAACATTTCATGCTACCAATCCCAGGGCAAACATCGACTTCCCCATGTATATCTCAATATCAGATTATGGACTTTTCCTTCAGGAACCTGTCCAAACCTTTTTTAAACCCAGATACCACATCCTCTGGCAAGAAGTTCCACAGCTTAACTATTCACATGAAAAAATATTTTCTCCTAGTCATTTTAAAAGTGCCAGTATGCACCTATATGGATATTATGCATAGGTGTTTCTAATGACATAATGTGCTAGATTCTATATATCACACCTAAAAATAATCAGTGCCGAAAAAAATATGTCTAGGCATATTCTATAAAGTACACCTTAATTTAGGCACGGTTTATAGAATACGCTTAGTGCCCAGCTGCATATGTAAATTTAGTCATGGGCAACTACACCAAGTAAAACTTGGCGTAAATTCTTACGCTTAAATTAGGCATGGACTGGGTGTATTCTATAACAACGCACATAGTTTTTTAGAAATGCCCACAACCTGCCCATTCCATGCCCATGGCCACGCCCCTTTCCCAACTATGTGCCTTAGAATTTATGTGCATTACTTACACAACATGCTTAGATAGTTGTGCATGTAAATTCTAATTATTGCCAATTAGTGTCAGTAATTGCTTATTTGACAGTTATGGGCACTGATTGGCTTGTTAGCTAATTAAGTTGCGTATGCAAAACCAGAATATGACCAGAATTGCAGATTTGGTGAAGCAGAAGCAGAGCAGGGGCAGAGTTGTGATATATATGCTCACATACCCCTGGATTCTATATATGGTGCCTAGATTTGCACACCAACACTTGGGCATTCTCCTGAGATGTGTGTGAAAATTAATTTGCTAATGAGCTAAATAACATCAATAACTGGGTGCTAACAGCCTATTATTGAATTTAATTGGTACTATTAAAATTTGCACTCGCATCTGACTGTACACTAATCTATAAGCATGGTGCCTAACTCTACTAGCGCAAAAATCAAAAGGGAGCATAGCCATTGGCATGTTAGGGGCATTCTAAAAAGTTGCCTGCGTAGTTACAGAAAACTGCCTCACCTGCCTAACTTGGGTGCCAGCATTTACACCAGGTTTCAGCAGGCATAGGTTTGGTGCCCAAAGTTAGACGTGGGAATCAGCACTAACATGAATTTTATAAAGAGCAAACACCCTTTTTTAGAATCATGCTTATACAGATAAGTCACCGATAGTTACATTAAGTTGTCTCCGTGAGAAAAATATTTCTGGAAACGCAGAATGATCATATAACTCTGGCATATTTGTGCAATATAGCATAAAGAAAAAACAAAAAAATAATATAAAAAAGTTTTTTATTTGCTTGACATTAAGTTTGGACGGTTGGGGGCTGTCTAAGATTAAAACTATCACGCAAGAAGGCACACCTGATTGGTGTTAATAAAGTAGCCTCAATGAATATATATGAGACTTCCCCACTACAACCGTAGTTGAGACCATCTGGTATTGTTTCACAATCTACCACTTGTTGGTTTGTTATATATTTCTAGGATAAGCAGCATAAAATGAATTGTACTTTTTTGGGATCTTATCAGGTACTTGTGACCTGGATTGGCCACTGTTGGAAACAGAATGCTGGGCTTGATGGACCTTCAGTCTGTCCCAATATGGCAATTCTTATGTACTTATATGTATGACTTTAAGCAGGAGTAAATGCTGACACTGAAATTTCCCCAGGTATATATATACTGCCACTGTAATATACAGAATACATGTACATTTTGAAGGACCACCTAAGCCAAGCTCAGAACACGCTTGCTTGAAATCTGCATGTCCCATCGGTATATATGTATATGTGGCAGCTTTCTACAATTACAGATTATACGTGTATGGAGATTTAAATATGTATCTAGCATGTAGGTCTTCAAAAATCACTTCCTAAGTAGCCCCAAAAATGCACCATGTTAAAATATTAAAGTTAAACTTTATGCAATTTAGATCCATACATTCTGGACTCAAAATATAGTTTGAGGAAAAGAAGAGCACAGTCTACATTGTATGTTTTGTGTCAGTTATAAACAGCAAAATCAAAACGTGATACAGCTTTACAAAACTCTTAGAAACTGGCGTCTCATGAAACACTTTTGGTAAGACTACAACATTACGCATAACATAATGGGCAGGGCCGTGCCGATGCGGTAAGCGAGGTAAGCGCCGCAGGGGGGCGCCCACCTCTGGAGGGCGCCGCCGCGGTGCTTACCCTCGCCCCGCGCCGCCGAGGACTTTAAATTACCTCGGTCGCAGGCTGCAGCAGCGTCGGTGAAAGCCCTGCCGACGTCTCCCTTCCCTTGCACTCATTGGTTCCCTCAGTGTCCCGCCTTCTTCTGACGTCAGAAGAAGGAGGACACTGAGGGAACCAAGAGCGCGGTGGGGGCGGTCCGCCCCGGGTGTCAGCGGGTGGGAGGTGCTCCGCTCTCGCTGCTCCCACCCTACCTTCTTAAAAAAAAAAAAAATAAATCAGTAAAGCGGCGTGGCAGGCAGCGCAGCTTCGCGTCTGCCCTGCTTGTAAAACAAGTAGATCTCCTCGTCGGGCCTTCGCTCACTGGGTCCCGCCCTCGAGGAAATAGGAAGTTACCTCAGAGGAGGGCGGGACCCAGTGAGCGAAGGCCCGACGAGGAGATCTACTTGTTTTACAAGCAGGGCAGACGCGAAGCTGCGCTGCCTGCCACGCCGCTTTACTGATTTTTTTTTTTTTTTTAAGAAGGTAGGGTGGGAGCAGCGGGAGCGGAGCACCCCCCCCCCCACCCGCTGTCATCTCGACAGAGCTGGTAGTGGGGTCGGATCAGGGGTGCCCAGATGGCAGAAGGGGATGGGGATGGGGAGGGGAGCCCAGATGACAGAAGCCCAGATGACAGAAGGGGATGGGGAGGGGAGCCCAGATGACAGAAGGGGATGGGGAGGGGTGCCCAGATGACAGAAGGGGATGGGGTGGGGTGCCCAGATGGCAGAAGGGGATGGGGAGGGAGCCCAGATGACAGGAGGGGAGCCCAGATGACAGAAGGGGATGGGGAGGGGTGCCCAGATGACAGAAGGGGATGGGGTGGGGTGCCCAGATGACAGAAGGGGATGGGGTGCCCAGATGGCAGAAGGGGATGGGGTGGGGTTCCCAGATGGCAGAAGGGGATGGGGTGGGGTGCCCAGATGGCAGAAGGGGATGGGGTGGGGAGCCCAGATGGCAGAAGGGGATGGGGAGGGGAGCCCAGATGGGGTCTGGGGCTGAAAGGGGAGGCCCTAATGCAAGGCATGTGGATGAAGGGAGCTGGAACTGGGGGCTGAAAAGGAGGGTAGGTGGGATAAGGGGGCTAGTACTGGGACTGGGGGCTGAAAAGGGACAAGAGCTGAAACTGTGGGGACTGGGGGCTGAAAAGAAGACAGGGAGAAGTGGCTGGGGCTGAAGCTCGGGACTAGTGAGAGAAAAGGGCTGCGTTTGAAACTGGGGGCTGAAAAGGGGACAGGGAGAAGTGGCTGGGGGCCGAAGCTCAAGACTGGTGGGAGAAAAGGGCTAGGGCTGAAACTGGGGACTGGTGGGATAGTGGGGCTGGAACTGGGGGCTGAAAAAAAGGGGCAGAGAGAGGGGACAGATCCTAGATGGAAGGGGGAGTGAGAGGGACCTTGATGGATGGGAGAGGGAGGGCAAATGGTGGATTGAGCGGACAGAGAGAAAGGGCAGACAGTGGATGGAAGCGATAGAAAGGGCAGACAGTGAATGGAAGGGGGAGAGAGAGAGGGCAGACAGGGGCAGATGGTGGATGGAAGGGGGCAGAGATAGAGGGCAGATGTAGATGGAAGGAGCAGGGAGAGAGGGCAGACATTGGATGAAGGGGACAGCAGAGAGGGTAGACACTAGATGGCAGAGAGAGAACAAAAACAGATGCTGGATGGAAGGAAGGAAGACAGTGAAAAGAAGATGAGGAAAGCAGAAACCAGAGACAACAAACTGTAAATAAAATATTTACTTTTATTTTTTTGCTTTAGGATACAGTAGTATTGTAGCTGTGTTAATAAATGTTTATAATAGGTAATCTTTTTATTGGACTAATTTTAATACATTTTGACTAACTTTCGGAGAACAAAACCCCCTTCCTCAGGTCAGGATAGGATACTGTAACAGCACTATACTGTATTGACCTGAGGAAGGATGTTTTGGCCTCTGAAAGCTAAATGTATTAGTCCAATAAAATGGTATTATTTTATTTTCTATATTTGTTTTATTTCTATTTGTTAATTTGTAAAGTGGTGATTGGTTCTTGTTAGTTTTTTTTCAAATTTACATCTGCAGTCTTTATATTTTGCACAGTACTAGGGGACATTTTCTGTTTCTGTGGTGTTGCATTGTATGCAGAGTCTGGCATCTTGGGGGTTCAGTTTAATTTTTGTCTAAATAGCGTTTGGAATATGTCCACTTTGAGAATTTACATCTGCTATCTTATTTTGCAATGTATAGCAATTTGTTTCTAAGAATATTGCTGACAATTCCTGTCAGTGTGGCAAGTGGTGAGCGATCATTTTCACCGGGGGGGGGGGGGCGTGATCATTTTCACGGGGGGTAGGGGCGCCAACTGATAGTCTGCAGGGGGGCGCCAGAGACCCTAGGCACGGCCCTGATCATGGGGGATATTTTGAAAGATTTAGTCACTTGTTTATGCAGGTAAAAAGAGAGTCAACCTGGGTACATTTATCTGAGATTATGGCCCTTATTTTAGCAGCACTATTTGTGTTTTGGATATCAGAAAACCAGCATTTAAACAGCCATATTGCATGGATGTCCCAATCCCAATTTTGTAAAGCTGAGATACTGACTTCTAAAATTGCAGTACATCTTTATCACAAGGGGATGTGATCTGGGTGTGTTTTGGGCAGGACTAAGGAGGGGCCAAAATATGGACATCCAACTTTGATTTCAGTAGGAGAAAGTAGACTCCCCGGTGGTTAGGTTTTAAAGGTGGTAAGATGGAATGAATCACAGGTTATGGCAGGCTCTCACCCCAAGCAGGCACCCTGTGGCTAATGAACCCTTTTTGGGACAGGCCAGCAAAAGAACACTGGCTTTTCTGTTCCAGTACAGCTGAGTCTTTACAGTAAGCAGCCACCACCAAGCTTCCAGACAGCCTGTAACCTCTCTGGGATCCAGACAAACCCAGCTGCATCCACATCTTTCAAACTCTCCATAAATTTTACAAAAAAACCTTTTCTTTTTAGCTCACTTCCTCGCCAGCACTTGAGACAGTGTACCAAAACTATATTATGTCTCTCTTCAGCCTTCCAGACACCAGTTTTTCACACCTTTTCACTTTCATACACACAGCACCAGAGATACACATCTGTCTCCCTGGGTGTCTTCAGCACCTCTGCCAACCATCAGGACAGCTATTGCCAAGGGTGACCGTGGATCGGAGTCACCAGCTGACCTCTGGTGGCCAATCAGAACCCATTACCTCACATTTCCACAAGCCTGGAATCTAACTGAAATGTTTATGATCTCCATCTTGGACCCATAAAACTAATGGAAAAATACACATTTTTGAATTTTAATAGTTAAACAAGCACTAAATGTATCCAGATTTTCCATGCCACTGTAGCACATCTATCTCCACAATCTTATATTTTCAGATTTTAAAACCACACATTTCTAAAGACATCATGTTAAAATTACACAAATTCCTAATTTCTCCTTTTAAACAATTAAAACTAAATCCCAGTTTCCCTCTCTATCTTGGACATTTCAAAGAAATAATTCTAAGATCTTCCAGATGGCCCAAACCACTACCCTGGAATTACCATGGGATTTCCCCATAAAATGCATTTTTCTCCAAAGACCACCCCCCCCCCCCCCGATTTACCAAAAGAGGTTCTCAGAAACCCATAACTATCACAAATTTACACAAAAAATTAACTCTTTCAATGCCAGATCCACGTAACCTACACTGACCAAAATAAATACCCCCCAAAATTCTTTAAAATAATTTAACACCAGAACCTATTCCCTAGGGACCCACAGAACCCCCAACAAAAAATAAATAAATAAATAAAAACAATTCTATGAAACCTGAAGCAAAAACACCTAAAAACAAATCAAACCACATCCAAAAACAGCCAAAACAAAATAAAAACTAAACAAACTAAGGTCAGACCTCTTACCTTGGTCCCCTAACATCCACCAGGCAGTTCATATCCAGATGCCATCGGTGTAAAACCAAGAATGGTCTGGTTCTCCGGCTGGGCAGCCCGAAAATTAAGGCCCCAGCTTCACTTAGGGACTACCACGACCTCCGGAGTCATTCTGATCATGTGCGAAAGTTCGCAAATGACCAGAATGCTCCCGGCTCCGATGCAGGTCCAGGTAGGGGATTTTCCTGCCAGCCTGCTGCCTCTGGAGCTCATTCTGCAGTCCAGCAGTGGCACAAACAGATGTCTCTGGGTGCCACTGGACCCCAAAGAACCCTGGAGTCTCTCCCAGCCCCAAATTTGGCCACTGGCCACCAATGAAGATAGGAAATAGGTCAGGAAGGCCCGAACACCATCAGGATCCCCCGGAACAACATGGAATCCCCAAATGGGACCTAATAGAGCATAAATGACCACAGACAACCCCGAAGTGGCCCAAAACTGCATGGGCCACCACAGAACCCCCAGCAGCCACCCAGGACTCAGGTAAGCTCTCTTTTTAAAATAACTTTACTTTATTAACCCATTTACAGGAAGGTATGTCTATGTCCAAAAATATGGATGTTGGTATTTAGACCTGATATCTAGCACGTTCAGGTTACAGAAAGGTGATCTGATTGAATAGCTCTCCACTGGAAAAATGAAGAGAAGTCACACCCTTAATCCCCCAGTAGTTGCTGCCCACCCAGAATGTGAAATTGGCATGGAATACAAGGCTCTATGACACCTTCAGTAATAATGGATGTTCATGTCATAAAGCAACTACAAAGTCTGCTAGCCTAATTGTTACAGCAGCAATTTTGAGCTAGGAGATCCTAGTTCAAATCCTATTGCAGCTCTTTGTGTGTGTGTGTGTTTTTTTAATTACATTTGAGTCCTCCAGGGACAGAAAAATATCTACAATACCTGAATATGCACCGCTTCCATATAAGCCCATAATTATTAAAGTGGTTTACATTAAGGAACATTAGCTGTTTTTCTGTCCCTGGTGGGCTCACAATGTAAAAAAAAAAAGACACACACACAGCTACAGTGGGACCTGAATAAAGGCCCCATGGCTCTCAAGCCACTGTTCTAGCCATTAGGCTATTCCACATTGATACCTATGTGGACATTTTATAACATGGTCATTCCTATGCTGCCGCAATGACATCCATGTCCCTTGTTTATCCTCATTCACAGTTTGGATATTTCAGTTTGTAAAATGGATATTCATGCTGGCCATCACTGACATATGGCGTCCATCTCTCATGTATTGTAGAACAAGTCATACATTGGCAGATCCTGTTCTAAAATACAAGCACCACCAGCAACGTACAGACCTGGACGTCTTTGCTAAAATGCTGTTCAATATATCCCAGAAAACAGACTTGCTTCTGTTCAAAACTATTTTTCTCAAGGTTGGCAAAGAGTTGGTGCTGGCATAGCCTAGAAAGGACTTCCTGGACATGATACCTATGAGTAGTTAGATCAGGAGAGAAAATCAAGATATTGTCAAGGTATATGACCACATATTGTGAAAGAAAGTCCCAGAAAATATCATTGCAAAGGCTTGGAAGACAGCCAGGGCACTACAAAAGACCAACTGGCATCCCAATGCATTCATAAGGTGATCTTTCACTCATTTTCCTGTCTGATCTACAGTAAATGAAGTTATAAGCCCTCATGAAGATCCAACATGGAGAAATTCTTGGTCCTTAGCAGTAATTTTATTAAAGAATTGGTAATCAATGCAGAGCCTGAGGATCCATCTGTCCAACCTCGCTGTCCCTATACAAAATAGGCTTTGTGTCACAATGCTGAAAACACTGGACATTCAAAAAAAGAACAAGAGCTTAGAAATATTTGGAAATGTTATATTACATGCTAGATTTTGATAATCTAACCTGATAATTAGTAAAGTATCCCAAAGGTATACTTCAACTCTTCTGTTACCTGCTCACATGATTAACAAGCCGTGTCTGCAGAAGTAGGTCTCTTCCTGATAGAAGATTATCACAGATGAGATGTTGGTTTGATCGTACAGCTACTCCATGGCACACACAAAGCGAACATAATACATCTAGAACCTGAAAAACAGTGTTTTTAAAATAAGCATGTACCCTCTGTTTTAATGATGTAAATGTTCTCCCTGTATCTTCTTCCCACCACCACACTTCCTTTAATGCTCCTACCTCTTGTCATTTCTCTACCAGAGACTGTCCCTGATTCTACAGCTTTTACTTTGATGATTGCAACTTCTTTTCTTTACCTTTTGATCCATGGTGTATATATATATATATATTTTTAATTATAAACTGCCTTGCAGTAAGTACTTTGCAATTTGGCTGTACATCAAGCTTTTCAA
This sequence comes from Microcaecilia unicolor, assembly GCF_901765095.1. Lineage (NCBI taxonomy): Eukaryota > Metazoa > Chordata > Amphibia > Gymnophiona > Siphonopidae > Microcaecilia > Microcaecilia unicolor. The sequence goes on from NC_044033.1 coordinate 139,320,647, forward strand.
ATAAATAAATAAATAAATAAGTAACAAATACATAAACACAATAAAATATAGATCATGAATTAAACATTGGGTTAATTTCTGTAGAAACTTACAGTTTGCAGTGGCTGAGATGCAGAGATGGCGAGACTGTATGACTTCTGTTGTAAGGCACTTAACCCCAGATTCTATATAGGTTGCCCAAAGTTGGGTACCCAAATTTGGGCAGAGCCCAGATGCATATGCAAACTAATTAGTCAATTGAGTGATAACAACCAATTATTGAGTTAATTGAGTTGACAGGCACTTAATTGGCACTTAATTTGGATTTGTGTGCACATCTGACTACACGCTATTCTATAATGCTGCACGCCCAAAGTGTCTTGCATGCAACCCAAAAGAGGACATGGCCATGGAAGAGGCATGAGCATTCAGGACCGTTCCAAATATTTAGGCACAGTGCTATAGAATACCAGGGGTATGCCAGGATTTTCAACAGGTTGTAGCTGGCACTATCCTTGGGTGAATCTCCTCATAAAGGCAGTTAATAAATCCCAATAAATAAATAAGTTCTCGTGTCTAAAGTTGGGCAGAGGAATCCGCTCTAAGTACTATTCTTTCAAGGGCAATCAGCCCAGAGCAACCTTGATAGAACCTCCTTAGCACCTATATTTGAACACCATTTACTGAATCTGGCCCCTAGGGACTACTACTACTACTACTTAGCATTTCTATAGCGCTGCCAGGGTTACGCAGCGCTATACAAGTTAGAACAACCTTTCTGAACTGGTGCATCTTGATCCACCTCAGATTGTATTCATGTCCTGATTAAAGACTAGTTCCTGGAGATTGTTTTTACATCCAAAATTCCAGACTTATCCTAATCTTGGCCCTCTCATGTTAAGCATGTTTTGCTATAATAGTTAAGTGATTGCTAAAAGCTTATTTGGCTCACCTAAATTGTAAGCTCTCAGGATCAGGGCCACCAGGAGACAGAGCCAGGTCCAGAACAGGGCCAACCCCCCCCCCCCCCCCCCCCCACTCAGGCTGCCACCAACTTCCCTGCTCTCCCACCTTGGCCACCATCCTCCCACCCCTTTACACCTTGCCCCTTATCTTCCTGCGTCTGCTCATCCCTCAGTCTGTCACTCTCCTGCTCCTGTGTGCTGGAACCCAGTTTTCTGTCCAATAACCAATTCTTAATCCACAGAAGGACAATGTCTTCTCCTCCTCCTCCTATTATTATTATTATTAACATTTGTATAGCGCTACCAGACGCACGCAGCCTACTACTACTTATAATTTCTATGGTGCTACAGCGCTGTACACTTGATTATCCTATCCCACGACTCCTTAATTTTCTCAGGTGTCTTTCATGAGGTACTTTGTCAAAAGCTTTCTGAAAATCTAGCTACACTACATCAACCGGCTCATCTTTATCCACATCCAAAGAAATGAAGCAAATTGGTGAGGCAAGACCTTCCTTGATTGAAGCCATGCTGCTTCTGTCCTATTAAACCAAGTTTGTCTACGTGTTCTGTAATTTTAATCTTTATAATAGTTTCCACTATTTTGCCTGATCATCTGACATGAGTTTCACTGTGTCCCTAGTATACCTTTACCTTTTCTCTGCCCCCCACTATCTCTTAATCTCTCCCTTTTCTCACCTCTCTGTTCCTATTTTTATGTGACAGTCTCTGTCCTATCGAAATTTTGGAGTTCCTTTCCTGTTCTGTGTTTTAGAAGCCTAGCTCTGCTCCGTGAACTTGAGCGATATAGTAAGTTTCTAATAAATTATAAACTATAAAATGTTGAGGAAGACCACAACTAGGGTTTCAGTTACCTGAAAAAACATCATTTTTACAAACTCTGTAGGACCAATTTAGAAATTAGTAAAACCAATGGCAAACTGTTCCAACTATCCCAATATCTTCTAGGCAGTTCAGTAAGATTTCATGGTCAACCAAATCAAATACGGAAGGCAAATCTACTTGAATTAATAATGCAGCTTTTCCCTTGACCAATATCTAAGCTCTGAAACAAATGCTAATAGACAAGTCTCAGTACTATATTCACTATGAAATCTGGACTGAGTTAGGTTAAGATATTAAGAGGTTCATTTTCAAAGCACATTTACCCAGCCAGGAATGGCTCCTTGAATGACTAGCAGCCAAAATAAACCCAGATACTTAATGCCAGCTACTGGAAACAGCTCAGTATTGAATATCCAGGTTTAACGCCGCTGGTGGACGGACAACAAATGCACTGTCTGCCGGTGGCTAAATATCAGGCCTATAGACTTACAAAGTTACATATGTAACTATGGAACTTTGTAAGTGTATGTGCTTTGAAAATGAGCATCTAAGGGTCTAAAGATACTTCTGTAATTGGAAAGCTACCACAGATTCTAACATTTTAACTATAAAAGTGATACTTGCAGTAGGACAATAATTAGAACATTGAGGAATATTCTTTTTAATAGCTTTCAATGTTGACAAATAATGTGTTCTCCAAAGGTATACCTTGTGATTTCTTCCATGTTTGTCCAAAAGGTATATGATAGATTTAATGTGTCCTTCTTTAATAATATTAAGAGCTTCTGGACTCTCAACCAACACACAGTGTAGAACCTCTAGGATACCTAAAAGAAAACAGCAAAACAACGGAGAAAGAAACAAGATGAATTGTTTCTATTCGTCTCAGAACTAGGAGAGGTGCTCAGAATTGTAGCCAGGTAAGACATAAGTGCATCAAAGGATAAAACCTTATAAGGCCCTCTGCTAATTAACTCAAAGCTAATCAGTATAAAGCAAGTTAATTCATAGGTTAACATGCATTAGCATGTACTAAATTTGTTCAGGCATGCTAAAAAAATTGAATGTGTGCTAACAAATTAACACACCTATTCTCTACACAAAACAAAGCAGAATTATAAAGCAAATACATCATATAATGTTATATGTTTGTTATGCAACAATAACAATTCAACACTAAAATTGATTATGCACTATAAAATGATTTAAATAGTCTATTTATATGAATGGTCAGAAATAGTGTATCATTATTTTGATAGTTTCTAACACCATACCCTCAAACAATACAAAATACTTATATGGGGTCAATATTCAAAAGGATTTAACTGGGCAGGATAGGCTGCTGCCTGGTTAAACCCCACAGAAAAGGCCAGCTACTGATATTCAGTGGCACTTAACTGGGCAGTGCCACTTAATGTCGGTACTAACCAGCATTGGAGGTGTGGTCTGAGGCAGAGTCAGGGAAGAGCTTGAAGCTATGCGGATGCCAGCTAAACTCAGTGCTGGTGTCTGTAAAGCTAAGCAACTAGATAGGAGATGTAGATGCTGGCACAGAATATTGACTGGCACCCTTTTAACTTCTGAGTAGCAGCCTGCATCTCTCAATGCTCTCCTTAGAGGATGACGCAGGGAAAGTTTGTTCCCGTCCCCGTGAGTTCTGTCTCCATCTTCACCCCATCCCCATGGGCTCTGTCCTCATCTACAGAAGCCTCGAACACTTACGATTTTATATTTATATCTTTTTGTTAAAGAATAAAAGGAACAATCACAAATAGAAAACAATAATAACAATGAGCAACTATAATAACTCCTCCATCACAACCCGCTACCCTTCCAACCCCAACAATAGCTGACTTCTACTACCCCCAAGGAATCCTAATCCACCCTGTTAAAATGTCCAGGGGTACAAAATACAATCCGTTCTGTATGCCCTAGCGGGAGAAAAATATGCCCTATGAAGCTCTGTTATCAGTGGTGTTCCTGGGCTGGATGGCACCCAGGGCGGAGCGCCGATGCGCCCCCCCCCCCCCGCTAGATGACACCTCCCCCCTCCGGCGAAATGACACCCCCAGTGGCGTTCCTACGGGGGCTGACACCCGGGGCGGATCGCTGATGCGCCCCCCCCCCCCCGGGTGCAGCGCCCCCCCGGAAGAGCGCGACGCCCTCCCCCCCGATCCCAAGGCGAAACCCCCTCCGGGTGCATGCCGCTGGGGGGGGGGGTGCCGCGCGCCTGCTGGCTCTTTGTTTTCATGCTCCCTCTGCCCCGGAACAGGAAGTAACCTGTTCCGGGGCAGAGGGAGCATGAAAACGAAGAGCTGACAGGCGCGTGGCACCCCCCCAGCGGCGTGCACCCGGGGCGGACCGCCCCCACCGCCCCCCTTGGTACGCCACTGGACACCCCTCCCCCGGGTGCATGCCCCTGGGGGGGGGGGTGCCGCGGCGCGCGCCTGCTCCTCCGAGCTTGCTAAACTTCGTTCGTTCGCTGCAGCTCCCTCTGCCCCGGAACAGGAAGTAACCTGTTCTGGTGCAGAGGGAGCTGCAGCGAACGAACGAAGTTTAGCGAACTTGGAGGAGCAGGCGCACGCCGCAGCACCCCCCAGCGGCGTGCACCCGGGGCGGACCGCCCCCACCGCCCCCCCCCCCCCTTGGTACGCCACTGACTGTTATGATTTTAATCTGTGGATGAATAAGTCAATCACAAACTCAGGATTCAGTCTAGCTATCTTGTCTTCCACAGTCCTACCTGCAATAGAAAATGTCTTCTTAGAAGATGTGCTGATAGTAGGAATGTACAGGATCCCCCATTCAAATTTTGCCTTTTGTGGTCAGTATGTTTGCTTGTTTTTCCAAAAAATCAAAATATCATCGTCTGCATCACTCAAACATAAACAACAGTCCAGTTCATTAACAGGCTTCAAAATCTGTCCCCATCCCCACGGGCTCTGTCTCCATCCCTGCCCCATAGCCGCGGGGCCTGTCCCCACCCCATCCCTTAACCCGTTCTCGTGGGCTCTGTCCTTGTTCCCATTCCCGTGGTTACCGTGGGTCCCTGTCCCCATGTCATTTTCTAGCTCTCCCCACAAAAACTCCTAACAAGATCCAACCCCCATTCTCCCAACAAGATAAGACCCTCCTGACCACCCTTTTAACCCACCCGAGAAACCCCCCCCCCAACATGACCTGAACCCTCTAGACCTCACCCATATGAGAAGCCCCTCTCCCAAGTTCCAACAGGCCTGCCCAGGCCAGCCTTAATATCCCTGGTCTAGTGGATAATCCAGGGAGCAGCCTACCCTACCTGCTCCTGTCTCTGGTGGGTCTAGCTGAAAAATGGTAGGTGAGACCTCTAGTGGTAGTCTTACATACATAGGGGTCCTTTTATTAAGCAACGCTAGAAATTGGCCTGTGGTATCCTCAGCATGGATCTTTCTTGCGCACTAAGGCGACTTTTATCGCTGCAGAGAAATAGCCAATTCTTCTATTTCAGCAATAATGGTGATGTGTTAATTTTCCCATTAGTGCTTGAGCACTGATATCTCCTACTGGGGTGCTCCCTCTGGCCCTAGAGAGAAGGCTTTTCCCTTTGCTCTGGAAAGCCTCTCACATCTTTTTGGACTACCTACAATGAGACACAAACTAAGACCAGGCAGTAAGATGCAGGGTCTTTTAATAAGTTTAAATTAAATAGCATACAACATAAGCTTCTGCCTGAACCTGCTCAAACTCACAAACTAGGCCAGGTTTTCCACTGGTCCAATACAGCATAACTCTAAGCACAGCTTACTTTACAAACAAGCACTCAATGGGAGCTTTTTTTCATATCATTTATGACAAGGATTACAACATATTCCTTTTCAACCATCCAAGTAGCTATGCGGTGTTTCTTATTAACTGACTGTTCCCCAATGAGAGTGCTACCTTATAAACCAGGGTTTAAACACAATGAGGCCGATATTCAATCCGAAGAAGGCAGCCCGTGTAAGTGCTGTGATCGGTGCAGATCCTGAATATTCAATGGCGGGCAAATTCTGGCAACCGGCATTGAATATTATTACTACTGCTACTACTACTATTTAGCATTTCTATAGCTCTACAAGGAGTACGCAGCACTGCACAAACATAGAAGAAAGACAGTCCCTGCTCAAAGAGCTTACAATCTAATAGACAAAAAATAAAGTAAGCAAATCAAATCAATTAATGTGTACAGGAAGGAGGAGGGTAGGTGGAGGCAAGTGGTTACAAGTGGTTACGAGTCAAAAGCAATGTTAAAGAGGTGGGCTTTCAGTCTAGAATTAAAGGTGGCCAAGGATGGGGCAAGACGTAGGGGCTCAGGAAGTTTATTCCAGGCGTAGGGTGCAGCGAGACAGAAGGCGCGAAGTCTGGAATTGGCAGTAGTGGAGAAGGGAACAGATAAGAAGGATTTATCCATGGAGCGGAGTGCACAGGAAGGGGTGTAGGGAAGGACGAGTGTGGAGAGATACTGGGGAGCAGCAGAGTGAGTACATTTATAGGTTAGTAGAAGAAGTTTGAACAGGATACGAAAACGGATAGGGAGCCAGTGAAGCGACTTGAGGAGAGGGGTAGTATGGGTAAAGCGACCCTGGCGGAAGACGAGACGGGCAGCAGAGTTTTGAACCGATTGGAGAGGGGAGAGGTGACTAAGTGGGAGGCCAGCAAGAAGCAGATTGCAGTAGTCTAAACGAGAGGTGACAAGGGTGTGGATGAGGGTTTTGGTAGAGTGCTCGGAAAGAAAGGGGCGGATTTTACGGATGTTGTAAAGAAAGAAACGACAGGTCTTGGCGATCTGCTGGATCTGAGCAGAGAAGGAGAGAGAAGAGTCAAAGATGACCCCAAGGTTTCGAGCTGAGGAGACAGGAAGAATGAGAGAGCCATCAACAGAAATAGAAAACGGGGGGAGTGGGGAGGTGGGTTTGGGGGGAAAAATGAGAAGCTCGGTTTTGGTCATGTTTAATTTCAGGTGGCGTTGAGACATCCAGACAGCAATGTCAGACAAGCACACTGAAACTTTGGTTTGGATGCAAGGTGAGATATCAGGGGTAGAAAGGTAGATTTGGGTGTCATCAGCATAGAGATGGTAGGAAAAGCCATGGGATGAGATTAATGAACCAAGGGAAGAAGTGTAGATAGAAAAGAGGAGGGGACCAAGAACAGAACCCTGAGGTACACCGACAGGCAGAGGGATAGATGTAGAAGAGGATCCACCAAAGTGAACACTGAAGGTGCGGAGGGAGAGGTAGGAAGAGAACCAGGAAAGGACAGAGCCCTGGAATCCAAGTGAGGACAGGGTATCGAGGAGTATGCTGTAATCGACAGTGTCAAAAGCAGTGGAAAGATCAAGAAGAATGAGGATGGAATATAGACCTCTGGATTTAGCCAGTAATAGGTCATTGGAGATTTTAGTAAGCACAGTTTCGGTTGAGTGGAGAGGGCGAAAACCAGATTGTAGTGGGTCAGGCGACCCTCAGGGGGAGGAATGCTGGCTTCAGCCTAACCCCTGTTAAGCCTTTCCTCAGCTGAGAGGTGCCCAGCTCTACCACCGTCTGCCTTTCAGGTGCTGTGGAGGTTTATTTTGGCCACTAAAAGGTGAACCGGCTTTGTCGATATTAAGCGCTTACCTGTTAACTTTTTAGCAGCCAAAGATAAGCCTGCTATTAAAGCGGCCTATTTTGACCACTCAAAATAGCTAGTTTGGCCATGAATATCTGCGCGTAAGTGGCTATGTCGTGTGATATAGCCAGTGAGTGACTAGCCACTAACTGGGATATTCAGTGGGAGATAACTGGTTATCTCCTGCTGAATATCCCCAGTTAGGTGTATAAACACTAAGGGGATGATATGCAGACCACGGAAGTTAGCCAGGCTGCCTCCTGCAGTCAGTACTGAACCTGGTGACTGGAACTGAATATCCGGTTTATTATTGGCCGGCTTCAACTTAACCGGCCAAGTCAATATTCATCGCTGGCTGGTTAAGTTTAAACCAGCCAAAGATAGGCCTGCTATTTTGGCAGCTGAATTCATTTTTATAATATACCACTGCATTCCACAAAGCAAAAGGAGCAAGTTCCCACTTGCCATCTTTTTCTTTTGATGTAGGCACAGGAAAAAAGATGTTAAATGTTCCAGGTCTCAACCTAATTAATGATTTTTCTAAACTGTACTTATAAATAGTAAGTCTGATTGTTAAGCACCTGATACTCATAATGTCTGTTTTGGTGGCCCTTTACTAGGTGAAAACATCAGAATAGAATGAGTCCCTATAAACCAGCCCCTCCAAATGACACAAGTACAAATTAGAACTAATTAGATAAAACCAATACTTCCTCTGTGTACATTCTTACACTAATTCAAGCCGGCATCTTTGAAAACATAAGTGAGGCCCACTAAACATGCTACCAACAATAAAGAAAAACAATGTGGATACACCAGCTAATAGATTTGTTTGCATTGTTTGGGTAAGGGGATGATGGGTACGTGGAGGAGAGGAAAAGGGAGACCAACTTCATGGGCTTGAGCGGCCATCTCAATCTAACCGCCTTCAGCTCTCACCTACCCGCTTCTTTAGTTCCGGCTAGCAACACCGCTTCCAGGCCACCGGCAGCATCAGAGAGGTATGCACACTGCCTTTGGTGGCCCCAGAAGCTCTCCCTACGTTGCAGTGTCCTGCCTATGCGGGACAGGAAATTACAACAGAGAGAAAGCTTCCCAGTAGCCAAAGACAGTGTGATTACCTCACTGATGCTGCTGGCGGCCCAGACTGAAGAAGGCAATGCTACAGGGAGCTGAAAGGGAGTAGGAGAGAGCTGACTAAGGCTGTTAGATTGAGAACAGGAGATGGCAATGATGGCTGAAGCAGGGAGCAGGAGGGAGATGCTAAGGCTGCTGCAGGGTCCCTGGGAGTGCGAGGCCCTAAGCAACTGCCCTTGTCATCCCTGCCTAAGACTTGCCCTGACTGGATTTATAATTTTGGATAGTCCAATTTATTGTCAATATTTGAATAAACCAGCAATCCAACAATGTTGCAAACTGACATCTTACTCGCTATCAACCCTTAGGTGAATGTAACACAAAAAACGCAAACTTGTTCTTGATCTGTCCCTGCTATCCTCTGGTCACAGAACGTAGAAGTCTGTTCTCACAGACCATAAAAGTCTTTCTGTACTACTGCTTGACATCAGCCTACCTTATATGGACCCCAGCCTTTGTGCAGGTCCCATGTGGATCCTGGCTAAATATTAGCTGGGACCTGCATAAATGGTGCATATGTCCAATCATAACTGCATATTCAATGGCCGATGTCCGGAAATGACCCAGCATTGAATATCCAAGTTTATTTTGACCAGCGATGGTCAGAGCTTAAAAAAGAACCCACTGAACATTGCTAGCTGAATATTGACTGGATAGTACCTCACATAGCAAAGAAGATATGAGTTGTTAGGAGATTACATATGATGGACATTCTTAATATTTGAGAGTTTAGAGAACTATAAGGCCAATATTCAAATATTCAAAAGAGTTGTCTAGGTAACTTCAAGAGCTAACTGGACAAATCTTGACCTCTTAAAACTTCCTGGCAGGACAAAAATTATTTGGTTAGGAAGAGATGACCAAAGTTCTGGGGTTGAGGTTTTAATTTTGCTAGATACTTCTATCTAGCTAAACTTAACAGAATAAATTGTGCCATCAAATTAGCTCTTGTTATCCAGATATGTTTTTACAGATAACTGTTATATTCAGTAGTCAGACTTGTCCAGTTAAGTCAATTGAATATCCAGTTGAAAATAATCAAATAATTTATCTGGATAACTTTAATAAGCCACCAGCCTACTGAATATCAGCACCAGAGATTCATGTGGGATAACACCGAATGCTATATTTATAAGGCCCACCAATGGTCAACTGTTCCATTTTAGTGCCTTCCGCCATTATATATAGAGAGGTGTGGTAGCCATTATAAAACATAAAGCTGTATTTCTCTGTTTATTTCTCTGTTTATTACCCTCCTCTCACCTACCAACACCCATTCTGTTAGAATATCAATGAAATGCTTTGATGTCCCCATGCATACCCCCACCCTCCCACTCTGTTAGACAGTCAAAGTAATGCTTTGATGTTTCTCTCATATATACTATCTGCTATCTCATTTGCTTATTTCCGATCTGAGGAAGAAGGGCAACCTTCGAAAGCTAATCAGGAAATGTATTAAGTTATGCCCAATAAAAAAGGTATCATCTTATTTTCTTTTCCTTGTTTTATTTTGTTTGATTTCTATTGATAGCCACTATATATTAAACTACAAGACAATAAAGTCTTCTTTGTTCTAATTATAAGATGAAATGAATAAACATTTGAATATACTTTCTTTTGGATAAGTAGATGTCAACAGAAACTATTCATTTTCTATTGCAACAAGAAGCTAAGGGTGGGCAACAAAATTTTCAGTTTGACTAACCCCAAGGTAGAGTCAACTTCCCTTACACCTGTATACTTTCTGTGAGGTGATATTTCTCAGCATGTGCACATGCACTTGTGTTAGACAGAATAAAGTGCTGTTTCGGCTGTAAAGAACATATGTTTCCCATATAACTCTGAAACAGTACAACTGAGATCCAATTTAGGGATAATGTCAATACAGTGCCATGTTGCAACAAAATTATGAACTTGTGCTGTAATGCAAAAAAATAAGAATTTTAGTGCAGAGGCCATACTTATTTCTTCATTAGATATGAGAATAACATGTGTTTTCCATTCACACTATTACATTAGAAATAGAAACAGAGGTTTCCAGTCCAAAAGACTATCTAAAATGATGAAATTACTCCAATCGCTTTCACACCACACCTCTATTTTTCAGAAAACATTTTGGATGATATTCAAAGGGAATCACCTGGATAACTACCACTATTATGCAAATATGTCCCTTAGCTGCTATTATCTGTGGGCATTCAGTGGCATTATTCAGGTAGTAACACTGAATATCCTTACAGACGACCTCAGTGTTAACCAAACAGTGTCATAGCGTTGTGTGGTCAGAGCGAGGGTAGAGAGGTGAGTTACCTGGAAAGCAGAAAAATGTCAGTCTTAATTATATCCGGAGAACTATCTGCATTAAGGGGTCCTTTTACTCAGGTGTGCTAATGGATTTAGTGCATGCTAATGATTATCGCTCACTGATAAGAAGCCCAATAGTTTCCTATGGCTGTCTTATTAATTAGGGCACGCTAATTGTTAGCACATGCTAAATCTGTTTGCACACCTTATTAAAAGGACCCCTTAGTGATTTTACTATCAACAACATTCAGATAGAGACAACACTGCATGCAAATGCAGGGCTTCTCACTATCTGGATAGCAGTGCTGAAAAATCAATGGATAATATAAATGCTGCAGCCAGTATTCAAAACAAATGCAGACTGAGGAATTGAAATATTGGCCTACATGGGTATAACATATTTTTGCTCTCTAATAACAGTTTGTGTTTTGATTGGCAGGGTATTGTTTTTGGTCACGGTTTACTAAGATTCTGAGCTTTACCACTAACTGAGACAAAAACTATACTACACATTTTAGTTCCAATGCACTAAAACTCATACTAATATATATGTTTTTTTTCATAAATGAGCTAAAACTTTAACATGCATAGTAAATTGCCAGTTAAAGGAAGCCCTCACAGTTAAGCTGTAAGGGTGTTAACATTGGCTGAAGCCAAGGCAGCCAGAATAAGAAAGGGAAGGGGGTGTTGCAGGAGGGAGTAAGTTTAGAAGTAGTTAGTGGTTAGGTTATCAACAGGAAAGGGAGGAAGGGGATTGGGTAGGAAAAAAGGGATAGGATTGGCTGGAAGGGAAGTGTTAGGATAGGGTGAAGATTTGGGCGCTCAGAAGTAGTTTTTAGTTAGGTAGGAGAGGGTTAGGGTGAATAGGAGGGAGTTGAAAGACCCATCCCAGCCCACCCTTGGTGTGGGGAGTGTGTGGTGGGGACAGAGGTTTTGAGACGGTTAGGGAAAGTGGGGAGGATTTGGGGGTACATGAGTAGCAGCTTTTAAATGGAAAGGGGTGCCTGGATGAGGGGTTTAAGAGGCACCAGAAGCGGTTAAATGAATATTATGAAATATATGAAATGAAAATGAACTCGTGGGCGGAACCGCCATGAGTAAGAGGTGGCTTGACGGTACCGTAAGTCACATGGGGGAGGGGGGTAAGGTGGGAAGAAAGTGAGCCAGTTCGTTACCGAATGGCTTAACATTATTATTAATCACACTGTGAAGTGGGGAGAAAGTGAGCCAGTTCGTTACCGAAGGGCTTAACATTATTAACCGCATTGTGAAGTTAACCTGGTGGAAAGAATGATATGTTACTAAGTTGATGTTAAGTAAATGAATTTTATTAATATTTGAAAATAAAGCTGCAGCTAAATTTTATTCCAAAAAAGAAAATGTTGTTTGAGTTATTTAAAGTTTTAAGTATGTGTTAAGGGCTGCCTGAAGTGTGAATGTCAATGTTAGGCCTATAAACATAAAAGTTGCTATACTGGGTCAGACCAGAATTCCATCAAGCACAGTATCCTGCTTCCAACTGCAGCCAATCCAAGTCTCATGTACCTGGCGGAAACCCAAAATATAGCAAGATTTCATGCTACTTATTCCCAGTGATATGCAATGACTTCCTCCAGGTATTTGTTAACAATGGTTAATGGACTTAGGTCAAAAACTATTTTCTCCAATTTGTTCTGAATGTTCTATTTAGTAGCTTTATAGTGCCCCTTAATCTTTGTACTTTTTGAAAACATAACCTGCTTACTTATTCCACTCACTCACCATTTCATTGACCTCTATCATGTCTCCTCTTTGTTGTCTTCTTCCAACTGAAGAGCCCTAACCTCTTTAGCCTTTCTTCATTTGAGTCATTCCATCCCCTTAATACTTTTAGTAACCTTTCCAGTATGTTTATTATATTCTTAATATATCAACTTTCTGTAGTAACCAAAGAAGTTTACACATTATATATCTTTTCTAATTCTGCTATATCATTTTTGAGAGGCAACAACCAGAACTGTTCCCAATACTCAAGGTTTGGTCACTCCATGGAGTGATACAGAGGCATGATGAAATTTTTTTGTTTTATTCTCTACTCTTTTTCTAATAACATTCCTCATGCAAATGATTTTTTAGGTGTTTAATGGATAAACGCCAGAAAAATACCGCTTCCCCTATTATTCTCTCAATCCCTCCTGATATGTCTTGTATCTTCCACGTAGGTTTTGTGTTATCGTGAGCTGTTGACATATTTGATTCTATTGGAAAAGGCAACCAGCAATAGTACCTGTGGAATGAAAACACAGATGCCTTGTACCTCAAGAAACCCTAATTAGCTGAAAAAAGAAAGAGCTAAATTTACTATTTATAAACACCTAACCATAGAAGAAGCCCTTTAGGAAAAAAATACCCTACAGCAGATAGTATATTCTAATGCCATTAGACTGGGCTAACCATTAGAGAATGGCCTGTAAATATCAAGAAATGACATCATCATGACCACTAAAAAAAAAAAAGCAAAACCAGCATCATTAAATAACAAACGATTGCATTGAAATTTGTTGCCAGAGGATGTGGTTAAGGCATCTAAAATAGGGGCTGATGCAATGAAACGGACTAGGCTTTACACATAGTTTAGCTTGGCTGTTACAATTTTTTGGGTCTCCTATGTTAAAACAAGTTTTGCACAAAAGCTATGTACAAAGACTTGGGCTGACATTGGCATACAGTTTATTTAAATCTCATGGTAATGAAGGTGTTAATTATTTAAAAGGCAGATGCAGAGACAAGTGTAGAAGACCTAGCACCTGAGTTCAGGGTTTTCTAATGGTAGCACTTTACGGCAGGGTCTGAAGAGAAGTAAAAGACTAGCTCGTTCTTCTGTAGTCAGGGTTAGTAAAGATTTCACATCTGTTTCTTTGCTTTACGGCCGATATACAGGACCCACACATTTTTTCTGGCTTCCTCGATGGAGATGGGTCCAAAAGAAAGGGAAGGAGGAGGAGATGAGAGCAAGGTCTATCACTAACCACACCCTCTCCAAAAGACATTACACGATGTGATACCCGCTAGCCAGCCTTCTCTGGAGTAGCCCCCACACTCTGGAATGCACTGCCTGAAAGGCTCTGCTTAACGCAAGACTATCTCTACTTCAGGAAGCAAGTGAAAGCTTGGCTGTTCAACCAGGCCTTTAATGGAAGAAGTAACTAACTTGTTAGTCTCACTCACACACACAAGGAATGACTTGGGCTGCACATACTGCAGCAGGACATGTTTATCCACTCTTACCCTAGCTGGAATAATATTTAACCATCTCTCTGACCTCATGTGTACCTTTTTTTAAATTAGAAACCTTATTTTCTAACTCCTCTTACTCTTTTACCTATTTATTTGTTTCATCTTTGCTTATACCCTACACTATCAATTAAAAATGTTCTATTATGAATTGTGTTGACATTGTAAGTAGTATACTATGCTGGTATTGTTATTTGAATATTTTTACTGCTGTAATTATCTATTGCTCCTGTTTGATTTATTCTTACTGTACATCGCCTTGAGCAAATTCCTTCAAAAAGGCAGTAGATAAATCCTAATAAATAAATAAAATAAGGTGTCCTGGAACAGAGATGTCTGTCTTCTTAAATATTTTAGTTTTCATTCTGCAAGAGGATCAGTGTACAACACAAAATCTGAACAAAATGGAGACCAGAGAATAAATGTAAACTAGCTTTGTAGATGTTATTAGAAAAGAAAAATGTGTAGAGATATAAGTACAATAGCAAAATGTCTAGAAAAAATGTTAAACGTTTATGTAAAAATATAGGTTAAAAAGAGTGCTGGTCTATTGTGAAATGTGCAAAATAATATCACTGCTTATGCTTGAAATAACATTCCCAGGCACAGCAAACAGAACCTCTACAAAAAAGCAACACAGCCAGAAGGGAATAGAGGCTGGCCAAAAAGGCGAACCACCACAGGAGATGTTGCTAAATCACACTTTTATTCAAAGCACCGATCAGAAGGATCCAACACTGGTCGTGTTTCGGTGGTTAAAATACACCTACTCCAGGGGTCACAATCAAACCTATGTAGTGAATGCTTTGGTTTCTGCATTCATCTAGTGCTTTTGCACTATCCTTGTGATTACAAGTATCTCTGTACAAGCTAATTCACACCTCTTATCTACAGAGAGTTTGATTGTGACCGCTGAAGCAGGTGGTTTTTTACCACCAAAACATGGCCAATGTTGGGTCCTTCTGATTGGTGCTTTGAATAAAAGTGTGATTTAGCAACATCTCCTGTGGTGGTTCATCTTCTTGGCCAGCCTCTACTCCCTTCTGTCTGAAATATGCGCATGCACCAATATTGTTGGTATTGCAAAAATTGTATCAGCACTCAGAATTGCATGCACATGTGCTGAAATGCTGTTCTGCACATCAATAATGTTGGTATTGAAAACATTGTCCCCCTAATTCTATAAAAGTCACCAAAAATTGTGTGCATACATTTGGGCATGCGACCAATTTGCATGTGCAATTTGATTAAATAAGCTAATTATTGCCAATAATTGGCTTTTTAACAAGCAATTATTCACACTAATTAGAATTTATTGTAATTTACGTGTGTAAATCCCACTCCTAAATTTTACACATGAATAAAAAAGGGGGCACAGAAATGGGAGGGTCATGGGCAGAATGGGGGTGTTCCTAGCATTTATGCACGTTGTTATAGAATAAGGGGGGATATGTGCCTAATTTAAGTGTGTACATTTGCACCACATTTCAGTTGGTGCAAATGGCTACATCTAAAGTTAGTCGCAATTCGCAGGCATAAACTCTATTCTATAAACCGCCAAAATGGAGTTACCGCATGGCTACCACGTGGCTCTTGTGGTAATTTCAATTTTGGCGCATGTCCGATACGCGTGTACAAAAAATAATTTTTATTTTCGGATGCGCGTATCAGACGGGCACCAAGTGGCAAATGACATGCATAGGACATTACCGCATGGCTACCGTGTGAGATTTTATCACTAGGTCAATGGCTGGCGATAAGGTCTCAGACCCAAAATGGACGCGCGGCAATTTTGATTTTGGCACACATCCATTTTTGGCAAAAAATTAAAAAAGGCCTTTTTACAGGTGCGATGAAAAATGGACCTGCGCATGCCCAAAACACGCACCTACCCTACCGCAGGCCATTTTTCAGCGCACCTTAGTAAAAGGACCCCTCTGAGCACAGCTTACAGAACAGCGCATTTTTGGTGCTGATTTTTTCACCGTCATATATAGAATTTACCCCCTATAAGCACAGAAAATAGCATTCAACCTCTGGGTGTAAAAAATATAATAGCCACTAACCTAGCTCTGTGGCATGAGTCTTGTGTGCTCTCCCATGTAAGTGCATTATTTTTGTACAGTCTATTTGCATATACTGCACTGGGGAGCAAACATTTTTCTTTACACTTGCACGAGGAAGCCATATGCTGGACTGTAATGCACAGCTCTAAGACACGATAACTACATTGGCCCCATAGCTGAGTATAAAGGGGGTTTGGAGAAATTCCTAGAGAAGATATCTATAAGCAGTTTCTAGCAGAGCAGACCTTGGAATGCTACCGCTCATCTCTGGGAGGGAACTGCAAGTAATTGATCTAATTTGGGGGGGATTTTCAAGGCACTTCCTAATGATCTGGATTGGCTATTGTCAGAGACAGGATACTGGGCTTGATGGACTTTTGATCTGACCCCAGCACAGCATTTTATGTTCTTATCTGCTTATGCTGTTGAATAAAAAGCCAGCGTTAATTTTAACTTCAAGCACATGCATTCCTTTTAGGCTTAAAGTGAAATTTTGCATTTGGTAACAAGAATGTGATTGAGCTGGTAAAAGTTAATTTATTTACTAAATAAGTTAAACTGTTACATGCTAGATAGCTATAATTGCACGGAATAATTCAGACTGATTTTCAAATGTTTATAATAAATAAGTTAAAAGTGTTAAGTGCTTGTTAGCTATAATTGCACAGAATATTCAGACTGATTTTCAAATGTTTATGCCAAAAGTACAGTACAAGAGGAAAATTGCACACAATCAAGCTCATTGTTACTATTGGAAATATGCATAAATTGTAATGGATAAGATGCTAGGCACAACAATTTAACATAAAATGGAAGAGTGCAATGTGGTGAGTGTCATGGCAACCTTTGACCTCTGGTTTGTTTTCTTTTCTTATTTCTGTTCATACTTTCACCTCTCTCTTTCAACTCCTCCCATGTCCCATCTCTTTACACGCCCTCTCTCAACCTCTTCTTAGCCCCTCCAGACCATTTCCGCATTCACTCCTATTAAGCCAATATTTATATAGATTGAAATATAATATAATTTTATTTAAAAAAAGACAAAAAAACAAACAGTAGATTTAAATGAAATAAAGGAAGGTGGAGGATTTTTTAGATTCATGATGGCAGTAATTCAGTAGCCTTTAGTACTGTTGTGAGACATTAGAATTGTTGAGAGACTTGTAAGGCACTAAAAAACCTGAAGTCTTTTCCTCCATGTTTTCATTTAAATAATTGAATATTTTATTGAAAAATTCAGTTGGGCAGATTTTTTAATCTGCTGCAGTAGACCGGCGGTACTTCTGCTTTAGCGAGCAGTAAGCCCGCATTGGGCTTACTGCCATTTAAATCATTTTCAATATCAGGCCCAAGGTGTCTTCTTCCAAAGCTTTTCAGCAAATTAATAGATAACATTTCTTATTATTTCTATTATGTCACAACTGGAAAATCTTCCTCAGTCAGGCCTGTACAGTTTCTAATGGATAACATGAATATGGATGTGCATTTATTGCCACACATTTGCCTCCTAATTCTATAAAGGTCACCAAAGATTTTGCAGACCCAATTTGCGTGCAATTTAATTGAATAACACTCTAATTAGCGCCAATAATTGGCTTTTAACAAGCATTTCTTGGCACTAATTAGATTTAAATGGAATTTACTTGCATAAGCTTAGGTGCAGGATCATCATCTAAATTTTATGTGTGAGGTAATAAGGGGGTGCAGAAATGGGAGGGTCATGGGAGGAACAGGGGCATTCCTAGCATTTACATGTGTTGTTATAGAATAAGGGGGGATATACGCCTATTTTAGGAACATACACTGCACCGTGTTTCAGTCGGTGCAAATGGCTATGCCTAAAGTTAGGCGTGATTCCTGGGCATAAGAGCTATGCTATAAACTGTGCCTAAATGTAAGCGTGGCCTATAGAATAGCATTTTTTTTCAGATCCATATATAGAATTCTTACCCTTGGTGTGATAGCCTACTTTATAAATATTGGTACATACAAAATCAATTTAATGAGAAGTAACCTATGAATTAATGTGCATAAAGTTGATTTATTTATTTATTTGTAACATTTATACCCTGCACTTTCCCCACTCATTAGCAGGTTCAATGCAGCTTACATAGTAAATCATGTTAACAAAGTGATATAAAATGGATGCAGCTATAATATTGTAAGTAAAGAGGTAATCATTTATGTGTGGATAGGTAAGATGGGCATAAAGGAGGAAGGAAGAGTTAGGGGAATGATAGGAGGGGAGTAAGCGCTTCAATAAACAATGAATCAAAATTAAAAAACAAATAAACCAAAAGAAATGTCCTAAATTGGGGGAGGATGGGAGGAGTCTGAAATGACCTGTAAATAGAACAAATTTGTTTTCCATTCTCCTGTAAACGAACTATTTTTCCATGTAGCTTAAAAATACTGGTGCATGCAAAATCAATTGAATGAACAGTAACCTATAAATTAATGTGTGTTTAGTTGATTTCTGCATATTAAGAACTTCTCAAAACATGTTACAAATTTTTTATTACCAAAATGAATCACATCAAAATTAGGGGCCGTTTTACTAAGCCGCATAGGCATGTACGTGCATCCTACATGTGCCACTTTTGAACTACAACTACCACCCAGCTATCACGTGGCCTGGGAGGTAATTTCATTTTTTACGTGCATCCACTAAGTGTGCTGGAAAATATATTTTATTTTCTGGCGCGCAGCACTAACTGGGCGGTAATCAGCACTGTACATGCGTAGACCATTACCGCCCAGTTAATGCATGAGACCTTACTACTAGGTCAATGGATGGTGGTAAGGTCTCAGGTTCAAAATGGACGTGCGCCAGTTTTTATTTTGCCACACATCCCATTTTCGGCCAAAAGAAAAAGGCCTTTTTTGCAGGTGCGCTGAAAAATGGACCTGTGCGTGTCCAAATCACGCATCTACACCAGCGCAGGCCACTTTTCAGCACACCTTAGTAAAAGAACCCTTAATTTAAAAAATGTCCAAAACTAAGGAAAAAAGATCTGCAAATAAATCATTTTTTTCTGTGCACTGCTCTTGTTTTTATTCTCACACAGTCACTCGGGAGTTGTTTTACTAAGATGCACTAACGGATTTAGCACACGCTAACAAATTACATAGTAACATAGTAGATGACAGCAGAAAAAGACCTGCACGGTCCATCCAGTCTGCCCAACAAGATAAGCTCATATGTGCTACTTTTTACATCCCCCCCACCCCCACACACACACGCATTCTGCTAATACATCCCACACACACGTATTCTGCTAATACATCACACACACACAAATTAGTGTGCGTTAAATGCTAAAAAGCCCATAGATATACAGTAGCCTGCATGGAATTTAGCATATGAATCGTTAGTGAGCACTAAATCTGCTAGCACAGTGTTTCCAAAGTCCGGTCCTGGAGTAACCCTTGCCAGTCATGGGTTCAGGATATCCACAATGAATATGCATGAAAGAGATTTGCATACACTGCCTCCATTATATGCAAAATTGTTTCATGCATATTCATTGTGGATATCCTGAAAACCTGACTGGCAAAGGGTACTCCAGGACCAGACTTGGGAAATACTGCACTAGTACACCTTAGTAAGATGACCCTTCAATAGTTAATATTTCATATAAAAATCAGTTCTCTGTTTACGAATAAGATGGAATAGAATCCTTCCCTGACACTTCTTCAGAAAACAGTAGTATTATATTACAGAAAAGATGTCTACTCAATAGCAGCTTAGCACCTGGTTTGCAGTTTTCATCAGTTTCTCCTATTTTTGAAAAGAGGTACATGGGTGAGTTTCACATTGCTACAATATAAATCAAGCAGACTGTGTCAAAGCCGGGGCAGCAAAATGAAATCAAATTCAGGACTCAGCTGGGAAGCATTACCTTTGCATTCCACCATTTTCTCCTACAGCATTTAAAATAATATTGCAGTCCAGATTCAAACCTACTCTCAAAACAATCTCAATGAAAGTCTTCCAAAAGGAAAACACAACAGGAAACATACCAGAGGAGGCTTCCAGTCTCTCCAATTTGCTGATCAGCCAGTCTAGAGAGCCTGAAAACTGAGCACAGTTTTTGCGGTTTCCTCTAATAAGAGCAGCTGCAAACAAAAAAAACAAATAAAAACATCTGTAATAATCAGTTTGGGTAAATATAGGTCCACAGTAATGCAGTCAAACAATGTAGCTAGCCCATAACTCCAGAAACATGTTCTACTGACATTTAATGAAATCATCACCACAAAAATCAAAATATTTTTGACATATGAAAATCAAAAATGATGTCTGGAAAAAATGGGACACTTTACATAGTTTCAAAATACTTTGCAATTGACATTTAGTATTACCTTTAAACATGCATTAGTATAATGGAGGGGTTTTTTTCTTAGTTAATTCATACTTTGTGTTCAAAGGGGTCCTTTTACTAAGGTGCACTGAAAAATGGCCTGCAGTAGTGTAAGCGTGTGTTTTGGCTGTGCACAGAATCATTTTTCAGTGCACCTGTAAAAAATGCCTTTGGGGGGGGGGGGGGGGCGAAAATGGCCATGCGACAAAATGAAAATTGGTGTGCATCCATTTTGGGTCTGAGACCTTACCACCAGCCATTAACTCAGTGATTTGGTCTCAATCATTAACTGGGCAGTAATGGTCAACGTGCATCCAAATGCTGATTACCGCCCGTGAACCAGAAAATAAAAATATTTTCTGATGCGCCTATTGGACGTGCATCAAAAATGAAATTACCGCCTGGACCATGCGGTAGCCGGGTGGTAACTCAGAATTGGCGCGTGTTGGGCACACATAGGAGCTTACGCAGCTTAGTAAAAGGGCCCCAAAGCGTTCTCCTTCAATCTTGACACATTCACAAAGTCTTCAGTGCCACTGGGCTCAATGAATTATGGGGTTTTATTAAGAGTTCAACTGTTTTGCAAACTCAGTGCACTGGAGCTCCATCCTGTTGAAAAATACACTACTCAGAAATGTCTCAAATTTCAGGCAGAAGTTTCAGCTAGAGTAGGAATTTTTAAGGTCAACTTCAAAATCTCCACCCTGGTCCACAATCTACGGTGTAGTCCCAGGATACGATAGACCTTATTGACCTACCAACCAGAAAGAGATCTAGATCATCTCGTACATACCTAAACCTCCACTACCCAACTTGCAAATGACTCAAATACAAAACAACCTATGCATCAAGTTTCTCCTACATAAGCGCACAAATATGGAACACACTCCCAAAAGTTATGAAAACAATCCAAGACCACCTAAACTTCAGAAAATCACTAAAAACCAACCTCTTCAAAATTGCCTACCCTTCAGATCCAACATAAATCCCCACATCCGGCTACACAACTAAACCAATATACAACCTTTCTCCTTTCTACCTTAAGTAGAGAGGTGTGGTAGCCGTGTTAGTCCACTCTTAAAGGTTATCAATAGAAATCAAACAAAATAAAACATGGAAAAGAAAATAAGATGATACCTTTTTTATTGGACATAACTTAATACATTTCTTGATTAGCTTTCAAAGGTTGCCCTTCTTCCTCAGATCGGAAATAAGCAAATGAGGTAGCAGATAGTATATATGAGAGAAACATCAAAGCATTACTTTGACTGTCTGACAGAGTGGGAGGGTGGGGGTATGCATGGGGATATCAAAGCATTTCATTGATATTCTAACAGAATGGGTGTTGGTAGGTGAGAGGAGGGTAATAAACAGAGAAATAAACAGAGAAATACAGCTTTATGTTTTATAATGAGTTAGAAAACCCAGATCCTTATTAAGTCCTGTTTGTTGGGTGTCAAAATATTCAATCATTCTTATTTCAAAGGTCTTACGTTCCTGTATTGTTTTAGAATTACCTTTCAGTATTCTTACTGTGAAATCACTGGTGCAGTGTTCTGGAAGGGCAACCTTCGAAAGCTAATCAAGAAATGTATTAAGTTATGTCCAATAAAAAAGGTATCATCTTATTTTCTTTTCCATGTTTTATTTTGTTTGATTTCTATTGATATCCTTTCTACCTTAAAGGAGCCTGGAATACACCTACACCTACCTATTCGAACACAACATAACCTTGTATCTGTTCTTTACCGGACTTGCAAATGCCTTTACGGTATTGTGTAAGCCACATAGAGCCTGCATATAGGTGGGAAAATGTGGGGTACAAATGCAACAAATAAATAAATAAGGTTATTTGGGAAAATATTGGGGGATCCCATTTTTCCAGACACCATTTAGATTGTGATAGAGCGTTCAGATGCGCTAGCATTTTTAGCTCATGCTAAAAGTTAGCTTGAGCTAAACGCTGAGATGCCCATAGATATATAATGGGTGTCTCAGTGTTTAATGCCAGCTGATTTTAAGTTGAAGCTAAAAACACCAGTGCACCTTAATGAAAGACCCCCTAAAACTGCTCACAGGAAGAATGCGGCACCATTCGGAGGTGGATAGAGAGAAAAGGCCCTGTGAAGCTCCGCTGGGTAGCGTGTAGCTCATGTTCACGTGTGTGCATGTTGGAACTCGCAACCCAGTAGAGCTTCATGGGGCCTTCTCTCTATCTGCCTCCGGATAGTGTTGCATCCTTCTGGTGAGCAAATTTAATTTTTCAACTGGGTGTTATGGGGCTTTAATACTATACTACTGCGGCCACGTGTTGGAAACCACTGCTTAAAGAGAATGTGGGCACCACTTGATACTTATTGTCAAGTTAACAATGTGTAGTTTGTATGTAATCTCAGCATTGTATTACTATGGAACTCATTTTCAAATGAGAAAAAAATGTCCAAAAAGTGGCATAAATTTGCATTTGGACGCTTTTCTCACAAAAACATCCAAATTGGTATTTTCAAAACAAATTTTTAGATGTTTTTCTATGAAGTCCGTCATAAATGCATTCAGATCAGAAAAGGGCATGTCAGGGACATGTTATGGGTGGGATCTGGGCGTTCCTAACACTTGGATGTTTTTCAAATCAAAACAAAAGTGTCCAGGACTAAAATTAAGACGTTTTGAGCTAGACCTGTTTTTATAACGAATAAGGCATAAAAGGGTGCCCTAAATGACCCAATGACCACTGGAAGGAATCCGGGGTGACCCCCCCCCCACCCCCAGTTGCCACTGATCCCTCCACACACAAATGTGAATACAAATATGATTTAGCAACCTCTATAACAGCCTCAGATGTTAGAGGCAGGTCTATTAGATCAGCAAGCAGGTCCCTGGAGTAGTGTAATGGTCAGTGCAGTGCACCATGTAGTCGGGGACTGTGGGCCCTATCTCTCTCTACTTTTCACATTTGTGGGGGAAACTGTGAGCCCTCCAAAACTCACCAGAAACCCAATGTACCCACACATAGGTGCCCCCTTCACCCATAACGGCTATTATGTAGTTGTGGTCAGTGGGTTTGAGGGGCTCAGCAGACAAGAAAAGGGAGCAACGGTGAGATGTGTACCTGGGAGCATGTTTTTGAAGTCGACTGCAGTGCCCCCTAGGGTGCCCCATTTACCTCCTGGGATGTCTGAGAGACCAGTCTACTAAAAATGCTGGCCCCTCCTACATCACAGTGGCTTGATTTTCTACGTTTTACACTTGGACATGTTTTTTTTTTTTTTAATGGACCAAAAAACAAAACATCCAAAGCACAAAACCTTTTTAGAAACAGTATTTTCAAAAACAAAAGACAGACGTTTTTCTTTTTGGAAAATTAACTTCTTTCTTATTCAGATTTTGGATGTTTTTTTCAAAATGACTAAAGTCAGGCTTAGACGTCATATCGAAAATGCCCCTCTATGTGACCTGGGAGAAGGGGAGGGGAGTTTTTGAATTTTGAGTTGTTGCTGTTTCTATATTGTAATTTGAAGTCAATACAAATATTGAACTAAAAAAAATAATGCCATCTCTATGTAGGTTTCAATGTGGATTTAGTTAATTATTAAAACATTTAGTGTTTTTAGCTCGCGGTAGAAATCAGCTGGTGGTAAATGCCGAGGCGGCCATTATATTCCTATGGGTCTATTAGCATTTTACCGCCATCTGTTTTCTACAGCGAGCTAAAAATGCTACCACGGCTTAGTAAAAGACCTCTTTATATTCCACACTGTTCAAAGTTCTAGACGGATTACAACCTTACATATGTATCTTCTTTTAGGACTACCTATTGTACAAACCAGAACAGAAAAGTCTTAGTTCAATGAGATAACAACTCATTGTTTGTCGTTAATTGACTTTAGGTTGCATTAGAAGAAAGTTGTTGTAAGTTTAAAGGCCTTAAACAATTTTTGCACGAAAACAAGTAAACCATGTTTGATTTTGTTAGAGCAAGGAATCTTGCTTTTCAGACATCACAATATCAAAGCAGAAGTAATGAGTCTCAAATAAATAAATAAATAAATAAATAAAAACAACAGCAACAACAACAAAAAAAAGCATCCACTATTTTATTATTTCTAGGACCTCAGCTGCAATGTCAGGTAATTTTACTGCCGCTGACATATTTTATTTAAAAAAGTGCAAAGTTTCCTGAAGAGCTGTTATGAAAGCAGAAAAAAAGCTGATGCAACTTTACTTCTACAGCAGAGCTTATCAATCTTTCTGTGGCTGC
This sequence comes from Microcaecilia unicolor, assembly GCF_901765095.1. NCBI lineage: Eukaryota > Metazoa > Chordata > Amphibia > Gymnophiona > Siphonopidae > Microcaecilia > Microcaecilia unicolor. The sequence continues at coordinate 139,345,467 of NC_044033.1, forward strand.
AACTATTTGCATAGCTGCAGAAAATACACCATTCCCCCCCACCCCAACCCCACTACAGAGGTGCTGGCCAATAATGTCTTTGTAGCAAAGGTGTAACCAGATCTGTCATTTTGGGTGAGCTCCCCCTCCTCTTTATCCTGCATTTCTCTCCCTCTCCCCCACCCCTGGTTCTGCCATTTATTTCCGCCCACAGCCCATCAGCTCCCCACCCACTCTACCTTAGCACCTTCGCTGGCAGCAGCAGCAGCAATGCACGTCCACTGCCTGTGCAGGCCTCACAGGCTTCTTTCTGCCACGTCCCGCCAGAAGGGAAACAGCAAGTGACAATCAATGATGGTGTGATGTGGCAGGTGGAAGTCTAGGGACGACCATCTCTAAGGACGACCTAAATTTCAGGATTTAGGCTTCCCTGACTGTATTATCAAAACGAAAGATGGACGTCCATCTTGTTTCAATAATACGGGTTTCCCTGCCCCTCCACCGGGATGTTTTGCGAGGACGTCCTCAGCAAAACTTGGCTGTCCCTTTCGATTATGCCCCTCTAAGTGTTCCCACGTTAGCTCTGCATTATTCAGTTAGCATGCACTAATTGCAACATGCTAGCTGGATAATGCTTCCTATGTCCATTCCCAGTTTTGTATAGTAACTGACAGGCTCATATTCGAAGGAGAGGGGCGGGGAAACCAGTATTATTGAAACGAAAGATGGACGTCCATCTTGTTTCGATAATACGGGTTTCCCCGCCCCTCCACCGGTGACCCGATTCAGCTACTGATCGTTTGAGTGACACCATTACATTGGGAGTCAAGATAAGTAATCGGTAGCTTCATCATAGCAGCATATTGTAAAGCAGTAAATATTAATATATATCCTGTGATCTCAACTGTTCAGATACAGGAATTTATTCATTGTTAACCCTCAGGACATTTCAAGTCCATTTTTGATATTTTGGACATTTACTAGTGTGGAGTTTTTTTTAGGGGGCTAGATGATGCTGTGCCGAACCCAAGCCTTATAGTCTGATCATCTTGGGCTGGCTGGGTGGCGCTACTGAATCCCCTTTATTTCTCCACTTCATATGTTGAATGATTTATATGTAATTGTGGGTGACAATTGCTTCCTATATCCTACACCACACACAGGTAGTGTGAAACTGTGATTTTGGAGTTTCAAACCAATTATTTGCAAGCTTGAGTGCATTACTACATATAAAATATAACTCAACTCTGGGATCACTTCAGATAGTCAACACTTAATTAGCACAATGTTATTTTTTCACTTGTTCCTTTTTCTTAGAAGAGTTTATTACACAAAGATTACTCATGCATCCTCACCTAGTAACTCATACAAAGAGTTTAGAATAGACTTCCAAGCCTCTCCAGCTTCCTTCCCAGCTATATCGGCAAAGTGAGCGGCACTGCTATACACATGCAGGCGGTCAATGCATTCGAGGACAAGATTGATCATACCCTGGAAAGAAAATACTCAATACGTAGTATCTGGGAAGTAATATTAATTAACAGTACTCAGTGAGTAATACATGCAATAGCCACTATAACCTGCACTGGTGACATAGGCCAAATAATTTCACACAATCCACCAGATTCTATATATGGTGTCCAGATTTGCGTGCTCAAGATGCGTGCACAATTTCATTGAATAATGAACATTTCACTGTCAATGATTGGGTGCTAACAATCAATTATCGATGTTAATTGGCATTCATTAATATTTGTGTGTGCATCTGGCTGTACACTATTCTATAAGGCATGGCGCCTAACTCTACTCGTGGGTAACCCAAAAAGGAGGCATGGCCATGGGAGTGTCAGGGACATTCCAAAAAGTTGCACGCATAATTTAGAATACGGCATCAGCACGCCTAACTTGGGTGCCAGCATTTACACAAGGTTTCAGCAAGTGTAAATCTGGCACCTAAAGTTAGGCATGGGAATCAGCGCTCAGTGCGATTCTATAAAGGGTATGTGGCCTTTATGGAATCACGCATAGTGCCAATTTTTTTCAGCATCCAATTTTGAACGCCATTTACTGAATCTGGTCTGATAGGTGGCACAGTATTACACTATTAATTGCACCAAACAGAGTAAAGAGAAAGTCAGAGTTTTCACTAGGATTGATTACTTCTGCTCATGTAGAGTTACATTAGCCCTTAATTCTATAAACCTGTGCATCCAAATTTATGTTTAGTGCACAAATTTATGCACACAGTTTATAGAATGAGGTCAGTATTGGCTTAAATCGGTGCTAATTGGAACCAATTAGCAATTGTGCATCTAATTGCCCTTAGTCACTATTCTAGAAGTTTTGCATGCAAATTCTATCATGCACAACTTCCAGGGAGGTGGGGATGTGGGAAGGGCATGGGTGGGCCTGGTGCATGCCTAGGAGTTAAGAGTACATATTATACAGTCCTAGGAGTTACTAGGGGTTTTTTTTGAGGGGGTATTTGGGGGTATGAAGTACTGGCACCTTTTCTATTGTCTGCTAAAATTGACCCACAGGCCCCAAGTTTTAATGATAGAGCTCAGGCTCTATACACCAATTATGTCTTGTCATAGATTCTGTGGCTGGTTGCAGGGGGCCTGGCTATTATGGGGTGGGTCCCTCAGTGATCACCCCACTCTTGAAAGGTAGCCTAGCATTTGAGCACTGGCACCTTTTTTGCTACAAAAAACACACTGGGAGTTACACACCTAACTACCAACAGTTAGGTGCAAATACTTACAAAAGCCTGTGACATGGTGTAAGTGCTCATGCATATAGCTAAGTGCAAAACTGAAGACGTACACTCGTATCCTATATTGGCAGTAGACCTACTATTATAGAATTCGCATTTAGGGGTGAATTCTATAAATGGGGCTGAAAAAATTGGCACTGAAGAAAGCACTATTCTATAAGCCATGCTTAAAGTTAGGTGCAGTTTATAGAATAGCGCTTATGCCTGGGAATCGCGCCTAACTTTAGGTGCGGCCATTTGCACCAATTGAAACGTGGTGCAAATCTTCGTGCCAAAATTAAGTGTGTTTCTTCCTTTTTCTATAACTACATGTGTTAATTTTAGGAATGCCCTTGTTCTGCCCATGAACCTCCCATTTCCACACCCTCTTTTTGAACTCACACATAAAACTTAGACGCAGATCCCATGCCTAAATTTATATGCCTATATTTCAATTAAATCTAATTAGTGCCAATAATTGCTTGTTAACAAGCCAATTATTGGTGTTAGCTCATTATTCAATTAAAATGAATGTGCAAATTGGACACGTGCCACAATTTGCGCACACAATTTTTAACGCTATTATAGAATTTGAGGGTTAGTGTGCATCATCCTGGAGCCTAATTTTTGGATTATAATTCTTAAATCTACCTCTATGTCACCACAGTCCTAGTGCTTTAAAATATCGTCGTAAATTTATCTGTGTACAGAAAGTATTACAAATAATCAGAAAATATATACAAATAGCACAACTATAAAAATGCAGCCACTTAAACTAATCACAGATGGCCAACCCATGTTTGCTGGATCAGTATGTGGCAAATGTAGGACTTGGAAGCAGAGAGAACAGCAATTCAATATTCAGAAAAACAAAGAAAGTGATTTCAAGTGAACATTAGAGAAAATTTCCAGTAGAAGAAACAAATGAAGTGCTGAATACTTCTACATTAGTGTATTATCATTTTCAACTTTGTCATATGTATTTTCCCATGGAAATAAATATGAGTAGGACATGAATGAATCAACAGTGATGATTCACCATGTAAAAATCTGGAAATGAACATCAGGCCATGAACAGACTAATATTCAAAATAAGTTATACATTTACAGATAGCTTTGTGATGAATTCATTGGTGAAAGCTGACAGTTGCTTAGGGGTGCATGGATTGGGCTGAGCTATCTTCAAAAGATACAATCAACATAGCAAAGCTAGAATACTCATGTGAATATTAATAAAGATATATAAAGGATTCCAAATTACTCCTTTCAAGGGCTAGACAAGTTATGAATCCAAATAAAAAAAAAGCATACTTTGAATTGACTGTATCTGAAAGCCAGAAGTCTAAAAATTAATATTGGAGTATTAGAATGTATTGCGCCAATATTCAAAGGGAATTATATGTTGGCCACCAGGTGAGCAATCCATAACTCCCCCTTATCTTATGTTTCAAAAATTGTACTGATAATATTGAGTCATTCAAATTGCTAAACATTCAGATACTATCGACCTGATATTCAAAAGTGCTTATGCAGAGAGTGGCATTAAACACTATTAAGCTCACTTTAATGCCACCTTAACACACTTTCAATGGTAACACAGGTGTTTAATATATTTAAACTAGCCGTTGAGCCCATGTAAACGGGCTAGTTTTGGAATGGGGATTCCGAGGCCCCCCCCCCTCGAGGTCGCCGCTGCTTGGCCCCCCCCCCCCCTGGCCTGAGCACTGTCTGTTATTGAACTTACATCGCACCACGCAGACGCAGCAGGCACATCAGCAAAGCTGTCATCGGGACGGGCTTCCTTCTCTGCCTGTGTCCCGCCCCCGTGTGCCGTAACGCAATAAGAAAGACAGTGCTCGGGCCGGGTGGAGGGGCGGCGGTGGCGGCGACTCCGGGTGGGGTGAGCGGTAGCAGTGACCTCGGGGGGGGAGGGGGAGGGCGGAGCGTTTGCGAGTACGTCTGCGGCATGCGCAGTAGAGACTTCCCACTCTGTCCCGCCCCCCTCATCACGTATTGATGCAGGGGCGGGGCAGAGAGGGAAGTCTCTACTGCACATTTGCAAGTGTACGACACTCGCCTTTTATATGTTTGATAGGCTCCCACAGTCCAATGCTGGTTGCAACTTCAGTGCAATGTCCACAACTAAATTCTCAAAAACACACATTTATTTAATACTGTTTCATATTAAGATCAATAATTCTATACCTCTTCCTGGAAGAGATTCTGTCGATTCTTTAATGCTCGAAGCCTGTTTTGTTTGTCCTCATGTTCTAAATGTTCATCAGGTGGATGGAAGTAACCAATCAGGTCTTGAAGACTCAAATTGACCGATTCTATAGGCAAATCCATTGTGGAAGACTTCCCTTTCTTAGTGAGAGCATCAAGGCCCCTAAAATGAATTCCAAGCATAAATAAATAATTTTACCTTCATTTTGATATTCTTCAAGTAGAAGTGCAATTTGAGAAAAACAACAGGGGTTGCTATTAAACCGATCTGCCTGTATTAAGTCTGGGAGTTACCCAGACAAGTTTTTCACTTGAAGATCCCTCCACCCCCACCCCCCCACCCCCACCCCCCCCCACACACACACACATACACACTGATGGCCTGATACATTTTGTCTGACAACTCATTGGCTTCATCTTCACTGTAATTTCTGTTGTTTTGGGGCTTTTCTGCCTCCCAACCTAGGTGATAGTTCATAAAATTACCCTTCACATGTGCTTGAGGAGCTACTTATAAAATTGTGTGGGGTACAGTATGTATGTGTTTAATGTATGAGGACAGATACAGAGCACCTACTTTCATGTGATGCAATTTATGCATTGTCAGAGGCGGAGAAGAGTTTAGTAGGGGTGAGATTGGCACATGTGCATTTATTTTGTCCATTCTTCCCAACATACATGCCTACAATTACGCCTGCCTCAGAGCAAGGCATAAATTGATGCGTCTGCATTCCCTGTGGTAAAGACACACAGGCACCTATGTTGCCTTTATAAAACTAACACCTACAATTCAATAATTTTGTAAATACGCAAATCCACCCAATATTCAAAACTACTTAACTGGCCAGGAATGACTCCTGGCCAGTTAAATAGGGCTTATGTTTATGTAGTTCTTGATATATTGCCTTTTGGCACAACACATCAAAGCGATGTATAAAACATGAAGCAGAAAATGAAAAGAACTCCAATATTTATTTTTATTATTTTGTTACATTTGTACCCCGCGCTTTCCCACTCATGGCAGGCTCAATGCGGCTTACATATTATATACAGGTACTTATTTGTACCTAGGAAAGGGGAAAATTAGCATAAAGCAAGGAGAGAAGAGCACAAGCAGGGAGGAAGTGGGGTGACGGGGCAAGAAATGCTGACCATTAGCTGGGTCTGGGCTCTAGTAACCCCCATACAGAGGCGGTCCTAGAATGCTAAAGGCTAAAGAAAATAGAAGGGCTTTCAAACAACAACAAAAACAAGGATAGGAGAGCTCAGAGCGCAACTCTACTAAATGGACATCTCCAGATTATATGGTACCATTAATAAACTTACCTCAAAGAAACACTAAATATGAGGCAAGAAACTATCTCAGACTACGCCTCCCAAATTGAAAAAATGTGCAAAAATATACTAGATTCTGCAAAATCCTCAAATCGTTCCTATTCAAACAAACCCTCACAAAGAACAACCATATCTCAAACAATTAATTATCACCTGAATTGGTTATTATTCTATTCTCTTTGCGTTATGTACAATTTCTCATTCATAATAGATTTTCAAAATGTTAAACATCCATAGCTATCCCAGTATGTTTATGATAGTGTATTATAAAATTGGATTCTTACAACAAATTACTTTCTTATGCATTATTCTTAGTTATGTATCCAATACTGTCTATTGTAAGTCACATTGAACTTAAACTTGTTTGGGATAATGCGGGATACAAATGTCACAAATAAATAAATAAACTCCAAGGGAATGTAGTTCCAGAGGGATGGTGCAAGGTAAAAGAAGGCAGAGTGATGAGTGTAGTCAAATCTTGTGAAGTGGACTAGAGGAATAGCAAAGCGAGAGTCAAATGCAGACCAGAGAAGCCACGGAGGGTGATAAGGTGTAATTAAACCAGCTATATAGGAAGGAGAGCCTGAATGAAGAGCATGAAATGTAATCGTGACAACCTTGTGCATAATGTGAGACTTGATCAGGAGCCAATGGTGATGTTTTAAGAGGGAAGAGACATGGTCATATCATGGTGGGATAGAATGCGAACAGCAGTGTTTTGTACGATTTTAAGTTTATATTTATTTAAAAAACTTGATATACCGCTCACCTTTACCAGACCAGAATGGTTTACAGTAAACAATCAAAATAAAAATTAGAAAGGAACTCCATAAAATCAATAGGACAGACATAATCACATTCATCCAAGAAGTCCAACACTCGTACACATAAAAGACATAATATAATCAAACTTAAAGAAAAGAAAAAAAAATAGAACTTTACACTCCTGGGTCATAATTCAAAAGCCTGCTAAAATAAATAAGTTCTCAAAACGGCCTTAAATTTCTTATAATTTACTTCCCCATGGATTTCTCTTGGCAGGCCATTCCAAAGGGCCAGTTCTAGCCTGAAGAAGGTCCTATCCCTCGTGATTGCCTAATGGGCTTTCACCAGGGAAGGTGAATTCATTCTAAAGTCTTGTACGGATCTAAAGTATCTTGTTGGTGTATATAGCAATGTCCACCTATTTAGGGTATGCAGGTTGATGTTCTCATAAAGACCTGTGCACTAGGCACAGGACCTTGAATTTGTTTCTAAATGGGACAAGTAACCAATGGTACTTTACAAACAAGGGGGTTACATGGTCAAACAGCCTGGCATTCTCTAGTGTTTTGAATGGTTTGCAACCTTTTAAGTTGGCGACCTGGCAGGCCCAGTTAGATTGTATTACCATAATCCAATCTAGAGGTAAGTAGGGCATATATTAATGTTTGTAACACAGCCTCATCAAAGTAACCCTTTACCGACCTCAGCTGTCACAGTAGAAAAAATGCTTTTTTTGAGAGACAGGAAATCTGTTCCTCAAAGGAAAACCAGTCATACAGGCTTATTGAACAAGAAAAGTATCATATCTGTGGTGGTATCCTTTCCTGTTATCCATCAAACTGTAGTTTTACTGATGTTTCGGACAAGTCGGTTTTGCTGTAGTGAGCCAGCTACTACCACTAACCATTTATGAAGATGGGATGGATCTAATGTAGTTGGAGATATCTTAGGAAGGATGAGTATATCATCTGCATAGCAGTATGCATTCAAACATAAGTCCTCAATCAGATTTATCAATGGATTCAAATAAATGTTAAAGAGTAATGATGACAGGGCCGAGCCCTACAGAACTCCTCAGCTCAGGGGTATAAGGGAGGAGCAATATCTCCCGCTGAATATCACAGTTAGTAGCTAGTCGCTAACTGGCTATATTGTGTGACAGCTCATTAGACACAGATATTCAGCGAAAAGCCAGCTATGCTGAGCAGTCAAACTAGGCCACTTAGATGGCAGACCTATCTTTGACCGCTAAAAATTTAACCGGTTAGTGCTGAATATCGGCATATCCGGTTAAAACTTGTTAGCAGCCAAAATAAACACAGAAATTCAATGCTGTTCGCTGGACATGGCCTGGTATTGAATATCCAGGTTTAACGCCAGCAGTGCACAGCAAATGCGCTACTCACTGCCGGCTGAATATCGGGCCTAATGTATCCAAATTCAACAAATCACATCAAACATATGTAGATACGCACATACAGTTATAGTGATTTGTTGAATTTGGATAAGTGGAGGGATATTTTTGATATGATGTCTAAATCCGACTTTGGACATTTTGCAGAAAATGTTCAAAAATCCAGTAATGAACGTGACCATTTTCGAACCTGAAAAATGTCTTATCTTTTTTTTTTTTTTTCAAAAATGGTTATTTCCTAGATTTGTTGTGCTCAGTGCGCCTATCTTTTTGGACTATTAAAAATATAAAATAAAATCCAAGTGAAAAACACACAAAATCAAGCCATTGGGATGTAGGAGGAGCCAACATTCTTAGTAGACTGGCCACATAAAGACATCCTAGCAGAATAGTGAGGCACTCTAAGGGGCACTGCAGTGGACTTCACATAAAAGGTCCCAGGTACACATCTCAACATTGCCCTCTTATATTGTATGGTGAGCCCTCCAAACCTACTATGCACCACTACAATAGCCCTTATGCCTACAAGTGTCACCTATCTAGTAGGTTTTGGTGAGTTTTGGAGAGCTCACACGATCAACCACAAGTGTACTACTTAGAGTGGGATATGGACCTGGATCCCCTTCTCTACAGTGCACTGCACTGACCACTAGGCTATACCATGGACCTGTTTGCTGCGCTAATAGGACTGGCCATAATATCTGACTCTGTCATAGACTCTGAACCAGACTAGGGGATATTAGCGGTATATAAGACCTGAATTAAATTGAACTGGTATGTACTCTTTCTTCTTTCACGTCTCTGGGGGTGGGGGTGGGGGTGGGGAAGGGAGGGGGTCAATGAGCACTGGGGGAGTAAAGGGGAGTCATACCTTAATCCTTCCAGTGGTCATCTGGTTATTTAGGGACCTTTTTGTGACTCACATCACCCAGTACCTCTCCGCTCTTGTCTCTCCCTACGCCCCCCCTCGGGTACTCCATTCTGTGGATAAATCTCTCCTGTCTGTCCTCTTCTCCTCTACTGGTAATTCCAGACTCCGTTCCTTTTATCTCACTGCACCTCATGCCTGGAATAGACTTCCCGAGCTTGTACGTCTATCCCCGTCTTTGGCCGTTTTCAAATCCAGGCTGAAAGCCCACCTCTTTGACACTGTTTTTGACTCCTAACCACTACTCACTTGCCCTGTATCCTTTTATCCCTTACCTCTTAGTTGTTCTGTCTGTTTGTCTGTCCTATTTAGATTGTGAGCTCTTTGAGCAGGGACTGTCTTTTTGTGTATGATGTACAGCGCTGTGTATGCCTTGTAGCGCTATAGAAGTGATAAGTAGTAGTAGTATAAAAACAGGTGCAGACCAAAACACGCCCCCTTGTGATTTGGACATACTACATAGAAAAACATCTTAAAATGGGTTTTGAAAATAGCGATTTTGACATTTTTTGAAGGAAAAACATCCAAATGCTACTTTGTGCTACTTTTTTGGACCTTTTTTGTTTCGTAAATGAGCCCCAGAGTGTATTTACCAGGGGCGTATCTGGACTCCGGCGGTAGGGGGGGCCAGAGCCAGAGGGAGGGGGCACATTTTAGCCCCCCCCCCCGCCGCCACCGCCCCCCCCCCCCCCGCCATTGTCAGAGCCCCCACCGCCACCAATGACTCTCTCCACCCCCCTCCCGCCGCCAACCCTCCCCCGCTGCCGTTGCTTACTTTTGCTGGCGGGGGACCCCAACCCCCGCCAGCCGAGGTCTGCTTCCACCTGCCGCTGCCTTAAAAACTTCTTCTTCAGCCGGCGGGGGACCCCAAACCCCCGCCAGCCGCCCCGAGGTGTTTAAAATTCATCTTCGGCCTCCGTGGCCGTGCTGCTGTTGATAGGCGCTGTTGAAATCCACTTCGGAGTCTGACGTCGTTGTACGTTGTACGTGCTGCGACGTCAGACTCCGAAGTGGATTCAACAGTGCCTATCAACAGCAGCACGGCCACGGAGGCCGAAGATGAATTTTAAACACCTCGGGGCGGCTGGCGGGGGTTTGGGGTCCCCCGCCGGCTGAAGAAGAAGTTTTTAAGGCAGCGGCAGGTGGAAGCAGACCTCGGCTGGCGGGGGTTGGGGTCCCCCGCCAGTAAAAGTAAGCAACGGCAGCAGGGGAGGGTTGATGGCGGTAGGGGGGTCCAGGGCAAAATCTGCGGGGGCCCAGGCCCCTGAGGCCCCACGCAGATACGCCCCTGGTATTTACAAAAGTTTTGCATTGTTGGTATTATTTGAAGGGCTTTTAGTTTAGTTTTTTTTGTTTGTTTTTACTTTTTTCCAGACAATTTATTTTGCTTTTATTAAGCTGGCACAACCTATGCATCAATGAGCATTAGCTGCCTAGTCACCCTGTTATAAAACTTACCCTCCACAACAGTAAACATGTTTAACAAACCTTATAAATTTATTGAATAGGAAGACTGTGCTACGGATAACTCGAGCTGTCCGGGACTCCTCATGCTGTGATCTGGATAAAGTTAAACCATCATCCATGTGGCCTTCATGGTGCATGATAGCCTAATATATAAAAAACAAAACCACAATAATTTTTAATATGGAGTTTTCCTGTGTTTACAGTCCTTACTACAATGTGATTCTCTGTTTTTATACATAAAGAAACATAAGTACATAAGTATTTCCATACTGGGAAAGACCAAAGGTCCATCAAGCCCAGCATCCTGTTTCCAACAGTGGCCAATCCAGGCCACAAATACCCGGCAAGATCCCAAAAATGTACAAAACATTTTATACTGCTTATCCCAGAAATAGTGGATTTTCCCCAAGTCCATTTAATAACGGTCTATGGACTTTTCCTTTAGGAAGCCGACCGAACTTTTTTAAACTCCACTAAGCTAACCGCTGTCAATATTCAGTTGGCAGTGGTGAGCAGTTTGCTGACTGCCACCAGTGTTATTCCCGGAAATTAAATGCCGGGTCATGTGCAGGCTTCAGCACTGATTATCCAGTTTATGTGGCACTCACTGGCTAACACATGGCCAGTTAAGTTGATATTCAGAAGTCAATCGGCCATAGGTTGCCGCATAAAGATATTAGCAGGGTATGAGAGGGAGGGGTGCAGGTGTGAGAGATGCAGGACACTACCTGGAAGCTATGCAGATGCCAGCTAAAATTCAGTGTGGGCACCCATAGAGCTAACCAAGCTAAGTTTGGACTGCTATTTATGCCAGCACCCACATAACTCCCAGCTCCTCCCCAAGTCCACCTCTGGAATGTTCCTCTCCTGCCCACTTTCAAAATGGCCAGCTAGTGCCAATATTCAGCCTCTCCTGCCCACCTAATTTGTTTTGAATATCAGGCCCTACATTATTATCAGCAGACAGTGGTGTACACAGGCAATGTTGATTTTTTTCAGTTCATTTTACACATTTGTTGTTATAAACATTCTTTAATTTATATTATAACTTTTTAATGCACACAAATGACCTGTACAAACGCTAATTTGCAGAACGATATTCAGCCTGTGACGGTCAGAAGTTTTTTAAACACAGACTATCTTGGGCATTTTGTACCCAAATATTCAATGCCAGGGTACTCTTGGATATTGGCACTAAATATACAAAGACTGGGTGACTGCCAGCACTTATCCAGGTACCAGCAATATTCTTATTGGTGCCAGATTACTAACCAGATAAAGTTAGGACAACCTTTTGTTGGTTAGTGGACTGAAAATCAACACTAATCTGCAACTCCTGGCTCTGCCCAGACTCCACCTCAGACTATTCCAGCACAAACTGGATCATGCCAAGCCATTCTGAGCAATTATTTAACAGCACTAGCTGGTTAAGAGCCACTGAATGTCTGGGCAGTCAGTACCTGGTCAGCACTAGGTACGACCAGCTCTTACCTATTTAACTCACACTGAATATCAACCCCTACATTTTAAGGTGCCCTAATGAATGCACATTCCTAAAAGGGGCTGTTTGTGTTTCTTTACACTTGTAGGGCCGGTGTGAGGGGGTGGAAAACAGGGCAGTTGCCCAGGGCCCCCATACTAGAAGGGGCTCCCAAGCCTACCTCATGCTGAAGGAGGCATAGGCTGAAGGCCAGCTTTGGGGCCCCTCCCCAGTTTCTGCCGTGGGTCCCTGAATGTCTAACACTTGTCCCATATACATAACCTCTGAATTATTTAACACACTTCTGACTATAATCTTACCTTACGTTGTATCGATCCCATTCTTACAGACTTAGCATCAACAGATTGGTAAGTGAGCCACAGCCCCATGTCTGAATGCTGGATGTAGCAGAGCGAGTCACCGTATTTAATTTCAGGCACTCCCATTCCATCTGCCTCTTTCCTCATCCCTGCATCCAACTTTTCCTTTACAAAAACAAAAAAAGAGAGAGAAAGTCAATATACTGTATCTACATCATCATCATATACAATGAAAGTAGATGTCCGCTCTTTTTGGCTAGCAAAAATGTACAATAGCAAATCACACTTTCTTTTGGTTCCTCTTCCAAATATGAATACACGAATAAGACATGGTATTCAAGCACTCAGAAATAACAAGGGCTGCTCTCTGGCAGCTATGACCTGCCTTGTGGAATCTATATTTCCATTGTACTGGTGACAGGGGCCTTTCTATTGGTGGCGGGGTTCAGGGAGGTTTGTAATGGTGGAGGAGTCCAGGGGACTCCAGTCAGATTTATAGTTTACTTAAGATTTGCTATACCTGTAATGCTAACTAGCAGGTCTCAGCCGTTTACAATAAATTAAAACCACTATCCGAAAGGAAAAGAACTACAAATTCTGATACGAAAGATTTTAAGAAAAAAGGGAGGAGAAGAGCAGGTTCGTAAGATAACATATTTTACACCGATCTTGTATGAACTAACTGGGTGATATTCAACCTGTGATGATCAGAAGTTTTTTAAATGCAGAGCATTGTGTGCATTTTATACCCAAATATTCAGTGCCAGGATGCCCTTGGATACTGACACTGAATATTCAGAGACTTGGGTGACTGCTAGCACTTATCCAGGTACCAGCAATATTCAGATTAGTACCGGATTACTACTCATATAAAGTTAGGAAAGCCTTTTGCTGGTTAGTGGACCAAGAATCAGCACTAAGTAACTCCTGGCATTGGCTTTCTGGTGCCAAACAGGTTTGGTGCTATGTGGACATCTGCTGCTGTTCATCCCTAAAGCAGGTATTTTATTGAAACACTAGTAAAAAAAAAGGCCCGTTTCTGGAACGAATGAAACGGGCACTAGCAAAGTTTTCCTGGGAGTGTGTATGTTTGAGAGAGAGAGCCAGAGTGAATGTGCGGATGTGTGACAGAGTGAGACTGTCTGTGTGACAGTGTGTGTGTGAGAATGAGAGTGTGTGACAGGGCCCCCTCCCCTGTTCCTAATGCCCCTCACCCCATTCCCTCCCCTCCTTTTCCTCCTCCTTCCCACACTTTGGGTTCCTTAAGGTTTTCAAAAGTCTATGTACCCCCGTGGCCCTAACGCCCAGTATCCGGATACCCCACCGCTTTCCTCCTCACCCCTCCCCCAAGATGTAATACTTTCATGTCCTTCATTTTTTTTTTAAAGTGTCCTATCTACCCTGTGTACAAATGCCCGGCATTCAGATTGTGTTCCTCTCGTAAATTTTCATTTCTTTCATTCATTCAGAACTTGCCCCCCCCCCCCCCCCCCCCCTGAACACTTTTGGTTCCTTCAGTCTTTTAAAACTCTCCTATGTACCCTGTGTGCTAATGGCCAGCATTGAGATTGTTTTGTTGTCCCAAATTTGCATGTCTTTCAGTCATTCACAACTCCCCCCCCCCCCCCTTCTCCAGTTTAACACTTTCGTTTCCTTCAGTCTTTTAAAACTCTCCTATCTACCCTGTGTCCTAATGGCCAGCATTCAGATTGTTTTCCTTTCCCAAATGTTCATGTCTTTCAGTCATTCAGAACTCCCCCCTCCCCCCATTTAACACTTTCTGTTCCTTCAGTCTTTTAAAACTCTCCTATCAACCCTGTGTCCTAATGGCCAGCACTCAGATTGTTTTGCTTTGCCAAATTGTCTGTCACTGATGTCACTGAGGTCAGTGCGTGCCTGCCTAGCAGACCACTTCCGGCAGGCACGGTCCCAAGCACATCCTGTTGGAGGTGAGAATTATTATATAGGATGGATTTATATCAGAGTATTTATATTATTTGTAAATGAATTGTGATGAATAAAATGAAACTGTGAATATATACACCTGATGTGTATTACAGATATACAAACATTTGGACCTATGATTATATTGTAGTTGAGATGAAGTTTTACGCCTAGTGATATTTAGGATGGCCCACAACAAAAATATAGAAGAACAGTCTGAAAAAGTGTTATTTGGCATTTTGTTTTTGTTTTGTTTTTTTGTGAGATCTAACCATATTGTGATATGTTCTAATGCCAGGAAATGAATGACTTAAAGTGAAAAGATTTTCTTTTTCTTTTAAAGAATATGGTTCTTTTGAAATGTTTTTTGATTTATAACATTAATAACCACATTTTGCCTCCAGGGTCAGTACAGTACAGACTGTCTCAAAGTAACCATCCTCACATGCCAGTTTTGCCAGTGAATTTCAACTCTTTGTAACGGTCACAAATAGGGTATGTAGTGAATGGGCCCAATCCTTAACCCCCCCTCCCAACACTCCTCTTCTTCCTCTCCCTCATTCCTTCCCATCCTGGTTCCCTTGCTTTCAGTGAATAAGACTGCACAGTTTATTTTCCGAAAATGGGAATTTATTTAAAAGACTGCAGCACTCTTACAACTTGCACTTTTTCTTGGGGGCAATTCTATAACTTGGCACCTCAGTAGGTGTTCTCCACTGTAGCGCCTAACTGAGGTGCCAAGTTTTAGAATTCAAAATATTTAGAAAACGTTTAAAAAGCCTGCCTACTCTGACCACTGACTGGCTAAAGCGTTTCACAATTCATCAAAATCATGTAAACATAAACCACACCATTTCCTATACTAGACACAATGATCCTGAACTACATATATAATTCAGTCCAAATTCTCCATTAGCTCCACAGCATGATTACAATGGTCTTTGTGCCTTGCAAGGACATATGAATCTCTTTATGATCTCTCATTCACACTCAAAATGTTGTTGATATTGTTGTATGAAGAGTTACCAAACTTTCAATCATTTAGCTCTCGCAGGATCGAGTCACAAGCTGCTCTCAGTCAACTTTGATTGACTTCTTAGTCTCAACCACTTGCTTAAGCTCTATAAATGGGGCACAAATTTTTACCGTCAAGTGCTCAAATTGTTGTGACGATGGAGGACATTCAAAGGAGGGGACCGAGGACGAAATTTGTTACAACTAGAGCAGAGGTGCATTTATAGATTGCAGTCTGTTTCACCTAATGGTTTAAATAATAAAGTTCAATGGAAAGCTTTCCTGTAATTGAATTTGCTTTAAGCATATGCTCCATTCCATCATGGTCCCTTTAATCATTTCAATTCCTTAAAGGCAATTTGATCAGTTCTTCGAGTCAGCATACCTTTAAAGAGGGACATAATTTTTAAATTCTTTGGCATTTACAATGACGGAACTGAGATGCAAGGTAGGCATAGCACCAGGAAATTATCCAATAGATATCCCTTGTAACTTTTACCTCCTAGTTCAATGTACTCTATTTAATTTTATCCAGGACAAGATAAAAAAAAGAGGCTTGACTTCTGAGGAAGCTTATTGTGAAACGGAGGCTCTCTGTTGAGCAACCCAAACCACACTACATTGAATTAAGATAAGTGCCCTTGAATAGTTATTTCTCTGGATAATAGACAATATTTAATATAGTCAAATTGATTGAGATTTATTTAAAATGAAAAAAAAGAATGTACAGTAAAATCTCAATTCAATCTTCGGAGTTTTTTTAGACTGATGAGGAAGCTCACCCGGCGTCCATAGCAGCAACTGTTCCATTGAGAGCTGAGCATCTGAAGTCTTTTCCTCCGTTAAACAAATACATTTACAGATAACAGGAGGGATGATGCTTGCATAATTAACTAGATTAGAGTATTCTCATAAGCAAGTCAGCTTTTAGTAGTAGATATGATTAATATTGAAATCAATGATTCAAGGGTAGTTATATTTATAGAATCCAGGGATAATGCCAATTCTGTAACAGCAGTTAGAAGTGCCTAAATTGTTATAGAATTCTAGCGCAAACCCAAAGTGCATATAAATTCACTAAGATCATTCCTGTGTATCCACCAATCCTTTTAGCTATACTCATCTTCCCTCTTCATCCTTATCCTCGTCAGATTTCACAAAGGGTACACTATTTTTAACCAGAATATCTACTCCTCATTTTTTGATCCTACTAATGAATAGAACGCTGCACCCTGTTCTTTCCTTGCAAAGTATTCCTAACATTATGCTTGACATTGAATTTAAACCAGAGTATAGAATATCACTAAGATAAGATTCAGAACTCTTGAACCAAAATCTTCTTTAATGCACTAATTAAACAAGGAAAAATAATTTACAGTTGAGATATTCTGGACAAGAGTTTTGCCAGTTTTGTAAACTGGGAGTTTGTTCTCAACCAGCTCTCTTTCTCTCTCTCAAGCAAAAGAGGCTGGGAGAAATTCAGCAACATGCTGAATAGAGATGCTGTACACTGGTGAAATCTTGATAGAGTCGCAGTAGCTTGAAAGGATCATACGACAGAATACAGCATAGACCAGTGGTTCCCAAACCTGATCCTGGAGGTACCCCAGCCAGTCAGGTTTTCAGGATATCCACAATGAATATTCATGAGAGATATCTGCATGTACTGCCTCTACTGCATGCAAATCTCTCTCATGAATATTCATTGTGCATATCCTGAAAACCTGGCTGGCTGGGGTGCCTCCAGAATCAGGTTTGGGAACCACTGGCATAGGCAGTTTCTGTTCACAGAGGAGATATGCTACAGACTAACTCTCCAGACCCGATGCAGACAGAAAATAGGGGGAGTGGGGGCAACTTGCCCATAAAGCTTACAGATCAAGCCAAGCCAATAGAAAGAGTCCCATAAGACACAGGGAACAGGATATGCGCTCTGAAAGAGCCTACTACAGGGAGCTACAGGATTACCAGGATTTATAGTTCAAGGGCACAACCTAATTCCCTGCCTTCATGCAAATGGTGGCAGAAAACACCCCAATTACCCTGTTTCAGTTTCTCATATTCCCGCAGTAAGACTATATTTATATATCTGTTTTGAAATTTAAATAATTCTTTATTAAATAATTAGAGACAATACAAAATCCAATAAGAAAAGCATTACAACAAAAAATGCAAGCTATAATGAACAGCAATAAAATATCAATTAATCGTAATACAAATAGAACACAAAATAGTAACTTCTATAATTTATAACAATTTTTATGAAATAAACCCCCCACCATCTTAAAAAAAAAAGCATTTCCATTTAAACCTCTGTACTCAGAAAGAACATATATCTCTTATAAATACTTTAGAACTCTTTTTAATTTTAAGGAAGAATCATGGTGGGTTGTGTTATCCCATCCCAACCCTGAGCATTTTCTTGTTACCAACTTCCATCTATAAACCCTCCATCTTTGTCCCCTCCCCATCCCAATCCCTCACCTCTCCATGTATCCCCCACCCCTAATGATCCTTTTGCCCCCCCCTTTATCCCATAAAACATTTTATCCCACTCTCATATCTTCCCCTACTCACATTCTTTCAGCCATTCTCTTCATGCTCACTTCTATACACATTCATCAGAACCTTGACCCTAACATTCATACCGTGTCCATAGGTGTGAGCCTCTAAAGTTTTATGTATGTCTTCCTTATTCTAGGATTCTCTCTAATCTTAGCATCCAGAAGAGGTGCTGTGAGGATTTCCAGAGCAGGACAGAACTTCACTGGTAAGTTAGTTGCTGGGAAATTGCTTTTAAACTTGGGGAAAGGTAGACTTAAGGGTCCTTTTACTAAGGTGCGCTGAAAAGTGGCCTGTGCTAGTTTAGGCATGTGTTTTGGATGCGAGCAGATCCATTTTTCAGCACACCTGTAAAAAATGCCTTTTGTTGGGGGGGGGGGGGGCAAAATGGACATGTGGCAAAATGAAAATTGGCACACGTCCATTTTTTACCGCCACCCATTCACGTAGCAGTAAGGTCTCTGGGCAGAAATGGTCAACACACATTCAAATACCAATTACCGCCCGCGTGCCGGAAAATAAAATTATTTTCTGGCACGTGTAGTAGACACGCATAAAAAATGAAATTATCGCCCGAGCCATGTGGTAGCCGGGCAATAATTCCAAATTGACGCATGATGGGTGCACGTAGGTGCTTACATGGCTTAGTAAAAGGGCCCTTTAGAGTTAAATAGGTAATCTCAGAGTCTTTATTTTTAAGTTACTCTACTTATTTAGCAAAGGTAGTTTAAGGAACAGGGTTTGTTTTGTTAGTTTGTTTGTTTGTTTAGCATTTAAAGTCTCTATAACAGTTCCATGGGCTAGCAGTTAAAGGACTATTCTAGAGTTTACCTTAGCATCAGTGTAGAGCAGAGCTGATAGTCACATGAAACCCCAGTTTCGCGTTTTAGCTTGCAGCACAGCTTAATTTCCATAGTGCAAAACCCTTTTACCCATAGTTTTAAAACTTGAACTTTCTGCCATTGTCTACAGCATTAACTGATAGCCTATAGAAGGCACAGCAGGGCCTAGTTCAGTCTTCAATCCCACCCATCCCTAGCTCATCTCTTCATTTATAGTCTTAATTTATAGTCAGTAATTCTAATTAAGACAACAAGGGGGTATCTTCATTACACAGTTCTAATTATATTTCATTAGTTTGTGAGAAGCAAGCACTAAATAAATCATACAACATACCATATAATCTAAAGGTTCTTTCATATTAGTCTAATATCCCTAATACCTTAACAAGTTTTAAATTATTAAATGATTCAGTAATACTGATTCAAACAGCAATCCAGCAGTGAGAGGGGTGCTAGCCAATCTTTTGCACTGAGTGTCTCATGTATGATTATCACCCAGTTGGCGAGAGGTTATATGTGTGTGCCCAATATAAACAGCTCCTACCTCTCAGAGCATGAGTTTGTTCTGTTGAGGCTAGAATAGCAGACTTGGAGGAGCTGAGGGAGACAGAGAGGTACATAGTGGAGACCTACAGAGACATTGTAGAGAAGTTCCACCTCCAGTCTGGCAGCCCCTGTGCTGTCTTGGAGGAGGGAAGTCTCCTAAAAGGAGAGCATCACCCTGGTGAAGAAGGAAGTAATCCTGTAGCCAGGACCTGCACACCAGGGTATGCAATATCACCTTGCATCAAGTATGTGTCTCCAGGAACTTCTGCCCAGTCGGGAAGGGTTTGGACAGCAATTGTAGTTGGTAATTTGATCATTAGGCATGTAGATATCTGGGTGGCTGTTGGATGTAAGGATCGCCTAGTCACATGATCAAGCTTGAGCTAATATCTGGAGAGAAGCCACAAAGGAAATCTACTGTAGCAGCATTTAATTTTCAAAAGGACAACTATGACAAAATGAGGAAAATGGTTAAAAATAAGCTAAAAGGATCAGATGCTAAGGTTAAGGCTTTAAATCAGGCATAAACGTTGTTTAAAAATATCATCTTGGAAGCCCAGACCAGATGAATTCCATGTATTTACAAAGGTGGAAAGAAGAGTAAACAACAGCCAGCATGGTTAAAAGGTGAAGTAAAAGAGGCTATTAGAGCCAAAAGAGCATCTTTCAAAGAATGGAAAAAGGACCCAAATGAAGAAAATGAGCATCATAAACACTGGCAAGTTAGATGCAAAGCACTGATAAAGAAGGCTAAAAGAGAATAGGAAGAGATACTTGCCACAGAGGCAAAACCCCACAATAACAACTTTTTTAGGTACATAAGAAACAGAAGTCCTGTGAGAGAATCCTTGGAACCATTATATCATGAAGAAGCTAAAGGGGCACTCAGAGAGGACAAGGCCATAGCGGAGAAACTGAATGAATTCTTTGCTTTATGGAAGAAAATGTAAGAGATCTACCTGTACCAAAATGGTTTTCAAGGGTGACAATGTGGAGGAACTGAAAAGAAATCTCGGTGAATCTGGAAGACGTACAAATTAAAAGTAGTAAATCACCTGGACCAGATGTCATACATCCGAGGGCACTGAAAGCACTCAAATATGAAATTGCTGATATGCCATTAATAATCTGTAACCTGTCATTAAAATCGTCCATAGTACCTGAAGATTGGAGGGTGGCCAATGTAAGGCCGATTTTTTAAAAAGGTTCCAGGAGTGATCCTGGAAATTACAGACTGGTACACCTGACATCAGTGCTGGGCAAAACAGTAGAAACTATTATAAAGAATAAAATTACGGAACACATAGATAAACATGGTTTAATAGGACAGAGTCAGCATGGATTCAGTCAAAAGAAGTCCTGCCTCACCAATTTGTTTCATTTCTTTGAAGGTGTAAATAAAGGTGAGCCAGTTGATGTGGTGCATTTGATGTATCTGGATTTTCAGAAAGCTTTTGACAAAGTTCCTCGAGAGACTCCTGAGAAAATTAGAGTCATGGGATAAGAGGCAATGTTCTGTTGTGGATTAGGAATTGGTTATTGGACAGAAAACAGAGGGTAGGGTTAAATGACCATTTTTCTCAATGGATGATTGTGAATAATGAGGTGCCACAGGGATTTGTACTGGGACCGGTGCTAGTTAACATATTTATAAATGATCTGGAAAGTGAGGCGATTAAACTTTCAGATGACACAAAACTATTCAAGGTTGTTAAAACACATGCGGACTGTGAAAAGTTGCAGGAAGACCTTAGTAAATTAGAAGACTGGGCATCCAAATGGCAGATGAAATATAATGTAGACAAAAGCAAAGCGATGCACATCGGGAAGAATAATCCAAATCATAATTATTTGATACTAGGGTCCATCTTAGGAGTCAGCACCAAGATAAAGATCTAGGTGTTGTTGTAGACAATACACTGAAATCTTCTGCCCAGTGTGTGGCAGTGGCCAAAAAAGCAAACAGGACGCTAGGAATAATTAGGAAAGGGATGATAAATACCATAATGTTTCTATTGCTCCATGGTGCAACCTCACCTTGAGTATTGTGTTTAGTTCTGGTTTCCCTATCTCCAAAAACATACAGTTTTAATTACTGAGGTATTAACCACAGGGGCAGAAACAAAAGATAAACACACCTTGTGGAGGGATTCAACTGCTGTCCAAATGGATTCCAGGGTGATTTCTGATGGTCTCACCAACTGCTACCACATAGCAATGTCCTCTGGCCTGCAACCCATACTTGGAGCCAAAATAACTCTAGATTGAAGATCTTCATTGGGCAATTTCAATATGGCCCCAGCTGGTGGAGAACAACCTTCCAGGGCAGTAACTGTAAATTGAATCCCAGACTAAGTTCCCGCAGAGATTTGTCCCTTCATGCTGTTCAAACCTGGAAGGGGACTGTGGCTTCGCGGGCTCAGCTAAATTTCACCCTCCATGTCAGGGCTTCTCTCTGCTTCCAAACTCAGTAGAGATGCTGAATTCCACTGGTACAGGCTTTGTGTAAGCAGTTATTGAAGGTTGTCTAAGGACCAGAATTCCAGGGGAGTAAGGAGGGAAGGCCCCTGATTTCTCCATTCTGCTTAGGCATTAGAAAATTGGAAAATATCTCAAGTAAAATCTTCTTACATGAAGAGCTGCTTTATGACTGTCCTAATCAGTTGCCATCTCGGACACCAAAATATTCTTATATTTCAGAATCTGCTACAATTCTCCAGTTCCTCATTTCATTCCTGTAACATTATTATCTGCATTTGAATCTCCCCCCTCAAGTTCCCTTCCTGACCTAGACTCTCCTCCACATCCCTCAGATGGTTTTCTGTTGAATCAAGTCCCTCCTCTGTGTAGAAAAATTGTTCTTCCAGTTTTGTAACTACCATTTCATCAATGTGATGCTTGGTAAACCTGAGCTTAGTTAACACCATCTGCCATGTTACATCCAGTTATGCATCCTCCTCTCCACTATCATTTTCTGCCCTTGGAGCTGACAGGTTTGCCCGTGCATGTTTAACCACTGCAGGAGATGACTTCATGGCCTTAACTGCATAGATTCCTTTAATCATGGCAGCTGGTCAGGACAGCAGTTATTTTGGCATCCTAATCTCTGGGTGAGGGATCAGGATATTTATCCTCTATTTGAAAACATTTTAACTCTCAAATGGGGGGATTTTATGGAGTGAGTTGGCAAAGGCAGTGCAGGAGCTCAGTTATCTGTGGCTGCTCTGCCTGACTGCCATACTGAAATCCTCAGTTAGGAAACTTTTATTTATTTATTTATTGGGGTTTATTAGCTGCCTTTATGAAGAGATTCACCCAAGGCAGTGTACACCAGGTACAGTTTGACATAAGATATATCTTGATATATAACTTACAATTTGGTTAACAGTATAAAAAATAGTAAAATGAAAAGAAATAATAAAAATGAACTCAAGCCTCCTTTTGATATTTAACCCCAAGCTGCTTTATGTTTGAACTTGAGCTGACAGGCTTATTCTGTGTTTTGAACCTGAAATATAAGGATAAAGATTTTGCTGCTTTTTAAACCACAGCCTGGCTGTGTGTTTAAAGGCTCAGGACTCCTACACCCTCTCATGCTATTATAACCCTCTGAGAGAAACCTCACCCCACTGAAAGGCTACAAATATATTTACTGCAAAGTGCTATAAAGGGTTACTATATCAAGTATATGAAATCCTAAATGAAAATTTGATGAAAAGTAGAATTACCTTTTATTAAGATTTTATTTCACCTATTCCTTAGCTGATTCCTACATTTATCAGCGAGTCTACATTTATATTCATCAGTAGGGTATTTATTTATTTATTTATTTATAACAGCATTTATATCCTGGTTCTATGTGGCTCACAGAGCATTTGTAAGTTAAAGAGAGGGCAGTTCCATGTATAGGTAGTTGTAAGGTTGTAGAGTTAGCGGTTTCATAAGGTTTTATTACAGATAAAATTGACAATTAGTGAATAAAAGCGTATACAAGGGATGCATATTAGAAAACTTCATGTCCAAAGATAACAATGATTGGGCTTAGCAGGCTGAGGGGAGGCAGTTCCTGGGCTTGGGAGGTGTGAGTAGTGTTCAGTGAGTGTGATCGTTGAGGTGCGTTGGTCCTGGGTGTTTGGTCAATTAGCCTCTTTTCTCTTCATGGTAGAATTGTTGGAACAGAAAGGTCTTGAGTTGTTTGCGGAAGTTTGTGTAGGTGTTCAATGATCTTAGGGTTTGGATAGAGTTTTCCACCATTTTGTGCTTTGGTATGTAAAGTTTGCTGCATAGACCGATTTGTAGGCAACTCTAACAGTTTGCAACAGGGGCACATAGCTAGGAAGCTGAGGGACCAAAGAGTGGTGTGGGAGGACAGAGACAGGTAGAAGCCAGAAAAGGGGGTAATTTCTGGGGCTGTGCGACCAGACACACACAGGAGCCAAAGTGGCACCTAGAACATAGGGACTATAAGGAGAAAAGAAGCAAAGGAAAAAAGTAAGAAGGAAAAAGCCTAAAAGATTTTTCTTTCAGGTTGGGGGACACCATACTAGAGAAATAAAAGCAGTCCTCCAGGAAATGTCATTGGGAGTTACCTTGAAAAATGTATATATGTTCACAATTTTGAAATCTCTAAGGGGTTCTTTTACTAAACCATGGTAAACCATGGCCTGCGTTAGTGTTGGCCCGTGTATTGGGCTTTCGCCGGGACAGTTTTTACCACGTCTGCAAAAAAGGGGCTTTTTTTTCAATGGTACGAGAAAAGAGCATGTGGTAAAACTGAAACTGGTGTGTGTCCAGAACCAGCCTGAGCCCTTAATGCCACCCATCGATCTAGCAATAAGGGCTCACACGCTACACTCGCAGTGACCAGTTGGCATGCGGCAACTGCCGATTACTGCTGGAAACGACGCACATGGGAGGATAATAAATGAATAGATCATCCAGGCATTATGGGCGCATGCCAAATATAAATTTACCACTGGGGGCACAGTAACCTGGTGGTAGTCTCGTTTAGGCGCATGCTGCATGCGTGTAGCACCTAACGCGCCTATGTAAAAGGGCCCCTAAAAACATTACACAAAATAGTTTCACCTACCTTGGAAGACCGGAAACAAAATGCTGTAGATTTCACATCAGCTTTTTCTTTATCCATTAAGAGAAGGCTTTTGTCATCTATGAGACTTAAGTACTTTCCTGTCGTTACTTGTCGCAGTCTGAAGGGCTGTCCCCAGCGAATATGGCTTCCACTCCACCTAATCATAGAAATACACAAAAGATTGAGATTCTTGTTTACTAATGAGAATTCGGTTTTCATAAAAAGGACTTCACATGATACACATTTCAGCATCTTTGCCTGATTTACTTAGTAAACAGGGGGGGTTCGTTCATAAATAATGATGTAAAACGTTCAAATCAGTCCACTATTTATGCATTTGTAGAAAACCAGTAAATAATATCATCATGCACAGGTCTTTACAAAGAAAGATAGCTATGCTTCAGTGAAGATTGGTTACCTCCTGGAAACTTGTCTATATAAAGAGACAACATTTAAAGAGGTTTACACAGTGTCAGTTGGTGGGGGTGGGAAGGGGGCTTTGACCAGGACTGTGCAGTCTCCTTAAATTGGAATGCTGCTCATTTACATATAGCAAACTTTCACAAAAAATGGTTGCTAATCAACCATCTGCACTACGGGTTAATGCATCAGCCTCTATGACTTTTTTCACCAACTCTGGATCTACGGGAAAAAAAACATTTTAGCCTATAGACACAAAATAGGAAAAAGGACCTTCGTAAATCTGGTCCTAAAGCCCAATAGGGCACCCATTCAAACCACTGCACATGCACGCATTATTGGGAAAAGAGTGCACACACTTTCCAAAGAGTGTACCCTCTTTGCAAATAATGTGCACACACTCTTTTGAAAGAGCATGCACTCAACAAAGAATTTTAGTTAGCCCAATTGAAATCAGTTCTGAGTACGAAATTTAAGGCTCTTAGAGGGTCTTTTACTAAAGGTTAGATCGAGTTATCTGCAGCAGGTCCCATTTTATTCCTGTGGACCCTGCTGCAGATAACGTGAGCTAATCTTTAGTAAAAGACCCCTTGTACCTTCCTTGAGAGGGCACACTGGGTGGCTACCCAGAAAAAGGTGTTCTTTTAGCAGACCCCGGCTCTCTAGAATAGCCTGACAAGGGAAGTACGTGAAAAACCTAGTTACAAAAGAGTATTATTATTATTAGCATTTGTATAGCGCTACCAGACGCACGCAGCACTGAACACCTGATACAAAGAGACAGTCCCTGCTCAAAAGAGCTTACAATCTAAATAATACAGACAGACAAGACAGTTACGGGTGAGGGAAGTAATGGGTGAGAAGGAAGGAAGGGACAAGGGGAGGGCAATTGAGTAGTGGCTAGGAGCTAAAAAGCAGCAGTGAAAAGGTGGGTTTTCAGCATAGACTTGAAAACAGGCAGAGATGGAGTTAGACATATAGGTCCAGGAAGTCTATTCCAGGCATAAGGTGCCGCGGGAGAAAAGGAACGAAGCCTGGGGTTAGCAGTGGAGGAGAAGGGGGATGACAGGAGACATTTGTCCAGTGAGCAGAGTTCATGGGGAGGAATGTAGGGAGAGATGAGAGTGGAGAGGTAATGGGGAGCTGCAGAGTGGATGCATTTAAAGGTCAGTACGAGAAGTTTAAACTGAATGTGGAAGCGGACAGGGAGCCAGTGAAGTGACTTGAGGAGTGGGCTAGTGTGGGTATAACGATTCTGGCGGAAAATAAGTTGTGCCGCAGAATTTTGGACAGATTAGAGAGGAGAGAGATGGCTGAGTGGAAGACCAGTGAGAAGTAAATTGCAATAGTCCAAGCGAGAGGTGACAAGGGTGTGGATAAGGGTTCTGGCAGCGTATTCATAAAGGAAGGGGCAAAATTTTGCTAATATTGTAGATAAAGAAACGACAGGTTTTGGCAATCTGTTGAATATGTGCAGAGAAGGAGAGAAAGGAATCAAAGATGACTCCAAGGTTATGAGCGGAGGAGACAGGGAGGATGTGAGAGCCATTAAGAGAGATAGAGAAAGGGGGAAGAGACACGGGGATTCAGAGTCAGCCTTCTGCCACCTTCGGGGCTTTCTCTTCAGGCGTGTCTCACTCCCTCCCAGCTCTGCAGAAAAGAGGAAGTTACATTAGAGTCCAGGACGCCCCTGAAGAGAAGCCCCAACGCTAGCAGAAGGCTGACTCTGGGGTAGATGCATCAAGCAAACGTAAAAAAATCAAAATCGTTAAAGGCCCTAACGATTTTTAAAAAACGAAGAATGCACCAAAAAAAAAAGTCACACATGCTCAGATCGGTATAGAAACGTACAATGTATCAAAGAATCACAATACACATCGTTAATCGGCCCCCAAATCATGCGCAGAGCAGCCAAGCGTTATGTTAGCTGCTCTGCGCATGCCACAAACAGTCAAAACACAGTCAAATCACAAGCACATGGCTCCCAAATCAAAACAAAAAGAAAAAAAAAGGGTCGGGAGGGGGCAAGGGCGCTCATCAGGAGCGTCCTGTACAGACGGCCTTGCCCCCCCCTGCTGCTCCCCACTTTCCGCCGCTCTCCCCACCCCGAAAAAGCAAAATTCAAGCAGCCCTGCTCCCCACTTTCCGCCGCTCCCCCCACCCCGAAAAAGCAAAATTCAAGCAGCCCTGCTCCCCACTTTCCGCCGCTCCCCCACCCCGAAAAAGCAAAATTCGAGCAGCTCCTGCCCCCCTCCCTTCCTCACTACTCTCTCACCTCAGCTCCGCCTCCCGACATCCTCCGTCCTGTGCCCCGCCCCCTTTTGGGGTCGTCGCCGCCATCCCCCTCCTCCATCGGGCCCCCTCCCTCTTACCGGGCCCGTGCAGCGCCTCTCCTCTGTCCGAAGGCGCTGCACGGGCAAGAAGAAAGCCTGATGCCTGCCTTCGCCCAGCTTCGATGGCGCGTTTTTCTCCTGCTGGGCCCGCCCCTGTCTGACGTCAGTAACCTACGTAGGTAACCGACGTCAGACAGGGGCGGGCCCAGCAGGAGAAAGATGCGCCATCGAAGCTGGGCGAAGGCAGGCATCAGGCTTTCTTCTTGCCCGTGCAGCGCCTTCGGACAGAGGAGAGAGGCGCTGCACGGGCCCGGTAAGAGGGAGGGGGCCCGATGGAGGAGGGGAATGGCGGCGACGACCCCAAAAGGGGGCGGGGCACAGGACGGAGGATGTCGGGAGGCGGAGCTGAGGTGAGAGAGTAGTGAGGAAGGGCGGGGGGCAGGGGCTGCTCGAATTTTGCTTTTTCGGGGTGGGGGGAGCGGCGGAAAGTGGGGAGCAGCGGGGGGGGGCAAGGCCGTCCGTACAGGACGCTCCTGATGAGCGCCCTTGCCCCCTCCCGACCCTTTTTTTTAATTTTTATTTATTTATGTTTTTCTGACGTCCTTTGGACCAATCACAGCGCTTTTAGCTCTGCTAATGCGCTTGGATTGGCTCAAAGTTTGTTTATTTTTTCTCTTAATGATTTTTCCTGGCACAGAGCTGTCGTTAGTTTTCCTGCCTTTTTCCTGCGTAAAGGCAATCGGAAAAGGTTAGTGCATGTCGTTTCAATGGGGTTTTCACACTAATTGCTCATCTCCATTCCGTTTTCGTTAGCTGCTGGCTTCCTCGGTAAAAGCCCTTTGATGCATGCAACGGATCAAATTTTCCTCGTTGGAGAGTCATTAAAGGCTCATTTAGCTTTAGTGCATCTGCCCCTCTGAGTCTCTGAATTGCCAGTGCTGAGGGAGAACTCTTCAGGGCAGTAAAAATGAGGACAGGAGACAGCAGGCAGCAGAAGAAACAGGGAGAAAGATGCAAGACTGGGGGGGGGGGGGGGGGGACACAGCTGCCCAAGAGGAGTGGAAGTGACCCTTTCTAGCCCAGTAAGTAAACAAGGAAGCCAATTTGGTTAATGTGTTTCCTCAGCATGACATCCTCACTGCCTTCAGCCCAAACAAAACAAACAAACTTTTGAGCTGCTGCATCCAGGTTGTTCTTGACTGTTGATCCTAACAAGGCTAAAGCTGTTTCTGTTAATAGGCAGGGTATTGCAGCTGGTAGAAAAAGCGATTATAAACTCTGGTTTGTGCTTAGATATCCTGTTTCTTGAGAGTTTATCTGAGTTTATCTTAACTGTTGTTGTACTCTGCCTTGGGAAGCTGGTGTTATAAAGATGATAGAATACTGTATATTGAAATTAAATGGAAGTAGAATTAAACTCACCTTTCATTGGGGCACATGGAATCACATTTTAATGTTATCTCATTTGTAGGATTTTGCATTTTAGATACACAACTGGATTATTCTGTTTTTAGGCATGTTTCAGGGACAAGTGGTTTTATAGGTCAAAATAAAAATAAATATTTTTTTTAATGCAGATCTCTGTTTAAACATAACTAAATGGGCTATAAGCCACTAATGGTGTATTAGGTTCTGCCCAGTGTAATATTTTTGGTACAGTAAAGTTCTGAGTGTGTTTTTGCACAAAGATGTGCATAGTGTTTTGCAGTTGAGCGATTATGGTTAGTATATGCTTTGAGCAACCACTTTATTCTTTGACATATGATATGTATCTAATATCTAAATTTAATAAAAGTTATTAATTGTGACTTTTATTTTTATTTATTTTTTTCTGTGTGTTATCAGACAATTATGATTTAAGCTCCACCCCTGGCCCCACCCCTAACTCCACCCTCTTTAGCCTCCCCAAACAGTTGGGCCACCGACCGCCTATGGTGAGTGGTATATCAAGCTTTTTAATAACAATAAAGATAAAGATATGAAATCATTGGATGTAAATGATGCAGTCAATGCTCAGAACTCTGCTTTATTTGAAGCTTTAAATGCAGTTGCTCCTCTTAAATAATATTGCTGTAGGAGAGCTCATTCCATTCATTGGTTTAACAAAGAGATAAAAGCTCTTAAGTGCGAATTTGAGCTTCATGAAAGAGAATGGAGGAAGAATCCCTCTAGGGTGACTCCAGAAAATTACAACTTTGATCTACAAAAATATAATACTGCCACTTTTTCTGCACAAAAGGAGCATTTTAATAAGTCACTTTCATTACAATCAAAGGAATTATTTGCTGTGGTGAATAAACTTACTTTTATAAACTCTCTGAAAAAAGGTAACATTGGACCATTGTCACTGAATAAATCTATTAGCTGCTGTATTTATAAAATGATATGCACAATGAAAAACAAAAGTAGCCGCAGAGATGACATGTTGAGAAAAGCTATTCAAAAAACTCCCGACAAGCACAGTTGGTTGTGTGTGTGTGTGTGTGTGTGTGTGTTTGACAGTAGCACTTTTAAAAAACCTGGAGGATTTCAGAACAATGATCAGTTCATACAACCCTAGTTACAATATTTGATGCATTGGATACAGAGTATCTGAGGTCTTTTCCTCCAGTCAAAAAAGGATATTTATTTGCGATATGAGTAGTTGGCTCTACACCTAGCTTGTTGGTGCATTTATGTAGCCCTTAGAAAAAAACTTGTCTGCCTAAAAGGCAGAACAACACCATGTCTCTGTGCTAGACTCCCCAAAATTCAAAACCTGTCTTTCAATACTCAGCACAATTGAGCCTGGCTTGGTACTAACTTCCAAAGTCACAACTGGGCTCATTTTCAAAAGAGAAGGACGTTCATCTTTTGACATAAATCGGAAGATGGACGTCCTTCTCCCAGGGACGTCCAAATCGGTATAATCGAAACCCGATTTAGGACATCTCCAACTGCACTCCATCGCAAGAACGGCCAAAGTTCAAGGGGGCATGTCGGAGTCATAGCGAAGGCGGGACTTGGGCGTGCCTAACACTTGGACGTCCTTGACCCATAATCAAAAAAAGCAAGGACGTCCCTGATGAACACTTGGACGTTTTCACCTGTACCTGTTTTTCTTACGACTAAGGTACCAAAAGGTGCCTGAAATGGCCAGATGACCACCGGAGGGAATCGGAGATGACCTCCCCTTACTCCCCCAGTGGTCACTAACCCCCTCCCACCCTCAAAAAGTATCTTTTAAAATATGTCGTGCCAGCCTCAGTTGTCATACTCGGGTCTATGACAGTGAATGCAGGTCCCTTCAGACAGGCGGACCCAGCCCCCATCCCCCCCTCACCTGTTACGTTTGTGGAGGAAGCAGTGAGCCCTCCAAAACCCACCACAAACCCACTGTACCCACATCTAGGTGCCCCCTTCACCCATAAGGGCTATGGTAGTGCTGTACATTTGTGGGAAGTGGGTTTGGGGGGCTCAGCACACAAGGTAAGGGAGCTATGTACCTGGGAGCAATTTATGAAGTCCACTGTAGTGCCACCTAGGGTGCCCGGTTGGTGTCCTGGCATGTGAGGGAGACCAGTGCACTACAAATGCTGGCTCCTCCCATGACCAAATGGCTTGCATTTGGTCATTTCTGAGATGGACGTCCTTGGTTTCCATTATCGCCAAAAATCAGAAACGACCAGGTCTAGGGACGACCATCTCTAAGGACGACAAAATTTCAGGATTTGGGCGTCCCTGACCATATTATCGAAATGAAAGATGGACGTCCATCTTGTTTCGATTTCCCCGCCCCTGGATGGGGACGTTTTGCGAAGACGTCCAAATCGAAATGAGGACGTCCCTTTCAATTATGCCCCTCCACGTGTCCCGGGCAGAATCAGGGGAGCTCTGGTAGGTCCCAACAGAGCAGTGGGTGGGGGAAGGGTCAGACTATCGGGATGCAGGTTTTCTTCTCAATGGAAGAGGCCAGATTTGGAAGTGGGGCAAATCGGTGCCAGTGTGACCATTGGAAGGGATCAGAGATGCTGGCAGCTAATGTGGCATTTTTAATGCAAAGGCCTCTGTTTTAGTACAATAGACAGTAACGCAGCAATATTTGTATACAATCTGGAATTTACAGTTTGACCCCTGATGTAGATGCTTGGATGCGTCAAAACACAGCCCGTGTCGGGTCCTTCTTTTTCATTTTAAATAAAGACTGTTGGATTTACATCTCTGGTGGTGATTCGTCCTTTGTCAGCCTCTACTTTTGCCCATTGTGCTTTCTTCTCGTAGAGATTTTTCCTGTTTTGTATTTTGGCTGCACTACTGTCTACCATGCTGGCAGAGTTAGCTGCTTAATGCAGCTTAGTAAAAGGGCCCCTTAGTTATTAACATTATACCATAAGAAGTACACCTTTTCATTTGTCTCTTAAAATGGTAAGATCTTTTACTTACGCCACTCTTAGGGTTTCTAGCCTCCAAAGGGATCGAGCATGGACAGATACAGCTCCACCTTCATAATGAACATTTCTGTAAACAGAAGAAAACAATATATAAACTTGAAACTTTCTCAAGCTTCTGTTGCTTTGCTTGTTCACTTTATTCTTTTTTTTTTCTTTACCTGCTTATATTATAGTGACAACATAACATAGTAAATGAAGACAGAAAAAGACCTAAATGTATTAGTCAGTCTACCCAGTAAGGCAATTAGGGTTGTAACTGCTGCTCTAAGCAGGTTACACCTTGGGCCATTCTGTGTAGGGTTGCAACCAACATCACTATTGTTGTCTCCACTTTCTCCTCCTGGAGGACATCCACCACCCTTACTAGGAAAATTATTTTTCTGAAGCTGCTCCTGAGTCTATCTCCTTGTAGCCTCAAATCATGCCCTCTAGCTCTACTCTTTCGAAAGGATTCATTTCTAGTGCATTAATATCTAAAAGTACCTGCATATAACAAATGTAAACCATTTTGGTTGTACAACAGAAAGGTGGCATATCAAAACCTAGACCCTTTCACTTATTTAACTATTTGAATCATATTTTCCTGTTCTTCCTCTCCTCACCAATCTTTCTGCGGCCACAACCCCAATTCACACAACCGCAGAAAGTGTGAGACCCTGGGCACCACAGGACAATGACATCCTATGGAACACTGGCCCAGGTTGTGACCCCCAAACACGACACACAGTTTGAGAAGCTCTGTATTAGGGTATATAAATTTAGGTCAAGTCTCTTTTCATATGTCTTCTGGTGCAGACCCCACACCACTTTGAATATGTATTTCTGAATTGCCTCTGGCCTCTTTATATCATTACTGAGATATGGAGGGGCATAATCGAACGAAAACGTCTATCTCCATGGGTGTTTATCTCCGAGAACGGGTCCGTGAAGGGGCGGACCGAACCGTATTTTGGGAAAAAATAGACCTCCATGTTTTATTCGACAATTTGTGAGCTGGGCGTTTTTGTTTTTCAGCGATAATGGAAAATGAAAGCGCCCAGCTCAAAAACGAATAAATCCAAGGCATTTGTTCATGGGAGGGGCCAGGAGTCGTAGTGCACTGGTCCCCCTCACATGCCAGGACACCAACCGGGCACCCTAGGGGGCACTTTTACAAAAAAAAAAAAAGTAAAAGAGCTCCCAGATGCATAGCACCCTTCCCTTGGGTGTTGAGCCCCCCAAATCCCCCTCAAAACCCACCACCCACAAGTCTACACAATTACTATAGCCCTAAGGGGTGAA
The DNA here is from genome assembly GCF_901765095.1 of Microcaecilia unicolor. Taxonomy (NCBI): domain Eukaryota; kingdom Metazoa; phylum Chordata; class Amphibia; order Gymnophiona; family Siphonopidae; genus Microcaecilia; species Microcaecilia unicolor. The sequence goes on from NC_044033.1 coordinate 139,378,600, forward strand.
GGGGGGCACCTACATGTGGGTACAGTGGGTTTGGGGGGTGGTGTGGAGGGCTCCCATTTACCAGCACAAGTGTAACAGGTGGGGGGGGGATGGGCCTGGGTCTACCTGCCTGACGTCCACTGCACCCCCTAATAACTGCTCCAGTGTCCTGCATACTGCTGCCAGGGAGGTGGGTATGACATTTGAGGGTGAACATAAAAAGTTGTGAAACGGCATATTTTTGTGGTGGGAGGGGGTTTGTGACCACTGGGGGAGTCAGGGGAGGTCATCCCCGACTCCCTCCAGTGGTCATCTGGTCATTTAGGGCACTTTTTGGGGCCCTATTCATGGAAAAACAGGGTCCAGGAAAAGTGCCCTAAATTCTCGCTAAAAACACATATTTTTTTCCATTATCGGCAAAAGGTGCCTATCTCTGATCGGCCGATAGCCACGCCCAAGTTCCACCTTCACCACGCCTTTGACACACCCCCATCAACTTTGTCCGCATCCGCGACGGAGTGCAGTTGAAAACGTCCAAATTCGGCTTTCGATTATACCGTTTTATTCGTTTTTGTGAGATAAACGTCTATCTCCCGATTTGGGTCGCAATATAGGCGTTTTTCTTTTTCAATTATAAGCTGGATGGTCTCCAAAACTGAACACAGATTACAAGAGGGATCTCACTAATGACCTCTACAGGAACATTAACACCTTCATTTTATGTTGGTTATGTCTCTTTCTATGCATCTTCACAACCTCTATCACCCCAGAAAGTGGTAAAGATGATCCCAAAGCCACTGCAGATGACACAGCTCCACCAGGAATCAGTGCTCCTCACTATGCTGACTCCTCCAGCATCCTACATAATCATCGGGGAGCTAACCTGATTGGCACTTCCGCCCCAGCAAAAGGAGCACCTTTCATAGGAGAGGAGACCGCAAAGGTTGTAATAGCGGTCTGCAGCATACCACCAAGAACCAGAGGAGATGGAGGAACTCCTCTCAGCTTCCCCCTGTGCTTAGGCATCTATCAAAGAGCAAGGCAACGAAGAAAACTGAAAATTTCTACTGCCGACTTGGGAGCTCCTGGAGGTACGTCTTACTCCGATGCTATCTTGGATCCCCAACCACACCAGGAAAATATTAGAAGGGCCTATGTGAGTGTGTAAAATGCTCTAATATATGTTTAGGTCTCTTAGGGATCCTTTTACTAAGCTGTATTGGGTGCTAACACATGCCTAATCCAGCAAAAACTAGAGTACCTTGGGATGCGCTCAGGCGTCCTGTGGCAACTTTGAAATCTACGAGCACCAACCTCATGCTAAAAAAATATTTCTATTTTTTTTGGGAGGGGGCATGTCAGGGGTGAGGAGTGCTCTTCATGTTCTTAAACTTAATTATCTTTATTACTTATCTTTTTCGATAGTCAGACTGGGGGTTTGAACTTGTCCGACATGCATGTTTCGCCTAATCACTAGGTTGTATCAAGGACCTCCCCCTCAACCATCTTCAGCGCCAGCCTTGCTATTATTTTTGGGATCAACCCTCGCAAAGGTGATGAGTGGCCATTCCTATGCTAACCAGTTAGAACATCTGCATTATCACACACTAACTGGTTAGTGCACGGATACTGTGTGAACTCTTACTGCCTACAAAATGGGTGCCAGTAAGTGCTTACCGTGTAATTTTTTTTAAATGGCTGGCTCTAATGGCAACATTCTGCTTTCTTTAGTTTTTGTGTGTTCTTTTGGGAATTTTTGTTCAGTTTTTCTATTTTTTTTTTTTTTTACTTTGAGGTAATATCATAAACAATGTACACTATTATGTAACAGTGGGGCCCTTTTACTAAGGCCGCACAAAAGTAGCCTGCGTTGGAAGGCACGTGTTTTGGACACGTACTGGTCCACTTGCTGAGCACAACTGAAACAAAAAGGATTTTTTTATTGTGCCGGAAAATGGATGTGTGGCAAAATGAAAACCAGCACGCCTCCATTTTCAGCCTGAGACCTTAACGCCACCCATTTACATAGCAGTAAGGTCTCATGCGCTAACCGGGCGGTAAGTGTCCAGCGTGCGCCAACAGCCGATTACCGCCGGGTAAGCACCCTGTGGTAGAAAATAGAAAATATTTTCTACCATGTATTTTGGGTGCGTGCCAAAAATGGAATTACCACTCGAGGCTTTCGGTAGCCGGGCAGTAGTGCCAATTTGACGTGTACTGGATGTGCATAGGCTCCTACACACCTTAGTAAAAGTGCCCCAATATTCACTATTGCTCAAATAGTACACTTTCTTGCTTAAATAGTGCAAACTATTTTTTCAGCAATAAGGAACACTATTACTCAATAATACACATTATTGACAATACCTAAAACATAATTTCAGGTAGATGTTGTTTCAAAGGAATGCACATCCCCAATTTTAGCTTCAATCTCATTCAGACTATGCTTCCCTAAAGTAAATAATAGCTTTTCAAATTCTCAGTGGCATTATAGTAGCCTAGGAAATTTCAGTGAGAAATCTAAGGGGCCTTTTTACTACAGCTTAGTGCATGCCAAATACTAAGAAGCCCACAGGTTTAAAATGAGTCTCTTAGCATTTAGTGCATGCTAACAGGATTATCACATACTAAGCTTTAGTTAAAGGGCTCCTGAATGTTTTTTATTTCATAGAACTCTTTTGGGGGTCCTTTTACAAAGGCGCTCTAGCGTTTTTAGTGCGCGCTAATAATTAGCACATGCTAAATGCTAGAGACACCCATAGAAATATATGGGCATCTCTAATACTTAGCACATGCTTATTTTTAGCGTGTGCTAAAAATGCTAGTGCACCTTTGTAAAAGGACCCCTTGGTGACTTGATGAAGAAAGGCAAAGTCATGAAAACTAATCAGAGATGTATTAACTTAGGAGTCTGTTCACAAAGGTGTGCTAGCATTTTTAGTACGCGCTAAACGCTAGAGATGCCCATAGAAATATATGGGTATCTCTAACGTTTAGCGCATGCTTATTTTCAGCACATGCTAAAAACGCTAGTGTGCCTTTGTAAAAGGACCCCTTACTCCAATAAATAGGTCTCACTTGCAAAGTATGTGGTGGCCCAGTTTTCATAGGTAAACACAATGAAGATTTAAAAAAAAGACAATTTCTGTGCATACCTTAATGAAGGAAATCTTTGATACTCATTTATAATTCACTGCTTTTAATTACCACACAATCAATTATGCATCGGCTCTTTATGTGTGCCAGTCATTGCATTCTTCTACTCCAATAGCAATTTATTTAATGTTGTAACACCTAGTAAAACTGCTCAACTGAAAATTCATTACATTTAGACTTCTAATTACTTTGTTAATCCTAAAGCTTGTTACTTGATACATAGACCATTTATTTACAAGTTTAGCAAGAAGTAGCAGCACTACCATACTAGAGACCTGGACTTGATTCCTGATCCTTCTTCTGGTCCTCAGGCCAGCCAGCGCTAGGGATGTTAAAGAGGCAATGTTCACAACCTTGGTGGGACAGAGTTCAAGCCATAATGAAATAAATGATGGCCTGAACCAGGGGCGTAGCCAGACTTCAGTGGTAGGGGGGTCCAGAGCCTTCTCCTCCACTGCTAACTCCAGACTCCGTTCCTTTTATCTTGCTGCACCATATGCCTGGAATAGACTTCCTGAGCCGGTACGTCAAGCTCCATCTCTGGCCATCTTCAAATCTAAGCTAAAAGCCCACCTTTTTGATGCTGCTTTTAACTTCTAACTCTTGTTCACGTGTTCAGAACCCTTATTTTATCATCCTCACTTTAATATTCCCTTATCTCTTGTTTGTCCTGTTTGTCTGTCCTAATTAGATTGAAAGCAGGGACTGTCTCTTCATGTTCAAGTGTACGCTGCGTACGTCTAGTAGCGCTATAGAAACGATAAGTAGTAGTAGTACTATCTCTACTGCCCCTATATCTCTGGAAAGGTTTGCTTGTATATGACTATCTTTCAAGTACTTAAATATCTGAATTTTTTCCCCTCTCTCTTTCTCTCTCTCTCTTTTTTCTATCATATATATATTCAAATCCTCCAGTCTCTACTCATATGTCTTTTGGTACAAACCTTGTACAATTTTTGTCACCTTTGTCTGAACTGCCTCAAATCTTTTTATGTCCTTGAAGAGATGCAATTTTCAAAACTGGACACAATACTCCAAGTGGGACCTCGCCGACAATACATTACACAACAAACCAAATCTTCACTATCCACAGCTAAAACTTCTCCCCATTCTGTCAATTGGGTAGCCACCAACCTAAAACTCAAACACTGCTCCAGGTGTATTTATACTTGCTCCAGAAGAAGATGCTATTTTTACAAATAAAACTTTTTTTTAAAAAGAGTGGTAATGCTAGAGTTAACATTTTTAATCCATGTCCCCAGGAGCTGCCTCTCATTCAAAGTGTCTTACAGTATAACACTTCCCCACCTTAAAACCCACCTCTGAAAATGAAATCAAATCTGCCAACCTATTTCCTAAAAATGAATTACATACAACAGAATAAATTTGTCCCCACATCTTGACACATTCTTCATCCTTGATACATTACATAGCACTCTTTATCAAAACAGCAAGCAGTCCTGACTGTCTAAATTGAGGGGCCCTTTTGCTAAGCCGTGTAAACGTCTATGTGTGCCCAACACACGCCAAAATGGAGTTACCACCTGACTACCGCATGGCTCTTTGCGGTAATTTCATTTTTGGCGTGCATCCAATATGCGCGTCTGAAAAAAACATTTTTATTTTTGGGCATGTGCCAAGTGGCATTTGGCACGCGTCGGTCATTACCGCCCAGTTACTGCGTGAGTCTTTATCGCTAGGTCAATGGCTAATGGTAAGGTCTCAAACCTAAAATAGACGCACGGCAAATTTTCATTTTGCCGCATGTCCATTTTCGGCAAAAATTTTAAAAAGACCTTTTTTACAGGCACACTAAAAATGGATCACCGCAAGCCCAAATCCCACACCTACACTACCGCAAGCCATTTTTCAGCACTCCTTGGTAAAAGGACCCCTGAGCTTGCCCAATTAGACTAGAATGTCTTAAGTTTCTTTCTAAATAGATTATTGTTTTATTTTATGAAGAGAGACTCTTCCAAAGTTGTAATTTTGCTACTTATATACATATGGGATGGATTCTGTAATACTGCAAACATGGAGAACTGATTAAGAAGTTAAACTCTGAAATGCCAACTTTTTGGCATTTTCAAGTGGTTTTGGATGCCTGAGTGTAACACACAATTAGCTACTCAAGCTTTCTTCAGAATCTTCACATCATTCATACCTTTACTCACAGAAAGATATATACCATATGTCTTCATGCCTTTTTATCGCCCTCTAAGCTCCCATTGTTTCCTTCCAAAGTTTCAATGTTTGTGTTCCATTGTTACATTCCTTAACGACACCTCAATTGTTTCGCATAACTCTGCACAATGTAATCCATAACCAATCTGTAACAAATTGTATTTCCAACATTTAACACATATTGTAAGCCACACTGAACCCGCAAAAAGGTGGGAAAATGTGGGATACAAATGCAATAAATAATAAATAAATAAAATAAATCTTAAGTCGAAATAAGAAGTTAATGGACAGTTATGTCTGACTTAAAATGGGTGTAAATGCACAATGGGAATTTTACTGAATTTATATGTATTGCCATTCTAGAATATGGAATACACAAATAATTTGAAGGACCGCAAAAAGCATGCCCAGACCAAGGTTTCTTGAAATCGTTACATGCTGTGAAATACACAGATAAGTAGACCTTTTCTTAAATTGCTCCGTAAATGCATGCATGCACATTTATACGTGTAAATCTGCTTTTCACAACTGTAAATGGTACATAAATCTTTTTAAATCACCTCTTTAATCTCTTCTACTATGTGTAGCCCTGGATTCTATATATGGCACTCAAAATCGTAAATTTGGTGTGCATTGGGTGTATTCCATAATTGCATGCGCAACTTAATTGACAAATGAGCAGTTCATTAGCAATAATTAGGCATTAACAAGAGCCGATGCATAATTGGTTGTGTGGTAATTAAAATCAGTGAATTATAAATGAGTATCAAAGATTTCCTTCATTAAGGTATGCACAGAAATTGTCTTTTTTTTTTTAATCTTCATTGTGTTTACCTATGAAAACTGGGCCACCACATACTTTGCAAGCGAGACCTATTTATTGGCGTTAATTGACAACAATTTGAATTTACACACATATATTTGTAGTCAATATTCTATAAAGCTACGTGAGTAAACTTTACACATGGATCTGAAAAGGGGATGTGGCCATGGGAGGGGCATGGGCAGGTCAGGGGAGTTCTTAGAATTTGCACGCAGTTTTATAGAATAAAGCAGATTTGCACCTAATTTAAGCACAAGGATTTGCACCAGGTTGTGCCTAAAATTGGACATGGACCCCAGCATTATGCATCATTCTATAAATGGCACCCAAATTTAATTCCTCTTATAGAACAGCGCTTAGTGCTCATTTTTTGGCACCTGAATGTGAGTGCTATTTATAGAATTTAGTCCTTAATATGTAAATTCTACTTCACCTTCATTTTTTGCAGCTGGGAGTATCTCCTCTATGCTTGTCTTTTCACTTGCCAGAACTAGTCTTGCCAATATTTACTGAACGTTATTATTTGCTGTGGCAAATACAACAGCGGCAATAAATCACCCCCAGGGTTGAAAGATAAACAGATCTCAGTAGGGGGAAGCATGGTGAGAAGAACATAATATGCCCAGGAGCAGCTAAAATACAGCAGATATGCTCAGGATTAGGCATGACTAATCCATACAGGAACACCCAAACAACGCCATCCATAGACTAGTATTTTAAACTTACTAGGCTGTAACCTCCAAATCCTTTTTCATTCACCTCTGCTCACATATTTCAGTCCCACCATGCAAAATGTCACTTACTACTAGTGGCAAGTGAATTTAATTCAGACCTCTGATCTATTCCATTTCCCTCTCAGTGGGAAATCATTTTGCTCTGCCATATGTTTTTTGTTTCTTTTTTATTGTAGATCAAGCTCTCTCAGCACAATCTTATGACTGCACAGTAAGTCAAAAAGCAGCTTCTTCCTTTTGTATTAAAGACTTTAATCTACTTAATTCCTCTAATGTAAACAGCTACAAGGGCCTAGAGTTTGCCTAATGTGCTCACTAATTTGCAGGAGATTGCATGCATGTAAGACCAAGCACAGCTCATCTTTTTATTTTTTTTATTTTTTCCAGTTCTTCAAGTGTTCTGTTTCTGTGGAATGTTGTCAACTCTGCAGTGCACTGCATAAATGACACTGTTGGGACTTGCAGAAGAGGAAAGGGGCAGAAGCATTAATCAAACTGCTACTTGCTATTCCAAACACATTTATGCCTAATCATGGAAAAAAAAAAAGCCCTCCTATATGAGAGGAGATAAAGTAAGGGCTTGCACTGTGTAACAATTCTTAAACATCAAGAAACAGAGCTTAGACAGCAGAATCTGTCACATTCAATTGTTGTAACAGATTAATTACAAGAGTTTAAAAGAAAAAAGATGAACTTTTGGCCACTATCCCCCCTCCCCCTCCCCTCCGATATTCAGCCAGTGGCAGACAATGCGGTTAGCTGCCACTGTTGACCCCGGATATTAAGTGCTGGGCCATTTGAGAGGGTTTTTCTTTTTCTGGCCAGCTCTAACTTAACCGGCTATGTGAATATTCAGCACTGGCCGGTTAAGCTAATAGCAGGCAAAGATAGGACTGCTATTTATGTGGTCTGATTTGCCCACTAAACATAGCCAGGCAGAGCATGAATATTCACAGATAGCCAGCTAAGTTGCGCCGATATAGCCAGTTATCAGCTAGCTGCTAATATTTAGCTAAGATAACCAGCTATCTCATTCTGAATACTAGCGGTTAGCCGGCTAAGCGCTATTTAACTGGCCAAGAGCCGTTCCTGGCCAGTTAAATAACACTGAATATCGGGCCCTATATCTTTACTGTAATATTCTGAATCAGTACAGAGCATCAGCTTTAACAATAAAACTCTCTGACTGCAATGCAGAGCAGTAAACAACAGCATTGCTTAATTTACAGTACTCAGTTAATTCAAAGTGAAAGTACACTGTAAATATGGGGAAGAAACCTTGCAGCAAGTAATGTGTGAGTCAACGCATGTCTCTGATTAGCTTTCGAAGGTTGCCCTTCTTCGTCAGATTGGAAATAAGCAAATGTTGGTAGATGACGGTATATATAAGTGAAACATCAAAGCATTCCAATGACAGTCTAATAGGATGGGGGTGGATAGGTGAGAGACAGGAAGAGGGACAGGGAGATATGCATGGAGACAGGAGAGTGACAAAGCAGTACAATTTTATGGTTTATAATGTGCTAGAAAACCCAGATCTTTGTTAAGTCCTGTCTGGTGGGTGTCAAAATATTTAATCATTCTGACTTCAAAGGTCTTACATTCCTGTATTGTTTTAAAGTTCCATTTTAAGATTCTTGCCATGAAGTCACTGGTACAGTGTTCTGGTTTTGTAAAGTGTTGCCCCACAGGCGTGACATCTTTATTGGTACTGGCATTTTTCATATGGTGTCTATGTAAATTACATCTCTTCTTTAGCATCTGACTGGTTTCTCCTATGTAGCAGCCTTCATTGCATTTTTTACACTGAATGATATATACCACATTGGAAGATGAGCACGTGAAAGATTTCTTAATGTTGAATATTTTTCCTTGGTGAATGTCTGTGGGGTCCTGCGAAATGTTTTGGCACAGTTTGCAGCTGGATATATTGCAAGGATGTGTGCCATACTTTTCTTTTTGAGTCTGTGTTGGGAGCTTACTTCTAATTAGCTTGTGTTTTAATTTGGGTGGCTGTTGGAACTGTGAGGAATTCGTATCTCATGAACTAGAAATATGACTCAAGAAAAACATCTTATTATCTTGTCCCATGCTGCCTTGAAAACTCCATTAGGACCGATAAAACAAATCTATGCATGTTGTTATCTAGGAGTTCTGTATCAGAATGCACACAGTGTCTCTCCAGTGTAATCTATCACTAGAAGCTTCCAAGATCACCAACCTGCTGTCTGCTTGAATACATTACCATGATTATCACTGCCTATTTCAGATGGAACTATAGTTAAGGTAAATTATTGGACTGATTTTTTTTTCTGAATTACTATTGTTGAGCTACTAAATATTTAATGCACACTTATTAGATTTCTTCCTCATCCTCAGATAATAACCTGAACAATCAATTTGGGGTATGATACGCAACGCAGCCTGCTAATGCAAAAAGGTAAACGCTGACACTTAAACTGTTGTATGTTGAACAGTGTTGGTCATTCAAATGGTACAACTGAATATGGATATAAATAGTGACTGTGTTGACACTCATATGCTTCACTTACTTACCAAGCCGGACGAAAAAGTGGCTGGCGCTTTTGTCACAGCATGGATTTCCCGCATGCTGTGGCCACTTTTAGTGCGACGGTAAAATGGCCGCCTTTCTATAATTTTTGTAATGGCCACATGCTAATTTCCCAATTAGGGCATGACCATTACCGCATGAGTCCTTACTACCATCTATTTAGCAGGTGGTAAGGGCTCCTGGGCTAGTCGGGCAGCGTGCAGTAATGTACCCCGTGTTACCTGATTAGCACATGCCTACTTTTCACCCCAAATATACATCCTGTGCCAAAATATAAAAATATTTTTTAACGTGGGAGCGAGTGCTGATGGCCAAGCTACCGCGGGATGCCTCAGCACGATAGGCATGGCTTACTAAAAGGACCCCTTGTTGGGCTAACTTAGGGGCCCTTTTACTAAAGAGTGTTAAGTACTTACCAGATACTATTAAATGGTAGCCAATTTGGCCACACAAGGTTCCACATGATCCTGAGATCTGCACTCAAATAAATTAGATAACAAGCCATTAACAATCAATTATTGATGTTAATTGGCATTAATTTGGATTTGTGCATGGATCTGGCTGCATACAATTCTATAAAGATCCATGCCCAAATCCTCTTGCATGCAACCCAAAAGGAGGCATGGCTATGGGAGGGGCATTCACAAAAGAGGCACACAGTGTTACAGAGTTCTGGAGATCCACACCCAACTTACTCACCTACAGTTACAATTATTTACAGTGAGGGCTGCCGAGAGGGGGGCAGGGAGGGCAAAATTCCCTGGGCCCAGGCCACTAAGGAGGGCCCGGTGCCAGAGTCTCTCGCCCTCTCCTGCTCTCAGGCCGCTGGCGCCGCAGTCCCATCTTCCACCTTACTACCCTCAACTCCTTACCTGTCTGTCATCTGACCCCCTGCATTAAAAAAAAATTATCTAAAGCAGCAGTGCAGCGCCTTCTATGTGAAAAGTGGCAGATCACCTTGGGCAGGCCTTCCATCACTGTGTCCCGCCTTCCTCTGATGTAACTTCCTATTTCAGCAAGGGTGGGACACAGTGAGGGAAGGCCCGCCCAGGGCGATCTGCCGCTTTCGCACAGAAGGCGCTGCGCTGCTGCTTTAGAGAACTTTTTTTATTTAAATGAAGGGGGTCGGATGGCAGGCAGAAGGGAGCAGAGGGTAGGTAGGTAGAAACTGGGACCTGCGGAGCCGGCGGCCTGGGAGCAGGAGAGGGAGGCGAAGTAGTAGTGATTGAGGGGTGGGGGTGATCCTTGGGGGGGCGGGGGGGCGGCGATCCTGGGGGGGGGTGCAGAGATCCAGGGAGGTGCGGCGATCCAGGGGGGCGCAGCTTTGCCACGGACCTGGCTCAGTCTCTCGGTGACCCTGTTTACAGTTAGTTATTTTTCTTATATTCCGCTAATTCCATTTGCATAGTTCATAGCGAATTACAGAAAGATTCTAGACCACAAAATGCCTAGGATGTAACATATTTAAAGAAAACAACAAAGCTTTTAACAACAAAGCGTTTAACTTTTAAAAAGGAGACTATGATAAAATGAGAAGAACGGTGGAAAAAAAACTTAGGGGGACAACTGAGAGGGTAAAAACTGTACAACAGGCATGGATGCTGTTCAAAAATACCATCCTGGAGGCCCAGGCCAAACATATTCCACTAATTAGAAAAGAAAGATGGAACTCCAAAAGACAGCCGACCTGGTTGAAAAGTGAGGTGAAGGAAGCTAAAAACGCCCAGCTCAGAAATGTCCCAATCCAAGCCATTTGGTCGTGGGAGGGACAAATGTACAACACTACCATAGCTCTTAGGGGTGAAGGGGGCAACTACATGTGGGTACAGTGGATTTTAGAGGCCTCCCATTTACCAGCACAAGTGTTACGGATGGGGGGATGGGCCTGGGTCTGCCTGCCTGAAGTGCACTGCAGTACCCACTAAAAGTGCTCCAGGGACAGGACTTGTTGCTGGTGTACAACCTTGGCACAGCAGTTCACACCTGAAGACTAATCTCGCTGAAAATATCCTTTATTTGAATAAGCACCTTTACAACTGCAGATCAGAGGTTGTGCCCCACTGGCAACGAGTCTCGCTGGTACTGAGATTAGCAGTAGGTCTGAGCTGGCAGAATGGTGTACAATGCCCTCTTTCAGCAACATTCAAGATAAGAACTAAGTGCTGTAACGTGGCTAACACATGAAAGGGATCTAAAAGTGTCTTACACAAATGGCCACTACCTCATGGACTACCAGAAACAAAACAGGGCACACTCTGACCCAGTAAGCAGAGGGAAAAGCACCAAGGGAGTAGAGCCTACCAACTACCAACATCGTGAGCATTTAACACAAGCTAGTGGAATCACGGAGCCCAATACCCTACACCCACCACAATGCATTGCTGATGTGACTCTGCAGTGCCCTTAACAGAAAAGGTGTCACACTCACCTGAGACCCACATCAGAAGCAGGGAAAGGCTGTCAGAGGATAGAACACATTCTGCTGTCATGGAGGTGGGTATGGCATTTGAGGCTGGCATACAGGCTAGGAAAAAAAGTTTGTAAAGTGGGTTTTTGTTGGTGGGAGGGGGTTAGTGACCACTGGAGGAGTCAGGGGAGGTGATCCCCGATTCCCTCCGGTGCTCATCTGTTCAGTTGGGGCACTTTTTTGGGACTTGGACCTGAAAAAAAAGGGTCCAAATAAAGCGGACCAAATTCTTGTCAAAAACGTTCTTCTTGTTTCGATTATCAGCTAAAGATGCCCATCTCTCCTCAGCCGATAACCACACCCCAGTCCCACCTTCGCCTTGCCTCCGACATGCCCCAGTGATCTTTGTTCGTCTCCGTGATGGACTGCAGTTGAGGACGCCAAAAATCGGGTTTCGATTATACTGATTTGAGCGCCCACGGGAAACGGACGCCCATCTCCCGATTTGGGTCGAAATGTGGGCGTCTTTCTGTTTCGAAAATAAGCTGGATGGTAACCCTAGGAAAGATGTTGACTACGAAAGGAATATTACTACTCCCTGTACTAATAGCCTTCAATAAAAGATCTACATTATTTTCTAAATAATAGGACTCTGTCATTTCACATATTCTGTTCTCTAAAGACAAGATGAATCACCAGCCTCCGGATTCCCTATAGGTTGCCCAATGGTGGGTGCCCAAATTTTGGCATGGAGCCCAGATGCACACATAAACGAATTAGTCAATTGGGTGCTAACAACCAATTATTGATGTGAATTGGAGTTAATTGGCACTAATTTGGATTTATGCTTATATCTGCCTTTATGCTACTCTATAATGCTGTGCACCCAAAGAGGGGCATAATTGAACGAAAACGTCTATCTCCATGGGCGTTTATCTCCGAGAACGGGTCCGTGAAGGGGCGGACCGAACCGTATTTTCAAAAAAAAATAGACGTCCATGTTTTATTCGACAATTTGTGAGCTGGGTGTTTTTGTTTTTCAGTGATAATGGAAAATGAAAGCGCCCAGCTCAAAAACGAATAAATCCAAGGCATTTGTTCGTGGGAGGGGCCAGGAGTCGTAGTGCACTGGTCCCCCTCACATGCCAGGACACCAACCGGGCACCCTAGGGGGCACTTTTACAAAAACAAAAAAAAGGTAAAAGAGCTCCCAGGTGCATAGCACCCTTCCCTTGTGTGTTGAGCCCCCCAAATCCCCCTCAAAACCCATTGCCCACAAGTCTACACCATTACTATAGCCCTAAGGGGTGAAGGGGGGCACCTACATGTGGGTACAGTGGGTTTGGGGGGGTTGGACGACTAAGCATTAAGCAGCACAATTGTAACAGGTGGGGGGGGATGGGCCTGGTCCACCTGCCTAAAGTCCACTGCACCCCCTAACAACTGCTCCAGGGACCTGCATACTGCTGCCAGGGAGGTGGGTATGACATTTGAGGGTGAAAATAAAAAGTTGTGAAACATCATTTTTTGTGGTGGGAGGGGGTTAGTGACCACTGGGGGAGTCAGGGGAGGTCATCCCCGATTCCCTCTGGTGGTAATCTGGTCATTTAGGGCACTTTTTGGGCCCTTGTTCGTGAAAAAACAGGGTCCAGGAAAAGTGCCCTAAATTCTAGCTACAAACGCATACTTTTTTTCCATTATCGGCGAAAGGCGCCCATCTCTGTTCGGGTGATAACCACGCCCCAGTCCCGCCTTCACCACGCCTCCGACACGCCCCCGTCAACTTTGTACGCTTCCACAATGGAGTGCAGTTGAAAACGTCCAAGTTCGGCTTTCGATTATACCGCGTTATTCGTTTTTGGGAGATAAACGTCTATCTCCCGATTTAGGTCGCAATATAGGCGTTTTTGTCTTTCGATTATAAGCTGGAAAGTGTCTCACATGCATCCCAAAAGGGGGCATGGGCACGGAAAGAGCATGGGCAGGTCAGGAGCATTCCAAACATTTAGGTGTAGTATTGTAGGATACTAGGGTTACATGCCCAACTTACATGCCAGGATTTACACCAAGTTTCAGATGACGTAAGTCCTCAAGCCCAAAGTTGGCTGCAGGAATCTGCTCTAAGTGCTAGTCTATGAAGAGCTCTCAGCCCAGAGTGCACTTCATAGAACAGCACTTTAATTGAGAAACAGCTTCTTTCCCATGCCCCTCCCTTATTTCTAGGATAAGCAGCATAAAATCTGTTTTACTTTTTGGGATCTTGCCACTGTTGAAAACAGAATACTGGGCTTGATGGGCCTTCAGTCTGTCCCAGAATGGCAATGCTTATATTCTTATGTTCATATTGTCTCCTCTGTTTTCTCTGGACAATCACACCCACATACAAACCTATTCTCCTATAGAACTTTACATTTCTCAAGGAAACCCTGTAATAATTAGTAGCCTAAATGCTCACTTATTTCTGAATCAAGCACAAGGTAGGCGAATATGAGATGTACTTTCCATTTTGGATCGCATTTAAAGGTGACTGAATTATAAACATTTGCAAAAGATACTGAAATGGACAGTCATCAGGGATAAAACCTTGATGACTGGCACACAAGTTACATATGTGGACTGATTCAGCCACTTTTTGTGTCTGTTCCCATCATCTACATATATATGTCCCTGTCTTGAGCAAGAAACGTCGATAAGCCATTATTAAGATGGACTTCGGAAAAATCCACTGCTTATTTCTAAGATAAGCAGCATAAAATGCATTGTACTGTTTTGGGATTTTGCCAAGATTGGCCACTGTTGGAAAGAGGATGCTGGGCTTGATGGACCTTCAGTCAGTCCCAGTATGGCAACGCTTATGTTTTTATGAGAGAATACCTGTTACAGGGAAGTAACTAAAAAAACACAAAAACAAAGATCTCTTGATCAGGAGGCAAGATGGTGGCTTGAAGGGAGCAGTGAGAAGTCGCTCCTAAACCTTCCTATCTTAATTCTTTGAAATGTTGACATTTCCTCATCCTTATGCCAAAGAGGAGGGGCACAGCGCACTAGTCCCGCAGTGCCAGTCACACCGATGGCAGGTTCCTTGGACCACTTCTTTCTTCCAGGCACTTCATCGGAATCTGTCTCTTCATTGCTGGAGGGCACAGGGAAAGGTTTGCCACGCTCCCAGCCAGAAGCGGAAACATCGTTGAGTCCCGAGATGTGGGTAGCTCTTCCTATGTCAGCGGACGCGCCGAGCAGAGGCCAGGAGACCCCTAGCCCCCAAGTGGTGCTGGAGCTTCCAGGCGCGGGATCCAACTCGTGGAGTGTACCGCTGACTACCGCTGCACAGAAAGCAGCGGTTCAACAAGAAGAGAAAACTCCTGAGGGAAAGAACTTGAGGACGGAGACACAGCCTTCAAAAGAACCATCGGCTGACTTTGGTTTAAGTAAGTCTTTCTTACCAAAAAAAACCAGACACCATTACCTTAGACGCTATTTGGGAGGCCCTTATAGGCCTAGAGACTTTCTTTTCTCAAAACCATTTGTCTTTAATTCAGCAATCACAAACTTCATTAGAACAACTACTAAATTTAGAAAATAAAATTTCAATTATGGACAAAACGGTGGGGACTAACACAAAAGAAATACAATCTCTTCAACAAGGTCAGTTAAATTTGATAAAAGAAAATATGGTTCTTCAGAATAAAATTGAAATCTTGGAAAATCAACAAAGGTCTAAAACATTAAGATTAATAAATTTTCCTAAACAGGAGTCAATTGCCTCTCTTATAACCTTTAAAAAATATTTGTTGGAAATCCTGAAGATACCAGAACAAGCATTTCCCCCGGTATCAAAAATGTATTACTTGTTACCTTATAAAAAAAAGGAAACTGACCAATTAGTGGAAGGAACTAAAGAAATACCTTTTGAGACGTTGAACCTGAATTTATCACAGATATTAGAAGATGACAATCTGGGTGTAATCCCAGCAACACTTATAGTGACATTTGTATTGCAACGAGATAGAGATTGGATCTTGAAACAATATTTTCTTCACAGAGAACCATAGGCGCCCGGTATAAGATGCTTGGGGAGGCTAAGCCTCCCCAGCCACAAGCCCCAAGCATCTCTCTCTCTCTCATCCCCCCCCCCCCCCCGATGCAGCGTCTATCCCTCACTCTCTCCCTGCAGTCCCTCTAATCAGATCGCCGCTACTGACATGCTCTCTCTCATCCCCCCACCCCCCGATGCAGCGTCTATCCCCCTGGCCATGGTCCCTCTAATTTGATTTAGGTTGTCCATCGCTGTAGCAGCACGCCAACATCGTACAGCTTGCTTCGGGGCTTCGGCCTGACGGCATGATGTCACGTGCCCCGCCTCCTCTGACCAAACTTCCTGCTTCCGCGAGGGCTGGACGCATCATCATAAGGAAGGCTGGTCAGAGGAGGCGGGGCATGTCATGCCGTCAGGTCAAAGCCCTGAAGCAAGCTACGATGTTGGCATGCTAGCAGCATTTTCATAAGCCTTAAATAAAAAAAAAGTCTCTTAGACATTTCTTGAAGGTAAGCATGCAAATTTCATGTTTGAGCCGTGATGGCAATCTGTTTCATTCAATGGGTCCATAGATTGAAAAAGTACCAGTTGCATGACTTCCAAGCGCACGTGCTGAAGTGCGGGAATCACAAACGTATTTTTATGTTGAGATCTCAAACCACAAGTTAGCAGGTACTGTTTCACGGGATTTCTTAAATAATAAGCACAATCATGATACATAAGGCTGATGGACCATCATCATCATCAATATATATAATATCCTCCAGCGTACTGGCAACCATTTCAATTGCTTCATATGGGAGGGGGTGCATTTCAGGCAGTAGACACAGAGGAGTTTTTAAGAGTGATCCCCATGCCTTATAATACTACTGCTCTTAGTGATCTCCCCCTACTTAACTGGATAAAAGCAATTAAAACAGATGCCATAGATAGCATACTTCAGTTGTCTCCTATTGTCAATGGAGATGGTGACATCTAACTTAAAGAAGCCAAGCTTAGATGCCCTGTGGCTAAGTTCTTACTGTCTGATCACCATCATATTATTTCTGGCTATGTTAATCAAGCATATAGTTGTAATGCAACTGCAGAATTTTATTGATGTATTGTAAATCATCCTTTAGACATGCAACATCGTGGGCTTAGAAAAAAAATAATGTTGTCAAGGCACTAATGGCATCCATGGGTTTTTTTGTTTTAACTTTATTTCTTTTTGAACATAACCAAATTACAAGCATACAGTGAAACTCCATAACAACTGAAAATACATGTAGATTCCCCCCCCCCCCCACCAAACCCAAACAAAACTATAACTTAAGAAAATTCCCAAAGAAACAACCAATATTCGTAGCCATACAAAATCAAAGCATTATGAAGAACAAAGTTACCATCAGATGATACATAGCAGGCAGTTACACATCAGTTCAGTATTTTGCCTTCATATCTGTTGTGTCATGTGTTTTTCATGTGTGATCAAGATGCAGTATTCTGCTAGCGTGTAGTATTTTGCAGCCCTTTTTGTTTTTGTTTTTTGTTTCACTAGGTTGTCTACTGGTGTCTTAGAACCCGGTGTAATTATAGTGCTGCCTTTCCACGCATAAGGTTGTAGCTCGTTCTGTCCTTGGAATTAGTGCTGTTATGGTTTGGTAAGGTTATGAGTGTGTTTTTGCACAAGTTTGTGTATAGTATTTTGCAGTGGAGAGATTGTGTGTTGGCCTTACTACGGTGGCACCAAAACATCAGAAAGGGTGTAGAGCCTAAATCATGACACACTATCTCTTGAAGGATCACATATGGTCGTTAATAAAAGGAGCTCATTGTGAACACTATCCACCCTAAAAGGGTGTTTTGTGGCTCTACATGAGAATTGTGATATTATGATCCCTTGTTTCATATTGTTGACGGTCTGCATTTTCCGTATGGTGATATATTGGTGTATTAGGTCTGCCCCGTGTAATATTTATGGTACAGTAAGGTTATGAGTGTGTTTTTGCACAAAGTTGTGCATAGTGTTTTGCAGTTGAGCGATTGTGATTAGTATATGCTTTGAACAACCACTTTATTCTTTGACATATGATACATATCTAATATCTCAATTTAATAAAAGGTATTAATTGTGATTATTTTTTTTTACTTATTTTTTTTCTGTGTGTTGTCAGATAATTATGGATGTAAGCCCCACCCCAACCCCACCCCCTTTAGCCTCCCCAAACAGTTGGGCCACCAACCGCCTAAGCAGACAACAGTCTTTTCTGAATTGTAAAGTCAGAATGTTTCCAGATGTCTCTAAAGCAACCCAAAAGAGGCGTCAAGAGTTTCTTAAATTTCGCCCAAGAGTATTACAGTTGGGCGGTCTTTTCTGGTTGAATTTCCCCTGTAAATGCTTATTGAAACTAAACTCAGTTAAATATGTTTTTTTTTTGTTCATAAACAATTGAGTGATTTTTTGGATTCTAAGTCACATGTGACTCCTTGAACACAACCAAGAGTAGTAATTACATCAACTCCATAATCCAATAATTTAGTAATCCTGGAATCTCCTTTCTAGCCGTATATTTCTTTTTGGTAAAGTTATTCTTTATATATCCACAACTATTGTGATGCCTCCCTTATTGTGGACTAAAGATTTATAAAAGGTGTATATTTTCCTTAAATGTTATTTCTGGGATAGTAATAAGTATCTTTTCTGTATCAAGATCTGTTCTTGTATTAAAATTGTAAATTTTTTTAAAAACAACAACAACAACAACAAAACACTGATTGAGATGGCTGAATATTGACCAGAATATTCCTAGTGAGGTCTCATTAATGGTATATTCACCTCTGCTTTATACCCCAAGTTATATTGCTTCTTACGCATCCTTGCACACTTACAAGTCTGTCATACTATTTTCCTACCCTGGAACCATATGAGGTAGTCATATGAGGTCTCTTCCCCACTTCATAGACTTCAGTATCTCACCACTTATGTGCTACTCCCTCAGATTTCTGCATCAAAAATGCACAATTCTGTATTTTTTCAGTATATGAACTTAGTTGCCAAGCTATTGACCATATCTCATCCCATATTCTTTCACAGGCAGGTACATTGTGCCACATATGTTAGCACCATCCATAAAAAGACATTGTTGTTTCCTAATGCCTTCGAAATATTGCTCACAAAGATCAGCCTCAGGATCAGCACTAGAGGCAAGCTACTTATCTTTCTTTCCTAGAGTGAATTCCATTTGCTACAATCCTCTGTCATCAACCACTCAAACAGCTTCTAATCCAGTCCACCATCTTGAGACCCAGGCCCAAGGTCCTGAATTTGTGATCCTCCTAATACAGATCAGTATGAAAAGCTTTACTAGAATTCAAGTAAATCACATACTGTATATACTTTGAATTTAATCTTCTAGTTACCCAGTCAAAGAAATTGATCTGTCTAGTAATCTTAAATCCCACAGTCGGCTGAATTCGAGACATTTGACTATATTTTCCTTCAGAAGAATCTCGTCATTTTCTCACTACCAAAGTCAAGCAGGCCTGCAATCTCCATCCTCCTCCCTCTTACCACTTTTATAGAGGAGTACCTTTCTCCAGTCCCACAGAACCACTTTGGCAAGGGAATGGGGCAATTCTATAACCCAATTAAATAATGGCACTAAAACTCAATAGAAATCCAACAAATGCTTTAAACAAAATTATGGATGAGGAGAAAAAGACTTCAGTGGCTTCTACCAGCCAAAAGTGTGCCAGGTGGAGGGGCATAATTGAACGCAAACGCCCATGTGTAAGAACGTCCATCTCCGAGAACGGGTCCGTGAAGGGGTGGGCCGAATCGTATTTTCGAAAAAGATGGACGTTTATCTTTAGTTTCGCAAATACGGTTTGTGCCAGGCAAATGCATTGGATGTGGGCATTTTTGAGATGTGGGCGTTTGTTTGAGCTGGGCATTTTCGTTTTTCAGCAATAATTCAAACCGAAGCGTCCCAGCTCAAAAACGACCAAATCCAAGGCTTTGGGTCATGGGAGGGGCCAGGATTCGTAGTGCACTGGTCCCCCTCACATGCCAGGACACCAACCGGGCACCCTAGGGGGCACTTTTAAAAAATAGGAAAAAACATTAACCCTAGAACGCATGACGTTAAAAATATACATATTAACGTCATGGGGGCCTTTTAGGCCCCCATGCACATAATGTAGAAAAACACACTTAAATAACTTTCACAAGTTTATTTCAAAATTGCTCAATAAAATATGAATAGTGGACAACATTTTAATTATAATTTTTCACAGAAAACACCAAAAAATCTTTTTTTTCCCAAATTTCACGCAAAGACATGAAAACACACAAAAATGCATAGAAATCTATAGCAAACTAGCTGCAGCTACATTTTTATTCTAACTTTCTTTTCTATTATATTAGTCTTCCAAACAATTCTGACATGTTATTTTTTCAGAAGAGTGTTCTTTGCAAACAGTTTCCTTACAAGTGGAACAATATCGCTCAGTTTTCCTCTTTATGTTTCTTGGACACATGAAACAACGCTTTCGTTTTCTTTCTCCTGGCTCTGGAGTAATCTGAAACTGTACGCCACACCATTTCATTGCTTCTTTAGTTTTCTTTGGCAAGCATTTCAAGTCGCTTCGCTCTATCATGTGAGGTATTACAAGTTCATGACAAAGGTCCTTCAAGAATAAGCGTCTCCTGTCCTTCCTCTGTGCATGAAATTCAGGATGAGTTTCTGTATAAATAATGAATGAATTTAGGGCTGCTACATCAAGCATATTTGAAAATAGTACTACAGGCCATCGTTTTGTTTGCCTCTTACATGAATATTCTCCCACCATCTTATCCATTTTATCTACACCTCCTTTTGTTGCATTGTAATGCAGGATGATTTCTGGTTTCAATTTTTGGTTACTGCTGTCAACACTGCAATCGTGATGCATGGTACTGAGTAAAATTACAGATTTCTCCTTCTTTGCCTTGTAAGATACCAAAGTCGCTTTGTTATTGAATCCAAAGACACTCTCATAAAGTGCTCGCTGACGATTGTGTTTGAGTGCTGCTGGAATTTCTCGTCTGTTTTGCTTTATAGTACCAACAAGTGTAATAGCTTTTGCAAGCAGAAAATTGCCTAGTTCAACATTGGTGAAATAATTGTCCATGGTGATGTTTCTACCTGAATTGAATATTGGAACAGCAAGAGTTTTGACTATTTCAGACCCCAGATCCTTCTGTACTGGTGCACCAACCTCTTTGCCACAGTAGATTACGCCATTTATGCCATAATAATTTGCAGAATCACACATCCAGAAGATTTTTATACCGTACTTGGCTGGCTTGCTGGGCATGTATTGTATGAATTTGCAGCGTCCTCTGAACGGTACAAGTTGCTCATCTACAGTAACATTAGTACTAGGATTGTAAAATTTTGTGCAATTTTTGATAAATATGTTCCAGATATAACTGATAGGGGCTAATTTGTCTGTTTCAAACCTCGCTGCACGAGTTCGCTTATCATCAAAGCGAATGATCCTTCTAATTTCCTCATATCTGCCCACTGACATTGTCGCCTTATAGTGTGGATCAGAAAGTGGGTCCAGAAATAATTCTCGTATTGGGACATCATACGATTTTTGACTCCCTGCCAGCAGGAAAAGTCCAATATATGCATAAAGTTCCTCTTTTGAGATATTTTTCCAGGACTTATTTTTTGCTGAAGCGATACGTCTTCCTTCTAGGTTTGAACATAATAGGACCTCTTCTGCAATATTGTCAGAAAAATAAGTACAGAATACATCTTTAGGGGTAAAGTAACTGGGACTTCCCACAGCTCCTTGAGCCTGTCTCACAATATTGTGTATTGGAGTACGTCCGACTAATGTAGGATTACTGTCCCAAAAAACATTCGTTTTGGATGTTCTACTTATCACTTCTTGAGGATCCACTAGATTCACTTCTTCATCATCAGAAGAATCACTGGATGAGGATGTTTGATTAGCTGGTGGCAGATATTCTTCATCAGACAAAGATAGTTCACTTTCATCATCGCTTTGAAACATAATCGCTTCAATCTCTTGGTCAGTCAGACACTTGGAGGAAGACTGTGCCATTGCTGACTAGATGTTAGAAAATGAAACAGATTTCCTCTCAACAGCTTATCTTATCACAGGTCCTTCAGCAATTAGCTCACAGTGTATACTGTCCTCAGTGTTCAGAGGACCTGAGGTGATGTCATGGCCTTATCACTCCCTCCAAAAATCACATGACATCCTCACATGTTATTATCCACACCCTGGCCCCTCCACCAGCATTACTGAGTACAAATAAAGTAACTTGAGACACAAACACTTCTGAGAACATGATAAAAACAGCGGGGGCCTAAAAGGCCCCCAATTCGTACAGATGTAGTTTTCACCAAACAAGCATTGTTACACCATAATGCCTATGAAAAAAAATTATATGAACAACTGGATATTATCAACAATGACATACTTGAGTAATACCTTGAGTTTCAAAATTCTAACTAAAGTAATTTTGCAGATAATAGCAAAAATGTAAGCATGGGGGCCTAAAAGGCCCCCAATATGCGTTCTAGGGTTAAATTACCTCCCAGGTGCATAGCTCCTTTACCTTGGGTGCTGAGACCCCCAAATCCCCCCCAAAACCCACTCCCCACAACTCAACACCATTACCATAGCACTTAATGGTGAAGGGGAGCACCTACATGTGGGTACAGTGGGTTTTGAGGGGGGGGCTTAGAGGGCTCCCATTTACCACCACAAGTGGTACAGGTAGGGGGGGATGGGCCTGGGTCCGCCTGCCTGAAGTGCACTGCATTACCCACTAAAACTGCTCCAGGGACAGGACTTGTTGCTGCTGTATAACCTTGGCACAGCAGTTCACACCGTAAGACTAATCTCCCTGAAAACGTCCTTTATTTCAATAACCACGTTTACTCATTGTTAACTGCAGATCAGAGGTTGTGCCCCTTTGGCAAAGAGTCTCCCTGGTACTGAGATTAGCAGTAGCTCAGAGCTGGCAGAATGGTGTACAATGCCCTCTTTCAGCAACATTCAAGGTAAGAACTAATTTCTGTAACGTGGCTAACACACGAAAGGGATCTAAAATGGACTTACAAAAATGGCCACTACCTCGTGGACTACCGGAAACAAAACAGGGCACACTCTGACCCAATAAGCAGAGGTAAAAGCACCATGGGAGAAGAGCATACCAACTACCAACATCGTGAGACTGTAACACATGCTAGTGAAATCACGGAGCCCAATACCCTACACCCACCACAATGCAATACTGATGTGACGCTGCAGTGCACCCGAGAGCCACATCTGACCCAGGGAATGGCTGTCAGAGGATAGAACACATTCTGCTGTCATGGAGGTGGGTACGGAATTTGAGGGTGGCATAGAGGCTGGGAAATAAGGTTTTTGCAAGTGGGTTTTTTTTGGTGGGAGGGGGTTAGTGACCACTGGGGGAGTCAGGGGAGGTGATTCCCGATTCCCTCCGGTGGTCATCTGGTCATTTAGGGCACTTTTTTTGGACCTGTTCGTGAGAAAAAAGTGTCCAAAAAAAGTGTCCTAAATTCTCGTTAAAAACGCCTTTCTTTTTTCCATTATCGGCCGAACGTGCCCATCTCTGCTCGGCCAATAACCACGCCCCAGTCCCGCCTTCACCACGCCTCCGACATGCCCCTATCAACTTTATTCGTTCCCGCGATGGAGTGCAGTTGAAGACGACCAAAATCGGCTTTCGATTATACCGATTCGGCCGCCCACGGGAAACGGACGCCCATCTCCCAAACATGGGTGTTTTTCTCCTTTCGAAAATAAGCAGGACAGCCTTACAGAAAACACATCACTAGTCAGAAAAAACTCCTTTCCAAATTTATGCAAAACAGTCAACTTTTTCAGGGTTTTTTAAATATTTCTAATTTTGCTAATAATTTCTTTCAAGATTCTTTCAAAATGTCCATACAATTAGAGATCATCAAAGTTCAATGTCTTGCAAGTGCACACTTAACGTTTTGTGTAAAGTCTCAAAGATCATCATCTCATCTCAACGAAGTCATCTGTTTCACATTATATGCTTCATCAGGAGCAACGTCTAATATAGTTTTGGCTGGTAGAAGCCACTGAAGTCTTTTTTTCCTCTATGGGGTGAAATATATAACCACATCACCAATTTGTATTGCAATTCTCAATGCTGGACATTGGTTGTAAGGGCTTGATAAAGATTAAGGCTCCTCTTAAGCTGGGCTGCTTGAATAGGAGTCAAAAGTTCTGGTGACCATTTCTGAACCAAGATAGAAAAGTCAAATTCTTGCAATAGTTCTTGTAAAAATTTGTGATGAAAATGGAAAGGTGTTTGCAATTGAGCCTCCAAGCTAAGGGCTTCCAAGAAAGTTTCATAGACATCTACAGTCAAAGATGCAGCGGGCAGGGACTGGACATAAGGAAATATGTCAGCAGAGTCCAGACAGTATTCATCACACAATGTATTAAAAGGGCACATACATCCCTCAACTGTGACAACCTGAAAGAGAAAAATTAACCCCTTTCTGACCCAATTGTGAAAACAAGAGGCACTGAGGCTCAGGATAAAATTACTATTATCTTGTATGGGCAATAGGGAGGATACATCAAAAGACAGACGGAGGGCCTTAAACATCCATCTCCAAGTAACTTGCACAGGTTGGTAAATAAGATAAGTTTTCCAAAGGGGGTTGAGTTTAGTGGTTGGGGCATGTAACACATCACTAAAACGAACTGGAGACAAAAGGGAAGTCTCAACTGTAGAAAAAATGAGAGACGGTACGAAACCAGTCATTGATGTGGCACATGCTATAGGCCAGAGAAAAAAGACGGACACTTAGCAAATCCAAACTCTCTTTTAGGCTTATTTTCGAAAGAGAAGGACGCCCATCTTTCGACACAAATCGGGAGATGAGCATCCTTCTCTCAGGGTCGCCCAAATCGGCATAATCGAAAGCTGATTTTGGGCATCCCCAACTGCTTCCTGTCGTGGGGATGACCAAAGTTCACGGGGGCATGTTGGAGGCGTAGCAAAGGCAGGACTGAGGCGTGCCTAACAGATGGGCGTCCTCAAGTGATAATGGAAAAAAGAAGGGCGTCCCTGACGAGCACTTGGCTGACTTTACTTGGTCCATTTTTTCTTCCGACCAAGCCTCAAAAAGGTGCCCGAACTGACCAGATGACCACCGGAGGGAATCGGGGATGACCTCCCCTGACTCCCCCAGTGGTGACTAACCCCCTCCCATCCGGAAAAAGCAACTTTAAAAACTTTTTTTGCCAGCCTCAAATATCATAGGTCTATCGCAGCAATATGCAGGTTTCTGGGGTGGGAGGTGTGTGTGTGTCAACGGAGGCATACCGAAGATGTGGATGTCCTTCTTTCAAACATTTTGGACATCCTGAACTGCCCCCCACCCCCACCCACAGGGACGGCCAAATTTCAAGGAGTGGAGCGGAGGAGTGGCCTAGTGGTTAGAGCACTGGTCTTGCAATCCAGAGGTGGTCAGTTCAAATCCCACTGCTTCTACTTGTGATCCAAAATCCAAACAAATAAAGGGGGTGTCAGAGGCATAGCAAAGGCATGTATGTCCTTCTCACAGAAACATCTACATTTTGGACGTCCTCAACTGCCCGTCGCAGGAACGGAGGCATAGCAAAGGTGCCTACTGGACGTCCTTCACCCATACTCAAAAAAAAAAAAAAGATGTCCCTGACAAGCACCTGGACTTGTGTTTTTTTAAGTTTATAGACGGCAATTTATTTAAGGTTGTAGACGGCTATTATACACGCAGCTTGTCTGCATGTATGAAGCCGTCTTTGACATGCGCAGAGCAGTCACGCATAATGCATGGCTGCTCTGCACTGGCTTCCCCTCCTTAGGAAGGAAATCATGTGCAAATCAGCTAACAGTGAGCAGCTCATTTGCATGTGATTTCCTTTATGCATGCCCGTTCCTTTCCGAATCGCTAAGGGATTGGAAAGGGAAGGGCTTTTTCCGTTCAGTTAGTGCATCAGTTAGTCCACTGCAGTGCCCCCTAGGGTGCCCAGTTGGTGTCCTGGCATGTCAGGGGCACCAATGCACTATGAATGCTGGCTCCTCCCATGACCAAATGAATTGGATTTGGTCGTTTTTGAGATGGGCGTCCTCGGTTTCCATTATCGCCGAAAATCAGGAACGACCATCTTTAGGGATGACCATCCCTAAGGTCGACCTAAATGTTGAGATTTGGGCATCCCCGACTGTATTATCGACACGAAATATGGCCGCCCATCTTGTTTCGATAATACAAGGACATCTTGCGAGGACGCCCTCAGGAAAACTTGGGCGCCACGTTCGATTATGCCCCTCTTTGTCTCGAAGCAAATAAGAATGAGAAATAGTCATATGAGCTCTCCTGCCACCCCACAAGAAACCATTTAGAAACTTAGAAAGTCAACAGTCAAGAGCCTGGAAAGAACTAAGGGCAACACTTGGATTGTGTAATGACATTTCGGGAGTAACATCATTTATAAAGTGCCACTCTTCCAAGCAAAGATAATGGATAGGATTGCCACATCTGGGGCTGTATATTTTTATGGTAAAGCTGTGACAGGTCTTGCGGAATCAACACACACAAATATTTAATAGAATCTCTGGCCCAGGTCAAGGGGAAAGGATCCTCCCAATCTGTTCATACAGAATTTTGTAAGGGGGAGAGCTACAGATTTTTGTACATTTAGCATAAAGCCTGAAAAAAATGGAACTCATCCACCACACTCAAGAGTCTCAACAAGGATATTGTCAGCAAAAGCTAACACCCGAACCTCAGCCGAGGGCAGATGAATATCCGTAATTTCATCATACGTCTTGAGAGAGGGAAGAAGGGCTACAGATACAGCAAAAATAAAGGGGGGGGAGGGGACACCCCTGATGGATACCCTGTAAATAGAAAGAGTTCTATCTTCTCCCCATTAACTATCATAGAGGCCATAAAATTAGTGTAGAGTACTCCTAGAGCTCATGAAAAACACCCCTCAATACCAACATAGTATAACACAGAAAAAAGATAGCTCCAATCCACCTTATCAAAGGCTTTGTCAGCGTCCAAACTCACCAGCATACTGGGAGTCCGGGTGTGTTGGGCATCAGCCATGGCCAAGAGCACTTTCCGCACATTAATCACCGAGTGGCAACCTTGCACAAACCCTACCTGCGCCTCATCAATCAAAAAGGTTACAAGGTTGCAAGGCAGTCTGCCAAAACCCATGCTAAGATTTTTATATCCAAGTTGAGAATGGAAATTGGCCTATAAGATGAAGGATACAAGCTGGATTCCCCAGGTATACGTATAAGAGTAATCAAAGCCATATTCACTCATAGGGGGAAAGTGCCCTATGTAATAGCCTCTGGATAATAAGAAATTAAAATGTCACACAACTGGTACACTAATAGCTTATAAAACTCTGGAGTTTAACCATCAGGGGCAGTGAAATTCTTAGTAGACTGAATGGCTATTTCAAGTTCTTTTGCTGTAAAGGGAGCATTCAAGCAAGCTCGAGCCTCAGGTGGTAACTGGGGCAGACCGGCATCCTCTAAGTAGTCAAGAATGTCAGGATCTTCAGACCAGGCCTCAGAAGCAAGTAGCTTCCTAAAATGGTGGAGAAAAATATCAGATCTGTCAGAAGTCCTATGATGGAAATGACCAGAGTTGTCATAAGGACAGGGAATGTATCTGGAGCCCATCCAACGTTTAGTAATTTGGGCAAGCAACCTCCCAGACTTATTGCTAAAGCGGTAATACTTAAACTTACGATAAATGAGCATTTTTGTGCGCTCATGGATCAGTGCATTAAAGGCTGTCTAAGTGGTCACAAGGGCCTCTTTGTCACAGACTTTATTACAAGATGACAGAGTGAGATTCATTTTAAAATAAAACACATCCACTGTCAGCTGTAGAGTGGATTCATTTTGTCATGCTGAGTGAAAGAATATCTGAGTGCACAATGAATCTGTATTTCAGAATTCTCTAAGCTCAAAAACACACTAAGGAACTAGCCCTTCAACCAACAATCCTGTTGAAAGAATTCATAAAACACAGATCATACGGCCATTTCTGGGATGGAGCACATTTCGAGACTCTGGGCTATGTGAAACTGCTAAATGGAAGAGATCAGGAGGAAAAAAGATTATTGTCATCAACGCTCAACTACAAATTGATAAAGAGTTGTGAGTATTCAGCTCTTGCTCTCACCTCCTCTGTTCTTCTCCATGCTCCCCAGACGGGACAGTGAGACATTCATCCATGTGACCATGCAACAATCTCAACACATCACCTCCTATTAAGTATCCTGAAATAAAAGAGAACAGAGGAGCCATTTATAGTTCCCATGCAAAGCTATCATCATTAATTGCTACTGACAGCAGTTGGCTGATTGCCCTTACAAAAAAAATGGTGCCTATGGAAATTAAGACAATTAGTCAATCAACCAAATCCACAGGATGAGAAAGGTGAGAGGATCTAACCCCTCTGATTACAACTATAAAGTGCTGTTTAGAAGAAAACATGCAGAGATGACAGCAACCCATGTCCTCTGCATAGAACACACAGAGGCATATTTTCAAAGAACTTAGACTTACAAAGTTACATAGAGGGGCATTTTCAAAAGAAACGTCTAAATCAGAATTTGGATGTTTTGCAAAGACGTCCAAATTCCAAACAAGAAAGAAGGCCATTTTCAAAAAAGATGGATGTCTGTCTTTTGTGTTTGAATACTATGGACTTCCTGTGATTTGGATGTTTTGTGATTTGGAAGCAGGGGCGTATCTGCGTGGGGCCACAGGGGCCTGGGCCCCCGCAGATTTCGCCCTGGCCCCCCTCCCCGCCGTCAACCCTCCCCCGCTGCTTACTTTTGCTGGCGCCGAGGTCCGACCCGCAATCTCCGTTTTTCGTCTTCCTCCGTGGCCATGCTTCCAGGAAGTAACGCTGCAGTGCTGATTCGTTGAATCCAGTTCGACGTCTGACGTCAGACGTCGAACTGGATTCAACGAATCAGCACTGCAGCGTTACTTCCTGGAAGCATGGCCACGGAGGAAGACGAAAAACGGAGATTGCGGGTCGGACCTCGGCGCCAGCAAAAGTAAGCAGCGGGGGAGGGTTGACGGCGGGGAGGGGGTGGAGAGAGGCGGCGGCGGCGGCGGCGGCGGGGGGGGGGAGGCAAAAATGTGCCCCCCCTCTCTGGCTGTGGCCCCCCCTACCGCCGGATTCCAGATACGCCCCTGTTTGGAAGTCTTTGTTTTTCGGCCATTTTCATTATAGACCTCTATCATATCTTCCCTCTGCCATCTTTTCTCTAAGTTGAAGCACCCTAGCCTGTTTGGCTTTTCTTCGTAGAGAAGTCAGCCCATCCTCTTTATCATTTGGTCGCCCTTCTCTGTACCTATTCTAAATTTTGCTATACCTTTTTTTAGATGCAGTAACCAGAATTGCATACAACATTTGAGGTGCAGTTGCATCATGAAGAGATAGAAAGGCATTATAATATTCTCATTTTTTTTTAATTCTTTATTTATTAAATTTTGCATTTATATCTATACAACATAAATGTGATGAAATACAGAAAATATAATACAATGGAGTAAAACATTACCCTGAATGTAACACAAAAAGAATTTTTCTTTTTCAACATTTGTCCACAAACTTTTGGGTCAAGAACTAAGAAATTCTAACATAGGGAAAAAAAAAAACCCAGTTTTAAAGAGCGGATGGGAGATAAAAGCCCCCACAGCCGATTTTTCCAGCATTATCATCATTATGGGTTCTGTTCTAGGGACAGAGCATTCCTTTCCTTTGCTTCAATGAAATCTAATAATTTCTTAGGGCTAAAGAAAAGGTAGTTTATCAAATTCAAGGTAATACAACACTTGCAAGGAAATTTCAAAATAAAAGTACCACCTAACTTTAAAACCCTAGCTTTATACATCAAAAATTCCTTTCTTTTCCTTTGAGTTGCTCGCGCCAGATCAGGGAAAACTTGAATTTTATATCCCATGAATAAATCATTTATATGCCTGAAATATGACCTTAAGATGTTATTGCGGTCAAGTTCAAGTGCGAATGTCACCAGCAATGTAGTGCGTTCAGAAATAAGTTCAAGGGAGGATTCCAGGAATTCTGTCAAATTCAAATCAGTAGAAGGGGCAGCTTGAGCATTATCTTTAGCCAATGAAGATATCCCTGTGATATACTGGGTTCTCGTTATAGGAGGATATGCCTCCTCTGGAATCCCCAGTACATCCTTGAAATATTTTTTCAACATATCCAATGCATTTATTAGAGGAGACTTTGGGAAATTCAAAAATCTCAAGTTGTTCCTTCATCCGTTATTTTCAAGGTATTCAAGTTTTCTATCCTGGATATCCCGTTCCTTGACTAAAACCTCTGTGAGATTTTGTAATTTCACAATTTGTTCTTCAGTTTTTTGAAATTTAACTTTCTGCTCCTGAATTTGTTCAAACATTGAGTGATTAGACTTCTTTAAATCAGTTATTTCATTTTTAAATGAAGTACTTAGCAAAAGCAAGGTATTGTTCACACCCTGAATAGCGTCCCATAAGGCATTCATAGTTACCACTGCAGGTCTCTCTAATACTCCAGTACTCACGGTGCCGATCTCCAGGGCATTAAGTGCAGTTCCTTGAACCGAGTTCTGCATCGGTATTCCTTTGCCCGGGGTAGAAGTACTCGCGGGTCCTCCTGCAACAAACACTGAAGAGCCGGGAGATTCCACGGCGTCCAAAGGCTGAAACCCCGCATGCAACAAATCGGCTCCGGGTCGTGGAGGTGCAGTGTGAGAGGGAGGGGTCAGCGTAACTCCCTCAATGCTGCACTCGGCCCTCAGCAGGGCCGAGTTAATCGAAGTGGGTGACTGTTCTCCAGGGATCCCAATCCCGAAGTTATCCAAGGTCGTTTGGCGTGTGGAGGAAATTGATTGCGGGACCGCGGAGGTAGGAACCGCTATCTTTCCTTTTCTCTTCCCCATCGCTAGGTCAGAGAAACTTCTCACTCGCCAATTCGTCGATGAGCAATTTGGGAGCTGGTGAACCCGACTTCCGCTCACGTCGCCATCTTGATCCGCAATATACTCATTTTTGTTTACTATTCCTTTCTTAATAATTTCTAACATTCTGTCTGCCATCTTAGCTGCTGCTGCAGACTGAGCAGAGGGTTTCAATGTATCATGAATGGCACCACCTAGATCCTTTTTCTAGATATTGACTCCTAATGTGGAACATCATGTAGCTATAGTTTAAGTTCCTCTTCCCTACATGCATCACTTTGCACTTGCTCACATTAAATGCCATTTGCCATTTGGAAGCACAGTCTTCCAGTCTCATAAGGTCTTCTTGCAATTTTTCACAATCCTCTTGTGATTTAACAACTTTGAATAACTTTGTGTCATTATCTCACTTGTTATTCCTGTTTCCAGGTCATTTATGATCATTAGGAGTGGAGGAGTGGCCTAATGGTTAGTGTAGTAGGTTGTGGACCTGGGGAAACTGCGCTTGAATCCCGCTGCTGCCTGATGGTTGGCAGCGGGTTGAGATCCTGGGAAACCAGGTTCAATTCCCTCTGCAGTTCCATGTGACACTGGGCAGGTCATTTAACCCTCTGTTACCCCAGGTACAACAGTAGTACAATGTACTACCCAGACTGTAAGTCTGATAGGGATAGATCCAGTACCTGTAAAGTGAAGCTGTAAACCACTTAGGTCTAAGCAGTATATAAATACTAAAATGAGCAAATGAATGAATTTATAAATATGTTAGAAAACAGTGGTCCCAGCACATATCCCTGGGGAACCTTTTAACCATACTCAGCATTTTCTATCTTAATAATCCATAAAAGGACACTGCCTCCTACCTCATAACTTTTCAATTTCCTCATGAGTAGTTCATGAGGTAGTTTGTCATATGCCTTCTGAAAATCCAGATACAAAATATCAACTGGCTCATCTTTACCCACATGTTTATTCATCCCTTCAAAGTAATGCAGCAGATCTTGTCTAAATCCATGCTGGCTTTGTCCCATTAATCCATGCTTAGGTACATGTTCACTAATTTTCAACTTTAGTCTCTAACATTTTGCCTGGCACCAATGGCTCCAAGGCTGCTGCTAGCAAGGACTGGATGCCTGCAACTGCAAGTAAGTGCCCTGTTGGACCTTCCCAAACACTTGTTGCCACTCTGCCCATGCTCGCCCATAGCCCGCCCCTAACCTAGCCAGTTAGGGAATGGCTGGTTAGCAGGGATATTCAGTGGCTGTAATCGGTTAAGTGCTTGTGAGGGAGTGGGTGGTCTCCTTAAGGACATTACCTCACTGAGGCTGGAACTGAGCTACCTTAAGGCAAGGAATAGCTTAGGCAGCTTGCTGAGTCAGGAGGGTGGGGCTCAGACAGAAATGAAGTTAAAAGCTCTAGAGCGGAACAGAAAAGAAGGCCCAGAACCAGGGCCATTGTTAGACATGCAGGGGCCCAGGACAGAAATTAAGGAGGAGGCCCCCAATCCCCTTCTCCTCCCTGCCCCCTCCCCTCCCCTGATCTCCTCACCCACCATTACTACCACACATAAAACAACTTTAAATGACTTCTTCACACACAAAACACAGACAAACCTTCACAGACAAACCTTAGAACTATGAACCCCAAAACTGAACTAGGAACCCCAAGAAGTTAAACTATAACACTGGAGAAATAAAAACAGAAATGCACTTCATTTTGTACTGAACACAAACTGAGGCATAACCACAAAAGGAGTGGAGGGGGACTTAGGCCCCCCAAATTAACATCCCCCTTACTGTGGTTGGTGGGGATCCCTAAACCTCACCAGCTGATGACCACCTCCTCCCCCTTTTCAGGTCCACTGACCAGAACTCCCCAAGCTCTGCAGGCAACAGCAGTATTTCAGAGCTAGAGGAGGAGGTCTTCTGTTGGCTGGGCTTGGGGATCCCCTGCCAGCTCAAGTATTTAAATTTTGCATTCAGTAAGGGAGAAAATTTGGTGCCCATCCATTTTGGACTCAAGCCCTCTTCCCTCTTCCAAAATCAGCCATCTGGCTACGCTACTGAATAGAACACAAAACCCAGCTGTGATGCACATATCCCAAAGGTAACGTATTCTAGTTAATAAATTCAAAACAAAAAACAATTTGTTCTACTTTTGTGGTCTAGACATATTGCTTTTCCATCATCTTGGTCCCAGTTTCTCTTTTCTGATTTCTTGTCTATTTTCTGCTAATTTTCTTTCCAGTATTTTCTGTCCATTCTTCTTTTGTCATCTCTTTTCTCTTGTTCCATTCCCTCACTACACCTGTCTAACATATTGATTTTTCCCTTTCAGCTATGTCTCCCTTTTTTCTTTTCTTCCTCTGTCCATTCAAATTTCCCCCTCTCACGGCCTTCTTCTATTTAATTTTCCATCTCCTCTAAGTCCCTAGCTCTCTCATTTCCCATCTCACTCCTTTCCTAGCCTCCTATTTCATTCCATCTACTCCCAATTACCACATTTCTACCTCTGTACCTACTATTCTCCTGTCACTCATCTTTTTTCCACCCCCCCCCCCCCCCTTTTTACCTCTCCCACATGGTTCAACCATTTCTAGAATCTCTTCTCCCTCTCTTCATTCCTCTGGCCCACCCCATTCTCATCTGACAAGTCTCTGTCCCTCCACCCCCTTGCATCTTTCTGCCCTACCTCTCTTCCCTCATGCCTCCCCTATGGGTCCATCTCTCCTCCTCTCTCTCCCCATCCCTATGATCCAACATTACTTCCTCTCTTTTCTGTTCTTCTTCCCTCCACCCCTTGATGTGGCACCTGTTTTCTACCTCCATCACATTATTCAGTAGCTCTCCCTCCCTTCAACCCCCTGACCTAACATTTTTCCCTCTCTCTTCCCTCCCTCCCTCCCCTAGGTCCAACTTCTCTCTCTTTCTTCCAGACTGCCCTCATAGCCAGCATTTTTCCCTCCCTCACCACAACCCCAACATCCCTCCTTTTCTCTTCCCAATGGCTCTTTCATCCAGTATCTCTGTATATCCTGGGTCCAATTTCTTCCCTTTTTTTCCTTCCTTCCATACTATTGTCCACCATCGCTCTCCCTCTCCTCTGTTTCCAGGTCCATCATTTCTTCCCCTTCACCTCCCCCCACCCTCACTTCAGCATTTCTCCCTCTCTTTGAACCCCTTCCCCAAGTTTACTTCAAAAACAGCTGCTCCAGGGGGCCCCCAATGGGCCAGCATGTCTTCCCTTCTCTCCATCCCCATCCGGCATATCTTTCACCTTCCAGGTCTAACTTTAAAATGCATTTTCCTTCACAGGGGGGTTGCCAATGTGGCAACAAGTATGACATGCTACCTGCAGCCTCCTCACTGCATTCCTTCTGCTGTGGTCCACCCAGGCGGAAACAGGATGTTGTGTCAGAAGTGGGGTAGACCATGGCAGAGGTAAAATGCCAAGGAGGCCATAGGAGGCATGTCAGAATCACTGCTGTGCTGGCAACCCCCTGTGAATCAAATTGCATTTTAAAGTTAGACTGGGAAGGTGAGGGAGATACTGGATGGGGGTGGGGAGAAGGGAAAGACATGCTGGCCCATGTGTACCTGCTGGAGCTGTGGGGCCTGCCCCCCCCCCCCCCCCCCCACAATGCCAGCCCTGCCCAGAACTGAGGGATTGGGTTCTACACAATAAATTCCAAGCTTGGGCAGAGGAAAGGGTCCCCATAGAGGATCCTAGCCTGCGACTGCAGTGTTGGAAGATGGGTCAAGATGGAAAGATTTGAGCACAAGTGAAGTATTGAAGTGAGTTTTTGAATGCGAACAAGCATGAGTTAATGAAGCTGGGCTTCAGATTACTTAAGAGAGTAAAGTGTGTATTATGAGCAGGCTCCACCAATGCTTGCTGACTTATTAAAACTATATGTTCCTGCAAGAAATTTGTGTTCTTTAGATGTATTGCGATCGGTGATATCTGGTGTGCATGAGGATCACTTGATGGTTACGAGGAAGGAGGCATTTTTTGCTGCAGCCCCAGTAGTATGGAGCACTTTACCTTTTGCCCTAAAGGCTGAAAAATTATTGTTTCAGTTTAAGCATCTTCTTAAAGCGCATTATTTTATCATTGCTTTAGGACTTTCCTATCATTTATTGTAGTTCACTATCTTATTTTCTTAATTGTTTTTATAATTATTGATAGTACACCGCTGTGATCTTGTCTTATAGCCAGGCGGTGTAACTGTAAAGCTCCTTTCGTGTGAAATGAAGTTACATCCTGCCTATGATTGCATACAAGATCTGTGACCAGTGATTTAAATGTCC
The DNA here is from genome assembly GCF_901765095.1 of Microcaecilia unicolor. Classification (NCBI taxonomy): domain Eukaryota; kingdom Metazoa; phylum Chordata; class Amphibia; order Gymnophiona; family Siphonopidae; genus Microcaecilia; species Microcaecilia unicolor. Next base: position 139,413,879 of record NC_044033.1, read on the forward strand.
AGGAGCCTCTTCTTGCCATTTAAATTGCTTTGAATATCTACCTCTTTTATTTTATATGATGTACCACTCTTTCCAGAAAGTATGAAAGCAGTTTACAAAATTATAAAAACAAACGGATAAGGCTACCAAAAGATACAGACCTTGGGGGCACAACCAAAAGGAAAGAGCAAAGCAGTAGCATAATAATTCAATCTAATAATTAATGGTAAGAAAAAAACCACAAAGGGAAGAATTGGGTATGTCTGAATCCTACTGTCCCAAAACCATAAAGGTCTGAAACAGGAAAACACACCATATATTACACCCCCATCTTGCTCTGTCAAGCTTTGGAGACGAGGGAGGGGAGAGATGGCTGGTACTTGGTCTTTGCTTCTGCAGTTACTAGTGATATCTGACCATATAGCAAACTGGGATCACCACAGTGAAGGTAATAAACACTGGTACAACATAAATGACTACATAACCTCTGCTCTGTCCATCATAGCAAACATCAAATATGATTGATAGCAAAGAGAGCATGAAAGCAATCTACCTAAAGGTCAACAAGTTTGCTGACTTCATAAGAACAGAACAAACAGAGAAGTAAACTTGTCTCGCAGACGTGCTGCAAAATCAAAGCAGGCAAACCCACGCTTGCAGACAGACACATACATAAGAGAGTCATTTTACAACAGGTTACCTTGGTAGGAATTCCATGTAGGTTTTTTTTTTTGAGGGGGTGAACAAACATGTGGACAATGGGGAGCCGGTGGATATTGTGTATCTGGATTTTCAAAAGACGTTTGACAAAGTGCCTCATGAAAGACTGGTTGAAAGATAGGAAGCAGAGAGTAGGATTGAATGGTCAGTATTCTCAATGGAGAAGGGTAGTTAGTGGGGTCCCTCAGGGGTCTGTGCTGGGACCGCTGCTTTTTAACATATTTATAAATGACCTAGAGATGGGAGTAACTAGTGAGGTAATTAAATTCGCAGATGACACAAAATTATTCAGGGTCGTCAAGTCGTAGGAGGAGTGTGAAATATTACAGGAGGACCTCGCGAGACTGGGGGATTGGGCGTCCAAGTGGCAGATGAAGTTCAATGTTGATACGTTGAAACCTTCTGCTCAGTGTGCTGCTGCAGCTAAGAAAGCAAATAGAATGTTAGGTATTATTAGGAAAGGAATGGAAAACAAAAATAAGGCTGTTATAATGTCTTTGTATCGCTCCATGGTGCGACTGTACCGCGAATATTGTATTCAATTCTGGTCACCGCATCTCAAAAAAGATATAGTGGAATTAGAAAAGGTGCAGAGAAGGGCGACAAAAATGATAAAGGGATTGGGAAAGGCTAAAGCGGCTAGGGCTGTTCAGCTTGGAGAAAAGGCGGCTGAGGGGAGATATAATAGAGGTTTATAAAATAACTAGTAAAAAAGGCCTGTTTCTGGAACGAATGAAATGGGCGCTAGCAAGGTTTTCCTGGGAGTGTGTATCTTTGAGAGAGAGAGCCAGAGCGAATGTGCGGGTGTGTGACAGAGTGAGACTGTCTGTGTGACAGTGTGTGTGTGTGAGAATGAGAGTGTGTGACAGGGCCCCCTCCCCTGTTCCTAATGCCCCTCACCCCGTTCCCTCCCCTCCTTTTCCTCCTCCTTCCCACACTTTGGGTTCCTTAAGGCTTTCAAAAGTCTATGTACCCCCATTGCCCTAACGCCCAGTATCCGGATACCCCACCGCTTTCCTCCTCACCCCTCCCCCAAGATGTAATACTTTCACATACTTCATTTTTTTAAAAAAGTGTCCTATCTACCCTGTGTACAAATGCCCAGTATTCAGATTGTGTTCCTCTCGTAAATTTTCATTTCTTTCATTCATTCAGAACTCCCCCCCCCCCCCCCCCCCCCCCCCGAACACTTTTGGTTCCTTCAGTCTTTTAAAACTCTCCTATGTACCCTGTCTGCTAATGGCCAGCATTCAGATTGTTCCCAAATGTTCATGTCTTTCAGTGGTTCAGAACTCCCCCCCCCTCCCCCCATTTAACACTTTCGGTTCCTTCAGTCTTTTAAAACTCTCCTATCAACCCTGTGTCCTAATGGCCAGCACTCAGATTGTTTTGCTTTGCCAAATTGTCTGTCACTGAGGTCAGAGCATGCCTGCCTAGCAGACCACTTCCGGCAGGCACGGTCCCAAGCACATCTTGTTGGAGGTGAGAATTATTATATAGAATGAGTGGAGTTGAACGGGTAGATGTGATGCGTCTGTTTACGCTTTCCAAAAATACTAGGACTAGGGGCATGCGATAAAGCTACAATGTAGTACATTTAAAACCAATCGGAGAAAACTGTTCTTCACTCAACGTGTAATTAAACTCTGGAATTCGTTGCCAGAAAATGTGGTAAAGGCGGTTAGCTTAGCGGAGTTTTAAAAAGGTTTGACCGGTTTCCTAAAGGAAAAGTCCATAGATCATAATTAAACTGACCTGGGGAAAATCCACTGCTCATTTCTGGAATAAGCAGCATAAAATGTACTGAACGTTTTTGGGATCTTGCCAGGTATTTGTGACCTGGATTGGCCACTGCTGGAACCAGGATACTGGGCTTGATGGACCTTTGGTCTTTCCCAGTACGACAATACTTATGTACAGGATAGCACCAAGGAAGCTGCTAAGCAGGACAGTGTCTCAGGGATAAGAGCATAGGCCAACGATGCAAAGGCGCCGAAGCCTAGTTCAGGGCAGCTTAAATGTACCACTCTGCTGACGTCAGCCCCAGCACCCTGCGCACGCAACATCAGGCCTTCACCCAGCCCCACTTGTAACACGAGCGCTGCACAAGCGTGCTGCAGTCTGGAGAAGTAGGGTCCATCTGGAGGCTTTGAACAGTCATGGTAAGACCGTGACAAATTCAATAGGAAAGATACACCTTCATACCTTATAAAATAGTAGTGAACACATTAGAAATACATAAGATACCAATCCACTTAGACAATAGAAAAAGGTAAACTCCCAAAGATGATCAGATTACTGATCAAGAAGATCAAAGGCCATCATAAAAAATAAGTCTGAAGCTGAGTCTTAAAGTTTCTTAAGGAGGCCTCATTCCTTAAAAGAAATAGGTCATCTATTCCAGAGAGCTGGTAACAGCCAAAAAACAAAAAAGAAAGCACTATCCCATGTTGTAGCAAACCTTGCTTCTAAAATATGAGGAACTGTCATTCTTTCATCAGCCAGAGATCTCAGTTATCTACTCAGTGCTACTACTACTACTACTACTAACTAACATTTCTAAAGCGCTACTAGGGTTACTCAGCGCTGTACAATTTAAACATAGAAGGACAGTCCCTGCTCAAAGAGCTTACAATCTAAAAGACAAGAGAACAATCTAAAGACAAGTGAACAATCTAGAGGACGAGTGAACAGTTAATCTGATAGGGTGGATAGATTGGGGCATTCTATATTTCTCGAGCAGTTAGGCGCCGAAGGCAGCATTGAAGAGGTGAGTTTTAAGCAGAGATTTGAAGATGGGTAGGGAGGGGGCATGGCGTATGGGTAAAGGAAGATTGTTCCAGGCATAGGGTGAGGCAAGGCAGAATGAGCGGAGCCTGGAGTTGGCAGTGGTGGAGAAGGGTACTGAGAGAAGGGCTTTGTCCTGTGAGCGGAGGTTACGGGCGGGAACATAGGGGGAGATGGGGGTCGAGAGGTAGTGAGGAGCCGCAGACTGAGTGCATTTGTAGGTAAGGAGGAGGAGCTTGAATTGTGTGCGATATCTGATCGGAAGCCAATGAAGTGATTTGAGGAGGGGGTGATATGAGTATATCGGTTTTGGCGGAATATAAGACGTGCAGCAGCGTTCTGAACGGATTGAAGGGGGGATAGATGGCTGAGTGGGAGGCCGTGAGGAGTAAGTTGCAGTAATCAAGGCGAGAGGTAATGAGAGCGTGGACGAGAGTTCTGGTGGTGTGCTCAGAGAGGAAAGGGCGAATTTTGCAGATGTTGAAGAGGAAGAAGCGACAGGTCTTGGCAGTCTGTTGGATATGCGCAAAGAAGGAGAGGGAGGAGTCGAAGATGACTCCGAGGTTGCGGGCAGATGGGACGGGGAGGATGAGGGTGTTATCAACAGAGATAGAGAGTGGAGGAAGAGGAGAAGTGGGTTTAGGAGGAAAGACGAGGAGCTCGGTCTTGGACATGTTCAGCTTCAGGTGGCGGTTGGACATCCATGCCGCAATGTCGGATAAACAGGCCGATACCTTGGCCTGGGTCTCCGCGGTGATGTCAGGTGTGGAGAGGTATAGCTGGGTGTCATCAGCATAAAGATGATACTGAAAACCATGAAACGAGATCAGCGAGCCCAGGGAAGAGGTGTAGATTGAGAAGAGAAGGGGTCCAAGGACAGATCACTGGGGAACTCCAACAGATAGTGGGATGGGAGTGGAGGAAGATCCATGGGAGTGTACCCTGAAGGTGCGGTTGGAAAGATAAGAGGAGAACCAGGAGAGGACAGGGCCTTAGAACCCAAAAGAGGACAGCGTGGCAAGAAGTAAATCATGATTGACAGTGTCAAACGCGGCGGAAAGATTGAGGAGGATGAGAACGGAGTAGTGACCTCTGGATTTGGCCAGGAGCAGGTCATTGCAAACTTTAGAGAGTGCCATTTCAGTCGAGTGCAGAGGGCGAAAACCAGATTGAAGTGGATCGAGGATGGCATGAGAGGAGAGAAAATCAAGGCAGCGGCTGTGAACGGCGCGCTCAAGTATTTTGGAAAGGAAGGGTAAAAGACAGATGGGGCGGTAGTTGGAGGGGCAGGTAGGGTCAAGTGAAGGTTTTTTGAGGAGAGGTGTGACAACGGCGTGCTTGAAGGTGTCAGGGACAGTTGCAGTGGAGAGAGAGAGGTTGAGGATGCGACAGATGGCGGGGGTGACAGTATGGGAGATGGTGTTGAGTAGGTTGTGGGGATGGGATCAGAGGAACAGGTGGTGCATTTCGAGGAGGAAAGAAGGCGGGGTGTTTCATCCTCGGTGATCTCAGGAAAAGAGGAGAAAGAGACCTGGGTAGGTTGGTTGAGGGAGAGGGTTAAAGGGTGAAGAGGAGGTGGTGGCTTAGTGCATATGGAACTGCTATAGATGCAAAGGTGAAACCAGATTATGTAATACTTTCAGGCTTATTTTCAAAAGAGAAGGGCGCCCATCTTTCAACACAAATCGGGAGATGGGCGTCCTTCTCCCAGGGTCGCCCACATCGGCATAATCGAAAGCCGATTTTGGCCGTCCTCAATTGCTTTCCGTCGTGGGGATGACCAAAGTTCACAGGGGCTTGTCAGAAGCATAGCGAAGGTGGGACTGGAGCGTACTTAACACATGGGCGTCCTCAGCCGATAATGGAATAAAGAAGGGCGTCCCTGTCGAACACTTGGCTGACTTTACTTGGTCCTTTTTTTTTTTTTACGACAAAGCCACAAAAATGTAGCCTAAATGACCAGATGACCACCGGAGAGAATCGGGGATGACCTCCCCCTACTCCCCCAGTGGTCACTAACCCCCTCCCACCCTCCAAAAAAATTTAAATATTTTTCCAGCTTCTATGCCAGCCTCAAATATCACACCCAGCTCCATGACAGCAGTATGCAGGTCCCTGGAGCAGTTTTAGTGGGTACTGCAGTGCACTTCAGGCAGGCGGACCCAGGCCCATCCCCCCTACCTGTTAAACTTGTGGTGGTAAATGTGAGCTCTCCAAAACCCACCAGAAACCCACTGTACCCACATCTAGGTGCCCCCCCCCTTCATCCCTATGGGCTATGGTAGTGGTGTACAGTTGTGGGGAGTGGGTTGGGGGGGTTGGGAGGCTCAGCACACAAGTTAAGGGAGCTATACACCTGGGAGCTTTTTCTGAAGTCCACTGCAGTGCCCCCTAGGGTGCCTGGTTGGTGTCCTGGCATGTGAGGGAGACCAGTGCACTACGAATGCTGGCTCCTTCCATGACCAAATGGCTCGGATTTGGTCGTTTCTGAGATGGGCGTCCTCGGTTTCCATTATCGCCGAAAATCGTGGACGACCATCTCTAGGGACGACCATCTCTAAGGTCGACCTAAATGTTGAGATTTGGGCGTCCCCAACCGTATTATCAAAATGAAAAATAGCTGCCCATCTTGTTTCGATAATACGGGTTTCCCCGCCCCTTCGCGGGGACGTCCTGCGAAGACGCCCTCAGGAAAACTTGGGCGCCCCATTCAATTATGTCCCTCCACGTAAGCTAATATTAAATTCAATATGACATTTTATAGGAAGCCAATGATATTTTATAAACAAAGGAGTAACATGATCTCTATAATAATCGCACAGCTGGTTTTTGTAACGTTTGCACCCTTTTTAAATAGGAACTTGGAAGACCTGTGTCAGTAAAAAGGCCCCCTAGGTGTCTACTTTTCTTTTTAGGATTGAGTTAAAATAGGTAACATAACCAGCATGTTTATTAGGCACCCTGTTATTTTACCCTCTTTAAGCATTTCACATAGCTTCATTATCCTGAATACAAGAAACCCTCAAAACACAGGTTTATTTCAACCCATTAGGACGGCATTAATTTCTTAAGTATATTTTTAAAAAAAAGTCACAGAAAAAAAGTTAATTGAGGCTGAAAGGATCTTACCTTGGGCCACCTCACTTCCTGAGCTAATTGGGGCCACGCTCCAAAGGGTTTGCTGGAAAGCTGCATCTACATGTAAACTCCCATTGCCATATGACAAGTGCTGTAAACAGAAGATAAAACGTCTGTCATCACTGGAAAGTTAAATAAAGCTTCCTTCTGTCAGGGTATTAGGCAAAAATCACATATACAGAGGGTCATTTTCTAAGGGGGTACCTGGAAAAGAGGACAAGAGGGCACCTATCACATGCTATTTTATGAAGACAAATAGGCAACCGTCTTACGTTTTTATAAAATACTAACTTAAGTGGCAGGAGTCATATCTATATTTCAGGCACAAAAATTTACATCTGCCCTGGAGCAGATGTAAATCTTTACACCTCTAATTTTTAAATACACACATAGATTTGTACTTAGGATGGAGAGGAAAGGGGAAAGAGGGAGACGTGGAAATAAAACAGTAGAGCCCTAATAATTATTTAACAACTCATAAACCCTTATATATGTGACAGAGAGAAAATAAAAATCTGACCATTTAAGGAAATATCCACCACTTCCAGTGGCCCACAAACCTAGACTGACAAATATCATTAGCCAACGAAGTGGGAGAATGTAACGTTACCTCAAAAAGCACCTGAGCAACCAGTTTTCTTCTGCTTTTTTCCTGTTTTTGTGGGGTCTCCTGTCCATTTGACATTTTTCTCTCTCCATGTCCACCATCCATCTTTCCTCTGTATCCCTATTCATCCAATCCAGTGTCGCGTTCTCGAGGCCCTTGGAATGCTGTCAGGTCCTCGAGGCAGCACTGGGGATCGTGAGCCCATGGGCCCCTGCCGAGGAGCGGCAGAGGCAGGCAAGACCATCTTGGAACTGGACGTCCGGAAGGACCGGACTGGAACTCGGGACTGGAAGTAGGCCACTGGAACTGGCAGAACAGGAACCGCTTCACCTGTGCTTAGCCACCTTTCCGCTGGAGTTGAGCTCCAGCGTGCGGGCAGCCGACAGGCCTTGCTGGCCAAGGCCGGACTGGAGATCCATAGGACCCACCGAGGATCAAGGAAACACGAGGAAACTGGACTAGGAACTAAACTCAGACGGAGTGCTGCTGCACAGCCACTAGCAAGAACCAGACGGCAGACCAAGGAGACAAGACATAGGAACAAAGACTAGAGCAACATGCCAGCAAGGCAGACTGGGGATCAGGGAATACCCAGCAGGTAAACCCACTAGCTAGGACGCAGCAGGAAACAGGAACCATGCCCTGGCAATAAACACTAGCTAGACAGAGAGACAGGATTCAGGATATATACACAGGAAATACAAGCAGGGTAAGCACACAGACTAGGCAAGGCAAGATTCAGGATATACACTCAGGAAATACAAGCAGGGTTCAAGATAGGCAACAGAGCGAACAGAGTAAACCAGGAATATCAAGCCAAGGGTCTGAAGCCACAGCCGCTCCACACACCAAGTGGGAACTCACAAAGGCTGAGGCTTCCCATGCAGACAGAGAACAAACACGGACAGAGGCTTCACCCCAAACACAGAGTAAGCCAGGAGCAGAGGCTTCACCCCAAACACAGAGTAAGCCAGGAACAGAGGCTTCACCCCAAACACAGAGTAAGCCAAGAACAGAGACAGGGAAACCCCCCACGGCAAGACCACAGACACAGAAAGAAGCTGGACTGGGACCCAGAGAGAGGCTAAGCAGTAGTGCAGCAGACACCTACTAACCTGGCCTAAGAGCATAACACTTCATGCAAAGGCACTGACTACAAGCCCAGCACTTCCTTATGAAGGCTCTCACTGATGAGTCACTACCAGCAGGACAGAAGCAGGAAGTTCCTTGCCTCCAAAGAGAGGCTTGACACACAGAGAAAGAGAGCCCACAGGAAGGACAAGCAGGAGCCATCTTAGATACTGGCATAGAGGAGGCGGCAGCCATCTTGGAAGAGGCATAGCCCACACAGGTGAGGTCCAGTAAGGCAATCAGCACACAGAGCCAGAGAGAAACTAAGACAGAGACAGACACAGAGACAAGCAGAAGCCAGCACAGCCACTGACTCCCAGAAACAGGGCAAGTATGAGGGTGGTCACGGCCACAGACGTGACATCCAGCACCTCTATTCTGTATCGCTATCCCTATCATCTCCCCATGTTCAGCATTTGCCCTCTTGGTATTCTTATTCAGCCTCTTTTCCAGCTTTCCCCTCTAGGTCCCCATCTCCTCCCTTTTCCAGCATTGCTCTCTGAGTCCACACCATCTCCCTTTTCCAGCATTGCCCTCTAGGTCCCCATCATCTTCCTTTTCCAGCATGTCCCCTCTATGTCTCCTAGCTCAACCCTTTTCCTGCATCTCCCCTCTGTTTCCCTGTCCCTATCCTCCTCCCATGTTCACCATCTGCACTCTGTGTACCTATCCCTCCAATTTCCAGTATTGCCCCTCTGTGTCCTTATTTCTCCCCCTTTTTCAGCATTTCCCCTCTTTTGCCCCCCCCCCATTTTATAGCATTGCCCCTCTGTGTCCCTATCTCCCCCTCCCATTTTTTAGCATTGTCAATCTTTGCCCCATCCATTCCCCCTTTTTCAGCACTGCCCCTCTGTGTCCCTATCTCCCCTCCACTTTTTCAGCATTGCCTCTCTGTTTCCCTATCTCCCCTTCCTTTTTTCAACATTACTCCTCTCTATTTGTATTTTTCCCCCTTTCCAGCACTGCCCCTCTGTGTCCCTATCCTTTCCAGCATCACCTCTCTTGTTTCCCTGTCCTTATAGTCCCTAGCTGCTCAGAATCTCTTCTCTGTGTTCCTGCTTATCCCCACATTTAGCTTCAACCCCTCTCTCCCCCTTCTCTTCCCTGGAGCCAGCATTTCTTCCCTGTACCCCCCCCCCCCCCCCTTGCAGTCTGGCATCTCTCCCCCTCTCTTTCCCTTCTCCATACTGGTCTCTCACTTTGTCTCCCACCTCCTCTACCATGAGTTCTTCATCTCTTCCTCTCCCCCTCCCCTCCTGATGGTACTCCATATTTCCTTAATATGGCTGGTGGTGGCGGCAGCCATTAGGACAGGCTGCTGGCATTGGGACTCTTCCAGTGCTGCAACCTGCCTGCTCTGATTTAACTTCCTTTATCCACATACATGGGACGTAGCAGTGAAAAGGCCCCGATGCTGGCAGCCTGTCTAATGGCTGCCACTGCCAGCCACATTAAAAAAGCATGGAGGACTGCCAGAAGGGGGAGAAGAGATGCAGAACTCAAAGGGGCAGGGGGAGAAAGATAGAGACTAAATTTACCAATGGTCAACTGTATGGCTGGACCCCCTTTATGCAGGAGCCTGGGGCAGCTGTTCCCTTTGCCCATTGTTAAATGCAGCCCTTCATGTGCTGCGTCTGCCTAAAGGGATTTTGAAGATTTGTAGGTTTGTATTTTATTCTACATCTCCCTGAGAACTGAAATAATGAAAAGGAAACTGCATTGCTGTGGGCTGCCCTGAAGAAAAAATTTGATTCTCTTATCTGATCTAAATTATTAACACAGTGACTACCCTGCAGTTCTCTGCTTCCCATTTTCAGCTTCTCCAGTAGCTACCATTTAAACCATTTACTGGGTCAGGACTCTACATTACAAAAAAAAAAAAATTATGGTTGACACTCTTAAATGAAATCAATCATAGCTACACTGAACTGCCACAGGTTTCACACTACCATAGAAACCAACAGCTTTTAGGACCACATGGAAGTAAAACTACCCTGGGAATTCTCAGAGCAGTTTCAGATAAGAAGAGCTTCCATCCTGAATTTCTGCCAGGTGCAGTGGTTGGCAACTGAATCTGCTGTACAAGTGGCTTTCTCTACTGAATAGTTCTCACTGGGGGATGTTGTCAAATGAAACACAATGTAAATGTATGTTTTGAAAGGAGGCACAGACAGAGATTAGTGATATCACAATTAGCAATAGCTTTTTTTTTTTTTTGCAATTTGCCAGAGTAATTCCTTCACCGGTGTACAATAGATCCACTTTTTGCTGTCTCTAGCACAAGCTGTACATTTTAGTTTCGGTTGTGGCAGCTTGCTAAAATTTACATTTAAAATTATGTGCATCAATCATCCTACTTTGCTTGCAAATTATTACCTTTGCATACCAGTGCTTGTAGCATGGGAAACAAATTTCTAAATTTAGAGGCAGTAACTGTGGAAGCTAACTTGGATTTAGTACATAAGTACATAAGTATTGCCATACTTATACAGACCAAAGGTTCATCAAGCCCAGCATCCTGTTTCCAACAGTGGCCAATCCAGGTCACAAATACCTGGCAAAATCGCAAAAAAGTACAAAACATTTTATATTGCTTATCCCAGAAGTAGTGGATTTTCCCCAAGTCCAATTTAATAATGGTCTATGGACTTTTCCTTTAGGAAGCCATCTAAATCTTTTTTAAACTCCACTAAGCTAACCGCCTTTACCACATTCTCTGGCAACAAATTCCAGAGTTTAAATACATGTTGAGTGAAGAAATATTTTCTCTGATTCGTTTTAAATTTACTACTTTGCAGCTTCATCGCATGCCCCCTAGTCCTAGTATTTTTGGAAAGCATAAACAGATGCTTCACATCTACCCGTTCAACTCCACTCATTATTTTATAGACCTCTATCATATCTCCCCTGAGCCGCCTTTTCTCCAAGCTGAACAGCCCTAGCCAATTTAGCCTTTCCTCATAGGGAAGTCATCCCAACCCCTTTATCATTTCCGTGGCCTTTCTCTGCACCTTTTCTAATTCCACTATATCTTTTTGAGATGCAGAATTGAACACAATATTCGAGGTATGGTCTAAACTAAACTAGATCCTGCAGTGCCTGCTAGAGGCTATCTGTTATTGCTATGGTGCAAAGTTCAAGTTGATAAAATCTGCTTATTTTATATTTTATTCTGCCTATCACTAACCTACAATTCCTCCTTTAAACCCCAATCTTTAAGTTCCCAAAGCACAAATCAAAATAGTGTTCACCGAGAACCATTACTGGGATATAGTTATACCTGGCTATAATCTATTCAGGTAGGACAGGGTAGGATAAAAGGGTGAAGTGTCATTATATGTTAAAAATAATATTAAAGTGGCAGCATTGCTGGTCATATGGGGTAAGGAAGAAGCATTGAGGGTTAATCTGGAAAGAGGGAATGGAACATGTATTTACATTGTTGTGATATACAGGCATCCTTCACAGTCAGAAGAAATGAACAGAGATTTAATTGAAGACCTTCACAAGATAACTCTGAAAGGGGATGCACTACTAATAAGTGATTTTAATATGTTGGATGTTGATTGGGACGTCCCTGGTACAGGGTTATCTAGAAGCAAAGGAATCTTGGATTCTCTACGGGAAGAATTGTTCCTGAGGTTGGTAATGGAACCCACATGGGATGGAGCTATTCTGGACTTGGTGCTTACAAACAGGGAGAGTGTTTCTGATGTTACGGTGAGTGATCATTTGGCATCTAATGATCACCGAATGCTGTGGTTCAATAATAAGGCATAGGAGGAGAGGGCTTATTCAAGATTGAAGGTTCTAGACTTCAAAAGAACTAACTTTGTCAAGATGGGGGGGGAATACCTCAAGGAAGAGTTAGTTGGATGGGAACAGCTGAAGGAAGAAGAACAGCAGGTTTCTAGAATCAAATGGACTGCAGGACCCGAGGCAGCATGGTTTCACTAGAGGCAGGTCTTGTCAGACAAATCTGATTGATTTCTTTGACTGAATGATGAAACAGTTGGATATGGGAGGGGCACTAGATGTGGTGTACTTTGATTTTAGCAAAGCCATGGGCACGGTTCCACATAGATGACGGATAAATAAACTGAGTTCCCTCGTTATGGGCCCTAAAGTGACTAACTGGGTTAAAATCTGGTTAATTAGATGGAGACAGAGGGTAGTAGTAAATGGAGTTTGCTCTGAGGAAAAAGATGTTATCGGTGGTGTATCACAGGGATCAATCCATGGGCTGCCTTTCAATATGGCTGCTGTGACCTCTCATGGTACTTTGTGTAGTACTGTGAGCTGCATGAGAGATTGCAACAGCCATTTTGAAAGGCAACCATGAGTCGGCAGGTGCGAGAGGACTGCACTCCTGCCCCCAAAGACCTCTGCTGAACCACCATGGAGACAGTTAGGCCTGGGGGCCTACCTAGACACTGGGAGGGGGGTGGGGGCAGAGGATAGTTCTATAATAGGATGTCTACTATATGTTCAGATGTTGGCACCTATTTTAAGCCTATTCTATAAAGAAAAGCAGACACCTACTTTTCTTTATAGAATGCTAATCCAGGTGGCAGAGCATGCATTTATATCTAGGTATAACTACTACTTACACCAGCCATATTATTGATTCAAATGCCTGTATAAACACAGACAATTTATAGTATATTCTGCAATTTACTCACGTATATGTTCACTGTGCTCATGCACACACCCACTATCAAAGCATAAAACATAATTTTCCACTAGTCTATAATCATATAAGAAATAATTCATGTATATAAAACCCACTTACATATGTAAATGACTAGAATGTTGCCATTTATGCCCTTCTTGCCCCTAAAACGAGGCAGCTTCTTATAGAATTACCCGGTTTGTTTAGGTCTACCAAATTAGCCTTATTAATGGATATTTGGTAATATGACAGTTTTATTGTTGGTAAATGAACAATTGAATAATAACTTACTAAAAGGTTCATTCTGGTTTCAATACCCTACCTTTTATTCATCTGATTTTCTTCATTCTCCACTTACCAAATATCTTTCTGAAGAAATACTGACTAAAATGAGATCATCCCCAACACGTACTTTCTCCCCTTCTGAGCGCTGTTTGGAGGCAGGGTGAATGGTCCACCAGCAGGCTTCACCTGTATTAACAATGTTGATCAACCAAAGAGAAACAACAGAAGAAATGTTTAACAGTGATAGAGAAAGGTATATTGAATGGTTTGTTGAAGATGATGGGCCTGATATTCAAAGGTTTTATGATTTTAATTTTGATAGCATCCCAACTAATGAACTACCTTCCTTTCTTCTCCTGCATAATTCTCAGTCCTAGCTATAGTACTGAAACAGTACTTACTACCCTAATATCGAATTTGAAGAAGGTAATTAGCATGGGAAGAAGGATTTTAATTTTACAATTCATCTAGTGCCTTTGATGTAGTAGATCATGATATTTTACAAAATATATTGGATCATTTTGGTATTGGGGGTGCAGTATTGTAATGGTTCAGCGAATTCCTCAAAACAAGATCTTATAGGTAAAAATGTCCGGCTCTCTACCCTCCTCTTGGTCACCAGATTGTGGGGTACCACAAGGATCCTCACTCTCTCTTATCCTTTTTAATGTTATGATGGCACCACTAGGCTCTAAACTAGAAACGGCTGTATTTAACACTTTTATATATGCAGGCAATATTACTTTATAATATCCCCTTTGATATTGAGATTCATGAAATTACTGACGGAATTAAGTCAGGTCTTAACGTTATAGAACCTTGGGCATCTGACTCCAGACAAAAACTCAACCGTGATAAAATCAAGTTCTTAATAGTAACAAACCTTTTGGATCATATCTCATACAACTGCTTCACAATTGATCAAATCACCTATCCAATGGAATATACACTAAAAATACTTGAAGTAATTATAGACTTTCACTTAACATTCAAACCACAAGTCTCTTTGGTTGCCTCTAAAACTTTCAAAACTCTTTGTAGCTAAAACGCATAAGGAACTACTTCTCAGCCTCTACCCTCAGACTTCTGGTACAATCCCTTGTGCTAACACAACTGGGTTACTGCAGTGCAACATATGCCAGTTGTAAAGTACAGTTAATCAAAACAATTCCAGATTGCCTTATTTATAATATAACACATTTTGACAGAGCAACCCCTCTGCTAATTAAGCTTCATTATTTACCTATAGCAGCTAGAGTCTACCTCATGATATGTGCTTTTATTCGTCTTATAATTTATGGAAAAGCCCCACATTACATTCAACCATCTCACAGAATTCCCCCTGCGCAATGCAGTCCCAGGAGCAAGAAATTATTTCTATACTACATTTCCCAAGCTGCAGAAAAATTGTTTATAAATTTATTCTATTCACTGACCTCACTTATCTAGGCATGAAATGGTGGAACTTACTATCTAAACCTATCAACCACCAATATAATTATCAAATATTTTGCAAATCGTTGGAATCTTATCTATTTAATACATTCTTGACAACAGATCGACAATCCTATGCTTAATTCTTACTATTGCAGATTTATAACTAATGTATCCAACTCTTGACCGACTTTTTGATTACTTTCATGGTATTGTACTTTAAACTACCATCTTTACATTATCATTTTTGACCCAAAATTAACCATTTACACTAACACTATTACACTCCTTCCATAGTTATTTTGATTATCTAATGTAAGCCACATTGAATTCAAGATTCCTTGGGATAATGTGGAATATAAATGTCATAAATAACTAACTAAATAAAATAAATTGACCTCCTTCACAACTTAATAGGACTGAATGACTTAATACATAGTCAAAATTTCAGGAAGATGTTAATTCTATCATTGGGCACCCCATTGTAGGCACCCTGATACCGAGCGGTGAAAGTCTATTCTATAATTTATTTTATTTGTTACATTTGTATCCCACATTTTTACACCTATTTGTAGGCTCAATGTGGCTTACATAGTTCCGGAGGGGTGGTTACAGGCTCCGGTATGAGGAAATGCAGAGTGGATTGTGCAATTAATTTGATTAGGCTATACTGCACTGAGCATGCCTATGAGACTCAACCCAAAGAGGTTAGACAGAGCTCTTTTCAGCATTATACAGCCTTCATTCAGCTCCTCAGCATTTTTACATTAGCTTCCATTTGCTATTGGCATTTTGCCTCCACTATTTATCATGCAGAACATCACTTTGCACCTCATGCATCATGCTGCATTTCATCGGGGACATCAGCTCGCATACTTGGAGGCTCATTTTTAAAGCACATAGACTTACAAAGTTAGATAGGTTATTATGAGGGGCCTTTTTGATATGACCTCTAAGTCTGACTTTGGATGTTTTGCATAAAACGTCCAAAATCCAAATAGGAAAGAAGGTCATTTTTGAAAAAGAAAAACGTCTATCTTTTTTTTTTTTTTCAAAAATACTGTTTCGAACAAGGTTTAGGGTTTTGGATGTTTTGTTTCTTGGTCCATTAAAAAAAAAAAAATAACAACAACAAACAAGTGCAAATATGTAGATTTTCATGCCACTGGGATGCAGGAAGACCCATCATTTTTAGTAAACTGGTCCCCCAGATATCCAAGGAGAGCAAAGGTGCACTTCATAAAAATGCTCTCAGATACACATCTCACATTTGATCCCTTATCTTATCCCCTGAGCCCTCCAAAACCCACCCAAAACTCACTACCCCCACTCCACTGTACACCACTACAATAGCCCTTATGAGTGAAGGGGGCACCTTTATGTGGATACAGTAGGGATTTGGTCACTTTGGGAGGGGTCACAGTTTCCACCACAAGTGTGACAGGTAGAGGGAAAGAGGGACCTGAGTCTCCCACTCCATAGTGCACTGTACCAACCAGTACACTACTCCAGGGACCTGCATCTGAGGCAGTCAGAGGTTGGTAAGTCACATTTTTATTCACATTTTTGGAGGGTAGGAGGGATGAGTGACCAGTTGCGGGGGTATTGAGGGGTCACCCTTGATTCCCTCCAGTGGTCATCTGTTTATTTAGGGCACCATTTTGTGCCTTATTTGTTATATAAACAGGTCTAGACCAAAACGTTGAAGTTTCAGCTCTAGATGTTTTGGTTTTGTTCCATTATGGCAGAAAAACATCCAGTTCTTAGAAACATCTATATCCCACTCTTAACATGCCCCTGACACACCCCCTTGAATGTGGATGCACTGCAGAAGAACAGCATAGAAAAACATCTGAAAAATAGGTTTACAAAATACTGATTTGGACATTTGTGTGAGGAAAACATCCAAATGTTGCTTTATGTCAGATTTTGACTTTTTTCTCTTTCAAAAATGAGCCCCTATGTAACTTTGTAAGTCTGTATACTTAGAAAATGAGCACCTTGACGTCCCAAACACGATGCCTGTCTAGTAACTGTAGCTATAGGGCCTTAACTCTCAGCACTTTCTCACTGTGCACTTTTATCACCTGTATTCTATCGCTGAGGGTTTCTTCCAAGATACCTGAACTATGTGTCTCTAGAAAAAAAATGCTGGGACTCTATGAAATGCAGGCTCAAAGAACTAATTTCCTATCTATGTATAAGAGAAACCACTTCTCATCTTGATAGATTTTCTTGGACCTTTCTTATCCTGCCTACGTTGAATACTGTCACTTCTTGGATATGCTCAGGTAGAACTGTCTACCATCTGCCTGTGACTCTAGGGTCCTTTTCACAGATTGCACTCTACATGGTTGCACAGGTCCTATTTCCTACTGCCCTGGCAATCTACCAGTACTGAACGACCTATCTCAAGTGTGACTTTGCTCTCTACATAGTTGCTGTTCAAACAAGAGCAAATTGGGACTTTAGATGGTTCTTTTACGAGTTAACTGATGATGTCTTGAAGGAATCATTCAGAGATTTGTTTTCTATTCTTATTTTAGGGCCAGTTTTAAGAGCAGACGTCACAGAGTTGTACTGCTGGACTGGCACAATTATCAGTTGTTTCCTTATTTTATAAAAGCAGCTAGAACTTACTCTTAATTCTGCTAGTGGCTTTCTTTGTATTTTGTTAGCAGGAGAATGGGCTGACTCTATAATTATACGCTATTCAATGTCTATCCCAGAATTGCTTTAAGCCAAAAGGATCACACTGGAGAAATAGGCTTTAAACATACATTCAACTCACCTGTTGTGTCCTCTTGCAATCCAACATCAAATGCTAATTTATCTGTTGAAGATCGTGAGGTGGAGAGGCAGCAAAGATACTGGAAAAAAGAGAATAAGTAAAGTTTTCAGGGACTGTTTTCAATGCCCTTTCTTTGTAGGGAAATTCATAAATCTATTGGTCAATCAGTTTTGGAAATTATGTTTATGATTGTTTATAAAAACTTGCTATGCTGCATATTCCAAACATGTGGATCTAAGCGGTTTATGTCCATACTAAAAATAAAATATAAATGAAGGAAAGGAACACTATATTAAAAAAGGATAGAAGAAACCAGCATTCTGATGCAGCCGTTCAAGACAGTCATCCAAGTCCAAAATATGCTCTGAAAATGCCTTCAAATAAGTAGATAAAACGTTTCACACTTCAAATCAATGAACTCAATCCCTAAATAAAATTTAAAAAGAAATATTTGCCTCATCTACAAGTATGTTCATATTCTCATGCCTAAAAGAAAAGACTGTAAAAGTATAGCCAATAAATTGGTTAACACCAATTAACAACTTATTATTAAATTAAGATAAGTGTGTAACTGACATTATTCTATAGCTTGTGTGCACAACTTTGCATGTTTACCCTGGATTCTATATAGTGTGCCTAGAGTTACGTGCGATTCTGCATGTAAATCTAGACATATTCCAAAACTATGCATGTAGAGTAACTGTTTTAACAAGTTGTTAAGCATTGTTAACAGCTCTTAACAAGCAATAATGAGCACTAATTGGCAAAAATTAGAATTTACGAGTGTACATTGCTAAGCATAATTTGACATATACTGCACCTAAATTCTAGCAAGCACAGGCAAAAAAGGGCATGCTTAGGGGCGTGGAAATGGGTGTTTCGTGGGCGTTCCAAAATTTATGTGCATTGTTATAAAACATGGGGAACTGCGAGTAAATCTTTGAGTAGGGATTTACACCAGCTTTTTGTAGGCGTAAATGGAAATGCGTAGATCTAGTCGCATGAACTATGCCTAAGTGTATTCTAAATGCCGCATGTAGATTTACACATGGTATTTAGAATATGCTTAGGCATAATTGCCTAACACGCATTAATTTTAGGTGCCATATATAGAATTGGGCCATTAGGGTAAACTTTTGTAAGCAACCTGAGAGAATTAGGAGGAAATCCCATTTAGAGGGAAAGTCGCTAAAGTGCATTAAGAAAATAGTGCATAGTTTTGCCAAATAAAGGGGCAAGCTGTGGTAAAAAGGCAGCCTTTTTTGCCGCTCACCAGGGCCCTTTTTATTGCAGTGAGTAAAAATCCACTAAAAAAGGACATGGCCATTTGGTAAGATTATTCTTACCACGTGCCATGCGGAGGAGAGCACTTATCACCACCCATTGAGGTGGCAGCAAAGGCTCCCGCAGTAACCTGGTGGTAATCGAGCAGCATGCTGCCAGCAGCCGCGTTGAGTCTGTGGTAGTTCTGGATTGCCACACGGCAACCCTTTAAAAAAAGGGCCCCAAAGTGAATTAATTGACAAAAATGTGCATTATTTATCCTAAATGCACATTTTTTTTATTGCAATGCAGGTAAACTAATGAGATACAAAGCATGAAACAGCATGCAATGCAACTCCCTGTTATGCAAAATGAATAACACAGCTCACATGAAACCTCATAAGGTGCACTATTCATAGACAATAATGTCACTTTTAAGGCTGCCCCTACTATTCAACTGCACTCTTACGTTAAAACATTTACCGTGTGAAGGGGCGTTTTCAACATGACATCTAAGTCCAATTTGAGAAGATTTGCTGAAAATATCTCAAAGAAACTCTGCTGAAAATGGCTCAAAAAACGTCCAGCCCACAGCCACAATCAGACCAGAAAATGTCTAATTTTCTGGTTCGTTTATGGGTTTCAGCTACACATTTTCATGCTTCAACATGTCCATCTGTAAGTACCATTTTCACAAAAAAAATAAAAATAAAATAAAACCTGCCCTGGGGAAAAACATAGAAAAACAAGCCATAGGGACATCTGTCTGGCAGAATTCCTACTAAAATAGCCACACAGACATCCCAGCAGGGCAGAGGGGCAGAGGTCAGTGCAGTAGACTTCATATCAGTGGCATAGCCACAGGTGGGCTTGGGTGGGCCAGAGCCCACCCATTTATGGCTCAGGCCCACCCAACAGTAGCACATGTTTAGTGGTAACTGGTGGGAATCCCAACCTCTGCCAGCTGAAGATTTCCCCTGATGGTGACGAAAACGCTACTCTCCACGACACCGGCACCTGCATATGCTCAGTTTTCTTTTTTTTATTTATTTATTTATTTATGAATTATTAAATTTACATTTATGCAATAATACATAGATGCACACTTCACACATTAAAGTATTAAACTTAATGTCTCAAAAAGGCAAAAACATCCTCTTATTTAGTCCACAAATATTGACCCAAGATCTAGGAAATTCACAGGCTCAGTTTTCAGTGCATGCCTGCTGCCAAGGTGGAAAGAAGCATTTTCCCACCAGCTGAGATCATTTTTTTTTGGGTGGGGGGGGACACTTGGTGCCCACCCAATTCTTGCCTAAGCCCACCCAAAATCTGTTGTCTGGCTACACCCCTGCTTCATATACAAATCTCACTTAAACCCTCCAGGAACAGATAAAGCCTACAGTACCTAACATAGTAACATAGTAAATGATGGCAGATAAAGACCCACGGTCCATCCAGTCTGCCCAACAAGATAAACTCATTTTACATAGTATGTGATACTTTATATTTATACTCGAGTTTGATTTGTCCTTGCCTTTCTCAGGGCACAGACCGTAGAAGTCTGCCCAGTACTGTTCTTGTACTAAGTTCTGAAGCTAACATTAAAGCCCCTTAAAATTTACACTCCAGCCCATCCCTATCTATTCAGTCATGATCAAGGCGTAGACCGTAGAAGTCTGCCCAGCTCCCGTTTTGTTTCCAATTACCGGCGTCGCCACCCAATCTCCGCTAAGATTCACGGAATCATTCCTTCTAAACAGGATTCCTTTGTATTTATCCCACGCATGTTTGAATTCCATTACCGTTTTTATCTCCACTACCTCCCGCAGGAGGGCATTCCACATATCCACCACCCTCTCCGTGAAAAAATACTTCCTGACATTAGTCCTGAGTCTGCCCCCTTCAACCTCAGTTCATGACCTCTAGTTCTACCGCCTTCCCGTCTCCGGAAAAGGTCCGTCTGCGGATTAATACCTTTCAAATATTTGAATGTCTGTATCATGTCACCCCTGTTTCTCCTTTCCTCCAAGGCATACATGTTCAGGTCAGCAAGTCTCTCCTCATACGGTTTGCAACGCAAATCCCATACGATTTTCGTAGCTTTTCACCACTACAATAGCTCTCAAGCTTGCTGCTCACTTAAATATTTAGGTACAGGATGCATTTCTATGTCCCAGGATGGTTCAAATATTTGTACTGAAATTAAACAGTTAAAGTGGGAATTGAACCTGGGTCCCATTGTTCACTGTCCACTAGGCTACTCCATCAAGTTGCTTGCTGCCTTCCTATGAATGGCCATAATATCTGGAGCTGTCATTCAGCCTGGTATCTACTGTCAATGTCACATCTTTAGGAGGTGGGAAGGGGTCAGTGAGCACTGGGAGATTAAGGGGAGCTCATGCTTTAATCCCTCCAGTGGTCAGCTGGTCAGTTAGGGCCCATTTTGTGACTTTGTTGTGAGTGAAACAGTTCTTTCTTGCCCTGGACCTTTCTTTGGACCCTGTTTACTAAGGTGTGCTAGAGTTTCTACTGTGTGCTAAAAATTAGCAAGCGCTAACCATGTAGACTCCCATAGGAATATTATGGGCATCTACACTGTTAGCGCACGCTAAAAACACTAGCGCGCTACTAGCACGGCTTAGTAAACACGGCCCTACATGTTCCGTTATCATTAAAAAATGTCCAGATTTTAAGTCCGCCCAAGTCCCACCCAAATCCAATCCAGAACACGCCTCAAACACACCCTCTTGTCATTTAGACAAACTGTCAAGAAAAAAATCCCAATTCTCGATTTTGAAAATTGTGAATTGGATGTTTTGGTGAGAAGGCAGCCCAGCTGCCACTTTGTGCTGCTTTTGAGACATTTTTCTCTTTTGAAATTGAGCGCCATAGGTGTTAAAGGGCTCCTTTTACGAAGCTGCGGCAAAAGGGGGCCTCTGCTGGCGTCAGCGTATGTTTTTTTACATGTGCCAAGACCCCCTTTTACTACAGTGGGTAAAAGGTAGATCTTTCTTTTCTTCAGGAAATGGCCATGTGGCAAGTGAAGCACTTGCAGCACAACCATTTTGGGGGGAGGAACCCACTAAGGTGGCGGTAAGGGCTCCTGCACTAACCCAGCGGTAACCAGGCAGCACTGCCCAATTACCACCGGGTACACAAAAATATTTTTGTAGCGCCAGATATGATGGCGCGCTGGGGGTGGGAACTACCACCAGGCTGCTGCAATAGCCCGGCAGTACTTCCTTTTTAGCAAGTGTTAAGTCCGCATTGAGCTTACTGCCGCTTTGTAAAAGGGCCCCTATATTTTAGTAAGCAGGCATGGAAACTAGAAACATTGAGCACTAGCCTAGGACAGAAATTCTCTATACTAACAGGCCCTTTCACTGTCAGGACGTTAGCATAGGGAATCTTCTCTCCATCTGAACCTCAGTACAGAGTAAGAGGACCCCTCCCCAAGGAGCATTGTCCCCACCCTTTCACTTTAAGATGGGTTATAACAAGCGATCCTGGTCTGATTTTTGAACGGCAAAAATCTAATGCCTACTCCAAGGCAGATGTTATATTTTTATCTTTTGATGAGTCCATGGACCTAATAATGATCATTTTTACAACTGATGGTGCTCTAAGTTTAGCACATTATTCCTATTGTTTGAGGGACTGTGAATGTGAATATTATGATCTTACTACATATCATTAGAGGTGTGCATTTGCATTTCATTTCAGTAAAATTTATGCACCTAAATTACAAGCAATACATTCAACTTTTGCGTATGGAAAATTAGGTTGCATGGATGAAGAGCAAAATACAATATATCCATAAGATGATTTAGCTTGAATAAATTAACAAAAGAAACTGAACAGAAGAAATTCACAAAAATACAAAAAAAACGTGGAAAGGGAAATTAACAAATCATGCTCTTCCACACCTCTACAAAAAGATCCACAGAGGTGGAGGAACACTAGAATCCCATGGTAAAATGCAGAGAAGAAAGAGTGGAAAGCAGATCACGGATTTTCAGAAACAAACCATGAACCGTTCAAAAAAAACTCTTTATTGATGGAAGCTAAAGACCTGACATGGCATCGTATTTTAGCCAAACAAGCCTGCTTCAGGAGTCTGACAGAGACTCACTACTGCATCCAAGAAAAAAAGAATCAAATGGCAAAGTGGTACATGTGTTACCATTCACATATCTCTCGAGAGGCATTATTAACATTCTATGGAAACATTGGCATATCATCCAAGGGATAGATCATTTTCAAAATAGAGACATTATGATTGCTCACAAAAAAAGGAAAGAATTTGAAAGATATCTCAGTTCATTCAGAACTTAGGAAGCCAGAGCATTGTGGGACACTACAAGTGTAAGCATCAACATTAACACCTTTGTTCATACAGAGACTGGTAAGAGATTTGAGTTAAGAAATTTCACCAGCTGTAAAAGCTCAGGTGTCATCTACATTGCACAATACCCATGTGGACTTCTTTATTACATTTGTGAGCATAAATTTATGCTTCTAAATTACGAGCATACTCTATGCTCCAAAATAGATTATGAATGTAGGAACATAAATTTAGGAGTGTAATTTATGCTCATAAATTAGAAGCATAAATTTTAGGAGCATAAATTTAGGAGCATAAACTTTATAGAATAAGGCCCTAAATGTTTAACATGCATTAAAAATTTTAACATACGTTAACAAGGCAGGTCTCACCCTTATCCTGCATTGCTCTATTTAACTCCCCACTGTACAAAAATTTTCTACTCTTTCTCTCACCTGTTGCAGCTCTGAAGGCATGCCACCTCTCTCACTGCTCTAAGACTCTCTCTGTAGCATCACGCTTCCTCTAAGAACCACCTGCTTCTAGGTGGGACGCTGCAGAGTGAGGCTTGGAGAGAAGCAGCATGCCTTCAGCTTGCAGGTTGGAGGTACCGGGAGAAAGGAGAGAGAAATAGATGCAGACCTCGGGGTGGGGGGTTAGAAAAGGTGCCAGCAGAGAGATTTGGACCATGGGGGGGGGGGGGTGTTCAGAAAAGGGTGCTGGCAGAGAAGGAGAGATGTGGACTGTGGGGGAGGGTCAGGAATGCAGAAAGAGGTACCAGTTGAAAGAGGGAGAGGGAGAGAGAGAGAGAGAAAGATGTGGGGTGAGGGGAAGGATGGTGGGTTCAGAAGTGCAGGAAGAGACACCAGAAGGAAGAGAGAGAGGGATATGGGGGGCGGGAGGGGGTTCAGGAGGGAGAGGGAGAGAGACAGTAATGCGGATTGGGGGTTGTTTGAGAGGGACAGATGCTGGAAATAGGGGATAAAAAAAAAGAAGGGGGATGGTGACAGTGGACTGGAGGGGAGGGACATGGTGCCCCTGGAGAGGAGGGCAAGGGGAGAGAAGAGATGGAAACTAGATAGATTTGAGAAGGAAAAAGAAAAATGGATATAGGACTGGAAGTAACAGAGGAGAAAAAAAGAAATGGTGAATAGACAGGAGGCCCTCAGAGCACAGAACTGTGCTAATAGCACAGGGAAGCAAAACCAGAGACAAGGAACAAGATGATTGGAAAGGTAAAATCACCAGACAACAAAGGTAAGATAAATGATTTTATTTTTAGTTTAATAATTGAAATATGTCAGTTTTGAGAATTTATGTCTGCTATCTATATATTGCACTGTACAGGAGAAAATGTGAGGGGGCATTTTTTGCGATTAAGCATGCAATTAAAATTTTTTATCAATATGCAGCCCTAATATAGATATATAGATATGTGGAGCAGCATTTTTGATACCATGTTCAAATGGCGAAATAAACTTTTACCGGAAAGCATTTAAAACGCAAGTCCATAATGGAAGAAATAAATAAACGTGTTCCGATATTTGAAAATACACACACACAAAAAAAAAACATTTAGGAAAGGTATGCACTGCAAACATCAGATGTTCTTAGATAAACGTCTACGCCAATCAGAAATACATTACACAAAACATGTAATGGCAATATTAGCCCCCACATCAAGAAAACGTCTGCAGCAACAGCAGGATATAATCTATATGTGCAAAACATACATATATACCTCCTGCGTGTAGATGAACATTCCTCAGTGTGGATACTATGTTATGTCTCTTCGGAGGGAGCCTAATTTCAGTGTGCCAGAGACACAGCTTATGAGGTTAATCTGAGGTGCAATTATTGCTAACTGATTTTTCACAAAAAAGAATAACAAAACATTGGTACAATCATAATGTACACAATATACAATGAGAAGTAATTATAGGGCCCCTCCACTAACCATTCAAAGATGAAATGAGAGGCTGCACATATCTGTACCACTTCCCCTCATGACAGCTTCCTGCCCTAAGCCTATATACTGATATGAACGTTGGTACACTGAGCCACCCAAAGGTACACCTGCTTTTCCCCACTGTACATCCCCAGCTCTCAGCAACAGTGCATGTGCTCCACAGAAAGGCCACCATACCATCCTCTGTCCCCATGGCCATGACGTGCAGGTGTCCCAACAACCCACTAAGCCCAGTAACACCACTGTGCACTCTTCCACCTACTGCACTCAGTGAGACCCAGCACCCAGCAAGACCCAGCACCAGCACTCATTCTCCGAACACCAGTGCTTTTTTGTAGAAAAAAGGTGCCAGTACTCATTATGGGCGGGGTCACCACATATGACTCCACCCCTATTATAGCCACACCCACATTAGCCACATCCCTTATACCAGCCATGGCGCATATAAACAGACATCATTGAAAATATTATACTAGTATAGGAGAAAAAATAACGTGATTTTTTTCATTATAAATCATTTCTGTAAGTCCGTCCATGTCCAGCATTTCTCCTCTCTCTTCCCTCCCCTGTATCCATATAAAGCAATAATTCTCTCTCCCCTCTCCTCCATCCAAGTCCAGCATTTCTCCTCTCTCCCCGCCAACTCCTCCATCCATTCATGCCCAGCAATTCTCCTCTATCTCCTGCTCTTCTGTCCATCCATTTCCAGCATTTCTCCTCTCTCCCCTGCCTTCCCATCCATGTGCATCTCCTTCCTGTCTTCTCTCCCCTTCATCCAAGTCCAGCATGTCTCCTCTCTCCCCTGCCCTCCCCTCCCATGTCCAGCGATTCTCCTCTATCCCCTATCCTCCCCTGCCATCCATGTCCAGCGATTCTCCTCTCTCCCCTGCCCTGCCCTCCCCTTTCATCTGTCCAGTGAATCTCTTTTCGCTACCTCCCCTCCCATCCATGTTCAGTATGTCTCCTCTCTCCCCTGCCCTCCCTCTCATTCATGTGCAGCGATTCTCCTCTGCCCCTGTCCTCTCCTGCCATCCATGTCCAGCGATTCTCCTCTCCTCTGCCCACCCCTCCCATCTATGTCCAACGATTCTCTCTCCCCTGCCCTCCCCTCCCATCCATGTCCAGCAATTCACTCTTCCCTGCCCTCCCCTCCCTCCATGTCCAGTGATTCTCCTCTGCCCCCTGTCCTCCCCTGCCATCCAAGTCCAGCGATTCTCCTCTTCCCTTCCCTCCCCTCCCATCCATGTCCAGCGATTCTCCTCTTCCCTGCCCTCCTCTCCCATCCATGTCCAGTGATTTGTTCAAACCCCAGCTCCCCCCCCCCCGCCCTCCCTCAGCTCCCCGACTTTCCTTGAAATCTTTAATTTACCCAAAGTCGCGGCGAACCGGCAGTAAAAACAGCTGACAGGAAGGCAGGCTTGCCTCCTCGTCGCTTCCCTTCCCTCTCAGTAAGTCCTGCCTTTGCGGAAAGGAAATTACATCAGAGGAAGGCGGGACACGCTGAAAGGGAAGGGAAGCGACGAGGAGGCAAGCCTGCCTGCCTGCCTGCCAACTGTTTTTACTGGCGGTTCGCCACAACTTCAAGTAAATTAAAGATTTCAAGGAAAGTCGGGGAGCTGAGGGGGGGGCGGGGGGAGCTGAGGGAGGGCGGGCGGGCAGGGGGGAGCACAGGTGCATGAACGGAAGGGAGCGGGCAGTTGAGCCGGACCTCACAAAAAAGGTGCCAGTATGCCGTACCGGCGCGTACCAGCACAAAAAAGCACTGTCCAACACCAGCACACAGTCCTCACACAAACAGCTGCAACAGAAAGCACAGTGACAAACTGTGAGTGGACAAACTGAGGAACAATGAGAGACAGAAGACAAGCAGGTATGGGGTTTGAATGGGAGGTTGGGGGTTTGGGGACAGTGAGGGTTTGGTGGAGGAAGGGTGAGAGATACAGAGCAAGGGACAGGTGTGGCTGGTAGGTATGTGCAAGGACTTGAGGAGGGTCCAAAGACAGGGGCCAAGGAACAAAGGTTACAGACCACTCAGCAACTCTCAACTCTTTTTCACAAACCAACAATTCTACCTCTCCACTCTCCAACTCAGGAAAATCACAAATGGAGCCAAGATAAGATTAGCTTGCTCTTAAGCTAGTCGCTTTTAAAGCAGGTCTAATTCACAACATTTTTCTTTCTGGCACAGGGAAATCATTTTGCTATCCATTATGGCAAAAAAAAATTTAAAAAAAAGATAGATATAGATAGAAAGAGATAGATAAATATAGATAAATATAGATTTGATTATACCACCTTTTGTTGGTTTCAATCAAAGTGGTTTACGTATTATAGACAGGTACTTATTTTGTACCTGGGGCAGTGGAGGTTTAAGTGACTTGCTTCATGGATCCCCTTAAATAAATCTATAGATACTAAAATAGAATCTATTCTAGAGAACGTAGAATGTGCCCTCAACATTCTGTGCCCTGAAAATGGCAGATACAATTCAAGGTCAGGTATACACATAAAGTAGCACATATGAGTTTATCTTGTTGGGCAGACTGGATGGACCGTACAGGTCTTTTTCTGCCGTCACCTACTATGTTAACTATGTTATGTTAAAGAGAGATATAGATGTATATATTGATACAGATTTAGATATATATACAGAGAGAGAGAGAGAGAGAGAGAGAGAGAGGAGTCTCTCTCTCTCTCTCTCTCTCTCTCTAGATAGATAGATAGATAGATAGATAGATAGATAGATAGATAGATAGATAGATATCAAGAGAGATAGACAAAGAGAGAGACACAGATATAGCTGCACTGATTCTGAAAACATTAACATGTGAATTGAGTCTGAAAAGAAATGCAAAAGACTTTGATACAATATTGTTCTGCACCACCCCTAATATAAAAGATGAGTTACATACCATTCCACTGTAAGAATGACGAAGCAATATTGCATGTCCATAAAGAAGAGTTCGATGACCACCACCTTGAGCTGTCTGTTTGAACAAAAAAAATATAGACACATTGATATATATTTAGGTTGGAAATTCAGGAAAAAAAATTAAATGAACTGTTTTACAAATAATCAACCATTGGTGTAATGTACCTTTGTCAAACAGGCACCCAGAACTACCCCCCAAAGCACACAAATTCTCATACACAAAATTGTACTTGCTCCAAAGCAGTATAAATGTGTGTATATAGAGGGTAACTCTCAAAAGATTTCCTGAAGTTGACATGAGGGTGCTGCACGCTAACCACCAGATTTTATATAGTGCACCGAGATTTACGTGCTTCTCTGCATGTAAATCCAGGCATATTTTATAACTACATTTATAGATGAATTGCTTTAATGAGCTGTTAAGCATTAACAGCTCTTAACAGCAATAATGAGCAGTAATTGGTGAAAATTAGAATTTACGCACCCTACTGACCCAACATAAATGCCTACATTCTGCAACACAGTAAAACCAACGGATCGTACTGGACATTATATAATCTTCCCTCTCTTCGAACCCCTTTGTGCCTGACTCTAATGTACCCTATTTGACCACAACATCACCTGTATTTGTTTTCTCTGCCGGACTTGGCTAACACCTTATGGCACTATGTAAGCCACATTGAGCCTGTAAATAGGTAGGAAATTGTGGGATACAAATGTAATAAATAAATAAATATTGCTAAGCACATTCTGCAATGTACTGTGCCTAAATTCTAATACACAGAGGTAAAAAAAGGGCATGGTTATGGGCATGGAAATGGGTGTTTCATGGGCATTCCAGTGGCATAGCTGGGGGGGGGGGGCGCCAGGGGAGCGGCCGCTCCCCCATACAGACTTCCGCCGGCTCCTATTTTTTACTCAACGTGTTGCATTTAAAATGCGTGCCGGCGCAATTCCACTCTCGCTCCCCCTGCACCTTCAGGAGTGGAGGAGTAGCCTAGTGGTTAGTGAAGCAGACTGTGATCCTGGGGAACTAAGCTTGATTCCCACTGCAGCTCCTTGTGACTCTGGTCAAGTCACTTAACCCTCCATTGCCCCTGGTACAAAATAAGTACCTGAATATATGTAAACCACTTTGAATGTAGTTGCAAAAACCTCAGAAAGGTGGTATATCAAGTCCCATTTCCCTTTCCCTTCAACCTGGCTCTGCTTCTGGGGCATTCCAAAATCTACACTAATTATAAAATATGGGCCACATAAATCTATGCGCAGGTATTTACACCAGCTTTTCATTGGTGTAAATGGATGTGAATAGATTCATTTCATTTTTAACTATTTATATATCGCTTACAACTAAGTGGTTTACTGTTTCATTTTTACATGTACTAGGTCTGTCCCTAGTGGGCTCACAGTCTAAGTAGTACATTGCACTACTGTTGTGCCTGGGGCAATAGAGGGTTAAGTGACTTGCCCAGGGTCACACGGAGCTGCAGAGGAAATTGAACCTGGTTCCCCAGGATCTCAACCCACTGCTGACCATCAGGCAGCAGCAGGAATCAATCCCAGTCCCCATTTTATTCAATGAGACCTTTTGCTAAAAACCCAACTTGTGGTAAAATAGCCTGACTTAATAGTAGCCCGTGTTGATAGCTCCCCCCCCCCCCCCCCGCCACAAGAAGCTCATTTTCAAAGCACATAGACCTACAAAGTTACGTGGAGGGGCATAATTGAATGAAAACGTGTATCTCCATGGGCGTTTATCTCCGAGAACGGGTCCGTGAAGGGGCGGACCGAACCGTATTTTCGAAAAAAATAGACGTCCATGTTTTATTCGACAATTTGTGAGCTGGGCGTTTTTGCTTTTCAGTGATAATGGAAAATGAAAGCGCCCAGCTCAAAAATGAATAAATCCAAGGCATTTGTTCGTGGGAGGGGCCAGGATTCGTAGTGCACTGGTCCCCCTCACATGCCAGGACACCAACCGGGCACCCTAGGGGGCACTTTTACAAAAACAAAGGTAAAACAGCTCCCAGGTGCATAGCACCCTTCCCTTGTGTGTTGAGCCCCCCAAATCCCCCTCAAAACCCTCTGCCCACAAGTCTACACCATTACTATAGCCCTAAGGGGCGAAGGGGGGCACCTACATGTGGGTACAGTGGGTTTGGGGGGAGTTGGACGACTAAGCATTAAGCAGCACAATTGTAACAGGTAGGGGGGGGTGGGCCTGGGTCCACCTGCCTGAAGTCCACTGCACCCCCTAACAACTGCTCCAGGGACCTGCATACTGCTGCCAGGGAGGTGGGTATGACATTTGAGGGTGAAAATAAAAAGTTGTGAAACATCATGTTTTGTGGTGGGAGGGGGTTAGTGACCACTGGGGGAGTCAGGGGAGGTCATCCCCGATTCCCTCTGGGGGTAATCTGGTCATTTAGGGCACTTTTTGGGGCCTTATTCGTGAAAAAACAGGGTCCAGGAAAAGTGCCCTAAATTCTAGCTACAAACGCATACTTTTTTTCCATTATCGGCGAAAGGCGCCCATCTCTCCTCAGCCGATAACCACACCCCAGTTCCACCTTCGCCACGCCTCCAACACGCCCCCGTCAACTTTGTACGCTTCCGCGATGGAGTGCAGTTGAAAACGTCCAAAATCGGCTTTCCATTATACAGATTTATTCGTTTTTGTGAGATAAACGTCTATCTCCCGATTTGGGTCGAAATCTAGGCGTTTTTCTCTTTCAATTATAAGGTGGTTAGTAGGATATGTAACTTTGTAAGTCTATGTGCTTTGGAAATGAGCCTCATAGGTATATAAGTGTATTCAGTTCTGCAATTTTATAAATGCCTTTTCCCATATCCACTCAAGTAGACTCCTATACAATTGTCCCTGTGTTTATATGCATGAAACTAGGTCCAGAAACACAAAGGGGTCAATTTTCAAAAGAAGTTATAGGTTTACAGGTGGCTTGTAAATATATAACTTCCTCTCTGGAGATATGTGAGAGCTATGCCTTGAAATTAGTCATATAGAAAGGGGCAGAGCGATGGCGGCATCAAGGAATTACAAGAACAAAAATGCAAGACCTTTGAAGTCAAAATGATTAAATATTTTGACACCCACCAGACAGGACTTAACAAAGATCTGGGTTTTCTTGCCCATTATAAACCATGAAATTTCACTGCTTTGTCACCCTCTGATGCATATCTCCCTGTCCCTCATCCTCTCAGCCCTCTCTGTTCTCAGCTAGCTTACCCCTCCCTCATCTTTTCAGACTGTCATTGAAATGCTTTGATGTTTCAGTTATATAATGTATTCTTCTACTTTACCATGTATGCCGGTTGCAAATAGCAAATAATCAAAAAAACTTCAGACAGCCCAGAACACTGCTGCCAGACTCATATTCGGCAAAACAAAATATGAAAGTGCTAAACCCTTACGAGAAAAGCTACACTGGCTCCCACTTAAAGAACGCATCACGTTCAAAATTTGCTCCCTAGTTCACAAAATCATTCACGGAAAAGCACCAGCCTACATGTCAGACCTGATACACTTACCACCCAGGAATGCTAAAAGATCATCCCGCACATTCCTTAATCTGCACTTCCCAAACTGCAAAGGCCTAAAATACAAATTAATGCATGCGTCGAATTTCACCTACTTGAGTACATAGCTTTGGAACGCACTGCCGCACAACCTAAAAACGACTTACGAACTAACCAACTTCCGAAAACTATTGAAGACCCATCTCTTTAAAAAAGCATACCACAAAGATCAACAAATGTAAACATACACTACTCCTCCACAGATATTCAGAACTGCCTTATAATATCTGCTTATTATACTACTATCCTGTTATACCATTATCATGTTACCATGATTCTTCTGTAAACTAAATGTCTATCTTTCTATTATATCTTCACCATTTATGATGTATTGTAAGCCACATTGAGCCTGCAAAAAGGTGGGAAAATGTGGGATACAAATGCAATAAAAATAAATAAATAAATGTATACACATGATACATATATATATCATGTTCTGTTCCAAGCATGTTACATTCCATTTATGTTACCATGTATGTATGCACCTTAACGCATTACCATTTGTAATTCTGTTACCCGGAAATGGCAACCACCATTACGGCAAATGTAAGCCACATTGAGCCTGCAAATTGGTGGGAAAATGTGGGATACAAATGCTACAAATAAAATAAATAAAAAATAAAATATATATGCTGTTACTTATCAAAATTTGCTTATTTCTGATCTGACGAAGAAGGGTTACCTTCGAAAGATAATCAAAAAATGTATTAAGTTAGTCCAATAAAAATGGTATCATCTTATTTGCTTTTCTATGTTTTCTTTTATTCAATTTCTATTGATTACCGCAAGAACAAAAACAAAGCCTACGTAGTATAATCCTCAAAGTACTTATTATAATACTATAAGTGCTTTGCAGATTATACTACAGAGGTTTTGTTTTTGTTCTTGTGATTTGCATACTCTCTCGGCCTCTTATTTGTTGAATTATTGGCATCAAGGAATTATCCATACAGCAAGCCTAAAAGAAATATTTTCAGGGTTTTGATGAACAAACACTCCTCTATAGAAAATCTTCGGCATACCAATGTTCTCCAGGGCTTGATTTTAGCTCCAAATCTATTCAACATATTCCTTGCTCCATTTGTAAAGCTAATTCGGGGTCTGTGATTTTGCACCTACATCTTTTCAGATGACATTCAAATGTACTCAATGCCCACAAATCCTGGGATCTACAATTTCAGTCTAATTGCAGCCATTATTTAAGCAGAACAGATAAAATCACACAAACTAATCTCAATCCACTTCAAATCAGGATCAACCTATGAAAGAATTGACTCCTCCTTTTCAGCTGAGAATGGCAGGCACCCAAATCACTTTGAAGTACTCTGTTAGCTCATTAGCCCCATAATTCTAAAAAGTTATGCATCCAAATTTCCAACTAGTGCACAAATTTCCATGTAACTTCTAGAATAAGGTCAGTGACATGCATAACAATGAATTAATTAACCACCAATTGGCCTTAACAAACACTTATTGGCTATAATTGTTATTAATTTGCCTGTCAGTATTCTATAAGTTGCAAATTCAAATTCCACAGCATGCAACTCCAAGGAGGGGCGGAGGTCTTCAGCTCAGGGCAACCTCTTTAACTGAAGTTTCTAGATTTTCCCTACTGTCCTCAATAAACATTGAGATCTTCACAGTCTAATCTTCTGGCTTTTCCTCCTCCCTCAGAACTTAGCTACACGTAAAGCAGCCTTTAGGGGTCCTTTTACAGAGGCGCGCTGAAAATGGCATGTGGTAGTGTAGGCATGGGTTTTGGGCATGCGCCGATGCATTTTTTTGCGCACCTGTAAAAAAGGCCTTTTTTGCCTAAAATGGATGTGCGGTAAAATGAAAATTGCCGCACGTCCATTTTGGGTCTGAGAACCTTTCTGCCAGCCATTGACCTAGCAGTAAAGACTCATGTGGTAACCGGGTGGTAATGACCTACGCATGCCAAATGCCACTTGGTGCATGTCCATTACATTCGCCCAAAAATAAAAAAAATATTTTTCAGATGCGCATATCGGATGCGCACCAAAAACAAAATTACCACAAGAGCCACACAGTAGTCGGGTGGTAACTCCATTTTGGCGCACGTTGGGTGTGCATAGATGCTTTCACGGCTTAGTAAAAGGGCCCCTTAGTTTCTTAGCCCCATTGTTGTGGAGCTCCCCACCTACTACATAGAAAGTTCAACTTGTAAGTGTAAGGAAGGGGTATCATTTTGGTTATTCTGCAGTGTGTTCAACAGCTATCAGTTTCTTAGCAAATCAATCTAATAAATAGAAATAAAATAAAACATAGCAAAGAAAATAAGATGGTACCTTTTTTATTGGACTAACTTAATACAATTTTGATTAGCTTTCGAAGGTAACCCTTCTTCGTCAGATCAGAAATAAGCGAATGTTGATAAATAACAGTATATATAAGTGAAACATCAAAGCATTCCAATGACAGTCTCACAGGAAGAGGGTGGGGTTGCTTAAGGTGAGAAACATGGGAACTGGGTGGATACGAGACAGGGAGAGATGCATAGTGATAAGCAGTAGAATTTTATGGTTTAATTGGCTAGAAAACCCAGATCTTTGTTGTCCTGTCTGGTGGATGTCAAAATATTTAATCATTCTGACTTCAAAGGTCTTACATTCCTGGATTGTCTTAAAGTTTCCTATTAGTATTCTCATTATAAAATCATTGATGCAGTGTTCTGGTTTTGTAAAGTGTTGTCCCACAGAGGTAACATCCTACTTGGCACAGGCATTTTTCATATGATGTCTATGTAAATTAAAGGTATCATCTTATTTTCTTTTCTATGTTTTACTTTATTTCTATTTATTACCTTTAAAAGTGGACTAACACTGCTACCACATCACTCTTAGAGTGTAACACAGCAGTCCTTTATGAGGCCCTCCCTCCCTATTAGGTCTCTGTTAGTCATGTAGGGCCAGATTCAGTAAATCACATCTAAAATGTAGGCATGTTGGAATAATGCGCATAGGGCTGATTCTATATATGGAGCCTAAAATTAATGCACACTAGGCAATTACGCATAAGCATATTCTAGATACCACACATAATTATAAGCACAGTATTTAGAATACACTTAGGTGTATTTTATGTGACTGAATCTACACACATGCATTTACCCCAACGAAAAGCTGGTGTATATCCCTGCGTGTAGATTTACGTGCACTGGCCCATATTTTATAACAACGTGCACAGATTTTGGAACACCCACAAAACACCCATTTCCACACCCCTAAGCACACCCCTTTTTCCCTGTGTTCTTTAGAATTTAGGCACGGTACATTGCAGAATACGCTTAGCAATGTATGCGCGTAAATTCTATTTTTTGCCAAATACTGCTCGTTATTGCTCGTTAAGAGCTGTTAACGCTTAACACCTTGTTAAAACAATTCATCTACGTGCATAGTTATAAAATACACCTAGATTTACGAGTGGAATCGCACTTAACTCTAGGGGGTAGATGCATAAGGTCCTCAGAAGAGCCCTTCCCTTACCGATTCCATAGCGAATCGGTAGGGAATGGCCATGCATCAAGGAAATGGAGTGCAAATGAGCTGCTCGTTGTAGCTCACTTGCATTCTCTATTCCCTCAGAAGCCAGTCGGCCGGTCGGCTGGTCGAGCATGAGCAGAGCAGCCAAGTGTTATGCTGGCTGCTCTGCGCATGCCAAATATGTCCAAAAAGGACGTCCCTGATGACGTCCGCATTTTCTGCTTTGCCTGTGGCTGTCCCTGCACCTCCCTGTGCCGCCCGAGAAAGGAAGACGCCGCACCGCTCACCACCTCCATGGCCTGCTGCAGGAAGGCTCCGATGTGGCTCGGGTTCCTCCGGTCCATGATCCTAGCAGGAGAGTGCAGTTGAGGACGTCCGTCGTCCACGTCTTCGACACCCGTCCATCTTCTACCCCTAGGTCTCTCTCAGCTAATCACAGCGTGTTTAGCTCAGCTAAACGTGCTGTGATTGGCTGAGAGACCTCCAGGTCTCTCTCAGCTAAATGGGATCACGCAGTGAAGGATGTCCAAAAAGGACGTCTTTTTGGAGTGGGTTTTTATTACAATAAGTGAAGGACGTCAAAAAAGAACGTCTTTTTAGAGGGTTTTTTTTTAGTGAAAGACGTCCAAAAAGGACGTCCCTGATGACATTTTATTTTCTTCCAATTCTTTCCTTTGCAGCAACGAGAGGTGTAGACCTCCCTTTAGGTTTTCCATGGTAAGGGGGTCAAAAAACGGTAGTGCATCTCATTATAATAGCCTTGCAACGGTAGTGCAGCTTATTATAATAGCCTTTGGATCATTTGCATTCCATTTTCGTTAAGTGCTACCGTGATAGGACAATGCCCTTTTGTGCATATCCTGGTTTACTACTTGCACGTTAAACTGGCTAGAACCAGTTTAAAACCCACGTTAATGGCTCATTAAGTTTAGTGCATCTAGCCCTAGATGGGCTATACAGAATCCAGAGGATAGCATTATTCTATAAAATATGTCTACATTAAGACACGCTTTATAGATTAGCTCATAGGCCGGAAGAATGCACTTACATTTAGACATGGTGATTTACACCAAACGTGCACCATGCAGTGTGTGTAACTTCTAGTATTCTATAGGGAACACACGTAAGAAGATGACACGCCCGTATCTAGCCCATACCCCACTTACATGCACACCCCCTTGCAATTATGTGTTGTAGCACTTGTGCATTCCCTTATAGAATATTATGTAGTGCATTTGCAAATAGAAGACTCAGTTCTGTAAATGGTGTCCAAATTTGGGCACCAGAAAAAATGTGCGTTAAGCACTATTTTATAAACAGTGCTCCAAATTGGGCGCCATTTGTTGAGTAGCACTTAATGTAGGGATCTGCACCCAATCTTGGACACAAGGATTTACACCAACTAAACCCTGGTGTAATCCTCTCAAATTTCATAACACTGCACACAAAACCTAGAACGATCCCTGACCCACCTATGCCCCTCCCATGGCCACACCCCTTTTCAGATCCATGCGGAAAAATTGATGCACACATCTTTATAGAAAGGGACTATAAAGATGCGCATGTAAATTCCAGTTTTTGCCAATTAGTGCCATTAATCGATTGTTAGCACCCAATTATCAGTGCTAATTAAGCAATTGAATTGCACACAGAATTTGGAAATAAATCCAAATTTGCTTGTGCAATTTTGAGCACTACGTATAGAATTAGGTAGATAATACATATTAAGGTGGAGGAGTATCCTAACGGTTAGTGCAGAGGGCTACAATCCTAGGGAACCAGGTTTGACTCCTATTGCAGCTCCTTGTGACCCTGGGCAATTCACTTAACCCTCCATTGCCCCAGGTACAAAAAAAAAGTAGACTGTGAGCTCTCTATGGATAAACTACCTGCATGTACCCCCAAATTCTATATATGGTGCTCAAAATTGTGCACCCAATTGGTATACACAATTTGACTGAACGAGCCAATTAGAACCAATAATTAGGTGCTAAGTATTAAGATAGAATTTATGCCCACATCTTTGTAGTTGGTATTCTATAAATATGTGCACGTCAATTTTCCCGTGTGGATCTGAAAAGGGGTGTGGCCACAGGAGAGGCATGGGCGCTCCCAGAATTTGCGTGCAATGTTACAGAATATGGTAGATCCATGCCTAATTTAGGCACTGTGATTTAAAATCAGTTTCAGTTGGTGTAAATCCTTGCGCCTATATTTGGTCTGGATCCTGGTGTTAATCACTACTCTATAAACAGCACCCAACTTGGAGCGCCGTTTACAGAATAGCGTTTAGCGCTCATTATTTTTCAGCACCCAAATCTGGGTGCCATTTACAGATTCTAGTCCATAGTGGACAGCGTTTCCTAAATCCT
The DNA here is from genome assembly GCF_901765095.1 of Microcaecilia unicolor. Classification (NCBI taxonomy): domain Eukaryota; kingdom Metazoa; phylum Chordata; class Amphibia; order Gymnophiona; family Siphonopidae; genus Microcaecilia; species Microcaecilia unicolor. The sequence goes on from NC_044033.1 coordinate 139,451,389, forward strand.
TATAACACTAAAGAAATGTTACTGCACATGTCCAGTTATAGAATTGCCCTGTATATGCTCTGACATTTCCGCAGGCGGGTTTCATTTAAAAAAAAACATGCATATAATGTCAATTCCTAAAAAGCACATACATGGATATACAAAAAGCTATTCCTACTTCACGGCAAGTATCTTTTTTTTTGCACCTTTCTGCTAAGTTATTTTTTTAAGACACATGGGTGCATATAGTGCTTCTATAAAAAGAGATACAACAGTAATAAGACTAAACCCGATGAACAAGAACAGATAGCTGAAGTAAAACATATACTTAGAAAAAAGAGAATAATAAAATTGGCAATGTTGAGTTACAGAAAATGACAGTACATAAATACCATATGGCCTACCCAGTCTGTCCATCATACCAGCTATTGAGCTGTACAATCCTATACTTCCTTCAGAGCCTACAGTGGGTTAATAGACACACAAGAGACCCAGTGACAGGACAGGAATACTAAAGCATGCTAGCATTCACCAAGAGGTCCCAACTCAAGAACAAGGCCAGATCACAGCAGGGAAATTGGTTCAGGACTGAGGAAGACTTTATAGCAAAGTATCAAGATTGGCAATGAAGTACAAACACTGCAAAGAATGAAGTAGCATAAGACAACACTAGAGTGGTGAAGATCAAGTTCTGGTAAGGAAGCCAAGAAAAAACTGGATGTTATAGGTATATCCAGAAAGAAACAACATGGCCCCCAAGACAATATGGTAACAACAAAGCTGGGTGGAACATACGTACACCTATTTGCATTTTGCTCACACCTTTTTCAGTAGCAGCTCAAGGTGAGTTGCATTCAGGTACACTGGGTATTTCCCTGTCCCTGGAAGGTTCATAGTCTAATTTTGTACCTGAAGTAATGGAGGGTTAAGTGACTTGCCCATGATTACAGGGAGCAACAGTGGGATTTGAATTGGCCACCTCTGGATGTCAAGACCAGTGTTCTAACCACTAGGCCATTCCTCCAGACCAGAGCTTCTCCCAAGCATGGTTTTCTGACAGACAGCGCAACCCACTGTCTGGCAGTGAAATCTCACATATGCCATATGGCTCAATCTGTATTTTAACAATCATCTGCTTCAGAGTAATCTTGATTATTATTGATTTTGACACATGAATGGATCTCCACTGTGAGGTTTTGGTATAGTAAGGACTGAAGAAAGTTTGTGCAAAGAAAGTAACCTGCATGTTTCACATCTATGAAGGTCCTTGCACCATGGAGTGATACAAAAGGCATTATAACATTCTCATTTTTGTTTTCCATTCCTTTCCTAATAATTCATAACATTCTATTTTCTTCACATTAAAGTTGAACCTGGGGGTCTCTTTCGGGCCCTGCCTCTGGTTGCCTGCAAACAACCCCAGGTAGGTTCGCAATAAAGTCTAATCTGGAGGAGACTTCCGGATACACCTTTAATATAAATTTTAAAAGGCACCAACATTCCTGGGCATGATAAGTCAGGGCACAGCATGGCCTGGATGAGGCAGCAGAGGATCCAGAGAAGTAGGAAGAGACAGGAAAGTGCAAAAACCAGAAATTGGACAGTTGCTGCCTTTTACATTGCAGAAGAATCATGGAACCTCTGCAGTCCAGATAATCACAAGGAAAGGGAAGGTAGGGTTGCCAATTGGCTGGTTTTGCGATGGTCAGGCCAGGTGTCAGCAGAGCAAGTTTTTTGTTGCCTCAGACTCCCAACACCCTGACCCCGCAGTCCAGCAGCACTCCCTCCTTCCTGCAGGTCTGTCAGCTTTCCTTCTTCCTCTCTCCTTGGTTCCTGCAGATCTGGCATATCTCTCTCCCTCCCCAAAACCAATGAGTCAAGGCAGCGCTGAAAACACACTGCTTCCAGCTGCCCCATTCCTTCTCTCTGCTTGGTGCTGCCTTATCCAATACAACTGCCTATGACCGGGACCAAGCAAAGAGAAGGTCTGGGGCAGCCAGAAGCAGTATGTCTTCAGCACTGCCCGTGACTCACTCATTTTGAGGACCTCAGGGGGAGAGATACTGGACCTATGATGAGTAGAGGGAGGAAAAGATGCTAGAACCATTGTGTGGCAGGAGGGTACCAAAAGAATGGAAGGTGGCCAATGTAATGCCAATTTTTTAAAAGGGTTATAGAGATGATCCGGGAAATTATAGACCAGTGAGCCTGATGTCTGTGCCAGGCAAAATGGTAAAGATTATTATAAAGAACAAAATTATAGAGCATACACATAAGCATGGATTCATGAGACAAAACCAACATGGATTTAGTCAAGGGAAATCTTGACTCACCAATCTACTACATTTCTTTGAAGGGGTGAATAAACATGTGGATAACGGTGAGCCAGTTGATATTGTGTATCTGGATTTTCAAAAGGCATTTGACAAAGTACCTCATGAAAGACTCCTGAGAAAATTAGGAAGTCACGTCCTATTGTGGATTAAAAACTGTTTAAAAGATAGAAAACAGAGGAGGATTAAATAGTCTAAATTCTCAATGGAGAAAAGTAGATAGTGGGGTTCCCCAGGGGGTCTGGGCTGGGACTGCTGCTTTTTAACATATTTATAAATGATTTAGAGATGGGAATAACTAGTGAGGTAATTAAATTTGCTGAAGACACAGTTATTCAAAGTTGTTAAATCGCAAGGACCGTGAAAAATTCCAGTAGGATCTTACAAGACTGGGATACTGGGCATCCAAATGGTAGATGATGTTTAATGTCAGTAAGTGCAAAGTGATGCATGTGGGAAAGAAGAACCCAAATTATAGCTACGTGATGCAAAGTTTCACATTAGGAATCATCGCCAAGGAAAGGATCTTGATACGATTGATGATATATTGAAATCTTCTGCTCAGTGTATAGTTGCGGTTCAGAAAGAAAATAGAATGCTAGGAATTATTAGGAAAGGAATGTTCACAAGAGGAGGTTCCTACATCTAAGGACTAGTTTTATGTTTATGTTTAAATAGGAGGTGTTAAGGGCTCTTCTAGGAAATGGCCGTGCGGTAAATGTTTCAGTTACCACATGGCCATTTCCATTCATGCCCAGAAATTTCTTTTTCCAGGTGGCGGCGGTAAAAGGGGCCTTTGTGCATGGCAAACCCTTGGCCAGTTAAGTTTACGATGGCCAAAAAGCCCCCAGATATTCAATGCCAGTCACTGGAAATGGCCCAGCATTAAATATCCAGGGTCAGCATCGATCATGACACTTATGCAGGCTGCCTCCCATGGCCTGAATAGTGGGCCTGATGAGTTGGGTTGAAAGGGAAGGAAAAAAAACCTCCATTTTGGAGCATCAATTTTTGGCAACTAGAATGAGACAGGTTATCAATTTGCATTGCTACATATTATGCCTTGCCTTGAAGACATTTAGTAAAGGTTCGGGTTCAGATAAAAGTACATTGGAGTAGACTTATATTTTGTGGAGAGCTATAAAAGTCATGGTGGAGAAATGGTCCAGCACGTATCCAATACATGCGCCCACACTACCGGAGGTCACTTTTTGACGTGACTTTGTAAAAGGGTCCCTGAATTTCTTAGATTTTCTCTCTCAGCGGATGTGGCAAGGGCAGGGAAATATATATATACTAGTAAAAAAGGCCCGTTTCTGACACAAATGAAACGGGCGCTAGCAAGGAGTGTATATGTTTGAGAAAGTGTGTGTGAGAGTGACTCTGTGAGAGAGAGAGAGAGAGTGAATGTGCGAGTGTGTGTGTGTGACAGAGAGAGAGTGAGACTAGTTGCGAGAGACTGGTTGCGAGTGTGTCTGTGAGAGAGAGAGTGTGTGTATGAGAATGAGAGTGTGTGCCAGGGGCTCCCCTCCCTCCCTCCCTCTCTCCCTCCCAGTTCCAGGGTCGTCCCCTCCCTCCCTCCCTCTCTTCGAGTGCCAGGGTCATCCCCTCCCTCCCTCCAAGTTTCAGGGTTGTCCCCTCCCTCCCTCCGAGTTTTAGGGTCGTTCTCTCCCTCCCTCTGAGTTTCAGGGTCGTTCCCTCCCTCCCTCTGAGTTTCAGGGTCCCTCCCTCCGAGTTTCAGGGTCCCTCCCTCCATCTGAGTTTTAGGGTCCCTCCCTCCGCACCCCCCCCCCCACACACACGTACACACTGCCGGGGGAGGGGGTCTGACCATGTGGCCGTCAGACTAGTGGGCCCAGAGGATTCGCCCCAACGTTCTCTGTCCCTCCCTCCGTCCAAGTTCCAGGGTCGTCGTCCTCCCTCCCTCCCAGTTCCAGGGTCCCCCCTCCCTCCCAGTTCCAGGATCGTCGTCCCTCCCTTCCTCCCTCCCTCCCTCCCTCTCTTCCAGTTCCAGGCCCCCTCCCTCCGATTTTTAAAAGTCATCTTCACTTACCACGTCGGGATTATGGTGGCCAGTAGCAACAGTAAAATGCGTGCAGGCTCGCCCCTTCTGTCTCTCTCGGCTCTGGTCCCACCCTCATTTCCTGTTTCTGCAAGGGCAGGACCAGAGCTGAGAGAGACAGAAGGGCCGAGCCTGCACACGTTTTACCGCTGCTGCCGGCCGCCGTAACCCCGACGTGGTAAGTGCAGATGACTTTTAAAAATCAGGGGAGGGAGCCTGGAACTGGAAGGCAGGGAGGGAGGAAGGGAGGGACGACGATCCTGGAACTGGGAGGGAGGGAGGGAGGGAGGGAGGGAGGATGATGACCCTGGAACTCGGAGGGAGGGAGGGAGGGACGGGGAACTTTGGGGCAAGGCCTCTGGGCCCACCGGTCTGACGGCCACCTGGTCAGACCCCCTCCCCCGGCGGTGTGGGGGCAGATTGTGCATAAGTTGGCGCTGTTCAGGCCCCCTCTCTGTCAGTGTGTCTGTGTGCGGCGGGCGGGACACAGACATGGCTGTTCATGTTCAGGGACTGCTCAACTGGGCGGGTTTCTGATGTTGACATCATAATAGCTATGGTGACGTCAGCCTGTGCCATGGAGCCTAGCAGATCAACTCTGAAGAAGTCACGAACACAGGCAGCAAGACCAATAGAACGTTGGAGGTGAGAATTATTATATAGGATATAGCACCATGAAAATTGTCACCGATAAAAAAGCACTTAGTGCTATTCTATAAACCTCAACTGAAGTTTGGTGCAGTTTATAGAACATGCTTAGCAGCCATCTGCATGACTAAAATTTAGGTGCAGCCATTTATACCAACTAACACCTGATGTAAATGCCCAGGCCTAATTTAGGTGTGGATCAGGCATACTCTGTAACAGAGTGAGTAAATTTCAGGAATACCAATGCCCCACCCATGTCCCTCCCATGGTCACGCCACCTTTTGACATCCACACCTTAGGATTTATGTGCGGCACTTCACAGAATACGGTTAGACAGTTGTGAGCATAAATTCTAATTAGTGAAAATTAGTGCCGATAATTGCTTGATAGTGGCAAATTATTGGTGCTGATTAGCTTGTTAAACAATTAAGTTGTGCATGCAAATAGGATATGTGTGCTCATTTGCACACACAACTTTAGTCGCAATTTATAGAATCTGGGGGTTAATGCTTTATGCTAACTGGCTAATGAACAGTTAATGTAGGAGCACTTAGGGCCTTTTTCTATAAAGGTTATGCTCCTAAATCTAGGAGCATAATTTATGCTCCTAAAGTTATCCTCTAAATTAGATTATGCTTGTAATTTAAGAGCATAAATTTAGGAGCATAAATTATGCTCATAAATTAAGAGCATAAATTTTAGGAGAGTAAATTTAGGAGCATAATCTATATAGAATAAGGCCCTTAGCATCTCCTAAACAGAAGCAGTTAGTGTTCCTGTATTAACTGTGAGCAGGTACCACACGCTAATGGGATCATTAACACACAACCTGAATTTAAAAAAAAATAGTATAAATGCTTCCACTAATTACTACATTTGATTTGTAGCTAGTGAGCAATATAATCCCATGTTACGGCACGTTAACTGCAAATCTTAATAGACTTTAGTAAGGGGCTCCTAAGGGTTATCTGTACTAAAAGGCTTTCCTAATTTTCCAGTGCTTAGTACATCCGGCCCAAAATAAAGAGAAGCCCAACTTTTAAACATTTTCATTTGTAAACCATTCTGAAAATTGTGAATTTCTTATGAAATTGTGATGAGAGAAACAAGCCCTTCCTACTGGCCACCCTGCATCTTCACAGTCACAATAAAAATAATTACAGGAAACATCAGACAATGAGGATACAACTGGGTAAACCAAATGTTTGCTTACCTTCATCATCAATTTCTGCAAAAAAACATAAAAAAGAGAAAAAGTAAAATAAACCTTATATTTCCTTCTCAAGTTAACAAAAATGTTATTTTTTTCAAATACTACTAATGTCTGTGTGACTCTGTAAAAAGAGAGAAAAATAGGAACCTCAAATCACCCAAACCGATAATTCATATATTACTGATTGCATGTTTTACAGCTAATCATAAATAGGGGCAGATATTCAACCAGTGGTGGTCAGTGGGTTATTTTGGCTGCTGACGGATTAATGCACAAATATTCAATGCCAGGCCATGTTCAGGCACCAGTATTACATGTCCACGCATGTGGTCAAGTGCATTAGTCTGCACCTACTGCATACCCCTGGATTCTATGTAGTGCGCCTAGAGTTACGCACGATTCTGTGTATAAATCTAGGTGTATTTTATAACTACATGCGTTCAGTTGTTTTAACAAGGTGTTAAATGTTGCTAACAGCTCTTAACAGGCAATAATGATCACTAATTGGCAAAAATTAGAATTTACACACATACATTGTTAAGCGTATTCTGTAATGTATCTATCGTTTTATACATTTACCTGAGTTGCCACTTTTAGACATATTCATCTACAGAGTTGTGATTTTTAGAGACATTAAGAGGCCCTTTTACAAAGCGGTGGTACCTGTACCACTGCGTTGCAGTGTGCCAAATCTGGCCTACAGCTGGGCTCGCTGAAGAGCCCGGCGGTAGTTCCAGCTTCTGGCACGCAACAACTAGGGCACTAGTAAATAATTTTGTATTTCTAGTGCTGGAGGTGTGCCCAGCGGTAAACGGGCAGCATCTAATTATTAAATTAATTTACGTACGCAACTGATAGTGCATAAGAACATAAGTGTTGCCATACTGGAACAGACTGAAGGTCCATCAAGCCCAGTACCCTGTTTCCAACAGGTCACAAGTACCTGGCAAGATCCCAGAACAGTAAAACAGATTTTATGCTGCTTATACTAGAAATAAGCAGTGGTTTTTCCCAAGTCCATCTTAATAATGGCTTATGGGGTTTTCTTTTAAGAAAAAATCCAAACCTTTTTAAAACCCTGCTAAGCTAATTGCTATTGCCACATTCTTTGGCAATGAATTGAGTTTAAGTATACATTGAGCAAAGAAATATTTTCTATATTTTGTTTTAAATTTACTGCTTAGTAGGTTCAATGTGTGCCCACTAGTCCAAGTATTTTTGGAAAGAGTAAACAAGTGATTTACCTCTACCCATTCCACTCCACTCAGCATTCTTTAACTTGCGTGAGCAACTTTGTGCACTAAGCATAAAATTGGGCATGCAAATTTCCAGAATTAGGACAATAATGTATGAACAATAGAAAATGGAGCAACCTAGATTCAGATGACAAATATGCATGTAAAGGTTTCTATTCTACTAATTTATGTACATATGTGTGTACATGAAAATATTCTGGCTATGCACTGTTCAGTAAGTACATGCCAAAATCTGGTGGCAACTTTGCAGGTGGGTGTCAACATGGGCAGAGTTTGGGTGGAGTATGGGTGAGGCACACAATTACATGAATAAATCATAGTAGTCTAGGCAAAAGCATTTTTGCCAGATCTATGACTGATGTACGTAGTCATGCTTAAAATATATGCATGTATTTGCCCTGCTTCAAAAGTATCTTATAAAGAAAAGTAGGCATCTCCTTTCCTTTATACAATGGACTTCAAATAGGCACCTGCTTGGCATTCAAAACAGAAGCCCCTTTATAGAATTATCCTCAATTCCCCTAATTCTATAACCTTTTAGCACAATACGATTATACAGTAATAGCACTTCTGAAAGTGAATGGAATCTTCATCCATTTAAGTGTCTGTTGGGCACTAAGGGCCAGATTCAGTAAATGATGTTGAAAAATAAGCACCAGGAAAAGTCAAAGCTCAGTGCTATTCTATAAAGGGCACTCTGGAATGAAGGCCCTTTATAAAATAGCAGCTAATGGAGATTCCCATGCCCAACTTTGGGTGTGAGGACTTACACCAACTGAAACATAGTGTGAATCCTGGCTAGAGAATGACACGGGGATGGGGACACGTGGTTAAGCATGAGGATGGGGACAGAGCCCACAGGGGTGGGGATAACCTTGTCCCAATACCATTCTCTAAAAGCTTGAGACTAGACTTAAACAGGCTGTTCCAACTAGATGGAACAGCATTCGTAAAATGCTAGTACCAATATGTAGAAACTAAACTTGTCTTAGACAACTGACAACTGAATTCCATGATAAAAAAACTGCGGAGGCTGCTTTTGGATTTAAATGAAGCACTGTTAAATGACATCATTTGTGTCTTGTTTGCCTTTGATGTGGCAACAAGAGTCTTGTCTGCTGATCAGAGTCCTACCCAGCAGTGTACTGACCTCAGATGCCACCTGGGGCAGAGCACCACCTCCCCGGGCAGAGCATCCCTGTCTTATGAGCAAGAGGATGCACAGAACCTGTGCTGCTGTCGACTCTACTGGTCCCCTGCCCCAGAACAGGAAGTTGACGTCAGAGGGATCAGGGGACCGGCAGAGCTGAAAGTCACACGCCTGCTCCATGCACCCCCTTGCTGTGTGCACCTGGGGAGGACTGCCCCCACCACCCCACGCTTGGCACGCTAGAGCTCTTACCATCTGCAATGCCCTTCCATCATGTGCCCAGTTGCTCAAGCATCTTACTGTTACTGCAACAGATTCATCCATTGTTGCTGGCATCAAGGAGCATTTCCAACACTTAATTGATGCTTATTTTCCTGTTCATTCACTACACAGTGTTGGTTCTCTTCTACACCCATGTCTGAAAGAATCCAATTGTTTTCCCAGATGATGTAAATGCACAAGCAACTGAATCTTTGAGAAGGTTGTACCAAAACCAGATCAAAATGGAAGGCTATTACATGCATAATTCAAAACCACGCTCCCGATCCTCCCCGAAATGCCTATGATCCTCTCATTTCCACGCCTCCTTTTTCAGGTCATGCATAAATTTTAGGAGCAGATCTCACCCCTAACTTTATGCATGAAAGGCCCCTTTTACAAAACAGTGGTAAGCCCAACACGGGCTTACTGCTTGCTAAAAAGGAAGTACCGCCGGGCTACCACGGCAGCCTGGCGGTAGTTCCCACCCCGATGCGCCATCATATCCAGTGCTACAAAAATATATTAATTTTTGTAGCTGTATACCTGGCAGTAATTGGGCAGTGTGGTGCGGCAATGGGTGGTGGTATGGGCTCTCCCCCAAATGACCACACGGCAAGTGCTTCACTAGCCACATGGCCACTTCCTCAAAAAAAGAAATACCTACCTTTTACCTGCTGAGGTAAAAGGGGGCCTCGATGCACGTCAAAAAAACGCTTGCGCGTCAAAAACATGTGCCGATGCCAGCACAGGTCCCCTTTTGTCGCAGCTTGGTAAAAGGGGCCCGTAATTCCTAATTAAATCTAATTAGTGTCAATAATTGCATGCAAAAAGTCAATTATTAGCACTAATTGGCTCGTTATTCTATTAAATTGCATGTGCAAATCGAGGGCACACCTACATTTGCGTGCACAATTTTTGGCAACTTTTATAGAATCAGGGGGTTACTGCAGTATCTCACCTCCACCCAATTTTTTTCACCCTACCATTAAAATATAATTTGTGCTGGTAGCATCACAGTGTGCCCCTCTTTTGTTCATATCCTTCAAATATACCTTATGCTCAACTATATGCTGATGAGCTACTGTTGGCTCTCCCCAGTGACTGCTCCATCTCTTTTTTAAACAGCATCAATAGCCGAGTTCCACCCTGGTTAAAGTGGACCCAACTTTTCAGAATAGGCTCTCCCTTTCCCAAAATGATGCCAACACTGGCTAAAGACCATGGATCCAGATAACAGCAATCATTCTCGGGGGTCACGTGATGCCTGCTACCTGAGCAGCAGCAAGGTAGAGAGGCTCCTCAAGCAACCTGCCAAAATCAGCTAAAAATAATGGATTCACTTCAGTAGGCCAACCCTAGACTGAATCAGTACTTACCCTAAGCTGCTGGGCTTGAGATCCACACTTTTTTGGAGCCAGGGGCAAGGCATGCCCACGAGGACACAGCGGAAAGCGAAGATTCCGCAGAGGCCGGCTATGTACAAGATGGCGGAGGTACAGCCGATGCAGAGCCCGCTCTCCATACAATCACCTGAGTGGGTATAAGAAATCTCAAGATCGGTTTCTGCAGCGCTGGAGGATAGATTTACTAAGTTGCAAGCCGCAGTTGAGGGAATTAATGAAAAACTAGACTCCCACACGTGGCGCATAATGGAGGTGGAACAATGAGTGTCAGCGGGGGAGGACGAGACGAAAGCTATGATGGCCCAAATAGCTATGCTACAGAAAGAAGCGGGAGACCTCAGGGACGAGTAGAAGAGCAAGAGAATCGAAAAAGAAGGAACAATCTGAGAGTTGTTGGGCTCCCGGAAGCAGTGATGGACAAAAAATTATATCAATTCTTTGACACCTGGCTCCCGGAGCGCTTGGGCCTTCTGGGCGGAGAGTATAATCTTTGCTGTGATCGAGAACACTGTATAGGGGCACGGAATGATACTGCGACCAAGCCTAGAGCAACAATTGCTCATTTTACTAACTGGCAAGCGAAAGAACAGCTACTAAAAGCATATCAAGCCCAAGCATCGGTGGAATATGAAGGTCACAGGCTGTTTCTGTTTAACGATTATTCCACAAGGGTGGCCATGTTGCGCAAGGCCATGGCGCCAACATGCACGGCGCTGCACAAAAAAGGAATCCGGTTCGCACTGCTTTATCCCACCAAGCTGCGTGTCTGGCAGGGAGGTCAGACAGTTCTTTTTCAGGAGGCCACAGAAGTGAAGAAATTTATGGATAATATTAACAAAGAGAACGGAGATGGGATGTGGGATGTCCATTGATTATACCAGTAGCTGCGCTTGTGGAAGTCCTTTGGTGGCTGGATACAAAAGTTAAGGCTATGAAGGAGATCGGGTCTACGTGGATGATCTTGGAGTTTTATACTTGAAGTTGTACTTTGTAGTTGGAACTGTTGAACTGAAAGGTTAAATATGCTCGTTCATTAGGTGGTGAAACAACAGCAAGTCTGACTTTGTCCCAGGTTGTGGGGAGGGTCTGTTTTTCTTTTTTTGCGAAGGGATGTTTATAATCATAGTTATAGCGGGGCTTGAGGGAGCAGCATCCCTGCGAGGTTCGGGTAAGTGAAGGATGAAAGTTGGTTACCTGGAAGGGATAAGGGGGGGGGGGGAGGTAGGGGGGAAGGGGAGGCATGGGAATTTCTAGGTTGAGAAGAGTATGCTTGTGGTATGTATGTGGATGGATGATGGAGTGCATGGAGGGGGAGGGAGGCGGGGAGGACGTATAGGGAAAGAGTTCACAATGGGCTTGATGAGAGTGAAGGGGAAGAAAATATGGGGAGGATTGGAGTACCTTATGTGTTATTTCCACTTTTATTTTTCTGCCTTCTCTTTTTTCTCTGAATGTACAATAATACAACCCAGAGGGTTTTGCTGGGAGACCCAAAGGTTTAGGTTGTTAGAGGATATGCTGACTGTTACAGAGCTATGTAGTGGTGATGGTTAAGCTTAAAATAATAACATTAAATGTCGACAGTATCCACTCTCCTGTAAAAAGGACCAAGATCCTGTCTTGGCTGAAAAAGGAGGGAGAGGATATAGAATACATTCAGGAAACACATTTATCAGCAGTAGAACATCAAAAATTAAAGAAAGGATGGGTGGAGGAAGTGGTGTGCTCTTCTTATAATAGCCGGCAGAGAGGAGTGGCTATACTGTTGCACAAACAACTCCCCTTTCACACTCACAAAACTGTTCAAGACAAGGAAGGTAGATTTGTGCTTCTCTTAGGGGAGCTATGGGGACACAATATTCTTCTCTGTAATGTCTACGGTCCCAATACTTACCCTCATAAATTGTTCTCTGAGTTAGTGGCTGCAATTGTACCTCACAACAATTATCAAATTATACTTGGGGGTGACTTTAATATATTGGCAGACCCGTCGATTGACTGTAAACCCCCTAAACCGAAAGACAAGGGATGGGGTGCTAAGGGAGTAAATTTCCTCTCCTCTAGATTGGAAGTGATAGATATTTGGAGAGTTCTATATCCACATGATGTGGAATTCATTTTTTTCTCCCATCCCCATAATGTGAACTCTAGGATAGATTATCTCCTGGTGGATAGATCCCTGTTCCCAAAGGCTGTCGAGTCACGTATAGCTGATAATGCGTTCTCTGATCACTCAGCGGTTACAGTAGCTATTTCAATTGTTGATGACCCGGGTGAAAGGGTGTGGAAATTCTCTCCCTCACTATATAATGATAAGGGATTTTGGGTATATCTGAGGGACAAGTGGTTAGAGTTCAAAGATCATAATAACATCCCTGGAGTGAACCCAGGTGTCTACTGGGAAGCTTCTAAGGCAGTTATGCAGGGCCATATCATATCTTACTCAGACGGACAGAAAAGGAACAGAGAGGCGGAGCTTTTACATCTGTCACAGGAGTACCAGCGACTGCGTAGGCAGCATGTACTTCACATGACTGGCAGTGCCAAACAGCAACTGATGCAGACGAGGAAACAACTAGATATCCTACTGCAGCAGAGGGCTGAGAGAGATATTTATCTTCAACGCTATAGGTTGTTTAAATAGGGAAGCAAGGCTGGTAAGCTCCTAGCCAACCTAGTGAGGCCCCCCACAAGAAGCAGGTCGTTACTTCTATTAAGGAGGACAAGGGGAAAGAGTATACCACTGAAGCTCAGATTGGAGAACAGTTCTTACAATTCTATAGCTCCCTCTACCGGGCTAGGGAATTTAATGCAGAAGCTGTCGGGTTTGAACTCCCCCATAACAGTACAGGAAGTCAGTTGGAGCATTAAAGCCTTGAAGCTGACCAAGGCCCCAGGCCCTGATGGTTTTGACCCGGAATATTATCGTATCCTATCGGAGCTAGCAGCAGAACCCCTAAAAGAGATGTTTAATGAGCTGAGGGGAAAAAGCATGGGCCTGTATCAGAACTTGGCACATATTATGCTTTTTCCAAAATCAGGGAAGGACCCAGCATAAGTGGGTTCTTATCAACCTATTTCACTTTTAAACCAAGATGTTAAATTGCTAGTGGCTATATTGGCTAGGTGTCTGAATGTGGTGATAACTTCCTTGGTGCATGAAGATCAGGTAGGCTTTGTGCCTGGACACTATGCATCCATGAATCTTATTAGGGCTTTGTTGGCCATTCAAGACTGTAAAGGGAAAGGAAGAATGGAAGCTATACTAGGTCTGGATATGGAGAAAGCGTTTGACAGCATTTCCTGGCAGTATCTTTTCTGGGTTTTGGAGTGATTTGGCATTACGTGAACCTTTCCTGGGTGGGTATCTGCTTTGTTCACTCTGCCAAGGGAGCAGTTACTGATAAACAATAAACTCACAGAGGGTTTCCCGTTGCAGAGAGGTACAAGGCAGGGGTGTCCTCTTTCACCACTTCTTTTTTTGTTGGCTATAGAGCCGCTGGCTTTAAAGATTAGGGGGAGTAGGAACTTACAGGGTATTATAGTGGGAAACAGAGAGATGCGCATAAACCTCTTTGCAGATGACATTTTACTTTCCCTGGCACATGCACCCCGAGGACTGCCAGAGGCGTTGTCCTTGGTATGGGCATTCGGAGACCTTTCTGGACTGAGGGTTAATTGCTCCAAATCAGAACTTCTTCCCCTGTCTGGACGCACGGGGGAGCCTTGGTTTTCCTCATTACCTATCCCACCTGTCAAAGGACCAATGAGGTATTTGGGTATTTACCTTACTACCAATTCAAGTATATTTTATAAATACAATGTGTTAGACCCTCTAGATAAGATTAGAAGGCTTTGTGCTGCATGGAAGGACCTACCACTCTCATTGCTGGGCAGGATGGCCTTGGTGAAGATGATACTTCTGCCTAAGCTGTTGTACCCCCTCCAGGTTGCACCCATCTGGGTGCTGAGGAGAGATGAGCATCTCTTTCGCTCTTTGATCCATTTTTTATATGGCAACAGAGAGGCACGAGAATAGGTCATCAGAAATTAATCTTAGATAAAAGTCAAGGGGGCTTGGGCCTCCCTGATCTTCGCTTGTATAACATTGCGGCTTTGATACATTTTGTATTCGAGGGGATTAGGGGGATATGCCGTTTCTCACCTCCATGATGGATGGAGAAATGGAGTTGCCCTCTGTCCTTCACAAATCTTTTACATATACCCCCTGGGACCCTCCCACGGGCTGCCTCCAAGTTGAGCTTCCTTCAGCCATTACGAAGGGCATGGTGCTGGTGGAGGGGGTGTCAGGGCCGGTTCCCTGATGCCTCGCCTTTTTGACTTCGGTGGGGAACAATGATTTCCCGGCAGGTATGGGGGGGTTCAGAGTTTCAGAGGTGGCGTGGTGAGGGATGTACACATATTGGACAGTTGCTATCAGCGGAGGGGGACTCGTTTCTCACTTTCGCCCGGGTCAAAGAGAAGTGGGGACTATCAAACCACCATATGCTCCAATACCTACAGGCTCGGCACTACTGGCTTTCCTTGAAGGCTAGATATAACATGGACTGGATGTATGGGGACCTGGATAACATTCTTTTTCGACTGCCAGCCTCTTTGAATAGATTGTCCACATGGTACAAGATTTAAAAAATGACACTGCCATTGGACAGGATGGGGAAGCTGACGCAGCAGTGGAACAGGGATCTAGGCACTGAGTACACATGCACACAAATTAGCACACTCTTTTCTACATTGTATGAAATGACTAAATCTGCAGAACTACAAGAGGCACAATATAAAATATTGCACAGAGCCCATATGACCAGGGCAAAAGAAGCTCATTTGGGACTCTGGGATAGCGATTGCTGTTTGAGATGTGAAAGTGGAAGGGGCGCCCTCATTCACACTTTCATGGAGTGTCCCACTCTATCTTTATGGAATGAGGTATTTTCTTTGCTTAACAGGGTTGTTCAGAGAGAACTCGAATGGGACTACAGTACCTTACTCCTGGGGGATCATGGGCTTTTACAAACTCAGCAATTGACTCAGCCCCAGAGGCGTTTCTTATATGTGTCCCTTCTGTTGGTCAAGAAAACTATATTGCAGTTCTGGATATCTTCAGATCCAGTGCCATGGGACGGGTTGACTGTGATACTCAGAGAGATAGGTAGACATGAAAGTAAACTCTATTCTAAATCCGATAAATTGGATAATAGATCATATGCTCTGTTGTGGACACGTTGTTTGGACATGCTGGATAAATGAAAGGGTGGGAGGGAGGGGATGGGAGGGACTGTATGAATGGGTGGATGCGAGGTGGATGTTAGAGGATGGATGTTGAGTTATAAGGATAAGCGGAAGTGAGTCAATGTTTTGAGGGAAGTATGGTTTACTAAAAAAGAGGAAAAAGTCAACGCGGAGATACATGTTTGTATTGACAGGTTGCAAAACACAGTTACAGTTTATTTTTGGTACCTATACTTAGTATGGTTTTTGTAGCCTGATTTGATGTATGTTTAACTCTCTGTATTGACAAAGGAAAATAAAAAATTTTAAAAAAGCAATCATTCTTGAGATAAATGGCTGTGTCTATTGAGCCATATGTTGTTTGTTTGCCTCAAGCATTTTGGACAGGAGACTAATAAAATATGTTGATCTTTGTTTTATTATTTGGTTAACTGGGTCTGATGTTTTTCTCATGTGTTCTTTGCTTATTACATAATATTCATTTTGTGTATTTATAAAGTACAATAAATATAAAAATGATAAAAGTAAAAAGATACTTACCCATTTTACTACCATAGCGTTTATTTGTCAAAATTAAGTTAAATGTTAAGTGTTAAATTATGGTAATTATTTTGCCATAACATCAGAGAAGGCCTTGCAGCACTTCACAGGATGCTGTGATGTGTGTTTATCTTTACAGCAGACTTGCGTCTGGTCAAATTTAAATTAATGCATGAGATACTGCCTTTTGAAACACTTGTAAAATATACCTGAATTGCATGGCTTAGTGTAGGCGAATGTTTCATATAAATGAGTTTGATATATTTGAAGGGTCATCCAGGATGCATGACAGTTGCTGCAAACTACTTAGAAATCCCTTGTCAGGTGCACTCAAAGGTATTATATGTCAATATAACAGTATAACCTGATTGGCTCAGGTTTGCACACATGGAAGTCTGATTTATAACAGGGCACTACTTTCTTTTATAGAATACCAGCATAACTGATTATATATGCATTAAACATTTAGGTACAAACTCGTACACCAACCACATGGTTGGTTGGCTATTGCCTAAGGGTATTTTTGCTAAGCTGTGGTAAAAAGTGACTGGAAAATGGCCAATTTTCCTGTTTTTTGAATTAATGGCAATGCGCTAATTTTCAAATCAAATCACTGCATATTCAATTCTCTCGATATTCACAAGAAGTAACAAATCAGTCTCATAAACAGATGGTTAAAAATGGAAGGAAAAAGCCTCAAATGAGCTCCAGGTCATACAATCCCTTCGGAGCTGAAACTTTTATCATAGGCATAAAAAAAAAACCTTCCTTATGGGACCTGTCATGATAAAGTGAAAGATGAAGATGACTCTGAAGAGGATAACCACAGGAGTAGAACTTTAAAAGATAAGTGTGATTTAAAGTGGGTTTTGAAATATTGAATAGGTTCCAGAGGAGATCCGGGAAACTATAGACCTTTTCTAGACAGCTAGCCAGGGCTGAAACTTGCTATTTGTGGAACGGTAAGAGGGCTCATCTCCTCTATTCTGTAATCTCTCAACCAAGGTACAGTGGTGGAAATAAGTATTTGATCCCTTGCTGATTTTGTAAGTTTGCCCACTGACAAAGACATGAGCAGCCCATAATTGAAGGGTAGGTTATTGGTAACAGTGAGAGATAGCACATCACAAATTAAATCCGGAAAATCACATTGTGGAAAGTATATGAATTTATTTGCATTCTGCAGAGGGAAATAAGTATTTAATCCCTCTGGCAAACAAGACCTAATACTTGGTGGCAAAACCCTTGTTGGCAAGCACAGCGGTCAGACGTCTTCTGTAGTTGATGATGAGGTTTGCACACATGTCAGGAGGAATTTTGGTCCACTCCTCTTTGCAGATCATCTCTAAATCATTAAGAGTTCTGGGCTGTCGCTTGGCAACTCGCAGCTTCAGCTCCCTCCATAAGTTTTCAATGGGATTAAGGTCTGGTGACTGGCTAGGCCACTCCATGACCCTAATGTGCTTCTTCCTGAGCCACTCCTTTGTTGCCTTGGCTGTATGTTTTGGGTCATTGTCGTGCTGGAAGACCCAGCCACGACCCATTTTTAAGGCCCTGGCGGAGGGAAGGAGGTTGTCACTCAGAATTGTACGGTACATGGCCCCATCCATTCTCCCATTGATGCGGTGAAGTAGTCCTGTGCCCTTAGCAGAGAAACACCCCCAAAACATAACATTTCCACCTCCATGCTTGACAGTGGGGACGGTGTTCTTTGGGTCATAGGCAGCATTTCTCTTCCTCCAAACACGGCGAGTTGAGTTCATGCCAAAGAGCTCAATTTTTGTCTCATCTGACCACAGCACCTTCTCCCAATCACTCTCGGCATCATCCAGGTGTTCACTGGCAAACTTCAGACGGGCCGTCACATGTGCCTTCCGGAGCAGGGGGACCTTGCGGGCACTGCAGGATTGCAATCCGTTATGTCGTAATGTGTTACCAATGGTTTTCGTGGTGACAGTGGTCCCAGCTGCCTTGAGATCATTGACAAGTTCCCCCCTTGTAGTTGTAGGCTGATTTCTAACCTTCCTCATGATCAAGGATACCCCACGAGGTGAGATTTTGCATGGAGCCCCAGATCTTTGTCGATTGACAGTCATTTTGTACTTCTTCCATTTTCTTACTATGGCACCAACAGTTGTCTCCTTCTCGCCCAGCGTCTTACTGATGGTTTTGTAGCCCATTCCAGCCTTGTGCAGGTGTATGATCTTGTCCCTGACATCCTTAGACAGCTCCTTGCTCTTGGCCATTTTGTAGAGGTTAGAGTCTGACTGATTCACTGAGTCTGTGGACAGGTGTCTTTCATACAGGTGACCATTGCCGACAGCTGTCTGTCATGCAGGTAACGAGTTGATTTGGAGCATCTACCTGGTCTGTAGGGGCCAGATCTCTTACTGGTTGGTGGGGGATCAAATACTTATTTCCCTCTGCAGAATGCAAATAAATTCATATACTTTCCACAATGTGATTTTCCGGATTTAATTTGTGATGTGCTATCTCTCACTGTTACCAATAACCTACCCTTCAATTATGGGCTGCTCATGTCTTTGTCAGTGGGCAAACTTACAAAATCAGCAAGGGATCAAATACTTATTTCCACCACTGTATGTGGGGGGCTTGGGCTTATTGGATCTCAAAAATTCTTTACAGACATGTCAGATGTGCCATTTGAATGATTGGTACTGTTCCACAGATAGTTTCTTATACACACCCCTGGAAATGAAGCTCACACCCCTTTGTCATTTCAGCTACTATTTACATGCACGGACTGTTAGGTCGGGGTAACCTGGGCTTAGTGGTCTTTTACATAAACCTTTGCACAAAACGTGGAAGTGGGTCTGTCATTGTGTTGGTTTGTCTCCAAGTGTTACCCCTTTACTTGCTTTTTGAGGAAATGGAGACTTTTTCCCTGGATATCAATCAGTGACCTTTAAACACTGGTCTGACTGAGGTCTCCAATATCTTTGGCAGGTGGTCACAGATGAGTGGAAAATGCAACCTTTTGATGTCTTATGTACTGAGTATGGATTGACTCTCTTTGACCAGTTTGCCTACAGACAGTTACATAATTATGTTTCCTCCTTTCCGCCGGCAGCGCTAACATTGGAAATGCTGGAACAGCTCAAAAAGGCTCTTTGCAAAGACACGCAGCTAGCAGTGCTATTACGAAATCATCATAAATATATTCAAGAGCAAATACCAGCTTTTGATTATGCATCTGTTGCAAGTGGGAAAATGACTTACACATTACCTTGATGGGAGATCAGCCCAAGCGTTGTTTGTCGACCTATGCTAAAGCACCTTACAGTATGCCATTATGGGAAACCCAGTACAAAATGTACTTCTGCATACAGATTATAAAGTGACATTGCTATCAGATGACACTTGTGCTAAATTTTCCCAGTCAGCAGCTATGCTGGATCATATGTTTTGGCATCATTTTTGGACTGCAGTCTGTGCGCATGTGTCTGCCTTGTGGCACATCCATTGTGTGCCACATCCTTGTGGTGGGTGCAGTGCACTGAATACAGGTGGACCCAGGCCCATACCTCCCCCTACCTGTTACACTTGTGGTGCAAACTGTGACGGCAGATAAAGACCTGTATGATCCATCCCGTCTGCCCAACAAGATAAACTCATTTTACATGGTATGCAATACTTTATTTATATACCCGAGTTTGATTTGTCCTTGCCATTCTCAGGGCACAGACATTTTCCTTTTTTCAAAAATGACCTTCTTTCCTATTTTGATTTTGGACGTTATGTGCAAAATGTCCAAGTCGGACTTAGACATCATAGCAAAAATGCCCCTCTAGGTGTGCCCAAGGACTGGGTTGGGAATGGCTGGATTAGTTTCATCCACAATGCTAGGACCATGAATCTGCTACTAGCAAATTCTTCCCATGCATAATTTCGCCAGTGAGTTGAACTTCATTAGCTGAATGAGTAATCTTTGATATCATAAATGGGTTTTTTTGTTGGTATTTGCAGTTGATGAGACTAACTAATGGTTTGTGGCTAGTCAACAGTCTGTTAAGATTCAAAGTCGTGTAGATGCAGATGGAATATTTCAGAAGCCCAGACACTTCCCACACATTCTTTGTTTTGATGTATTGTCTCTCTGCAAAGTTAAGAATGATATTAGCTTGAAGATGCTGTGGTTGTATTCCCGTAGCAGCATTCTCCTTATGCCATAGCTACTTATATCAGCACTCACCATGTTGATGGCTTACAGTTGGAGGAGGATAGATACCATTTGCTTCAGTACATGGAAGGCTGTTTGCTGAGACTTGTCCAATATTGATCCATTCTCCCTTTTCAGGAGTGCATTCCATGGTTCAGAAGTTGAAGAAATTTGCAGTAGGGATTTCCTCAAGTAGATTACCATCCCAAAGAAATATTTAAGCTCCTTAGCATCTTGAGGAATTTTCAGTTTTAGAATTACTTTGATCCTTTTGGGTTTGGGCTCATTCCCTCCTTCCAGGAAAGCAACCTGCACTGTGTGGTAGGTACAACTCCCAAACATAAAAACCGGGGAAAGTAATCTGCACTGCATGGCAGGTACTGCTCTGACAGCAATACTGGGCAAACTATATTATTTTTATCTGCAGTCATCCACTGTATTTATATATTCCAGTGAGTTGGCTTAGGAATTCCAGTTGAATTCCTGAACTGAAATTTTAATTTGTTCCCTTTCAGTCCTGATACCACTATTATCTCAAATACCTTTTCCAGTCAATAGTAATTTACCCTCAGGTTTTTGTGTTAGTTCAATAAACTAACACAAAAACATAATATATGGCGTAATGGATCAGACCAAACCTCTCCAAGCAGAATCACAAAAAGTAAATTCATTTCTTGTTCCACACTCCTAGGGAAAACACGTTAGGTGCTAATGAGGGGCCTAATCGAATGGAGCGCCCATGTTTTCATGAGGGCGTCCTCACAGGACGGCCCCATAAAGGGACGGGGCAACCCATATTATCGAAACAAGATGGGCGTCCATCTTTTGTTTCGATAATATGGTCGGGGACACCCAAATCATAAAATTTAGGTCGACCATAGAGATGGTCATCCTTAGGTCGTTTTTTAGATGGTCGTCCCTGGTTTTCGGCGATAATGGAAACCAAGGATGCCTGTCTCAAAAATGACCAAATCCAAGCCATTTGGTCATGGGAGGAGCCAGCATTCATAGTGCACTAGTCCCCCCTGACATGCCAGGACACCAACCGGGTACCCTAGGGGGCACTGCAGTGGACTTCATAAATTGCTCCCAGGTGCATAGCTCCCTTACCTTGGGTGCTGAGCCCCCAACCCCCCCTAAAACCCAAAACCCACAACTGTACACCACTACCATAGCCCTTAGGGATGAAGGGGGCACCTACATGTGGGTACAGTGGGTTTCTGGTGGGTTTTGGAGGGCTCACATTTACCACCACAAGTGTAACAGGTAAGGGGGGATGGGCCTGGGTCCGCCTGCCTGAAGTACACTGCACCCACTACAAGTGCTCCAGGTACCTGCATACTGCTGCGATGGACCTGAGTATTGCACTTGAGGCTGGCAAAAAAGTATTTTTAAAGATTTTTTTGAGGGTGGGAGGGGGTTAGTGACCACTGGGGGAGTAAGGTCATGACCGATTCCCTCCAATGGTCATCTGGTCAGTTTGGGCACCTTTTTGATGCTTGGTCGTGAAAAAAACCAGACCAAGTAAAGTCGGCCAAGTGCTCGTCATGGACGCCCTTCTTTTTTCCATTATTGGCCGAGGACACCCATCTCCTAAGCACGTCCCAGTCCCACCTTCACTACACTGCTGACACACCCTGTGAACTTTGGTTGTCACCACAATGGAAAGCAGTTGAGGGCGCCCAAAATTGGCTTTCGATTATGCCGATTTGAGCGACCTTGTGAGAAGGATGCCCATCTCCCGATTTGTGTTGGAAGATGGGCACCCTTCTCTTTTAAAAATTCACCTGAATGTGTGCCTAACGCAGCTTAAAAGAGCTTACCGGAGGGCACGCTCAGGTGCCCTACAGTAAGCTTGGTATTAATGTGTATACACCACAAGCAAAATAATTTCTTGCTTTTTTTCATAGAGGGGGCATGTCGAGGGGTGGAGAGTGTTTGTGCACTAATCAGTATATCTACATTACCGCACGCTGATTAGCATAAGATTAGCACATGAGCCCTTACTGCTTACAAAATGGGTGGTGGTAAGTGCTCACACGCAAATTTTTGTTAATGGCTGTGTGATAATGGCAATATTAGTGCATGTAAAAACTCTCAAAAACTGGCAGTAAACCAAACAGTTCTTCTAACTGAAGTAGTGTCAACTGTACATAAAGAAGAACTTACTATTTCACACCACTTACAGTGAATTGACTAATAGAAAAAGGACCTCAGACGGAGCTACATGATATGAGTTTTTAAAATGTCAGAAGTAGTGTGACACTAATTTTGACATTTTAAAAACTGCATTTTCACTAGGAAAAAATCTTATAGATTTATTAAGCGCAGCACCACTTTTACAGCCAAGTATGGTGCATGTATTAGGGGGACACAGGAAGTGTGGCTCTTGCAAAACTTGTCCAATAACTTTGAAATCCGATGTTTTCATTAATCCTATAGATAAGAAATCTTATCACTTACGACATGAAACAAATTACAAGAGAAGTTTGTTGTTTATATTCTACAATGTCAATGCAACAAGATTTATGTTGGGAAGACATCTGGGAGTATACACACACATATGACAGAACATAAATCATGCATACACAGATCAAAACCAGGAGCACCTTTAGTAAATCATTGCTTACAGTTCAAGCATGGCTTTGAGTCTTTCAGGTGCATTGTGATTGATCACGTGCCACCACATAGAGATAGCAGAATATTACAGACAGAACAATGCTGGATCCACAAACTCAATTCATTAGAGCCGATAGGTTTGAATACTTCTGTAAATTGGCTTTGCTTTCTGTGATCTTTAAATGAAACCATGATAACGTGACATGGAGATGACATCAGTGATTTTGTATCCAATCCAGTTGTGAGGAAATGCCAGTGCAGGCTGATTCATTCTCTGATGCTGGCATCTATTTAAACCTTAGGTGCCATTTTATTCACTGCTGTGAGCCTTAACAACACTAGATGAACATGTTCCGCAATACCAGACTATACACTGCCTGATGTTTTATATTGCAGAACAAAATTGGAGATCTTCTGATGAAGCAAGCCAGGTGAAACGGGTGCCTGTCAGGATCTTCTTTAAATCAAGTTGCAAGAGGAAAAAAGGACCCTCTTTAAGATAAGTTGTGTTGTATTAGCTAAGCTGCATTTCATGTGCCAAATGAAAGTAAATCAGAAATATTAGACAGAAGACGAAAGGTTCAAATTTTTAAAGTAAAGAAAAAGAAAAAATGGATAATAGTTTTCAAGAAATAAAAGATTATCAAACAGGTTTTTCGGACTAATGATCGATTGCTTGCTCATGTTATGAAAGAAAACCACATAGAAGTTGGGGCAAACATATCATGTAGCTCAATCTGAGATCCTTTTTCCTATTAGTCAATTCACTATAAGTGGTGTTAAATAGTTAAGTTCAGTTAATATTAGCCATTAATTTGAAAAATAGAAACAAATCGGCCATTTTTTTAACATACTAAGCTGAGGATTTCAATCTATTGTCCACAATGATTCAAAGCTTATTCTCTTGGGTGGTGGCTTCTATTTTAGAATCCAGCATTGTGTACATATAGTTAATAATATGTTTCCCTGTATGTGACTTTTTGCACTTATCCAAGCTACATTCATTAGTTATGAAAATTTTGATTGACCATTATGAGATACTCACCTCACAAGGTCCTCCTGTAACTCCTGTGATTCCACACCTTTAATCCATTTTGTATTATCCGCAAATTTGCTCACTTCATTCATTGTTTTCTTTTCCAGATCATTTATACATAACTTTAAATGGACTGGTAGCAGGACGGATCCCTGTGGCAACTACATTTCACTTTGCTGCCTTGGGAAAACCAATCATTTAGTCTTACTCCCTTTTTTCTTTCTTTTATCCTGTCATGAATCACAGCAGGTCATTGCTTTCTTTCTTATGTATTTAACTTCCTTTTACCACATCTTGATAACTTCCCTCCTTGGAGTGCAGAAGATGAAACCCACCATTAATACTTTGCATTATCAGGCTTCTCTCCACCTCTGCTCCTGCTCCCAAAGGGTTATTTAGCCACCTAGATATACAGGGTCCGATATTCAAAGCTAATTATCCACGTAACAGACCTGCTACCTAGATAACTAGCACTCTGCAGGCCCACTCAGTGATTTTCAGTGGCATTAATGGACAATTGTGCTGAAAATCATCTCTGATCACCTCAGCACAATGTGGGTAGTGCTGGGGAAGTCTAGTGGTAGAGTTAAAGTGGAGCCAGAAGTTATCCTGGCACTGCTAATTAGGAGTATGAAGCCAGAAAATTTTTCATTTTCAGTCCTTTCCCATGTCGTTTCTGGGAATGTTTGTTTTGTTTGGGGTATTTTTCTGTATATTATCACAGGAGCAATGTCCTTAAGAGCATACACTCTTTTGGAAAGAATCTACACTCTTTCAGAAAAGTGTGTACTATTGACAGCACATGAAAAACACATGAAATCCATTATTTACCTACCCTAGAATTAGAAAACCATGGCAGCAAGGTTAGCTCAAGGGTATTTGATATGTTAGGTAAACCTTCCACCCTGCTGACTGAAAGCAATCTGCTGCCTGAAGCAAGGGATAAGATGGTGCCCTCTCCTCACCTCCCCCCAAGGTACCGAAAAGGGAGCATCCTCTCATTCAGAACACTAGTAGGCCGCTGCCCCAAGAAGAAAGAATGTAACTTATATTCCCAGCCTAAATAATACATAGATGTAACATTGGTTCTTATAAGGAGTCAGAAATCCATTTACTGGAACAAAAGAAAACAGTACTGCACTCCAAATATCGAGCTGAAATCACTGCTTACTGGTGATACATGTGATGGCAAAGTTTCCTGATTTCTGGCACGATGCCCATATATTAAGGCAGGGCTCTCTCTGACTGCATGTGTGCACAGGATCCCCTAAATGGAGTTCTGTTAGGTCTTCTGTGGCGCTAGTGATATATTCATAGCCTCTAGCATTTAATGGCAGTCCATGCTATTTATTTATTTATTTATTTATTTATTGCTTGTAAATGCTGTAGTAGTGCCTATATATATTTTGTTATGGTGAAGGGATAAAAGAAAAATGGGTGGTGGAAGGTATTGACAGATGAAACACAATTGCAATGTCTACTATTCGCGATGGATTGAAAAGAAAAGAAAAAACATTTTTTGTTTTTGATATTTCTCCTGATGAAGGTTGCGAAACAGTGGGGTCCCTTGCTGTCGGGAAAGTTTGTAAGACATTGCGAGTGTGGAGGATTATATATTAATACCCACTTTGAAAAAAATTGAACAAGAACAAATTGTATTCAACTTTATGACCGTCGTAAAAGTATGACTGGAGGAAACTAATGAGCTATTTGAAACACTTTCATTATTGCTACCTGGGAATCAGGACGTAAAGACTTTGGAAGAGGCACAAATCAGCACTTTAAGCTAATTTATTGATTTTTTGAATGTTTTGTTGCTGATATATGCTGAATAGTAGACATTGCAATTGTGTTTCATCTGTCAATAGCTTCCAGTTTTCATCTAGAGGGGTCCAGGAATGGATACTATAGTTTCTTACATCCAATAGTACTCTCTATAGACTTTGATCATTTTTTGATATTGGAAGATACTCCGTTTTCCATTTTTTGTTCACAGAATCTTTTTCTCCCCAAGTGTGGGAGTTTTTTGATATCTGTGATTTTTTTCGGAAGGCGGTAGGAGCCCATGATGTTGGCCATTTCAGTGGAGTCCTAGTGTTAGGTTCCCTGGGCTGTTGAGGCTATTTTATTCATATAAATTTCTTATGTTAGATCAAGGTCTTGCGCTCACCTTTAGACTGTATAAAAGGAGTGATACTTAGTGTTTCTAAAATACAAATCAACATATGCAACCAGCTTCACATACCTATGCACCAGAGCCTGGAACACACTACCGAAAGACCTAAAATGCATGAACAAATATCTAACTCCTGAAAGACCACTTCTTCAGGAAATTCTTTTTCAACATGCCCACATAGTCAAGAAGTAAAACACCAGCCAACACACCACATTCTAGAAACACTGACTAACCTGAACATTGCCTATGTCCGATCCTAAACTGCTCTGTAACATTTCCACTGTAAGTCATATTGAACTGACACTAGATTGGAAAATGAGAGGTACAAATGTTGAAATAAATAAAGTCTCCTATATCATTTAGATCACACTGGTATCACAGCCCTTTATGTTCAATGTAGTTTGTTACCTTTTTCTCCAGAAAACCGATATCACCTTTGTCTGAAAAGGCATAAATCAGTCTGAGGCAGAGGGAAATGAAGCAGGTAATTCATTCTATGGCTCACAGCAGGCTGGGTCCAAAAAAACGTGTTTACATGTTCATTATTACTCAATTTACCACTGTTCAGCCACCCACATAACCTCAAGCTCCAGAACTGAATAGCAATTATTTTTATTCAGCAGTCTTCCCAAATCGCTACTTGCCTCAGCCTTCTTTCTGAACTCTGATAGGGCGTATCAACCCTATATGAACACTGTCAATTTTGCAGGACATTTTGAAATTTGCCCTTTACGAATATAAATGCATAAAGTGTTTTATGCTCATGGAGAATAATGGAGTAACTGGCCAAAAAAACAGCAGTCCTACTATCATTTCTCAAAACTTCCACAGCAGAGATTAATCCTGCAATAGGCTTTATTTAGTTTCTTCCAGGGACCTTAACCCCCGACTGTAAAAGCGTATTTCTATTTGATGGCAGAAAAATTCATGTGCCTGCTTCATAAAACTCTCTGCTATAGAGCTTTAAAGCCTGGAACAGATCTCTTTACTTCTTGTTTCACACCTTCCCTTCCTCCCTGCCCATACTTTACAAGTATAATCATAACTTCTCATCCTGTTCCCACACACTGTCACATTAGATCAATCCTTGCACAGCATAAGCCAGGTGCTGGACATATCATGATCTCTGCACATCCACAATCAATTTATTCTCCCCTGCCAAGCCCCACATTTAGTTTGTATGGAACATCCGATTCATAAACTTTATTGTAAATCCTCCAATTATTGCATTCTAAGAGCATTCTATTTTTTTACACATTGATACATTCACATTTCACAGAATGGGATCAAAAAATGTTTGCATTTTTATCACACATTCCTATTTAGATCTACTTTGGAGAAGAATATTCTACAGCAGTGAATCTCAATCCATTCACTGGGTAAATCTCTCTTATCTGCACCCTTCTCCTCCACCCCTAACTCCAGACTCCGTTCCTTTTATCTTGCTGCACCACATGCCTGGAATAGACTTCCTGAGCTGGTATGTCAAGCTCCATCTTTGGACGTCTTCAAATCTAGGCTAAAAGCCCACCTTTTAATGGTGCTTTTAAATCCTAACCCTTACTCACTTGTTCAGTATCCATATTTTATCATTCTCACCTTAGTAATTCCCTTATTTGTCCTGTTTGTCTGTCCTGATTAGATAGTAAGCTCTGTTGAGCAGGGACTGTTTCTTCATGTTCAAGTGTACAGTGCTGTGTACATCTAGTAGTGCTATAGAAATGATAAGTAATAGTAGTAGTAGTCAATCAGTGTACTGGGACACCCTGATGCTTTCATTAAAGACCATGCATCCAATATGCAAAAGGTTTTAAATGGGCAGAACAAAGTCCAGCTAGGTTAAATGTAAACCGCTCAGGTGGTTGGCAATGGGAGGTATAACGAGAATTAAATAAACTTGGAAACTTCCTAATGATTACTGTTGCTGCCAGCTCAAGGTGAAAACCTTGCAGGTCTCCTTTTTCCCCCTTCTCCCTCAAACAACAGTGGTTAAAAAAACAAACAAAAAATAATTTAATCTTTGATTTTTAGTGATTGGAAAATTGCTAGTTTTGGGAATGTGCATTTCTTACTTCTTTGTATTTTGTTCCATACAGGATGACATGAACTTCGTTTTTATTTCTCCTATGTTAAACTGCTCCCAGAGATTAATTTGTGACTCTGATTTTTTGTGGCAGTGGAGGGATTTTGTGTTACTATTACTGAAGTGATAACAAAAATTTGATTTTTCTTTTGTTTTTGGAAGCCATAAGAGAAAATGCTGTAACGCTGCCCTGTATTGATTCCAGGATAGGTTAACAAGGTTGTTGATATTGACAATAAGATTAGTGTGAATTTGTCTACCATTCAGTACCTAGTGTACCTGAAAGTAACCCACCTTGAGCTACTACTAAAAAAGTTCTGAGCTAAATCCAAATATAGAAAAAGTAAGTGCAGCACATCAGTCCCAGATATCTCATTAATGAAACAAGCAAATATTTTAAATATTTATAAGAATAAATTCAGTAACTCTCATTTCAATAACATTTATTTTAAAAAGTAAATTGTTAAGAATAGTTTAATTTCTCTTGCGCCACTTTTAACTACAGTGAAATGATACTTGGGATCTTTTTTTTCCCTTTAATTCAGCTGCATATTGTAATGTTTACTGTGTCCCACCCATGAATACAGTCAGTCAGGTGTGTCATAACAGAACACAAGTTGAGAACCGTTTTTCTAGTGACAACAGTGCAGGGGGCACAAATAAGCCCAATTAGGGCCTTAACGCACTTTAAGGAGCCCTTTTACCTAGCTGCAGTAAAAAGGGCCTTGCAGTAGCAGAGGGGATCACTTTTGCCACACTGAGGCCCTTTTTATGGCAGCAGGTAAAGAGGCTCAAAAAATACATGGCTATATTGCATGGCCATGCGGGAGGGAAGCAGTTACCGCCACCCATCGAGGTGGTGGAAAGGGCTCCCATGCTAACCCAGCGGTAACCGGACAGCTCGCAGCACTGCCCGATTACTGCTGGGTAAACCCCACACCAGAAAATCAGGTCTGATTTCCTGTAGCATGGAAAATGGCACTCGCTGGGGCTGGAACTACCACCAGCTCTCGTGTTGGGACGGCGGTAGCTCCGAATTGGTGCATGGTAAGCCAGCGTTGAGCTTACTGCTGCTTTGTAAAATGGACCCTATGGGAATTAATGTGAGCTAAATGCTAAGAAGCCCATAGATATAAAATGAACTTCTTAGCATTTAGCAAGTGGCTAAATCCCTCAACGCACGTTAAGACCCTAATGCTGCTTGATGAATTACCCCCCTCCCCCCCCTTGGTTATGCAGCATTTTGCAAAGGTGTTCATGAAACTTAAAACAACAATAACAACAACATAGAAACCACCATTTTTCTACAGCAAGGATCACCCAGTAATGGAAATGATTTAATTTGGAAAAGCACTGTGTATAGAACAGGTACCAATGGCATGAAATGTCAATATTAATAAAAGCAAGCTGTGACACCATCTGGAAGTACGGTGCTAGCCTGCCAAAAATTAAATTATCATAAAAGCTAAAAGAAAAAAACAGTAGTGTTGATTCATGCATCTAACTTTCGTCGTTGGACTTAAGCCTGCTGAAACCTGGTGTAAATGCTGGTACGCAAGTTAAGTGTGCTGAGGCCATATTCTATAACTACAGACGCAACTTCTTGGAACGTCTCTGACACGCACGTAGCCACACCCCCTTTTGAGTTACACACTAGTAGAGTTAGGTGCCATATCTCAAAGAACAGTGCACAGCCAGATGCATGTGCAAATTTTAATGAGGGTCAATTAACTTCAATACTTGGTTGTCACCCAATTATTTATAGTTAAGAGTTCATTACTCGATTAGGGGCCCTTTTACTAAGTTGCAGTAAAAATGGCCCTGCGATAGCAGTGGGGGCCATTTTTGCCATACACTGAGGTCCTTTTTACCGCAGCAGGTAAAAAGGACAAACAAGACATGGACATGCAGTAAGAATGCTCTTTTTATGTGGCCCTGTGGGGGGAGCACTTACCACCATCCATTGAGGTGGTGGCTAGGGCTCCCACGCTAATCTGGTGGTAACCGGGCAGCGTTTACCGCCAGGTAACCTCCTGCAGAAATATTTTTTCAAATATTTCCGCTAATGCCAGAAATACCACGCAGCCGGGGGGGGGGGGGGGAACTACCGCCAGCATCCGCATTGGGCCAGTGGTAGTTCCAGATTGCTAAGCGGTAAGCCCGTGTTGGACTTATCACCTCTTAGTAAAAGGGCCCCTTAATTTATACACGCATCTTGGGCATGTGCACAAATTTGGGCAGCTTAAATAGAATCCGGGAAAAATGTAAGCTAACATGGGGGAGTGCATTGGGTGCAGGCTCACACGGTATGCACCAGTGACAGTTGTATCTTGTGCACAAACTGACACTTGGGATGTCTGAGCACGTATCTGTGCATGTGCTGGAATGTGCTATTCAAAACCAATCCAAACGCAAAATATTTGTGTATATAAGAATAAAGGAGAGGATATTCAGCAAATCAAAAGAAAAGGAAGGAATTCTTAACCTACAAATCTAGAATTTTGAAGTTGGGAGGTTCCTTTAATTTAAAATTTCCTTGTCGATGCTGTATTTCTTTGCAATCGGTTAATTATCTTTTCTTTAGTCCTAAAAAATTACTCAAATTTATTGAGTCAAAAGAAAAGGCTGTACCGCCAATAGAGATAGCCCCATAGTTATGGAGAGTGCTGTAAAATTGGCTGTGGATGTTTTGCTCTCTCATCTGCTATTTAAATGTATGTAATTGTTTCCATTTGCTTTATATTTCTTAGCTCTTGATTCGACATATTGTGGACAAAATGAAAAAAGTTATTTCTTCAGTTATGGGTGGTATTTTGTAATACCGTATGTTATTTCTGATATTTCCATACATTTATGTTCTGTTATTAATATAAATGTGAAATGAATAAATAAAGAATTAAAAAAAAGATTTGTGAGCTTTATATCATGAACCAACACCATCACTAAAGCTCCTCATAACAGCTCTTTTCCCATCATAACATAACATACTGTAAATGCTTATATTCCACAAAAACCTAGACAACTCACCGCAGATTACAAAACAAAGAAAACTGGGAATAGCCCAGTGAAACTCTACATATTAAAAATAACACTTAAAGGTACAATATTAAAAGCAAATTCGAGTATTTACAAAACAAAACCAAGTTTTCAAATGCTTACTAAAATTCAAGTAGCCCGACAAGTATCTAAGGGGTCCTTTTACTAAGGTGCTTGGTTCAGGTGCTGCTAGTTTGAAGTGAGAGCGATTTATTTATACAATTTAGGGAGTCTTTTACTAAGCCACAGTAGTGTTTTTAGCTCACGGTAGAAATCAGCTGGCAGTAAATGCCGAGATGCCTCCTATTATATTTCTATGGTAAGGCACCAAAATGGGACAGAAACATACTTATGAACCCCTTTTCAGAATAGCACTTGTTTCTATGTGGATCTGCAGTAGAGAGGTGTGGTAGCCATGTTAGTCCACTTTTAAAGGTAATCAATAGAAATAAAACACATGGAAAAGAAAATAAGATGATACCTTTTTTATTGGACATAACTTAATACATTTCTTGATTAGCTTTCGAAGGTTGCCCTTCTTCGTCAGATCGGAAATAAGCAAATGTTGGTAGATGACAGTATATATAAGTGAAACATCAAAGCATTTCAGTGACAGTCTAACAGGATGGGGGTGGATAGGTGGGAGACAGGAAGAGTCGGGTGGATGAGGGACAGGGAGATATGCATGGAGACAGGAGGGTGACAAAGCAGTACAATTTTATGGTTTATAATGGGCTAGAAAACCCAGATCTTTGTTAAGTCCTGTCTGGTGGGTGTCAAAATATTTAATCATTCTGACTTCAAAGGTCTTACATTCCTATATTGTTTTAAAGTTCCATTTCAGGATTCTTACCATGAAATCACTGGTACAGTAACCTGGTTTTGTAAAGTGCTGCCCCACAGGGGTGACATCCTTATTGGTACTAGCATTTTTCATATGTGTGGATCTGAAAAAGAGGGGGAGGCATAATGATGGGAGGGACATGTGCGGGTCAGGGGCATTCCCTTAAGATGCATGCAGTTTTATAGAATAGTGTGGATCCATATCCAACTTAAGTGCCATGATTCACACCTGGTTTTAATTGGTGTAAATCTATACACCCAAAGTTGAACACGTGTCCCACCACTACACGCTATTTATAAAGGGCACCCATCCCAGAACGCCCTTTACAGAATACCACTCAGTGGCAATTTTTTCAGCACCAAATTTAGAGCACCATTTACTGAATCCAGCCCTAAGTGTCAGTGCTGACATTTAACACAGTGACAATACCAGTGTAAGGGTTTACCATGCACCAAACCTGCTGCTTCACAGGCTAGGGGCTAGAGACTTGCAGTTGAGGCACAGAAACTACTGCTTAGCTACAGCCTGAGCTCCCAAAAATGTGATAATGAGGGGAAGGGGAAGCCTACCTCTGGACCAGCAATATCAATTGCAATACATAAGTAAGCCCAGTCAGACAATTCCTTGCTGGTTCAACAGTTTTACTTTGGGGGAGGGGGGCTGACTTTCCTCTACTGCTATCCTAGCTACTTGGACTGCTTCAAGGTAAGATTTCCTTACTTGCGTCATGATTGAATCTTGCATTACAATTGGTTCTTATCTCATGCTTGACTCCTGTACTGTAGTTAGTTCCCATTATACCTGTGATTGTGGTTCCACATCAATTCCTGCTCCACATCTGGTTCCTGATCCTGTCTGTTTCCCACATTGCTTAACTCTGCCCTGGGCCTGGCTTCTAAATCCATGTCTTTGCCCAGGGGAGATCATGTCCACCAGCTGAAAACTGACCCCGGTATCAACTTGCTCCAATGCTTGCCTATAAGGTTACAATGGGTTCAATATTTGTAGATCTAATCGAACTGGTTGATGGTCCTTGAATCCCACTTTAAACATGGAATCTAGTACGTATAACTCCATATTTCCCACAGTTCAAGTACTGAAACAGCACAAGTATTTTAAATCTTTCAGTGGTCATGTTAACCTAAGGCGATTTTTTATTTTGCAGACTAATAATGACATTTGCCTAGAAACAGTAAGAGGGCTGACACTAAAACAAAAGTAAGTGCAACCCAGCAAAATATCATTGTTGGCAGTCTTCCTCAACCCACCCGCTGATCTAAAAATATTTCTACATTTATTACATAAATGATTCATCAAACTTAATATTAACAGAATATCAGTGTTTTCCCTACAAAAATTAAAATACATAAAGGAAAAGGCCAAAGCTGTTATTTTCCTGCCGTGAGTTTAGTTATCAGAAGATGTCTTCATGTTACTATCAAGTTGAAACTGGGCCTCAGAAAGAGGTTATCGCATTATTATATAGATTGTTGTTAGCCAAGATAAAAAAATATATAGAGTGGTGTGAAACATTCCTAGATAGAACCTACTACAGATGATTTATAAAGGTGGCTTACGTTTTAATAACCTAATATTTCATGGTGCAACAGCCACCAGAAATGATTTTTACAACAACAGAACTACATATTGATTTCTCTCACTCTCTCTCATACTTATGCTCTCTGTGCTCTTCAAATGAAGTCCTCCCCCCCAACCTGCTCCTTTTGAGGGGGGGAGGGAATTGTATGTTTGTTTGTTTGTTTGTTTTCTAGCAACTATAACAAAAATATACAAGCAAAATACATTTGCTAAAGAAATTAGGATGGCAAGCCATAAAGAATCATTCACTATATAGATCATAAAAGCAAAAAAAAAAAAAAAAATACAATCCCATCCTTTCATGGTCCTCAAAACAGGGACAGATCAGAGAAATTAAGGAAGAAACTTATTAGAAGAAAAAAGGAACAAACAAAAAAACAAAAGCCACTATTGCATGAATTCCGTTACTTTATTATCTAGAAAAGCTTGACGTTGTTTACGGTCAGCAAATACATAACACACATTTTGAGACTTCACCAATCATGTATGAGGAAATCTTGAATGCATCTTGAAGACTCAACATTGAGCCATGTTTTGGCATATCCTCCTGCCTCAGGAGTCTGCGCATTGGTATGTGTGGTAATGATGTGACTACAACACTACATATTGAACCGTGTGAGAGCACAAATGACAATCTCTGAGTATTGTAGTACATTCTTAGTTGATCACAGCCTCTCAAAAGCTTTGCAGGCTCCATTCTTCCTGTTCCAATGGCATTCAACAACACAAGTAAGGGACCAACTCCCCCTCTCACTATTGGCTAACACTTGGTAGCAGGCTGGTAAGGAATGTGAGCAGGCAGACTCAGCAAAACGCCTTCCTCAATGTATGGGAGTCCTCCTTCTCCCAATGCTACAGCATCCCAAGTCAGAAGAGCAGTCTTCACTAACTGATCCATTGACAACTGGTCAGCTGGGTGGGTACTTGGTAAGACTTGATTATTTTCCCCTTCTGTTTTCTCATTGCCATGGTTCAAAAACAATAGAAACAGCAAATACAAATGGGAAGGAAGTAAGCCCAACGTCATGCAGTGGCAGCCATCTTGGTCTCTCCACACACTGCTCCTTTTGTATACAGCTACCTCTATAAACTGTGAGTGTGTCTTGGCTATAAAGGAGCTCAGCCATCCTTGGCTGTTCTTATTGTGTGATCTCCATTTCAAATCATTAAGATTCCACACACATTCTCTTGGGTATGTGTTCAGGGATGTGCTGGCTGTAAAAGAAGCTTTAAGGAAAACTGGGGGATTCTAAAACCACTACAAATGTCATCTAAATAGTATTATTTCACTAAGCACAATGCAAATGAGACTGCAGTGTAATGCTAGAGAACATTATGAGAAGAATCAGAATTGCATTGGCACTTTTCCCATTAAGACACATTGCACTTCCTACAATTTTCAATAGGTCTTATTGTGGTGTATCAAACATGAGCTAGAAATGCCACATCCCAATGGTTTTCTTAATTCCAATATCTTAATGTGTCAGGCATGCAATTTGTTATGTAATGCAATCATAAGAACAAAGCTTAAATTAAGTGGAACATCTAACTGTCTGGAAAAGCTGCTTCAAACAACAGTATAGTTTATCAACATATTGCAAAAGGGCTGTCTGGTAAGGTTTGCCTCTTTGCAGATGATACCAAAATCTGCAATTGGGTAGACACCCCTGATGGATAACATGAGAAAGGACCTAGTGAAGCTTAAAGAATGGTTCAGAATTTAGCAGCTAAGATTTAATGCTAAAAAATGCAAGATCATGCATTTGGGCTGTTTAAACACGAGGGAATGGTACAGTTTAAGGGGTGAAGAACTTTTCGGCATGAAAGAGCAGTGGGACTTGGGTGTAATTGTATGTGATGAAAAAGTGACAACAAAAACTAGAAATATGCTTGGGTACATAGGGAGAGGAATGGCCAGTAGGAAAAAGGAGGTGATAAAAGACTCTGGTGGGATCTCATTTAGAATATTGTATACAAATCTGGAGACCTCAAGAGAGTCGACCCAGAGGGCAGCTACTAAGATGGCCAGTGATCTTCATCATAAAGCATATGGGGACAGACTTAAAGATCTCAATATGTATACTTTGAAAGAAAGTCAAGAGAGGGGACATATGACAGAAAAGTTTAAATATCTTGTTGGCATATAATACCTCTGTGGCAAAAATGAACAGGAGGCAAGTCTCTTTCAACTAAAAGGAAATTCTGGAATGAGAGGGCATAGAATGAAGGTGAAAAAGGATATACGCAGGACTAACCTGAGGAAATACTTCTACACAGAAAAGGTGGTGAATTGTGGAACAGCCTCCAGATGGAACTGGTGCAGAAGAAAACAGTATCTGAATTCAAGACAGCTTGGGGCAAGTACACAGGATCTCTAAGAGAGTGATAGGGAGAGTAGATGGTATGGATAGGCAGACTGGATAGGCCACGTGGTCTTTATCTGCCTTCATTTTTCTATGTAACTTTATTTTTTCCTTTATCATTATAAGGTTATTCAGCAAAATAAAATGCAAAGAATTATTATTATGTTGTGCCATCAGGCTACACTGTGCACTATCACTGTTGCACTGTTCTATGGTTACATACGATACATTTGAATGACTCCAAATGAGGCAACATCATAAAATCTGGAAGAGAATTACAACAGACCAACCTTCAGCACTGCACACACTCAAGCAATGTACAACTCTCATTAAAATGAGAAGCAGCATAGCCTAGGGGTTACTTTCAGGCTGTTTGCATTGGGACAGGTAATTCTCATCCACAGACTACACTACTTTTCAAAAAGCAATATGGAAATATATTCCCCTTAAACTTTGCCACAAGTATTAAAAAAACGCACAAACTTCGCACTTCTTTTTTTGTGCAGGTAGATTTTCCACAGAAAAGTAATGGGCTAGGTTTAAGAAAGGACCCTAAAACTTAGGCACAACAAAATTGAGCGCTAAGAAAGTATTCCATAATGGCAAATTTGGCCACTGAAACTGTTATAGAATTGTAGCCTAAGTCAGCATCTGAGCGCCTAACTTTGCACGAGTATTTACACAAAGGGTATACAACCTCAGCCCTCGTGCGGCAAAATCAAAATTGCCACGCGTCCATAGACCTAGCGGTAAAGAATTTGGGCGGTAAGGACCTATGCGCGTCAGATGCCACGACGCGTGTCTGCTATGCGTGCCAGAAAATAAAAAACAGTTTTCAGACGCATGTAGCAGACACGCGTCAAAAATGAAATTACCACAAGAGCCACGCGGTAGTCGGGTGGTAACTCCATTTTGGTACGCGTTGGGCGCGTGTAGGTACCTACACGGCTTAGTAAAAGGGGCCCTAAGTTAGGCACTAATCTATAACTTGTGTGCACAATTTTACACATTAGCTGCAAAATTGTGCACCTAAGTTTATAGAATTAGGGGGAATATGTGTAAATGTGAAGTAAAAATTTGCAGTAGCACATATAAATTGCTATAATGAATGCACAATAACTACAAAACTTGTCTGTAGGAGCCTCCTCAATAGCTTCCTTTTCAGATAATGTAAAGGAAATATCACCATAAGTTAACTGCATTGCCCCCCAATTAAAATGCAGCATGATTGTCATGTTTAAGATAAAGCAGTGTATAGTGCCATGATCATAACAAAATCAATCAAGGGAGAAGAATCATTCACTCATTTCCGTATATCTCTAAAAACTATTTTTTTTAAAACTGCTTTTGAAATATGATCTCTTCTGTTGATAAAGAAAACCACACAGGTATGACACAAATTGCTTTACGCAATAAGGAGGGGCTATAATTTAGATAATTATATAAGACTGATGAAAATGATTGTTGTTGTTTTTATCTCTTATATGGATGCTTAGTTTGTGCTATCCTATCAGAAAATGGATTTCCTAGTTTAAATTATATACTTTGTTATTGTATTTTTTAGATGTGTAAACCGTTCTGATTCGCAATGCAATAAGTGACAGTATAGTAAACAAATAATCGATAAATGATAAACGATGCACACCCCGATCTGTGGCTCCAGCATTCCTCATCACTGCTCCTCACTGCCTCCTCAGACAGTGCAAATTGCTGCCTCCCCTCCTTCCCCCCCTCCAAAGAGACCAGACAAGCTATAGCACAGTGTGTATGGGCCATCTGTGATTCCCATGCAGTTCCCATCCTCAACTTCTCTCCAATACTGACCCCACAGCCACCTCCTTTTTCCTGGCCACTAATGTAAGTAATTATGTATAAACTACTCAAAAAAATGTTTGTTTAAACTCAGAATTGGAACTGTTCATTGAAGGCCTCTTAAAGTTCAATTCTAACAAACATGGCCCCCATGCTCCCAGGGTATAGAGGGCAAAAACACACTCACCAGACAACCAATAACCACAGACACAAATTGTACTTTCATAGGCCTTTTTTTACCAACCAGAAAAAGGGCAAAGACAACAGTGGAAAAATACTCCAAATGGAGAAAAATCAACTGTTCCCAAAAAACCTGGTAAATTCCCAAGCAAATCTCCATGAACAGTTCCAACACCTGAAAAATTTCAAAAATAGCCATAAAAAGAAATCATAAAGCATCAACACAGTTCCAAAATAATTAACTCATAATCACAGTTCCAAGACACCAAAGTGCTGAGCTATTGAACTGGAGAAAAATACTTAGCTTCGGAGCTCAAGAGAATTCCTCCTATCCTGGACTCAAAATCTGGTTGGTAAAAAAGGGCCTATGATAAATAAAATTTAGGACTCCAGTTATTGGGTGTCTGCTGAGTGTTTGTTTTGTTTTTGGGGGTTTTTTTGGGGGGGAGGGGTTGCACTCAATAACCTGGGAGCTTTGAAGCCATATTTGTTAGAACTGAACTTTAAGAGGCCTCCAGTGAATGGTTCTAATTCCGAGTTTAAGCAAACATTTTTTGGAGTAGTTTGTCTTATGTTTGCTACTCTTACATTTTTGGTTACTTCAAGTAATTATGTATATACTTTTATAGTTATGAACACACACTTTTTTCACTAGAGTAAGGGAATTGTCAGACTGTTAATTTACAGGTCTACATTTCTATCTCTGTGAAAGTGCCTTGAAAATGTAGAACAATGTTTATGAACTCAAATAGGTTCTTATAAACTTGTCCATGAGTATTCATGTATAAAAAGTAGATGCATAGAAAAACAAGGGGTAATTTCAAAAGTTTCTTCTGTGTGCAACACCTGTTTTGTAAGCAGGAAAAGACTTGAAACTTGTGTGACTGCATACACATGGTTATGTTTATATTTATTAGAAGTTATTTATTTATTTATTTTGCACATTTATACCCCACGTTTTGACAACAAAATGTGGAAGAGTGGCCTAGTGGTTAGAGCATCTGTCTTAATACCCAGAGGTGGCAGGTTCAAATCCGACTGCTTCTCCTTGTGATCTTGGGCAAGTCACTTAACCCTCCATTGCCTCAGGTACAAACTTAGATTGTGAGCCCTCCAGGAACAGAGAAATAGCTAGTGTACCTGAATGTAACTCATGTTGACCTACTACTGAAAAAGGTGTGAGCAAAACATGAATAAAGTGATTTATATAGTAATTACAACAAAGCAATTTAAATACCACATCTTTAGAAAAACAGAAGGAAATGACAATAATTAAACAGAGAAGTAAAAAGACTGACATAGATACATTAAAATACCTCCAGTACTGTTTAAGGCATATCAAGACAGCATTATTGCAACTGCATTAATGTTCATACAATCCCTGATACTCGGCTTGTGGCGGTCAGTGTGTTTAAAAGTGCTGACCACCGTGGATTTATTTTGGCTTAGATATTCAATCAGTGTACCTCAAGGGTCTGTCTTGGGACCTCTTCTCCTCTCAATATATATTTGTTCCCTTGGTGCTCTGATCTCCTCGCTTGGTTTTCAGCACTACCTTCACACTCATGGCTCCGAGATCTACCTCTCTATGCCAAACATTTCACCATGAATCCTAGCCCAAGTCTCAGCCTGACTGTCAGACTTTGCTGCCTGGATGACTCACCACTATCTAAAACTGAACGTGGCCAAGATTGAGCTTCTTATCTTTCCCCCTAAACCTACCTCTCCTCTATTCCCATTCTCTATTTCTGTGGATGACACTTTCAACCTCCTTGTCACCTTAGTTCATAACCTTGGGGTCATCTGTGATTCTTCTCTTTGCACAGATCCAATAGACTGATAAGAGCTGTCTTTTCTTTCTACAATATCACCAAAATTGTCCATTCCTTTCTGAGCACACTACCAAAACCCTTATCCACACTCTCATCAACCTCTTGCTTAGAGTCCTGCTTGATGAAATGAGTATGTGTCCTTGGAATGATTGGATCTTTTCTTTTTAATGATTAGCGTTCTATTTCTGATGTTTTTGAGTGTAAATCACCTTGACTTGAGTATTTTCAAGATTGGTGATACAGCAAATTTTTTAAAAATAAACATACTGCAATTTGCACCTCACAAATCTCCCACTAAACCATCTCTCTCTCCTTCAATCTGATCAAAATTCTGATGCACAACTTTCACCAATGTTACTATGCTCACATAACCACTCTCCCCAAGTCACTTCATTGTCTCCCTATCTGTTTCCACAAACAGTTTAAAATACAAAATAACAGACATTAAACTCGGGGACGGGGTGGGGGGGAGCTCTGTCTCACTAGGTTCACTTTTTTTTTTCTACTGTTGACCAGGTACGAACAGAGTATTTTAAAATCCCCCTTTTACCAGGAGATTTTATTTTATATATCACTAAACACCACCTAGAATTTCCACCTTTACAGCAGCTTTTTAAAACAAAAAATAAACATCAAGGGCTTCATTTCAGAGCACTTAAATGTTAATGTAATTCTAAAAGCAAGTAATTAAGGTTACACCATTTGTTTTGCATGCATTGCAGTATTAGGAATTAAAGTGTACTCTTCTGACATCCTCCATGTGACACTTGTAATGCTGTATAGGGATTTAAAAGGGGGGGGGGGTTTCCCCCCAGTAATGTACAATAAGGCAAGTGTCAGATACCTTGTGAAATGTCATGCATATATACCATTACAAACATGTTTTCTGGTCATTTGGGAGCAGATCCAATAACCTACTGTTGGCAAAGGTTTGTAGATGAGTTGGATTCTGCACCATTTCCACAGAGTATGTGGTTTCACTTCTTTTTCATGATCGTCCTAATTATTATTAACACAGCACTTGTAATCCAAGTAACCATGTTGACCTACTT
Organism: Microcaecilia unicolor; assembly: GCF_901765095.1. NCBI lineage: Eukaryota > Metazoa > Chordata > Amphibia > Gymnophiona > Siphonopidae > Microcaecilia > Microcaecilia unicolor. The sequence goes on from NC_044033.1 coordinate 139,492,296, forward strand.
GTTATAATCATAGCTCAAACAATACACTACCAATGAGTATAAAATAATGAGTGGAGTGGAATGGGTAGATATGAATCGCTTGTTTACTCTCTCCAAAAATACTAGGACTAGGGGGCACACAATGAAGCTTCAAATGAAGTAACTTTAAAACAAATCAGAGAAAATATTTATTCACTCAACATGTAATTAAATTCTGGAATTTGTTGCCACAGAATGCAGTAAAAGCGGTTAGCTTAGCGGAGTTTAAAAAAGATTTGGCTGGCTTTCTAAAGGAAAAGTCCATAGACCATTATTAAAAAGAGACTTAGGGAAAATCCACTGCTTATTTCTAGAATAAGCAACATAAAATATATTGTACTGTTTTGGGATATTGCCAGGTACTTGTGACCTGGATTGGCCACTGTTGGAAACAGGTTGCTGGGCTTGATGGACCTTCAGTCTGCCCCAGTATGGCAATACTTATGTAATTATGTACTTATATCATTTCTCATTACAACCTTTAGAGACAACCCTGTGAAAGAAAACTGTGCTGTCTGAAGTTGTTCAATCACAGAGCATGAAAAGAAGGACTTACCCCTTCAGCCTTCTCCTCAGTGGTAGCCAGCATTTCTTGAAGAGCCCGCACTGATAAGGACTGTTCCAGCACAAAGGTGCAAATGGACAGATCTGGAGGGACATTCTAGTGAAAGAGAGCATGGCATAGCATTAGTTGAAAGGTTACTGATACCAAAAAGCATTGTTTTTTTACTGTTTTCTGGTGTACGCCTGTTTCCTTAATCATCACAACTCAGTTATGCTCTTTGACTGATACAATAAAACCCCAACAAATAATGCAGAAACATAGATACAGCTAAAGGGCCAAGTGAACAGATACAGGTTGGCTCTGCTGTTTAATGTTAGTACAATGTTTTGCTCACGGAGACCTGTATTTAGATGTCCTGGCCACCAAATCAGCAAGGCTCAGTTGGATAACAGAGGTGATGTATGAAGGCCATGAACAGGGTTTTCCTTATAGGCTTAAAAGACAGAACTGGCAATCATCCCAGCCTCTATATAAAAAAAAATGGCTTTCTCCTGCCAGGAAACTTGCAAAGGACAGGCATTTTGCATATATAACATAATAACAGGCCTATATTTATCAGTGGCACAAACAAAGGGATAGAGAATGGACTGAATATTCTTTCACCTGGTTCTGAATATTGTATAAATTGGAAAAAAGAATTTCAGGAAGGCTTATATCACTGATAGGGTTGATGGCTGAAAGGTACAGATTATTGTGGAAATTTCTATTCTAACTATAATAGTCACTGTTTATTTTGTCCAGGGTTTCTTTATATACTCAGCTGTAAACCATTGTTCCCTCTGATGGTTTCCCCTTAACTAAATTCACTGTTAAGATTTGTTGACATTTTTTTGAGACCACTTGTACTTTCAATTCCCTCTTATGTACAGGACTGTACACAATATATTGAACAATTTAGCACTGACAGATAAAGTTATCATTCCAGTTAGTTTGGATGTAGGATCATTATACATCAACATCCTTCAGGTTGAAACCTTGGATACTGTTAGAGATACTCTAAGCAAAAGAATAACTAATTTGAGAATTCCGACTGAATTTATACTTGAATTGGCATCAATTGCTTTAAAAGAGAACTCTTTATTTTGAGGGATGTATTTTTCAAACAAATAAAGGGATCTGCTGTGGGGGCAACAATGGCCTTTCCATAGCAAACCTTTATGTTGCTAACTTTGAGAAAGTACATATCTCTGACAATTTATATAAGGCACATATTGTTCTGTGGTGTAGATATATAGAAGACATTTTTATGGTATGGAAAGGAAGACAGGAAGAACTTCTCACGCATGGCTTAATACTAGGGGTCAAGGTATGAGGGTAGGTAATCCAACAAAGTGGAAGAACACAAAATCCCACGGATGTCAGAATGTAAGAAAAGGAGTGGGAAGTGGACCAATGATTCCAGGAGGCTGTGATATATGATGAACAAGCTTTAATGTAGACTCAACACAGTACTGTGTTTCGGCCACAGGACTGCCTCAGGAGTCTTTGACGGTATAGTTATGAATTGATGATCTTAGTATAAATTGGTCTTAAAAAAGACCTTTGTGGTCTAAGAATAAAAGAATGTAGAATGTCGCCACTTATATCTTCAACAGAAAAAATGTTGTTACAGGCAGAACAGAAATGTATTTTTAAACATGATACTGTCATACCAAAAGATTTTAATCAGGAGACCGATTTATCTGTTTTGGGTTTTTTTTAAGATTATCAAAAGGACTTTATCTTTATCAATGGACACACATATGTTTATTTGTTATATATTTATTGCAGGTGTTATTGGTTATTCTATTTTATGATTATTTATTCATTAGTTATTTATCAATGTACTTTTCAATTAGTTAATTATGGGGTCCTTTTACTAAGCTGTGGGAAAAAGAACCCTGCAGTAGCAGCAACGGCCATTTTTCCAGGGTCCTTTTTAATGCAGTGGGTAAAAAGCCCCCCCAAAATGGCCACACGGTAAGATAACCCTTACCACGTGGCTATAAATGGGGAGCACTTACCGCCAGCCATCGAGGTGGTGGTAAAGGCTCCCGCGGTAACCAAGCAGCATGCGGCAATGCCCGATTGCCACCAGGTTAGTGCCACGCTAGAAAAAAAATTTCCCGGAGTGCCAGAAATGGCATGCACTCCAGCCGGAAGTACTGCCGGTAGCCACTTTGGGCCAGCAATAGTTCCGGATTAGCAAGTGGTAAGCCCGCATTGGGCTTACCACCGCTTAGTAAAAGTCCCCCTATGTAATGCTTTTGTATTATTTATTTAATTATGCTATGTGATAGTATTTTATTTATTTATTTCTTTATTGCACTTGTATCCCACATTTTCCCACCTATTTGCAGGCTCAATGTAGCTTACAAAGACCTGTTATGGCAACGCCATTCCAGGGTGACAGATACAATTGATGTTACAAAAGATAAAGGATGACAAAGAAGAACTAAGCAAATAGTTATAGAAAGGACGCTTTCAGAATAAGGTGAAATGTTATAATTAAGCTATGGTATTTGGTATTTTTTATGTGTGCCTTTAGCTATGTGTGACCATTGTGAGTATTTTTACAAGCCTTAGGGCTTTCTGAGTGTTTTTATTAGTCTGAATGGCGATGTGAGTAGCTCAGTCACATTCAAAAACAGATAGTCTTGATACCTCACAATTTCTTGAGTTGTCACAATATGTTATCTCTGTGCATGCTACTTTTTAGTTACCTTTTGGGCTGAGGAAGAAAAGAGAAAAAATTTGAAATAGTATTTTTCAAAGAAGAATGTTCCCTTCTATGGCTAGCCATTGACTATCCCCGCCCTTTAACATAACTGCACTAACAGCTGCCATGCGGCAATGCCGACACAGCCTGTTCAAAGTGAATGGCCTGTATCGGCATTCCCGCACGGGTAGCTGTTAGCGCAGCTTTGAAAAAAGGGGGCCTATATGTCCTGACATAATTAGACAGACACAGTGGAGATGGAAAGCTTTTTGCTGTTAAAGTCAAAAGTCCTTGCCGTGGGAACCTCTTTCTTTCTTAGATTTCCATGTAAATGCCTGATCACGTATAGGAACAAGAAGTTTGTTTTTTTAGACCCCTTGTATTTGGAAAATTTTCTTAAAGATAAACACGTGCTTCAAAATAATGTTTCATGAATAAGTAAGTGTTCAGAGATGTAGGAGTTATGATTAATTCCATTTAACAAGGACATTTATATTCCACCATACCTAACAGTCCAAGGTGGATTACAAAAACAGCTAAGAAATTAGATATAATTACAATTGTTACAATAAATATTTAAAAAACAATAATACATTCAAAAGATAGTTTTCAAAAGGCAAATCTTAAATACCTTTGAAAATTTCAATAAAAAGCAATCTCTCTGATAAAACATGGTGGGGCTGATATTCACATCGCGGAAGGTAGCCAAATTACCTCCCTTAGTCGGTACTGAGCACAGATATTCAATGCTGGGCCATTTGCTGTGTCCAGCACTGAATATCCGGTTTATTTTTTGCTGGTTTCAACTGAACCGTCCAAGTCAATATTCAGAGCTGACCGGTTAAGCTGAAACTGTCCAAAGATAGGCCTGCTATCTCATTACTCTAGTTTGGCCGCCAAACTTAGCTGGCAATGTGCTGAATATTAGCGGATAACCGGTTATCTGCTAAGCGCAACATCCGGCAATATTCAGCAGGAGATAACCTGCAATCTTCCAATGAATATTGCCAGTTAGCCAGTTAAGTGCTATGTAAAGGGCCAGGAGTCATTCCTGGCCAATTAAATGGTTTTAAATATTGGGCGGGGTATGTTCACATGGGCAAAGCATAGGCGGAGCAGGCATTTAGGTGGGCAACTTATAGAATATTGTAAGTTCACTATGTGCCTACTATATTTAGACACCTTCGTTTCTTCCAGGTCTGTGGCAAGTGTAGATGGGTTTCCCTACACTAATATTGGAGGAGTAGCCTAATGGTTAGTGCAGTGGGCTTTGTTCCTGGCAACCTGGGTTCAATTCCTACTGCAGCTCCTTCTGACCTTGAGCAAATCACTTAACCCTCCGTTGCTCCAGGTACAAAAAACTTAGATTGTGAGCCCCCTACAGACAGAGAAAGTACCTGTATATAATGTGTACAGCGCTGCATATGTCTTATAGCGCTATAGAAATGATTAGTAGTAGTACACTAGTATTCAAGGACACTTGGGTGTCCAAGTATCCATATAAAATTCACTCTCATCCCATGTTACTAGGGTGTCTATATGAAGGTGTCCTATGGTAGAAGTGCCTCCTTAGTATTCATTCATTTCACTTCTGTGTGAACAGACCAGTGCAATATACCTATTGTGCCTGAATGTAACTTTCCTGGAGCTACCAATGAAAGATGTGAGCTAAATCCAAATCAATTATAACAATATCTAGCCTGGTTTGGGCTATGGTAGTGGTGGGGTTAGTCCTCACTGGGAGGCAGCAACATTGTGCTACAAGAAATAGTTATCCAGAAAAATGTATTATGTGGGATAGTGTTGCTTCTGACCTTTCTGAATAAAAGATGTTCCACTGCACTGCAGGCTGCACAAAGGGGCCCTTTTACTAAGCCATGTAAATGTCTACATATGCCAACGTGCGCCAAAATGGAGTTACTGCCTGACTACCACGTGACTCTTGCGGTAATTTCCTTTGTGGTGCGTGGCCAATACGCGCGGCTGAAAAAATGTTTTATTTTTGGACGCGCGTATCGGACATGCGCCAAGTGGCATTTGATGAATGTAGGCCATTACTGCCTGCTTACCGTGTGAGACTTTACTACTAGGTCAATGGCTGGCGGTAAGGTCGCAGACCCAAAATAGACACGCGGCAATTTTGATTTTGCCGTACGTCCATTTTCAGCAAAAATTTAAAAAAAGGTCTTTTTTACAGGTGCGCTGAAAAATGGAGCGGTGTACGCCCAAAACCCACGCCTACACTACCGCAAGTCATTTTTCAGTGCACCTTACTAAAAGGACCCCAAAGAATGGTACGAGCAGAGGGATCCTCTGTACATCCAATGAATGCCACTGAAATTGTTAACTCACATCATCTTGAAAAATAAGTTTGACAATTCCACTGAAAGGTAAAACATACCACTGACAAAGATGATTGGGCAAAACGTATAACACGTACTTATCCAAAAGTAAACATCTAAACTGTTCTACAGATACCTAAAGTAGAAATCAATACTTACAGCACAACAAGGCTGTATGTACTCTAGTTATTTCCCTTCTAACCCTTCAAAAATATTTTTCTGTGACTTATTTTTACACCACTATAATCCGGTTTTGTAGTGCAAGATCATGAAAGATTATCTTAAAATCTCATATGGATGACAGAACAGCCCAGCTTTGCACTGCATTAAATATATTGTAGAGAAAGAAATTAAGATGAATGTTTTTATCAGTCAAATCTTGTCTAAAAGGTAAGTGTATTGCACAATATTTGATACAGCATACAATGAATTATGTCAACAACACAATTTCAATTTTTAAAAAAATTCTAACAAGTTACCATACTTTAAAATTTAGATGCATTTACTGGTTTGTGGTTGAAAGTCCAATTCTCTAACAAAGATGCTCTTAATTTAACGGTTCAAAGTACTGAGAGGATGCTCCCCCCTGATATTAATAACAGAAACATTGCACTAAGGTCCAGATAATAGCTACCAAGATGGTATAGAATCTATAACATAAGCCTTATGAAATGAGAACTCAAGAAGCTAATTATCTATAATCTAGCAGACAGGAATAGCAACAGAAGGGTGACAGAGACATGTAAAAACTTCAGCAATATGAACAAAACATATAAAGCTAGAATTTTTAAATGAAAAGAGAAGTCTAGAATGTGGCTTCATGGTATGCAGCTGAAAGTGGGTGGCATTCCATCACCACATGGATCAACCTTTATATGGAGTTGCTTGAAGCAAAACCACCACTGGGTTCAAGAAAACATGGATCAGCACAAATGATCCTTAATTATAGGAAAGTTAGGTTGAAATCACAAAAATAATATTGACAATATTGAAGAGGAAGAGGAAATGTGCAGAGTATATGGAACATTTCTGCTGTTATGTTATGTATTTCTTGCCATTGAGGTGGCAGTAGGAGCTCCCGCGCTAACCAGGCAGTAACCGGTAGCGCACAGCACTGCCCGATTATCACCGGGTACAGAACGGCGCCACAAAAATAAAAAGATTTTTGTAGCACTGGATATGACGGCGCGCTGGGGTGAGAATTACTGCTGTGGTAGCCTGGCAGTACAGTAGTACCTCGATTTTCGTTGACTTCGGTTATCATCAGTTTAGGGTTTCATCGGTCTCAGATTTCGTCGGCGTGCCCACATGACCTCACTGCTAATTTTGCGAAAACAAAGGGCGACCCACGTGTTCTCCTGCTCAGCGTGGCGTTGTTTCTCATTGTGTGAGCATCAGCCCGCGTGTCTAGCCAAACAATTCCATTGCTTTCCAGTTTTGATTCATATGGAAATAATTACCTCAGTTTTCGTCAGTTTCGCAGATTGTTTTTGCACGGATTATCGACGAAAACCAAGGTATCACTGTACTTCTTTTTTAGCGAGCAGTAAGCCCACATTGGGCCTCTTTGTAAAATGGCCCCTCAGAGCACTCAGTGTGCATTTTTTTTCGGTGCCCAAATTTGGGTGCCATTTACTGATTCTGTATACTGATTATTTATTGTACCTTGAAATTGCATTGGCAAAACAGAATATAAATGCCCTCTTAATTTTCATAAATAAACTTTTCCAGAGTACGATATTGTTTAGGGTATAACTGATCCCAGCTTTTACATCTTATAATACTGAATATTAACTGAATATTATTTATAATTTGTACTGTGTATTTTTGAGCTGCTTTCTTCAGTAAACATTTACAAGAATTTGATAGCGCATTAATAATTTTAGTGCATGTACAGTGCACAAAAGGACAGTTGTGCAACTCCTGTTCACATACACCCAGGAAAACCATTTGCAGGGCAATTCTTTAACATAGCACCAAAATAGAGGCCCCACAATGGGGTACACTTAGTCCCAATTTTATAAATGTTTCGGGGTGTGCGTAAGCTTTTATAAAATTCTAGCACAAAGCTACATTGGTCACCGACATATAGGTGCGCCCACTTATGACAGGCTGGTGCAAGTTGGTGCTCCTAAGTGTATCATGCATTCTACAAGTTGCACAAACTGCTTGGCAACATACCATGCCCCGCCCATGCTCAGCCATATGTATGTCCCTTTGCAGGTACATGCTAAGCGACTGGTGCATACGTTACAGAATTGTGCCCAACACGCACATAACTGAAAAATTATCGGCACTTCTGACATGTATACGTGTTACTATTGTATAACACATGCATATACTTGATGCTTATTTGACGTCATACTTAACCAGTTCATATTCTCCAACATCTACACATCAGATGCTCTCCACCCAGTGAGACTCCTGATGCAGGCTTAGCGGCCGAAACACAGCGTCTTTGTCGAGTCTTTTTATCTAATAAATGTTTGTTTTTAAAAGAATTCATCTCTCCAGTCTTTGGTTTCCGTGGTCAAACATCCTACTTTTTCCCATATCCTGTGTTTTCCGTGGGAAGTTTGAGTTCTCCACCTTTGGCGGATTATCCTGCACACTTGATGCTTAACATTAGGTGCCCAGTTACAGAATGGCCCTTCACCTGCTGTTTTTTTTTAACTCTCCACATCCTCCCTGACATCCCAGCTTCTTCACACTTCCAAATTATTTAGGGGCCCTTTTACTAAGGCACGTAGGTGCCTATCCTGCTTATAATCGAACGAGAAAAACGCCCAAATTCCGACCTAAATCGGGAGATGGACGTTTATCTCACAAAAACGAATAACGCGGTATAATCGAAAGCCGAACTTTGGACATTTTCAACTGCACTCCATCGCGGAAGCATACAAAGTTGACAGGGGCGTGTCGAAGGTGTGGTGAAGGCGGGACTTGGGCATGGTTATCACCCGAACAGAGATGGGCGCCTTTCGCCGATAATGGAAAAAAAGTATGCGTTTGTAGCTAGAATTTAGGGCACTTTTCCTGGACCCTGTTTTTTCACGAATAAGGCCCCAAAAAGTGCCCTAAATGACCAGATTACCCCCAGAGGGAATCGGGGATGACCTCCCCTGACTCCCCCAGTGGTCACTAACCCCCTCCCACCACAAAAATGATTTTTCACAACTTTTTATTTTCACCCTCAAATGTCATACCCACCTCCCTGGCAGCAGTAAGCAGGTCCCTGGAGCAGTTGTTAGAGGGTGCAGTGGACTTCAGGCAGGTAGACCCAGGCCCATCCCCCCCTACCTGTTACAATTGTGCTGCTTAATGCTTATTAGTCGTCCAACCCCCCCAAACCCACTGTATTCACATGTAGGTGCCCCCCTTCACCCCTTAGGGCTATAGTAATGGTGTAGACTTGTGGGCAGTGGGTTTTGAGGGGGATTTGGGGGGCTCAACACACAAGGGAAGGGTGCTATGCACCTGGGAGCTCTTTTACCTTTTTTTTTGGTTTTGTAAAAGTGCCCCCTAGGGTGCCCAGTTGATGTCCTGGCATGTGAGGGGGACCAGTGCACTACAAATCCTGGCCCCTCCCACAAACAAATGCCTTGGATTTATTCATTTTTGAGCTGGGCGCTTTCATTTTCCATTATCGCTGAAAAACAAAAATGCCCAGCTCACAAATTGTCGAATAAAACATGGACGTCTATTTTTTTCGAAAATACGGCTCGGTCCGGCCCTTCACGGACCCGTTCTCGGAGATAAACGCCCATGGAGATAAATGTATTCGTTCGATTATGCCCCTCCACGCGTGTCCAAAGCGTGTCAATTTGGCACTGCCGCCCGGCTACCACGTGCCCTGGGCGGTAATTCCATTTTTTACGTGCATCCGATACACACAGCAGAAAATATTTTTTATTTTCTACCACGTGGTGCTAACTAGGCAGGAATCAGCAGTGTACGCACGCTGACAGTTATCGCCCGGTTAATGCATGAGACTTTACTGCTAAGTCAATGGGTGGCAGTAAGGTCTCAGGCCCAAAATGGAGACATGCTGATTTTTATTTTGCCGCACGTTCATTTTCGGCCAAATTTTTAAAAAGTCTTTTTTTGCAAGTGCGCTGAAAAATGAACCTGCGTGCATCTAATATACATGTCTATACCAGCGCAGGCCATTTTTCAGCACATCTTAGTAAAAGGACCCCTAAACACACTTCAAACTTGCCTCATTAGACTCCCCACAAAATCCACAGTCATTTGCTCTATTCTTAAAGCCCAGGAAGTTTAAAGAAGATAATTCATCTGGCTAATAGCAGAGTTAACCATGTAAATAACTTTGAATATGACCAACTATTGATTGTAGGGTTTTTATGGTACATATTCTTATCTTTATTTTGACGAAGAAAGTTATTTTTCTTCAAGTGTTTCAAAGCCGCATTTCTAAGATATATCATATAAAATAATAAAATATGAATTCAGAAAAGTAATGTTAATTCCAGTCACTCAATACAAGCATATTGAAATTCAGATCGATATTCACCTGCACTTATCTGGATAGGACAAGTGTTTCTCACCAGAGTCATTATCCAGATAATACCACTGAGAATCCTTTCTGACTGCCACGACATTATCATGGTAGTGCCAAGGTGGTCTAGGGCCAGAGCCGTGGCAGTGCTTCTAATTACCCAGTTGGTGGCTGTCCTAGTTTAATCCAGTTAGAAATAAGGGTACTGGTTTAAATATTGCAGACGCCTGATAACTACCAGCCCTCAGGTTATACCTGGATATTCAGTGCTGAATATCTGGATATTAAAAAATCCACAGTAGTTGACATTTAAATTAAATGCTGACCACCGCAGGCAGAGATAGTCTTTAAAATTTGTCTCCGTTTCCTGTCTTGTGTGTGATGGTGTGGAAAAGAATTATTAAATAACTTACATATTAGCTTTCTGCAGAAGTTTATAAATGACCGAATTGCAGAGATGTTAAAACTGCAGCAGTCTAGTTCACCCTCCAATGAAATCTGAACAATTTTTTCTAATCTTATTTAAGTCTAAAAGAGCTGACTGATGTCTATAGACCTAAAGTGACAGTAAGGCTGAGTTTATCCATAAACAGTTGTTGACAGTAATGCAAAGAAATATGGTGCTTTGAAAGACATTTCTCTTAGAAACAGCAGAAGATTAATATCATAAAGCATGAATGATGAACTAAACTACCAACGATGCACAATAATACTCTATATCCATCAGCAGTATATTCGCTTTTCTGAAAATAATCTTGAAGAGCCTATTTACTGCCTCATGTTAAATGGCTTCATTAATGCATATTAATGGTAACACAAAGATATGCATTATTAGCAAAAAATTGGCCATAATGTATGATAAACATCAAAGAGCTTTGTCACATGCAAATTCATGCAAAGCAGCTCATTAACGTTATGGGATTTAAATTCAAAGTGATTGAAATGGGAAGGAGAGGTTTCTACCTGCTTAAATCGTGCCCAACATACCAGCCACCGATATTCAGCGGCACTTAACTGAGCAATGCTGCTAAATATCAGAACTAACTGAATGTTGAATCTGAGCAGTAGAGGGGAAGTCCAGTGGTGGATTTGGAGAGGGGCTGGCAGTTATGGGGGTACTGGCAATATTCAGTGCAGTTAGGACCACATAAAGGGCAATCCTATCTTTGCCAGCTTAGCTATGCAGAGCCAGCACTGAATATAAGCTGACACCAGTACTACCCTCCCTTCCTCCCTCATCCCCAGCCGATTTTGGGCATTTCCAACTGCACTCCGTAGCGGAAACGAATAAAGTTGACGGGGGCGTGTCGGAGGCATGGTGGAGGCGGAACTGGGGCGTGGTTATCAACCGAGGAGAGATGGGCGTCTTTAGCTGATAATCGAAAAAAAAAGGCGTTTTTACCGTGATTTTGGGTCACTTTTTTGGACCCTTTTTTTTTCACGAACAAGTCCCAAAAAAGTGCCCCAACTGCCCAGATGACCACTGGAGGGAATCGGAGATGACCTCCCCGGACTCCCCCAGTGGTCACTAACCCCCTCCCACCAAAAAAACCCACTTTAAAAATTTTTTTCCCAGCCTGTATGCCAGCCTCAAATGCCGTACCCACCTCCATGACAGCAGAATGTGTTCGATCCTGTCACAGCCTTTCCCTGGGTCAGATGTGGCTCTCGAGTGCAGTACAGGGTCACATCAGCATTGCATTGTGGTGGGTGTAGGGTATTGGGCTCCGTGATTTCATTAGCTTGTGTTACAGTCTCACAATGTTGGTAGTTGGTAGGCTCTTCTCCCATGGTGCTTTTCCCCCTGCCTACTAGGTCAGAGTGTGCCCATGCGGTAGTGGCCATTGTTGTAAGCCAGTTTTAGTTCCCTTTCCTGTGTTAGCCACGTTAGACAACTTAGTTCTTCCCTTGAATGTGGCTGAATGAGGGCATTGTACAGCATTCTGCCAGTTCTGACCTACTGCTCATCTCAGTACCAGGGAGACTCGTTGCCAGTGGGGCACAACCTCTGATCTGCAGTTAACTGTGAGTAAAGGCGGTTATTCCAATAAAGGACGTTTTCATAGAGATCAGTCTTCAGGTGTCAACTGGTGTGCCAAGGTTATATAGCAGCAACCAGTACTAGAGGCCTGCGTGTATGCAGGTCCCTGGAGCACTTTTAGTGGGTACCGCAGTGCACTTCAGCCAGGTGGCCCCAGGCCCATCCCCCCCAACCTGTAACACTTGTGCTGGTAAATGGGAGGCCTCCAAAACCCACTGTACCCACATGTAGGTGCCCCCTTCACCCCTAAGAGCTATGGTAGTGTTGTACATTTGTGGGTTTTGGGGGAGGGGGTTGGGTGTTCAGCACCCTTGGTAAGGGAGCTATGCATGTGGGAGCTTTTTCTGAAGTCCACTGCACTGACGTAGGGTGCCCAGTTGGTGTCCTGGCATATCAGGGGGGCGAGTGTACTACGAATCCTGGCCCCTCACACAACCAAATGGCTCGGATTAGGACGTTTTTGAGCTGGGCATTTTTAGTTTCCATTATCGCTAAAAAACAAACAAACGCCCAGCTCAAAAACGTCCATTTTTTCGAAAATACGGTTCGGCCCGCCCCTTCACGGACCCGTTCTCGGAGATAAACGCCCATGGAGACAGGCGTTTCCGTTCGATTCTGCCCCTCCACGCATCACTCCTGCACGGAAGACTACTAGCCTACCAGGGAATGTAAAGGTAGGCCTGGAGGGGCTTCTGGTGGTGGTGGGGGAGAGGGGTAGGGTGCTTCCATAGGGCAAGCTCTTTGCTAAGGAGGGAATAACACAGACAAAGATTCCAGCCATGACCCAGAAGCTATGCAAGTGCCAACCGATATTCTGTACTGGCACTCACATAGCTAAGCAGAAAAAGGACTGCCTCTTGAACAGTTAAAGATAGGATTGTCTTTTATGCTGGGGGAGGAGGGATCAAAATTGGAGTGGGGTGGAAATTGCTCATACCCTTATTTGGGTCCCAACTGAATGACAGAAGTCCCAGTGGCCAGGAGCAGTCCAGTCAGACCCAGTCAATGCATTAAATAAATGCATATCACTGCTGGCTGAGTATTGACAGATATAAGTTGGTTTGAATCCTATCTAAGCCCTTCAGTACATGAGTTGCAAATGAAGAGGGTGTATTCATCATGGGGGATTTTGCACTGATTTTTATCTCTGGCTCTGTTTAACATCTATCTGATCCTCATCAGGGAAGCAACTACGGATTCTGTAGCAGGAAAGAATATAGTGGTACAGAACAAGCAGACCAAAAGAGTTTGCAGATCGATTACCCTGTTGTTTTTTAGGAAACAGAATATATACAGAGATTCCGCTTTTTTTATTTTTACCCCTAGAGTCCAGCCCACCATGATAAAATGTTTAAGAGTAGTGGGGCGCTGACTATGCTTGATGAATGGTAGGGTGTAGATTCCCTGGTGGTGAGGTTTTAAAAGTGGTAAAGATGGAATAAATCACGGTGTAAGGGCTCCCGTGCCAAACCTGCACCACTAAAGGAATTTACAGAGAACGTTATGAGGAAACAGCGGATCGTGAAGGCTTCTATACTACGGCTACGGCGCCGAAACACGGCTGTGTTGAGTCAACTATTCACAATAAAAATCATTGTTTTAACTAATCTATACTTCTGCCCCATTGTTTGAATAGAGCCTATTTTCCCCACCCCCTTTTTTTGTTTTCGGCTTCTATACTGTGCAATTAAAGGTGGTCAATCTGTTTCCTCAGATGTTTAAATTTTAAAGAGTAATGAAGCTATTTCAGACTCAAAACTCTAAATTAAGATAGTTTATTGCACAAGAATCTTTAAGAAGTTTTAAATTTTGTTAGTAAATACGATTAAAACAATAATTATTTACCAATAAATACATTGAAACACAACTGTATTAAATTTTACTAAAGTGCAAAAGATGTTTATATTGCACAATGAGTGTGTAAAGTGCTATTCAAGAGTGAAATGTTCTTTTAACAACAACTTTGCTTTCTTAAATTAACCAGGGATTATGCATCCAACTTCAACAAGTTTTGCTTTTCCAGGAACTTTCAAGATACAGAGATTATCTGATAAGTGTCTCAACTTAACTTTGTTAAAGCTTTGTTTCCAGCAATAAAGGCTTTGCCCAAGGAACGGATCCTTTCCACCTGACATTTAGTGTTATTTAACCATCAGAACGGATGCTGACAGGTTAAATAGTGTTTAACCAGCTATCCGTGGTTAGAAGCATCACGTGATATAACCAGCTATCCGATGATTTTTAAACCAGGTTTGGCAGTCATAATCGGCTGCGTCAAACCCTGGTATATCTTTGGCTTGTTTAAAGGTAACCGGCTATGTCTGAATATCAGCGTAGCCGGTTATCTTAAAACCAGCCAACAATCCCTCCCCCCCCCCCCCCCCCCCCCCAGATATTCAGTGCCAGTCACCAGAAATGGACCGGCATTGAATATCCGGGTTGAGTGCAGACCATGGAAGACAGCCTGGCTATCTCCCACGGTTTGAATATCATGTTCTTTGTGCTTTCTTAACTATCTCACAGAACCAAGTTTTCCTTTCCCCCCAAAGAAATGAACTCAGGAATACGGATTTAAGGTAAGTACCCCAAACTCTAAACAGAGTCCTTTTTTTAATTGTACATTGTGAGAGTATAGACACTTAGCTACAACTGTAGACCTTGCTTGAATGGTAACTTTGTTCTTTCTTGATGGTGGTGCACTTGCTGCTCCAGCGTTGTCTGCTCAGTGCCCTTTTTGTAACCTGTTATTTTAACCAGCTTAAAAAGACAAAAACCCTGTCTCCCTCTCTACTGATAAGTTGTTGTTAATGGCTTTTAACTTTTAAAATACTGTGGCTAGATATCTAATAAATATCAACAAATAATGATTTTCCCTGTTAAAAGTTCTGTCTGGATTGTTTTCCCTAGCTAACGAAGAGCACTCAGCCACTAGGAATCTGCCGCAGCATTCAGGCAGTCTCACATCAAACACATTCACAAATCATCTGAACACTAATTAACATGAATGCTAGGCTGGCTCAGAACCAGCCCAGGGCCAGCTTTTCAGTTTAAGCACAGCTTAGCTCCTGCAGATATTAATGTCACTGTGCTCTGGAACACAAACAGCTTCAGTCATAAACATAAAACCTCTCACTTCCCAAATCTTACTAGAAAAATTCATTTTCTTAGTCTTACTCTCTCTCTCACATACGAGACAGTAAAGCAGAGTTATAGTTTAACTTTCTTAAAACTCTCATATACCATTTTTCCTCATAATCTTTCAAACTCTCACAAAGCTCCAGTTAAACACAACTATCTTCTTCTGTGTCTTCAGATCTTCTGCCAACAGACAGGACAGCTGTTGCTAAGGATGACAGTGACTCAGTTACCATTTGACCTCTGGTGACCAATCAGAACCCAATACATCAAACTTTCAGAGGTATGGTACCTAACTGAATGTTTCATGGTCGCAATCCCATAAGAAATAATGGAAAAAATGATCATATCCAAATTTTAATAAATAAACAAGCACTAAATGTACCCAAACTCTCCATGCTATTTAAGCACGTCTATCTCTACAATCCTATGGTTTTGGATTTTAAAACCACATTTTTAGAGACATCACACATTTTTCATAAATAAATATTATTAAAATTGCACCAATTCCTTATTCTGCCTTCTAAACCATTAAAGCTAATTCCTAGTCCCCTCATCTATCGATAACACATCAAAGAAATAATTTTCAAACCTCCCAAATAGCCCAAACCATTACCCTAGGATTTCCCATTTAAATGTATTTTTTTCCAAACCCACCCCCCTAGTTCACCTAAAGAGGTTCTCAGGAATCCATAACTACAAAACGTTTTCACAAGAAATTAACCCTTTACAAATCAACTTCTCTGTCCACCACCAATCCAATTCACAATGGACCCCTGGTGACCCCGGGTGCCAACAGCAAAAGCCATGATTTGGCTGGTTCCCTGGTCAGATAGCCTACAAATCAAGGCCCCGGCTTGATTTTGGGCCTACCAGAGCTGCAATTCAGCATCACCAAGCATGCTCAGGAATGTTGGCAGGCCAGGCCCAAAGCTGGCCACTTTCCTACCGGCTCTCCTCCAGGTCTCCCTCATTCACAGCAGTGAGCTTGGTCACAACTGTCATATTTTTGCTTCTCTCCATCCTGGACTACTTCTGGAACTGATCCAAGTCCCAAACTGACCACTGGCTACTAATGCAAACAATGATCATGGACCCAGAATGGCCCAAAAACATCCAGGACCCCTCAGAACAATTTCAGACACCAAATGGGTCCCAACACAGTGGGGCTGACCTCAGGCAGCCCTGAAAACAGCCCAAGAATGCCCTAAGCTACCACGGGATCACCAGAAGCCTTCCCCCCAGGGCTCAGGTAAGTTTAATTTTCAACCTTTTACAGTAGGTATAAATTGAAACATCTGATTTAGATGTTCTGCTCATACCCATATATTCATCAGCATTGCCTAAACGTATAGCACTGCCAAGTACATGTATAATTTGAAATGTCTATATTAGGTATTTCATATAGTATGCTGCTTGTCCCACTGAATATTGGCCTTGTGATGTATAATTAGACGAGAGAACTCTGTTTCTTTCCAACCCAGTGAAAGTTGGAAAGAATAATACAAAAACATTTGAGAATTGACTGTTTGACGACAATATAACTCTGGAAATTTAACTGAATAGGATGATACTTGACATGTGTGGAAAAATGGTAGAAAGACACATTAAGTTGAAAAATGGGTCAAATTGGACTGGGGATTCCAGAGAAATAAGCCCCCCCCCCCCCCCCCCAGCACAAAAATATAGCCCAATGTATTACTATGGGAGATGTAGCTCCAGTTTTTGTAGCCTAGAAATTTACATACAGTGAAACCTCCTTTCAAACTGCCTCTCCATCGTCTCTTCTCGCTGAACCAGGGGCTTAGCTACGGGTGGGCCTGGGTGAGCCCAGGCCCACCCAGTCCTAGTCTGCGAGCCAATCGCAGCTCTAATGTTATTTTTTTCTTACCCGCAGCGGCGAAGGGGCGGCCCTAAAAGCACAAGCAGCCAGGCTCATCGACTCTATCCTTCCTTCGCTTCCTGCCCTCTCTGCGAGCGTCCCGCCTGCTCGAAAGGAAATGACATCAGAGGAAGGCGGGACGCACGCAGAGAGGGCAGGAAGCGAAGGAAGGATGGAGTCGACGAGCCTGGTTGCTTGCTGCTTTTAGGGCCGCCCGTTCGCCGCTGCGACTTGGGGAGTGGAGTGGAAGTGAGCCAGCAGCCTATCTATTCCACTCCCCCGCGCAGCCGTCGCTGTTCAGGCAAGTTAAAGCAGGCAAACCTGTGAGCTGCTGCAAGCTGCATCCACGTTGTCGTGCTTTATTGAGACAAATGGGAGATGCTGTGAAGGGGGGGGGGAGATGCTGGATAGAATGGGGAAGGGGATGGATAGAAACAGGATGGGCAGGGGAGAGAGGAGAATTGCTGGACAACAGGGATTGCTAGAGGAGACAGGGGAGAGAGGAAGTTTGCTGAAGATGGATGGAGGACAAGGCAGGGGAATGGAGAGTTGCTGGACATGGAGTGGAGAGCAGGGGAAGGAGGATAATTGCTGGGCATGCATGGATGGAGGGGAAAGGGGAGAGGAAATTTGCTGGAGATGGATGGAGAAGGCAGGGGAATGGAGAGTTGCTGGACATGGCAGAGGGCAGGGGAAGGAGGAGAATTGCTGGACAACAGGGATTGCTAGAGGGGACAGGGGAGAGAGGAAATTTGCTGGAGTTGGATGGAGGAGAAGGTAGGGGAATGGAGAGTTGCTGGACATGGAGCAGAGGGCAGGGGAAGGAGGAGAATTGCTGGGCATGCATGGATGGAGGGGAAAGGGGAGAGAGGAAATTTGCTGGATATGGGTGGATGGAGGAGAGGGCAGGAGAGAGGAAATTTGCTGGATATGAATGGATGGAGGAGAGGGCAGGAGAGAATGGAGAGTTGCTGGACATGGATGGATGGAGGGGAGGGCAGGGGAAAGGAAAGAGAAGACTTGCTGAACATGGATGGATGAATGGAGGGGGCAGGGAACAGAGGACATTTGCTGGATATGGGTGGATGGAGGAGAGGGCAGGGGAGAATGGAGAGTTGCTGGAGGGAGGGGAGAGAAGTCAGGAGGGGAGGGAAGAGAGGAGAAATGCTGGACGTGGATGGAGTGGAGGGCAGGGAAGAGAGGAAAAATGTTGGACAAGGATGGAGGGAAGGAAAGACAAAGGAAGGAGATGCTCATGGATGGAGGGGAGGGAAGACAGAGGAAGTAGATGCACATGGATGGAGGAGAGTGAGGAGAAATGCTGGACATGGATGGAGGGGAAACTGCTGAGTTGAGGAAGGATAGGGACAGGGCTACAGATGGTAGACAGGACACATAAGGACACAAGAGGATGGTGGACATGGTGAGAGAAAAAATATCAGATGGAAAGAAGACTGCATGAAACAGAAGACACTGGGACCAAAGCAAATAGATCAGACAACAAAGGTAGAAAAAAGTATCTTATTCAGAATATGTCATCTTTTGGAAATGTACATCTGTGATATTTTGCATGTAAGTTTCAATTTTTCTGGTATTGCTGCATGCTGAGTCTGACTTCTTGAGTTAACTTTCCAGTTCAGTATTTTGCCTTCATATTTTTTGATTTCTAGATCCTTGTGTCATGTCCGTTGTGTCATGTGTTGTTCATGTGTGATCAAGGTGCAGTATTCTGATAGCGTGTAGTATTTGCAGCCCTTTTTGTTTTGCTTTTTTTTTTTCACGAGGTAGTGTATTGGTGTTTTAAAGCCTAGTGTAATTACAGTTCTGCCTTTTCAAGCATAAGGTTGTAGCTCGTCCTGTCCTTGGACTTAGTGCTGTTATGGTTTAGTAAGGATATGAGTGTGTTTTTGCACAAGTTTGTGTATAGCTTTTTGCAGTGGAGCGATTGTGGGATAATGTAATTATATTTAAAAATATCAATTTTTCCATTAAGTATGTATGTGGTTATACTGATGCAGGGCAGCTTTTGGGCAGACTACTTAGAAATCCATCATCAAGTGAATTCTAAGGCATTATTTTGTAGGATCCCAAGAGACACTGCTCATACTTATAAAGACAGTGTGTGCCCACCCATATTAGCTCTGGGCCCACCCAAAATCTCAGGTCTGGCTACACCACTGCTCTGAACACCCCAAACTACCTCTCCCTGCATCTTATTTCTCCAAGCCTTTGATGTGCAGATGGGTGACAGCTTTGCCTCAGGGATTCAATGAAACTTAGTATCTTTCCCTTTACTGTCTAGTGACTATCTTGTGTAATGTCTTCTTGGCTGAATGCTTAATCTGCCTCATTGTAGTTTCTCACTTGCCTCCAAAGTTTCTGTCACTTACTTTCCTGTCATACAGTGGCATTCCTTTCCATCTTCTCTATATTTTTGATTTGTAAAGCATATTGCTATTGTTTTATGAAAGGTGGTATGTTAAACCTAATAAACCATAAACTGTTTCACCCCTACCAAAATGTCTCCTCTTCAAAACCATACCCCTGCTACTCGCCACTGCCCCCCCCAAAAAAAAACTACCCCTGTAATTGTCTCATCAACACGCTAATTACTCCATCCCCTACAACTACCCCTGACAACTTCCGCACAACCTAATAATTGCCCTACTGCCCAATAATACTCACACAACTGCCCCCACCACCCTGCAAACTGCCCCACTCTCAAAAACTACAATCTGCAATTTGCCCACACTCAAATACTACCCCCACAGTGCCCCACAATTTGCCCACACTCCCAAAATTCTGCCCCCTCACAACTGCCCTAAACCACAAACTACTCCATGCTTCTGTCTCCCATCCCCCAAATTGTCACCACTCTACACACTGGGCTAGAGCACAGTTGCAAGATATACATGTATGTCATAAATTACTCGTGTATGCAAACAAATTTAAGTGGAAAATCTAACCCTGCCTCAGAGAAGATGTAACTTTGTCCAGGAGCTTTCAGGGGGGCTATTTTTAGAAAGGCACATAAGCACATGAAATGTGCACCTATGTGCTATTCCTTACCTACAGTGGTGGAAATAAGTATTTGATCCCTTGCTGATTTTGTAAGTTTGCCCACTGACAAAGACATGAGCAGCCCATAATTGAAGGGTAGGTTATTGGTAACAGTGAGAGATAGCACATCACAAATTAAATCCGGAAAATCACATTGTGGAAAGTATATGAATTTATTTGCATTCTGCAGAGGGAAATAAGTATTTGATCCCCCACCAACCAGTAAGAGATCTGGCCCCTACAGACCAGGTAGATGCTCCAAATCAACTCGTTACCTGCATGACAGACAGCTGTCGGCAATGGTCACCTGTATGAAAGACACCTGTCCACAGACTCAGTGAATCAGTCAGACTCTAACCTCTACAAAATGGCCAAGAGCAAGGAGCTGTCTAAGGATGTCAGGGACAAGATCATACACCTGCACAAGGCTGGAATGGGCTACAAAACCATCAGTAAGACGCTGGGCGAGAAGGAGACAACTGTTGGTGCCATAGTAAGAAAATGGAAGAAGTACAAAATGACTGTCAATCGACAAAGATCTGGGGCTCCACGCAAAATCTCACCTCGTGGGGTATCCTTGATCATGAGGAAGGTTAGAAATCAGCCTACAACTACAAGGGGGGAACTTGTCAATGATCTCAAGGCAGCTGGGACCACTGTCACCACGAAAACCATTGGTAACACATTACGACATAACGGATTGCAATCCTGCAGTGCCCGCAAGGTCCCCCTGCTCCGGAAGGCACATGTGACGGCCCGTCTGAAGTTTGCCAGTGAACACCTGGATGATGCCGAGAGTGATTGGGAGAAGGTGCTGTGGTCAGATGAGACAAAAATTGAGCTCTTTGGCATGAACTCAACTCGCCGTGTTTGGAGGAAGAGAAATGCTGCCTATGACCCAAAGAACACCGTCCCCACTGTCAAGCATGGAGGTGGAAATGTTATGTTTTGGGGGTGTTTCTCTGCTAAGGGCACAGGACTACTTCACCGCATCAATGGGAGAATGGATGGGGCCATGTACCGTACAATTCTGAGTGACAACCTCCTTCCCTCCGCCAGGGCCTTAAAAATGGGTCGTGGCTGGGTCTTCCAGCATGACAGTGACCCAAAACATACAGCCAAGGCAACAAAGGAGTGGCTCAGGAAGAAGCACATTAGGGTCATGGAGTGGCCTAGCCAGTCACCAGACCTTAATCCCATTGAAAACTTATGGAGGGAGCTGAAGCTGCGAGTTGCCAAGCGACAGCCCAGAACTCTTAATGATTTAGAGATGATCTGCAAAGAGGAGTGGACCAAAATTCCTCCTGACATGTGTGCAAACCTCATCATCAACTACAGAAGACGTCTGACCGCTGTGCTTGCCAACAAGGGTTTTGCCACCAAGTATTAGGTCTTGTTTGCCAGAGGGATTAAATACTTATTTCCCTCTGCAGAATGCAAATAAATTCATATACTTTCCACAATGTGATTTTCCGGATTTAATTTGTGATGTGCTATCTCTCACTGTTACCAATAACCTACCCTTCAATTATGGGCTGCTCATGTCTTTGTCAGTGGGCAAACTTACAAAATCAGCAAGGGATCAAATACTTATTTCCACCACTGTAGGTTCCCCTGCTATAAAATTGCCCTCCACGTGTACAAATATTATTGGCACTAAGGAAATGATACAATAATCCCACCCAGGGCTGCATTGTGACTTTTATGGGCCCTAGGTACTTTTGCGTGTTGTGGGCCCCTCCCTCAATAGCATTTAATATATGATGTCAGCTTTTAATTTTAATTGTATCTATTTCTATTCTATAGTATTGTGTATATTTTTAAGGCCAAAAGGCAAGACCTGAAAATTAATAACTTCTACTTCATTTTTATTTTTTCCAATTAAAAAAAAAATGTTAAACATTTTCAAGGGCCCTAGGCACTGTGCCTTTTGTGCCGGATTCTATATATAGTGTCTTAATTTCCATGTGGAAATTGAAGCATATTCTATAACAATGCATGTAACTTAATTAGTTAACTAGCTAATTAGTGCTGTCAATTGGTTGTTAACAAGCTTTTATCAGCACTAATTGGCATTAAGATTTATGCACACAACTTGCTATGTGTATTCTGTAACATGACACGTGCAAATTCTAAGTTGCATAGTTGAAAAGGGGAAGTGGCCATGGGTGAGGTGTGGGCATTTCTAAAATCTATGCGTGTTATAGAATACAATCGCCCTGCACCCAATTTAGGCACTGGAATTTATGCCAAGTAAAATGTGGCATAAATGTCTGCGACTAAATTTGGTCACATGGAGAGACACCTGGCATATTCTATATATCGCGCAGAAATTTAAGCCTTTTCTATAAAATGTAGGCATACTTTAGAGAATCTAGGTGGAGGGGGGGGGGGTTCTGTGCAGAATTTTCAGGTGCCATATATAGAATCTAACCTATTGAGCCTAATGTATAAGTCTGCCCTGATCCCACCTCCCCCAAGCCCCCACAAAAGCAAATTAAGAGATGTGAAATGCAAAACAAACAGCACAAATGAGGTGACACAAAGCAGTAAATCTCCATGGATTTCATCAAGCTAAGCAAATGCTAAGGGTAAAAAGATTTGATTGGTCTTATTTGGGCATGAGCTTTGTGACTATGGAAAAGTGCGCTTTGATTGTACCCATAGAAAGGCGGTATATCAAATCCCATCCCCTTTCCCTTAGTAATTCTGGCCCATAAATTACGAAAAACGTTAATGTATTTTTAAGATGTTATGGCTGCCTCCAGTCTAGCCCATATGCTGCTTTATTATGCATGTTTACTCATCTGCTCACATTGCTGAAATCTATTTGTAAAGTCCTACTTAGATGTTCAGTATATGAAATATGTAGAAGTACTGTGGGTTAAATGCATAACTTAAAAGATACATGAATTATGTATATTAAGCTATTAATCTATCAGATAATATATTTGTATATGTTATGTACAGCAGAAACACACCTTAGAGATTCTCATCTGGAGTCACAAAGGGACTGCTTTAATAGGCATGATGAGGAATATTAGCTAAAGCTTTGAAAGTAATCCTCTGCTGCTACTTTTACTGATGATAAAATTCTGACTTGAATTCAAATAAAGTAAATAGCTTTTACCTGCAGACTTAACCCTGCCATTTGAAGGGAAAGATTTGCCCTTTGAAAACGGACCTCAAAAAAAGTGTTTGCACAAATTTGCATCTGCTATGTGTGTGCACATTTTTTCCCATTAAAATTTCTGCACATTCAGGGTAATTTTCAGTGGCAGACGTTAGCATTTTGATTTAAATGCTGGTGTCGGAATCTAAGGGTCCCTTTTACTAAAACTTAGTGCTTGCTAACAGACACTTACAGGAGAATTCTATATATATGGCGCATTGGCGCATATGGCGCATAGGCACTGCTTCCGCACCAAATTTTCAGCGTGGAAAAATGTTTTAACGGCGATAAGGTGCCAAAATGGGACAGAAATATCAGATCTGTGTGAAAACATATTTACATGCCCATTTATATAATAGCACCTAAGTGTTTCTGTTTGGATCTGCAAAGGGGGTGTGGCCATGGGAGGGACATGGACAGGTCAAAGGCATTCCCTTAAAATGTGCCCAGTATTATAGAATAATGTGGATCCATGCCCAACCTACATGCCAGGATTTACACTGGTTTCTGTTGGCATAAATCCTCATGCCCAAAGCTGACCGGATCCCGGCACTATGCACTATTCTGTAAAGGATGCCGATCCCAGAATACCCATTATAGAATACCGTTTTAGCCCCAATATTTTTTTCAGTGCTGAGTTTTGAGCGCCATTTACAGAATCTACCCTGCACATATTAGAGTGCACAAGTTATAGAATAATGTTAGTTGTGTGTTTAAATTAATTTAATGGAGCTAATTGGTGTTAATGAGCAATATTAGGCCATAATTGACCTTAACTTGTGCTAATTGACACCAATTAGCAATTATGCCTACAACTGCCTTTGGTATTCTAGAAGTTGTGCATGCAAGATCTATCGTGTGCAATTTCAAAAGGGATGTGGACATAGGAGGGGAATGAGCAAGTCAAGGGCTTGGCCAGGATTAGCATGTTCAGGTTATAGAATACTATCGCTTATGTAAATAACTGATACCTGCCATTGAGCTGGTATAAGTGCTCATGCCTAAAGTACATGAGTATTGCCATACTGGAAATAAACCGAAGGTCCATCAAGCCCAGCATCCTGATTCCAACAGTGGCAAATCCAGGCCACAAGTATCTGGCAAGATCCCAAAACAGTATAATACATTTTATGTTTCTCATTCTAGAGATAAGCAGTGGATTCTCCCCAAGTCCATTTTAATAATGGTCTATGGACTTTTCCTTTAGGAAGCCATCCAAACCTTCTTTAAACCCCGCTAAGCTAATTGCTCCCACTACATTCTCCCACAACAAATTCCAGAGTTTATTTATTTATTTATTTATTTATTTATTACATTTGTACCCCGCCCTTTCCCACACAGAGCAGGCTCAATGCAGCTTACATTGTAAAAAGTAAAGATAGTAAGTATCATATAAAGCAAACAATATGTAAAAGATAATAAAGTATAGTTAGTGTCCATGAACTTTGGTAAAAATTAGGAGTTGATCAAAATTATGTTGAACCTGGGGAGTAAGCTCTTTTAAACAGTACAGACTTCAATAATTTTCTGAAATTTAGGTAGATCTGGGTAGATTTTACTGATTTGAGTAAGGCATTCCACAGTTGAGTGCCTATGAATGTAAAGTTGGAGGCATGAATAGATTTGTAATTGAGACCATTACAATCTGGGTAGTGTAGATTCAAGTAGGATCGTGAGAGACTGCATCTATTTCTAGGTGGTAAATCAACCAGTTCGAGCATATATTCTGGAACTTCTCCGTAAATTATCCTGTGAATTAAGGTGCAGACCTTGAAGGCAACTTGCTCTTTGATGGGAAGACAGTGCAGTAATTCGCGAAGGGGCTTAGCGGATTCAAATTTAGATTTTCCAAATATCAGTCTTGCCGCAGTGTTCTGAGTCAATTACATGTTGAGTGAAGAAATATTTTCTCTGTTTCATTTTAAATTTACTACGTTGTAGTTCATTGTGTGCCCCCTGGTCCTAGTATTTTTGGAAAGAGTAAACAAGCAATTCACGTCTACCCATTCCACTCCACTCATTATTTTATAGACTTCTATCATATCTCCTCTCAGCCATCTTTTCTCCAAGCTGAAGAGCCCTAGCCACTTCAGCCTTTCCTCATAGGGAAACTATCACCCTTCTCTGTACCTTTTCTAATTCCAGATGCGGTGACCAGAATTGCACACAATATTCAAGGTGTGATCACACCATGGAGCGATACAAAGACATTATAATGTCCTCATTTTGTTTTCCATTCCTTTCCTAATAATACCTAATATTCTATTTGCTTTCTTAGCCGCCGCCGCCGCACACTGAGCATAGGGTTTCAACGTATCATCAACGATGACACCTAGATCCCTTTCCTGGTTGGTGACTCCTAATTTGGAACCTTGCATTACGTAGCTATAATTCAGGTTCCTCTTTCCCACATGCATCACTTTTCACTTGCTCATCTGCTAATTAGATGCCAAGTCTCCCAGTCTCGTAAGTTCCCCTTGTAATTTTTCGTAATCCTCTTGTGATTGAACAACTCCTTGTAATTTTTCGTAATCCTCTTGTGATTGAACAACTTTGAATAACTTTATGTCGTCAGCAAATTTTATTACCTAACTAGCTACTCCCATTTTAGATCATTTATAAATAGATTAACAAGCAGTGGTCCCAGCACAGACCCCTGGGGAACCCCGCTATCTACCCTTCTCCATTGAGAATACTGACCTGTTTTCTATCTTTTAACCAGTTTTTAATTCACAATAGGACACTACCTCCTATCCCATGACTCTCTAATTTTCTCTACAGTCTTTCATAAGGTACTTTGTCAAACGCCTTCTGAAAATCTAGATACGCAATATCGACCGGCTCACCTTTATCCACAGTGGTCCAACCGATTCTTTTGCCAGCTTCTTGCTTTTAATATACCTAAATAAATTTTACTATGTGTTTTTACCTCCAACACAATCTATTTTTCAAAGTCCTTCTTTGCCTTCCTTATCAGCGCTTTGCATTTGACTTGACATTCCTTATGCTATTTCTCATTATTTTCAGTCGGATCCTTCTCCATTTTCTGAAGGATTTTCTTTTAGCTCTAATAGCTTCCCTCACTTCACTTTTTAACCATGCCAGCTGTCGTTTGGTCTCCTTTCCTCCTTTTTTAATACATGGAATATATTTGGTCTGGGCTTCCAGGATGGTATTTTGAACAGCATCCACGCCTGATGTAAATTTTTTACCTTCGCAGCTACTCCTGTAAGTTTTTTTCACCATTCTTCTAATTTTATCATAGTCTCCTTGAAAGTTAAATGCTAATGTATTGGATTTCCTGTGTGTACTCACTCCAAAGCCGATATCAAATTTGATCATAGGCATGAAAATGGACATTTACTTTAGTATTCTATGACAGCAATTATGCAGGTAACTGCCATTATAGAATTGGTGCTTAGCACGTTCTATCATGGCGCCTAACTTTAAGACCCCTTCCTTGAAGTTACCTATACGTTTAATTTAGGGCATTAAAAATAGCCAAATACTGCTCCTCTGCTCTTGCTTTCCTCTCGCTCCACTGTGAAGGTGGTTAAACAAATTCTGAGCCTGACATTATCCATATAAGAACATGAGAACAGCCATACTGGGTCAGACCAATTGTCCATCTAGCCCAGTATCCTGCTTCCAGCAGTGACCAATCCAGGTCACAAGTACCTGGCAGAAACCCATTTAGCAGCAACATTCCATGCTACCAATCCCAGGGTGCAGTTTATAGAATAGCGCTTATGCACAGGAGTCATGCATAAATTTAGGTACCACCATTTGCACCAATGAAAATGTGATCGAAATGTGCATGCCTAAATTTATATGTGGAGCACCCATATTCCAGTATCTTGCCAGATACTTGTGGTTTTACTACTGTTTTATTGAAAATTCTATTCTTAACTTTGTATTTCAAATTACTATGTAAGCCGCATTGAGCCTGCATTGTGTGGGAAAGCGTGGGGTACAAATGTGATAAATAATAATAATATTCTATAATTATAATGCAAAACCACACTCCCAATCCACCCTGAAAATCCATGACTCTCCCATTTCTGCACCCCCTTTTTTGGGCTGTGTGTAAAATTTAGGCACATACATGCCAATTAACTAATTAACGGCAATAATTGCTTCTTAAAATGCAAATTACTGGTGCTAATTAGCTGCTTGTTCAATTAAATTGTGTACACAATTTGGATTTGTGCCTAAATTTGTGCACACAATTTTTAGCACTTTTTATAGAATTAGGGGGATAAGGGTTAATTCTACAATTGTATGCCTATAATTAGATGCCTATTTTCCTTTATAGAATACTATTATAACTGGCTTATGCACTTAGGGCCCCTATTACTAAGGTACACTAGCGTTTTTAGTGCACACTAGAAATTAGCTTGCGCTAAATGCTAAGATGCCCATTATATTCCTATGGGTATCTTGACATTTAGTGCACAGTAATTTTTAGCGTGCTCTAAAAACGCTAGCACGCCTTTGTAAAAGACCCCCTTAGTCATATGCACTTAAGCCATGGAAAATTACTACTACTAATCTTTTTTATAGTGCTATTAGACATATGCAGCACTGAACACATTATGAGCAGGTACTTTCTCTATCCCCAGAGGATTCACAATCTAAATTTTGTATCCTGGGCAATGGAGGGTTAAAGTGACTTGCCCAAGGTCACAAGCAGCTGCAGTGGGAATCAAACCCAGGTCACCAGCATCAAAGCCCCATAGATTTAAATATCTACAAATAAAGGCATTATCCTATTTTGGAGCCCAAAATAATTAGTTTATGGGCTCCAATGATTTAATTATTGGAGCTAACAAGCCCTTAATTGCACTAATTATGATTTGGGCGCTAATCTGGCTATGCGCTTTTCTGTAACAAACAGAACAAATACAGTCAAATCAAGTGTCTGAATGAGACCAAGAAGGGGTCGTGAAAATATTTTAATAAGAGCAGATGCAATATAGAGCCTTAATGGACTGCACAGGTAAAACAGTACAGTTCTGAATAAGAATATCCCCACAGGACTGAATACTTTATACACGAGTTGAACCAAGGCAAGATAATTCCTGAAGTAGAGCTCATGAAGTCTCATCTACTGAAAAATGCATTTAAGACCTCTTCCATTTATTAATACAACCAAGCTCTGCCTATTATAATTCACCCAAAGAACTGATTTAGATTTATATATGCTCTTTTAAAAGCCACTCTCCAGATGATGGAGAAGATTCTCTTTTGCACAGAAGGGCTTGATCTGAAGTAAAGGAATAGAAAGATGAGATGCATTGAACAATAATTACTTCTAATTGTACAACACACATCGTATTAAAAGTAAACAAGCTGCTCTGAAATTCATGGACATAAAGGCCAGGGACAGACAGCAATTCTATAAAGTGTGTGTGTGTGAGGGGGGGGGGGGGGGGTTCTAGATTTAGGTACCTACAAGGTGTCCATATGGAACCTATTCTATAAAGGAAAGTAGGTGTCTATATTTCTTTATAAAATACTAGCATACCTGAATATATATATATGTTCATTTGTGCTAAGGTGCCAGCATTCACATCAGCCAGGGTTCCCTCTAAGCTGAGCAGGTGTCCTCCAAATGCATCGCTACCAGTAGGGAGTGGTGCTTCAATATTGTGTTTTCAATCACTAGGGACAGGTAGATTCCCTGGAGTCCTACAGAACTTACCTGTCCTTCACTATTGAAATATGTGATAGTGAAATAGCACCACCCACTGGCAGGACTGTAGAAGGAGGACTACTGCTCAGTTTAGAGGGAACAGTGGAGGTGGTGAATGCAGAATATAGCAGCCAGATTGATATGTCAGGTGTCCAAATTTGATAGGATATCATCCTTACTAGTAATCAATAGAAATAAAATAAAACATAGAAAAGAAAATAAGATGACACCTTTTTTATTGGACTAACTTAATAACAGCATATTTATCAACTTTTGCTTATTTCTGATCTTATGAAGAAGGGTTACCTTCAAAAGCTAATAAAAAATGTATTAAGTTAATTCAATAAAAAAGGTATCATCTTATTTTCTTTTCTATGTTTTATTTTATTTCTATTGATTTCCTTTAAAAGTGGACTAACATGGCTACCACATCACTCTACCCTTACTACTAAAATTACATTTGCTTCCAATAGAAGCTAGGGTGATATTCAAAATTTATGTATTGGTATTTTTGATATTACATGGTCAGGCCCCAGCATATATGATGGGTTTGGTTACGATCTTAGCAAAAAAATTGCAATATCTCCTTTAAATATTTTGTAACCATTTGTTACCTAAGTGTGCCAAAGGTTAAATGCAAGAAGATATTTACTACTACTTTCACTTTTCAAGCCACTAAAAACTGGCATAATCACAAACCTTGAAATGTATGCCCAATTATAAACAATTTTATAAATCTTAAGCATTTCTATTTCAGAAATATGTACTCTCTAAGCAGACTTAGAAACATAGAAACATGACGGCAGATAAAGGCCATCGGGCTTATTTTCGAAAGTGATCGCCGGCCATCTTCCGACATAAATCGGGAGATGGCCAGCGATCTCTCAAAAATGGCGAAATCGGTATAATTGAAAGCTGCTTTTTTTTTACACCATCGCCGCTTTCCCGTCGCCGAGCCAGCAAAAGTTCAAGGGGGCGTGCCGATGGTGTAGCGAAGGTAGGACATGGGTGGGCATGGGCGTGGCTACCAGATGGCCGGCTTCAACGCATAATGGAAAAAAAAGCGGCGTTAATCAGTATTTTGCCAGTTTTACTTGGTCCTTTTATTTTCACGACCAAGCCTCAAAAAGGTGCCCCAACTCACCAGATGACCACCGGAGGGAATGGGGGATAACCTCCCCGTACTTTCCCAGTGATCACCAACTCCCTCCCACACTAAAAAAAATAAAAATAAAAACCTTTTTGGCCAGCCTGTATGCCAGCCTCAAATGTCATACCCAGCTCCCTGACAGCAGTATGCAGGTCCCTGGAACCGTTTTTGTTGGTTGCAGTGGACTTCAGGCAGGCAGACCTAGGCCCATCCCCCCCACTTGTTACACTTGTGGTGGTAAGTGTTGAGCTCTCCAAACCTCCCCAAAACCCACTCTACCCACATGCAGGTGCCCCCCCTTTACCCATAAGGGCTATGGTAGTGGTGTAGAGTTGTGGGGAGTGAGTTTTGGGGGGGATTTGGGGGGCACAGCACCCAAGGTAAGGGAGCTATGCACCTGGGAGCTATTTGTATATATATTTTTTTAATTTTTAGAAGTGCCCCCTAGGGTGCCCGGTTGGTGTCCTGGCATGTCAGGGGGACCAGTGCACTATAAATGCTGGCTCCTCCCACAAGCAAATGCCTTGGATTTAGCCGGGGTTGAGAGAGCCGCTTTTAGTTTCCATTATCGCTGAAAAACAAAACCGGTCATCTCAAACCCAGCGAACTCTGCCATTTGGCCGGGCCAAAGCGTATTGTCGAAAGACAAGATGAACTGACCCCCTTTGCCGTCTTAGCGTCAGCTCTGCTTTAAAGTTAAAGGGTTATTCCCCCACAAAGAGCTGACACTAAGACGGCAAAGGGGGTCAGTCCTTGATACAGCCCTTGGGAAGGGCGAAACATTCATGTTGGACATTAACAACAACCCCTGGGTCCGATACATCTAAATAAGATGAGTATTTGATGAAAGAACTAATACTAAGTTAAAATTTCAAAAATATAAAAATAATTCAGTAATACAGTGAGCCGATGAAGATCTGTGTGCATGATCCGTTGCCATAACAAGTAATTGGCAATGTGCACAACTGAGGTCACTAAAGACAAACATAACATTGTAACGAGTTGATGAATAAACTGTGTTGTTACAAGAACTAGCTGTTGGGAACCAGTTACGATATACGGAGACGTAATTGCCCACAGCATATTCTGCGACATACGTACAAACGAGCCAAATACAACGACAGAGAGTGGCTATTACAGAAAACACAACATCCGCATTCTAGTGATCAAACAGCCACCTTTAAGCGTTACACCACAGGAGGTGATGCAGCAGCAGATGTCATTAACAGAAATTGGGACATTATGAGAACGCACCCACTTTTTATAAATCAGCGCTTAAGGGTTGCATTCTCTAGGGCAAAGAATCTTAAAGAATTAGTCAGTCCAGCACAGCTACCAGCTCTACGAGACATTATGGACACCGAAGAAGTAAAAGAAAAAGGCCACTTTAAATGCGGAAGGACAGGTTGTAAAAACTGTATAATAACATTAGAGTCGAGTAGCTTCCAGAATCCAGTGGACAACAAAAGATATACATTAAGACATCACACCACATGCATGAGTACCAATGTTGTCTACATGATCAACTGCCCCTGTAACAAATTGTATATAGGCAAGACTAAAAGATCTCTCCATATACGTATAACTTAACATCGCTCTAAGATCAAGGGACAATATATGGGAACACCTTTAGTCAGACATTGTACCACGTATACACATGATTTTGAGGACTTAACATGTCTAGCGACTGAACATGCTAATCCCTCTCCATGAGGAGGAGATTTGTACAGAAGGCTGTTACAGCGTGAATTATTTTGGATTTATCACTTACGCTCCTTAGAACCCAGTGGTTTAAATACCAACATGCAATGGAATGCTTTATGTAGATCAACAGGAAATGTTAATTTCAGACTTCAGTAGTTAGTGACTTCCACTTTCTGAGTTTAAAAGCTGCTGCGGCCATTTTATGGTTAAGAACACTGACAGAACACAGCAGTGAGACAACTTAAAGTAAGTCACAACCAAGACACGCAAGGATTATTTGTCTGTTCCTCCAAAATTGATGTATGTAAGTATAGAATGACTCACGCTATGATCGTTTCTAGATGTTCCCAGCTCAAGTCCCCTGAGAAAGCGACAGCAAAACAAGCACTTGTTGGGACTGGCTGAGCTGAATAAGATAAGTGGAACAATATATGTTCTTGCTGAGCTGTTAGTCATTTGGGTTGAGGAGGTTACAAATAGTTAGAAAAAAGAAGAAACGTAAAAAGAAATTAAGTATCCACGCTCTAGTTTGACATACAGTATAGCACACATTAAGTTAAGTTAGGCAGGAGTAGGTTTTCAGGTATATGATTATTGATAATCACAAACAAGGGATTGATTGATTTCGAGATCACTATTCAGTGACAAATCCTGGTGATTTATGAGACCTTTTCCTCCTATTAGTTTCGCCTCAAACTCCAGTTAGTAGGTAATAGACTGCTATACAGTCTAATTTGTTTGTAGCAGATTTTGGACCAACCAGTAGACATTTGGAAGCCATTACAGTTCATTTATAAGTATCTTTTTAAACACAGACATACTTTCCCCTTCTGAGATCAGAGTTAGATATCCATATTTTGACTCCTGCCTAGTCCTGAGATAGCTTTGTTGGGTATGAAAATGTCTGGATCATGACACTTTCTATGGTCTTGTCCTGTCTCTATTGATCTCCAAACTAAATTATTGCAATATTATCTTTGCTGGCCTAACTCAGACTTCACTGAAAAAACTCCAAACCCTCCAAAATACTGCAACTTGCCTTGTCTGTCATCCAAGAAATTTGATTCAGTTACATTCCTACTGAAGAAACACCACCAGCTGCCCATCTCACAATGAATACAATTTAAAATTCTGCAGCTTGCATTTAAAGCTTTCCGTTTAGGTCTACCCTCTTACCTATCATCCCTAACGATTCCCTACTCCCCAGTTAGATTGCTGCAATCCATCAATGATCATGGAATGGTACTTCCCAGCCTTAAACTGCTACGTATAAAAGCACTTGTCACAGTGCATTCTATTTTCTTGCCCCTACAACCTGGAATAATCACCCTTTAGACATCTATGGTGAATTGTCCCTCCCAAAATTTAAGACTGCTATTAAGGCCTGGCTGTTTCAACAAGGTAATGGGTAGTCTGGCTCATGTGTCTGGTCTTGGTCCTGGAGTTTCTAGTCCCTCCCCTATCCCCCTTTCCTTTCCTTCCCACTATCCCTTCTTCTTTCCTTTTGTTTTTTTTTTGCCCATGATCTCTGCCTGAGTGTAATTTCAAGTTTGGCTTTCCCCTCTGTCCTATTTTTTTATTGTAATTCTTTTTCCATTGTGTTTTTAACTTTTAATTAGAATTGCAAACCACTTTGATCTGCATATGTTAGGTAATGTGATATAGCAAATGCCACTAAACCATAAAGCATATTGTCTGATGTAGCAGATTCCCTAGCTAATGCCAACATAATGCCATCCTGAGCATTTAAGATATTAAAAACTGATTTAGCAGCTTTAATCCTTATGCAAAACTGGGATTCAAGAGGTCATATATCAAAAGCCATTACTGAAATTGTTCATGATATTAATGGTCCCCAATGTCCTTTATTATTCCACACTCAAAATTCTTATAGGGCATAATCTTTATAAATGGTAGGTTAAACATTTTTTGAAATTTGAGATGTCTTTCCTGGGCACCTTGGAGATGTTAACTGAAAAAGACATTGGAGACTGACTGTTCGTATTACCTGAATCTGGCAATCTTGTTAAACATCCTCCTATATAATAATTCTCACCTCCAATGTTCTAATCTTGCTGCCTCTGTCCATGGCTCCTTTGGAGTTGCTGAGCTAGGCTCCGTAGTCAGGCTGACGTCACACTTGCAATTATGCTTTTCAGAACCCGCGAAAAAAGAAAAAAAAACATTCCATGTCTCACAGCTGATCCATGTCCAGCGACCCTCCTCTCTCCTCTGCCCCCCCTGCAGCCATCCATGTCCAGCGACCCTCCTCTCCCCTGCCCCCCCTGCAGCCACCCATGTCCAGTGACCCTCCTCTCCCCCTGCCCCCCCTGCAGCCACCCATGTCCAACGACCCTGCTCTCTCACCTGCCTCCCCTCCAGCCACCCAGGTTGTGTAGTGAATTTTTCGGGGCAGGCAGGAAAGATCCCCAATCCTGCCTGCCTGCTGCTGGCGCAGGCGCTGACCCTCCCCCGCTGCCGGATCGCTGTTCGAAATGGCCGCCGACACTTACAAGGGCGTCCTTCAAGACTACGGCAGAAGTCTCGCGAGTCCGCCATGGGAAGTCTCGGCGGCCATTTTGAACAGCGATCTGGCAGTGCCAGCAGCGGGCAGACAGGACCAGGGATCTTTCCTGCCTGCCCCGAAAAATTCACTACACAACCTGAGTGGCTGGAGGGAAGGCAGGTGAGAGAGCAGGGTCGTTGGCATGGGTGGCTGCAGGAGGGGCAGGGGAGAGGAGGGTCGCTGGACATGGGTGGCTGGAGGGGGGCAGGGGAGTTTTTGCTTTGTTTCATAGTACTTTGAAACTTTGGTTGATCATTCTTTGAAAACTGAAAGAACTCGGTATTTTTTTTATGCGATTCATTTTTTAGCAGATGGAGTCATAAATTTTGAACTGATGCAGAAGTGCAAAATGTTAGGAGAGCTTCTGGTATCCTGTCACTGAATTCATGGTCCCGGGTGTTTAACTCACCAGTTTTTGTTTGAAAATTGCCAAAGTATCCAGTTAAAATGTGCAGGAGTGATGTTTAAACTCAGCAAGTAGGATCAGTGTTATAATCCATTGCCAGCTTTAAAGCGGAGCTTCAGCCTTCTGTGAGTCCTCACTATCAAGAGTATAATGGATGAGACACTGAGTTTGAATGATATCCTGTGCAATAACTCTGCAGCTCTGACTGATCTGCAGGCTGAAGTGGGGAATATACAGGTGCAGTTGACTAAAGCGCAGAAGGAAATTGCTGTATTAACTCAAAGATGTGCAACTAATGCAGATGGGATGATACAGGTTCAATGGAAGTTACAAGCAGTTTAAGTGCTACAAAGGGATGTTGAAGATCAGAATAATCGAGTCTGGATGAATAATTTGAGGATTGAGAATTAGAGAGGGAGCAGAGGGGCCAAAGCCATTAAAATTTTGGAAAAGCTGATTCCACAACTGTCGGATTTAAAATTTGAGAGACCATCAGCCTTATTTTCGAAAGAGAAGGGCGCCCATCTTTTGACACAAATCCCAGGGTTGCCCAAATCGGCATAATCGAAAGCTGATTTTGGGCGTTCTCAACTGCTTTCCGTTGCGGGGACGACCAAAGTTCACGGGGGCGTGTCGGAGGTGTAGCGAAGGCGGGACTGGGGCGTGCCTAACACATGGGCGTCCTCGACTGATAATGGAAAAAAGAACGGCGTCCCTGACGAACTCTTGGACGACTTTACCTCGTCCTTTTTTTCTTACAACCAAGCCACAAACATGTGCCCTAAATGACCAGATGACCACTGGAGGAGATCGGGGATGACCTCCCCTTACTCCCCCAGTGGTCACTAACCCCCTCCCACCCTCAAAAAAAATTTTTAAATATTTTTTGCCAGCCTCTATGCCAGCCTCAAATACTATACCCAGCTCCGTGACAGCAGTATGCAGGTCCCTGGAGCAGTTTTAGTGGGTGCAGTGCACTTCAAGCAGGCAAACCCAGGCCCACCCCCCTACTTGTTACACTTGTGGTGGTAAATGTGAGCCCTTCAAAACCCACCAGAAACCCACTGTACCCACACGTGAGTACCCCCTTCACCCCTAAGGGCTATGGTAGTGGTGTACAGTTGTGGGGAGTGGGTTTTGGGGGCTCCGCACACAAGATAAGGGAGCTATGCACCTGGGAGCAATTTCTGAAGTCCAGTGCAATGCACCCTAGGGTGCCCAGTTGGTCTCCTGGCATGTGAAGGGGACCAGTGAACTACAAATGCTGGCTCCTCCCATGACCAAATGGCTTGGATTTGGTTGTTTCTGAGATGGGCGTCCTCAGTTTCCATTATCGGCGAAAATCGGGGATGACCATTGTTGAGAAATGGGGGGGTCCCGAGCCCCCCCAAGAAGGCTAGAGTGACCTCAATCTGACTCCATCTCTAAATAACACTAGTACTGGGGTAATCCAGGAGTTATGAGGTTTTAAAGGAATTGCCACTGAGAGAGACGTTAGGTCTCAAATACCGGCATTAGTCCGCCTCTCAGCACTGGCAAGGAATAGATACCAGCCTTATGACAAACTGGATTTAGGCTACAGGTTATATAATGCAGCGAATGATAGCCTGATGTAGCAAAAGCATTTGTACTTACAGCCTTTCATCATTAAGTGAAGCCCACAAACCATCATTTAGAATGAAGAGTTTATTTGCATATCAGACTTTAATCAGGTACATTCATCAGACAAATTCTGGATTCAGCTGACCGGAGCTCTGCTGCTTTCGAGGCGTTGAAGAAAAGTTCCCCCGAGGGCTTGCATGCACCCTGCTTTTATACAATTTGGTCACCATACAAGTCTATGGCAGGACACTTTTTTTTCCTTAATATTGCACAACCTCTGAGGTGCCCATCTGTGCTTCCGTTTTTGTAAACAACTTGTTCCTTAATACTAAAAATATCTGTTCTAGCTATTGCAAATTATTGTGCAACTTCCCTTTTTGTAAATGTTTCCTTAGATACGGGTATCCAAACATCCAAACATGAACAAAACAACTTTTTTTATGAAGATATCTAAATTTGGATATATTAATTTCATATTATTTTGTGATCTGGGTTAGGATTTTAGCCATCAATTCCTTGATCTTGGCTTTTGCACTGCTTTTGAATGTCACACCAAATTCTAATGAGGCCTAGTCAGTGCCTTTTAGCAGTTTAAGCTGTTTAAGGTATGTAAATTGACCCACCACTATTCCAGTGGATAGATCTTAGGGTAGAACACATATTAACTTGCAGGAAAAGCAAGTCCTTGCTCAGCCAGTCATAGATCTTTAAACCTAGCTGGTATTTTTACAGCCTGAGTCCTAAAATCTGGCCTTCCACCCTTCCGGTGGGCATCCAGTGAGGGCCTCTTGCTGTAGTATAATTATACATTCCCCACTTGTCACCCCCTCTATTTAACACACCA
This sequence comes from Microcaecilia unicolor, assembly GCF_901765095.1. Taxonomy (NCBI): domain Eukaryota; kingdom Metazoa; phylum Chordata; class Amphibia; order Gymnophiona; family Siphonopidae; genus Microcaecilia; species Microcaecilia unicolor. The sequence continues at coordinate 139,529,695 of NC_044033.1, forward strand.
TCTCTAAGGACGACCATCTCTAAGGTCGACCTAAATTTTGTGATTTTGGCGTCCCCGACCATATTATCAAAACGAAAGATGGCCACCCATCTTGTTTCGATAATATGGGTTTCCCCGCCCCTTCACGGGGATGTCTGCAAGGACGTCCTCAGGAACAATTGGGCTCCCCTTTCGATTATGCCCCTCCATTTGAAACTGAACGTGCACATTGGGTCCCCTCATAGTAACGTGGAGGGGCATAATTGAACAAAAACGTCTATCTCCATGGGCGTTTATCTCCGAGAACGGGTCCGTGAAGAGGCAGACCGAACCGTATTTTCGAAAAAAATGGACGTCCATGTTTTATTCAACAATTTGTGAGCTGGGCATTTTTGCTTTTCAGTGTTAATGGAAAATGAAAGCGCCCAGCTCAAAAACGAATAAATCCAAGGCATTTGTTCGTGGGAGGGGCCAGGAGTCGTAGTGCACTGGTCCCCCTCACATGCCAGGACACCAACCGGGCACCCTAGGGGGCACTTTTACAAAAACAAAAAAAAAGGTAAAAGAGCTCCCAGGTGCATAGCACCCTTCCTTTGGGTGTTGAGCCCCCCAAATCCCCCTCAAGACCCACCGCCCACAAGTCTACACCATTACTATAGCCCTAAGGGGTGAAGGGGGGCACCTACATGTGGGTACAGTGGGTTTGGGGGGCGGTTTGGAGGGCTCCCATTTACCAGCACAAGTGTAACAGGTGGGGGGGGATGGGCCTGGGTCCACTTGCCTGAAGTCCACTGCACTCCCTAATAACTGCTCCAGTGACCTGCATACTGCTGCCAGGGAGGTGGGTATGACATTTGAGGGTGAAAATAAAAAGTTGTGAAACGGCATATTTTGTAGTGGGAGGGGGTTTGTGACCACTGGGGGAGTCAGGGGAGGTCATCCCCAATTCCCTCCAGTGGTCATCTGGTCATTTAGGGCACTTTTGGGGGCCTTATTCGTGGAAAAACAGGGTCCAGGAAAAGTGCCCTAAATTCTCGCTAAAAACGCATATTTTTCTTCCATTATCGGTGAAAGGCGCCCATCTCTGATCGCCCGATAACCACGCTCCAGTTCCGCCTTCACCACGCCTTTGACACGCCCCCATCAACTCTGTCCGCATCCGCAACGGAGTGCAGTTGAAAACGTCCAAATTCGGCTTTCGATTATACCGCTTTATTCGTTTTTGTGAGATAAACGTCTATCTCCCGATTTGGGTCGCAATATAGGCGTTTTTCTTTTTCAATTATAAACTGGATAGTAACATAGTAGATGACGGCAGAAAAAGACCTGCATGGTCCATCCAGTCTGCCCAACAAGATAAACTCATATGTGTATACCTTACCTTGATTTGTACCTGCCTTTTTCAGGGCACAGACCGTACAAGTCTGCCCAGCAGTATTTCCCGCCTCCCAACCACCAGTCCCGCCTCCCATCTCCGGCTCTGGCACAGACCGTATAAGTCTGCCCTCCACTATCCTCGCCTCCCAACTACCAACCTCTCTTCCCCCACCTGCTCCGCCACCCAATTTTGGCTAAGCTTCGAGGATCCATTCCTACTGCACAGGATTCCTTTATGCACATCCCACGCATGTTTGAATTCCGTTACCGTTTTCATACAGATCTGCAGCAAAGCGATTTCCATAGCTGCTTGTGTTTCAGGTACTACACAATTCGCATGTTTTACAGGTACTATAGAAGGCAAAAATTAAAACGCCTCTTCAGTTTGAGGAGGAAAAAATTATATTTCTTGACTCTGCTAATGCAACAGTTCAAAAAAGGAAACAATTTTTGGCTCTTCATGAATGGATGAAGAGTATGAATCGCAATTTGGTCTTATGTATCCAGCACAGCTCAGAATTATTCTTTCTAACACTACAAGAACTTTTGATTTGAAAAAACACTTGGATGTAGTGGCTACTACTTATGGACTAAAGCATCAGCTTATGGACTAATTGAATGAACAAATACCTTGGTAAGCTTTCATGCTTCAGAGTAAAGACTGGTGGGTGAATGGCTGTGGTTTGGAGGATGTATTGATACATGTGCTGGAATGGGTATTTGGATGTGTGAGAAGGTGACTAGGTTCTGTGTTTAATGTTTGTAAGCTGGGATCAGCTAGTATTACTGTTAAACATGAGGATTCTGGAATTGGTGTGAGGATGTACAGAGGAGATGGTGAATTGCATTGAACAATTGTACATAGTTCTGGGACTAGAGCTAATTTTCTGTCTTTCATGATTTTTAGGGGTGAATCCTTATTATGGCTATCTCCTGGAAAATCGACTTCCATTATTCCGCCGAAACAGTAGCAGGACTATTGCAGAGTAATACTGATTTTTGTGAAACAATGGTGGGAAATGGCAGACATGAGTGGGAACAGATTGGTAACCGTTTCAAGTCTGCCATAAAATTGGAACTCAGTTGTTCATCTTTGATTGAGTATTGTAAAATTAAGAAGATCCCAAGGGGTCTGAGAATTTTGAAAGCACCTCAAATTTTCAAAGCTAATGAGTAATTTGTAAACTGGTGGAATATGATTTTAAATCAGTGTTACTTAGATTTAATGTTATTAACTGTTGAAATAAGAAAACAAATGATAGAAGCTGAGAAATTACTTTGGATTCAGTACTGAAAAAAAATAAGAGAGAAAATGTCCCAACAAGACTTTGATAAGGAACATGATTGATTAAAAGAAATGTTGGGAGCTCTTAGGGAAGAAATTAGGAAAATTAAAATTTAAAAATTCAATAGACATAGTCAAAGTGGCAATAAAGTATATCTTTAGATGTCTTCTGACTTGAAAAAACAGGTGATAGAAAAACGTGGGAGCTCTTATACTGATTTTTCCTCTGATTCAAGTTCGTCTAGTGGAAATTAATATAATAAGGATTTTTTTTAGAAGACAGATGTCCCCGAAGAGGAATGAGGGGGGGGCGAGGCCCTCGGAGGGGCAGGATGAACAGCAACATGCGACTCGGCCGCAAACACAGTCCCAGTGGATGATAAATCAGTGGCAATTAATCTATCTAACCAAGCTTTATCCAGTTCTGATATGATGTTGTTAGCCAAGGGGTTATCATTTGTTTCTGCCTTTTAGATTCAATGAATTCCAATTCAAAATTGACATGGAAATGTTCATCAGAACCTTACAAATGAAGATCTTTTTCAGCAAAAAAAGACTGTGTTTCAGATTATTCTAGGTTTCGGCCCAAGTCAACCTGGATGCCTTCAGGTCCTTTGGACCCCATCACCAAAGTTTTCAAAGAACTGTTTTTTAGAGATGTCACGCAAGCACATCTACATTTCAGAGACAATTTGACCAAGGAAGAACGTAATTCTTTGAAACGTCTTCAGGGTAATGAAGATGTCATTATTAAGAAAGCAGATAAAGGGGATGCAGTTATTGTACAAAATCGAAGTGATTATTTTCAAGAAGCAGATACACAATTGGGAGATCCAGAAGTATATGTAAAATTTATGGAAGATCCTACTGTCAGACTACAAATTTTGATAAAAGATCTGACTTCTCAAGGTTTGGAATTGGGTTTTTTGACTAAAAAAATAATATTACCAAAATAATATTACCAATATAATATTGGGTACTTAAGGTGATACATTTTTCTAATTTTTACATTTTTCTAATTTTTCTTTTATACACAGGAAAGCAAGGTTGTTAAATTCCCAAACACCCATAAGGTTGACATCAGAAGACGTTATTAACACGGGAGCCAGAAGTTATACATTGGCAGTAAATATGTGAACTCATATGTCATCGTTGACATTTTTAGTAAACCATTTTTGCTATTATTCTGGCTATTATCGCCTTGACACCATTGAGCCATTCTTATATGATTTTATATCTTCTTTTACGTTGTTTGAATTTCTTTTGAGTTTATCAACGCGGGAGCTACAACCTATACATATGCAGCAGGCTATTTGAATCCATACGTCATCAATGACGTTTTTAGCGCTTAAGTTATATTTATCTCATTATTCAGGTTATTATTGCTGCAGTTTGTAATATACACTTTGAATTAAAACACTTCTTTTGAAAATACAAGTTCTGATTAATATCAAGGTGATATTATGGTAGATTGAGATACATGTATGGTAAAGACAATTGGGGAGAACTTAGAGAGCGACAGGAAGAGTTAGGATATGTACTACTACTACTACTACTACTATTTAGCATTTCTGTAGCGCTACAAAGCGTACGCAGCACTGCACAAACATAGAAGGAAGACAGTCCCTGCTCAAAGAGCTTACAATCTAATAGACAAAATAAAGCAAGCAAATCAATTAATGTGTAGAGGAAAGAGGAGAGGAGGGTAGGTGGGGTGAGTGGTTACAAGTCAAAAGCAATGTTAAAGAGGTGGGCTTTCAATCTAGATTTAAAGATGGTCAAGGATGGAGCAAGACGTAGGGGCTCAGGAAGTCCGTTACGATCTTTGGTTAAGTTGTGTTGCAGATGTCCAGGTTTTTAATGTTGGGTCGGTGGGGTATGCCCTTCTGAACAGTTCTGTTTTTAGTGCTTTCCGAAAATTCATGTGGTCATTTTACATACCATTATATAGATTTTTTGAGTAGATGTATACTATTATGTAGTTCTTTATATATCAACATATGGTTTTTTATATACCAATGTGTAGTTTTTTTAATGATATTAATTGTTTTGATGAGTGCATCTTTATTATTATTATTTTACATTATTTATTACAGGTTACTATTTGAATATAATTTTTATTCATGTTTGACTGTAGTGTATATTTTATTGTATTATGTTATTTTCTCGATGTTCATTGTTTTGTATTTTATGTAGACCCCTGACACAGGTGCGGAGCACCGAAACACGGCCCGTGTCGGGTCTTTCTCCAATGACTGTTTTTACCAAAGTTTATAATTAAAGAACTATGTCCCTCTTTTTAAAGCCCTTGGTGCTGTTTTCTTTGTTTGGACTTTTGATTGTACTTTGTTCCCTCTCTTTGCTATAACATAAGAAGATTGGCCAGCTTATATATTCTTCAATATATGACAACACTTGTTAGACAATGTTATGGGTACTATTTTTTGAAAAATATGTATAAAATTATAGATTAGCCCAGATTAGATTAGCTGTATCATCCCAGATGAGTAAACAAAGTTAACTAAATAGAAATTGTATTAAAATATTTCTTGTGAATTCCATAAAAATACATATACAGAGCCAGGGGCGGATTGACAGTGGTCTGGGGCTCCCGGGAAATAAGGGTCATGGACTCCTAACCATCTATCAAAAGAGATTAAACTAAATGGAGGTTTGTGGAGAGTAGGCCCCCTACTGCTGTGGGCCCTCAAGCACTGTCCTATTGTCTAAACAGTCAGTCCACCTCTGAGCCCAGTTTTAAGTGAAAGCTTTGGATTCCATGAGCCTGATTTTATGACAGAATAATTTTGTGGAATCCAAGAGGTACCTATTTTAGTAGAGGCAACATAGGCCCCTATAGGCCTTTATAAAATAGGCAGCCCAAACCAGCTCCAGCATGTAAATGGCAGCTCACACACAGATATCTACTTTGAAGCAGGTGCAAATGAATGCATGAGGGTATTTGTGCATTTTATAAATATCTGGGTACATCGCAACTCGTCTTCTACTCCACCCAAACTCTGAACCCAGGAATGCCGTCGTATCGGCACACAAACTTCTATGCTGATGTACCACAGGACAACTTTATAAAACGTCTCTTCGGGGGTCACGTGATGCTCTGAAGAGAGGAAGACGTGGCCCCGCGATCTCCTGGGCCCTGGCTCTCTAAACTGCTTTAAAATAGGACCTTCAGCTTACATCTCTCCCCAAAAGACGATATAAGAAATAGTTTAGCCCCTCATGGACAAATATTTAAGTTTGCCAACGCAAGCCATGGCGAACCGAGGGAGCAAAAAGGAAAAAGAAAAAACAAAGGCGCCAACCGCGATAGCAGAAGAACGCCCTGCAAACGGGGGAACCCGGTTCACCACGGAGCAATTACAACAGATCGTGGAAGCGATGGACACCGCACTAGATCCGAAGCTAGAAAAACTATATACTAAAGTGTCCAACCTGGAAATGCTCATTGCAGACACGGCCCAACGAACTGGAGAACTGGAAAGAAGAGTCTCCGCTGCAGAAGACGCAGCAGGCCCCGCGACGCAGAGGGAAAAAAAAATGGCCGCCACACTAGAAACCCTGTCAGCAAAAGTAGAGGACCTAGAAAACAGGTCACGGCGGGGAAACCTTCGCATAGTGGGGCTGCCAGAATCAGTAAATGACCGTCTGTTATCCGATTTACTAGAAAAATGGTTAGCAGAGGAGTTCGCGTTATCGGACCATGCAGGGAAACTATGCCTGGAAAGGGCTCATCGCATAGGTCGGAGGCAAGAGGGCAAGCAGACCCCACGAACAGTGATCGTAAAAGTACACAATTATGTGCACAAAGAAGAAATATTAAGAGGGTTTCGCCAAAAAAGGAATACGCTGCAGTATGAGGGACAGCAGATACGTATTTTTCAGGATTATTCAGCAGCACTGCAGGAAAAAAGGAAAAAATTCACCCCACTGTGCCAGAAATTACATGAAAAGCAACAGATATTTATGCTGATTTACCCAGCAATATTGAAAATCAAGCATGAGGGCCGGTGGAAGCAATTTGAGGATATTCAAGAAGCTCAGAGATTTGTGATGGAGCTGGAGACAAGAGACCAGCAAGGAAACACTGAGCAGACAAACGGCTGAGGCGCACTAAGGAAGGGAGACCTGCAGTGCAAAAGGTTTGTTTTTGGGGACCGATACTGAGTAATAAAAGAATCCTAAAACGGATGTAGAGCTAATGTGGAGGGGAGGGAGACCTGGGCCCGGGGACACGGGGAACCCCAAAACCCATTAAGGATAATGGGAGTAGATAACAAGGGGTGGGGAGAAGGGAAGATGGGGGACGAGGGGAGCCTGAAAAGAGGAGAGGGGAGGGAAGGGGGAAGGGAAAGAGGGGGGTAGGGACTGAAGGTCACAATCAGGAGGGACCACTAGAAAGCTGGGTATCTCTAAAGAGGGGAAGGACTGAACTGAGGGGGAGACTGGTGGACTTAAAGATCGGGTGTAACTGGAGATGGATATTCCAAGGGGGGAGGCTGGGACCCCTGAGGAAGGGTATAGAATGTAAACTGAAGTTATTTGTTGTACACAGAGGAGATGGCTAATCTGCAAGGAGGGGGGACTAGACTGATCTCCTGGAATGTAGGTGGGATCACATCACCGGTTAAAAGGGCAAAGATTTTAAGCGCTTTAAAGCGGCATAAGGTGGGAGTGGCATGCTTACAAGAAACTAGGTTATCTCAGATAGAACACCAGAAACTACAAAGGCACTGGGTAGGAGAGGTTTTTTGCTCCTCAGCAGTGGGAAGAAGAGGGGGGGTGGCGATTCTAGTACATAAAGCGGCAGCAATAAAAGCTAAATTTTTATTTGCGGACAGTGGGGGACATTACGTAGGGGTGCAATTAAATTGGCAGGGACAGACGAGGCTCCTTGTAGCGGTCTATGCACCCCAGACAGGAGAAAAGAACTTCTTTGCAGACCTTTTTGCAAAATGCCAGGAATATGGCTCCGACCCATTAATTATTGCTGGAGACATGAACCAGGTTATGGAGCCGGGATTAGACAGGACAGGCAGACAACCGAGAGGGGAGACGTTGGGACCTGGTGTGCTTGAGACCTTTTGTGGTGGGCTGGGGATGGTGGACCCGTGGAGGCTACTTCATGACACAGAACGAGATTATACACACACCTCGCGGGCCCACGGAACCCAATCCCGCATAGACTACATTCTCGTCTCGCAACAACTGTTTTACCAGGTTTCGAATGCGACTATTGGCCCAGATGAAATATCAGACCATGCTTTGATTTGGATAGATATAGAGGCCCAACCATATTACCGAGCGTCTGGAGGTTGGCGTTTTCCAGCATATCTATATTCTTCCGCTGAGTTTGCTGCATATCTTGCTGATAAGTGGGCAGATTTTAAATTGAACAATGAACAGCACGTAGATAATGCTGGCCTTTTCTGGTCCACTGCAAAAGCGGTAATGCGGGGGGAGGTGATGGCATACATTGGAAGGAGGAATAGGCAAATTGCACAGCGGGTGGTACAGGCAGAGAGGAGGGTAAAACAGGCCAGACGGAAGTACACGGCTCATCCCACACAGGACTTGTTCGAGTCCTTAATTGCAACACGGACAGAGTTAAATAGCCTTCTCCAGGAGAGGTTTATGAGAGCCACAGTGGTCCGCAAATATCATCTCCATAGATTTGGAGACCGCCCGGGAGGCATGATGGCTAGGCTGATTAAAGGAGCTCGCAGAAGGCTAGTAGTGACCAGCATACGTAGTGGCCCTAATTCATGCACCACAAGCCCAGAGGAAATTGCGGAGATTTTTAGAACACATTTTGAGGAGGTGTACTCAGGGGAGCAGACAGGGGACGAGCTACGGGGAAAGATTCAAGAATATCTAACTCAGTCTAAACTACCACATTTGACGGGAGACCAGATGGAGTCTCTGGACTCCCCACTAGATGCAAAGGAAGTGATGAAGGCAATACAGGCCCTGAAAATGCACTCAGCACCCGGCCCTGATGGGTTTTCGGGTGAGTTTTATAAATTGCTTAAACAACAAGTAGTGGGGCCCCTGATAGGCCTGTTTGAAGAGGCGATAGAAACAGGAAGGCTCCCCAGATACGCAAATGAAGCGCTGATCACTTTAATCCCCAAACCAGGACGAGACTCCACGGACCCAGCTGCCTATAGACCTATATCACTAATTAACGTGGATGTCAAAATCCTTTCCCGGTTTTTAGCAGAACGCCTAGCAAGTGTACTTCCAACGTTAGTAGGAGAGGAACAAGTGGGATTCGTCCGTGGTAGACATTCAGTGTTAAATGTCTGAAAGCTGCTGGCAGCCATGATAGCGGCACCTGGGGGAACTGCAACAAGCCTAGTGATTAGTTTGGATGCGGAACGCGCTTTTGATAGGGTAATCTGGTCATTTATGTTTGAGACGCTGCAATGGGTGGGAATAAAGGGCTGGTTTCTACAAGCGATTAGGATGCTTTATGTGGATCCACGGGCTAAATTATTGGTAAATGGGGTTAGAACTCAAGAATTCTTAATAAGACGGGGAACAAGACAGGGATGTCCTCTGTCCCCATTACTATTTTTGATATCATTGGAGCCCCTATTATGTAAAATTCGCACAGAGCCTGGAATCCGGGGTATGAAGGTGGGCAAAGGGGAGGTGAAGCTATTAGCTTATGCAGATGACTTATTGCTTCTGGTGGAAGACCCGCAGACATCAGTGGCGCGGCTACTTGAGAGGATAGGGGAATATGGAAAGTTATCAGGGTTTAGATTAAATCTGGGAAAGTCCTTGGCGCTGCCGATGTCCCCCACTGTTCGGTCCAGCTGGAGTGGCCCCTTTCCTTTTAAATGGGCGGAGGAGAAGCTTAAATATTTGGGGGTGGATATCCCGGTAGATTTGTCCACATTGTATAGAAGGAATGTACAGCCCCTGCTGGAGGAAACTAAACGCCTCTTAGGGATCTGGGGCTCTTGTCCACTTTCCCTAACGGGGCGCATTGCCTTATTTAACATGATGATAGCGGAGTCACGTGATGCGGTGAGAGAGGAAGACGTGTGTCTTTGCTCTCCGAGGCCCCGCTGCCAGATCTCACCTTAAAAATCACAAAAAGCCCACGCTAATCGCCGCAACAACAGCGGAAGATCAACAACACAGCTGATGGATAAATTTGTGGAAACTGGAACAAAAGCGATGCCGGCACGCGGCGCAAAAGCGGCGAAGGACAGGGCTAAGGCGGCGGACCACGCCGAAGAGAAGGCCCCGCCACAAGGCGAACAGAACTTCACCGCATCTCAGCTAGCACAATTGACTGCCGCGGTGACACAAGCGCTGGAACCGCGTCTAGCAAAAATCTCGGCGCAGCTAGAACAGTATGATTCCCGCCTGGAGGACGCAACGAAGCGCATTGGAGAACTCGAGCGGCGAGTGTCAGACATAGAAGACGCGCAGGCCCCCCTACATAGCCAACAGCAAATCACTAAAGCGACGGGGGAAACGCTGCAGCAGAAAGTAGACGACCTAGAAAACAGGGGCAGACGGAGCAACCTACGCTTGATCGGCATCCCAGAATCAGTAAAAGACTCAGTGCTAGCAACAGTGGTTGAAAAATGGCTGACGGATGAATTTGCGTTGTCCGATCACGCTGGAGCGTTATGTCTAGAAAGAGTGCACCGAATAGGCCGTTTTCAAGATGGCCGCCAGACTCCACGTGCAGTTATCTTAAAAGTTCATAACTACCTGCACAAGCTGGAGATTTTGAGGGGATATCGCTTGAAACGAGACGATACCAAATTTGAAAGGAAAATTGTAAGAATCTTCCAAGACTATTCAGTGTCCCTACAAGATCGCAGAAAGAAATTCACACCACTATGTCGACGGCTACAGGAGCTACAGATCCAATTCATGCTGATATACCCTGCGGTATTAAAGATTCGACAAAATGGAAAATGGAAATCATTTGATTCGGAGGCGGCTGCCAAAGATCATATATACAATCTAGAACAGAACAGACAACAGTTGGAGGAAGGACAATCAGGAGAATGACTGGAGATTTCAGCTGGTGAGATATGATAAGAAAGCTGCTGTTGGGCACATAACACATAACATAGACTAGGGCGCAAACACATCAGGTCTGGTGGGGGGGTCTCGGGCATAGCAGGGGCTCCTACAGATTTGCTGTCAAGAAGTTGGGGAAAGTGGATAGTTTGGGCAGAATACGGGGGGAGGGCAAGGTGGGTAGGAGGGATTCAATAATAGTTAAAACTAACGCTGCAAGGTATTCTCAGGGGAGGAAAGAATCTATACAACGCAGTCTCAAGAAACAACAGAAGAGCTTTAAAGGTAGGGTGGAACACACACAGAAATGGAAGAGAAAGGTCTTCGGGGCCAGGCTGGGAGCCCGGGAGCCACAGGTCAACATGTTTGCATCGGCAATAGCGGAAACTCACGGGTGGGGTGGATAAGACAAGGCTAGTATCTTGGAATGTGGGTGGCATCACATCTCCCACCAAACGAACCAAGATACTATCGGCTCTTAAAAGACACGGGGCGGGTATAGCTTGCCTACAGGAGACTAGGCTCTCAAAAGAAGAGTGCGAAAAATTGAAAAGAGGATGGGTGGGAGAGGTATTCTATTCCCCGGCAACAGGAAGAAGGGGTGGGACGGCTATCCTATTACACAAAACTTTGAAAGGAACTGCGAAAATGCTATTCAAAGATGGGGAGGGAAGAATAGTGGGAATACAGCTTAACCTGCAAGGGAAACAAATGCTTCTGATCTCAGCATATGGCCCCAACACATCTGCCAAACGTTTCTATGCGCAGCTACTAACACATTGCCACACACATGCAGGCCTCCCTGTGGTGGTTGCCGGGGACATGAACCAAGTGCTAGACCCCCTTCTAGACAGGACGAGGAAACCGAGTGCTGGAGCCACACTAGACACTTCCCTTTTAGATTCGTTCTGTCAGAAAACAGGCTTGCTAGATCCATGGAGGATATTACACGGTGAGGAGAAAGACTACACTCATACCTCCCGGGCACACCGCACCCAGTCTCGCCTGGATTATATACTAACATCCCCCGACATATTTCAGAAAGTAACAGAGGCGGTCATAGGCCCCGAAGAAATCTCTGACCATGCCTTGATATGGGTTGACTTGGAAGGAGAGGCATATTTTCGGCAGTCCCCGGGGTGGAGATTCCCGGCATACTTATACGCATCGAAAGAATTTGCAGAACATTTACATCAGCAATGGGAAGAATTTCACACACATAATCAGGCACATGTAGAAGATCCCATTTTGTATTGGTCTGCAGCCAAGGCGGTTTTGCGGGGACAGGTCATAGCGTATGTGAGCAAACGAAATAAGCGAATGGCCCAAGGCATAGTAGCTCTGGAGAGGCAGCTAAGGGAAACAAGAAAGCAGTATGCCAGACACCCCTCGCAAAACACCTATGAGCTCCTTACATCTACGAGGGTGGCATTAAACAGCTTACTCCAGGAACGAACGGCACGCTCAATGCTGTTCAGAAAATATAGATTGTTTAAATATGGAGATAAGGCAGGGGGGATGCTTGCGAGACTAGTTAAGGGCACACGAAAGACCCACTACATCGCAGCGGTACGTGGACAAAGGGGAGAGATCATCACTAAACCAGATGAGATAGCCCAAATTTTCCAACAGCATTTTGCTACTTTATATAAGGGGGAGAAAGAGACGGGAGGCATTCAAGAAGCCATCAGAACATACCTCGATAACGCTAACATGGGGGAAATATCTCCAGAACACCTCGATCAACTTAACAAACCGATTGGAGCAAAAGAGCTCCAGAAGGCTATAGGAGCATTAAAAACGCACTCAGCACCAGGGCCCGATGGACTATCTAGTGAATTCTATAAGATGCTTAAACAAAAAATACTGGGGCCCCTGACGGAATATCTTAACGAAGTAGTGGATAATGGGCGATTCCCCTTGCATGCTAATACGGCCCTGATAAGCTTAATTCCAAAAAAAGGGAGAGACTCATTACAACCTAGCTCATATAGACCAATCTCCCTGATCAATGTGGAAGCCAAACTATTGTCAAGGATATTAGCAGACCGGCTGGCACCTCTTCTTCCACAATTGGTTAAAGAAGATCAGGCTGGATTCGTTAGGGGGCGCCAATCAGTTCTGAATGTGCGAAAATTCATATTAGCCACACTAGTAGCTCCTAACACACATTCGCAAAACTTGGCGGTGAGCCTTGATGCAGAGCGGGCATTCGACCGGGTGTTATGGCCCTTTCTGTTTGAGACATTAAAATGGATAGGCATCACGGGATGGCTACTACAGGCCGTAACAACACTATACACTGACCCCCGGGCCATGCTACTAGTTAATGGAATCCGAACAGAGGGATTTGACATTGAGAAAGGAACACGTCAAGGTTGCCCGCTATCCCCGTTACTTTTCCTGTTGACCCTAGAACCTTTGCTGAACAAGATCCGACTACATGAGGGTATACAGGGGGTCAAAATAGGACAGTATGAGATAAAGGTGTTGGCATACGCGGATGACCTGCTGTTGCTGTTGAGCACTCCCCGAACATCATTAAAACACCTCCTAGACACTGTACACAGTTATGGCAGGCTCTCGGGCTTCCGGCTGAATCTGACAAAATCTTTGGCACTGCCCCTAGAGCAGAAACTGAGGCATGAATGGGGAGAAACGTTTCCTCTGCAATGGGCAGAGGATCAGATTAAGTATCTGGGGGTAATAGTACCTGCTGATATGGGGCTCCTATACGATAAGAATGTGCTTCCAGTCCTACAAGAGACCAGACGCATGTTAAACCTGTGGAATACATGCCCACTTTCCTTATCAGGACGCATAGGATTAGTTAACATGATGATAGCCCCTAAATGGTTATACCTCTTTCAGATGCTCCCATTATATTTAAGACAGAGAGAGGAAAAGGCCCTTAATAAATCGATTCAGACATTTTTATGGAGAGGGCGGAAGCCTCGGCTCCCGTTGAGTGTCATTCAGAAGCCGAGACTGCATGGGGGGATGGGCCTACTCAACATAAGATACTTGACCATAGCATGCTCGATGAGACACATTAGAGATTGGCTAACAGGACATGGAGAGTTTTCAAGCACACAAATAGAACAGGCCCTCTCACCCACAATACATTTAGGGTGGTGGCTACATGCAACGGGCAGCAGCAGAGTCAAACCCAACTTAAGAAACAATCCATTCGTCCAATCAGCAAGGGCGGCATGGAGATGGCTGTGCAGGAGACACTGGTTCGAGTGGTCTGCGACCCCCTTTTTGCCTCTGCTTCATAACCCAGATTTTACAGAGGGCACAACCTCAGCGATGTTTGCCAGATGGAGGAAAAAGGGAATTCAGTATCTGTACCAGCTGTTGACAGAGGAGGGCAGAGCGCGACCATTCCGGGAACTGCAAACAGAATTCAACTTACCAGAGACTGATCAGTTTGCGCATTTGCAGATACAACACTATTTATCTGAACTGGGCTGGACCAACTTAAGCGAGGATGTACAGGACACTTTAAACACAGCATTGACACTGGGGGCCCAAAACAAAGTGCCCCTGCGATTCCATCACAGATATCTACAGGACTCCACGGAGGACATTGACTACAGAGGCAGAGCACAGAAATGGGCAATAGATCTGAACGCGGACGTGTCGGAAGAGGTATTGCAGAACTTTTTACAATTGGCATTACGCACCTCAATATATGCCAGATATTGGGAAATACAATATAAATTTGCATTACGACTTTATATCCCACCAGCTAGGGCATTTAAGGCCGGATATGGTGGCACAGGTGCATGCCCTCATTGTGCCCAGGCATTGGTGGGACTAGGACATATGTTCTGGTCTTGCCCTCGGGTGGTGCGTTTTTGGTCCCAGCTGTTAGCGGCCGTCAAACAATACTGGAGATGCAACACAATACAGAGGCAGCCTTTATTACTCTTTGGAAAATACTGCTACACGGGACAGGCCCCACCAGGACTTACCTCCTTTCTGCACAGGGCAGTGCTAATCGGCAAGAAGATAATCCTGCTCAATTGGAGAGCGAAGGAGGGGCCCACGCTGGGAGCTTGGAGGACAAATATGATTGAACTGCTAAAACTAGAACGATGTGGAATTACAGACATTTCCTCGGTGGAGGGCAAAAAGCTGGAAACCACCTGGGCGGAATTTTGGAATACCCTACAACCAAGTGCAAAGAGCAAAATTCTAAATTGAGAGACTGTGTAGATGCAAAAATGAGAGACCCTGAATACCTGTAGACTGATAGTAGATCATTGAGGAACTGGGGGGGGGGGGGGAGGGAGGGGAAGGTGGGGGGGAGTTTTGAAGGGGGGGAAGCTGGGAAGAGATAGAAGAACTGTTAGATAGATACATTGGAGTGCATCGTTGTAATAGTGTTGATTTAGCTGTTAATCCTGCAAAGATCATTGCACACCTGTACACTGTTTATTGAAATTTGCAATAAAAACGATTGAAACATAACATGATGATAGCACCAAAATGGCTGTACAGATTCCAGATGCTGCCACTGTATTTACGGGGAAGGGAGGAGAAAACATTACATGAAGTCTTAAGGAAGTTCTTGTGGAATAACAAACGCCCCAGAATAGCGTTAAATGTACTATGTAAACCTAAAACACATGGAGGTATGGGATTACTCAGTATCAGGTACCTCACAATTGCCTGCACCATGAGACATGTTCGTGATTGGCTAGTAGGAAGCCAACAGTTTACAAATACCCAGCTGGAAGCATCATTGACTCCGGAGGTGCATCTCAGCTGCTTAGTGCATACCTCAAAAACAAGACCCGCTGGGCAGCAACCCTTGAACTGTTTTGTGCGATCAGCAAGAGCAATGTGGCGGTGGTTGTGTCGTAGACAAGGCTTCGCGGCAGAGGCTACTCCTTTTCTATCATTAAATCTTAACCCAGATTTCCCAGATGGATCATCAGCGCAACATTTTAAATCATGGAGGACGAAGGGGATTCGGTACCTATTTCAATTGCTGGATGAGGAAGGGCAGGTAAAGCCACTGGCAGAATTACAAAGAGAATTTGGTTTGACTGCATCAGATTTTTATGCCTATGCACAAGTGAAGCACTATGCCCAATCATTGGGAGCAATGAATCTGGCAGAGGATGTACAGGAAACGATATCAACAGCACTCACTCTGGGATCGGAAAATTTTGTGCCGCTGCGATTTCACCATAGACACCTTTTAGATACAACAGAAGATATAGACTATCGCAAAGTGGCACAGGATTGGAAGAGGGATCTAAAAGTTGAGATCACAGCTGATATGTTACAAGGCTACCTGCTATCCATTCTGCATAGGGCGGCATTCATGAGGCAATGGGAACTGCAATATAAGTTTGCCACGCGGGCTTACATCGCACCAGCCAGAGCACGAAAGGCAGGTTTTGGAACAGGAAATTGCCCCAAATGTGGAGAAGAAAAGGCAACTTTGGGCCATATGTTCTGGCAATGTACACAGATTAGAACTTTTTGGAAGCGGGTTTTGGCAGAGGTCAATCAGTACTGGAAGCGGACAGTGGGAGATACCCCGCTGTTATTATTCGACGTTTATATCATCGCCAAACCGATCCCTGTGGGATGCACAGGCTTTATTAGAAGGACAGTGTTAATAGGGAAAAAGGTGATTTTGCTCAGCTGGAGAGAGACTCAGGCGCCTACAAAAGAGCTGTGGAGAACAAAAATGACTGAACAGTTACACCTGGAACTCTGTGGACTCACTAAGGCTGTTTACTCAGAGCAGGAGAGGAACGCATTCTGTAGGGTGTGGGAACATTATTGGACTACCCTTCAGCCTAACATCAGGAAGAGGATTATACACAGATTGAAAGGGAGTGTGGAGACACCAGCGACACCTTTTGATACATCACAGAAGTGACATCAGACTCTAAATCAGATCTCAGAGGGGGGAGGGTGGGAAGGGAGGAGAAGGGGGGAGGGAAGGGGGATGGAGGGATTTAATATAGGTAATGGACCACTGATAATGTATGCTTACCGTTATAGTAGCTATCAGGTCAGTTAATAGTTGTTCGGTAACATAGGAGAGGAAATTTATAAAGTATTGCTTTCTAATAGAGGCTGGATAGCTAATTGATGTTTAAGTACCTTTGTTTGAGCTATGTTGCAAATGTTCGATGTGATAACTTATCTGAATAAAACAGACTCCAGTATAAGGGGAGGGGGGAGGTGGGATATAAAATGAAAAAGTTGATAATAATGTCTGGGGAAACAAATGTGGAAGAATTCATTGTTTTTGTGATTTTATATTCTTTCTCTGAAAATGATTGTTCCATTCACATCTGTATTGGCTAAGTCTTCAATAAAAATCATTGAAAGATAAAACGTCTCTTCCATGTGTAAAACATCCTTTTTACTTGTGATTTCTGCAAATGAATGCTCTTTGTATCAATGGTAGATACTACTACCACTACTACTTATTATTTCTATAGCACTACAAGAGGTAAGCAGCACTGTACACTTGAACATGAAAAGACAGTCCCTGCTCGACAGAGCTTACAATCTAAATTAGGACAGACAAAGAGGACAAATAAGAGACAAGGGAATTACTAAGGTGGGAATGATAAAATATGGATACTGAACAAGTGAGTAAGGGTTAGGAGTTAAAAGCAGCATCAAAAAGGTAGGCTTTTAGCCTAGATTTGAAGATGGCCAGAGATGGAGCTTGACGTATTTGCTCAGGAAGTCTATTTCAGGGATAGGGTGCAGCAAGATAAAAGGAGCGGAGTCTGGAGTTAGCGGTGGAGGACAAGGGTGCAGATAAGAGAGATTTACCCAGTGAACTGAGTTCCTGGGGAGGAGTGTAGGGAGAGATGAGAGTGGAGAGGTACTGAGGAGCTGCAGAGTGAATGCACTTATAAGTCAATAAGAGGAGTTTGAGCTGTATACGGAACCGGATAGGGAGCCAGTGAAGTGACTTGAGGAGAGGGCTAACATGAGCATAGCGACACTGGCGGAATATAAGTCCTGCAGTAGATAATACCAATGTCCAAATATTGGGTGAACTAAAAAGTATTATCAAGAGCACCCTTCCCAGTAATCAAGTATATCCAAATTAAATCATCAAGGCACTCATTTTCCAAGCACTTAGACTTACAAAGTTCCATAGGTTACTATCCCCCAGATTCTATATAGCACACCTAGAGATCCGTGCCAGAATCCAAGTAGATTCTATAACAACTTGTGTAACCTAATTGGCTTAACAAGCTAATTAGCACTGATAACAGCCCTTAACAAGCAATTTTGAGCAATAGTTGGCAATAATTAGAATTTATGCGCACAACTTGCCAAGCGTATTCTGTAATACACTGTACCCAATGTCTAACGTGCGCAGGCAAAAAGGGGCATGGTTATGGGTGGAGAAATGGGCGTTCTGAAATTTACACAGTTATAGAATATGCCCCTCTGAGCCTAAATCTACGTACCAGGATTTAGACCATGTTTTTGTTGGTGTAAATGGATGCGCATAGTTTAAGGCGCTAGGATATCAACTAATCGTACTCTATATATCGTGCCTAAATCTAGGCATCACTTGTAGAATATGCTTAGGCAAAAATGTTTTCTGCGTGGATATAGAATTCCCCCAAGTAACTTTGTAAGTCTAAGGGACTCTTTTAGTAACCCGCGTAGGCACCTATGCATGCCCAAAGCACGCCAATTCGGAACTACCGCACGGCCGGGTAGTAATTTCATTTTTTATGCGCATCCACTACATGTGCCAGAAATTTTCTGGTGCATGGCGCTAACTGGGCAGTAATCGGCAGTGTATGCGAGCTAACAATTACCGCCTGGTTAATGCATGTGACTTTACCGCTAAGTCAATGGGTCGTGGTAAGGTCTCAGGCCCAAAATGAACACATGCCAATTTTTATTTTGCTACACATCCATTTTCGGCCCCAAAATGGGCCTTTATTGCAAGTGCGCTGAAAAACGGACCTGCATGCGTTCAATACATGCATCTATACCAGCACAGGCCATTTTTCAGCGCACCTTAGTAAAAGGACCACTAAGTGCTTTGAAAATTTGGCTCAGAGCAACCTCTGTAACTTTGTAAGTCTGTGTGCTTTGAAAATGAGCCTCACTATATCGTATAAAATGATGAATGGGTTCTTCATAGCAGAGGCTTGTTAACTTTCAGCAAATATGATTGCACAATAAAAACCTACCATCTGCACCTTCAATCATCAGATCCAAAGAAAAATATTCAGTGACTCAATTATAAATATATTGTGTATGTCCAGAAAGCAAAACAAATGAGAAAAACCTATCTTGAAAAAGCAAGGGAAACACCATCTCTTTGTATAAATAGAACATGGCATTAGCTTTCAAGAGGATCCCATCAAAAGGAGATGAATAACCTCATCTGAACTCTTCCTATTTGCTAAATTATAGTAAATGAAAGCTATTTACTACTGAAATTGATGCTGTATAACAGCAGACAATTATATTATTCAGTAATTGTTAAATAGTGTTAATTGAATGCCAAGCATCATAGATTTCCAATTATAGGCATGGAAAAAAGAAATGGGATGTGCTTTTGTTTCAAAACAGCTTGAAAATATCAGTAACAATTGTTATTTTACCTCATGATATTTTCAAAATGAAATGACATAAAAAGGGCCACATTTTGTTTGTTTCTTTTAATTGTAATTCACATCAAAAGAAAGCAAAGGGAATGAGTGGAAATTTGGGGCAAGCAAAGGATATATATATTATATATATATTTATATTTATATTTATATATATTTATTGCATTTGTATCCCACATTTTCCCACCTATTTGCAGGCTCAATGTGGCTTACATAGTTTTGTTAAATTACATGGTGGCTTACATAGTTTTAATAACATTGTCATTTCAGTTTGTCGAGTACAGTTAGTGATGTGTGGCGATTAAGTAAAGGAGTAGAAAGGAAAGAAGGGAGTGATTAGGATAGTTATGTAAGGTGGGAGTTCATAATTGCGTGGATTGATGAGGTGGCTGGTTAAGGCTATAGGTTCTCATTGTAAGCCTTGTTGAAGAAAAATGTTTTCAAAGATTTTTGAAAGTTTTTTGTTTCGTTGATTGGTCTGTAGGCAATGCATTACATAACTGCGTGCCCATGTAAGAGAAGGTGGAGGCATGCATCAGCTTGTATTTAAGTCCTTTGCAGCTGGGATAATGCAGGTTGAGAAATTTGCAGGATGATCTTGTGGCATTTCTGGGAGGTAGGTCCACCAGGTTTAACATGTATATTGGGGCGTCTGCGTGAATGATTATGTGAACAATCGTGCATATCTTGAATGCAATGCGTTCCTGAAGTGGTAGCCAATGAATATATGCTGGTCAGATGGGGGAAAGGAGGCCCGAGAGGGACTTTCAGATTGTTGCTCATTGTATTAAAACGAAGCACTGGAAATTAAATGAATCACAGATGAAACAAAATAAAAAAAATTTGATCAATATTCAAAAAGTGATTTAATCAGCCAGAAATGGCTCATGGCCTGTTAAATTGCCTATTCAGGCTAACCGCTCATTTTCAGCGGCACTTAACGGGTTAGGGGGAGATTCTATATATGGTGCCAACAAAAAACAATTGGCGCTGAAATCAGTGCCAACTAAGCTTATTCTATAATCAGCGCCTAAGAATATGCTTAATTGATATCTCGGCGTCTAAAACTACGCGCATCCATTTACAGCAACAAAAACATGGTGTAAATCCCGGTGCATAGATTCAGGCACACTGGGCCATATTCTATAACTATGCGCTTAAATTTCAGAATGCCCAAGAAACACCCGTTTCCCCGCCCATAACCACACCCCTTTTTGTCTGCATGCATTAGAAGTTCGGTGCACTTTGTTACAGAATACGCTTAACAAGTTTTGCGTGTAAATTCTAATCAGTGCCAATTACTGCTCATTATTGCTTGTTAAAGTGCTGTTATCAGTGCTCATTAACTTGTTAAGCTTATTAAGTTACACAGATTGCTATAGAACCCGCACCAATTTCAGCATGGATCTCTAAGCATGTTATGTAGAATCTGGGAGTTAGTGCCACTGAAATTGTCCGGTTAGTGTCTAACTGAAAACCAGCTATTTTGGGCACAGAGGGCACTGGCAGAGGAGACAGCAGATGGCTGCAAATTGTATTTAAATGTAGTCAAATGGATGTTAATCAAGTTATTTGGTATTCCCTCCCAATGCTCAGAGAACAGCACACAAACAAATGGAGTCCTTAATGCTGGAAACTTACCACCAGCTCGTAAATGGCTTTGAGGGGTTTCAAGACAGAAATTTCTTCTGGATTTTCTGTTTACAGTGTGCGTGTCTGATTTGTTTTGCAAGCGGAAGGAAGCCTGTGCAAGCCTCTGGGCAATGGTAGTGAGAAACAAATATGTGCGAATCTGAGCAAAACCTAAACCTGTTTTAAATATAAACCTTTCAAGTGAAAAAAATACACTTGAAAAGCTTATATTTAAAGGAGCAGAAGTATGATGCTCATGTGTGATTCACTTCTGGGTTTGCCTGGGCATATGCACAGAAAGCTGTGTTTACCACGGAACTCTTGTGTACATGCACCAGGCATGTTCCTCCCCCTTACTTTTGGTCTCACAATGTGCATATAATTCGAATGCCATTAGCACTGAGCATTAGGGAGGTGCGTTTCTGCGCTGTAGTATGGGGTGTACACTGTTCACTTCGGTTCGGTGCTGGAGTTCTGAGCATCGGCCCCTTGCAGCTGCTTCTAAGGACAGAACCCAAGACCTACTGCATGCAAAACAGAAGGTCTTCCACCGAGGTAAAGCCCCACCCTTGATCCTCAATATGACTTTTCAACCAGCAAGACCAGAACTAACATGTCTTCAGAGCTGCCATCAAGATCCCATCAACCATGATCTTAATATCTGGTCATTCATACAATACGCTCTCTCTCTCTCTCTCTCTCTCTCTCTCTCTCTCTCTCTCTCTCTCTCTCTCTCTCCTTGTTCCCATAGTGCATGACAGTATAAGCCCTTTGCAATCTTCTCTGCCTCTGCCAACATCCCCTGTTGCCTTCTCTATTCTCCAATGCTTATTTTCAAAACAAAAATCATTAAGGTGGCAGAAGGGCATTTTTCTCTCAAAAATGTTCAAGTTGTAATTTTCAACACCCTGATTTCAGAGGTTTTGCTCCGCAGTTTATCCACATTTCAAGGGGCATGTTGGCGTGCTCTGGGCGGGACATGGATGGCACCAAAAGATAGATGTTTGTCTACAATAATGGAACAAAATGAAAATGTCTAGGACCAAAGTTAAGATGTCTTTGGCTAGACCTATTTCAATCATGACTAATGGGCTCATTTTCGAAAGAGAAGGACGTCCATCTTTCAACATAAATCGGAAGATGGGCGTCCTTCTCCCAGAGAGGTCCAAATCGGTATAGTTGAAACCCGATTTAGGACGTCTCTAACTGCACTCCATCACAAGGACGGCCAAAGTTCAAGGGGGCGTGTCGGAGGCGTAGCGAAGGCGGGACTTGGGCGTGCCTAACATTTGGCAATTTTCAAACAATAGATATTTTTCAGGTTCAAAAATGGCTATGCTCACCACTCGATGTTTTGACATTTCTAGCAAAATGTCCAAAATCGGACTTAGATGTTTTAACAAAAATGCCCCTCTTTATGAGCCGTTTTATAAAGTTTTGTTAGAACTTGTCTATTATATGGTATTACTGGATTGTTTTACTTTGTAATTTTAAGGCCTCTTTTATGAAGTCACTTTGATTGGGCTCCATCAACATTGCTGCACGGGAACCACTAGTGTGGCTTGATAAAACAGCCCCTTAATTTCTTATTGTAGATATTTTATTTTATATTTTTATATATGTAAATTTATAAACCACTTATATATAGTCAGTATAGAAAATAAACCATAACCATTTTTCCAAAAGAGTGGAAAAAGTGTACACTTTTCACAGACTGAACTATTTGCAACAAGAATGCATTTTTTTTTTTGGAAAGACTACATACTTTTTCCTGATAATGCATGCATTCACTATTCACATATGTGCACTACTGGGAAAGAAGGCAACGTCTTTCTGAAAATGTGCACCCTCTTTTCAAATAGTGTGGACTTTTCATGAAGAGTACATACTGTTTGCCAAAAGTTCATAGTGTTTCAAAAGAATGCACACGATTATGCAACAGGAAAAAGAAATTACATTTCCCATGCCATTTCAAATGAATGTTATGATCCTTTGTCTTTTATTTTACAGTTTCAAACGAATGCACATCCCTAAGTTGAAATATGTCACTTTCTCTCATCTCTAAATTATGGGACTCTGCTGGCATCTATGATTTTCCTTTCAATACCTCCTATCAAGCAATAAGCATGTCTGTCAATGTCTTTCCCTTGCCACAGCTGCTGCCATCATTTGCTACCATCTGCCTGAGGTTTTGTAATAGTTATTGGTACAGTTTTGACTCCAAAACAAAGGGACTTTGCTTCCAGTTTTATCTCCTAAAATCTATTTACTTCTACACCCAGTATGCATCTTGGAGACTAGCCTGCAGAGTGAGTAGTAGTAGAGAATATCACAATATATTATCAGATGACAAATAAGTCACAGTGCTCTATCCTTCAACCCTTGTGGTTGTCAGTCAAGACTAATATTAATCTTATGGGATTCAACCTCTTTAAGGACCTTAGAGGCCCTTTTACTAAGGTGCACTGAAAAATGGCCTGTGCTGGTGCTGGTGTAGATGCGTGTATTGGATGCACACAGGTCCATTATACCCTTTAGATTGTGTGGGAACGCTAGATGCGCGATGACGTCAGCGCTATTTGAATATCAGTTACGGAATTTATATCAACAACGTACCTTTACTATTGGAAATATATATTTTCATTATCGCTGATGTTTTCATTTTTTGCCTTTAGCGATGTCGTGCGGGTCTATCTAGCCCAGTATCCTGATTCCAACAGTGGCCAATTCAGGTCATAAGTACCTGTCAGAATCCCAATAGTAACAAGATTCATGCTACTGATTTAAAGGAACACGATTTCTGCTACTGATTCCAAGGACAAGCAGTGGCTTTCCCCATGTCTATCTCAATAGCAGACTATGGACTTTTCCTCCAGGAAATTGTCCAAACCTTTTTTTAAACCCAGATACACTAACCGCTGATACCACAATGAGTTCTAGAGCTTAACTATTCATTGAGTTAAAACAATATTTCTTCCTGTTTGTTTTAAAGGTAGTACCATGTAACTGCCTTGAATTTCCCCTAGTCTTTGTACTTTTTGAAAGAGTAAAAAAATCAATTTACATTTACCCATTCTACACCACTCAGTATTTTGTAGACCTCTATCATATCCCCCCTCAGCCTTCTCTTTTTCAAGCTGAAGAATCCTAACCTCTTAAGCCTTTCCTCATATAAGAAGCGTTCTATCCCCTTAATCATTTTGGTTGCCCTTCTTTGAATCTTTTCTAATTCTGTTTTAACAACTTTGAATAGTTTTGTGTTGTCTCGTTCGTCATTCCAATTTCCAGATCATTAATAAATATATTAAACAGCACCGGTCCAAGTACAGATCCCTGGGGCACTCCACTATTTATCCCCTCCTCCACTGAGGAACTGGTCATTTTCCTACAACTGTTTTTCTATCGAGGAAAGTAATCCAATTAACTGCATTAACAGATAGGCTCTAGCAGGCACTGCAGGATCCAGTTTAGTCTTCCCCCCCTCCCCAATGCCTTCCCACCCCTGGGACAGCTCTACATGTATAGAAAGTAGTGTAATTAGGGTAATAAGCTAAGAGTGCTCTTACATTACCAGTCATTAACATTTAAGGAGGAAGCACTACAAGGATCATACAATACCCTGTATGAACTAAAAGACTCTTTATATCAGACTAACATTCTTAATACTGTAGCAGCTCCTACAAGATTGAAAAACTTCAAAACACTAAGATGGAGTCAGCAGTCCAGCAGCGAGAGGGATGCTACCCAGACTTTTGCACTGAGTGCCACATGTATGAGTATCTCCCGGTTGGTGTGATGTCATATCTGTGTGCTCGATGCAAAGAGCTCCTAGACCTCAGAGAGCGTTTTCATTCTCTCGAGGCTAGAGTAGCAGACTTGGTAGAAATGAGGGCGATAGAGAAATACATAGACGAAACCTACAGGGATGTTGTAGAGAAGTCCCACCTACAGTCAGGTAGCCTCTGTGTTGCCTTGGAGGAGGGAGGTCTCCCAGAAGGTGAAGTAGGAAGTACTCCTGTAGCCAGGACCTGCACACCAGGGGATTTACTATCCTCTCACACCGAGGATATGTCTCCAGTTACTGCTCGGAAGGGAAAGGATAGAACAGCTGTTGTAGTTGGTGATTCGATCATTAGGCAAATAGATAGTTGGATGGCTGGTGGACAGGAAGATCGCCTGGTGACTTGCCTGCCTGGTGCGAAGATGGCAGACCTCACGCATCACCTAGACGGGATTTTAGATAGTGCTGGGGAGGAGCCGGCTGTCTTGGTACATGTAGGTACCAATGACGTAGGAAAATGTGGGAGAGAGGTTCTGGAAGCCAAATTTAGGCTCTTAGGAAGAAAGCTCAAATCCAGATCCTCTAGGATGGTGTTTTCTGAAATACTACCCGTTCCACGTGCAGGGCCCAACAGACAGGCAGAGTAGACAAAATAGAAAGAAACAAGGACGTCCCTGATGAACACTTGGATGACTTTACCTGGTTGTGTTTTTCTTATGACCAAGGCACAAAAAGGTGCCCAAAATGACGAGATGACCACCGGAGAGAATCGGGGATAACCTCCCCTTACTCCCCCAGTGGTCACTAACCCCCTCCCACCCTCAAAAAATATCTTTCAAAATATTGATTGCCAGCCTCAGATGTCATACTCAGCTCCATCACAGAGTATGCAGGTCCCTGGAGCAGTTTTAGTAAGTGCAGTGCACTTCAGGCAGGCAGACTCAGGCCCATCCCCCCTACCTGTTACGTTTGTGGAGGAAACAGCTAGCCCTCCAAAACCCACCAGATACCGACTGTACCCACATATAGGTGCCCCCCTTCACCCGTAAGGGCTATGGTAGTGGTGTACAGTTGTGGGGAGTGGGGTTTGGGGGGGGGGCTCAGCACACAAGGTAAGGAAGCTATGTACCTGGGAGCAATTTATGAAGTCCACTGCAGTGCCCCCTAGGGTACCCAGTTGGTGTCCTGGCATGTCAGGGGGACCAGTGCACTGCAAATGCTGGCTCCTCCCACGACCAAATGGCTTGCATTTGATTGTTTCTGACACGGACGTCTTTGGTTTAGATTATCGCCGAAAGTCAGAAACGACCAAGTCTAGGGACGACCAAATTTAGGGATGACCAAATTTCAGGATTTGGACATCCCTGTCCGTATTATCGAAATGAAAGATGGACGTCCATCTTGTTTCAAAAATACGGGTTTCCCTGCCCCTGGATTGAGACGTTCTGCGAAGACGTCCTCATCAAAACTTGAATGTCCCTTTCGAAACCAGTTTTTAATCCACAATAGGATACTACCTCCTATCCCATGACTCTCCAATTTCTTCTGGAGTCTTTCATGAGGTACTTTGTCAAATGCCTTTTGAAAATCCAGATACACAATATGAACCACCTCGCCTTTATCCACATGTTTGGTGAGGCAAGATTTCCCTTCTCTAAATCCATGTTGGCTTTGTCTCATTAATCCATGCTTTTGAATATGCTCTGTAATTTTGTTCTTGTCTGATTTAAAGTCCTAACCTTTGCAGCTGTGCCTGTCAGCTTTTTTAAAACCATTTTCCGATTTTATCATAGCTACTTTTTCAAATATTAAATGTTGTTACAGTAGATTTCCTTAGTGACTGCACTCCAGTTAGGGAGTCAAATTTGATCATGTTTATGATTACTGTTTCCCAGCAGACCCAACACCATTACCTCTTGTACTAAGTCCTGCATTTCACTAAGGACTAGATCTAAAATAGCTACCTCTCTTTTCAGTTCCTGGATCAGTTGCTCCAAAAAGGTGTCATTTATTATGTCTAGGAATTTTACCTCCATAGCACTCCTGGATGTGGCATGGACATTTTTGATTAGACGTCTAACTCTGATTTGGGACATTTTGTTGTAAACATCCACAAATCAAGTGGTGAACCAGAAAAAATGTCTATATTTTTGTTTTGAAAATGGCTATTTCCTAGACGTTTTTGTGCTCGGTGCATTTTACTTTTGTAACCATTTTCTTAAAAAAAAAATGTCCACGTTTAAAATGCACAGAAACATTCCTTTGGGACGTCTAAGGGGGTCAGCATTCTTATTAGACTGACACCACTGATATCCCAGTCGAGCAGTGGGGCACCACAGGGGACACTACAGTAAACTTCACATAAAAGGTCTCAGGTACACATTTCACCATTACCCCTTTATATTGTATGGAGAGCCCTCTAAAACCCACCAAAAACCTACTGTATTTAACTGTACACCACTACAATAGCCCTAATAGCTGGAGGGTACATTAGGTTTTTGGTGGGTTTCACATGGCTCACAGTTTCCACCACAAGTGGAACAGTTAGAGTGAGATATGGGCCTGGGTCCCTTTCTCTACAGTGTACTGCACCAATCACTAGGCTACTCTAGGGACCTGCTTGCTGCTGTACTAGGACTGGCCATAACATCTGATGCTATCATAGAGGCTGGTAGATACTGTTTCTTTCACATGTTTGGGGGGTGGGAAGGGGTCAGTGACCACTGGGGGAGTCATGCCTTATTCCCTTCAGTGGTCATCTGGTCATTTAGGGCACCTTTTTGTGATTTATTTGTGATTGAAACAGGTCTAGACCAAAATGTCTTTTAGCCCTGGGCGTTTTGGCTTTGTTCCAATTATGGCAGAAAAACGTCCACGTTTTGGGAACGCCCAGATCCCACCCTCAACATGCCTCTGACACCCCCCCTTATGATTTGGACATACTGCATAAGAACTACATAGAAAAATGTCTTAGACATTTGTTTCGAAAATAGGGATTTGGAACTTTTGGCAAAATAAAAACCTTCTATCTGCTGCTTTGTGCCACTTTTTGGATGTTTTTCTCTTTCAAAAATAAGCCCCTTAACCAGTCAATATTGGGGTAATTGAAATCACCCATTTTTATACTGTTGCCAAATTTGATAGCTTTCTAATTTCTGTTAACATATTTCATCTGTCTGATCGTTCTAGCCTGGCGGATGGTAATATAGCTCTACATGTACGTTATTTCCCTTCACATATGGAATTTTATCCCTAAGGATTCCATGCTACTATCTGTTTCAGAAATTTTATTTTGTTTGGCTCAATTCCCTGTTTAACATACAGCACACACACCCCACCACCAATTTAATCCACAATATAATTGCGATAAAATTTATACCCTAGTAACACAGAATTTCCCATTGATTGTCCTCCTTCCACCAGGTCTCTGAGATGCTCATTATACCTACCTCTTCATTTAGTGCTATATGAAAGTGCTATGAAAGTCCAGCCTCTTCTACCTTCACGAAACCTCAGGTTAGCCAATTGGTGATTATTCTATGGATGGATGTCTACAATAATAGTTAGCTAGGTTACTCATTTGCACTGTCTTAATTAATTTTTCTATTTCTATTTTCTCTTTGTTTTTCTCCTTGCTCCATATTAAATCCCCCTTTATCTTGTAGACTTTAGGTATCAGTAGCAAGATTACTTATATTGCAACTAACACATTTTTCCTGTTTATTTTTTATGTACTTTGTGTATAGATTAGTGCTTATTGCTCTGATACTTGTGTTCATTTATTTATTTTACATATTTATATACCGCTTAAATAAAAGCAGTGTACAATAAAACCATTCAAAATAAAATACAAAACAATAAAACATATACATCAAAAGTATCATTTCAAAAAATTGCAGAGAACTATACCAATACTTGCTAACTTCACATAAATATCTCCATAAACAGTACAATTTTCAATAGCTGCTAAAAATTCAAAGTTTCAAAGCATAGTTGCAATTGACCTTTCAATGCATTCCACAACTGCACCCCAGCCACCAAAAAGGCAGATCTAGTTTCACAATATCTAACCTGAGACATTATCCAGCTTATAATCGAAAGACAAAAACGCCTATATTGCGACCTAAATCGGGAGATAGGAGTTTATCTCCCAAAAACGAATAAAGCGGTATAATCAAAAGCCGAACTTGGACGTTTTCAACTGCACTCCATCGCGGAAGCGTACAAAGTTGATGGGGGCGTGTCGAAGGCGCGGTGAAGGCGGAACTGGGGCATGGTTATCGGCCGATCAGAGATGGGCGCCTTTCGCCGATAATGGAAAAAAAATATGCATTTTTAGCGAGAATTTAGGGCACTTTTCCTGGACCCTGTTTTTCCACGAATAAGGCCCCAAAAAGTGCCCTAAATGACCAGATAACCACTGGAGGGAATCGGGGATGACCTCCCCTGACTCCCCCAGTGGTCGCAAACCCCCTCCCACCACAAAATATGCCGTTTCACAACTGGTTATTTTTACCCTAAAATGTCATACCCACCTCCCTGGCAGCAGTATGCAGGTCACTGGAGCAGTTATTAGGGGGTGCAGTGGACTTCAGGCAGGTGGACCCAGGCCCATCCCTCCCCTACCTGTTACAATTGTGCTGCTTAATGTTTATTAGTCGTCCAACCCCCCAAACCCACTGTACCCACATGTAGGTGCCCCCCTTCACCCCTTAGGGCTATAGTAATGGTGTAGACTTGTGGGCAGTGGGTTTTGAGGGGGATTTGAGGGGCTCAACACACAAGGGAAGGGTGCTATGCACCTGGGAGCTGTTTTACCTTTGTTTTTGTTTTTGTAAACGTGCCCCCTAGGGTGCCCGGTTGATGTCCTGGCATGTGAGGGGGGACAGTGCACTACGAATCCTGGCCCCTCCCACGAACAAATGCCTTGGATTTATTCGTTTTTGAGCTGGGCGCTTTCATTTTCCATTATCGTTGAAAAACAAAAACGCCCAGCTCACAAATTGTCGAATAAAACATGGACGTCCATTTTTTTTCGAAAATACGGCTCGGTCCGCCCCTTCACGGACCCGTTCTCGGAGATAAACGCCCATGGAGACAGACGTTTTCGTTCAATTATGCCCCTCCACATCAGTTAATAAGCACATTACTGTTTCTGATCTCAGACTCCTTATTGGACGATACACACAAGAAGTGTCTTTCAAATATACTGGAGCAGGGCTATAAATAGCTTGATGCACATAACAAAGAATCTTAAACTGCATTCTACTCAGGGCTTTTTTTGAGGGGGTACTTGGGGGTACTGAGTACTGGCACCTTTTCCATTGTCTGATAAAATTGACCCATGGAACCCAAGTTTTAATGAAAGAGCTCAGGCTCTACACACCAATTCTGTCTTGTCATAGATTCTATGACTGGTTGCAGGTGGCCTAGCTATTATGGGGTGGGTCCCTCAGTGATTACCCCACTCCTGAAGGGTGGTCTAGCATTTGAGTACCGGCACCTTTTTTGCTAGAAAAACAACACTGATTCTACTCTACATTGGTAACCAATGTAACTGTCTCAATACTGGGGTAATATGCGTTGTCCGTGTTACACCTGTGACTAACCTAGCAGCAGCATTTTGGACTAACTGCAATGCTCTAACCCTAGTCTTAACCATGCCAAGATAAAGAGCATTGCAGTAGTCCAAAGGGGACAACACCATACTCTGAATAACCCCACAAAAGTCATGAGATGACAACATTAGTTTAAGAATAAACAACAGGCGAAACTGGGCAAAGCAGGTCTGAATAACATTAGAAACTTGATCTTTCATCGACAACTCAGAATCTAAATACACGCCCAATAACTTCATAACATGCTTCACTGGCAGCTTAACTCCATTTCTGTTTAAAAGTTTCATAAATAATAGCAGTAGGAGGTGGACAGTGCACTCAAAGCCCATTGCCCTGAACACTGACTAAGAGAATACAGAGGTTGAAATTGCAAGCATTGCAGAAGCCACTGAGGGAAGTGGGTTATACTGGAAGAATTAGACTCTTCTTCTAATAGCTGCACAGCAAAAGCTGTGGAGGAAGCCAACCTGTCATTGTCTGAGTGAATTATAGGCCAATTTCTTACTTGCAGCTCTTGTTTAAGATTACAGAATGCCTGATATGTCCTCAGTTAAATGATTTTGATACTGGAAACAAATAGGCTTGATATTGCGCAGATTGGTTTTGTATGTGCCATAGTATCAAACGAGTTTGATAGCCATGCAGGATGAGGTCTTCCTTTGATTCCATAGATTTGAGTTTGTTATTCCGGTGATGTGAGGGAACAGGCAAGGCTGACATTGGGGGGAAGGGGGGGGGCTGCAAGGAGGGCAGTTTCCTTAGGCTTCCATGCTAAAGGGGGCTCCAAAGCTTCCTAAATCTGAAGGAGTTACAGCCTATTGGTGGGCTTTGGGCCCCCCTTCTAAATTTCTGCCCTGGGCCCCTGTATCCTTAACATTGACCCTGGGAATAGGATTACAAGGGAAGGTTTTGCAATAGCTAAGGTCCTTTTGAATCCCTTTCTGCTGGGCAGTATTCTAGAAGAGGTCATTTATGCACATCAGTCCCCAGTTATCTGCATTCTTTCCATCTATAATTACGTGGCTCCTTATACAATTACTCCCTACATGTCCAGAATTATATGGCTGAAAAGGGGGCATGATAACGCCAGGGACAGCATCTGTTATACATATAGGAATCAATTCTGTAAATTTCGTTCAAATTTGGCTCCCAAAAAAATGCGCACTAAGCGCTATTCTGTAAACAGTGCTCAAAGTTGGAAGCCGTTTATAGAATAGCGCTTAATGCTGGGATCCACACCCAATTTTGGGTGTGAAGATTTATACCAACTGAAACCTGCTGTAAATCCCCATGCCTGAATAAGGCGTGCATCTTCTGAATTGTATAACACTGCGCGCAAATCCTAGAAATGCCCCTAACCCACTTATGCCACTCCTATGGCCACACAGAAAATGTATACACATATCATTATAGAATAGCAACTATAAAGATATGAGCATAAATTCCAATTAGTGCCATTGATTGATTGTTAGCTGGATTTCAGGTACTTATGCGGTTAAAAGCCGCCATCTGCACATACCCAGATATTTAATGCCAGTACCTGGACATGGCCCAACTATGAACATCCAGGCATAATTTCAACAGTAGCAATCAGTGTTTAAAAAACGCTGACTGTGGCCAGCTAAATATTACACCCAATCATCAAATAGTTAATCGATTCCAAATTACATCATTAGCCCATTAAACATAAACACCTAAAAACCCAGTACAACACCTCTCTCCACTCTCAGCAGGAAGAAGGGTGTATAAATATATAGTGTCTCCTGCTTACCAGCCTAGCCACTCAGCTATATTCACATTGAGGGATATTTCTAAAGGTTGGCATGCAGGGCTGCAGGACCTACTGGAATAATATGAGCCTTGTGACAGCACACAGTACTACAGTTACCATGCACCAGGGGCAAACTGACCAATGGGACAACAGGGCAGTGCCCGAAGGCCCACAGCAGTCGGGGGCCCACTCTGCCTTAGCCTCCATTTAGTTTAATCACTTTTGATAGGTGGTTAGTGGTTAGTGGGGACCCTTATTGCCTGGGAGCCCAGACCACTGTCACTTTGACCCTGGCATGCACAAATCATTAGTAAATGACCTCCATCCAAGGAGGTTTCATGACAGGAAACGGCATGATGTCACAAGGCTGAAGCCAGTCTCCACCCACTCCACCCAAGGAAGTTTTAATTCTCTCCAATGCAGCTGCCGCCATCTTGGTTCACCTAAAACAATGTAATTGATAGGGTGACAAGCTCCACCTACTAGCTTCAGCCCACATAATGAGCCAGATAGGCTCATGCTGTCTCCTGCCATTACACCTCCTTGCCTCCATCATGTTACCATTTCCCCTCCTAGCCACAGCAAATTCTGAGTACATCTTTTGAAAGGGAGAGGCCCAAAAACATTCTTGGGATGGAGGAAAACAGCATTTACAAAAAGAAAATGAGCTGCTATGAATCTCAGGGATATTTGTCAGTATCACTTGGTCTGCGACTGCAGCTATGTTGAAATGGTGCTTTTGGCTTACTATAAAGATGCTCTAATTATAATTCCATGTAACTTACCTTGGAATTTGATGTAGATTCTAGAAAACAAAGTCGGTTGCCAAATCCTTCTGCTGCAAGACACAGTTTCTGCTGTTCTTTGTGAATGGTGGCTGTGCACTGCAGAACCACCTCATCATCCTGCCATAAAACATAGAACAAAACAGACTGTTACCTCATATCATTGTCCAACAATAAAGTGCTATGAGTGTTCTGAAGCATAAAAGCTAGAAGGCTAAGCAATGTCGACCACTAAAAAAGAGCAATTTTCTAGCAGACATGACCCTATAGGAGTGCACAGTGCTCACTTCATGTTTTATTCAGTCTCTAGGAAGGAAAATGACAAACATGCAAAGCTGATCCCTACATGCAAGACAGATCAGTGATGAGTGAAAAGATCTCAGTTTTAGTTTAGGTTTGCTTACTGTGACCATCAGGAAGGTGCAGCAAAGAAAGGGGCCCTTTTACTAAGCAGTGATAGGGTTAATGCGCGGATAACACAGGCACCCTGAGGCAGTGGTGTTCCGAGGGGCGCTGACATCCGGGGCGGATCGCCGATGTACCCCGCCCCCCTGGGTGCAGCCCTGTGCAGCGCGACCCCCACCCCGGCGAAAGAACCCCCCCGGTCAGCGTTGTTCGTTTCCATGCTCCCTCTGCCCCAGAATAGGTTACTTCCTGTTCCGGGGCAGAGGGAGCATGGAAACGAACAACGCTGACCGGTGCGCGCCACTCCCCCAGCGGCGTGCACCCGGGGCGGACCGCCCCCACCGCCCCCCCTTGGTACGCCACTGCCCTGAGGTAGTTTTGAAGTTGGCATGCACTGTTTTCTGTGGTAGAAAATAATTTTCTACCACAGGGAGTGTTCCTGGCAGTAATCAGCAGTGCAGCCACATTGGCACACGCTGCCTGATTACCACATGAGTAGCGCATGAGCCCTTACTGCTAGGTCGATGGGGTCCATGTGAGTGTGACAGTGTAGTGCTCAAAATGGAAGTGCAAACAGCTGGGTTACAATGCTGACCACAGTGGTTCTGACGGATAATGAGGGGAGCAGGATGCCCCACAGCAGGGGAAAGATCTTGCAAATATTTCCAAGAAAGTGGGGTATTTAATAAAGTAACAATGAATGGACTTTGTTTTGTGAAAGTCCCAGTAGAGATATGAAGTCTTTCCATACACAACCCTATTAACATACATTTCAACTTTCATAAAGAAGAGAAGGTATGGCTGTTATACTAAAAGATGAAATTAAATCCAGGAGCCACTTAGAATGGCAGCTATTTTGTGGTGTAATTGGATGGTCCGGTTCTCCATGGATGGGCAGAGTTAGGTCACTTTAAACTACACCGAATTTGAATCGTACTTTACATATGAAAATCATGGCCACAAATCCCATATAATACAGTAATTAAAATATTGCTAGACTATATAGTGCCTTGGTCTCCTTAGTAAAATAAGGTGCTTCTCAAAATCCTTAAACCATCAATTATGATATTTTCCACATGACATCTCTCTACCCACTACCTTCTCAGCACTTTCATAGCACATCTCCTGTTTGAAAGCAATTTTATGGCAGTATGGTTTTATGTTTCAGTCTAATGTGAAATTTAAATCAGCAGAGGCATTCACACACTATAGAATTAATTAAATTAATTTGATGCAGTCAGTTCTTCGCACACAGCCTAGATGTCATCTGTACAGTCCATAAATTAGATTTCTAATCCATTTTCCCTTCATACTAACATTTGGTTTTCATATTGATTTCTTATGTCTTTGATACTTAGTAAAGGTTGAAGAGTTAAGAGGAGACCTTTCACTAAAGTTCAGTGCCCCAAAAATGTAACCAGAGATGTAAGCAGGAAGATACACTATACATTGTTGCTTTTGTTTTCTTGACATCAGGGCATGTATGAAGGCCACCATTAAGCAGATTCACATGTTTAATCCCATTTATGTATATAGCTAATATAGAACTGTTCATCTCATCTCCTTCCAGATAATGAAGCCAATATCGGTCAGCTATACCACATATGAACCAGTTGCAGAGCAATTTTCAACATAATGTAGTGAGAGAGTAGAGAATGACAAAGACTAACAGACCCATACAGTTTGCCCAGTAATCAGGGCTGGCCACTAGATAAATTTGGCATCCACCTAGGGAGGCAGAATTTGGAAGATGGCGACACAGCTCCAACACAGAACTGCATTTTAATGCTTCTTTGGCGCTACATGAGGCCTTTCAGCAAGGCCTGTGGTCAAGGCCTGTCATGGCGTACCCCCTCCACCAGGAAGTCCACATCAGATGGGTGGAAGGGAATGGAGGGGCATAGCAGCACTTGAGCATGGGCCTGCGCTCAAGGTCCTGCACTGCATTGTTAATTTGCTACAGTCTTGGCCAGCAGAGGTTAAATGTGATAGTGGCAGCAGGCCCAGCAGGGCAAAGGGAGGAGAGGGCAGGGGATGCAGTACACTGTGATGGGGAAGGGAAGGGGATATGAGATGTTGGGTATGGAGGGGGGTAGAAAAGGAGAGTTGTTGGACATAGGAGAGGTAAGGTAGAGTAGGGAAGGGGAGATGCTGGACAGGAAAGGGAAGACAGATGCTGAACACAGGAGGACTGGGAAGGGAAAGGGAGATGCTGGATGAGAAGGTAGTGAAGGGAAGAGGCAATGCTAAACAATGAGGGGATGGGAAGGTCCTTGAGTCAGTCACTCCTGAGGGGTACACATTACTGAAGGTTGACTTAGGGCATCATAAGCCTTTGGGACATCCCTGCCTGTAATTCTGGTCCACATTACTACTACTACTACTACTAGTACAACTGGTAGTCCTCCTTTCTATAGTACTACTAGACATACACAGCACTTTACATATTATATGCAGGTACTTTCTCTGTCCCTAGAGGGCTCACAATCTAAGTTTTGGTACCTGGGGCAATGGAGGGTTAAGTGACTTGCCCAAGGTCACAAGGAGCTGCAGTGGGAATCGAACCCAGATTGCCACAAAGCCCGCTGCACCAACCATTAGGCTACTCCTCCACATTACTAGCAATACATCCTAGCTGCCAACTGTGGAAACTTTTCTATTTTTCACTCCTTCCCCAAGTACCATAAGGTTTGCAGTCTTCTTCGTTAGTTCTCTACTATCCTGGGTACATAGCATACAAGTTCCCATCTTTAATCTGATACCCAGAACCACAACCCCCTCTCCTGTTATCTTAGTACCAGGCTTTTATATACAGTTGCTAAGTTAGAAATGCTGCAGTGCAAACATTTGGCTGCTTTGTTAAGCAGTACCTAGCCACTACCAACCAGCCAGTATCAGACTGGCATATGAGCCTGTGGGGTACCAACCCTGCAACTTTCTTTGATCATGCACTCTCTATTTGCACCCTCCTATTTTCTTATCACTGCTTTAACACCGAGTCTAATCTGATCTCCTCAGATTACAAAAAGTATTCATTTTACTCCTTCCAATAAAACATAGCTGATTGCTCATGTAGAGTTTATCGCATACTTAGATTTGTTTCTGAGGGTGTCGACTAGATAATGATTTGTCTTCTGCTATCTCTATTACCATTCATGTTCTGAAAGCAAAACTGAGCATGAATAGTTTCTCACATGCATGTAACTCATCCATCTCTGTCCTCTTTATAGCACTGAAAAGTGATACATCCAACAGCGTAAGATTTAAGCAATTCTTAACCTCTGTTAAAAAGCTGAAAGCTTCCTATTACTGCCCATAGTCTGCAAAGTACAAATTCAACCTATTACTTAATTTCAGACCAACGAAACAACTGGAGTTAGGGGGCCTAGCTGTTTAAATTTGTGATTTCTGAATTTCCAATATTGCCTTGGTATATATTTTTTTTCAAGAGCCTTTTATTTTTATTTATTTTATTCTGGATATTATCCAGGCAATTTTCAGTACAACATCTTGGGAATAACTGGAAATGTCTAATTGAGATATCTCAGATTATTCCTATATTCAGCCACACTATACATACAGCTATGCACTGCTGAATATTTAGGGGTTGACATTCAAAGCAATTTAACCAATCAGAAAAGGTTCCTGGCTGAGTAAATTGCCTGTTAGGGGCTAATTGCTAATTTTCAGTAGCATTTAACTAGTTAGTGCCACTGAAAATAACCAGTTAGCACCAAACTGAAAACCAGCTACTTTGAGGGCATTGCAGGGGGCCGAGTCGGCACTTGGCCAGTTAAGTGCTGATAATCAGCACTTTACCAGTCAGGCTAACCACACACAGAGGACCGCATAAAAGTCAGTCCTATCTTTATGAAGTAACCAATAATAATAATAAAAACTGACGAACCCTTTTACTAGGGTGCACCCAAAAATTGGCCTGCGCTGGTGGAGGCGCATGTTTTGGATATGCGCTGTTCCATTTTCTGAGTGCGTCTGGAAAAAAAGGATTTTTTAAGTGCCAGAAAATGGACGTGCGGAAAAATGAAAACCAACGTGCGTCCATTTTCGGCCTCAGAACTTAACGCCACTCACTGACTTAGCGGTAAGGTCTCATGCGCTAACCGGGTGGTAAGCATCCAGCACATGCCAATTGCCGATTACCGCTGGGTAAGTGCCTCACAGTAGAAAATAGAAAATGTTTTCTACCTTATGTTTTGGGCACAAGCCAAAACTGGAATTACCACCTGGGGCACGCGGTAGCCAGGCGGTAGTGCCAATTTGACATGCGTTGGACACGCGCAGGTGCCTACGTGCCTTTGTAATAGGGCCCCTTAATTTTTAGCCAACTGTATCTGACACAATCTAAGTTAACTCTGGGCCCATCCAAAATACTGGGTCTGGCTACGCCGCTGGTGAGCACCCAAATGCAGCAGGTATGAATGTAATTTATAGTGTTTTGTACACTATACATGTAAGTTGGAGCCCCACCTATGCCCCATCCATGCTCCACCCCTGTGTATGTCCCTGTTGCAAATACATGCAAGTAAGCTAAGCAGGAATTCATAGAATAACACTTAGGCACCATGCTAGCACGTATGAATGTATGTGTGCAAATACAAGCAAAAATGCAAGTATTCTAACGTTTATGTATGTAACTTATGAGTAAATGCGAGGGCCTAGGTCAGTGATGGTGAACCTATGGCACGCGTGCCAGAGAGGGCATGCAGAGCCCTCTCTGTTGGCACGCGCGCCATTGCCTCAGCCAGAGTTGTACTTCTGCTATGTACTGCTGCGATCGCGCTAGCAATTCAAAGTTGTGTCGGAACGGAGGAGAGACCCACTGGAAGTTCGTTCACCCACCGGAAATTCGTTCCCTCCTCCCTTCGAGTTCCAGGCCCCCTCCCTCCGAATTTTAAAAGTCATCTATTTTACCTCGTCGGGGTTAGGGCAGCAGCATGCAGGCTCGGTTCAGTGCTTAGTTCAGTTTTCCCTTCTCTCTCTCTCTCTCTCTCTCTCTCTCTCTCTCAGCTCTGGTCCCGCCCTTGCAGAAACAGGAAATGAGGGTGGGACCAGAGCTGAGAGAGAGAAGGGAAAACTGAAAACTGAACTAAGTACCAAGCCGAGCCTGCATGCTTTTTACCGCTGCTGCCGCCCTAACCCCAACTAGGTAAGATAGATGACTTTTAAAATTTGGAGGGAGGGGGCCTGGAACTCGAAGGGAGGAAGGGGGGACCCTGGAACTGGGAGGGAGGAAGGGGAGATCCTGGAACTGGGAGGGAGGTTAAATTGCCCTGTTGGCACTTTGCGATAAATAATTAGATTTTGGGTTGCTGTTTGGGCACTCGGTCTCTGAAAGGTTCGCCATCACTGGCCTAGGTTGTAGAATTATTCCCTATGTTAGCCATTTTAGAAGCATACACATCTATGTTATCCTATGCTGTCACAGATCTCACTAACTTTGGTCGATACCACTTTTAGGGTAGAACAAAAAAATACTAAGGGATTAAGGGGTAACCTCCCCTAATCCCTCCACTGGAGGACTACACTTTCACAAAACTGCCACTAGGGATGGGAACGAGGGGAGTTTACTCCTGCCCTCAATGCCCTGCTGGACCACCAGGGAGGTCAGGTAGGCCCCACAGGGGTGGTGGGGGTGGGATGAGGCTGCTGACCAGGGAAGGACCTACTCACAGATGAACTACAGCCACAGCCCAGAATATGTCAATCTGGGAAGTTGAGGGGGAAGGTGCCCAGCTGAACTGACCAATGCCATTTTCCCCCATATGTAGCTACA
This sequence comes from Microcaecilia unicolor, assembly GCF_901765095.1. NCBI lineage: Eukaryota > Metazoa > Chordata > Amphibia > Gymnophiona > Siphonopidae > Microcaecilia > Microcaecilia unicolor. The sequence continues at coordinate 139,568,831 of NC_044033.1, forward strand.
GTAACCTTTGTATGGAAATAATTGTGAACATTGCATTTGAAAAATAAATTAAAATGCAAACAGTGTTAATGGCAACAAAAATCAGTCCATGGCCTTCATTCAGGCTGCCACTGCTCCTCACAAAGCATCCTCAGCTCACTGAGGATTTGCCCTTCTAGGGTTCTTATGGCTCCCAGCTCCTGCTGCATGTCTGTGTGCAGGCCTGTGTGACCTGCAGCAGGAGCTGGCCTAGGATAGCTGTAAAGGTGGGCTTTGCCAAAGGCGTGACAGCCATTTTGGGCAGGGGGGGAGCTGAGATGCAGTCAGGTGTTGTTGTTGCCTGGGGAGGCTGTTAGTCTGTTTGTTCTTTCCTCTTCAATGGGGGCTTGTCCCTCCAAAGATCCTGATCTTCCTCCTCAACATCCCCCTGCTGGCCCTGTCCCCCTCCTCCTCTCCCATACCCCCTCTATTTAAAATAGTTTTTCTAACGTTCTTTTTAAACTGTTATTTCCACTTTGAAACCTTTAGCAAAGAACATTTCTTAGCCTCTCATCAAGTCCTTTGATTAAACTCTTATCTATGTGTTTAATGTGCCTTAGCCTCTCTTGCAGTCTTTTATATGAAGTGGCATTCATGGAGTATGTGATGGCAATGAATTAATGCTCCTAATTCTTCATTCTGATTTTTCTTTCTTTTTTATCAGTGAGATATTTCTCATGTATCACTTGACTTTTAAGCACCATGAGTGTGACACAGACTATCGTTGTATATACAGGCAATGCATGTTCCTGCTTTTTATATGCTCCTGGAGGAAAAGTCCATAGTCTGCTATTGAGATAGACTTGGGGATGCTACTGCCTGCCCTGGGATTGGCAGCATGGAATGTTGCCACTATTTGGATTTCTGCCAGGTACTTGTGACCTGGCTTGGCCACTGTTGGAAACAAGATACTGGGCTAAATGGACCATTGGTCTGACCCATTATGGTTACTGTATATTTTCATGTAGGTCTGAGAGGAGTCTGATGGTGCACCAGTCTTAGCGAGGTCTCTGATACACTTGGGCTAGTACTTCAGAAGCTATGCCCACCAGATTCGTCTTTTACTCTGAATTTGCAGGAGCCACAAATTTAGTAATTGACTTTTGGGTTGACAATGGAGAAGCATTCTTTACATAGTAACACAGTATACGACAGCAGATAAAGACCTGCATGGTCCATCTAGAGGGGTATTTTTGAAAGGGACGTCCAAATTGCGATTTCGACATCCTTGCAAAACAGCGAAATCTGGGGGCATGGAAACCCGTATTTTCGAAACAAGATTGACATCCATCTTTCGTATCGAAAATACAGTCAGGGACGTCCAAATCCTTAAATTTCACTGTCCCTAGATTTGGACGTCCCTAGACGTGGTTGTTTCTGATTTTCGGCGATTTTTGAAACCAAAGACATCCATGTCAGAAATGAACAAATGCAAGCCATTTGGTCGTGGGAGGAGACCGCATTTGTAGTGCACTGGTCCTCTTGACATGCCAGGACACCAACCAAGCACCCAAGGGGCACTGCAGTGGACTTCATAAATTGCTCCCAGGTACATAGCTCCCTTACATTGTGTTTTGAGCCCCCAAAAACCCACTACCCACAACTGTACACCACTACCATAGCCCTTATGGGTGAAAGGGGGCACCTAGATGTGGGTACAGTGGGTTTGTGGTGGGTTTTGGAGGGCTCGCTGTTTCCTCCAAAAACATAACAGGTGGGGGGTATGAGGCTGGGTCCGCCTGCCTGAAGTGCACTGCACCCACTAAAAAAGCTCCAGGGACCTGCATACTGCTGTCACAGACCTGAGTATGGCATCTGAGGCTGGCAGGACATATTTTGAAAGATGTTTTTTGAGGGTGAGAGGGGGTTAGTGACTACTGGGGGAGTAATGGGAGGTCATGCCCGATTCTCTCTGGTGGTCATCTGGTCATTTCAGGCACCTTTTTGTACCTTAGTCGTAATAAAAACAGGTCTGGTTGAAAACGTCCAAGTGTTCGTCAGGGACGTCCTTGTTTTTTTTGCAATTATGGGTCAAGGACGTCCAAGTGTTTGGCATGCCCAAGTCCCACCTTCGCTATGCCTCCGACATGCCCCCTTGAACTTTGGCCATCCTTGTGACGGAGTGCAGTTGGGGACTTCCTAAATCGGGTTTCGATTATACCGATTTGGACGTCCATCTTCCAATTTATGTTGAAAGATGGACGTCCTTCTCTTTCAAAAATGAGCCCACTAGTCTGCCCAATAAGGCAGCCACAGCCGCACCTGCCATTCTATACAGGTTACACTCAATCATGATCAAATACTTGCATAAAAATAGGGCAGTCACAATCGTTCATACTCGAATAAACTAACAATCCAACAATGTTGCAAACTGACATTTTACTCACCATCAATCTTTAGGTGAACTTGACACAAAAAGCACACACACTTTTTCTTGATCTGTCCCTGCTATCCTTGGGTCACAGACCATGAAGTCTGCCTAGCATGATCCTATGTCCCTACCACTGTTAGCTGGGTAAGACCACACCATACCTTTACATTTCCCCATACTGCAGCCTTACCAATGTACAGAGCACTATGCATTGCAGCTTCTTGCTGCCATCTTACTCCCCACTTGCCGCTGAATTTGATCTGGACACTCGATGCTAGGCCTAATCTGAGCACTAGTTTTTAACATCTGGGTCACAGGCAGCTGCTAGAACTTATCTAGGTACAAGAGCTATTGAGGCCAATACCTGAGTAAGTGACCAGATAAAGTTAGGACAGCCTTTTTGCTTTTCCAATTTTATCTGGGCACTTGTCAAGTTAGTGAACTGAACATCTTAACCCCCTCTTTCTATAACTTGGCACCAACATTTATGTGACGAGTGTTCACGTAATTCACAGAATATTTGCACTTGACTGGTACAGATATGTGTACAAGTACTAGTTGGGCACTAGGCATGCAACTCGCTTATCCCCAATTCTATAAAGTTAGTCAAAAATTGTGAGTGCCCAACTTCCATGTGCAATTTAATAAATAATGAGCTAATTAGCACCAATAATTGGCTTTTTAACCAGAAATTATTGGTACTAATTAGATTTAATTGGAATATACACATGTAAATTTAGACACAGGATCCGCACCTAAATTTTATGAGCAAGTAAAGAAAATAGGGCACGGAAATGGGAGAGTCATGGGTGGAACAGGAGCATTCCTAGCATTTACATGCGTTGTTAAAGAATAAGGGGGTGATATGCACCAAATATAAGCACGTATATTTGTCCTACTTTTCAGTTGGTGCAAATGGCCATGCCTAAAGATAGGTGCAATTCTCGGGCATAAGTGTTATTCTATAAACTGTTCCTAACTTTAAGCGCAGCTTATAGACTAGTGCTTTTTTTGGCACTGATTTTTTTATATAGAATCTAGCCCTTAGTGTGTACATGCAAGAAAGCATGACTAGAGTGAGGTGCATGAGCAGGGCATGAGAGTGTCCAACATTTACATCTATAACTTCCAGAATACTGTATGTTACATGCTAAAAAGCCACCATTACATGCATCCACATACCCTGCTATTGACATAGCATAAGTGAGCATGCCTAAACAGTGGCGTACCAAGGGGGGGCGGTGGGGAAGGTCCGCCCCCGGTGCATGCCGCTGGGGGTTGCCGTGGCGCAAGCCTGTCAGCTCCGAGTTCACTAACTTCGCTCGTTCGCTGCAGCTCCCTCTGCCCCGGAACAGGTTACTTCCTGTTCTGGGGCAGAGGGAGCTGCAGCAAACGAGCAAAGTTAGCGAACTCGGAGCCGACAGGCGTGCGCCGCACCACTTCCCCCCAGCGGCGTGCACCTGGGGGGGGTCATTTCGCCGGGGGGGAGGTGTCATTTCGCAGGGGGGGCACCCGGGGGGGAGGGGCGCATCAGCGAACCGTCCCGGGTGTCATCCAGGCTAGGAACGCCACTGTGCCTAAATGTAGGCACATAGATCCTGATTTACATTAGCATTCTATAATAAGGAGTGGCCTAGTGGTTAGAGCACCAGCCTTGACATCCAGAGGTGTCTGGTTCAAATCCCACTGCTGCTCTTTGTGATCTTGGGCAAGTGACTTAACCCTCCATTGCCTCAGGTACAAACTTAGATTATGAGCCCTCCTGGGACAGGCAACTACCCAGTGTATGTGAATGTAACTCACCTTGAGCTACTACTGAAAAAGGTGTGAGCAAATTCCAAATAAATTAGCACTCAATGCACTGTATCTAGGAACCAAATTTGTGGAACTGCCCCCTAATCAGATAAATCCTGGTACTGCCCTGATTCTATTCCTCGACAGCCTCTAGACTGCCCTGAGAGCTACAGTGGTAACATCAGATTTTAGTGACACTGTGTGGTTAAATGCTGCTGAAAATCCAGGGATAGCCTGCTCACCCCAATTTAACCAGGCAGGAGCCCTTGAGAGAGTCTCCTTTGTATTGACATAGAGTCTAGAGCTGTAAAAACAGAGAAAAATCATAAAAGGTCTACAGCAATTACTCCAAGAAGATGAATTACTGAAAGAGATATACTCAGCTCCACCAATGTTGGCCTTCCAACAACCACTTTATCTGAAGCAAAAATCAGTGAGGGAAACTCCAAAAAGAAGCTCAAAAGGAAGAGAATGGCACATGTCCATGCAATATACCAGGCTGCACATTGTGCCAACACATTTCAAAGGATCCCACAGTTACTCACATGGGATAAACATTCAGCATAAGGGAATCCTACTCATGCTCTTCCTTAAATGTAGTACGTTATATTGGAGAGACAGGCCAGATGCTAAAGACAAAAATCAATTTACACAAGCACCACATTAAACACCACAAGATTAGCCAAGATGACACCTTTGAGGGAACGCACTTTGCAAGACCAGAGCACTGCTTCATTGACTTTATGGTCAGAACACTAAGAAGACTTTTGAAGTTAAGATGATGAAATATTTTTATACCAACAAAAGAGGTTTTATAAGAGATCTTGGTTTCTCATCACTTAGGGGCTCTTTCACAAAGACGTGTAAGGGCATATGCTCGTCCAGCATGCGCCAAATCGGCATTATCGCCCGGCTACCGCGTGCCCCGAACGGTAATTCTGAATTTGATGTGTGCCAAAAAAACACGCGGTAGAAAATATTTTCTATTTTCTACCACGTGGCGCTTACCTGGTGGTAAACAGCAGTGAGTGTGCGCTGCATGCCTACCACCCGGGTAGCTCATGAGACCTTACCGCTAAGTCAATGGGTGGCAGTAAGGTCTCAGGCTGAAAATGGGCGTGCGCTGGTTTTTATTTTGCCGCACTTCCATTTTCCAGCCCCTTAAAAAGAGGCCCTTTTTCCAGGATGCAGTAAAAACTGGCCCAGTGTGTGCCCAAAAGACACGCTCGCACTGCCACAGGCCACATTTTGCCACAGCTTAGTAAAAGGGCCCCTTAATAAACCACTTTGTCACCCTCTGATCACCCATTCATCTCTTCCACTTTTTCACACACATCCCATCCCTACTTTTTGAGAATGCCATTGGAATGCTTTTATGCAGTGGCGTAGCAGGGGAGGCTGCCACCCGGGTGGGGCGGTTCGCCGTTGCACCCCCCCTGGGTGCAGCATGATGACACCTCCCCCGACCAGCTCCTGCACCCTATCTTTAAAAAGAATATCGGGAGGCGAGGCGCAGTGTCTCGCGCCTGCCCTGCACGTAAAAGAAATGTGGACCGTCGGGCCTTCTCTCGCTCTGTCTGTCCGGCCCTTTGCGGAAATAGGAAGTTGCGTCAGCAGAGGGTGGGACAGATAGAGCGAGGGAAGACCCGATGCGGTCCACATTTCTTTTACGTGCAGGGCAGGCGGAGGCGCTGCGCCTCACCTCCTGATATTCTTTTTAAAGGTAGGGTGCAGGAGCTGGTCGGGGGGTGTCGATTCGCCGAGGGGGGGGGAGCTGACAGGGAGCACCCCCCCCCTGAGCTGACACCCGGGGCAGACCGCCCCTCCCACCCCCCCCCCCCCTTGCTATGCCACTGCTTTTATGTTTCACATGCATATTCTGATATTATCATCTTTTGCTCATTTATGACTTGAAGACTAATATATTGCCTTTGAAAGCAAGTCAAAAATTGTATTGTTATTCCAATAGAAAAGGCATTATGGGCTTCTTTTACAAAGCCCCACTTGTGATTCCCACACAACAAATGAGAAGAAGCCCATAGGAATTGAATGGGCTTCCTCTCATTTGCCACATCGAGAATCGGTAGCACAGTTTTGTAAAGAAGCCCTGTATGATCTTCTTTCTTTTATTTTGTTTTGTTCTATTTCTTACCTTCCATCAGAAAGGAGGCTGATGACAGAACCAGTTTAATGCCACCATGTATTAGTTACAACCTGCTAAGCATTCTTGCCAAGACCTGCCTTACTCACTGTTGTTGTCACATGTTCAAGAGTGATCTTTTCCTGTTTTACGCAGGTCTCACTTTTATTTCCTACCACTGTATTCTACTAAAAAAAGAATGTGAATGGAAAATAAGTCAATTATCTGTGAGGGGGCGTGTGAGGATGTGGGATTCCGATTAACTCTGAGTGTCACACTTTAGTTCCCATGGTAGCACAGCAATTTAAGCAAATCTAACTGTTTCATTCTACTAAGAGAAAGAAGAACCCTCTCTATTGAGGTATACAGTTATAGCACACTGCGAGTTTCCCATTTGCCTTTTTTCTTTGCCTCATTAACATCTCTGAAGCTGTTGTTGCAAAGTTTACGTAGAATTTCATTTCTGATGCCGTACTGCCTGCAACGAGGCTGCCTACATGCGTGACAAATTGCCATTCCTACTGAAAGTAAGTCTGAATATGACCATATACCTGCCCTTTGGAGTTCACAACAATTAAATAAAGCTGATCTATTGCTCCTTCATAAGTTGAGTGCTCTGTAAGAACCGCCAGGTTTTAATGCCACATGATCAATAGTTATGGGGTCCTTTTACTAAGGTGCACTGCAAAATGGCCTGCAGTAGTGTAGGTGCACGTTTTGGGCACACGCAGATCCATTTTTCGACGCGCCTGCAAAAAATGCCTTTTTAAAATTTTTGCCAATAATGGATGTGCGTCAAAATTAAAACTGGTGCACGTCCATTTTGGGTCTGAGACCTTACTGCTTGCCATTGACCTAGTGGTAAGGTCTCACATGTTAACCGGGCGGTAATGACCTACGCGCATCAAATGCCACTTGGTGTGCGTAGCGGTCACATGCCAGAAAATAAAAAATATTTTTTGGATGGGCATATCGGACACGCACAAAAAATTAAATTACAAGAGTCATGCAGTAGCTGGGTGGTAACTCTAAATTGGTGTGTATTGGGCACGCATAGACGCTTATGCGGCTTAGTAAAAGGGCCCCTATAACTCTTAGTTTTCTTTTTTTCATTTTATTTTATTTAAAAATGTATATCCAAAAAATTTATATCCACACTATCTGTGATTCTAGCCACCTTAATGAAAATTCACAAACTATAATATACAATTATCATCATAAAACAGTTGACAATAAGCTTCTACACTGAAATAGGGCTTAAGAATAGAGCTTTTAATTGCTTTCTAAAGGAGAGCAAGGACTGATTGTCACAAATCTAGGGGTAAGGGAATTCATAATTTTGGATCTGTAACCATAAATACAAACTTTCTGTACTCCTCTAATCTACCATGTCTAAAAGAAGGAATTTTGAGGAGACTTTGGTTTTGTGATCTCAAAACGCATGTCTGTATGAAGGCAGCAAAGAGGCAGATTTTCAATACCAGTGTCACCAAAATATGGGGAGCCAATGTAACTGAATTAGTATTGGTGTAACATGATCAAAATGGGTCCCCCTGAAATGAAATGAGCTGTGTCATTCTGGGCTAATTGGAGGGAATGAAGAGGCTATTTTGGAAATCCTATCAGGAAGGCATTACAATAATCAAATAATGGAAAAATAAATACCTGTACTACAATATAGTGGAATTTTTCAAACTAGTAGAAGTATATTGCAAAAAGGCATAAGAAAAGAAAGTCCAAAAGAAATCAAGTAGCACCACCACCCAATACACAGAGCACCATTAGGGAGGAGGAGGAAGATCACAATTTAAGGAAACAATCAGGACTCCCATCACATCTTAACACTTCATTTACCCATCCAACAAGGAGCCATATAATCAGTCAGTTCTCAAAATGTTTACTATGGAGTAGATAAAAACATTCAAAGGAGACTGTTAAAGACCTCAGTTCAGAAAGGCACAGAGAGGAGTTGCCCCCCCCCCCCCCCCCCCCAAATATTTAAACACCATGGTCAGCATATAATTCAAACATTGGCCATGACATTTAAATCTACCCAGTTATTCAGCACCAGATCCTGGGAAGGCATGCCTTTCAAGGAATTACCCCTCTTTACCCAAGAGCTGTTTTTAAAGTTTCCCTAATAGTCTTCTGACTTTTAAAGGGCAGTCACCTTTTTCTCTGCTATTTTTAATTGATTTTTTTTATGTTTCATATGTGCGCTCTTTTTGAAATATCCTTGTTGGGGACACTTTACCCATCAAGAATCTGACTTTGTTTTGCAAAATGAGCTTGTTTTAGGTTTTTATGACACTTTGACACAACAGTCATTTTTAATTACCATTTTTAATTGCAATTTTTTTATGCTTTGAATGTGCACTTTTTTTTATATCTGCTTATTGGGGACACTTTGCCCTTCAAGAATCTGCCTTTCATTTGCAAAAATGAGCATTTGTAAGGTTTTTATGAGACTTTCTTTTATACAGCAGCCATCTTGAATTGTAGTTTTTAATTGCATTTTTTTAGTTTCACTTTTATATTTTTACTTGACATTTGCCAAACAAGAGATGTCCCTTTCAGAATATGAGGTGTTTACAATTTTTCAATGCTTTTTGAGGCTTTTATGCACTTTTTAGGCAATATTTTGTATGAGCACAGGCAGTGTTAATAAAGTTTTATGTCATGTGACCCAGTCAGAGTTTAAAGCCAGCTGTTCCAAGCCAGGCATAGCACATGCTTGGGAATGAGCAGTGGCATGCTTTATGTTTCATGCTCTGGTAAGTTCTGTCTTTCTCTTTCCTTTTGATTTGCTGCACAAACAGCTTTTGACTTAATTACTAACACTGATTTTTTTATGGCTATTTCAGAATTTCCTGGGTGTGGTTATACCACATCCTAGTTCTCTTACCTTGGAGAAAGTGACAGGATAACTCCTTGAGGGTATGTAAGAACACCATAACTGGCTCCTCATACATGTTCTTTGTATTACATTTTAATACTTATGTTACTAAGGTATGTGCTGCGGCGGCTAAGAAAGCAAATAGAATGTTAGGTATTATTAAGAAAGGAATGGAAAACAAAAATGAGGGGACGTTATAATGCCTTTGTATCGCTCCACAGTGCGACCGCACCTCGAATATTGTGTTCAATTCTGGTCGCAGCATCTCAAAAAAGATATAGTGGAATTAGAAAAGGTACAGAGATGGGCGACGAAAATGATAAAGGGGATGGGATGACTTCCCTATGAGCAAAGGCTAAAGCGGCTGCGGCTCTTCAGCTTGGAGAAAAGACAGCTGAGAGGAGATATGATAGAGGTCTATAAAATAATGAGTGGAGTGGAACGGGTAGATGTGAAGCGTCTGTTCACGCTTTCCAAAAATACTAGAACTAGGGGGCATGCAATGAAGCTACAAAGTAGTAAATTTAAAATGAATTGGAGAAAATTATTCTTCACTCAATGTGTAATTCAACTCTGGAATTCGTTGCCAGAAAATGTGGTAAAGGCGATTAGCTTAGCAGAGTTTTAAAAAGGTTTGGACGGCTTCCTAAAGGAAAAGCCCATAGACCATTATTAAACTGGACTTGGGGAAAATCCACTATTTCTGGGATACGCAGCATAAAATGTTTTGTACTTTTTTTGTTCTCTTGCCAGGTACATGTGACCTGGATTGACCACTGTTGAAAACAGGATGCTGGGCTTGATGGACCTTTGGTCTGTCCCAGTATGGCAGTACTTTTGTACTTATGTATTTATGTATATACAAGTTATTTTATTTGATCTCAAGGTGTTTTCAGTCCACAGGTTTTTTGTTTATTTACCTAATTATTGATGGATTTGGATTGCAATATGACTCAGATGTACAGTTATCTATGCATGAACACCATAACTGGTTTCCAGACACTTTTTTATGTATTTATAATATTTATGTTAGTATATATTTATTGACCAGTTTAAGTATTCATTTTATTTTGATTTTATGTAGATAAGTGCTTCCTTGTGAAACCCAGTGAAGTGGACCCTGAAGCAGCTATGTGAAACACCAGCCACCGTTGGTCCAAAGGTGACCTTATATATGGCTAGGAAGCTGGCTGTTTACAAGTTCTTCAAGATAAGTGCACTGTTTTGTAAGAAATTTTGAATTGCACTGTTTGAATTGAACATTCTATGCATTTTTTGCATGTGATTTAAATTGGGATTTTTGTATACATATGGAAGGTTTTTGCTGATGATGAAGAGGAGATCTTATGGATCGACATACAGCTCTAAAAATCGTTTAGACTTGGAGCTATTTAAGACTTTTCCTTCCATTTAATGTTTAGATTTGCCTCTTTTCTATAGTGGAGCATTAATTTTTTGGTGTACATTGCTCTTCTGATTCCACATCCCTTGTTTGATTTTGTAGTTTAATTATTTATTTACATTTATTGATATATTTGGTTTAATTTATATTTGGTCTAACTTATGTTTTTATATGTTTATTAGTATTATACTGGTCATGAACCAGCCCTGCTAGGTGAAACTCTGCCATGTCAGGCATCCTTTTACCCAATTTCTACAATAAAGACTTGTAAGTTTATCTTCCACCGTGTCTGCTTCTTCATCTTCCATTCTGCTTTCCTCTGTCCATCTTTTCTTAAGTCTGTTTCCAGGGTCTCTTGCCTTGTCTATTTTGCAAATTCTCACTCCTCCAGTCTACACTTTACATAAGTATTGCCATACTGAGAAAGACCAAAGGTCCATCGAGTCCAGCATCCTGTTTCCAACAGTGGCCAATCCAGGTCACAAATACCCGGCAAGATCCCAAAAATGTACAAAACATTTTATACTGCTTATCCCAGAAATAGTGGATTTTCCCCAAGTCCATTTAATAACAGTCTATGGACTTTTCCTTTAGGAAGCCATCCAAACCTTTTTTAAACTACGCTAAGCTAACAGCCTTTACCACATTCTCTGGCAACGAATTCCAGAGTTTAATTACACGTTGAGTGAAGAAACATTTTTTCCGATTCGTTTTAAATTTACTACATTGTAGCTTCATCGCATGCCCCCTAGTCCTAGTATTTTTGAAAAGCGTGAACAGACGCTTCACATCTACCCGTTCAACTCCATTCATTATTTTATATACCTCTATCATATCTCCCCTCAGCCGCCTTTTCTCCAAGCTGAAGAGCCCTAGCCGCTTTAGCCTTTCCTCGTAGGGAAGTCGTCCCATCCCCTTTATCATTTTAGTCACCCTTCTCTGCACCTTTTCTAATTCCACTATATCTTTTTTGAGATGCCGCGACCAGAATTGAACACAATATTGGAGGTGCGGTCGCACCATGGAGCAATACAAAGGCATTATAACATCCTCATTTTTGCTTTCTATTCCTTTCCTAATAATACCTAACATGCTATTTGCTTTCTTAGCCGCAAACTGAGCAGAAGGTTTCAACGTATTATCAACGACGACACCTAGATCCCTTTCTTGGTCCGTGACTCCTAACGTGGAACCTTGCATGACATAGCTACAATTCAGGTTCCTCTTTCCCACATGCATCACTTTGCACTTGCTCACATTAAATGTCATCTGCCATTTAGACGCCCAGTCTCCCAGTCTCGTCAGGTCCGCTTGTAATTTTCACAATCCTCTCGCGATTTAACGACTTTGAATAACTTTGTGTCATCAGCAAATTTAATTACCTCACTAGTTACTCCCATCTCTAGGTCATTTATAAATATGTTAAAAAGCAGCGGCCCCAGCACAGAGCCCTGGGGAACCCCACTAACTACCCTTTTTCCATTGAGAATACTGACCATTTAACTCTACTCTCTGTTTTCTATCTTTTAACCGGTTTTTAATCCACAATAGAACACTACCTCCTAGCCCATGACTCTCCAATTTCCTCTGGAGTCTTTCATGAGGTACTTTGTCAAACGCCTTCTGAAAATCCAGATACACAATATCAACCGGCTCCCCTTTATCCACATGTTTGTTCACTCCTTCAAAGAAATGTAGTAGATTGGTGAGGCAAGATTTCCCTTCACTAAATCCATGTTGACTTTGTCTCATTAATCCATGCTTTTGAATATGCTCTGTAATTTTGTTCTTAACAATAGTCTCTACCATTTTGCCCAGCACCGACATCAGACTCACCAGTCTATAATTTCACAGATCTCCTCTGGAACCTTTTTAAAAAATCGGCGTTACATTGGTCACCCTCCAGTCTTCCGGTACCACACTTGATTTTAAGGATAAATTACATATTTCTAACAATAGCTCCACAAGCAAGTACAACCCTAGCCATCGTGCTGGGCAGACTAGGTGGACCATGCTGGTCTTGTACAGATTTTTATAGTAAAACAGTGGCAGATAAAGTTATTATATAGGCCCCTATATTAGAGAGCAATTGCCCCCTCATTCCCCCCACCCCCCAAAGGTCTCTACATCCATTTCTAACACTGATCTCTTCCTTCCATCTATTTTCCATTTACATTCTGCTTTGCTATCCAGATTTCACTTCTTACCAATCACTCCTTAATTTCCATTTTGTAAAGCACCTACCCATTGCTTACTTTCCCCTCACGCCAACCTTCCAATTCCCTATCACTATCTTCTTCCCCAGCCTTATTCCAAATCTTTCATAAACTCTGTCTCTTTCCCCATCCTCCCTATCCAACATCTCCACTCTCTCTTACCATATTTGGCATATCCTGTCTTTTTCACTGCCCCCCTACCCAACATCTCCCTGTTCCCGCCTAAGTCCAGCATGCCCTCTGTCTCCCTATTCTCCCCCTTTTGCTGCATCTTCCCTCATCTCCCTATTTCCCTCTTCACCTATACCTCCTCTAAATCTAGTGTTTTTCCTCTGTCATCTTATTCCTCCTCCCCATGGCCCCAACCAGTTTCTCTCAACAGTCAACCTCCTCCCCTCCAGGTTCTTCAATATCAATCTCCCTTCCCCACCCGCTGGTTGGCATATTGCTGCACTGCTGCTGTCACATCATCCCTGTCAGGCAGATCTGTCTAGTATCTCTCTTCTCCACCTGTCAGCTGACTGTACTGTTGTGATGTTGCATCAGTTGTGATGTTGCATCATCCTCCCCGTCTCCTCAGCCCGCAATCTCGGAGTCATTTTCGACTCCTCCCTCTCCTTCTCTGCCCATATCCAGCAAACAGCTAAGACCTGTCGCTTCTTCCTCTATAATATTAGCAAAATTCGCCCATTCCTCTCTGAACAGACCACCGGAACCCTCATCCACTCGCTCGTTACCTCTCGTCTTGACTATTGCAACCTTCTCCTCGCTGGTCTCCTGCTTAGCCACCTATCCCCCCTCCAATCTGTCCAAAATTCCGCCGCACGTCTTATCTACCGTGTGAATCGATACTCTCATATCACCCCTCTCCTCAAGTCGCTTCACTGGCTCCCGATCCGCTATCATATACAGTTCAAGCTTCTCCTATTGACCTTCAAGTGCACTCAATCTGCAGCCCCCCATTACCTCTCTACCCTCCTCTCCCCGTATGTCCCCACCCGTAACCTCCACTCTCAGGACAAATCACTCCTATCTGTACCCTTCTCCACCACCGCTAACTCCAGACTCCGCCCCTTCTGCCTCGCATCACCTTATGCCTGGAACAGACTTCCCGAGCCCATACGCCATGCGCCCTCCCTGCCCATTTTCAAGTCCTTACTCAAAGCCCATCTCTTCTCCCTTGCTTTTGGCGCCTAACCACCTTCCCCATTCATGATACCTACACTGACTACATAGTTTATTACCTTTAGATTGTAAGCTCTCTTGAGCAGGGACTGTCCTTCCCCTTGTTTAAAATTGTACAGCGCTGCATAACCCTAGCAGCGCTATAGAAATGCTAAGTAGTAGTAGTTGGTATGGCCTTTCTGGGACCTGTGGCAGCGCCACCCATAACAACAGCAAAGAACCAAGGGGCCTCCTCACTGAGCCTCAGTGAGTGTGCTAAAAGGAAGTCTGTCATGTCCCACTCTTTCTGTTTCAGATTTCCTGTTCCTATAAGGGCGGAACATGGCAGAGACGTCCTTTCAGCGCACTCACAGAGGCTCAATAAGGCCCTGCAGTTCTTTGTTGTTATTACATTGCCACAGGTCCCGGCAAGACCATGCCAACTGCAATATCACAACAGTGCAGCCAGCTGACAGGTGGAGAAGGGAGATACTAGAAGAAGGTGCTCACTAAGGCCAGCGGTTGGCAGAAAACTGACCCAACATCTCCAGGTGGAGGCAAATGCTCTTTTTGTCCCCCTCCCTACCCATGGAATATAGAGCTGTATCTTTGTTAAACTCAAAAACAACCACACATCTACATAGAAAATCAAGCCAGAATAGCCCTCCTTCCTCTCCCCCCCCCCCCCCCCCCCATTTTGATAATTAAGTCTCAGAAGTTGCTTCCTCCTCTTTTGAGTAGCTCTTGTTACTCCAGGAAAAGCGTGCCTTTGCAATTAAAGAACTGGGTCTCCCAAGTGTGGAAAATCAATCAAAGGACCCCAGTCTCTATCAGGCTCAAGAAGAGCATTCACAATCAGGGTAGCAGGTTTAAGGTTATCCTTCCCCTCTTTCGCCAACATTTGTGTTTAAATTCAAAAGAGCCATAGAAATGTTAGCAGATGTCTTCCACCACTGTAAAGAAAAAAATTGTCAAGGCGGACTCTAAAATATATGAATAATATGAAGACTGAGTTATAAAGAAAAGCTGCAGTTTTTCTCACAATCTGTTCAGTCCACTTGCTCTTTTTGATTCAACACGTTTTGACTTGCTCCACTTCTCATTCAAAGCACATATAAACTTCTCCTCAGACAATTGTCCATACTACAGAATTTCCTTGGCTGGATTCTTCACGGTATGAAAGCTCTCCTGCTTTGGTTTTACTGCTGATAGGGAGCTTGCTATGTTATTTTGTAACATTCCTTTGTCCAGATTTACAGCACTGTTCATTTCTGAAAATGAAAATCTTTTCAAAAAATGAGCCCCGATATTCACACTGTGGGAGGTAGCCGGGTTGTCTCCCGCGGTCCACGCTGAACCCAGGTATTTAATGCCGGGCCATTTACGGTGACCGGCATTGACTATCTGGGGTTTTTTCAGCCAGTTTGACGATAACCAGCTATGTGTATATTCAAGACATGATCGGTTATCTTTAAATTGGCCAAAGATATACCACGGCTTGATGCTGCCAAATATAACCGCTAAATCCAGTTTAAAAATTGGCAGATATGCAGTTATATCGCGTGATATAACCGTTTATCTGCCAGCAGCGGACAATAGCTAGTTATCTCCCGCTGAATATCAGCAGATAGCTGATTAAGCATTATTTAACCGGTCAGCATCCGTTCTTACCGATTAAATAGCGCTAAATATTGGGTGGATAGTTACTAGCCTTTGTCTTGTCTCAGAGGATCTGCTAGCAGCCAAAACCTGCTCCTGAGGTGGCTCTGAATACTGGCTGTTCACAGAGTGTGACTCCCTGATAGAGAGCTGCACGGCTTCCGTCCCCGCGGGAATCCCGCGGAACCCGCGGGATTCCCGCAGGGACGGAGGCAGTTCCTGCGGGGTTCCCGCGGGGATGGAAGCAGTTCTGCGGGGTTCCCGTGGGGACGGAGGCAGTTCCTGCGGGGTTCCCGTGGGGATGGAACCAGTTCTGTGGGCTTCCCGTGGAAGTGTAAGCTGCACCTGCACCAGCCTCTCATCTACCGAATACCAATTTATTTGAGTGCTGTCTCTTCCTCCTCTTCTTCCTTGCTTTAACAGCATAAATGTGGAAAGTCTTCCATTAAGGAGGTGGTAGAGTCACAAATGATGACGGAATTCAAAAAGGCATGGGATGAACACAGAGGATCTCTAATTAGAAAATGGAAGTTATATAAAAGCTAACCTTAAATGGCTGCATGTGTGTGGATATGTCAAGTGACACTTAGATGGCGACTCTGGCTGTGATGAACTAGAGCTGATACCTGGCAGACTTGTATGGTCTGTGTCTCATACATGGCAATCTGGTGTAGGATGGGCTGGAAAGGGCTTAGACAGCAACTTCAGTGGCTGGAATATAAGGACAGTGCTGGACAGACTTTTACGGTCTGTGTCCCACAAATGAGAACATGAATAGGCTGGAGTGGGCTTCGATGGCAACTCCAGCAGTTGGAACATAAGGATGGGGCCAGATAGACTCCTGTGGTCTTTGTTCCAGAAACACGAAAGAAAGACCATAATCAAGTATATAATATCACACTCGTTGATTTAATGATGAATTGATCATGAGTGTGACTATTGGGCAGAGTGGATGGACCGTTCAGGTCTATTTGCTGTCACTTACTATGTTACTGTTAATCCTCTTTGCTCCCAGGCTGGTGCACAGACCTCAGCTCTGACACAGGCACGAGAATCAGATGTCACCTGACCTACTGGCGCGTGCATGTGGCGGCCTCTCAGCACACACTGCCAGTGAATCAGAGACAAATCTTACATGTGCGCACCAGAGTGTTCCAAGTTCCAACTTCCATTCCTTCCTTGCCTACAGTGCTGTGGCTCAAATCCAGAAAGGGAGCTGACTGGAACTTTCTTTTATGTACTATTAAATTCTTACGGGGATGGGTGGGGATGGGTTAAATTCTTGCGGGGACGGGTGGGGACGGGTTGGGATGGTTTTAATTTTTGCGGGGATGGGTGGGGATGGGTAAGATTCCAGCGGGGATGGGTGGGGATGGGTAAGATTCCAGCAGGGACGGGCGGGGATGGGTAGGATTTCTGTCCCCGTGCAACTCTCTACTCCCTGATCTGGTCTGCAGAGGCTGAAGGAGAGCTTAATGTTCCTGGTACTACCTAAGGCTATTTCTGAAAGAAAACAATGCTTTAATTGAAAAATGTATTTCTCCTGAGTGTAAAACATAATCTTCTATATACAATAGCCTTGAGTGAGTACACTGAAGGTTCTTTATCTGTTTAGAACAATATACAATCTCAAACTGTAGCAGGAGTAAATTTATATGTCTGCATACCAATACAAAGCAGTGCATATGTGAATAATTTATAAGATACATGAGTTAAGTGCTGCTCCAACCACCTCTCTGCCCATCATCCAGGCCCAGGAATGCCTACATGTATATGTCACAAAAGTAAACACTCCCTGTGCAATTCTGTTTACAACTAAAAAGAGAATCAGCAACCAAAATGATAAAGGGGATAGAACGGAATGGGGGAACATGAATCAACTGTTTACTCTTTCAAAAGGTACAAAGACTAGGGGACATGCCATAAAGCAACAAAGCTGCACGTTTAAAACAAATAGGAATAAATATGTTTTCATTGAATGGATAATTAGGTTCTGAAGCTCATTGCCAGATGATGTGGTAAAAGAAGTTAGCATAGGTGGGTTTAAAAAAGATTTGGACAAATTCTTAGGGGAAGAGTCCTGGGGATAGTCACAGAAATCAGTAGAATAGAAACTGTGAGCCAGATTCAGTAAATGCCACCCAGCGCTATTCTATAAAAGGGCACTCCGAGAAAAGTGCTCCTTATAAAGTAGCATTGAGCGTCGAATTCTGTGTCCAACTTTGAGTGTGAGAACTTACACCAACTGAAACCAGGTGTAAATCCTGGAGTGCAAGTTGGGCGTGCATCTGCAGTATTCTAGAATACTGCACGCAATGTTCTGGAAGGCCCCTGACCTGCCTATGCCCCTCCCATGGGAACGCTCCCTTTGCAGTTGCATGCAGATACACTTAGACGCTATCCTATAACTGAGCACATAAGTGTATTTTCATGCCAATCTGCTGTTTCAGCCCCATTTTGGTGCCTTGCATCCATCAGAACACATTTCTGCAGCGAAAATTGGAGCAGAATTATCACCTAACTTTAACCACTATTTATAGAATTCCCTGGTATCTACTCTTTGGGATCCTGCCAGCTACTTGTGACCTGGATTGTCTGCTATAACAGGATACTGGGCTTGATTGACCTTTGGTCAGTGGCGTAGCTAGGTGGGGCGCCAGGGGAGTGGCCACTCCCCCAAATGGAGTTCTGATGGCGCCGGCGCCTATTTTTTTTCATTGTGTAGCACTGAAAATATGCACCAGCAGAAGTCCACTCTCGCTTCCCCTGCGCCGTCAACCTGGCTGAACCTGGCTACGCTTCTGCCTCTGGTCTGACCTAGTATGGCAATTCATATGTTCTAATGTTTTCCTACCACCTACTTTTACATATGTACAGTGGGGGAAATAAGTATTTGATCCCTTGCTGATTTTGTAAGTTTGCCCACTGACAAAGACATGAGCAGCCCATAATTGAAGGGTAGGTTATTGGTAACAGTGAGAGATAGCACATCACAAATTAAATCCGGAAAATCACATTGTGGAAAGTATATGAATTTATTTGCATTCTGCAGAGGGAAATAAGTATTTGATCCCCCACCAACCAGTAAGAGATCTGGCCCCTACAGACCAGGTAGATGCTCCAAATCAACTCGTTACCTGCATGACAGACAGCTGTCGGCAATGGTCACCTGTATGAAAGACACCTGTCCACAGACTCAGTGAATCAGTCAGACTCTAACCTCTACAAAATGGCCAAGAGCAAGGAGCTGTCTAAGGATGTCAGGGACAAGATCATACACCTGCACAAGGCTGGAATGGGCTACAAAACCATCAGTAAGACGCTGGGCGAGAAGGAGACAACTGTTGGTGCCATAGTAAGAAAATGGAAGAAGTACAAAATGACTGTCAATCGACAAAGATCTGGGGCTCCACGCAAAATCTCACCTCGTGGGGTATCCTTGATCATGAGGAAGGTTAGAAATCAGCCTACAACTACAAGGGGGGAACTTGTCAATGATCTCAAGGCAGCTGGGACCACTGTCACCACGAAAACCATTGGTAACACATTACGACATAACGGATTGCAATCCTGCAGTGCCCGCAAGGTCCCCCTGCTCCGGAAGGCACATGTGACGGCCCGTCTGAAGTTTGCCAGTGAACACCTGGATGATGCCGAGAGTGATTGGGAGAAGGTGCTGTGGTCAGATGAGACAAAAATTGAGCTCTTTGGCATGAACTCAACTCGCCGTGTTTGGAGGAAGAGAAATGCTGCCTATGACCCAAAGAACACCGTCCCCACTGTCAAGCATGGAGGTGGAAATGTTATGTTTTGGGGGTGTTTCTCTGCTAAGGGCACAGGACTACTTCACCGCATCAATGGGAGAATGGATGGGGCCATGTACCGTACAATTCTGAGTGACAACCTCCTTCCCTCCGCCAGGGCCTTAAAAATGGGTCGTGGCTGGGTCTTCCAGCACGACAATGACCCAAAACATACAGCCAAGGCAACAAAGGAGTGGCTCAGGAAGAAGCACATTAGGGTCATGGAGTGGCCTAGCCAGTCACCAGACCTTAATCCCATTGAAAACTTATGGAGGGAGCTGAAGCTGCGAGTTGCCAAGCGACAGCCCAGAACTCTTAATGATTTAGAGATGATCTGCAAAGAGGAGTGGACCAAAATTCCTCCTGACATGTGTGCAAACCTCATCATCAACTACAGAAGACGTCTGACCGCTGTGCTTGCCAACAAGGGTTTTGCCACCAAGTATTAGGTCTTGTTTGCCAGAGGGATTAAATACTTATTTCCCTCTGCAGAATGCAAATAAATTCATATACTTTCCACAATGTGATTTTCCGGATTTAATTTGTGATGTGCTATCTCTCACTGTTACCAATAACCTACCCTTCAATTATGGGCTGCTCATGTCTTTGTCAGTGGGCAAACTTACAAAATCAGCAAGGGATCAAATACTTATTTCCCTCACTGTATATGTTGGGACAATTTCATAGTACCTACTTAAGCATGTAAAACACTGTCCTACTTGCTGAAGTCACGTATAAGAGTAAAATTAACCTTTTTAATAATCACTTTCTATTCTAGAAATGGAGAATTCCAGAAAGAGAGATTCAGACTAACAAAGAAGAAATGGGCTTCACTATATCTTCTCTTAGTTTTCTAACCATGTTATGCCCACAGGATTAAATTTAGAAGTTGAATGGATGATATTAGTATAGCCTGGGACCTGGGAGGAGGAGTTTAGTGTGACATTAGAGAGTGGGAGTGTTATATGTTGGTTTGAAAAAACGCGGGCGCCATCTTGACTGGGAAGAAATAACTATGATAATGGTGCGGTGATGCTCAAACAAATTTTGGTAAGAAATATATTTGCATAATGGTATTGAAGGATGAGGTGCTGTTATAAATTTGTACTAATAGTTTCTTGTATCATAGGGGTTGATCCTTGAGACAGCTGGGGCGAAACATGATTTATGTCGGATGTGGACGCCCAACCGACAGTATTTTCAAACAGTTTTAAGATGAGTATTGGAAAAATGCTTTGAGCACAACTGAATGCAGTACTCAAAGTGTGGTCACACTATGGAGCAATACAGAGGCATTATAGTATTCTTGGTCTTATTTACCATCTTACCTAATAATTCCTAGCATCCTGCTTGATTTTTTTGGCCACCACCATACGGCTCGGCTTGCCTCCAGCTTTCCCTTCCCTTTCAGTGTCCCACCCTGCCGATTTCACTGCCGCCACTGCGACTTGAGGTAAAATAAAAGTTTTAAAGGCAGCAGGGCAGCAGGAAAGAAAGGAGGGGCTGTTGTGTGAGAAGAGGGCGGGCAGGTGAGGATCGTGAGGCAGCGATGAGGATCCTGGCAGCGGTAAGCATGTCTTGTGGCGCCCTCCAGAGGTCGGCACCCCCCTGCCATGCTTACCGGGTTGCGCCAGCCCTGTCCTCCGTTGAGAAAAATGGCCATTTAACCCTACTCCTCTGTTTTCTGTCCAATAACCAGTTCCTAATCCACAACATAACATGGCCTCCTATCCAATGACTCTTTAATTTTCTCAGGAGTCTCTCATAAGAAACTTTGTCAAAAGATTTCTGAAAATCTAGATACACTACATCAACCAGCTCACCTTTATCGACAAGTTTATTCAGCCTTCAAAGAAATTAAGCAAATTGGTAAGGCAAGACTTTCCTGGGCTGAATCCATGCTGACACTGTCCCATTAAACCATGTTTGTCAATGTGTTCCATAATTTTATTCCTTATAATAGTTTCCACAATTTCCCCCAGCACTGAAGTCAAACTTACAGGGCCATAATTTCCCAGATCATCCCTGGAACCCTTTTGAAAAAAATCAGCTTTACATTGGCTAGCTACCAATCTTCAGGTACTATGGACAATTTTAATGACAGGTCACAGATCACTAACAGCAGATCAGCAATTTCAGTTTTTAGTTCTTTCAGGGGTCCTTTTACTAAGGTGCGCCGAAAAATGAGCTGGGCAAGTGTAGGCGCATGTTTTGGGCACGCACAGATCCATTTTTCAGCGTGCCTGTAAAAAAAGGCCTTTTTTTATTTTTGCCGAAAATGGACGTGCTGCAAAATCAAAATCGGCATGTGTCCATTTTGGGTCTGAGACCTTACCGCCTGCCATTGACTTAGCGGTAAGGTCTCACGAGTTAACCGTGCAGAAGACTGTCTACACAAGTAGAATGATTACTACCCGGTTTCTGCCGTGTGCCAGAAAATAAAAATTATTATCTGGCGTGCGTAGCAGACACACGTCAAAAATGAAATGACCACAAGGGCCACGTGGTAGCTGGGCGGTAACTCCATATTGAAGCATGATGGGCGCACTTAGGCGCCTACGTGGTTTAGTAAAAGGGCCCCTCAGTACCCTAGAGTGCATGCCATCCGGTCCAGGTGATTTACTTCTCTAATTTGTTGATTTAGCTTAGTACGTCTTCCAGGTTCACCGAGACTTCTTTCAGTTTCTCCACATCGTCACCCTTAAAAACTATTTCTGGTACAAGTAGATCTCTTACATCTTCTTCCATAAAGACTGAAGCAAAGCTTTTGTTCAGTCTCTCTGCTATGGCCTTGTCCTCCCTGAATGCCCTTTCTGCTCCTTCATGATCTAACAGTCCCACAGATTCCCACAAAGGCTTTCTGGTTCTGATGTACCCGAAAAAGTTGTTACTGTGAGATTTTGCCTCTTTGGCAAGTTTCTCTTCCTTTTCTCTTTTAGCCTTCTTTATCAGTGCTTTGACTCTAACTTGCCAGGTCTTATATTGCTTTTTATGTTCTTCATTTGGGTCATTTTTATGTTCTTTGGAGGATGTTCTTTTGGCTCTAATAGCCTCTTTCACATCACCTTTTAACCATGCTGGCTGTTGATTTCTCTTTCCTCCTTTGTAATTACATGGAATGCATCTGGTCTGGGCTTCCAAGATGGTATTTTTAAACAATGTCCATGCCTGATCCTTTTAGCTTCTTTTTAACCATTTTCCTCATTTTACCACAGTTACCCTTTCAAAAATTAAATGCTGGTACAGTAGATTTCCTTTGTGACTTCATTCCAGATATTAGCTCAAACTTGATCATGTTATGATCACAGTTTCTGAGCAGACCCAACACTGGTACCTCACATAACATGACAGGAATGAACCTCACTCCTAAGCCAGGGCCTGTGGAGTATGATCTCCTACAGGCCTGGTATCTCTCCCTTCAGCCCCATCCTGCTCCCCCCCCCCCCCCCCCCCATGGTCCTGTAAACATAATGAGTCCCTGGCAGTGGCAGTGATCAAGACATGCTGCTTTTGGCTGGCCTCAAAGCCTTCCTTCTGCCACATTTTACCTCCTCTGATGCAGTTACCTGTCAGCAGGCACAGCAAAGGGACTGAGGCCAGCTGGAAGCAGAGTATCTTGATCAACTGCGCTGCCAGCAAGTCACTCACCATGTTTTGAGGACACTGAGGGGTGGATAGGGAGAGATGTCATAAAGGCCCGGGGGAGGGGAGGAGAGGGAGAAATGCCAGACCCTCATGTGGGGAGGAGAAGAAGAGATGCCAGACCCATAAGGGGAAGAAGAGAGCAGAGGTGGGAGAGATATCAGACTGGGAGAGTAAGGGAAAGAAAGGGGGAGAGATGCTGGGCCCCGTTATGCAGGGAGCTCTCTTTGGCACGTTGCAAGTATTACAACAAGCATTAGCAGTAATTTGAGAGATTGAAATCATACTCCATATACACTGGCTTCTGAGTGAGGTTCATTAGTGTCATGGCTCTGGACTCAATGGTATAGCCATGGGGGGGCTTTGGGGGCCTGAGCCCCCTCTGCTTTCATGGCTGGCAGGGATGCCAAGTCCCATCAGCTGAATACGTTTCCTACACAAGTTCTGCCTGTGCTGAACGAGCAGCACTTAATTCAGCAGGCACACTTCGGCCGCTAATGCTGGCTCTCTTGCTCATGCTCAGTTCAGCAACTCAACAGAGCATGCATGAGAGTGCCAATATCGCAGCTGAAGTGCATCGGCGACATGAGCACTTCTTTGGCAGCAAAGGTGGGATTCGTGCAGGACAAGTCCTCGGCTGACTGGGCTTGGCATCACAGCCAGCAAAGATATATTTTAATGCGGGGGAGAGGGAGAGGGAGAAGAGGGAAGGGGAAGAGAATACCGGCTCCTTCAGTCCATCTTTGGGACCTCACCCCCCACCCCCCTCAAATTAACTTCTGGCTATGCCTCTGGTATTGGTATGCACAAAATAAACCTATTTGGAGATGCTGCCCTGAAAAGCAGATCTGAAGGACATTGACTCTTAGGTTAAACAGTGTTAGTGAAAAAGTG
This sequence comes from Microcaecilia unicolor, assembly GCF_901765095.1. Lineage (NCBI taxonomy): Eukaryota > Metazoa > Chordata > Amphibia > Gymnophiona > Siphonopidae > Microcaecilia > Microcaecilia unicolor. The sequence continues at coordinate 139,592,830 of NC_044033.1, forward strand.
TGAACAAGACAGAGAAAGAGATTCGCTTTTCAGTATGACCTATGTTTGGAGGAATCCTCAGAATCACCACTACCACTTCATCCATGAACTGGTATTTCTCTACACTCTACATCTGCACTTGGGGCGCGCGGGGGGGGGGGGGGCGTTAACAGGTAAATCCAGCCCTGCATAGAAGCCACTACTGTTTTAATGTTGCTTTCTGAACCTTTGTAGGCAACTTGCCAGTTTTATGATATACTTAATGATTACAGTGTCTTGAAATTTATTAACTTCATTAATTTCTTTATAAAAACATAGAGAAAAAGATTATGAATTACCATGATGGGTCTATTGTTCAACAATATATTGGTGAATGATTTTATGTACCAATCTACTCCATTTGCAGCTAATGAGAATTTCATAGAGAAGCTAGAATATCAGCATTTAACAACGTGATATAATAATGCTTTTTGAAATATAATTTGAAAATGCAGTCATATTAAGCTACATTTTACTTTCTCTTCAATTTAAAACAGAATTCAAGAGGATACAATTTTAGGATGCAAGCATGGTGTTCCCTGTTTGAGAAAGCATATTATTTATTTAAAAAAACATATTACAAGTGCTGGCAATAAAATATATGTTATTAAAAATCACAAAATAAATTATTTATAAAATTTTCAGTGAGCAAATTTAGCTATTAACACATTCTTCACATAAAAAGTGCCTGAAATGACAGAAAAACTTCTAAGTTACAAGGAAATTGGTTTTTATTCTCCCAACTCTGATCACTACAGCAGAACTGTGTGCCTGAAAGGTTCTTTATTATCTACCTCAATGGTTCTGAACCAGTCCTCAGGGCACACCCAGTCAACCGGGTTTTCAGGATATCCACAATGAATACGTATGAGATAGATCTGCATTCAAAGGAAGCAGCGCAGGCAAATTTATCTCATGTATATACAGGTAGATATCCTGAAAGCTTGGCTGGTTGGGTGTACCTTGAGAACTGGGTTGACAAGCACTGATCTAGCTAGATCAGGGGTTTCCAACCTTGGTCCTCAAGGGCCACAATCCAGCCGGGTTTTCAGGATATCTCCAATGAACTTGCATGCACTGCCTCCATTGTATGCAAACAGATCTCACAGAAGCGTAGCCAGGTTGTGACATCAAGGCAGGGCCGCCAAGAGACACAGCCGGACCCAGCCCAAAACCAGACCGCTGCGCTCCTGCCCGCTGCACAAGCCGGCATGTTTGAAAATATAAGTGGGATCAAATAAAAATGCTACCAAGCAATAAAGAACCGCAACATGGATGCAGCAGCTCATAGGTTTGTTTGCTTTTTATATGAGATGACTGCTGCGCGGGGAAAGCGAAAGAGAGACTACCTAATTGACTTCAACTTTTTGACATCATCCCGTCTCCTGTTTTCATCCAACCTCCTTGGTCTGTCCTTCGCTGCTCATTCCGGGAGTCGAGACCTGGATGATATGAATGCACGCAGGAGCAGAAGAGGACAAACCCGGAAGAAGCTTGCCAGCACCAGGCCTGGAGAATTTTGCCCCCCCCCCCTTACCACCACCTCGGCAGCCCTGCATCAAGGAGAGCGGACTGTGTAAAAAATAGGCGTCATTTCGATTGGAAGTCCATTTGGGGGTGCAGTCGTTCCCATGGCAACCCCTCTAGCTACACCTCTGAGATCTCATGCATATTCATTGTGGAAATCCCGAAAATATGACCTGACGAGGGCCGAGGTTGGACATCCCAGAGCTAGATGCTCTCCCTTCTCTCAGCAACTGTCTTCCATGTCCATTCTCCCTTCCACACCGGATCGCATGCCTAGACAGAAGCAGGAACTTTCACCAGCCTCGAGAACTGGAGTGTTGTATCTCCTGAGTTCATCCCGCAGTAATGCTTGTTGATGGTAATTTTCTAACTCCCCCTCACGTATTTACCCAATTTTTAAAGAGAAAGTACCTGTACACTTTCACTTGAAAATTATCTGAGAAAAGCCTGAACACATTCAGGGGTACCCATAATTTTTTTTTCCTTAGGTAAAGCCTGTTTTACATGGAGAGAAGGGCTTTTATAACATTGTGTGGCCATACACATGGGTTTAAAAAATGGTACACGGAAAGAATATACCCACTATCACTCCATCTGTATGTAGGCATTGCCTAGAGCACACTTGGAGCAGAATATAGGCCCAGTCATAATGTACGCATATATTTTATTTATTTATTTATTTATTTGGATTTTGCTCACAAGGGCTCACAATCTACATTTGTACCTGAGGCAATAGAGGGTTAAGTGACTTGCCCAAGATCACAAGGAGCAGCAGTGGGATTTGTACATTTGTACGGTACAAGCACAAATTTACACTATTTACAAAGCAGGTGTAAATTTGTGTATGGCCTTTGTGTGCTATTGAATCTGGTTCTGGATACCTGTTTTATAAATAGCTGTATATCATGGGCTAAGCCTCTACTCCTCCTTCTCCCATTATGGGTGGTGATGGGCCAGAGCAGCAGTAAGTGGTGCTTATTAAAGACTTTAATTTTAATGTGTGGCTCCTGAGACTGCCTCCGTGCACTGAAAATAGTCTTTAATAAGCACAGTTTGCTGCAGGAACTTAAGAAAAAAAAATTAAAACAAAAGAGAAGAAACTGGAGTTGAGTCCAGCAGTGTCTTCTGCCACCAAGAAGGAATCCAAATGGATAAGCAGGGTTCCACATCTCCAGAGTGGACTGGGGGGAGGGGTAATTGCTAATGTACTTTATGTATGGCAAAATGATGCATTATTTTACTGGGACACATGTTAGTGTAAGTCACCAAAGTCTGCAGGATAATAAAATGCAAATGCATGTAAAACACCTTATTATGCAAATTGAATAACACAAACTGCATTGAATTGCATGAGGAATGCTGTTTGTGAAAAAATAAAGTAGTGATACTTAGATGCCACTAATCTCAATCAGGAGCTCTTGATAATACCAAATATATTATTACTACCTCCTGTCAACTATATGTTTTATCACTGACCTCAGCGGTGCCACTCACTGAATAGGCTTTCAAATCAGTAAGCTTTATGCATCCACCTCCTGATTGGTCTGTGATATGTTTTTTAATCATATCATATCCCATCTACTATAGGCCTCCCTGGATCCCTCGAAAATGTTTACTCCCATCATAAGCCCTCCTTATGGCTACCTCAGTCACTCCCTATGGGTCTAAGTAAATAGTTCCCAACCCAGTCCTTGGGGCACATCCAGAATCGGGTTTTCAGGATATCTACAATGAATATGAATGATATATATTTAGATGCACTGCCTCCTTTGTATGCATATCTATCTCATCCAAATTCATTGTGGATATCATAAAAACCTGACTGGCTAGGTGTGCTCAAAGGACTTGGTTGAGAACCCTTGGTCTAAGGAGTCCAGAGCAGGAGTGAGTCTCAGTCACTCCTGCCTCTGCCGATGCCATACTCAAAATAGCATCGATGACCCCCTAGTGAGGTATTACTGCCAAGGGTAAGGCATCATATAAGGGCTAAAGTGGGGGGTCTGAGGGGCCTTCTGGAGGAGGACTGAAATACAGATATATGCAGTGTACCATCAGAAGGGGTGGGGGTATGTTTGGCAGAGGAGCATTTGCAAATGGGGAGGGGGAAGAGGAAACCTCCAAAGCAATCTCTATTTTGGCAGCTCTGGCTCCTATAAGAAAGGCTCTCCAGGAACATCAAATCAATTCTTGTATACCACTAATATCCCCCTTCCAGGGTTCATTGCGGCTTACATTCTAAGTAAGACAAAAGCCGATAATGTTAGTGGGAGGTATGAGAACAATTAGAGACCATTGGTGTAGTGCATGAGACCAAAAACATTATAGGAAAGGATAATGGATGATGCTAGGAGGTAGAAGTCAATGGATTGTTATGAAGCAGTCATTGGAAAGAGAAAGGTTTTTAGCTACTTCCTGAAGCTAAGGTAGCTGTTTTCTGTTCTGATGGCAGTAGCTAGAGAGTTCCATATTTTAACTCCAAGTAAGGGAATAGAGAGCTGAAGATCTTCTAATTTCGAATTGTCTTTTGAAATGGTGACGCTAGCATCAGTTGTTTTTTCAGTCTGTTAGACTGGACCAAACATAGCGAAGTGGTCTTAGTCAGCAGTTCAGAGGTGAACCCTGTAAGATTTGAAAAACTAAACAAGCAGCTTTGAACCTGAGTCTTTCTGCTATGGGAAGCCAGTGCAGTTTGTTAAGATATGTTGAAACACTAGTATATCTATTCAATCTGTATATTAGTCTAGCAGCTGTATTCTGTATGATTTGCAGTTTTTTCTGATATTGACACTTAATAAAAAAGCAATAGAATGTTACAGGAATCCAAGTGAGGTAGGACTAACATTTGGACTAGTATTGCAAAGGTATTTTGGTCGAAGAATGATCTGACTAGACATAGCTGTCTCATTTCGATGATACGCTGAAACCTTCTGCTCAGTGTGCTGCTGCGGCTAGGAAAGCGAATAGAATGTTGGGTGTTATTAGGAAGGGTATGGAGTCCAGGTGTGCGGATGTTATAATGCCGTTGTATCGCTCCATGGTGCGACCGCACCTGGAGTATTGTGTTCAGTACTGGTCTCCGTATCTCAAAAAAGATATAGTAGAATTGGAAAAGGTACAGCGAAGGGCGACGAAAATGATAGTGGGGATGGGACGACTTTCCTATGAAGAGAGGCTGAGAAGGCTAGGGCTTTTCAGCTTGGAGAAGAGACGGCTGAGGGGAGATATGATAGAAGTGTATAAAATAATGAGTGGAATGGATCGGGTGGATGTGAAGCGACTGTTCACGCTATCCAAAAATACTAGGACTAGAGGGCATGAGTTGAAGCTACAGTGTGGTAAATTTAAAACGAATCGGAGAAAATTTTTCTTCACCCAACGTGTAATTAGACTCTGGAATTCGTTGCCGGAGAACGTGGTATGGGCGGTTAGCTTGACGGAGTTTAAAAAGGGGTTAGATAGATTCCTAAAGGACAAGTCCATAGACCGCTATTAAATGGACTTGGAAAAATTCCGCATTTTTAGGTATAACTTGTCTGGAATGTTTTTACGTTTGGGGAGCGTGCCAGGTGCCCTTGACCTGGATTGGCCACTGTCGGTGACAGGATGCTGGGCTAGATGGACCTTTGGTCTTTCCCAGTATGGCACTACTTATGTACTTATGTACTTATTGTTGCTTAATATGGGAAGAGAAGGTGAGTGAAGAATAAAGACCCCTAGTACTCTGGTTTCAGACTCGACTGTAAAGCTTTGACCATTGGACAAAGATATTGATGATGGGACCTCAACTCCCTGATTTCGGAACCATAGGACCTTGGTTTTTCACACATTCAATTTCAGTTTATTGGTCAGAGCCCAGGTGCTAACAGCAGTCATGCCATTCGCTAGACTGAGTTGTATCTTTGCTTGATGCTGTCACTGGTAAGGGAAGCAGGATGTCATCCGCGTAGGATAATAGTAATTCATTAAGACCCAGGTGTATTGAGGCAAGGGATGGTATAAAGAGATTGAACAGGATAAGTGAGAGGGGAGATCCCCCCTGCGGGACCCCGCAGTTAGGAGACCAGTTGGTTGTTTTGCTTGACAGAATAGCTTCAATTTGCAAGGAATTCACTGAACCATTTAATCACCACCCCTGTTATTCCTATCTGGTCCAAGCATTTGAGTAGCAGGCCGGAAAGCATAACAATTACCTTGTTAGGCTGATTGCAAGCTGCATTATTTATTTCACAAAGGAGTGACACAGCTTGTACTGAGTAACTACAGGTTAGTGACTTCTGCAGTAAATTAAGCTATTTTAGCACAGCCTAGTAACTTCGCCACTTCACCAGCTTCCACTGTCACCACCTTCCCAGGCTTGGAGAAGAAGTTCAGGATGAATAAGGAATGGAGTCTGATGATAACACTAGAGGGAGGCTAAAGAGAGTGCAGGGAGGTATTAGGGGGAGAGTTAAGGAGAATGCAGAGAGATCTGGGGGGGGGGGGAGGATAAGGTGAGTGTCAAGACAGCTTTCAAGATCGGGAGAAGGGTAAAGAGAATGCAGAGAGAGAGAGAGAGAGCTGTTAAGGGGAAAAGAGAATGAAGAGAGCTTCTGGAGGGCCAGAATATGGAGAGAGAAAAGTTATGGTGAAAACTTTGAATAGTGGGATGGAGAAACTTTCAGCAAAAGAAGAGAGTGTAGGAGAATGGGGTCAATGAGTTTTTTTCACAGTGAGAACTATCTGAGAATTAAGGAGAGTGAAGTCTGAACCCAGGAGAACAGAGGATGAAAGGACCCAAGGTATGGATAAAGAGATGTAGAGGGAGGGATAAAGAGTGGGAATCAAAGAGAAGGATAAACAATATACTGGATAAGAGGAGATGGGACTAGCAATTAAGTGGAGAGAGGAAGAATAAGAACCTATGGTGAGGTAGAGGGGGGTAGGGGATGGTGGGAGAGGACTGGGAAGGGGATGAGAAAGACAGGATTCTCAGTTTAGGGATGGGAAAATCCAGTAAGACTATATAGAAGGAAGGGGATGTGAAATGGGAAGAAAAAGCATAGAAAGGCAATGGAAGAGAGGGAGAAAGTCAGGTGAAAAGCAGAAAAAAGAGGAGAAAAGCAGGAGAAGAGAGAAGAAAAGAAGAGAAAGTGTTATAGTATTCACTCTGAAGGAAAAGACTAAAAGGAGAGAACTGAAACAGAAGATCAGGACATCAGAGAAAGGGAGAGAAAAACAGAAAAGAGAAAAACAGAGAACGAGAAAGACGCAGAGCCAGAACGTCAAACCAGAGACACCAGAAGTTAGAAAGTACATTATTATCTGATACAGAATATTAATAACTCAGTGTAAATATCCTGGAACTAAATTCAAAGCCTCAGCCTCCACATAGAATTTACGCTTTGGTAACAGCTGAATTTTATTGGCTGTTTATTATTTTTGTGCTGCATAACTAATTCCCTTGTATGTAGGACATAACTGCCAGCCCCATTGCACAGAGTCTGAAATATTTAATGCTAACAAAAACTTATCACTAAATATTTCAGACTCTGTGCAATGGGTCTTAACAAACTTAAAAAAACAAAACAAAAAAAACAATGGGTCGATATTCAAAGCAATGTAACCGGGCCAGTTAAATCACCAGTTCAGAGCTAACCACTAATTTAAGTGGTGCATAACCAGTTAGTGCCACTGAAAATAACCAGCTAGCGCCGAACTGTAAACCAGTTATTTTGGGGGTGTTCGGGGGAGCGGAGTTGGCACTTGGCCAATTAAGTGTTGATAGCACTTACCGGCCTGGTTAACCACATAAACAGGAACACATAAAACTCAGTTCTGTCTTTATGTGGTAACCCATAACTGGTAAAGGACCTCTTTTATCAAGCCACAATAAAGGCTCCTGGTACGGTAATGCCGACAAAACCTATTCAAATTGAATGGGCTCCGTCGCCATTGCCTCATGGGAACCACTAGCACGGCTTGATAAGAGAGGCTGTAAGTGCTGAATATCGCATTTACGGGCCCTTTTGCTAAGCTGCGGTAAAACATGGCCTGCAGTAGTTTGGATAAATGAAATTGGTGTGAGCTGGACCATTCTTTACCATGGCTGGGAAAAGGGGATTTTTCAATGGGGCAGTAAACTGCCGTGCACCAGTGGCGTAGCTACGTGGGGCCTGGGCCCCCATAGATTTGGCCCTGGCCCCCCCGATGATGACCCTCTCGACCCCCCCTCCCGCCACCAACACTCCCCCGCCTTCGCCATGGGCTACCTTTGCTGGCGGGGGACCCCAATCCCCGCCAGCCGAGGAGGTCCTCTAATTGCTCCGAAGGCTTCGTTCTGTTTCTGACGTCCTGCTTAGTAAAAGGGCCCCTTAACCAGCCATATGTTTGCCAGCCCTGAAACCTATAAATTCAATGTCAGTGCCCAGACATGGCCCAGCATTGAATTTCCAAGTTTAACGCCAGTGGTGGTCAGCAAAACGCTGATTACTATCGTCTGAATATAGGGCCCAGGGTTATTTGGGTACTGGCACAATATTAGCAGTTGGCTGCATTTTTTTTTTTTTTTTTTTGCGGATTCAGCGTTATTACACTCATGCTTCCCTAGCACTCAAAGTTGGTTTGACGTCCAGCAGAGGATCAATTGACCTCTGAAGAAGGCTTTTTGCCAAAACACGGACTGTGTAGGGTCTCAATAAACTTTGTTTGGAGCTCTTATTCCTGTGTTTTGGCTGGTCACTTGAACTTGTTTTCTTCCACCCTATGTAATTCAGTTAACATGTCAGCATTGGCACACACTAACCAATTAGAGTAGGTTTAGTGCATGAGTTCCTATCACCTAAACATAGGTGGCACTAGTGGCTCACGTGCTAACGGTCATGCGCTAACAGGAAAATTAGCGCATGGCCTTTAATGGGAAAAAAGGAAATTCGGCTATTTTATCCCTGTGGTAAAAATGTCCTCAGCACACGGGAAAGACTCAAATAAGGGTGTACCAAGGCCACTTTTATCCACAGTTTGGTAAAAGGGCCCCTAAGAGAAATAATAATTTTTAAAAAATCAATACATGCAAACTAAAGGGCTCAGCCTCTCTGGGAAATGTCACAGTTTGCCCCAGCCTTCTGGGCCTGGCACATCTCCTACTCTCAGCAGCGCCTCTGCACTGCAGGAGCCAGAAGAAATAGCAGCTGCAGCATGCTATCCAAAGAATATGCAGTGCCGACTGTCAGCAACTAAGAGCAGAGTCCCTGAGCTGCTAGAAAAGGAGGAAGTCAGGCTGCATACCTAGTGACGCCTTTTGCAGTAGAATTCATCTTAGGAAAGATCCATTAAATCCCCATGCATACAGGGAGACGTCTTATTAAAGTCACATATTACAAATTCTGTTCTTCAGTGCCACGAGCATGCTTTTAGAGGCGTACGAATTCTACAAAAGGTTAGCTTTAAAGTACCTAAATTATTAATTCCCCTCCCAGATGCTGGGGTCCATAAAATTATAGCCAAGCGTTTCTAAGCTCTAATGTAAATATAACTAAGCATCTGAAAGTCAAAGTCACTTCTTTAAACAGACCATGATCTACCCGGTGATTTAATCCATGAAGAACATGAAGCGGTCAAAAGATATGCACCAGAAGAACACGTGTTAGAAACATGTATACCTGTTAAATAAATTTATTTCAATACCAGGAAGCCATGCTATATTGAATCCATATAGGGCAGATATGCTACAAGGTTTGATCAGCACATTGAGTCACTTACAGCAGTCAGTTTGCAGATATATACAACTGGTTAAAACAAAATTCAACTGGAAATAATTCTAGAAAGGGCGATGGTGGGGGGGGGGGGGGAAGAGGAGGGATTGCCCGTCTATATAGGGCCCTTCTATCTTATGCTAAACCGATTATGTATTATCTTTTAAAGTGGGAGTCAGTTTTGGGAGCCTCATATGAATACTCACAGTGGGAGCAGGTGTTTCGGTCACTACTTAGGATTTCTGTCTTGAGTGCATTAACGGAGAATGGGTATAAAATGTTGTATAGCTGGTATTACACCTCTAAGCGTTTAGCTGCTACATTTCACTCGGGGTCCCCTTTGTGCTGGAGACAATGTGGCTCAGTCAGTGGCGTAGCCAGAAGTCAATTTTTGGGTGGGCCAACAGGTTGGATGGGTGAGCACTAATTTACCTGTTAGCGCATCACTGTTAGCACGTGAGCCACTAGTGCCACCTATGTTTAGGTGATAGGAACTCACGCACTAAACCTACTCTAATTGGTTAGTGTGTGCCAATGCTGACATGTTAACTGAATTACATAGGGTGGAAGAAAACAAGTTCAAGTGACCAGCCAAAACACAGGAATAAGAGCTCCAAACAAAGTTTATTGAGACCCTACATGGTCCGTGTTTTGGCAAAAAGCCTTCTTCAGGGGTCAATTGATCCTCTGCTGGACGTCATGCTAAACTTATTTATTTTTCCCCGTGTTATATCGCTCAGCTTTGCTGCTAGAAGCTGTTTTAGTCTTTTGCTGTATTTTTTCAAAGTTTTGCTGGCTTCCAACTCTGTTTTTGTTTTTTTGTTTTTTGAGGTTAGAGTATCTCCCTTGATCCTCTTATCGCCGGATTTGCATGGTCCCATCTTGAACTGTAGCTGACAGAGAATTTTGACCTCTGAGGCAGGCGGTTTTCTGCCAAAAAATGTCCATTTCTTTTAATTTCCCTTGTCCTATTCAGCAGTATTTGTTTTGTTTTGCTTTGTGTACCTTCATTTTTGTTTCGTGGGAGCAATGTCATTAACAATGCACACGCTCTCAATACGGCAAGCATTTGCAGCAGAAATTCATGGAATGTTGTGCCTGCCAGTGCCACAGTATCTGCCTCATGTCTGCTGCCAGTTCCCTGTCTGTTATTGCTGCCCAGTGCCCTACCTGATGCCGCTGGTGCCCAGTTCCCAATCTGCTGCAACCGGTGCCAGCCCAGTGTCCAGTCTGCTGCTGCCATAATGGATGTTTGAGAAGCTATTCCTAGGTCTGCTACCTGCCTTGCCTGACACTGGGTCCAATACAAAAAGAAAAGGAAATCGCTGTTGTAGACCATGTGCAGAGCTACAGGGGGGCCACGGAGGCCTGGACCTCCGCAAATTTCATCCGGGCCGCTGGTTTGGCTGGCGGGGGTCCCCAACCCCTTACAGCCGATGCCTTTTCAGTGCCAATCTCCGGCGTAGCTGCGCTCGCTGCCCTGCTCTTCTTTCTTCTTGCTCCTCCTGTGCACGCTGATGCTCATTTACGTGAAACTGAGAAGGAGCGTCAGAGTGCACAGGAGGAGCAAGAAGAAAGACGAGCAGGACAGCGAACACGGCTGTGCCAGAGACCGGCGCTGAAGAAGGCTTCGGCTGGAAGGGGTTGGGGACCCCTGCCAGCAAAGGTATTTGTTTTTGAGGGGGAAGCGGCAAGGAGATGAGGGGAAGCGGCAAGGAGGCGAGGCGGTAGGGAGGGAGGTGAGGCGTGGGGGGCGAGGAGGCGAGACAAGGCGAGGCTGTGGGGGGCAGCACTCAAAATGTACCCTCAGGCTCTGGCCCCCTCCCACCGTGAGGTCTGGCTACGCCCCTGCTGTAGACTGTCAGACCCTGTCTAACAGGGTTGTGTCAAACAGAGGAGGTAAGAGTGCTGTTGCTGTAGCTCAGCAGAAAAGCAAGAAGTGGAGAAACAGAGATGAAGGACTGGGAGTGGCTCTGAGAATGGCAAATAGGGAAGGGATGAAAGGCTGGGAAGTTTCCAAGTTTATCTCAGTCTTGCTATCCCGCAAACCAAATAATGTATCTATGCAGCTTACAATTCTAATAAAAAGAATTCAGAAAGAGAAGAAATGAAACGAAAAAGAAAGAATGGGAAAAACAGCAAAGGGAGAGAGGAACAGAACTACAATAAATGATATGAAAGAGCAGGGACAGAGGAAAAGTAATACATCTGAGCTGCTACTGGCTGGCAGGTCAGACCTTCAGGCAGTCTTCTGTAGCTCTCCATTATTGCCCATTCTGTTTAACGTGATGATGTCACCACTAGGTAACAGACCAGAAACAGTAGGATTCAAAACATTCATATATGCTGGCGATGTTGCGGTATACATAACCATCAAAAAGAACATTCAAGACATCTTACAAAAGGCAAAACTTGGCTTAAATTTTATGGCAACCTGGGCCTCAGAATCCAAACTAAAACTAAATAAAGAAAAAACTAATTCATGGTCATTACCAACCTATTTGACCAAAATGACTACAACAGGTCACAATTGACAACACTTCATTCCCCATTGAAAATAATCTGAAAATTCTAGCCATAATTATAGACAAACATTTAACTTTTGATACTCAAGTGTCCTCAGTAATCACAAAGTCTTTCAGGTCTCTTTGGAAACTAAAAAGGATCAGACCTTATTTCTTATCAGAAACCACTCAGACTATTGGTACCATAGGCGCGGACTCTGTGGGTGCTATGGGTGCTTGAGCACCCTCAATATTTCACTCACCGGAAGTTCCCTTCGCCAGCCCAGAATTTTAAAAGTCCCTCCCTTCGAGTTCCAGACCCCCTCCCTTCGAATTTTAGAAGTCATATTACCTCGTCAGGGTTACGGCGGCAGCAGCAGTGAAAAGAATGCAGGCTCGGCACTTCAGCCTTCTCTTCTCTCAGCTCTGGTCCCGCCCCTGCGGAAACAGGAAATGAAGGCGGGACCAGAGCTGAGAGAAGGGAAGGCTGAAACACCGAGCCTGCACGCTTTTCACTGCTGCTGCCGTCGTAACCCCGACGAGGTAAGATGACTTTTAAAATTCAGAGGGAGTGGGTCTGGAACTCGGAGGGAGGGAGGGGGCCCTGGAACTCGGAGGAAGGGAGGGAGGGAGGACGGGCAGCCCTGGAACTCGGAGGGACGGGGGCTGGAACTCAAAGGGAGGGAGGGTGCCTTGAACTCAAAGGGAGAGAGAGGGGGGAAGGGAGGGAGAGAGGCCTGGAACAGGGAGGGAGGGAGGAGGGGCCTGGAACTCGGACGAAGGGAAGGAGGGGAGGAGGGCCTGAAACTGGGAGGGAGGGACTGGAACTTGGAGGGAGAAGGAGAGGAAGGAGGGAGAGAGGGGGAGAGGGAGGGGGAAGAGGAGGAGGGGGAGGAGGAGGGGGCAGGGAGGGAGGGGGAGGAGAGGGAGGGGTAATGCACCACCTGTAAAAAAACAAAAGAAAATTTCAGCACCCCCAATCATTTTGAAAAGTTGGCTCCTATGATTGGTACAATTACTAACATTATCCCAAAGTGCCTCCCCTTTATTAATCAAATTACACTGGCTTCCCATCAAAGCGAGAATCACCTTCAAATTATGTACCTTTATCTTTCAAATACTAAATGGCACAAAGACTATATGGTACCATTAATAAACTTACCTCAAAGAAACTCTAAATATGAGGCAAGAAGTTATCTCAGGCTACACCTCCCAAATTGCAAAAAAGTGATCTACAATACTGTTCACTCTGCAGACTTCACTTACCTAGGAACCAAATGGTGGAATTCCTTACCACCCAAAATAAGAAATATATAAGAATCAAACATATAAACGGCGAGTGACCGACTCACTCGCAAATGCGCAGCAGAGACTTCCCTCTCTGTCCTGCCCCCGTGTCAATATGTGATGACGGGGGCGGGACAGAGAGGGAAACTGTGCAAAGCCGCCGAGGTCGCTACTGCTCCCCCCCACCCGGTGTCGCCACCGCCAGCCCTCCACCCGGCCCAGGCCCTCTCTCCGCTACTGAACTTACATCCATTCGCTGGAACACAGCACGCACATCAGCTGAGCTGCCGTCCGCCTTCCTTCCCTGCCTGTGCCCCGCCCTCGCTGACATTACGTCACACGAGGGCGGGACACAGGCAGAGAAGGAAGGCCGACGGCAGCTCAGCTGATCTGCCCTGCTGGGTTCTGGTGAATGGATGTAAGTTCAGTAGCGGAGAGAGGGCCTGGGCCGGGTGGAGGGCTGGCGGCGGCGACTCCGGGGGTGGGGGGAACGGTAGCGGTGACCTCGTGGGGGGGAGCGGTGGTGACCACGCGGGGGGAGCCAGCGTCGACCTCCGAAAACCCCAATACCAGCCCGTTTTAACAGGCTCAACGGCTAGTATACTAGATTCTGCAAAATCCTCAAATCGTTCCTATTCAAACAAACCCTCACAAAGAACATCCATATCTCAAACAATTATTACCTGAATTGGTTATTACTCTATTTACCATGAACTTTCTCTTTGCTTCATGTACAATTTCTCATTCATAATAGATTTTCTAAATGTTAAACTTCCATAGTTATCCCAGTATGTTTATGATATTGTATTGTAAAATTGGATTCTCACAACAAATTACGTTCTTATGCATTATTCTTCATTATTATCCTTAACTGTTTATTGCAAGCCACATTGAACTCAAACTTGTTTGGAATAATGTGGAATATAAATGTCACAATAACTAAATAAAATTTAACTAAGGAGTTTGTGATCTAAAAGGGTATTGCATTCCATAGAGTAGGGCCTACAACAGAAAAAAAATTATTCACGTCAAAGGTACTGTCCTAAGAGGATTCACAAACTCAGCAAAGGCCATGTTTCAGCTTATCAGCCTTCGTCAGGAGTTGACTTCAGCGTCTGCGCATCACTCTATTATGGGCATCCTGTACCCAAAATATAAAAGTAGCAGCAAAATCCCTTAAGCTTAAGCTTCAAAAGCTGTATCTAGCTCGCCGAAGAATAATGATGCAGGCACATTGTGGCGCCAAACCAAGGCCTGCATCAACTCATTGTCATTTTACTGACTTTTGTCACTTTCCTGATTTTTAAATAAACATCCTTCGTTGGAGCCACTGGTCCACCCCTTCTTTTTTGGTTGCGTTTTGTGCTTTAACATGTATTGACATTGAAAAATATAAATAAATAAACATGTATTCAAACACATTAATGCCATTATTTACTGCAGGCCCTGTAATAATGCATGTTAATTGACATTCGCTCACACATACATAGAAAATCTATCCCTTAGAATATAAACTTTCTTGGACAGAGACTCAAGGTCCTATAAATACCTTGTAAAGTGCCATAGGTTACAATATTATTCAAATTGCAATATAATTATGATTATAAAAAAATGAAAAAAATATCTTGTAGTCAAATGACAAAGTATCACTATGATCTAAGCACTAGGAAGTTCTTTAGCAGCTCATAAATGAGCCCTTTTACTAAGCTGCGGTAAGTATTAACGCATACATACTGCAGAAAAAAAGTGCTTACTGCAAGGCATGCTAAGATGTTCTGCCGTAATTTTTAGCGCTGGGGTGGGTCGGAGGCGGAGAGTAGGTACTTTCCGCACTAATCGGTTAGCACAGCTACATTGCCGTGTGCTGATTGATGCATGGTTAGCAAGTGAGCCTTATCACCTACAAAATAGGTGTCGTTATATGCTCACACATTAATGGCCTTGAGCTAATAGGAAAATTAGCACGAGGCCATTAATGCTGGAAATAGAAAAATCAACCATTTTACCCTTATGAAAAAATGGCCTTAGCTCATGGGAATGACACGCATCAGCACGCGCTAAGGCCCCTTTCTACCATAGCTCAGTTAAAGGGCTCATCAGTTCGGGGGTGTGTGTGGCATCTTTGACCTTCAAGAGTGTCTAAAAATTTTAGAAACTACCAAAAGAATTTTTAGTTCAGGATTCCATGTGGCTTAGTTAAGACTAACTTAGATGCCAGAGGCAATGGAATAGACAGTATGCGTGTACAGTAATTGTATTAGATAAATTACCTGATTGCTAAAACAGTATATAGCAACCTCTATTTCTCTAATTATATATTTCAAGCCAAGGCTGCTTACGCAGAGGGCAAAATGCCCAGTAAAACACTGGAGTTCTCATTAGTGCTGCCTGCTGATGCTAGAATTTCTCTGAAGCATGCAGATGTTATTAAGGCTTTAGAATTTAAAAAAAAACTACAGCTGTTTGCCATTGTTCATTTCAATAAATTGGCACATACAAAACATGCAGTGGAGACAAGACTATTAAAATGTGTTGTGATGACAGTAATACTTATAACAAATATACAATTTTCAACCACAGGTGTATGTGCTAAAAGTATATTATATGGCGTGCCTGGCTCAAGAGTGGGACAGCCCCAGCAGGACTATCACAATGATTAATAGTGGAAACTGCCAACTTTTTTGACACCAAACCAAATATTCTAATGAATATAAATATCCAATAGACTACAAGATTCAAGAAAAAGTGATTTTTCTATAACTATTGACCATACATCTTGGGAATTTACAGTTTAAGTTATAGTTTCAAAAAAAAAAAAAACTTCAACCTGTACACATTTAATTTGATTTTAAGTAGTAAACCAAGAAATGAAACTGGTCATGCAGATCTCTTTTCATGACTTAATCCATGATCTCTTGGGTGCCAAGAGTAATACCATTATGGTTCATAAGTCATGCACATCTACAGGCTAACATTCAGCCCACTGCAGGCAGACCAGCTATGTCCCACAATCAGTGCTGAGTCCAGGTATTCAGTGCTGGGCCATTCCCAATGACCGGCATTGAAGTTAATATTCAGCACTGGCCAGTTAGGTTTATAGTGGCCAAAAATAGGACTACTATTTAGGTGGTCCTATTTGGCCGCTAATCATAGCTGGCAGTGTGCTCAATAATGCCCAGATGATCAAAAGCCCCGCGCTGTTCCAAACAGCACTCTAAAAATAGTGCTGGAAAAGCGTGGGGCTTTACTGCCCCTATGATCAGAGATAATAGCATGCAAATGTATGTGCGCTCAGGAACAATCCTTCCACACTTGTTTGGCAGGTCTGGGCTGTCAAAAGCCCAGACCTGTCATACACAGGGGCTGGAGGTCCGCGGGACCACCAGACCCCAAACAGCATGGCCCTGGTGGCTTGAAAATGCACTGGGCAGTGCTGCAAGAGGAAGTTATTTCACAGGAGGCGGGACATGGCAGAAAGAAGGACCTATAGCCAGCACAGCACTCTCTCTGATTTGCTGCCGTGGGAAGGGGGCAGAGGTGGCGGTGGGGGGGGGGAGCAGTGGTGGCAGTGGGGGGGGGGCAGCAGAGGAGTCCTGAAGGTTCTTTGCCCTGGGCCCAGCTTTGTCTCTCAGCAGCTCTGAGTGCAAAATCTCCACAGTAAGGTTTGGGGCAGTAGGTGGCCATTTGGAGGAAGTCAGCTTCAATGGAGGAGTAGCATAGTGGTTAATACAGCAGACTTTGATCCTGGGGAACTGGGTTTGATTCCCACTGCAGCTCCTTGTGACTCTGGGCAGGTCACTTAACCCACCATTGCCCAAGGTACATATAATATGTATATAATATATAAACCTGTATATAATATGTAAACCACTTTGAATGCAGTTGCAAAAACCTCAGAAAGGCAGTATATCAAGTCCTATTCCCTTTCCCTTTCACACATGGGACAAGCCACCATACTGCATTAATGCCAAGGCAGATTACACACATGCAGTTGACTACACCTTTGAAGGTATAATTAACTGTTCTATGCAGTCAGTTTTGCAGTTAACATAAATTATAGTAATATGAGTTATCTGCAGTGAGCATGACTTACAATAGGTGTCAGCACTGTGGGTATAGTGGGTGCTGAGCACCCCTAATATTTGACAAATTCCTTCATTGTATCCAGGGAGGGGTAACCTGCATTGTGTTTAGCACCTCCAATCATTTTGAAAAGTTGACGCTTATGCGTGTTACCTGTTTCCTACCCCTTCTCCGTATTATACTAAAATTCTGTTAGGTTTTTAGCAGTTAATTCAGTTCTCCTAACCAGTTTAACCCCCATGTTAGCTATATTTTGATGTGTTCAACACCTAACACAGCTTATTAACTAAATTTTGGAGCATTAATGATTATATATCCATACAAATGGCCTTAAACTGA
Source organism: Microcaecilia unicolor (assembly GCF_901765095.1). Classification (NCBI taxonomy): domain Eukaryota; kingdom Metazoa; phylum Chordata; class Amphibia; order Gymnophiona; family Siphonopidae; genus Microcaecilia; species Microcaecilia unicolor. The sequence continues at coordinate 139,610,318 of NC_044033.1, forward strand.
TCTCATACTCAATTCACTAATGTTAATATCAGACTTGGAAAATGGTACAAGAAACAAAGATTACCAAAGGGGTGTAAAAAATCTGGAATTGCTTTTATCTTACTGCTAGAGGGCCCGTGAAATCAGGGCTTTTTTTGAGGGGGTACATGAGGGTACTGAGTATCAGGACCTTTTCCATTGTCTGCTAAAATAGACCTATGGTAACCAAGTTTTAATGAAAGAGCTCAGGCTCTACATACCAATTATGCCTTGTTATAGATTCTGTGACTGGTGCAGGGGGCCTGGCTATTGTGAGGTGTGTCTGTCAGTGATCACCCCATCCCAAAGAGTGGCCTGGTATTTGAGTACCAGCACCTTTTTCGCTAGAAAAAACTGCACTGCGTGAAATTAACCAATGCGCTTATTTTAGCCACGTACATATTTTTATGGAAACTGGTTCCGTTGATGGCCAATGCTCTAGTCATGATCAATGCTCATCTTCACTTTAGGACAAGGGTTCTCAACCCAGCCATCATGACACACCTAGCCAGTCAGGTTCTTCAGGACACCCACAGTGAATAGGCATGAGATAAACTTACATACAATGGAGGTAGGACATACAAATTTATCTCAGCCATATTCATTGTGAGTATCCTGAAAACCTGACTGTCTAGGTATGGCTCGAGTACTACGTTTAGAATCCCTGCTTTAAGACATACTTAAGAATAGATAGAAGGAATCAAATATCATATTTTGACATTTGTATTTTGGTGCGTATTTGGTCCCTGAAAATATCTTGTCGCCTTGACTCTTCACGTTTTATTTCTTACCATAGGGCATAATGTTACAGTTAGGAAAACCTATCTGCAGTCTTTTGTTTTTCTCTCTCTGCTAATATCTTCTTCCTGAGGTCTGCCTGCAGCAAAGCAGTAAGTTTTAAATAGAGGAGGAAACAGAAAGCTTTAGAACAATAATGTTACAACCATTCTTATTTATTCTCTAGTCATGATCAATGAATCATAGGCTTTCATCCTTCAAGGATACTTTTAATGTTCTTTGCCATAAAAGTAAAACATTCTTTTAATAATCTCCAGGCTTATTTATCTGCTTTGTAATGACAGCAGATTATTAAAGGACAGCAGTGTTCCCAGAATGGTGGTACACAATATATAAACAATGTGAGCTCTGGGAAAGCATTTGCTGCCTTCAGAGAATGATTTTCAAAGGAAAGAAAAGCTTTCCAGAAGGGACCTGTTGCTAGTCTGTGAGTAATGTCTGAAAGCCTACCAAGTCAAAACTTGACTTTTCAGGCCTTTACGCAGGATTCCTCATTCTCAAACTGCAAAATGCAAACTGGAGGTGTAGCCTGAGATAGCACCAGCTATAGAACCACAGCCTCAGTAACAGAGATATAAGGTGGTTCTCCTGGTCTTGGGGATAAGAATCATTGAACAGGTTTAAAGGTTTCTAATGCTGTCATATAGCACTGATTTGGGACAGATGGTCTCTACACCATATCTCAGTATCAAGATATGGTTTCCAGCATTATTCTATTCGCTGCTCGGGTAGGAGTCTTGAGGCCCAGCTCTATAGGCATCACCTTCGAATCTGAGATGCTCACTGCTGACACGGAGAAGTACTTGAGGATCCTTTTCTCAAGACCCTCCTCAAAAATTATTGTGGGGTCGGGCAAGGGGCTCCCTTGGATAGCCAAGAAGAAAGCGCCAATGACAATGGTGTACAGCTCAGGAGAATCTAACAGGTCAGTGTCAGGGTTCAGGAAGTCAAACTCACTCCAGAAAAAGTTGTTTGAGAGTTGCTATCTCCTTGCTTCAAAAAGGATCGATGCCAAGCCTACAGTGCCACCAACAATGCTTCTGCTTGAAAATCTTTATCAGTTGTGTGGAAGGAGTAGGGAAAATCCCTGCTCCTCTGCCTTTTCTTGGATCTTGACTCTGTGGAAGACATCCCTCTGCTTGATGGTGAGGAATTTTCAATTGTCTACATTCTGTTCAATCAATACTGATTCTTTTGGCAATGATGATGGTTTCATCAGACATCAAAGTTTTACCAAGATATCCAGTAGGCACCATCATCATGTTCTGAGCAATGTCTTCATGCAGGTGGTAGGTGGAACACCATGCTCTCCCAACTTTTGAGATGATGATCCATGATAGATATTTCAAAATTGAGCAAAGACACAACTTGAAGCCACTAGCTTTATTCTAGGATACAGTAAGAAAAATTATACATAGTGAAATTCAAGCAAGATGTTAGTTCAAGCTGCACTGATAAATTGACCCACGAAGGGCAATTCTTTAACTGGATGCATGTAGTTCCATGTGCACATATGTGCTTTAGCCTATGCCAACTTACGCTAGTATTCAATAATGGCATTCTAGAATAGAATTGGTACTCGGCACATAGAGAGGCACCCTGTTATAGATTTGCCCCCTTCAGGGGCAGACTGACCATACATGCAACTGGGCAATGCCCGAGGGCCCAGAGACTCTGGGGGCCCAGTGCCACTCTCCTTCTCCCATAAACACAGTCACACACTACAGCCCCTTAAGCCTTGGTGGGCACTCCCTGGGTCTATCTTGAAAGGCCCTGGTGGTCTAGTGGCCTTTTTGGGGGCAGGAAAGAACCCCTTTCTTTCCTGCCCACTGCTACTGCTGCTCTTCCCAGCATTGCCATATCTTCAAACTGGCTGCCAAGACTGCCATGACATGCAAGACTATCACAGGAAGTCTCGGCTGCCATTAAGATGAAGCAGCGGCACCAGATAGAGCAATTGCAGTAGGCAGAAAAGAGCAGGGGTTTTTTCTATGCCCAAAGAGGCCACTAGACCACCATAGCCCTTCAAGGTAGGCCCAAAGAGAACCTAATAAGGCTTGGGGGACTGCAGTGTGCAAGGGGTGCTGAAAACAAAAGGTGGGGGCTGTAGAGTGCAGGGGGGCTGGAAAGAAAAGGTGGGGGCAGTAGAGTGCAGGACGGGGGTGCTGGAAACAAAGGCAGGGGCAGCAACATGGGCCTGGCGTCCAATGTCCTTTACAGCCTGGGGTCCAAGATCACTGTCAGTCCACCCCTGCCTTCTTAGAGGGCAATGATATAAAAGGGCACCTATTTTAGGCTTCAAAAATGTACCCATGTAGCCTATTCTATAAAGAAAAGTTAGGCATCTATAGGTCATACAGGTGCCTATATTTTAGGTATGAGCACTTACACCAACCATAGAGCTGGTGTAAATGATTGCACCTAGAATATAAAAGTACATGCATAGATCATAACACTGTTCTCTGTAAACTAAGCAGGAGTCCTCCAACTGCACTGCTGTCAGTGGGTGGTGGTGCTTCAATATTTTCAATCACTAGAGATGGGCTCCCTGGAGTGCTGCAGAGCTTGCCTGTCCCTCACTATTGAAAATGTGATAGTGAAATAGCAGCACCCACTGGCAGGACCATACGTGGAGGACTCCCACTCAGCTTAGAGGGCACAATGGATCATAATATTTGATAATCTATTTATGTAAATGTGCACTATGCCCACGCTTTGCCCAAACTCCACTCATGTAAGTGCCCACCTGCAAAGTACGCAGCATTGAACATTGGTGCACATTTCCAGAACAGTGCACAGCCAGAAACTGATCATTCATAGACATGTGTGTTCACATATGTGTCTCCTCATCTAGACAACTCTTACTAGAACTACCTCCTTAGGACTAAATTCAATAAATGGTGTCCAAATTTGGGGACTGAAAAAAACGAGTGCCGAGAGCTATTCTATAAGCAACGCACCATTTTTTTAAATTGTTACAAGTGCCCCCTAGGGTGCCCAGTTGGTGTCCTGGCATGTAAGGGGGACCAGTGCACTACGAATCCTGGCCCCTCCCATGATCAAATGCCTTGGAGTTGTTCGTTTTTGAGCTGAGCGCCTTCGGTTTCCATTATCACTAAAAACCGATACCGCCCAGCTCAGATCCACCCAAATCCAATGCATTTGCCCGGCACCAACCGTATTATCGAAACAAAAGATGGACACCCATCTTTTTTGAAAATACGGTCTAGCCCGCCCCTTCGCGGACCCGTCCTCGGAGATAGACGCCCATGGAGATGGGCATTCGCGTTCAATTATGCCCCTCTAACGGAGTTATTCTCTTTAATTCCTTGAAATTCGTATCCCCATCCAAAATGAAACATGTTCAAATTGTGGCCTAGCTACTTAATTCGCAGCACTTACACATGCATCTTTGTAAAACAGGATAGCTAAGCATGGAATGAAGCCATTTACATATGTAGGTTGTGAAATCATTACTTCCATCTGTAACTGCCAACACCTCCACATGGGAGCTGACAGGTCGATGCCATTTATTTTTTCAACATGTATGTTTGTAAAGTGGCTGCTCCCACTGCACCTACTGGCTAATACAAGTGCACACCTGCAGGTATTTTAGAAAAGGCTCTATGTAAGTAGAGACTTTTCTAGAAAAGGTTCTATGTCAATAGAGACTTTTCTAAAATACCACTGGAAATTAGCATGTCTCAACCTGGACATCCCAATTCCAATGCCTATGTTCTATTTAAAATGGGGCTCTTCATGCTTCATTTTCTGTGTATTGCAACTTGGTTTTATTGTAATATTTTGCATTGTATTTTATTTTTTGTTTTGTTTTTATTGTTGAATATTTCCTTTGCAAGTTATGGATGGCTTAAAATAGTAGATTAATGGGTTCTAGATATTGTTAAATAAACAAAACTTAACAGGAACTGAAAATAACTATCTATCTAAGGCAACTACTGGGAAAAGAGATGTTAACAACAGATGAATGAAGAGATTTGATTATGCAGAAAAAAGTCTAGCTCTTATCAAGGGAGGGTGCATCTGATGTAATCCACAGAGAAAAGGACTGAGGGAGCCCCCTAACCCTACTCCCCCTCCAGGTTGTGGCAGCTGTGTAGAAAACCCTATAAGATGCCCAGGAAAGCTTCTAGGTTTTACACAGGTTTTCAGGAATGCCATGTGTGGCCCAACATACGCCAAAATGAACTTACCGCCCGACTACCACATGCCTCTTGCAGTAATTTCATTTTTGGTGCGTGTCTGCTATGCGCATCTGCAAATTATTTTTTATTTTCTGGCACACCTAGCGGACGTGCACCAAGTGGCATCTAACGTGCATAGATCGTTACCACACAAATTCTTTACCACTAGGTCTATGGCTGGTGGTAAGGTCAGAGACCCAAAATGGACGCATGGCAATTTTTATTTTGCCGCACGTCCATTTTCGGGGGGAAAAAAAGAGGACTTTTTTACAGGCGCGCTGAAAAATATTTCTGTGTGCACCCAAAACCCACCCACTACCGCAAGCCACTTTTTACTGCGGCTTAGTAAAAGGACCCCTAAATTTGCAGGTGACACAAAAACTAATCAAGGTTGTTAAAACACATGCAGACTGTGAAAAATATTTGTGCTCCTGTCAGAAAGTACTGAACTATCAAAGCAAAAAGGAAAAATAACAAACAAACAAAAAACCCTGAAGGAAGTTTTTCTAGTTTTGGTTAGCGTAGCTTTGTAAAAGGAGTCCTTAATGGAGTGCTTTTGTGGAGCTGTGAGCATGGATTCTGTATACAATTATATGGGATCTATGGCCCTCCTTTGTATATAATAATTGTTTCATGCTTAATGTGTTCTTATTTTTAATATCAATACATTTGTAAGTCATACAATCAAATTATTATTTTATATCGGATATCCACAGTAAATGTTAGATTTCTGTTCATAAGTGATATTTTTCATTGATTTTAAAGAAATATTTGTTATATATTTTTGACATGACTTTCATTTAATTTATAATGATATTTTATGTCCTCTACATTAGTTATGTTTGTCACTATATTTATGTTTTTAATTGTTACAGTTATATCCCCTGAGATTTATCGAAACATGGTCATGATGGATATTTTGTTTGTTTGAAATAATAAAGGCTTTGAATTCACTTCATCTGTTGCTCTTCTGGATCCTCTTTTTGCCCACCTATCTGCTGTGGATCTTTAACCTCTTCTATGTTCAAGCATGTGAAACACAACCTTCCGATATCTTTCCATGTTTCATTCAAGCTGCTCAATATTGCTCACCAAGATTTCTACACTGGTCTTCCCCTTTCCTTCATATGTCTTATACCCCTTGACGATCTTTCTGATCCTCCAAGTGTAATCTCCTTACTATTCCCTCCCACTTACACATTCATCTTGATGCATTGGACACTTGTGTTTTAGTATTGTTGCAATATTCCTATGGAATGAAACTATCAATGAACATAAGCAGCCCAGGAAGCAACAAGGCAAATGATCCGCAAACTCCAATGTAGGAAAACAACAAGCAGATCAGTGAGCAGTCCAAAGCAAACTTTACTGGTGAATCGTAATCAGTTTAAAAGTCCATCTTTCACCCAATGGCTGCGTCAGGGACTAAAGAAAATATAAATAAATAAATAAACAAACAATCAAAAATTAGATAAGTAGATAAAAAACAATACATATATAAATAAATAAAAATAGTAATAAAATGCAAAAAATGGAAAGCAAACCATATATATGTGAATCATAGAAACATGGAGTATTTTAATTAACATAAAGATGTACTGCTACTAATCAAAGCAGGAGAAGCTAAAACCATGCGTAAAAACATGCTACTATGCAGTAGAAATATATATTGTGAACTACACCCAACAATCTAAACGATGTATGTTGTTTCAACCATATGTAACAAAGATATAAAATGAAAAACAATAAATAAATAAAAAAATTTAAATTTAAAAATAATAAATAATAAAAATAGAGTCATACAATGAAAAAATGATCACTCACTTGACAGAAAATAGAAAGTAGTAGCAAATGGGGAAAACCCAGCAGTATTACTGCTTAAAAGGATGTGCTGTTGATATAAAGATGACCATTAGAGTGTGTTAGCACTGTTGATTGCCCGATGGACCCTGCCCCTTTTTATTACTATATATATATATATATATATATATATATATATATATATATATATATATATATATATATATATATATATATATATATATATATAATTTTTTATTGTTTATTGTTTATTTATTTATATATTTTTTAGCCCCTGACGCAGCCACTTTGGGCAAAACATGGCCCGTATCAGGCTTTTCATCTGATTGTGATTCACCAATAAAGTATGCTTTGGACTGCTCACTGATCTGCTTGTTGTTTTCCCACATAACATAAGAATCGCCATATGGGGACAGACCGAAGGGCCATCAAGCCCAGTATCCCATTTCAAACAGTGGCCAATCAAGGTCCAAGTACCTGGGAAAATCCCAAGAGTAAAATAGATTTTATACTGCTTAGAAATAAGCAGTGGAGTTTACAATTCCATCTTAAAAATGGTGTATGGACTTTTCTTTTAGAAAATTGTCTAAACCTTTTTTAAACCTTGCTAAGCTAACTTCTTTTACCACATTCTCTGGCAATGAAATGTTGAGCTTAATTACTTGCTGTGTGAGGAACTATTTTCTCTGATTTATTTTAAATTTACTACTTAGTAGCTTCATTGCATGCCCCCTAGTACTTGTATTTTTGGAAAAAGTAAACAAGCAATGTCTACCCATTCCACTCCATTCAGTATTTTACAGACCTCTATCACCTCTCCCCTCAGCTCAGTGGCGTAGCCAAGGGTGGGCCCGGGTGGGCCCAGGCCCACCCACTTTGGGCTCAGGCCCGCCTAGTAGCAGCACACCTATGATGTGGCTGGCAGGGATTCCCAAGCCCCACCAGCTGAAAACTCTCAACAACTGTCCCTCCTGCATACCTTGTAAATAGCAGATCTTGCAGCAAGCAGCAACTGATACATACTGATACATACAGCACCCGCCCCACAGCCTTCCTTCTGATGTATTCCCACCTATGCGGAAACAGGAAGTTGCATCAGAGGGAAGGCTGTGGGGCCAACATGACCAGTGTGTATTAGTTGCTGCTTGCTGCCGGTGAAAATCTGCTATTTAAAAGGTATGCAGGAGAGGGAGGAAGTTTGAGAGACCATATGGCATGCAGGCGAGAGAAGGAGAGACCAAATCACCTGTGGGATGGGACGGGGTTCTTCTGCCCACCCATCTTAGGTACAGGCCCACCCAAAATTGGGTGTCTGGCTACGCCCCTGCCTCAGCTGTCTCTTTTCCAAGCTGAAGAGCCAAAGCCTCTCTAGCCTTTCCTCCCAGGGAAGTTGTCCCATTGCCTATCATTTTCATTGCCATTTTCTGATTCTGCTATATCACTTTTGAAATGTGGTGACCAAAATTGCACACAATAATCTAGGTAAATTCACACCACGGAGTGATACAAAAGCATTATTCTTTATAATATTCTCAGTTTTGTTTTTCATTCCTTTCCTATTAATTCCTAACATTTTATTTAATTTCTTAGTTGCTGCTGCATACTAAGCAGAGGGTCTCAACTTGATATCTAAATCCTTACCTGGGCGGAAAGCAGTGGCGTTCCTAGGGGGGCTGACACCCAGGGCAGATTGCCGATGCGCCCCACCCCCGGGAGCAGAGCCCCCCCGGAACAGCATGACACCCCCCCCCCCAGCAAAAGAACCCTCGATCCCCCGGTGAAAGAACCCCCCCCCCCCCCCCGGGTGCACGCCGCTGTCATGCTCCCTCTGCCCTGGAACAGGAAGTAACCTGTTCCGAGGCAAAGGGAGCATGAAAACGAAGAGCTGACAGGTGCGCGGCACCCCCCCAGCGGCGTGCACCCGGGGCGGACCGCCCCCACCGCCCTCCCCCTTGGTACGCCACTGGCGGAAAGTGGCATGAACTGTGATGTTGAGGGACCTGGAACTGATTACTGGCTCTGGTCTTCTACTCCCAAGGTTAGCTGGCAACGCTATGGGAGGTAATGTTAACAGCCACCTGATGGGAAGGATGTCTTGGACATTGTGCAACATCAACACCTAATGGTACATAGCCTCTGGTCTATAGCTTTCACTACAATGATTGGACTAAAGTAAGGAGGGAGTGGATAGACAATAAGGAAAAAAAAAACAGGTGGTAATTGAAGGTTAATTGTTCTTGATCCCAGTCCTAATTCTAATTAAACTGGAAACCCAATAGAGCAAAAGCGTCAGATTGAAACAAAACATGTTTTGCTATTTATTCTGATGTAGGGGCTGCCAGGAACCGTGGAGGGGCATAATCGAACGGGACACCCAAGTTTTCCTGAGCACGTCCTCACAGGATGTCCCCACGAAGGGGCGGGGAAACCCGTATTATCGAAACAAGATGGGCATCCATCTTTCGTTTTGATAATACGGTCGGGGACGCCCAAATCTCAAGATTTAGGTTGCCCTTAGAGATGGTCATCCTCAATTTTCGGCGATAATGGAAACTGAGGACATCCATCTCAGAAATGACCAAATCCAAGCCCTTTGGTCGTGGGAGGAGCCAGCATTCGTAGTGCACTGGTCCTCCTCACATGCCAGGACACCAACTGGACACCCTAGGGGGCACTGCAGTGGACTTCAGAAAAAGCTCCCAGTTGCATTGCTCCCTTACCTTGTGTGCTGTGCCCCCCAAAACCCACTCCCCAGAACTGTACACCACACTACCATAGCCCTTAGGGATGAAGGGGGGCACCTAGATGTGGGTACAGTGGGTTTGTGGTGGGTTTTGGAGGGCTCACATTTACCACCACAAGTGTAACAGGTAGGGGGGGATAGGCCTGGGTCCGCCTGCCTGACGTGCACTGCAGTACCCCCTAAAACTGCTCCTTGGACCTGCATACTGCTGTCATGCAGCTGGGTATGATACTTGAGGCTGGCATAGAGGCTGGAAAAAATATTTAAAAGAATTTTTTTAGGGTGGGAGGGGGTTAATGAACACTGGGGGAGTAAGGGGAGGTCATCCCCGATTCCCTCTGGTGGTCATTTGGTCAGTTCAGGCACCTTTTTGAGGCTTGGTCGTAACAAAAAATGGACCAAGTAAAGTCACCCAAGTGCTCATCAGGGATGCCCTTCTTTTTTCCATTATTGGCCGAGGACGCCCATCTCTAAATCACGCCCCAGTCCCACCTTCGGTATGGTGCCGACACGCCCCCGTGAATTTTGGTCGTCCCCATGACGGAAAGCAGTTGAGGATGCCCAAAATCAGCTTTCAATTATGCCGATTTGGGCGACCCTGGGAGAAGGATGGCCATCTTCTGATTTGTGTCGAAAGATGGGCTCCCTTCTCTTTCAAAAATAAGCCTGATAGTAGCCTACCACAAGAACAGGTAGGCACTGCTACAAATTCTTTTCAGAAAACATGAAATAAAAACCAGCTATTATCACATCCGCCATGCAGTACTTGTGATTTTATTTTTTGGCAGCTAGATAAGCCACCATTATAATTTAATCAGTTATGAAAGTGGAAGATAGCCAACTGGGAAGATAAGAGAGCATGAATATCCCTGTATATTGTTACTATGGACACTGTAGAAGACAGACAACTTAATTAGAAATTGGATTATTTTATCAATCGTGTGTGGGTCATTTAGGATATTCCAGTGATTGCCTGCTCTTATCTGCCTCTAATATTCCTTGTCCCTTTTTGTGATATACTGGTTGTTTCTAAAGGTAATTGATGCTGTGCAACTCTCTCCCCCTTCCTAGATGTCCTGATGGTATCATCTTGCAGTCTTTATGGGGTGATTCCATAACAGAGTGCCTATATATATAGGTGCCCAGAGAAGGCACCTACCTTCATTTATAGATTATTAGTATAACTGGGTATATATGTGTGTAAGCACTTACATCAGCCATAAACCTGGCATAAGTGTATGAGTCTAAGGGCCCTGTTTAATAAACTGTCCTGTAGGTGCGCTAGCGTTTTTAGCGCATCCTAAAAATTAGCACGAGCTAATGCTAGAGACATCCATAGGAATATATGGGTATCTCTAGCATTAGCGCGCACTAAAAATGCTAGTGTGCCTTAGTAAATAGGACCATGTGTCATTGATGCTTGTGTAACTTAATAACTTCTATGTTAAGCACATAACTCTGTCCATGTGCATGTCCCCCTGTAATATTTGTGCTATTGCAGATATGCGTTTATTTACAGAATAGAGTTTAGGCATATAATATCCTGCATGTATGAACATATCAGCAAACATATGCATGTATATTCTAGTATTCTGAATATTTACTGAGTGGAGTGGAACGGATAGACGTGAATAACTTTTTTACTCTTTCCAAAAATACTAGGACTAGAGGACATGCAATGAAGCTACAAAGTAGTAAATTTAAAAAGAATCAGAGAAAATTTTTCTTCACTCAACGTGTAATTAACCTCAGGAATTCTTTGCCAGAGAATGTGGTAAAAGCAGTTAGCTTAGCAGGGTTTTAAAAGATTTGGATAGCTTCCTAAAAGAAAAGTCTGTAAACCATTATTAAAATGGACTTGGGGAAAATCTACTGCTTATTTCTAGGATAAGCAGTGTAAAATGTTTTGTACTTCTTGGGATCTTGCCAGGTACTTGTAACCTGGATTGGCCACTGTTGGAAACAGGATGCTGGGCTTGATGGACCTTCGGTCTGTCCTAATATGGCAATAGTTATGTACTTATGATCAACTTTGAGCTACTATCTGGGATGAACCTGCAAAGAAAATCTACTGTTGCTGCATTTAATTTTCAAAAGGGCAACTATAATAAAATCAGAAAAATGGTTAAAAAGAAGCTAAAAGGATTGGCTGCTGAGGTTAGGACACCATAATCAGACATGCACGCTATTCAAAAATACTAATCTTGGAAACCCAGACCAGATGAATTCCACATATTTGCAAAGGTGAAAAGAAGAGAAAATGACAGCCAGCATGGTTAAAAGGTGAAGTAAAAGAGGCTATTACAGCCAATCTTTTAAAGAATGGAAAAAGGACCCAAACAAAGAAAATAAGAAGGAATATATAAGCACTGGCAAGTCAGATGCAAAGCATTAATAAAGAAAGCTAAAAGTGAAAATGAGCAATGTGATAATAATGGGTGACTTCAATTATCCAAATATAGACTGGGTAAATGTGACATCGGGACACGCTACAGAGATACAATTCCTTGATGAAATCAAGGACAGCTTTATGGAGCAACTGGTGCAGGAGCCGACTAGAGAAGGAAAAATTCTAGACTTGGTCCTTAGTGGAGCACATGATCTGGTGAGGGACGTTATGGTACTGGGGCCGCTTGATAACAGTGACCATAATATGATCAGTTTTGACATCGACCTTGAAGTAACTGTACACAGAAAGTCAAATACGTTAGCGTTTAACTTTAAAAAAGGAGACTATGATAAAATGAGAAGAACGGTTAAAAAAAAACTTAGGGGGGCAACTGAGAGAGTAAAAACTGTACAACAGGCGTGGACGCTGTTCAAAAATACCATCCTGGAGGCCCAGGCCATACATATTCCGCAAATTAGAAAAGAAAGACGGAAGTCCAAAAGACACCCGGCCTGGTTGAAAAGTGAGGTGAAGGAAGCTATTAGGGCTAAAAGAAACGCCTTCAGAAAATGGAAGAAGGAACCGTCTGAAAATAACAAGAAACAGCATAAGGAGTGTCAAAGCAAATGCAAGGCGCAGATTAAGAAGGCCAAGAGGGAGTATGAAAAAAAGATAGCATTAGAGGCAAAAAAACATAGTAAAATTTTTTTCGGTATATTAAAAGCAGGAAGCCGGCAAAAGAATCGGTTGGGCCGCTGGATGACCGAGGGGTAAAAGGGGCGATCAAGGAAGACAAAGACGTAGCAGAGAGACTGAATGAATTCTTTGCTTTGGTCTTCACCGAGGAAGATTTGGGTGGGATACCGGTGTTGGAAATGGTATTTCAAGCGGATGAGTCGGAGAAACTTACTGACTTCACGGTAAACCTGGAGGACGTAATGGGGCAGTTCGGCAAACTGAGAGTAGCAAATCTCCTGGACCGGATGGTATTCATCCTAGAGTACTGATAGAACTGAAAAACGAGCTTGCGGAGCTACTGCTAGTGATATGCAACTTATCCTTAAAATCGAGCGTGGTACTGGAAGATTGGAGGGTGGCCAATGTAACGCCCATTTTTAAAAAAAAAGGCTCCAGGGGAGATCCGGGAAATTATAGACCGGTGAGTCTGACGTCGGTGCCTGGGAAAATGGTAGAGGCTATTATTAAAAACAAAATTACAGAGCACATCCGAGGACATGGATTACTGAGACCAAGTCAGCATGGCTTTTGTGTGGGGAAATCTTGCCTGACCAATTTACTTCAATTCTTTGAAGGAGTGAACAAACATGTGGACAAAGGGGAGTCGGTTGATATTGTGTATCTGGATTTTCAAAAGGCGTTTGACAAGGTACCTCATGAAAGGCTAAAGAGGAAATTGGAGGGTCATGGGATAGGAGGAAATGTCCTATTGTGGATTAAAAACTGGTTGAAGGATAGGAAACAGAGAGTGGGGTTAAATGGGCAGTATTCACAATGGAGAAGGGTAGTTAGTGGGGTTCCTCGGGGGTCCGTGCTAGGACCGCTGCTTTTTAATATATTTATAAATAATTTAGAGATGGGAGTAACTAGCGAGGTAATTAAATTTGCTGATGACACAAAGTTATTCAAAGTCGTTAAATCACGACAGGATTGTGAAAAATTACAAGAGGACCTTACGAGACTGGGAGACTGGGCGGCTAAATGGCAGATGATGTTTAATGTGAGCAAGTGCAAGGTGATGCATGTGGGAAAAAAGAACCCGAATTATAGCTACGTCATGCAAGGTTCCACGTTAGGAGTTACGGACCAAGAAAGGGATCTGGGTGTCGTCGTCGATAACACACTGAAACCTTCTGCTCAGTGTGCTGCTGCGGCTAAGAAAGCGAATAGAATGTTGGGTATTATTAGGAAAGGTATGGAAAACAGGTGTGAGAATGTTATAATGCCGTTGTATCGCTCCATGGTGCGACCGCACCTTGAGTATTGTGTTCAATTCTGGTCGCCGTATCTCAAGAAAGATATAGTAAAATTGGAAAAGGTGCAGCGAAGGGCGACTAAAATGATAGCGGGGATGGGACGACTTCCCTATGAAGAAAGACTAAGGAGGCTAGGGCTATACAGCTTGGAGAAGAGACGGCTGAGGGGAGACATGATAGAGGTATATAAAATAATGAGTGGAGTGGAACAGGTGGATGTGAAGCTTCTGTTCACGCTTTCCAAAAATACTAGGACTAGGGGGCATGCGATGAAACTACAGTGTAGTAAATTTAAAACAAATCGGAGAAAATTTTTCTTCACCCAACGTGTAATTAAACTCTGGAATTCGTTGCCGGAGAAAGTGGTGAAGGCGGTTAGCTTAGCAGAGTTTAAAAAGGGGTTGGACGGTTTCCTAAAGGACAAGTCCATAAACCGCTACTAAACGGACTTGGAAAAATCCAAAATTCCAGGAATAACATGTATAGAATGTTTGTACGTTTGGGAAGCTTGCCAGGTGCCCTTGGCCTGGATTGGCCGCTGTCGTGGACAGGATGCTGGGCTCGATGGACCCTTGGTCTTTTCCCAGTATGGCATTACTTATGTACTTATGTACTTATGAAGAGAAACTTGCCACAGAGGCTAAAACTCACAGTAACAACTTTTTCAGGTACATCAGAAACAGAAAGCCTGAAAGGGAATCCACAGGACCGCTAGATCACAAAGGAACAAAAGGGCACTCAGGGATGACAAGATCATAGCAGAGAAACTGAATGAATTCTTTGCTTTGATCTCTATGGAAGAAGGTGTTAGAGATCTGCCAGTACCAGAAATGGGATAGCAGGCAAGGTTCTGGTGTGGATTAGGAATTGGTTATTGGACAGAAAACAAAGGGTAGGGTTAAATGGTCATTTCTTTCAGTGGAGGAGGGTGAACAGTGGAGTGTCGCAGGGATCTGTACTGGGACTGGTGCTATTTAACATATTTATAAATTATATGTAAATCGGAATGACGAGTAAGGTGATTAAATTTGCAGATAATACAAAAATATTCAAGGTTGTTAAAACACGTGTGGACTGTGAAATCTTGCAGGAAGACCTTCGGAAATTGGAAGACTGGGCATCCAAATGACAGATGAAATTTAATGTGGACAAATGCAAGGTGATGCACATTGGAAAGAATAATCTGAATCATAGTTACCTGATGCTAGGGTCCACCTTGGGGGTTAGCACTCAAGAAAAAGATCTAGGTGTCATTGTAGATAATGAGCTGAAATCTTCTGCTCAATGTGTCATGATGGCCAAAAGAGCAAACAGGATGCTAGGAATTATTAGGAAAGGGATGGAGAAAAAGACCAAAAATATTATAATGCCTCTGTATCACTCCATGGTGTGACCACTCCTTGAGTATTGGTCACCGTATCTCAAAAAAGATATTGCGGAATTAGAAAAGGTTCAAAGAAGAGTGACCCAAATGATAAAGGGGATGGAACACCTCTTATATGAGGAAAGGCTAAAGAGGTTAGGGCTCTTAAGCTTGAAAAGAGATGCATGAGGGGAGATTTATTTTTTTATTTGTGACATTTATATCCCACATTATACCAAACAAGTTTGTGTTCAATGCGGCTTACACTAAACAGTATAGGATACATAAAAAAAATAATGCATAAGAAAGTAATTTGTTATAAGAATCCAATTTTACAATACAATATCATAAACATACTGGGATAGCTATGGATGATTAACATTTAGAAAACCTATTTTGAATGAGAAATTGTACATGAAGGAAAGAGAAAGTTCATGGTAAATAGAGTAATAACCAATTCAGGTAATGGTTAATTGTTTGAGATATGGTTGTTCTTTGTGAGGGTTTGTTTGAATAGGAACAATTTGGGGATTTTGCAGTATCTAGTATATTCCTGTATATTTCGTATTTGGGGTGGAAAGGAGTTCCACCATTTGGTTCCAAGGTAAGTGAAGTCTGCAGAGTGGACAGTTTTGTAGATCATTTTTTTGCAATTTGGGAAGTGTAGTCTGAGATAGTTTCTTTCCTCATATTTAGCATTTCTTTGAAGTAAGTTTATTAATGGTATCATATAGTCTGGAACTGTGCCATTTAGGATTTGAAAGATAAAGGTACATAATTTGAAGGTGATTCTCGCTTTGATGGAAAGCCAGTGTAATTTGATTAATAAAGGGGAGGCACTTTCAAAACGAGAGATTTTGTATATGAACCTGGCTGCAGTGTTTTGAGCTGTTTGGATTTTTTTTCAACAGGTACTCCTTACAGCCGCCATATATGGCATTACAATAATGGAATGTTAATGATTGTACCAATAGTCTGAATGTTTCTGATGAGAAATAAATATGATTGAGGTCTATAAAATCCTGAGTGGTGTAGAATGAGTAGAAGTAAATCAATTTATTCCTTGTTCCAAAAGTACAAAGACTAGGGAACATTCAAGGAAGTTACATGGAAATACTTTTAAAACAAATAGAAGGAAATATTTTTTCACTCACTGAATAGTTAAGCTCTGGAAGTCTTCGCTGGAGGTTGTAGTAACAGCGGTTAGAGTATCTGGGTTTAAAAAAGATTTGAACAAGTTCCTGGAGGAAAAGTCCATAGTCTGCTATTGAGACAGACATGGGGAAGCAACTGCTTGCCCTGGGATCTGTAGTATGGACTGTTACTATGATTTGGGTTTCTGACTTGGATTGGCCACTGTTGGAAACAGGATACTGGGCTAGACAGACCATTGATCTGACCCAGTGAGCATCTCCAGAACACAAAAGAGCAGCAGGGAACCCCTAATTCTGAAACCATGGAATCCCCTGGATTTGTAACAAGGAAAGCCAGGAGCTGCCACAGTACTGCATCTGTGACCACAACTGCATTCATTCTCCAGCTCTAAAAAATATTTCTGGGAAGGAGTTAGAGAGAATTCAAGCATGGCATAAGTGTCTGTAGCAATTTCTACTCTGCCATTATTTAATTTTTGTCAACCCCTTACTACTGTACAACTTTATATTAAGAGTTAAAGGCTGAGAGAAGTAAAATGAAGAAATTGAAAGGAATATATCAAGAATGTGTTGAGTTGAAGGTCAGAGCAGAAAGTAGAAAGGCCAGTTGTCACACATGCATCCTGTATCCTTGAGAAGTGTTTTTTCAAAGAAACACCAGAGAAAACAAATAAGAAACAAATGGAATTTTGTAATTAATTTGTGTTTTATTATTTTTAAGTTTTACAATAAATTTCAAGATACATCTTGATTCAGAAAAGATGATTTCCAAAAATTAAGAAATTTAAACATCACATTTTACATCCCACATTGATTATCTATATGTCATTATATATAAACAAAAAATCAAAATTAATATTTCAATTTTACAATATAGAATGTAAATATTTCTACATTTAACCATCTATAGTCCACTACATGGAGGCCTGTCTCAACATTTAATTATAATAAGATTATAATTGAGAATTCTTATCTTTAAGAGATAGGGACAAGAGAGGAAGTTCCAGTAGTTTCTAATTACTTCACGGAGTAGATGTTATTATTGGTCTTAACTGGACTGAGGGCAACAAGGCTATTTTAGAGTCCAAAAAAGAATTGTTGTATTGGGTCAAAGAAAACATATTTAACAGCATTCAATTTTAACACACATTTACATAGGAAATGTAACCAGTAAAGTGCGCCCAAATGAGAAGCCTTAGAACGTAACTTAAGAAATTCTTTATGCCTTCTTTGGGTTGCCTTAGATACATCCGGAAACATTCTTATCTTATAATTCATAAAAAGCTGATCTCGATGACAAAAAAACTGCTTGAGAATCCAATCTCTGTCCGGTTAATGTTTTGTACTTTTTTGGGATCTTGCCAGGTATTTGTGACCAGGATGCTGGGCTTGATGGACCTTTGGTCTGTCCCAGTGTGGCAATACTTATGTACTTACGTTTAGACACTGAGGTGTATTTTCAAAGTTTGTAAGTCTAAAGGCTCTGTTTACTAAGGCGTGTTAGCATTTTTAACGTGTGCTTAAAGTTAATGCACGTTAAATGCTAATACTCTAATAGATTCCTATGGTCGCATTAGCGTTTAACACGTGTTAATCATTAATGCACATTAAAAACACTAACTTGCCTATAGTGTGCCTTTTGTAAACACACAGCCCTAAGTTTTCTACAGGATTTACTAAAAGTCTTGCTTAATCTGAAAAGTCAGTGATGAGAAAAGTAACCAGACAATAACAATGTATTTATCACAATGCCAGTGAGACACATCACAGATTGAAGCCTCAGTGAAATCTGTGATCTACACAGTGAGGGGCATAATCGAACGGGGGTGCCCATCTATAAGGGTGCCCATCTCTAAGGACGGCCCCGTAAAGCGGCGTCCCTGACTGTATTATCGAAACAAGATGGGCAGCCATCTTTTGTTTCGATAATACGATCGGGGACGGCCAAATCTCAACATTTGGGTCGACCTTAGAGATGGCCGCCATTGGTTTTCGTCGATAATGGAAACTAAGGACGGCCATCTCAAAACCGGCCAAATCCAAGCCATTTGGTCGTTGGAGGAGCCAGCATTTGTAGTGCACTGGTCCCCCTCACATGCCAGGTCACCAACCGGGCACCCTAGGGGGCACTGCAGTGGACTTCACAAATTGCTCCCAGGTGCATAGCTCCCTTACCTTGTGTGCTGAGCCCCACAACCCCCCCCCCCCTCACAAACCCACTACCCACAACTGTACAACACTACCATAGCCCTTAAAGGGTAATAGGGGGCACCTAGATGTGGGTACAGTGGGTTTCGGGTGGGTTTTGGAGGGCTCCCATTTACCACCACAAGTGTAAGGGGTAGGGGAGGGATGGGCCTGGGTCCGCCTGCCTGAAGTGCACTGCACATACTAAAAACTGCTCCAGGAACCTGCATAGTGCTGTGATGGAGCTGAGTATGACATTTGAGGCTGGCAAAAAAATGTTTTTTAATGGTTTTTTTGGGGGGTGGGGGGGTTGGTGACCACTGGGGAAGTAAGGGGAGGTGATCTCCGATTCCCTCCGGTGGTCATCTGGTCAGTTCAGGCACCTTTTCAAGGCTTGGTCATGAACAAAAAGGGACCAAGTAAAGTCAGCCAAATGCTCATCAGGGGCGCCCTTCTTTTTTCCATTATCGGCCGAGGACGGCTATCTCTTAACCACACCCCGTCCCGCCTTCAGTATACTACCGAAATGCCCCCTTGAACTTTGGCCATCCCTGCGACGGAAAGCAGTTGAGGACGGCCAAAATAGGCTTTCGATTATGCCGATTTGGCCGCCCTTAGGAGAAGGGCGCCCATCTCCTGATTTGTGTCAGAGGATGGGCGCCCTTCTCCTTCGAAAATAAGCTGGATAGTAACATAGTAGATGATGGCAGAGAAAGACCTGTATGGTCCATCCAGTCTGCCCAACAAGATAAACTCATATGTGCTACTTTATGTGTATAGCTGACCTTGATTTGTATCTGCCATTTTACAGGGCACAGACCATAGTAGTCTACCCAGACCTAGCCCGCCTCCCACCCATTAGCCCCGCCTCCCACCACCGGTGCTGCCACCCAATCTCCACTAAGTTTATGTAGTAGTTATAAGGGTCCCCAGCTAATAGGGGTTATACCAGTTTCATTTATGTAAGTGGACTCCCCAATAAGCAGAGACACGGACATCTATCAAACAAAGTGCATTTGTGTAAAATCAACTGCTTTTTACCTACAGACTTTACTTCAGTTTCCTTTGAAAATGAATTCAGACAGAATCTGCACCAGCTATTTGTGTTGGTACTTTTCTCCTGAAAAGTTAACGTAACGGGAACTTCTCTAGGTGGGGTCAGAGCTGCCCCACAAGACACTACAGAAATATTTGTAACTGGGTTCTGGTGCTTTAAATGGGGAAAACACACAAAGACATGGCAAAACAGATCACCAGAACAATCGATTGTTCAGGCTGGATAGTGGAGCAATGTGCAAGGCATTAGCTGGAGCAAAAGTGAAAAAAAAAAAAAAACATAAGGGGAAAAGGCAAAGGAGTGCAAATGGTACAGAATGTTTATGATGGTGACCCCAAAAATAATAGGTCAATATTTAGTTGCCATGATCAGTGCTTTTTTTTAACTACTGTCTGCAGCAGATATTCAGTGTCATATGGGGGGGAAAGAGAGGCCATGCACAGTCCTATACATTTTTCCTCAGCCCCTGTTAATAATAAGTATAGGGCCCGATACTGAAGAAAAGCTGAGCTCCTAAATTTGTGCTCTTATACCGGCTCTAATCTCAAAATCTTGTAAGACGTCTGTTGAAGGTTTCAGCAGTCATTTTGGTGTCAGAGATAGTTGGGGCCAGTAGACCACCAGGGAGCCTAAGTTAGGCCTGGGGGGGGGGGGAGCTCTTTGACAGGTGGATCTGGGGAGGGGGGGAAGGGAGGCTGTGTGCGGTGGCAGCAGCGGGGGGGGGGGGGAGTTTCGGTTTCAACCAAAAATGCATTGGTATTTTCAGCCGATATCCATACCAGCCTTTTCTCAACACAATACTATGTACTGATCAAGTAAAATAATCATAAGACCTGAAACATGAACAACTACAAAATATTTGTTCTTCTATAATGCGGGGGGGGGGGGGGCAACCTACAGCCTGAATGCGGCTGCCATCAAATTTTATGTGGTTCATAAGACCATGGGAAGTATACACAGAAAATGTCATTAACCAGAGTTCTGGCACTTTTAAATACTGTATTTCACAAATATTTTCAGAATAACCACTCTAGCAGTTTTCACTTAAATTTGTACTCAATTATTTATTTATCACAGAAGGTCTAACCTTCAGGAAGCCCTCTGTGTATAAAGTTTGCCTCCCCTGTTCTAGAAACTGCACAAAAAATGTGTCCCTGCAAACAGAATTGTTTGCAATTGTTTGTACTTCTGTTGCTCAAATGCTGCTCAGTCATTAAATATAGATTTGTTAAGGAGTAATTTTGTAATTGAGGGCATGTGTAAATGAAAATATGCATATATTTCTGCTTTCAAAATTACCCCAGGGAGCTTATGCACCTGCCTTTTACCGTACACATTTTCTGGCTTAATGTATGCACGCATGAACAGATTTTGAAAAGTATACCAATAAATAAACACAACCCCCTGCAAAATCCTGTCCCTGAAATATAAATCAAATAATCCCCTTCTTCGTACTGCAGAATTTTATAAAAGCACTGCTTTACCACAGAAAGGCTTTTAAATTTTCCCTCCTTCTCCTTAAGAAAATGCTCGGGGGGGGGTGAAGGGGGGGGAGTTATCAAGATATCTAGAGCTATAAATTGCGCTATTTTTCCTATAATGCAACTTAAACATCACTAAAGTCACCAGGGGGTACAAAGTAATGAGATACAGAACATGTAAATATATGTAAAGCAGCTCATTAATATGTAAATGATATTGGGCAGCTTGTGGGGTGTGGCAAGCTGCAGCCTGATGCTCCTATGCAAAGGAGCCCAGGACCATCTTAAACACAGGTTGTGATAGGACCCCTCCCAAAGCAGAATGCCCCTTTAGGGTGCATCCCCAACAAGCCCACCCCCAAAGTGACCCCTGAACCATCACCTCCAATCCAACTAGCCCACCTGGTGGCAGCCTACCATGTGACCTGAAACCCTAAACCTCTCTACCCCCGCTACCATCCCAAAGGCTCCCCCAGCCAGGCCTGCCATACTTGAAGGGCTGGTGCATAGTGGTCTGCCCTTAAACAGAAAGATGACCCTAACAGTAGTACCACAAAACTACCACTAGATGTCACTGGTGCCTTTTTGGATTAGAGTGCAAGTGAGGGAAGGAGCAACTACCCAGAGCCACAACACTTAAAATACAGTAGGTCCGGGGGGGGGGGAGGCACCTTTGTGAGGGTGGAGGGGAAGTGTTGTAGGGGGTTCATGCAGTATATCTAGTGTAGTGTTATTTGTACCACTAAGGTAAAGAAAGACTCCAGCACCTTTAGAACTGTACAATGGAAGCTAAGGATTTATGCTACAAGAATGTCTCTTTAGTGAAATAATTTTGTTGTAAAAATGTGAGCAGGTTATTGTGTAGCAGTATGCTTTGGTTAGCCATCAGGTAAACGTAAAATCCCAGCAGTGGAATGTTTGCTACTGAGGATGCTGTATAAAGAGGAACAATTCTAGAGTCAATATTTCATGACAATGTAAGTCTGATAGTAGTCAGGACTAAGAATCTTGTATTTATAAATGGAAATTTTGTTCTTTTCCATACTCTGGTACATACAAAATGAGTGTCATAGCCAGAAGGCAATTTTTGGGTTGGCCACTGGTTAGGTTGAGTGGGGACACATTTCCTTTCCTCACCTCACCCATGAAATTAAAAAACTAAACACCTTATCTGGCAAAAATTCCCAAGGCCCTACAAGCTGAAGACATCCACAGTCTGCCAACCTATGTTTAGAAAAACGCAGCAGTCAGTAGCAACGCTACAAGCTGCTGACACAGATACCCTAGGCATGATCAGTTCTCAGGCATGAATTGAACAAGCATGAGAAATTAGCATGCCCATGGTGCAATGACTGCCACAGTTTTCAGATAGGGGTTCGATGGGCAGCAGATGTCATCATCTGGCAGGGCTTGGATGGTGCACAATACAGGATTAAGCATCTACAGACCACATTGAAGGCAGGGAGGGGGTAGAACAGCAGACTGTATTCTTCAGCCCCCCATTGAATCACAGCTCCCTCTGCAGTCTCGATATACATATGCTTCCTCCATACATTATTAAATCTAAACATATATTCTGCATTCACAGAACCACTTGACCTCTCTCCCAACAATTGAGAAAACCGAATATAAGAACATAAGAATAGCCATCCTAGGTCAGACCAATGGTCCATCTAGCCCAGTATCCTGTTTCCAACTGTGGCCAAGCCACGTCACAAGTACCTGGCAGAAACCCAATTAGTAGCAACATTCCATGGGGCAAGTAGTAGCTTCCCCACATACCCATCTCAATAATAGACTGTGGACTTTTGTTCCAGGAACTTGTCCAATCTTTTTTTTTAAACCCAAATACTCTAACCACTACCCAGATACTCTAACCACTGTTACTACATCCTCTGGCAATGAGTTCCAGAGCTTAATTACTAATTGAGTGAAAAACTATTTCCTCCTATTTGTTTTAAAAGTATTTCCATGTAACTTCATTGAGTGTTCCCCTAGTCTTTGTACTTTTTGAAAGAGTAAAATGCCGAATCACTTTTACCCATCACTCAGGAGTTTGAAGACCTCAATTATATCTCTCCTCAGCCTTCTCTTTTCCAAGCTGCCCTAACCTCTTTAGCCTTTTTTCAAATGAGAGGAGTTCCATCCCCTTTATCATTTTGGTTGTTCTTCTTTGAACAAAAGATTATTACAGGTCCTTACATAGAAACTCCATGATAACACAAAATGTGGCTTTGGAGATAGACCCTCACCACAACCACAAACAAATTAAATAACCATAAACTAAACAGAAATAGGTAGACAAAAATTAAACTGAAATCCCTATGAAACCAGACTCTTGCATGCTGAACACCACCAGAAAAACAATATTTCCCCTTGCACTTCAAGGGGGAAGGGGGTTGCAACTAAGGCAATTGTTCTGGGCCTCATGATGTGGAAGATAAAACATGATAATGGGCTTTGGGATCACCTCCCAAATTTCTGCCCTGAACCTAAGACGAAAAACTGAATTTAAGAAAGTTTGGGACAAGTACTTAGGATCTCTAAGGGAGTGAAAGGGAGAGTAGATGGCATGGATAGGCAGACTGGAGAGGCCATATGGTCTTTATCTGCCTTCATTTTTCTATGTTTCTAATCCCAGCCACTGGCTCCATACATTTCAAACACTGCATTTTGCAATCACCAAATAGAAAATAAAAGTCTTCTTTCTACCTTTGTTGTCTGGTCATTTTATTTTTCTAATCATGTTGTCCTAGTCTCTGGTTTCTGCCTTCCTCTGTCTTCTCTTAACTCTTTTTCCAGTTTCTCCTGTCCATTTGACATTTCTTCTCTCTCCATATCCATCATCCATCTCCCTTCTGTGTCCCTACCCTTATCCTCCCCCATATCTAGAATCTCTCCCATTCCTTCCTTCATGTTCTCTCTGTCTCCTGTCTCTCCCTATGTCCAGAATATCCCTCCATATCTTCCCTCATGTCCAGCATTCCCTGTCTATAACCTTTTTCTCCGCCACCCCCATCTAGGATCTGCTCTTTATTTCAATATCCTCCTCTGGATCCTTATTCCTTCTATCGTCCCCTGGTGCTCTAGTGTCATTCCCCTGGATCTTTATTGTCCACTTCTCTCCTATCTCTCCTCTAATTCTTCCTGTCCCTCACAGTAGCCCTCTTTCCTGCGGCTCCACTGGCTCCTCACCCATACCTGTCACTGGACCACCCGAAGAACTTCAGCAGCAAAGTCATGGTCATAAGCAGATACGTGTGCATATGCTGACAGCTCTGCAGTATCCACCCCCACAGAAACAGGAAGTCTGTGTCCTAGGGGGGCAGGATGCTGCAGAGATGTCAGCATGTATGCGGCAGGGAGGTCCCACACTGCTTTTGAATCTTGATATCGCTGCTGCAGGTCCTTGGGAGACCCTTTGTAAGCTGTAGCAATAGCAGAAGAGGGACGAGGTTGGGATGGAGTGCTCCCCGAGTCCTACAGTGGGCAGAAAACTGGCTCTTATAGTGACTGGTTTCTGTTCTGCCAGCCTCCATCATCCCCCTGTGAATACTGCCAGGCTGGCCACTGCTGGTTAGGTGAGGGGTGAAAGTAGACGTTTGCTTGCTTTGCTATAAATATGGTATATCAAATGCCTAATAAACAATAAACATTTAAACAATAACCCCGCTGCATTTGTAAATGCTATTCAGATACTCTTGTGAAGGGAGAAGGAGGGGCACAGAACAGTACTCATTTGCATGGGACAGCATCAAAGGTAGCAGCAGCCTTGCCTAAGTACTTCAGTATGTATTTATCCATATTAAATTTCATTTGCCATTTAGATGCCCAGTCTCCTGGTCTTGCAATATCTTTATGAAGTTCTTCACAATCGTCCGCTATTTTAACAACTTGAATAATATTGTGTCATCTATAAACTGTTCACCTCATTCCTCACTCTTATCTCTAGATCATTTATGAATATGATTAAAAAAAAGCACAGATCCCAGCACAAATCCTTGAAGCACTTCATCACTGAGCCTTTTCCATTTTGAAAATCGACCATTTAGCATTATATTTTATTCCCTCTCTGTCAGCCATTTTTCAGTCCACAATAAAGCACTGCATGCTCTCCCAGGACTCTTTAATTTCCTGAGGGGTATCTCATGAGAGAGTTTGCCAAATGCCTTCTGAAAATACAAATACCGTATAGAAACCAGCTAACATTGTTTGTTTACATCTTCAATAAAATCTAATAAATCGCTAAGGCAATAGTTGTCTTTACTACATTTTGATGAGGGCTGGGTTCTTCTGAGGATATACCTATTTATAAAAGCACAAATGCAACACAGCAATTCATTTTCACAAAAAGTGCTCAAGGTGATGAAAAAAGTGGGATTTTAAACTCTTACACAATGTGCAGTACAGAAAACTTACAAAATAAACCTCACATAAACCTAAGTTATTCATGTACAGCAATCACATGCAAACATGTTTTATACAACTAAAAGGTTCCTGTGAAATCTCACTTTTCCATGCACTCCTACTGATACAACAAATGTTTGCATTACTACATGAAAGCTTATATCTGCTCCAACACGGACAAAAATTGTAGGTAGGAATTATTAGGAAAGAGATGGTGAATAAGACCGAAAATACTATAATGTCCTTGTATCGCTCCAAGGTACGTCCGCACCTTGAGTATTGCGTTCAATTCTGGTCACCATATCTCAAAAAATATATAGCGGAATTAGAAAAGGTTCAAAGAAGAGTGACTAAAATGATAAAGGGGATGGAACTCTTCTCGTATGAGGAAAGGCTAAAGAGGTTAGGGCTCTTCAGCTTGGAAAAGAGATGTTTGAGGGGAAATATGATTGAGGTCTGCAAAATCTTGAGTGGTGTAGAATGAGTAGAAGTAAATCCATTTTTTACTTGTTCCAAAAGTACGAAGACTAGGGGACACTCAAGGAAGTTACATGGAAATACTTTTAAAACAAATAGGAGGAAATATCTTTTCACTCAATGAATAGTTAAGCTCTGGAACTCTTTGCCGGAGGAGGTGGTAACAGCGGTTACCATATCTGGGTTTAAAAAAGGTTTGGACAAATTCCTGAAGGAAAAGTCCATAGTCTGCTATTGAGACAGACATGGGAAGCAACTGCTTGCCCTGGGATTTGTAGTATGGAGTGTTGGCTTGGCCACTGTTTAGAAAACAGGATACTGGGCTAGATGGACCATTGGTCTGGCCCAGAATGGCTACTCTTATGTTCTAAATATGGTAAATAATGAAGTATAATGACATGACAACCAATACTGCAAGACCCTTCTTTATGTAAACAAGTTAAAAAGTGTATGCTTTACCCTCTGCACAAAAGTGTTTTTCACTGATTGCCTGAATGAATGGAATGTGTACTGTATATGAATGAATGTGTAATTATAGATCTACTGGATAACTGGACAAGTTGTGTCAGTGGTTGGGTTGATCATCTATGTGTGGCTGGTGGTTGGGACTGACGGAGGTATGCAAGGGTGTACTTGTATACTGGGGGACAGTTGTTTATATCTGTGGGGGGAGGGATGAATTCATCTTCCTCCCCTTTCCTTCACATTTCCCATTTTCACGTCATCTTTATTTATATACTACAAATCAAAGAGAAAATATCTAAACAGTTTACAGAAAAGCTGAGGGATTAGGCAAGACAGAAGAGCTACAATAAGAGGCCTAAGTTACAAAAATGTCTAACAATGAGAAATATAAAATAAAAAGAGAGAAGGGAACAAAATAAGAAACACATGGTCGGATCACAGAGTAGGCAAAGGCCATAGATGGTAGAGGGGCTAGAGGCACCTAATGTTAGGCATCAACCCCTGGATTATATATATCATGCCAAGATTTCTGCATGGAAATCAAAACATACTCAAGTAGGGTTACCATATGGCTCCAGAAAAAGGAGGACAGATTGAGCAAGGGTTTTACTTCCATTGCTTTCAATGGAAGCAAAACCCGACTGGATCAATGGGTCCTCCTTTTTCTGGAGCCATATGGTAACCCTATATTCAAGAACAATGCACATAGCCTCATTGGTCAACAAACCAATCAGCCCTGATAATTGCCAACAAGCAATTACTGACACTAATTGGAATTAATTAGAATTTACGCACAGAACTGTCTAAGCATATTCTATGATGTGCTGTGCATAAATTCTAATTCGCATAATTGAAAAGGGAGCATGGCCATGGGCGTGGAATGGGCAGGTTGTGGGTGTTTCTAGAACCTATGCACGTTGTAGAATACACCCAGTCCATGCCTAATTTAGGTATTGGCATTTACACCAGGTTTTACTTAGCGTAACTGCCTATGACTAAATTTAGTCGCATGGACTGGCGCTCTGTTGATTCTATAACTCATGCAAAAATTTAGGCTTATTCTATAAAGTACACGTAAATTAAGGCATACTTTATAGACTGCGCTTAGGCAAATTTCATTTTGGAACTGAATTTTTAGACATCATATATAGAATCTAGTCCTAAGTGTGCATATATGTTATAGAATATCAGCACTTATGCACATCAGAGGCATCAATAATTAGCAGCTAGAGTGGAGGAGTAACCTAGTGGTTAGTGCAGTGGACTTTGATCCTGGGGAACTGAGTTCGATTCCCACTGCAGCTCCTTGTGACTCTGGGCAAGTTACTCAACCCTCCATTGCCCCTGGTACAAAGTAAGTACCTGAATATATGTAAACCGCTTTGAACGTAGCTGCAAAAACCTCAGAAAGGCGGTATATCAAGTCCCATTTCCCTTTCCCTATTTGAGACTCTACATGGAATGTTGCTGTTGCTCCTATTTGAGATTCTGGAATGTTGCTACTATTGAGATTCTGTTGCTATTATTTCAGATTCTACATGGAATGTTGCTATTCCACTAGCAACATTCCATATAGAAGCCTGCCCTTGCAGATCAGCAATGCAGCCGCGCAGGCTTCTGTTTCTGTGAGTCTGACGTCCTGCACGTCAGACTCACAAAAAGAGAAGCCTGCGCGGCCGCATTGCTGATCTGCAAGGGCAGGCTTCTACAAGGAATGTTGCTAGTGGAAGAGTAGCCTAGTGGTCAGTGCAGTGGACTTTGATCCTGGAGAACTGAGTTCAATTCCCACTGCAGTTCCTTGTGACTCTGGGCAAGTTACTTAACCCTCCATTGCCCCTGGTACAAAATAAGTACCTGAATATATGTAAACCGCTTTGAATGTAGTTGCAAAAAACTCAGAAAGGCAGTATATCAAGTCCCATTTCCCTTCCCTTTCCCTGTACAGTGATACCTCGGTTTTCGTCGATAATCCGTCCGATAACAATCGGCGAAATCTGAAACCGATGAAAACCGAGGCAAAGACTAATGTAAAGAATAAATGAACATTTAACATGGAATTGTTTGGCTAGACGAGAAACAACGCCACACTGAGCAGGAGAACGCGTGGGTCACCCTTTGTTTCGCAAAATTAGCAGCGAGGTTACGTGGGCACACCGATGAAATCCAAGGCAAGCGACGAAATCCAAGACAAATTTTTCACGAAAAAAATCGACAAAAACCGAAAACGACAATAACCGAAGTCAACGAAAACCGAGGTATTACTATATGTGTAAGTGCTAGGCGCTATTCTATAATGTATGGGCCAAAGCTGTTTGGCTTGTAACTGCGAGGCAGCATACATATGGGCGGAGCATGGGCAGGTCATGGGCATGTTGCCAACTGATGTGAGCAACTTATAGAATACGATCAGTGGCACACATTACATGGTGCACTTATGCATGCCAATTTATTCCAGCCATTGACCTAAGTGGCATGCCTACATTTCAGCACACCAATGCAACTTTGTACTAGTATTCAATGATAGATGTGCCTTGAAGCCATTATAGAACTGGTGCTAAATATTGTGCCACCCACATCTTGGTGCCAAATTATAGAAATTCTCCCGTATTCTGTAGGAAAAACCTGACCAAAATAAAAAGGGGTTCAGGGCTGTTTTAAATTTCTTGACAGAAGTCTCAGACCTTATATCCAGTAGGAGACTGTTACAGAGAAAAGGGGCTAGCACATAAATCATGATCATCTAGTACAGTCCAATCAAATATGTAGATGAGAAGGAATTACAAGAAAGTTAGGTTGTGCTGAATGAAGTGATTGTGAAGGTGAATTAAGTGTCAGGAGATTAAAGAGAGAGAGAAGCAAGTCAGAATATAATCCTTTGATGAGCAATGACATAGATTTTGAATGGAGTCTCTGGATGTGGGAGACTTTCATTGCCAGATACAAGGAATTGCAATAGTCCAGATGGGAAATCATTAAAGAAGGAGCATGTTCTAACAAATATGAATGGTCCAATATACTAATGCTTGCATGAAATACCAATGAAAAAATTTCCTTATCAGAAACTGGATCAAAGTTAGGCCAGCATCTATCTAAAAAACATTTTGTTCATTCATATCATAGAATGATATATTTTTACTTATTTTTTCAGACAACTGCATCATTTCCGATTCTACCCTGATCTTATGTACTTTAGAGCAGTGTTTCCTAAGTCCAGTCCAGGAGTACCCCTTGCCAGTCAGGTTTTCATTGCATATTCATTGTGGATATCCTGACAACCTGACCGGCAAGGGGTACTCCAGGACTGGACTTGGGAAACACTGCTCTTGAGGAACAAAATCAGAAAGTGATTGAGGATTTGGTTGTGTAGCAACAACAGCATCACTCGGTCCAGGAATAATTAACTTAACTTATTGATTGTTTGAAAGAGTATTTTTGACGATAGTGGGTTAGATTGTAGAATGTCTGCACAATATAGCTTTTTTGCTGTTGATACCTTAGATTTATATTGTACCATCTCCAGTTTCCAAGATTGCTTGACACCCTCATCTTTAGACTTTCACAATGATCTCTCAAGGCAATGACATGCTGTTTTTTGTTTTAATAACCATCATACCATTGAGCAAACTTCCTAACAAATATAGCTTTTTCTTTTAAAGGCGCAATCCCATCCACTACATCAAATATTATCGACTGAATTATTCCAGAGAACTAACATTTCTGACAGACCCAAAAGATCAACATTCAGTTTATCAGATAAGAATTGCCAAAATAAATCTCTCTCTATCTTGCCTCTAGATGGACATTAAACTTGGGTAAAGAATGATCTCTAGAAATAATGATACTTAAATTAAAAGTAAAAAATGATCAGAGCATAATACTGGTTTCCAGTCATTATTTGATACTAGTAAAAAAGGCCCGTTTCTGTTAGAAATGAAACGGGCGCTAGCAAGGTTTTCCTTGGAGTGTATGTTTCAGAAAGAGCATGTGTGAGAGATGGAGCGTGTGTGTCAGAGAGAGAATGTGAGAGAGAGAGAGACAGAGTGTATGTGTTTGTGCAAGAGAGAGAGTGTGTGAGAGACAGTGCTTGTGTTTCTGTGTGACACTGTGTGAGAGAGAGGGACAAAGACAGTGAGTGTGTGAGTGAGCGTGTATGTGGCAGACAGAGAATGAGTGACTGCGTGTGTGGTGTGAGGAACCCCCTCACCCCCTCCCTCTCCCCTGCCCCCTTGCAGCCAGGCATGTGCAGCGACCCTCCTCTCCCCATGTTCCCCCTGCAGCCACCCATGTCCAGCATTCCCCTGCAGCCACCCATGCCCATCAACCCTCCTCTCCCCCTGCTGTCTCCTTCCTGTCTCCCTTGCTCTCCCTGCAGCCACCCATGTGGTCTCAGCCCCCCCCCCCCTCAGCATCCCTCCTGTCCCCCTGCAGGCACGCATGTGCAGTGTCCCTCCTCTCTTCCCTGTTCCCCCTGCAGCCAGCCATGTCCAGCGACCCTCCTCTCCTGTGCAGCCACCCATGTCTGAGGACGCTCCTCTCCTTTTTCCCTGTTCCTCCCCTGTGGCCAGCCATGTCCATCGACCCACCTGTCCCCCCTGTTGACCACCAACCCTTCAGTCCCCCTGCCCGCCCTGCAGTGTCCGTCCTGTATCCCCTGTCCCCCTTGCAGGCACCCATGTGGTGTGTGGAGCCCTATCCCTATCTCCCTGTTCCCTGCCCCCCTGCAGCCACCCATGTGCAGCAACCCTCCCCTCCCCTCCCCTTCCCTTGCTTCCTTCCAGCCACCCATGTCCAGCGAGACCCCCCTTCCCCCCCCAGCCAGTGCAGCACCCAAAGAAAGCCCCTTGTCCCCCCCCTTCGCGCATCACTCGACCCCCCCCCCCACCGTGGCACATCACCAAGCCCCTCCCCCCTCATCAACCCCCTCGCCACCCACAACCGCTAATACAAACTGTGTCCGGCGGCTGCTGCTTCTGCTATTCAGCAGCAGCAGTCCGTACATAAAGAAAACCAAAAAAAAAAAAAAATCCTCCTAAAACGCACCTCCGTTGAGAAGCATCTCACATTGGCTGAAGTCTCAGCTTGCGCTCCTCCTCTCCCCTCTGACGTCTCGGCGTTTCTCCGGGGTCTTCCGGCAGGGACACTGATGTTGAGGGGAGAGGAGGAGCGGCTGCAGAGACGTCAGCCAATGTGAGATGGTTCTCCACGGAGGTGCGTTTTAGGAGGTTGTTTTTTTGTTTGTTTGTTTGTTTTCTTTATGTACGGGCTGCTGCTGCTGAATAGAAGCAGCAGCAGCCGCTGGACAGAGTTTGTATTAGCAATCGCGGGTGGCGAGGCGGACGATGTGGGGGGGGGAGGGGCTTGGTGAAGCGGTGAGGAGGGAAGGGGTGTAGGGGCTTTCTGATGCCCCGTTGCACAGGTTGTTGTGGCGATGCGGCGGGGGGGACTTAGAGGTGCACCGTCGAGGCTGTTTGTGTGTGTGTGTGTGTGTCATATTGTCTTTATTGAAACTTGCAACAAGACAAACCAAGCATACAAACAAGCGATAAAACAAGCAATAAAACCCGCTAACTAATACATAAATAAAACCTTACTGGCCAATACCCCCGCCCCTCAACAAACCCTCCCACTCAGGGAGGCTGAAACGAAAAACCCCTCCAATGCCTTGCCCACTGTAGTCCAGAACAATGCTCCTTCTCCCTCACTGCCAGCTGCTGGACAAAATGTACCACATCCCCTGCCACCTCCTGTACAGACAGCCACTTCCGATATAATGAAGCTTGGCAGCGTGCCTGCCACAGGAAGTAACAAAGGGCTGCAGCGATGATATACAGTGTCTCCCTACACCACCCCTTTCCTTTTGGAAACCCTCCATAGGCCCATTCTGCATAAGATAGCTGGTGGAAGAAAGGAATCCCTAATTGGCGGGCTACTGCCTGACAGACTTGTTGATTGAACGGGCACTTGAGGAGGAAGTGGTCCATTGTTTCATCCTCCGTCACGCACTCCCCCCTCGGGCACTTACGATCATTGCTGTTTCTATTTTTCATGTTAGCTCGAACATAAAGCCGGCTGTGGAAAGTCAGCCAGGCCATGTCCGCAATCTTCCGGGGGAGGCGTGATGAATTGAGGAAAGCCAGACCTTCCTCCTGTAGTGGACCTGGGCAGTCCCTCAAGGCTAGACGTGTTGAAAAGTGTGTCTGAATAATGCGGTGTTGTAGCTGCCTCCTGTCCTCCTTCTGGATTTCCTGTACTGTGATACCCCATCTCTTCACCAATCTCAACAGAGGTGAGATGTACTGTGGCAAGTATCCCGCCTTCCCTCGCAGGGGCATTGCCTGACCTCCCCTCACCCAATCCCTCAAGTACCGCTGAAGCCAGGAGGCCATGCAGTCTGCCCAAGCCGGCCTCCCTTCCCGCAAGACCCCTCCCAGATTTTGTTGGAAAAAGAAACAACTAAAATGTACCACAGGGTTGACCATTCCCAACCCCCCCTCCCTTTTGGGCAAATAGGTCACCTCCCTCCGGATAATATTCATCCTGTTCCCCCATAGCTGTTGGAAAAACAAGCTGTATACTCTGGCATGTAACGATATAGGCAGTAAACAGACCTTGGATATGAACAGGAGAAGGGGTATCAGATAGGTCTTAATGACATGC
Organism: Microcaecilia unicolor; assembly: GCF_901765095.1. Lineage (NCBI taxonomy): Eukaryota > Metazoa > Chordata > Amphibia > Gymnophiona > Siphonopidae > Microcaecilia > Microcaecilia unicolor. The sequence continues at coordinate 139,643,534 of NC_044033.1, forward strand.
AGTTTTTCCACAAACCGCAACTTATATGATTTCCACTGGGCCACCCTTTCCTCGACTCTCCCCAGCCCCTTCTCCCAGTTGATCGTATCATAGTCCTGTCTGCCTACCCAGAGACCCAGGATCCGTACTTCATCCCTTGCTACTGGGTACTGACTGGGAAGTTTGAAAGCTGGTCTGCCCTGTCCTACCCAAATTGCGGAGCTCTTTTCCTGGTTTATCTGGGCCCCCGCAGCCTGTGTGTATTCTGCCATCCAGGTCTGAACTCGCTCGGCTTCCTCCTTGCTACTGATTACTACTGTGACATCATCTGCGTAGGCGACACATCGCCATGTGTGTGAACCCAAAGAGATGCCCTCTAGTTGACCGCTAAACCCTCCACTCAACCTTCTGAGGAAAGGATCTAAGGAAAGGACGTACAGCAAGGGGCTGAGGGGACACCCCTGCCGTACCCCTGACCTCACTGCAAAGCTCTTGCCCACCCAACCATTTATTAGAGTGCTACTCCTTGCATTGCGATACAAAGTCTGGATCCACCCTATAAACTGGTCGGGTATCCCATAGCACCGAAGCACTAGCCATAGGTACTCCTGGGACACCCTGTCAAAAGCCTTAGACTGATCAAGGGTCAGCAAATACTTTCCCTTTGTCCCACCTTGACTCCTTTCCACTATTTCACGGATGGTACAAACTGCTTCCACTGCCCCTTTCCCCTTCACCGAGCAAAACTGTGCTGAGGACAAGAGACCACCCACTGCCCCAGCCAGGCGGTTGTAAATAATCCTGGCCATTATTTTCCTATCTACATTCAGAAGACTTATGGGTCTCCAGTTCTCGATAAGTTCCAGATTTCCCTTCTTTACGAGGAGAACCAAAATAGAACACTGCTGTGAAGGGGCCAAACGCCCGTTCTGCAAACAATTATTAAAAATTGCAGCTAACACTGGAATCAGGACCACACGGAATTTTTTGTAGAACTCTGGGGTCAGCCCATCGGGACCCGGAGTTGTACGTGCTGATAGCGTATCAATAGCATCATCTACCTCTCCTGTGGTAATGGGCCTAAGCAGTTGTTCCATCTCCCCCTCCGAAACCTTTTCCAAGCCTGGGGCACTCTGCACGTATGATAGCATGAAGTTAGAAACCAAGCTCTCTTTCCCCCACAATTGGGTGTAAAACCGAATGACCCTGGCCTCGATTGAACGTTGGTTCGTCAATCGCTGCCCTGCTTCATCTCTCATAGCATAAATGACCTTGTGTCCTACTGCTACCTTGCAATTCTGGAAAGGATCCGGGGAATACCGATGCCCATATTCCCTTTCCAGAAGCAAAGCAGCGTATCGATCATATTGCAACAGCCTCAACTGGGCCTGCAAAGCTTCTATCTCTCCCTTCTCTAGATGGTTGGAGACCGCGTGGTCCAATTGCTTACGAAGACGACAGCACTGTGCCTGTAACCCCAGACTCTGCTTCCTGGCTAGGGACCGGAAAAGGGCCTTGACTCGCCCCTTTACCATGTCCCACCAGGCTCCCTTATCATCCATCACCTCCCATAGTGTTTCTTGGTCTGCTAAAAAACCCTCAAATATTTGTCTGTTTTCCTCTACTTCTAATAACTTTGCACTCAGTTTCCAAAATCCTGGGCCTTTCTGCGCCCCTTCGCATATTGTTAAGACTGTGGAAACTAAGGCATGATCTGAATATTCCGTCCATCTATTCGGCTGCCCCTGAAACTTAGCCAACCCGCCTACAAAGAGCCAGTCAATACGGCTCTCCGTGTCTCCCCTTCTAAAAGTGAACCCCTTCCCTCCCGCCACCTCCAGTCTTGCCTGTTTTACAATTGCTGCCAGCTGGAGGCTGTCATAACCCACCTGACGCCTGGACCCCTTTCTATCTGCTTGCTGTAAGACCATATTAAAGTCTCCTCCAAATACCACCAATTTGCTTGTATATAAATACGGTTTCACCCGGAGCAACAGCTGCTTGCGTTCCCAACTAATCTGGGGCCCATAAAAGTTAATGATTCGCACTGCTACCCCTCTAATGAAAACGTCTAAGACAACACACCTCCCTATCTCCACCTCTATTTCCCTCGTAATCTCCACTTCTCGGGTGGCAAAAAGAATAGCCACCCCTGCGCATCTTTCTTTGGCCAGAGACCAGAATGAGGGCCCCCCTTTCCAATCTCTCTTGGCCCGGTGCAGGAGCTGCAAAGAATCCAAATGAGTCTCCTGCAACAGGATGCAGTCTACCTTGCACTGGGTCAATCGCTAAAGGCGACAAATCTAGTTCTCTCTGCCTTTATGCTGGCTACATTCAGAGTTGCAAAGATTAAGGACAAGGCAGCCATGGTTTATTTCTTAAATTTCTTACCCCTCCTCATCTCTTCACCGCAATCCCTCTTCACAGATATTCCTGCCCCCATCATTTCTTCAGGATCCTCTATAATTTCTTCTAATTCCAAATCCTCCCACTCTGAGTCATCTTCCCCGGCTTTCTTTCTACCCTTTTTTTTCTTGGTTTCCTCTGGACCAGCCCTTTCCCCTTTCATCCCTTCCTTACCCTCCTCTATTTCCTGCATGAGGCCCTTCGTTAAACTAGTAGGATGTGATGTTAGACTTGGGGGTAACACTGCTGGCTCCTCTCTGTTAAGTCTTTCAGATGATTCATTCCTTGCTCCCCTCCCCTCCCTCCTCTTCTCCTCCAAAACCTCCCTTTGGGGTGGATTCATCTCAAGATCACCCTCTCCTTCACCTGAAACCTGAAACACTGCATATCGATTACTCTGGCTCTTCTCCAGAATATCTGTTCTCCCCGCTCGGGCTAGCCCCCTCCCCTCCTTCCTCCGACCCCCCTTCCCTCCATGTTTCCCTACCAGGGTCCATGCTTCCCCTTCTTCTCCCCCCTTCTCCCCACCTCCTTCTTCCATCCTTTCACAAATACCCCTTCTTTGAATGTGATCCAAACCTGATGCCCTTTTCTCCCCCTTTCCCTTTCCCTTAGTGCCTGCCTCTGTATGAATAGTGGTATTTGATTTATCCATTAATCCCTTTAATGCTTCCCGCTTCTGTCCTTGTATCCTTGTAGTTTCTGCTTGTGCCCCTTCCTCCCCCCTCCTCTCTTCCTCTACCTGATTGTGCGATGCTTGTGGGCACTTGCTAAAAGGGTGCCCCAAGCCTCCACACAGGTTACAGCGTATGGTAGTGCAGTCGCTGGTGTCATGATCTGTACTACCACATCGCGAGCACTTTAACACTGTACATGACATGCTTAAGTGACGGAAAGATCCGCACCTGTAGCACTGTCTGGGTTGTCCTGCATAAAAGCATTGAATTCGATCCCTTCCAATGTATGCGGCTGAAGGTATATGTTGGGTGACATAGCCTGCCTGTTTTAATTTTACAAGGGCACTCCACCCCCCCGCCCACACACGACTCTGGTCTGGTATTTTGCTTAATGGGGTCCTAATTTCGGCATACCGTCCCAACCAGTATGACAGGTCTGCAGCCATAAGAGATTCATTACGTACCAAAATGGTAATCTGGACTGCGTCCTGTCTACTGATGGGGACAGCCTTAAAATCCACCCATCTACCCTGATGCTGCACCTCTGTGTACTTTTCCCAAAACAGGTCCAAACCTCGCCCTGTTAAGAAACTAATATCATATTCAGGGATTCCCACAGGGTGTATGCATGCATACAAATCTTCAGGGATAAAGCCAAGGGAGAATACCATTCTTAAAACAACCTCTCTAGGTGGTGCTACCCCTGTGCCCACCCAACGCAGCTGGACAACATTTCGACGTTTTGGGGTAACACCGCTCCCGGGACCCCGCAACGGACCAGAAAATGGATTTCCCCTTGTCTCCATGTCTGACTCCTGCCTCCCCTCCTCCTTCCCTGTCTCTGCCCCTCCTCCCCGTACTACTGCTGCAAAGGATAAAGGGGCTGATACCAGTATGCTCCCCCCTTCCCCACTCCCTTCCTGCCTTCCTCCCCTCCCCCTCTCTTCCCCTCCCTCCTCTCCCATGTCCACTAACCCCACTATGTTCAGTTCACTTGTGCTGTTTCTGTCTCTTCCCCCTCTGCAATATTCTACTTCCAGTCCTTTGCCAGTTGCTGCTGTTCCCAACCAGCACTCGTTCCCTTGCTCTGCAACTGTCCCACTCAGACCAGGTCTGGGATCTGTCTCCTCTTGTAGCTGACACTCTCCTCCATGCACTTTCTCTGTTTCTGACACTGTCATACTCAGTCTGAGTCTTGGCTCCGCCTCCTGGTGCAGCTGACACTCTCCTTCATGTACTCTCTCTGTATCTGGCACTGTCTTACTCAGTCTGGGTCTTGGCTCTGCCTCCTGGTGCAGCTGACACTCTCCTCCATGCTCTGTCTTACTGGGTCTGGGACTTGGCTCCGCCCCCTGGTGCAACTGACACTCTCCTTCATGTACTCTCTCTGTATCTGGCAATGTCTTACTCAGTCTGGGTCTTGGCTCCACCTCCTGGTGCAGCTGACACTCTCCTCCATGCCCTGTCTCACTCGATCTGGGTCTTGGCTCCGCCTCCTGGTGCAGCTGACACTCTCCACAATTCTCTCTCACCTTTCTGGGACTCCTGCTTTGATGGGCATGAGTTTCTGAGAAGCTCCCTTCTGCTCTTTCTTCTTGTTTCTGAGTGGCAGAATCTATTGGGAGCCCCTGCCTGTCACTGAGCTTCCCCCATGATGTCATCAGCACTTCTGATTGAGATTGGATGGCAGCTCTTGGACAGCCCTGCTCAGAGGTCTGCCCTATCAATTCTGTCCATGAGTGACTGTGGTGTTCCCACGATGTTCCCGCCCTCTGTCCACCATATTTGCTCTCAGCTTCTTCCATCTCTTGTAGTACTCCACTACTCCATTCCTGTACTTTCCCATCCTCTTTAGTCTCTGTCTCCATCTGCAAAACCCCTTGTTTTTGCTCTACTTTCCCTCCCGTTGTTCCTGGTAACTTCTGTACTTGCTCAGTGTGTAGTGATTCTTCTCCTACCTCAGCATTCAAACTGTTCTGATTCTCCTCAGCATTCAAACTGTTCTGATTCTCCAGGCTGTCTTTCTTCTCTGTCTCTCCCAGCAAACCTGAGCTCTTCTCTGTGGGTTCGGCTATGCCCTGCCAGCTCTCTAAGTATAAGGGACGTTTTTGAATTTTTTTTCAGTTTCATAGCTCTTTTGTGTTCCAAACTTGCCAGGCTCTCTTGCTGCATGCAGTGCTGGAGCCCCTCCTTATCCACAGTACCTGCCACAACTGGACTAGGAGCCTCTGTTCTACAAGGCTGGTAAGTGGATGGAGCACCTAGCTCTTGGGAATCCTGTAGGAAATAAAATACTGGTGATAACTGGGAATTATTTGTGTCAGTCTTGTCTTTCCCTCCTTCTGGCTGCTGCTGTTTCTCTTCCCCTGCTGTCCCTTCCAGCATAGCCTCTGGGGTGTCTGGAACCACGGAGTCCTGTGTGTCTCTGGGTTCTGCTTCCTGCTGGATCTGGGACTGCGTCTGGGTCTGCTGCATGCGTTCCCTGTTCAGGAAAACCTCACGAAGGGGATTATCTCTGCAGTTCTTTAGTTTTTGCAGCTGCCTTTGTTTTGCTGTAAGCCGCTTCTGGAGTGCTTCAACTCCCTTAACATACTTGTCTCGTGGGCCAGTGGAAGCCAGGTTACACATAGTTTTTGCTAGCTTCAGCCGCTTCCTCAGTACCTCTATTTCACCTTCTACTCGATTCATTTTCTTCACTGATCTAATAACCTCTTCAGGAGTCATATGCTGGGCCTCTTTCTTCTGCCAGGCCCTAGGCCTGGATTCCTCCTCCTCCTCTTCCTCACTAACGTCCTCTTCAGACTCTCCGCTATTCTCTTCCACCACCTCTCCTCTGATACTGGATGCAGAGAACCCTGCTCTGGAACCCGGGCCCTGCCTTCCTGCCCCCTGTTCTTCACCCAGCTTAGGAATGTTATGGCCAGGACTTACAGTCAGGGTGAGCTGGCTCCTCAGCAAGCGCTGCTGGGCTCTGGTCCTTCCTCCGTCCACAGGCCTGGGCTCTCCTGGTTCTCCTGGTTGCATGCTTGGGGCTTGGGTGGAGGAAGCCTCCCCTTCATAGTATTTCTCAGCTCCAAGTGTGCTAGGCCTTTCAGCCTGGGGCCCTCCTGCAGGGGGGCCCCCTCCCCTCTGCATTGTTCAGCAGCCACAGGGTACAGCAGCTCTCCTTTCAGCACCTCTTCACCACAGGTCTGTACTCTGTGTGTGTGTGTGTGTGTGTGTGTGTGTGTGTGTTTGTGTGTGTTTGTTTGTATGTGTGTGTGTGTGTGTGTGTGTGTGTGTGTGTTTGTTTGTGTGTGTGTTTGTGTGTGTTTGTTTGTGTGTGTGTTTGTTTCTGTGTGTGTGTTTGTGTTTCTGTATGTGTGTTTGTGTGTGTGTTTGTGTGTGTTTGTATGTTTGTGTTTCTGTGTGTGTGTTTGTGTGTGTGTGTGTGTATGTTTGTTTGTGTGTGTGTATGTTTGTTTGTGTGTGTATGTGTGTGTTTTTTGTGTGTGTTTGTGTGTGTGTTTGTGTGTTTGTGTTTGTTTGTGTGTGTGCATTTGTGTGTGTGTGTGTTTGCGTGTGTGTTAATGTGTGTCTGTGTTTATGTGTGTGTGTGTGTGTTTGTGTGTGTGTTTATGTGTGTGTGTTTGCGTTTGTGTGTGTTTATGTGTATGTGTGTGTGTGTGTATGTGTTTGTGTGTGTGTGTGTGTTTGTGTGTGTGTGTTTCTGTTTGTGTGTGTTTCTGTTTGTATGTGTTTGTGTGTGTTTATGTGTGTGTGTATGTGTTTGTGTGTGTGTGTGTGTGTGTGTGTGTGTGTGTGTGTGTGTGTGTGTTTGTGTGTGGGGGGGGGGGGGTTTGCGGGTGGCTTTTGTGGTCGTGTGGTTGGGGAGTTTGCCAGCAGTCTGTAGCGATTCCTAGGCAGGGGGAGGAGTACGGAAACACTCCCCCTGCCTGGGTCGTTGTTTGTTGGAGGGGGTTGCCAGTTGGTAGGGGTGCCTTTATGGATCCCTTTACTCTCTGTGTTCCGCCCTCGAGGGCGGGGCAGAGAGACATGGTGAGTTGGATGGCTTCACCACCATGAACTAACGAACTATTTAGGGATTTTGCAGATGGCTTCAGCAGGTTGTCTTCAGAATGTTGAGGTAGCGTTTTATGTACAGATGGGGCGTGGCTGAGGGCGGGTCTATGAGTGAGGGTGACTGGTCCTAGCCTATGAAGACTACAGGATTTTTGTGCTTCTCTGCCTTGGAGTGAGCTTCTCTGCCAGTCTGCCTTGGAGTGAGCTTCAGAACGTTCAAGGTGGGATTTATTAATATAGATAACATAGGGTAGGTTGGAAACAATTAAATCAAGGGAATGACTTTTTCTACAAGTCTGAACTGGTATATAATTAACTAATTGCAATGAAGCTCAAAAGATTTAAACTGTAACACAATGGCATCCACATTACTCTCCAGGTGTAAATTAAAATCACCCAAAAGAATTAATCTAGAAAAAAAAACAGACGTGTAGTAAGAAATTACTTCAAATAATTTGTGCTGTATTGTAGAGCATAAACCTAGAGGGCGCTAAAGAAAAATAAATCTTACCAGATTAGACATAATAGGTATCATCTGTTAACTGAAAAACAGCAATTTCCAATCCTTCAATAAAATTAGTCTAAAGTAATTTTAAGTTAAAAAGAAAATTTAAAAATAGATTGATGTGCGTCTCAGGCCATATGTTCAAATCTCCTGTTTACATTATCATGTTATGTCTCTGATAAGGAAACATATGCTACCGAGCTGTCACGTAAATTGTAGTAGAAGGTAAGTGCATACCAGTATGGCATTTAAACACTGTGGAATGCACTCCCTGGAAGGCTTCACTTAACACAAGACTATCTCTACTTCAGGAAGCAGTGAAAGCTTGGCTCTTCTCCAAAGCCTTTAATGGAAGTAGCTATCCTGCTAGTCACACATACAAAGAGTGACACCGGCTGCACATACTATAGCAAAACATCTGCTCCTACCCTAGCTAAGATAATATTCAAGCACCTTTCTGACCTCATGTGCCACTTTATTTAAACGAGTCCCCTTATTTTCTAACTTCTATATCTAAATATGTTCCATCTTTGCTTACAGCCTATGCTATTAAAATGTGTTATTGTGCATTGTGTTGACATGGTAATGTAGTATACTATGGTGCTAATTTCCAAAGCACATAGACTTACAAAGTTACAGAGTACATGTGCCATACTATATACTGTTATTAAAATAGTTTTACTGCTGTAATTGCCTATGCCTTATATTTGACTTATTCTTGTTCTCCATCGCCTTCAGTGAATTCCTTCAAACAAGACGTAAATAAATAAATAAATAAAGTGATCTTGTATTTGGAGGGTTATTTCTACAGTTTCACTACATATCTAGGAACTTCTAAGATGTTGTGACATTTTCTCCTTGACACATCTGCTACAGGTGAAACACAGACCTCACTGGAAATTAGGAATCTTTGTGAAGAACATTTAAAATGTTCCAGATTGACTTTGGCTGTAAAAAGCTAAGGAGCTCATTTTTGAGAAGAAAAACGTCTAAAAAGTGTCATAAAGCACCATTTGGATGGATTTCTTCTCAAAATATCAATACTGGTGTTTTCGAAACCTGTTTTGCAGATGTCTATCTAAGCATTTCTTCTATAGTGCGTCTGAATCACAAGGGGGTGTTTCAAATACGGGATTAGGGCTGTCTAAGTTCATGCCTAACACTTGGACATTTTAAAAAGCCATAATGGAACAAAACCAAAACATCTAGGGCGAGAACTTAAAAAAGCTGGTCTAGTCCAGGGGCGTAGCTATGTGGGGCCAAGGGGGCGTAGGGCCACGGGGGCATAGGGCCATGGGGGCATGGGGCCACGGGGCATGGGGCCACGGGGCATGGGCCCCCACAGATTAGGCCCTGCCCCCTCTACATTTGACCCCCCCCCCCCGCCGCCGAACCCCCCGCCCCACTGCCCGCCTGCCCTGCCACCACATCAGGTACCCCTGCCAGCTGAAGAGTCTTCTTCAGCGCCGGCGACTCCGGCGTCTTTGTTGTGTGATAATCTGTTTCTGATGCCTTATGTCCTGCACGGGGCTACATACAGGACATGCACGGTGCAGGACGTCAGGAGTTCAAAACAGATCATCATACAGCGAAGGCGCCAGAGTCGACCGCCGCTGAAGAAGACTCTTTAGCTGGCAGGGGTTGGGGACCCCCGCCAGCAAACAAGGTATCTGATGCAGCAGCGGGGCAGGCGGCTGGGGGGGGGGGTCAAATGTAGAGGGGGCCAGGGCCTAATCTGTGGGGGCGGTGACAGGAGAGGGTTTTTGCGGTGGCGGCGGCGGGGGGAGGTCCAAAGTGACGGGGGGGGAGGTGGCAGGGGAAGGCAGCTAACCTGTGCCCCCCCACCTCGGGCTTTGGCCCCCCCCTCCCGCCAAGGTCTGGCTACGCCCCTGGTCTAGTCCAAAACATTTAATGAATAAGACACAAAAAAGTACCCTAAATGACCAGACAACCACTGGAGGGAATCAGGAATGACCCCCCCTTACTCTCCCAGTGATCACTGACCCCCCCCTCTCAAAAAATGTAAACAAAAATAGTACTCTCCAGCCTCTATGACAGCCTCAGATGTTATAGCCAGGTCCATTACAGCAACATGCAGGCCCCTGGAGTAGTGTAGTGGTGGGTTCAGTGCACTGTAGACAGGTGGAGCCAGGTCCATACCTCTCCTTACCTCTTACACTTATGGTAGAAACTGTGAGCCCTCCAAAACTGACCAGAAACCCACTGTACCCGTATATAGGTGCCCAGTTCACCTATAAGGGTTATTGTAGTGATGTATAGTTGGGGGTGGTGGGTTTTGGAGGGCTCAGCAGACAAGATAAGGGAGCAACGGTGAAAACATATATATGAAGTCCCCTAGGGTGCACAACTGCTCTCCTCGGATGTCTAGGGAACCAGTTTGCTAAAAATGCTGGCCCCTCCAACACCTTATTGGCTTGATTTTCTACATTTTTTACTTATGCATTTTTTTAATGGTCTGAAAAGATTAACAGAAAGAGTCTGATATTCAAAGCAATTTAAGCAGGCAGAGCCTCTCCTGCCCACTTAAATAGTTTCTCAGCACCTAACCAGGATATTCAGTGGCACTTAATCAGAAAGTGCCGCTGAATATTCCCTGTACCACCCAAACAAAAAGTGGGAAGATTAGGGGTGACACTGGGCAGGATCCCCAGGTTACGTAGATGCCGGCACTGGAGGGAGAGGGGGAGGGTCATAATGTGCGGGGAGGGGGAGGGAAGGAAGGAAAAAGGGGACACTGGGATGGGAGGGGGCTTTTTTTTAGGAACAAACAAATTATGCGGATGCAGACCTGATATTCAGTGCCATCACCCGCATTGCTAAGCGGCTTCATTTAGGACGGCTGTAAATCCAGGTCAGGTATACACATAAAGTAGCACATATGAGTTTATCTTGTTGGGCAGACTGGATGGACCGTGCAGGTCTTTCTCTGCCGTCATCTACTATCTCTTCTCCAAGATGAAGAGCCTTAGCCACTTTAGCCTTTCCTCATAGGGAAGTTGTCCCATCCCCTTTATTATTTTTGTTGCCCTTCTCTGTATCTTTTCTAATTCCACTATATCTTTTTTGAAATGCGGTGACCAGAATTACACATAATATTCGAGGTGCGGTCACACCATGGAGCGATACAAAGGCATTATAACATCCTCATTTTTGTTTTCCATTCCTTTCCTAATAATACCTAACATTCTATTTGCTTTCTTAGCCACCACCGAGCCTTTCATGAGGTACTTTGTCAAATGCCTTTTGAAAATCCAGATACACAATATCGACCGGCTCACCTTTATCCACATTTGTTCACCCCTTCAAAGAAATGTAATAGATTGATGAGGCAAGATTTCCCTTCATTAAATCCATGTTGGCTTTGTCTCATTAATCCATGCTTTTGAATATGCTCTGTAATTTTGTTCTTTATAATAATCTCTACCGTTTTGCCTGGCACCGACATCAGGCTCATCGATCTATATTCTTCTGGTACCATGCTTGATTACATATTACTAACAATAGTTCAGCAAGTTCATTTTTCAATTCTATCAGTACTTGAATGAATATGTTCTATCTACAACTATTGCAGTGAGCAACCTACTTGAAAATATTGGTTCATTCTATGGAAAGAAGTTTCTCCTGTTAATAACCATTCTAGTGTCTGAACTATAGTTCTTTTGCAGTTTATCAAATTTTGGTGCAGAAATGTTAAATGTTTAAGCCAAAAGTTGGGTATTTCATCAAGGCCAATGCTCTCCCAGTTTGAAGCTCTTCTCAACCTATTATCATGCTTCTTTGTATTGTGCTAACATTGAGCATAATATTTATGTTATATGAATGTTCTGATATGTTGCCTTGGAAGGTGTTTCATTTGTATTGTGTTGATATCGTATCTGTCATATGAATGTTCTACCCTGCTGTCTATTATGGTGTATAATTTGTATTCTACTGATACTTTTCATATTTCTATTACATGAATGTTCTTCTGTGCTGTTGTAATATGTACATTAAAGGTATTACTGAAATTTAATTTGCCTGTTTCTAAGTTTACCTGATTTTTCTGTGTTTTACTCTGATATTTGGCCATTTCAATTTTACTATGCTGTAAACACAATGTAAGCCTTTGAATCAGACTACGGGGCCCTTTTACTAAGCCACGCTAAAAGGTGGCCTGCACTCTCTTGCGTCGAGGCCACTTTTAGCACGGCAGTAAATTGGTTGCAATTTCTATTTTCCCCTTCATGGCTACATGCTAATTTTCCAATTAGTGCACGGCCATTAGCATGTGAGCCTGTACCGCCACCTATTTACTAGGCGGTAAGGGCTCCTGTGCTAACCCTTTGCTAATCAAACAGCGTGCAGTGTTTTACCCAATTAGCAAAGGGTACACCTAATCTCCGCCTCCAAACATGCCCCCGCACTAAAAGTACTTTCTAGTACAGGATTCACTCATGCCGATCCCAGAACTACCACAGGACGCTTGAGCACATCCCACGGTCATGCCTTTTTAGCATGCAGTAAGCACACGTTAGTGCTTATTGCTGTTGTAAAAGGGTCCCTATACTTGTGGTACACTGGCTAGGCTGGATTTATTTATTTATTTATTTGGATTAATTAACCACCTTTATGAAGAGACTCACCCAGTTGGCTAAACTCAAGGCAAGTTCTTTGTACAGTTAATCAAGATATAAGGAACTGATCTAAGTTACAGTGTGTATAGCAAGCTAGTCCAGGTTCAGAATGAGTGTATAGGCAGTCACCCTATGTATTAAAGGCTTGGGAGAACAGCCAGGCTTTCACCTGCTTCCTGAAATAGAGGTAGTCTCGAATTATACGTAGCCCCTCTGGGAGTAAATTCCAGAGTGTGGGGGCTACTCCTGAGAAGGCTCACTGGTAGGTATCACATTGTGCAATTTGTTTTGAAAGGGGGACAGATAGTGATGATCCTTGAGAGTACTTCAAAGGTCTCAAAAGCATGTAAAGGGCTAGCTTATTAAAGTACTCTAGCCAATTTTGTCTGAGAACCTGAAAATCAAAGTTTTAAATTTAGCCCTGCAAGGTACTGGTAGCCAGTGTAGTTTTTGCAGGAATGGCGTGATGCTTCAGCATTCTGAATTAGTTGGAGCTGATGCAAACTCTTTTTGGTTTGACCAGTGTACAGGGCATTACAGTAGTCTAGTCATGATGCTATCATGGCATGGACCACTGTGATCAGACTTGTCGTTTCTACATATGTAGAGAGATTTTGTAGCTTGCATAGGTGATAGAGACAATTTTTAAAGGTTGTTTGAATTTGCGAGATTGAGTGAGTGATAAATCTAGTAATATCCCAAGGTTCCTGATCTGTGATTTTAGGGGAAGTTCATACTTCCCAAAAGGTATTTTGAAGTCAGGTATTTGTCCTCTTGTATTAGGTACCCAAAGAATCTCTGTGTTGCTTGGGTACAGGCAGAGCTTGTTGTTTGCCCATCCCTGAGTTGCAGTTAGGCAGGCAGCCAATTTACTCAGGGCTAGATGACTAAACTTAACGAGCCAGCAACGTGGTTTTTAAACTGGTTCTAGCCAGTTTAGCGCGCAAGTAGTAAACCGGGACATGCACAAAAGGGTTCTCCGAGCCATTTTCCTGTCACGGTAGCAGCTAACGTAAATGGAATGCAAATGAGCTCATTTTTATTATAATGTGAACGTGATGCGATGCACTACCGTTTACGACCCCATGCACAAAAGCAGTCCTACCTTTACCATGGAAATTTTAACGTGAGGTGTGGACCTGCTGGTTCTTCATTATTGCAAGTAGGAGACGGGGAGAAACAAGGCAAGGAAGATAGAGCACAAAACAAAAATAGTATAACAGATTACACACAGCTTCTTTGCGTGTATGAAAGCCGTGCCACATATGTTTCTTTTTCAAATTACATTTACTGGCAAGAAATTGGGGGAGTGGGGAGTACTACTACTACTTATTATTTCTAAAGTGCTACTAGACGTACGCAGCACTGCATACTTTGCTTATACCCTTTACTGTCAATTAAAATGTTCTATTACGTATTGTGTTGACATTGTAAGTAGTATACTATCAGGCTCATTTTCGAAGGAGATGGACGTCCAAAAAGTGACATAAATCGGCACTTTGATGTCCTTCTCAAAGAGACGTCCAAATCGGTATAATCGAAATCCGATTTTGGACGTCTTTCTCAGAAGTCTGTCACAGAGACATCCAAATCTCAAGGAGGTGTATCGGAGGCGTGGTTGAGGCGGTACTTGGACATTCCTAAGACTTGTACGTCTTTGAGCCATAATGGAACAAAGCAAAAACGTCCAGGACTAAAACTTGGACGTTTTCACCCGGACCTGTTTTTATTACGAATAAGGGACAAAAAGGTACCCAAAATGACCAGATGACCACTGGAGGGAATCGGGGATGACCTCCCATTACTCCCCCAGTGGTCACTAACCCCCTCCCACCCTCAAAAAACAACATTAAAAATATTACTTGCCAGCCTCAGATGTCATACTCAGGTCCATGACAGCACATGCAAGTCCCTAGAATAATTTAGTAGTAGGTGCAGTGCACTTCAGACAGGTGGACCCAAGCCCATACCCCCCATACCTGTTACATTTGTGGAGGAAACAGCGAGCCCTCCAAAACCCACCAGAAACCCTCTGTACCCATATATAGGTGCCCCCAATTCACCCGTAAGGGCTATGGTAGTGGTGTACAGTTGGGGGTAGTGGGGTTTGGGGGGCTCAACACACAAGGTAAGGGAGCTGTGTACCTGGGAGCATTTTATGAAGTCCACTGCAGTGCCCCCTAGGGTGCCCGATTGCTGTCCTGGCATGTCAGGGAGACCAGTCTACTAAAAATGCTTAGACATTTTTGGTTTCGAAAATGGCCGAAAATCAAAGACATCCAAATCCAAGGATGTCCAAATCCAAGAATGTCCATGGTATTTTCGAACAGAAAGATGAATGTCCATCTTCTTTTGAAAATGGCCTTTTCCCCGCCTCCGAATTTGGACATTTTACAAAGACGGCCAAATTCCAACTTGGACGTTTCTTTCGAAAATGCCCCTCCACGTCATACTTTGCATTGTTACTTGAATATTTTTACTGATGTAATTGCCTATTGCTCATGTTTGATTTATTCTTACTGTACACCACCTTGAGTGAAATAAATCCTAATAAAAATAAATAAAAAGTAGCACTACATAAATGCTAGTCCTATCTTTGCACAGTTAGTTACGTGGGTATGGCACTGAATATCAATGGTATCGGCATAACTTCTGAGTACCGCTGCTGACCCAGGTTTCAGTGCTGGAGTCTGGATATAGCCCAGCACTGAATATCCAGGTCTAATTCAGCCAGCAGTGGTCACCATTTATTTAAACACTGACTGCCACCGGCTCTGTATTGACCCATTCGTTTTTTCAAACATATTGCTATCCAAGACAGCTGTTCCCGTAAAAGTAGTGACAGTTGAAATGGAGCATGCTTACTGAGCTGGCAGAGGACAAAGTCCTCTTGTAACACTGCCAAGAATCTGGGTAATTGGATTCTTAAATGTGAATGACATAAGCAAAATGTTTTAAAAGTCTTAAGAGGTTAGATAAGTGAAATAGAATAGCAAGGCTTTTTATATACCATCAGGCTCCAAATATAAAGTAGCAAAGAAAAGAGTTTATTGAAGTGAGAAGAAATGACCCTGAGCTGGAACTGCGCTATGGCTTTCTTCTCCCAGCTATAAAAGAGGTCACATTAACAACTGAAATTAGAACGTTTCTGGAACCTGGTCCTGTAAACGAGTTGTTTTGCAGAAATAAAAAGTCCCCAGTTTTAGGCAAATAGAACACACCGAGGGAAATTTTGAAAAAAAAAAACCCTACACACATTGGGGCCCTTTTATTATGTTGAACTATTAAATGGGCTTAGCATGTCCATATGCAGCTCTTTCCTGTGCAAGAGCTCTTACCGCCTCCTATTTAGGAGGTGATAAGGGCTCCTGCATTAAGCCCACTTTAACAAGCTAGTGCACATTCTCGTTGCCAGAGAATGTGGTTAAGGCAGTAAATCTCACTTCTCAGTGTTTCTTATTCATGACAGCACGTCTGTAGCAAAGAGTGTTCTCCCGACTTTGCAAATGGCAAATTGTTCTTGCCGTTCGCGTTTCCACCAAAGTTCGTTGTCTCTAGTATCATGTTGCTTCCTTGGATTATTTCCAATAGCCTTGGCTAATCTTATTGACCACCACCTATTTCATCAGTGGTGGAACAAAAATAGTAACCAGCACCTATTGTTTTCATATCCATCAAACCCTATGCTTGCAATGTGGCACCATATCTCTGGGACCCCTTGTGGATGGTCAATCCTGTGCAAGCAGCCAGTTAGAAGATAAAAGTTAAACCCCTGAAGATGCCATCTGGTGAAATGCATTGCTACAGATGTGCTGTCATGAATAAGAAACACTGAGAAGTGAGATTTACTCGAACCAACGAGGCGCAAGGACTACTTAAATCACCTCAACAGACTTAAAAAGGCTTATCACACAAGCGATAGGTGGCAGCCAATCTGTATATGTAGGGGATTAGTGAAATCCCAGTATCATGTGATTACCTTGGAGTTTAAGCATATTCATGCGAGTTGTAAAGTGTGAGGCAATAAGAGATGTGTGAAAAATGTGTGAAAGTGAGTGAATGAAGATACAAGAATACCATGAGAAAATATTAATATTTAAATCTGTTGTAAGAAAAATAAAATGCAGTAAAATTGAAACGTGGTCACCAGATTGAAGTTTATGCAATAATTAGCAGTGACTAGATTGAAACAAGGGGAGCACAGGTTAGGTGGTAAATTAATGAATATGCATGAGATAGATTTTCATGCCTGTAACTTCCATTATATGCAAATCTCTCATGCATATTCATTATAGTATACTACCACAACTATAAATATTTCAAAATCTTTATTACATACTTTAAAATTTGTATTAAAAAATACTAAGAAAATATAAAATCCAGTTCTAATAGTGCTATTTTCCACACAATTTATCACCCCCCATCCTTCAAATTGTAACAAATGCTCCCCGCAGCCCAACTGCTAAAATATTATACTTATCTCAATAGTCCTCCAACAGTTGATTCAAATAAAAAGTCCACATTGCTCCTCACCACGCTGACCCAGTTCAGTAATTATACATCCAGAACTTGCTCCATGATCCATATATCGATCAGTTGAGTTAACTTTTAAAGAAATGATAATCCACAATGTGTCATGCAGTAAGGTGCCACAGCATTAAATTTATTTATTGATTTTTTGTTTGTTACATTTGTACCCCACATTTTCCCACCTATTTGCAAGCTCAATGTGGCTTACATAGTACCGTGAGGTGATAGCCACCTCCAGTGGAAAACAAATACAGAGTGATGTTATTGTCAATGAAATAAATATGTACAGACACATCAGGGAATCGTAGAGAGGGAAGTTATATAGTGTTCATAGTGGTCACTACAAGTTTAGGTTTCTTTGTGTTGCTGGGTTCAGGCACTTAAGTTAGGTCAGTGGGGTATGCCTTTTCGAACAGGTAGGTCTTTAGTGATTTCTGGAAGTTGAGGTGGTTGTATGTAGTTTTTACGGCTTTTGGAAGTGCAGTCCAGAGTTGGGTGCTTATATAGGAGAAGCTGGATCCATAAATTGATTTGTACCAGGGGCGTATCTGGACTCCGGCGGTAGGGGGGGCCAGAGCCAGAGGGAGGGGGCACATTTTAGCCCCCCCCCCACCGCCCCCCTCCCCACCATTGCCAGATGCCCCCCTCCCTTCCCGCTGCCAACCCTCCCTCCCCGCCGTTGCTTACTTTTGCTGGCGGGGGACCCCAACCCCCGCCAGCCGAGATCCGCTTCCTCCTCCGAGTCCTACCTTTAAAAATATTTCTTCAGCTGGCGGGGGACTCCAACCCCCGCCAGCCGACCCGAGATCTTCTTTAACTTTCTTCTATCTTTGTCCTCCGCGTGGCCGACGTGTTGCTGCTGTTGTGCAAAGCTGAACTCCAGTTTTGGAGTCTGACGTCGCAGCACGTTACGACGTCAGTCAGACTCCGAAACTGGATTTCAGCTTTGCACAACAGCAGCAACACGTCGGCCACGCGGAGGACGAAGATAGAAGAAAGTTAAAGAAGATCTCGGGTCGGCTAGCGGGGGTTGGAGTCCCCCGCCAGCTGAAGAAATATTTTTAAAGGTAGGACTCGGAGGAGGAAGCGGATCTCGGCTGGCGGGGGTTGGGGTCCCCCGCCAGCAAAAGTAAGCGACAGAGGGGAGGGTTGACGTTGGTAGGGGGGCCAGGGTGAAATCTGCGGGGGCCCAAGCCCCTGTGGCCCCACGCAGATACGCCCCTGATTTGTACTTGAGTCCTTTGCAACTAGGGTGGCGGAGATTTAAGTATGTTTGTAATGATCTGGTTGAGTTTCTGGTTGGCAGGTCTATGAGGTCAAACATATATCCCGGGACATCACCATAAATGATTTTGTGGACCAGAGTGCAAATTTTAAAAGTAATACATTTTTTGATTGGGAGCCATTGTAGTTTTTCTCAAAGGGGTTTGGTGCTTTCGAATCGCGATTTTCCAGATATAAGCCTGGCTGCTGTGTTTTGAGCGGTCTGAAGCTTCTTTATAAGATTCTCTTTGCATCCCGCATAAATTCCGTTGCAGTAGTCAGCATGGTTTAGTACCATTGATTGTACCAGGTTGCAGAATGTTACCCCCCCCCCCCCCCCCCCCCGGGAAGAATGGTTTCACTCGTTTAAGTTTCCACATTGAGTGGAACATTTTCTTGTTTGTAGAGTTAACTTGGTTCTCAAGTGTAAGATTCCTGTCAATTGTGACACCAAGGATTTTCAGGTTACCTGGAATAGGGAGGATGTAGGAGTGATTTAGTTTGTGGGTATGTTTGTATTGTATTGGGATGAGAGAATGAGGCAGTGTGTTTTTTCTGTATTGAGTTTAAGTTGGAAAGCGTTTGCCCATGAGTTCATGGTATGCAAGCCGAGGTTGATTTCGTTGGTGATTTCTGTCAAATCATGTTTGAAAGGGATGAATATTGTAACGTCGTCAACATAACACCATAACACAAAAACACAAGTGCTGGAACTTGAACCTGTCTCCAAAGATCACCAAACCCGACACAGTCCGAGTTTCGCTCCATAGAGCGTCATCAGGGGTCGGATATCTTATAAAACTATGTAGATTAACGGGCAGTATAACGATTCCATTCCGGGCTCACACACAACACCGCGGGTCTGCCAAAAGCTTTATATTTTTCTTACCGTAGTATTTTAATACAAATTTTGAAGTATGTAATAAAGCTTTTGGAATATTTATAGTTGTGGTAGTATACTATAATGAATATGCATGAGAGATTTGCATATAATGGAAGTTACAGGCATGAAAATCTCTCTCATGCATATTCATTAGGGATATCCTGAAAACCTGACTGGCCTGAGGACCCCTTTGAGTACCCCTGCTCTATGTGCTGGGAAAGCCTTTGCTAAATGCAAGTGATACTACATATGTTGTAGGGTGAGCAATTTTCAGTTTACAGTTTTCACCCACAAGAATGACGACAAGGACAGTGAACCATTACTCTGAAAGCTCATTTATTCAATCTGAGGATGCAGAGGTGCAACTATCAGTCTTGTGTGACTGATGGTGCAACCAGTAAATTAACTGTGGAAGAAAACTATTTTCTTTATTAGTTTATTGCGTAGGATCCAAGGTTGGAGTTATTGTATCTCCAAGACAATACAAATGTTCTGCACTGTGAAGTGCAAATGTGAGCTGAATGCCGCATATTAAAAGTGGTTATTTACTTTCCAAAATGAGAGAGCAGCATCTAAATGAGACAAAATGTGAACAATTGTGGAGGGAATGTTTGTGTGACTGTTAGTTGCTTTGTAGACAGATTTGCTTTAAAAGAACTATTCTGTGAAATGGATTTATAAGAAACTACATTTCCTTTACAGTTGATACGCTAAACCCATGGCACTTTTTCCCTCTGAAAAGGAGCTTTGATAAATGGAAGGTGCAAGGCAGTAGTTTTTTTATTTACATTTTGCTCACACCTTTTTCAGTAGTAACTCAAGGTGCATTACATTTAGGTACTCTGGATGTTTCTCTGTCCCAGGAAGGCTCACAATCTAAGTTTGCACCTGAGGTAATGGAGGGTTAAGTGACTTGCCCAAGATCACAAGGCACAGCAGTGGGATTTAAACTGGCCACCTCTGGATTACAAGACCAGTGCTCTAACCAGTAGGCCACTCCTCCACTCCATAGTATAGTTGGCATGGAGCTCCTTTTCTTGTTGATGCCTGACAAATTCCTCTGCCGATTCATTAGTTCAACACCAGGTTTCATACATGCTGAGATTATAATTACTATTGGGTAAACAATAGGGATGTACATGAGAAAAAAACTGGTTCATTTTTGGATCATTTTAGCGCTTTTTTCAGGATTTTCAGGTTTTTTTTCTTTTGTTCATTTCGCATATTCATTTAACAAAATTTTTGAAACATGCATGACAACTTTTTAACGTATGTTAATCAACTATTATTGCCTTTTGTTAATCTGTATTAAATTGATTTAGCACGTGCTAAACTTTTTAAGGCACACAAACAAAGGGTTCCTTTTACAAAGCCATGCTAGTGATTCTGGTATGACAAATGCTATGAAGCCTACAGAAATTGAATGGGCTTCATAGAATTTGCCACTCTGGAAATCGCTGGCGTGGCTTTGTAAAAGGATCCCAAACTGAATGTGCATTAACAAATGCAAATTCCTAGTAAATATTAAGTCATCCCGTGGCTATTATTACACACTGGGGCTTGCATCAATATTCCAAGCAAAACTACATTGTTAAGTACTGCTAAAGGAAAAATTCTGCACAGAGATATGTACGTGCTTTCTCTGCATACAAATGTTTCAGCGCAAAACGTGTGTTTTTCAATAATCAAAACAAAACATTTGGGAGGTAATTCTACAAAGAAGGTGCTAGCATTCATGTGCCAGTTATGCATGTAAATGTTTATCATACTAGTGTCTATGGGGGGGGGGGGGGGGGTTGCCAGGTTTTTGAAGCCTGGATTGGCCGCTGTCGGAGACAGGATGCTGGGCTTGATGGGCCCTTGGTCTTTCCCAGTATGGCGGTGCTTATGTACTTATGTGAGTACATACATATATATGTATAGAGTTAGCCTAGTGGTTAGTATAGTGGACATTGATCCTGGGGAACTGAGTTTAATTCCCACTGCAGCTCCTTGTGACTCTGGGCAGGTCACTTAACCCTCCATTGCCCCTGGTACAAAATAAGTACCTGAATATATGTAAACCACTTTGAACGTAGTTGCAAAAACCTCAGAAAGGTGGTACATCAAGTCCCATTTCCCTTACTATGCACTTTATCATGAATAGCTTTTCTGGCCCATTGCAGAAGGGCGAGCTAATCCTTCCAAATCTCCTCAAACCTGGTGGTAATTTTTTCACATTGTGCTCACTTTAAAATCTGTGTACTTATCTGCATCAGGGTGAAATAGTTAATATCCTCATTAACATTCATTTTAATATGCTGTGTGCTAATGTCTAAAAAAAAAACAGGAAAATGTACTGATACAAACACACCTAAATCTAACATATTTCATGAATTGAGATGAGTGCCCTCAGACACCCACGTACTAGTCTAGCACTTCATTCATTGGGCCGCGCTCTCTTCAGTGATATAGTGCAACATGTGCTATTAGTGTTATTTAATGTCCCCTGACCACTTCTCAGGTAATAACAGAAACCAAAATTAGCCAGCTTTCTGCAGTCAAAATGAAAAATTCAAAATATGCAAAACATAAGTCAAAACATGTTGTTATTTATCTTATGAGCCCTGTGTCAAACCAGTCTGACGCTGGGGGCTCCACAGGTGCAATCACTGATTATTTGTTCCGGGGCGAGCAGTCTTTCTAGACAAATAAATCGGCCTAGGTAGGAGGCCATGTAGGTGCCAACCTAGGCAGTTTTTTATATAGAAAACAAGGGTGCCTAAAGCTACTGGTTTAGAACAAGGTTCTCAACTCAGGACACACCTAGCCAATCAGATTTTCAGACTAATCCAAATAA
Organism: Microcaecilia unicolor; assembly: GCF_901765095.1. Lineage (NCBI taxonomy): Eukaryota > Metazoa > Chordata > Amphibia > Gymnophiona > Siphonopidae > Microcaecilia > Microcaecilia unicolor. Next base: position 139,665,312 of record NC_044033.1, read on the forward strand.
ATAACAAAATAACTCCCACTGAATAACAAACATTGCAAGAGAAAATTAACAATCACATGGAGGAAAAAACCTCAGCGGGCCCTGACCCACTTAATGAGGTTTTCAGAACACCCATAATGAACATGCATTAGATAGAGTTGCATAGAATAGAGATGGTGCAATCAAATTTATCTCACGCCTATTGCGACAGGTCCAGGTGGTGCCTTATCACAAAGATACCACAGGAGGGAGCTCTGGCTCCCTGTTTCATGGTAAAGCTAAGATGGACCAAAGAAATGGTGTTTCCCTTTAAGGTTTGACAGGCATGGGATCTGTCAGGGTAAAAGAGGGACATTTCCCTTTTAAGAAAAGAAAGGAAAGGGAACTAAGAAAACTCTGGCCCAGCTGTGAGAGATGGGAGGAGTATCCAAGAAGGGTGAGTGCAGGGAAGCCTACAAGCCCAACAGAAAACACTTGCCCATGTTTGGAAAGACTGTGCGAAATAAGGCCCCAATCCTAAATTAGAAGGGGGGGGGGGGGGAGAGAGACAAGCTCACCTATAGGTGGGAAATTAAGTAGAAGGAAAGGATTTAGAGACTTGACCCATAAAAGAGCACCCTACAATGAAAGCAGGCAGAAGAGTGGGGAGGAAGAAGGATGGCCCACAGCCTGCTAAGGAAGGAGAACCTGATTCTAAGAGCATGAAAGCTGATCTAAGGAAATGCAAATGGACAGGGTACCTACCTTTAATGCTGTGACCCTGGACTTTGAAATTTGTTTTTGAACTGGAACTAACAGCCATGGGTAGAGGACAGGACATTAAGGTTATATTGAAGTTTGTTCTGTCAAGGGTGTGAAGGCTGCTGGACTGAACTCCTGAATATTTTGACCAGAAAAGAGTCAGTCTAGTTTGAATGTAGAATAAGGAAAACTGGCTACAGAAAACCCCTGAGCAAGTCAATTTGCCTAAGAGGCAGAGTCTGTAAGAGACTAATTTGCATAGTCCCAGAAATTTAAGCTTAGCCTGTTCTTGTGCTCCTTTGTCTGATGGAGCAGCAGTGAGCTAGGTGGCAAAGGTATTGGCTAGTTTATACGTAGAAGCAGTATTGGCTGGTGGGAGAAGCCTTTTGAGTGGCGAAAAGGAATTCACCCTGAGTGGACCATGTGCAGTAAACCAGGACTAATGATGCTGAATGAGCTAAATGTGTAGCTTGTTTCTAATCCTTGTTTACTTAAAGATAAAGGTTCTATCACTAGTGTTGAAGGGCCAGTGATCAGATCTGTTCTCTGTGTCAAAGGTAATAGGTCCTTATTTTAAGGACAAAGTGCTTGGTTACAATGCCTATTATGGGTATTGTAACAACTTGACTAGCTACCTGAGGACTGAGTTGAGGATCACTAATTTATAAACATATCCACATGTAAGTTGTGATATTTACATGTGTATATTGCCTACTACATATGTAAATAGTTTCAGAAAGCTGCTATTTACATGTGCTAATCCACACCAGAGATTTTAAGAAGATGACCAGGGGCTTAGCTTGAGCAGAATATGAAAAGCGGAGTGGAGGAGTGGCCTAGTGGTTAGGGTGGTGGACTTTGGTCCTGAGGAATTGAGTTCAATTCCCACTTCAGGCACAGGCAGCTCTTTGTGACTCTGGGCAAGTCACTTAATCCTCCATTGCCCCATGTAAGCTCACATTGAGCCTGCCATGAGTGGGAAAGCACAGGGTACAAATGTAACATATGTATGGGAAAAATTTCCATGGCAGGTTTTATACCAGCTCAATGGCATGAATGTTTTCTTTTTTTTTTAAGTGCTCATTTCAGCAAGGCTTCAAATGAGGGATTAAGGGATTCATTCTTTTTTATCCCATGTAGTTTATGTCCACCTCCAAAATGAAACCAAGTCCAAATTTTGGCCTAACTACTTAATTGGCAGCACTTGCATGTGCAGGTTTGTCAAATACGGCTGCTACACATGAAAGTGGTGCCACTTACAGTTGGAAGTTGCGAAACTGCCACATGCTGACATCTCCACATGGAAGCTGCTGGGTTCATACCCTTCAATTTTTCAGAGCATATATTGAAAAATGGCTGCTCCCTCTGCATGTGCCACCAAATACATGCAAAGTCTTACAGGCATTTTAGAAGCATAAATCACAGAGAAGAAAGATCAGTAAAGAATATTACAGGAAACCTAATTGATACTGAAGAGTGCATTAATAATACGGAATAAGATACAAGCCATTAATCAGCTGGTAATTCCTGCACTCTCATACAGCTTTGGAATTGTAGACTGGCCTCAAACATCTTGAAAAACTGTATGTATTAACAAGAAAATTCCTTCATGCCCAAAGCTCATTTATAAGAAACACTGTAGGTCAGGACTGTATATTTCCTTGGCTGAAGGAGGAATGGGGCTCAGAGAAATAGATTATACTTATCAAGCTACTATCATAGACCTCCAGGCTTACCTAATAGCATCATCAGAACCAAATACACAAAAAGTGTTGAAATAACGGGGCCCTTTTACTAAGCTGCAGTAGGCCCTAATGTGGGCCTAATGCAGCACAAATGGCCTAACGCAGGACACGCTAAAACATTCCACATTATTTTTCCCATCTGCACACGCTAAGCACGAGGTAATTATTTGTGTATTTTTTTAGAGGGGCGTGTTGGGATGGATAATGGGTGTGGCTACACTAATCAGCTAGGACATGCATATTACCGCTACACTAACTGGTAAGCACGTCCATAATATGGGAGCCCTTAACGCCACCTAAATAGGAAGTGGTAAGGGCTCCCCACAGTCATTTTTTAAAGTGGTTGTGCTTAATTCTAATATTATCACACAGCTATTAATGAAGCTAATTGGAAAAGGCCCTTTTGGACAATCGTGATAGAAATGGGCTTAGGGCACTCCCAAGCCCAGAAGGCTGGCATCTGTTATCACTAGGCACCAAGAAGGAAGCGCAAGAGGCATTCCTTGGCGCAGCATCCTGTCGGAGAGCCACCCCTCCATACTGAGCCGGGCCGCAGGGAGCAACGTTAGTCTGCATTGATATTCCTGGGACATCGGAGACCATTGTTGAAGCAGGGCAATCTGCAGAGGCCTCATATGCGTTCTCGCCCAAGGCACCACCTCCAAGGTGGCCGTCATCGACCCCAGCAGCTGGACAAAGTCCCAAGCTCGCAGGCGAGTCATCCGCAGGAGCAGACGGACCTGATTCTGAAGCTTGCACCGCCTTTGGTCGGGGAGAAAGACAAATCCCGACGCCGTGTCGAACCGGACCCCCAAATACTTGAGAGACTGAGAGGGGGGTCAGGTGACTTTTGGGTATATTGACCACCCAGCCTAGCACCTGCAGGACTGCCACCACTCTGGCTGTGGCAAGATGACTCTTGGTTGCCGAATCCGCTATGATGAGCCAGTCGTCGAGATAAGGGTGAACTCTGATACCCTCTTGCCTGAGGCAGGCAGCTACAACCACTATTACCTTGGAAAAGGTACAGGGAGCTGTGGCTAAGCCGAAAGGCAAGGCCCAAAACTGGAAAGGTTTTCCCAACACCACAAAGCGGAGGAACCGCTGGTGTGCAGGCCAGATAGGAATGTGCAAATATGCTTCTTTTAGGTCCAGAGACGTGAGAAACTCTCCTGGCTGAACCGCCGCAATGATGGAATGCAGGGTTTCCATGCGAAAATGTCGTACTCTGAGAGCCTCGTTGACTCTTCATAAGTCGAGGATCGGTCTGAAAGACCCGCCTTTTCGAGGCACGACAAAATAAATGGAATAGTGGCCGCAGCCGTGTTCGGCAGGAGGCACCGGGACCACCGCTCTGAGGTGCAGCAAGACTTGTAAGGTCTCCTCTACCGCCGCCCGTTTTATGGCAGTGCCGCATCAGGACTCCACAAACACGTCTCTCACTGGGGCACCGAATTCCAGTCGGTAACCTTCTCTGATCAGATCCAGGACCCACTGATCTGAGGTAATCTTGGTCCACTCCTCTAGAAAGAGGGAAAGACATCCTCCTATTGCAGGCATGGAGGAGTGGAATGGCGTCCCATCATTGTGGAGGACGCCCCTGAACTCCTGGCCTTGAATCAGCCCCTGTGGAGCGTTTGTCCGAGCGAAAGGAATTCCTCTGCTGAAAACGGGTACGTTGAGAAAACCCAGCAGAGTGCCCCAGGCGATACCTGCGAGCTTCACGGACGCGAGGTCTGGAAGAGGAGGGAAACACAGAACCTTTGGAAGAAGGCCTCAGCCTATCCTCAGGTAACCGCTGGGGTTTAGAGTCCCCCAGGTCTTTCACAATCTTCTCCAATTCCTCTCCAAATAACAGGAGGCCCTGAAATGGTAGCCTCACCAGCCTTTGCTTAGAAGCCATGTCAGCCGCCCAATGCCGCAGCCAAAGAAGGCGGCGGGCAGAAACTGCCACTGACATCTGTTTAGCCGAAGCTCTGACCAGATCATAAAGGGCGTCAGCCAAAAATGACAGGGCCGACTCCATCCGCGAGGCAACCACAGAAAGGGGACCTGCACCATCGGTGGGCTGTTCCACCGCCTGCTGTAGCCAGGAAAGACATGCCCGGGCTGCATAGGAACTGCAAGTAGACGCCCTCAAGGCAAGGCCCGCAATTTCAAAGGACCGCTTCAGCATGGACTCCAGCCACCGGTCCTGCATGTCTTTCAAAGCGACCCCTCCCTCTACTGGGAGAGTGGTCTTTTTTGTCACCGCCGTGACCAATGCATCCACTTTAGGCATCCCCAAAGGGGCCAAGTGCTCCTCAAGCAGAGGGTAAAGCTGACCCATAGCCCTGGCAACTTTCAACGGCCCATCAGAGTCAGACCATTGAGCAGAAATAAGCTCTTGGATGGAGTCATGCACCGGAAAGGCCCGAGTAGGCTTCTTAGTACTTGCCATCCTAAGATTAACAGAAGAGGCCTCGCCTTCAGCAGGATCATCAATCGAGAGGGCCTGCAAGGCATCAGTAATAAGAGCTGGCAGCTCATCGCGGTGGAAAATCTGGACCGCATTGGGATCAACCAAATCCAGTGGCAAACAGACACCCTCCTCTGGATCATCCGTCCCTGAGGGCCTGCCAGACCCCTCAGACTCCCCACAGCCCGACCACGGGGGGGGGGGGGGGAGGATATGTGCCACTTTCAGACGGGGAATTTACCCGTCTATGTTTAGCGTGTTTCCAATGCTCAGGGGAGGAAATAACATCTGAAGCCACCCCTGGGGCCTCAGCACCCGGAGGGAAGCCAGGATGCAAGCAGTGTCAGACACCTGCGGCAGTGCTCTTTTCAGCATGAACGCCTTATGCATTAAAAGCACAAACTCAGGGGAGAAAAACTCACCCTGGCCTTCCGCCTCCAAATTAGGAGAAACGGATGTAGGAGCTCCTCTGGCAGCCTCTAAACGAGGCGTCCCCCTGCATTCAGACTCCTCTGCAAACCGCGAGGGTCGAGGCATGCGGCGCTTCCAAAATGGCGCCCACTGCCAGCTCCATTGAGCGGGAAGAAACATCGCTCGCCATGCTCATACTAGTGTAAGCGTCTAAGGAGCACGTTTTACACAGCCCCGCTGCTGATCTGCGTTTACCACAACGGGAGCAGCGCTTAACTCAGCAGTCATCGCCCGACTGAACAGAAATATGGCAATTAAATGTCAGCTTTGCACCAAAACTTACCCCGTTCGGAATGGTGTCCGCGGGACCTCCCTGGAGGAGCTGGGCACCACTCTCACCTCAGAAGACCGAGTCAACGAGCTCCGGTCAAGCTGCACAGAACCAGAATCTCTGGAAAAAGCCTCAGAACAGCCACGCAGTAAAAGCGTGCTCTTTTTTTTTTAACGCTGTGAGGAAAGTTGGAGGCAGGCAGCAACAGAGGGATTCCGGGAGGCGGGGGAAATGGGTAAGGCAGGGAAAGGGCGAACCTATATGCCTTTAAAGTGGGCACCACCAGCCACAACAACCCTGCTCAACTGGCAAAGTACAGGAGCCACCCCAGGCAGTCTGAAATCCAGGAGCTGATCAAGCTACATCCACACCTGCTGGGAGATAGAGAAATACTGAAGGCAGTTGGTGCTAGCCGTCCAAGAGGCACTATGGTTTTTCAGTGTTCTCTATCTCCACCTGCTGGTAGGCGGATACAACCCATCAGTTAATGGATTCATCTGCTGCTGATGACAAGGAAATAGGTGTCACCTGCAGGTTTGAGGGTTATTGTAGTGATGCACAGTGGGGTACAGTTGGTTCTTTTCTGCTCCTGGAGGGCTCATAATACAATATAAGGGGGTTACAGTTAAAGTTATGCCTGGGACCTTCTATGTGAAGTGCACTACAGTGCCCCCTAGGCTGCTCCAATGCTCTGCTAGAATGTCTGTTTGGCCAGTCTGCTAAAAAATACTGGCCCCCAGACATCCCAATGGCTTGTTTTGTGCATTTTCCGTAGGATGTTTTTTTTCCAAAAACGGTACCTAAAGAAAGACACACTGAGCACAAAATGTCTAGAAAATGACGATTTTCGAAACTTGTTCTATTCATCACTCTATTTTTGGATGTTTTTCACAGAAAGTTTCAAATTAGTACTTAGATGTCATAACGAAAATGCCCCTCTTTAAGTTTACTGTTAGAATTATATATTTGTAAATTAAGAGCTAAATTTATTCCAGCTCTCTATCTCATAGAACTCTTTTTTGTTGCAAATTGTGCAAACCTTGCCACTCCTGGATTATCTCTTGGGCCAAAAAGCGCACAGTGCTTATATCAGCTAGCTCCCCCCCCCCCCCCCCCCCAGCCCCCAGCCCCCATAGCCATATCCTAATCTTGTAATCATTGGCTTAGCCTTTCTACACACCAAATTAGGTTAAATAGTCTCTAGGGTTCCTTCCTTCTATTATCCATAGGAGAAAGTAAATACAGCATCACACCACAGCAGACACAATCTGCATTACTGCTATTTGTTAATAGGCTCTCCTTTGCTAAGCAGAACTCTTCAGCAGTTCACTGAAGTCTGTGCTTGGAGACTGCATATTGGTGTCTGGATGTTTCTTTGTCTCGGACTTGCTTTTGGGGGGGAAGGGAAGAGTATAAATCTTTACCTTTGTAAAGCCTGTTTCATGCATTAAAAGGGTTTTTATATATTTGTATATAGAGTTTCCTGGTGGTGGAGTTTGATGGAGTTGCAACGTATGCATGTAAATGTGTGTCTCAGCATTTGTGGGATTTTTCGGACTTCATCTGAGAGTCTACTTAATAAAGGCAGATAGGTGATCATGTTGCCTTTATAGAATAGCAATATATATTCAAAAATCTTGGTCCATAATCTTCTTTGAAATTATGACAAATATTTATGACCCAAACCTTTCTTTAATAGAAACATTTTCTAACATAGCCTCAGCGGTGATACTCAGTGAAATTTCACTTTTCTTACACCAAGATTTCTACACCTTCATCGGTCCTTTCACACAATTAGCTCTTTAAACTCAATATTTTACTTTAATTTTAAACTTTAAAAGTACTCATCTGATGAAACTGTCAGCTTGGGGGATTGCTGTTCCGACGTGGCTTATGTTTTGCTGCTGCTGTATCAGGGAAACCCCCTTATGTTGAGCCTGACCTGTCTTCCCTACTATCCATTCACAATCATTGTTATATTCTACAATTACATTCTTGTTTTCAGAATCATCCAACTGTGGTGTTACAACAGGGAAAAACAATTGGAGAGAAAATCAACTAGACAGACCCAGGATATGACAGAGTGCGAGCGGCCACACATAGTAGTTGTAAATCATGTCAGTGGTGTCAATATACAATTGAAGGGCCTTATTGGACTGACCTTCACACCAACTTTAAAGTGTCTTCCAAAGTAAATACCACATATTCTTTGAGAAACGTTGTATATATTATACAATTTCCCTGTGAAAAAAATGTATGTTGGAAGTAGGCTTAATGAACACAAATCTAAAATAATGACCAAGACAGACGAAGCACCTCTGGTACAATATTGATGGACCTTAGGCCATACAATAGCAGACATATGATGGAGAGTTATAGATTCAGTACTCAAGTGAGTGACAGGGTGGTAATTCAGAGTGAATGCTGAATTATAAATAACAAAGCTGGATATTCAGATTACATTCTGTAGAACTTAGTAGACTTAATAAAGAAATTGAACGGATGATGCTCGTCTGACCAGGGCTTGGGATTGGTTGATAAGTACCAAGTGACTGGACGTCCATTTAGAAGGGCAGAAGGACACTGTGGCCATGTTAGCAAAGGGAAGTGAAATGTCAAGCAGTTGGTTTAACGTCTAAAGGCAAATGGAACTGAAGAGAGTGGTATACTTTTGGAATAGCAATTTATACTGTCTTTATTTGTAGGGGTAGCTTTGAAACAGCACGAGGTGAAATACGTGTTGGCAATGAATCCCCTATAATTGCTAAGGAAAGCTTTCAAAGATAAATACAAGTTTAAATTATCTATTTACTGTTCACATTTATTATCCCACATTATCCTGAGCATACTTGCGTTCAATGTGACTTACAATAAATAAAACAACAAGCAAAGTAACCACAAATGTAAAATAAGAATAGATAAGAACTAAATAATAGTCCATTGATTTATACAATACAAAGTATGAGTTTGGACTACAAATTCTACATATGACAATTTTGATTAGTTAAAGAAATGATAAGTGTTTAAGAATATGTAAAGATATTTAAAGGACATTTTTAAAAAATTAGAAAAAAATTCTTATGAGAATCAAGGACCAATGACGGCACAAGGTGGATGAAATCCATTATATCCACTATTTGGAAAACCACCTCTGATAGCCCATTGTCTCTTTGATTAAATAGTTTACAAAGAATGGTTGACAGCAGATATGAGCTTTGAACATATATAACTTTGGTGCTCTGCACGGTGTAAAATATATGGTGATATAAGCCACACTGGTGTCTTTACAAATAAAACAGAGATAAAAAAAAAACAGAAACATAACTACGCACAATAATATAGATCTCCAAACATTCAATCTATTCAATCATGTCATTATACATCAACAAAAGCTTGCAAAAATAAGTGAGTTTCTAATGCCTTTTTAAATTGTTGCAAACTTGGGTACAAGAGTAATATCCTTCATCCAAATGCTTCCCTAAAAAAAAGCAGTTTTCTAAATTTCAAGAAATCCTGCTTTCTTTACCTCTATTTATGAAGCAGGCACATCTATTCATGTAATTTAGAATTATTTATATGCTGCATATCTACATGATTAAGCAGTTTACAATGAAGCATAAAAAACTAATTCAAGTAAAACATACAGTCAGATCATAAAAGTACACAAAATTTATCATAAGAAGACAATTAAAAGAAAAGAAAAAATAGTATTGTACACTGTGGCTCATAAATCGTTAATGCCCTGAGCCAGTCATGAGACTGCTTCAAAAGCTTGTTTAAAAAGGTACGCCTTGATGTTTCTTCAGGTTAAAACTAGGTTATTATCTATGGGTGCTATTGTCTTTCTTTAAATTTCCCTGCAAGTATATGATTAAGTACAATAATGTTGATTATGGTGCTCATTTTCAAAGTAATTGATGTAACCTTGTAATCCTATGTGCTTTGAAAATGAGCCTCCACATTTTCAAGATTCTTTTCACTTGGAAAAATTCATTTTGGAAAAGAAGGGTTAAATTTTGCCTGGTGTTCTCCATATGTTGATGTCAGCAGGATTGAGGGGTTTGGTGAACTACATAAGTATTGCCATACTGGGACAGACCAAAGGTCCATCAAGCCCAGCATCCTGTTTCCAAGAGTGGCCAATCCAGGTCACATGTACCTGGCAAGTTACCAAAAAAAGTGCAAAACATTTTATGCTGCTTATCCCAGAAATAGTGGATTTTCCCCAAGTCCAGTTTAATAATGGTCTATGGACTTTTCCTTTAGGAAGCCGTCCAAACCTTTTTTAAACTCTGCTAAGCTAACTGCCTTTACCACATTTTCTGACAATTAATTCCAGCGTTGAATTACATGTTGAGTGAAGAATAATTTTCTCTGATTCATTTTAAATTTACTACTTTGTAGCTTCATCGCATGCCTCCTAGTCCTAGTATTTTTGGAAAGCGTAAACAGATGCTTCACGTCTACCCATTCCACTCCACTCATTATTTTATAGACCTCTATCATATCTCCCCTCAGCCGTCTTTTCTCCAAGCTGAAGAGCCCTAGCCGTTTTGGCCTTTCCTCATAGGGAAGTTGTCCCATCCCCTTTATCATTTTCATTGCCCTTCTTCACCTTTTCTAATTCCACTATATCTTTTTGAGATGCGGCAACCAGAATTGAACACAATATTCGAGGTGCGGTCGCACTATGGAGCGATACAAAGGCATTATAGAGTCCTCATTTTTGTTTTCCATTCTTTTCCTAATAATACCTAACATTCTATTTGCTTTTTTAGCTGCCGCAGCACATTGAGCAGAAGGTTTCAATGTATCATCGACGATGACACCTAGATCCCTTTCTTGGTCGGTGACTCCTAACGTGGAACCTTGCATGATGTAGCTATAATTCGGGTTCCTCTTTCCCACATGCATCACTTTGCACTTGCTCACATTAAATGTCATCTACCATTGGGTCTGAAGTTTTTCAGGCATGTGATTGGAAAGGTATTGGTAGGGATGGGCTGTGGTTTGCAACAACATGGGAATATCATGTCGTTGTATATTGTTAACAACATCTCATGTCACTGTATATTGTTAACAAATGAAAACAAGCAGAAAAAAATGCATTTTCTAGTGAATTCTATATAGGTTGTCCAAATTCAGGCATGGAGTCTAGATGTGCGGCAAAGTAATTAGTCAACTGGGTGCTAACAACCAATTGTTGACATTAATTGGAGTTGACAGGCATCTCATTGGCACTAATTTAGATGCGCATGCACCTCTGCTAGTGTGCTAATCTATAATGCTGTGCATCCAAATTTTCTCATGCACAACCCAAAAGGCCATAGGAGGGGCATGGGCAAATCAGGTGCATTACCAATATTTAGGCGCTGTGTTATATAATACTGGGGTTATGCACCAGGGTCCAGAATTTGGCAGCTAAGATTTAATGCTAAAAAATGCAGGGCCATACATTTGGGCTGCAAAAACCTGAGGGAACGGTACAATTTAGGGGGTGAAGAACCTTACTACTACTACTTAACATTTCTAGAGCATCACTAGGGTTACGCAGCACTGTACAGTTTAACAAAGAAGGACAGTCCCTGCTCAAAGGAGCTTGCAATCTAAAGGACGAAATGTCAAGTTGGGGCAGTCTAGATTTCCTGAATAAGGTATGGTGGTTAGGTGCCAAAGGCGACATTGAAGAGGTGGGCTTTGAGCAAGGATTTGAAGATGGGCATGGAGGGGGCCTGGCGAATGGGCTCAGGGAGTTTATTCCAAGCATGGGGTGAGGCGAGGCAGAAAGGGCGGAGCCTGGAGTTGGCGGTGGTGGAGAAGGGTACTGAAAGGAGGGATTTGTCTTGAGAGCGGAGGTTATGGGTAGGAATGTAGGGGGAGATGAGGGTAGAGAGGTAGGGAGGGGCCGCTGATCGAGTGGAGGAAAGAGGAGTGGGACTTGCGTGTGCTCATATGTGATAATCTTAAGGTGGCCATACAGGTAGAAAAGGTAATGGTGAAAGCTAGAAGGATGCTTGGGTGCTTAGGGAGAGGAATAGCCAGTAGGAGGTGATAATGCCCCTGTATAAAGCTCTGGTGGGACCCCATTTAGAATATTGTGTACAGTTGTGGAGACCACACTTTCAAAAAGATATAAACAGGATGCAGTCGGTTCAGAGGGTGGCCACTAAAATGGTCAGTAGTCTTCATCATAAAGCGTAAGGGAACAGACTTGAAAATATCAACATGTATACTTTGGAAGAAAAGCAGGAAAGAGGAGATAAGACTAGAGATATTTAAATACCTATGCGGCATAAATGAACAGGAGGTGAGTCTCTTTCAGTTGAAAGGAAGCTCTGGAATGAGGGGGCCTAGGATGAAGATGAAAGGGGACAGACTCAGAAAGGGTGGTGAATTCATGGAACAGCCTCCCGGTAGAAGTGGTGGAGATGAAAACAGTATCTGAATTCAAAAGAGCTTGGGACAAGTACATAGGATCTCTAAGGGAATGATAGGGAGAGTAGATGGGCAGATAGGATAGGCCATAAGGGCTTTATCTTCCTACATTTTTCTATATTTCTAAATGCAAGGAGGTATACACATGGGTGGGAAATGGAAAGGGTATGGTTATATCTTCCATTTATGAACACAAGTTATAGAATACTGTAAGTAATGCAGGCCTTACCGTATTTAGGCTCCTGCACTGATGCCAGCTCTATGGCTTGGGTCACTTTGAGCGGAGTAGCTTAATGGTTAGTGCAGTGGCATGAGAACCTGGGGAACCAGGCTCAATTCCCGCTGCAGCTCCCTGTGACTCTGGGCAAGTCACTTAACCTTCCATTGCCCAGGTACAAAATAAGTACCTGTATATAATATGTAAACTGTTTTGATTGTAACCACAGAAAGGTGGTATATCAAGTCCCATCCCCTTTCCTTGAATGTAAGGCACACTGATACTGAGTTACACTAGTATGCTATAACAGAATGGGCACCCAGATGCTGTTAGATAATAGGCACTCCCCGAGCAGTATCAGAGCACCTACAAGGAGGCACTGACTTATAGAATTGCATGCACACATTTGCACCTGTGTTGGAAAAGTGGAAGAATGAATTCCCATGAAGGAGGTTCAAGAAAACAAGGACAGTGGGAAAACGACCATGAACTCAAGAGACAGGGACAAAGATCTGGATTGGCCACTGTTGGAAACAGGATGCTGGGCTTGATGGACCTTTGGTTTTTCCCAGTATGGCAATACTTATGTACTTATGATCTTGAACTGCTCAAGTAGATTTTATTGATTGTAGACTTGACACAGTACTGTGTTTCAGCTACAGGCTTGCCTCATGAGTCTACGAGGTTCTCTTTCAAGTGTAGAGATTCAAACATATACTTGGAATGTTATGACTGGTGGGTAACTTGGTATCTTCTAAACTGTATTTGAAGTGAAAACTCGAATATCCAATTGTGATGGATGTGACCTACTAAGAATAGCTGGTCAAACGATACAGTCTGGTAGTAGCAACACAAAAACTGTTGAGTTCATGGTTGTTTTCCCACTGTTCTTGTTTTCTTGGACAAGTGTAAACCTGTGTGCACCAGACAGAATACCACTGACGTGCTTGTACCTAATATTAGCTTTATGCTAGAATTCTATAACACCTTAGCTGTGCCCAGATGCCATTATAGTATTGCCAGTTGGTGCTCACCATTGTGCAGCCTAAATTGAGTTATAGAATTGCCTTTTGTTCCCCCAGTTCTATATTCGACACTCATAATTATGTGCACAAATTTGGACAATGGCCCAATTTGCACAAGCAATTTAATTAAATTATGAGACAAATCATGCCAATCATTGGCCACTAACAATCAATTACTGCCTTTAATCGGCAACCATTCGCATTTATGTGTGAATCTGAAAAGGGGCATGGACATGGGAGGGGCATGAGCAGGTCAGTTGCGTTCCTACAATTTGCGCGTAGTGTTACAGAATAAGGCAGATCTGTGCCTAATTAAGCACAAGGATTTACACCAGGTTTCAGTTGGTGTAAATCCTCATGCCCCAAACTGGGCGTGGATCCCAGCACTAACCGCTATTCTATAAACAGCGCCAACTCAAGAGTGCCTTTTAAAGAACAGCGCTTAGCACTCACTTTTTCAGTGCCTAAATTCGGGCTCTATTAATGAATTTTGCCCTATATGTATCAGAGGTGTAGCCAGACCTCGGTGGGAGGGGGGCCAGAGCCCGAGGTGGGGAGGCACTGTTTAGCCACCTCCCCCACCACATTGGACCCCCCCCCCCATGCCACCGCAACTGCAAAAAAAAACCCCGCCACCGCAACCGCAAACCCCTTACATCCTACACCATGCATGTAGCCCCATGCAGAACGTAAGGCGACAGAAACAGATGATCACACAACAAAAGCACAGGAGTCGACCAGCGCTGAAGAAGACTCTTCAGCTGGCGGGGATTGGGGACCCCCGCCAGCAAACAAGGTACCTGATGCGGCGGTGGGACGGGGCGGGCAGCGGCGGGGGGGGGTCAAATGTAGAGGGGGCAAGGGTGTAATCTGTGGGGGCCCATGCCCCCGTGGCCCCACGTAGCTACACCCCTGGTATGTATATTTTTTAGAGACTACTACTACTACTTATCATTTCTATAGCGCTACCGGACGTACGCAGCGCTTCACACTTGAACATGGAGAGACAGTCCCTGCTCGATAGAGCTTACAATCTAATTAGAAAAATCATAATACACAAGCATTTTTATCATTTATTAGGAGTTTGCTATACTATCTTTTTCTGTGTGTGTGTGACTCAACCCCACACCTTTTGAGTATGCACCACACCTCTGCTCAGTCGTCCTCCTGCAGCCCGTGTATGTTCCACACTACACATAATAAGAGAATGGAGTGAGGGTTTCAGGGGCACAACAGTCGTTGCGGGGTCCCTTTACAAAGGCACATTAACATTTTTAGCATGTGCTAAAAATAAGCACGCTCTAAACTTTAGAGACACCCATATATTTCTATAGGTGTCTCTAGCGTTTAGCGCATGCTAATCATTAGCACGGTTTTGTAAAAGGACCCCTGTGTGAGCTGTGTTAAAACATGACAAAGTACTCCACAGCTCCCTAGAGTAGCAAATATGAGTTATCTTGTTGGGCAGACTGGATGGACCGTGCAGGTCTTTTTTCTGCCGTCATCTACTATGTTACTATGACTGCTCATTAGAAGCTGGAGTGTAAGGACACATTGCAAGTACTGTGGGAAAAATCAAATGATGCTGACACAGCACAGGTTGAAAGAGCCTCACAAATTAAATTGTATCAGTGGTCATATTATGAGTTTACTGGGCTGGAATTAAATCGTTTCATAATAAAAAGTTCCACTAAATCCTCAAGGAATCATGTCAGTTTTTATTTCACTTGGAAAGACACATTCCTTGCTGTTACAAGAAAACCTCAATTTAGGCTTAAAATTTCCATTGTGCTAGAAGCCCTTGTTTTCCGACATCATCACAATCAGTTTAGCTTTTAATGAAGGGAAGGGATTTTCAATTTAGCCCATGCCTTTTTCATCTGTGGCTCAAAGCAAGTTACTTTCAGGGGCAGCAGATATTTCTTTGTCCCTGGAGGGTTCATAATCTAAGTTTGTACCAGAGGCAAAAGAGGGTTAAGTGACTTGCCCAAGATCACAAGGAGCTACCGAGGGATTTGAAGCAAGCTTCCCTGGTTCACAGCCCACTGCTCTAACCATTAGGTTATGCCTGCTGATGGATGCAGTAAGAACACGTCATTTCAAACAGGATGGAAAAATTCTACGCTTTCAATAGAAGAAACAAAAGACCTTTATCATACTTTGTGCTTACAAAGTGTAGGATCACTGTAGCCAAAGGCCTGCAGCAAATGTTTAGCATCCGAATGTGTGTATATGTGTGAGCCAGCGTGTGTGTGTGTGTGTCAAGCAGCCGCAGTAATAATAGGCTGCGGATGATGCAGGCTGCATCGTGAGGTCTCCTGGGAGCTCTGCTCTGAGAAGCCTGGCTTCATTCCACTGCGGCATTTCAAAAGGAAAGGCAGCGGACATGTGCAGCTTGATGGAGCACCTGTAAGCTTGGGAGAGGGGGCGAAGTGCCTCACAGTCCCATCTTGGAATCCATGTTTTTATTTCAGATTACCGTTTCCTGCATGCTATACAAATGTTGCTTCAGAAACAACAGATAAAGAAAAGGAAACTCTTCTTTTACGTTCTGTGCTGCAAAGCTAATCAGGGTTTATCATAAAACATTCAGGGGCCCTTCTACTAAGCTGCGTGAGCATCTACGCGCGCCCAACATGTGCCAAAATGGAGCTACCCCCACCCCGACTACCATGTGGCTCTTGCAGTAATTTCATTTTTGGTGCGTGTCCAATACGTGCATCTGAAAAATAGCTGTTATTTTCAGACGCGCACCAAGTAGCAATTGACACGCATAGGTCATTACTGCCCGGATTCTTTACCGCTAGGCCAATGGCTGGCGGTAAAGTCTGAGACCCAAAATGGACGCACAGCAATTTTGATTTTGCAGCACGTCCATTTTTGGCAAAAAAGGCCTTTTTTACAGGCATTTACGCACCCAAAACTTGCGTCTACACTACTGCGAGACATTTTTCAGCATGCCTTTGTAAAAGGACCCCTCAATGTAATAATAAGTTAAGATGTGAACTCATTTTTAGCACACATTGTACTTTAGTCACATGATAAAAACAGAATAATGCCTGATGTGGTAAATTAATGATATTTTTAAAATCCACCATAAAAAATGCATGCTAAAACCTGAGTAGAAATATGTGCTAAACTTAGCATTTTTACATAGGGTAATGCATTTTAAAAAGGTAGTAAAGTCTAAAAGTTTAAACAATTAGAACAATGATTCCCAAACCTGTCCTGGGGAACCCTAGCCAGTCAGATATTCAGGATATCCACAATGAATATGCATGAAAGAAATGTGCATGTAATGGAGGCAGTGCATGCAAATCAATCTCATGAATATTCATTGTGGATATCCTGAAAACCTGACTGGCTGGGAGACCCTAGGACAGGTTTGGAAATCACTGAATTAGAGGCTATCTGAGCCAGCCTGAGAGCCTCCAGCAGAGAAACCCTTTGACTCAAGACCTCTAGGCCCAAGAGTCTCTGAACTGAGACCAGAAAGCTTTCATCCTAACCACCTTTAAAACAAATTATAAAAACAGCCACCCGCTTAACAACCCCCACCCATCTAACAACTCCCTAAACAACAATCTAACTCTCCCTACCTGATTACTTATGCAGGCTTACCCAATATTTCCTTGAATGATGGGTTTAAAAAAGGTTTGGACAAATTCCTGGAGGAAAAGTCCATAGTCTGCTATTGAGACAACCATTGGGAAGCAACTGCTTGCTCCAGGATTGGTACCATGGAATGTTGCTGCTAATTGGGTTTCCGCCAGGTACTTATGACCTGGTTTGGCCACTGTTTGGAAACAGGATACTGGGCTAGATGGACCACTGGTCTGACCCAGTATGGCTACTCTTATGCTCTTATGTTCTTAACCCCCACCCCCACCTTCTTTTGATCACTGTTGGCCACATCTAAAAAATCGGCAAATCTTTTTTTCTTAAAAGATCTTTTGGATACAAGCTAATTGTCCAAACACTTATATTGTATCCCACTATAAACCTTAATACACACCTCAATTCATACAACAAGAAATTTTTTGAATTTTTTAAATTTTTTAAAGTATTTAGATGGCCTCAGCGATGTCCATTGCCATCCAAAATTATCATAATGGCAATGTTACACGACATCCATCATCTTCATAAGCCCACTTAAGTTGCTCTTTGTTTATTATTTCAAAAACTATTATTAATATAATATCAACTTAGCTTCTTTGTCTTAGATGTTCATTTCTTCTAACTCAGGGGGGAATGCCCGACATATGTTTCGCCTGAGTCCGAGCTGTCTCAAGGACCACCCCTATAAATACAAAACCTCTTATTATTCAAAGAACCAAAACATCTTCTTATTAAAAATATTTTTATCCATTGCAAACATCCCAACTCCTACTTTAATGGGACATAAGCATGGAACATAAACTTTTAAAACTGACTTACCCTAAGAATCTTTAGCGCCAGCTCTGCCCTGAATTAGTTTGAACAAAGATGGCGACGGCGTCTTTTCTCCAAATTTAAATACCCTCCATCGACGTATATAGCCCCTCCCCCTCAGCTCCGATTGGACAGAGCCTAAATCAGCGATGTCCAATCAAGCTCCGCATTTAATCCTGCCGGAAAAACAGTCTGTAGAGAAAAAATATACCACTATTCTCTAAAATTTAAAACCCTGTCGATGGCTCCCCCCTCTTTCCTCTCCTCAATATGCTCCACAACCCTCCACTTTATGTCATCCACTTTATGACCCATCTGCAGCCAATGTTCTACTAATGGAGCTTGGAGGTTCTGAGTATTTATCCGAGACTTGTGTTCTGTAAGACGAGTTTTAATAGATCGTGAACTTCTCCCTATATAAATATATATGCTATTATATGTCCCTGTGGATTGATTTATATAGGGAGAAGTTCACGATCTATTAAAACTCGTCTTACAGAACACAAGTCTCAGATAAATAATCAGAATCTCCAAGCTCCATTAGTAGAACATTGGCTGCAGATGGGTCATAAAGTGGATGACATAAAGTGGAAGGTTGTGGAGCATATTGAGGAGAGGAAAGAGGGGGGAGCCATCGACAGGGTTTTAAATTTTAGAGAATAGTGGTATATTTTTTCTCTACAGACTGTTTTTCCGGCAGGATTAAATGCAGAGCTTGATTGGACATCGCTGATTTAGGCTCTGTCCAATCGGAGCTGAGGGGGAGGGGCTATATACGTCGATGGAGGGTATTTAAATTTGGAGAAAAGACGCCGTCGCCATCTTTGTTCAAACTAATTCAGGGCAGAGCTGGCGCTAAAGATTCTTAGGGTAAGTCAGTTTTAAAAGTTTATGTTCCATGCTTATGTCCCATTAAAGTAGGAGTTGGGATGTTTGCAATGGATAAAAATATTTTTAATAAGAAGATGTTTTGGTTCTTTGAATAATAAGAGGTTTTGTATTTATAGGGGTGGTCCTTGAGACAGCTCGGTCTCGGGCGAAACATATGTCGGGCATTCCCCCCTGAGTTAGAAGAAATGAACATCTAAGACAAAGAAGCTAAGTTGATATTATATTAATAATAGTTTTTGAAATAATAAATAAAGAGCAACTTAAGTGGGCTTATGAAGATGATGGATGTCGTGTAACATTGCCATTATGATAATTTTGGATGGCAATGGACATCGCTGAGGCCATCTAAATACTTTAAAAAATTCAAAAAATTTCTTGTTGTATGAATTGAGGTGTGTATTAAGGTTTATAGTGGGATACAATATAAGTGTTTGCACATCTAAAAAATGGCACCTATTCAGTGACCTCAGATGAATATCTGCTATTTCTGAAATAGTGAATAGCAGCAGTAAGGAGAAAGAGAAGACACTCAAAGGGGAAAGTAAGAATGGAGGGACCATCAGAGGGTATGCAGAGTAGAGGGCAGATGATAGATAGTTGGAGGTGGGTTGCAAAGTGAATTGTAATAGGTAGATGGGTGGTGAGATGGGGGATGGGTAAGGAGCTGAGTTTGTACAGCTAAGTGAGTGGGTGGGGTAATTAGAAAGGTAAGGAAGAGTAGTTTGAGGAGAAAATCATTCTGATTTTGGGGTCCTAGATCCTCAAGGTCCACATCCCAGCCAGGTTTTCAGAATTTCCACAATGAATATGTATGAGATCTATGTGCATTCACTGTTTCCACTGCATCAAATAGATCTCATATATATTAATTGTGGAAATCCTGAAAACCAGGCTGGATTGTGAACCACAAGGACTGGATTTGAGGACTCCCGCTCCATTCAATAATGGCAACTTTGCACTTGCTGTTATAGGATTTCCCCATATTTTTTGCACCTATGTTTTGGTGCAATTTCTTGAATCTACCACATAATGTCTGCAACGAAATGTTCGGGAGGCACAGGAAGTCTGTGGGAGATAGTTTTGCGGTCTGATGAGCTGAAAGTGATATATATGTGTGTGGCATAAAACAGAAAAAAAAAACGAGGTGGAGGAACAAGAAGCCACAACGATAATCTTGATAACCTCACAGGTGATACAGTAGGGTAGGGTACTGATAGAACCTTCAACAATCAATCAAGGAGTCATAGAATTCAATATACACAATTGGGCTGATATTCACACTTGAGTGTTTTTTGGAAGTTCCATCAGTACCCTACTCTACTGCCTTTCCTGTGGTATAAAACAAACATAATACTGTACATTACATTACTAACATTGTGGAAATGCTTTACAGCAGTGGAGATTTGTGAAAATCAAGGGAAAGAGGAATATAGCAAACCTATTTCAACCTGCCATAGACCTGAAATAATGGAGAAGAGTCACCTTGCAGCACGTTAGTGATCCTAAACACAATTCAAAAACAACAATGGTTCTAAAAGACAAAAGTGAATGTCTTTGAGTGGCCCAGTCAAAACCAAACTTTAACGGAATAGACTAAAATAGCAGTACACAGATGATTGTTATCTAGCTTGAAAGAGGTTGAGCTACTCTGCCAAGAACACTGTGTAAAGCTGGTAGACACTTATCCAAAATGACTCATGGCTTTTATTGCTGCAAAAAGGCCTTCACTGAGTATCAAGAAGTATGAAGATTTACCTAATCAAGGGGCTCTTAAAGTAAAATGCATTAGATTCTAGGCTTAATGCATTTTATAATACAGAATTTTAATACGCAGCAAGCCCCAAACTAATGCTGCGTCAAGAAGGGATGTTCCCACTATCTTTTATTGCAGGTCGTATGTTAACATTCAGATTAACGCACTGTACCTGATCTTGGTTAAAGCGGAAACACTTAGGACTAGATTCCTTATATCATGCCAACAAATTCAGGGCCGAAATGAAATTTACTTAGGCGTATTCTATAAAGTACACTTTAATTTAGGCGTACTTTATTTATTTATTTATTTATTTGTTTGATACATTTGTACCCCACATTTTCCCACCTATTTGCAGGTTCAATGTGGCTTACATAGTACCGTACAGGCTGTTGCCAATTCGGTTGGTAAGAGATACAAAGTTATATTGTGATCAGATGAGATAGGTTTCGATCAGGTATCAAGGGGTCAAAGAGGTGAAGATTATAAATTGTCCAGTACGATCTTTAGTTATGCTGTGTCACTGGGTGCTAGGATTTTATGTTGGATCGTTGGGATAGGCTTTTTTGAATAGGTGAGTCTTGAGTGATTTTCTGAAGTTTAATTGGTCATGGATTGTTCTCACTGTGTTTGGGAGTCCGTTCCATAGTTGTGCGCTTATGTAGGAGAAGTTGGATGCATAGGTTGTTATGTATTTTATAGAATAAGCCTAAATTTCCACACGGGTTATAGAATACACCAAACGCCAGTCTAAACTAAATTTAGTTGCGGTCAATTACACCAAGTAAAACCTGGTGTAAATCCTGACGTGTAAATTAGGCACAGAGCAGGTGTATTCTATAACAATGCGCATAGATTTTAGAAACACCCACGACCTGCACATTCCATGCCCACAGCCATGCCCCTTTTTCAACTATGCGACTTATATTTATGTGCACCACGTTACAGAATACGCTTAGCAAGTAGTGAGTGTAAATTCTCATAAATGTCAATTAGTGCTGATCATTGTTAACATCCAATTATCAGCGCTAATTAGCTTGTTAACTAATTAAGTTACATGCATTTGTTATGGAATATACTTCCAATTCCACGTAGAAATCTCAGCATGATATATAGAATCCTGGGGTTAGGAGGGCAATTTCATAAATGGCACGAAAAAATCGGCACTAAGCACATAAGTATATAAGCACCGCCATACCGGGAAAAGACCAAGGGTCCATCAAGCCCAGCATCCTGTCTCCGACAGTGGCCAATCAAGGCTTCAAGAACCAAGCAAACCCACCCCCCCCCCCCCAAAAAAAAAAAACTTAATTCTTAATAATGTTCAATGGACTTTTCCCTCAGGAATCTGTCCAAACCCCCTTTAAATTCCGTAAGGCCAGCTGATGTCACTATACACGCTGAGTAAAGAAAAACTTTCTCCTATTTGTTTTAAATCTACCATATTCTAGCTTTATCTTGTGTCCCCTGGTTTTTGTTGTTTGAAAGTGTAAACAAACGCTTCACATCTGTCCACTCTATTCCGCACGCATGTTTCTATAAAGGGTGCGTGCTCATTATAGAATCATGCTTAGCACCAATTCCCATGCTTAACTGTGGGCGCCAGACCTTCGCCTGCTGAAACCTTGTGTAAATGCTGGCACCCAAGTTAGGTGCTCTGAGGCAGTATTCTGTAAAAGCGCATGTAACATTTTGGAACACCCCTGACACGCCCACGCTCCTCCCATGGCCATGCCACCTTTTGAATTAACCACTATTAAAGTTAGGCACTATGCCTTATAGAATAGCACGCAGCCAGATGTGTGTGCCAATTAACTTCAATAATTAGTTGTTAGCACCCAATTATAAGAACATAAGCATTGCCATACTGGGACAGACCAAAGGTCCATTAAGCAGTAGCATAGCCATGGGTGGGCCCGGGTGGGCATAGGCCCATCTGGCATCTTTGTTATGGCTGGCAGGGATCTCCAAACTCTGTCAGCTGGAAGAGGTTCTTTCAGAGGCAAGAACAGGTCATTCCCCTACTTGCTGCAGCCAGTGGCACTGTCCATGCATTGCAGCCGCAACCCCCCCCCCCCCCCCCCCCCCCCCACATACACACACACACCTGCTCAGTTCGGTTTTTCTGTACGCATGAAAACTGAGCATGTGCAGGAGGGAAGAGGCCAGTGCAGCAGCAGCACATGAATTGTGCTACTGACTGGACTGACGTATTCTGGCCACTGGAGGAATTCTTCCAGCTGGTGGGGCTTGGGGATCCCTGCCAGCTTAGATATTTTATTTGTTGGGGGTCGCTGGTGCAGAGGCACGGGTGGGGGCCTGAATGCACAGGGGGAGGGGAAATTGAGTGCCCACCCACTTTGGGCCCATGCCCACCTAAAATACCATGTCTAGCTATGCCTCTGTCATCAAGCCCAGTATCCTGTTTCTAACAGTGTCCAATCCAGGTCACAAGTACCTGGCAAGATCCCAGAACAGTAATGTCAATTGCCAGAAACACAAAATCTATATTTTTATCTAGAATTCCCATGAGTGATTAATAAGTGGCAGTTAGAGATGTGCTGCCAATCATTGTGGATAATTTCTTCCAAATATCAAGGGATTGCCCATGACTGTGTCATTTCAACATGCATTATTATTGATGTTAATTAGTTCTTTAGCCAATTAATTTGAATGTGCATCTTAGGGTGCACCCAAATTTTGGCACGCAACTTTAGGTGCCATATATAGAATCTGGGGGTTAGTGTCTCCTATTTAGGAGGCATAAATAGTCCAGTGTTAATTCTGTATTAGTCAGTTGGCACGTGGTAAATATAAAGCACTAGCTGGCTAATGCTTCCATCCCACTCTCCACCTATGCCATGGCCCCTGACAGGAAAATTCAGAAAAATTCAGTAATGCATAGTTTAACGTGTGGAAACAGGCAAACCACTGCAAAACACAGTCCCTTAAGACTTTCTTTGGTTTCTTGTTCTTAATTACTTTTTGATTAATTGTTTTTCTACATTGAAAGTGTAGAGTATGATGCTAGGTCAGGGAAAAAATTGTAATTTATTTATTTATTAGGAGTTATTGACTGTCTTTTTGAAGGAATTCACTCAAGGTGGTGTACAGCAAGAATAAGTCAAACATAAACAATTACAGCAGTAAGAATATTCATACAACAATACAAAATATGGCATAGTATGTTACATTACAATGCCAACACAATACACAATAAAACATTTTAATAGACAGTGTAGGATGTAAGCAAAGATGGAGCATATAGATAAATAAAATAGACTAACAGGAGTAAGAAAATAAGGAACTAGTTTAAAGAAAGTTGCTAAAGAGGTTCTGAATTGTATTTTTCAGACAGCAAAATGTGGAAAATATGCAAGGATGTGAAAACTTCTATAAGGCACTGCACTTTGTAATTCAGTCACAAACTGATTCCAACTACTAGTACCACTGATGCAAGGCTGTTGTGAGATTCTTTGGCCTCAAAGTGCCATTTAGTTTAGTAGTTTGGTTGGTGCCAATATCAGTAAGACCAGTTCACCTCAGAGCTGCCCTTTTTGGAGTATCAGGAGTTCTGGCGAAGAGTATTATTTTGGCACCGCACGTCATAGGTTTTCCTTCACCGGCCTAGAAACATTCCAGCCCTTTCTTAAAGAACTGAGTCATTCGTTCATATGCAACCCCCTCAGGTCTGTGATCTATTACGGATGATGGATTCTCTACGGTGAAATCTGGGTACACATTTCAGGAGAGAGTGGCCTAGTGGTTAGGGTGGTGGACTTTGATCCTGGGGAACTGAGGAACTGAGTTCGACTCCCAGCACAGGCAGCTCCTTGTGACTCTGGGCAAGTCACTTAACCCTCCATTGCCTGCTGCATTGAGCCTGCCATGAGTGGGAAAGCGCAGGGTACAAAATGTAACAACAAAAAAAAAAGAATACAGCCTTGTTTAGGTCTACCTTCCCTAGGATGCAAGATTCTGAGTAGGAGCATGTGAGGCCATTGGCCCCTGGGATTGCTGGCTCTACTCTCTTCCACAAAACCTCTGTCTAGTCCAGGTTTTGTTCTAAAATGCCTATTAAACAGAAGCATAAACTGCTTAAAGTTTAAATGGCTCCTCTCTCTCTTTCTCTGCACATATTCAGCAGACTGCTAAAACCTGTCGTTTCTTTCTCTATATCACCAAAATCCGTCCTTTCCTTTCTGAGCACACTACCAGAACCCTTATCCACACCATTATCACCGCTTACTTAGACTATTGCAACTTGCTTCTCACAGGTCTCCCACTTCGCCATCTCTCTCCTCTTCAATCTGTTCAAAATTCTGCTGCACAACTTATAATCCGCCAGTGTCGCTATGCTCATATTAGCCCTCTACTCAAGTCACTTCACTGGCTCCCTATCCGTTCCTGCGTACAGTTCAAACTCTTCTTATTGACTTACAAGTGCAATCACTCTGCAGCTCCTCAGTACCTCTCCACTCTTATCTCTCCCTACACTCCTCCCTGGGAACTCCGCTCACTAGATAAATCTCTCTTATCTGCACCATTCTCCTCCATCGCTAACTCCAGACTCCGTTCCTTGTATCTTGCTGCACCATATGCCAGGAATAGACTTCCTGAGCCAGTACGTCAAGCTCCATCACTGGCCGTCTTCAAATCTAGGCTAAAAGCTCACCTTTTTGATGCTGCTTTTAACTCCTAACCCTTACTCACTTGTTCAATACCCATTAAATCATTCCCACCTTAGTAATTCACTTATCTTTTATTTGTCCTGTCTGTCTGTCTTAATTAGATTGTAAGCTCTGTTGAGCAGGGACTGTCTCTTTATATCCAGTGTACAGCACTGTGTACATCTAGTAGCACTATAGAAATGATAAGTAGTAGTAGTAGTAAAGTTTAGTCAAAATATTTAAAGTCAAGTGGAAATTAATAATAGTTCTCAAAGTATGACATATTAAAAATCAAAAATTCAATTCACCTTTTTCTCCTCCCTTAGCTTGACAAACCTCTCTTCTGCAGCAACTGGGATTCTCCCCAAATAAAAATAAATTCAATCTGCTCTAAAAAAAAATACAATCAAATACCTTTTGTATTGTTGGAGAGTGAACCCAGGCCCAGGCAGCGAGCACCTTTTCCCATAGTATCATGGGACTCCTGGATCCAACTCCTAGTGTTGTCCTCCATATCCTCTCCTATCTCTTCCTTATCAAGGAACCCTTAGTTGTTCTTTTGCCCAAAGACCTCCTTCAGCATCTGGCTGTGCAGTATAGTTATTAAATGGTGATGTATTGGCTCAGCCAGCCAAAACACAAAGGTACAGTGGAGGTACAATGGCTAAACCAGTCAACAACGGGACACTGCCCTTGGGCTGTAATATCTATACCCTTCAGATTTACCTCCATTTTGAGGAACTCATACTCCCATTATGTCACTGGTGAAGAATCTTCCCCATAATGGAAAATTCTGAGTGGAAGGAAAGGTCACTTTCTCCTGTGTGAGGGAGTGGGTGGTACAAGGCAGGTTTTCCTTAAGAACATTCCCTCACTGAGCTTGGAACTGAGCTTCCTTAAGGCAGGGAATAGCTTAGTTAGCCTGTCTGGTCAGGAGGGCAGGACTCAAGCAGAGAGCAGGAAGCCAAACGTCCTCTGGCAGAACAGGATGGAGGAGAAAACTGGAGCAAGGATCCCCCCAGGGTGTTCTGGCTTAGCTGCAGTACCTATGTGAAGTTTCATAGAAGAAGAGTGGCCCTAGCTCAGATCCTTGTACACTATGTTGTAAGAAGGCTCAAGTCCATGCCTCCAGGGATTTCAGGGATTGTATGAGAGATAATTGATTTCCCTTGGCTGTTGGAATTGTGAAGCCCTGTCAGGGACAGGCTACTAGAAATGTGATTATGCTTGAGAAAACTTATTGCATATTGAAATGTGGAGCCATTACAGGGACAGGCTACTGAAACTGACTGTGCTCAGCAGCATAGCAAGGGCGGGGCAGTGGGGGTGGTCCGCCCCGGGTGCGTACCGCTGGAGGGGTGCAGAGAGCAGCCGCACGCCTGTCGGCTCCGCTGTTTCCCTCCTCCCTCTGCCCCGGAACACGTTATTTCCTGTTCCGGGGCAGAGGGAGCAGGGAGCCAGCGGAGCCGAGAGCCGCACGGCTGCTCCCAGCAGCCAAGAATGCACCCGGGGGGGGGGGGGGGTTGATGTGCTGGGTGGGGAGTGTCGTGCTGCACCCAGGGGGGGGGCGCATCGGCGATCCACCCCAGGTGGCAGCTGACCTAGGATCGTCACTGACTATACTTGAAGAGACTTTAGTTAGGTGCACTCACTTATGCCAAGGCAATGGCAGGCTTAAGTGGGTTCACATAACTGCTACATGTCATACGTGTAGTATATAATATTCTGCACAATTATGTGCTAATAAACTTATGCGCTACATTATAGAAAAGGACGTAGTAGTGCACATATGTGTATAAGTGCCAATTATCTCAGCACTTACACACACATGGGAAGGAATTTATAAATGGCACTCAAAAATTGACACTAATGTGATTCTATAAAGGGCTTGCACCCTTTATAGAATCATGCTTAGCGCCGATTCCTGCGCCAGACTTACTCCTGCTGAAAGTGCAAATGCTGGCACCCAAGTATTCTATAACTATGTGCACAACTTTTCTGAATGCCCAACACACCCATGGCCATACCCCCTTTTCATTTACACGCTAGTAGAGTTAGACACCAAGCCTTGTAAAACAGCATGCAGCCAGATGTGGACGCAAATATTAATGAGTGCCAATTAACTTCAAAAATTGGTTGCTAGCATCCAATTATTGATAGTTAAGGGCTTGTTAATCAACTAAATTGCACACGCACCTTGGTGTGCAAATCTGGACGCCATATATAGAATCCAGGAGATGGCATGTATATGTATGCAGTTATAGAATTACCCTTAGAGGTATCTGCATTATCTTATTGTTTTTGACTCCTCTTTTATCTTTAATATGAAACTGAGCTTTTCTAAAGCTCTCACTTCGCTTCTCTTCCCTCTCTCAGCCCCCCAGTGAGACAAATAAAAGGCATGAGTAACTGTCCTGTTCATCTTCCTAACTACTAGGACCCCTGTGGCATTTGCAGAGTATGAATACTGCATGAACAGTTCAAGTGGGGACTCAGAGAAAGGGATTAAAAAAAAAAAAAGAGATGTGACTCGCACAATGATCAAAGCTGTTGCACCAAAACATTTCAAAATGCTGTAGCAAAAAACTGTAAAAAGTTAAAAAGTAAAAACTATAATGTCAACAGAGTGTAAAAGAAACCTACATCATTTTCTGTTTTCAATTAAGTATTCAAGCATCAACACTTTCAATGCCCTCAACTGATTCAGAGAGCACAGTGTAAAAGAAAAAAAATACAGTACAAAGTTTGACATTTATAATAAAATTGCAGATCTGAGATCCCTGCAGATCTTTCATGTCCTGTGCTCCTTCCTGACAGCCATCTCCTTGCACTATGCACAAACCCTTCAGCCTCCTAGACAAGACGTGCAACAGGAGAACATGACATGCTGAAGCTTCTACCACCACAAAATCATTTATTTCTCTCAAACCCTCCAAAAAAGTGTGTGCATCTGCTTAGTAGTGTTGATTAGAATATTAGTCATCTCACTGGCAGCTCAGAAAAATAAACAACTAGAAACAAAAACAGCCCATTCTGCAGATTGTAAGTATGAACAGCTCATATTTATCCGTTTCTCTACCCAAAGAAGGATTAAAAAAATAATCTATGAGTTTTCAACCTGGAAATGACAGTCCATGAGGCAGTGGAAATCTTGACAGAAAAGGAGCAGCATCATAAACACATGCTTGCCAAGGACAAATGAACAACTTGGGATTAATATTCAAAGCCACAGCTGCCACACAGAGATAATCAGATGATTTATCCAGTTATCTTTATGCCCCTTTTTAAAGGTACAGTCTCCAGAATTGTACACAATATTCTAAGGGGCCCTTTTACAAAGGCGCACCAAAAAGTGGCCTGTGGTAATGTGGGCACGTGTATTGGACACGCACTGGACTATTTCTTCAGTGCGTCTGGAAAAAAAGGGGAAGTTTTGGGCCGGGAAATGGACGTGCGGCAAAATGAAAACCAACACGCGTCTATTTATGGCCTGATCCCTTAATGCCATCCATTGACAGCGGTAAGGGCTCCCACATTACCTGTGTGGTAACTGTCCAGTGCACGCCAACTGCCGATTACCACCAGCAACGCCCCTGCAGTAGAAAATAGAAAATTATTTTCTACCGCATGTTTTTGGCGCACGCCAAGCTCAAAATTACCACCAGGTGTATGCGTTAGTCAGGCGGTAATGCTGATTTGATGCGTGCTGCATGTGCATAGGCCCTTACGCACCTTTGTAAAAGGGCCCCTAAATGAGGTCTCATCAGAGTCTTATACAGAGGCATCATCACTTCTTTTTCATACTAGCCATTCCTCTCCCTATGCACCCAAGCATCCTTTTAGCTTTTGTCGTCACCTTTTCTACCTGTTTGGCCACCTTAAGATCATCATTTATGATTACACCCAAGTTCCACTCCTCTTTTGTGCACAAAGGTTCTTTACTCAGTAATCTGTACCATTCCCTCAGATTTTGTAGCCCAAATGCATTTTTTAGCATTAAATCTTAGCTGCCAAATTCCAGACCATTCTTCAAGCTTCACTAGGTCCTTCCTCATGTTATCCATACCATCAAGGGTGTCAATCATATTGCAGATTTTGGTACCATCCGCAAAGAGACAAACCTTACTAGCCAGCCCTTCAGCAATATCACTTGCAAAAATGTTAAAAAGAGCCAGCCCAACTTGGGGCACACCACTGGTTATGTCTCTTTTCTCAGAATGAACTCCATTTACCACAATCCTCTGTCACCTTCCACTCAACCAGTTCCTAACCCAGTCAGTCACTTTAGGACCCACACCGAGGACACTCAGTTTATTTATTTGTCGTCTCTGCAGAACCGTGTCAAAGGCTTGGCTAAAATCTAAATACACCACATCTAGCCCTTTCTTTCGATCCAACACTCTGATCACCCAGTCAAAGAAATTAATCAGATTTGTCTGACAAAATTCTCACTTTAACTCTCAAAGCATTACGTACTGGGATTCCATGCTATTCAACATCGATTACCCCCTATGATCTAGCTAGATCTTTTGTTCTGTATAAAACCATCATCTCTCTATCCCCCTCCATTTCACAGGCCCATTTGGAATCCACCAGGTGCTGTGCCTTTTTCTACACGGCTCTGTCACTCTGGAATGCTCTCCCCCTTGCTCTTCAGATCGAATCTTCCTATCCAAAATTTAAGATTGGCCTGAAGACCTACCTTTTTTGCCCCAGCTTTTGGAGACATTCCTGGAACTACAAGCACTTGCAGAGGCATGGCCTCATGGTATCGAACCCCCTCCTTTATTGTTCCCTCCCCCTCAATTTCTTTCCTATCAGCTAGTGACGTATTTTTCCATTTTCCGATATATTTTATTGTACACCACTTTGATTGCTTTGCTTGAAAGGCAGTATATCAAATGGAAATAAGCTTAAACATCTGTGTGCAGTCCCCTTAAATGGCTAAAGTCATATGAATAGCAGCTGAATATCACTACTCTCTGGAAAAATGTTGCCCCTCTTAAATCTGAGCAGTTAAAATGTAGATGGACGTTGCACCGTTTGCACAAAATGTATCCATTAGCCAGCACTGAGGGCCAGATGCACTAAACTTAATGAGCCATTATCGAGCATGTAGTAAACCGTGGCATGCACTAAATTCTTCTCCGAGCCATTTTCCAATCACGGTAGCAGCTAACAAAAACGGAATGCAGATGAGTAAATTAGTACCCCAATGTGTATACATCGTATTGTAATGAGATACACTACCGTTTTCCGATTGCCTAACCGTGGAAAATCTAACGTACCTCTCGTTGGGGCTGCACAGTCTCTAAAAACTTCTATAAGTGCAAAAAAAATTTGAGGAAAAAAAAGTACAAGTGCTCGTCAGGGACGTCCTTTATAGACGTCCTTCACTGTCTAGCCACGTCCAAGTGCTCGTCAGGGCCGTCCTTCTAAAGCGCCTAACATGGACATCCTTCACTGACACATTAAAAAAAAAAAAGGATGGCCCTGACAAGCAATTGGACGTTTTTCCCAAGATTTTTTTTGTGATAGGTGTTCTTCTGCGAGGACGTCCAAATAAAAAAACTATTTGGACGTCCGTTTCAATTATGCCCCCTCCAGGTCTCTCTCAGCCAATCACAGCGTGTTTAGCTGTCACCGGTGTCAGCTAAACGCGCTGTGATTGGCAGAGAGAGACCTGGAGGGGGGCATAATCGAAAGGGACGTCCAAATAGTTTTTTGGAACGTCTTCGCACATCCCGATGCCGGCGGTGGTAATTTGGTGCAACACTCACCCCCCCATCGCCCCCAGAGCCGCGCGTTCCCAGGGAGGAGGGTCTGCACGGTCAGCCACAATCCACCCTCTTCTTCCAAGAGTGGGGCAGCAGGGATCACTGGCTATACTGGCGGCTGCAGCTTGTGCTCCGGCCCGCGGCTCTCACAAGTGCTCGTCAGGGACGTCCTTTTTTGACGTCTTTGGCATGTGCAGAGCAGCCAGCATAACGCTTGGCTGCTCTGCACATGCTCGACCAAAGGAATAGAGAATGCAAGTGAGCTACAACGAGCAGCTCATTTGCATTCCATTTCCTTGATGCATGGCCGTTCCCTAACGATTTGCTATGGAATCGGTAAGGGAACGGCTCTTCCGAGGACTTTAGTGCATCTAGCCCTGAATTAAAAATTTTAAAAACACTTACAGGGTTACCTTTGGGTGCTGATCACATACCAGTAAGAGCTTTTGAATATCAACCTGCCTGTTTTTCCAAATGTTTTACTGGCTGCATTTAGACAAGTTCTCTAAGGGGCCCCTTTACTGAAGCTTAACACATGCTAAAAGCATATTAGTGTGCGCTATGGGGGAGATTGTATACATGGCTCCTGGAATATTCAGAGACGGAGGGAGTGGGAAATAGACCAGGTTGTCCAGGAACAAACGAGGAGACTTCAAATGATGGTGAGACGTTTATTAGTAAAGACTCAACACAGCACCGTGTTTCGGCAGTGAGCCTGCTTCAGGAGTTTTTATAAAACATATGTAAAACTATCAGAAGGTCAGTAACCATTGGTACAAACAGATATAGAAATATGGTCTTGAAAAAGACCTTTGATGGAAAACTGAAAATCTGGCGAGACATCTTATTCCATACTTTGTGTTAGCCATATTTTGTCTGTGATGGGGTTGGAAAGGAACATAATCACATTGTGGTACAGATTTTTTTTTCTCTCGAGAAGTCAATAATCCTGAAGTCAATGATCCAAGCTGGGGCAGTCTGAAAAGTGTATATTGGGCTAGAATTCCGCAGCCCTCCTCTGGCTGATATTGAGGAAACTAGCAGATGATGGTTAAGAGGGATTTATTTAACTGGTATTTAATTGCATGTAGCTTATTGAAAGGCCATTTGCATCTCTTGGCTCTCATGGATATTAGAAGCGTAGTGGGCTGCATTGGCACTCACAAATGAATGGGCCCAGCCAGACACAAATAACAAACACCACTTGTATTTCCTGTCACTGAATCACGGGGAAGGCACGTTTTCAAAGCTAGCCTTTCTAGATGTAGTGCTGACACAAAAAACATCACCTGCCTGAAAGTAAAAGTCTCATTCTATGGGCAGAATGCAGGAGGATACTTCACTGAGTCAAATGCCAAGTTGAAATACATGAATCCATTTGTCATAAATAAAAGAGAAGGGAGATAGATCACACACTTCCTGGCTTTCTAATACTGGAAATTTAAGAAAAATCTCCATCTCATTAACCCTGAGAAATGGTTCGTTGCCTTTTATGATACCAGTGTAGTCCGATGAGTGTGGCCACATTCAGCATTCGTGTGATTCAATTCATTTCCATGATGAAAGCTGTCAGTCCAGCACTCTGCATTATAAGGATGCTCTGGCTGCCCCCTCTTTTACAGCAGGAACCAGAGTACTGTAGGTATCCTGAAGAGTTCCTTTACCTAATCTCATAAGTATCTTTTGTCTCTTTTCGTATTTGGTCTAGAGAATGACACAGAAACGGGGACAGGGACGGAGCCCATAGGAATGGGAACAAACTTTATCCCTGTCCCTGTGTCATTCTCCAATGCAGATGATGATGTTTTGATTTTTCAAAATAACTAGCAAAAGTGCTGGCCGAAACTGGCAAAACTTGCGTAGGGGCTCCTGTGCACGTCTTCTGAAAGGACACTTTCTATGGTGAGAAGGACTGTGGAAGACAGGAGAGCTAGACTGAATCCTAAGACTGCATCCACAGATTAAAAAATCATAACAGTGCTTCATAGGGCTTATTTTTTTCCCTGCTAGGGCATACAGCGGTTTGCATTTTCTGTGCCTGGACATTTTAACAGGGTGGATTAAGGTTCCTTGGGGTAGTAGAAGTTGGCAATTGTTGGGGTTGGAAGGGTAGAGGGTGGGGGGGGGGTTATTATAGTTGCTCATTATTCTTGTTTCCTATTTGTGTTTTATAAACAATTGTACATGATATTGTCCATTTTATACTTTAATAAAAAGATTTAAATATAAAATAGTGTTTGAGGCTTGTGCAGATGTGAACAGAGCTCATGGAGATGGGGGCGGGGATGAGGACAGAGCTCACAGGGCGGGGATGGGGCAGGAATGGGGACAAACTTTGTTCTCGTGTCATTCTCTAATTTGGTCTTAGATTATACTAAGTATTAGGTACATGCATATCGTTGATATGTCTGTTCTGTGTATGGCTTAGGATTGGGGGGAGGGGGTAAAATGC
The DNA here is from genome assembly GCF_901765095.1 of Microcaecilia unicolor. Lineage (NCBI taxonomy): Eukaryota > Metazoa > Chordata > Amphibia > Gymnophiona > Siphonopidae > Microcaecilia > Microcaecilia unicolor. Next base: position 139,698,628 of record NC_044033.1, read on the forward strand.
CATAAGGTTTCATTATTTTCATATACTTTATTCACTTGTTTTCATTTCTTTTTCATTTGCTGGACTGCAGGGATAGCCCAGTGGCTGCAAGAGAGTCCTCTTCACATTCTAAGCCCTGCAAACAAGCTGTTACACTGTACACAATTCTACAGGCTTTTGCCCTTAACTCCTGCCTAAGCAGATAATTTTGACGTTCTGCTTATCGTATGTGACAGGTATGCACTTAAGTTATTCCATTATTATCAGGGAAATTATGAACATATACTTTCCCTTTGAAAATGGTCTAACAGAAAGTGCTTGCACAGATTTATACCTGACATTTTGTAGGCACAAAATTCCCAGTTTATTTTATGTACCTACATGCAGCATGCATTTTTTATAACGTATGAAGTGTTGTAAACTGCACTCTAGCCCCATTCCCAGGAACACTTCTCCTCTGGTAGGATAAACTTATGTACACACAGGCTATGGACAAGATTCTATATACGGTGCAGAGAAAATCAGCACCGAACAAAACCACGCTTAGGGCCCTGTTTACTAAGCCGGTTATAGGCGCGTTCATGTTTTTAACGTGCATTAACAGTGTACATGCCTACAATATCCTTATAGGCGCCTACATGGTTAACGTGCGCGCTAATTGTAGGCACGTTCAAAATGCTAACGCGCCTTAGTAAACAGGGCCCTTCGTGCTATTCTATAACCCTTGCCTAAAGTTAGGCGCAGTTTATAGAATACATATAGCACTCATTCCTGTGACTAAACTTAGTCACAGACATTCACACCAAAAAAAACCTGGTGTAAAAGCATGCGACTAACCTAGGCATGGATCGGGCATATTCTATAACACTGCACATTAATTTTAGGACCCACACATGCAGTTCCCATGGCCACGCTCTTATTTGAGATCCGTGCAGTCCAATTTACGCGCATCACTTTATAGAATACGTTAGTGAGCTATACGCATAAATCCTAATTAGTGCCAATTAGTACTGATAATTGCTTGTTAACATCCAATTATCGGTGCTGATTGGCTTGTTACCCAATTAAGTTCCACGCACAAATTGGCTATGCGTTCTGATTTGCATGCAGAAACTTAGTCACCGTGTACAGAATCTGGGGTTATATGTGCATAGGTTTAAGTACATATACACCAAGCAATTTTATAAAAGGCTATTTCTGGAAATAAAACACTTTTTTTACCCATGAAAATTCCTTTTAAAATTTACTCACAAATTGTTTAATTTTGTATAAGTTTTGCAGAATTTACTCCCTAATTCTATAAAAGTCGACATAAACTGTACACCCAATTGATTAAGTAACGAGATAATTAGCACCAATATTTGGCTTTTTAACAAGCAATTATTGGCACTAATTAGATTTAATTGGAATTTACATGTGTAAATATACGCATAGGATCACACCTACATTTTATGCTTGACTAAAAAAAAGGGGCAAGGAAATGGTAGAGTCTTGGGTGGAATGGGGGCATTCCTAGCAGTTACACACAATTTTACAGAATAACGGGGATATGCGCCAAATTTAGGCAAGTACATTTACACCACATTTCAGTTGGTGCAAATGGCCACACCTAAAATTAGGCGTGATTCCCAGGAGTAAGCATTATTCTATAAATCGTGCCTTATTTTGAGCATGGCTTATAGAATAGCACTTTTTTGGGATTTACGTGACCAAATGCTATCAGTTGAGAACGAGCATTTACAATAGGTTTCAGCAGGCATAAGTTCCCATGCTCAAAGTTAGGCATAAGAAACCACGCTAAGCTTTAGGCTGCTTAGTGCTAAGTGACCATTATAGAACTGACGCTTAGCGCAGATCTTAACAGCGCCTAGCTTTGAGCACCGTTTACTGAATCTGGCCCTAGATGTCTTTTTTGTTTGTTTGTTTTCTTTTTCACCCTTACCAGTTCTTAGAGTTGGGCCAGGTAGATCTTTTGACCAGGAGCAACCCTACCATTAGGCCACCTGAGGCGGGGGCCTCAGGCAGCAGCAGTACTCTCCCCTTCCCTCCTCAACCCTTTACCTTAGGGTTTTGTTTTCCAAAATGTGGCAGCAGCAGCAGCAATTCCCATAGTCTGCCCTGCTGCAGTGCCGCTGGCACCGGCCTCTTCTCCCACTGCGACCTGTTTTTCTCAGAGACGGGATGCAATAGCAAAGAGGCCAGTGCCGGTGGCACTGTGGAAGGGCAGCCTATGGGAAACATTGCTGCTGCTGCTGCTGCTGCCTTTTGGGAAAAAAAATAAGGTAAAGGGTTGAGGAGGGAAGGGGGGAGATGTTAGACCAGGCACCGGGGTGGGGGGCACAGACGCGGGCGGTGGCAGCATTTCATCTCTGCCTCAGTCGGCAGATTGCTTTGGGCCGCATCTGCTTTTGAACATATTTATATGTGGCAGAGGAGTGAGAACTGTAGGCAAACAATTTTGGCTTACGGCCCTTAGTTTGAGCTGACATCATGACAGAAGTATGCTGAGCACATTTCCAACCCAAATTCAACTCTACATATCTTAAAAGGGATAATACTGCAGATAAAGATATCCTGACAAGTTATTTTGCTACCCTTTCACAAACCCTACTGACCTCTTAACCTCTTGCTTTTCTTCAGTTTGATACCTTGTCAGTTCTACTTTTAAAACCATCCCCAGACCAAAATCCTGTGAGAATTATATCATAGCTATAAATTTCAGTTTCTGATTTACTCACCAAACACAAACCTGCTAAGATTTTTATTCAATGTACGTACAAGTGAAATCTGTCAGTAAATATTAATAGAGGCACAGACTAACCCTTGCAGAAATGGGCATTCTTCTTGTCATTTCCTCTCTTATCTCCTGGCACTTTATCAGGTGTTGGGATACATAAAACAGCAGAGTCAAGCTGCATACAGTGGCTGCTGGAAACAATTGCAAGCTCCGGTCACACTTATCTAATACAGAGAAGCCACTTATCTGCATTGGCTGGGGCTGTTATTGCAGCTGTGCTTTTTACTGAGGGCTGGTAATTATTTTGGTCAGGGAATGGTTAATATTAAAACCTATTAATACTGAAATTGGGGATATTCAAAGATAAACTGGAACAAATATAGCATTACTTTCAAATAGATATACTCCAGACCACCATTTATACTATACAAAAATATTTATTGTATACACTTAAATAATATCATGACTAACTCATTCATATCATCCACGCATACTACTAACTGCCTTGCTCACTAGTTACAATGAAAAAAAATTGGGGGGGGGGGGGAAGCAATGTGTCCAATGCTAACTAGTCCAGACGCCTGTCGGCAAAAATATAAATCATTTGGGAGAAAACAATTGCAAGTCCACTCTTTCATCAATGACTTGAAGATGTAAAACTTCTATTGAAATCTTCAAAACATAACACCATTTCTCAATCAATGGAATGTTTCTCCCACGCTATAAAAAGCTGCTGGAAACTATTGACTTTCAGTTTGCTCTCCAACTCGACCATAAATTTTCAGGCCTGCTATAGCGAACTAGTCACTTGCTACAGAGACGCCATCCAATGAGCAAGCAAATTAGTTAGAATGTTCAATTGCTCCTCTGCTCCCAAATGCAAGACTGCATTTCATTATATCTTTCTCAGTGGATGGTGACCCTCACTCTACACACTGAGTCTGACAATCCCACCACGCTGCCGCTAAAAAAGAAGAACTAAAGGTCTGTCGCTGGGTTACCCTGCGGCCACTTAGAGGATCTATCCCTAGCACAGCTCAGGTCCGCCTGCACCTGCCGCTTGTGCTCTATACTTGCACCCTCCTCCCCTGACTGGATATCAACTGCCTCTGCGTGAGTCTCCCTCTTTCAAATTATCCCCAGTGATTTCTAGGTTACTGGGGCCACAGTCCCAGTGGTACCACAGTTCCCAGAAAGCACTCACAGACCCAACACACAAACCACCAGGATTCTTTATCACTCCAGACAGGCAGAACAAACAAACAAATGTGTTTATTCTCACACTGGAATGAAACAAAAAATGCAATCAACAAACAATAACAGGTAACTGAAAAATGGATTAATTATAACACTAACTAAACATCTATATACTGTCTAAACAGTACCTGGGTAGGTCAGGATATATAACTGTTCACAAAGTCTCAACAGAGATCTGTCTCTCTTTCTTCCTGGGCTGAAACTGAAGCAACAGCCAGCATCTGCTGGGTAATTTCAAATACCAGGCCAATCAGAGTCCAGAACAGTCAAGTTTCAAATAAAAACTTGTTACATCACTACAGGCATGTCCTATTATCTGTGTGCCAACTAAAGAAAGGGAAGTCAGTCCTCTGTAACAGCTTTAAGCATAAACATGCACCATCTGCTGGCCAAACAGTAGAAATACACTTCAGACATATTTAAGACAGGAAAATATCCAATACATTTTACAGGCTTAAAACACGCTGTTTCTTCACACATGTATATAAGGCACCTATATAAGGTCCTCTCAAGGACTATCACTAACCAGACCCTCTCCAAAAGACATTACACGATGTAATATCCGTAAGCGAGCTTTCTCCGGATTAGCCCCCACTCTCTGGAATGCACTGCCTGAAAAGCTCCACTTAACACAAGACTATTTCTACATCAGGAAGCTGGTGAAAGCTTAGCTCTTCAACCAGACCTTTAATAGAAGAAGTAACTAACTTGTTAGTCTCACTCACACACACAAGGAGTGACACGGGCTGCATATTCTGCAGCAGGACATGTTTATCCACTTCTACCCTAGCTGAGATAATACTTAACCATCTCTCTGACCTCATGTGCAACTTTCTTTAAATTAGTCATCTTATTTTCTAACTCCTCTTACTCTCTTACCTATATATGGGCTCTTTTACAAAGGTGTGTAAGGGCATATGCACTTCCAGCATGCACCAAATTGGCATTACCGCCCGGCTACCACGTGCCCTAGGAGCAGTGCTTTTTTTGTGCCAGTACGGCATACCGACACCTTTTTGTGAGGTCCGGCTCAGCTGCCCACTCCCTTCCATTTGTGCACCCGTGCTCCCTGCTTTGAAATCTTTAATTTACCCGAAGTCACGGCGAACCGGCAGTAAAAGCAGCAGGCAGGCAGTCTCGCCTTCGCTTCGCTTCCCTTCCCTCTCAGCACGTCCCGCCTTCCTCTGATGTAATTTCCTTTCTGTGGGGGCGGGACGCACTGAGAGGGAAGGGAAGCGAAGGTGAGCCTGCCTGCTGCTTTTACTGCCGGTTCACCGTGACTTCGGGTAAAGTAAAGGCAGGGAGCACAGGTGCACGAACAGAAGGTCGGGGAGCTGAGGGAGGATGGGGGGGCTAGGATTTGAACGAATCGCTGGACATGGAGGGGATGGGAGGGTAGAAGAGAGAGAGGAGTATTGCTGAACATGGAGGGGAGGGGAAGGCAGGGAAGAGAGAGGAGAATCGCTGGACATGGATGGGAGGGGAGGTCAGCGAAGAGAGATTTGCTGGACATGGATGGAAGAAGAGGGCAAGGGAGAGAGGAGAATTGTTGGACATGGATGAGAGGGGAGGGAAGGGGAAAGAGGAGAATCGCTGGACATGGGAGGGGAGGGCAGGGGAGAGAAGAGAAATGCTGGACATGGATGGAGGGGAGGGAAGACAGGAAGGAGATGGACATGGAGGGGAGGGCAGGGGAGAGAGAGAAGAAATACTGGAAATAGATGGAGAGGAGAGCAGGAGATAGAAAAGAATTGTTGGACATGGATGGATGGAGGAGTTGGCGGGGAGAGAGGAGAAATGCTGGACTTGGATGGAGGAGAGGGGAGAGAGAATTATTGCTTTATATGGATACAGGGGAGGGGAGAGAAAGGAGAAATGCTGGACATGGATGGAGGGGAGGAGAGAGGAGAAGTGCTGGACACAGATGGAGTGGAGGAAAGAAAAAAAAAAGATGCACATGGATGGAGATGAGGGAAAGGAAAGAGAGGACAAAAACTGCACATGGATGGAGAAAATAGGCAAAAGCTGGATCCATGTTATACCTCCTCCAGTCAATTCCACGGAGAAGGACCCAGATTTTACTTATGGATGTAGGGCAAGAAATGAAGAAGAAAGGAGGAAAGTAAAGAAATAAATGGAAAGGAAGCCCTGGAAACGGAGTTAAGAGAACAGACAGAGAGCAGCAGAATCAGAGACTAGAACCAATATGGATAGAAAAACAAAGTCACCAGCAACAAAGGTAGAAAAAAATCATTTTATTTTCATTTTAGTGTTTGGAATATGTCCAATTTGAGAATTTACATCTGCTGTTTTATTTTGCACTGGGTATACTGGAGCTGTAACAGCTTACAAAAATTATTTATAATGAAAAAAAATTATGTTATTTTTTTCTCCTATACTAGTATGATATTTTCAATGATGTCTGTTTATATGCGCCATGGCTGGTATAAGGGGTGTGGCTATAATAGGGGTGGAGCCATATGTGGTGACCCCGCCCATAATGAGTATCGGCATCTTTTTTTCTACAAAAAAAGCACTGCCTAGGAGGTAGTTCCAAATTTGGCTTGTGCTGAAAGCACGCAGTAGAAAATATTTTCTATTTTCTACTGCGGGGCGCCTACCTAGTGGTAAATGGCAGTTGGCACACCCTGCATGTTTATTGCCCGGGCAGCATGTGAGACCTTACCACTAAGTCAGTGGATGGCGGTAAGGTCTCAGGCCAAAAATGGACACGTGCTGGTTTTGATTTTGCTGCATGTCCATTTTCAGGCCCATTAAAATAATCCCTTTTTTCCCAGACGCGGTACAATAAGGGTCCGGCATGCGCCAAAAACACACGCCCACACTGCTGCAAGGCAGTTTTTGGCTAGCCTTTGTAAAAGGGCCCCTCAATGTTTCATCTTTGCTTATACCCTACACTGTCAATTAAAATGTTCTATTACGTATTGTGTTGACATTGTAAGTAGTATACTATACCATACTTTGTACTGACTGTGCCATACTGTTATTTGAGTATTTATTGAATATTTTTACTGCTGTAATTGTTCATGTTTGATTTATTCTTACTGTATACCGCCTTGAGTGAATTCCTTCAAAAAGGAGGTAAATAAATCCTAATAAATAAATAAACAAACTGAGGAGGCATGTGCATAGATTAATTCGCGCGCCTCAATTGGTTAACGTGTCTTGGTATTGATAATTGGCTGATAATGACCAATCATCAACACTAACAGGCCATAATTGGAATTTACGCATGTGCTTTGCTAGGCGTATACTGTAAAGCAGCATGCGTAAATTCAACACGCACAGCCAAAAAGAGGGCGTGGTCATGGGCAGACTGTGAGCGTGTTGAGCCTATCAATCAAACCTACACATGCTGTTACAGAATTTGTGCCAGGGCGCGTAGATTTAGGCAGGGGCGTAGCCAGACTTCGGTGGGAGGGGGGTCCAGAGCCACGAGGTGAGGGGGCACATTTTAGCCCCCCCTCCCGGTGACAACTCCCCCTGCCGCCACCACCACCATCAACTTTGAACCCCCCCTGCCGACGACCCTCTCGACCCCCCCTCCTGCCGCCAACCCTCTCCCACCACCACCGTCAGCTACCTTTGCTGGCGGGGGACCCCAACCCCCACCAGCCGAGGTCCTCTTCTTCCGGCGCAAGGCTTTGTTCTGTTTCTGTGAGTCTGATGTCCTGCACGTACTCACAGAAACAGAACAAAGTCTTGTGCCAGAAGAAAAGAACCTCGGCTGGCGGGGGTTGGGGTTCCCCCGCAGCAAAGGTAGGAGACGGCGGTGGAGGGTTGGCGGCGGGAGGGGGTGAGATGGTCAATGGCAAGGGGGTCCAGAGCCAAATCTACGGGGGCCCAGGCCCCCGTGGCCCCACGTAGCTACGCCACTGGATTTAGGTGCATGCATTTACACCAGCTTTTCACTGGCTGAAATGGACATGCCTAAATTTAAGTGTGTCTATCTGGCCCAAGGCGTAGTCTATATACCTCGCCTATTGGATGTGCCTAGGTTCTAGGTGCCATACATAGAATCTAGTCCTAAGGGGGTATTTCTATAAAGTAGGTGCCAATATTTATGTAACAGTTAAGCACATAAATGTTTAGAATACCAGCATATGCGTGCATGCATGTGTAGTTTATTGTCACTTTGTATACCGCCCTTCTATGGGAATCAAAGCAGTTAACAATAATTAAAGTCCAATATAACTACAATAATTTAAAGCAAAGAGAAAAATAAAGGAGAGAAGAAAAATATATGAAGAGGTAGATAAAAGCCAGAGCCACTACTTGGATGCCAAAATGGCTACCCATTTGCTAGGTGACAACATTAAAGGCCTTATTTTTTTTAAATGGGTCTTAAGGAGAGTTTTAAAATGTTGATATGATTGTTCAGCGCATATATCTGAGGGAAGAAGATTCCAGAGGTACAGGCCAAGATAAAAGAAAGTCAAGCGATGAGTATTCTGAAGTCGTGTATATGAGAGAGCTGGAACAGATAACTGATGCCCAGAAGAAGAATGCAGAGTATGGGTCTACAAGGAATAATAAATGAAGATAAGTATTTCAGTACACATGTGAGAAGAGTCTTATGAGTCAAAGTCAAAATATTATAATGAATTCTAAATGAAATTGGTAACCAGTGATGTTGCTTTAACAAAGCAGAAATATGATCAAATCAAGGGCACTGGGTAAAATATGGATGGCTGTATTCAGTACTGTTTGAAGTTTTTTTTTAATAAAGACATCAGGTAGGGCAGTATAAAAGACATTACAGTAGCCTAGCTTGGAAGCCTCCAGTGCATGGAGAAGAGTGACAAAAGTGTTGATATCTAAAAAAGAATGTATTGAGTCAATAGTGTGTATGTAGAGAAAATAGGAACCAACAACAGATGCAGAACAATATCCATATCAGGATTTAAGAAAAGGGTAAAAATGCACCTGTGTGTTCTGGCTTATATTTGGTGTATAAACTGTAGTATCTGATTATCTTGTTGTTTCTTATATTTTGTTTTATGTATTTTTACTTTTATGTGTGTCTTATCATTCAGGGTTATAAATATCCTATATAATAATTTGCACCTCCAACGTTCCATCGCTGTCTGGCTGCCTGGGTTCTTAACATCTCATGACGTCAGTCAGCCTCCAGCGTTCCATTCCCCCTCACTGCCCCACCCTCGTGTCAAAACGTAATGACGTCAGAGGGCGGAACAGTGAGAGGGAAGGGAACGCTGTAGGCGAGCTGACGTCAGGATGTTACCAACGGAAGGGAAGCCAGCCAGCCCAGCCAGAAAACGATGAGGTACAAAGGAAGAGAGAATCACGGCATATCGCGGGGAGGACAGGACAGGGCAGAGCAGAATCGATGGACATGGATGGGATGGGAGGAGAGGACAGGAGAGAAGAGAATAGCGAGACACAGATGGGAGGCCAGGGAAGAGGCGAATCGCTAGACATGGAGGGAAGGGGATGGAAGAGACAAAAAATCGCTTACAACAGAGCTTTCCTAGGGCCCGTTTCTGTCACGTGCACGAGGACCTTGGCACACTGTCAGGCTTCTTTCCCGGGAGCACTGGTTTCGTGAGTCCTTGGACCACTACCGTGGAGCGGCAGTGGCAGGCAAGATCACCTACAAGGTAGAGATAAGACAAGACTGGACCGGAACTCCGGACTGGAGTTCTATACTGGAATACTCGGAACTGGAACGCACCGGACAGGTGCGCACTGGAGTGGGGCCCGCTGGACTGGACACACTGGAGTGGCCCTACTGGACAGGAACATACAGGAGTGAAACCCGCTGGACTGGAACACACTGGAGCGGAACTGGAACACCCTGGACCTAGGCTTCACCTACACTTGACTGCCTTCCCCCTCGGGTTGAGCCCTCAGGTTCTGGCAGCCGGTAGGACTTACAGGAACAGCAGGAATGAAGATCCAGGAGTGCCCCCTGGCACCTAGGTGAAGGCAAGGCAGACAAGCAGGAACTGTCCGGGTTCTGGCAGTCAGCAGGAATCAACACAATGACTAGTAGACTGTACCCAGGCTAATAGGAACGCTATACCCAGGCAACCAGTCATACACAGGAACATACACAGAGCAAACTCAGGAGACTTAGAAAAGCTATACACCAGCTAACAACAAAGCTGTGCCCAAGCTAACAAGTCATGCACTGGAAACATACACAGAGCAAACTCAGGAGACTTAGTAAAGCTATACACCAGCTAACAACAAAGCTGTGCCCAAGCTAACAAGTCATGCACTGGAAACAGACACAGAGCAAACTCAGAAGACTTAGTAAAGCTATACACCAGCTAACAACAAAGCTGTGCCCAAGCTAACAAGTCATACACAGGAAACAAACACAGAGAACTAGCAGAGCTAGACACAGAAGGGTAGGAAACCCAAAGAGCAATAAACACAGAAGGGCAGAAACCCTGCAGAGCTATAAACACAGAAGGGCTGGAAACCCACAAGCGATAAACACAGAAGGGCTGAAAACCCACAGAAGGGTAGGAGACCCACAGAGCAAATAACACAGAAGGACTGGAAGCCCACAGAACAATAGACAAGGAAAGCAAACGGTGCTAACAGCACACTAACCTCGGGACCTAAGGCACTGCAGAGGAAATGGCAATGCAAAGGCCAGGACTGTAGTTTCCAAGTCACTAATAAAGCCCTTCAACACCAGAGCCACAGGTGCAGCAATCACCTTGCAACCAAACAGAGGCTTGACACACAAAGCAGTCATCCCATAGGAAGGAACAGCGGGAGCCATCTTGGATACTGGCAAGCAGGAGGAAGCGGCAGCCATCTTGGAAGAGGCAAAGCCCACACAGGTGAGATTCAGTAGGGCAATCAGCACACAGAGCCAGAGAGAAACTAAGACAGAGACAGACACAGAGACAAGCAGAAGCCAGCACAGCCACTGACTCCCAGAAACAGGGTAAGTATGAGGGTGGTCACGGCCACAGACGTGACAGTACCCCCTCCTCAAGACCCCCCTCTCGGTCTCCCTGAGGAGGTCAGGTGTCCAGGGGTAACTGTGGTGAAACCTTCTGATCGGTTTCAACCCCCAGACATGGATCACTGGACTGGAAGTCACAAAGAAGTTCAAAACTGGCCGACAGGAGCGGAACTTGTCAACAGGAGGCTCCTTCCAATCACCGCTGGGCCAACTCAGGAACTTGGATGCATCAAGAGGAACCACATTCAAAAGGCACCCTTCTCCGAGGAAACCCAGACTGAACTCAGAAAGCAAACCGGGACTGGGACCCGGACTAGAGTCAAAAAGCAAACCGGGCCTGGGACCCAGGCAGGCGTCAGAAGCTTGACTGGAACTGGAACTCAGAGCAGGCTCAGCATCTTGGCTGGAAGTGGAACTAGGAACGGACTCAGCATCTTGGCTGGAACTGGAGCTCGGAGCAGGGTCAGCATCTTGGCTGGAAGTGGAACTTGGAACGGACTCAGCATCTTGGCTGGAACTGGAGCTCGGAGCAGGGTCAGCATCTTGGCCGGAACTGGAACTTGGAACTGGCTCAGCATCTTGGCTGGAACTGGAGCTCGGAGCAGGGTCAGCATCTTGGCTGCAACTGGAACTTGGAACAGACTCAGCATCTTGGCTGGAACTGGAACTTGGAAGAGATTCAGCTGCAGGGCTGGACGCACCCCTCTGGCCGGACTGGGACGTCTCTCTAACATTAGCTTCAGGCGGCGTCTGCCGAGCAGGGTTCAAGAGGAGACAGCCCTGGTATCCCCAGAGCATGCTAGCAGGCTGAAATGCAGAAAAAGGGTTTCTCCGGGCCCCAAGCCGTTGAACACACCTTCTCTCAGCTATTGCTTCGGAGGTCTTCTCCCAGGCTGAATCAAAACAAGGTCTCTCATAGTCCTCTTGGAACGTCATCTCATCCTCAAGAGCAGACTCAATATCTTGGCTGACCTCTGCACTCGGTGCAGATTCAGCATCTTGACTGGAACTACAACTCGATCCAGATTCAGCATCTTGGCTGGAACTGGAATTTGGAACAGAAGTTGAACCGGGACTGGGACCCGGACTGGAATCAGAGTCTTGACTGGAACAGGAATTCTGAACAGGAGTTGAACCGGGACTGGAACCCGGACTGGAATCAGAAGCTTGACTGGCAGGGCCCCTCAAACTGGACTCAGGAGCTTGGCTGGGAGCGCCCCGCGAACGGGACTTTAACTGAGGCTCGGTCTGAAGCACCACTCGAACTGGCCTTAGGAGCTTGATAGGAGGTGCCCTCTGGACTGGAAGCGGAGGTGCCACCTGAACCACCCTGTGGACTGGCATCGGAGGCTTGGTTAGAAGCCCCCCTCGAACTGGACTCAGTGGCTTGACTGGACGGGTCACTTGAACAAGAACCGGAGACTTGACCCGAAGCGCCACTTGCACAGGAATCTGAGGCTCCATCGAAGGCTTCCCTCGGACTGGACTCGGAGACTTCAAAGGGCGTGCCACTTGAACGAGGACTGGAGGCTCGACCTGGAGCGCCACTTGCATAGGAATCTGAGGCTCCATCAGAAGCACCCCTCGGACTGGACTCGGAGCCTTAAGTGGCATCGTTACTTGGACTTGAATTGGAGGTTCAGTATGAAGCATCCCCTGGACTGGACTCAGGCTCTTAAGCGGCCGCGCTACTTGAACTGGGGTCAGGGGCTTGGTAGGAAGTACCCCTCGGACCGGCTTAGGAGCTTGGCTGGACTTGACATCCCGGACAGGAGCTGAACTGCGAGGGGCACCCCGATTGTTCTGTACCACCCGCTGGGAAGCCCCGAGCATGGGCCTTCCACAGCGTATTCGTTCAGCCTCCGCTTCTGGAGTACCCCGCAGGGCTGGCTCCTCGAGGAGTCTGTAGCGGTATTCATAAAGCTGAGTCAACGGATCAATATCCGAAACTGGGCTATGACGGACCCTACACCTCTGGAGACGCTTTCGCTCAGCTGCCGCCTCCAAAGTATCTCTCAGGGTTGGATCAGACAAAAGTTTCTTCCGGTAGTCGCGGAGGGTCAAAAAACGATTCACAGAAAAAATTGGGTTGTAGAAATCCACACCATAATCAGGAACTGCACTGGTGCTGGACCCTGGATTGTCCATAGGAAACGAAGCTGTGGACAGGTAGCCAACCTGGACGGCTGATCTTGCCGGACTCATGGCCTTTGCATTCTGTCACGTGCACGAGGACCTTGGCACACTGTCAGGCTTCTTTCCCGGGAGCACTGGTTTCGTGAGTCCTTGGACCACTACCGTGGAGCGGCAGTGGCAGGCAAGATCACCTACAAGGTAGAGATAAGACAAGACTGGACCGGAACTCCGGACTGGAGTTCTATACTGGAATACTCGGAACTGGAACGCACCGGACAGGTGCGCACTGGAGTGGGGCCCGCTGGACTGGACACACTGGAGTGGCCCTACTGGACAGGAACATACAGGAGTGAAACCCGCTGGACTGGAACACACTGGAGCGGAACTGGAACACCCTGGACCTAGGCTTCACCTACACTTGACTGCCTTCCCCCTCGGGTTGAGCCCTCAGGTTCTGGCAGCCGGTAGGACTTACAGGAACAGCAGGAATGAAGATCCAGGAGTGCCCCCTGGCACCTAGGTGAAGGCAAGGCAGACAAGCAGGAACTGTCCGGGTTCTGGCAGTCAGCAGGAATCAACACAATGACTAGTAGACTGTACCCAGGCTAATAGGAACGCTATACCCAGGCAACCAGTCATACACAGGAACATACACAGAGCAAACTCAGGAGACTTAGAAAAGCTATACACCAGCTAACAACAAAGCTGTGCCCAAGCTAACAAGTCATGCACTGGAAACATACACAGAGCAAACTCAGGAGACTTAGTAAAGCTATACACCAGCTAACAACAAAGCTGTGCCCAAGCTAACAAGTCATGCACTGGAAACAGACACAGAGCAAACTCAGAAGACTTAGTAAAGCTATACACCAGCTAACAACAAAGCTGTGCCCAAGCTAACAAGTCATACACAGGAAACAAACACAGAGAACTAGCAGAGCTAGACACAGAAGGGTAGGAAACCCAAAGAGCAATAAACACAGAAGGGCAGAAACCCTGCAGAGCTATAAACACAGAAGGGCTGGAAACCCACAAGCGATAAACACAGAAGGGCTGAAAACCCACAGAAGGGTAGGAGACCCACAGAGCAAATAACACAGAAGGACTGGAAGCCCACAGAACAATAGACAAGGAAAGCAAACGGTGCTAACAGCACACTAACCTCGGGACCTAAGGCACTGCAGAGGAAATGGCAATGCAAAGGCCAGGACTGTAGTTTCCAAGTCACTAATAAAGCCCTTCAACACCAGAGCCACAGGTGCAGCAATCACCTTGCAACCAAACAGAGGCTTGACACACAAAGCAGTCATCCCATAGGAAGGAACAGCGGGAGCCATCTTGGATACTGGCAAGCAGGAGGAAGCGGCAGCCATCTTGGAAGAGGCAAAGCCCACACAGGTGAGATTCAGTAGGGCAATCAGCACACAGAGCCAGAGAGAAACTAAGACAGAGACAGACACAGAGACAAGCAGAAGCCAGCACAGCCACTGACTCCCAGAAACAGGGTAAGTATGAGGGTGGTCACGGCCACAGACGTGACAGTTTCATTGTTGAGGAAATGGGTTGGGTTGGGTTATACTAGTAATAAATAAATTTTCCATCTAAATACTATTCTGTAGCTACATGCAAGTCTTTGATAGCACATAGTTTGCAGGTGGGCATACACAGTGTGGAACATGAGTAGAGCATACAGTTATGTGCACAACTTACAGAATAGTTGTTATGGGCTGGATTCAGTTTATGGCACCAAAAAGCGATGTTGAATGGTATTCTATAATGGGTGCTCCGCGATTGGGCCCTTTATAGAATAGTACATAGTGCTAGAATCTGTGCCTAACTTTGAACGTGAGCATTTACACCAAATGAAGTCAGGTATAAATCCCGGTGCAGAAGATGTACGCGGATCCCCCAAATTCTATAACACTGCGCGCATTTTAAGGGAATGCTCCTGACCTGCACATATCCCTCCCATCATTACGCCCTCTTTTCAGATTCACACAGAAACACTTAGACACTTAGACACAGGGTACGTAAGTTTAGTTCCACGCCAATCTGCCATTTTTGGGCCACTTCAGTGCCTTGCTTCCATTATAACACTTTTCTAAGCCACAAAATTGATGCATAAATAGTGCATAATGCTAGGTGTCATATATATAGAATTCTCTAGTATGTGTGTACCTCATGAACATAAATCGCTTGTTTACTCTTTCCAAAAATACGAAGACTAGGGGGCACGCAATGAAGCTACAAAGTAGTAAATTTAAAATGAATCGGAGAAAATATTTCTTCACTCAACGTGTAATTAAACTGTGGAATTCATTGCCTGAGACTGTAATAAAAGCAGTTAGCTTAGCGGGGTTTAAAAAAGGTTTGAATGGCTTCCTAAAGGAAAAGTCCTCAGACCATTATTAAATTGGACTTCAGGAAAAACCACTGCTTATTTCTAGGATAAGCAGCATAAAATGTATTGTACTGTTTTGGGATCTTGCCAGATACTTGTGACCTTGATTGGCCTGTTGGAAACAGGATGCTGGGCTTGATGAACCTTATCAACTTACGTACTTAGGCACAAGCTCTATGGACAGCATAAGTACTCATACCCACATATGTACAGTGGTTTTTAAGAATTGTGGGAGCCAGTTGTTAAAGTAAGCCCCCTGTGGCTACTTTATCAACCGGTTCCCAAAATTTGGGCTCGGGCCCCCCTTCTGAACTCCCTTTTACTTTGCTGGTGGGGATGCGGAGCCCTGCCAGCCAAATAAATAGATTGCTGCCGTTCCCCACTGCTTGTTTGCGAGAAGTCCTGGCATGATGCTCAGAACCAGAAACAAGCAGTGGGGAGTGGCAGCAGTCCATTTATTTGACTGGTAGGCTTCAGCATCCCTGCCATCAAAGGTATGCCTAACGTGCCTGCATTGGGGGGGGAGAGGAATGCGTTGCCCCCCACCTGTCCACCCCTGTTCCCCCTCCCCAATTGCAGTAATGGCTACACCCAGAGAGAGAGCCTGCTGTTAAAAATTTACCGTCACACCACTGCATATATACCCTGTTAAGCTAGTGTTCTATAAATGTAAGAGGGTGTGTACTTTACCCACCCCCCATACCATAAGATATTAAAAACTGACACAAAGACAGGAAAAGAAGACTTCACGTTAGATATCTTCCCTGTAGCTGCACTGGAGTTCGGCTTGGGAAAAAAAAACTGTTGTGAAATCCTTGACCCTTTTTTCAGTGCCCACAATGCTGCATGTCAGCAAAGGGCTTGCCACCAAATCTATGCTTGCTAACAGAATTGTCAAGCTTTCTTTCTGTGGCGCAAGCTCTGACACAATTTAATACCAGCAGCACAAAAGCTTTTTCCAATCTACCCTGAAAAGGAATCTTTCTATGTCAGTTCAGTTATTCCTAAATCTCCAATTGTGGAATCATGTGGTATCCAACCACAATAGTCAACAGAGAGCATAGATAAAAGCATTTGGGGCAGCAGGTTAAACCATTAAGTCCAGTCTAACCTTGCAGTTACCATGCCTTTCATGCTCTTTCTCCTACCTTCCTGCTCGCTTTATTCTTCTTTTCATTCTTTCTCCATTTTATATTTCTTTTTTTATATTTTATTGCATATTCTTCCTTTTGCTTTAATTGCTTTTTATTATCCTGAAGCCACTATGGGAATATTACATGTGTTTATAAATATGAACTACAAAAATTATACATTATCATGATAAAATATCATTGGGATGATTGATCTTATGTTCTTATCACTTTAAAAGAAATCACGTTCTCTCTACAATGTATGCATGCTTAGTAATGTATTTTACCACTACTAGCCCCATCTTGTCATTGTTGAGTTTCATTTTAAGATGTCGGGTGATCCAAGGACACAGCAAAACATAAAGCCAACCTTTTGTTTTTTTTTATGATAACTGTAGAAACCCCAAAGGTTCTGCTTTAGGTGGAAATATACAAAGAATGCTAGATTTTTTCACCTACCCCACATCAACATCTCTCCTCCTTTGCGGCGTCCCGGCATCTGCCCGCCCGTCGCTGAATCCCGTCCCTCCCTGGTGTACCTTACAGACAGGGCCGGCCCTAGGGTTTCTAGCGCCCTCCTGCAGTCTATTAGTCGGCGCCCCTACCCATCCAGAGGCGGGATCACTACGGCTCTGCCCCCACAGTAGACACACCCCTTTTACCAGCCATGGCATCATTGAAAATATTACACCAGTATAGAAGAAAAATAACTTAGCACACAGACCAGGAATTAGGAGAACAGACAGTCTTGCCAACTCTGAAAAACAATGTGTTATCAAAATTTCAGAATCTAACAAACAGATCCCTATTCAGACACTTGGCCTTGCAGTCACACATGTAGAACAGAGATAGCCCCTCTTCAAATTCTTAAAAAATTAACCTGAAATCCTAAGAAGTTAGACTCTGCATGCAGCACAATAGCCTTCCCATGGAGCACAGCTTAGGATCTAGCTAGGACAGACTTAATCAGCATAAACTAACATATTCTACAATCTGAGTTGGACAGACTAACAGGAGTTACTGAAGTGGGAATGAGAGATAGGTGATGGTTAGGAATTGAAAGCAGGCATCTAGCCCTCCTGTCCTGTGAGTTGCTGTGTTGGGGGTGGGGGTGGAAAAGGGTGGGTCAGGTGCAGCACTAAACAGCAGTCTCTGACAAAACAAGGGTCCAGGCTCTGTTGTGCTGTCTCTGTCTGTGCCCTCTCTGGGCAGAGGACAGAGGTTAGCTTGTTGCAGGAATTGATGCATGAATTTGTGATGCCTCAGGAGTCAGACAGCACACACCAGTATGAGAGAAAAATCTTCTTTATTTGCCAGCAAACAAAGCAAGACATCAGTTCTAGCTCTCTTCTCTTTCTCTCAGCTCTCTGGGTCTTTCTCTCAGCTCTCTGTGTCTTTGTCTCAGCTGCCTCTCTTCTTATGCTGTCTTCTCCTTCTTCTGTCTGTTCCTTCTGTCCTTCTCTTTCTTCTGAGCTCCTTCTGACGTAAACTGCTTCTGCTCCTACTTAAATAGGGTCCTAAGCCCTCCTCCTAGCCTAGCCCCCTTTACTCCCAATTGGTTAAGAAATTGATTGGCTACCTTGCCTCAACCAATCATTACTTTTGAAATATCAGTTACATAGGTTCCAGACATCCTAAACTGACCTCTGACCTGGGGCCCCTCATGCCAGACATTTGGTCTCCAGTCTCTTACATGTTATTATGATTGATTTCTCATATTCCTAGTACTAACTGCTAACTAAACTCTGGCATTCATTAAAGAGGTCAAAAGCCAATCTTAATTAATAGCATACATATCAGGTTATTACTTCCAAGACCATTCCTGCATTTTACCTATAATTAATCAAGGAGAAGAGAGCTGACTAGTTCTGACCTTTTTTCACCTCTCAGCTCCATACACAGAACTAGCTAAGACCATAGTTAATTCAAAACACATGTTGGCCCCCCTTCACTGTAGCCTTAAACAGCAGACAAAGGATCATTTTAAAAGTAACACAGAGTTGAACAAACATCCTACACAGAATTATTAATTTACACAGAATACAACATATTCTAAAATAAGCATAATCAGATATATCTTATAAGATATATCTATATCTAAGCTATCTACATATTAAGCACTTCTAAATAGTATTTCAGCCTATTCTTAAACTACAATATGTCATATGTCTGGCTCGTGCCTGCTTACAAAACTATTCAGTAAGCCTAATAATTTACAGATGTGCCAGCTAGCATTGGCAATTCACAAGGGACAGAGTTTCATTTCTCACTGACCTTTCCTAACCTTAGCTCGGCCAAACTAGACTCTAATTAATTCCAGCCTGCATTCCTTCACTACTTTGCTGGCAGAGTGAAAAGAATTCAAACTTCAAGCTTTTAATATCATTTCTTATATATATATAATTATTTCTCAGAGTTAACACTTTCTTTGCCCATGGCTGCCTCATTCCCCCCTTTGAGACTAAAATCAGCTTATGCAGAGATAAGTCTCACATCTCAAACTCTGGAGACTATAGTGATCCTAACTAGGAATAGACTTGTGAATCACCATTACCCTACTTGTTAAGGTCCGACGGCATACTGCCGAAGCACATGAGGCCAGGAAACAAAACAAAAACCCTGCTAAAACTAAGACTATTAGGGAAATGAACAAGGGACGTATCCAGGAGGTCAATGACCACCACCAGGAGGTAAGGTCTAATCCTCCTCGGTAATCCTCCACATTAAGGCTAGCCAACTGTAGGACTTTATCCATGGCATGCCTAACTACATGCGTCCTATTTATGACAATAGTACAGCACTCTGAAGAATTTAGCACTGTGCAGAGACCACCCTGGGCTGCAAAGAGATAGTCAAGGCCCATACGATTATACCGAGAAACTATACTTAATTCATTAATTTGATCCTGCAATGCATTGACTACCACGTTCAGCTCATGAACTAAAACATGGAGTAGAGATTGAAGTCTCCGGGTAGCCATACCTAGTTCAGTAATACCCGCTACCGGGCCTCCAATTGGAATCCAGGCTGTGGCAGAAAGGGCTACAAGTCTCTTTTTAGTCAGAGGATAAGTAGAATTAATATACTGGAGGGCTAATTCAATCGCCTCATCCTCTGTGGCAACGGAGGAGGGTAAGGACAAAGCCTCTCGCTTAGAGCGGTGCGGGGATAGCGGCTTAAGAGGAATAACTTTAGGAAAATAATTCAAGGTTACCAATACACAAAAATCATATGTGGGGGGAAGAATCATGTGGAGGACATTATCACAGAGCCAGTAATGACCAAGGAGAGGGTAAGGAAAGTTCCCAATAAATGTTGGCTCAGGCTGGACAGGGTACTTAGGGTGCCCATAATGCGAGCCCCTATCCCAGGGGGAACGAAGACGAAATGGAGACTTTGCACACCATAGGCGCCAATCCCCAATTGTGACAGGCTGCTCATTTGTTAGTAACTCTTCATACCCCGGGGACTTATGAAAGTAGAAAATAAGCTTGGACACTATAGTCTTCTCAGTGGTACGCTTAGGAGCCAGATAATCACCTGGGTCATAATCTACAGGTATGGTAGCAGGGCACATAGGAGTACCTGGAGAAACTACCCACACAGATTCTCCTTTTTCTGGGAGAACATTAGTATAGTTACAGGGAATGGGAAGAACAGTTGAGATGCTTCTTGTTAAACAAAACACTCCAGAAGCTGGATAGGGAGACGTAAAAACTGGCCTTAGAGAAGATTCAGAGGGGGAAGTAGCATTATAAAAGGACCACCAAGTATAATCCTGGCTCCAAGGACCTGAACTCGAAAAGTAGGGAGGTATAAGAGCTGGGAGTTGCACAGGAACAGGAACAGCTGGGACATCTGTAGTATAAGGAGAAAATCGGGAACACACAATACAAGGGGAAGTAATCTTTGCTTGGCTAATTAGTTCCTGGACTGAGTGTAACCAAAGGTTGGAGCGAGTTGGGGTATTAGGAACAAGGAGGCAAGGAGTAGAAAACAACAAAAGCATCCAAACTACTAACATTTTCTTTCTTCCTAATCTAAAACAAATACAGCAAACTAATTAAGCAGTAATATTTCAACAGTCTGTGCTAATCACAGATTACTCTCATATAATGTTCTCAGTCTTTGAGTTCTTATACCAGTTGGGATAGACCCTCAACTGACAAGGATCAAGCTCTCAAATTCCAGGAAAGCCAGAATCCGGCAAGAAAGAGTCTCAGTATGAAGCCGAAGTTCAGCCGCTCCTGCAGTATGCAGTTGACCCTTCTTTTCAGCTAGTAGATTCTTTGGTTCGGGTCAGGCGCAACTTCAATGGCTCCGCTGGATCACTTTCTGCTCTCCACTGTTTAGGCTCCGTCTGATCCGTGCTGGGCTCAGTCTGATCAGCAGACTTAATTCGAGACCAATGGACCCATGGAGTAATCCCTGCGACCTTCACAGCTGCAGGGGTAGAAAGCAAAACAGTAAAAGGTCCTTTCCATCGGGGCCCCAAAGGCTGGAGCTTCCAGTCTTTCACCCAAACTCTATCCCCTGGCAGGAAGGAATGTACCTGAGCCTGGAAGGGGACAGGGTTTATTTCTCTCACATAAGACTGAAGCTCAGAAATTATCTTACCCAAGAGGGCTACCTGTTCCTGCACCTGGGCAGACCCTAAAATCCCTATGTCTCCCTTAATTCCCTGTAAAATGGCTGGGGGCTTCCCATACACAATTTCAAAGGGAGAAAGGGCTGTTCCTTTAGTTGGGGTACATCGGAGGCGGAAGAGGGCTAGTGGCAGTGCCTGTGGCCATTTCAGTTGGGTTTCCTGACAAATCTTTGCTAGGCTATTTTTCAAGGTTCTGTTTGCTCGCTCAACCTGCCCTGAACTCTGGGGACGATAGGCACAATGCAATTTCCAGGTAATGCGCAATGCGCGGGACAGGGCCTGAAGTGTAGCTTCAACAAAGGCGGGACCATTATCTGAACCTATGGCAAGGGGCAGTCCATACCTGGGGATGACATCCCTAAGGAGAGCTCGAGCTACTTCTGTGGCTTTCTCAGTGACTGTAGGATATGCTTCCACCCACCCAGAAAAGGTACAGACCATGACTAAGAGGTATCGGAACCTACCGCTCCTGGGCATTTCTGTGAAGTCTATAACTAGGGACTCAAAGGGTGTTAGTCCTCTAGACTGAACTCCTGGTGGAATACGGGGTCCCTGACGGGCATTATTCTGGGCACAGAGAGTACATCGGGCAGAGGCAGTGGCAACCAGACTATCCAATCCTTCCAGCACCACTACTCGATTGAGTAGGCGGGCTAGTGCTGTTTTCCCTAAGTGTGATAGGTCATGAGCTTGAGACACTACAGGCCAAGCTAGGTGGCGTGGCACCAGAACTCTGGTATCAGGGAGATGTAACCAGCCATCAGGTCTCCTTACTGCACCTTCTTCTTGAGCCCATTTCTCTTCCACTTGGGTATACATAGGTGTCCATTCTTGCAATCGAATTTGGAACAGGGGAGTCACAGTAGTTGCTGGGGGTCCTCGAGCAGCTTCCTTGGCCACCCGATCAGCATGGCGATTCCCTCGGGCCACTGGAGTATCTATTCTTTGGTGTCCCCTGCAATGAATGACAGCTACCTTCTTAGGGGCCCACACAGCCTCTAGCAGCTGAAGTATTTCGGGTCCATACTTAACAGGTTGGCCTGCAGCATTTATGAGTCCCTTTTCCTTATACAAAGCTCCATGAGCATGTAGAGTTGTGAAGGCATACTTGGAATCAGTATAAATGTTAGTCACCAGTCCTGCTGCTAGCTCCAGAGCTCGTATGAGGGCCACAAGTTCTGCTTTCTGGGCTGAAGTTCCTTGGGGCAGGGCTCTTGCTTCTATCACCTTGTCCTCTGTCACCACAGCATAGCCTGCCAATCGCTTGGAGTTCTCCACATAACTGCTTCCATCTGTGAAATAAATTACATCTGGGTCCCTCCATGGAACATCTTTAAGATCTGGTCGACTAGAGTACACTTCATCCATGGTTTGGATACAGTCATGATCCGGTGGTCCCTCAGATGCTGGCAAAAGAGTGGCGGGATTAAATGTAGCCACTGTTTCCAGGTGTATCCGTGGATTCTCACACAAGCTGGCTTGGTACTTAACCATACGGTTATTTGTAAACCAGTGGTTGCCCTTATACTCCATGAGGGTGAGAACTGCATGGGGGACTTTAACAACCAGTTCTTGCCCCAAAGTCAACTTATCAGCTTCCTGGACCAGTAAGGCTGTTGCTGCAATGGCCCTCATGCAGGCTGGCCATCCTTTAGCCACTCCATCCAGCTGTTTAGACAGGTATGCAACAGGCCTCTGCCAGGATCCCATCATCTGGGTCAGCACACCCAGAGCAACCCCCTGTCGCTCATGGACATACAGTGAGAAAGGTTTCTCCACATCAGGAAGGCCTAACGCAGGGGCTTGGAGTAGGGCTTTCTTTATGGCAATGAAGGATTGTTGAGCAGTAGGTCCCCATTCAAATGGTTCCTTTTCACCCCCCTTTGTGGCTTGGTAAAGGGGTTTCGCCATCAATGCAAAATTTGGAATCCAAATTCTGCAGAATCCGGCTGCTCCCAGAAATTCCCTAACTTCTCTTCTGGACTTGGGTTGGGGAATTGCAGCTACCGCTTGCTTCCTACTAGCATCCAGTCTCCGACTTCCCTGGGAAATACAAAAACCCAGATACTTCACTTCTGACTGACAGAGTTGGGCCTTTGAGCGTGAGACCTTATAGCCTGCATCCAAGAGTAGCTCCAGCAATTCTCTGGTAGCCTCAAAACACTCTTCCTGGGTCACTGCTGCAATCAGGAGGTCATCTACATACTGGAGTAAAACTCGCCTGGAAGGCTCAGATTTAAAAGTCTTAAGGTCTTGTCCTAGGGCAGTCCCAAAAATGGTGGGGGAATTCTTGAACCCCTGTGGCAGGCGAGTCCATGTATACTGAAGCTTCCTTCCTGTTACTGGGTTTTCCCATTGAAAGGCAAAAAGCAATTGACTGGCGGGGGCCACCCGAATACAAAAGAAGGCATCTTTTAGGTCTAGTGTTGTGAAATGGGTAGCTCCAGAAGGTATCAATCCTAACAGGACATATGGATTAGGCACTACAGGGTGTAATGAGATAGTGGATTTGTTGACCACTCGTAAGTCTTGGACTGGCCGATAGTCCTCAGTCCCTGGCTTCTGAACTGGCAATAGTGGCGTATTCCATGGAGACTGGCAAGGACGAATAATTCCATGGGATAACAGACGATTCAAATGTGCTTGAATCCCTTCCAGAGCCTTTCTGGGAATTGGGTATTGGCGAAGATGGATTGGCCGGGCACTTGGAAGTAAGTCTACATGTACAGGAGGAATATTTCGGGCCAACCCTGGGGGATTATCTTCTGCCCATACCCCACTGACCTGAAAGCTGTCTGCCAGGGGTAGGTCAACTTGGCCCTGCGACTGATGCAGCCGCCATTCTTCTTCAAGAGGGCAGCAGAAACTCAGTATACCCTTAGGGCTGGATGTTGGGGGCCGAAAGGAGACTGAAGTCTGGCCATCAGAGTCAAAAGAAATTTGGGCCCTAAGCTTGGACAGCAGGTCTCGACCTAACAAAGGGATTGGACAGTCTGGCATATACAAGAATTCATGAGTGACTATGTGTGAGCCTAATTGGCATCTACGGGTTGTCAGAAAGGGCCTCCGGTTCTGCACCCCCGTGGCTCCCACCACTCGGACAGTTTTTCCAGACACAGGCGCTAATCGCTCCGTCACAACAGAATGTTCAGCTCCTGTATCAATCATGAATGGAATTGAGCGGCTCCCTATAGTTAGCTTGACCATAGGTTCCTGGGAGCCCAGTTTGTAGGAACCCGGTCTGTCCTATTCGTCCCATTCTGCCATCTCGGCTATCCCGATGATGTCAGATTCAGGAGGCTCATATCTTCCCTCTCGAACTCGGCCTCGGCTTCCTCGATCTCCTGGTCCCCTTCTCAGTCCCTGGCGCCTCTGGGGGCATTCATCTTTCCAGTGCCCTCTTTCCTTACAATAAGCACACTGGTCCCTCTCCAATCTTGGTCTGGGATTCTCCCCCCTTGGCCGGGATTGATTGAAGGAATCTCGGGGCCTGGCTGGTGGTCCGGGGTCCCACTTTGGCTTCCCATTAGCTAGAGGTCGACCTCGGTTAAGGGTGGAATTAGTAATGGCTGCCGCTAAAAGGTCGGCCTTCTTCTGCATCTTCCGGTCAGCCTCTCGGCGCACCTCCTGATCTCTATTAATGAAAACCTTGGTTGCGATCTCAATTAGCTGGGTGGTATTCATCCCTGCGAATCCCTCCTGACGCTGCAACTTCTTCCGGATATCTGGCATACTCTGGGCCACCAATGCGCTATTCACCATTCTCTGGTTTTCTTGGGCTTCAGGGTCAAATGGGGTGTATGTTCTGTAGGCTTCAATTAGTCGCTCTAGAAAGGCCCCAGGGGATTCAGTTGCCCCTTGGAGAATTTCAGAGACCTTTGCCAGATTAATGGGCCTCTTTATGCCTTTCCTCATACCTTCCAGTAAGTCCCGGCAATAGCCAGACAACAGTTCATAGTGCTGCCCATCATTTGGATCCCAAGCTGGAGCTGCGCGAGGGAACCGAGCTCTAACCCATCCCTCTGGATCCTGTGTCCCGTCGGGAACACGCTCTCGCGTGATGGCCTCAGCATTTTGCAAAATCTTCCGCCTCTCCTCAGTTGTGAAGAGGGTCAGGAGAAGTTGTTGACAATCAGTCCAGGTTGGGTTATGGGTGGCCATAATGCTAGTCACTAGGTCCACCACTGCCTGAGGCTTTTCAGTATAAGAGGGGTAATGCGTCTTCCAATTCAGGAGATCAGTGGTTGTGAAGGGTACATACTGATAGGCCTGTGCCTGTATAACCTGACCCTGATTATTAGGATTCGGTCGAGTGGTAGTTACCTGTCGGAGTGGCAGAACCCTCGAGGAGGTGGGAATGGAACCTGAGGTAGAGCTAGGAGCTACCCTCCTATCATGCTCAAAGGTAATTGCAGCGGGTCTAACCCATTCAGTGGAGGTAGGTTGAAATCCTGAGGGATGGGGAGGGGTACTCATAGACTGAGAGGTGGTCACAGGTGAGTCAGTCCATTGAAAGGGATGCCGGGCCCCTAATGAGTGGGTAGGGGTACTAGAGGGAGAGGCTGGGCTGTCAGGAGTTGAGGAGTCAGGGAGTGGAGCCCAAAGTGGGTCTACAGAGGTTAACAGGAGAGGATGTGGCACAGAAGGGTAGAGGCCAGGTGAAAAGTCCAACCTAGGGTGTGGCAGGTTTGGCACAGGAGGGGAAGAACTATCCGGAGAAGCCTGTGCTGGAGAGGCTTGGGCTGGGCGGCGTGGATCTCTGGGGGTGGCACGGAACCCCAACAATGGGCCATAAGGTGGTGGCTCAAGGTCTGAGGGGTCATCAGAGAGTATGGGTTTCTCGGACAGGGTAGGGGCGGAAGCCACCGATTGGGTGGTAAGCTTCCTGGGGCTCTTTCCCTCTTCTAGTTTAGATTTTCTAATCTTTCTTTGAACACGACCTAACATGAATTTTACTGGGGATCCCATATAAGTTTTCAACCACGAGGGAGGGTCAGTCACAAGGCTGTCCCAGGAATCTATATAAGGGAGTTGTTCAGAATATTCTGGTTCTCCTACAACTATGCTGTAGACCTTCCGGATTACTTCAATATCTAAGCTGCCACTAGGGGGCCACCCCACTCCCATAGATGGCCACTCAACTTCACACAAGGTTCTTAAAGTACCTGAGCTTAAAGTCTGTCCATAG
This sequence comes from Microcaecilia unicolor, assembly GCF_901765095.1. Classification (NCBI taxonomy): domain Eukaryota; kingdom Metazoa; phylum Chordata; class Amphibia; order Gymnophiona; family Siphonopidae; genus Microcaecilia; species Microcaecilia unicolor. The sequence continues at coordinate 139,725,074 of NC_044033.1, forward strand.
TCATTAATTAAAAAACCTTTTTTAAAATTTCTAAGCATACAATCTAGGGGGGTAACAATTTGTCTAGATGATGTCCCACCCATAATGCTTACAGTTACAACACACAAAAAGGGGGGGAATTTTTGAGAATGCAGTAAGGGGTCTGCACTCTCGAGACACTAGGTAGACAGACAACAATCGCTTCCTTCCGTTGCTGACCAATTGAACTCGCGTTAATTGGAAATGCAGCTATAAGAAGTCCGCACTCATTTAATCATTCACTCATCACACATTCCATACAGAAAATCCCACCCAACAATTTCAGATTTCTCAAATACAGATAAGCTCAAGCGTTTTCGCTTCTAGTCCCCGCGACTAGAAGGTACTAGGGCCTTTGCTGAGAATTGATCAGATTCTCCTTCCTCAATTTTCTTGAGGGGCTGGTTTTACAATTTCCTAGCTAGGATTACAATACAAAATACAGAATACATACCCGGCGAATGTTCTCCAGTCAGTTAGGTGCTGGGATTAATGCAGGATTCATGATCCCACCGCTGCCACCAAGAATTGTTGCAGGAATTGATGCATGAATTTGTGATGCCTCAGGAGTCAGACAGCACACACCAGTATGAGAGAAAAATCTTCTTTATTTGCCAGCAAACAAAGCAAGACATCAGTTCTAGCTCTCTTCTCTTTCTCTCAGCTCTCTGGGTCTTTCTCTCAGCTCTCTGTGTCTTTGTCTCAGCTGCCTCTCTTCTTATGCTGTCTTCTCCTTCTTCTGTCTGTTCCTTCTGTCCTTCTCTTTCTTCTGAGCTCCTTCTGACGTAAACTGCTTCTGCTCCTACTTAAATAGGGTCCTAAGCCCTCCTCCTAGCCTAGCCCCCTTTACTCCCAATTGGTTAAGAAATTGATTGGCTACCTTGCCTCAACCAATCATTACTTTTGAAATATCAGTTACATAGGTTCCAGACATCCTAAACTGACCTCTGACCTGGGGCCCCTCATGCCAGACATTTGGTCTCCAGTCTCTTACATGTTATTATGATTGATTTCTCATATTCCTAGTACTAACTGCTAACTAAACTCTGGCATTCATTAAAGAGGTCAAAAGCCAATCTTAATTAATAGCATACATATCAGGTTATTACTTCCAAGACCATTCCTGCATTTTACCTATAATTAATCAAGGAGAAGAGAGCTGACTAGTTCTGACCTTTTTTCACCTCTCAGCTCCATACACAGAACTAGCTAAGACCATAGTTAATTCAAAACACATGTTGGCCCCCCTTCACTGTAGCCTTAAACAGCAGACAAAGGATCATTTTAAAAGTAACACAGAGTTGAACAAACATCCTACACAGAATTATTAATTTACACAGAATACAACATATTCTAAAATAAGCATAATCAGATATATCTTATAAGATATATCTATATCTAAGCTATCTACATATTAAGCACTTCTAAATAGTATTTCAGCCTATTCTTAAACTACAATATGTCATATGTCTGGCTCGTGCCTGCTTACAAAACTATTCAGTAAGCCTAATAATTTACAGATGTGCCAGCTAGCATTGGCAATTCACAAGGGACAGAGTTTCATTTCTCACTGACCTTTCCTAACCTTAGCTCGGCCAAACTAGACTCTAATTAATTCCAGCCTGCATTCCTTCACTACTTTGCTGGCAGAGTGAAAAGAATTCAAACTTCAAGCTTTTAATATCATTTCTTATATATATATAATTATTTCTCAGAGTTAACACTTTCTTTGCCCATGGCTGCCTCAAGCTGAGCTCCCACAAGTTATTTCAGAGCCAGATTCAGTTGGAGCAATGAAGTCCTCTGACAAACACAACAAGGAGGGTATTTCTCTGCTTGGGAGGGGGGAGGGGACGGGACAGAGAGCTGACAGCTTTGGAGCCAGACTGAGATGAGCAGCAGAGATTAGATACTCAGCAGAGGTTGATTGCTTGCAAAGTGACGCCCTTGAAGGCATGCGCCCTCCTGCAGTGCATACCTTGCTTACCGGGTTTGACGGCCCTGCTTACAGATGTCCCCGGCACCTGCAGTGATTCATTTATTGCTGCCTACACCGGCCCGGCACCGGCCCTGCAGGCATCCATCGGCCGGGTCCCGCCCTTGCTTTCATCATTTTCTGTCTTGTGAGACCAGGCTGAAGGAAGCCTGAAGGGCCAGCACAGGCAGCAATAATTGAATCACTGCAGGTGCCGGGGACGTCTGTAAGGTACACCAGGGAGGGACGGGGTTCAGCGACTGACGGGCAGATGCCGGGACGCCACAGAGGAAGAGAGATGTTGATGTGAGTTGCCTCAGCTGGGTGGGCCTGAGCCAAGAATGGGTGTGCCTGTGCCCATCCATAGCTACGCCACTGCTGTAGTAGTTCTACTAAAATATTGTGCTGTGACCTGTGAATATCCCTTCAGTTTCCAGAGCAAGGTAATCAATAGAAATGAAACAAAATAAAACATGGAAAGGAAAATAAGATGATACCTTTTTTATTGGACATAAAAGGTATCATCTTATTTTCTTTTCCATGTTTTATTTTGTTTGATTTCTATTGATAACCTTAAGAGTGGACTAACACGGCTACCACACTCCTCTACTTACAGAGCAAGGTAACAGCTCTCCTAACCTTCTTGGAGGGAAATTAGGACTGGGTGAAAACCTCAGCTCTATTTGAAATCCTTGTCTTTAGTTTATGGTTCCCTGATTATTTCCCCATTCTGTAAGAGGACAACGTGTTTGGATAGCCTAAGCAATAGGAGTAGACAAGTAGTGAGAGATGACAGAGGTTGCTTAGGCCTCTGCATTTCTTGGAAGTGTAATCTGGTTAACTTCACCTGCATATCGCTGCTTCTAAGGAGAAAGAAAGAAGTTATGCAATTCTGGAGTTTAAAAAAGAGCATCAGAGAGCCACTGGCCCTGGAAAGAAGGAGAGAATACAGTGGATATCCCTTGTATTTGAGCAAGGAGGGCCAGGCAGCCAGAAGGATGTGCATCTGTGACCACATCCAAGTTCAATCCAGCTCTGGGAGGTATTCAAGAAATAAGAATGAAAGAGAAGTGTCCCTAGGGTTGGAGAGTCTTGGGAGAATTAAGCAACTAAGTGCCGTTATTATTTGCTCTCTGCCCTTTTTGCGATCTGTCTTTATTGTTTGAAGTCTATAGTTTTGTTGATTGGAATGACTTAGCAAGTCCTATACTGTTCTAAATTGATGAAGTCATAAAACATCTCTTGGTAACTGAAGCAAAATGTGCACTGGATGATAACTAGCAATCATGAATTACTCCCAGATACGAAAAAGAATATACTATTTGGATAGAGGAACCTGATAAGGAAGCGAGAACTGTTGGACGTAATGGTTTGCCCGTCCTTCAGCAGTCCACAGACTTTGCAGGACTGAGTATAAGAAAATTATCTTTCAACCAATCTGAGATTATAGATAGGCCTTGTTAGAGTGGTTTAATGTCAGGGCATAGGGAATCTGTATGGTGTACGAGAAGGATATCATCCACTTAGTAATAGGCACTCATTCCACAGTCTTGAATCAGTCATTAATGGACTGATGTATGTAGATGTCAAACAATACTGGGAACAGCACTGATCTTCGTAGGACACTACTAGGGAGAAAGCGAATAGTTTAATTAGATACTTAGAAGTGGACCGAAAGTTGAATGATTCCTTAGAAAAGATGTAAATCAGTTAATTACTCTACTGGAAAGACCAATGCGATGAGACAGAAAAAACTAATTAGTATTTATTATATATATTCACTTGATGTTGATGCAACTAGGGGTCCTTTTACTAAGTCACGGTAAAATGTGGCCTGGGGTAGTGTAGGTGCGGGTTTTGGGCGTGTGCAGAACTATTTTTTAGCGTACCTGTAAAAAAGGCCTCTTTTTTCACGAAAAATGGACGTGCAGCAAAATCAAAATTGCCGCGTGTCCATTTTGGGTCTCAGACCTTACCACCAGCCATAGACATAGTGGTAAAGAATTTGGGCAGTAATAACCTATGCATGTCAGATGCCACTTGGTGCACATCTGCTACGCATGCCAGAAAATTAAAAATATTTTCCAAACGTGCATAGCGGACGTGCACCAAAAATGAAATTACCGCAAGAGCCACACGGTACTCGGGCAGTAAGTCCATTTTGGCGCACATTGGGTGCGTGTAGACGCTTACGCGGCTTAGTAAAAGGGGCCCTTAAAGCATTAGAAAAACATTCACTGGTGCGTGGACTCTACACGGTCCATGTTTTGACATGTGCCTTCATCAGGAGTCCTTATCAGATATAAAATACATGTGCAACTCTATCCAATGAATCAAACAAACACATTAAAGAATAACTACATATAAACCAATTAAAAGAAATGTTTTTAAAGTAAAAACATACACAAAGACGGTCATCTATACATAAGGCTATGAGTGGAGATGAAATGATAAACAATACCAATGAGGAGTATGAAGAAACTATGTGTGTGATGAGTAAACCTAAAGAAAACCAAAATTTAAAAAATGAAAAATAAAAAGTAAAGAAATAGAAAATAAAAAATAAAAAAGAGCAAAGGAATAGGCATACAACAATGTACAAATCATGTAATGAGAAAGATGTATAAAGAAGACCTAAAGGCATATGTGCAGTCATGAAAAATATATAAGGGGAAAGGGAACTTGATATACCGCCTTTCTGAGGTTTTTGCAACTCCATTCAAAGTGGTTTACACATAGTCAGGTATTTATTTTGTACCAGGGGCAATGGAGGGTTAAGTGACTTGCCCAAAGTCACAAGGAGCTACAGTGGAAACTGAACTCAGTTCCCCAGGATCAAAGTCCACTGCTTACCACTCACTAAAAAGGAAGTACTGCTGGGCTACCCCAGCGGTACTTCCCACCCCAGTGCACCGTCATATCCAGTGCTATAAAAATATATACTTATTTTTGTAGCACCGGTATGTACCCGGCAGTAATCGGGTTAGCGCAGGAGCCCTTACCGCCACCTCAAACAAGACCTACCTTTTACCCGCTGCATTAAAAGGGGGCCTCAGCACGTGTTTTTAATGCCAGCCTAGGCCCCTTTTGCTGCAGCTTGGTAAACGGGGCCCATAGCGCAACACTGAAATCCACAATACAGCACTGTAAATAAAGCAAGCTCTGAAGCACTAACAAAAACATTTTGAATATAACCCTCCCCCCTTCACAGACCCCTCAAAAACTCTCCAACATCCCCCACCCTCCAACTTCCCTTATATCCCTCCTGATCCCCTCCTAAAAAAAAAGAATGCAAAATCAAGGAGGTTTAATAAAACAATATAAACCTCACAAGTTTGCTATTGTTTTCAATAGTGTCTGCAAATGTTTTGTGTCACTCAGTATGGCAGTAAGCTCCTTCTACTGGCTTTAGTCTACAGAATGGACCAGATAGGCTCACGACTCTCCTGTCTTATTAAACCTCATTAGAGCTTACCTGTCCCTAATATTGAACATGTGATAGTGAAACAGCACCCCCCACTGGCAGGACTGTACATGGGGGAGTCCTGCTTAGCTTAGAAGGAACAGTGCCCTTAGCTGAAGAGAAACAAAAGCCAAAATTCCCAAAAGAAACAAATGGGCATCAGAAGTACACAAAACACCTTTATTGATCATCCCGCAGATAATGTATTTACAATCCAAAACAGGATAAGAGAAAAGTGGAAAATCTGTAATGTATAATGTTAATCAAGTCACATGAAAAGTAAAGTCTCAATGTCCTTGGACCTGAAGCATCTCCTCTGATATCTCCTTTCTTTTGCCTCACTTTGTAGGTCCCAGACTGGGTAGCTCAGACTCCTCACAGTTTCTCTCTTTTTGCACACAGTTGTATAAACAAAGATTCCACATTCCTTAAACCTTGAATAGGTTCAAGTCAGTGTCTCATGCTCCGGTCAGCACAAAAATCCAAGCTCCCCCCCCCCCCCCCAATAACAAATTGTATCTCCTTTGTGGCGACATTTGTTTTCTTCCTCAAGAGAGAAAACAATAAACTTTCTAGTAAAAATCTCAAAAGACAACATAGTCCACAGGTAAGTAAGGGATATACCTAAGAAACAGATCTACCACAGCACTGGATCTTATCGAGTGGGAAGACGAATGTACTTGGGTTATAGGTTGCACTCACCACATTGTTAATCTCTTTTTCCAGACAGCTGAATATCGGGTTCACCTCTTTTGTAGCCCTGGACTCGTCTGTTTCTAGATCCTTTCAATTCTGTCTGCAGTAAAACCTCCTTGGATCTGATTCGCCTCTTCTTCTGAGTTTGAACTTGTAGCTAAGATTAAGTTTAAGCAATATATGGATGGCAGTACTGCCAGCTGATGACCTATCTGGCCATCCACAAGGCAGTACTGTACATGAGTCCTCCCTAGTGCTCCTACATCCTATCCTGCTTCTATGAATTTCTTCAGAGGAAAGAAGGCCTCAAGCTCCTACATGCCGGGCCTTTTATCCTTCCCTCCAAAATCATAGAAGGAAACACCTCCTGCTCAATGAATGGCAGGCTGGCCCATTTTCCAGGACTTTGGAAAACAGACAGGATCAATTCCAGAATAGGTATCCAGAATGTTCCTCATTTGGGCACATTGTGAAGTCCTACTACACTGGTAAAACGCATTTCACCTTCAAGTGAACGCTCATTTAAGAATGCTAAGTATCGTGACTAAAATATATAGAGGGCACTCGGGTTCTGTTTCTATAAATTGCTCAGCAGAGATCTCTAGTGGCTCTACAACCTCCTGAACTTTTGACTTTGGAATGTTCTCACAGTTTCAAGTTTAATCATATTTGATATATCGCTCACGAGGTACTGTACCTTTCTGGGCAGCTTACAATCAATAAAATCAAGAGGTTTCAGAGCAGCAGAAAGGAATTAAAATTCTTTGATAGGATGGAGAAGAATACTATCAGAGAGATGGGGGAAGGGCCAGATCAGAAGACTGGCTATCTTACCTGTGATTTACAGTGGAAGGAGCCCAGTAAAGGTAACCATGGCTTTGGCTCCTGCTTCCCGGCCACTGTACCACAAATGCAAGGTAAAAGGCTTGGGTCATTTTCTTCCTAATTAAAAATAGAACTGAGAGGAGAAGGATTCTGGCAATTCACGCTACAGTACCTGGCGAGAGAAGGAGTGAAGTGTATCTAAAAGAGGTTACACATGGTAATCATTCACCTCAAAAGCCTTAACTCAAGAGAACAAAATTCAGCTCAACAAGTCAGTAAGGTTGAAGCACCAACCGCAGCATTATACTAAAATATAGAGTTGCCTATTTGCAGAAGGCAGTCTCAGGGCTTATTTTCAGGTGCCGCACCTACTATTACACTGATCTTTGTTTAGACCATCAGGATGACACTATATAATGAGAGTCCACAGTTCCTTCAAAGGTGCTTCAGGAGCCCGTAAAGCCACCGAGGACAAAACAACAGTTCCTTCTAGCAGGTTGTCACTTGTTATATATCACACTTGCAGACAGCATTTGAAACTAGTTGATTTTTTGAATTTGCCAGCTTTATGTGCTACATTAAAGCACAGGCGCTAGCCAAAAACTGTTTAAATATTTCATCTGTCAGTTAAATAAACAACAGCATTATCCTTTATTATTCTAGCTTCCCTTTCCTATGAGCTATTAGAGCTTAAAGTTTCAGAAAGCTCTTTAGACTTAAATCATTCTGACCATAATAAATCTGAGTTAATCAGGGAGCTTGCTCTGTTGACTGTTATGAGAGCTCAATGCAGACAGCACACTGATACTGTACATAAATCATTAACACAGCACAAATAAGCAACAAGATGAAAACTCATGATTATACTAAAGCTCACGTGTGATCCTATTTGCCTTTCTGCTTTTCTACATAGTGAAATTTCTGTCCAAGTCTTTGCGCCCAGATCTCTTCAGCCTTTCTGCTTTATCATCCTCTATTCAGGTTCATCTGTTCTGCTCTTCAGTCCAACCTTTTCTTCCCCAATCCATAATAACTTTACCTGTCCCCTCTCCTGATGTCACCTCTGGAATGAAATCACACCTAAAACTTGCTATCACCTCCTTCCCAGACCTCCATTGCTTCATTTTGCCTTCTCTTTTAATCTCTCTCTACATTTCTTGGCCCTTGTGTCCTAGTCTGCTTTCCTTTTGGTCTATAACGTAAACGTACTGTCCCTTCCCTGTGCTGTAATCTGTCCATTCTCAGCTACTGGTTTCTTTCCCAAAGCCTCATCTCTCTACACTAACTTTGTGTCTTTCTCAGTCTTCCCAAATATTATCTTTGACTATGGCTTGCCCTCATAACATTTCTTTCCACTGCTTTTTGAAATACTTGTGTCCCTTTTTTATCCATGGCTATTCTACTCTGTCCTCCTGCATATTATTATCAAGGAGTCCTTGAGACCGATATTCAGCTGGTGGCAGGCAGCTTGGTTAAAGCCCGCTGTTGGCGCTGAACCCCAAAATTCAATGCTGTGCTCTATCTCGGCATTGAATCTCCAGTTTCATTTTTGGACACTGGAACTCAACCAGTTAAGCTGATATTCAGCACTAACAGGTTACATTCCTAGTGGTTAATGATAGGACTGCTATTTATAGTCCTATTTAACCACTAAACCCAGTGCTGAAAATTGGCACTAACTAGCTATATGTGAAATACAGCCATTTAGCCGCTATGGGTGAGATTCTATATATGGCACCCAAAAAATCCGTACAGAAAACATTTCCACATAAGCGTATTCTATAAGCAGTGCCTAGACTTAGGTGCGATATATAGAATATGCTTAGTTGATACCCTAGCGCCTAAATCTATGTGTCTCCATTTATACCAGTGAAAACATGGCGTAAATCCCAGTGCTGCTGCTGTGCCAGAGGAAAGGAGGTATGAAAGGGCCATATGCTGAGCTGGGGGTCAAAAGGTAACAAAAAAACAGGGCAGCGCAAACAGCAACAAAATTTAGATGGGCTAGAACTCATAAGTTCATAAGTATTGCCACACTGAGACAGACCAAAGGCCCATCAAGTCCAGCATCCTGTTTCCAACAGTGGCCAATCCAGGTCACAAGTACCTGGCAAGATCCCCAAAAAAGTACAAAACATTTTATACTGCTTATCCCAGAAATAGTGGATTTTCCCCAAGTCCATTTAATAATGGTCTATGGACTTGTCCTTTAGGAAGCCATCCAAACCTTTTTTAAACTCTGCTAAGCTAACTGACTTTACCATATTATCTGGCAACAAATTCCAGAGTTTAATTACACGTTGAGTGAAGAAAATATTTCTCCGATTCGTTTTAAATTTACTACATTGTAGCTTCATTGCATGCCCCCTAGTCCTAGTATTTTTGGAAAGCGTAAACAGACGCTTCACATCTACCCGTTCAACTCCACTCATTATTTTATAGACCTCTATCATATCTCCCCTCAGCTGCCTTTTCTCCAAGCTGAAGAGCCCTAGCTGCTTTAGCCTTTCCTCATAGGGAAATTGTCCCATCCCCTTTATCATTTTCAATGCCCTTCTCTGTAATTTTTCTAATTCCGCTATCTCTTTTTTGAGATGCGGTGACCAGAATTTAACACAATATTTGAGGTGCGTTGCTTAGTAAACAGGGCAGCAAGCATCTTAAAACACTAGCTGTTTGTGTTGTGTGTGTTTATAAGCAATGATACAATAGTACTTGCAAAGAATGCAACACAATAATACATAAGTATATAAGTATTGCCATACTGGGACAGACCGAAGGTCCATCAAGCCCAGCACCCTGTTTCCAACAGTGGCCAATCCAGATCACAAATACCTGGCAAGATCCCGAAAAAATTCAATACATTTTATGCTGCTTATCCCAGAAATAGCAGTGGACTTTCCCTTTCCTTTTCTAATGCTGGCCAGAAGCTTTTGGGGTTAGAGGGCACTACACCCCTCGCTCTCCCCCCCCCCAAAAAAAAAAAAACTACACCCATGTACAAAAGTTCTTAGAAACACACATGTCTATACCAATCTCCTAAGCCTTATTTTCCTTCACATTGTGAAAGATACCAGTCACTCCATTAACACTCTCCACACTGGCCACAGGTTTGACCATAAAAAAATCATTCACATATCTTTATGTCCCTTTCATTACTTTCTAGCAGTCCTCAGAGTCAAATACATTTATACTGTTTAATGCTGTCTTTAAGTCTGGGCCAGAGCAGTGCTGTAGCCTTACAGCTCCTGCTACTTCCCATGGGAGCAATTTTCATATTTTGAAAAACTTTTAATACCTGGTGCATAATAGGAACCAAAACTGCAACAAGTTTGCTTCATTTCTCTATCAATGAATATCTTTAAATATGAGAACCTTCCACCACACTTATTGTATTTAAAATTTCCTTTGTAAAAGCCATTTTTAAGAAGTCTGTTTCTTCCTGTCAAGGCCTACAGGACTTCCCTTACAAACACCTTTTTTTCTTACCCTTACATCTTTACTTGCATACTGACGGAAGAGGGCCATCCCTTTCTCCAACCCCCTTCCCTTCTTGTGTTAGCTTCCATTATAATTTGGAGGGGCAAAATCGAAAGGGACGCCCAAGTTTTTCTGAGCACGTCGTCGCAGGATGTCCCCGTGAACGGGCGGGGAAACCCGTATTATTGAAACAAGATGGACGTCCATCTTTCGTTTCGATAATACGGTCGGTGACGCTCAAATCTGGAAATTTAGGTCTACCTTAGAGATGGTCGTCCTTAGACTTGGTCGTTTCTGATTTTTGGAGATAATGGAAACTGAGGACGCCCATCTCAGAAACGACCAAATCCAAGCCCTTTGGTCGTGGGAGGAGCCAGCATTTATAGTGCACTGGTCCCCCTCACATGCCAGAACACCAACCGGGCACCCTAGGGGGCACTGTAGTGGACTTCAGAAATTGCTCCCAGGTGCATAGCTCCCTTACCTGTGCTGAGCCCCCCAAAACCCACTCCCCACAACTGTACACCACTACCATAGCCCTTATGGATGAAGGGGGCACCTAGATGTGGGTACAATGGGTTTGTGGTGGGTTTTGGAGGGCTCACATTTACCACCACAAGTGTAACAGGTAGGGGGGGGGATGGGCCTGGGTCTGCCTGTCTGAAGTGCACTGCACCCACTAAAACTGCTCCAGAGACCTGCATACTGCTGTGATGGACCTGAGTATGACATTTGAGGCTGGCATAGAGGCTGGAAAAAAATATTTTAACAGAATTTTTTTGAGGGTGGGAGGGGGTTAGTGACCACTGGGGGAGTAAGGGGAGGTGACCCCCAATTCCCTCCGGTGGTCATCTGGTCAGTTCGGGCATCTTCTTCGTGGCTTCGTCGTAACAAAAAATGAACCAAGTAAAGTCATCCAAGTGCTCGTCAGAGACACCCTTCTTTTTTCGATTATGGATCGAGGACGCCCATGAGTTAGGCATGCCCAAGTCCTGCCTTCGCTACGCCTCTGACACGCCCCCATGAACTTTGGTCATCCCTGAAACGGAAAGCAGTTGGGAACACCCAAAATTGGCTTTCAATTATGCCGATTTGGGCGACCCTGGGAGAAGGACACCCATCTTCCTATTTGTGTCGAAAGATGGGTGTCCTTCTCTTTCGAAAATAAGCCTGATAATCTTCCGATTTGTGTCGAAAGATGGGCGTCCTTCTCTTTCGAAAATAAGCCTGATAATCTTCCGATTTGTGTCGAAAGATGGGCGTCCTTCTCTTTCGAAAATAAGCCTGATAATCTTCCAATTTGTGTCGAAAGATGGGCGTCCTTCTCTTTCGAAAATAAACCTGATAATCTTCGGATTTGTGTCGAAAGATGGGTGTCCTTCTCTTTCGAAAATAAGCCTGATAATCTTCCGATTTGTGTCGAAAGATGGGCGTCCTTCTCTTTCGAAAATAAGCCTGATAGTCACACAGTATACCTAATACCACTAGAGAAATGACAGCAGTAGTAATAAGCAATATAGGCCGTCTTTTACTAAACTGCATTGAGCTGTTAATGCATGAATTACTGCAGAGGTTTCACATTTAATCCATGCTAATTTCTCCATTAACTGACAAACATGGGCTGGGGCAGGGACTGGAATGGGATTGCACCTTCCACTGCCATGTGGTATGGTACAGCATGCCACAAGGACTTGGGCAGACAGTTCACTATGTAGATTTTCTTTTAATTTATTACTTATATGCAACCTCTCATCAAGGTTGTTCAGTGTAGCAAAAAACTTTAACAGAAAAGCAATACAAAATTTAAAAACAGAATCAGACCTCCGTGATTACACTGAACTCACTACCAACAAGAAAATATGAATCTCATTCCATTCCCGATCCAAAGTTAAAACAGAGGAGTAGCCCAGTGATTAGAACAGCAGGTTTAGGCAGGGGTGTAGCCAGACTTTGGCGGGAGGGGGGTCCAGAGCCCGAGATGAGGGGCACATTTTAGCCCCTCTACCGGCACCGCCAACCCCCCCCCCCCATTGCTGATTTTACCCCCCCCTGCCACCGACCCTCTCGACCCCCCCTCCCACCACCAACCCACCATCGCCTACCTTTGCTGGCGGGGGACCCCAACTCCCGCCAGCCGAGGTCCTCTTCTCGCAAAAGGCTTCCTTCTGTTTCTGACATCCTGCACGTTGTACGTGCAGGTCGTCAGACTCACAGAACGAAGCCTTGCAGATCAGAAACAGAAGGAAGCCTTTTGAGACAAAGAGGACCTCGGCTGACGGGGGTTGGAGGCGGGAGGGGGGTTGGGTGGGTCATTGGCAGGGGGATCCAGGGCCAAATTTATGGGGGCCCAGGCCCCACGTAGCTACACCACTGGTTTAGGGCCAATGAGCTCCTACTTTGGAACCTTTTTACCAAGCTGTGGTAAATTAGGCACTGTGCTAGCAGCGGTGGCCGTTTTTGCCATGTGTCGAGGCCCCTTTTACCACAGTGGGTATAAAGCCCCAAAAAATAAATGGTTCACATTTGCCACATGTCCATTTTGGGGGGGAGCACTTACCACCACCCATCGAGGTGCAGATAAGGACTCCCACGCTAACCCAGGGGTAACAGGACAGTGCACTGCGCTGCCTGATTACTGCTGGATAACCCCCTGTGGTAAAAAATAAAAAATATTTCTGGTAGTGCTGGAATTGGCGCCTGCTGGGGGTAGAACTACTGCTGGTACCCTCATTAGGCCAGCGACAGTTCCAGATTGGCACATGGCAAGCCCGTTACTGCATGCCAACCCTTTAGTTAAAGGACCTCTTTGAGAATTATGCTCATAAATTGGCTTCTTTGAAAATTTGCTAGGACTGAATGCATACATTTTTACTAAAATTTAAACTCTTAAATTTAGGAGCATAAAAAGTGGGTGGCAACAGGGGCAGATTAAGGGTGGGGAAAAGAAGTTACGAGTTTAGCATTGATTTTCTCCACTAGGCTCATAAATCTGGGCAAATGAATGGCAGGCTTAAATCTATGAGCATAGCTTTTAAACTCCTACATTAAGATGAATTTTCAGCTGAAAAGGAATGCTCCTAAATCTGTCTGAAAATAGGACACAAATTTAGGAGGCTAATTCAGAAGTATAAAATTAGGAGCTCACCATTTTTTGAATATTGGGCCCAATGAGACCAAGTTTCAAATCTCACTAGCACTCTTTGTGGCCTTGGGTTCATCACTCCACCCTCTGTTTCCTTTATTTGACTCAACATATCATATCTGGTGTAATTTTTGTAATAAAATCCTGTTAAAAATCATAGGGTGTTTTTTTTTAAACTTTCCTGGTTATTTTTGTTTTATTGGGTACACCCTAATCAAAGCACTAAGATGATTAGCATATATTAAAATTATTTTCTAAGCTCAAGTACAATCATCTATTTCATTTCCCACAGGTATCAGCAGTAGCTCAGTATCTTTTGCGGTTCATCTGCCCGCCTACGAGATGACAGAGGAAAGCTGACAGTGTTAGAAAATCCATTAACGTATTAAATTATTCTGAGCAGCAGGGGCCCCATGTTGTAATTTTATACATCAATGCCAACCCATGTCTCTAGTAGGCATTTGAAATGAGATTTGCATACCAAAAAAAATGAGCCAGGCCAGTTTTACTGAGCTAAGATCCACAAATATGACATTGTGGATATTTCTCAAGTGGATTTAACAGAATAGATGTTTTATTCTTAGGAGGCTTTCCTTCCATTGCACATCTATTTTTCTCTGCCCCTCCAGTACATACTGCTGTAGGAGAATCAACCTCCCAGACCACAGAAAAGGGAAAATAGTCCACTCGGGAGATAGTAACAGGGACTCAACCATGACTGCAGTATACAGACCTGCAATCTGTCCCATCAAATATTCATTAAAACAACTTTCAAAGCCAAATACGGTCTTATTTGCCTTTTCATTGCAAATATATTATTTAACAATCCAATGCCAAGTGCCAATCATTAACAGCTGAGAATGTAGCATTACAGCAATGGCCTGGGGGTACTGTATCTTCCCTGTACATGCTATGTGATGACTGCTTAATCACTGTCAAAATCTGTAAAACCTATGAGCCTTAATCCTCCCAAAGACTGAGTCTCAGAAGCATTTGTAGCCCAGTTATCCAAGTGGGGTATATTTTTGTAAAACTGATGGGCTATGTCTTTAAAGTTTCCAAATAGAGGGGTCCTTTTACTAAGGTGTGCCGAAAAATGATCTGCACTTGTGTAGACGCGTGTTTTGGGTGTGTGCAGATCCATTTTTCAGCACACCTGTAAAAAAGGCTTTTTTTTTTTTTTTAAATTGTGCTGAAAGTGGACATGCAGCAAAATAAAAATTGGCACATGTCCATTTTGAGTCTGAGACCTTAAAGCCAGTCATTGACTTAGCGGTAAGGTCTTAAGCGTTAACCGTTTAGTAATCATCTACGTGCGTAGAATGATGATGCCGCGTGCCAGAAAATAAAAATGATCTTCCAGCGTGCATAGCGGACGCACGTCAAAAATTAAATTGCTGCAAAGGCCACGCGGTAGCCAGGCAGTAAATCAAAATTGACGTGCACTGGGTGCTCGTAGGCGCCTACGTGGCTTAGTAAAAGGGCCCCATAATGTGAGTCCAATCAGTATTGCTCCAAATGGTTTTATTATCATCATCATCATCGAATATTTTATATAATGTTACAAGGTGTATACAGCACTTTACAGATACATAGAGGGAAATGCCCCTGCTCAGCGGAGCTTACAGTCTAGTCAAAAGACAGAAACCGAGAAAACAAATGAATAGTGGGGAAGAAACATTGATCCCAAATATAAACAACACTTCCTCTCTCTCTCTCTTTCTTCCCTATCACACAACAGATGGCAGGGTTGTATTGAAATGGTAAGGAATCTGTAGAGGTATCTGTAATAGGGACATTTATTAGAAGAGAAATAGAACAGTTATGGAAGCAATTAGTATGATCATTATTGTAGATAAGCATCACCACAGGTGGCATCTTTCATCTGTGGAACCCACCATCTGGTCAAAGACACACGAACTGCGACAATCATTAGAAGGCAGAATAGAAATTGAAAGCATTGTCAAAAAATGTGGGATTTGAATGTACCAAAGAAACAACAAGGTAGATGATCTGCAAGATCCAACATGGCAAACAAAACAGCAGCCTGATTGCGTAACAATCTTGCTCACAAGATGGCAGCTAAACACAGCGTATCACCTCACTGGCAGCTGGTGAGATTTTATTATACACCTGATGCAGCCCTTGTGTGGCTGAAACACAACCCGTGTCGGGCATCTTTTTATTTTCTGTTTCTAGCAAATACATTTTGAGAAAAAAAATAGAAATTTTGTTTGATCTGCAGTTTTATTTGCCAGATTTGAATGTGGCCAGAGAGGGAGCCAGACATACTTATTTGGGGCCCTGTTTACTAAGTTGTGTTAATGTTTTTAGTGTGCCTACATTTAGCACATGCGCTAACCGTGTAGGCGCCTATAGGGATATTGTAGGTACATACATGGTTAATGTGCATACATGGTTAACGTGCGTTAAAAATGTTGACGCACCTATAACGGTGCTTAGTAAACAGGGCCCTTAGGAAGGTGTTTCCATGCATTTGGTAAACAAGGTGAAAGGCATAAATCCAGGATTTGGCAATGGAGCAAAACGGTACAGATAGCAACAGCTTACAGTTCAGAAGATGGAGTATATGTCAAGACAAGATCATGGGTGTGGGGGGTTTATTAGAGAACAAAAACACTTGTACGAGAGCACAAAGAAGCTTGCTTTGGATGCAGAAGCAGATCAGTAGGCAATGTAATGGTTTGAGCAGAGGGTTGACATAATTTTAGCACTGAGAAAAATAATCCCATCTGATGAAAAAAAAAAAAAAAAGGTCTCTTATAGGTCCTGCGTAACCCAGAAAAAGAGCTAAATAAACCTTCTGGATGCAGATTTACAGGCACACCATACAATAAATCAATATCATCTGTACGACTATCAGGCTCATTTTCGAAAGAGGACACCCATCTTTCGACACAAATGGGAAGATGGGCGTCCTTATCATAGAGTCGTCCAAATCGGTATAATCGAAAGCTGATTTTGGACGACCCCAACTGCTTTCCGTCGAAGGATGACCAAAGTTCATGCGGACGTTCGGAGGCGTAGTGAAGGCGGGACTTGGGCATGCCTAATACATGGACATCCTCGACCCATAATGGAAAACAAAGGACGTCCCTGACGAGCACTCGGACGACTTTACTTGGTCCTGTTTTTCTTACGACCAAAGCACAAAAAGGTGCCCGAACTGACCAGATGACCACCGGAGAGAATCTGGGATGGCCTCCCCTTTCTCCCCCAGTGGTCACTAACCCCCTCCCACCCTCAAAACAATTCTGTAAAAATATTTTGTGCCAGCCTCTATGCCAGCCTCAAATGTCATACTCAGGTCCATCATAGCAGTATGCAGATCCCTGGAGCAGTTTTAGTGGGTGCAGTGCACTTCAGGCAGATGGACCCAGGCCCATCCCCTCCCTACCTGTTACACTTGTGGTGGTAAATGTGAGCCCTCCAAAACCCACCACAAACCCACTGTACTCACATCTAGGTGCCCCCCTTCACCCATAAGGGCTATGGTAGTGGTGTACAGTTGTGGGTAGTGGGTTTTGGGGGGGTTGGGGGGCTCAGCACACAAGCTAAGGGAGCTTTGTACCTGGGAGCAATTTATGAAGTCCACTACAGTGCCCCCTAGGGTGCCTGGTTGGTGTCCTGGCATGTGAGGGGGACCAATGCACTACGAATGCTGGCTCCTCCCATGACCAAAGGGCTTACATTTCGTCGTTTCTGAGATAGGCGTCCTTGGTTTCCATTATCGCTGAAAATCAGAAACGACCAAGTCTAGGGACAACCATCTCTAAGGATGACCTAAATTTCAAGATTTGGGTGTCCCGACCTATTATCGAAATGAAAGATGGATGTCCATCTTGTTTTGATAATACGGGTTTCCCCGCCCCTCCATCAGGACGTTTTACGAGGACGTCCTCAGCAAAACGTGGGCATCCCTTTCGATTATGCCCCTCTTTGTATCCTTTCATGATACAGAGAGTCAGTCTCCTGATGGCACTAAGATCTGAAACTAAGCAAGGTCACCTCAAAGTAAGAACACACACGAGCATGTTCCTATGCTCATCACTATACTGCTTCACTTCAATAAGCTCTCAAGCAGTCACAATCTAAGCACACAGAAATTAATGGGGGATAAAGACAAAGAAAAGAAAATCTTATTTAAATTATTTTAAAATATTTATACGGAGCATAGAGGACAATTCTAGTTATTCAAGTGTGTGCTCCACCCACAAACAGTCCAGACTCCGCCCATTTGAACACCCATCTGTAAAGTAAGATATGTACATACTTAACAGAATAACATGTAGTCAGATTATTACTCTCACATGTATGATTGGGATACAGGCATTTACCCACATACCCCCTAATTCTATAAAAGTCACTAAAAATTGTGCGTGCACCCAATTTGCACATACAATTTAATTGAATTATGAGCTAATTAATGCCAATAATTGACTTTTTAACAAGCAATTATCGGCACTAATTAGATTTAATTGGGATATACATGTGTAAAGTTAAGCGTGGATCTGCACCTACATTTTACATGCAAGTTCAAAGAGGGGGTACAGAAATGGAAAGGTCATGGGTGGAACAGGGGCATTCCTAACATTTACACATGTTGTTATAGAATGAGGGAGATGCATGCCTAATGAAAGTGCGTACACTTGCACCGTGTTTCAGTTGGTGCAAATGACCTCGCCTAAATTTAGGTGGCATTCCCGGTGTGCCTAACTGTAAGCGTGGCATATAGAATAGTACTTTTTTCAGTGACCATTTGTTTAGCACCATATATAAAATTCTCCCTATAGGGAGCAATTCTATAAATTGGCGCCTCAGTCTAGGTGCACCAGTGCCATGCACTTAGTGCCAATTCTATAATAGCACCGTGGCATGAAGATTCCATTATACATGATGTCCAGAAAAAATGGGACACCCAACATTTTTCCAAAAAACCCCAAAACAAATGTGTTACTATTACTAAAAATGTATTACCATTATTGGCAGGTGTTACTGCAAGATGCTGTAAAAACTGGATGATCCCTGTTTTCAAATTAATGCCATTCAGAAAGTGACCATTAAGATCTGTTATAGCAAAATGGCATTTTGCAAAGAAGATTAAGGTTGCGATAAATCTTTGTGACAAAATAAGGCATATGAGGTCTTTTTACTAAGCCATGGTAAAAAGTGGCTTATGGTAGTGTAGGTGTGGGTTTTGGGCGCACGCATTGAAATATTTTTCTTATCAAAAATGCTTTTTTTTTTTGTTTTCCCTGAAAATGGATGTGTGGCAAAATCAAAATTGCTCCATGTCCATTTCGGGTGTCTGACCTTACCGCCAGCCATAGACCTAACAGTAAGGAATCTGCACGGTAACGACCTATGTGTGCCAGATGTCACTTGGCGCACATCTGCTACCTGTGGCAGAAAATAAAAAATATATTTTTCAGACGCATACCAAAAATGAAATTACCACAAGAGCCACATGGTAGTCAGACAGTAAGTTCATTTTGGTACACGTTGGGCACATGTAGACGCTTATGCAGCTTAGTAAAAGGGGCCCATGGTGCAAAACATTTGCTAAGGGTGTTTCCTAATAAAAATTGGACTAATGTGTTTTCAAAGGTCATACTAAATGTTTAAACAATATGAGAATGTATATCCATCTGTCCTGGTTGTGGAGGATGGGTCTCCCTTCTGATGGGACCTGTCCAAAATGTCATTCATCTAATGCTTCCTACTGGCATTGTATTTGGGATTGTCCAGGAATTCAACACTTCTGGAGAGACTTATGGTCCCATCTCAGTCAACTTTACAATTGACACTGGGAGGCCTCTCCTAGAATGAGCCTGTTGGATGACATGTCTACTATTGTGGAGAATACTCATGTTTCTTCACAAAGTCACGCTAGTTAAAAAGAGGTGTATTATGCTTCCATGGATTCAGCCTGATTCATCTACTTTAACAAAGTGGCGAAATCAGATGTATGAACTCCTTAACATGGAGCGCATACCGGTGGAGGTTAAAATAAACAAAGCAAGGAGAAAGTTTCTTCACATATGGTCTCTCTATCTGCATAATCTCTCAACCGGAGTTTGATCAATTCTCTTGAATGCTTTGGAATTTTAATTGATTTGCCAGACAGTCTTGAAAAGTTTTTGCTGCAGGGCACACTACTATGGGATGACTGGGATTTAGTACGGGATTCTAGTTGTTGATTTACACTTGGGTTGGGTGGGAGGGTTTGGGGGATGTGGATCTTGGGGGGGGGGGGAGTTCATGTCTATTTGTTCATTTCATGTTGTTTATTGCTATTTAATACCAATAAAATATATTTATACATAAGAACATAATAGTAGCCGTGGGTCAGAACAATGGTCCATCTAGCCCAGTATCCTGTTTCCAACAGTGGCCAAGCCAGACCATAAGTACCTGGCAGAAACCCAAATCATGGCAACATTCCATGCTACAAATCCCAGGCAAACAGTTGTTTCCCCATGTCTGTCTCAATGGCAGACTATGGACTTTTCCTCCAGGAACTTGTCCAAACCTTTTTTAAACCCAGAACACTAACCGCTCTTACCACATCCTCTGGCAAAGAGTTCCGAAGCTTAACTATTCGTTGAGTGAAAAAAATATTTCCTCCTATTTGTTTTAAAAGTATTTCCATGTAACTGCCTTGAGTGTCCCCTAGTCTTTGTACTTTTGGAATGAGTACAAAATCAATTTACTTCTATTCGTTCTACACCACTCAGGATTTTGTAGACCTCAATCATATCTCCCCTCATCCATCTCTTTTCCAAGCTGAAGAGCCTTAACCTCTTTAGCCTTTCCTCATACGAGAGGAGTTCCATCCCCTTTTTCATTTTGTTCACTCTTCTTTGCACCGTGGCAAACTCACAGGGGTGCCATGGAGCAGACGGGAGGTTAACAGGCAAGCGCTTTTGCTCAGTTTTTACCCCTCTCTTGTACAGCCGGCGCGGCGAGATTAATTTTTTTAAGCAGTACTGGTACACTATTGGCAGGAATAGTCTGTTTCAGCCAATCCCAGGGCCTTTCTTCAGCCCTCTGGGATGGGACATGCTGAAGAAAGGCCCATGGGATTGGCTGAAGCAGCCTGTTCCTGCCGATGTGTACCAGCACTGCTTGCTGTGTGCTTGCTTGCACACCTTTTCTGTGACTGAGAGTGACTGTGGTTGAGTCTCTCTCCACTTGTCGCCGACAGTGCCAGTGGTGGTCTCTGTGCCCCCTCCCCAGCCCCTCTGATCGCAGCTTCTCCATGTGCCTGGCCTGTGCCGTGCCCCGGCGACAGATGCCAGATGGATGGTGTCTCCGGCGGCAGGTCCCCTCATGATCTGCTCTCAGAGTCAGAGAGAGCAGTTCATTAGGAGAGAGGGACCAGCGGCACCACCAGAGAGGACACAGCTGGAGAAGCTGCAGGAAGCGCGAGTCTGGGATGGAGGGTGGAGGGAGCCAGATCAGAGGATATGATATGAGCTGCTGCAACCACGTTGTTGTGCTTAATTGTTGGTATCATTTTTATTTAATCTTATTTATATTTTCAAACATGCCAGCCAGCTTCTGCAGCATGTGGATGTAGTAATTTGTTATAAATCCTAATCAGTGTGTCTTCTACCATGTATGTACGCACTTGATTGCAAAATCATGTGCATATCTAAAGTCCGGAAATGGCAATCACCATAACTGCAAATGTAAGCCACATTGAGCCTGCAAATGGGTGGGAAAATGTGGGATACAAATGCTACAAATAATAATAATAATAATAATTTGGAGGGGCTGGTTATAGGGAGACCCTAGCAGTGTTATATATGTTCAGAGATTTTTTTTTCTCCTGGTAAATTACCACTAAAACATACATCATGTAATGAGAATCAGGTGCTCAACATTCAGAGTTTCTATCTATCTATTCATTTACTTATTATGGCATTTTATCCCACATTAAACATGAATTAGATTGCAACCTGGGAGGGAAGGAGAGATGCTACAGGAGGAATGAGGAGCATAAGTGTTGGACATGAGTTGGAGGGGGAGGGGTGAAATCTTGTATATGGAGGTCGAGGGGAGGGTGAGATCCTGCATGGAGAGGGGAAAATGTTGAACATGAGGTGGAGGGAAGGGAGAGATGGTGCATGGGGGGAGAGAGGGAAAAATACTGGACATGGTGTGTAGCAGAGAGGGGGGGGGGCGGTAGAGACCTGTGTGGCGGGGGGCTGCTGCAGAAAACTTCTCAGACACTAAGGGTGCCTTGAACCAAAAAAGTTTGGGAACCGCTGGTTTAAAAAATTGCAAAGTATTTTGAAACTATGTAAGGGGTCCCATTTTTCCTGAACACCATGTAGCATACTAGCATTGTTATGCCCATGTGTAGGCGTGCCCTCTTATTCCATGTCAATAGCAAGCATGAATTGATGTGTCTGGGTGCTCCATGTGGCACGTGTAGGTTATAACATTTTATAAACCACATGGGTACCTGGGAGACATGCCCATGGTCCACCCATGTGTATGCCCCCATTGCTATTAGGCGCTACCTTATAGAATAGCACCGACTGATTTGGCTATTGATGAAGGTTTTCTTTGCTGCTTAATGAATCAGTGTGGCTCTTAGGTTCCATTTTGCAAGTCGAATGTATAGACACTAATAATACAGAGTTATACACAGATTCCGAAGCTAATGTTGGGATAGGGCAGTGTCGCTGGGGGGGGGGGGGGGGGTTAAAGTAAATTGTCTGGAGCCAGAATTGTATGCAAAAGTGTACATGCACATGCGTTTCATTATTTCTTGGAGTACTGTTTCTGTGTTATATTGTTACCAATAAAGATGATTCAAACATAGAATAGCACCTACTGCAAATAGGCACCTGTCAATTAATGACGCCTTTGATGCACTTAAATGGATGCAGTTTGGCACCAACGTGGTCCCTTCATCAGGATCACTAGCGAACGACGTATGTTCTTGGAGTCTGTATTTCAGTTCATATCCAGCAGAGCAATATATTGGTCTATTACATAGATTCCACAGCAGTTCCTTTTGAATACTGCATAGATTCCAAAGCGGTTCCTTTCTATACACAGGAAATCGCCCTTAGAGACGTTTGGATCCCTGATGCAGGCCTCTAGGCCAAAACATGACCCATGTCAGTCTCTGGATTAATAAAATAAAGGACTTTTATATGATTGTCCACCATTGTGCATGTGTTTTTCTTTCTCCAATGTCTGACTACGCTTGGACTTGTTTGTGGAGATTTTGTCTTCCTGTTTTTGTTTGTTACGTACCTCTCAGTGCCACTTTACAGAATTGCCCCTATAATGCAACCTAAATCAATTTAGCTTTTTACAGTTTACCTCCTTAGTGCTTGCATTGTGTGTGATGTCAACTCAGTGTGCAAGAGGTGTTTTCTTACAATTCTGAGAGAGTGAGGATATGAAAAAGTGAATGTCAATAGAATATACCATATAGATACTGTTTTCCTATAATGTTTGGGATTTTTTTCCTTATGAATAGAACATACCAATCACTGCAGAAATAATGAGGTTGTGGGCATAACAGTAAAAGAGATCTGTAATAACTCTGCATCATAGCACAGAAAGGCTGCACCCACTGCATTGTGCTGGCTGAGGACTGAGAGAATATGATGGTAAAAAGGGGATAGGAAAGCTCAGTAATCACCTCTATGTAATGTTTTAGCTAAATTGTGCATATAAATATGTCAAGGCAGGCAGAAAAATATAGACAGACAAATGATTAAGAGACACTTTAAAATATTTTTAACAACAGCTTCACAGTTTACTGGAAATAATGAAAACACATGAAGCCAAGTAGCTCAGCCATGGATTATGTAAAACTAGCCCCTACAGTAAAATCTGCAATGTTGAAGGTTCTAATTTTCATTGTATATACACTAGAGATGCCAACAAACCATGACTTGCATTTACTAATGTTGGAATGGTATCAAGAGACCAACCTAACAAAGAATAACTAAGAACAGGATAGACAGCCAGACATTGATTCTGAAGTCACTTGCTCCAGCAAAGATTTGTTTTAGTCTAGAGTTCCACTAGTACATTCACTTCCTTTCTATATTTCATTAGGGACATGCACACAAAAAAATTGGGGGGGGGGGGGGTATTTTTTGGGTAGGGCTGCATATCGATTTAAATTTTTAATTGTGATTAATTGCACAATTAGTTCAATACGTTTTATTGAATTTTGCTGTAAAAAAAATACAAATAAGAACAGCAATAAATCATGGGCCAGTGGTGGTTATACACAGAATAGAACATGTCCATAAGTCTAGCATAACAGAAGTGTAATAACAAAACAAAGAAAACTACATACATACATAGATCTATAAGAAATTATTTCAAAAACAGACCTGAGCACTTCACTCTTATTATGAAATGACCTTCGTTTGTGCTATGATTGTGTAACAACAATGGTATGAATGTTAATGAGTGTTAATTGGGCTTTGACAGTAGTGAATAAGTGGTACCCAAATTGTATGATAAGTACATATAGAGCAAGCACTCATCACAGCAGTTTTCTCATATTTAGCACATTGCTATACAGTATTCCACCATGTAGTATAGTCTAGTCTCAATGAATCTTTGCAGTTGGAGCAAGTTAACTTTGTGGCAATAAGTAGTAAGCCCCTTAAAAGCTTAGATTGATGAATGCCACTTTATTTCTCATTCCGGAAATGAACTCTCTATATCTGACTGCTTAAAGTACTCTGTCACTTATGAACTTTAATGCAATACCACTCTGTATTTCTCATTCCAATAATGGTGATCGCCACTACGGCATAATGTAAGCCACATTGAGCCTGCAAATAGGTGGGAAAATGCGGGATACAAATGCAATCAATAAATAAATAAATAAGGTCCAGGGTACCTGTAGCACCATAGCACACGATAGCAAGGGTTAACTTATCCTGTATTTTGAACAAAGAGCATATTTTATTCCAGACCTCTAGCCAGAACAGCTGCACATTTGGGCAGTTGTAAATCGTATGGTCAAGAGTTCCAATGGCTGAATTGCATGACCAACATAGGGGCCCTTTTACTACGTACGTCCAATGCGTGTCAAATTGGAACTACCACCCGGCTACCACGTACCCCGGGCTGTAATTCCATTTTTGACCCATGTCCACAACACACGGTAGAAAATATTTTCTATTTTATACCACGTGGCGCTTACCTGGCGGTAATTGGCAGCTTATGCACATTGACGCTTACTGCCTGGTTAGCACATGAGACCTTACTGCCAAGTCAATGGGTGGCAGTAAGGTCTCAGGCCAAAAATGCACACACGCTGGTTTTAATTTTGCTGCACATCCATTTTTGGTCATAGAAAAAAGAACTTTTTATCAGGCACACTGAAAAATGGACCTGTGCACGACCAAAACTCGTGCCTACACCAGCGCAAGCCATTTTTTGGCATGCTTTAGTAAAAGGGCCCCATAGATTGGTATTAGAGGAGCACACTCTTGCGAGTTTATCTGGAGTCCATAAGTCTCTTTGTAGTAAAAAGTAGACAGATTGTGTCAAGGCAACTGATTTAAGAGACTTGAAAAGGTATAGCCAGGAATCTTAGCATTGTTTGTCATTTAATACCAGACCAGTATCTTGTTGCCAGACACTAAGAAGAGCAGATGTAGAGGTGAACTAGATGTCCCTCAGCAAAGCATACCAGTTAGTAGCCTCTTTACATTTGTATGTAAAGGCCTTACTTAGAGACAGACACATGGGTTCTGCATCCATTTGTACCTCAGTCGATGATACGAAAGCAGTTTTGAGGCAGTGGCTTAGTTGCATCCATTTAAAGTGTTGATGGATAGGTAAAAGAAAGCTGGAATGTAAAACTTCAAATGATATCCATTGTTTGTCCTTAATCAGTTGGCCTACCGTCCAAATGCACAGTTTTTGCCACAAGGGCCAGTTTATCATTGAGTTCTGAATTTTAAGATGTGGATTATTCCATATTGGTGCTCATGATGTTAGAAACCAATTTGTTTTAACATTACAGTTTAATTCAAGAAAAGCAGTTTTAGTAGAGATAGTAATTGGATCTAGTTCCACTGTTGTAATATACATGATAGGAAGTAGATTAACCGTCCTTTTCCAAAGTCGCGCTAGCAGCTGCCCGAAAGCAATGCCGACACAGCCCATCCAAAGTGAATGGGTTATGTTGGCACTACCGCACCAGCAACTGCTAACACGGCTTTGTAAAAGGGGGGGTAAGAGGATATCGATGGTATCTTTCTTTTTCACAAAGTATCCACAATGGCATATTCGTAGAAGTCCTCTTCTACAGAGTTTATCGTTTCAGGGGCAAGCCTTGAAACAGCGAAGGCGAAACACATGTCGGCACTAACCCCCCATTACAGCTTGTTCAAGATAAGTAATCAAACAATTGTTTTTTGAGTATATAAATATATGAAAGCATTTTTAGCAATATGAATTTGCATACTATGACGAAGATATGACAAAGTGAAAAACTTTATAAGAAGTAACACACAGTGAGACTGATGACGAAATAAGGTGGTTCACCTTCTTTCACAATAGGGGTTTTTTTCCCCGGTGGAAGAGCACCTCTGATGGTCCATTAAAAAATATAATACACAGTTACGTAATTTTATGCAGGTATAACATTTTGCATTGGCTATTACCAGGAACTGCATAATTTAATATTAAATAATGGAGGGGCTTTGTGAGCATCTATGTTCATAAAAGTGTCATGTAGCAACCATCTAGCATCTTGACGAAGAAGAAACACCAGTTGATATTCATATGTGCTAGAAAAGTTGACACTCCCTTGTAATTTGTATGCTTTAAGCTTCTTGAAAGCAATATGGGGTATTTTTTGGTTCCATAAATAAATAAAGAATCAATCCTTTTATAAGTGTCTGGAGGTAACAAGCAAGGCAGCATACTTAGAATGTAAATAACTTCTGAAGCAATTATCATCTTGATAGATTCAAGGCGGCCTCAGCAGGACAATTTCAGAGGAGACCATCTTTTAGTCAAAGATTTCACTGTATCAATTATATATGTAGAATTATACTTGATAGTATCCTGAACTGTTGAGCCAAACAGTACACCTAAATATTTTAGCTTATTGGGTGACTACTGAAAGTTATAGTTCTTAATATCCTCACTAAACGTGAGGTGATTAAGAGGCAGAATTTCTGTTTTATTATTGTTTAATTTGTAACCAGAAATGACAGCATAATTATCTATGACATGTGAGTATAATAAGTAAGAATTCCGGTGTAGTATATAATAAGATATCATTGCATAAGCAGACACTTTGACTATCAAAGACCCACATTTCATACCTTCAATGAGTATATTATGACGGATAGCAATTAAAAGGGGTTCTAAAGCAATATTGAATAACAGAGGCGACAGGGGACAACCCTGTCTTGTGCTTCTGGTAGGATGGAAAGAAGAAGACAATAAATCATTTATTTGTACTTTTGTTGTGGGAGATGAATATAAATTTTTGATATACTAATAAAGGAATTGTTAAAATCAAACCAATGTAAAACCTTGAAGATAAAGGGCCATTCTACCCGGTCAAAGGCCTTTTCTGCATCTAGGCCCATGGCCACTGCTGGTTGGGAAGAGAGATTTTCCTGAATGATTACGTTGTTAAACAGCCGAGCATTGTCACTTGATAAATCCAGATTGATCAGGATGTATGTACATGGTAATAGACAATCCAGCTTATAATCGAAAGAGAAAAACGCCTATATTTCGACCCAAATCGGGAGATGGGCGTTTTTCTCGCAAAGGCGCCCAAATCAGTATAATTGAAGGCCGATTTTGGACGTTTCAAACTGCACTCCGTCGCGGAAACGAATAAAGTTGACAGGGGCGTGTCAGAGGCGTGTCGGAGGCGGGACTGGGGCGTGGTTATCAGCCAAGGAGAGATGGGAGTCTGTAGCTGATAATCGAAAAAAAAGGCGTTTTTACCGCGATTTTGGGTTACTTTTTTGGACCCTTTTTTTTCACGAACAAGTCCCAAAAAAGTGCCCCAACTGCCCAGATGACCACTGGAGGGAATCGGGGATGACGTTCCCGGACTCCCCCAGTGGTCACTAACTCCTTCCCACCAAAAAAAAACCCACTTTAAAAACTTTTTTCCCAGCCTGTATGCCAGCCTCAAATGCCGTACCCATCTCCATGACAGCAGAATGTGTTCGATCCTCTGACAGCTTTTCCCTGGGTCAGATGTGGCTTTCGGGTGCAATACAGTGTCACATCAGCATTGCATTGTCGTGGGTGTAGGGTATTGGGCTCCGTGATTTCATTAGCTTGTGTTACAGTCTCACGATGTTGGTAGTTGGTAGGCTTTTCCCCCTGCCTACTGGGTCAGAGTGTGCCCTGTTGTGTTTCCTGTTGTAGTCCATGCGGTAGTGGCCATTTTTGTAAGCCAGTTTTAGTTCCCTTTCCTGTGTTAGCCACGTTAGAGAACTTAGTTCTTCCCTTGAATGTGGCTGAAAGAGGGCAATATACAGCATTCTGCCAGCTCTGACCTACTGCTAATCTCAGTACCAGGGAGACTCATTGCCAGTGGGGCACAACCTCTGCAGTTAACTGTGAGTAAACGTGCTTATTCCAATAAAGGACGTTTTCGGAGAGATTAGTCTTCAGGTGTCAACTGGTGTGCCAATGTTATTCAGCAGCAACAAGTCCTAGAGGCCTGCGTGCATGCAGGTCCCTGGAGCACTTTTAGTGGGTACCGCAGTGCACTTCAGCCAGGTGGACCCAGGCCCATCCCCCCCTACCTGTAACACTTGTGCTGGTAAATGGGAGGCCTCCAAAACCCACTGTACCCACATGTAGGTGCCCCCTTCACCCCTAAGAGCTATGGTAGTGTTGTACATTTGTGGGTAGTGGGTTTTGGGGGAGGGGGTTGGGAGCTCAGCACCAGTGGTAAGGGAGCTATGCATGTGGGAGCTTTTTCTGAAGTCCACCGCACTGACCTAGGGTGCCCAGTTGGTGTCCTGGCATATCAGGGGGGGCAGTGTACTACCAATCCTGGCCCCTCCCACGACCAAATGGCTCGGATTAGGACGTTTTTGAGCTGGGCATTTTTAGTTTCCATTATTGCTAAATAAAACAAACGCCCAGCTCAAAAACGTCCATTTTTTCGAAAATACGGTTCGGCCCGCCCCTTCATGGACCCGTTCTCGGAGATAAACGCCCATGGAGATAGACGTTTGCGTTTGATTATGCCCCTCATTGTAATTTTCTAGCAATTAATTTTATGAAACTTTTTGCATCTACATTTATTAAAGATAATGGATGATAATTTTGGACACTGAGAGGGTCCATATTTGGTTTGATTAACACTAAAATGGTAGCTTCTGTTATGGTCCTGGAGATCTTTCCAGTCTGTAACATGTGATTTAAGTGAAAGTACATGTGGAAGGAGCTGGTCCTTAAACGTCATATAAAATTCATCTGGAAGGCTGTCAGGACCTGGTGCTTTCTTTTTGGCCATGTCAGAAAGGGTGTGTTCAAGTTGATTTAGGTCAATATCTTTAGATAATTGTAAATTATTTTCATCGGTTAGTTTAGGGTGAAGTAGCCTATCTAAAAATTCAGTATCTATTTCAGTAGTGGCCAATTCTGAGGTATAGAGTTTTTCATAAAAGGATTGAAATTGTTGTGCTATCTCTATATCATTCAATAAGACATTATCAGTGGGATCTTTAAGGGCAGGAATGCTAATTTTTTTACTTTAATCCCCTTGTTTACAAAGCCGAGCTAGTGGCTGCCGGTGTGCTGATGCCGACACAGTCCGTTCACTTTGAATGGGCTGTGTTAGCATTGCCACACAGCTTTGTAAACAGGGGGGTTAATCTTTAAGAATTCGGCAAAATGGTGCCCGCTTTTATTACTGTTAGCGTATTAGTACACAGATTGTACAAATAATTGGTTTCTTTCATTGTTACTAAGAAGCTGATTATAATTAAATCTCATTTTACGTAATTGTTCATGCACAGAGTGATTGCAGGGATCATGTTTATATTTGTTTTCCCGCTGGTAAATATGGAGCTCCAGCTCCAAGAAATCTTTCCTGAAGAGTTTATTCTTTTTAGCAGTAAAAGAGATAATTATACCACTTACAAATGCCTTAAAGACGTCCCATACGCAGGCCCAAG
The DNA here is from genome assembly GCF_901765095.1 of Microcaecilia unicolor. Taxonomy (NCBI): domain Eukaryota; kingdom Metazoa; phylum Chordata; class Amphibia; order Gymnophiona; family Siphonopidae; genus Microcaecilia; species Microcaecilia unicolor. Next base: position 139,754,872 of record NC_044033.1, read on the forward strand.
AAGTGTCATCAGGCTTGTTCGTATCAAAAATTCCTTAACAGCACCTTTGAGTAGTTCTCTGAAATCAACATCACTAAGTAGTGTAGTGTTTAAGCACCAAGAATTGAGTTTTTTTTTAAATTTGCATATATTTGAGATATTCAAAGTGATGGCCCCGTGGTCAGATACCAAAATACTATGGATTTCTGCAGTGACCACAAAAATTGCCAAACTATTGCTCTATCCTTGAGTAGAGCAAATGGGGTGGGGAGAAAAACATGTAGTCTGTATATTCTGGTGTAATAAACCCCAAGGATCAACATGTTTTAGTTGATAAATGACCTCTTGCAACCTATGCCCATGACTTTGTTTTCCTATAAGAGTCCGTAGAACATCTGTCTAATTCGGGATTAAGTATCATATTAAAATCACCCCCTAATATTGCAGGCATGAATCCATCAATAGTTGGAGCAGTCGCTAAATCATCAAAGAAAGTTAGGTCATCTGTATTGGGGCCATATACATTAATAATAAACATATGTAAATGATTGACTTCTGTGTATACTTTAACTCATCAACCATGAGTATCATTAATGTGAGAGACTATTTGTATATCTTATCTTTTCTTAATCAGAATTGCCACACCATGTATTTTACCTTCAGCAGGTGAAAATATTATCAAGTAAGCCCATTTAGCACTGATTTTCAATGATTCAGATTGGGATAGATGGGTTTCCTGAATAAAGAAAATATCTGGTTTGAATTCATTGGCATAGTTGATAATTTTTGTTCTTTTCACAGGATTATGTATTCCTTTCATGTTCAATGATAAACAAGACAAAGCCATAAGAGTTACTAATTATAAAGATTGATATGCATAGAGTAGTGTGAATTGAATTATATAGGGAACCATTCATATCAAAAACAGTTATACTTATCTGTACTGAATTCCTGATAAGGGTGAAGCATATCAGACATATATTAAGAGCTATGAAATGACTAACAAACATGTTCAACGAGAAAAACAAACTATGGGAGTATCAAGACTACAGGAGAGACCCAAAGACTAGCATGGAGGAGACATCCTTTTGAGCTTATACCATCTCATATACATGCTCCTGGTGAAATAGGCAGCTACCTAAAGATTGTATAATAGAGCTACAATATAATATTAATGTGAGTCAGGTTGACAACAGAACATATGCATGGCAAACTTCATTAGAACTTATTAAGAGCTTAGTATGAATGCCAGTGTGATGTTTGATGAAGGCGACATAGCACAGCAATCTGCTCATGAAATTAATGGAGGCACTGCAAGAACAAAAGCAATATTTAATCTCCTCTCTGACCTCATGTGCAACTTCCTTTAAATTAGTCCCCTTATATTCTAACTCCTCTTACCTATCTATATGTGACCCCACCTCTTGGCACAATTGCTCACCCTACAGTTACCCTTGGAATACCTCGGGTGAACTTTTGTGAAACGGACAGAGGTGAGGTGCACTTATTTTCACTAACTTCACTTACTTGTTTCTAAAACAAGAAGGGAATTAAATCTAAAGTAAATAATTTGTTAAGCAGATGTTATACTTTTAAAATTAATTAATTTATTCAACACTGTTAAACAATCAATTTTCACCAAGTCTGACAATCCTTTGCAGTCCCACTCAAGCATGCAAAAGGGTTTGAAGGATATTTTATTTCCTGCTTTCTTGTATTTTCTTCTTTTCTTCTTCTTTCTTTTATTGTTGGGTGCCATGTAATGTAGCGATGATCTCAGGAACCAGCAACCACGAATCAGTTGGGAAACCTACTACACTATTCTCAAAGAAACTCAAAAACCCTAAAAAATTTCTAACTAATTTTGTGTCATTAATAATCCCCAAAGTTAGGTACGTACCTATCTAACTATCCCAAGTAAAGAAATGGATAATTTTTAATCCCTATACTTTCCCTCCCACACTTACTCAAGCAGAAAGGATATGTTAGAGGTAGTTTTCTTTCAAAACTACAGGAAATGTAAGATCCTCTGAGACTAAAATAACTCTCAGCTGTTTCATATGCACTGCAACTTAAGTTCAGTGCAATATTTTTCCCTTTAAATAATCATTTATTTAAAGCTTCAGTGAGGCTTTCCTCTTTTAAACTCCTACTAAAACTAATAAGGTTTGATAGGACTTAAGGTGCACTTCAGCCAGCACTTTTGTCAGAAATATTAAGATAAAACAGTCTTATTAACTCTTCAAATCATCAATATCCTGCTAGGATTTATTAAGTTATTTCATTTCTAATACCAGAGCTTTCCAAGCAGCTGCCAGTCACCACTATAAAAAGCCTCTAAAAACCGCGGAAGGCTTTTCAAATTAAGTAATTAATCTCATTCACATTTCTCACACTCAAACAACTTTAAAAGCTACTCAAAATCTGTTTTATCTCTTTTAAAACAGATTTTCTAGTCCAGCTGTTCACAGACCACTAACATACTTCTGTACAGCTTCTCTCTTACCTCCCAACTGCCAGCCTGAGCTGTTTGTCACTCTCCTGAGAGTTCCATCAGCATGCGGAACACTCAGCGCATGCACACAGACTACTCAGTTTCACTGCACTGCTGCGCACTGTCTCTACACCAGATCTAGAAAGAACCAGGTAATCTTTAAAAATTTAACCCATAGGGTTACATATATGTTCCATCTTTGCTTATATCCTACGCTGTCTGTTAAGATGTTTATTGTGTTGACATTGTAAGTAGTATACTATCCAGCTTATAATCGAACGAGAATAACGCCCAAGTTCCGACCTAAATCGGGAGATGGGCGTTCTTCTCACAAAAACAAATAAAGCGGCATAATCGAAAGCCGAACTTTGGACGCTTTCAACTGCACTCCGTCGCGGATGCGGACAAAGTTGACGGGGGAGTGTCGGAGGCGTGGTGAAGGCGGAACTGGGGCGTGGTTATCACCCGAACAGAGATGGGCGCCCTTCGCCGATAATGGATGCGTTTGTAGCTAGAATTTAGGGCACTTTTCCTGGACCCTGTTTTTTGACGAATAAGGCCCCAAAACGTGCCCTAAATGACCAGATGACCCCCAGAGGGAGTCGGGGATGACCTCCCCTGACTCCCCCAGTGGTCACTAACCCCCTCCCACCACAACAAATGATGTTTCACAACTTTTTACTTTCACCCTCAAATGTCATACCCTCCTCCCAAGCAGCAGTATGCAGGTCCCTGGAACAGTTGTTAGGGGGTGCAGTGGACGTCAGGCAGGTGGACCCAGGCCCATCCCCCCCCTACCTGTTACAATTGTGCTGCTTAATGCTACTAGTCGTCCAACCCCCCCCAAACCCCCTGTACCCACATGTAGGTGCCCCCCTTCACCGCTTAGGGCTATAGTACTGGTGTAGACTTGTGGGCAGTGGGTTTTGAGGGGGATTTGGGGGGCTCAACACCCAAGGGAAGGGTGCTATGCACCTGGGAGCTCTTTTACCTTTTTTTTTGTTTTTGTAAAAGTGCCCCCTAGGGTGCCCGGTTGGTGTCCTGGCATGTGAGGGGGACCAGTGCACTATGAATCCTGGCCCCTCCCACGAACAAATGCCTTGCATTTATTCGTTTTTGAGCTGGGCGATTTCATTTTCCATTATCGGTGAAAAGCAAAAACGCCCAGCTCACACCTTGGCGAATAAAGCATGGGCGTCTATTTTTTTTTAAAAATACGGTTCACTCCGCCCCTTCACGGACCCGTTCTCGGAGATTAACGCCCATGGAGATAGGTGTTTCTGGTCGATTATGCCCCTCCACGCCATACTTTGTATTATCTGAATATTTTTACTGCTGTAATTGTCTATTGCTTATGTTTGATTTATTCCTATTGTACACCGCCTTGAGTGAATTCCTTCAAAAAGGCGGTAAATAAATTTAAATAAATAAATATGGCGTGTTCAAACCTGGTTAATATCAGTAGTTCTTATTTCTTCAATGTACTCAGCCAATTCAGTAGGGTTGGTAAAATCTTTGGTTTTATTACGTATAGTAACACAAAGCCTAGCAGGTTAAAACATTCCATACTTAGCTTAAAGCGATTTCAGATTTTCAGCTTTTGCTGATTGATAGCTCAAGTTCAGGATGAAAAGTAATGAACTGCCTTCGTACTTTAATAGGCCATAGCCTTCACCTGCTGGATAATTTCAAGTAGTTGATTGTAACTCAACATCTTGATGACCATGGATCTTGGGAATTTGATGTTTATTATTGGCTGCAAAGGTACCCTGTGGGCCCTATTTCCATGTCCCTTTGAAATTTAAGGTGCAATACTGAAGGAATGAGGCTTTCCAGGAATTTAATGGTGTTGTGACCCTCACATCCCTCAGGAAGGCCTAGGATGTGGAAGTTGTTTTGCTGTGCATGGTTGTTGGCGTCAATTAAGTCATTTTCTAACTGATTAATCTTCTTGGACTGACACATTAAGAACATAAGAATAGCCTACTGGGTCATACCAATGGTCCATCTAGCCCAGTATCCTGCTTCCAATAGTGGCCAATCCAGGTCACAAGTACCTGGCAGAACCCCACTTGGTAGCAACATTCCGTGCTACCAATCCCGGGGCAAACAGTGGCTTCCCCCATGACCATCTCAATGGACTTTTCCTCCAGGAACTTGTCCAAACCTTTTTAAGCCCAGATATGCTATCCACAGTTACCACATCCTCCAGCAACAAGTTCCAGTAAGGGCTCCCCCAGAAATGGCTGTGCGGCAAGTGTTTACTTATCACACAGCCATTTCCATTTTTTTGGCTTTTTACCCACTGTGGTAAAAAGGGCCTCAGTCGATGCTACCACTGCTTGGTAAAAGGACCCCTAAGTGACTAAAGAAAGGACCCTTTTATTAAACTGCACTATTAAATGGGCTTATGGGTCCTAACATGGGATCTTCCACTGCACTAAGTCCCTTTCAAGCACAGCTGTAAATTCATTTTCTGGTTGTGCACTATTGTTAGTATTAGTTTGCAGCTACTGATAAAAATTAACGCGGGAGCCTTACCACCACCTATTTAGGAGACAATAAGGGCTCCCGTGTTGTCAGTGTTTTTCAGTTAGCACATGCAGTCTGCTTGCTAGCTGAAAAACTCTTCCATGTGCATTCTCTGTCCCGACACGCCTCCTGCAAAAATAAATTTGAAAAAAAATAAGGACCCTGTTTACAAAGGCATGCTAGCATTTTTAGTGCACGCTAACAATTAGCACATGCTATCCGTGTAGATGCCCTATGTACATGGTTAGTGCGTACTAAAAAAGCTAGCGTGCCTTTGTAAACAGAGTCCTTTGCACAGTTTATTAAAAGGGCCCCTGAGTGTTGCTGGGTTTTGTTTTATTTGGGGGTTTTTGGGGGGAGGGGTTGTTTTGTTTTTGAGGGTTTTTTTGCTCTCTGCTCGTACTTGTTATAGTAATGATTTTTATCCTATTTTTCTTAAAGATTATCTTTGAGTAAATATTTTGGTTCAGAACCCCAATTCTGGTTTGGACTGAGTTATTGAGGCCAGTGGAGAGTTTTGGATTGTTTTGCCAACATCTCCCCATTGATTAGATGGCCTTTATCTTGACTCACTAACACAATTTAATATAGTCAGACTAAAGTATCCTGCTGGGTCTAATCTAGGCAAGAAAGAGTTACATGTGCATCATTTAGCACTTGTCAACACTGAATTTCATCTGACATTTGAATGCCCAGTCCCCCAGTCTTGTAGGATTCTCCTGCAGACCATGAAAGTATTTTGTCTCACCCAATCTAATCCCATCACTTTTTCACCATTGGTAAAAATACCACTGAAAATGGACAGTTTAGAATACTGTTATACAGTACCTATAGAAATGACTTTGAATATTGGCTGCTCTGTAAAACTAAATGCAAAGTAAGTTCCGTACGACCAGGAAATCTAGTACATTGTTCATTCCAACAAAAGAAAAATAGAAAAATCAAAGCCTGGCCAAAAATGTTAGCCAGCGAAGAAAAGGCAGGATTGGAGACCTATTAGGAGAATAGTTACCTTTTAACCACTCAGTGCTATCCAGTTCAAAATATAGTACAGTCTCGATTATCTGACATAAATGGGACCATTGTTGGATAAGTGAAAAGTCAGATAATATGGAAAACAATGATAACCCCTCAAACAATACACTAAAAAGGGAGGGTCCCAGGTCACAACAGTGCTGTTTTTCATTAAAATTGTGTTCTAGGTCATAACAGTGCTGTTTTACAGTAAAAGCGGGGTCCCAGGTCCAAAACAAATTGTCTCAGGTATGAAACTTCCCTCTGTGCTATGCAGGAAAATGGAAAGAGAAGCCGTGTGCTTCTTAACAGTGACACAATAACATCACCAGGGAGGGTCTGTCGGATATGCCAGATGGTCGGATTAGCAAAGGTTGGATAATTGAGACTGTACTGTTACTCAGTGATTCCCAACAGTGCCGTAGCAAGGGCGGCTGGCACCCGGGGCGGGTCGCCGCCGCGCACCCCCCCTGGGTGCAGCACGGCGCCCCCCCCCTCCGGTGTGCGCCCCCCCCCCCCGGAACGCATTGTAGCTTACTTTGGCAGCAAGGGGCGGGCAGGAAGGCCGATCCGCCCCCGAGCCTACGTCGCTGGGAGCTGCGTCAGCTCCATTGGTTTCTTGCTCTCTCTGCCCCAGAACAGGAAGTAACCTGTTCTGGGGCAGAGGGAGCAAGGACCCAACAGAGATGACACCCCCCCAGCGGCGTGCACCCGGGGCGGACCGCCCCACCGCCCCCCCCCCCTTCCTACACCACTGATTCCCAAACCAGGTCCTGGAGGCACCCCAGCCAGTCAGATTTTCAGGACAGCCACAATGAATATTCATGAGAGAGATATGCATGCACTGCCTCCATTCTCATGAATTTTCATGGTGAATATCCTGAAAACCTGACTGGCTGGGGTGCATCCAGGACCAGGTTTGGGAAACACTGCTGTTACTGGTTAAATCAGGCCACGCCAATGTGAGACGTGTAAATATATTGCTTTTTCATTCAACATAATTGCAAAAATAGCTTATGCCCTGGTAGAAAGGAACTCTTTAGGGATGAAAGTATAACTATACTTGTGTAGGCCCTTTCAAGTACAGATCACCACATTATAGCTTTCTAAATTACTAACAAAAGGAACAGTGTTTCTCTGTGTTAATCTAAAGAGACGTGTGCAAACTGATAAGAAGCTGAGACAGGAGAGAGAGAAAGGGGGGGGGGGGGGTTAAAAGCCCAAACTGCTGAGACACAGAGAAGCATGAACGCTTCAAGGCCAGGCCTTAGAGCTAAGATAAAAACGTAGCCAGGCATGAGACCATGATTAAACATCTGCAAGATAAACTGTAAAAGGGAGAGTTGGGGGAGAAGGTGAAACATGCCATGTGCGAGACTGCTAAGGCAGAGCTCTCACATGGAAGTCTGACGATAAGAAAATGCAAACCGAGCAGAAGACCTAACAATGCACAGAGACTCAGGCTTGGTCCATGGAAAATTTTGAAAGGGGGCTGTCATATGATAATTAGCAATGATGTACTGGGGGGGGGGGGGGGTAAATGTGATCAATATCCATTGAGAAACTTAGGGGCAGATACCTAATGTAACCAGAAAGAAAGGGTATATAATCTGTAAACATTAAGGAAGTATGTGCCTACTTGCTTTCAGAGACATCCATTCTTGCAAGAATGTATTTTTGAAATAATAAACTAATTAAGACTTGCTTCACCAATCTGGTTTTATAAGTTTGTTTTGTATAGGTTCTCAGGTTATCTGAGGGCTGTTTATAACACCAATAGTAAGCACAATCATACATGGAATCTTACTACTATTTGGGATTCTGTCAGGTACTTGTGACTTGGATTGGCCACTGCTGGAAACAGGATACTGGGCTAGATGGACCATTGGTCTGATCCAGTATGGCTATTCTTATGATAACTGGATAAGTTATCTTTATCCAGGAATTTTCAGTGGTGCCAATACAACTGGTCTTTGAACTTTTAACCTGACAAGACACTGCTGAACACTGACCTCAGTGTGTCCAATTGATAAATCCATAACATCTGTGCTGAACTGCTGTTTAAAGGAACAGAGGGAAATGGAGTTAAAGTCTTAAATCAGTCACCTCAACTGGTATAACAGTTGATGTCACTGATTCTCAGGAGCCTCAAGGTGTCTACCGTGGAAATGGTCTTTAAAAGGGTGAGTCTCTGAACTGCTTTCTCTTGGCATAATGAGAATTTGCCACAGTCAGAAACAAAAACCTTTAACTATCAGCTGCCAACTGCTACCAACTTTTCTCTAAAGTTCTCCCTTCCAACTTTAGAGAAAATGTTTCTGTAACTTGGCACTACAACAGGGGCGTAGCCAGACACCCAATTTTGGGTGGGCCTGGGCCTAAGATGGGTGGGCAGAAGAACTCTGCCTTGGCCAACAAGTGATTTGGTCTCTCCCTCGCTCGCCTGCATGCCATATGGTCTCTCAAATATCCCCCTCCCCTGCATACCTTGTAAATAGCAGATTTTCACCGGCAGCGAGCAGCAGCTAATACACACTGCTCATGTTGGCCCCACAGCCTTCCCTCTTATGCAACCTCCTGTTTCCGCATAGGTGGGAATACATCAGAGGGAAGGCTATTGGGCCAGTGCAAGCAGTATGTATCAGTCGCTGCTCACTGCAGGCTAAGATCTGCTACTTAAAAGGTATGCAGGAGGACAGTTGTTGGGAGGTTTCGGCTAGTGGGGCTTGGGGATCCCTGCCAGCCACATCATAGGTATGTTGCTACTGGGTGGGCCTGAGCCCAAAGTGGATGGTTCTGGGCCCACCCAGGCCCACCCTTCGCTACGCCACTGTGCTACAAAATGCAAGATCTCAAGATTCTGTTTCACTTGAACCACCTTCTTGCCCAGACTTTGATGCCTCATAAATAGTTCCTTCATAGTGGCTTCTGGCATCACAAGAGAGGTTTTTTTTACAACACGTTTGCTACTCATTCTCAGTTAAGTGTGATTAAAGGTGTGCTTTTTCACTAAAGCAGTCTTCCTTGAAGAAAATTAGTCTTTGCAGTCATAACTTTTTTTTTTTACCACAGTAAGGCTTTTTGCTCTAATTTACCTTTGCAATAGCACAAACATTAGAAAAAGACAGCAGAAAAATGGAAATGTTCTAATCTTCATCCTCTTTAATCCGTTAAACTGCAACCATTTCCAACAGCAGGGGAGTGTTTTATATTTTATAACAGAACTGGATTCAAAGCACATCAAAACCCCATCTGCCTTTTTATCTGCAGCTCTGTTTATACACGCAGACTTTTTTATCGCTATCCTACAGTGTTATCCCAAGGCAGCATTACTCAGCCACCTACCTCACCACCAGAATTCCACAGTCATATTCGTCGCTCGATGTCCTCTTTAGTCTTTAAATGTCCAGAGGAAGGGCAAGGCTTAAAGCACCACACATAGCCCCTGATCTCCATAGTATCTCAGTCTAAAGGACAATTGTCTTAAAACCCACATTAAGATGGCTAAATATGAACAAAATATCACCATGACCAGAAGTGAGCCAGATGGGACAAAAATACTAAATTTACGTATCAATGTATTGTACAAGACAGTTGCTCTTCTTTGCATCTGGTGCCAACTTAAAACATTGGCATTTACCGCAGAATGGCTGATAGAAGCTACCAAAAAATTTGATATTACCTCAATTTTATATATACTGTACAGGCTCCATAAATGTGAGGGCAGTAGGGCACAATGTAAGCTTTTTAGATTGATCTTAGGTAGGGAAATTTTATAAAAGGGTAACTAGGCAGGGAAGATACTGTGCATACGTGCATACTTTGCATTTATTTTACAAAGGTAACATATATGCATTTATAAAAATTGCCTCCCTGAAAGCTCAGAGGTGGGAGTAACTTTGTGTATGAATGTGCACATAATATCTGGTGCACATGCTTGAATTTTATATGATATAATGCCTGTGCTTCCCCAGCTCTACACATCCCCTGCCTCTGAGAATGCCTACATCTACACCATAGAAAAGTAGGTGCTAGGTTTTCCTAGAAATGGGGCAATTTTATGGGCTCCTGCTTCAGTGTATATCACACCGGTCTGCACAGTCAGGTTGCTTATAAAATGATTCCAAAGGGGACAGTTCTATGTGGGGCTTCCATTAAGGTGCCCTAAAGCCACACAATGAAAGACTATTCTATAATGCCATCTGGGCACCAGATTCTGTTATAGAATAATGGCAAAACTTGATATCAGCATGCCTTACATTTACACACTGTCAAACCAGCCATAGACCTGGTGTGTTAGATGCCTAAATGCTGTCGATATTTGTCTGAGTTGTTTGTTTGTACTGTTTTAATTATGTGTGTGCTTTGTTCTCCGCCTTGGCTTAAGGCACATTGTAAATTGTAATAACTCTGAATGTGGTAGGGGCACATGTGTCTTGTAGCATTCTGTAAGTTACCCACAGAGGTGGAAGCCCTGCCTATATCCCACCCATACTCTACCCCTGTGTATGACCCTCCCCCTGCAAATATGCACTATGTAAGTGGAATGCTCTGATAACTGCTGGGCCCACAAATAAGCTAGACAGGGCCACAGCTAATGTTTGCTCATCACATTTCTTGCATGTGATGAGCAAACATTTCTACTCTGACACCCAGAGGCTGATGCTCAGAACCACATGTGGGCGCTAGAGGCGATTAGCAGCAGACCAGTGCTCACATTAGTGAGTGCAGAATGCTCAAAGGCTCTAGAGCGGGAGACAATGTACATGCCAGAGATTAGCGCAAATAGCATGCTAATGCAGTCAAATGGATGTTAATGTGGAAATTTCCTATTCCCTCCCAATGCTCAGAGAACAGTGTACAAAACAAAGCCACCCTTACTGCTGAATAAATTAACGCCAGCTCGGAGCAGGCATTAGGGCAGTGGTTCCCAAACCTGGTCATGGAGGCACCCCAGCCAATCAGGTTTTGGGGATATCCACAATGAATATTCATGAGAGATATTTGCATGCACTGCCTCCACTGCATGCAACTCTTCATTGTGGATGTTCTAAAATCCTGACTGGCTGGGGTACCTCCAGGATCTGGTTTGGGAACCACTGCATTAGGGTATTTAAAGACAGGATTCTCTCTTTAAAATCTACCAGTTTTTTCTAGAATTTGGAAGCAGAAGGAAGCCTGTCAAGCTCCTAAGCGCTGGTAGTGAGAGACCAATGTGTGAGAGTCAGAGCAAACCAAAAAGTGAAAGCACACATTGGCTCCTGTTTCCTGCATTTAAATATAAGCCTTCCAAGTAAAAAAAAAAATTGAAAAGTTTACATTTAAAGGCACGGACAACAGACACCAATGTGTGTTTCACTTTCAGGTTTGCCAGGCATATGTGCACATGAGCTGAGCTTACCATGAAACTCTACTGCGCATGCGCCAAGCATATTCCCCCCCCCCCCCCCCTTGATTTTGCTTTTACAGCACACATATAATTTGAATACCATTTCCTTTGAGCATTGGCAAGCTAGGTTTCTGCCCTGTTGGCTTACCATGGGAGTTCTGAGATAGTGACATCATCAGGTGCAGCCACTTAGATAGATTAGCAAGTAATAAATCAGGAATCACAAAATTCAGACGGACACAGCTGTTGCAGGTAAACACAGCAAGTGACAATCAGCAGCACAATTACAAGGTAATCGCAGCAAGTGATTCATTCTAATAATTAGTAGAAGTTGCAGAAAACATGCATGGAAGAGGGCTCTTCAGCTCTCTGTCCTGCTCCCAGGGAATTTTGGAGCAAGGTAGTTCACAGGCATCAGCTTTACAGTCTACAATGAAGTCCCGATGCAGAGTCCACCCCACTCCAACGTTCCCAACTAACTAAGTCTTACAGTATACTTTACTTAGCTTCCCAGGAGGTAAGTGGTTTCTGTAGCCAATCAGAAAAATACAGAAAACAGAGAGATATAAGGGGGGGGGGGGACTTGTTTATAACAGATGTTTGAGCTTCTCTGGGAATCAGAGATGTTTATAGTGCTACCTACAAGAGATAAGGGTATGTAGGGATCAGCATGTATTCTGCTAGCTGGGAAACTAGAAAAGGAAGGGCATCCTTCTAACAAAAACAAGCTTTTACTAGAGCAGGAAAATATGTCTTAGCTAGAGTAGAAAAATATGCAGGTTTATCTGTAGTTTTAAAGAGTCAGTGCTTCTGGCAATTAAGCAGGCCTCAGAAGCCTGATTCTCACACCGAAAATATGGCAGGAAGTTTTCTAGCCTACATCAGTAAGTTAAGCATATTTGCAGAATAGCCTCTAGGCATCTTGCTAGAACTTGAAGTACATGGGTACATATACACATATGCACGCATGTAAGTGCTAAGATTCTAAAGACCCGATATTCAGCCTATGGGTAGCAGGCCGGCTAAGTGACGTGGTTGGCACTGAGCCCGGACATCCAATGGAAGCCATTTCTGCTGACCAGCATTGACTATCTGGAAGGTTTTTTGAACCACTATAAACTTAACTAGCTGATATAATATTCAGCGCTGGCTGGTTAAGTTTATAGTGGCCAAAGATAGGCCTGCTATTTACACAGTCTGATATAGCCACTTAGCTGACAAAAAGCTGAATATTTGCAGCTAGCTGGATGTATTGCACAATACAGTTCATTAGTAGCTACGCGCTGACCTTGAATATTCAGTTTAATGAACAGCGCTTCTCTTGCTTTTTATGTACTTTTAACAGATTGGCTAAATTATTAGGGCATGTTTCTAAAAACAGGTGGTAGTATAGTTCTAACGCCCATCCCTAAAAACTCTAAGGGAGATTTATAGGATGTTGTGAACTATAGACCAATGGCATCGATTCCGTTGTTTATAAAGATCATGGAGGGTTGGGTGGCAATGCAATTAGAAGATTATTTGTCTAAATTTGACCTGTTGCATTATTCACAGGGTTCTGAAAGGGAAATAGTACAGAGACCATCTTGAGTGCATTGGTCACTCAAGGGAGATACATGTTGAGTAGAGGTCAAAATGCAGTAGTTATTCAGTTTGATCTATCTAGCGCAATTGACCTAGTAGATCATTCTGTTCTTCTAGCATTGTTGGATAGTTTTGGTGTATCTGGGGCACTAATGCAATGGTTCAAGGGATTTCTCATGGATAGGAAAAATAGTTAAAATGCAGGGTGTTTTATCCGACAATTGGATACCTGTTTGCGAGGTACCACAGGGCTCGCCTCTTTCTCCCATCTTATTTCATGTCCTGCTACAGCCATTAGGGAGACGTTTGGAGCAGTTGAAATTACTTTTTTTACATACATGCTGATGATATCACTATACTTTTACCAGCTCTTAAAGCATATATGGATATTCTGAGTGAAATTCAAAAATGCATCAATATTATTGAAAATTGGGCAAAGGACTTTAAGATTGAATGTATCTGTTGCTCCTTATTACTATGAGTTACATGGGCTCCCGGTTATAGCAAGATGTCATTTTAAGTTACGTACACTGGTTCATCAGACTCTACAAGGAAATATTCTTGTTTATTGGGTGGGATTCTTTTCTGTATTGAAAATACAGATTTTGAGGGGACAAATATCTTTGCTATTTACCACAGTTAAGTCAGTTAAATATCTTAAACAACTTTTGTCTTCATTTCCATATCAAGCTGCAACAATATGGAATTTCCCTTCCTTCTCATATATTCTGTGACCCCTATATGGCAATCCGGTTTAGGATGGACTGGAAAGGACTTCAACAGCAACTTCAGTGACTGGAACCTGAGGACCGTGCTGGGCAAACTTTTACGGTCTGTGTCCTGCAAATGACAAGATGGATAGGCTGCAGTTGACTTCAACAGCAACTCCAATAGTTGAAACATAAGGACAGGACTGGACAGACTTCTATGGTCTGTGTCCCAGAAACACCAAAGGAAGACCATGATCAAGTATTTTACATCAGTGATTCCCAAGTGCAGTCCTGGAATACCTCATGCCAGTCTGGTTTTCAGGATATCCACAATGAATATGCATGAAAGAGATTTGCATATAATGGAAGCAGTGTAAGAAAATCAAGTTCATGCATATCCATTGTGGATATCCCGAAAACTTGACAGGCAAGGGGGTACTCCAGGACTGGACTTGGGAAATACTGTTTTACATCATATTCATTGTTGACTGTTGGGCAGATTGGATGGACCATTCAGGTCTTTATCTGCCATCATTTACTATCGTGACCACCATTCTGAAATCCTGCATTGATCTTAAAATTCTGTTGGGTACATAAAGAACAAAATAGAACTCAATTAAGATGGTTGGTAGTCATGAAAAGTTTTATGAGCCACTGTCAAGATCTTGAAACTAATTCTGTACCTAACTGGTAACCAATGAGAATGTTTGAAAAGTGGGGTAATGTGGTCAAATTTGCAGATGTTCCCTAGTACTCTAATAGTTGTGTTTTATAAACATTCTAAATTACTTTTTGATGTTCCAGCATATAATAAATTACCATAATCCAAGTGAGAAATAAGCAGGGCATGTAATATCATTTTAAGGCTTTCTCATGAAACAAATATCATACACAGTGAATCTGATGCAGTGTATCACAGCCACTCTTAATTACCGAAGATACCTGACCATTGAAAGATAATCTATTGTCTATCATAATGCCTAGATATCTAAAACTATCCCCACCGAGATGGGAGTACCAAACAGAGTAGGAATTAAAGTAGGCTGTTCTGAATGGCCTATAATCTAACAGAAGGTTGTTTTATTTACATTCAGGACCAGATGATGTTCCCTCAACCAGGCAGCAACCAAGTCTAAACAGTTCTGGAGAGTTGATAAATCCAATGTAGAGGGGGAAACCCCAACAGCTAATAGGATATCATCCATATAACAAAACAACTCTATGCAATAGCTCTGAACTAAAGTAATAAGGGTGCTGATATAGATGCTGAATAATGGTGAGAGGGCTGAACCTTGTGGTACTCCACATTCCAGATAAAAAGCTTGAGATTTGCTGTTTAGAGGTTACTGAAAGAGACCTGTTTGACATGAATGAGGAAACTCATTTCAATGCAGTAGCAGTAATTCCAATTGAGTTCAGCTGGTTGCACAGCAATTTATGGTCAATTAGGTCAAATGTAGATGCCATGTCAAGTGAAACAGCAAGCACAATGAAACCATTATCTCACTCAAAAGAAAGGTCACAATCATCTCAGTACTGTACCCCACTCTAAAACCAGTCTCTCAACGATGCAAGATACTTGTGTGACTTAAATAGTGCATATCTTCAAGAGCAGCATACACATGGGCAGAGAACGAGGGGAATTTAGGTGGGACTCTCACTTTCAAGGGTAACTTAAGTGCGTCCCTGCTGCATTCAAGCACATCAATATCAGGTTACACTACTAGTCTATCTTGAGTAAAAGTGGTGTGGTAGCCATGTTAGTCCACTTTTAAAGGTAATAAATAGAAATAAAAGAGAGAAAATAAGAGGATAACTTTTTTTATTGGACTACAATCAATTTAAATAGACATAATATTAAATATCACAATGACAACCAGGATGTCACCTCTGTGGGGCAGCACTTTACAAAACCAGAACACTGCATCAATGATTTTATGGTGAGAATACTACAAGGACATTTTAAGTCAATCCAGGAACGTAAGACCTTTGAAGTCAAAATGATGAAATATTTTGACACCCACCAGACAGGACCTAACAAAGATCTGAGTTTTCAAGCCCATTATAAACCATAAAACTATACTGCTGTCACCCTCTTATCAGCTATCCATCTCTCCCTGTCTCCCACCCACCCGGATTTCCTTCTTTCTCACCCACCCCACCCTCTTCCTGTGAGACTGTCATTGGAATGCTTTAGTGTTTCACTCAGTGCGTTTTTTCTAACAAAAAAGGGGCCAGTACTCAAAAGCTAGGCCACCCTTCAAGGGTGAGGTGACCAGTGAGGGACCCAGCCCACAATAGCCAGGCCCCCTGCAACCAGTCACAGAATCTATGACAAGGCAGAACTGGTGTGTAGAGCCTGAGCTCTTTCATTAAAACTTGCAGACAATGGAAAAGGTGCCGGTATTCAGTACCCCCAAGTACCCCCCTCAAACAAAAGCCCTGGTTTCACTTATACATTCTGATATTTATCAACATTTGCTCATTTCTTATCTGAAGAAGAAGGTGTTGCCTTTGAAAGCTAATCAAAAATTGTATTAAGTTAGTCCAAGAAAAAAGGTATCATCTTATTTTCTATGTTTTGTTTTACAGTGAAACCTCGGTTTTCGTCGATAATCCATCCGAAAACAATCGGCGAAATCCAAAACCGACGAAAACCGAGGCAATTAACGAGGATGCCCAAAATCGGGAGGACGTCCATCTTCCGATTCAAATTGGGAGATGGATGTCCTTTTTTGACAAAATCCGAGGCAACCAACGAAAACTGAGACAAATTTCTAGTCGAAAAAAATCAACGAAATCCGAAACTGACGAAAACCGACGCCAACGAAAACCGAGGTTTCACTGTATTTCTATTTTTTACTAGTATTCTATAATGGAATCTAGGCACCTAAGTTCCATTATAGAAGAGGTATCTACCAAGTGGTCTTGAGGCACCTAAATGGAGGCGCTGACTTATAGAATTGCCTCCATTACCCCTTGGCTACTTTTCTAGAAGCCCTTTTATGTGGGTAAAACAGGATTCATGTGCAAAAAAAAAAGTTTATATAAAAAGTACCCCTTACAAGTATATCCAAATTTCCAAACATCATCAGTGAAACAGTATCATCCCAATCCACACCAGAGTTGACATAACTGGCCACCATCTCTGGTAAATTGTAAAGGACAGGAAGAACTTGAAAGAGATTTGTCCTCAGCTTCTCCTTTACAGGGTCTGCTGGCCTTTTTCTCTGTCAATAATTTTGAACTCAGTGAAAATTACTAGCTAGTCTGAAAAAGTTACCTGCCTTTCAGTCCTGTGTCCTGCATGGTTGATTAATACCTCTAGAAATGGCCTCACTGAGACTTTAAAAGCCCTCAAGGCTTCTCTGATACAATCCATATTAAATAAGAGCAATTTATGTTTCTGGCTGGGATCATTTT
Source organism: Microcaecilia unicolor (assembly GCF_901765095.1). NCBI lineage: Eukaryota > Metazoa > Chordata > Amphibia > Gymnophiona > Siphonopidae > Microcaecilia > Microcaecilia unicolor. The sequence goes on from NC_044033.1 coordinate 139,771,997, forward strand.
TGCTCCATTTCTAATATGCTTTTCTGAGTAAACTCGAAGAAAAAGCTGTTACACAGCTAACAGAGTTCCACTTGAGATGTAGGACTGAGATCACTATTGTGGCTCTTTTAGACAAGCTCAGATTGAAGTTAAAGGCAATGACAGCCTTGTTTTACTATACCTTAACGCTGCTTTTAACACCAGTGACCTTAATATCCTCTTTGCTCTGTCTTGACTTTGCAGTAAACTTCAAGGAGTGGGAACTATCTATTAGGGGGGAAATTTTAAAAGCACTTTCTTGCATATAACACAATGTTTTAGGGTGGTAATTTTAGGGCTCATTTTCAAAACAGAAAAATGTTCAAAAAGTGACACAAAATGCCATTTTGCTTGCCAAAACGTCCAAATTGCCATTTTCAGAACCCATTTTTAAACATTTTGTTATGCAATTCATCTGCAGTGCATTCAAATAACAAGGGAACATGTGTGTGTGGGGAGGGGAGGGGGGGGGCAGGATTTGGGCATTCCCAAAACTTGAACATTTTTCTGTCATAATGGAACAAAACAAAAACGTCCAGGTCTATAATGTGGACGTTTTGGGCTAAACCTGTTTTTATCATGACTAAATCAGGAAAAGGTGCCCTAAATGACCAGATGACTCCCCCTTACTCCCCCAGTGGCAGATGTTATGGCCAGTCCTATTGGAGCAGCAAGCAGGTCCCTGGAGTAGCCTAGTTGTTGGTGCAGTGCACTGTAGAGAGGGGAACCCAGGCCCATAACTCACTCTAACTGTTACACTTGTGGTGAAAAGTGTAAGTCCTCCAAAACTCACCATAAACCTACTATACCCACATATAGGACTATTGTAGTGTTGTACAGTTGGGTACACTGGGTTTTTAGTAGGTTTTGGAGGGCTCACCATACAAGGTAAGTCCTATCCCAATGGATTGATTTTGTGCATTTTTCACTTGGACTTTTTTTTTTCAAAAATGGTCCAAAAATATATATGCACTGAGCACATAAACATCTGGCACATGACCATTTTCAAGACAAAAAGATATACATTTTTCTGTTTCAAAAATCGATATATTCGCTGCTTGATTTTGGACGTTTTGAGCAAAATGGCCAAAGTCAATTTAAACATCATATCGAAAATGCCCCTCCACATAAACCATTTTCACACATACAACAGTGTTATAATCTTATAAAATTAGGTCATGTCTAAGTATGTACAGTGCAAGTCAGCATATATGTGTGCACAGGGGCAGAGTTTGAGTTGAGTATGGGAAGACTGCAAATGTACACGCACTCATAACTTAAGGAATGAGCACTTATCCTAGGTCAATAACTGATGTAAATGCTGGCAGTTTTGTACGTAACTGACAGTATTCTATAAACAGTGCATGAGTGATTGAGTGCTTGGCTTGCCTCTGATCTGCTTATGCCCCTCCCAGGTCCACGCCCCTTGCAACTATGGTTTTTGCATGCTAACCCCTGGAAATAAGATATTGTGGAATATAGTAACATCATGTCCCATTGTGAAGAACAAGGTAGTATCGTGAGACATCTACCACATGCCTATGACTCAAACTCCCTCTCACCACTTGTCTTCATACAGACAGAAGACTTCAGTATGGCAAACTTTACTATGCACGGTTCTCTTAGAGACCTCTCACAGGATGACTCCCACACCCAGGAGACACATGAAACAGTCTCTGGGTTTCCCACAGCAAACATTTTTCCAGGGGATGGGTCTGTGCTACAAAGAAAAGTATCGCTATTTCTTGTGGCCTCACCGTTTCACTCTAACCAGCTAGCTTGGGTGAGATGTGTATGCTGACCAGGAGCTACTGCAGGACTTGAAGCCCAGTCAGTAGTTTCTAAGGTTGCAGAGCTAACCATTAGACTACACGACCACAATAGCATACCAAGGGCGGGGCAGTGGGGGTGGTCTGCCCTGGGTGCAGGCAGCAAGGGGATGTGCACAGCAGGCGCACAGCTGTCAGTTCTGCTGGTGCCCTGCCCCCGTCTGATGTTATTTCTTGTTCCAGGGCAGGGGACCAGCAGAGCTGACAGCCGTGCACCTGCTTCACACACCCCATTGCTAAGAAAGGTGGTGGTGTGATGCGCTTTGGGGGGGTGTCATGCCGGGGGGGGGGAGCACAGAGGCGACCTGCCCCGGTGGTGAACAAGCTAGGAACACCATTGCACTACCAGGCTAGCCACCGCCATTTTCATTGAAAAAACACCTTCCAACACAGTTGAGAACGTCAGTACAGCTGTGATAAGGAAACTCCCCTAAATTGACAGAAACACCCAGCTATTCAGATCAACCTAGACAAATGTCTGTGTTTGATTGTTGGACCAAGTGAAAGCTATGACTTGCACAAGAGGAAATATATCAGAACCCTAAGCTACAACAACAGATAACTCCAAAGGAAAGGTATCCTGTTCAACAGTAGGACTAAGCCATAGGCACCATATATAGAATAGCGCCTAATGCCAGGATCTGCATCCTCCTGTTCGGCGCAACAATTTACACCAATGAAAACCTGCTGTAAATGCTCACGCCTAACTTACATGCGGATCCCCCACATTCTATTACAGCATGCATTGTTTTTAGGAACGCCCCCTGGCTCACCCATTTTCTTTCCAAGGCCACCGCCCCTTTTCAGATCCACGCATTAGAATTTCTGCAGATCTCTTTATAGAATATGCCTAAAATGATGCCAGCATAAATTTCAATTAGGAGGGTCCAAGAAAACAGCAAGGCAAACGATCCACAAATTCCAAGATGGAAGGACAAAAAAAGCAGATCAATCAAAGAAAATAGTTTATTGAATGACAACCAAATAAACAAACTTGGTGACCGTTCTCCACTAGATGCATCACATATTGATAACTTTTCAAACCTTTATCCCGGGTCTTTACATAAATATGTCCATATATTGTAAGAAGGAAGAGGCTGTCCTACCCTGGTTAGGCCCCTAGGGGGCATAGTTCCCCTAAAATGTCCAGGGAAAAGGGCTGGGTGAGTCGCTGAAGGGAGCCAGAAAGGGGAGGTAGAGCTGGAGGTCGCTAGGACCTGGGGCAAGTCCTGGAGGATAGCTGGAGGTCGCTAGGACCTGGGGCGAGTCCTGGAGGATAGCTGGAGGTCGCTAGGACCTGGGGCGAGTCCTGGAGGATAGCTGGAGGTCGCTAGGACCGGGGAGAGTCCTGGGGATAGAAACAGGTGCAGCAGGTTATGGGCTGGGTCCTGTTTGGCTATTAACTACTTATACTCCTCCTGAGGTGTGAAGGGAGGAAGGAGAGCTGGCAGCTGAGAAAGAAGGCTGGTAACTGAAGCAGAGGGATCCCCATGAGAAGTGCTGGCTGAGCCCTATGGCCTGGTGGTGAAAAGACTGTGTCTAGAACAGTGAAGAGGTACTGTGTGTGTCAGATGAAAAGACTGTGTCTAGAACAGTGAAGAGGAACTGTGTGTCCCAGAGGAAAAGACTGTGGGTCCGGGGACTGTGTGTCCGGGGACTGAGTTAGTGGGACTGTGGGTCCGGGGACTGTGTGTCCGGGGACTGAGTTGGTACTGAGCCCAAATGGCTGTGTGAGAGGGCTCAGGGGGAAGAAATCTATGGATATTGAACTGTGCAAGAAGAAATGTTTCAAAGGGAAGATTGCACTGAGTAGGAAGAAATGAAATGGTTAAGCTGGAAGAACTGTTGAAGCTTGTAGCTTGTGAAGCTGTTTTTAAGCTAAAAGAAGTGTGCCCCAGAGGCTGGAATAAAGTTGTGTATGAAAATAGCCTGATGGGTGAAACCTGACTGTTTGCTTTTTGAGAAGCAGGTCACCCTGAGCAGAAAAGGGTGGTAGATTAATTTGCATAAATCTGCATACTGAGAACCAGCTCACCCTGAGTGAAAGAGGGACCTGGGATCCTGAGGTGGGAGCTTCATCCTCACAATAGCCTCATGTTTCACAAGATGCATCTAGTGGAGAACGTACACCAAGTAGTGGTTTATTTATGGAGAGACAGATTATTGTTATGTAGATTTCATGATTATGCAGCCTACGAGAACCTAGTGGAAGTCAGCAAAGTATTTTGTATAAGGATCAGGGCTTTTTTTGAGGGGGTGCTTGGGGGTACTGAGTACCGGCACCTTTTCTGTTGTCTGCTAAAATTGACCCATGGACCCCAAGTTTTAATGAAAGAGCTGAGGCACTACACACCAATCCTGCCTTGTCATACATTCTGTGACCGGTTGCAGGGGGCTTGGCTATTGTGGGATGGGTCCCTCAGTGATTACCCCACCCTTGAAGAGTGGCCTAGCATTTGAGTACCGGTACCTTTTTTACTCAGAAATACGCACTGATAAGGATTGAAGAGAGAGAATATGATTTTGTACGTAGAGTGTATGAGTTAAGATGTGAGATGAATGAGTATGGTTTTTGTGTGATTAATGAATGAGTTTAAACATTATATGGTTCAGGTTTATTGTTTTATAATGAAGTGATGAATAAAGAATTGGAGTATTAATATAGAGTTGTGTTATGATAATACATTGTATACAGCTTGCAGCTACATTGTTATACATTTTACCCTGTATTTTCAATACTGCCTGATTACTGCCAGGTACACACTAGTGCTCCAAAAATAAATATATTTTTGTAGCGCCAGATATGACAGCGCTCTGGGGGTGTGAAGTACCACCGGGCTGCTGCGGTAGCCCAGTGGTATTTTCTTTTTAGCAAGCGGTAAGCCCACATTGGGCTTTCCGCCGCTTTGTAAAAGGGACCCTATCTGCACTAAGGCCTGTCCGCTTGTTGTTTGCTGTGCTAGATCCCTCTAATCCTTCTGCACTGGTAAATGCAGGCACTAGTGCGGCACTAATAGCCTTTAGCGCCCATGTTTATTTTTGATCACCGGGGCCCAAGTGTTTGCACAACAGCACATTACAGATTTTCTGCTCTAGTTTATTTTCTGGTGTATTTGTCCAAACACACTGCAACATTAAATAGATCTCTGTATTATTTGTATTTCCAAGTATGTGTCACCATGAAATGTACAATAAATTAGTGGTTAGCAAACCAGGCTATAGAATTTCTGGGTATCTGGATATCAGCCTCAAACTTTATCAGTCAAAGATATTAGTCACATTTAACACTCGTGCACATTCCCCTTGGAACAAAATTATAGGCAAAGAAAACTGAACGCCTCCTCTCTTTGGCTGTTCTGATTTCCAGCCCCTTCTTCTGTTTCCTCTCAAGAATCTGGAAACAAAACACCATATTTATGGGACTCTGGATCTGTTTAAATATTTTCTAAAAAGCAAAAAAAAAAAAAAGTATATATTTCCTCTGCTAAAATCATACAATATATGTCTCATCTATTATGCTAAAAGAGTAGATACACATATGTTGTTGTTGCCATGTACTGTAGGCTGGTACTACAGGTTGGTTAACTCAAATTTCAAAAAGCACTGTTAGTGAAAAAAAAAGTGGGCATTTAAAGTTATTTATTTTAAAAGATTTTAAGCCCATCTTTGAAACTCAGTTATAGAAACGCGAATGTACAGCTGACCAATCACACTAAGAACTGTGATGAAACCAGTGATGGTGAAGACCAAGGCAGGATTAAGCCATAGTCAAACTAGGCCCACTTTTTTAGGAGGGGCCCTCTCAAATGTGCTAATGCAAGGCAGATTAGTGCCCTGGTAAGACAGCTGCTAGCAGAAAGAAGAGATGGGGGGGGGAGGGGAGACCAGAGCCTATACAGGTCTATCTATTCTTCCCACCCCCATGCAAAGTTGTCTAGACAGCAGGAGTACAGGCAGCCCTTCTCACCTGTTTTTTTCTCCTCTGACATTTTTCCCATGCAGTCAGAACCACTTGGAGACCCATTTGTGGTCACTGTTCCCTCTAAACTGAGCAGGTGTCCTCCAACTACATTGCTGTCAGTGGGGGGGGGGGGGGTGCTTCAATATTGTGTTTTCAATCAAAAGCACTGTTGCCAAATGGCAAAAATGTTTCCAACCCGAAACCAGCCCAATATTAGTATAAATATTAATAAGGTGAATATGAATATTAATAAAGGCAATATAAATATTAAAGCAGGCAATATAAATAATGAGATCAATATAAATATTAATGAGGTCAATATAAATATTATATTATAAATAAATATTAATAAAGTAACCACAATCATAAACGGACCCCCAATCCCCTACAAAGAAAAGAACTTACTGAACTCACCACACATGGCAGACAGAAGAAGTAGAGAGAGACTCTGAAATGTTTCCCGCCACTGCACAGGTGCGCTCAGGCATTTGAAACAAGCCTGCAGCCCGCCTCCGTGGGGCTTCTATTGGTCCAGAGGAAAAAACAGCCAACCCGCGGCTGCGACAGCAAAAAGCCGCTCAATATCCCACGACCCGCAACTTTCAAAGAAAACTGTGTCGATCGTGTGAAACCCGCCCAATTGTGTGGCTGAACCGCCGAATTGGCATCTTTGATCACCAAGACAGAAAGGTCCTGCAGAGCTATCCTGTCCTTCACTATTGAAAATGTGATAGTGAAACAGCACCACACTCTGGCAGGACAGTAGGTGGAGGACTCCCACTCAACTTACAGGGAACAGTGTTTGTGGGAGCTTTAAAATGTATATTACAATGGGGGGCCCAAAGCACTTGTTTGCCTAAGACCCACCAAAGGGTTAATCCTGCCCTGGTAAAGACCAGTTTTCACTTCAGCAGCTGATACATTAGAGCTGTTTACTCAGTGAACCAGAGGCAGAAAAGTAGTCAGGTTGTGACGCCAGGGGGAGCAGAGAGGCGCACGCACAGCGTAAATGCGACAGACCAGCTGAAAAATAGGCACTGTCCGAAGTCCGTTTGAGGGAGCAGTCGCTCCCCTAGTGCCCCACCTAGCTACGCCACTGATCAGAGGACCAGGTGGAAGAAGCGATAGAGGTGGGCCCATCTGGCTTTAGTAATCATAATGCCGTCAAATTTGACAAAGCCATTGAAGGGAAAATATTTTAAAAATCTACTATGATGACATTTAACTTTGAGAAAGGAGACTTTTGGATTAAGAAAAAGAGCAGATTCAAATAGTACTTCAAACAGCTCTGCACAGACGTTTCTGTGAACTTGGTGTATGAACCAGATTCTAATTGTCTTCACTATTGTGCTTTATCTTTTATGAGGAGGGTTAGTGCTGCTTTTTAACCTTTAACTGTTATACCCCTGAGGCATCCCATTAGTGGGCAAAACGTGGACCATGATACTTTTGCTAATACAGAAATTTGCTGTTTGAACTATTTGGATCTGCTTTTTTTCTATTTCAGCTACTGTTTGCCAATCAAAAGAGCCACTCTTCTTCTGCTGACTTTTGGATTAAGTTCATGTGTTTTCAGCAATAGTCCAAGGACAGTTATAGTAGGTATTTCCCTGTCCTTGGACAGTTTACTAATTTTGTACCTGAAGCAATAGAAGGTTAAATGACTTACCCAAAATCAGAAGAAGCATCAGCAGGATCTGGATCCTGGCTTTGCTGGTTCTCAATCTGCTGCTCTTAACTGTTGGGCCACTCCTCCACCATGTGACAATAAAGCATTTATGGGATGATGATCAAAGGCAAACACGGGTGCTAGAGGCCATTAGCTCTGGACTAGTGCCCATGTTTGCCTTCGCCCTATGTATTCCTCCTCAATGCTCAGCTGGCAGCATGCCAAACATTGCTGCTGCTCCCGTGGCAAACCCTATGTCTGTTCGTAGCTGGCGTTAGGGTTTGTAAAGCACTGGGCAGGAATGGGGAGCCCTGTCCAGCATGCATTTGCAAGCTTACAGGCCTCCCTACTTCCCCCTCCAGAAAAGGGGCTGGAGGACTGGTGGGCACACAGCCCCCCCATGTGCAAAAAGGTTTTCCTAGTGGCCCAGTGGGCACCACTCCTACCCACCCTGGTGGCCTTGTGCCCCTCCAAGTCCTGGTGGCCTTGTGCTCCCCGCAACCCCCCCCCCTGTACCTTTTGAAGCAGGATGAGGAAGCAGTACTCCTTCCTCCTGTGAGAACTGCCTTCAAAATGGAAGTACCCTGCCCTACCCGATGCATCTTGGGATGTGCTGGGTGGGGCTTCAATACCATATAAGGGAGAAATGTATATGGTGCTGAAGCCCCAGCAGTGCATCCCAGGATGCACCAGGAAGGGTAGGGCATTACCATTTTGAGGCAGTGCTCACAGGTGGAGGGATTGCTACACCCTCTTCCTGCTTCAAAATGTATGAGGGAGTTGGGGGGCACTAGGCCACTAGGGCAGGTGGGGTGGTGCCCACTGGGCTACTAGGGAAATCCTTTTGTGCAGGGGGAGGGCTGAAGGTCCACCAGCCCCCCAGTCCATTGTGTTCAGGTGGGGGGGTGGAGGTCCACCAGACCTCCAGCCCCTTGTGTGTGTGGGTGCGTAGAGGGTCTGGTGGACCTCTAGTCCTTTGCATTAGTCTGTTTGACAGGTCCGGACTTTTTCTTTTTTCTTTTTTTTTAACAACCTGGATCTGTCAAACAACTTCTGTGGGAGTATTGTGCCTCAGGTGCATGCCCAGGCACAGTCCTACCACAGAAGTCCCCTAATGATCAAAAGTAATAGTGCGCATAAATTTGCATACAATCAGTTTTGATCATTGGGGCTTTATTTCCCCGCGCTGTTCCAGCACTAATTCTAGAGCACTCTTCGGAACAGTGTGGGGAATTTGATCATCTGCCCCTTACAGAAGTAGTTACAAAGGTGCTGTAAAACTTGGCCTTTTACTGCACCATAGCTTGCCATGGGCATTACTAACCTGCAGATCAGTACAGCTGACTAACCAGGGCCGGTCTTAGGCATGGGCGACAGGGGTGGTCGCATAGGACCTTGCACTCCTAAGGGCTCTGCATCTTTGGCACGTCTGTCTTCCTGTCTCGGAGCACCTCCCTGCTCCGTACCTTAATGTGCATCCACATTTCAGTAGAGAGCATCAGGCAGCGGCAGCGATTTCCATGTCCTGTCAGCTGCTGAGCCCAGAGCCTCCTCGCTGCTGCATCCCACCCCCTTTTGATGTCACTTCCTGCTTTCGCAATGACGGGATGCAGCAGCGAGGAGGCTCTGGGCTCAGCAGCTGATGGGATATGAAAATTGCTGCCGCTGTCTGCCGCTCTCTACTGAAACATGGTGGATGCACATCAAGGTATGGTGTGAAGTGAGGTTCCGAGAGCTCTAAACCTCCTTTTAAACTCTGATAAATTATGGCTTAAGGTGGCGGGTGCAGGAGGGTGGGGGTGCGGGGCCCCACGGAACTAGTCTGCACAGGGCCCCGCAAATGCTAAGACTGGCCCTGAAACTAATGACTGCTGAGGTACATGATTAACACAGTTGCACTACTCATCCTGCTCCCTAGTGCAGTTTGATCCCTAATTGCAGAACCACAAGACTGCCACTAGTGATTGTTGGTGCCATTTTGAACCCTGTGCTGGCAGGGTCAAGAGTGTTTGGGGATTGCTTCTGCCAAAGAACCACCTAGACCATCAGAGTTTAGGAGAGATAGGCCGAACAAGGAGGCTTACAGGAAGGTGAAGGTGTGATTGAGGGAAGGCTCTTAGACGGGGGAGGGAGGCAAGGTCTACGCCAACCTTAAAGATGCCACCCAGAAGCATCAGGCCATGGCTTAGGGGTCCAGGACTCCCAGACACAAAAAGCTTGCATTATTTTTCTGCTTGCAGTGCTCAGTACAAGCTGCATTATTTGATTTACATAATAATGAAATATTGTCTATGCATCTGCATGTTTTGCTTCTCATTATTATATTTCTCATATTAACCTAAACGGATATGTGTTACAGTAATATAATGGAAGCTATTGCCTAAACACACCTTAGTAACTACCCCCCTCAGTCAGAAAAAAATTGAAAGGATTAGTAACAAGTGTCATAAAAATATAAGCATCACTGTACTGTGTCCAATCAAAGGTCCATCAAGCCCAGTATCCTGTTTTCATCCAGGTCAAAAGTACCTGACAGGATCCCGAAAGTAGATAGATTCTATGCTGCTTATTCCAGGAATAAGAGGTGGATTTTTCCAAGTCCTCCTTAATAATGGTGACTGAATTTTCCTCCAAGAACTTCTCCAAACCTTTTTTTATGTTTTTTAATCACACCTACACTAATAGCTTTTACCACATCCTCTGGCTGCAAATGTTCTTTAAATTTACTACTTAGTAACTTCATTGCATGCCTCCTAGTCTATGTACTTTTTTTTTCATTTTCAACAAACTTTATTGAAAAATAGCAAGTATACAATAATCATAATTTGTATATATATAAATAACCATCAGTGCCCAAGCCCCACAGTCTATGTACTTTTGATAGTAAACAACCGACCAATATTTACCTATTCCACTCCACTCATTCTGTATAGAAGTTTCAAATTTGAAGTTTATTAGTAGCTTGATATACCGCACTATGGTAATGCCTTCAGAGCGGTTTGCAAATACAAAATGATAGAACTCTTATCATATCTCTCCTCAACCTTCTTTTCTCCCAGCTGGAAAGGCCTAACCTTTTAAGGCTTTCCTTATAGGGAAGTTGTTCCACCCTTTTATTATTCTGATTGCCTTTCTCTATATCTTTTCTAATTCTGCTATACCGTTTTTGAGATGCACTGATCAGAACTGCACACAACACTCAATGTATGGTCACAATATTCTCAATTTTATTCTCCATTCCTTTCCTAAGAAATCTTCTATTTGCATTCTTGGGCCCACTATTCAAAGCAATTCAGCCAGCTGGCGACTTCTTAAATCTCTTGGTCTGGGCTAGCCATTCATATTCAGTGGCAATTAACCAGCTAATTGCAGATGAATATCACAGCACCGAACTCAAATCCAGCTATATTGGGGGCATTCTGGGGGTGGAGTCAGCATTTGGCTGCTTAAGGGCTGATATTGTTATTTGAATACTTTTACTGCTGTAATTGTCTATTGCTTATGTTTGAGTTATTCTTACTGTACACTGCCTTGAGTGAATTTCTTCAAAAAGGCAATAAATAAATCCTAATAAATAAATATTCAGCCCTTAAAGCAGCCAGGTTTACCACATAAATGGGACCGCATAGAAGTCTGATCTATTTTTATGTGGTAACCCATGGCCGCTTAAGTCCTGAATATCAACTTAAGTGGCTAAGTTTTAACTGGCTTCAAAATAACCAGATATTCAAATCCGGAGCTCACATAGGTCCCTGCTTTGAATATCTGGGAATAATGCAGTCAGCAGTAATCAAAAACGCTCACTGCTGACAGCTGAATACTGACCCCATTGTCAGCATTTTGCATGAGGTAGGTCGATAGAGGTACCATTCTGAAAACTCAGGGAAAATGTATTTCTTCACATAAGACAGACTAAAGGAAGATGAAACAACTCATAACATAGGTAAAGGGTGATGGGAAAGAGGCTATGAAAGTCAAAGAGGCACCTTTAAAAAATGGAAAGAAATTCCAAATGAAGAGAGTTGGGAGAGCAAGCTTGGTCGGGGGGGTGGGGGTGGTTCTTGTCATTTATTTGGAGGCAAAACACAGCAAGCACTGATGCATCACTTTAAAATGATCAGCTTTATCATGAGTATGCTTCTTCCCACTTGTTGGCTTGGTCCTTTTTATAGTATTAAAAAATATATATATTTTTTTCTAAGAGTTAAGAGTTTGGCTTCATTATATATAATATGATGTATTCTATTACTGTATGTACTGTTGTCATGCATATATGTTTTTGGCTGTATGTTAATTTCAGAAGTGCTATTAACTAGTTTGTTTGCCATTGTTGGCCTAGAAAGGTAGTATATAACTTTGAAACAGAAATGAAAAGAGAATTATCACTGCCAAGCTAGTTCTTGTCAAAAATGTTTTTCTGTCGTACCAGGGCCGAAAAGGGTACCTTCAAAAAGGAATTCACAGCAACTTCTTTCATGAAACCATCTGATTAAAAGAGATGGAAGTATCTCAACAACTTATGGATGGTACCTACTATTAAAAAAACCTTACTCTGAAAAATATTTTGTGATAAATCGGTTTCCTTAAGCAGAATAAAAGTAGCCACTCAATATTCAAAGAGTCTCCTGCTTAAATCGCACTCAGCAGGCCGGACACTTCAGCCAACAAGCAAGCTCTTTTGCATTCCCTCCCAACCTCACACAGAACCATCAGAGCAGTACCTTCAGATTGCTCTCCCAATTTAACCAGCAAGAGTAAGCTCTTTTCCACCCTTTCCCCCACCCAGGACCATCACAGCATCATCTTCACGTCTCTCTCCCATTTCAGCCAGAAATCAAGCTCTCTTCTGCCCCCCCCCCCCCAATTCCAGTCTCTACCTCATAGCCTGCCTTGGGGACTCAGCCTTCTTCCTGTGATGCTCCATGCCCTCGTGAAAGCAGGAAGTCACATCAGAGGAGGTAGGATGTGTCATAGGGGAAAGGCCAAGTTCCAAAGGCAGGCCTGCTGTAATCGCTAGGGTGAAGACCAAGGGGATTAGATTGAGAACAGGAGATGGTACGAGGCTATCTAGCCCATTATATGGGTTGAAGCCAGTAGGCAGAGTCACTAGTTCACCCAAAACAATACCACATGCTATTGAAAGCAATTGTAAAAGATTATTAGAAATAATGGACTGCCTATGTATGGTCCATCTGTAGGTCAAAAGCTGTTCCAATTGGATAGGCGTGCCTAAAAGGTGGAGGACAAAAGATTGTTTTTGTTTTTTTATTTATTTGACAGTGTTTTTATTTATTTGAAAGGTTCCCATATGTAGATATAAACATCATGAAATAATAACTGAATATCACTAAAACAGCTTCAAAAATTATTGTAGCTGGTGGAAACAGCACTAACAAAGTCTTTATTTTGTGCTCATTCTACACTATTCTATACGATACAGTAATATATGGCCAAATTTCAGTGAGAGTATCCTGTTTACTGATGGGTTCATCTTAACTGTTGTTGTAATCTGTCTTGGGAAACCTGGTGTTATAAAGATGAAAACTCTCCTTTTATTGGGGCACATGGAATCACATGTTCACCTCATCTCTTTTGTACAAATAGATTATTCTGTTTTGAGAATGTTTCAGGGACAAGTGGTTTTCATAAGTCAAAATAATAAAAATAAATATTTTCTTTCATGCAGAACTCTCATTTGTTTAAACATAACATAAGCCCCTTATGCAGTCCATTGGTTTTCTTATATTTTGTCCTTGTGATGACTTATACTGTGCTAAAACTGGAAATACAGTGAGACAGAATAATAAAATTCAGCAACATCCACAACTTATTAATTAACATTATAATTGTGTTCACATTTGAGTAATAACTGTGAAAATGCTGTTGAGAACTGACTTGAAGAAATAAATATATATCACAGAACTGGAAAATGTCGGCACATTTAGACTGACTCTGGACTTCTGCATGAAGGTAGCTTTGCCCTCATTATTGAAAAACATAAGAACATGAGTAGCCATATCTACATCCCGTTTAAATATAACCTAATGGAAATTATGGACAACATCAACCAAAGCTTCCAAATTATGCATGCATGGGCGAATGCTTTCCATTTAAAACTGAACGCTGAAAAAACGCAATGTCGGTCTTCCTCCCGCGGGAGGGCATTCAAGCAGGATTCAAGATGGCGTTCAAGCAGGATGTGTGACATAGACACTCCTGAAAACTCTCTTACCTTAAGCCTTATCTTCGTTGAATTAATGCCGAAAAGGAAAGGGAAGACAAGGGGACTACCCCCCCAAAGCCGATTCCTCCCTTACCGGGACAGCAGTCTATGGCTACATTTTTGGTTTCAACTCCAAACGCGGACGTTTCTGCTAGCGGGGAAAGGAAGAGCCCCGCTCAGGAGAGCGAATTATCGCTCAGTCCGCTGGGACCCTTGACCCCGACGACGACGCGTGCACCCGGAACTGCAGTACCGAAACCCGATAGTGAGGTGGTTTCGAAGGAGTGGAGCACTCCGGAGGTAGCAGCGACGCCCGATGTGAACCAGGGGCTGGCGCTGGGAACCCAGAGATTACCAGGAACAGCAACTGGGGAAACCAGTGTGGAATCGCTGATAACAGCTGAGCAGGAAGCTATTTCCCGCGCTTTAGCGATCCAACCTCTGGTGAAACCCGAAGAAGTATCCCTGGAGTCGATTTGGATGGCGTTAGAATCTCTTCACAAGGTCTATACCTCGTTTGTCACTGTCTCCTTGAATAATGCCTCACAGATAAACTTTTTGAAAACCCAGACTGAGGGGTTAAAGATAAGGCAAGCAGACTTGGAAATACAAATTGGAAAAGTATCTCAACAACAAGCCCAAATTTCAGGTGACCGTATATTAATCCACAGGAAATTAGAAAATATGGAAAATCAAACAAGGAACCTGAATTTAAGGTTACTAAACTTTCCAAAATCCAAATTTGTAGCCCCCAAGGATATGTTCGCCAAATTTTTAAAGGAGGTATATAATTATCCTGAACAATCACTTCCCCCACTGCAAAAAATTTATTACTTGGAAACAAAAGCTCCTTTGCAACAAGATATTCCTAAACAGGCTACTTTACATGAATCATTGGATCTAACAAATCTTCTTGAACAGTCTATAGACAACACCGAGACTAAGGCAACCTTACTTGTAACGTTTGTCTTTTTACAAGATAAAGAATCTTTGATGAGACTTTATTTTAAAAATGTTCACCCGGTATTTAAAGGAAGCAAAGTCTCAGTGTTTCCAGATATTGCCCGTTGGACCCAACAGAGGCGGAAGAAATTCCTGTATATGAAACAGGAATCTGTTAGCTTAGGGGCTGTTTTCCAATTACGTTTTCCTTGTAAATGTATTTTGATATTCAAGGAGAAGAAATATATTTTTTTTTTACCTGAACAATTGAGATCATTCCTTGATAAGAAAAGTGACTAGACCTTAATTCAAATAAGAGTCCCGCAAATGTATTAAAGGGAACCACTGTTTGATTTTTGTTATATATTATTTCTTATTACACCAACTTCCTTTGGTTATAACCATCTTGAATCCATTCTTCTAGAGGACTATAAACCCAATTTGGAAAAGACTTTCTTTGTAGAATATTTCCTTAATTTTCATGTACCTAAAATGGGTGTATCTGTTCAAAGAATGTATCTTTGTATTAACTTTAAAATGATAAATAAAGAATTTAAAAAAAACGCAATGTCTTATACTTACTTCACAACATATCACAAGCAAATTCACCTCCATAACCACACCAAACTTTTCCCTCCCTGTCTCAGATACCCTGAAGATTCTCGGAGTTACCATTGATCGAAATCTCACATTGGAAAACCATGTGAAGAATACAACCAGGAAGATGTTTTCAGTCTATGTGGAAACTTAGAAGACTAAAACCTTTCTTCCCTAGAGGCATTTTTCACAAGATGGTGCAATCAATGGTGCTGAGTCATCTAGGCTATTGCAATGCGCTATATGCTGGTTGTAAAGAGCATATCATCAAAAAAACTTCAGACAGCCCAGAACACCGCAGCTAGACTCATATTTGGAAAGACAAAATATGAAAGTGCAAAACCCTATAGAGAGAAGCTCCATTGGCTTCCAGTTAAAGAACATACTGTGTTCAAAGTTTGCACTCTGGTTCATAAAATCATTCATGGAAATGCACCGGCCTACATGTCAGACCTTATTGATTTGCCACTCTGAAAGCTATACAAGACCTAATCAACTTTCGAAAATCAGTAAAAACTTTTCTTTTTAACAAGGCTTACCATAATAATCAACTATAGGAATTCCAATACAACACTATTTATTTCATAGTCTGACTGTTTTCTGATTTACTGAATTGACTACTCCAATATGTTACACTTGTTTTTTCTGTATGTAACCAATTGTTTATCTACTCTTAAATGGCGCTTGCCATGATGTAATATTGTAAGCCTCATTGAGTCTACAAATAGGTGGGAAATGTGGGATACAAATAAATAAATAAATACTGGGTCAGACCAATGGTCCATATAGCCCAGTATCCTGTTTTCCAAACAGTGGCCAAGCCAGGTCACAAGTATCAGGCAGAAACCCAAGTCATGGCAACACTCCATACTACAAATCCCAGGGCAAGCAGTTGCTTCCCATGTCTGTCTCAATAGCAGATTATGGACTTCCAGGAATTTGTCCAACCTTTTTTTAAACCCAGTTTGGACAAATTCCTGGAGGAATATCTCTCTTTTAAATAGTAGTAATAAACAATATTAAGTGCATTTTTATAATATACCACTGCATTCCACAAAACAAAAGGAGTAAGTTCCCACAAACCATCTTTCTCTTTTGATCTAGGCACAGGAAAAAAAAATTTTAAATGCTCCCAGGTTTCAACCTAATTCATGTTTAATGTGGGATATAAATGTCGTAAATAAATAGAAACTCTGAATGTTGAGCACCTGATTCTCAAAACATGTCTGTTTTAGTGGCCTTTTACCAGGAGAAAAAAAATCTCTGCACAAATATAATATGTTAGGGTGTCCCTATAACCAGCTCCTCCAAATGACACACTGATTATGATTCATAACAAATTACTACTCTACCTATGAAAAGGACAGTGACCCAGCATTAGGCGGTCACAAGCACAAATGGGTGGTGGTGGCCCAGCACAGCAGAATTGGAGGTAGGGGAGGGGGAGGGTGATTGGAAGTATAGAAGAGCTGCAAGCACAGGCAAGTTAGGAAAGGGATAAGTAAGGGGGAGGCACTAAAGAATAGATGACCTATAGGGAGGCAGGTAACAAGACAGGAACTCTGGGAGGTGGGGAAAGAGGTGACCTCTGGGAGCAAGAAGGGCAGTGCCTGCAAAGGTGCATTCACCATTTTAGCCTGCTGCTCCCACTGCTCTGCTCCATTCCACTGAAACATTTGGTAAATTCTGTTTAATTTGTTTAATCACTTTCTCTTCTTGCCTTTTGCGTTGTTTGGTACAGGGTGCCTTCTCTGTGGGCCGTTGGTTGTGGCCAGGAAGGGAACACATGGGTTTGGCTAGCAGCGGGCTGAAGTGCAGTGGGCTGCTCAGGCGCAGGTCAGCCATTTGACTATTTACAGTGCTGGTATGGGGGTCCTCACTGCTTGGCTTGCCCTTCTTTTCAGGACCTTTGTCTTCTGGATAGGGTGTAATGTGCCCACAGAGAGGCGGAGTGCTGGTGAGCTGTCTGGACATCTGCTGTGATATACTCCCAAAACACAGGAGCACCAGGAACTCTCCTGTCAGTGCAAACCAGCCTTCCCCATCTTTGGGGCAGCCTGGAACCCCACGGCTCATGCCAGACATGCGATCCCACACTGAGGCCGCCCCCCAACATGGGACATACCTCCAAGGGCCTCCCTCTAGAACCCAAGAAAATGTCTCCCAGCCCCGGCCAGGTAAAATCAAATATTTTTTCCTCCAGTTACATTCACCCTTGTTTTTGTTTTTTGCAAAAAGCAAAAAATAGTAAAACTTAAAAAATTTCATCAACTCATTCAAAATACACACATGATTAATGTCTCTTTACTTCTACTCTTGGGTACTGGTGTAGCTTACCTCACTTGACAGGGTCCTTCGCCTGTCCTGCTGAGTGGCTACAAATGCAATAAAGTCCTTCATCCAGTGTATCCTGAGAGTATGGAAGATAAGTACCCTATATTAATCCCAAGCCCTCAAATACATTGGACCATCAAACCTACAAGATGGTAACAGCCTAGGAACATTTTTTATTCTTCCTCATCCCTGGTTGGCCTTCAATCCTTTCTACAACCTTCCACACAATAAAACCGAATTATTTTTTGGAATCCCTGAAATACCTCTAGAGCTTAAGAGAAGACCATTCACTCAACATCTTACCCATACCGGAACCAGATCATACTATATATAAATGTATGTCCTGTGGTATATGTGTTTCGCCTTATTGAAACACATATACCACAGGACATACAGCTTGCTTTCAGATTACTGCAAACTATATAAATCATTCATCCTCTGTACTAGCATAGCTCTCCCACTACACGCAGAATATGAAGTAACCAACTTCAATTTAAAATATAATTATCCTTTAGATACCTTGGTAATTGTCCTCTAGTAGTGTGTTGGTTGCCTATTCTCTGTTATATCTGATTCTAACTTTTAGATGAAGCTAATTGAGTTTCAGTAATTTAGAGTAATTCATTTATTTTCAAAAAACATTTAGATTCATTTGCATTATCTATATGAGTAGACAGGTACATCACTTTACATTTCATCCAATTGATTCCACGTTTTGTTCATTTTCCTCAACTTCCCAAGGAATTAACCAAGGTTGTGATGTAAAGTTTTAACTTGACCTGCTTTACTTCTTAGGGCCCTTTTTACTAAGGTGCACTAGCATTTTTAGCACGTACACAAAATTAGCGCGCAGTAACTGTGTAGGCGCCCATAGGAATATTGTGGGCACCTACACAGTTAGCATGCGCCAATGGTTAGCACGCGCTAAAAGCACTATCATGCATCTAGTGTGGCTTAGTAAACAGGGCCCTAAATTTGTAAACATTTTTTGACTGACCCAATATTTGCATGATTTCATAAGGTTCATCATGACAAATATGTTGTAATTTATGTCTGGTACAGAAAGATTGATTTCTAATTAGAACCCAGGAACCTTCTTTGAGAGCATCACCCTTTGCTTTTCTATCATAGGCCTTCTTCATTTTCCAACCAGATTTTTCAGAGGCTACACAAGCTATTTCATGCACTTCTTGCAGCTTTTGCTGATGTCTAGTTAACCATTCATTGACAGATTCTGAATTCTCATCATGTAACTCTGAGTACTCTTCTCCATGTGGCAGCCAGTTCTCTTTTCCTAACATGAGTAATGCAGAAGTGTAACCACTGGCACTATGTACGATACTGTTATAGATCTAACTTCTAATATGTATTCAGACCAACGTTGCTTTTTGTATTCACACATGTTTTTTTAAAATTTGGTGCACTGTGTGGTTGAAACATTCACACTGACTATTTCTCTCTGGTTGATATGGAGTAGTTCTGGATTTTTGTATGCCATACCACTTACTCAATTCCTTCAATATAGCAGCTTCAAAGGCTGTACCCCAATCCATATGTATCCTTTTAGGACAAACATACAAAGCAATCCAATTTTTTATTAGGGTCTTTGCTACAGTTTTTGCGGTTTGTATTTTGGTTGGGACCATAATAGCGAAACGGGTAAAAAGATCAATCACCAGTACATTCTCGAATCTCTTTTTATCTTTTTCAAGGGCTGTGTAGTCCAGAACTATGGGTGAAGGGGGCACCTAAATGTGGGTATAGTAGGGTTTTGGTGACTTTGGGAAGGGTCACATTTTCTACCACAAGTGTGACAGGTAGAAAGAGATAGGGACCCGAGTCCCTCACTCCATAGTGCACTGCAGCGAACACTACACTACTCCAGATACCTGAATGCTGTTCTAATAGACTTGACTTTAACATCTGAGACTGTCATAGGGATGGGGTCAGTGACTACTGGGGGGGTCACCCCTGATTCCCTCCAGTGGTCATTTACGCTGCTGCGTACCAAGAGCAGGGCGGAGGGGGCATTCCACCCCGGGTGCACACCGCTGGAGAGGTGCAAAGAGCAGCCGCGCGCCTGTCAGCTCCGCTGGTTCCCTGCTCCCTCTGCCCCGGAACAGGTTACTTCCTGTTCCGGGGCAGAGGGACCAGGGAGCCAGCAGAGCCAAGAGCCGTGTGGCTGCTCCCAGCAGCCAAGAATGCACCTGGGGGGGTGGTTGATGCGCTTGGGGGGGGTGTCATTGCGCCAGGAGGGAGGTCGTGCTGCACCTGGGGGGGTGCACATCGGTGATCCACTCCAGGTAGCAGCCAACCTAGGATCGTCACTGCATTTAGGGCACCTTTTGTGCCTTATTCATTATAAAAACAAGTATAGCTCACAACATCTTAATTTTAGTCCTTGAGGTTTTTGTTTTGTTCCATGTTCCATTATGGCTGAAAAATGTTAAGTCTCATAGGAGGCTCTTGAATACACTTGACAGGATGAAGTTGGGATCCAAAGTGGTGAACTGAATTAGAAACTGGTTGACAGATGCCAGAGAGTAGTGGTTAACAGAATTCACTCAGAGGAAAAAAAGGTGAGTAATGGAGTGCCTCAAGAATTAATGCTGGAGCCAATTCTGTTCAATATATTTGTAAGTGACATTGCCAAAGGGTTAAAAGGCAAGGTTTGCCTTTTTGCGGATGAAACCAAGATTTGTTACAGAGTGGATACCCTGGAAAGAGTGGAAAACATAAAAAAGAATCTGAAATAGTTAAAGAATGGTCTAATGTTTGACAGTTAAAATGTAATACAAAGACGTGCAAAGTGATCCATTTGGAGCGTAGAAATCCAAGGGAGCATATGTCCTAGGACATGAAAGGCTGATATGCACAGACAGGGAGAAACTTTGGAGGATCTGAAGTCGACGAAACAGTGTAACAAGGTGATGGCCATAGCCAGAAGGATGCTAGGCTGCACAGAGAGAAGCATAATCAGCAGAAGAAATGAGGTAGTGATGCCCATGTACAAGTCATTGGTGAGGCCCCCACCTGGAGTATTGTGTTCAGTTTTGGAGGCTGTATCATAATAAGGATATAAAAAGCCTTGAAACAGTCCAGAGGAAGGTGACAAAGATGGTATGGGGCTTGTGCCAAAAGTCATATGAGAAGAGACTGGAAGACTTGAATATGCATAAGTTAGAGGAAAGAAGGGATAGGGAAGATATGATACAGACGTTTAATTACTTGAAAGGTATTAATATAGAAACAAATATTTTCCAGAGAAGGGGAAATGGTAAAACCAGAGGACATGAATTTAGGTTGCGGGGTGGTAGTCTTAGGAGTAGTGTCAAGAAATTCTTTTTCACAGAGGAATTCAAAAATATGTGGGATGAACACAGTGGATCTCTAATTAGAAAATGGATGATATTTAAAAAATACAAAACTTAAATGGCTGCATGTCTGAGGATGTGTCAAGTGGCACAAAGATGGTGACTCTAGCTGTGAAAAACTAAGGCCTGTGCCAGGCAGACTTGTACAGATTATGTCCCAGAAATGCCTAAGAAAGACCATGATCAAATATTTTATATCACATTTATTGTTGGTTAAATCATGACGTGATAATGAGTGTGATTGTTGGGCAGACTGGATGGATCATTCAGGTCTTTATCTGTCGTCATTCACTATGTTACTATGTTAGTTCTTGAGCCCTGGAAAGGGGTTTGGCATGTTCCCACGCATATTTGTTCAGACGCCGACACTCTGCAATCAGTGCTACTCAGCATCCTTTTGACAATACTCATTGATTGTAATCTGTGCATTTCTATCATCACTGCACACAGAGGACAAAGCTTTTGTGACACCAGAAGCAGGTGTTTCATGCCGAAACATGGATCTGTGTCGAGTCTGTGATTAGATTTGTACTTGGAAAAAAAGACTTTCCTCTGGTTTATACTGGATCC
Source organism: Microcaecilia unicolor (assembly GCF_901765095.1). Taxonomy (NCBI): domain Eukaryota; kingdom Metazoa; phylum Chordata; class Amphibia; order Gymnophiona; family Siphonopidae; genus Microcaecilia; species Microcaecilia unicolor. Next base: position 139,793,514 of record NC_044033.1, read on the forward strand.
ATTTTACTGACTTTACCTAGGAGGCCCATTGCAATACCCTACTTTGCTTGGTGTACTTCTGGAGGAATTTGACATACCAGTCTCTCTTTTTCTATAGTTCCATCCAATTTTAAGCCAGCTGGGTGGGGTGGGATTTAGAATTCCAGTTGCTCTCTTCAGACCTCTTGCACAGAGTCTTTCTAAACCCCTGTAGTGAGTTCCCCCCACCCCCTCCCCTTGTATGTTTGTTCCTGGGGCTGCAATCAAGCATTCTTTGCAGTGTTCTTTGTGGTGGTTATGGCTACCTCCCTGTTTTCTGTTCACCTTCTGCCTGTACTGAACCCTCTCACTATTCCATCAAGAGAACAAGTGCATACAAGGATCAACAGTGAGCTTGCTTTTACCTGCAAGAAACATAGGCAGGTTCAGAGGCAGAGGTAGGCCAAGGGACATAATGGCAGATGTCGTTTTCAAGGAAAAAGTCCCAACAGAAAAAGGCAGTCTAAATCTCTGCAGGGATTTTTCCCTAGGCAGTTCTCAAACTTATGCATGTCCATGGGTAGAAGTGGAAATTTCCCCCAAACAAAATATAACATCCACAAAAGTAAATAAACTTAGGGGCCAGGGGGGATTCATCAAGGTGTGGTAAAAGTTTGTCTTTTACCATGCCTTGATCTCCCGCGGGATTCTGCAACCTGTGGGATCCCAGTACTGCAGGTTGCTGAATCCCACCTAAAAATGCATGATAAAGTAACCTCAGCTGTTTGTTGGGGTTATTTTATCACCTAGGAGCATCGACAGGGCTGGGTCCCCCTCCCCCCACTACGGGTGCCATTCTGAGAATGGTGCTGGATGGAGCAGGAGCAATTGAGCATCACTCCTGCCCATAAACCCCTTAAACCCCTCAACCCCCAGATGACCCCCCCCCCTCAGAATACGCCCGGGAACCCCCCCCCCCCCCCCACTGGACCACCAATACTGTGAATGGTAGACCCTGTGGAGGATGGAACAGGGGGCTTGAGGCCAGAGGTGGGTCTTGATCATGAAGGGAGATTGCTCAGGGGAAGGGGGGACCCAGCTCTGTCAGCCCAGGAGCATCAGGCTGCAGCTTTGTGGTACGATGTTCCTGGATGGTAAAATAACCCCAGCAAACAGCTGAGATCTAACACATTTATTTAGTGCTATTTTGCAGTCCTTGTGACTTATTCTCACCATGAGATCTACCACCTACCATCCTCTGTGACTAAAACTACTACCAAAGCTGTATTTTTTCATGATGGAAAGCAGAGAATGGGGATTCCTTCCCTCTTGCTGCTGTGATCTTTTTTCCAATTTTGTCCATTTTTGTTCACCCCTTTAATAAAAATACAGATTCCTTGATTTCATGTGTCAAAAAGCTCACCCATGAAATTTGAAGGTGTCTTGTCCATATACAATCCTTCTTAAATGTACTAAAGTCCCCATATAGTAGCTCTGCATGGAAGGAAGATTATATAAGATTGCCAGTTGGGAATGCATTTACACTCACCCTCCACAAAGACAAGCTCGTCCTTCAGAGCCCATTCTTTTTATTATTACTGTACTTTTCAGTAAATTGGGATAGAAAAGTGCCAATAATACAGAGCTTTCAGAAAACCTCCTGAGAGCTAGGATTTAGCTGGAAATATCTGTGACTTCCCTGCAATGGCTGTTTTCTCAGAACCTACAGTCTTCCTTATATAGGCCTTAGCAGGTCATTTTCTCTCTCGAAATCAAATTACACAAATCTCCTGCACAACAGATTTCTGCAGAGAACCAGCATTCTGTAGCAGCTGCTACTGAGTGCATTTCTAACCTAGAGTGAAAGGTACTCTCCTTCAGCAATCTCTGTTTGGTCTTATAAATTGCCAGTTCTCCTTTCATTGTGAGAGCTATGCAAGAAAATTGCTTCAGTGCAATTAATCTATAGTTAAATGAGACCGCAGAGGCTGAAAAGTAGGTAAGAAGAAAATGTCTGAGCAGACGAGGTAAGTCTCATTTCAAGGGCGATGAAAAAGTGAGCAAGAGACCATGTCAGGTTTGTGAAGTGAGGACATCAGCAATGCATTACCAGTTTCACAACGTGTTTGTACCACCCATGTTCCTCAGAGTGAGATGTATTTGGAGTGGAGGAGTGGCCTAGCGGTTAGGCATCCACAGGTGGCTGGTTCAGATCCCACTGCTGCTCCTTGTGATGTTGGGCAAGTCACTTAACTCTCCATTGCTTCAGGTACAAAATTAGATTATAAGCCCTCCAGGCACAGGGAAATACCCAGTGTACCTGAATGTAACTCACCTTGAGCTAGTACTGAAAAAGGTGTGAGCAAAATCCTAAATAATTTTTTTTAATTCACCAACTATTAACAAAGTGCTCACAAAACTTTTACTGCATTTTAGTAAACAGGCTCTGAATAAATAGAAACAAGTCAAACTAAACACCTTTTCAAACAAAGATGTATAAAACTTGTGTTCTTGTCTAGCTAAGGAAGAAAATTGTACTATACTTAGCCAAGGGTAAAATGATTACTAATACTAATCATTTCTATAGCGCTACTAGATGTATGGAGCACTGTGCACATTACATGCAAGTACTTTCTCTCTCCCTAGAAGGCTCACAAACTAAGGGGTCCACTTAATAAGCCACATGGGTGCCTACGCACGCATAGCGCATGCCAATTCGGAGTTACCATGTGGCCTAGGTGGTAATTTTGTTTTTTTATTTGCATCCACTACGCACGCCAGAAAATATTTTTTATTTTCTGGCGCACAGCGGAAACCAGGCGGTAATCATCATATGCATGTAGACAATTACCGCCCGGTTAATGCATGAGACTTTACCGCTAAGTCAATGGGTGGCGGTAAGGTCTCAGACCCAAAATGGATGCACATCAATTATGATTTTGCCGCATGTCCATTTTCATAAAAAAATTTTTAAAAGGCCTTTTTTACAGGCGCACTGAAAAATGGATCTGCGCATGCCCAAAACACGCGCCTACACTAGCACAGCCCATTTTTCAGCACACCTTAGTAAAAGGACCCCTGAGTTTTTTGTACTCAGGGCAATGGAGGTAAAGTGACTTGCCCAAGGTCAAAGGGAGCTGCAGTGGGTTACTCCTTATCTGTCTAATTGTCTCATCTCTGCTTACACCCTATGATGTCTATTTAAAATGTTTTATTGTACGAGTATATTTTGTTGACATTTTAAGTAGCATACTATGCTATAATATATACTGTTTGAATATCTTTTTCTGCTTCAATTGTCTATTGCCTATGTCCAGATTGTTCTTGTTGTACACTGCCTTGTGTCAATTTCTTCAAAAAGGCAATATATAAATCCTAATAAATAAATAAAATTATGGCCCCTATTTTACAAGCCTCATTTACATGTGCAAATACTGCAATTACAGGTGTTTATCAAATGAATGTTAAAAACCAAATTTTAGAAAGCCGTGATTTGCACATATAAATCTGCAATATGTGCATATGGCGAGGGGGCAGGGCTTGGGCAAGACTAGGTTGGGCCAAAGATTACACGTGTCTTCCCTATTTCAGATGGGGAATGCACATCTATGATCACCATGATCAAAGTCAGGATTTGTGGCTGCCTCTAGCTGCATATAAATGTTGAAAAAGTGCATATTTGGGCAGCACTGTACAGGAGAGATTAGGAGAGATCACCTCCGTAATCCAGGGCCGCTGAGGAGGGAGCAGTGGGGACAAAATTCCCTGGGCCCGGGCCTCCAAGGGGGGCCCGGCGCCGCAGTCCCCGATCTCACCCTCCCGCCCTCATCTCTGTTGACAGCCCCCCTCCGTCCACCACCAGGCCCCCTGCATTCGAATCACAGTGCCTCACCTCCGTGTGAAAGCACAGTGGCAGATCACCTCCCTTCAGGCCTTCCCTCCCTGTGTCCCGCCCTCGCGGAAACAGGAAGTTACATCAGATGAGGGCGGGACACAGGGAGGTGAGGTGCTGTGATTTGAATGCAGGGGGCCCAGTGGCGGATGGAGTGGGGCTGTCGATGGGGCACAGGTGGGCAGGTGGAGACTGATGACTGCAGCACGACGGCCTCGGGGGCCCGGCCCAGTCTCTCAGTGGCCCTGCCATAATCCTCCTGATTGCCCCTCCCCATAATTACCTGTGCCAAATGATTGCAGGCTCTGTATTAGTTGGAAGAATTTAGACATGTAGGTTTCCAAAATGGCACATATACACATCTCTGTGTCATCACCTACACATCTAGGTTTCGAAACACCAACTTCCATGAGTAAATGCAGTCACCTCCTCTCCTCTCCTCTGCTCTTCCTTCCCTCCCTCATTGACTAGTTTTTCTCTTCTTTCAATTTTATGGCATTCCATTTTCCTTTTCTTATTTCTCAGATAGCACAGTATAGCAATTTTTCCAATAAACAATAAATACATTTAGGACAGAAGTTATTAATGTCACAGCTGTGGCCATGCCCCCCTGTCCAGAATCACCTCTTCCTCCAGTGGTCAGGTTCTGCAGCTTTTACGGACTGCCTTCTCTAGGGTTACCATATGGCTCCAGAAAAAGGAGGACGGATTGAGCCAGCCGGGTTTTACTTCCAATGGAAGTAATTGAGCCAGCCGGGTTTTACTTCCATTGCTTTCAATGGAAAGCAATGGAAGTAAAACCCGGCTGGCTCAATCCGTCCTCCTTTTTCTGGAGCCATATGGTAACCCTAGCCTTCTCCCTGTTTCCCAAGCCATATTCCAGAAATTATTCTAGCCCTGCAGTAATGTCCCAGCTTCCAAGCCTTACTCTGGTGTTTCTGTGTGCTTCAAGCCTCATTCCTAAGGGCATGACATCATCAGTGAGGGCTGTCTTAAGGAACTGTGGGACATTCAAACTTTGCCTTTGCAATGAGATCTCTAGTGTTCTAGCATTTGCTGCACTTCTGTTTGTTCTGCCTAGCCTTGTGCTCTGCTTTGTTTGCCTTGCTCTGAGTTCTGTCTTGTTTGCCTTGCCTTGTGTTTTACCTTGCCGCAACTTCCGCCTTGGTTGTCTTGCCTTATGCTCTGCCTTGTCTCTCTAGCCAAGTTTGTACCCTGTTCCTTCACCCTGTTCCAGCCAAGTCAGCTCTGCTCCAGGTTCCTGTTCCAGTCAAGCCAGCTCTGCTCCAGGTGTTCCTGGTCCAGCCAAGCCAGCTCTGCTCCAGGTTCTTGGTCCAGCCAAGCCTGTTTCACTCCAGGTTCCTGTCCCAGCCAAACCAGCTCTGCTTCAGGTTCCTGTTCCAGCTAAGCTAGCTCCACTCCAGGCTCCTGTTCCAAATTCAGTTCTAGCCTGGATGATTCACCTGCTGCTAGCCAGTCTCCGGCAGCAGCCCAAGGGCTCACTTTCCTTAAGATCATGACAGAGCTCTGCTCCAGGTTCCTGTTTCAGCCAAGCCAGTTCCACTCCAGGTTCCTGGTCCAGCCAAGTCTGTTCCACTCCATGTTCCTATTCCAGCCAAGTCAGCTCTGCTCCAGGTTCCTGTTCCAGCTCCAGTTCTAGCCCAGGTGATTCGCCTGCTGCTAGCCAGTCTCCAGCAGCAACCCTTGGGCTCACTTTCCTTGAGACCGTGACAATTAACATGGACTATCGTTAAAACATGTATTTAACTGTTCGCCAAAGACAAGGGAAAACCAAAAAACTTCCACACAAAAATGGAAGCAAACCAAAACAAGAACGGAAGATGACAAATGCCAAGATGACCAAGGGCCTCATTTTTGAAAAAGAAAAACATCTAAAAAGTGGCATAAAGCAGCATTTGGATGGGTTTTTTTTTTCACAAAAATGTCCAAATCAGTATTTTTGAAGCCTATTTTTTTAGATATTTTTCTATGCAATTCATCTGCAGTACATCCAAATCTCAAAGGGTCATGTTGGGAATGTGTTAAGTTAAGGGTGGGATTTGGGCATTCCCAATACGTGGACGTTTTGTAGCCATAATGGAACAAAACATAAACGTCCAGGACTAAAACTAAGACATTTTGAGCTAGACCTGTTTTTAGAATGACTAAGCCACAAAAAATGTACCTAAATTACCAGATGACCATTAAAAGAATAAAGGAATGACTCCCCCTTAATCCCCTAGTGGTCACTGACCCCCCTCCCAGTCCCCCAAAATGTGAAAGAAACAGTACATACTAGCCCTTATGACAGCCTCAGATGTTATAGTCAGTCCCATTAGAGCAGCAAGCAGGTCTCTGGAGTAGCCTAGGGGGCAGTGCACTGTGGAGAAGGGGACCCAGGCACATAATCCATCTAACTGTTACACTTGTGATGGAAAGTGTGAGCCCTCCAAAACCCACCAAAAACCTACTGTACCCACGTATAGGTGACATGTGCAGCCATAAGGGCTATTGTACTGGTGTACAGATGGGGACAGTAGGTTTTTGCTGGGTTTTGGAGGGCTCACTATATAATATAAGAGAGCAATGGTGAGATGTGTACCTTGGAGCTTTTATGTAAAGTCCACTACAATGCCCCCTAGGGTGCACCACTGCTCTCTTGGGATGTTTGTATTCCCAGTTTACTAAGAATGCTGGATCCTCCCACATCCCACTGACTTGATTTTGTGTGTTTTTCACTTGGACTTTTTATTTAATGGACCAAAAAGTAAATGTGCAGAGCACAAAGGCATCTAGCAAATAGCCATTTTCAAAAAAAAAAAGATAGATGTTTTTCTGGTTTGAAAATGACCATTTTAACTACCCGATTTTTGGACGTTTGCAGCAAAACGTCCAAAGTTGGACATAGCCATCATATCAAAAATGCCCCTCCAAGTGTTGTAAAAAAGTTCTTTTAATGATTAAAGAACACGTAGATACAAGTCACAGGCAGAGAAACGCAACACAGGCTGTGTTTCGGCAGGATAGTCTTCATCATTACTGCACTGTAATGATGGGCTATATCTTTCTGTGACAGCAAAAAAGGATCCTTGGGGACAAATTCAGACAGTATGTTTCTAGACATTTAGGACAAGGTTTACTAAGCAGCGCTATGGGCATGTTAGCATTCTTAACGTGCATAAATGGTGTACACATATTAAACGCTAACATGCCCATAGAAATGTATAGGCGCATTAGCATTTAACGCGCCTTAAATTTACAGGCACGTTAAAAATGCTAATGCACCTTAGTAAACATACCCCTTAAACTAGAGGGTGGGGCTGACAAAATGAAACAATGGAATTCAGAAAGTCACCCTCAGAAAAAACATGATGGTGGAGGGAAAGGTCATGTAAATATAGAAAACCATCCAAACTCACTTAGCACATGGAAAGCAATGAGCAGAAATGCTCATAATCTAAGTAAAAAGGAAGGAGGAGCTGAAGGCAGGGGTAGGTATTGTAGAAGTGGAAGTGCAGTGGTACAAGCTGAAAACTGCTATAAATATGGCAATTGATCTTTACACAATGAAAGTAAACAAAAATATGAGAAACAGGAAACCTACATGGTTCTCCAAACAGATGGCTGAAAAAATAAGGGCAAAAGAGGCTTCATTAAGAAAAAAGGCTAAAGATGTAAAGAGAGGTGACAAGACCTTTTTCAGATATATTGGGGAAAGGAGAAAATATAGGAATGGAATTGTAAGACTGAAGGATTCTGAGGATAGCTATGTGGACAGTGATTAGGACAAAGCAAACATGCTAAACAATTACTTCTCTTTGGTATTCATAGAAGAAAATCCTGGAGAAGGACCACGGTCAGCCGCCAAGGATATATCTGGGGATTATAAACAGCTTGAGAATCTGAAAGTGAACAAAGCTAAGGAGCTGGATGGGATACATCCCAGGATACTGAGGAGCTCACAGAAGTCCTGGTGGGGCCTCTTAAGGATTTATTTAATAGATCTTTAGAGATGGGAGAGGTTCTGCAGGATTGGAGATGAAATGATATGGTCCCTCTTCAGAAAAGAGGAGACAGGGAAGAAGTGGGAAACTACAAGCAGGTAAGACTCACTTCAGTGGTAGGAAAAATAATGGAGTCACTGCTAAAGGAAAGGACAGTTGACTTTCTAGAAGCCAGCGGATTACAGGATCCAAGGCAATATGGATTTACCGAAAGAAAAGTCTGCCATACGAATTTGATTGACTTGTTTGACTGGGTGATCAAAGAACTGGATGAAAGATGTGCATTAGATGTAATCTACTTGGATTTCAGCAAAGCCTTTGATACAGTCCCTCACAGAAGACTCATGAATAAACTGAGAAGGCTGAACTTAGGACCCAAAGTGGTGAACTGAACTGGAAACTGGTTGACCGACAAGCGGCAGAGGGTAGTGGTAAATGGAATCTGCTCGTAGGAAAGAAAAGTGAGCAGTGGGGTGCCTCAGGGGTCAACGCTGGGGCCGATTCTGTTTAATATATTTGTGAGAGACATTGCTGAAGGAAATGTTTGCCTTTTTGAGGATGACATGAAGATAGCCAATAGAGTGGGTACCCTGGAGGGAGTAGAAACCATGAGAAGGGATCTCCAAATGTTGGAAGAATGGTTAAGGACTGTCAGTTAAAATGTAATGCCAAGATGTGCAGAGTGATGCACTTGGGATGCAGAAATCTAAAAGAGATGTACCAGTTAGAAAGGGAGAGATTGGTAAGCTTGGCTCAGGAGAGAGACCTTGGGGTGATGGTGTCTGAGGATGGCAAGGTGACAAAACAATGTGACAAGGCAGTGGCTGCAGCCAGAAGTATACTAGGCTGCATAGAAAGAGGTATAACCAGCAGAAGAAAAGAGGTATTGATTACCCTGTACAAGTCATTGGTGAAGTCCCACTTGGAGTACTGTATTCAGTTTTGGAGGACACATCTTGCTAAAGATGTAAAAAAGACTTGAAGCAGGTCATAGAAAAGCAACTAAAATGGTATTGGGTTTGCGTGGCAAGATATATGGGGAAAAACTTGCTAACCTGAACATGTATACCATGGAGGGAAGGAGAAACAGAGGTGATATAATACAGACATTCAAATATTTGAAAGGTATAAATCTGCAAACAAACCGTTTCCAGAGATGGGAAGGCAGTAGAACTATAGGACATGAATTGAGATTGAAAGGGGGCCAACTCAGGAGTAATGTCAAGAAGTATTCTTTCACTGAGAGGGTGGTGGATATCTGGAATGCCCTCCAGTGGGAGGTGGTGAAGATGAAAACAGTAACAGAATTCAAAAATGCATGGGATAAAAACAAAGGAATCCTGTTTGGAAGGAATGGATCCAAAGAAACGTAGTGGAATTAGGTAGCAACACCAGTAATTGGGAAGCAAAGCCAGTATTGGGCAGACATCTACAGTCTGTGCCCTGATTGTGGCTGAATAGATTTGGATGGGCTGCAGTGGAGCTTTTCAGGGGCCTCGACAACTTCAGAATTTTAAAACAAGGACAGTGTATGGCAGACTTCTACAGTCTATGCCCTGAAAATGGCAAGGACAAATCAAGATCAGGTATATATGTGAAGTATTACATCATACCATATATAACGAGTTTATCTTGTTGGGCAGACTGGATAGACCATGCAAATCTTTATCTACCATCATCTAATCAGGAGAATCTGCCAAGACTCCACAAAACAGAATATAATTCAACCGAAAGTGTCAAACACTGCATGAATTAAACTGTTTGTGTACTGATGCGGGTATGCTGTAGGCTCATGTAAATGCAGGTTTATTCCATTGTGGATTAGACAGTTTGTATAGATCATATGCACCTTTCTGACCAAGGAAGCTATTCTATGAACAAGTGCATGAAATTTGGGCATTCACTCAGACTAGTTCCACTGAATGGAAAATGCTGCAGCACCAATGGAAGCACTGAGATCAACTCTGCCAAACATGATGCACTTTCAGCACTGGACAGCTCCCTGTAAAGTATAGAGCAGCATGCACCACACTGAGAAAATCTGCACAACTCTGCTTGCATTGTTTACACATATAACATAAAACAATCATGGCCTTTGAGTAATAATTAATTTAAGATGCAATAGAACAACATTACTCAAACATGCAATTTTTTTTCTTGCACAGAATTCTCTTCCTAAGTCCTGACCTACCCCCATTCCTCCAGCTCCACCTTTTCCTCTCGATCCACTCTTCCCTTTGATTTGGAACTTAGGGCTGCAAATCGACACTGCTGCTTCTTTTTGGCTGCAGTCATTAAGTTTTTATTTCTCGGTCCCCCTGCCAAATTTTGCATGGGAAATACAGAATTCTATACAAATTCTACATTGTGCAATTATGCAGAATTCCCCCGGGACTAATGCACAAGGAACAACAGGATGACAAAACAGAAAGTGAATGTATTTTCCCACAATGCAAAAATAGTGGGTGTGCAGCCTGAAAATTTTCATTTTGTATTCATTCCTGTGTCTTTTATGGGAATTTGTTTTGTCAAGCTGGGGTTTTTTTGTTTGTTTGTTTGTTTTGTTACAGGATCAATATCATTAAGAGCACACACTCTTTGGAAAAAGAGCACACTGATTCAGAAGACTGCATGCCACTAACACAAAAAATTTCTAAAATTGCAAGTCTTTTCCTGTGTATTTTATTAATACTTACAAAAAAAAAAAACAAATGCACATCCCTAATAAGTACTGGCAGCAAAACAAGCCGATAAGAGGAGATGCTCTGCAGTGATTCTGCTGTTTCCCTGTTTGTTTGCTGGCAAAATGGTTGTGCCTGGCACAGAGAATGTATAATGGCAGGGTAGCCTAGTGGAAAGTACATGGAGATGAACACACTCAAAGTGCCTGGTCTGAATTCCACTGACACTACTGCTGTGTGTAATCTGATATTTTCTTGTCTCTTTGTTTCTCTGCTGCACTGTACTGGTCCATATGTGGCAATATCAATTCCCAATAATTAAAGACAATAATTGGTAACTAACATCAATTACCAGCTTGTTAGTTAAGTTGCACATTACTGACCCTATATTTATAAATCATGCATGCATCTTTGCACATTAACTGTGTGTGCAATTTTATACTGTAGAATTATGGGGATTGGGTCTCTTTAGCATAATTGCTCATTTTTCAAAACACAAACTGAGTGACAGTGAGGGATAAGAACAAGCATTGACATGCTGGGACAGACTGGAGGTCCATCAAGCCCAGTATCCTGTTTTCAACAGTGGCCAATCCAGGTCACAAATATCTGGCAAGATTTTGTGCTGCTTACCTTGAAATAAGCAGTGGATTCTCCCAAGTCCATCTTAATAATGGCTTATGAACTTTTCTTTTAGGAAATGATCCAAACCTTTTTAAACCCTGCTAAGCCAATTGCTTTTACCACATTCTCTGGCAGTGAATTCCATAGTTTAATTACTCATTGAGTGAAGAAAGATTTTCTCCTATTCATTTTAAATTTACTACTTAGTAGCTTCATTGCGTGCTCCCTAGTCCTAGTATTTTTTGGAAAGAGTAAACAAGCAATTCATGTCTACCCGTTCCACTTCACTCAGTATTTTATATACCTCTATCATATCTCCCCTCAGCCACCTCTTCTCCAAGCTGAAAAGCCCTATCAACGATGACACCTAGATCCTTTTCCTGGGCATTGACTCCAAATATAGAATCTTGCATCGCATAAGGTCCTCTTGCAATTTTTCACAATCCTCTTACAATTTAACAACTTTGAATACCTTTTTTGTCATCAGCAAATTTAATTACCTCACTAGTTATTCCCATCTCTAGATCATTTATAAAAATGCTTAAAAGCAGCGGCCCCAGCACAGACCCCTGGGGAACTCCACTACCCTTCTCCATTGAGAATACTGACCATTTAACCCTACTCTGTTTTCCATATTTTAACCAGTTTTTAATCCACAATAGGATATTACCTCCTATCCCATGACTTTCTGATTTCCTCAGGAGTTTTTCATGAGGTACTTTTTCAAATGCCTTTTGAAAATCCAGATACACAATATGAACTGACTCACCTTTATCTACAGCTTATTCACCCCTTCAAAGAAATGTAGTAGATTGGTGAGGCAAGATTTCCCTAGACTAAATCCATGATGGCTTGGTCACCAATCCATGCTTATGTATATTCTATCAGTACTCTGGGATGTATACCATCCAGTCCAGATGATGGTATACTGGTAGGTATTTTCCAGTCCCAGTGGCTTACAACCTAATTTACTAACCTTCCATAAAATAGCACATTCCTTGTCTATAGGTGTGTTTCTGTCTTTTCTTGATAATGAATAAATCAAAAATATAAAATCCTCACAGAATACTTGCTTCAAAAGATGTGCCTTCATGAACAAGTGTTTGTTCTTTGTTAACATTCCAAACTCATCTTGAAAAAATCCAGTGCAAAACAGATTATAAACAAAATTCCAAACAAGCCCCAATGTGGGTGTACTTTGACACATCAATGCCTCTCTCCAAAGGAGCCCCTTTTGAAAGATTACTACATGTAAAACTTCAAGCATGGTTTATTCTGCTCCTTTTTACTTTTTCCCAGGTGCTTATGAAAGAAGAATCATTATTTCACGATGGCAAATCTTCTGAACCTAAGTATTCTAGCTGGATTTTATACTGAAGCATTTACTTTAAAATTGTGCTACAAGATTTCTTTAGAACAGATGCTATAGGCTATGACAGTGAGCGTTTCTTTGACCTGCTGAGAGCATCATTATCACTCTCCTAGGATTAATAATTGTCTGCTCTCCAAGTTTCCAAAGTTTATTTAAAATTTGATATACTGCCCAGTTAGGGAACTCTGTATCACTCCATGGTGTGACCTCACCTTGAGTATTATGTTCAATTCTGGTCACCATATCTCAAAAAAGACAGCAGAATTAGAAAAGTTTCAAAGAGTAACCAAAACAATAGAGGGGTTGGACCTGCTCCCGTATGAGGAAAGGCTAAAGAGTTTAGGGCTCTTCAGCTTGGAAAAGAGATGGCTGAGAGGAGATATGATTGAGGTCTACAAAATCCTGAGTGGTGTGGAGAGGGTGAAGGTAAATCGATTTTTCACTCATTCAAAAAGTACAAAGACCAAGGAACACTCAATTGAATTGCATGGAAATACTTTTAAACAAATAGGAGGAAATATTTTTTTTCACTCAAGGAGTAGTTAAGCTCTGAAACTCATTGCCAGAGGATGTGAAATTAGTGTAACTGGGTTTTAAAGAGGTTTGGACAAGTTCCTGGAAGTAAAGTCCATAGTCTGCTATTGAGACAGACATGGGGAAGCCACTGCTTGCCCTGGGATTGGTAGTATGGGATAGTGGTACTAATTGGGTTTCTGCCAGGTTCTTGTGACCTGGATTGGTCACTGTTGGAAGCAGGATACTGAGCTAGATGGATCATTGCTCTGACCCAATATGGCTATTCTTATGTCCTCATATTCATAACTGATTGTATGCCTTGCTTTGACCAACTTACCTTCAGTGTGCCTTGCGTGAATGTTGAAATGCGCATGTTTCAAAAGCAGTAGGATTTTCACAGGAAATATTTTGAGCTGCAGTTTCTATGAAAGGAGCTTCAAGTCATAATATCATATCCTTTTTCTTATTGCACTGCTGTAGTTTCAGTTGTTCAACGTCAGAATATGAAAGCCTTCTGCTTCTTGTGCTTACAATGAAAGGAATTTAATTTCTCTTTTAAAATATATTTGTAGGAAAGGCTGACTTCCTTTTGAGTAACAAAAAAAAGAAATCAAACACTTTGATAATTGCACCTGACTTACTAAACCCTCTCACTCCTTGACAACTCTGCAAGAATGTTTCTTGGGCTCTAGGTAAGAGGTGTCAGGCAATTCAAAAGAAAGCAACACTTTGTGATTCTTGGCAGCATAACACAGTCAAACTCTTCACACCTTGCACGAACTGACAAAGCTAAAAAAAAAAAAAACTCTACTAATTGCACATCCTCGTAATAATTCTCAAGAAGCCAAAACACAAATAGTGCCATTTCAAAATATGTTTTTATTATTATTAGGTTTATGTCATTATCAAGTGTTTGCAACATTGGGATACATGTTTTCACAAATATTTTTCTGATACTGTATCATGTAATTCCTACTGCTAGGATTTAATTAATCTCAGGGAAGGGAGAGAAGAGGACCAATTACATTCCAAAGAGGTGAATAAACATACATAAAGTGGTATGTATTAACAGACCGAAAAACAATGGGATACTTTTACAAGGCCACTGTAAAAAGTGGCCTGTGGTAGTGTGGGCGCCGCTGGACCACTTTTTACCACTGTTGGGGAAAATAGGCCATTTTTATGGGCCTGCACTATTATTAAAACTAGCGTGTGCCTATTTACGGCCTGAGCCATTACCACCACTCATTAACCTAGCAGTAAAGGGCTCATGTGCTACCCATGTGGTAACCATGCAGTGTGCGCCAATGTCAGTTACTGCTGGGAATGCACCCCTGCAGTAGAAAATAGAAGTCATAGGAGAAAATCAAAGGGTCCTTTTACTAAGGTGCGCTGAAAATGGCCTGCGGTAGTGTGGGTGCGTGTTTTGGGTGTGCACAGAATCATTTTTCAGCACACCTGTAAAAAAGGCCTCTTCCCCCCCCCCCCCCCCCTCCTCAAAAATAGACATGCGGCAAAATCAAAATTGCTATGCGTCTATTTTGGGTCTAAGACCTTACCGCTAACCATTGACCTAGCGGTAAAGTCTCACGCGGTAACCAGGCGGTAATGACCTACGCACGTCAAATGCCATTTGGTGCGCAGCCGATATGCGTGTCCAAAAATATCGGACATGCGCCAAAAATGAAATTATCGCAAGAGCCACGCGGTAGCTGGGCAGTAACTCCATTTTGGTGCAAGTGGGGCTTGCATAGATGCTTACGCAGCTTAGTAAAAGGGCCCCAAATAACCAAGAGAATAGAAAAAGAGAAAGGGAAGAAAGCATAGGCCAGAGCCCCTGAGGCTTGCTATTAACAGAACAGTAATGGAATAGGAACCTCCAGGAGACGCAACAAGGTATGTTGGAAGAGGTATGACAAAAATCAAGATAGAATTGAACCAAGACAAGATTTTAAGGAACAGATAGTGGTCAGTGCAGCAACTTGTTCAAGTTCACCCAGACAGTGATGGAGATGCTTGTTATCCTAACACAACCAGGTTTTCAGCTCTATATAAAGCAGCAGACAACTCAGGGTGAACAAAGAATTTCAATTTGTGAATTTCAGAATGGATGCTATTTTAGAAGCAGCATTTAAACACACCCAAACAAAATTCAGCTGCAATTAGCAACTGCCCATGTCCAAGATCTTTCTAGAGAGCTTTTTCATTGCTGAATTTTACTGTATCAACTTTCATAAGAAGAGCAGAAGCCAACCATTCCATATGGAAGCATTGGCAGACCTTCCATGACTAAGGCAGCCATAGCAGGAGGTATCATGGAAGTCTCTCTGAAGCTCATCCTAAATGCAAGTGGGTGTTTATTTTCAACAATTATTTTAACATGCATCTATACAACATTAACATTATATTTATTTTTGTTACATTTGTACCCCGTGCTTTCCCACTCAAGGCAGGCTCAATGTGGCTTACATATTGTATACAGGTTCTTATTTGTACCTGGGGCAATGGAGGGTTAAGTGACTTGCCCAGAGTCACAAGGAGCTGCCTGTGCCTGAAGTGGGAATTGACCTCAGTTCCTCAGGACCAAGGTCCACCACCCTAACCACTAGGCCACTCCTTCCTCTGTTCTGATGTAATGATTATGTAAATCAAACATAATAGAAAACACACCAGTGAAAAGACCAGTATGTATTCATTATTTCCCTTAGTAGTCTTTGATATAAATAGTTATACCATGACCTATCTTATTTCCATAGGCAGCAGAATGGAATGGACCATTGGGGCCATGGCCCTACCAATATGTTTCCCAAAATGTTATCAGCAATTAAATAGCTTGGGGGGGGGGGGTCCCTGCTGGTAGGTGGACTACCAAAGATTTATTTAAATGGCCCCTTCTACCAAATAAGGTGTTCCATTGCCCCTGCCTAAATAGGACGAACGGTCCACTTAGGAGGTGATAGCTGTTACAGATCAGCAGCATACTGTTTCAGGTCTTGCTTCATTAACAAAGTAGAATTTTAAAACAAATCTAATTGCCTGAAGGTATCAAGTGCCTCTGGTTAGATTTAAAAAAAAAATTCAACACAAATCAAACCTAACTAATGGCTCCTGTAATCATCATTTGACAGAACACTTCTGACACCCTGGAAAGGGTGAACAACATGAGGAAGGATCTAGCAAAGCTTGAAGAATCCAGCAGCTATGATTTTATGTTTAAAAGTGCAGGTCTGTGCATTAGGGCTGCAAAACCCTACAGAACAGTACAGTGTAATACAGGAGGTGAAGTACTTTTGTGTATGAAAGATAAGTGAGATCCGGTGATGATCATATCTGATGATCATAAGATAGCCAAAGAGAAAAGGCAACGAAAAAAGCCAGAAAGATGTTTGGATGCACAGAGAGGAATAGCCAGCAGGAAAAAGGAGGTGATAGTGCCTTTGTTCAAGTCTGGTGAGAACTCAAGAGTACTTGTGCAATTCTGGATGTTACACTTTCAAAAGGATATAAACCAGATGGAATTGGTCCAGAGGACTGCTACTAAAAGAGTCAGTAGGCTTTGTTATAGAGAATATGGAAACAGATTTAAAGATTTAAGTATATGTACTTTGGAAGAAAGGCAGGAGAGAGAAGAAATGGTAGAGACCTTCATATAATAAACAAAAGACAAGCTTCTTTCAATGGAAAGGAAGCACTGGAACATGGGGGTCACAAGATAAGGGTGAAAGTGGGTAGACTCTGGTAATTTAAGAGAATATTTGTTTTTGCAAAGGATGGTGAATGCTTGGAACAGACTCCCATTCAAGGTGATAGAGATGAAAGCACAAGGGAGAGCCTAGTAACTGGTGTTGATGAGCAGACTGCATAGGTCATATAGGGCCCCTTTTACTAAGCCGCATAGGCACCTACGTGTGACAAATTGGAGTTATTGCCCGGTTACCGCTTGGCGTTTGCGGTAATCTCAATTTTTGTTAGGGCGGGACCAGAGAGCTTGAGAGACGGAAGGCTGAAAATGCGCCAAACCAGCAGCACACCTTTCGCTGCTACTGCTGACGCCACCTACTCAGACAAGGGAAGACTTTTAAATTTCTTCGGGTTCGAAGGGAGGGAGGGATGGCGGGCTGGTGCCGGGTGGGAGGGAGGGAGGAATGCTTGACACCGGGTGGGAGGGAGGAAGGGTGCCCTGGTGCATGCCGGGTGGGAGGGAGGGAGGGAGTGAGGCCTGGTGCTTGGGTGGGAAGTGCTGGGTGGGTGGGAGGGAGGCCTGCCTGGTGCTTGGGTGGGTGGCCTGCCTGGTGCTTGGGTGGGTGGGTGTCCTGGTGCTTGGGTGGCAGTGCTGGGTGGGTGGGAGGGTGGGAGGGAGGCCTGCCTGGTGCTTGGGTGGGTGGCCTGCCTGGTGCTTGGGTGGGTGGGTGTCCTGGTGCTTGGGTGGCAGTGCTGGGTGGGTGGATGGCCTGGTGCTGGGTGGGAGGGAGGCCTGCCACTGGGAAGGCAGGGGGAGAGGAGGGTGACTGGAGGGGAGAGCAGGGGAGAGAGGAGGGTGGCTGGACATGGGCGGCTGGAGGGGAGAGGAGGGTGGCTGGACATTTGTGGCTGGAGGGGAGAGGAGGGTTGCTGGACATGGATGGAGGGCAAGAAATGAAGAAGAAAGGAGGAAAGTAAAGAAATAAATGGAAAGGAAGCCCTGGAAACGGAGTTAAGAGAACAGATAGAGAGCAGCAGAATCAGCGACTAGGACCAATATGGATAGAAAAACAAAATCACCAGACAACAAAGGTAGAAAAAATAATTTTATTTTCATTTTAGTGTTTGGAATATGTCCAATTTGAGAATTTACATCTGCTGTCTTATTTTGCACTGGGTATACTGGAGCTGTAATAACTTACAGAAATGATTTATAATGAAAGAAAATCATGTTATTTTTTTCTCCTATACTAGTATAATATTTTCAATGATGTCTGTTTATATGCGCCATGGCTGGTGTAAGGGGGTGTGGCTATCATTGGGGTGGAGTCATATGTGGTGACCCCGCCCATAATGAGTACCGGCACTTCGCGATGAGTAATTATATTTTGGGTTGCTGTTTGGGCACTCGGTCTCTGAAAGGTTCGCCATCACTAGTATAGAGCATGCAATCATTTATTAAACAGGTAAAGCTGAACTGTGAAAAGTGCAATGGAATCTGGGGGCTTGTGTGTGTAGGTTTATGGGATGGGAAGGGGTGGGGAAAGGGTTTTCTGTAGATGTTTGGTATTTGATTACATTATTGTTCTTGCAATGTTATTGTATTGAAACTAACAAACAAATTTAAACATAAATCTAGGAGAAGAAGAAAGTAACAATCCAGCATAAAATAACTGAGAGAAAAGATAAGCAAAGAATGCAACAGACTGAAACTGATAAAGTACTTTAACAGCACGGAATAAGATACAAACTATCAATCAGCTTGCAATCACTGTGCTCTCCTACTGCTTTGGAATTGTAGACTGGCCTCATAACAATCTTGAGAAATTGGATATAAGAACAAAACTCCTCCATAACCAGCAGGTAATCTATAGAAACCAGTGTATGCTGCAGCTATAGGCCTGTACAGGTCAATAGTGAATGCATGGACGGTTGAGAACTCTTGTACTGAACATTGCCAAAATTAAAATCTTATGGGTGAGTTGATCTGCTATTCCCCATCTTGTAAGGTTGTTTGTATCGGTAGTTCCACAAATCCAGTTAGCTCAGAAGTGAGAAGCTTTGATATGAAATTAGTTTGTCTTTTACAGCTTAAAGGGCCCATCGGGAAAGTAGTGAAAGGTTGTTTTGGTTTAATTAACACTGCTTAGAAGGATTTTTTTAAACCATTTTGCAATTATTAGTTTTGTATCATTGCTACGTGCATGTCCTGCTTCTCTTTAAGGACTTTACATATTGTCCGCAATTCGGTAGGGCAATTGTTATATAAATGTGACAGGCGTCAACATGTCTCATCTGCACTAGCAGAGTTGCACTAGTTACCAATAAAATAACGCACCGTTTAGTATTTTGAGTAATTCGTGGAGATGGGCCTATTTATCATGCTGTCGGATGATATACCAGGGATTTCATATTTTACGGTCTACAGGGTCAAACTTGTTGTGGGTGCCTCCAATGGCTGATGCAAATTCAAAATTATTTAACATTTAAGAAAACACTGAGAACATTCCTAGTTTGCTAGGTATGCCATTTTAAGCTGTGTTAGGCATGAATTAGCGCCTTACGCAGCTTAATAAAGGGCCCTTAAATGATTTATCCAAGATCACAAGGACCAGCAAGAGCAGCATTCGAACCTGACTTTGTAATTTGTCACAGCAATACAGAGGTCAGAGTACACACCACACAAATGGAAAAAAAAAACAACACCAAGAGCCTTCAAAATTGGGACTGGTATTTCTGTTTATTTCCACAAACGATCCCTGACACAGGCACTGTGGAAGGAAACACAGCCCATATTCGGGTCCATGAATTAAAGCCTAGTCCCAATTTTGAAGGCTCTTGTTTGCAATTTGTCAGCCTGGGGTTCCAACCACTAGGCTATTCCTTCACTCTGACCTAATCAACTTTATGCTGTGTGTTGCTGAGTTTCTCCAAGCCCAGCATGCTGAACATGTAGGGGTGCACAGCAGACCAAAGAATTTTGGGAAACTACAGGAGAATTATACAACTGCTCTCTCATTATTTCATCCAGACACATGTATCTATCTTACTGTTACCTATGCATATTACACCTCATGAACTGCAAAAGGCTTCTTGAAACAATGAAAGTGTTGAGGTGAGCATTAGCAGTTAATCTAAGAAAACTGAAATCATGTCCACCATTTCTCAACATAGACATGAAGGACCTGATTCTTTATATGGTGCCTGAAAAATCAGCGCTGAAAAATTTCCGCCTAGACGTATTCTATAAACCGCACCTAATTCTAAGTGTTGTTTATAGAATACGCCTAAGGGGTTTACACAATGTACCTAGTGGCCAAGCTGATGCCTAATTCTAGGAACGTCCATTTACACCAAGTAAATACCAGGGCCTGAGGGTTTTTTATTTTACAAAGGCGTGCTAGTGTTTTTAGCGCACGCTAAGGATTTACGTATAAGGACCCCTAAGTGAGGCACAGAGCAGGCACATTCTATAACCCAGCCACGTTGGAGAAAGGATTGCATTTAAGAGACAATACTTCATTGGCTCCACTGTTAATCAGTATATATTTTGTGTACCCACTGATCGACCCCTGATGAAGGCTTTTTTAAAAGCTAAAACACGGACCGTGTAGGGTCCTAATAAAGTTTTTCTGGAGCATCTCACCCTGGTGTCTCGGATTGATCTCTTGAAGTTGTGTTTTCCACTTCCTTCTGTTGTACATTCTATAACCCTGCATGTAATTTTTCAGAATGCCCACAACCCACCCATTCCATGCCCATAGCCACACCCCTTTTTCAGCAGCGCATTAGAATTTATGCACACCACTTTGCAGAATACACTTTGTGAGTTGTGCATGTAAATTCTAATTAATGTCAATTAATGTTGATAATTGCTTGTTAAGTGCTGTTATCAACACTGATTGGCTTGTTAAGGTAATTAAATTGTGCACACAAATCCAGAATATGACCGGATTTGCACATGCAATTTCAGTAGCGTTATATAGAATCCAGGATGAGATGTATTCCTGTCATGATACATGCAAAATTAACCCATCTGGAGGTAGTACCCCTTGAACAGCCTTTTTGATGTAAGAAAACAACTGACCTGTATTCCTGCTGAAATAAATTGAAACAGATGCAATACATAAGCGTTGCCATACTGGGACAGACCAAAGCTCCATCAAACCCAGTATCCTATTTTCAGCAGTGGCCAATCCAGGTCACAAGCACCTGGCAAGATCCCAGAACAGTAAAGCACATTTTATGCTGCTTATCCTAGAAATAAGCAATGGATTTTCACAAGCCCATCTTAATAATGGCTTATGGACTTTTTTTTAGGGAACTATCCAAACCTATTTTAAACCCTGCTAAGCTAACTGCTTTTACCACATTCTCTGGCAACAAATTACATTTTGAGTGAACCAATATTTTTTTAGTTTGTTTCAAATTTACTACTTAGTTTTAATAAATTGGTTAAACTATAAAGATCCGACAGTCACAAAATACAATATGGCCATGTCAAGTCAAAGTGTAGTGCTGTTTAATAAATCTTCTAGAATACACAGCATCATTGCCTCATTATGTCACCTTCACTGTCTCCTTAGTATGACTAGCACAATATAATGCATAGTAAAATGAAACAGTGCATGCTAACACACAATAACACATTATTTTGTTTTAGTATGCAGTAGTTGGTGTTAGCACAGCTCAGGATCACTGATGGGGGGAGGCAAGATTCCCCCAGGCCTGGCCTCCAAGGGAAGATTGGCACCAGTGATGAGATCCAGCGTCTTTCCCTCCCTTCCAACCCCCCCCCCCCCCCTTCCCTCCCAGTCCTCTACTTATCTGGAGTCATTGAATGGCAGGCAGCAGTGATCAAGAGACACTGCTCTGCCACTCACGGGTCCTTCTTCCTGCCACGTCCCACCTCCTGTGAAATAACTTCCTGTTTCCGCATATGGGGGACGCGGCAGGAAGAAGGACTCGTGAGTGGCAGAGCAGTGTCTCTTGATCACTGCTGCCCGCCATTCAATGACTCCAGGAAAGTAGAGGACCGGGAGGTGGAGAGGACGGCAAGCTCCTTAATATTATTTGCCCCTGGGCTTGGCTTTGTCTCTTGGCAGCCCTGGCACAGCTGTATTGCTTTAGTACACTTTTAGAAGGCAAATTCTTTAACAGAGCACCTATAATTAGGTCCTACTTTCCTTTATAGAATACTAGCATAACAGATATGTTAGATGTGTTAAAAACATGTGATTAAAATAGAGTATTCTATAATTTACATGCATAATTGTGAGCCCCTCCTATGCTTTGTACAGACTCTGCCCTGTGTACACCCACCTTCAAAACTATGTGACATCGAATTTGAGTATTTTTATAGAATAGTTTATAGCAGAAATATTGGCTTTTGTGCACTTATGTGCACTCATACACATGGATATACCACTATTCTGCACATTTATCAAATCACCCAATGTTAAGCACACTTACAAGAATATCGTAATTGGGGACATTCAACTTCTATGCAAAATAGAAAATTTGTTCGCTTACTCGGACCTCAACGATGACTCGTTTCATACAGGGACATAGCCCTGTGTCTCACCTACCTCATCATTGCTCCAGACTATTGCCTAATAATCCACAAACCTTAAAAAATAACTCATCATTGGTCCAGACTCTTGCCTAACAATCCACAAACCTTAAAAAATAACTCATCATTGGTCCAGACTCTTGCCTAACAATCTAACAAACCTTAAAAAATAACTCATCATTGGTCCAGACTCTTGACTAACAATCTAACAAATCTTAAAAAATAGATTTGTGAGATTGTTAGTCAAGAGTCTGGACCAAGGACGAGGTAGGTAAGACATAGGGCTGTGCCCCTGGGTGAAACGGGTCACAGTTGAGGTTCGAGTAAGCAAACAAAATTTCTATTATTTCCAATACAAGTTGAATGCCCCCGTTTATGATATTTTTGTGTGTTTAGTGTTGGGTGATTTGATTTTTGATTTTGGTACAATGCACAAATGAAAGTGCTGCAAAGCACAGAAGTAAATGATGGCTCTAACGCCGAAAATTTAACATCGGTTCACGGGTGACGTTGAAGGTTTTCAGGAGATTTCTTGTCAATTTCTCACATTAAACTGCAGGTTTTGTTGTCTTTGGCAAGCAGAAGGACTTTAAGTGCTGATAGTGAGAAACAAAACATGTGTGTGAGTCCGAAAAGTGAAAGTA
This sequence comes from Microcaecilia unicolor, assembly GCF_901765095.1. Classification (NCBI taxonomy): domain Eukaryota; kingdom Metazoa; phylum Chordata; class Amphibia; order Gymnophiona; family Siphonopidae; genus Microcaecilia; species Microcaecilia unicolor. The sequence goes on from NC_044033.1 coordinate 139,816,458, forward strand.
CACTTTGGCGCTTGTTTTTCTGCATTTATATATGATCCTTTCAAAAACTGTTTGCACTTAAAATTTTTGAAAGGATTATATTTAAAGGCACAGAAGACTAGTGTCGACATGTGCTTGTACTTCCAATTTTATCTGGGCATGCGCACAAGAGCCACAATTGCCACAAAACCCTTGTGCGCATGTGCCAGTCCGGTTCTTTCCCTAGTTTTTGGTTTGTTAGCACAAATTAACTGCGTATATTATTTGCATATCATTTCCTCTGAGCATCGCTTAGCTCTCTTTGGGATCCTTTTACTAAGGAGCACCGAAAGTGGCCTGTGCTGGTGTGAACGCATGTATTCGACGCGCGCAGGTTCATTTTTCAGTGCACCTGCAAATAAAGGCCTTTTTTTTTTAAAGCTGAAAATGGACATGTAGCAAAATGAAAATTGGCACGCATCCATTTTGGGTCTGAGACCTTACTGCCACCCATTGACTTAATGATAAGGTCTCACGCGTTAACCGGGTGATAATTGTCAGTGCGCGTACAATGCCAATTACCACCTGGTTAGTGCCGCACACCAGAAATTTTCCAGCGCGCCAAAAAAAATGAAATTACCACCTGGGCCACATGGTAGCTGGGCGGTAGTTCCCAATCGGCACATGTTGGGCGTGCATAGGCATCTATGCGGCTTAGTAAAAGGGCTGTTGCTGCGCTATGAGGTTTTGCATTGTGGGCTTTAGTGTCCGGTTTTCAGCATCCTCCCATGGTTGATAGGCTTAAAAAATGCACCAGGGGTCTCATAACATGTCTTTATTCTTATCAACGTAGGCAAATGAGGAAGAATGTTGCTCATAGGGAAAAATGGCATCGGGAGTTGGGGATGAGTATTGGGGATGATGAATGGTCTTTTTTTGAGAATAATTGGTTTAAGATTTCCATCTATGTTCCTTTCCAGGAGAATGTGGTTCAAGTGTTATATCACTGGTAATTGACTCCGGTTAGACTGTCCCATATGTTCCCGGGGACCTCACCATTGTGTTGGAGGGGTTGTGATCAACTGGGTACAATGGGGCATGTCTGGTGGAGGTGTTCTAAGATTAGGGCTTACTGGAAATCCATACAGCATAGATTACAATTCTGAATGCACAGGACCATTAAGTGGTCCCCGGAGTTTTTCATTTTTACCAAGACGCCTCCGGGTCTTACTAAATCACAGGCACTGTTGGTTAGGCAGGCTAAGCTGGCTGCACGTGTGGTGACTGCAGCCTCTTGGAAGTCTGCAGATGTCCCCTCTTTGATGAGGTGGTTAAATAAGTTATGGTATATTTGCGAAATGGAGAAACTCCGGGCGGTGCGTGCCCGCTCGCTGTCTAAGTGGGAGGTGATATGGGCGCCCTTCTTGAAAAACTGCTCCTGTTAGTAGGTTTGGGTAGGGGGTGGAATTAGACAGTGGTTGGTAGGGGGGGTTCGGGTGGGGGGGGAGGTTTCCATATAAAACTGAAAAAGTTGTTGTCGAGCTGTATGCAATCTTGAGCATTACAAGTTAATGTGCTACAGGGAAATATTCCTGATATATCTGTTTATTTGTTTAAATGTTCAATAAAGACTTCATTAAAATTAAAAAAAAATGCACTCTTTCTAATTCAGCCTACTTTACACAAAATTCTGCCAAAGCTCTGGAGGCTGTGCTGGCTGTTGTCCAAGGTTGCAGCTTGGCTATCTCAATCCTAATTGAAGTGGTGGGAACTAGACTGCTATGTCCAGTGAACTGGCATTGCTCCCCTGCATCCCATAAGGACTAATTGATTTTTCATGTTGAGCAGCTAAGCATCTTCCATGACTACAGAACAGGTCAATTTGTACCGGGCTATTTCGTCAGCATTCTTCAAAAATGTTACACGTCTGAAACACTGCGGGAGGCTGAGAAGTTGGACAAAATGCAGACAGCAAAAAATCTGACTGCATTAGCCAAGGCTGACTTGAAAACGAAATAATCATAGTTATTAAAAGCGCGGTTAATATACTGAAAGAGGTAAAGGAGGAGGAGATAAGTGGATCTGAAAGTGATCTGAGAGGCAGTCTTGCAAATAGGGCTCCTCACGTTAACCCCTGCTTCATCCTGCTCTCATCTCCAGGCAGGAAGCAGTGCTGCAGGATTTGTAAGTGAGCAGAGTATTAAGTAATGGCAGAATTTTTGACACCAAGAATATTCGGATTAGCTTGCCCCCATAGGTAGAGACATGGAAGTCACTTACATTGCACCAGTATTAGTGCCATTTCCATCATTTAAGAAACTCTATAGGCTCAGGGAACTATAATATTCAAAAGAACATTTTCACAAAAACAGACATATTTGGTCATGCTAAAATCCCGCTGCGATAATTACTGCTTAGTACTTGCTTGAGGTGATTTCTTAACCACAGAACATTTCTTTCCTCCACCCCCAATATTCCATGTGCCAGTAGAAGAATTCTTTATTGAATCATGTCCCGGGGGTTTTCAAGAAATGATGCAAAGCAAGAAGTGCCAGATCCTCATTACACTTTATCGGAGGTGTAGTTTTACGTAATGGGCTGCTATCAAGTGCCGGGGTTTAACATACTATATATGTACAGTCGCCATAACCCCCCCCCCCCCCCCCCCCCCCCCCCGCCAACACACATATCATCCGAGCACCTTTGCGAGCTAATTTTAAAAAATATTAAGCATTCCCTAATAGGAATGAACTTCAGCGCTATATATTCTTGGTGTACTCGAAAAAAAAATGCATGGAGTTAATCAAACAGAAATGGATGAAATGCAAAAGTTTGCGAACCACAAGTAGCCTTTTTAAAATGAACATTAAAAGCTTGTTAAATTTCTAAACGTCTGTGTGTATTCGTGCATTTCTAAGAGCACTGCAATAAAATATTCCAGATTGTCAAACATTACAATTCAATAGACACGTCCTGCCATTTTAACAGTTCTGGAATTTCACTTGTCACCTCTCAGTTATCCCAGAATTTAAGAAACATCTAATACGTTTTAAGCGCTTCAGTGAAAAAAAAAACGGATACAAGCCATACTTTATATATGTCTATGCACAATAAACTATAGAGCAGGCACCCAAGCTCAACCAGAAGGAAAAGTTTATTTTTCTTGTCTTGTGGGGGGGGGGGGGGCGGTGGAGTGTGTGAAATCTATTCCAGTTCTCACTCTGCAGAGTGAAACCCTTCTATGCAGTAAACCCGTCAGCTGCGTCTCTACTATGCGGGAAGGAAACACCAAAGCATCAGAAGGCAGCTTGTTGCAGTGTCCAGGATCATTTTTTTTTATTATTATTATTTTAAAGCTACATCCAGAACTTAAAGCAGATCTGAGCACACACAGAAACAGCCGAGAGCTCTGGGAGGTTGATTTAAGCAGTGGACAAAAGGCATCCACAGCTCTGTGCTGCAGGACTGAGCAGAGGGATGGGCATGCGAAGGTAATTCCAGCAAAAAAAAAAGGTTTTACTACAGAGCCTGACTTGCCCCCCCCCCTCCCCCAAGCTCTGTTATTTAATTGATCTTTTTGATCCTGCACACAACAGCAGCGCTTCGGCGGGGGTCCGCTCCCCTCCCCTGGAATTAGCTGCCTCAGAATGAAGCCACTGAAAAAGGAATAGAGCACTCCAGCCGCAATTTGCCTTATGCTTCTGCCTCCCAATCCACCTTCCAAAATACCACCGGCAAGTCACCTTTTTTTTTTTATGAAAGTATATTATTCAGCATGCAAACACCTCCAGATAGGGAAGCCTAACAAGGCAACACTCTCTCCCCCTGCAAAAGCAAGAATAGGGAGCCCAGCCGGTGCTGCCAGCTTAAGAGAGCTGAAAACCGATGGACTCCAACAGGAAAAGAAAGGAGAAAAGACTGAAAGTAAAAAAATAAATAAAGGGAGAATGCTTACAGTTCGTAGGAACTGTCTCTCATCTTCGCCTTCTTCGGCCATGGCTCCTGCGGGTGTCCAGTCTGGGGGGTCTGCGTTGCCTCAGCCGCTCAGACTTGCCCGGGAAAGGAGAGCCAGGGAGGTGCCAGGAGAGGCTCCTGCTCTGCCCTCTGCCTGCCCGCCCCGCTCTTTCGTTGTCTGAAACAGGCAGACAGAGGGCTGCAAACTGGGAAAAAGGGAGGTGCTCAGGCAGCAGAGAACAACCCTCTGTGTCCTGTGCCAACCTTTCCCCTCCCAGCCAGAACAGGAGGGGAGGGATAAACCTTAATAGCAGGGCAAAGAGGAGGCACTCTATTAGATCCTGGACCTGATCCAAGAGAATCTGAAGGCCTAGGCGAACTTTCAGCAGTGCATCCCAACCCTAAATCATCAGGGGGGGACTCATAGCTGAAGCCCCCCCCCTGCACTTTCCAGCATCTTGCTTCTTCCCTCCTCCCCCACTGTGTCCAGCATCTTTGCCATATCTCTTCCCCCCCCCCCCCCACATGGTGTCCAGCATCTCTCTAATTCCTTCTTTCTCTCCATCCCTCTCCCTCCCCTGAGGAATTCAGTGACTTATCTCCTTTCTGCAAGGGTGGCAACTCTGCAGCCAGCATCAGTAGAAGATGCATTGTGACTGTCTCGGAGCCTTGAGCATGCCAGCCATGATGCATTTTCTGTAGACGCTGACTACCACATTGCTTTCCCAGTGGAAGGGAAGTAAGACATTGAATACTTTGGCATGGAAGGAGGGAAGGAAAAACAGGAAGGAGAAGAGTTCTAAAGGCCACAATAGGAGGGGGTGAAGAGAGAAGCTGGAGACCAAGGGCCAGTGCCACCCTAGGTGGACAGGTTAGACTTGCCCTAGGCATAGGGGTGGCCCCTGCATTCTGTTCCCTCATCTAGGCAAGGCTGAGGCTAGAGAAGACACTGCACAGTAAACTATTCTCCCTTCTCCTGTCCAGCTGCTCTTCTCTCTTCTATCCTTCAGGCCAATAATTCCATTCCAACCTTTTCAAACCCAAGGCACAAAATGTGTGATACACCAGCATCTGCAGAGCAAACTGTACAGGTGTCTGCAAGGACCGATATGGCCAGGGCTGGCTGAAGGGAATGCGGCACCCTGAGCCAGCCTGCATTGGTGCACTTTTCCCCTCCTGCATCACATCCACCCCCTCCCTTCCCCAGGCATCTCTTCCTCCCTCCTTCAGTTCAGCACCCCTTCTCTTCTCCCACCCCAGCCCAGTCTCTCTTTTTCCCCCTGTATGGAGGAGGATGTGGAGGGGGAAAAGAGAGGCCGAGCCAAGTGGAGGGTGGATAGAGAAAGGGAGAGACATTGAACCAAAGGAAGAAGGAAGAGATGCTAAACCCATAGGAAGAAGGGATAAGAGAAGGCTTAACCATCAGAGGCTGGGGATTATGGCACCCTTTATCGCCAGTTCCTCACTTCATCCAGTGGTCAAGACAGCCCTGGATACGGCTTTAAAAAGGCTACAGCAGCATCATACATGCCTAGTATAGGAGACTTGGGGAGGCTAAGCCTTTGCAAAACCCAGACTGGCAGATAAGCAGGGTTGGCTCTGCTGGTATGTGGACTATGCATCTGCCTAGGGTAGCAGAATTTGGAGCGCAGTGACATGGCTCCAGCTGCACAATAGCCTTCACCCTCTAGACCTGCCATTGCTGCCTCTTACCTCCTTCTGCACCAGCCCAGAGTTTTAAGAAGAACAAGCACTGTGTGGGTCCTGTAAGCACAGGCCCACTCTCAAGCAGTGCATTGTCTCCCCCTTCAGAGGCAGACACCCGATTGGAGGGGATCTGGACATAGCACTATAGGGTCAGTGCAGTATTCACTCTTCTTTAAGCTCAGAGCTGGCAGTGGCCCAGAAGAATGGGGGCAATACTGGACATAGGTTGGGAGTAGGAAAGGTTATATGAAATACTGGGTAATTGAGGGGGAGGGGTTAGAGAAGAAGGTGAGATGTTGGCAACCTCAGGGGTAGGGGATAGGGGGTAGACAGAGAAAGTGAAGATACTCACTACCTTGGAGGAAGGGGTAAAAAGGTGAAAGGGAAATGCTGGCCAGAGAGGGGGGAAGAAGTAGAGAGGACAAGGGGAGATGCAGGCAACCTTGTGGGGGGGCATAGTAGGACCTTCAGTTACCTCTGAGGGTGGCACACAACTGAAGATTTGCCTCAGTGACCACACAGGAAGCTGGAGAAAGTCTTTGCTAGATGCCACTAATTCCCTACCTCCTGCCATTGTGGCCAACAGAATTATCTAATCAGCATCCAGCAATGACAAGAGAAGGGCTGCAGAGCAGTGGCGTAGCCACAGGTGGGCTTGGGTGGGCCAGGGCCCACCCATTTATGGCTCAGGCCCACCTAACAGTAGCACATGTTTAGTGGTAACTGGTAGGAATCCCAAGCTCCGCCAGCTGAAGATTTCCCCCTGATGGTAACAAAAATGCTACTCTCCACAACACCGGCACCTGCGCATGCTCAGTTTTCAGTGCATTCCTGCTGTCAAGGTGGAAAGAAGAGTTTTCCCACCAGCTGAGATTTTTTTTTTTTTGGGGGGGGGGGAAACACTTGGTGCCCACCCAATTCTTGCCTAGGCCCACCCAAAATCTGTTGTCTGGCTACGCCCCTGCTGCAGAGAGAAAAGAATGTAAGAGACTTATATGGAGGGGGCATTAAGAGGAGAGAGCAACTGAGTGTAAGTAAGTCGCATTGGGGCATAGGCATCATCAGTTTTAAAACAGTGTATGCTATGTTCCATCAAGATCCAAGGCAGTTTAGGGTAGGAGAAAATGAGGCCATCTGAACTATAGCTGAGTGGCAGAGGTGGGGGTAGGGAAAGCATTGTGATGTTAGTTCAGCCACAGCATCAGAGGCTAGCAACTTCCCTCTCCCTGCTGATCTGTGATGTTTCCTGGGCAAGGGGGGAGGGGGTATATCTCTGGAGACACCTAGGAAATCTCAGGTGCTAATCAGGGCCGCTTTTATCAATGGGCAAAAGGGGCAGCTGCTCCAGGCCCCTGCATAAGGAGGGGCCCAACTGCCCAGTTGCCCATTGGGGTAAATTTAGCTCTAAGTTCAATCTCTCTCTCCTCCCTCACCCTCTGCTCCTTGCCCCCCCCCCCCACCCCCCACACACAGGCCCAGCATCTCTTCCTCGCCTTTCCTCCCCCTCCTCAATGTCCTCTATAATTTCTTTCTTCAATAGCCGGCACTAGCAAAAATTAAAACAGGCTGCCTGCAGCCAGCCACAGGGTCTTCCCTCTGTCGCATCCTGCTTCTGATGCAATTTCCTGTTCCATTTGGGTGGAACGTGGCAGAGGGAAGCTGGAGGCAGCCTGTTTCAATCACTGCTACTACCAGCCACTGAAGAAGGCAAGTTTAGAGGGCAGTAGAGAAGGGAGGAAGGGAGAGGGAGATATGCTGGACCCATGGAGGGATGGAGAGAGAGAAAGAGAGAGAGAGACTGGACTTAGGATGGGGACACGAGGGGAGAAATGCTGTACACTGGAGGAGGGTGTGGTGGACAGAGAAGGAAAGACTGTGGACTCATGGAGGGAGGGAGAGATGCTAGACCATGAGAGAGGGCAGGGAATAGAGAAAGAGAGATGCTGGCTCCAGGGTGGGAGGAAGGTGCAGGAGAAAGGGATGCAAATATAAAACAAGGGCACTGCCAGCCCAAGGACAGAACCACAGAGAAAAGATGCTGAGCAAAGAAGAAGGGATAGGGACACCGAGGGGACATGCTAGATAGGGAGGGGAGAGGAACAGTGAGACACAGAAGGGAAATGCTAGATGGAGAGGGGAGAGACACAGTGAGACACAGATGGGCAATGCTGAATGGGGAGGTAATAGGACAGTGTGACACAAAGGGACAATGTTGGACATGGGGGGGTAGGGACACAGAGGCAATGCAGGAAAAGGGAGAGATAGCATAGAGGGACAAAGTTGGAAAAGGGATAGGAACATATCATAGATAGGTGATGCTGGACACAAGAATAGGGACAAGGACACAGAGGAGGGATGCTGGATAGGGCAAGATAGAAACACTGAGAGGAGATGAAAGGGAAAGGGGATAGAATTTGATATACTTCCGTTCTGTGGTTACAATCAAAGCGGTTTACATATTATTTAGAGATGCTGAATACTGGGGAAGGATAGAGACACTGAGAGGGCAGATGCTGAACATTGGGGGGGACAGAGACGGTGACATAGAGTGGAGGTGCTGGACAGGACAGATAGGGACGCAGAGGGAAGAATCATGGTGGACATGAGTTGAAAAGAAATATCAAGTACTGTAGGCAAGAGTCACTGCAAAAGCAGAGAAAAGCAGAAGGGAGACACTGGGGAAAAGTTTTCAAAGTTAGAAAAAACATGGACTATATCAGCTTTTGGAAATTTACATCTCTGATATTTTGCATAGCAGTTTCTATTTCTCTAGTATTGTTGTAAATGCAAAGTATGACTTCTTGAGACTTCCAGTTCAGCTTTTTGCCTTCATATCCCTTATTTCATATTTGTTGAGGGTCTGTATTTTGCATGTGTGACCAAGCTATGGTATTCTGCCAGCTTGTAATGTCTGTGTAGCAGTGGCATACCTAGGGTATTTGACACCCGGGGCCGGTCATTTTTTAACACCTACCTCCCAAATCCAGTACTAGACATACCTAGAATACAAAACACTCAGGACCTATAGAGCAATTCTAGCATACCATAAGCAGTAATTTCTACAAGTCACACAAGGAAAAGGAAAGCATCTTAAACACTACAGTGAGCACTAGAACATGAATTCACCTATTGTAAAACGAAACCAGACAGAATAGTACAGATCGTCAATCCTGCACAGTCAATGCCAACTGAAAGCCATGTCTTTTTCACAAACACAGATACACTCTAATCCACTATAGAATAAGTAATCATAAACTTTCTATTTAGACAAAAATTAAACTGAACCCCCAAGATGCCAGACTCTGCATACAATGCAACACTACAGAAACAGAAAATGTCCCCTAATACTGTGCAAAGTATAAAGACAGCAGATGTAAATTTGAAAAAACTAACAAATACCAATCACCACTTTACAAATTAACAAATAGAAATAAAACAAATATAGAAAATAAAATAATACCATTTTATTGGACTAATACATTTAGCTTTCAGAGGACAAATCCTCCTTCCTCAGTATCCTATTCTGACCTGAGGAAGGGGGTTTTGTTCTTCAAAAGTTAGTCAAAATGTATTAAAATTAGTCCAATAAAAAGATTACCTTATTTCCATGTTCTATTTATAAACATTTATTAACACAGCTACAATACTACTTTATCCTAAAGCAAAAAAAAAATTATTTACAGATTGTTGTCTCTGGTTTCTGCTTTCCTCATCTTCTCTTCACTCTCTCCCTTCCATCCAGCATCTGCCTTCTCTCTTTCCCTGCCATCCACTGTCTGCTTTCTCTCTCCCTGCCTCTTCCATCCACCATCTGCTCTCTCTCTCTCTCTTCCATTTAGCATCTATCTCTGCCCCTTCCATCCACCATCTGCCCCTGTCTGCCCTCTCTCTCTCTCCCTTCCAATCACTGTCTACACTCTCTCTCCCCCTTCCATCCATTGTCTGCCCTTTCTCTCTGCCCCTTCCATCCACCATTTACCCTCTCGGAAATAGGAAGTTACATCATAGGAAGGCGGAAGTCAGGACACAGTGAAGGAAGGCCAGAGGCGATCTGCTTCTTTCACAAGCAGACGCGAGGTGCTGCGCTGCCAATTCAGAATGTTTTAAATGCCGGGTGGCAGAGAGGAGAATGTTGAGGGAGCTGAGGGTAGGCAGGTGGGGACTGGGGACTGGGGACTGCAGTGCCAGCGACCTGAATAAAAAAAGGACAGGTCGGGGGCAGCAGGAGCGGAGCACCCACTTTGTGTTTACACCCGGGTACACCACAGCTGTGTAGAGATCTGTCTTACTTGTTCTGTTTTTCTCACTAGGTGGTGTATTAGTGGTTTAAGGCCTGGTATAATATTTACAGTGATGCTATTTCATGGATAAGGTTGTTGCACTTTGAGTCTTGGAAGTTAGTGCGGTTATGGTAAGGTTCTGAGTGTGTTTCTGCACAAGATTGTGCATAATGTTTTGTTATAACATCAGACAGGACTTTAGAACATTTTTCAGGATCTGAAGTGGTTGGCTTTATAGCAGACATGTCTGATTCAGTGGTGTAGCCCCCACCACCCCAAAATTAGCCTCTCTCTTGCTGTGGCTGATGAAGATCCCAAAGACTCATCAGCTGAAGACCTCTTTCTCTTTGGTCCGGCAGCCAGACTTCTCCACACTCTATAGCAGATAGCAGTGTACCTGAGCAGCTGCTGCCACTGTTGCCACTGGTACAGGCCCCATTCCTGTGCCAAAGTAGCACTAATCCTGTTATGGGCCTTAGAATACTAATACACCTACTACTGATAGAACAAGAGGAACTACTACATAGAAACTACATGCAAACAGAATACCACACCTTGATCACACACAAAACACAGACAGACCCTCACTGAGTACAACACAAGGGATCAAAAATGAGATTTAGAAATTAAGATAATTTGAACTAGGAACCCCAAGAAGTCAAACTCATTATGTGCCACAACACTGGAGAAATAAAAACAGAAATGCATTTCTTTCTGTAATAAACAAAATACAAAACAGGAGCATTGCCAGACCTCAGGTTTTGGGGAGGCCTGAGCCTAAAGTGGGGGTGGGGCACACAATTTTGCCCCATCCCTCAGTTCTCCGCCCAATTTAACCCCTCATACCTGAGCTGGCAGGGGCCCCAATCCCTGCCACTGAAAGCCCTTCTCTTGGTGCTTTTCCTGTGCCACTGCAAAAGGCTCCCACCCCTGCGCATGCTTGGTTTTCACAAAACTGAGCATACAGGAAAGGCCCGCCTCCAGCACACATGCACAGGAGGCAGGCCTTCCTCACACATGCGCAGTTTCGCAAACCACAAGCATGTGGGAGAGTGCCAGTATGGCAGCGGCCTACAAAATGCAGCAGGCTTCAGTTGGAGGAGGGCTTCTGGGACCCCCCCCCCCCCCACCAGCCAAGGCAGAAGACAGCGGGGGCTCAGGCCCCCAAGGCTCCCCCATGACTACTCCACTGATACAAAGACATGCGTGATGCACATTTTTCAGTTAATAAATTCAAAATAAAGTTTTTTCTACCTTTGTTGGCTGGGCATGTTAATTTTCTAAGTGTATTTGACCCAGTTTTCCTCCTATTCAGTGAAAATGCAGAATGTCATTTCCAGGTCATGGTCCGCAGGATGTGGGGTCTCACAAGGTTCACTACTCTCCCCCATCCTGTTTAATATCTTTTTCTGTTGCTTGGGTATGGTTCTTCAAGGTATAGGAGTGTCCTTTTTTTTTATTTATGTTGATGTTGTTCAAATCTTGTTTCCCATATTTTCCTCAGTGGGTGAAACTGTAGATTTCATGAACATTTGTTTCAAGTGCACAGGGACTTGGATGACTCATCACCTATTTAATTGAATACTGAAAAGACAACTATAGTATGGGTGGGAGGTAAATCCAACCCTATGCATTTTGATTGTCTAATATTATATGGTATTTCTGTCCCCTTTCTGTCGAAAGTGCGAAGCTTGTGTATTTGAAATGATTCTAATGTGGAAGATGAATCTCAGAGAATAGGAGGAGGAGGAGCCAGCATTCTTAGTAGACTGGCCACACAGACATCCCAGCAGAGCTGTGGGGCACCCTAAGGGGCACTGCAGTGAATTTCCCATAAAAAGTCCCAGGTACACATCTTATTGTTACCCCCTTATCTTGTATGGTGAGCCCTCCAAAACCTACCAAAAACCTAGTGTATCCAACTGTACATTGAATAACAATGTTTTACTCACAGTTACTGCAGATCAGCACTGCGTATAATTCCCTTATGTGGCTATACCACATAAACGTTATCGTACCACAACTTCACTATGTATTTGTTTACACCGGAGTCTGCAATCGCCTCTCCAGTACTATGTAAGCCACATTGAGCCTGCAAAGAGGTGGGAAAATGTGGGATACAAATGCAACAAATAAATAAATAAATACAGCACTACAATAGTCCTTATGGCTTCAGGTATCACCTATAAGTGGGTACAGTAGATTTATGGTGTTTTTTTCAACACAAGTGTAACAGTTAGAGTGGGTTATGGGCCTGGGTTCCCTTCTTACTGCACCAACCACTAGGCTACTCCAGAGACCTGCTTGTTGCTCCAATAGGACTGGCCTTAATCCCGTTTCACCATAGCTCGAGCAACAAAATCACTAATTACTACTACTACTACTACTATTTAGCATTTCTATAGCGCTACAAGGCATACGCAGCGCTGTACAAACATAGAAGAAAGACAGTCCCTGCTCAAAGAGCTTACAATCTAATAGACAAAAAATAAATAAAGTAAGCAAATCAAATCAATTAATGTGAACGGGAAGGAAGAGAGGAGGGTAGGTGGAGGCGAGTGGTTACAAGTGGTTACGAGTCAAAAGCAATGTTAAAGAGGTGGGTTTTCAGTCTAGATTTAAAGGTGGCCAAGGATGGGGCAAGACGTAGGGGCTCAGGAAGTTTATTCCAGGCGTAGGGTGCAGCGAGATAGAAGGCGCGAAGTCTGGAGTTGGCAGTAGTGGAGAAGGGAACCGATAAGAAGGATTTATCCATGGAGCGGAGTGCACGGGAAGGGGTGTAGGGAAGGACGAGTGTGGAGAGATACTGGGGAGCAGCAGAGTGAATACATTTATAGGTTAGTAGAAGAAGTTTGAACAGGATGCGAAAACGGATAGGGAGCCAGTGAAGGGTCTTGAGGAGAGGGGTAGTATGAGTAAAGCGACCCTGGCGGAAGATGAGACGGGCAGCAGAGTTTTGAACCGACTGGAGAGGGGAGAGGTGACTAAGTGGGAGGCCAGCAAGAAGCAGATTGCAGTAGTAATGCAGCACAAACGTACCAATTCCCCTGATGAAGCCCTGTGGTGAAACGGGAAGCCTGTTGGGATTCACTAAGATAAGTGTTTGAAACAATTGATTCAGACAAATGTGATTGAGTGCTGAATATTGAGTATGCTCTATCAAGATTTTAGAAAAAAAAATAAACAGAAAATAATATTTAATTGAATAAAGTTTCATTAGGTAGGGTTTGGGGGGGGTTTTGACCGATGATTATGTGAATGTCTGTTGAGACCACAATTCTTCATTACAGATAAAAGTCCGCAGACTATTTATGCGCTTTTCCTCCTTTTTCAGAAATTTAATTACAATATTGTATACTAGTAGAAAAGGCCCGTTTCAGACACAAATGAAACGGGCGCTAGCAAGGTTTTCCTCGGAGTGCAGGGCCGTGCTGATACGGTAAGCGGGGTAAGCACCGCAGGAGGGCGCCGCCGCGGTGCTTACCCTCGCCGCTTACCTGAGCTCCGCGCCGCTGAGGCCTTTAAATCTTTTACCTCCAGTCGCAGCAGTGTCAGTGAAAGTGCTGCCGACGTCTCCCTTCCCTTCGCGCTGGTTGGTTCCCTCAGTGTCCCGCCTTCTTCTGACGTCTGAAGAAGGCAGGACACTGAGGGAACCAACCAGCGCGAAGGGAAGGGAGACGTCGGCAGCGCTTTCACTGACGCTGCTGCGACCGGAGGTAAAAGATTTAAAGGCCCAGGACGCGGAGCTGAGGTAAGGGAAGGGCAGAGAGGCATGGATGGGAGGGCAGGGCCCAGGGAGAGGACAAATTGCTGGAAATGGAGGGGAGGGGATGGACGAGAGTAGGATTGCTGGCTATGGATGGAGGAGGGAAGGGCAAAGAGGGACAAGGATGGACTTGGATGGGAGGACAGGGCCCAGGGAGAGGACAAATTGCTGGAAATAGAGGGGAGGGGAGAGAGGAGGATTGCTGGCTATGGATGAAGGAGGGAAGGGCAGAGAGGGACAAGGATGGACATGGATGGGAGGACAGGACCCAGGGAGAGAGAAGAAATAGCTGGAAATGGATATAGAGCAAGAAATGAAGAAGAAAGGAGGAAAGTAAATAAATAAATGGAAAGGAAGCCCTGGAAACGGAGGTAAGAGGACAGATAGCAGCAGAATCAGAATGATCGGAAAAAGAAAGTCACCAGACAACAAAGGTAGAAAAAAATCATTTTATTTTCATTTTAGCGTTTGGAATATGTCCACTTTGAGAATTTACATCTGCTATCTTATTTTGCAATGTATAGCAATTTGTTTCTAAGAATATTGCTGACAATTCCTTTCAGTGTGGCAAGTGGTGAGCGATCATTTTCACAGGGGGGGGGGCGCCAACTAATAGTCTGCAGGGGGGCACCAGAGACCCTAGGCATGGCCCTGTCGGAGTGTGTATGTTTGAGAGAGTGTGCGTGAGAGTGACTGTGTGAGAGAGAGATAGTGAATCTGCGAGTGTGTGTGTGTGTGACAGAGTGAGTGAGACTGTGTGTGCCTGGGGCCCCTCCTTCCCACCCAGTTCCAGTGTCCCCCCTTCCTCCTTGTTCCAGGGTCGTCGTCCCCCCTCTCCCTCCCTCCCTCCCTCCCTCCGTTCCTCCGAGTTCCAGGGTCGTCCCCCCCTCGTTTTTTTTTTTTTTTAGCTTTTGTACAGGTGGTGCATTCCCCAACTCCTTCGAATTCCAGACCCCCATCCCCCCCAGTTCCAGACCCCCCCTCCCTCCCTCCCTCCGAATTCCAGACCCCACCTCTGAGTTCCAGACCCCTCCCTCCCTCCCTCCCTCCGAATTCCAGACCCCCTCCCGCTCTCTGAGTTCCAGACCCCACCTCCCTGCCTCCCTCCCTCCGATTTGCAGACCCCCCCTCGGAATTCCTGACCCCTGGACCCCCCCTGCCGCGACCCTCTCGAGCCCCCCTTCCCCATGCCGCCGTCGCGTACCTGTGCTGGCGGGGGACCCCAACCCCCACCAGCCGAAGTCCTCTTCTCGGCCGTGTGGCGTGGACTAATGATTTGATTAAGTTTAAATCAGTTTGTGTTCATGCGTCTGACGTCAGACACACGCACACAAACAGATTCCAACTTGATCACGTCATTCGTCCACGCCACATGGCCGAGAAGAGGACTTTGGCTGGCGGGGGTTGGGGTCCCCCACCAGCACAGGTACGCGATGACGGCTGCGGGGGAGGGTTTGCGGCGGGAAGGGGGGCTCGAGAGGGTCGCGGCAGGGGGTCCAGGGGTCATGGACTGCGGGAGGGTCTGGGAATCAGAGGAAGGGGGTCTGCAAATCGGAGGGAGGGAGGGAGTTGGGGTCTTTAACTCTTGGGGGGGAGAGAGTGGATCTGCAGTGAGAGTTTTTTTTTCCTCCGGGTCGTGTCATAATGGGTCTAGTGACGTCAGCTAGGGCTTCGGAGCCCACCTCTGAAGAAAGTTACGGACAGAGGTAGGCAGACGCATAGAACGTTGGAGGTGAGAATCATTATATAGGATTATTGTGTCAGGCACATTTTTCATTCAATAAGGCTTTTTCTAGTTACTAAATAACTTAATTAGTTTTTGAATGAACATTCCTCTGTGATATCTTGTATTATCATTTATTTTTTCAGCCTTTTTACCTGCTGCGATAAAAAGGGCCTCAGCGTGCAGTAAAAACAGCCCCTGTTGCTAACGCAGGGCCCCTTTTACCACAGATTGGTAAAAGGAGACCTACAGCCTTATTTTCGAAAGTGATGGGCGCCCATATTTCGACCCAAATCGGGAGATGGGCGCCCATCTCGGAAAGGCGCCCAAATAATCGAAAGCCGATTTTGGGTGTCTTCAACTGCAATCTGTCACGGAAACTGTAAATATTGTACAACCTAAGGCCTACTACCCAGTCTAGGACCTGCTGGAAGAGCTTGGCCCAGCCTAAAGGGCTGCTGGGAAAGATAGGTCAAGTAGGAGTCTAATTGAAATCAAGAGCCAGCTTGTAACACCCAAGAATATGTATCCATATTCTTATAATCCATACTTCATATGTAACCTGGCTTTGGTAAGTAATAAACCTTTTAAAAGTACCTGTTTCTCATTCTCTTTATTTCTACTTATAGGGATTCTCCAACAAGGCATGAGATTTGGTTTAAGCATGACAAAAGGGTAACTAGAACATATTATCTTTTGACTGACTTTTGGTTTCCGCCAGTTAAAAGATTATAGCAAGCAGCTTTAGAGTTTTCTGCACTACTAAGTGACATGGCTGGTCCATAGCTACTGAGTACTGAACAGAATTCAGAAGTTGGAATGATAGGAGTCAGATGGAATTGATAAAAGCCTTCTCTGAGTTCTCCCTGCAGTACCAGGCAGAACTTAGGGGACAATTAACCCTAAATAAATTCACGCTGTGGGTAGGGGAGAAGGAGGTCATCATCCACTTGGTCTGCCTGCTGCTGCTGCAAGCTATGTCCTCTGGCAGGGGCCGTCTTCATTGCAGTGCAAAGTTGTGCAGTGTGCAGCAAACCATGAACATCTTGGTGACCATTTCTGGGCTGTAGACAAGCTCCCCTTCGGAACAGTCAAGACATCTGAATCTGTTTTTCAGGTGGCCAAGGTGCTCTCAGTGATAGTGCGAGTGCTCTTGTTATATTCCTCCTCTGCCTCCTTTTGGGGGTGGACAATGGAATGACTAGTAATCAGTCAAAATCATTGAGCTATTGGCAAAGTCCAGGGTTCAAAGTGGTGGCGTAGCTAAAAGGGGCCTCAGGGGCCCATGATATTACTGAATTCTATCATTCTATCTCATTGTATTTTTGAATGTAAGCCACATTGAACTCAAGTTTCCTTGGGATAATGTGGGATATAAATGTTTTAAAAAATCCTTTATCCTCCACCTTTCAAGGCACTGCCTATCCAACTGGATGGTGATGTCACAAGGAAAGCAAAGTTTGCCTGTTCCTTAGCTGGGCTGTAGTATTACCACATTGAAAATGCGACTATACCATGCCTTTGTGGTTATGTTCACTAAAAAGTGAAACACTTAACTGGCTTTCTTGAAAGGATTATATAACCTTTGGATACATGACTAGACACACAAACATATTCTTATTTATTCAATATCACAATTCCTCATGTACAGCCACAAAACAACATTTTAGGGTGGATAGTGTTCACAATGAGCTCCTTTTATTATCGAAGATTTAGAAGAGATAAGAGTCTTCAGTTTTAGCACAGTATAAGTCAGCACAAGAACAAAATATAAGAAAACCAATGGATTGCATTAGGGGCTTATAGCCCATTTAATTATATTTAAACACATGAGAGATCTGCACGAAACAAAATATTTATTTTTATTTTGACTTATAAAACCACTAATCCCTGAAATATGCTCAAAACTGAATAATCCATTTGTGTATTTAAATGTAAACTTCTACAAAACAGATGAAGTGAAGATGTGATTCAATTTCAATATATCCCATCTTTATAACACCAGGCTTCTCAAGGCAGATTACAACAACAGTTAAGATGAACCCATCAAGAAACAGGGCATCCTCATTGAAATCTGGACACCTGTCTTGTATAGAACAGTGTAGAAATATGAGCACAAAATACAGAATTTACAAGTGCTGTTTCCAACTATAATAATTTTAAGCTGTTGATATTCAATTTTTATTTCATGATATTTATATCTACACTAGTAAGGAAGGCCCATTTCAAATCGCAATGAAACGGGCACTAGCAAGGCTCCCCTCTGTCCCTTTGTGTCTCCGTGTGTCGCCGGCCCCCCTACAGCCTCCATGCGAATGTGTGACCCTGGCCCTTTTGGCATGCCCCCCGTGTGCTCCGCCCTCGACATCATTGGATTTTGACACGAGGGCGGAGCAGAGGTACAGTGCAGTACAACGTTGGAGCTGAGAATGTGCTCCGCCCTCAACGTCATAACGTTTGACGCGAGGGCGGGGCCCACAGACTGTGATTTTCTGTGGTTTCAGAGCTTCGAACTTACGAACCTGGCTTCAGTGACGTCAGTGCAAATAGAACGTTGAGGGTGAGTTTTATATATATAGATATGGGAAGCTTTCAAATATATAAAAATAAATAAAAAGATGTCAAACAAGTAAAAAAAAAAATCTTTTGTCCTCCACCCTTTAAGGCACTGCCTATCCAACTGAAACAGCTTTTGACTTTTTACAGATGAACCACACATAGCCAGTCCCTTATTTCTAATAATATTTTGCTATTCTTTTGGGTGGCTTCAGCCCAAATAACGGGCTAGATAGGCTCATACCGTCTCCTGTTCTCAATTTAACCACCTTCCAGCACACCTCTTTCCCTCCCACCTCTCCAGACCAACCTAGCAGAGTAACACTTCTTTACTGGCTCCAGCACCCCTCCCTCTCACTTCCTGCAGTTTTTCTACCTTCCCTCCATAGCAGGACTGCCGCGATTGAAGCAAGGCTGTCTTGGAGCCTCCGCCTTCCCTTTAACACACCCAATTCTCCTCTAATGTAACTTCCTATTTCTGAGAGGGCAGGCGGAAAATTAAGTTACAACACAGGAGGGTGGGATATGCTCCAGGGAAGGCCGAGGCTCTGAGGCAGCTCTGCCCTGATTCAATCACTGTGGTGAAGCTATGGAGGTGAGGAGGAAGTACCATGGAGAAGGAGAAGGGGAGACGCCTGCATCGGGAGTATCCGTGACAGTTGGGGGCAGGGGTGCACTGCACGGACATGTAGGCACCTGGCTGGCCACCATTGTTGGAGGGGCCTGAGACAGTTGGATAGGCAGTGCCTTAAAAGGTGGAGGATAAAGGATTTTTTTAACATTTATATCCCACATTATCCCAAGGAAACTTGGGTTCAATGTGGCTTACATTCAAAAATACAATGAGATAGAATTATAGAATTCAGTAATATCATGGGAGCAACTATATGGAAACATGTAACAAAGTTGAGATTTGTGTAAATACCCAACTGGGCATTTAAAAGTCTGTTCTTTAATGATGCTGCATGTTCAGAAATCATAGCCATATGTATAGATAGTTATTCAAACATTATCACATACACATAACAGAACAGGCATCTATACACACATTGCAAAAGTCAACAACTTCTACAGAGTACATCCAAAACTTATTTTTTATTTTCTCATTCCCATCTTCCAAAATTCTAGACAGCAGATGTACAGATCAGTAGGACCCAAAGCAGTCCAAAACAACTAAGGTCAGAAACAACACAGTTCAACCACCCATAGGATTCGCCTTTTGGTTTAAAAAGCAATGTAAGGTCTTGATAAACAAATTAAAACAATCAAAGTTTAAATCAAATGCCTATAATATGTAATACTTGTTAGCAATAATGAAACAGTGATGGAATATTCACATAGCAAGTAGCCTGAGCCAACAGATTTATTTTCCACTAAACATAATTAACTTTGTATGAACTTGACAGCTAATAGTGTGCTGAACTGGACAATGTTGCCACATTTCGACTGCCTCTGGGCAACACTTCTGCATGTAGGAAGCCCTTCCTTCATTATTCAATACCTCTCTGTGAAACAGTAGTAATAAAAAAAGCAACTGCATTTTTATAATATACCACTGCATCCCACAAAACAAAAGATGCAAACTCTCATATACCATGTTTTTCTTTTGATGTATGCACAGAAACAAAAGATGTCAAATCTCCCAGGTTTCAACCTAATTAATGTTTTTAAAATAAATTGTACCTATAAATAGCAAGTCTGATTGTTGAGTACCTGATTCTCATAACATGATGTTGGTTGCTTTTTACTAGGTGAAAACATCTCTGTACAAATACAGGGAGTCCCTATAACCAACCCCTCCAAATGACACAATGATTATGATTTAGAACTCATTACTACTATAGAGATTCAAGGATGTGGCTGACTGGTTAAAAGCCTGATTCTTTATTGAAGCCTAATTTAAGGTGATATAGACTAGATCTGATGAATCTGCGGTATCTGGACTTTATCTATTTACCTATATGCATGTTTTATTGGTATTAGTGCGAAGGGGTGGGGTATGGTTATGTTGATTGACTCTGTTGTGTTCCCCTATCCTTCCCCTGATTTACTTGCATTCAGATTGATGGACCTGGATGGGCAAAAGGTGCTTTATTTTTATAACAGGTGTAAATGTTCTGAATATTAACATATAGATGCGTATATATCCACTTACACAGAATGTTGCCTAACTGCTTTTTGGTAAATACCTAATGAACATGGCGCATCTTTGCAGAATATATTTAAACACTGTGGCTGGAGACACTGTCCCACAAATTGTTAACATTTCATGGCTATCCAGATAATTTATTTGTGGGTTTTATTTTGGGGTAGAAAGTAAGCTTGAATTTTGCATCCTACAGTAGAGAATACATTTTTTTATTTCTCCTGTGCTGTATTGCTTATAGAGAATGTAATTTCTCATTCCTTTTCTAATTTTTGGTCCTTTATTCAGTAATTAGTGAGGGTTAGTCTGTATTCTTTGATTGACTGAAGTAAGACATTTTAAACTGTTAGTGTGTCCAAAGTTTCCATAAGTGTGAATGTGGCTTGTGTTGATGCAGAACAGACTGTTAACTAAGTTCATGCTAAGGCATTATTTAGGAGTATACCAAGCGGTACTCACACCTATATGCCTAGTGCCCCCCCATGTTAACTCTGCCCCCCCCACAAAAAAAAATGTCAAGTCTGGCTACGCCCCTGGTTCAAAGTTATCTCACATATATTTCTTATTTGTTTTTATTCCAATGGCAAAACAGGCATGTTCCTGAAAAATAACCTGTATAATAAATAAGACATAATATCCTTAGTAATTTAATAATACAGGTGCTGGAGAATCAACCAATAATATCCTCTATAGCATATTCTGCACACTCAAAATCACAAAGTAGAACAGCTTACACACAGAATATGCAGCATTTTATGATTATATAAGCAATTTTTTGATACATTCAGTGGTGTAATGAGCTCCAGTGTGAAGGAAATATGTCCTAGCAGGATTTGAAGCTGCAACTCCGTCAAAGAATCCGATGCCAGAAATGCTATTGGGTTTTTGTAATACTCTGATTTTCTTCCTGTGCTCTTTCTGGAATGCTATTAGATTGCATCAGGCAGCGATGATCTGGAGTCCTGACTATCCTAATCTGCATATTTGCCACATGTTCCATGACAAAGAGTTGTCACTGTATCTAAGAACAGTTCTGACAAGATACCTAATCCCCAAACCAATTTCAGTGTCAGCTAGAATTAATGGATGTTTTGAAGATCAAATGTAAAAGAAATAAAGCATATAAAAAAAACCCACAAGGAAAAGAATGCAAAAACAAATAAATTGGGCATATATAAGAGACTACTGAGAACACAGAAAGAAGAACAGAGACAGGGGTGAGAGTGATTGAAATAAGAATTAATGATGTGGATCTGGGGAGATCATTTGCAATTGTACCTTTTCTTCTTTTACTTCCTGAGGTCTGCTCTCTGGCTCCGTTGTGATATACTAAAGATCAGATGGACATTGTGACAGACCACATAAAGAATTAATGGTAAGTAAGAAGTAGCAAAATATACACAAGGGGTAGCAAACATTCAAAATATCCCACCCAAAAAGCATGAAACATGCTGTTTGCTAACAGGATGGCTAACCCAGACTGTGGGGTGCTATAAAAATTCTCAAAATCTAAATAAATGCGGACTCAAAGCTCAAGTAGCATTGGCCTGACCAAATATGTCAGTTTTTCCCATAGGGATTCCCAGATATTATAATTGGCCTCATTAAGGCCCCCTTTTACAAAGCCGTGCTAGCGGCTGCCGATACGGTAATGCCGACACAGCCCTTTGAATGGGCTGTGTTGGCATTGTTACACAGCTTTGTAAAAAAAGGGGGGGGGGGTAAATTATCTAACTTCGGAAAAAAGAAACAAAAAAACCCTCCAAAAAAATATAGCCAAAGCCCACACAGTCCGTTTTAGTCTAAAAAAACACATACAAAAATGTCTATATGAAAATGAAGCAGAGTTATTTGTCTATGAGGGAAAAGTCTCAACCGCTACAGCTATATTGTATACACCGAAGTGTTCATTTTATAGACTGTAGAAAAAAGTCATTATAGACTTAAAAACCCTCAATTTTTACTTATATTGAATTTTTTACTTATATCGAATTTTTATTTATTTATTTATTTTGTTTGCTTTATCAAAAAAATAATAAAATCATCACTTATCTTGCCAAATGTTTCTTTAGAAAAGGCGCTTAGTTCGGTTAAATAATGACAATGCAATGGTTCCTACGGTCCCGTTTCGAGTATCTTCGTCAGGGAACCTCCTTGCACCTAAAAATATTGCGCCAGAATAATTAAATTGAAGGCAGGAAAAATTCAAATTCAAATAGTATCAACTAATATTATAGTGATAATATCTCACAGACAAATCATGTCCTCATACCTTTATTCAAAATCTTTGTTCGGAATCTACATTGATTTTTCTCTGAGGTAGATCGTGTCTTCTGTAAAGAATTTTGTTGGCGTCCTCACCTGGCTTCGTTGGGCAATTAAATTGCCCAACGAAGCCAGGTGAGGACGCCAACAAAATTCTTTACAGAAGACACGATCTACCTCAGAGAAAAATCAATGTAGATTCCGAACAAAGATTTTGAATAAAGGTATGAGGACATGATTTGTCTGTGAGATATTATCACTATAATATTAGTTGATACTATTTGAATTTGAATTTTTCCTGCCTTCAATTTAATTATTCTGGCGCAATATTTTTAGGTGCAAGGAGGTTCCCTGACGAAGATACTCGAAACGGGACCGTAGGAACCATTGCATTGTCATTATTTAACCGAACTAAGCGCCTTTTCTAAAGAAACATTTGGCAAGATAAGTGATGATTTTATTATTTTTTTGATAAAGCAAACAAAATAAATAAATAAATAAAAATTCGATAAAAAATTCGATATAAGTAAAAAATTCGATATAAGTAAAAATTGAGGGTTTTTAAGTCTATGATGACTTTTTTCTACAGTCTATAAAATGAACACTTCGGTGTATACAATATAGCTGTAGCGGTTGAGACTTTTCCCTCATAGACAAATAACTCTGCTTTATACACATTGAGATTACCTGTATTGATTGTAGAGTATCTGTGTTAGCGTTGTATATGAAAATGAAACCCCTAAGGTTCCAACAAGCACTACTGATGATTCATGACTTATATCAAAATAAAGTCCCACAGTACTTAGCTCAACTGGAGAGGCATCCTTTCCCAAAACTAGATCTTTCAATTGCTACTGTTCCAGTGCATAAAAGGGCTCTCTTCAAGTGCTGCAATGCATGAACAAACTCCAGCTGTCCAAACCCCTTGTTTTGCAAACCCACTGCTTCAGGATGTGGAACTAGAACGTAAAAGATTGTCCAAAATGGCCGCCAACTTTTATAAAAACCACTTATAGGAACAACCAATGATAGACAAGCTAATTTTTAAGGCAGTAATGTTCAATAAAAAGCTTGTCATTTCACAACCAAATTCAAACACACAGGTTCAACAGTATTAACAGAAAAGATGCAGCATTGCTCCCACCATCTACCATATTTTCGATTCAACAGTTAGTGTCTGTGAAACAAGGATGAGACTGCATAATCCTCCAATAACTCTTAATACAGGGAGACATTTTAGAGGACAAAGGAGTATACTTCAAAACACATGCCATTTTCTTTCTTCTTCTAAATTTGACCGAGGTTGTAGTAAAAGATCTCGATTGTTGAATAATGCAGGCTCATCGTTGTTTCACAGACAATATGATATGCATATGCCCGAAATGAAAATTTAGCTGACAGATTATATAGGTCTGATGTTTGGTTGATTAGACCAGTTCAACAGGGGAGACCATCGAAAATGTGATAGGTTCTCTATTTGTTCGATTACTGAAGAAAGTACCTCATTATATGACAAGAATAACAACAAATGGATGCAGCTGTCAGACCTGTGAGTTCTTGTACCAAGTACAGCACTGCCGAGCCCGGTACTTAGACCAGGTTCTGCTTGGCAGCCGGACAACCCTGGGTTTCACCTGCGCTGACCACCATTCCCCAGAGGTTGAGCCCCTAGGTGCGGGCGGTCTGCAGGGCTTACGAGATAGAGCAGGAAGCGGGGTGATGAACATGATGGCCAGACAGGCAGCAGGCAAGAGAGTGATCCAGGTACAGGCAGAGTCAGTAGGCAGGCAGCAGACACGAGAGTAATCCAGGTACAGCAGAGTCAGTAGGCAGGCAGCAGATACGAGAGTAATCCAGGTACAGGCAGAGTCAGTAGGCAGGCAGCAGACACGAGAATAATCTAGGTACAGGCAAGGTCAATAGGCAGGCAGCAGACACAAGAGTAATCCAGGTACAGGCAGAGTCAGTAGGCAGGCAGCAGACACAAGAATAATCCAGGTACAGGCAGAGTCAGCAACGAAGAACAAAGTAGAGGAGAAGCACACTACTGAGCAAGTAACACCTACCAAAGTAGAAGCCAAAGCAAGGAGTCTAAGGAGAGCTCAGCTGATAAAGTGCTGGCATCTGACATCAGCAGGAAGAAGGGGTATAGCCATAGGACAAGAGCAGGGGAAGGAGGAACCAGAAGACCAATAGGAGAGAAGCAAGGGAAGCCAGGCAGAGGAAGAGCAGACCTAGGTGGGTGGAAGCAAAGCAATCAAGGAGCCTGGAAGCCAGGCAGAGAGAGAGCAGAGCCAGGTGCATGGAAGCAAAGCAATCAAGGAGCCTGCAGCCAGAGAAGAACCACACACAAATGGCTCAGGGCTGTGCCAGTCAAGTGTGCATGTCGACGGGACCCTGCACAGCCCGAGGACGCCGCTTGCGTTCAGGTAGGGGACATGACAGTAGCTTAGGAATGAGACAACATATGAATCTGTTGGAGCAATTTATGCTATCCATTGACCCTATGGTCTACTTTATATGGGAACAATACTTACTAGAAGGTCACTCGGTAATGTCTAATCTCAGTTCAAAGTTAGTGAGAAATAATTTCTCTGTAGATTTGCACCATACAGGAATGGTGGAGGAAAAGACCTCAAATGCCTGTGACAACCTCAAAATGCTAATGTAATGTCAAATTCCAGCATCAAAATCACAGTTCTCAGCTTCTATCATTGGTCATAAAAACCCCCAACTAAACCAAAGAACAATTTTTTATTAATGCAAAAAATCTTCAATTTCAACTGTGAAAATATTGTGACAAATTAAAAAAAAACTAAAAGTTGAACTTAGCTTTGTATGGCAGTGCAGGGCAGTGGAAACATCATCCCAACCAGGACCCGTTTCACAGTTCGGCTTCCTCAGGAGATTAGATACTGCCTTGCCTTCTTGTAGGTTACTGAATGTCCAACTCAGTGCTGGTGACCATTCAGCCTGGCCGTTCTGTGGTATCTAATCCCCTGAGGAAGCTGAACTGGGGTGGGGGGGGGGAGGAAACTGGGAAAGAGAGAGACAGAGGGGAAGGAGTGAGATGAGGAATAGGAGTGGGTGAAAGAAGGATATGGAAATCTGATAGGTATCTGAAAAGTAAAAAGAAGGAAAGTGGTTAGAGGATGAAATTTGAGTGGACAGACAGCAGGAAAGAAAAAAGATAGGAAAGGGCTAAAAATGAAAGATCAATATGTCAGAGGCAAATGTAGTGAGGGAATGGAACAAGAGTGGAGAAAAGACAAATGAACAGCAGCTGCTTGAAGGAGAAATAAGAGAAAGACAGGAAAGTGGAAAAGAGAAACTGGAACCAACATGACAGAAAAAATAAAATGACCAGACAACAAAGGTAGAAAAGGTATTTTATTTTGGATTTATTGACTGAAATATGTTAGCTTGAGAAATGTGCATAGAGGATGTCATTTTATTGTGTTCAGTAGAAAAATAAATACATTTCTGTTTTTCTTTCTCCACTGTAGCAGTGCATGCCGAGGTTCCAAGTTCAATTTTTGTCTACATATTTTATTTCTAATTTACTACTGCTACTACTTATCATTTCTATAGCGCTACTGGACATACGCAGCGCTGTACACTTGAACATGAAGAGACAGTCCCTGCTCGACAGAGCTTACAATCTAATTAGGACAGACAAACGGGACAAACAAAAGATAAGGGAATATTAAAGTGAGGATGATAAAATAAGGGTTCTGAACAAGTGAACAAGGGTTAGGAGTTAAAAGCAGCATCAAAAAGGTGGGCTTTTAGCTTAGATTTGAAGATGGCCAGAGATGGAGCTTGACGTACCGGCTCAGGAAGTTTATTCCAGGCATATGGTGCAGCAAGATAAAAGGAAAGGAGTCTGGAGTTAGCAGTGGAGGAGAAGGGTGCAGATAAGAGAGATTTACCCAGTGAATGGAGTTCCTGGGGAGGAATGTAGGGAGAGATGAGAGTGGAGAGGTACTGAGGAGCTGCAGAGTGAATGCACTTATAGGTCAATAAGAGGAGATTGAACTGTATGCGGAAACGGATAGGAAGCCAGTGAAGTGACTTGAGGAGAGGGCTAATATGAGCATAACGACCCTGGCGGAATATTAGTCGTGCAGCAGAATTTTGAACAGATTGAAGAGTAGAGAGATGGTTAAGTGGGAGACCTGTGAGAAGTAAGTTGCAATAGTCTAAGCAAGAGGTGATAAGAGCGTGGATGAGGGTTCTGGTAGTGTGCTCAGAAAGGAAAGGGTGAATTTTGCTGATATTATAGAGAAAGAAATGACAGGTTTTAGCAGTCTGTTGAATATGTGCAGAGAAGGAGAGGGAGGAGTCGAAGATGACCCCAAGGTTACGAGCTGATGAGACAGGAAGGATGAGAGTGTTATCCACAGAAATAGAGAATGTTCTGTATTTGGTGAGAGTCTGTCAGTGTGATTGTAATGGTAGGTGGGAAGATTGAAGGGGAGGCAGTGAAAAGAGGGAATTGGGGAGGGGTTTCTTTATTTTGTGCCCTGGGCCCTAGCATGTCTAACACTAGTCCTGACCCTTGCTGTAGCTGGTGGGGATCCACAAGACACATCAGCTGAGGACCTCCTCTGAATGCAGCCAAAACTCCCTTCTACTAAGCTTGGCAGATGGCAGCAACATCCTTGAGCCACCGATAACCAAGCAAGCATGGGGTGCCAGCATTGGTGACTCAAGGAGTTGTTGCTACTGCTGCCTGCCAAACTTGGTAAAATGGATTTCTGGCTGTCTTCGGAGGACGTTTTCTGCTGACAGATGTTGGGGATCTTTATGAGCTAAAGTATATTTCGAGTTAGAAGGTGCAGGGGGCGGGGTGGAGAGTGGGAGGAGGCAGGGGCAGAGAGAAAATTTTGTGCCCACCCACTTTGGGCTCAGGCCCACCCAAAATTGGCTGTCTGGCTACGCCACTGATCCATTTGTTTGTTTGGAAGTCCACTGGGTGCACGTGCTACCTGTGCGGTAGTGTCGATTTGGTACACACTACCCACGCAGTAGCCCTACTCCAGCTTAGTAAAACGGCCCCTTAGACAGCAAAAAAACAAACCCATAAATTTTTTTTTAATTTAAACAATGATGTTGTTGGTATCACGGTCAGGAAAGGGGTGGGGAACAGTTAAGGGAGAGGTACCCTGCAAAGGAGGAAAGATGTCCAGGGAAAGATAGGGGAGAAATGGTTAGAAGAGTAGAATCAGCTGTGTTCAGGAAAAGTGAAGCACAGAGCAGGCTATAAAGTTCAAGAACAACAAATAGCTCCTGTCTGCTTCAAATTGTAGGAGCATTAAATGGAGCAGACAGGAGCTATTAATTCCTCTGTCCCAAAATCTAGAAATCAAACTATGCCTACAGGGAAGAATTTCAAAAAGCAATGGGTGTAAAAGGGTATAAGAGGGAAGGAACAAAGAAATCAGGGGAGAGGAAGAAGAAGATATTAGGAGAAAATGAGTATAAGGGGGTTGAGAGATTGTGGTGGGGATGACTAAGAGGAGAGAGAGAGTGTGAAATGGGCTGGTTAGAGGGAAGAAAGGCTTGTGTAGTGAGGACTAGCTGGGGAATCAAAAATGTGATATGATGAAGTGTTCTGTGGACAATGGAAGGTGAGGCAGAGTGTTTTAGAGGCTGGTGGGGATGAACCAGGGATAGGAGAGAAGAGAGGCCAATGGGACTTTCTCAGTGCTTCTTTAGAACTTCTTTTGGCCATATGAGTCCTTCCTATGAGAATTCCAGCATCTTAAAGACAGGCATCCTTTTCTTTCTTGCAGGAGGGAAAGGGGCATTAATTTTTTCAACATCCCTAATCTTTTTGAAAGTTGGACTTCTACACTAAAAATGAACTCCTGTAATACAATTCTACTTCTAATCCACTATCCAATTAGAGGCAAAGATACAATGTTGATTGGTAAGGGATTGGCAAAGGAAGTCTTTGATAAATACATAACAAACAAGCCAAGAGACTGATGTACTGAAGGGCAATTGACTTCACAAATATGATTCAATACAGATTATGCACAGTTTTCCTGGGCATAATCATATGTGTAATTTTTTTGTTTACATGCTGGTTGCTGTTTTTTCATATGTAATTGTGTGTTTTGTGATGCCATGCACAAAAATTATGTAAAAATCACTAGCAAGCTGAAGAAACATACAAATTGGAACAATAGTAATTTTGCAGTAGCAAAATTTTTAAAGAAACAAACTGGTAAAGCTAATTTTTTTTTTTTTTTTGCAAAATTTAACTACTCTGGGAGGGGTAGTTAATATTATTCTGGAAAAGTCTGTAATCTTGTACAGATGCTATTGCATAAAAACGAAATTATTTGTGATGATACCTGTTCATTCCTATGAACCCACCCATAAATCAGAACATTGGCCTTTTTAGCTGTATAAAACTGTTCAATTTTGCAGCAGCATTTTCACCATTCAAACTATTGAGATATCTTCCTGGAAAGATTTCAGAGATTTTGCATTGAAGCAAAAGTTTGATACGTCTGCCCCTTAGTGGTCCATTTTTAAAATGTGTAGGGGGTTTTTTCCCCCTGAATTTGCAAGAACAGGCATCTCAGTCTTCACTGGTGGTAGTGAAGTAACTGACATCGGCACCTGACCAGTTAAATGTCTCATAACCAGCTATCTGGCAATATTCAGCAGAGGATAGCCAGCTATCTCCCACTGAATATCACTGGTTAGCAGCTAGCAGATAGCCGGTTATATCAGCTGACATAACCAGCTATCAGCCGATTTTTTTTCAGCTCCACTTTACTGGCTATATTTGGATGCTTGAATATGTAGGATATCTTTGACCGGTTAGACGATAACCGGCTACATCGGAATATCAACATAGCCGGTTATCGTCTAACCGCACATAAACTGGATATTCAATGCCAGTCACCAGAAACGGCCTGGCATTTGACTGAATGAGTTAGCCTAGCTAACTCCCGCAGTCTGAATATCGGCTCCTATAAAATTATAGTGTGTTGTCACTTTCTGATCACCCATCCATCTCTCCCTGAATCTCATTTCATCCCACCCCTATCTTTCCTCATGAAACTGTCAATGGAATGCGTTTATATTTCACTTACATATTCTGATATTGTCATCCTTTGCTCAATTTTGACCAGAAAATGTTTCCTTCAATGGCTAGTCAAATAATATATTAGTGTTTCAACAAAAAAGGTATTATCTTACCTTTTAAAAAAAAAATTCTAGGTATTACTATTAAAAAGAATGCAGGAAAATAAGCTGGAAAAAAAACCCCACTCAAAAATCAGGAAAAATTCCTGAAAAACTTTTTACCTACACACATCCCTAAAAATTCCATCCCTCTCAGCTCCTACATTCCCAACACTATGAAATCCATCTACAATATCAGACATGAAAAAACACATATCTTTTCTGAACCCAAAAAAGCAACTAATTAGATTCTATGACAACCTCCTCTGGAGTAGCTCTAAACAAAATTTAAGTTATGGTTTATTTTTTAAGGGCCCCTTTTACCAAGCTGTGGCAAAAGTGGGCCTGTGCTGGTGTCGGTGCGTATTTTTGATGCACACTGAGGCCCCTTTTACTGTAGTCGGTAAAAGGTAGGTCTTGCTTTTCTATAGGAAATATCCCTGCGGTAAGTAAAGCACTTGCCACATAGCCATTGGAGGGGGGGCAGCCCTTACCGCCACCCATTGAGGTGGTGATAAGGGCTCCAAGCACTAACCCAGCAGTAACCGGGCAGCGTGCAGCACTACCTGATTACTACCGGTGTGAAGGGGAGGATAAGGGTTTTGAACAGATGGAAGTGGAGGGGGGAGAAGGAAGGAGGCTCAAGAGCTGAGGGAGACAGAACAGAGCCTTACCTTTAATCATTCCTCCGAGAGAGAGAGAGAGAAGGGAAAAGGTGGTGCCCCCTAGAAAATGGAGGTGGGAGGACTACATCTCCCAGCATCCCGGGGAAAACCCTGGTATAGGGATTATTGGCCCCAGCATTCCCCGGGAGAAGGCTCTAACAAGGCAAGGGAGGGGCACCGGGAACATAATCAAGCAGTGTTGCCAGGTGGGCGGTTTTACCGCCCAATTGGGCGGTTTTCCGCGACCCGCCGCGGGAAATTTTTGCCCGCGGCGGGTTGCGGTTTTTTGGGCTGGTTTTTGTGCTTCGGGCGGTTTTTTTAGGTGGCTTTTTCGGCCGCGGTGGGCGGGGTTAGTGACGTTTTTGGGCGGGGTTAGTGACGTGGGAGGCGGGGTTAGTGACGTAGGAGGCGGGGTTAGTGACGTGGGAGGCGGGGTTAGTGACAGGGAAGGCGGGGTTAGTGACGGGGAAGGCGGGGTCGATGACGGCGGGGGCAGGGTTGATGACGGCGGGGGAGGGGGTGATGACGCGGGGGCGGGGGTGTCAGGGGCGGGGTTTGAGTTTGGGCGGGTTTTGGGCTGGATTTTGGGCTCCTTTAGGCTGGAAAAATATTTTCCACCTGGCAACCCTGTAATCAAGTAAGAGAGGAACAGCCGCCCAGAGTAGAGGAGAATGAGCCCATGGACTGGCAGGCTGCTGGAGAGGCTGGCAGGCTCTGAGGAACCCATGGATCTTTCTGCCTGGGCTCATGCCTTGAAAGCTAAACTGAAAAACCAGGTGAATTGGTGTCAGAGCTGGGCTGAAAGTGGAAAGGTCATGCGGGAGGAGGGTCAGTGAAGTAATAGAGTGACCCAGAAAGGGGGGGATCTTTTCCTCTTTCCCAAAGGAGTTCAGGCTGTGTGTCTGAGTTGAGTGCTAAGGCATTGAGCACTGTGGATTTTGAACTGTTGGGAAAACAAACCTTCCTTTTGTGTGGGGGAGGGGGGAAGTAAGCTACAGTGTTTTTTTTCTTTTTGTGGGCTGAGGCCCACAGAACTGTGTGTTGGGAACTGTTTGCAGAAACCCCGGGGGGGGGGGGGGGGGGGGGGGTGGACAAGATACAGGGATTCTTTTTGGGGTGTGAAGTTGGACTACAGAGGAACCTATCTGGGGGGACTGTTAATTTGGCTCCAACTGATTTGTGCAGCAGCTGAAAGGGGACGTGGTTGTGTTTCTGCTGTACCTGGGCCCTGAGAGAAGAACAGGAGCAACTGTCTTTGAAGGGCTGCAGGATTCCTTTTGAAAGTTACTGAACTGTGAAGCCCTGACAATAAAGGAGCTTGGTGACTTTTACCTTTTTGGAGTTTATTTTCTTTGAGCCCTGCCCTGTGGACTGCAGGGGGCCGGGAGGCTGAGTGGCCAGGGTGGAGGCAAGATCCCGAAGACCCTCGTGCAGAGGACAGGATCTTTCACAAGTGGTGGCAGTGGTGGGATCCACAGCGGACGTCCACGCAGAACGCAGACGGACCCAAGGGGAGCCCGAAGCCCGTCAAGGGGGCCAACGCTGAGAGCAGCACAGACTCGTCTCTGCTTCCGGTAAGCATATACGGGAGCAGGGGTGGAGTGGAGGTGAGAAAGGAGTGGCTAGTGGGGACCAGGTGTCACGGTGCCGCACTTGGAGAGTTTCTTTTTGTTGTGCCCTCTTTGTAGGTGACGGCAGCAGCACCCACGATGGATCCTAAGGAGGTTTTCGCCTGGATGACCCTGCAATTCCAAAAGCAGCAGGAATTGGCGGAAAAAATGATGGGGGATTCCCTGGCGGCGAATCGAGCCCAGCAACAGCCGGTACTGGACATGTTCCAGGAGTTTCTGCAGAGGGAAGCACACGCCCAGGGAGCCGTGAGTGGGACAAGAGACCGGGACTTTACAAGTATGGTAGGACCTTATCCTATGAACTGGCTCACCTGGGGTAAACTATCAGAGAAGGACAATGTAGATGACTTTTTGTGTGCTTTTGAGAGGGTGGTGGTGGCCACGAAGTGGCCTCAAGAACAATGGGCCATTCGCCTAGCCCCCTCTCTATCAGGAGAGGCCTAGCACTAAGAAGCAGTTAAGGGGGTTCCTAGGGCTCATAGGGTATTATAGACGGTTTATCCCCCATTTCTCTACCCTGTCAGCACCCCTTACTGACATGCTGAAGGGGAATAAGCCCAATCAGTTAGTGTGGGAGGAGGACGGAGAGAGGCCTTTGATCAGTCAATGATGTCGAGAGGCCTGTGGGAAAAGATAAGGGATACCAGAGGGCCTGACAGGGGGACTTATGACGGGCAGGTGTGATCCAGTGTATCTATGGGGCCAGCACTCCGTACAGGTTGCACCGGGTCAGCATTAGGGGTCCCACGGGGAAGATAAAGCTCGCCATAGCGGTTTTGCCCAGATTGCCCCAAGAGTTGATTTTGGGCAGGGATTGGCCTCCATTCGCAGATTGTATAGGGAATAAGAGGGTTATGGTGACCACTTGGGCACAGCCCGAGAGCGCCAGGCATCGGAGCCTAATCTTGACCAAATTTTCCCTTTTCAGGGGGAGGTGGTGGGTGAGCCCGGGAAGACTCGCAAGGCGAGGGCAGACAGAAGGGCGGAGAAAAGGGAACGGAGAGAGGCCTTTGACCAGGGCGAGACAAAAGCTTATATACCCCAAGAAGTAGGCCGCCTCAAAGAGCAGTTCCCCCATTTCCCTCGGGAGCAGGAGTCTGACCCTACTCTAGAATATGCTTGGGAAAGTGCCCGTAGGGAGGATGGGAGCCAGGTCCCAAGATTTATAGTAGAAGAAGGGGTGCTGTATAGGTTGAGGCCCACCTGGGAGAATCCCGAAGGAGGGAAGCAGTTAGTGGTACCCCGAGCGTTCAGGCCCCTGGTAATTCGCCTGGCCCACGATCATCCTCTGGGAGGGCATAAAGGGACACAGGCCACATTGGAGCAGGTACACACTGGTGCTATAAAAATAAATATATTTTTGTAGCACCAGATATAATGGTGCACTGGGGATGGGAAGTACTGCTGGACTGCTGCAGTAGCCCAGTGGTACTTCCTTTTTAGCAAGCGGTAAGCCCACATTGGGCTTACGATCGCTTTGTAAAAGGGCCCCTAAATGATCAATTGCAGAAAGAAGAGCAGTCAGAATCTAGTAACAAAGGACCACCCAGCCCAGAGGGATGAAAGCAGATTGTACTCACCAACGAGGTCAGACTGAAAGGTCTATAATTCCACCACCTACTTACTTCTGCTCTTGTGCAGAGGGATCGTCCTTCTCCAGTCTTCCTGGACCACACTAGACTCTAGGGAAGCACTGAAGAGGTCAGACAGCGGAGCTACCAGGACATCTCCTAGTTCCTTGAGTACCTTCGGATGTATCCCATCAGGCCCCATCGCTTTGTGTACTTTTTGTCTAGCCAGCTCCTCATGAACACAGTCTTCTGAGAATCAGTCCAGGTCTACCATATATCCATCCCTATTAGAGTTTGTTTTCTGCGGTCCTACCCCAGTGCATACCGGCAGAAAAAAAGCCCTGGTTGTAGGACTAATAACAAAGAGTATTACTTGTTCCCTTATTAAAGTGAGTGTAAAAGCATAGCCTAAAGGAAGCAGATTTTCTTAAATGAAGTGGTTAAACTAATATCCTTCTCTTAGATATATATAAGAAAGGAACAGTAAACCTGGTTTTATATATTTGTAAATTTGTACTACAAAAGGAAGAAAAACCCTGTTTATATCAAATCAGTAACTCTACCTGATAGCAGACAGATCAAGAAAATGCAAGGAGAAATTGTGTCAAAACTGGCTGTGTTTTTGAAGGAGATAAGCAATGGATTTGGAAGGCTATATAAGATTGCTCTTACTGCATGGCCATTCGAGAGGGAGCACTTACCACCACCCATTGAGGTGGCAGTAAGGGCTCCCACTGTAACTGGGTAGCACGTGGCACTGCCCAATAACTGCTGTGTCACCACCGCTTTATAAAAGGGCCCCTAAGTGCATTAGTGTGTAATGCAGTTTAGCAAAAGGACCCCTTGATTAGAACATGTCCTAACTTGTAACTATCCAAGGGTTTTGCTTCCTTGTTCTTTATTCTTCCACCTTGCCAGATCCTCCTTTTGGGTACTTATCCAATAGTCTTCTGCTTTAAGCCCAATCTTTGTCTCTAAAATGCAAAGCTGCTGGTTTGAATCCAAATGAAGCCAGTAAGTCAAACTCCAAGAAAGTTGGGGTAAGCATCTCTTTTTTTTCTTGTCTATTTCCTATGTACTGCCTGCAAGCCTGAATGCTATTGAAGCAAGGTACATCAAGGCACAGTAGTCAGCTTTCTGTCTCTGGATGGCTCACAATCTGAGTTTCTACCTGGAGCAATGGAGGATTAAAGTGACTTGCCCACGTGCTGCTGAAAATCATTACATACTACTCCAGAAAGGATGGTGAATGCATTTTTGAAAGCCCTGAATGATGTCTCTAAAGAAAGAAATTAGGAAGAAAAACAGGGTGACTTAACCCAAATATTTTTTTGGTATATAGCCTCTTTCTTAAATGTTTGCAATATTCCACGGAAAAGTTTTACATGGCTTTAAATACAATGGTCAGTCTTATGGTTCATTGATATTGGAACAGATTGGGGAGACCCTGTAGTTTCAATAGTAAACCTGTTAACTGTAAATCACTGAAAAAGCTTTTGCTCCAAGAAAGCTTTACCTACATGCCTGGATATGAACTAAAGACCTTTTGATCTACAGGCAAAAGCTATACCACTCAGCTCTGCCCCCACTGTAGATGTGAATGACCTTGACTGCACAGTTAAAATCCTGAAGCACACACAAACAGCTACCTGTAAGGAGGTCTTTTACAAAGCTAGTGTTTTTAGCTCGTGCTAAAAATCAACTGGCGGTAAACACCTTCCATTTTTCTTTTTCTTACCCTTTTCAACTGAACTTGGAAGTAGGTGCGACCTGGGTGTACTAGATATTACCTGTGCAGAAATGCCATTCAGCAGTTCCTCTGATATTATAGGCACAAGCAATTGTGGTTCCACCAGCACGTCTCCTGTCATATTGTCATAACAAGTTGCATTTGTGTGTACAGTGCTGCCTTTGCCTGGAGGGGCGTTCTCAGTCATCTGTGTTATTGGCATTACAAGCACATTACTGTTAAATGGTTAATCTTCAGAGGAGGGTCCCTGAACCATTGCTTGAACGGTGTTGGAATAGTAGCAGGTTTATTTTCGAAAGAGAAGGGCGGCCATATTCCGACCCAAATCGGGAGATGGCCGCCCTTCTCCCTTGGGCGCCCTAATCGGTATAATCGAAAGCCGATTCTGGGCGCCCCCAACTGCAGTCCATCGCGGAGATGAACAAAGTTCCCGGTGGCGTGTTGGAAGGGTAGCGATGGTGGGACAGGGGTGTGCCAGGGCATGCTTAAGAGATGGCCGCCCTTGGCCGATAATCGAAAAAAGAAGGGCGGCTGTAGCGAAAATTTGGTCTGCTTTTTTTTTTACCCTTTTTTTTACGACCAAGTCCCAAAAAAGTGCCCGAACTGCCCAGATGACCACTGGAGGGAATCGGGGATGACCTCCCCTAACTCCCCCAGTGGTCACCAACCCCCTCCCACCAAAAAAAAAACAACTTTAAAAACTTTTTTGCCAGCCTCAAATGTCATACCCAGCTCCATCACAGTAGTATGCAGGTCCTGGAGCAGTTTTTAGTGGGTGCAGTGCACTTCAGGCAGGTGGACCCAGGCCCAATCCCCCCCCCCCCCAACTGTTACAATTGTGGTGGTAAATGGAAGCCCTCCAACCCGCCCCCCCAAAACCTACTGTACCCACATCTAGGTGCCCCCCCTTCACCCATAAGTGCTATGGTAATGATGTAGAGTTTTGGGGAGGATTTGGGGGGCTCAGCACCCAAGGGAGCTATGCACCTGGGAGGTATTTTAATGTTTTGTTTTTATTTTTAAAAGTGCCCCCTAGGGTGCCCGGTTGGTGTCCTGGCATGTGAGGGGGACCAGTGCACTATGAATCCTGGCCCCGCCCACGACCAAATGCCTTGGATGTGTTCGTTTTTGAGATGGCTGCCTTCGGTTTCCATTATCGCTGAAAACCGAGGCCGGCCATCTCAAATCCGCCCAAATCCTAGGCATTTGGTCAGCCCCAACCGTATTATCAAAAGAAAAGATGGCCGCCCATCTTTTTCGATAATATGGTTGGGACCACCCCTTCTCGCAGCCGTTCCCGGAGATGGGCGCCCCCTTTCGATTATGCCCTTCCTTGTCTATTGAAAAGCATGAACACTTAAGGAGCATGCCATAGAAATTATATCTCAATTATGTTCAACAGAAAAAAAAATGCTTGTCCAAGTCACCCTGCTTCTTCTCATAACGCTTTTTTCAGTCATCATTCAAGGCTTTCAAAGCTACATTCTTTCCAGGAAAGTCTGTAATGAGATCCAGATGTGCCGCTGATAAGCAAAGGATGACCCCAGTCTTGCCTCATCTGGATCCACTTCTAGCCCTGTTTGCCTTACCTCTTCTAGGTCCAGTTCTAGTCTTGTCTGCTGTACCTTGCCTAGCCTTGTCCTGTCTGCCTAGTCCTGTCTCAGTTTCTGCAGTCGGGATTCCAGCTGCAGCCCAATAGTTCACCTTCCTGTGTCTGTGATAGCAGTATATCAAGTCCCATCCCCTTTCCCTTTATAGATGGGGCTTGACTCAGTGGAAGAGCATTTGAGTGCAAACCAAGCGGTCCATGGTTCAACTCAAGATGCCCCCTTTTATCCATAGCCTCCTTTTAAAATGATTTACAGTTAATGGATGAACTCTTTAAATACAGGCCTCCTCAAACCATTCCAATATCAACAAATTAGAAGAATGACCATCATATTTAAAACCCTATAAGCCTTGTCTATTGAAAAGCATGAACACTTAAGGAATATGCCATAGAAATTATATCTCAATTATGTTCAACAGAAAAAAAATGCTTGTCCAAGTCACCCTGCTTCTTCTCATAAAGCTTTTTTTCAGAGTCATAATTCAAGGCTTTCAAAGCTACATTCCTTCCAGCAAAGTCTGTAATGAGATCCAGATAGTGCCGCTGATAAGCAAAGGATGACCCCAGTCAACAGTAGTTATCCTGCTGGGAGGAGCTCCTGCTTATATCCTTTTCAGTGCATTGGAATACTGGTCCCCTTGTTTTTACGAAACCTTTTAGCGGTTGTCTTGCATTGGCTGCTAGGTCACCATATGAAAAAGAGGAGGAGGTGTATTTCATGAAACAGCTGCCCAGATATGTTGGAAATTGTAAAGCTTGCACACCAAAAACACGAGCAGTGAAAATTTTCATGCCACATTTTTGATATAGAAAAATCACAATTGCTCCATAGAACATATTTGAAGCATTGTCTACTCCCCCAATTTGAAAAGAATAGTTGGCAAGATGCATGGCGTGAAGAAAAGGCCTAAGATTAAGCAATTGGAGCTGTACTTTTTGGGATCATTTCTATAGTGTCTAACTTGATAAAATGTGTGGGAAAATGTTTGGTTGTGCAGTTTACAGGGAAGAGCTGCAGTATTCTCTTCCGAGAATGAGTCTGTCTTACAAGTCTGCTTTTACGGCAGTGCTGTATGATCTTGATGAATGCTCTTAATCTCTTTGAGAGAGCTATTCAGTACATGCTGAATAGATTATTTTTCAGGTAAGACTGCTTTGTTTATCTCTGAGTGGATTACAGTGGTTGTTTATTCACAGGTGTTGGTTGAAATCTGTTTTTCTCTGGCTGGAGTACCTTGCTTTTGGGGGGGGATGTTGGGGGGGTTTACGTTTGATTGCTTGGGCCTCTTGGGCTTCTGACCTGCTGCAATGCTATTGGAGCTTCTGTTTCCCTCTGCTTCTTTCAGTTGGAAGCTGTTCCTTGCATCCTTCTAAATGTCTGTGAAGAAATATTTCGCAATGTCGTCCATGAGGCACAAAATCATATAGGAATAAAGGAATGAAGAAAAAAATAACTGACACAAAGAAAAAGAGAGCAAGAGAGAGAAGGAAAAAAAGCTGACTCATAGCAGCATCAGTCCCTCCCATGCATATAACTATTGTGGCTAGGGCCAGCTGTCAAATTTCATCATCACTATCTGGATATTACCATAGCCTATGCCAGAAAGGCTAGTGGATGCATCTTTGAAAGCCTTGAATAGAGAGCAAAATTTAGCCTCTGTGGCAGCGTGGCTGGCCACAGGACCTCACATAGATATGGCAAACACATACACAGATTGCAGGTAAAAGTAAAAAGTACCTTATTTATGTACAGAAGAGGGGTTGTAGTCAGCTCTGTTACTTCACAGTCCTTTAAGTAGAGTCTCTCTTTCTCATTCAACACAGTGCCAGTCAATACTCTTTATAGGGCTGGCTCTTAGTCTGGCCCAAACAATGTGGCAACTAATGCTGTCTCAGGTCCCTTCTGGACACACACCCAAATTCATGTACTTTATGAATATTCTGCAAGCTTTTCTCCTATCTTGGCAGTCTTCTTTCCATATAGATTTTCAACTCCTGAAGGTTGACTAAACACACACAATTTCCCACCCCAGGGAAACACTTAGGCTGAAGCTACTCCTCTTTCCTGGCTTCCCTCAGGTACTGTAGTCTTCTCTCTCTCTCTCTCATTGCTATGTCTCAAGGCTGCTCCCTAGAAGCTTCTTGACTTGGGCCTCTCACCACTCCCTTGGAGACCTCTTGCCTCAGGGAATCTTCTGACCTGTTCCGCATCAGGGAATTTAACCACCTCCCTGCCTGAGTCCCACCCTTCTGACTCAGTAGGAGCAACTTCACCTGCCATAAGGTGACAGTCTCAGTGAGAAAGTGATCCTATGGGAACCTGGCCATATACCACCCACTCACTCACAACCTCCTTTAATTCTGTATTAGGCTTGAGGGAGAAGGACCTATAAGGGCCATTATGTGAACTCAAAACAAAATAAAAACAGACATCACATTTTCTTTCAATGGTTTTATTTCTATTTTGAATGTTATATTAGCCATTGTTCTAATGTTAATTACAGTCAAACTGCCCTATGTTAAAGAGACTGGATACAGAGAATTAGGAATATTATTTTACAGTTTGCATAAGCAAAACTAAGTTTCATAAAATTAAAAAAAATATATACCAGACATGTTATGGAAATCGTATATGATTAAGGGTAGTGCGGTACGCAATCCTGCACTGAAAAAAAAATTCTTATTTTTCAGTGCGGGAGGCATGGCTATGTGCGGGAGAGTAGGCACATCCTGTGCTAAATGGATAGCATGGGTACATTGTGGGGTTAGCGTAGGAGCCCTTTGCGCCAACAAAATGGGTGTTGGTAAGGGCTCCCACGGTAATCACCACGTGCTAACTGGGAAATTAGCATGTGGCCATTTTACCACCATGATAAAAGTGGCCACAGTGCACAGAAAACCCACAGCACCAGCCACTTTTTAGTGCAGCTTGGTAAAAGGGCCACGAAATTACCCAAAATATTCAAGAAAAGTACATACTAGAAAGTAAGAAGATCTTACACAGGAATTCATATAAATGTCTGCAAACTTCTTTGAAGATATGTAGCAAAATGTTTTGCTATTTTTTTCTTTTCAGCTCTGGATGTAATGTTTCTTTTTATTTTTTATATATTTTATCTGGTTTGCTATTTAATGGTCTGAATAGTGTTGCTAACTGGATAGCACCATCGGTCACCACTGATACCTGGATATTCAGCGCCATCTGGGAACTGGAACCAGCACAGAATATTTTTTTTGGTTTTTTTTTTACCAGCAACAGCTGATGTTTTAAATAAAATGTTGACTACCACATGCTGATTATCAGCCCCATACATTATTAAATAAAACCATTATGTCAGTATTAACTAACAGCTGTATATCAAGTTTCAATAACCCGTAAACTGTAAACTCCGGTCACAGCATTTAAAATATACCCAAAGTTTTAGCACCAGCTGCTATTCAAATAGTGGTGCTGAAAATCATCAGAGATGCCTGGTACCATTATGCAGGTATCGCTGATACTCAGCACCAGTGTCTGGATAAATATCCGGTTAACTTAGGACAGCAAAAAGGCACTAAATATTGCTGAAAGCTAGACAAAATCTGGCTCTGTCCCTGGATGGCCTGGGCACTACCC
Organism: Microcaecilia unicolor; assembly: GCF_901765095.1. Classification (NCBI taxonomy): domain Eukaryota; kingdom Metazoa; phylum Chordata; class Amphibia; order Gymnophiona; family Siphonopidae; genus Microcaecilia; species Microcaecilia unicolor. Next base: position 139,856,861 of record NC_044033.1, read on the forward strand.
AGATAGTTCTGGGGTAATCAAACAAAATTTTCAGCGGCATTATGTGGATAATGCTGCTGAAAATCCAGGTATGGCCCTAGAAGGAAAGACTGATCTGGCTAAATATCAGAACCCAACATTTTTAGATTTTTGAGCTAGTTTTTAAATGCCAGGGAGGTAAGAACAACTGCCATTTTACAATAGGAAATATGTACATTTTTGAAGTTCATTCAAACCAAGCCACTTTGAAATCTGTTCATAAAGTGGGGTATATACATGTAAAGGAAAACAAAAGAGCGACAACACCAACAGATTATGGAGAGACTAACCAGCTCATTTTCGAAAGTGATCACCGCCCATCTTCCAACACAAATCGGGAGATGGGCGGCGATCTCCTGAATCCGCCCAAATCGGCATAATTGAAAGCCGATTTTGGGCGGCTTCAACTGCGTTCCGTCGCAGGGCCAGCGAAAGTTGAAAGGGGGCATGTTGGCATGGAAGCGAAGGTGGGACGTGGGCGTGCGTTGAGATGGCCGGCTTTGCCTGATAATGGAAAAAAGAAAGCCAGCCGTCAGGAGAATTTGGTCGGTTTTATTTGGACCCTATTTTTTTTTAGGTCCAAGTCCCAAAAAAGTGCTCCAACTGACCAGATGACCACCGGAGGGAAGCGGGAATCACCTCCCCTTACTCCTCCAGTGGTCACCACCCCCACTCCCACCCCCCACCCCAAAAAAAATAAAATCAGACATTTTTTGCCAGCCTCATGTCATACCCAGCTCCCTGACAGCAATATGCAGGTCCCTGGAGCAGTTTGTAAAGGGGGCAGTGCACTTGAGGCAGGTGGTCCCAGGCCCATCCCCCCTACCTGTTACACTTGTGCTGGTAAATGGGAGCCCCCCAAAACCCACTGTGCCCAAATGTAGGTGCCCCCCTTCACCCCTTAGGGCTATGGTAATAGTGTAGAGTTGTGGGCAGTGGATTTTGGGGGGGATTTGGGAGGGCTCAGCACACAAGGGAAGGGTGCTATGCACCTGGAAGCTAATTTTGTTTTTTTTCTTAATTTTTTAAAGTGCCCCCTAGGGTGCCCGGTTGGTGTCCTGGCATATCAGGGGGGCTGCTCCTCCCAAGCCCAAATGCCTTACATTTCGCCGGATTTGAGATGGCCGGCTCCGGTTTCCATTATGTATGAAAATCGGAGTCGGCCATCTCATCTAACCCCAGCGAGCGATTTGGCCGGTGCCAAGCGTATTTCGAAAATATGCTTTGCTCCGCCTCTTCGTGGAGCCGGCCCCGAAGATGGCCGCCGCCGTTCGATTATGCCCCTCTAAGTCACATCAATCAGTCTTTATTAGGAGTTACAGTCTACGGCGGCAAACTTATAGTACAAATTTGAAGTCAATTCATGCTTCAAAAGATTCGACACAGCCGTGTTTCGCCACTAGGTCTGTATCAGGAGTCAACCAGTATCAAAACTCAGTTGTAATTCTCACAAGTGGTAAAAAGGCCTGCGTCAGGAGTGGAGGAGTGTGTCACAGTTGTGCCCAGGTCCCGGGCTCGCAGTCACCTCAGTCCCCGGGGTTTAGACCTGGGGAATGCTGCGAGGTGATGGTTTACCGTTTCCCGTGTTCCAGAAGATATGCTGGTCCGGTCCGGATCTTCCAGCTCTCCAGATTGTTTTGGGAGTTTTTTGGAACCAAGCAGCACCCATACCTGGTGAAATCCCTTGTGACCTGCCTTTATTAACCACCTGGTAAGGTTCTTAGTTGCCTTGCAACAGTGTTCTTCAGAGGTGTTCCTTTGGTGTGAAGTGTTGCAGTGCCTTTGTGCTGTTCGTGTTGGTGACTTTTACTCTGCTTGTTTTTTGGACTATTCTTCTGCCTGCCGCCTGCCCAGACCCGGATTGTTTATTGGCCTATTCTTCTGCCTGCCGCCTGCCCAGACCTGGATTGTTTATTGGACTATTCTTCTGTCTACATCCTGCCCTGACCCGGCTTGTTTCTTGGACTATTCTTCTGTCTACATCCTGCCCTGACCCGGCTTGTTTCTGGATTGTTTGTTTGCCTACGGGTTTTCCTGGAACCCAGCGTGTATCTTGTGTTCCTGTTATTTGTCAGCCTGCTGCTGTGTCCTGCAAGTCCTACCGGCCGCCTGAAGCCTAGAGCTCAACTCTTGGTGAAAGGTGGCCAAGTATAGGTGAAGCCTTACTCCAGTCCACCGTGTTCCAGTTCTGGTCTGCCTTATCTGGTGCTGGGGTGATTCTCCTGCTGCTGCTGCTCCTTGGCAGTGGCCCAAGGGCTCACAAACCCAGGTTCCTGCTGTGTATACGTAACAGAGTGGCCTAGTGGTTAGGGTGGTGGACTTTGGTCCTGGGGAACTGAGTTTGATTCCCACTTCAGGCACAGGCAGCTCCTTGTGACTCTGGGCAAGTCACTTAACCCTCCATTGCCCCATGTAAGCCGCATTGAGCCTGCCTTGAGTGGGAAAGCGCAGGGTACAAATGTAACAAAAAGAAAACAGTACCAAAACTCAGTTCTAACTCTCTCAATTTTTACTATAAGTTTGTCGCCATAGACTATAACTGTCCCGTCCGTGGCCGTGACAACCCTCAGACTTACCCTGTTTCTGGGAGTCAGTGTCTGTGCTGGCTTCTGCTTGTCTCTGTGTCTGTGTCTGTCTTAGGTTCTTTCTGGCTCTGTGTGCTGATTGCCTTACTGAACCTCACCTGTGTGGGCTATGCCTCTTCCAAGATGGCTGCCGCCTCTTCCTCTCTGCCAGTATCCAAGATGGCTCCCGCTGTTCCTTCCTATGGGATGACTGCTCTGAGTGTCAAGCCTCTGTTTGGTTGCAAGGTGATTGCTGCAGCTGTAGCTCTGGTGTTGAGGGCTTTATTAGTCACTTGGAGACTATAGTCCTGGCCTTTGCATCTCATCTCATCTCATCTAAAGGTCCTGCTGTATAGAGTGCTCTGTACACAGTTTCAGTGTTTGCTCTGAGTGAGTTCTATGTTTGTTCATACTAGCTAGCTTAGGCACCGTGTGGCTTGTAGCCTGTGTATAGCTTTGCTAGTGTTCTATGTTTGTTCAGACTAGCTAGCTTAGGCACCGTGTGACTTGTAGCCTGTGTATAGCTTTGCTAGTGTTCTATGTTTGTTCAGACTAGCTAGCTTAGGCACCGTGTGGCTTGTAGCCTGTGTATAGCTTTGCTAGTGTTCTATGTTTGTTCAGACTAGCTAGCTTAGGCACCGTGTGGCTTGTAGCCTGTGTATAGCTTTGCTAGTGTTCTATGTTTGTTCAGACTAGCTAGCTTAGGCACCGTCTGGCTTGTAAGCCTGTGCATAGCTCTGCTAGTTCTCTGTGTTTGTTTCCAGTGTATGACTAGTTAGCTTAGGCACCGTCTGGCTTGTTGCCTGTGCATAGCTCTGCTAGTTCTCTGTGTTTGTTTCCAGTGTATGACTAGTCAGCTTAGGCACCGTCTGGCTTGTTGCCTGTGCATAGCTCTACTAGTTCTCTGTGTTTGTTTCCAGTGCATGACTAGTAGCTTAGGCACCGTCTGGCTTGTGGCCTGTGCATAGCTCTGCTAGTTCTCTGTGTTTGTTTCCAGTGATAGACTAGCCAGCTTAGGCACCGTGTGGCTTGTAGCCTGTGCATAGCTCTACTAGTTCACTGTGGTTGTTTAGTGTTAGACTAGCCGCCCTTGCTAGTCACTATCCCAAGACTGTGTTTGTTCCTAGTGTTAGACTAGCCGCTCTTGCTAGCCACTATCCCAAGACTGTGTTTGTTCCTAGTGTTAGACTAGCCGCCCTTGCTAGCCACTATCCCAAGACTGTGTTCCGTTCAGCTAGCCGTCCTGCTAGCCCTCCTGCGGAGACAGTGACTTCAGCTAGCCGTCCTGCTAGCCACCTCCAGAGACAGTGTTGCATCTCCTGCTAGCCGTCCTGCTAGCCCTCCTGCGGAGACAGTGACTTCCGCTAGCCGTCCTGCTAGCCACCTCCAGAGACAGTGTTGCATCTCCTGCTAGCCGTCCTGCTAGCCCTCCTGCGGAGACAGTGACTTCAGCTAGCCGTCCTGCTAGCCACCTCCAGAGACAGTGTTGAATCCTGCCGACTGCCAGAACCCGGACAGACCCTGCTTGTCTGCCTTGCCTTCGCCTAGGGGCCAGGGGGCACCCCTGGACCTTCATTCCTGCTGTTCCTGTAAGTCCTACCGGCTGCCAGAACCTGAGGGCTCAACCCGAGGGGGAAGGCAGTCAAGTGTAGGTGAAGCCTAGGTCCAGGGTGTTCCAGTTCCGCGGGGTCCGCTCCAGTGTGTTCCAGTCCAGCGGGTTTCACTCCTGTATGTTTCAGTCCAGTGGGGCCACTCCAGGGTGTCCAGTCCAGTGGGCCCCACTCCAGTGCGCACCCGTCCGGTGCGTTCCAGTTCCGAGTGTTCCGGTGTAGAACTCCAGTCCGGAGTTCCGGTCCAGTCTTATCTCCTCTCTACCTGGAAGGTGATTTTGCCTAAAGGACTCACAAACCCCGCGCTTCCGGGGAAGAAGCCTGAAGGTATGCCAAGGTCCTCGAGAGCGCGGCAAGCGTGAGAGATGTGACAATAACTCCTAATAAAAACTGATTGATGTGACTTACAGTCTCTCCGTAATCTATTGGTATTAGTCACTCTTTTGTTCTCCATCTCATCATCACGAGGACCACAGCCTTCTTCTGTTTGTCTACACTTTTGTATAAATGTGTAAATAATATCTTTTTAAATAAAATTGTTACTTACATGTGTAAATCAGATTCTCATATGTGAAATGGTACTCTTACCCTTCTAAAACCGCCTCCCAGTAAATTGATAACCTTAGCTATAGTCATCAAACAATTTCTGGCTGCTGCTGCAGGAATTGGACGATAATTAAATTGTTACTCTAGAGGTGGGTTCCTCAGAAACACTCATAGGCATTTCAGAGCTTCCCTTCACCTCCTCCCAAGTTGCTGCTTTCCAAAATGGGTTCTGACACTCTTGTCCAGCTCTATGGTCTGTTCTTGGGAACTCAACAGTGTCTTGCCACTATTACGCACAAACGCCAAGGCCCCACAGCCTCACTGGTACTGATGTTATCTGCCATAAGGCGATCCAAATCACACTTCTCTCCACCAGCTTCTAGAGAAGACCACACTCATTGGAGCTAAATCTGGCATCAGGGGATACTGGTAGGATCCCTTCTCCTACCAAAGTTCCCTGCAACTGCTGTTCTGAAGCTGGATGGCATTACAAGCAGCTACCACGAGTGTACACTGGTCTAAGCCGAATAAATGGAAAGATTCAGCCAGATAAGATTGAGTCTTTCCTGTATATTTCCCATATGCAAATGAATATTTGATGGCTTTTTACTACACAAATGGGAAAATCTTCATCATAATGCAAAGCCCAGCTATCTGACAGCAATCTGAGTTCATGTGTTTTAAACATTGTTTATGAAGTAATTTGCATGGTAGATTCTCAACATGTTTCTCTCTTCTCATTATATACCTTAATTTTTATTAATGCTCTTTGGGAAAGATCCAAGGTTTCGTCCCACTTGTTTTTTTCAGGACTAGTGTAAGTTGCTAGATTTTCTGTGTATTGCAAAATGGACTTTAGGTACCTGCAAAGAAACAGAGGTATTAAACACAACTGGCTTCTTTTCACCCACTTCTCTATTACAAATTAGTTCAGCCTCAGGTCCTGAAAGAGGCATCGTAGGCACCTTGGTCAGACAGACAGAAATTGAAAGTAATCTCCCAAAAAGTGGCTTTTATAGTCCATGCTTGCATTGGTTTTGTGAACAAAGTAGGTGTGGTTGCTGCGTTAGTCCACTTGAATGCATGGAAACATACCAGTCGATATTCAAAGGCACTCATCCACTTAGCAGGTGCTGCTTACCAGACAAGCGCCCGCCACCAGAATATTTAGCAGCACTAGCTGGGGAGGTCTGTGAGCGGAGCCAGAGATAATCTGGATGGAAGCAACATTCGGACAGCTAACTGGAGAGGTAACCAAGGGGGTCTTTTACTTAGGCGCACTGGCGTTTTTACCACATGTTAAAAATAGGCACGCACTCAACGCTAAAGACACCCATAGGAATGCATTGTCATCTTTCACATTTAGTGTGCGCCTATTTTTAATGAGCACTAAAAACGCCAGCACGCTTTAGTAAAAGAATCTGCAGCAGGGCCCAAAGGAATAAAATAGGTCTTCTGGCAGATAATATGTGCTAGTTTTTAGTAAAAGATCCCCTAAATAACAAAATGATATAATATGATACCTTTTTAATGGTTTAAACATATGTCCTGGCTAGCTTTTGGAAGCTAGCAATCTTTTTCTTAGGTCAAAACAGAATAAGCAGGCTGCAAGAGGCTTATGAAACAGTCCGAGAAATGTCAGCACTGCAAGCAATGAACAAAAACAGCTCTATGACCAACAATCTTGGGGTGCTCCGATCTTGAAGGGGGATAGAGTATTACTCCAGGATAATAAAGGATGCTCAACTTAAAACTGGAGTTGATGGATTGGATTTTTTGCTATATAAGCTCTTTTGTTTATACCGTTGAGTCTATTGATGCTGTTGTTTGCTTCTAATATTTGTTTCTTTAAATATGCCATCAATAAAAAATATTGAAGCATAAATACAAAGGATGGAAAAAATATGAGATAAAGCAGGAAGAGATTCCATACAAGTTTATCCAGGAATATGAACCTGAAGAAAATAATTATAAAATAAGAGCTCCAATTGGGTTGTATAAAGTGGTACACCGAGATAATTTAAAGGTATTTACTTATCTGATGTTGGATTACACAGTTTCTAAAAGAAATGTAACAATAGATATACAGAAAGTAGGTGCAGATACTAGCTTAGACAAAGAACAAAACCAATATGAAGCAGTCTGGTTCTAAATTGAAAATATCCTAGACAGTTTAAGAGTAACATCTGAAATAGTAACAACTGATGAATTGGGCAATGCTACTCTGGAGTAATTAATAACAGACAACACAAGGCCTAAGGGAATTAATTAGGGAAAGAGACCAAAAATGTAAAACATTATGTTTACTGAGAATTCTAACTGTTAAGAGAGGGGTGTGAGGAGTGAATGTGGAAAATGAGTGTCTGTGTATGTGTGGTGAAAGAATGAATGTGTTTGGCTGTTACGAGAAATGTCGGAGACAACATTTTCTAAGGGAGGACGAATGTAAAAGGAGGAAAATAGAAGTGTTTACAAGGGGGTTGCTGGGACCTGAAAGTACGTGGCTGCGCTTGCAGAAGCTGCAGTATAGGCTCTGATTGTGCAGCCATGAGCTAGCAAATGAGGCAGAGCTAAAATCAGTCCCAGATCTGTAATTGCAGCACCCTGGGTCTGGAGGGCTGGAGAGGCTGTGGGAAAGGTGGCCTGAAGGGTGGTGAATCATGGCACTTCTTAGTATCGTGCACTGGGTTCAATGGACAGTGTATGCATGATAACCCCCGGATTCTATAAAAGTTGCCCCAAATTTGGCACGGATCTCAGATTGGTGCCCAAAATAATTAGTTAATGTGCTCCAATGATTTAATTATTGGTGCTAAAAAGCACTTTTTAATTGGCACTAATTATGATTTGGCTGTCTCCATTATAAGCACTGTCTTAGAGCACAATAATGTTAGTAAAAAGGTTAATTCTTGGCAGTACAATCATGGTGACAGTCAGTGACTGATATTTCTCTCTTACAGGCTGGACACCACTTGAACCCTGTGGCTTTCTTTACAGCCCTGGTAGAGAAAAAACATGTCTGTGAAGTTAAATGATGAAATTTTCAAAGCCTGAAATTTAACTTGTAAATCTCCTAAAATCTGAGACAGGAGACCTGAGAAATAATTTATCTGTGTTAACAACTGATTCCTGGGATAGCTTCGCCACCATAAGAAGAGTGGAAGTATTTCAGAAATACTGACTCAATCTGTGGAAAGAAAAACACTGAGGGAGCCTTGCAGCCCATGTTCATATGTGGTACCAACTAAGCAAGTGCACAGAGGCTTTCTAAACTTCACTAGCTACAGCTAGGTCATGTTCTGTAGTCAGCGCTGTCAGACAATGTCATCCACAGGTGAGGCTGATTTAACCTGTTTGTTCATGGAGAAGAACATGGGTACTTTTTTCCCCGTGTCCAACAGGGTGGTTGTCTCAGTGCTTTGTGTCTCTTTTGCAACAGTTTGATTGTGCAACATAAGGCTTTTACAGACATAAATGTTTGTTAGAAAACACAGCAGAAACTTTGACTCCTGAAGCAGGCAACTGACTGCCGAAACATGGTTCCATGTCAAGTCTGTACATTCTCCAATGGAATTTGCATTGTTCTAATAAATTTGACTTTTGGGACTACATTAGTGGCTGGTTGGTCTATGTCCTTTCCCTACTTTCAGTTTTTTTGTGGACTTTTTTCATAGGGAATTGTCTTTCGTTTTGTACTTGTGTATCCTTTTCTAAAGCAAAAAAAAAAAAAAAAAGCAAAAGAACCCCCTGAAAAAACAAAGAAGAACTAACAAACAAAAAAAATGGGAGAAATCCAAAGAAGTTCCAGCAAAGCAATATTTATTAAATGTAAAACAACTCAGGATATATGTATAAAAAGACTCTACACAGTTCTGTGTTTCTGTGCACCTGCCTCAGCAGTCTTAATACTTCTGTGAAAAATAGAACATAAAAAGCATAACAAAAAAAAATAGAACATATTTTTTATGCTCTATTTTTACAGAAGTATTTATACTCCTGAGGGAGGCGCATAGGGGGAGATTCTCTATATCGTGCCTAAAAAATCCACAAGGAAACACTTCTGACTAAGCATATTCTATAAGCAGCGCCTAGATTTAGATGCGATATATAGAATATGCTTAGTTGACACCTAAAACTACGCACCTCCATTTACACCAATGAAAACTTGGCGTAAATCCCGGCATGTACATTTAGGCACACCGGGCCATATTCTATAACTACTCGCATAAATTTCAGAATGCCCAAGAAACGCCCATCTTCCCACCCATAACCATGCCATTTTTGCCTATATGTGTGTTACAAGTTAGGCGCACTGTGTTACAGAATAAGCTTAGCGAGTAGTGTGCGTAAATTATAATTATTGCCAATTAGTGCTCATTATTGCTTAAGAACTTATCAACGCTGATTAGCTTGTTAAGCAAATTAAATTACACACGCTGTTATAGAATACACTTGGATTTTGGCACGGATCTCTAGCAAAACTATATAGAATCTGGGGGATGCATCTCCTTGCTTGAACCATCAATTATCACAGCATGAGGTCTCTGTGCTATCCAAAGGGCTCTCATTCTGCCCATCCAGTAAGCTAGATGAAATCCAACTATATTCAGACCTAGAAGAATTCTTAGAAAAATGCGCCTTAAAACACATTTCTATAATAAAGGGACACCAAACAGACCGGAATACAGTCTTAAACAAAAGAACACTTATTTCACCTCACAGGAGGGACAAAACTACAAGCTGGATAATTACATAGAAAGTTTGAGACATAGGGTGAAATCCCAACTTTCCAACAAACAAAAGAGAATCCTGTACAATCTTACCCCACCAGAAAGAGCGGCCATAAGAACCCTACAAACTAATGAACGCATTATCATCAAACCCGCAGACAAAGGAGGCGCAGTGGTAATTATGAACATACAAAAATACATTGAAGAGGGGCACAGACAGCTCTCAGACAATAAATACTACAGGAAACTAACTGAGGACCCCACACAGGATTACACAAAACAGCTGAAAAACCTTATCAAAACATTTCCTACACAAGCGCAACCTCACCTGAAGAAACTCATACCAAACCAGCCTTCTATGGGCACATTCTACATGCTACCCAAGATCCACAAACCGGGAAACCCTGGCAGACCAATCATATCAGGTATTGGCACACTCACGGAAGAAATATCTGGATTCATAGAAGGAATTCTGAAACCTCTCGTACACAAAACTAACAGCTTCATACAAGACACCACAGACTTTCTGAATAAATTGAAAAACATCAAGCAACTACCACCTAACACCCTTCTGGTCATGATGGATGTAGAATCACTATACAGCAACATTCCACATGCGGATGGCATAGCTGCATGTGGAAGACTCCTAAAAAAATCCACACTGGACCATCAATACTCACCAGAAACTATTACAAAATTAATCAAATTCATTTTAACCTCACAACTACTTCCACTTTAACAATGATATCTATCTACAAATAATGGGCACTGCGATGGGCACCAGGACAGCACCCCAATATGCCAACCTTTTTATGGCTGAGCTGGAAGAGACATTTCTGAATACACACCAGACCAAACCTCTAAAATATTACCGGTACATCGATGACATTTTTATGATTTGGATGGAGGGTGAAGAAACTCTGAAACAATTTTATTCTGCCTTCAATACATACCATCCTACAATCAGATTCAAAATTGACTACTCCCCAGAAAAAGTCAATTTTTTGGACACCACGGTCTCAATCAGTGATGGCTGTATACAAACATCTATATACAAGAAACCCACAGACAGATGCAGCTACCTCCACAACTCCAGCTTCCATCCACATACAAAAAGATCCATCATTTACAGCCAAGCCACAAGATAACAGCGTATCTGCTCTGACCCAGGGGACAGAGACAGACACCTTAAAAGCCTGACTGCATCCTTCAAACAGAAAGTCTACAACCCCAAAATAATCTCCAAGAATATTGCTTCCTCCCTCAAAACACCCAGGGAGAATCTGCTACAGTACAAGGAGAAAAAATCCACAGACAGAATCCCCCTTGTAGTGACATACAATCCAGAGCTGGAAAAACTGAGGAAAATCATAAGAGATCTACAACCTATACTCCAGGAGGATGAATTACTGAAAGAGATATTCCCATCCCCACCAGTACTGGCCTTCCGACAGCCACCCAACTTAAAACACAAGCTAATCAGAAGTAAACTTCCATCACAGACTGAAAAGGAACAGAAGGGCACACTTCCCTGTAATTTATCCAGTTGCAAACTATGCCAAAATATTTCACAGGACCCCACAGTCATCCACAAAGGAAAGATATTCAACATAAAGGAATCTTTCACTTGCTCATCTTCCAATGTGGTATATATCATTCAGTGTAAAAAATGTAACAAAGGATGCTATATTGGAGAAACAGGCCAGATGCTTAAGACAAGATTCAATTTACATAGACATCACATGAACAATACTGGTGCCAGTAGGGTTCCCACCCCTGTTGGTCAGCATTTTACAGGGCCAGGACACTGTACCAGTGACTTCACAGTGAGAATCCTGAAAGGTAACTTTAAAACCATACAAGAACTTAAGACCTTTGAAGTCAGAATGATTGAATATTTTAACACCCAACAGAAAGGACTTAACAAGGATCTGGGGTTCCTAGCCCATTATAAACCATAAAGCTGTATGTCTCTGTTGATCACCCCACCCCTCACCTATCCACACCCATCCTGTTAGAATATCAATGATATGCTTTGATGTCCCCATGCATACCTCCTACCCACCCCCATCCTCCCACCCTGTCAGACTGTCATAGTAATGCTTGAATGTTTTCACTTATATACACTGTCAGCTAGCACATTTGCTTATTTCCGATCTGACGAAGAAGGGCAACCTTCGAAAGCTAATCAAGAAATGTATTAAGTTATGTCCAATAAAAAAAGGTATCATCTTATTTTCTTTTCCATGTTTTATTTTGTTTGATTTCTATTGATAACCTTAAGAGTGGACTAACACGGCTACCACACTCCTCTACTTAAGATCCAAGGACAATAATTACCTGTCATTATCACTTGCCTTTTGATGTTTAATTGTTATTTTTATATCTTATTCAATTTGTATAATCGTTTTTCTTGTACTGTAGCTTGCACTACAGACTTTGTAAACCACTTTGAGCCTGCGATCAGTGGGAAAATGTGGGATATAAATGTAATAATAAAAAAATAAAATAAAAGATATAACACACATACATAGCCACAGATAGAGAGGTTAATGTTCAAAAGGCATTTTTATATGGACAAACATGTTTCTGCTCATATAAAGTCTAGATAAAAGGTTTGCATCTGTTTGTTTCTTAGAAAACAAGGGGGTAGTTGTCTAGTTTTAAAGGCAGGAGGGTGTATAAATGGTGATATTCCAGTCATTTACATGTATTCAGTGGCCTCTTACAGAATACCAACTAGTGGAAAAGCACGTGCCATGTTTTGATGGTTCATACTTTGCCAGTGAGTGTATGCATGTGTGGAGTACTCAATAGGAATGTAAATTACAGCATTTGATAATTTACATGTGTTCTGACAAACATCTAGTAAAAAAGGCCCGTTTCTGACACAAATGAAACAGGCGCTAGCAAGGTTTTCCTCGGCTCCCCTGCAGCCACCCATGTCCAGCGACCCTCCTCTCCCCCTGCGCCCACTGCAGCCACCCATGTCCAGCGAACCTCCTCTCTCCCCTGCCCCCTCTCCTGCCACCCATGTCCAGCGACTCTCCTCTCGCCCCTGCCCCCCCAGCCACCCATGTCCAGCGACCCCCTGCCCCCCTGCAGCCATCCATGTCCAGCGACCCTCCTCTCTCCCCTGCCTCCCCCTGCAGCCACCCATGTCCAGCGACCCTCCTCTCTCCCCTGCCCCCCCAGCCACCCATGTCCAGCGACCCCTCCTCTCTCCCCTGCCCCCCCTCCAGCCACCCATGTCCAGCGACCCTCCTCTGGACATGGATCAGCTGTGAGGCATGTTTTTTCCCTCCGGGTTCTGAAGTTGACATCATAATGGCTACGGTGATGTCAGCCTGATCTACGGAGCCTAGCAGACCAACTCGGAATGAGCCACGGTCCCAGGCAGCAAGTCAGAACGTTGGAGGTGAGAATTATTATATAGGAAGTAGGCACCTACTGGTTCCTGTTCATTGGCTCCCAATAAAAGCATAAGTTTTGTTCAAACTGGTTTTAAAATCTTATATGGTTTGGCTTTCAAAACTTTGACTCAGTTAGAGGCATATTTTCAAAGCACTTTGGGAGGCTAAGTTCCATAGGTTTCTATGGAACTTTGGGAGGCTAAGTGCTTTGAAAATATGCCTCATTGTGACTTTTCCTTCAGTTAGAAAAGCATTTAGAACTAAAGATTCTTGTCTGTTAATTTTTCCATCTTTCAGGAGCATTCAGAATAAAAAGTTGCTGGCATCATCATTTTCATATTCTGTTGTTAATAACTTCCTTTATCAGTGTAGACACAAACTTCTTATTATGCCTTTTGTAAAAGCCTTATCTATTCTAACAGTTTTTGAATTAGGGTAAATTTTCATTTTTTTCTTTCGTAAACATTATTATAGTTCAGTATCTTACTATAAATCACTCTGGACCCATTGATGGGAGAAAACGGTCTATAAGTACTGGATTAAATTAGGTTTGAAATAGGCGCTTGCTTATGATATTATCCTAGGCATCCTGTACTAGAATGACCTTCCATATGGCTTGCCTGTACCTTGATTAGTCAAAAGAAAAAGCTGTTAGAAAAGAAGAAGCACAAAATGGTATGCACCTGACCATTATGAGAAAAGGGCTTGCCTAAATTGTCAAGACCATTTCCTCATAATCATAAGAACAGCCATACAGGGTCAGACCAATGGTCCATCTAGCCCAGTATCCTGCTTCCAACAGTGGCCAATTCAGGTCATAAGTACCTACAGAATCCCAAATAGTAAAATTAAAACAAAAAACATATAAGAGTAATGTTTTTGTGTGTTTGTTGTCTTTTGTGGAGTGGTTTTTTTTTCCCCCGTCATATTTTTTTCAGAATCCCAAATAGTAGCAAGATTCATGGTACTGATGTCAGGTACAAGCAGTGGCTTTCCCCATGTCTATCTCAAAAGCAGACTATAGAGGTTTCATCCAGGAACTTGTACAACCCTTTTTTTAAACCCAGATACACTAACCGCTAATACCACATCCTCTAGCAATGAGTTCCAGAGCTTAACTATTCGTTGAGTGAAAAAACATTTCCTCCTGTTCATTTTAAAAGTAGTACCATATAACTTCCTTGAGTGCCCCCTAGTCTTTGTACTTTTTGAAAGCATAAAAAAAATCGATTTAGGTTTACCTGTTCTACACCACTCAGGATTCTGTAGACCTCAATCATATCCCCCTCAGCCGTCTCTTTTTCAAGCTAAAGAGTCCTAACCGCTTAAGCCCCTCAACAGACACTTACTTTAGATATTGCTGATATTCAGAAGTTGTTTTCTCGCAGATACTGTATATACTGATCCGATCTAGGGCAACCACCATTAAGAGAAGTCTCAGCATAGGTGACAGAAATGTAATACTAGAAAATCAGAAGAGAAATCTGTGTCAGCTCTGCATTGTTTCCATCTTGTACTATCAAGGGATTCAAACATGAATATGATTCACAATTGTTAGTGATCTATCCGCTCTAGAACAACTTTTGAGGGGCAGTCACTAAAAGTGCTTGTGACACTGTACTCTCTCTTCATTCTGTTGAAGATCTGATATTGTATAAATTGCAAAAATAGAATAGACTAAAATAAAACAGCAGCACAGTACCAGAACAGCCAGCTGAGTTGTCATTGTTGTATCAGAAGCGGGGTCCGAGCTGTATGGGGGCTGAGGTGACGACACCAGAATAATAGAGGGAGATTAGTCCTTTTGGTACCAATGCTTCTCCGGGGCATCGGCATCACCGGCACCCTTCAGCTCCCACCACAATGCGTCGAAGGGGACCTATGTCGATGCTTCTTGGCCTTTGCTTATTGCCTGACATCGGGGTCACTTGGTGCCAAAGAAGATGACATCGAATCCACACATGTCCTAGTCGGTGTCAAGTCAGATGCAGATCAGTCCCGGGGTTTATTACTAGCGCCCGACATCAAGAAAGGAGACCTCATCAATGCCGGTGCACTCCCAGTGGCGGACGATGCCTTGACAGCCATTGGGAAAGGTGTTTCTTATGCTAATGTCGATGGACTGATGCACTTTCTGCGTTCTTTTCTACATTTTTAACTCATCTAAAATCCAACACAGATGGGTCAAAATCAGGTCACACTGATTGTGTGGGTCAGTGCTGGATATCACCCAACCCACACAATCTGCATTACCTCAAATTGAGCTCGGTGCTCCAGCCTAAGAAGGCCTTGGGAGCCGCAAAAAAACAAGAAAACTTTAAAAAGCAAAAAAGCACTAAGTAAAATATGAAGGATAAACTGAGAGGGAAGAAAGAAACAAAATGTAAAAAAATACCTGCACAGGAAGGAACAACCATGAGAGGAAAAAAAGCGTTGACGAGGAGATCAGCGAGACGCAACCTCCTTGCTCTGTGGAAAAAAAACAAGACTGAGGGTCCCACGCTCATATGTCAGGTAGGAAGGAACTCGAGCATGTGCAATGGAACCACTGCCAAAAGCCTCTTAAAAAGTATGTGTTGGGCAGGATACATCTGTCCTGCTTGTCCTCGGAGAACTGGTGCTCCAAGTTGGGAGCCATTTATAAAATAGCGCATACCTCCGGGATCCACACCCAACTTTTAGGCATGAGCATTTACACCAACTGAAAGCTGGTGTAAATCATAGCACTTAAATTAGGTATGGATCTCCCAAATTCCATAATACAGTACAATCTCTAGTTAACGCCCCTGACCCGCCCATGCCTCTCCCATGGACACAACCCCTTTTCAGTTGCACACTAAAGGATTTACATATGCATCTTTATAGAATAATGCTTAGCAAGATGCACTCGTAACTGCTAATTTTTGCCGATTAATGCCAATAATTGGTTGTTAGAGCCCAATTATTAGCCATAATTGCCTTAACCAATTATATTGTGTACACAATTTTGGCATGTGCCCACATTTGCACATGCAATTTTGAGCACCATATATAGAATCTGGCCCTAAATATACATTAGCTGCATTTTATTTATTTATTTATTGCATTTGTATCCCACATTTTCCCACCTCTTTGCAGGCTCAAAGTGGCTTACAATACATCATGGACAGTGGAAATGAGAAGATAATAGACATTTGGTATTACAGAAGGATTTTGGGTTGCATGGTAATGGAATACATGATAGTGATATAATAGAAGGCATTCTTAACATTTCTGGATATATGAGGGAGTTTCACATGTTTTGATCTTTGTGGTATATCTTGTCGAAGAGATGGGTCTTTAGTAGTTTACGGAAGTTGGTCAGTTCATAGGTCGCTTTTAGGTTGCGTGGCAATGCGTTCCAGAATTGTGTGCTCATATAGGAAAAGGTTGATGCGTGCATTAATTTGTATTTTAGACCTTTACAGTTAGGGAAATGAAGATTAAGGAATGTGCGAGATGATTTTTTAGCATTCCTGGGTGGTAGGTCTATCAGGCCTGACATGTAGGCTGGGGCCTCGCCATGGATGATTTTATGTACTAGGGTGCATACTTTGAACATGATGCGTTCTTTGAGTGGGAGCCAGTGTAGCTTCTCTCGTAGGGGTTTTGCACTTTCGTATTTTGATTTTCCAAATATGAGTCTGGCTGCCGTATTCTCGGCTGTTTGGAGTTTTTTTTTGAGTATTTGCTCTTTGCAGCCAGCGTAGAGAGAATTGCAGTAGTCTAAATGACTGAGTACTAATGATTGTACCAGATTACGGAAGATGGTCCTTGGGAAGAATGGCCTTACTCTTTTTAATTTCCACATTGAGTGGAACATCTTTTTGGCTGTATTTTTCGCGTGATTCTCAAGTGTTAGGTGCCGATCAATGGTAACTCCCAGAATTTTCAGGGTTTCCGAAACTGGTAGATTTAGTTTTCGTGTGTTGATGGTGGTAAATTTGCTCGTGTTGTGTTGAGAGGTGAGTATTAGGCATTGGGGTTTTTCTGCATTGAGTTTTAACTGAAAGGTATCTGCCCAGGAGTGCATGATGTGTAGACTTTGGTTGATGTCATTGGAAATTTTTTTTAGGTCTTGTTTGAATGGGATGTAGATCGTTACATCATCAGCGTAAATGTATGGGTTGAGGTTTTGGTTTGATAGTAGTTTGGCCAAAAATGCCCATCCATGTGTGTGGTTATTTTGAAGCTATTTTATATAGTCAGTGAGTCTTTATAAAATAGCTTCAAAATAACCACACACATGGATGGGCATTTTCGAAAGCATGTCCAAGTCAGAATTGGGATGTCCTACTCATAACATTCAAAAAAACATCTATCTCACAGGAAAAACATCAGGATTTCCTGTTCGAAAATATGTGAGGACATTCTTTTGCTGAAAACATCCAAAATGAACAGCCATTTTCCAAAATGAAACATCCAAAATACGCATGACAAAAAAGCAGGCACAAAAATATCTGTCTGGTATCATACAGTGGGGGAAATAAGTATTTGATCCCTTGCTGATTTTGTAAGTTTGCCCACTGACAAAGACATGAGCAGCCCATAATTGAAGGGTAGGTTATTGGTAACAGTGAGAGATAGCACATCACAAATTAAATCCGGAAAATCACATTGTGGAAAGTATATGAATTTATTTGCATTCTGCAGAGGGAAATAAGTATTTAATCCCTCTGGCAAACAAGACCTAATACTTGGTGGCAAAACCCTTGTTGGCAAGCACAGCGGTCAGACGTCTTCTGTAGTTGATGATGAGGTTTGCACACATGTCAGGAGGAATTTTGGTCCACTCCTCTTTGCAGATCATCTCTAAATCATTAAGAGTTCTGGGCTGTCGCTTGGCAACTCGCAGCTTCAGCTCCCTCCATAAGTTTTCAATGGGATTAAGGTCTGGTGACTGGCTAGGCCACTCCATGACCCTAATGTGCTTCTTCCTGAGCCACTCCTTTGTTGCCTTGGCTGTATGTTTTGGGTCATTGTCGTGCTGGAAGACCCAGCCACGACCCATTTTTAAGGCCCTGGCGGAGGGAAGGAGGTTGTCACTCAGAATTGTACGGTACATGGCCCTATCCATTCTCCCATTGATGTGGTGAAGTAGTCCTGTGCCCTTAGCAGAGAAACACCCCCAAAACATAACATTTCCACCTCCATGCTTGACAGTGGGGACGGTGTTCTTTGGGTCATAGGCAGCATTTCTCTTCCTCCAAACACGGCGAGTTGAGTTCATGCCAAAGAGCTCAATTTTTGTCTCATCTGACCACAGCACCTTCTCCCAATCACTCTCGGCATCATCCAGGTGTTCACTGGCAAACTTCAGACGGGCCGTCACATGTGCCTTCCGGAGCAGGGGGACCTTGCGGGCACTGCAGGATTGCAATCCGTTATGTCGTAATGTGTTACCAATGGTTTTCGTGGTGACAGTGGTCCCAGCTGCCTTGAGATCATTGACAAGTTCCCCCCTTGTAGTTGTAGGCTGATTTCTAACCTTCCTCATGATCAAGGATACCCCACGAGGTGACATTTTGCGTGGAGCCCCAGATCTTTGTCGATTGACAGTCATTTTGTACTTCTTCCATTTTCTTACTATGGCACCAACAGTTGTCTCCTTCTCGCCCAGCGTCTTACTGATGGTTTTGTAGCCCATTCCAGCCTTGTGCAGGTGTATGATCTTGTCCCTGACATCCTTAGACAGCTCCTTGCTCTTGGCCATTTTGTAGAGGTTAGAGTCTGACTGATTCACTGAGTCTGTGGACAGGTGTCTTTCATACAGGTGACCATTGCCGACAGCTGTCTGTCATGCAGGTAACGAGTTGATTTGGAGCATCTACCTGGTCTGTAGGGGCCAGATCTCTTACTGGTTGGTGGGGGATCAAATACTTATTTCCCTCTGCAGAATGCAAATAAATTCATATACTTTCCACAATGTGATTTTCCGGATTTAATTTGTGATGTGCTATCTCTCACTGTTACCAATAACCTACCCTTCAATTATGGGCTGCTCATGTCTTTGTCAGTGGGCAAACTTACAAAATCAGCAAGGGATCAAATACTTATTTCCCCCACTGTATGTACATAAGTATTGCCACACTGGGACAGACCAAAGGTCCATCAAGCCCAGCATCCTGTATCCAACAGTGGCCAATCCAGGTCACAAATACCTGGCAAGATCCCAAAGAAGTTCAATATATTTTATGCTACTTATCCCAGAAATAAGCAGTGGATTTTCCCCAAATCATTTTAATAATGGTCTGTGAACTTTTCCTTTAGGAAACCGTCCAAACCTTTTTTAAACTCCGCTAAGCTAACCACCTTTACCACATTCTCTGGCAACAAATTCCAGAGTTTAATTCACGTTGAGTAAAGAAAAATTTTCTCCGATTCGTTTTAAATGTACTACTTTGTAGCTTCATATCATGCCCCCTAGTCCTAGTACTTTTGGAAAGAGTAAACAAATGATTCATGTCTACCCGTTCCACTCCACTCATTATTTTACAGACCTCTATCATATCTCCCCTCAGCTGCCTTCTCTCCAAGCTGAAGAGCCTAGCCACTTCAGCCTTTCTTCATAGGGAAGTCATACCATCCCCTCTATCATATTTGTCGCCCTTCTCTATACCTTTTCTAATTCCACTATATCTTTTTTGAGATGCAGCAACCAGAACTGAACACAATATTAGAGGTGCGGTCGCACCATGGACCAATACAAAGGCATTATAACGTCCTCATTTTTGTTTTCCATTCGTTTCCTAATAATACCTAACATTCTATTTGCTTTCTTAGCCACCGCAGCACAATGAGCAGAGGGTTTCAACGTATCTTCAATGACGACACCTAGATCCCTTTCTTGGTCGGTGACTCGTAATGTGGAACCTTGCATTACATAGCTATAATTTGGGTTCCTCTTTCTCACATGCATCACTTTGCACTTGCTCACATTAAATGTCATCTGCCATTTAGACGCCCAGTCTTCCAGTCTGATAAGGTCCTCTTGCAATTTTTCACAATCCTCTTGCGATTTAACTACTTTGAATAACTTTATGTCGTCAGCAAATTTAATTACCTCACTAGATCCTCCCATCTCTAGATCATTTATAAATATGCTAAAAAGCGGACCCAGCACAGATCCCTGGGGAACCCCACTATCTACCCTTCTCCATTGAGAATACTGACCATTTAACCCTACTCTCTGTATTCTATCTTTTAACCTGTTTTTAACCCACAAAAGGACACTACCTCCTATCCCATGACTTTCTAATTTCCTCTGGAGTCTTGCATGAGGCACGTTGTCAAATGCCTTTTGAAAATCCAGATACACAATATCAACCGGCTCACCTTTATCTACATGCTTGTACACCCCTTCAAAGAAATGTAATAGATTGGCAAGGCAAGATTTCCTTTCACTAAATCCATGTTTGCTTTGTCTCAGTCAGTCAGTTATTCTCCTTTCATGCTCAATCATTTTACCACACTCCCATTTCTCCCTCTTAAACTAGCCTTTGTTGTACGGGAATGCTCCCTCCCACCATCCATAAAATGTGATGCTCTACTGTACAAACCTCTTCAGCATTCGTATGTAGTTATGCCTCTGGCGGGAGCGCAGTGCTTTGTCCACCCACTGTAGATATCGAAGCTCTGCACTTGCAATGATTTGCTCAGACACTAGGTGGCACTGTACTGTTATCTTCCGGAGCACTGTCACAGCTTCGAGGATAGGTCGCGGACAATATAGCGTGTCCATGGGTGTGGTGCACAAGTAGGTCTGTAGCGATAACCACCTGTAAAAATCAGGTAGGCCCACAATATAATTAAAAATTTAAAATAACTGGACAAAAAGTTGAAATTATGAGTAGTAGCGCAAATTGTAAAGGCTTCAACCACAGGTGCTGTCCATTTGTTTATCTTTCATATATATTCAGAATTAAATTCTCTTAAGTGATATAAAAAAAATGTTTCTAAAGTGAGAGGGTACATTCATGCATCTCACTCTTGGATCAAAAAGGGCTGTGCATTCTGGTTTAAATACAAATTAGCCAACAGGTTAGTAGAGGGATGTTGATGACTAGAAAGGGCGGGAAGGTGGCAGCTAGAAAGAAGTTAATTTGTAAAAGCAGCTGGGATGCTGACTTGCAGATTGAGGCTAAAAATCATAAAAAAATACAACTAAAGGTATACATTGTCATTAATCCTGACGTGATCCCCATTCACTTCCTAAACAAACTTCAAACCTTGTTTAATTCTTTTTAGGATGATCATATATTTATTTTTTTTTATTTAACCAGAAGTCTTTATTGAACTTTGCAAATGTTGCATAAAACAGATAGCACAATGATTCTTCTCAAAACATTGAGGGCCCTGTTTACTAAGCTGCATTGTAGGCGCGCTAGCATTTTTAGCGCACACTAATGCTAGAGACACCCATATATTCCTACGGGTGTCTCTAGTGTTAGTGCATGCTAATTTTTAGCTCACGCTATAAATACTAGCGCATCTTTGTAAATATGGCCCTAAAAATGCAAAATAAGGAAAAACATATCAACCCAATCAAACCTTTTCTATTTTTATTCACAAACATATTTTCAAATAAGCAAAATAACAAAAAGAAAAGAGAAAAGGAAACAAAAAAGGGAGGGTGACCACTATGCAAATACCTCAAAGGTAATTTAGGAGGACCTAGCAAGCAAATGGCTAGAGCGATCCCGAATTTTCCCAATCACCCTCTCAGCTCAAGCTTTACGCAGTTTACAGGCCTTATGGTGAAACATGAATTCATGTTCATGTCAGTGTGATGTGTCTCCTGCCTGAACCTTTCATATTAAAAGAAAGAAAAAGAGAAAAGAAGAGTTCCAAATAAAGCTAAATGACTTGATAGCTTAATACAAGCTTGGACATTTATACAACTGGATCAATGATGATTACATATTTTCCCTATTGCTAATGGCTAAGTTACTGCCGGAGGGTTGAATTATGCGATTCTGACGGATCCAATAATATTATAATAAGGGATAAGGGAATTACTTAAGGTGGGAATGATAAAACAGACATGGGTACTGAACAAGTGAATATGAGCTAGGAGTTAAAAGCAGCCTCAAAAAGGTTGGCTTTTAGCCTATATTTGAAGACGGCCAGAGGTATAGCTTGACGTACTGACTCAGGAAGTCTATTCCAGGCCACCTTTTTGATGCTGCTTTTAACTCCTAACCCTTACTCACTTGTTCAGTACCAATGTTTTCTCATTCCCACCTTAGTAATTTCCTTATCCCTTTTTTGTCCTGTTTGTCTGTCCTAATTAGATTGTAAGCTCTGTCAAACAGGGACTGTTTCTTCATGTTCAAGTGTATAGCGCTGCGTACGTCTAGAAGCGCTATAGAAATGATAAGTAGTAGTAGTATGGTGCAGTAAGATAAAAGGAACGGAGTCTGGAGTTGGCATTGGAGAAGGGTACAGATAAGAGAGATTTACCCAATGAACAGAGTTCCCAGGGAGGAGTGTAGTGAGAGATAAGTGGAGAGGTACTGAGGAGCTTCAGAGTGAAGGCACTTGTAAGTCAATAAGAGAAGTTTGAACTGTATGTGGAAATGGATAGGGAGCCAAAGAAGTAACTTGAAGAGAGGGCTAATATGAGTGTAGCGACTTGTGCACTACCAGGACTAGGAGCCCTTTAAGGAATTCCATTTCTGAGCTTCATAAAAAGTAGGACTACATTTCCATGCATGCAGTGGGGTGAAACTAACGCGGATCAACCCCAGCTGGGCTGACCTAGATGAGGAGACAACCCCAGGATGGGATCAGCCTGCTTTGGTTGACCAGGTTGTGGTGGCAACCCTATGGTGCCTACTCACCGAGTTTCAGCCTATTATACAAATTGTATATACATTTGGGCTCATTTTTAAAAGAGAAGGACGCCGATCTTTCAACATAAATCGGAAGATAAACAATCCTTCTCCCAGGGTTGTCCAAATCGGTATAATCGAAAGCCGATTTTGGACGTTCCCAACTGCCTTCCATCGCAGGGACGGCCAAAGTTCAAGGGGGCGTGTCAGAAGTGTAACGAAGGCGAGTCTTGGGCGTGCTTAATACTTCGACGTCCTTGACCCATAATCGAAAAAAACAAGGACGTTCCTGACGAACACTTGGACGTTTTCACCAGATCATATTTTTCTTACGACCAAGGCACAAAAAGGTGCCCAAAATGACCAGATGATCACCGGAGGGAATCGGGGATGACCTCCCCTTACTCCCCCAGTGGTCACTAACCCACTCCCACCCTCAAAAAACATCTTGAAAAATACTGATTGCCAGCTTCTATGCCAGTCTCGGATGTCATACTTGGGTCCATCACAGCAGTATGCAGGTCCCTGGAGCAGTTTTAGTGGGTGCAGTGCACTTCAGGCAGGCGGACCCAGGCCCATACCCCCCTAGCTGTTACATTTGTGGAGGAAACAGCAAGCCTTCCAAAACCCACCAGAAACCCACTTTACCCACATCTAGGTGCCCCCCCTTCAACTGTATGGACTATTGTAGTGGTGTACAGTTGGGGGTAGTGGGTTTTGGTGGGGGGGTTGTGGGGGCTCAGCACACAAGGTATGGGAGCTATGTTCCAAGGAGCAATTTATGAAGTCCTGCCCGCTTGGTGTCCCTGCATGTCAGGGGGATCAGTGCACTACAAATGCTGGCTCCTCCCATGACCAAATGGCTCGCATTTGGTCGTTTCTGAGATGGACATCCTTGGTTTCGAAAATCTCCGAAAATCAGAAACGTCCATGTCTAGGGACGACCATCTCAAAGGACGACCAAATTTCAGGATTTGGAGGTCCCTGACCGTATTATCGAAACGAAAGATGGACATCCACCTTGTTTCGAAAATACAGGTTTCCCCGCCCATGGATCAGGACGTTTTGCGAGGATGTCCCTTTTGAAAATGCCCCTCATTGTCTCCCTTCCCCTGGAACAACTGCTGTGTCTATGAATAAATAAACAAACTTTTTTCTATAGCTTTGGAAGTGGCCATGCAGGAAGAACTTTACAACACCATGCATATCTACCAAAGTTTCATTAGATATACTATTTATTTTATGGGGTTATATATCTTCAGGCAATCAAACTTTACAAGGGTAATTTTATAAAAGGCACCAATGTATGAAGGCAAAAAAAAGTGCCTATTTTAAAAAGACACATAGGAGTAATTTTACTAAGGTGAGCTAACAGATTTAGCTCATACTAAATGGTAAGACGCCCACAGGGGTCCTTTTAAAAAGGCGCGAAAGCATTTTTAGAATGGGCTACATACTAGAGATACCCATATAGTCCTAATCATTAGCGTGCCTTTGTAAAAGACCCCCAAAGGAATATAATGGGCACCTTATCAGTTAGCACACGCTAATCATTAGCACACCTTAGTAAAAGGATCCCATAGGTTGTTTTATGTCTTTATAAAATACTAGAACCAAATCCTATAGAAATAGTGTCTACATTGAAGCCATAGACATTATCCTCTTCATTTTATAAACTTGTGCCCCAACTTGACGCTTAGGACTAGATTCTATATATCATGCCTGAAAAATTGGTACCGAAAATTATTCTGTAAACTTCAACTACACTTAAGCGCTGTTTATAGAATACACCTAGCAGCCATGTCTGCACCTAACTCTAGGCATGGCCATTTACGTCAAGTAAAACTTGGTGCAAATATCGGTGCCTAAGTTAACCCTGCGTGTAGATTTTAGGAATGCCCACGGCCCGCCCATTCCATGCCCCCTTTCTGGCAGTACACAACACATTAGAATTTACATACACCACTTTCCAGAATACGCTTAGCAAGTTGTGCATGTAAATTCTAATTAATGGCAATTAGAGTCAATAATTACTTAAGTGGCAATTATCAACGCTGATTGGCATAAGAAATTGCGTGTGCAAATCTGGAGTACGACTGGATTTGCAGACGCAACTTTGGTCGCGCTATATAGAATCCAGATGTTAGTGCACAAAGTTCAATATGAAAGTTACAGAATAAGGTCAGTTGCATGCTTAATTGTTTAATTAGATGCTAATTGACTTTAATAACCAATTGTCTAATTGACTCTAATTTGCAGCTAGGTGCTTAACTTAGTTGTTATTCTATAAACTGGGCAAGGAAAATCCATAGTGCGCAACTGCAAGGGAGAGTGCTCAGGACTTGTGTGCACAGGTTATAGAATATTAGCAGTTACTCAACAAAATGCCAGCAGTTAGGCATATGCATTTTGCATAAGTGCTTGCGCCTAAAATTAGGCATGCAACTACAGACTTTGGCTAGTACTCTATAACGACAATTTTAGGCAGTGCATGCTGACCCATAACCATGGTACAATATTTGTACAGTGGTTACAGTTCAGTACACATTGCCTAAGATTTTGACTCCTGATGAAGGAATAGGCCGAAACACGGACCGTGCTGAGTTCATGCTCCAGTGGAGCCTGTTCTTTTCCATCTGATGTGCTGTCTTCAAGCAAATATTGCTGTGTTACACAATAAAGACTTGTTTTATTTCACCTGGCTCATCGCTGTGGTCATTCCCACTTTTGTGTTTTGCGTGTACCACTTTTTGTGGGTTTGAATGGCTTCCTCTTTTCATTGATTTTATAATATATGCTCATAAATCATAAATCATAAAGGAACGGGAGTACATATATATGCATAAATCATAAATCCTATGCCTACTTAAGGTATAGGAGCACACAGGTATTTTATGCGCATAAACCATAAATCCTTGTATAAATCATAAATCTACCCACAATCTGCCCAAACACCTCTTCTGAACACACCTACTATAGAGTCATTTACAAATAAGCATCTAATTGTACTGTATAGTGAGGTAATTTTATAATAGTCCTTTATTCTGGTGGCTTGATAACTATGTGTCAAGCAAGGTGGGGTAGTGGGGGAGGGGGCAAGATGAATGGATCATTTAAATGCAAAAGGGATGGTTCCTTGCACCGGGTACAGTTCTATTTCTCAGTTGTTGGATGTGGAGTTTAAAGACATTATATATTGTCCAAGCTAATCGTCAACAGGAAGGGGCAGGAGTGCTCGGAGGTGGGACTGGGCGCCTCAGGGCTCTCTGCCTGTACATTGGATCATGCAGCCTTTCAACAAACAAATAGAGATCTGAGCTGGTTTCCTGTAGGCTACTCACCTGGAAAGTTGAAAGTATTTCCTCCTCTATAAAGCCCACTAAAATATTGCAAATGTTGAAGCATCATAAGACATATAGTGTGTCTGCACGAAACCGGATTAACGGAAGGAGAACACCAAAAACTCCAACAGAAATGGGTGGGGGATGTATTCTATGAATCTTCTGGGGGGGAGGAGAGGAAGGGTGGCAGTGTTATTACACAAAAATCTTAGTTATCAAGCAAAACTATTCTTTAAGAATGAAGGGGGAAGGCATTTGCTTCTTAAGCTTTGAATTCAGGGCCTTTGGCACTACTTGTTAGTAATGTATGGGCCCACCCCCTTTGAATAGCCCTTTTATTACAAATTATTAAGTCGATTGCATCCTAATAGCCAGCAAAATAGGTGATGCCAACCTGGTCCTGAATACCTCCTTAGATTGCTCTGGTATCTCAGGAAGGCATAGGGTTCTGGGTCCAGGAGATGGTTTTTACAACAGTTTGTTCTGATCTGGATTAATAGACTCATGGCGCCTTCTTCACCCTTGAGAACGTAATGTCTCCCAGGCTCATGGTTTACTGTTCAGATTGGATTACATACTCACACAATAAAAAGTGTTCCGAAGGGTGATGAAGTAGTGGTGGGCCCTGGGGTGTCTCAGACCACTGCATGGTGTGGGTGACCTGGACCCTCCGGGGTTCTCTAGTCCGCGGGGCCCTGGCATATCTATCAACAGCAGCACGCCAAACCACCACCATAGTACTGGTGCATCAGTTCTACATTTTAAAATTATACTGTCTTTGATGGGTTTTTTTCAAACTAGATACGTCATACTGAGTGCTACTCATTATACTTTGAGCCTGCACAGCTGATTGCTCCTTTTGGCGGGCTTTTTCTTTTATAAAACGGACTTACTGTGAACACGCCCCTTTTGACTTCACAGAAGTGCAATTGAATACGCTGAGCTTTTTTCCTGCATCGGCAGTGGTAAGTCCTTCATTACAGTTTACTTATTCTGCGACTATACATCTAAAGAGTGGATTCTTTGTCTTTGTATTTCTATTTTTTAATATCAGGTGCTGCATCTATTA
Source organism: Microcaecilia unicolor (assembly GCF_901765095.1). Classification (NCBI taxonomy): domain Eukaryota; kingdom Metazoa; phylum Chordata; class Amphibia; order Gymnophiona; family Siphonopidae; genus Microcaecilia; species Microcaecilia unicolor. The sequence goes on from NC_044033.1 coordinate 139,884,003, forward strand.
TGATGTTTAGTTTTAAACAGCACAGGATAAAATCTGCACCATCTATTTTGGGTATTCGCATCACAGACTCTTTTATTTAATTATTTTTATCATATTTATATCCTTTCTGAGCACAGAATAACGGAGGTCCTGTGTGCTCACTAAATTATTTTTATAAATTAGTGTTTTTCAACATTTGTACCATATTATATAAAAAAATGTTCTCGAGACTTTTTTGAAATATTGGTGTATTTGTGGATAGGATGTGTGCAGGTATTGTTTGATACTAAACTTTATGCATTGATTTTCTGATATATGCATATACACCCTTTTTATATATATATGTTCAAAACATATTCTTTAAGCCTGCCATGTTGCCATAAATAACTGAGCGTTTTCTGCTTTATCTATAGGATTACAATTGTAGCAGAAGCCTTGCTTTCATTCTCTTTGAGCTTAATATTCGTATATCTATATATCACAAGGTCAGTTTATCTATGATACTTAACTTATATGGTTACATCATAAATATCATATATTATTTATAATTGGTTGTAAGTGTGTTTTATTTATTTATTTATTTCACTGTATTTTGAGTTTTTTCGTTATACTTCATTTTGATGTTTTTTCTGCTAATTTTTAGATGTCATCCTTGTTTGATTGGTAATATACAACACCTTTATCGTATGTTATATATAATCTAATATTTTTAATAATTTAATAATTTAAGTATTTATTATACATTTGAAAACTATATATGCATGTATGTTTGAGTATATGTATTTTTACATGTATGGATTTTATATGTATGTGTATGTATATGTATATGTGTATATATATATATGTATGTATATATGTATGTATATTTGTATATATATTATAGCATTTCTGCAATACTAATAATTTTTTTTATAAAAAATGTTTATATTAATTTTTTAATTCTACATGGAATTTATGTTTATCACACATTTAACGTTCTACATTTATTTTACTTTTTGTTCTGCATGTTTGTTATATTACCATTGTTTGGTTTTTATTTCATAGACTCCTGAAGAAGGCGTCTGTAGCGCCGAAACACGGCTGTGTTGAGTCGAGTGTATATTTAAATAAAGAGATTGTTCCTATCTACGTCGCCTACTGGTGTTGCTCAAGAGCCTACTCCTCCTACTCCCCCCCCTTTCCTCATATCTATCAACAGACCAGGACTTTCTCAAATTTCTGAGAGAAAAGTGGGATCTCTTTTTCTCATGAACGGACACCATAGAGATTGTCCTGTCCTGTTTTGGCAAACAGCGAAGGAATTAACGAGGGGGGAAATAATAGCATACTGAAGTACTAGGAATGCCCACATCTCTGCTAGCATAGTATACTTGGAGGGACAGGTACGCAGACTAAAGCGAGACTATGCACATGCCCCCACAATGGCCAACAAAGTGGCTTATCACTCGGCCCAAATGGCCCTCAATACTCTCATCTACGAACATACTACTGGCTCCCTCCTTTATCGCAAATTTCAATTTTACAAATATGGAAAGAAATCTGAAAAAAAGTGATGGCACGGCTTGTTAAGGGGGGGGGGGGAAATCGCAAATGGCTCCATCTTTGAGGGACGGTGCGGGGGACATAGTACGGGATCAGGAATCTCTCTCCCAGATTTTCTTAGATTATTTTTCTTCGCTTTATGGAGCGGATGAAGGGGAGGACCATGCAAAGTCCATTCAACAGTTTTTGGAAGCTGCTTTGCTCTCATTGACTGAAGAAGCCCTAACTACTCTTAATAGGCCTATACAAGCAAAAGAGATTCAGCACATGATGCAATCTCTAAATAATTACTCAGCACCAGGGTCAGATGGGTTCTCAGGAGGGTATTATAAAGGCCTCCAAACTCAGCTGTTGGGTCTGCTCCAATCTCACCCTACAGAGGTAGTGGAATCAGGAGAATTTGCCTTGCATGCAAATACAGCACTTATTACACTTATCTCCAAACCTCAAAAGTCCAAGGACAGGGTGGACTCCTATAGGCCCATCTCCCTTCATAATGTGGACCTCAAGCTTTTGTCAAAAATTCTGCTGACTAGACTGGAACACAAATTGTCTGAGGTGGTGGGAGAGGCACAGGTGGGGTTTGTCCGAAGGAGATAATCATCAGTCCTTAATGTTCGGAAGATTATTTTGGCAATGTGTCACTGCCAGGCAAATAAGATTCCAACCCTGGTGACCAGTTTAGACGCTGAAAAGGCCTTTGATAATGTCTATTGGACATATCTTTTTGCGGTGCTTGCCCATTATGGGTTACACGGCTGGTTTCTCCAGGCTGTTAGGGCACTCTACCACGGGCTATAAGCACAATTATTGGTGAATGGGATGCAGTCCTCGGCCTTCCCTATATCCTGGGGGATGAGACAGGGCTGTCCATTGTCGCTGCTCCTTTTTATCTTATCTTTGCGTCCCCTGCTCCATATCTTAAACGACGATGTGTGCATAGCTGGGGTTCACATACAGAATATCCAAATCAAGTGTTTAGCTTTTGCAGATGACTTTTTAGTTGTGCTGATGGACCCCCAACATTCTTTGACAGCGCTTTTGGACCTGCAGGGCCGATATGGTCAGCGTTCAGGATTTGCACTAAATCTACACAAGTCTAAGGCCCTACTAGAGAAGTACAAGATTCCAGGATCAAGTCCTTTCCACTTCTATGGGAGGAGATGCATTTGAAGGGAAATCTTGCCTCACCAATCTACTGCACTTTTTTGAGAGGGTGAACAAACATGTGGACAAAGGGGAGCCAGTTGATATTGTTTATCTGGATTTTCAGAAGGCGTTTGACAGAGTGCCTCATGAAAGACTCCAGAGGAAACTGGAGGGTCATGGGATCGGAGGTAGTGTATTATTATGGATTAAGAGCTGGTTGAAAGATAGGAAGCAGAGAGTAGGGTTGAACGGTCAGTATTCTCAATGGAGAAGGGTAGTTAGTGGGGTCCCTCAGGGGTCTGTGCTGGGACCGCTGCTGTTTAACATATTTATAAATGACCTAGAGATGGGAGTAACTAGTGAGGTAATTAAATTCGCAGATGACACCAAGTTATTCAGTGTTGTCACGTTGCAGGAGGAGTGTGAAAGATTACAACAGGACCTCACGAGACTGGGAGATTGTGTGTCCAAATGGCAGATGAAATTCAATGTTGACAAATGCAAAGTGATGCATGTGGGAAAGAGGAACCCGAATTACAGCTATGTCATGCAGGTTCCGCATTAGGAGTCACGGTCCTAGAAAGGGATCTGGGAGTTGATAAGACATTGAAATCTTCTGCTCAGTGTGCTGCGGCGGCTAAGAAAGCGCACAGAATGTTGAGTATTATTAGGAAAGGGATGGAAAACAAACATGAAGATGTCAATAATGCCATTGTATTGCTCCATGGTGTGACCGCACCTCAAATATTGTGTTCAGTTCTGGTTGCTGCACCTCAAAAAAGATATAAAGGAATTGGAAAAGGTGCAGAGAAGGGCGACAAAAATGATAAAAGGGATGGGACGACTTCCCTATGAGGAAAGGCTTAGACGGCTAGGGCTCTTCAGCTTGGAGAAAAGGCGGCTGAGGGGTGATATGATAGAAGTCTACAAAATAATGAATGGAATGGAGCAGACAGATATGAAGCGTTTGTTTACACTTTCTAACAATAATAGAACCAGGGGACACAAGATGAAGCTGGAATGTGGTAGATTTAAAACAAATCAGAGAAAGTTTTTCTTTACTCAGTGCATAGTTGGACTCTGGAACTCGTTGCCGGAGAATGTAGTGACAGCAGTTGGCCTTGCCAAGTTTAAAGGGGGGTTGGAAAGATTCCTGAAGGAAAAGTCCATTGAACATTATTAAAGGTTTTTTTTTTTTTTTTTTTTGGGGGGGGGGGGTTCTGCCGGGTTCTTGGGGCCTGGATTGGCCACTGTCGGAGACAGGATGCTGGGCTTGATGGACCCTTGGTCTTTTCGCAGTATGGCGGTGCTTATGAGTGCTTATCTGACCGCACTATATGACAAAAATATAACCCTAATTATGGAAAATACCCGTATCAAACTTAGCATATGGAAAGCTTATCCGTCATCGTTGTGAGGACGTATATGACTTTTCAACATGATTTTAGTGCCAATATGGCTATATTTGTTTCAGTTTGTACCCCTGTTTCTGAAGGGCTGCAATGAACAAAGGTTGGGTAGGATTCTGCTATGGCAGGGTAAGAAACCTTGATTGCTCTTAGGGTGCTGCAGACTCCTCTTATGCATGGCGGGATGGGCCTCATTAACTCAGTGGCCAGTCAAATGCAGCACATCAATGATTGATACTGGAATAATAAACACTTTCTCGTTCACTAACCTGGAGACCCAGATGATCCCTGAAATACATGTCAGTAGTATACTCCATGGCCTGAACTCATTACCAAAAGGCATTTATAAACACTATCCAATATATAAAGCAGCAAGAGAGGCCTGGAAGTGAGTCTGCCGCAGATTTACATTCTTGTCTACTGTTACCCCATTTTTGACATTCATTGGGAACCCAGACTTTCCCCCTGGTATGGGGGGTGGCCCATTTCTTCACTGGCAATGCCTTGGAATTCTGTATTTGTTACAATTCATTGATTAGGAAGAGAAACCTAAGTCCTTTGCCTCGCTACAAGAGTTCAAGCTGACCTCCTCAGACCTTTTTCCATATTGACATGCTCGCCACTACGCATACTCACTGGAATGGACAGCCATAACTGAGGACGTACAGGAAGTGCTATCTGAATTTTCACTATGGGCTCGCAATTAATGGTACCTCTTCATTTCCACCACAGAGCATTGTTGGACAGAACTCCAGACATTGACTATGTGGCCCTTGCCCACAAATGGACTGCAGATATGGGGCAACAACTTACAGAGGCCCAACTTCAAGATTTTATTCTCAACAGCAAAGCCTATACAGACTGTGTGTTATATAGAAAAACTCTATATAAATTTGCATTACATCTACATATTTCACCACACAGAACCCACAGGATTGGCTTTGACACTACAGGACATTGCCTCAAGTGTGGAGCCCCCGGTGCACACCTTGGACATATGCTTTGGTGCTGCCCGAGGTTCAAGCTGTTTGGATTGCCATCTAAAATACTTTGCTAAGCTGTGGTCTCTTTCGACGGCATGCACTCCACTAATACGTTTTGGGGCCTACTCATTGGGAGCTCCAACACGACAAGGGAGCAATAGATTTCTATGCCCTTTGGTGGTGTTCGGTCTTAAATCAATACTTAAGTTTTGGCAAACACGGGATTGCCAACCTTTCAATACTGGTGAATTTTAATGCTTCAAGATATGCGGATGGAACGGCTGTGAAAAAAAGACATTTCTCGAGGCCCAGGGTTACGATTTCTGGCAACCTGGTCTCTTTTCTGGGACACTTTATCTCCATGAGCAAGGAGTCGTTTACTGAATATATAATAAACCTGAAAGTTTTGGCATATATTTAGTATCTGGTGCAAGGGGGGGCCCTAAGGGTTGGTTTTGGGAAGGAATGGGAGGGTAGGGTAAAGTTTATATTAGCAACAGGGGTGCTTACCAAGCTCTATAAAACAACAATTTGGAAGGAAATGTATTTGAATCTCTTTGGTTGCAAAATGAGCAATTTATTCTGTTTAATGTTCTATAAAAAGGATTTAAACATAAAATCCCTTTATGGCACAAAATAGTTTTCAGCACAAAAATAGTTTTTAAATTATTTACTATGGGGCTCATTTTCAAAGCACTTAGAAAGCTTCACAGTAACCTATGGAACATTGTAAGTCTTTGAAATTATGCTTCCATATGTTCTAGTATAGACCACTAGATACAATATTAATTAATTTCATTTATAGTATCTATTTTTACTATATCAGCATCAAATACATACATATCTGTTAGAAGACTATGTCCCATATCCTCTAGAAAGCAGTAATCTGGAGGCATACGGTGCTTTAATAGAGAAAGGACCTCCAAAGCCTCAGGGATGCTAGAACTGGATGCTACAGCTCCTGTTGACCTTTAATAAAGAAATTAAATCATTTTATTATTTTCAGCCTTTGGAAAAGGAGGAGAATGCAGATTTTATCGGGGGGGGGGGGGGGTCTCTGTAAGAGCAGGATAAATCAGTCACATAATTGGGTGATGTCATCTGATGGCACCAGCATGGAACAGCTCTCTCATAAATTAGAAAGATCCAGAAATCTTTCTGAGCACAAGATTTCCTGCACAGCTACCCCTGCATGCTACTCCTCAATATGATATCCTATATAATAATTCTCACCTCCAACGTTCTGAGGCTGCCTGGAACAGTGGAAAAGGAAAATGGAGTAGATAAAAGTGATGTCATTCCTGAAGTGCCACTGATTGGCTGCTATGACATGCTGCAGGACGTTCAATAGACAGGAGTGGAAGTGAACAAAGCAAGTCTATGGTAAGCAAGGAAGCCCATTGGTTAATCTCTGATTCCACTCCCCAAAGCAGCCGTCATTCCATACACTAAAAAAAAAAAAAGGAAACCTAGGAGCTGCTTCTCATTGCCGTTTTTACAGCTGTTTCCACTGGACAAAAGGCGGGGGGGGGGGGGGGAGACACACAGACCCTGCAACTGGGAGGGGGGAGCCTGCAACTGGGAAAAAGGGAGGGGGAGGGGAGCCCCACAACTGGGAAAAAAGGAGGAAGGGATGGAGGGGGGGACCCTGCAACTGGGAAAAAGGGAGGATGGGAGGAGGGGAACCCTGCAACTGGGAGGGAGGGAGGAAGGGAGGGAGGGAGGAGGGGACACCCCTGCAAATGGGAGACATACCGGGGGGGGGGGGGGAACAACCCTGGAACTGGGAGAGAGGGGGGACCCTGGCACATACTCTCATTCTCACACACACACTCGCACCCAGTCTCACTCTCTCTCCGTCACACACACACACACTTGCACATTCACACTCACTCAAACATACACACTCCAAGGAAAACCTTGCTAGCGCCCGTTTCCTTTAAAACGGAAACGGGCCTTTTTTACTAGTAAAGGTATAAGACCCCAATTTCTGTATATCTGATTGATCTTACTCCTACAGAAAATCTGTTACAGATGAGAAAATTTGCTTTCTTCATTGGTGTGCAGAATAAATCAACTACATGTTGGAAAACCAAGCCCAAAGTTATCTGATGAGAAAATACAGCCAATAGTAAGTGACCCAGTTTTTAATTATGATAGGGAGTATTGCTGCCTTTTTCATGGACATAATTAAGCCTCAACGGACAACCCACAAAAGATAGAGTCTGGTCAGAGGAGCTGGATCAGGAAACATATACAGTACATCTTTCAAACCTGCCTGCCCAAAAATACTGTCTACCCTTGATGAAGCATCCAAGTTATAAGGGACAAGGAAATTAGGGGCTGAAGACCAAGTAGCTGGTTGGTATATGTCCTCTATCAGTGAAATACGCAAATCAGCAACTATTGTTTCTTTCACATACATTGGGTGAGCATACAATGTGAGTCCATTTGGACAGGGAAATAACTCATGAAGTTGAAATGACACTCGCCATGTGCTCAGATTTAGAAAAAGAGAGTAATAAATATGAAATATAAATACAAATCCATATATTTGACTAGGCAGCTCCTGACATGCTCATGCTTAGCAAAAGAAATATAGCTAGAAATCAAACTGAATTTGCATAAATTTAATAGCATATTAACAAAAGTCAGAGAAAACAGATCACATCAATGGTTCTTTCAGCAAAAGACCTTCTAAGCTTGTTCAGGTCATGGGAGGTAGGAGCTGTGTTGAAGTTTGATGAGTTTCTGTACTTTGCGAAAAGGTCTCTTGCAGTCTACTATATGGTGGAATTTGTACCCACCATTAATTTATTTTCCTGAGTCCTACCAAATTAGACCAAATGAGAGGGTTTAGATCACTCTGCCAGTGGATGAAGACAGACATAAAGCACCAAGAAACTCTTCACCTATAATAGTGGCATCTGAGAGGTCCCTATACACAATTCTTCAACAGCAACAACTCCGGAAACCTACAGTTCTTGGGTAACAATGCCCCTCAACACCAGGAACCTCAGAAAACAAAGAAGCAGTCCAATAAATATCCAATCAGAATACTGTGGTCATACCTCCCATACCCCAGTTGACAGAGAGGATGTGTAGCTAAAACAGTTGCTCCTCTCCTTAGCCTTCTGACATGCTGACTTCCACCAATTCCTGCTCATGTTCAATAGAGCTTCTGAAAATCTCTTTTTTCCCTTTAGCAGAAGACACTAATCAGAGTTGTCACTAGCTGGGCAGAGACTCTGATCTCATCTGGTAGAACTCCAAGAAAGGAAATTAACATTGAGTAAACATGTCTTCTTCTTGTACATCCCTACCACACAAATCCAGATGAGTGGAATGTAGTCCTAAAGAACAGGCCAGAAGGCTAACACAGTTCTGACAACCCCAGTGCTAAAAGATGCCTCTTTTCTTGGCTGCACATCTAGCCTGCAATGCTTAGCAAATAAGTGAGATTGCTACCTGACAGATGTCTACTGACAAAAATCACTTAACAATGTTTAGGAAGCTGCCTGGGCCCTACTGCATTTCAATGTCTTCTAGTCTCTTCTCAGTCTCTGAGAATTTAGCGGCTCCTTCATGAGAAAATGTACATAATAATGGGATTGTTCCTTGCATTGAATAATCAATACATTTAACAACCTGCTATATGTCTTGCAGAGTAGTTTGTTTTTCTTGAGATTCTGTTCCTTCTATAACATTTTCAATCACCATCTGGACTGGTTTAGGGACTGGAGCTCTTCTCAAGCTCCCATCCTCAACAAGTGCACCAGATTGCTCACCCGTTACTGAAATAGTTGAAGAAGGAGCAATGTTATTACCTTGTGTGGGATAAGATTCCTCTGCTACTGCAATGCTACTTGGTTGTAGGAGAGGAATCTGATCCAAAGAAAACAAGGATGCAGCAGTTGGTGAAGAATTACTCAGGTGACTAGTATCCATAGCTGGCAATGCCATTCTCACATGAAGGTCCATAGGACCCTTTCACCATGGCAGTAGATGTTGTTAATCCAGCCAAATTTGTATTCTTCCTCTTTTCCCTCCATTATTGATAATATTCCCCTGCTCCTCTGGGCATCAAAAGGGGCTCATGCTCGCAGACCAGGTTCCATGGCAGGGGCTCACTGAAGTAAGACGCCAAGCCCTAATGATGTCACAGTAGCTGCTGCAGATACAACTTAATCCTGACACAGTCAGGTAAATCCAACATTCCGCAGCAGGGGCTTGCTGAAGCAAGGCGCCAGGCCACAATGATATCACAGTAGCTGCCCGCAGCTACATCTGAATCCTGACAGAGTCAGCGTGATGGGAAATCCCAACTCTTTTGGTAACTTTTGGGTCAGAAAAAAAATAAAATGATAATATTAAAAACGTACTTTGAATATAAAAAGAGAAACTTTCTGTGGACAGGTTTTGCAGATTTTGCCAGATGTTAAAAGGGTGACTCAAATGTAGGAAACAATTTTTAGCTCAGGTGCTCAAGGTGGTGGCCTCCTTGGGGGCGAGTTTTTTTCTTTGCTTTCCCTCCAGGATAAGCAATATTTTTTTTTGACCATCTACATCTGGAGAACATGAGAAGATAGACCAGATTAAAGAGTAATGGTTTAGACAGGGCAATAGAAAATGGAACATTTTATTCCATGGTTTTTCATTAGAAAATTATTTTGTTCATAGTATCTCTAGACCTCTTTCCTAGATGTGGCCTTAGGAATGATTTTCTTATGAATATTATTTGCTGATAATATTGTTCCAATGATTCCTTTCCTCATTTATATAAATACTTTGTATGTATGTTCAAAAAATCTTTAAATAAAAAAAATTAAGTGTCCCCTAGTCTTTGTACTTTGTTGAAAGAGTAAAAACTCCTTCACTGCTGTCCTTCCTACCACCAAGATAGTGGTCTTAAGCAGGTGGGCATCTTCAGAAGTCTGTCTTACTCCTTTTGCAGCAGAAGGTATAACTTGGACATTGTCCTCACTATACTAAAGTTTGCATCTGGCATATCCCACTCTGCTGACACTATTTTCTGAATATTTAAAGAAAAAGGAAATGGCTTTGACTGTTTCTTGATGTCTGCAAAATGGGGTCAGATTTGGCTGCCTCCTGAGACACTTCCGCCTCTAGAACCAGCCAGCGGACAATCTGAGAAATAAGGGGTCCCAGCTCTTCCTTCCAAAACAGCCGCAACATGGAGGCCTCTTCCTCACATTGAACAAGCTCCCCTTCTTCCAGCTCTCTAATGTCCTGATCTACCCCAGGAGATCTACTGCTTTACTGAGTAACCTCTCAAATCACAGATTCTGGGGTGGCTTCCCCTCGCTCGGCATTTTATAAGCCAGTGCACCAGCAGCTCTCTTGTGGCCCTCCACTCTAGCTAGCCCTTTGAAGCTGCCAGCCCCAGGCTTCCACTCCCCTAGTCTCCAAACCCAGGATGAGACCCACAGACTGTTGCAAAGAGCAGAAGACTCTACACATCATTAAGACACTGAGAAGAAAGAGGGCTTAGCAAGGGAATTCATTATTGCCTTCATGGCTGAAGGCAAAGCTTCCTCAACCTAAGCACATACAACTCTCCTTCAGCAAGAGTTTGCCAGCCACCTACACGGATAGACCTCAATATGGTGGCAATTTCCATGACTGTGAGAAAATACAGCGCATCACATGTGGTGAGCCCATGGTTTGATGCCACCGCAGAGAGGTCTGGACTATGTCAGAGAACAGCCATTCTGTCCAGTGTCCTGCTCATGGGTGTGGAGCCCCGCTCATAATGGATCCCCACTCTAGATTCTCTGACCTTCCCCAATGCATTCTCCACAAATTGAGCCCAGCTCAGATAGACAGCACACACCACTTCCCTATGCTATGCATTTACTCTGACTGGGGTTATCAGCAACTTGGAATGTGCCCTGCAATGAACTGTCCCCCACAATTATGCCTGGGCTCTGCCTTTACTTCCTTTTATTTATTTTATTTTCTACAAATAACTTTAAAAGCATCCAGGCAGCTTCAGCCCACATAGACCACCACCAACCACAGCTTCACACACCCAGAACCAACAGCAAGTGGACAAATCCCCAAATAGATCACCATGCACTAGGGCAATAGAAAGCAACCATGTGGGGCTGTCACCCCACCTTACTGCCAAACACCACACCAGTACAGACATCTGTGTCATCTGCTACTGACAGAGAACTATTGCCTGGGGAGCTCCCAGATGCCGTTCTTACAAGCAGAGGAGAGTTCCTTGGTGTTTTTTCTCTATCTCCATCTGTTGGTAGGGGGACCTAAACTCATTTGTGTGGACAGGTTTGGTAGAGATGTACAGGAAGTAGAGTTTGCTCCCTTTTATGAGCATTAGGTCTTAGAGAGTACAAGGGAAGAACAATGGATTAATTGCTGGAAGATTGACTTATTAACACGGCATTCAATACTACTGGAACCCCACGTGGGGTTATGTTTTCTTTTTTGGAATTTTTATGTTTTATGATCCCTGACACAGGAATTGAATGCAGAAACACAGCCCATGTCAGGTCAACGATGTACAACATTGATTGATTAAAGGACCTGTTCTGAACTTGAAGGCTCTTAGTGCTTCTTTTCTTGTACTGGTATCTCTCCCACATCTTCCTTGGTGAAGGCTGAAGCAAAGAATTAATTTAATCTCTCCGCTATGGTTTGTCTTCCCTGAGTGCCCCTTTTACCCCTCGGTCAGCTAAAGGTCCAACTGATTCTTTTGTCAGCTTCTTGCTTTTAATATACCTAAAAAAGTTTTTACTTTGTGTTTTTGCCTCCAATGCAATCTTTTCAAAGTCTCTCTTTGCTTTTCTTATCAGCACTTTGCATCTGACTTGCCATTCCTTATACCATTTCCTATTATTTTCAGTCGAATCCTTTTTCCATTTTCTGAAAGATTTTCTTTTAGCTCTAATAGCTTCCTTCACCTCACTTTTTAACCATGCCAGATGTCATTTGCCCTTCCTTCCTGCCTCCTTTTTTAATACATGGAACATGTCTGGACTGGGCTTCCAGAATGGTATTTTTGAACAGCATCCACGCCTGAGGTTTGCAGCTGCTTCTCTACGTTTTTTGACCGTTCTTCTCATTTTGTCATAGTCTCCTTTTTGAAAGTTAAATTCTAAAGTATTGGATTTCCTATGGGTACTTATTCTAGAGCTTATATCAAATCTGATGCTATAATCACTATTATCAAGCAGCCCCAGCACTGTTACCTCCTGCACCAGATCATGCACTCCACTTAGGACTAGGTCTAGAACAGTTCCCCTCTTGTTGTATAAAAAGGATAAAAGACTGATCTGTCCAGGTTAAACTACAACTTAATGCTGATAAGACCAAGACATTGTGGTTTGCTATGGATTTAACTAAAATTCCCCAGATTATTATGGATAACGATGGATCTCTGTTTAAGGAAGAAAGAGCGTCTAAATTCTTATGGAAAGGTACTGGATTCATCTATGTCAATGGAGCCACAAATTAATAGTCTGATTAGAAAAGCTTATTTTAAGTTAAAACAATTATGTTTGTTGAGATCTTACTTTTTAGAAGAACATTTTAAGATGATTGTGCAGTTAACAATCTTACCATTATTGGATTATGGTAATTCACTCTACTTGAGTCTTTCTTCTAAACAAACTTGCTAGAATTCAGTTGGTTCAGAATTCAGCTGCTAGGTTAATATTTCGGAAGACTAGGCTGGATCATGTAAGTCCTTTATTGGGGTGAATTGCATTGGCTACCTATGAAGTCTTGGGTTATTTTCAAGGCACTTTGTTTAGTATTTAAATTTTTGGAAGGTATGTGTCCTGAAGGCGGTTCTCAGTTGGTAACTGTGTTAAAATCTAGGATAACTTCCAGGAGATAAAATTATTTATTACTAGCCTTTCCTTCAACAAAAAATATACAACTTAAGGCTGCCTTCTCTCAATCATTTTTCTTAGTGGTTCGTTATTGGAACAACCTTCCACTTGAATTAAGTTTGATGAAGAATTACTTTTTTTCTTTCGTAAAGCCTTGAAAACTCCTCTATTAGACCGGGGGGGGGGGGGGGGGGGGGGGGAGGGAGGAGGGGGGAGTTAACTTTCTTAGCTTTCTCATTTTTTTTAAAATTTAGAATATGTTTTCTTTTCTGATTATTTGTAACTTCCTGATGTTTTGTTGTCAGCTTTTTGGCTTGCATTGATTGTTACTCACCTTGAATCTATTACATTGAGAGCTGGTGAGAGATAAATCTTCAATAACATAACAGCTACTCCTTAAAGCAGCCATTGATTTCATCAAGGAATTTTACCTCTCTATCATACACTGATGTTATATTTATCCAGTCAATATCAGGGCAATTGAAATAATCCATAATTATTGTGTTCTCAGTTTGTTAGCCTCCTTAATTTCTGATAACATTTCTACATCTGTCTGTTCATCCTGGTCAGGTGGACGGTAGTACATGCCTATCACTATCATTTTCCCCTTTACACATGGAATTTCTAACTGTGTCCTGCAGAATGTTTAGTCTATTTGACTCAAAGCCCTCCTACATATAATGCTACCCCTCCACCAATCTGATCCACCCTATCACTGTGATATAATTTGTACCCTGGTATGACAGTGTCCCAATGGTTATCCTCCTTCCACCAGGTCTCACAGATGCCTATTATATCTTTTCATTTAGTGTAATATATTCTAACTCTCCCATCTTATTTCTTAGGCTTGTGACATTTGCATATAGAACCTAGAGGCAAAGGGAGAAGAAGGAGGACAGCAAGAGATGAAGGTCCTATGAAAAAAGGACAGGGAAGTGGGGCGGGGACAGGGATTGACATGGAGATTAAACAAACAGAAATTGGGTTTAAACTCACCCCGCCAATTCCTGCATTTGCTCCAGGGAAGGTACAGGAAGATGAGCCCACCTATTAATGCTGCTCGTACAATCAAGCACCTAAAAGATTAAGACAGACTTTACCATTGACGGATGAAGCAAAAATTGATGCATATTGTCAACACTGTACAAAACAGAAAAAAAAAGACAAGAGGTGGAAACATATACCTGTTTTCCAAGACGGGCAACTGGATGAAACTGAGATCGATAACAACCAGCACAGTTAATCAGTGGAGCTATGATTGCATTGTCCTGGTGGGAACATAACAGGCCTCATTAAGTTTCATTTGAGCACATCTCTTCTGAAAAACTCAGAGGTATGAAAAAAATGTACAGATTTAACGGTCTATAGCACAGAGTACCAATATTCCCTGAATCAGCTTGAATATTGTTTCTGTGGTATAAAAAACCCAGAGAGTTAATTGCTCTATATTTTTAACAATTTACTTGGGTCAGAATTGCAAAACTAGGTTCTGAAACCACCCCCAGAGTCTAAATCACAAGGAGAGAAGAGGAAAAGCCTCAAGGACTGCCCGAGAAAAATGAAAATGGAGAACCACTGCCCCTATAGCAATATTAAAATACAAATTTAAACAAAGAAACAGCAGCAAAACAACTTAAGTGGCCTTTTTACTAAGTTGTGCTAGTAAATGGGCTTAGTGCATCTTTTTTTTTTTTTTATTTTTTTTTTATTTTACATTTATTCAAATACATTTATGCAATCCACATAAGTTCACATTCTAGAAATAAAACAAAACTTCTATGTTGGGAATTAATTCCCTTAATAAAGGCAAAATAAACAACAATTTAGTCCACATAATATTGATCCAAGAACTAGGAAATATAAATGTAGGTAAACTAACAATACTTTTTGAAACAGACAGAGCCAGAAAAATTGCAGCTGGGCTTCACGCTATCACTCAGGAACTACTGCAGTACTTTCTTTAGAAGATACAAATTCTAATAATTTCTCAGGTTCAAAAAATATATAATTAACAGAATTCAAAGAAATATAACATTTACAGGGAAACCTTAACATAAAGGTTGCACCTATACGCAATACTCTTTCCTTTAACAACAAAAATTTCTTTCTTTTTCTTTGAGTCTCTCGTGCAAAATCAGGAAATATTTGAATTTTCGAACCCAAGAACGGGGATTTCGAGTGACGGAAATATAGTTTTAAAACATTATTCCGATCTAACTGCAATGCAAAGGTAACCAAAAGTGTAGTTCTCTTGGTCACAACATCTAATGAGGACTCTAAAAATTCTGTTAAGTTTAAATCAGACTGGGGGTTAATCAAACCAGTCTCTCCAGCTCCAGAGATATATAATGCTTTTGTAATAGGTGGATACCCCTCAGGGGGAATACCTAATACTTCATTAAAATACTTTTTTAACATATCTAGAGCTGGCATAAGAGGAGACTTCGGGAAATTCAAAAAACGCAAATTATTTCCCCTAATCTGATTTTCCAAATACTCTATCTTCCGTTTTTGAAGATTATTATCCCTCATCAGTGTCTGTGTGATGGAGTTCACAGTTTTAAATTCTTCATCAAAATGTTCCATCTTAGAAACTTGTTCAACAGTTTTTGCTACAAGGTCATTTTGTGATTGTTTTATCTCCGCTACTTCGCCCCTCAAAGTACCTGTTATTTGCTGCAGGTTGGTAGTTAGTCCCTGTAGTGCTTCCCATAGGGAATCCAAAGTGACGGTTGATGGTTTGATCAAAACTCCGAGGCCAAGGGAGGGTTCGTCAGGGTTTCTCGGTAGCAATGCCTGAGATGATGTTCTCACTGGCGTCGACGCGGCAACGGGGTCTCCACGCACAGCCTCTGAGAACCGACTTCCGGGTTCAGCTGGCTGTGCAGTCGCTCCCGCGGTTTCCCTTCCTGGTCTCGGGGGTACCGTTATCGACGGAGGGCTCAAAGACGCTCCTTCAGCGCTTAGGTCCACGTGTTCTCCCGGACCACCCAAAGCATTTTCTCCGGTTCCCGGCATTCGGAGTCCAGATTCTACCAACGTTAGTTGCCGCAAGAGAGGGGGATCAACTCTACCTGTGGAGGTAGGTACTCCGAGTTTACCCTTCCGCTTTCCCATTACGGGACCTCGGTTTCTCAATTAGCAAACTTTCGGAGGATGTCTGGAGCTCGTTCTTGCACGTCTGTTCAGGCAGCCATCTTGGATCCGGCTTAGTGCATCTTAACATGGGACTTTCCTGCACTCTAAGCTCATTTCTAGCACAGCTGTAAGTTCAGACTTTTTCCATTACTTCATTTTCTGGCCTTGTGCTAATGTTAGCTTTAGTGCGCGGCCACTGAAAAAAAAAGTGCGTGTAAGCACTTACCACCTCCTATTTAGCAGAATTCAGTTAGCGTGCACTGTCAGCGACCTAGCTGAATAGCGCCTTCCATGCCCATTCTCCGCCCCTGATATACTCCTTCCAAATAATAAAAAATACTGCACGGTTAGCATGCAAATGATGGCAAAACATGAAACGCTTTACCAAGTCCTTCGTTAGGCCATTTTTCCTATATTAGCACTTAGCTGTGTTTAGTAAAAGGGTTCCTAAGTAATCATTTACCCCTCATGGAATATTTTTGGTCATATACAAGATCACTAGAAAATTCTATGGATGATAACATTGGAAGTTCCCTATATTTCCTTATTAATTCTGCCTATTTTAAAACATTTTCTTTGTCTTTTCAGTTCATGAATTAGTTTAATCTTTTGCTGCAACTGTCATTTTTTATCTAATATATAGTAAGCATTGGAACAGGATTCAGTCTGCCTTCCCTGGAATTGAATGTTGCTTCAGCTTAAAATCCTCTGTTTGGTCCCTATATGCTATCAGAGGAGTCTATCACAGAATTAGCTAAGGGAGTCTTTTACTAAGCCGCGGTAGTGTTTTTTAGCTTGCGGTAGAAATCAGCTGGTGATAAATGCCGAGACGCCCATTATATTCCTATGGGCATCTCAGTGTTTACTGCCAGATGATTTCTACCAGGAGCTAAAAACACTATTGCAGCTTAGTAAAAGAACCCTAAGATCATTGGGGCCCTTTGACTAAGATGCATAGGTGCCTATATGCATACAACGTGTGTCAAATTAGAACTACTGCCCGGCTACCACGTGCCCCGGGTAGTAATTCTTATTTTGATGTGCATCCAAAACACACGGCAGGAAATAATTTCTATTTTCTACCTCTTGGCGCTAACCGGGCGGTACTCGCCAGTGTACACGTGATGACGATTACCGCCCGGTTAACCCATGAGACCTTACCACTATGTCAATGGGTGGCGGTAAGGTCTCAGGCCCAAAATGGACGCGCACTGATTTTTATTTTGCCACACGTCCATTTTCGGCAAAAAAAGGCCTTTTTTTCAGGTGCGCTGAAAAATGGACGTGTATGTTCAATACACGCGCCTAATAGGCTATTTTTCGGCATGCCTTAGTATTTTTCAGCATTCCCACACTTTTGGCAATTAGGTTGTCTGCTGCTAGGCAGCAGGTGTTTTCTTAAGTCAGCTCCTTTTTGGGAATGGGCTTCCACTGACTTAACTTAGGGAGGAATCACATTGTACTAAAGTGTAAAAGCCACAGAGGGTGTGTTTAATTGATTCTATTGCAATTGTTGGGTGCTGTAAATTGTGATTACTGGATGTGATCCTCTTTATGCAAATAATTTTCTAAAGGGAGAATATAAACTTAATATATCAAATCAACCAAATGAGGAGACAAATCTCACTTGTGAAGAACAGAATGAGAGGAGAAGCAATCCAGTCCTCCAGAGAAAGATATTCTAGGTAAATTCAGTAATAACTTATCTACAGTTTCACAGTAGCTCAACTCATATTGTGCTGCACTTTATGTTTAGGTCACAGTCTGTGCCAGAGCCGGTGGTGGGAGGCGGGACTGGTGGTTGGGAGGCGGGGATAGTGCTGGGCAGATTTATACGGTCTGTGCCAGAGCCGGTGATGGGAGGCGGGGCTGGTGGTTGGGAGGCGGGGATAGTGCTGGGCAGACTTATACGGTCTGTGCCAGAGCCGGTGGTGGGAGGCGGGACTGGTGGTTGGGAGGCGGGGATAGTGCTGGGCAGATTTATACGGTCTGTGCCAGAGCCGGTGATGGGAGGCGGGGCTGGTGGTTGGGAGGCGGGGATAGTGCTGGGCAGATTTATACGGTCTGTGCCAGAGCCGGTGGTGGGAGGCGGGGCTGGTGGTTGGGAGGCGGGGATAGTGCTGGGCAGATTTATACGGTCTGTGCCAGGGCTGGTGGTTGGGAGGCGGGGATAGTGCTGGGCAGACTTATACGGTCTGTGCCCTGAAGAGGACAGGTACAAATCAAGGTAGGGTATACACAAAAAGTAGCACATATGAGTTGATCTTGTTGGGCAGACTAGATGGACCGTGCAGGTCTTTTTCTGCCGTCATCTACTATGTTACTATGTTAACTTGAACAATACCTTAAGGGCCGTGTGCTCATCTCCTAGGAATTTGTTCAGAAGTACAATAGAAAATGCAAGCATTTGATTGGCTATTTCTTTCGGAAATGCATTAAGATTAATCTCTCCATGACTTAGATGATCTCGGACCCGTGGTCCCTCTTGATAGCTCAGAAAATCCCACAGAAATTCCTGCCATAAGCACAAAAAAAAACATTATGTAGTTTTCCACAAATATGACCTGTATATTATAGTGTGATTATATGCAGTGCTCTTTATATGAAATTAGAATACATGAAAATAGAATGCATGCAAACATATTACAAACAAAATTAGCCTCTCCTAACCCAAAATAAAAACCTGAAGACTTGATGATCTGTACACCCAGTACTAAATATGTTTCTCTGTGTGTTGTGATGCTATAGGAAAGGTAAATTTCAAAGCAATATCAAGAGGCAGAAAACATTTTATCATTATACACTCTATATGTGGTGGATAGAAATGAAACAAAGAATATGTATGTGGTAGAGTGGGTACTGACTAAGCTTGGGAGTCCCAACAAACACAGCTACACAGGGATTCGCAGGTGAAACAAAACACTTTGTTGTTTATGATTTTTAAAAAATATAGCATCAAATTTTATGAGACCAGCAAAAGAGTTTAGTGTTTGCACCAGCCAGACAGTACTATCCCTGAAGCAGTGCCTTGGTAGCCGTGAAACGCTGACAGTGTCAGCATGTTGTTAAGTGACTGCATCTGAAAGGAGCCATTTTGAAAAGGAATGCTTAATTTTTATTTATTTGTTACATTTCTATCCCACATTTTCCCACCTATTTGCAGGCTCAATGTGGTTTACATAGTACAGTAAAGGCGATCGCCAATATCGGTATGAACAAATACAAAGTGAGGTTATGACAGAGTAATGATCAGTATGATAGACACATTAGGGGTCATGAGGAGGGAGAGTTGGGTTATGTTCAGTACGATCTTATATATTGTTATGTTTCAGGGTTAAGGCATTTAGGTTGGATCGTTAGGGTATGCCTTTTCGAACAGGTTAGTCTTTAGGAGTCTCCAGAAGTTTAGGTGGTTGTATGTTGTTTTCATGGCGATTGGTAGTGCGTTCCATAGTTGCGTACTTATATAAGAGAAGCTGGATGCATAGGTTGATTTGTATTTGAGTCCTTTTGCAGCTAGGGTAGTGGAGATTTAGATATGTTCGTGTTGATCTTGTTGTGTTTCTGGTTGGTAGGTCTATGAGGTCTGTTCATGTAACCCGGGGCATTGCCATAGATGATTTTATGAACCAGGGTGCAGATTTTGAATGCAATGTGTTCTTTGATAGGAAGCCAGTGTAGTTTTTCTCGTAGGGATTTGGCGCTTTCGAATCTTGTTTTTCCGAATATAAGCCTGGCTGCTGTGTTTTGAGCAGTTTGGAGTTTCTTTATGATTTGTTCTTTACATCCCGCATAGATTCCATTACAGTAATCTAGATGGCTTAGTACCATGGATTGTACCAAGTTGCGAAATATTTCCCTAGGAAAAAATGGTTTCACTTGTTTGAGCTTCCACATTGAGTGAAACATTTTCTTTGTTTTAGCTTTCACTTGGCTCTCTAGTTTGAGATTTCGGTTGATTGTAACTCAGAGAATTTTCAGGCTGTCTGAGATGGGGAGGGTGTATTCTGGGGTGGTTACGTTGGTAGGTTTGATTGTGTTATATTGGGATGAGAGGATGAGACAGTGTGTTTTTTCTGTGTTAAGTTTTAGTTGAAAAGTGTTCGCCCATGAGTTCATGATGTTCAAGCTGAGTTTGATTTCTTTGGTGATTTCTGTTAGATCATTTTTGTAAGGACTGTATAATGTGATGTCGTCGGCGTATATAGGTCATTCCATGTCAAGTGGTCTGGTGGTCCCTGCGCGACCATCATGGATTTCGATGAAATTTTCTGTGAACATTCATACATGTCCCCAATGAACATTGGTAAAGTTTTACATTCGCCGATGCAATACTTGCTGAGATATAGTAATCTGTTTGACCCCATACTGCAGCCTTCGCGCAGGGACCACCAGACCACTTGACATGGAATGACACATATGTAAGAGTTAAGACCTTGATTGGATAGGGACTTGGCTAGTGGGGTCATCATTAGGTTGAAAAGGAGCGGCGATAGTGGTGATCCTTGAGGTACTCCACAGTCTGCTTTCCATGGTGATGATATGGTTGATTTCGATTTGACTTGATATGTTCTAGTTGTTAGTAAGCCCTTGATCCAGTTAAGTACACTTCCACCAATCCCAAAGTATTCTAGGATGTTTAGTAGTATGTTATGGTTCACCATGTCGAACGCGCTAGACATGTCAAATTGTAGAAGTATGCTTTTGCCTGTTGCAATTTCTTGCTTGAATTTGGCTAATAGGGCAATTAGTACTGTATGGTGCTGTGGTTTGAGCGGAATCCTGATTGTGATTCATGTAGTATTGTGAATTTGATTATGTAGTCAGTAAGTTGTTTGGTTACCACGCTTTCCATCAGTTTGACTACTAGTGGGATTGAAGCTACTGGGTGGTAGTTGGTGATATCTGTTTTTTTTTTCTTGGTGTCTTTTGGTATTGGGGTGAGTAGGATGTTGCCGTTTTCCTTAGGGAAGAGACCATGTTGAAGCATGTAGTTTAGGTGGGATGTGAGGTCTGCTATGTAGCAGTGGGGAGCGGATTTTAAAAGGTAACTGGGGCAGGTATCCAATTTACAGTGAGTCTTAGAGAACCTCTTAAGTGCTTGGCTGACTGTTTTAGCAGTAAGGGTAGCGAAGCTTGTCCAGAGTCTGTCCACTGGGGGTTGGGTTCAGACACTCAAAGTTTTTGATGCCAGTGATGTTTTGAGGTAGCGTGTAACGTAGGTTTACAATTTTTTCGTTGAAGTCTTTGGCAAGTTTGTCTGCAGTTGGGATGTCTCTGTTGGTTGCGGTGACCAAGGTGGTGTCTAGTATTTTGTCCATGAGTTGGTATAATTTTTTCGTGTCTTTGTATTCAGGGCCTATTTTGGTTTTGTAGTATAACCTTTTGGCTTGTCTTGTTGCGTATTTGTATTTTCTTTGAGTTTGTTTCCATGCGTTGAGTGTTTGTGTATCTTTTGCTTTTTTCCATGCTCGTTCGTGTTTCCTGGATTGTGTTTTTAGTTTTTTCAGTTCTTCATTGTACCATGGTATCGAGTTACACCTGCGTGAGGTTCTTGTTTGTAAGGGTGCAATATCGTCTAGTATGTTTTTACATCTTATATCCCATTCTGAGAGATAGCATGTAGAGTCTGTTTGTGCTGTCCATTCATTATTATACATCTGTTGCCAGAACGTTTTCAAATCTATTTGGCCTCTTGCGTTATAGGTTGTGCGTTCTTGTGTATGGTGTGAACCCTTTTTCCGCCAAAGTAGGGATAGATTTAGTTTGTAGTGGTCTAACCATGGTGTGAAATTTTTGAACAATTATTAAGTGTAAAAACCTATATAATAGGAATATAGGATTAAGAGATGCACTTGAAAAGTTTATAGATGTTCCTGAGAGATTTATATAAATATAGGGGAGGTTTTTAAGCAAGGCTTTCTGATGTTCGCCATGTTTTAGATGGTTGTTTTTTTCATTGGCTGTTTTTCTATTGGCCACAAACGATGTGGTTTTAGTGACGTTATAACAAGTGTTTGAGGGTGGGAATTAACAATTGCTGCTGGTTCTAAGAGAAGGCTAGACAGCTTCAAGTAAGTGCTGTAGCGTTGGGTGGGTTTTGTATAGCGTGCTTTTGGAATACTTTGAAAAGGCTTGTATGTATGGATGTGTATGTGTTGTTGTAAGTTTGGAGTTATCTGAGTGTAGCAATTTGTTTTTATTTTAGATCAATACCCCTGCAATTATGATTTAACTATGAGGTTCCTGATGAAGCCCAGATGCGGGTGAAAAGATTTGGGCCCCGTTGAATCAAAATCAGTATTTGAATGTGGGGTTGCCAAGCCAGTTTTGACAAAGCTAAGTAATCTATGCTGCTGCTTGGTTGAGTTTTGTTACTCAGAAATGTTTCTAAACTTGTGCGCTAGTATGGGCAGTATGGGCAGATTGGATTGAGAAGTGGAGGGAAAAGTTTTTACCCTATGAAAGAGATCAGATCACGGATACAAAATCTTATATAGATATCAGTATCTTGTTGATCAGACTGTGGCGTGTACCTTGGTTTCTGAGGGTATTCCCCCCTTCAATATTTGATATCGCTGTTGTTCAGTCTTTGCAGTATTAGATTATGTAATCAGGATCAACAGTCCATACTGTTTTTGATATATTAGCAGGAACATAACATTATAAGTACCACAGGGGTGAAACTAGTTGGTTAAAAAAATATACTACCATTGCTGGCTCTCCAAGGATTAAAGGAAGCTGATTGAGCTCTTCATCATTCAGATGTTTTGCTAACACCTACAATAGCAAAGAAATATTTTTAAGAAACAATATTTTTCTCAATTTATTATATTAAATAGAAACTGATATTCAAGAATATAGGACCATTATTCTAAACATAGTAACATAGTAGATGACGACAGAAAAAGACCTGCATGGTCCACCCAGTCTGCCCAACAAGATAAACTCATATGTGCTACTTTTTGTGTATACCTGACCTTGATTTGTATCTGCCATTTTCAGGGCACAGACTGTAGAAGTCTGCTCAGCACTAGCCCCGCCTCCCAACCACCAGCCCTGCCTCCCACCACCGGCTCTGCCACCCAATCTCAGCTAAGCTTCTGAGGATCCCTTCCTTCTGAACAGGATTCCTTTATGTTTATCCCACGCATGTTTGAATTCCGCTACCGTTTTCATCTCCACCACCTCCCACAGGAGGGCATTCCAAGTATCCACCACTCTCTCTGTGAAAAAATACTTCCTGACATTTTGTCTGCCCCCCTTCAATCTCATTTATGCATTATCATATGTCAGAGAATTGCCCCCTATGGGGCATGTTTTGACAGAGGTCAGAATGTACCAGAACAAGGACTACATGTTGGCTTTTTCCTTCTAACTAGAGCCAATGTTCACTTGCATTGGATTTTACTTTAGAAGCAACCTACCTCATCAAAAGTGGTATAGAAAGCTGTGGACTTGAAAAGAAGAAAAGAAGACAAAATCAATCAAGATCATTTCTTCTCTAAAAGAACACAATTTATCAAAGTAAATTAAGTTTAAGGTTCCCCTTTTATCAAGCCGTGCTAGTGGCTGCCACTTTGAATGGGCTCTGTTGGAATTGCTGCGCGGCTTGATAAAAGGGGGCCTAAATGAATACATTAGAAAAGCAAAGCTTAACCCCACCCCCCCTCCAATGTATACAAACTCTGCTGTACATGATGGTATTATAATCTCTGCTGTTAATTTACAGAATTTTCAATAAGTATTGAGGTTAACATTCAGCCATATAGAGAACATATAGGGGCCCTTTTTACTAAGCCGCAGTAAAAAGTGGCCTGTGGTAGTGTGAGTGCATCTTTTGGGTTCGCGCTGGGCCATTTTTTACCGCGTCTAGGAAAAAGGGGCCGGAAAATGGAAGTGCGCTAAAGTTAAAACCAGCTCGTGTCCATTTTTGGCCTGAGACCTTACCACCACCCACTGACCTAGTGATAAGATCTCATGTGCTATCTGGATGGTAAGCATGCAGCGCAGGCCAACTGCCGTTTACCGCTGGGTAGGCGCCCTGCAGTAGAGAATAGAAAATATTTTCTACGATGTGTTTTTGATATGCGCCAAATTCAGAATTACCGCACGGTGCACGTGGTAGCTGGGCGGTAATGCTGATTTGGCGCACGCTGGATGCACATAGGCCCTTATACACCTTTGTGAAAGGGCCCCATAAGCTGAAATGTCTAATATAGACTGTTTCAAATCATATACATAAATTCAGTGGCGTTACCCATTTAGATGGTGCGACAGAATATCCATGTACAATTTGAAAAGTCTAAATTGTTGAGGGTACCATCTTGTCAGGTTCTTAGTAAAACCAAGATTCAAATGAGGGCATGCAGTTCAATCATGCTGCTTTTGTGGAATCAAGATTTAACTTGATGTTTTATGTTGTATTTTTCATATAATGCCTTGATGGTATTTTTTAGAAGGGCAATTTATAGGTTAATAAATTTGATTCACTATAGCTATTACAAATACGCAGTGCTAGGTGACATGATAAAACATTTGTACCAATTGTGCAGCCTTAGGTAACATGGCCAACATTCTAGGGACAGTTCTAGAAGAGAGCACCTCCATTTAGATGCATAGGGACTGCCTTCCATAACCACATCTGGGTACCCAATTCCATTAAAGAATACTAGCATAAAGCCACATTGGTACACCTAAATTTAGGTATGGCCATTCACACCAGGTCACTGGCAGGCGTAAGTGGAAGCACCTGAGTGCGTCGTTTACAGTATTCTACAAGCTGTGAATGTAAATGGAAAACAGGTCCGTATCCCCATGCTCCGCCCAAGTGTACATATCTTTGTAGTTATGAATTAAAGCATTACACGCTATCTTATAGAATAGCAAGGCCCACGTAACTGCACACGCCGAGTTATAGAATTGCCTTTTTAAATACTTCTTTAGGCGCACAAAACTATTTTACAGACCATATCCTCGGGTTTACCACATTATTGATGACCGACTGCAAACCTGACACAGGGGGAAAGATCAGGATTCTAAGCTCTTCAGGCAGGAACAGTAAACAGACCGTCCATTGTCAGGATTAGTGCTACCTGAGGTCAGGGCCGTGTCACCTACTACAATATAACTGCAATGGTATTGGACAATTCTCGATCTCCTTTTAACAGTGACACAACTACAGTTGGTAACATTCGAACTGTGAAAACTGTAAACATCTTTTTTAACCTAGTATACCCTGAGAGGAGCATCTGCATGTATCAGGCCTGGTGTTTCAATGTGGCTAGCTTTCCTGTGGCCCCGATACATACAAATATAAGAATAGACGTCAAACAAACACTTTACCAAACACGACAGTGACCCTTTAAAAGGGATGCAAGTGTTACCACGTAAGATTTGCAATATATGCACAGGGAAGTAATATTATACTCATTAATGCATTGTAAAAGCACTGCTGGGCAAGACTATTAAGAAAATATCGCTACAAAGTTAATCCTACTGACAAAGGCAGATTTCTGCTTAATGTGAAGGTGTTGCCAACAGGATAAAACATGAAACCAATTCACACACAAAAGTTAAAACCATCATAGTTTTAAGGTGAAATTTAAAAACATGTCT
Organism: Microcaecilia unicolor; assembly: GCF_901765095.1. Lineage (NCBI taxonomy): Eukaryota > Metazoa > Chordata > Amphibia > Gymnophiona > Siphonopidae > Microcaecilia > Microcaecilia unicolor. The sequence continues at coordinate 139,909,701 of NC_044033.1, forward strand.
CAATAAAAAAATATGGAATTAAACCTTTCCAGAAGAAACACACTGTGGACTTGTTATAAACCTTCCAATAACTCTCAACTATGTTTATTGTTATATAAATTGGATTTGCTATATCACCCTACAGTGCAAGATAGCAATGCTTTACAAAATAAATTGACTAGAAAGGAAAATAACACCAATCATCATGACAGGACAGCACTGACAAAGTCAGTGACTCATAAATTCTATACTACTGCTGTTCACCCACCATTTTACATAGATAACCACAAAAACAATATTGAATAGAATTCTTCATTGCACAGTCATCACTGCCTAACTGACAAAGAAATAGATCTACCTCAGCAGTGAGAAGCCTGCCAGGACACTTGTTCACTCTGGTAAAGACAAGACGAAGCCCAGTTTCCAGCTGAGAGAGTAATAGGATCATGCAGTCAGCATACCTGTAAAAGCCAAATATTTTTTTAGCATGCATGGATTTCAATTCACTGTACAGTCACATAGTTTTATCCATATGGATTTTATGTTCCATATATATTACCTTTATTCACAGTAGGTTCTGGATTCCCTCCCCCCCTTTTTTCATGTATATACATATATTTTGTTATGCACACATATTTCTTTATGAATGTCTTTGATTATGCTCAGATATATTCTATTACTCTATCATTCGAGAGAAAGAAAGAGAGAGAGAGAGAGCCTATACCATCCAAGGTATGACATTCCTTTAACTTGATTTGAAGTTTGTTTGATTCTAGTCAGACAGCTTCCACTTAACATATGGCCACGCAGCTTAGTAAATAAGGGGGTTAATGTTTTCATTCGACCCCTGATGCAGATGTTCTGCCGAAACATGGACCGTGTCAGGTCCTCTAGTAAACATCATTCTGATGCCAATCCACTCTTTAAGGCTCATTGTTCTTCTTTCAACATTTTAGCTTGGTGTTTTGTGCTTTGGACTCCCTCTTTTTCTCATTTATCATATTTTAAAATTACCATGGGAGTACTTAACACCTATTTTGTAGATGGTAAGGGATCCTGCATTATCCATGCACTAAACAGCATGCGGTAATGTAGATACACCAACTGGTTAGAACAAAAACATCCATTCTCTGCCCTGACATGTCCCTTCAATAAAAAAAAATAGAAAAAATTATTTTGTGCACAGTTAGCGCATACAAATTCTCAAATTACCACATGATGCTGTGACGCATCCCACAGTACTCCATTTTTTCCTGTGTTAGGCATATGTTAGTGCCTAATGGAGCTTAGTAAAAGGGCCCCTTAGGCACCGAGGGGTCCTTTTACAAAGGTGCGCTAACAGTTTTAGTAAGCACTAAACGCTAGAGACGCTCATAGAAATACATGGGCAACTCTAACGTTTTAACGTGTGCTTATTTTTAGTGCACAATAAAAACGTTAACGTGCCTTTATAAAAGGACCCCCTAGTTTTGGAGCCTAAATTTAAATCTCAGCTTTTTTTGTATATTAGGATTCAGTATTTATTTTTTTATTTATCCCAATTACATTTGGATACAGTAGTTATTTCCCACTCCCCAGAGAGCTAACAATTTACTAAACGATGACAGCTCATTCCTGGGCATTAACATGCATTAATGCATATCATTTTCCATTTTATGTAATTTTTTTTAATTTTTATTACATTTGTACCCCGCGCATTCCCACTCATGGCAGGCTCAATGCAGCTTACATATTATATACAGGTACTTATTTGTACCTGGGACAATGGAGGGTTAAGTGACTTGCCCAGAGTCACAAGGAGCTGCCTGTGCCTGCAGTGGGAATTGAACCCAGTTCCCCAGGACCAAAGTCCACCACTCTAACCACTAGACCACTCCTCCAATCCTGTTTACTACTAAAGGTGCTCATTTTCAAAGCACATAGACTTATATGTAACTCTGTAAGACTATGAGCTTTGAAAATGAGCCTCAAAGTGTATTAGCGTGCTAATGTGGTAATGCACTTCAGTAAATCTAGCCCAAAATTTGTACATAAGGCAACCAAAGGCAATGTGACTTGCACACAGTAACAAGAAGCATCACCTAGATTTGTACCCTGGCTTCCCTGGTTCCTAGTACACCCCTCTAACCATTAGGCCATGGATTCTCAACCCAGTCTTCGAGACACACCCAGCCAGTCAGGGTTTCAGGCTATGGATATGAATGAGAGAAATTTGCATATGATGGAGGTACTGCATGAAAATGCCAATGAATACATTTACACTTGCTGAGGAGTAAATATGTAGATGTGCATGCATATTTCATAAAAGACAAGTATATATCGCAAATCCATCTCCACGCCACTGTACACCTCGGAAAACCCAAATACCAATCACGTAAACGTAGGTGCACTTTTTTCTGTACATATTTTTTTACATATGTATGTGATTGCACAGTATTGTATCAGCCCTTTACTGCACATACAACAGGATTTACACATGGAGCCAGGGTGGTCCTGAACTTATCCAGATAGTGGAAATATACAGTCTGTTCTCTAGATAACTTATCCAGATAACTTAGGACAGATAGAAGGATGTCTTAAGCTATTTAGATAGCAGACTGATTATTGCCATTATCCAGATAAGTTCTGGTGCTGACCGCCTTACCTGGATATTCAGCATCACCCATTCTACAGATAGTGGTGCTGAAAATCTAGATAATTTTTAACTGCTGGAGCTGGTGTTTAAAAGAAGTGCTGATCATGGGGGGCTGAATATTGACCCAATAAGTTATATATATAAGTGGCGCTGCATTCAGAATGCCCCAAATCTCACTCCCTCTTGGGGTTGATAATTTTGGTCATATATCAATTTACATATTTAAAATGATCTGTTCAAGTAGCCTGGATTTTATTGTATTTTTTAAAGAACTTATGCTGTCAGTGCTGGCACCAGTGGCATAAGTGCTTTTCAATATCACCCACAATGTTGTTAAAATTTACAGTTTTAGAGTGGAAACTAAAGACAATATCAGACCAGGGATCTTTACATTTATTTTTTAGAGTGCATCATTCATTTATAACAATTAACCATTTAAAAAAAAATATCAAAGTGGCCTAATGGTTAGTGCAGTAGCCTGAGAACAAGGGGAACAGGGATTTGAATCCCACTGCAGCTCCTTGTGACTCTGGGCAAGTAAGTCACTTAACCTGCAATTGCCCCAGGTACAAAATAACCTACCTGTATATAATAAGCAAACCACTTTGATTGTATCTTAGAAAGCAGGGGCATAGCCAGACCACGTGGTGGGAGGGGGCCAGAGCCCGAGGTGGGAAGGGGCACGTTTTGGTCTACCGCTCCCCCCCCCCCACACACACACTGCCGCAGCATAATTTGGCTGGCGGGGGTCCCCAATCCCCGCCAGCTGAAGCCTTGTCTAGTGCCGGTCTCCTGCGCCACCACATTGCCTGCCCTGCTCTGTCTTCCTCTCACTTCCTGCATGTTCCTTTTAGTGAAATTGAGCATGCTCATTTTCACTAAAAGGAGCGTGCTGGATGTGAAGGGAAGACAGAGCAGGGCAGGCAACGCAGCAGCAGCGCCAGACACCGGCGCTGGACAAGGCTTCAGTTGGCGGGGTTTGAGGACCCCCGCCAGCAAAACCAGGGGCCCAGGCCGCCATGGCCCCACATAGCTATGCCACTGTTAGAAAGGCAGTATATCAAATCCCCTCCCCTTTCCTATCAAAGCCAATCAGCTCAGGAAAATAAGCCAAGATAAACTAAGCACATAAAAGCCAATAAGTAGAAAAGTCTAGTCTAATATGTGAAAATCCAAAGTCAGGCCAATGGTTTCAATATTATCCCCACATGCTTTAAAAAAAACCCAGAAAGACAAGAAAAGAAGAACCCAGAGCTGAAAATCTTTAAGAACCCTATTACCTGCATTCCTTAAACGCAGTTACTGATGCCCTCCAAAATGGTAACATGGGTTTTATGACAAAGCTGGATTCTTCCACCAAATCTTCAGTTACAGAAAGCATGTCAACAGTAATATCTGTAAAATCATCAGAAACATGTTGTTCTTTGGAAAGTAATATACCAGGGAAGACCATTCAAATAACTGTAAACTCTGTCGAGCAGAGACTGTCTTATTTATACATGTTTAGTGTACAGAACTGTGTACATCTAGTAGAGCTATAAAAAATAGCAGTAGTACTGTTTAGAGCATATCCTTTTAACTGAAAACAAATCATCAATGAATAACGGGTAGAGAACTAACGGTATCTTGGATGGGCTGCATTGCTTTAATCCTGCCACTTGGAGTCTGTGATGTGGAGCAAAACATGTGAGTGCTGCTCAGAGATGATCTTGTGGTCGGAGAGCAGCTTCTCTGTACAAACAGAGATGGCAGGATTACAAAAGTTGCCTTGTTTGCCAAACACAAATCCTCTTCCAATAGGCACATAAGAACCAGTGGCGTAGCCAGACTGCCAATTTTGGGTGGGTCTGAACCCAAAGTGGGTGGGCACAAAATTTTCTCTCTACCCCCCCCCCCCAGCAAAATGTAGTCACACTCAGATGCATTTGTCACACAGGGTAAAGTGCTGCTTTTCAGTGCATCAGATTTCAGACAATTTATTTAATAGCCTAATCCTTTTCAGTGAGCTTTCAGAGGCCAAAACCTCCTGCCTCAGGTCAGTATAATGCTGTTACGGTATCCTCTCCTGACCTAAGGAAGGAAGTATTGGTCTCTGAAACTTTATTAACACCATATTACTTTATCCTAAATTAAAAATACAATTATTTTCTTTACCTTTGTTGTATGGCCATTTAATTTTTCTCATTGTGTTGCTCCCAGTCTCTAGATTCTGCTTTCCTTCGTTTTCGCTTAACTCTTCTGCCAGGGTTTCCTGGCCATTTGTCATTTTTCTCTCCTTTTTCTTTGCTTTCTTCAATATTTTTCTGCCTCTCTCTGTGTCCAGATTTAATTCATTCTTACTATCCATTCTTTAATTTCCTTCATCTACTTATGGCTTTTCATCTTTTTCTCACCCTTGTTCTCCCCATGCCCCTTCCTCTTATTCTCCAATCTTTCACTACTCCCCCTTTCCATGCAGCAGCTCTCCTCTTTCTCTCCCCATCCTTCCAGTGTCTCCCCTCTCTCTCCCCATCCTTCCAATAGTCTCCCCTCTTTCTTTCTGCATCCTTCCATCCAGTGTCACCTCTTTCTCCCTACCCTTCCATCCAGCGTCTTCCCTCTTTCTCTCCCCATCCTTCCACCCATCTACCCTCTCTCCTGATCCTTCCATCTAATGTCTCTCTCCCTCCTTCTAACCAGTGTCTATCTCTCTACCCTTTTCTGTTTAGTGTCCCTTCTCTCTCCACATCCTTCCAATCTCTCCCCTTTTTCTCTACATCCTTTCATCCATCTCCCCTCTTTCTCTGCCATCCTCCCATCTGTTTTCCCTCTTTCTCTGCCATCCTCCCATCTGTTTTCCCTCTTTCTCTCCCCATCCTTCCATTTTCCCTCTTTCTCTCCCCATCCTTCCATTTTCCCTCTTTCTCCCCATCCTGCCATCCATTTTCCCTCTCCCACATTCAGGCCCACCAGCCCCAGCTCCCATTGCCGGCCACTGCTGCTTTTCCTGATGAGCAGCAGGGCCGGCGCTACAAAAAGAAGAAGCGCTCAGCTGACTGAGCTGAGCGCCAACGCTAACCCGATGAGAAAAAATGTTTTAAAAAAAACGCGGCACTGCACGCAGCCTCGAAGCATTGACTGCTGGCTCTGCAGGCTCCTTCCGTCTCTTACGTCATTGCCCCTGCTTCGCAACAGGGGCAGTGATGTAAGAGACGGGAGGAGCCTGCAGAGCCAGCAGCCAATGCTTCGAGGCTGCCTGCGGTGCCGCATTTTTTTTAAAACATTTTTTCTCGTCCTTAGCGACGCGTTGGCGCTCAGCTCAGTCAGCTGAGCGCTTCTTCTTTTTGTAGCGCCGGCCCTGCTGCTCATCAGGAAAAGCAGCAGTGGCCGGCAATGGGAGCTGGCGCTGGGCGGGCCTGGACTGAAATTGGGTGGGCCTGGGCCCACCCGTAGCTACGCCCCTGATAAGAACATAAGCGTTGCCAAACTGGGAAAGACCGAAAGTCCATCAAGCCCAGTGTCCTGTTCCCAACAGTGGTCAATCCAGGTCACGAGTTCCTGGCAAGATCCCAGAGGGCTCGAGCGCTGAGAAATGTCCCTTGGGAAAGGTAGTGTTTGGAATTTTGGTGGAAACATCACTATTATCTCATTACAAGTAAGCCTGAAACACTAAGGATAATGATACAACTTATAGCTTTGGAATTTTAGAATCCTGCCCCCTCCTCTCCTTTCAATGCATGCTTTAATATACCACCTAAACCTGAGAGGAGATAATCTATAGCATACTGTATACTAGGAACTGGGATGTATGGTATACTGCACAACAAAACTGGTATTGTAGATCAGGGCTATGGTGCCCACCTTTGAGGCTCTAGGGGATAAAGTAGATAGAAGGAATGGATAGTTCCAAATTATGGAGTTTATTCTAGATCTGTGGACAACACGTTATTGCGAGCAGACTCCAATTTGATTCTTAACAACTATTTTGATTAACAGAAAACAAAGCTAAAGAGACTGTTTGTCTTCATTCAGTGATGCCAAGCTAAAGGAAATGACTTGGATAGCTGAATACAGAAACAAAACAGAGCTAGACAATAGCAGAAGAGCAAGGTGCCTCTGTGGCAAGGGGATAAAAACAAAGAACCTAGCAACTAAGGATGTAAAAAGAATTGAAGCGGTGCAAAGAAAAGCTTTGAGAATGGTATGGGATTTGCATTACAAGACGTATGAGGAGAGACTTGCTGACCTGAACATGTATACCCTGGAGGAAAGGAGAAACAGGGGTGATATGATACAGATGTTCAACTATTTGAAAGGTATTAATCCGCAAATGAACCTTTCCCGTAGATGGGAAGGCGGTAGAACTAGAGGATATGAAATGAGATTGAAGGGGGGCAGACTCAAGAAAAATGTCAGGAAGCATTTTTTCACAGAGAGAGTAGTGGATACTTGGAATGCCCTCACGCGGGAGGTGGAGAGGAAAATGGTAACAGAATTCAAAACTGCGAGGGATAAACATAAAGGAATTCTGTTCAGAAGGAATGGATCCTCAGAAGCTTAACCGAGATTGGGTGGCAGAGCCGGTGGTGGGAAGCAGGGTTGGTGGTTGGGAGGCGGGGCTAGTGCTGGGCAAGACTTCTACGGTCTGTGCCCTGAAAATGGCAGATACAAATCAAGGTAAGGAATACACAAAAAGTAGCACATATGAGTTTATCTTGTTGGGCAGACTGGATGGACCGTGCAGGTCTTTTTCTGCCATCATCTACTATGTTTATTTATTTATTTATTGCACTTGCATCCCACATTTTCCCACCTATTTGCAGGCTCAATGTGGCTTACAGTTACCTGTAACGGCTTAGCCATTTCAGGGTATAGATCTACAATTGGTGTTACAAAGTTGTCAAGAATAACAAGGTTAACATGTCAATATAATCAAACAGTTATAGAAACGAGACAGTCATAGTCAGGGAGTCGTGGTGGTATGTTGTGGTTAGTTATGGATTCTCGTGGTAAGCTTTAGTGAAAAGATAGGTTTTTAATGATTTGCGAAAGTTAGTTATTTCATTGTTTTTAAGTATTTTGGTAGTGTATTCCACAACTGCGAGCTCATGTAAGAAAAGCTGGACGCATGGATTAGTTTGTATTTTAACACTTTGCAACTGGGGAAGTGTAGTTGAAGAAAAGTGCGGGCAGATCTTTTGGCATTTCTGGGTGGGAGGTCCACTAGGTCATGCATGTATGATGGGGCGTCTCCGTAAATGATTTTATGAACTATCGTACAAATCTTGAATGTGATACGTTCTTTAAGAGGGAGCCAGTGTAATTTCTCTCTTAGGGGTTTTGCACTTTCATATTTTGTTTTTCCAAATATGAGTCTGGCTGCGGTGGTTTGGAGTTTCTTGATAATCTGTTCTTTACATCCAGCGTAAAGTGCATTGCAGTAGTCCAGGTGACTTAGTACCATCGATTGTACCAGGTTTTGGAAAATGGCCCTTGGGAAGAAAGGTTTTATTCTTTTGAGTTTCCACATGGAATGGAACATTTTCTTAGTTGTATTCTTCACGTGGTTTTCAAGTGTGAGATGTCGATCTATGGTAACTCCAAGTATTTTCAGAGTGTTAGAGACAGGGAGGGAAAAGTTTGGGGTAGATATGGTGGGGAAGTTATTTGTGTTATATTGTGAGGTAAGTATAAGGCATTGTGTTTTTTCTGCGTTGAGCTTTAGCTAAAATGCATCCGCCCAGGAGTGCATGATTTGACTCTCCCCTCAACCATTCAGTGCTGGACAAGAAGTGCTGATGCCATAGTAACTGACTGAGGTGTTCAGAAAAAGATTGAGCAGTGCCCCAACTGGAGGTACACTTCTGGTTTGTAACTGTCTGCAAATTATGAAAGAATATCTTAAACTGTCTGAAACTGGTAGCAGATGGATGAAATATTTAGTCTTTGTTCTGGTCTTCTGAGTAGGGGGCCTAGAGTGGTAGTGAGACTGTGATATCTGCTGATCCTGTGAAGAGGGGCTAGATGAATCAGGAAGACCTGACACCTGGTCTTGTCCACCCCAGATTAGCTGAAGGAAAAGAAGGAATAATGTCACAGAAGTCAGAAGAAGTGGAAAAGGCAGAAAGATCATTATTATTATTTGCTGCATTTGTATCCCACATTTTCCCACCTATTTGCAGGCTCAATGTGGCTTACATTATGCCATAATGGTGATTGCCATTTCCGGAGTGAGAAATACAAAGTGGTGTTGCATTAAAAGGTTCGTAAGTGACAAGTGAGTTAATCAGCTAATTGGAGAGAGTTCATATCCGGAGTGTGAAATAAAGTGGAATTGCGTTAGAGTTCATTGGTGACAGTAGGTGAAGCAATCAAGTATAATAAGTTTGGTTATCTCCAAGTCTAGTATATGTTTCGTTGTCTGGTATCTAGGATGGATTGTTGTGGTATGCCTTTTTGAACAGGTTGGTTTTTAGTGATTTTCGGAAGTTTGTTAGGTCGTGCACTGTTTTTATGACGTTTGGTAGTGCATTCCATATTTGCATGCTTATGTAGGAGGAGCTGGATGCATACGTTGATTTATATTTTAGTCCTTTGCAACTGGGGTAGTGGAGATTCAGGAATGTGCATGCTGACCTTTTTGTATTTCTATTGGTAAGTCTATGAGGTCTGACATGTAGACCGGGGCCTCGCCGTGAATGATTTTACGAACCAGGGTACAAATTTTGAACATGATACGTTCTTTAAGTGGGAGCCAGTGTAGCTTTTCTCTTAGGGGTTTGGCACTTTCGTATTTCGTTTTGCCAAATATGAGTCTGGCTGCTGTGTTTCGGACAGTTTGGAGTTTCTTGGTGATTTGTTCTTTGCATCCGGCATAGATTGCATTGCAGTAATCTAAGTGGCTTAGCGCCAATGATTGTACCAGGCTACGGAATATTTCCCTTGGGAAGAAAGGTTTTACTCTTTTGAGTTTCCACATTGAGTGGAACATTTTCTTAGTTGTATTTTTGGCATGGCTTTCTAGTGTGAGATTTTGGTCGATTGTAACTCTGAGAATTTTCAGGCTGTCTGAAACAGGAAGGGTGTAGTTTGGGGTGTTTATTGTGGTGTGTCTGTGTTATATTGTGATGAGAGGATAAGGCATTGTGTTTTTTCTGCGTTGAGTTTTAATTGAAATGCATCCACCCATGAGTTTATGATTTGGAGGCTGTGATTGATTTCATTTGTGATTTCTGATGGGTCATGTTTGAACGGAATGTAGATCGTAACGTCTTCTGCATAGATTCAGGGATTAAGGCCTTGGTTGGATAGTGATTTGGCAAGAGGTGTCATCATTAGGTTGAAAAGGGTCGGTGAAAGCGGTGATCCTTGGGGTACTCCACATTCTGGTTTCCATGGTGATGATGTATTCGAGTTTGCAATCACTTGGTATGTTCTTGCAGTTAGGAAACCTTCAATCCAACTAAGTACATTTCCTCCAATCCTGAAGTATTCTAAGATGTTTAGTAGTATTTTATGGTTTACCATGTTGAACCTGCTAGACATGTCGAATTGTAGGAGTACACTGTTGCCGGTTGCAATTACTTGTTTGAATTTGGTTAGGGAAGTGATTATTACTGTTTCGGTGCTGTGGTTGGATCGAAATCCTGATTGTGATTCGTGTAACACTGAGAATTTGTTTAAGTATTCGGTGAGTTGTTTGGTTACCATACTTTCCATTAATTTGACTGTTGTTAGTTATATCATTTGATTTTTTTCTTTGAATCTTTAGGTATTGGGGTGAGTACATAAGTACATAAGTAGTGCCATACTGGGAAAGACCAAAGGTCCATCTAGCCCAGCATCCTGTCACCGACAGTGGCCAATCCAGGTCAAGGGCACCTGGCACGCTCCCCAAACGTAAAAACATTCCAGACAAGTTATACCTAAAAATGCGGAATTTTTCCAAGTCCATTTAATAGCGGTCTATGGACTTGTCCTTTAGGAATCTATCTAACCCCTTTTTAAACTCCGTCAAGCTAACCGCCCGTACCACGTTCTCCGGCAACGAATTCCAGAGTCTAATTACACGTTGGGTGAAGAAAAATTTTCTCCGATTCGTTTTAAATTTACCACACTGTAGCTTCAACTCATGCCCTCTAGTCCTAGTATTTTTGGATAGAGTGAACAGTCGCTTCACATCCACCCGATCCATTCCACTCATTATTTTATACACTTCTATCATATCTCCCCTCAGCCGTCTCTTCTCCAAGCTGAAAAGCCCTAGCCTTCTCAGCCTCTCTTCGTAGGAAAGTCGTCCCATCCCCACTATCATTTTCGTCGCCCTTCGCTGTACCTTTTCTAATTCTACTATATCTTTTTTGAGATACGGAGACCAGTACTGAACACAATACTCCAGGTGCGGTCGCACCATGGAGCGATACAACGGCATTATAACATCCGCACACCTGGACTCCATACCCTTCCTAATAACACCCAACATTCTATTCGCTTTCCTAGCCGCAGCAGCACACTGAGCAGAAGGTTTCAGCGTATCATCGACGACGACACCCAGATCCCTTTCTTGATCCGTAACTCCTAACGCGGAACCTTGCAAGACGTAGCTATAATTCGGGTTCCTCTTACCCACATGCATCACTTTGCACTTGTCAACATTGAACTTCATCTGCCACTTGCACGCCCATTCTCCCAGTCTCGCAAGGTCCTCCTGTAATCGTTCACATTCCTCCTGCGACTTGACGACCCTGAATAATTTTGTGTCATCGGCGAATTTAATTACCTCACTAGTTATTCCCATCTCTAGGTCATTTATAAATACATTAAAAAGCAACGGACCCAGCACAGACCCCTGCGGGACCCCACTAACTACCCTCCTCCACTGAGAATACTGGCCACGCAATCCTACTCTCTGCTTCCTATCTTTCAACCAGTTCTTAATCCATAATAATACCCTACCTCCGATTCCATGACTCTGCAATTTCTTCAGGAGTCTTTCGTGCGGCACTTTGTCAAACGCCTTCTGAAAATCCAGATATACAATATCAACCGGCTCCCCATTGTCCACATGTTTGCTTACCCCCTCAAAAAAATGCATTAGATTGGTGAGGCAAGACTTCCCTTCACTAAATCCGTGCTGACTTTGTCTCATCAGTCCATGTTTTTGTATATGCTCTGCAATTTTATTCTTAATAATAGCCTCCACCATCTTGCCCGGCACCGACGTCAGACTCACCGGTCTATAATTTCCCGGATCTCCTCTGGAACCCTTCTTAAAAATCGGAGTAACATTGGCTACCCTCCAGTCTTCCGGTACTACACTCGATTTTAGGGACAGATTGCATATTTCTAACAGTAGCTCCGCAAGTTCATTTTTTAGTTCTATTAATACTCTGGGATGAATACCATCAGGTCCCGGTGATTTACTACTCTTCAGCTTGCTGAACTGACCCATTACATCCTCCAAGGTTACAGAGAATTTGTTTAGTTTCTCCGACTCCCCCGCTTCAAATATTCTTTCCGGCACCGGTGTCCCCCCCAAATCCTCCTCGGTGAAGACCGAAGCAAAGAATTCATTTAATTTCTCCGCTACGGCTTTGTCCTCCTTGATCGCCCCTTTAACACCATTTTCGTCCAGCGGCCCAACCGACTCTTTGGCCGGTTTCCTGCTTTTAATGTATCTAAAAAAATTTTTACTATGTATTTTTGCTTCCAACGCTAATTTCTTCTCAAAGTCCTTTTTTGCCCTCCTTATCTCCGCTTTGCATTTGGCTTGGCATTCCTTATGATCTATCCTGTTACTTTCAGTTGGTTCTCTTCTCCACTTTCTGAAGGAATGTTTTTTGGCTCTAATGATTTCCTTTATCTTACTGTTTAGCCACGCCGGCTGACGTTTAGTCTTTTTTCCCTTTTTTCTAATACGTGGAATATATTTGTCCTGAACCTCCAGGATGGTGTTTTTAAACAGCATCCACGCCTGATGCAAGTTTTTTACTCTGCGAGCTGCTCCTTTCAGTCTTTTTTTCACCATTTTTCTCATTTTGTCGTAATCACCTTTTCTATAGTTAAACGCTAGCGTACTTGATTTCCTAGTTTCACTTCCTTCAATGCCAATATCAAAACCGATCATATTATGATCACTGTTATCAAGCGGCCCTCGTATCGTTACCCCCTGCACTAGATCATGAGCACCACTAAGGACTAAGTCTAGTATTTTTCCTTCTCTTGTCGGCTCCTGAACTAGCTGTTCCATGAAGCTGTCCTTGATTTCATCAAGAAATCTTATGTCCCTTGCGTGTACAGATGTTACATTAACCCAGTCTATATGCGGGTAATTGAAATCCCCCATTATTATTGTGTTGCCCAGTTTGTTTGCGTCCCTGATTTCCTTTAACATTTCCGCATCCGTCTGTTCGTCCTGGCCAGGCGGACGGTAGTACACTCCTATCACTATCCTTTTCCCCTTTGCACATGGAATTTCAATCCACAGTGATTCCAAGGAGTGTTTTGTTTCCTGCAGAATTTTCAATCTATTTGATTCAAGGCTCTCGTTAATATACAATGCTACCCCTCCACCAATCCGATTCACCCTATCACTACGATAGGGTATGTTTCCTTTATCCTTAGGGAAGAGTCCATGTTGTAGCATGTAGTTTAGGTTTGACGTGAGGTCATCAAAGAGAAGGAGAAGCTGCAACATCACAGAAGGAAAACACTGACCACAAGGAGGAAGGAGGAGGCAAGAAGTCCCTAGAAAAAGCCTCCTTGTATTTTCCACATTTTTGGAATATTCTTAGGTGAGATAAATCCATGACTATATATATTTTTGGAGGTACTTAGCAATATTAGTCATCAAAGGTGTCAGGGCAATTATTTCCCCCTTATGCACTATAATAGTAGTCAATGGCTTATAATTTGACAACATAAATTGCTGTTTCCAGTGATGAACTTGGTGATTTATTTTGTGTGAGTATTTTGGAAGGGCAATTACCAAAGCTGTATCCCATTCCTCTACAAATCAACAGTATCGATTAAATTTGATTTTACTGAGTGACCCAGAACATATCAGTGTTTAAACAAGTCAACTGCAGCGGAGATGGAAGCGCTGTCTGTAGATCCCTGGTATTGTGAACCCTGAAGCAGCTTTGCGAAACACTGGCCATCGCTGGTCCCGGGGGATCCTGCTCTTGTTTACGAAGCTGGCTCGCTATAAGCTCACTATAAGTTTTTTTAAAGATAAGTGCATTGTTTGCTGAAAGTTTTGAATATTTGAACTATTTTATTTATGGCATATTTGCACATGAATGGATGTTTTTTGCCGATGATGAAGAGTAGATCTTGATTGATCACACTCAGCTTTATAAATCATTAGATTTGGAGCTCTTTGAAGCTTTTCCTTCCTATTTTTGAAATTTAAGTCTCCTTTTGTGAAATGGAACATGTTATTTTGAAGTTGTATGTCAGAATTTAAGGCATTTCCATGCATTCTTAGTGCCTAATTGTTGGAACGACCTTTATAGAATTACCCCGTAAGTGTAAGGTATAGTCTCTACACATTCCCTATTTGTCAGTCAGCATAATAATCAGTGTGCCTAAGTGTCAAGGCCATGCATCAACTGTTAGTGCAGGCATTTGCTAACAGTGCACACTAATTCCTGCATTAACCACCTAATATAAGAGCCAAAGTGCCATTCTATTTTAGTAAAAATCAACACATGATATGACTTCAGCTTGTATTGATTATTTTAAATGACATGTAGATTTGCAACAGAGTGGACACCTTGGAGGGACTGGTCAACATGAGACGTGATCTACAGAAATTAGTAGAATGGTATGTTCGGCAGTTAAAATTTAATGCACAGAAGTGCAGAGTGAAGCACTTGGGAAGTAGAAATCAAAGGGAGGTGTATATGTAGGGGGCAAGTAGCTGATATACACAGACCAGGAGAAGGACCTTGGGATGATAGTGTCTGAGGATCTCTAAGCAGTGAAAGAATGTGACAAGGCAGAGGTCATAGCCAGAAGGATGCTAAGTTGCAGAGAAAGAGGCCTAACAAGGAGAAGAAGGGAGGTGTGAATGTCCCTGTATAAGTCATTGATGAGGCCCTACTTGGAGTACTGTGTTCAGTTTTGGAGGCTGTATCTCACTACAGACATAAAAATACAAAGGAAGGTGATGAAAACGGTATGCAGTTGTGCCAAACGATGTACGAGAAGAGACTTGAAGACCTGAAAATGTACATCCTAAAGAAAGGAGAATATGGGAGATATGATACTTGAAAGGTATGAATACAGAGACAAATCCTTTCCAGAGATGGGAAGCAGTAAAACTAGCGGACATGAATTGAGGTTGCAGGGTGGTAAACTTAGGAACAACATCAGGAAAAGCTCTGTCATAGAGAGGATGCTGGATTTCTGGAATACCCTCCCATTGAAAGTGGTGAAAACAAAAACAGTGACAACATTTTAAAATGCTTGGGATCTACACAGAGGATCCCTAAATAGAAAGAGGACGGTATCATATCAAAACTTAAATGATCTCATGTCTCTTGATTTGCTACGAATGGCAAGAGCGGTGCTTAGATGCAACTCCAGCAGTGAGGAAGTAAGGCCAGTGCTAGGCAGACTTCTATTTCCATCTCTAGATCATTTATAAATATGTTAAAAAGCAGCGGTCTCAGAACAGACCTCTGGGGAACCCCACTATCTAGCCAGTTCTCCATTGAGAATACTGAACATTTGAACCTACTCTCTGATTTCTATCTTTTAGCCAGTTTTTAATTCACAATAGAACATTACCTCTTATCCCATGACTTTCTAATTTCCTCAGGAGTCTTTCATGGGTACTTTGTCAAATGCCTTTTGAAAATCCAGATACACAATATCGACCGGCTCACCGTTGTACACAGGCTTATTCACCCCTTCATAAAAATGTAATAGATAGGTGTCACGAAACACCTAGCCACCTGCCTGGGGCTACCCCGTGGCCACTTAGAGGGTCTATCCCCAGCACAGCTCCAGTCAGCCTGCACCTGCTACTTGTGCTCTACACTACCACCCTCCTCCCACCGACTGGGTCACAACCACCTATGGGCAAGTCTCCCACTCTCAAATTATCCCCAGTGATTTCTAGGTTACTGGGGCCACACTCCTAGTAGTCTCACAGTTCCCAGAAAGCACTCACAGACCCAAACCACCAGGATTCTTTATCAGTCCAGACAGAGGGGCAATACATTACATACTGTTTATTGTCTTTTAAAAATCGAACAGTGGAACAAAATAGTGCAATTAGCAAACAATAACAGGTAACTGAAATATGGATCAATTATTACACTAACTTAACATTTGCTTACTTCCTAGAAAGTACCTGAGGAGATCAGATCATATAGCTATTCACCAGTTATCAAATAAAATTTTTTTTTTTTTTTTTACACAGGGCTTCAGCAAAGAACTCTCTCTCTCTCTCTTCTCCCGGAATGAAACTGCAGGCAAAATCAGTACACTCTAAAGGAAATGAGCTCCTGGCCCAATCAGAGTCTAGACAACATGATTTAAAAGTATACTGCTGCTTGCTTCTTGCTTGTGTAAAAGAAAAAGAACATTCAGTTCTCTGTAACAGCTTTACAGCAAAGAAACACTACCTGCTGGCCAAATAGAAGAAATACACTTCAGGACATAATTAAGGGAGGAAAATATCCAATATATTTCACAGGCTTAAAACACACTGGAGCCCTTTTACTGAGTACGCATCTACACGCGACCAACATGTGCCAAAATGGAGTTACCGCCCAACCGGGTGGGTCTTGCGGTAATTTCATTTTTGGCACGTGTCCGATACACGTGTTTGAAAAATATTTTTTATTTTCAGGTGCACGTAACGGACGCACGCCAAGTAGCATTTGGCGCATGTAGGTCATTACCGCCCAGTTACCGCTGAGTCTTTACCGCTAGGTCAATGGCTGGCAGTAAGGTCTCAGACCCAAAATGGACGTGTGGCAATTTTCATTTTGCTGCACATCCATTTTCAGCAAAAATTTAAAAAGGCCTTTTTTTTAGGCACGCTATACTATCATAAGCCATTTTTCAGCACACCTTTTTAGAAGGACCCCACTGTTTCTTCACAATAGGTTTCAAAAATACTGATTTGGACGTTTTGAAAAGAAATTTGTCCAAATGTTGCTTTATGACACCTTTTGGAAATTTTCTCTTTCGAAAAATATTTTCCTGTGTTTTGTGAAGTGTGAATCAATCTATCTGATTATTTGGTCTTCATTTCATTAGTGGAGTGGAGGAGTGGCCTAGTGGTTAGAGCACCGGTCTTGCAATCCAGAGGTGGCCGGTTCAAATCCCACTCCTGCTTCCTGTGATCTTGGGCAAGTCACTTAACCCTCCATTGCCTCAGGTACAAACTTAGATTGTGAGCCCTCCTGGGACAGAGAAATATCCAGTCTACCTGAACGTAACTCAACTTCAGCTACTACTGAAAAAGGTGTGAGCAAATCTAAATAAATAAATAAATAAATAGTGAGAATGTATTAGTTGTTACAGGAGTTTTTTGATAAGAAATAAATTTACTGCTGAGAGAAACAGTACTAGCTTTGCTTATTTGTTGTTTGCCAATTATACAATAAATCTTTACTTGCATGGGAATGTTTCCTGTCAGCATCTTTATTGCCAGTGAATAGAGTGAACTTGCGACCAGGGACTGGTGTTAATAATTCCCTAGACACTGTGCACCTCCCTACAGAATTGGGTCTATGTCCAAGATAGTACAACACCCTTACAACAGAGTTATCTCCATTTCATGGCCTTTATTTTCAAGCCTTCTATTTTTAGTTAGTTTTATAACCATGGCCGCACATTTCAATACAGCCAGTGTTGTTGATATGGCAAACAAACAGGAAGACATCTCACAATCTACAGACCTACCTGGAAATACACTCAAATCCTTTAAGTTAGTAAAACTCACATAGGGTCGATGGGCCAATATAACATTCATTTCCATCAGGTAAGTATTCAGTAACTGCCCCAGCCCTGCAGTTAACAACAGAAGCATAGAGCAGTACCTGACAAAAAAAAATTATATAGAAAATAGTTAGGAAATACTCTACATAACAGAAAAAAAAGACATTTTTGAAAGGCTCAATAAAAAAAACTAGTTATTCGGGTAGCACACCTGCTATTCAGATAACTAGCACTCACTGAAGCCAATCAGTGATCTTCAGTGGCATTATGTGGATAATGCCACTGAACTCATAGCTGACCACCTCAGCGCTATTCAGGCAGTGCTGCCTGGAACAGTCCAGGAGTGAAGCCACAAATTATTTGAGTACAGCTAATATTCAGTGCTGGTGCCTGGATCCTCACTAATAAAGTGGAAGCCCCTCTGGTACAACATTGGGCTGAATGTCAACATCAAATAGCAGACTTATGAAGGCAGATAATAGACAATAAATGACCTAGAGATGGTAGTAACTAGTGAGGTAATTAAATTTGCTGATGACACAAAGTTATTCAAAGTCGTTAAATCGCGGGAGGATTGTGAAAAATTACAAGAGGACCTTACGAGACTGGGCGCCTAAATGGCAGATGACGTTTAATGTGAGCAAGTGCAAAGTGATGCATGTGGGAAAGAGGAACCCAAATTATAGATACGTCATACAAGATTCCACGTTAGGAGTCTCAGACCAAGAAAGGGATCTAGGTGTCGTCGTTGAAGATACGTTGAAACCTTCTGCTCAGTGTGCTGCTGCGGCTAAGAAAGCAAATAGAATGTTAGATATTATTAGGAAAGGAATGGAAAACAAAAATGAGGATGTTATAATGCCTTTGTATCGCTCCATGGTGCGACCACACCTCGAATATTGTGTTCAATTCTGGTCGCCGCATCTCAAAAAAGATATAGTGGAATTAGAAAAGGTGCAGAGAAGGGTGACAAAAATGATAAAGGGGATGGGACGACTTCCCTATGAGGAAAGGCTAAAGTGGCTAGGGCTCTTCAGCTTGGAGAAAAGGCGGCTGAGGGGAGATATGATAGAGATCTATAAAATAATGAGTGGAGTTGAACGGGTAGATGTGAAGCGTCTGTTTACACTTTCCAAAAATACTAGGACTAGGGGGCATGCGATGAAGCTAGAATGTAGTAAATTTAAAATGGATTTTCTTTTCCATGTTTTATTTTGTGTAATTAAACTCTGGAATTCGCTGCCAGAGAATGTGGTAAAGGCGGTTAGCTTAGTGGATTTTAAAAAAGGTTTGGACGGCTTCCTAAAGGAAAAGTCAATAGACTTGGGGAAAATCCACTATTTCTGGGATAAGCAGTATAAAATGTTTTGTACTTTGGGATCTTACCAGGTATTTGTGACCTGGATTGCCTACTGTTGGAAACAGGATGCTGGGCTTGATGGACCTTTGGTCTTTCCCAGTATGGCAATATAAGTAAGAGAAGGGTAGGAGGGTGGCGATTTAGAAAAATTGCTTAACTTTAGAGAGCAATTTTGGATTTTTATTCTAAATGTTGTAGAACCATATGGATTGAATCGGGAAATTGAATGGCTCACATTAATCTGACCAGGTGTTTACTAATGATCAGCTGTGTCAGTCCTTGAGCTTCGATTGGTGCTCTGTATATCACGTGAATATTTGAATTGGCTATAAAGCCTTCCCTTAAAAAAAAGCACAGTGGCCATTTTGAAACCGTCGTTTGCATGAAATCTATGGCTTGTGAAGGTCAGTCTTGAAATTGTGCATGATAGCTCTGTCAGTGCCTATGGACTAATCTTGTATTACTATTTTATAGTATAGGAGACTACCTCAAGACTGCTTGTTAGCGAAACATGGATCTATATTTAAAAGAAATCTTTTTGGTTCAATAAGGTTAGGATTAATAGAAAAAAGCTTAAAAATGGATCAATGAAGATTGTGGTACCACCCCTAGTTATATGCTTGGCTCATTTAGCCAAAGAGGAGGCAGGCACGCTTGTCTGATAGATCCTATCGTGACCCTACTGATCTTTTGAGTAGAAGTCTGAGAAACTGTTGGGAAGTAGAGCATAATCAAGTCTGAGATATAGTTGGCTCCCTTCATCATCCAATTGTTTATAGCGCCTTATCTTTGATTTGGATAACTGTCTGGGCATCAGCACAGAATGCCAGTGGTATCTGGATAACTCCTGGAAGCCAGTGTATACCCATATAGTCAACGCTGGTGTCTGGATATTGGCCAACACTGAATATTTGTGTACAGATTTAAACACCACAGTCAGAGTTTGATTTCAGCATAGTAAATGACAGCAGATGAAGAACTATATGGTCCATCCAATTAATCATATGTTATGTGAAGTCAACATATAAAATGTGCTATTATATCCCTACTATGCCTAATTACAAGGTGGACCAGCCCTAGAGTAACATAGTTACAAAAACTGAAAGGTATTGACTTTTGGATTATTTTCCAGAATTAAGAAGAAGCACTTCCACATTCTTGGCCTGTATAGAGGTATCTCTATAGAGGTTGCGGACCTCGAAGATCGACATTGAGCAACCCTGCCTTAAACCATTTTTCTAATTTTTGTAGATCACTTATGTTGTCCACTCCCTCCAGAGCGTCTACTCTGTGGCAAATTTGCATGTCATCCACAAGAAAACAAACCCTTCGGCAATACTGCTCACAAATATACTGAATAGAAGTGAAAGTACCAATTTCTAAGGCACTCCACTACTCACCTACCTTTTTTCTGAGTAGATTCCATTAATCACCACCCTCTGTCATCTGTCAACCAGTTCAATCCTTTTCACTGCTTTGGGTGCTAAGGTCAGCGCACTCAGTTTATTCATGAGCCTCCTGTGAGGAACTATATCAAAGGCTTTGCCGAACTCCAGGTAGACCAATGGTTTTCAACCCAGTCGTCAGGGACCCCTGGCCAGTTGGGTTTTCAGAATATCCAGAACAAATATGCACGAGATGTATTTAGCATGCACTTCCTCTCTGGCATGCAAATATTTCTCCTGCATATTCATTGTGGGTATCCTGAAAACCCAACTGGAAAAGTGGTCTCTAAGGACTGGATTGAAAACTATATCCAGTTCTCTGCTCATCCAAAGAAATCAATCAGATTCGTTTGGCACAATTTTTCTTTGGTAACCCATTGGGATTCTAGGATGTTCACTATCCTTTCCTTCAGAAGTATGTCCATTAGTTTTCCAACTAACAAAGTGAGGGTTACCAGCCTATAGCTTTCCATATCTTCACTTTTCCTATTTTTGTAAAGAAGGACTATATCCACTCATCTCCAGTCCTACGGAATTTCTCTCATCTTCTAGAATCTAGTAAATAAATCTTTAAGAGGAGACACCAGGGACCACATCCACTTGGCTCCAATCCCACAGAACTTCACCCACCTCCTAGGACTTATTAAATAAATCTTTACGCAGACCTGCTAGGATCTCTCTGAGCTCTTTCACTATCCCCATAGCTTTGACCACTTTCAGTTTTTCAAGTTATTCATAAATATTTTCTTCCTTGAACAGTGTGATATATACTCCATTTCGATATATATCTGTGGTCCTTCTCTAGAATTTTCCTCCATGAACAGAGAAGTATTTGTTTAACATGTCTGCTTTTTCTTCATCACTCTCCCCATAGCATTTCTTGGCATCTTTCATTCTTACAATTCTATTTCTAGCCTTCCTCCTTTCTCCAACATATCTGAAAAAAGTCTTCTCACCTATCTTTACATCACTAGCCATTTTGATTCCATCTATTCTTTTGCTAACTGTATTTCTCTCTTCGCTTCTTTGAGTTTTATCCAGTAGCCTTTTCTTGTTCCTCTTCTTGCGTTCTTGAGTCCAAAAATACTCTGCACCAGTGCAGGGCCTTCGAGTAGAGGCCTGTTCTCAAACACTGCCGTGTTCTGCTCTCCCCTGAGGCCAGGACACGGCACTGCTTAAGCGTGAATCTCTACAGGAAGGACCCGTGCCAGTGCAGAATATTTTGGAGTAGCATCAGAAGAGATAGGGTGATGGCAGCAGCATGGGGAAGGAAAGGGGGAGAAGATGCTGGCTATGGGACCAGAAGAAGGAACAGGAGATGAGGCACTGGACCTGGGGGAAGGAATAGGGAGGGAAAGGGGATATGCTGGAGCAAGGAGGCATAGGGATGTTTTCATGATATCAGTGGTGTGCTGGAGCTGGCTCGCACTGGCTCACAAGAGCCGGTTGTTAAATTTTTAAAGCTCTTGCGAGCCGGTTGTTCTGGCAGGTGAGCTGGCTCCTGGGGGTGGCACAACCCAGCAGTAAGTGAGGTAAGCATGGCAGAAGAGCGCCACAAGCCATGCTTACCTCACCTCCCACCACTCTGGGGGGGTTTAAATCTTTGATTTACCTCCGTCGCAGCAGCCGCAGTGAAAGCCCGTCTCTAGTCTTCCCTTCGTTCCCGTCAGTGTCCCACCTTCTTCTGACGTCATTTCCTCTTTCTGCGAGGGCGGGACACTGACAGGAAACGAAGGGAAGGTTAGAGATGGGCTTTCACTGCGGCTGCTGCAACGGAGGTAAATCAAAGATTTAAACCTCCCAGGGTGGCAGGAGCAAAAAGAGGGATATTGGAGGGAGAAGAGGGCGGGCAGGTGGAAATGGGAGCAGGAGGGCAGTGGGGAGAGAGGAGCATCGAAGCCATCAATGGATATGGATGGGAAGGCAGGGCCCAGGGAGAGAGGAGAAATTGCTGGATATGGAGGGGAGGGGAGGGCAGGGGAGAGAGGAGAATTGCTGGATATGGATGGATAGATGGATGGAGGATAGGGGGAGAGGACAGTTGCTGGACATGGATGGATGGAGGGGAGGGCAGGGTAGAGAGGAGAGTTTCAGGACATGGATGCAGGGCAGGAGAAATTCTGGACATTGATGGAGAGGAGGGAAGACAGGAAGGAGATACACATGGATGGAGGGGAAGGGAGAGAGAGAAGAAATGCTGGACATGGATAGAGGGGAGGGAAGAGAGAGGAAGTGAGATGAACATGAATGGAGGGGAGAAAGGAGAAATACTGGACATTGATGGAGGAGAGGGAAGGGAGAGAGAAGAAATGCTAGACATGGGAGTGAAGAGAGAGGAAGGAGATGAGATGAGGGAAAAGGAAGAGGAGAAAAACTGCACATGGATGGAGAAAATAGGAAGAAGCTGGATCCACTGGACAGTCAAGTCTGCAGAGGACCAGAAATGAAGAAGAAAGGAGGAAAGAAAAGAAATAAATGGAAAGGAAGCCCTGGGAAGTCAAGGGAACAGATAGAGAGCTGCAGAATCAGATACTGGGCCACATGATGAGAAAAACAAAGTCACCAGACAACAAAGGTAGAAAAAATTATCTTCATTTTAGTGTTTGGAATATGTCCACTTTGAGAATTTACATCTGCTATCATATTTTGCAGTGTATAGCAACATGTTTCTTTCTGTTTTCTGGTATTGTGCTGCATGAAGAGTCTAACTTCTTAGGATTTCAGGTTAATTTGTGAAGAATTTGAATAGGGGCTATCTCTGTTCTGCATGTATGACTGCAAGGCCAAGTGTCTGAATAGGGATCTGTTTGTTAGGTTCTGAGATTTTGATAACACATTGTTTTTCAGAGTTGGCAAGACTATCAGTTCTCCTAATTCCTGGTCTGTATGCTAATTTGGTTTGTGTCATTTTGGGTATACGGCAGAGATTTTTTTTTTTTTTCCTGGTAAAGAGCTTCTAAAACAGACATCATGTTATGAGAATCAGGTTCTCAACGTTAAAAGTTTATATTTATTTACTTATTTATGGCATTTTATCCCACATTAAACATGAATTAGTTTGGAACCTGGGAGCATTTAATTTTTTTTTCCTGGAGAGAGTAATGCATTGCGCCCCCCCCCAGTTTCTCTCCACGGCTATAGCCAGCTCTGCATTGGAGGGGGGGGGCTCAGAGTTGGACGGGGGGGGGGGGGCACAGAGGTGGACCAGGGAGAGAGCCTGTTGTTAAACATTTACCAACACGCCACTGCATGATATACCACTGCCACCCTTCACCCTCTAAATGCTGCCACCCTAGGTGGACTCCTAGCCCACTGGGTAGCAGGGCTGGCTCTGCTTTTAGCCACATTTAGGGGTAATTATCAACATGAGCTACATTAAATCAGATTATTTTACCACGTCAGGATATTTTATCACAGGATGTCACTACACAAAATGAGACTCTGTGCTAAAATAAACCAAGATGGTAAAATAACCTAACTCAACAGTAGCCCACGTTGAAAACTTTCCTCCTTAGAATTGCAATTACAGGGAGCACCTGAAGGTTGAGGTATGAAAATAATATGCACAGGTTGCATTTGTTGTTCTGTATAATACCGTAGTCAGGTTCTTGATTTTTGCTTTGTGGCTTTGAAATGAAGATACTTTTGGATCTGTTAATAGCCTCTAATTTGCACATCCCATCAGCTGCATTTATTTTTTATTATTTTATTAATTAATATTACATGTACAGGTAACCAGAGATCATCTTATTGATCACAAAGCCTAGCAGGCGTAAAAAAATCTCTACTGCGCCTATCTACTTCATTTTGCCTTTTCTTGTATGGTTTCTTTTATTAAAGCAATGTGTTTGGTTAATCAACTGTACTCTGCATTTTCTTCATTTCTGGCAGCTTCACAGCTATAGCCAGGTGAGGATATGTCAGGCTCAGCACTTGACTCATATTCATATTGTTAGAAAATTGAGCCTTTCCTGCTTTATGGTGCTGTATCACTGTTGCCCAGCTCAATCCCTGCTCCTTTCACCTACATCGACATGATTTTTGCTAAACTCCAGTGCCCAATGAAGAAAAAAAATGATGTTCTAGTAACACACAAAATCTGTACTACTGTGCAGTTCCATTACTGCAATTTGAACTGCTCAGTGCTGGCTGATGAGGTTTCAAACAGGGGTAATGGATCTAATTGAAAGGGGAGTCTCACACAGTTAAGAAGCAGAATACTGTTGCTGCTTGAAAGAGGGAAAAAGAGAGAGAGGAAGATAGAGAGAGAAGAAGAATTGGGAAGACGAGAAATGGAAAGAAACATACAGATGGCTGGAGAAGAAAGGAGAAATAAAATACATAAGTATTGCCACACTGGGATAGACCAAAGGTTCATCAAGCCCAGCATCCTCTTTCCAACAGTGGCCAATCTAAATCACAAATAACTGGCAAGATCCCGAAAAAGTCCAAATACATTTTATGCTGCTTATCCCAGAAATAAGCAGTGGATTTTCCCCAAGTCAACTTAATAATGATCTATGGACTTTTCCTTTAGGAAGCTGTCCAGACCTTTTTTTAAACCCCACTAAGCTAACTGCCTTTACCACAATCTCTGGCAACGAATTCCAGAGTTTAACTATACATTGAGTGAAGAAACATTTTCTCCGATTCGTATTAAATTTACCAGGATTCAATTTTGGAATGCCTATGAACCAAAGACTATATACATTTAAGGTCTAAGAAGCAGCTTACCAGCAAATGAATTTTGTAATAGTAAGTAAAAGAAAACTCAAAATATGTAAAACAATTCTGTTACAGAAAATTATTATACTTTAGTCATCAATATTATTTCCTAAAAATCTTTCAAAGTTCTCATCCTCAGTGTCATTGTGAAAGAGGTCAGGGATTTCCATTACAATCTCTGTCGACATTATCATCATCATCTTTGTTGTTATCCTTGATTATTTCTGCCTTTTTAAAGCTAGATTTTATCTTCCACTTACGTCACGCCACGCTGTTGCCACCCACTGAGCCACTCCTGCAACAGTGGTTTGGCGCATTAGGCCCTTAACCACGAAGCTGTGTTCATTGCTAAGCTGTGTTCGCCGCTAGACATCCAGGTCTCCAATAGACGATATGACACTGCTTTGAAACTTCTATTTACAGGAATATCTAATGGCTGCAGCATTTTGGCCATACCATCAGGTATGATAACCGGTACTGTGTTCACAGCTTCTATTTTCTTTTTTATATATTCCATTATATGCCCTCTCATGCTGTCCATGTCCAGCAGCGCTTTCTTCGCCTTAAAAAAATCCACCAGACTGAAAAAGCAGTGCTCCAGCCATTGAGTCATCATACATTCAACCATCTATCATAATATTCAGTGGGAAAGCGTCACATGGCATCGTCTTTCATTTAAATATAATCATTGGTGGCAGCTTCTTGCCACTCTCACAACAGGCCAACACTACAGTGTAACAGTATTTTCTCCTTTTTGACTGTTTTCCCTGTATGGTCTGTGTCCCGTATATGGCAATCTGATTTAGGATGGGCTGGAAAAGGCTTCGACAGCAATTTCCATGGATGGAACCTGAGGACAGTGCTGGGCAGACTTTTACAGTCTGTGTCCCGCAAATGACAAAACAGAAAGGCTGGAGTGGACTTCGACAGCAACACCAGTAGTTGGAACATAAAGACAGGGCCGGGCAGACTTCTATGATCTATGTTTGAGAAATGCATACCATGATCAAGTACTTTTACATCTCATTCATTGTAGAGGCCGACCGAAACTGGGCTTTTTCAGTTTCAGCCGAAACTGGTACTGGCACTGAAACTGTCTAACCACTTTTGGATGAAACTGAAACTGCAGCCAAAACATCACCTAGTTTCA
Source organism: Microcaecilia unicolor (assembly GCF_901765095.1). NCBI lineage: Eukaryota > Metazoa > Chordata > Amphibia > Gymnophiona > Siphonopidae > Microcaecilia > Microcaecilia unicolor. Next base: position 139,935,935 of record NC_044033.1, read on the forward strand.
GCCAAAGCTGTAACCAAAACTGAAAAGTAAAGTTTGGTTGTGTGAATGTGAACCAATGAAGCCCACTGGAGATTGTCAGATCTTGTAGTCGGTAGCCCTCTGCTAAACCCATAGAAGCTTATTACCCTCCAGCCCCAGGAACTGCAAGCACAGGCAAAAAAAATCATGATTAACAGCTTTTTATGCTTAGTCAAACTGTACCAGTAACAAGAGAAAGTAGCACTGAGATGTTTCCTGTTTTGTATTTAGTTAAAGGACAAGCATGATATAGATTCTTCCTAAAATAGAGTAAGGGAGTCCAGACACTGGTCTACACTTCGGACATTATACTGGCCTGATGAACAATCCAGTTTAAAAAAAGCACATTGATGTTACAGAATGTGAGGATTATATGCTCTAAAAAATTACCATCAAGAGCAATAAGTTTCTCAAATTACTTTATAATATATAAACTTCATTTCATTGTAATATCATTTCTCTACTAACACTATAAGCTGACCAGTACTTGTGCATGAAAACAATCACTATAGGTTCCTTTCTCATAGAATCTAGCTTCTGCACACCTCAAGTTTGATTAAAACGCTAAATATTCATCATAACCAACAGAGCCTGGAAATTCTTTAGAATCACCCAAATAGTATCCAAGTCAGAATAAATTATGAAAAACCATATTTTACCTCCAAGCAAAATAACCTCTACACACAAGGACCTCAGCTAATGAAACCTAAAACTTAATTTTTTTTTTTTTTGCATTAATGATGCTTTATTATATAAATTAAAACCTAAAATCATAAGTCCTATATATCAATCATCTAGAATCACATTTTTCAAAACAAATCCCACTAATTTTCTATTGACAAATATTGCTCCTGAATACTAGCATTAAAACTAGTCCAATAAAAAAGTATGGCCTACAAATTGTTTGTTGAGCTTAGCGGCACAACCCAGGAGCCAACTTCTTCCAGATAAAGAATAAATAGTAAAATATGCAGTGACTTACTTTGTGGGAATTTCTTGAGGTGATGAAAAACCATGCCATAAGATATTGCGAAGATTTAAACTTCTGGGAGACCCAAGAAACACTTTCAGCACATCCATCTAGTTCAGAGAGAAAAATCAGAATGCTCTCTAAGTACCCATAACTACACTGGAAATTTAGTGTCAGCTAATGATAAGCTTCCACTGAGCTTGCTTTCTATGTGAAGTCTTCAGTATCTCAAAAACAATTCAAATGCATTTGACATATGGAAGATATTAAATATGCAGATGTAAATTCTCCTATTTGTATCTCTCTCATATATGTACTATATAGACATCATATGGCACTCTGGGTATGGTGCCTTATATTTTCCATTCCACCATTTACCCTTTCCTTTCCTTTCATAGCTTCTATCTCAAGACTATTTGTCTTTCTTTTTTCACATTTCTCGTGCCCAGTTCTTAGCTTTTCCTCCCTGCAATGTTGTGGCAGTACAAGAGTCCCAAATCCTTAACATCTTTCCCTAACCTTGCTCTTCCACTGCCCCAAAAGAGGTGCTGTGAAAGGACTCCCAGAGCAGGACAAGACTTCATTGCTGGGAAATTGCTTTTAAACTTGGGGAACGGTAGACTTAAGAGTTAAACAGGTAATCTCAGTGTCTTTATTTTTAAGTTATTCTGCTTATTTAGCAAAGGCTACTACTACTACTACTATTTAGCATTTCTATAGCGCTACAAGGCATACGCAGCGCTGCACAAACATAGAAGAAAGACAGTCCCTGCTCAAAGAGCTTACAATCAGTTTAAGGAATAGGTTTTTTTTTTTTTAATTTAGCATTTAAAGTCTCTTTTACAGTTCAATAGGCTAGCAGTGAAGGGACTGTTCTAGAGTTTACCACAGTATCAGTATAGAGCAGAGATGATAGTCACAGGAAACCTCAGTTTAGAGGCACCCGGCAGGGATGTCCACTTTCTCCTCTTGTATTTGCACTAGTGGTGGAACTCCTGGCAGCCATGATTAGGTCCCATGGTGGTATATGGGGTATCCAGGTGGGATCTGAAGAATTTAAGATATCATTATTTGCGGATGATATTCTACCAACAGGACCACAGCAGCCTCTCTAAGTCACTGCTTCTAAATCTGAGCTGCCTGAATGTCGGCTAAAGGGTGCATTCGGTATTTAGGGGTGAGGATAACTTCAAACTTCTGCTTACTTTATACACAATTATGGGAAAGTTATCAGACATTTCAGTAACTCTAAATCAGTAGCATAGACTAAATCATACATTGATGGGCAGAACGGCGGTTTGCAAAATGATGATTCTCCCTAAATTTCTATACATCTATCACACACTCCCAATTGACATCCCTACTACCAGACTGATGCAGCTGCAGAGGAATCTTTTTTCATATATCTGGAGGAGACAACCGCCTAGGTGTCAAAAGAGGTTTTACTGCAATCGAGACGTTGACGTCTCTCTCTGGGGGTCATCTTTAATGCCTCTCTCTTTTTCTCTGCACATATCCAACAGACGGCTAAAACCATTCATTTCTTTATCTATAATATCACCACAATTCATCCCTTCCTTTCTGGGCATACTACTAAAACCCTTATCCACACTCTTATCACCTCACGCTTAGACTACTGCAACTTGCTTCTCACAGATACCTTACTAAGCCATTTCTCTCCCCTTCAATCTGTTCAAAATTCCGCTGCATGACTTGCATTCCGCCATGTTGCTACGCTCATATTAGCCCTCTTCTCAAGTCACTTCATTGGCTCCCTATCCATTTCCACATACAGTTCAAATTACTCTTATTGACTTACAAGTGATTTTATTCTGCAGCTCCTCTCTACCTCTCCACTCTTATCTCTCCCTACACTCCTCCCTGGGAACTCCGTTCATTGCGTAAATCTCTCTTATCTTTACCCTTCTCCTCCACCCTCCTCCGTTCCTTTTATCTTACTGCACCGTGCGCCTGGAATAGACTTCCTGAGTCAGTATGTCAAGCTGCATCTCTGGCCATAAGCAAATCCAGGCTAAACACCCACATTTTATAGGCTGTTTTTAACTCTTAACTCCTATTCACCTGTTCAGTATCCATGTCTGTTAGTAATTCCCTTATTTGTCCCATTTGTCTGTCTTGATTAGATTGTAGGCTCTGTCGAGCAGGCACTGTCTCTTATCTATTTTGTGTACAGAGCTGCGTACGTCTAGTAGCGCTACAGAAATGATAAGTAGTAGTAGAGACTGAGGAGAAGTATAGGTGTCCCTGACTGTCAGATATACTATTGGGCAGTGCAGTTGCGAATAATTTTTGATTGGTATGATTTTAAGCCTAAGGTTTGGGTACACTTTGAGTGAAATTCTCTATTACCACGTATGCTCCCACTGCAGAGAAGTAAACTCACCACAGATTGCCCAAAGACTGTAGCCAGCTCCAATGATGCAAGCAAATCTCTTAGAAGAAAGGGGCACACTTTGCCAACTAGCAAATATACCTAAAAAAAAAAAAAAAAAAAAAAGAGTACAGTTTGAAATTAGAACATGTTGCTAAACCCTATACTTTGTTTTTTTTTTTTTTGTTTGTTTTTTTTTTGAGGGGGGGGTTGGGGGGGTTATAAATGCTAGAGTAAAAAAAAAAAAAAAAAAAGCTATTACCAGACAGAAAGGGAAGGAAGAGGAGGAGAAATTGGAGGAGGAAATATAAGAAAAGAGGGGGGGATTTTGCAGAGCAGAGGGTGATGGAAAACAAGAAGGGAAAAGATGCAGAGCAGAGTAAGGTTCACAGGAAAGAGAAAGAGGGGAAAGAGATCTGCAAGGCAGAGGAAGAAAGAGAAAAGGGAGAAGATGTTACAGGGTGGGCAGGGGGAAGAGGGAAGGAGGCAAGTATGATGGCTGGGGTGGATAAAGAGGAAGCAAAGATAGTGCAATAAGCCAACCTGACCTACTACTGCTGAACATTTATACAGTGCTACAGAGAAGAGACAGTTACTACTCTGTGGAGCTTACAGTCTACTAGATAGATGGACATTGAGGACAGAGCGAGATTTAGAGGATATGGACAATAAAGAGGAAACAATCATGTAGTATACCAGAAATTGATTTTTTAATTTCAAGTTAGCAATACATCCCACAACTCACATTCTAATGGTGTCTCACAAAAACACAAATCCTCCAACTAGTTACTTCAGCTATTAACAATGTTGTGGTACATTCAGTTGGGTAGATTAACAGCCCCCTGGTAAAGATGACTAGGGAAAGCAATGGCAAACTACCTTGCTAACAGTCTACTAAGAAGCTGTCACACAAATGGTAGCCCCCATAAATCAGCTATGACTTGGTACTTGTGTACTGGGGACTACCTCTACTTTTTACACTAACAATATAATTTTAAAATTCACTTGTGTGCAAAATACAGTGGTTAATGTAAGGAAATGACTACACACCATACAGGGAAAGGAGAATATGGATATAAACCATAAACTAATGAAAAAAATCTTCAATTAACTTGGGTGATATGAAACAGTGGAGAAGAAAGCCTCAAAGAGCTCCAGACATTATCTATGTCTAAACAGCTAAACAATCTTTCATCATCAGCATTAAAAAACCCAGCAAAATAAACGTGTTGTCCTGACATAAAAAAAAATCAGCTACTTAGCTTTCAAATGTAGAAATGCCCTCTTCTCTAGTGTCCCAAAATCAAGCCCATGACCAACAATGGCCAGCGTTTTGTTTGAGCTGCTTCAATGCTCATGGACTAAACATTCTACAGTGCAGAGTTGGGAACTGCTCCTGTCACAGCCAGTCATAGTAACATAGTAGATGACAGCAGAAAAAGACCTGCACAGTCCATCCAGTCTGCCCAACAAGATAAACTCATATGTGCTACTTTTTGTGTATACCTTACCTTGATTTGTATCTGCCATTTTCAGGGCACAGACTGTAGAAGTCTGCCCAGCACTAGCCCCGCCTCCCACCACTGGTTCTGCCACCCAATCTCCACTAAGCTTCTGAGGATCCTTTCCTTCTCAACAGAATTCCTTTATGTTTATCCCACTCATGTTTGAATTCCGTTACCGTTTTCATCTCCACCACCTCCCGCGGGAGGGCATTCCAAGTATCCACCACTCTCTCCGAGAAAAAATACTTCCTGACGTTTTTCTTGAGTCTGCCCCCCCTTTAATCTCATTTCATGTCCTCTAGTTCTACTACCTTCCCATCTACGGAAAAGGTTCGGTTGCGGATTAATACCTTTCAAATATTTGAATGTCTGTATCATATCACCTCTGTTTCTCCTTTCGTCCAGGGTATACATGTTCAGGTCAGCAAGTCTCTCCTCATACATCTTGTAACGCAAATCCCATACCATTCTCGTAGCTTTTCTTTGCACCACTTCTATTCTTTTTACATCCTTAGCAAGATACAGCCTCCAAAACTAAACTAAACAAAATACTCCAGGTGGGGCCTCACCAACGACTTATACAGGGGCATTAAAACCTCTTTTCTTCTGCTGGTCACACCTCTCTCTATACAGCCTAGCAACCTTCTAGCTATGGCCACCGCCTTATCACACTGTTTCGTTGCCTTCAGATCCTCAGATACTATCACCCCAGGATCCCTCTCCCCGTCCGTACATATCAGACTCTCACCACCTAACACCTCCCGTGGATTTCTACTCCCTAAGTGCATCACTTTGCATTTCTTCGCACTGAATTTTAATTGCCAAACCTTAGACCATTCTTCTAGCTTCCGCAGATCCTTTTTCATGTTTTCCACTCCCTCCCTGGTGGCCACTCTGTTACAAATCTTAGTATCATCCGCAAAAAGGCAAACTTTACCTTCTAACCCTTCGGCAATGTCACTCACAAATATATTGAACGGAATCGGCCCCAGCCCCAATCCCTAAGGCACTCCACTACTCATCTTTCCCTCCTCCGAGCAAATTTCATTAACCACCACCCTCTGGCGTCTGTCCATCAACCAGTTCCTAATCTAGTTCACCACGTTGGGTCCTATCTTCAGCCTGTCAAGTTTATTCAAGAGCCTCCTGAGGGGAACCGTGTCAAAAGCTTTGCTGAAATCTAAGTAGATTACGTCTATAGCACATCCCTGATTCAATTCTCTGGTCACCCAGTCAAAGAATTCAATGAGATTTGTCTGGCATGATTTACCTTTGGTAAAACCATGTTGTCTCGGATCTTGCAACTTATTGTCTTCCAGGAAATTCACTATCCTTTCCTTCAGCATCTTCCTTTCCTACCTCCACCTTCCATAAAACTCACCATAGAAATCCGATTCTAGAATAATCTCACTAACAGCAAAATAAACCCTCTCAGTACCAGCCATATTGTGAAGCAATACTACTCTACAAAAAAGTCACTCAGAACCTAGAGCAATCTACCATGCCACCCAACACTATCTTCCAAAACACGGATCCTACTTACAAAAAGGCACTGTCCTAAATATTACAACAGGCCCTAGAACATCAATATACCTCTAGGGAAAACTGAACAAGCCAATTACTACATATCACTATACAGAAAATCTGTGCTAACAGAATATTTGACCTTGGTCACACACAGAATACAGATACCAAATACAGAACAAGCGACCACAAACTAGAAACAGTAATATGCAGACAGAAATTAAACTGAAACCCTAAGAAGCCAGACCTTGAATGTACTACAACACTAGAGAAACAGAAATAGATGCATTTTCCCCATACTGTGCAAAATATAAAGAGAGAAGATGTCATCCTACCCACATGGAAACAGGAGGCTGAGACAGAGGGGGTGGGACACGGAAGAGGAAAGGCTCCAGTGCTGACTGGAAGCAGCATGTGTGAATCACTGCCAGCAAATAGGGTAGATTTGAAGGACTGTGGTGGTGGGAGAGGAGGAGAGCGACTGTTGCTCTACCCCTGGGGGTAGAGGGGAGGGAGGGGGAGTGTTGCTGGACCCAAAGAGGGGAGGAGGAAGAAGAGGTGCTAGATCCATGGCCAGAGAGGGAGGGGAGAGGTGCAGAACCCATGTGGGGAGGGGAAGTGAGGGTTGGAGCAGTTTCAAGGGGTAGTTTGTAGCTACTTGAATTAATTTTTCCTAAACACACACACCAAAAAAAAACAGTAAATTCAACTATGTATACTAGACTGAACTGTACCAGTCTAGTAAAGGCAGTACAATAAGCACCTAATATACAAAGAGATTGAACTCCTACATTTAGCTTGGGTAGTTATAGAGGGAATTTTCAAATGACATCCAAGTCAAAATAGGCATGTCCAAATCAGAACATCCCAAAAGGGACATCATCTTGCAGGTATTTTTGAACAGGATACAGCCTGTTCAAAAATATGTGAGATGGACATCCATGCGCTGGAAACGTCCAGCATGAACATCCATTTAAAATACTGAAATGCCCAAATTTTGAAAGGGGGACAACAAGGGACATGGACATCTGTACAGCAGCATTCTTAGAAAATGGCCACATAGACCTCCATGCAGAGCAGAGGGTCAACCTAGTGGTTAGTGCAGTGGACTGTAAACCAAGGGACCCAGGTTTAAATCCCACTTTAACTCTTTGTTTTTGTAACTGTGAGCACTCCAGGAACAGAAAAATACCTACTGTACCTGAATGTACACCACTTCAATAGCCTTCAGGCTTGCAGGTGTCTTACATGTTTAGGTAGAGCATATTTTTCTGTTTCTGGAGGGCTCACAGTTTATTTAATTTGTTTGTTACATTTGTATCCCACATTTTCCCACCTATTTGCAGGCTCAATGTGGCTTACATAGTACCAGAAAGGCGTTTGCAGATTCCGGTGTGAACAAATACAATGTGATGTTGTGGTAAGATGAAGTTTATATGGCAGAGCCACAAAAAAGAATCGTAGAGCGGAGGAGTAGAGTTATGTTCATTACGTGCTTTATTTTTCTTGTGTAGCCAAGGTCAGGCATTTAGGTTGGATCGGGAGGGTATGCCTTTATAAACAGGGTGGTTTTTAGTATTTTCCGTAAGTTTAGGTGGTCGTACATCTTTTTCAAGGCTTTTGGTAGCACGTTCCACAGTTGTGTGCTTATGTAGGAAAAGCTAGATGAATAGGTAGATTTGTATTTAAAACTTTTAGATAGTAACATAGTAGATGACGGCAGAAAAAGACCTGCACGGTCCATCCAGTCTGCCCAAGATAAACTCATGTGTATACCTTACCTTTATTTGTACCTGTCTTTCTCAGGGCACAGACCGTATAAGTCTGCCCAGCAGTTTTTCCTGCCTCCCAACCACCTGTCCCGCCTTCCATCACCGGCTCTGTCACAGACCGTATAAAAGTCTGCCCTCCCCTATCCTCGCCTCCCAACCACCAACCCCTCTTCCCCCCACCTGCTCTGCTTGGGTAGTGTAGATTTAGATATGTTCGCGTTAAGTCAGATGTGTTTCTGGTTGGTAAGTCAATTAAGTCTGTCATGTATCCAGGCGTTTCGCCGTAGATAATTTTGTGAACCGTGGTACAGATTTTAAAGGCAATGTGTTCTTTGATTGGGAGCCAGTGTCGTTTTTCGCGGAGGGGTTTTGCACTTTCAAATCACGTTTTTCCAAATATAAGCCTAGCTGCCGTGTTTTGAGCGGTCTGAAGTTTCTTTAAGGTTTGTTCTTTGCATCCTGCATAGATTCCATTGAAGTAATCTAGGTGGCTTATTACTATTGATTGTATCAGGTTGCGAAATGTTTCCCTCAGGAAGAATTGTTTCATGCGTTTGAGTTTCCACATTGAGTGGAACATTTTCTTTGTAGTGGATTTTACTTGGCTCTCCAGTGTTAGGTTACGGTCCATTATAATGCCGAGGATTTTCAGGCTGTCTGAGATAGGGAGGGTGTGATCTGGGGTGTCGATGCTTATGGGGTTGTCCATGCTGTGCTGGGATGAGAGGATAAGACAATGTGTTTTTTTCTTTATTGAGTTTTAGTTGAAATGCATTAGCCCATGAGTTCATGATGTTGAAGCTTACCTTGATTTCGCTGGTGATTTCTGTCAGTTTGGTTTTGAAAGGAATGTATATTATGACATCGTCTGCATAGATGAAAGGGTTAAGGCCTTGGCTGGATAAGGACTTGGCTAGTGGGGTCATCATTAGGTTGAAGAGGGTCGGCGATAGCGATGATCCTTGTGATCATACTCCACAGTCTGCTTTCCACGGTGATGATATGAGTTTGACTTTACTTGATATGCTCTTGTGGTTAGGAAACCCTTGGTCCAGCTGAACCTGGGTCCCTTGTTTTATAGTTCACTGCATTAAAACTAGGCTATTCCTCAGACCTATTTCCTGCTCTGTTAAGAATGCCCATAATACCTGAACTGTCAAAGAGCCTGGTATCCTCTTCTGGTTTCTCTTTCAGGGAAGAGGGAAGGGGACAGCTGTTAAATGAATTTGAATTAACATACTCACGAATCTCAAGACACCAAACCAGCTTAAACACAAACAGGCTTATTCTTGCACAAGAGAGACAAAATTCCAGCATCAGTCAGGAAGCCTGTCTGACCCAAAATTCCTCCCCTCTGCTCTTATAAACCTTTCTCTTACAATGCCTACGTGCAGTTTCACAGTGCTTGTGTGTCTGTCATTAACATGTTACAGTTCTAGACTGTTAGCGTATCTAAGAACATTCAGTTCTACTTACAAGGTCAGAGCTGAACTGTTCCTCTTTTACATTTATTTAGAAATTGTAAGAATGATTAACCCTATATTAGCAAAACCCTATATTAGCTAAACATCTTGCCAACAACAGCAGCCACTAGGGGATTAAGGTGTTGTCATGCCTTAATCCCTCCAGTGGACAGCTGCTCAATTAGAGCAACTTTCTGTAACCTGGATGTTCCTGAAACAGGCCTAAATAAGGATGTCCTTGTTTTTCTAACTTCAGCTAATCACTGTTAGACTTCCAGATCTCAGGCCCTTCCTAGTCCCACCCAAAACAAACTCCCTTGCTATTTGGACATACTGCAGTGCTGGATGTCCCTATTCTGCCTTTGCAAAATCAGGATTTGGACGTTTCAAGCACACAGATGTCCATTTCAGCTTTTTCAGACATCCATATTCTTCAAAACTGAATGCCATAGGGGCTCATTTTCAAAGCACTTACTTACAAAGTTCCGTAGGTTACTATGGAACTTTGTAAGTCTAAGTGCTTTGAAAATAAGCCTCATAGTTTTGTAAGTGTTGGACATGTCTAAACCACAATTCTAGAAAAAAAAATTAGTACTTAATACTTACATTACCCAAGGCTCGCTCCAGACATGATGTTAACTTCATTAAGCTAAGTGCAATTGCAACAGCTTGTAAATTCTTCAGAATATCAAAAGTTTCAATAAATAACTAAAGAAATTTTGAAAGAAAAGAGCACAGATTACATACAAATTGTAGTCACAATGTGCTTGTAATAATTTTCTTACAATTCTAACTTTCCAATCACCAGAACCGCTCACAGCAGAAAAATATCAATTACAAAATCCACAATACAGCATAAAATCTATTACAAATAAAAACAGATTGCAGAAAAGAATAAACCAAATGAACAGAGAGAGAGAAAAAAAATCACATTATTTAATTTTCAGCTCAGTTAAAATCAGAACCACCAGTTAGAAGTCATGATTGGAGAGTTAGAGTATATAACACAAATGGGGCAATTCTATAACTTGGTGCCAAGATTCTATTATAGAATAACAACGCAAGTTGTAATTGATGCATCTACATTTAGGTGTGACCACTTACACCAGGTCCATGGCTGGAGAAAGTAAGTGCACCTAAGTACACCATGTGGGAACCAACAAAAGGGGGAGCAATAATCTAGATCTAGTCCTTAGTGGATCACATGATCTGGTGCAAGAGGTAACAGTGCTGGGGGTACTTGACAACAGTGATCATAACATGATCAAATGTAGAGTGATGCACTTGGGGTGCAGAAACCCGAAAGAGAGATACCGGATAGGAGGGGAGAAATCAGTAAGCTCAACTCAGGAGAGAGACCTTGGGGTTTTGGTGTCTGAGGATCTAAAGGTGAATAAGGGGGAAAACATGCCCAATTTAGGTGTGAAGATTTGCACCACGTTTCAGTTGGTGCAAATGGCCGCGCCTAAAGTTAGGTGCAATTGTATAAACCGAGCCTAACTTTAACCATGGCTTACAGAATAGCGCTTTCTATGGCACCATATCTAGAATTCACTCCTAAATGTAAACCATTGTAGTGCCTAAATCGAAGCACCAAGTTATAGAATTGCCTCCTATATAACAATTCCCATACCTCTGTACTGTTTGTCCATTGGAAGCCCTGGCCATACTTTTCTTCAAACTGTTTCCTGGTCAGCGCCAGCAAGTGTACATGAACAGCTTCGCACAGAGGACCTAGTGATCTCACACTTGCTATGTAATCCACATCTTGTCCCTCACCTACACAGAAGGTAAAGGTTAATCTTTCTAATATCACAGCAGTCTCAGACTCCAAACAAATAAAGCATTCTTACCATCATGGATCTTCAATAAGGCTAATGCCCCTGCTCTTTCCCAAGCCTTTGCTTTTCCTTTTAATTCAGGCATTCTACATTCGCTTTTGTATTTCCTTTACCCACCCTTTCTGCTTTATTCGCTTCTTAATATTCCTCTTGGCATATCTGTTGAGTATTTATAGGGGTTGCTAGCACACATTATAACACATTGCCACTCAACAGCTGGACAGTTCGGTTGATACTGCTGCTACTCTTCTAAATCTACAAACATCATCGTCTAACAGTTTGAAAAACATTGCATGAAAAAATATAAACCGCTGGTCACGCCCACTGCATAGACAAGTTCCTTTGATTTAAATTCATTTTTAGATGTACCCCCCCTAAAATTTAAATAAATAAAAACAAAAAACCTGTACCAACCAAAATCTACACCAGTTTGGTCAATAAGGAAACTAAATTAGGGGCTCAGAGTTACAGGCCAGGAAAGCCAATATTGCATCAAATCTACACTTGCTATTTAGGCTTTAACAGGCTACTTATATCCCACTAGGTTCCATCTGTCAAATAAGAATTATTCAGTTTATTCTGGAATTTAAGACGCATTAGATCCTATTTTGATTTCAGAACATTTCAACTGATAGTTCAGATGTTATTGATAGGGCACTTGGATTATTGTAATGTCATTTATGTTGGTTGTAATACGATCATCCATTGAAGGCTGCAGACATTGCAAAATACTGCAGCCCGCTGAATTTACAAAACCTCCAGATTTGAAAGCGCTAAGCTACTGTTGTATAGCCTCCACTGGTAGTTCAATTTTTAAATTATGTTGCCTTGCCTTTTTAATTCTTTATGACAAAGGCTCCACAACATATGGTGCCACTGCTGATAATGCAGGAACAGAACTACGCAGGCGATTGCAGGCATTTTTGAGGTTCTAATTTCCTTCCCCATTAAGAACTAGATTTTATATATCATGCCTTAAAAAAAAAAAATTGGCACAGAAAAGAAAAAGGCTAGGCATACTTTATAGAATACGCCTAAATTTCGGCATGGTTTATAGAATACTAGTAAAAAAGGCCCGTTTCTTAACGCAATGAAATGGGCGCTAGCAATAATGAGTTCCTGCTATTAATGTTTCCAGGGTTGTATTCTGAATATAATTGTTGTTTACATATGTAACATTTGTTTATATACATTACTTTTTGAGTAAAGTGTGTTACAATGTGGTAAAAGTTTTCCTTGTTGAGGCCCTTCAATCAGTTTAACAATTACATCAATCCTGGCATCTTTTCCTTCCCCTACCATCCTCGCATCCTTTCCTTTCTCCTCCCCCAACTGTCTCACTTTTCTTCCCCTATTCCCACAGCCTAGCATGTGTGTCTCAGTTTCTACAGTGCCCCCCCCCCCCCCCCCCCACGTGATCCTCCAACCTTAATTGTGACTGGTAGCGCTGAAGACACAGCTTTTGAGTGAGCCGGTGTCTTCCCTCTGATGTGGCCCGTCTCAGAAAGTGGAAGTAGCATCAGAGGAGGTGAGAGACAGCAGGGCAATGAAAAGTCTCGAGAAGCCAGAGGACCACGTGCGCGTCGGATTTCAAGCTGGAGGGGGCGGTGTAGTGTGGCGAGCGACCTTCTGCATGGATGCGGCCGGCGCGGGAGACCGCGCCATCGCTGTGACACAAGTATGGGACCTCGTGCGTTCGTTCAACCGGTCCATATTCGGTAATCACCGCCGGTTCCTAATAGTATGTGAGAGCGATAGCGGAGGTGTAGGGAACGTTTGGTCACGGCGTTACTTTCCTTAAGGGATGGAAAATGTGCCCATCGCCATTATTGCCTGCAACCTGGAGGAAGGTGTGTTCTCGGGAGGCGTGTGCAGGGTAAGGCCATGGCAGATGGGCAGTTTACAGCAACAGATGGAGGCCAGGAGTGTCTCCAGAGGCCTGGGTTGGTTAATTGATTGGGCTTTTTTTCTGGTGTCAGTGTAATCCTGATGCGGGGGGGGGGGGGGGGTAAAGAAGAAAGGTGGCTTTACTGACCTGTGCAGCTTCTACTGGCGTCTGTGCAATACAAATATTCCTTGGGCGCCATGTGTTGTTTGGTCGGCGCAGTCAGGTGATTGTGAGGGAGGGGGAGGAGTAGGGAAACACGCTGCGCATGTTTCCCTACTCCCCCTTGCCGTTGCGTTCCTTAATAGCTCCGCCCACAATGTCATTATGTTCGACGCGAGGGCGTGACAGACAGACATGGTGAGTGAAGAGGCTTCACCACCATGAACTAACGAACCGCTGACGAAAGTGGCTGGAGCTTGGGGCCTGAATAGAACGTTGAGGTAGCGAATTATGTCCGGAAGGGGCATGGTTGGAGGGGCGGATGTATGAGTGACAGTGACAGTGAGTGGTGCTGACAGGCTACAACAGTACAGGGCTTCACTGTTTCCCAGCCACACTGTGAGCTTCAGAATTGGATTGGAGGTGAGAATTATTTATATAGATGCCTGTCACAAAACACCTAGCCACCCACCTGGGTTACGCCGCGGTCACTTAGAGGGTCTATCCCCAGCACAACTCAGGTCCGCCTGCACCTGCTGCTTGTGCTCTACACTAGCACCCTCCTCCCACCAACTGGGTCACAACCGCCTCTGGGCAAGTCTCCTGCTCTCAAATTATCCCCCATGATTTCTAGGGCCACACTCCCAGTGGTCCCACAGTTCCCAGAAAGCACTCACAGACCCAACACACAAATCACCAGTATTCTTTATCAGTCCAGACAAGCAGAGCAAACAAACAATTGTGTTTATTCTCAGAACTTGAAACAGTGGGGGAAAAAATGTGCAAATAGCAAACAGAAACAAGTAACTGAAAATGGATCAATTAGAAAACTAACTAAACATTTGCATACTGGCTAAACAGTACCTGGAAAAATCAAGACACATAATTCACTGAGCCTCAGCAAACAGATCTCTCTTTCTTCCTGGCTAAGACTGAACTCAAAACCAGTAAAGTCCAAATGAGATGAGCTCCTAGGACAATCAGAGCCCAGTTAACAAGATTTCGAATATATACTGCTTCTTGCTTCCTGTTTTCAAACTAAAGAAAAAACACTCGGTTCTCTTTAAGCATAAACATGCACCATCTTCTGGCTAAATAGGAGAAATACAATTCAGACATAATTAAAACAGGAAAATATCCAATACATTTTACAGGTTCAAAACACACTGTTTCTTCACGATGTCGAGCACTCATCCACACAACTAAATTTAGTCACGGGCACTTACGCCAAGTACAACTTAGTGTAAATGTCAATGCCTAAATTAGGTGTGGACCGGGTGTATTCTATAACAACACATAAAGGATTTTAGAAATGCCCACAATCCATCCATTCCACGCTCATGGCCATGCCCCCTTTCCAACTATGTGACTTAGAATTTACGAGCATCACGTTACAGAATACACTTAGACAGCTGTGCACGTAAATTCTAATTAATGGCAATTAGTATCAACAATTGCTTGTTAATTGGCAATTATCGGCTCTGATTGTCTTGCTAACTAATTAAGTTGTATGTGCTAATCCAGAATATGACTGGCTTGCAACTAAGTCGCATTTTATAGAATCCGGGGGTAAAGGTTGTATATAAGTCTGAATTGGTTTTGACATTCTCCTACCAACTAAATAGTGGAGCATGTTTCCTAATTATGTACCAGTTAGGCCTTAATATAAAGTCAGTCTAATAACTGCAGAATAATCAATATAATCACACGGTGTAAACATATCTGCAATTTAAATTCTCCAAGTTAAATGCATCTAGTAACCTTTAGAGGTGAGCTTCCTTTGAGATGATTATTTCATTTTTTGGAAGTAAGTGGAACATCTTATATATCGTCATCAGTCCATACCCCGATTTGTTTTACTTTTTTACTCCATTTTTCACTTATGTACATACTCATATTTTACTTGTTCAATTCTCTTGACTTTTACTAAGCATCAAGTACTAATCTTCAAGTTTCTTTCCAAGGGAATATGTGTTGACACGTGTTTCAACTGTGCTGTTTCAAGGCAGTCCCCTTAACTTATACTGCATTGAAATACCCAATGTACCTGAATGTAACGCACCTTGAGCTACTACTGAAAAAGGTGTGTGCAAAATCTAAATAAATAATCATCCTTTAAGGAAGCAGGATGATATTTCATCGCAGTATAAGTTAAGGGGACTGCCTTGAAACAGCACAGGCAAAACACGCATCCTCTTTGGAAGAAACTTTGATGATAAGTACTTGATTTTAGCCTCGCCGGTCCCGCTCTTGCTTCATCATTTCCTGTCTGGCGGGACCGGGTTGATGGAAGCCTGCAGAGCTGGCGCAGGCAGCAATAACTGAATCATTGCAGATGCCGGGGACGCCTGTAAGGTACACCAGGGAGGGACGGGGTTCAGCGATGGGCGGTTAGATGCTGGGACGCCGCGAAGGAGGAGAGATGTTGATGTGATGTGCCACTGCTGGGTGGAACTCAGCAAAGATATAATTTTTTTTATATCTCGGGGGGGGGGGGGGGGGGGGGGGGGCTGTGGAGTGCGGTGCCATGTAAGGGCCTATCCAAAATACTGGGTCTGGCTACACCACTGGTTCAATACAAATACTGACCTGATTGTGCATAATGCAGGTGCTTTGTGATGGACTTCCAGCAGATTTCACAGTCTCCAGATACAATACTGTTAATGTCATGGCTTACATCACTCTCAAAACCAAGGTTACAGACTATGTTATGTACTGCTGGAGACAGACAGGTGACAACTGGATCAGCAAACATCTGCAAAAACAAAACAATTGTGTTTAGCAAAAGAACAAAAGATGCATTTGAAAAACATGAAACACTCATGGAGCCCAGTTGTTTCAAATGTTTCTCTGTCCCCACACTTGTGCCTTTTTTCCCCGTGAAAGAGAAGGGAAGGAAGGTATGGAGAGTGCTATAAAAATAAACATTTGGCTTATATAAAAATATATATATTTTTTCTTGCAGCTCTCTGGCACCTCCCCTGTTTCAGCTAGCTGACCCATTTGTGTTTTCCTCTTAATGTCTTCTTCTCTGTACAAGCTAAAAAAGAGACAACTGTAAGAAGATGAAATAATATCTTAAGCAGAAATTGTATTCAGAATGCTCAAATATCAACTTTCCTTTTTCGTAGTGCAACTGCTTGATTTGGCCTTATTCAAACGGTATTGGGGGGTGGGGTAGAGTAACGAGACGGGACATGACAGAAGGTGGGTAGGATGGGAAAGAGGAGGCATGAAGGGAGAAGCAGGAGGGCAAACAATGGAAAGAAGGTGGGCCGAGGAGAGGACTGCAGAACCATGAGAGATTAGGATCCATACCAGACAAAGTTTCCTTCAACAACAAAAAAATGTATACTCTCACTTAAAATGAGGTACAATATATCTATATCTATCTATATATATATATATATATATATATATATATATATACATACAGTGCACTCCATTTAAGTGCACGTCAGATAAGCGCATGCTCTGTTTAACTGCATACCTTACTTCGGTCCCATTTTTGGCGCCATCAATTTCTATGGGGACAAACTTCGGTTTAGTGCACCACTGATAAGTGCAAGATTCGCTTATATGCATGGTTTAAGACCGCTCCTCTGCAGGAAAGACTCCACATAAGCGCACACACGGAATATGGAAGCTGATTGGCGCGTGACAAAGGGGCGGTAAATTTGAAATCTCGTTGGTTAACTGCCACAGGCAGAATAAGCAAAAGAATGTTGTTAGAGTGTACACTGGAGTCGTCATCGTTGCGCAACTGTAAGACTTTAACACTGGTTGAACGAATAGAAGTTCTTAAAAAATTAGAAAACAAAGTCAAGCATCTATTGCTAAAGAAAATGGTGTCAATCCCAGACAAATTTCACTTATCTTGAAGCAGAAAGACCAGCTTCTGGAAGACTGGCAAAACAATACAAATCCACACCGGAAATGAAAACGGGCGGGAAAAGCTGAGGATGTAGAAGATGCTCTTCTTCGGTGGTTTTCTCAAGTCAGGAGCAGACAGTTTCCTATCAGTGGTCCACTGCTTATGGAGAAAGCTAATCAGCTAGCTGAAAGTCTTGGACTAACTGAATTCAAAGCCACTGTTGGATGGCTGGAAAGATGGAAGGAGAGGAACAACATAAAATTCAAGAAAAAGCATGGTGAAAAACAAGACGCTGATGACTTTGGTGCTGAAAATTGGGTTGTTTCAGTACTTCCTACCATCTTGAACAAGTTTACACCTCGTGACATTTTCAATGCTGACGAAAATGGTCTCTACTGGCGAGTGATTCCTGATGGAACACTTGCATTCAAACAAGCCGAAACTACAGGAAGTAAAACGTTGAAGAACTGACTGACGATCCTCCTTTGCTGCAATATGGATGAGAGTGAGAAGTTGGAACCACTCGTCATTGGAAAGAGCAAACAGCCCCGTTGCTTCAAGAATGTTAAGCGACTTCCTGTGTCATACAAGGCTAACGCAAATTCATGGATGATTGGGGAAATTTGGAAGCAGTGGCTAAAGAAGTTAGACACTAGAATGCGGGCACAAAAGCGTCAGATTTTGCTGCTTTGTGATAATTGTGCTGCACACAGTGATGATGTCAGGCTGCCTAACGTCAAGGTGGTTTTCCTGCCACCAAACACTAACTCTCTGATCCAACCTATGGATCAGGGCATAATAGCCAATTTCAAACAACATTATCGGGCTCTTGTGCTGCATCATCTGATGAGCGTTATGGATGGCCAGACTGGCAAAGATAAATGTGCTGTTGAATTGGCTCGTAATCTATCTCTGTTGGATTCCCTACTTATGCAGAAAGAAGCCTGGCATCATGTTACACAGGCAACCATTGTGAACTGCTACAAGCGGGCAAGCTTTGTTAGGGATGTGGAGAGGGACGAAACAGATGCAGCTGTTGCAAACGCGTCAGGTGAACGGCTATTGACATCCCAGCCTGGGTTACTGAGAAGGAGTTTCATCGCTACGTAGCTGTTGATTACGATCTACAAACAGCTGACGACAGCACTGATGTCCAGATATGTGCCTATACGCAGGCAATGGCTGATGATGAAACAGATGATGAAATGAGCAGCGAGGCACATGCTGACGAAATTCAACAACCTCCTGTCACTTTTGCAAGAGCGCTGGAGAGTCTCAACACCGTGCGGGCCTATCTGGAGGCCACTGGATGTCAGTGCTATGACAGTTTTTACCATCTGGTAGATGTGGTCTATGGAAATCACAGACACAACTAAGACTGATTACTTCAAGTAAGCCTAACGTCAGTTAACAGAGACTATATAACATCAGTTAACGGAGACTGTATACTGTACGTATAATAAACAGTACTGTACATATGTTTATCAAATGTCAAGCTTCTTTGGGTCACAACTGTTAAGTGCATGCTCCGGTTAACTGCATGTATTTCTTTGGTCCCAGACCCTTGCACTTAAGCGGATTGCACTGTGTATGCGTGTATATGTGTATATATATATATATATATATATATATATATATATATATATATAATATTATCCTGTTTTCCATCCCTCTGTCCTGTAAAGGGAAATGGGACTTGATATACCGCCTTTCTGAGGTTTTTGCAACTACATTCAAAGCGGTTTACATATATTCAGGTACTTATTTTGTACCAGGGGCAATGGAGGGTTAAGTGACTTGCCCAGAGTCACAAGGAGCTGCAGTGGGAATCGAACTCAGTTCCCCAGGAACAAAGTCCACTGCACTAACCACTACGCTACTCCTAAAATGAGAGGTAAAGGGAAAGATGCAGCCCACCCAGTGACCCAATACACTAGGCCAGCAGGAATTTTTGCTACTAGTGGTGGCAGAGCAGTGTCACCCCCTCCCTTCCCAACCCCCTACCATTCCTTTATATACTGCCATCCTCAAATGCTTCAGAGAAATGGGGCATATTGAGCAGGCTCTTAGGAGTGTGAGTATTAGAACACACATGCTCATTACCATTGTGACATCAAGTTATTTCAGACAAAATAATACTGGATCATTTCCTCATAAGTGTATTATTAATACCTTTCAGATATTTAAAAGTTTCCATCATATACTCCCAGTCTCTTCTAGGGTATATATTGGTCCTCATCTCATATGGCTTAAGAAACTGATTCCAAACCCCTTTGTTGCCTATCTATATGCTTTCTGAGATTCAAACTCCAAAAATTAAAACAGTATTCTAGCAGTCACATCATCAACAACCCATAGAAGGGCATTATCACTTTTTTTGGCAGGTTATATATTTCCCTATGCACCCTAGCATCTCTTTAGTTGTGACCACCACCTTTTCACACTTTGAGATCAAAAGACACTATCATCTTGAGGACTCTCTCCTGGTCAATACAATTCAGCTTCTCACTGCCGCCCCCCACCCACCAATTATTGCTACTTTGGATTTCAGCACCTGTCATGCATGACCTTGAAAAAATGTAAATCATCCTTAACTAAAATTGGAAAGTTGTAGAAATACAAAACATAACAATGTTCATCAGTGTTATCCTGAAGGGCAAACATTGCAAGACTGCTAGCAGGTAAACACCTGAAAAAAAAAAGCATACAAAACTGCTAGAAAGATATGACAGTTGTTAAAATACAAAACCCTGGAGAAGACTTCATCTGAATACAAACACATTAGGACTCATGATCTAGTGCAGGGGGTAACGATACGAGGGCCGCTTGATAACAGTGATCATAATATGATCGGTTTTGATATTGGCATTGAAGGAAGTGAAACTAGGAAATCAAGTACGCTAGCGTTTAACTATAGAAAAGGTGATTACGACAAAATGAGAAAAATGGTGAAAAAAAGACTGAAAGGAGCAGCTCGCAGAGTAAAAAACTTGCATCAGGCGTGGATGCTGTTTAAAAACACCATCCTGGAGGTTCAGGACAAATATATTCCACGTATTAGAAAAAAGGGAAAAAAGACTAAACGTCAGCCGGCGTGGCTAAACAGTAAGATAAAGGAAATCATTAGAGCCAAAAAACAATCCTTCAGAAAGTGGAGAAGAGAACCAACTGAAAGTAACAGGATAGATCATAAGGAATGCCAAGCCAAATGCAAAGCGGAGATAAGGAGGGCAAAAAAGGACTTTGAGAAGAAATTAGCGTTGGAAGCAAAAATACATAGTAAAAACTTTTTTAGATACATTAAAAGCAGGAAACCGGCCAAAGAGTCGGTTGGGCCGCTGGACGAAAATGGTGTTAAAGGGGCGATCAAGGAGGACAAAGCCGTAGCGGAGAAATTAAATGAATTCTTTGCTTCGGTCTTCACCGAGGAGGATTTGGGGGGGACACCGGTGCCGGAAAGAATATTTGAAGCGGGGGAGTCGGAGAAACTAAACAAATTCTCTGTAACCTTGGAGGATGTAATGGGTCAGTTCAGCAAGCTGAAGAGTAGTAAATCACCGGGACCTGATGGTATTCATCCCAGAGTATTAATAGAACTAAAAAATGAACTTGCGGAGCTACTGTTAGAAATATGCAATCTGTCCCTAAAATCGAGTGTAATACCGGAAGACTGGAGGGTAGCCAATGTTACTCCGATTTTTAAGAAAGGTTCCAGAGGAGATCCGGGAAATTATAGACCGGTGAGTCTGACGTCGGTGCCGGGCAAGATGGTGGAGGCTATTATTAAGAATAAAATTGCAGAGCATATACAAAAACATGGACTGATGAGACAAAGTCAGCACGGATTTAGTGAAGGGAAGTCTTGCCTCACCAATCTAATGCATTTTTTTGAGGGGGTAAGCAAACATGTGGACAATGGGGAGCCGGTTGATATTGTATATCTGGATTTTCAGAAGGCGTTTGACAAAGTGCCGCACGAAAGACTCCTGAAGAAATTGCAGAGTCATGGAATCGGAGGTAGGGTATTATTATGGATTAAGAACTGGTTGAAAGATAGGAAGCAGAGAGTAGGATTGCGTGGCCAGTATTCTCAGTGGAGGAGGGTAGTTAGTGGGGTCCCGCAGGGGTCTGTGCTGGGTCCGTTGCTTTTTAATGTATTTATAAATGACCTAGAGATGGGAATAACTAGTGAGGTAATTAAATTCGCCGATGACACAAAATTATTCATGGTCGTCAAGTCGCAGGAGGAATGTGAACGATTACAGGAGGACCTTGCGAGACTGGGAGAATGGGCGTGCAAGTGGCAGATGAAGTTCAATGTTGACAAGTGCAAAGTGATGCATGTGGGTAAGAGGAACCCGAATTATAGCTACGTCTTGCAAGGTTCCACGTTAGGAGTTACGGATCAAGAAAGGGATCTGGGTGTCGTCGTCGATGATACGCTGAAACCTTCTGCTCAGTGTGCTGCTGCGGCTAGGAAAGCGAATAGAATGTTGGGTGTTATTAGGAAGGGTATGGAGTCCAGGTGTGCGGATGTTATAATGCCGTTGTATCGCTCCATGGTGCGACCGCACCTGGAGTATTGTGTTCAGTACTGGTCTCCGTATCTCAAAAAAGATATAGTAGAATTGGAAAAGGTACAGCGAAGGGCGACGAAAATGATAGTGGGGATGGGACGACTTTCCTATGAAGAGAGGCTGAGAAGGCTAGGGCTTTTCAGCTTGGAGAAGAGATGGCTGAGGGGAGATATGATAGAAGTGTATAAAATAATGAGTGGAATGGATCGGGTGGATGTGAAGCGACTGTTCACGCTATCCAAAAATACTAGGACTAGAGGGCATGAGTTGAAGCTACAGTGTGGTAAATTTAAAACGAATCCGAGAAAATTTTTCTTCACCCAACGTGTAATTAGACTCTGGAATTCATTGCCGGAGAACGTGGTACGGGCGGGTTAGCTTGACGGAGTTTAAAAAGGGGTTAGATAGATTCCTAAAGGACAAGTCCATAGACCGCTATTAAATGGACTTGGAAAAATTCCGCATTTTTAGGTATAACTTGTCTGGAATGTTTTTACGTTTGGGGAGCGTGCCAGGTGCCCTTGACCTGGATTGGCCACTGTCGGTGACAGGATGCTGGGCTAGATGGACCTTTGGTCTTTCCCAGTATGGCACTACTTATGTACTTATGTAGATACAATAAGGTTGATATTCAAAGTGATTTAAACAGGCAGGAGGCCCTCTGGTCCATTAAAATTGCTTGTGCCTGCCCAGTTGCCAATATTCTGCAACATTTAGGGGTTCATTTTCAAAGCACTTAGACACACAAAGTACCATAGGTTACTATGGTACTATGTATGTCTAAGTGCTTTGAAAATGAACCCCTTAACCAGGCAGTGGTGCTGAATATCAGTACGACTGGTCAAGTCTCAAGTGGGCAGGTCAGGAGCAATTTACATGGGGCAGAGCTGAGAGTTATAGTGTCGGCACCTGCATAGCAAACCGGGCAAGTAGCATCACATAAAATGCAGTACTAATTTTGCCCGCTTATCTGTGTGGGTGTCGGCACTGAATATTAGCCAGCATCTGCATAACTTCTGGGACTGTCCTCCTCTGTCTGCCACCCTCCCCAAGTAAGCAAACCCCAACAATTTAACAATTGTTAAAAGGAGTTATTTCACTTCACTCCTAATGGGCTCCTCCTGTACATGCAGTTTTCTAAAATATGGCACTTACAGGTGTAAGTTGTGGGTTGGGGTCAGAGCAATACCCACTTACTCCTGTCCTGCACTGCCGTCTTGAAAAATGGAAGCATCTGACCCCACATGGTGCGCTGTGACTGTGCCAAATAAATCAATGATTCCCATATTTGGTAGGCACTATCACTTTTCAAGTTGGCAACTCAGATACAGAAGTAGACATTGCTCCTGCCTCACAATTCTGAGGTATGCCTGGTGGGAGGGAGGGGGCATTTCAGCCCCAAGGTACTTTTGGTAGTGTCAGGGACAATAAACACAGACAATTTTGGGGTTGGGCCACCATGAATTTTTTGTGGGGTCGGGGGGGGGGGGGGGGGTCAAACTGTCACAGGCAGGGTTCTGGTGTCCAAAGCCAACAAGGAACTTTGGGAGAGGGGAGGTCCAGAAAGTCCAACCTGTTTTTATCTCCTTTCCTGTCAGCACATAAGCGTTGCAATGTGCACTGTTTCCTGACAGCACACACTTTTTAATGACAGCAGTAATGTGCAAACTATTTATTCACTGGGAGTATAAATATTTTTTAGTGTGTGTTAGAATGATGTACACTGGAGCTTTCTGCAGAGTTTTAACGCAGTACCTTCTGCATCAAGCTTTACTTTTGCACCTTGGATTATTTTATAATTCATAACTCCCATAGGGCAGGAGAAGCGGGAGAAGAAATGACCCACCGAGAAACTGCTAAACCACGTCAAAGCGAGCCACAAGACTCAACATAAAATCCTCTTCTCCTCCATAACCTCAACCGGTCCGGCGTCCTTCCCGTGTAAGCTCGTAGGCAGAACATGGGACATAGATATAGATGAAGTGTTTAGTACACTAATGTCTGTATTAGAAAGCAGCACTAGGAGAACCCACCAAAAAGGAAGCATATATATATTACACTCCCTTCAGCTTCCTTACCTCCATGCTTTCTTCCTGGCCCGCCCCTGGATTACGTTGCCTGACGTCATAACCCGTTCGTACTTCCCAAGAAGGTTTAAAGACTGCCCACACTAGAGGCGAGTTCAGGAAGAACAAACGAAAGTGGGTGGGACAAGGGGCGGTGACCCAGCCCAGGTGGGGGCGTGGCTGGTGGCTTGTTTGAGTCTCGAGGGTGGTGTACCGTTACTCACTCTACTGGTGGTGAGAGTCATTCGGTGTAGTTCAGGGGCGGAAGGTGAATTTTACTGCTTAGCTTTAGTGGGGAATTGGTATAGACATGGGGGACGAGGAAGACAAAGTGCCACGGAAGAAGTCACGCAGGCCCAGCATGTTTGAGGTGGACGCGGTAAGTCAGGGACCCTTGGGGGCTATTTTTTTTTACCATGATTTATTAACATGATGATTGAGCAGTTTGGAAGGATTTTGTGTCATCTTTAGATGTAATCACCGTACTCGTCGGTGTGCTTCAATAAGATTTAGTATGCAAATCGGGCACATTTCAAAAGTATTAAAATTGGTAAAATGACTTGACTACTACTATTTAACATTTCTAAAGCGCTACTAGGATTACGCAGCGCTGTACAACTTAACATAGAGGGACAGTCCCTGCTCAAAGAGCTTACAATCTAAAAGACAAGTGAACAGTCAGTCCGATAGGGGCAGTCAAATCGGGGCAGCCTGGATTTCCTGAACGGTAAGAGTTAGGTGCGGAACGCCAGGGCCGTGCCAACACGGTAAGCGAGGTAAGCATGGCAGGAGGGTGCCATCCTCTGGGGGGCGCCCCGCCGCACCATGCTTACCTCGCCCTCTTCTCCCCAGATCCTTGTCCTTTTTTTTTTTGTTTAAATTTATCTCTCCAGCGCGTGGCAGCGTAGCGTTAGTGAGGAGGCGGCGCTCCCCCGCCCCGACGTGTCAGTCTCTTCCCTTCGCTCGGTTCCGCCTTCTTCTAACATCAGAAATGACGTCAGAAGAAGGCGGGACACTGAGCGAAGGGAAGAAGACATGTCGGGGCGGGGGAGCACCGCCTCCTTCTCACTAACGCTACGCTGCTGTGCGCTGGAGAGGTAAATTTAAACAAAAAGGAAAAGGATCTGGGGAGAAGAGGGCGGGTAGTGTAGCGATCGTTTTCGGGGGGGGGGGGCGCCGGTGGGGCCAACTGCAGGGGGGCGCCGGAGACCCTAGGCACGGCCCTGCGGAACGCAGCATTGAAGAGGTGGGCTTTAAGCAAAGACTTGAAGATGGGCAGGGAGGGAGCTTGGCGTAAGGGCTCAGGAAGGTTGTTCCAAGCATAGGGTGAGGCGAGGCAGAATGAGCGAAGCCTGGAGTTGGCGGTGGTGGAGAAGGGTACTGAGAGGAGGGATTTGTCCTGTGAACGGAGGTTACGGGCGGGAACATAAGGGGAGATGAGGGTAGAGAGGTAGTGAGGGGCAGCAGATTGAGTACATTTGTAGGTAAGAAGGAGAAGCTTGAACTGAATGCGGTATCGGATTGGAAGCCAGTGAAGTGACCTGAGGAGAGGGGTGATATGAGTATATCGGTTCTGACGGAATATAAGACGTGCAGCAGAGTTCTGAACAGATTGAAGGGGGGATAGATGGCTAAGTGGGAGGCCGGTGAGGAGTAAGTTGCAGTAGTCAAGGCGAGAGGTAATGAGAGCGTGGACGAGAGTTCGGGTGGTGTGTTCAGAGAGGAAAGGGCGAATTTTGCTGATGTTCAAGAGGAAGAAGCGACAGGTCTTGGCTATCTGCTGGATATGCGCAGAGAAGGAGAGGGAGGGACTATTCTGCAGTCAAAGAATTTGGATTTTTTTTCAGATGTGACAAGGGCAACTGGTACAAGCAGTATGCTTGGATATTTTTGTTCAAATTTATAAATAAATAATGTAGAAAAAATTAGTAAAATGACTTAGTTGGTTATCTCCCTCAGAATATTGCCACTTAGCATACAGCTAGTTGTATCACATGATGTCCATTTATTTATTTATTTATTGCATTTGTATCCCACATTTTCCCACCTTTTTGCAGGCTCAATGTGGCTTACAATTTATCGTTCTTTGTGGTATATGGATTGGAAAATATACACTTAATAGTGTTACATAGAGATCTTGAGTATAATAGTCATAGTTTAAACAGCAGATACGTGAATACAATTCTGAATATAAGTAGGAGGAGTTGGGTACAATTACATTTGTTGATCTTTGTGCACCTTGATCATGTTGAGTGCACCTTTCTTTAAATTAGTCACCTTACTTTCTAACTCTTACCTATCTATATGTTAATCATCTCTCTTTAGGGAGCGTGCCAGGTGCCCTTGACCTGGATTGGCCACTGTCGGTGACAGGATGCTGGGCTAGATGGACCTTTGGTCTTTCCCAGTATGGCACTACTTATGTACTTATGTACTCTGACCTCATGTGCAACTTTCTTTAAATTAGTCACCTTACTTTCTAACTCTTACCTATCTATATGTTAATCATCTCTCTGACCTCATGTGCAACTTTCTTGAAATTAGTCCCCTTATCTTCTAACTCCTCTCTCTCTTACCTACCTATCTGTGTGTTAACCATCTCTCTGACCTCATGTGCAACTTTCTTGAAATTAGTCCCCTTTTTTTTTCTAACTCCTCTCTCTCTCTCTCTCTCTCTCTCTCTCTCCTGTGTGTTCCATCTTTGCTTATACACTACATGGTCAATTAATATGTTTTGTGTTGACACTGTAAGTAGTGTACTGTGCCATACATTGTATTGTTTTTACTGCTGTGGTTATCTACTATAATAAAACTCAACCTCAACGTTCTGAAGTCACTCAATCACTCCCTGAAGGGTTCGTGGATTCATGGTGGTGAAGCCACTCCATTGACCCGTGCCCCGCCCACGCGTCAAACGTCAGAACGTTGTCTTCAGAACAG
Organism: Microcaecilia unicolor; assembly: GCF_901765095.1. Taxonomy (NCBI): domain Eukaryota; kingdom Metazoa; phylum Chordata; class Amphibia; order Gymnophiona; family Siphonopidae; genus Microcaecilia; species Microcaecilia unicolor. The sequence goes on from NC_044033.1 coordinate 139,962,924, forward strand.
TAAACTAAAGGAAGGAATTGCAACCAAGCAGGTGGTTCCCCCTGCCTAGGAAACGAAGCCCACCAACCTCCAGACCCACCCGCGGAAAAATTCTGGAGGGAAACCACCTCCAAAGCTCCGGAGTCCAAATGACTCCGGACACCAGTGTTCGAGGTCCAACCCCCCCCCCCCCAAGCCACCCACCAAAGCTGCAGTTCGAAAGAAGCCCCGCCCACAGAATGCAGGAGGTGCAATACCCCCCCGCAACACTCCCTCCCAAAACACCCCCCCCCCAAGCCACCCACCGTCGCGTTGCTTTGCCGGCGGGGGACCTGAAACCCCGCCAGCAGAAGTCCTGTGTTGTCTGCTGAGTCTCACTCCAGCGATCTTCGGCGTTGCTAGCCTGTACAGGCAGGGCTTCTGTGCATCTGATGTCCTGCACGTGCAGGACGTCAGACGCACAGAACCCCGCCTTGCACAGGCTAGCAAGCAACGCCGAAGATCGCTGGAGTGAGACTCAGCAGACAACACAGGACTTCTGCTGGCGGGATTTTGGGTCACCCGCCAGCAAAACTACGCGACGGTGGGTGCGATGGCGACGGTGAGTGGGATGGCGGTGGGTGGGATGGCGGCGAGGGGGGCATCGCGCTGAGGAGGCGCTTCCTTCCTTCCTTCTTTAAAGCAGGAGCCTCCCCCCACAAAACTGAACTATACAACACACACACACACACACTCTCATCTGGCAGCGCTTCCTGAACCCCCCCCCCCCCCGCCACACACACACTTACTCACTCTCATTTGGCCACACTTCCTCAACGCCCCCCCCCCCAACACACACACTCTCTCTCATCTGGCAGCGCTTCCTGAAACCCCTGCCCCCCCACACTCACTCATCTGGCAGTGGTTACTGAACCCCCCCCCCCCCACACACACACACTCACTCTCATTTGGCCACACTTCCTCAACGCCCCCCCCCCCCCAACACACACACACTCTCTCATGTGGCAGCACTTCCTGAAATCCCTGCCCCCCACACACACACTCACTCACTCATCTGGCAACCCCCCCCACCACACACACTCAGTCTCTCATATGGCAGCCCTTCCTGAACCCCCCCCCCCCCCACACACACTCATGTGGAAATGCTTGATAAAACGCCCCCCCCCCCCCCCCCACACACACACACACACTCACTCACTCATCTGGCAGCACCACACACCCGTCTTCTTCCAAGCTGAAACCCCCAACACACACACACCCCCACACACCCCTCCAACACACACACACTCACTCAGTCTCTCATATGGCAGCGCTTCCTGAACCCCCCCACACACACATACACACACTCTCTCATGTGGAAACGCTTGATAAAATGCCCCCCCCCCCACACACACACACACTCACTCATCTGGCAGCACCACACACCCCTCTTCTTCCAAGCTGAAACCCCCAACACACTCACACACACTCACTCTCATCTGGCAGCGCTTCCTGAACCCCCTCCCCCCACACACACTCTCTCTTTCTCATCTGCCTGCGCTTCCTGAAACCCCGTACACACACACACACACACACTCACTCATTCTCTCTCATCTGGCAGCGCTTCCTGAAACCCCTGCCCCCCCCCCCCACACACATTCACTAATCTGGCAGCCGTTCCTGAACCACCCCCCCCCACACACACACACACACACACTTACTCACACTCATTTGGCCCCGCTTCCTGAACCCTCCCCTCCCCCCCCCACACACACACTCTCACTCTTCTGCCAGTGCTTCCTGAGCCCACGCCCCAAACACACACACTCTCATCTGGCAATGCTTAATAAACCGTCCCCCCCCCCCCCCACACACACACACACTCACTCATCTGGCAGCACTTCCTGAACCCCCACACCCCTCTTCTTCCAAGCTGAACCCCCCCCCCCAATATACCCACACAACACACACACCCTCTCTCTCATCTGGCAGCACTTCCTGAAACCCCATACACACACACACTCACTCACTCTCTCTCTCAACTGGCAGCACTTCCTGAACCCCCCCCCCCCCCACACACACACCCACACAACACACACACCCTCTCTCTCATCTGGCAGCACTTCCTGAAACCCCATACACACACACACACACACACTCACTCACTCTCTCTCTCTCAACTGGCAGCACTTCCTGAACCCCCCCACACACACACTCACTCTCTCTCATCTGGCAGCGCTTCCTGAAACCCCATACACACACTCACTCTCTCTCTCATCTGGTAGCGCTTCATGAACCCCCTGCACCCCTCTTCTTCCAAGCTGAACCCCCCCCCAACACATCCCCCCCCCCCAACACACACACTCTCTCTCTCTCCCCCTCCTCCAGCACACCAATTGCTTGGGTGCAGTGACGGGAATCTCAGACAACAGAGAGAGAGAGGGGGGGGGGCCTGACACCAGAGAGAGAGAGAGGAAGGGAGGTATCTTTTTGACTCTCACTTACTCTCTCACACTGTATCACATTCATACTCTATGTGTCACACAGTCACTCATACACTCACTCTCACAGAGAATCTGTGTCTCACACACACTCTCTCTCGCACACACACACACACACACTCTCACACTGTGTCTCACATACGCACTTGCACACACTCTCATTCTCACACACACAGTCTGACAGACACACTCACACCCAGACTCACTCTCTCTCTCTCACACTTTCACTCTCTCTCTCACACACAGTCACTCTCACATACACTCTCCCAAACATACACACTCCGAGGAAAACCTTGCTAGCCCCCGTTTCATTTGTGTCAGAAACGGGCCTTTTTTACTAGTCTATTCATATTTGATTCATTCTTCCTGTACAGTGCCTTGAGTGAATTCCTTCAAAAAGGTGATAAATAAAATTTAAGAGTTCTATTTTAAAATGGTTGAGAATGGGTAAACAATTTTTCTTCCCCCCCCCCCCCCCCCTTCGCATTTTCATAATTTTCTTTGTGCATTTTTCTTTTTCTGTGCCTTTGCCTATTTATCTTCATGAAGAGGTTCACACAGGGCAGCCTACAACAGGTTTTAGTTGACCTAAACAACTTATATTGTAATAACAACATGTTAGTAATAGTGGAGTAACAGAAAGATACTCTTATCCCAGTTTTAGAGTGGAGGGGGGGTTCTCAACCCAGTCCTCAGAACACACCAAGAATCGAAAGGGGCGCCCAAGTTTTCCTGAGGACGTCCTCGCAGGACGTCCTGATGAAGGGGGGAGGAAACTCGTATTATAGAAACAAGATGGGTGTCCATCTTTCATTTCAATAATACGGTTGGGGACACCCAAATTTTGAAATGTAGGTTGCCCTTAGACTTGGTCGTTTCTGATTTTCGGCCATAATGACCAAATCCAAGCCCTTTGGTCGTGGGAGGAGCCAGCATTCGTAGTGCACTGGTCCCTCTGAAATGCCAGGACACCAACCGGGCACCCTAGGGGGCACTGCAGTGGACTTCAGAAAAAGCTCCAAGGTACATAGCTCCCTTACCTTGTGTGCTGAGCCCCACAAAACCCCCTACCCACAACTGTACACCACTACCATAGGGGGCACCTAGATGTGGGTACAGTGGGTTTCTGATGGGTTTGGAGGGCTCACATTTACCACCACAAGTGTAACAGGTAGGGGGGGATGGGCCTGGGTCCGCCTGCCTGAAGTGCAATGCACCCACTAAAACTGTTCCAGGGACCTGCATACCGCTGTCATGGAGCTGGGTATGATATTTGAGGCTGGCAAAAAATATTTTTAAAAACATTTTTTGAGGGTAGGAGGGGGTTAGTGAGCACTCAGGGAGTAAGGGGAGATCATCTCCGATTCCCTCCGGTGGTCATCTGGTCAGTTTAGGCACCTTTTGTGGCTTGGTCATAAGAAAAAAAGGACCAGGTAAAGTCGTCCAAGTGTTCCTCAGGGACACCCTTTTTTTTTTCCATTATGGGTCGCGGACGCCCATGTGTTAGGCATGCCCAAGTCCCGCCTTTGCTACACCTCCGACACACCCCCGAGAACTTTGGTCATCCCCGCGACGGAAAGCAGTTAGAGACGCCCAAAATCGGCTTTCCATTATACCGATTTGGGCAACCCTGTGAGAAGGACGCTCATCTTGCAATTTGTGTCAAAAGATGGGCGTCCTTCTCTTTCGAAAATAAGCCTGCAAGCTTATTAGTTTTTCAGGATCCCCACTATGAATATGCATGAGAGAGATTTGCATGCTTTGTTTCCATTGTATGCAATTAAATCTCATATTCATTGTGAGTATCCTGAAAAGCTGACTAGGTTGAGAACCCCTGTATTAATGTTTTATGGCTAAGAGTGTAGGTTTTCTTTTTAAACTTTATTATTTTGTTTTTTTTCTCCATGATATGGTCATGTTGCAAACCAAGTTGATAGGACTCCAGTCTTTGTTTCTTTTCCTTTCTAGTTTGGTGTGATTCTTATGAATTCAAATTTATTTTGAAATGCAATAAGAAAAGACTATGCCCAATTTGTGAACATATTTTGGGGAAAAAACTGAATAGATTTTCTTTTTAAATTAGTTTCCACAGCTTATGAAAGAGAGAATGCGAGGCGTCTCTCATGATGTTGTGTGTGTTGAACCTGGTATCTTGGAAGAAGGTGGAGACGATGATGTGGCAAAAGCTGAGTCAGTTGTATGGAAGGCCAGTCTGCCAAAATTTAAATTTGCTAATACTTACAGGATGGAGCCAAAGAAGAAATTTCTTACTAATATAGTAAAAACAAAGATTGAGCAGATACTAAAGGTAGGGTGGCAGTTATGTGAACTTCTAGTATTTTAAATTTTCTGTAGCAAATAAAATCTTTTTTGTTTGTCTTAAGATATCATTGTCTACTAAGTGAATAGATCATTTCTGAAAAGGTGTTCAGTTAAGCAGTATACCTAAATAAATTATACAGCATCAGAAAAAGCTTAGCAGTTGATACTCCAAAGTGGCCTAAACTGGGCTTTTTTTTTCAGGACTGTCTATTAACCAGTCTTCAGTCAGGACTCTAGCAATTATGCAGCTAACATAAAGGCCTCCAATATGGGCCCTCATCGTGCAATTGTTGGGTCTTCCATTGAGTTATGTAAACTAGAAGCTGGATTGGGTAACACTCCCCCTCAGTCCTTTACTTGATGATGCCCTCTTTAGTTCCCTATCTTGTCAATACAGACTTCAGTAGTAGTAGGAGAGCCTCTGCATTGGGCTACTTCCCTCTCCCCTGCTGCCAAGACCCCACTTGCACTTTTGACCAATGCCTGATGCTACATTGTTATACATGGTTCAAACCACGAGTTTCAGCTCAACAGCAAAGGAAGAAGAAGCAACTCAGTGCACCACTCTCAACTATTTACTGCAGGCACAATCTGTACAGGTGGTAAAAGTGGGGGGGGGGGGGGGGAAGAGGATTAGGAGAAATGCTAGGAGGGTAAGTTGGAACTTGGGGTTACATAAGAGAGTGGAATGGTAGGAAAAGAGGTATTAGGAAAACTAGAAACAAATTGGGGGCATGTGAGAGAGAGGACTGGCTGGAGGATAACAGGGGAAAACGTAGGTCAGTGGGTTGCTGGGAGGATAAAGAGACTGGAGATATATGAAAACACTAACCTGAGCAATGAGAGAGGGTTTGGGGGAGGGGGCATATGTGAAAGTTGGCTTCCTTAATATCTACACCAGTCTATACAAGTAGGATTATGTTCCCTACCAGCAAGTGGAGGTAGCAATCTGAGATTTCAAGCAATATCACTAGGATCTAGGTTGGTGCTATCCTGGAACTCTCCAGTATTTTCTGCCTCCAGCAGAGTGTTAAGACTAGTGCTGGTCCTAGGCTCTTTGGCCTAGTTCCAGGTGGTGGTAGATATCTGAGATTTCAAGCGATATCACTGGGATATAGGCTGGTACTCTCCACTATCTTCTGCCTCCAGCAGATGGTAAGAGTGTTCAGACTGGTTCTGGTCCTAGGTTCTATGGCCTAGTGCTGTGATCAAGCCCAACAGCCTCAATCTTGCCCCGGTCCATCAGCCAGGGTCAGTCAAGTGCAAAGCTAGGGCTCTGCAATCTCCATCCAGCTGTTATGGGGGTGGGGGAGGGTCTCTGGGTGGCAGTAAGTCTTGGTCCCCATGGGGTCTTTGCTCCCCTCCCAGGGGTGCCTGGTGGTTCTTAGTAGCCTAGATCCTCAGGGAAGAAAAGATTTGGAGGATATGCCTTCCTAGCTCCCTGCTGTTCAGGGAAATATACAGGCATATTTTCAAAGCACTTTGGGAGGCTAAGTTCCATAGGTTTCTATGGAACTTTGGGAGGCTAAGTGCTTTGAAAATGAGCTTGAAAGTAAAAAAAAAAATAATAATAAAAGCTCAAGCCTGGTTTTAGTGCTTTGCAAAAAAAAAAAAAGTAGAAATTCACCTCAAGGGTCCAGGGAGCCTGCAGATGTCTAGGGAGTGTTGGGCTGTGATTAGGCAGGCTGTGAGCAGGAACACACTGGTCCAAGAAGGTCAACCATGTGCTTGGGCTGGCAGATGTCCCTCTGCCTGTGGGAATGTAGAGTAATGACTTATGTATGAACTGTCGTTCAGACAGAGTTGAAAATCAAGGACCGATTGTAATGGAAGTGAATTTTAAAGATTGTTTTTCAACCCTGTCTTGAATGACCAGTGCACTCAGGGTCTGTATTGTTGATTAGAAGTAACTGTTTAAAAATGATTGTTTGTGTTACCTTAAAGGATTTCTTTTCAACCCTGCTTTTGTCCGATAATACACTCTGAAATCTTGTCTTTGACCGAAAGTAACTTTTCTTGTAAATATGAAAAACAAGTTGGAATGCAGAAGATAAGACACAGCTCTAACTAATTTGTTATGTCAAGGGGAGGTTGGCACTTGTTTTTCCGGGCCCAGCTTGGCCACCTAGACTTTGGAAAGCATATGACCACATTCCCACAGTAAGCATTCTGTAATTTTCCATAGCTCTGAGCATGAGCTCCTAATAAAAAGGGAGGGCTTGTCACAGCAGAGCTGAGGTTCATCTGTGGGCAGACGTGTTGTGCAGAAGGTTTGTTCCTGGTCAATGAGGAGAGACTGAGCTTTCGCTGCAACGGACCTCCCGGCTGATGAGATAAGAGCCTGAGCTTCCTGACCAGTGGTGTGTGTGGTGTGTGTATGTATATGTGTATATATAATATATCTGTTTTATAGCTTTCTTTTAGATGGTTCAGTTAGTGTGCATATCTCCTAATGTGACTCAGTCAGCGTGTATATTTCTTAATCATTGTATGGACTGAAGCAATAATGATTTATACACTCTCCATTTGAATAAAGAGTTTCATTTACCCAATACGAATCCAAAAAGAATCTGTAGTATTTTATTTGGTGAACCGTCTGTGGTGATCAAGTGAGCAGGCTGCAATACCAAAGCAATACAGGGAACTGGCAGCTCAACACAGCTGCTGGTTCCTTTTGCCCAGGTCGTACTGGGCTGTTTTCTTTAGTGAAATGTCTTGCGTGGGGGCAGAAGAGGCCAATGTGGGCGCTGCTGGTCCTGATGGGCTTGATAGGAATGGCAGCTATTTTGTCCCCCTCTCCTTTTCTTTTTCTGAGTGAGAAGGTGCAACAGTCTCCAGGGGAGGAGGGGACCTTAAGGTGGGGGGCTGTTCACACTGGACCCACATTAGGGCCCTGCTTCCAGAATGGCTGCAGAGCGCAGTACTCCAGAAAGCCCTTGCACAGTGCTTCTGTTCTGATGAAGGACCTACAGGGTCATGCCCAGCCAGGCAAATTGCTCAGAGCAGCTCTGGGCTGGGCGGAGCTGAAGGTTGGACACTTGGTGGTCCTGGAGAGCCTGGATGCATCCTGTCTGGAGACTCAGAACCTCCCCAAGTTGAGGAGAATGCGCACGTCCTAGTCATTTTGCTCTGTCTTATAATATTGGGGAGGATTTGTGGGTGTCTTCTATTTTCACACCTAGCATGCCCCCCCCAGGCCTTTCCTCTCCACAAAGCATTCATGCGCATGATGGTACAGTAGGGAGCCTTATGGGGGACAAAGACCCTCAAGGCTCTATCCCATACTGCTTGAAGAGGTTGACAAAATATTGGCTGGTCCCCAAAGTGGATACCCTTGCATTGGCTGTGACCAAGGAGACTGCAATCCCTGTTGAAGGAGGGGGGGGGGGGTCAGCCAATAAGGAGGTGTCCAAGAGGAATGTGGAGCACCACCTCAAGCAGGCCTTTTTGATGACAGCTGGGGTTCAATCTGCCATTTCTGGAGGCTGAGGCATATTTTCAAAGCACCTAGCCTTCCAAAGTTCCATAGGTTTCTTTGGAACTTTGGAAGGCTAAGTGCTTTGAAAATATGGCCTTATGTGTCCCGAGCTATGCCATGTTGACTGTAGCAGCTCCCTGAATTTCTGGAGGTAGTGCATGTAGAGTCCCAGGCAGCCTTGCTGGCAGATGTCTTATATGACCTGGTTGGTATTTCTTCTCAGTCCCTTTGGTGATTGTGGCCAAGAGGTGACTGTGGCTTTGCTACTAGTCAGTGAATGTTTCTTCTAAGGCGCACCTGAGCACGTTGACCTTTTTCTCTTTCAGGAAGATCTGGATAAGTTAGTTGGAGATTTTGAAGGAAACACAGCCACTTCATCTTCAGAGATGTGTCAGAAGGTTCCTAGCCTGTTGGGCCGGGTAAAGGCTGCTGAAAAGGGGTCTGCCACTTCTGACAAAATGAGCAAGTTCCACCAGCTAGTAGTATTTCTCAGTTTGCAGCAGGTGTTAGGTCTGGCAATCTGGTGCAGTCTGCAGTGGTCTGGGAGGAATATTAATTGTCATCTTTTCTTGGAACCAAGTTTTTGGTCCCTCGAGCAATGGTTAATCTATGCACGGTCTCGAGGACAGTGAAGCAGTAAGTAATTCAATTTCTGTAGGGCTTAGGCTGGGTTGTGAACTTTTCCAAGAGCAACATTGTTCCTTCCCAGACTCTGGAATATCTGGCAACCAGGTTGGACACCATCCTAGGCAAAGTATTTCTACCTCTCGAAAGAATGAGGAAGCTACAGTCGGATCACAAATCTGATTCGTCTCCACAAATCAACCATCTGGTATTATCTATAGGTGTTAGGATTGATGGCAGCGACTCTGGATTTAGTGTTTTGGGTCAGGATGCACAGGCACCACTTAAAAATCTTGGTGCTCTCCTCGGTTGCAGGATTGTGATAGTGTTAGCATTGACTCGGGAAACCAAGAAAAGTCTTGATTGTCGCTGTTCAACCATCTCCTCAAAGGAAAGAATCTGATGCCAGACTGGATTCTAGGGTTGGGGGGAGGGAAGCATTGTGGTGACAGATGGGCTCAAGATCACAGGAGAAAACCCAGTGGTTGATCATTCGCCTGGATATGATTTTGGTAAGATTGTTCTTTTTCTCATAAAGAAAAATTTAACCATCTGTTCATCAGATGTAACCAATTACAGGCCAGTAGCCTCTATACCATATTTTGTTAAAATTATGGAAGGATTAGTTACTAAATACTTTGATAAATATCTAGAGTATTAAATCGATCTAAATAATCATCTATCAGGCTTTCGTATTGTATATAGCATGGAACCTTGTTATGTACATTGATCACACAGTTAAGCAGATTATTATTACTAGTGAAAAATGCCCGTTTCGGATAAAAATAAAATAGGCGCTAGCAAGGTAATCCCCCTTCCCCATCCTCCCTCCCGAGTTCCAGACCCCCTCCATCCCTCCCTTCCGCTTTCCCCACCCCCCCTCCCCTCCCTCCGTCCCTCAGTCACTTGGTTGCGAGTTTGTGATTAAAGTTTGCAGCGCTCTCCCCGCTGCTGTTGCTGAATGTGTGGGACTCCCCGCTGCTGTCACAGAATCTGTGGAACTCGTGCCTTCCCCACCCCGCCCTCTACGTCATTGCATTTTGACACGAGGGCGGAGCTACACTGACTGCAAGCCAAACCGGATATCTCTGGCACCTCAAGTTTCCAGCTTGAGGCTTCATTGGAACGTTGGAGGTGCCTTTTATATAGATAGAATGGTGATCATGCTTTGATAATGCAGCTGGATCTGTCAAGTGCATTTGATTTTGTTGCTCATGATGTGCTTTTACAAAAACTGGACAGTATTGGAATATCGGGTAGAGTACTAAATTGGTTTAAGGGTTTTCTTTCCTATAGATCTATTTAATTAAGATGGAAGGTGAGCTTTCAGAAAGTTGGTTACCTTGATGTGGGGTGCCTCAGGGCACCTCACTATTGCTACTATATTTTTATTGTGGTGTTATCATTATTGGGATACTTGCTTGAAATGCTTGGTTATCAGACCTATATATATGCTGATGATATTACAATCTTATTTCCAGTCAAGTTATAATGGTTATATTGCCAGAAATATCTAGGTGTATGTCTTTTTATCGGTGCCTGGATGAGGAAGAATTTTTTTTGCAGCTTTAATAAGGAGAAGACTAAATTCTTATTGACTGGTAAAGATGTTAAAGTTGATGATAAATCTACACTTATAGTGTATAATATAATGTATACTTTTGAAAGACTGATATATAATCTTGGGTATTATTACTGACCAAGTTAACTATGGTGGAGCAAATCATTTAACAAAGGGTTGCTTCTGGGTAATGCAGAAACTAAGAAGAAATAGATAATATCTTAAAGTCAGGATCAATTTAAACTGATGGTTCAGTCATTAGTCCTCAGTAAACTGGACTATTGTAACATAGTTTTCATGGAGGTGGCAAAGAGCCTTTTGAAATAACTTCAGACTATACAAAATTCTGTTATTCACTTGTTTTATTACATTTCTTCTCATGTTTCTTTTTTAACTACCCATCGGCTTCCAGTAGAGGCCTGAATTTTGTTTAAACTTGGCAGTTTTGTATTTAGGATATTATATGGCATTACTCCTGGATATTTGTTAGCATTGATATGTAGACTTGCACCTTATACTTCACTTTAATTTGATGACATTTCCTAGCCCCAATGGTGTGCGTTACTAGAAATTATTTCAAACAGTGTTCCCTTATCAAGCAGCAATCCTCCGGTCATCACTTCCGGATAGTATTAGATCTTTTACCTAGTTTTGATTGTTTTAAGAAAGCATTCAAAACTCATTTATTACAGAAGTATGTTTTGGGTGCTGTTAACTAAATTTGTTTTTATATAACTCACAGTATATGATCCTAGATGTATGATTTAGTACTCTTGATGTAATCCGTTTAGAATTATATCTGGTAACAATAGAATATAAGAATTGTAAGTGCAGATTAGTCAGAATTCTGTCAGTCAATGCAATGGTAGTAGCATATGTAACAAATGGGGGAGGAACAAGAAGAGGTGAAACTGTTGATGGAATGGGAAGGAAAGAATTTGGAAGGTATTTGGTGGCTCATGTAGCGGGAATCCAAAATGTGCAAGCAGACTTCCTCAGCAGAAATGCATTGGATCCCAGAGATTGGGGTCTTGGGGAGGAGGCCTTTCCATTGTGGAGCTTGCTGGTCCTAGATTTTATGGCAGCATCACAGAATGCATAGGTACCAGCCTTCTTCAGTCCCATAAAGGATCCACAGTCAGCAGGGATAGATACTTTGATTCAGCCCTGGCTGCACACGGGTCTTCTGTATATCTTTCCCCTTTGGCCCTTGATAGGTAGAGTATTACAGCAGATACAGGTGCGTGCAGGACTGAGAGTTCTTGTGGATCCAAATTGGCCCAGGAGGCTTTGGTATGGAGTTCTGGTGAGCTTCAGCCTCTGAGATTCTCCAGCTAGACTCCTTTCTTGGTACAAGGTCCAATCAGCAGGCAGGAAGTATCTCCATTTTGAGAGGCCGAAGTTAAGAAAGGTTACTCGGGAAGAATGACCTTGACCCTTTTATCTTCTAGAAAGAAGTCTACTACTTTGAGGCACACCAGCCTTCAATGATCCTCCATATCCTAACATATCTCTTTTTAGTAGTCCCTTTCTGGTGGTCCATTTCTAACATTTTAGATTTCTTGCAGGATGTACTAGATAAGGGATTAGCTCTTGATTCCTTGAAAGTACAAGTGGTAGCATTAGCTTGTTTCAGAAGATTAGTGCAAGGTAAGTTTATCCTCCTACCAAGATGGGTTCTTTTTTTTTTTTTTTTTTTTTTTTTAAGGGCAGTAAAATTGATTAAGCTTCGTCATCCAGACCACTCCTTAGAATTTGAACCTAGTCTTGTCTATCGTTGGTCTAGCAACTTTTGCACCTCTAAGGGGGGCTTTAAAACTGTTTTTTCTTGTTGCCATATGCTCTTCTGAATGCATTTCAGAGTTGCAAGCCTTGTCCTGTAGTGAACCTTTTCTGTTTTGTTTTGTTTTCCATGAGAAAGTAGTGATTCAACCAGTACCATCCTTTCTTCCTAAAGTGGTTTCTGCTTTTCATTTAATCCAGTCCATCTCTCTGCCTGTTTTTACAGAATAGAGAAATAAATAAGTCTGCAGTTTTACATAAGTTTTGTTGTGGAGCAGTGTTGAAGGAGTATCTTAAAAGAATGGATGAGATAAAGAAAGGAGTTGTGGGGTTGTTTTGTTTTTGTGTGGAGGAGCCTGTAAGGGAGAACTGTCGTCTAAAACCACTGTAGCTCACTGAATTAAGGAAGAAATTTTGTCAGCATATTTTCTCCTTGGGTATCCAGTACCTTCAGTTTTAAAAGCTCACTCAGCTAGAGAACATTCCGCCACTTGGGTGGAACACTATACAAAATTTCATGAGGTGGAATTTAAAGTGGCAATTTGAGTTTCCTTGCATTCCTTTGTCTACCATTAACAGATTGGATTTGCAGGCAAGAGATGACATGGTCATTCTTACCTGTTGAAAGTTTTTAGTTCTTTGGGGGGAAAATTGTTTTATGTATTTGTCCGCTGCTTTGTTATTCAACTACTGGCTGACCAAGCTGCTATGACATCAACTCATTCATTTCTCTGCTGGTAGGATAGCACAATCCCAAGTGTCAAACCTGGAGGGACTCGAGGGAAAACAATTAGCAGGTAAGACGTAATTTAAACTTAATGGAGTTAATTAAAAAGTTACATAATGCTTAGTGACAACTGGACACAGTTCCCAGCTATATGGTAGCGTTGTCTGGAGTATATTCTCCTGGATTTAAAAAAAAATGTGAATGCCTTTCTTATTCAAACCAATTTACCCACGTTTTTGAAAGAATATGTGATGCCCATGCCCAAAAAGGAGTCACTTGGCAATGAATTGTATGAACCTCTGGCCAATCTCATTCCCACCTTTTTTGTTGAAGATCAAGAAAGATAGTTTCAGGTAAATGTGTATATATGAGGGGACCTCACTATAAAGAGGTTCCAGTCCCCTTGAGCTTATAAAGAACTGAGTATTAAACTGTAGCAAATTTCTGGAGTTTTTCTTTCCTGGTTGGAGTAAAATCAGAAATGAACATTTTGCTGATTTGTCACAATTGGGGGAAAAATGCATAGCCTACAGTTGATGTCAAAATCTGCAGTGGATTCCTGTAAATCATGCTGATGGAAAAAGTTGCTGGACTCTGCCTCTAGCAGCAGTGACATGGCTGACTTTCATATGGACTTGGAAACTGTAGGAGACTGCTGATGTAACTAGTGAGTGATATGAGATTAGAAAGTTAGGAGAGAATTGAAACGGGGCCCAGGAAGAAGTTAGAGCTGGTGGGATAAAGTAATCCATAGCATTTAGCCCCTGATTCTCAAGGTCTCCAGCAAGCTGAATTAAGCTACTACAGAGCTGTTGAACAGAGAGGAAAGGTATTTACCTGCCTTGCAGCCAAAGGACTCCTCTTGGTCCACAGTTGAGCCTCACGTTGCCTGAAGCCAGAGCAGAAACAGAGGACTTGAAAGGGGAAAATCTCTTCATCAACAGGATGCAAACTGTACAAATGTCATTCAGTGATTGGGAGTAGAAAGGAAATGATTTTGAGACTGGTCAGCCCAGGAAGGAATACGGTCCCTGTAAAACTCTGAAAAGACTGCTTGCAACCAGGGGCAGTGGAATAGAGAGTTGCACAGGGACAGAAATCTAACCTGTCCCTATGTCCACCCATCCTTGCAAGAATTTAATGGTACTTAAAGAAAAATTCTGGTCGGCTGTCTCTCTTTCTCTGGGTTTGAGCCGCAGCACTACAGGCAAGGAAAGAATGGAAGCTGAAGCTTGGAACACTCTGGTGAGCACACGTAAGGCTCGTCTCTGATTCGCTGGCACTGTTTGCTAAGAGGCGCCACATTGCACACACCAGTAGGTCAGGTGACCCCTGATGCTCGTGCCTCTGTCAGAGCTTAGGCCTGCGCATTAGCCCGGAAGCAGAGAGGATTAATGGAAGACTTTCCACATCTGTGCTGTTAAAGCAAGGAGAAGGAGGAGGCAGCACTCAAAGAACTTGGTAAATGAGAGGCTGGCGCAAGTGCAACTTACGCTTTCACAGGAACCCTGCAGGAACTGCTTCTGTCCCCACAGGAACCCTGCAGCCCTGGAGGGGATTCCCTCAAACCCTGTTCCCGTGCAGGTCTCTACAACGTAACATCTTTTTACTTGGGAAGACCAAACAAATCTAGATCTGTTCCTGCCTCTCCTTCTCTCCCACCCCACAAAAGGTGCTGATACTGTAGGAGGCAAAACATTGGTAGGGCCATGGTCTCTGTGACTGGACCCGCCACCATTCCAGTGGGGGGGGGGGGTCTCTGGCTGTACCATAATTATACACTATGCTTCCAACAGAACTTATATAAACCACGTGGTTTTCTCATTCTCCTGGATGGAGACTGACCTTGAAGCAGCTGCATGGCGAAATATGAATTCATGTCTGTGTGATGGGTCCTCTGGTTTGAATTTTTGTAGATAAAGAAAAGCTAATAAATAAAGAAGAAGAAAGATAAATATTTTATATTTTTGATAATCACTTATGACTGTATGCAGTTCTTTTGGATCAATGATGATTACATATTCACCCTATTGCTATGAAGCCGTTCAAGGGGTTAATTATGCCATTCTGATGGTTCCAACATGGCTTATTCACCATAAGAGTATTCAAGGAGAGCTAAACAAAATCTTTCCAGAGCTACCAATTAGATTGGATGTCTTACAATCCCTTGTGGCTGCCAGCTCTTTGTGTCCAGATATTTTTGGCTTAAACAGCACTGCAGTCCTATATGAACATTGCAAGGCCAGAGTTCCCTTAACATTTGAAACTAATTTGAATGCTTAACAATTAACCTGGTTGATTTATTTTTATGTGCTACAGTGTACAGTACTATGCTCTCAGGACTTAAAGGATGCATATATTTGCATCCCAATACTTCCAGCCCACCGGAAGTATCTCCGATTTCGACTGGAAACGTATCACTACCAGTACTATATGAGTGGTCTCTCAATATGGGTGTTGCCCACAAGATCTTCCAAGCATGGGGCACCCCCTCAGTGGATCTCTTTGCCACTCATATCAACCACAAGGTCCCTCGGTTCTGTTCCAGGCTTAAGGCCCACGACAGACTAGCGTCAGATGCCTTCCTCCTCAGTTGGGGAACAGGTGTTCTGCATGCTTGTCCTCCGATATCCCTAGTGGGGAAAACTTTGTTGAAACTGAAACAAGACCGTGGAACCATTACTTGTGCATTACTGGCCGCAGCAGATATGGTGAACCGTGAAGATTGGAGTGTTTTCCGACCCTCATCATGCAGAATGAGGAGTCTCTCTTCTACATCCCAACCTCCTGTCTCTGGCTCTCAAAGCTTGGATGTTGAAAGCCTAGAATTCGCTTCCTTGGGTCTTTAGGAGGGTGTCTCCCGAGCCTTGCTGGCTTCCAGGAAAGATTCCACTAAGAGGTGTTATTCTTACAAATGGAGGAGGTTTGCCGTCTGGTATGAGAGCAAGGCCCTAGATCCTCCTTGCTTATCCTACACAGATCCTGCTTGAATACCTTCTATACCTATCAGAGTCTAGTCTGAAGACCTCCATAAGTGTTCACCGTGCTCCAATTAGTGCTTATCATCCCCTTGTAGAGAGTAAGCCCATCTCTGGATAGTCTGTAGTTAATTTCATAAGAAGTTTGCTTTTGTCAAAGCCCCCTGTCGAACCTCCACTTGTGTCAAGGGACCTCAAAGTCATTCTCACCCAGCTGATGAAAGCTCCTTTTGAGCCACTGAATTCCTGCCATCTGAAGTACTTGACCTGAAGGTCATTTTCTTGGTGGCTGTTACTTCAGCTTGTGGGGTCAGTGAGCTTCAGGCCTTAGTGGTGGATGCACCTTTATACACAACAGAGTAATCCTCCACATGCACCCTAAGTTCCTGCCGAAAGTGGTGTCTAGTTCCATTTGAACCAGTCTATTGTCTTGCCAACATTTTTTCCATGACCTCATTCTCATCCTGGCAAAAGCAACTTGCACACCTTGGATTGCAAGAGAGCATTGGCCTACTGCATCTCTCTCATAAATTTTCATTGTGGATATACTGAAAAGCTGACTGGCTGGGGTGCCTCCAGGACCAGATTTGGGAACCACTGTCCTAAGGTCTTCCTGCAATATTTCATAGTCTGCAAGTGTTAGTTCTTGTCATCTGCAAATTTAATCATCTCACCTGTCGTTCAGATTTCCAGATCATTTAGAAATATGTTAAATAGCAACTATCCCAGTACAGATTTCTATGGCACTCCACTATTCACCCTACTTCATTGAGAAAAATGGTCATTTAGCCCTACCCTCAGTTTTCTGTCCAGTAACCAATTCCTAATCCACAAAAGGACGCTGCCTCCTATCCCACTTCTCCATCCAATCACTACCCCATATCGCCTATATTTACTGACCCATCCAAGCTATTCCTATGCTACATCTAATTTTCCTACCTATCTAACAAAATTCTGTATAACCTAATACTATGTAAGCCGCATTGAACCTGCTTTTAGTGGGAAAGCGCAGGATACAAATGTATTAAATAAATAATCCATCCCCCCATGTTGTGACAAACCCCATTGTCTTTATATGCAGAGTTTGCCATAATCCTAACAAAATGACTTGCTTTGACAATGGGTGCCAACTTTCCAAAATCTTTGGAGGTGCTAAACCCAATGGAAATTAGCTCTTCCTGGACATAGTCAAGGGAGTTTGATCAATATTGGGGGTGCTCAAGCACCCACAGAGTTGGCTCCTATGGCTTTGAATATTGCCCCTTCAAAAGTATCCACTCAAATTTGCAACAGTTTTCTTTTGTGGTACTTTAAGGCAAAACAACATAGTTTTCTCTTCTAAGCTGACCTAACCTTATCTACTGGAATGCCCACAAAATAAGTACATAAAGGTATGTGCATGGAGGAAGCAGCTAACTTGGGAGCATTCATTAAGAGGCTGGGTTAGGTGTATCTAAAATATTCTAAGAGGGGTCATCATCCTGTATGTATTTGATAAGAAACTTTAGTGTTGTGTTGCATGACTTATTTTTTAGCTCTATGTTCTGAGTGTTGCCTTCTCAAATAGATTGTATAAACTTGTTTGCTAATGATATAATGCACATACTTTCACCTATGTGGAAGGTAAGCAGTTATCCAGTGGTACACTTATTTGCTATTATTGCCCTCTCTATTATAATCGGAAAAATATATCTTCTGAAGGCTAATTTTTTTCACTTTTTAGGATGGAGTTCAAGGTACTGAATATGAACCAGATCTTGGCAGAGCCCTAGCTCTATCAGTGGCAACAGATATATTGGCAGCTGTGAAGAAAATGGAGTTTGATCGTTATAAGTATATAGTGGGGGTAATATTGATTGAGAAGGCTGGTCAGGGGATACATGTGAGTAGATAATTCATTCGAACCCCATATTTTTGTATGGATAATGAGCTGAAAGTTTATTTTTATTATTACAGTATAATAGAAAATTGGAGCTGCACAGTTAGAAGGCAATTTCCAAAGTGATACCATAGGCAAAAATTGTTTTCTCTGAGGACAAGCAGAATAACACATTCATACAACTGGGTGACCTATGCGAGAATGCTCACCAGCTTGTTTTCCAAAACTTTTTAAGAGTGTTGCATTCCGTATGCACTCTGCTGCTATCACTCAGGACCTAGCAAGTCTCATTTTTCTGCAGAGCAGTTTGGACTTGCTTGTTAGCTGTCCTCAACTCACATCTCAATTTTTCTGTTTCTTTCTTGGGCAGAATTTGCATACTTATTGTGTTTAAGTTCTGTTGCTGCAATGCAGGAGGCCCTTTTACTAAAGCGTAGCGTGTGCTAATGGATATTATACCTAGGGGCCACATGGCATTTTGCGCATGGTAATGTCCATTACCATGCATTAATCTTTAATAAAAGGGCCCCCTAAGCTGGAGTTTTCGGCACTATTTGAGTTCTCTTTTTTTTTTTTTTTTGATGGCCCGCCAGTCCCTTTTAGGCCTTGGGCATTCAGCTGAGTAAATTTTTTCACAATCAAGTCATTTGATTTCACTGCAGCTATTTTTTCCTGACATTTCACCAAAAAAGCTCCCAGTGGCCTTAAGAAGATTCCCAGATGTAACGGGACAGTATCCATCATGGATACTCGCTCATAATAGGTGGCTGCAATGCCTAGGACCCAATCATGATTCCTTTTTCTTAAACTGTTTGGAGATGTCTGGGAGAGGCATTGGAAGTCAAGAAAAGCAGCGGGGAAAGGAATTTTGGCATAGAAGTCCAGTCCATTGATGTAGGCATTGGAAGCGCAAGCTCCAGGAGCTATATTGGACAATAGGAATGCGTCAACATCAATAGGCTCTCAATCTCCCATGCCATCGATTGTCAGTAGAGCCCATCAGCATTGGGCATCCTCAGTCTTGTTGGGCTGAGGGATTCAGATGCAAAATGTGCAGGCAGTCTCCTCAGTGCATCAGAGATCCCCAGTGCCTTGAAACCCCAGACCCAGACCTGACCAAGCTGTCAGTCATTTGAGGTAGACAGACACTCCAGCAGAGTTCTTCTGAGTCAGACTGAGTGCTCTTGGGTATCTGAAGAAGAGCTAGAGGTCTTCTCAGAAATCCCTGGGTCTGCCTTCAGATCCTCACCCCCTTACATGAGAGGGGAAAAGCTCCCTCAGAGGAGCTCTTTCTTTGATTTTGATACGGAGATGGTTACATCTATATCATTTCAGTTGGGGACTAAGGATGAGTCCAGGACAATCGTCGGACATCCTCCAGTTTGATGACCTCTAAAGGAAGCTGTGATAGTACCTGTGCACAGAATCCTTAAGTACGTACAGCTGAAGATGTGTCAGACCCCCCTTTCTGTAGAGCAAGTGCAGAAGGTCAACTCTGTTAGAGTCCAGAAGGCTACGGGATTTGAAAAGCTCAAACTTCCTCACCATTCCACGGTGATTGAATCCATTCTCTAATTATTGAGTTGATACTTTCCAAAAATTCTTAACAAGGAAAATATGTTCTATTTTTGGACAAAGTTATCTTTGTATGGAGATGTATGTGTTAGGCGGTGAGAGTCTGATATGTACGGACGGGGAAGAGAGATCTTGGGGTGATAGTATCTGAGGATCTGAAGGTGACGAAACAGTGTGACAAGGCAGTGGCTGTAGCTAGAAAGTTGCTAGGCTGTATAGAGAGAGGTGTGACCAGCAGAAGAAAGGAGGTGTTGATGCCCCTGTATAAGTCGTTGGTGAGGCCCCATCTGGAGTATTGTGTTCAGTTTTGGAGGCCGTATCTTGCTAAGGATGTAATAAGAATAGAAGCGGTGCAAAGAAAAGCTACAAGAATGGTATGGGATTTGCGTTACAAGACATATGAGGAGAGACTTGCTGACCTGAACATGTATACCTTGGAGGAAAGGAGAAACAGGGGTGATAGGATACAGACGTTCAAATATTTGAAAGGTATAAATCTGCAAACGAACCTTTTCCAGAGATGGGAAGGCAGTAGAATGAGAGGACATGAAATGAGATTGAAGGGGGGCAGACTCAGGAAAAATGTCAGGAAGTATTTTTTCACGGAGAGAGTGGTGGATAATTGAAGTGCCCTCCCACGGGAGGTGGTGGAGATGAAAACGGTAACGGAATTCAAACATGAGTGGGATAAACATAAAGGAATCCTGTTCAGAAGGAAGGGATCCTCAGAAGCTTAGCCGAGATTGGGTGGCAGAGCCGGTGGGGGGAGGCGGGGCTAGTACTGGGCAGACACACGGTCTATGCCCTGACAATGGCAGATACAAATCAAGGTAAGGTATACACAAAAAGTAGCACATATGAGTTTATCTTGTTGGGCTGTCTGGATGGACCGTGCAGGTCTTTTTCTGCTGTCATCTACTATGTTACTTTTGTCTGGCTCCAAGACAGCATAGCTTCAATCTCCATAATTATTCTGGATGGCCTTCCAGTAGGAGGGAGGCTAATTTTTTTTTTTCCAAAAGAGAGGTGGTTCCTTATAATCTCAGACTGGTGTGTTCTGAAAATTAGCCAAGAATGTTACAATCTACAATTAGAATTCCTCCAAATTGCCCATTGAGAGCATCAAAGTTTAAGCTCTGAGCAACATAAGTTACTGAAAAGAATCTCTTCTTTTTTTTACAGGTGAATGCACTCAACCCTGTTCACCAGGAAAAATAGGGAAGGAATTTTATTCCAAGTACTTCCTGATTACAAAAAAGTCCTGAACAAATATCTGACCAGGGAAAAGTTTCAAGTTGGTTTCCTTAGATACCTTAATTCCAATGATTCAATGAGGAGATTGGCTATGCTCTCCGGACTTAAAGGATGTTTATATCTACATTCAGATACTTCCAAGTCATAGGTGATATCTCAGATTCTGAGTAGAGAAAGTGCCATTTGGGCTTGCATCACCACCAAGAGTGTTCAGAAAGCATTTAGAAGCTGTTGTTTTCTTCACATTTTTGTTTTCCTGCCTCTTCAGTTTTGTAAGTAGTGCAGGATTTTTCTTTATTTTGAAAGGGTTTCTTTTCCCTTTTTTCATTGTTAAGCCATTTTGATTTTTCTGCAGCTATTTTTCCCATAATGTCCTAAAAACCTGCCATTGAGTTTAAGCGGTGCTCACAATGTGATAGGACCATCTCTGTGACTGATCCACATGACATGTACCTACAGTATCTGGACCCTGATCATGAATCCTCTTTTTGTTCTTTCTGTCCTCAAATGTAGAAGAGAACTTGGAAAAGCACTGAGGCTGTGTGTGAGAGATTTTTCAGCATGCAGAAGTCCGATACACTGGCATCCGTCTCAATGGCTTCTGGAGCTGCTCTGGAAACTGGTGACACATTCGCATTGAAGGTCTCCTCCTGCCTCGGTAGTGATTGCCCAGGCTGAGCATCTCTGACCCAATGCCGAGGACACATGGATTCCGCATCATCCTCATTGTCACCAAAGGACATTGCTGCTGGGCACCGAGCAAAGGCAAAGAAGCATCGGTCCTCGAAGCACTGTACCAGAAGCTCCTGGGCACTGGCATTGATCCTCCTTGAAGCACTGTGCCTGAAGCTCCTGGGCACAGGCATCAATGGTACCCAAGGATCATTGGCACAGAGAGAACTGCTTCCCTTCTGTTGAAGTGGTGCCGATGTGTCAGCCTCCTCGAAGCTGGGACCTCACTTCTGATTTGGTACTGGTACCTTTGAAGGCTGGTTCCACACCAGTACCTGCCCTTGAGGAGCTGTTCCAGGTAATGCTACAAGAGAAGCTGGAGCTCATCCTGGAGCAGCATAATGCCAAGGCATCAAGGACATAGTGTCACAGTTGTGACTGTGCCCTTATGTCCAGACCTACTGTTTCTCTGTATCTAGCTCTGTGACCTCTCCAGTCTGCCTTTTTCCTGCTGTTCTTCCTGTTAGCCAAGCCTTGCTTTGGTCGCCCTGCTTCTGCTTCATTTCCTACTTGTGACATCATCAGTCTACTCCTTTATAAGGACCTAGGGAACTTTCCTGCGTGGCCTTTGCAACAGGTCTATTTTTCCCTTTTCTTGTTGTACTGTTGTTTGACTCTGAGGGAATTGGTTGTCTTGTTAAGCTGTTTCCAGCACAGCAGTTGGGAGTATGTTGGAGCCATGCTAGGTATGGTTCAATCTCGAGCCTGTTGTCCTCGGCGGACTCTCACTGAACCTTTGACTTGGAACCTAGACTATGGCATTCCAGCATTGGGACAGTGTACTTAGTTACAGTGAAGATCGTCTCCACAGATTGTTACAACAACCAAATTCGGAAGACTACGATGATGTTTCTACAACTGAAACACTGATGGATCAATGGTTGAATGTTAATATAAAAAAGAACATTGTTAGGCTTGACCTACATTTTTCTACTAAACTATTGTAAATCCAAAATAATTCCTAGGGTCTTGAGACTTTCTAAAGCCCCCACAATGTTCCTTGATGACCAGTTGTTTTTAGATAAGTGGTGGTCAATCTTAAATAAATGTAGTTTGGACCGTATGACCTTATTATACTTATCACAGAAACCTCTCACAGTAAAAATAAGACATTACACGAGACATTAGACCCAAAATTCTGAGTTAAGAGTCCACGATGGTAATTTTGATTTAGTCTTACAAGATATCAACAACAAAATAAATAAATTTAAAAGAGATATCAAAGAAACCAAAATTGTGAAGTTTAAAAGAGACGAGGCACATTGTAAAAGAGGCGCCATATACACATTTTCCAAAGCTAGGCCATATTTCTCTCAAAAGAAATATAGAAATATTGCAATTAACACAAGTACATACACACAAAGCTTTCAACACTGGTGCTCACACACCTTGCAAACAAAGAAAGAAATGCATTAGGAGTAAATCGAGAGATCTGTATACTTCACCTTTAGGGAGTCCAGTTGTTTCTCCTACAAGACCAAGACTCCAGTAAACCAAGGAAGTTCTTCTCCTTCATCATGCACCACCTGAGGATCACTGGAGCTCCTATCCTTCCTGACACCTTTTTAGTAGAAATTTGGCAGAAAGATTCCACAAAGCCGATGCATCACCAACAACAACACTCAAGACTTCCTTTTCACCAGAGGGGGAGGGGGAGAAGGAGAGGAAGAGGCAGAGGAAAAAGTATGTATTGACAATTATGGCAATACAACACAAGATTCAACATGAATCCATATCGACCATACCATACCAAGGAACTTCAGAGAACAGATAGGTTGAAAATAGGGATACTCATTTCTAACTATCTGAAATTGCATTGACAGAATTCGAAATCAATGTATTTCACAAGGGATTATCTTTTGTTCCCACGGTACACTACAATGCCTTCCAAACCAGAACACATTTGTTCAAATTTATCTGCAAGCTACAAATTATACAGGCCTTCTCTGTCTAATACACCTCACATAGATGTCTCAGTGGTCAAGAACCCTTCAATATGGATCCCACCAGGACTTGTCCATCCGCTCATACAAGCATTCAATAACTTCATAGAGCATGATCTGAAGAAGCTTGAAAGTAAGAAGAAACTATGTTATTGCTACTTGATTAAAGCTGAATAAGATGCATGTAATAATTTAGGCCACAATCCAAATTTTGTAATTAAACCCACGGACAAGTGTGGTGGTATAGTCATTATGAACCGTGACGTTTATATCAATGCGATCAATAGACAGACAAATGACCGTGACTATTATGTTCCTCTACCAAATGACCCCACAGAGACAATACAGAGTGATATCTCTGAACTATTAGACATATCATCCAAAATATGATTTCTCACCACCAAAGAAAAGGACTTTTTGAAAGTTGCAAAACCCGTTATCTCAACGATATACATTTTACCAAAAATACACAAGAATCTTGTCAATCCACCAGGTAGACCCATTGTCTCTGGAAATGGGTCAATTCTAGAGCCACTATCCATATTCATTTACTTTTTTTTCAGACTATGTTCCTTTCATACCATCCTACATCCGAGAGACAACACAAATGATTAATATCCTACAAGACTACGACGGACCACTGACGGATACTTTTATGGTTACCTTAGACATTGAATCCTTATATACCAATATTCCTCAATTAGAATCTTTGGCGATCATAGAATAAACACTCCGAGGAAGAAATACTCACAAATGTATTCCAAACCATTTGATCTTGACCTGTGCCACTCTCGCTCTGACTAAAAGTTATTTCAGTTCCCAGGGTACTTTCTATCAGCAAGTCAAAGTCACAGCCATGGGTCCATCCATGGCGCCCAACATTGCAAATTTGTATGTGGCTAATTTTGAACAAACTCACCTAGACAACAATCCTTTTTCGAACCACATTAAAATCTATAAAAGATACATTGACGACATATTCATTCTCTGGTAGGGTGATACAGATACTCTAACTACGTTCCATGAATGATTAAGTACAAAAGATCCCAATTTAAAATTTCAGATGCAATTTGATCCACAAAAAATCCATTTTCTTGATTTAACCATCGCAAAAAAAAACAGCTATCATTTTAACACATGCATTTACAAAAATACAACAGACAGGAATGCATTTTTACATTACACAAGTTATCACAATTCTAGCTTGAAAAATAATTTACCACTCGGTCAATTTTTGCATCTTTGCCATATTTGTTCAGACTTTGACGATTTCAATACACAATGTGATATTATGTTCCAGAAGTGTCTCAGCCGTGGTGTATCCAGCCTGTATATGTTTTCTTGGATAAACAAAGCTCTAACAGAAGAGTCTCTTTTACATTCCAACCATTCAAGACCAGAACCAGACATAGTTTGTACGTTGAGATTTTCATTTCTATCAATTATAATGTTCTATTACTTATTGTGTTGGCATTGTAGTATACCATGCCATACTTTGTAGTATTATTTGAATATTTTAGTGCTGTAATTGCCTATTGCTCATGTTTGATCTATTCTTACTGTACACCGCCTTAAGTGAATTCCTTCAAAAATGTGGTAAATAAATCCTAATAAATAAAAGACAAATACAACAAGAGCATTAGGAGACATTGGCATATTTTGCAAGGTTTGGACGTAAGAGACTTGTAGTCGCCTATTCCAGAGAAAAGAATTTAAAAGAACGTTTAGTTCCTTCTGCCTTACCAGATATAAAGACTGAACTGAGAGCATCATTTTTTGGACACCATAAGTGTGGGAAATGTAGCGTCTGTAGACATACTTTTGAGACATCTATTTATGTCCATCCCACCACAAATAGAAGATACAAACTATTGTCTGTTAAGAGAAGAACAGAGACTTATCTTTCAACTCAATACTTTGATTCCCTCCAGTTTGAACAGTGAAATCGACTATTGCCCTTTTCCTGTGAATGTCCTGCCGTCACACACCACACTTATAACTGTATTGGTTCATATGATTCTACATGATACTTCACATTGTTTTTTAATTTTTTAAGAGTATCTCTTGTGTGTATTTATACAGAATGTACACTATATATATATTTTTTATATGGGCCAGATATATATAGACGTGCACATGCTGTTTTCCCCGACCTCATGCCCATCATGGCAAGAGCACCTTGCACTTGCACACCTTGGACTGCGAGCATTGGTCTATTAGTGGAGCGGACAAGGCCCCAGACAGTCTGCCCAACATTTTGTTTCTTTTGATCCCAACACGATGGGGTTCACCATCAGGAAACGCACAATCTCTAATTTGTTGGCAGATTGCATTTCTTTTATGAATGCCCAGGCTGGGCTGACCTTAGAGGGTCATATCAAGGCTCACAGTATCAAAGCCATGGCTGCGTCGGTGGCCCACTTGCGGTCAGCCTCCATTGAATAAATTTGCAAGGCTGCGATATGGTCTTTAGTCCACACATTCACATCACACTCATAGGCGTAGTTTGACTGTTTCATTTGGGGGGGCAAAGAATGGGCGGAGCATATTAGCATATCATTTGCATATATACATATGCAAATTAATATGCTAATATGGAGGAAGGAAATGAAATTTACAGGCAAAATATCACAGATGCATATTTCAAAAAGCTGACACATTTCAAATAATAAATTATGAATAAAATACTTTTATCTACCTTTGTTGTCTGATCATTTAGTTTTTCTATTCGCTTTGGTCCCAGTGTCTTCTGTTTTATGCAGTGTCTTCTTTCCAGTAGGCTTCCCTCTGCTCCCCACCCTCCCAGTCCCATCCATCTCTTGCTCCTTCCCTCTGCTCCCCACCCCTCCCAGTCCCATCCATCTTCTGTTCCTTCCCTCTGCTCACCATCCCTCCGTCCCATCCATCTTCTGCTCCTTCCCTCTGCTGTGCCTGACCTCTCCCAATCCCATCCATCTCCTAGTCCATCCCTCTGCTCCCCACCCCTCCCAGTCCCATCCATCTCTTGCTCCTTCCCTCTGCTCCCCACCCCTCCCAGTCCCATCCATCTTCTGTTCCTTCCCTCTGCTCACCATCCCTCCGTCCCATCCATCTTCTGCTCCTTCCCTCTGCTATGCCTGACCTCTCCCAATCCCATCCATCTCCTGGTCCATCCCTCTGCTCCCCATCCATCTCTTGCTCCTTCCCTCTGTTGTGCCTGACCTCTCCCAATCCCATCCATCTCCTGGTCCATCCCTCTGCTCCCCACCCCTCCATCTCTTGCTCCTTCCCTCTGTCTCCACCCCCCCAGTACCATCCATCTTCCCTCTGCTCCCCACCCCTCCCAGTTCCATCCATCTTCCTTCTACTGCCCCCCCCCCCCCCGCGAGGTCCAAGATCATGACTCCATTTAACCCCTCTCTTCCTCCCTCCCTCCGGCGCAGGCAACAGTCTTCAGCTTTTTCAGCGTTCCTGGCAGCGGTAGCGATGTACACGCTGCCTTCGGTCTGCCCAGGAACTTGAAGAGAAGGCTTTGGGGCAGAGCCGAAGGCAGCGTGTACATCGCTACCGCTGCCAGGAACGCTGAAAAAGACTGCTGCCTGCGCCGGAGGGAGGGAGGAAGAGAGAGGGGTAGACGGACACGCTCCTCTCCGTCCGCTTGGCTTCCCTGCCCTCTCTGTCTGCGTTCCGCCTTCCTCTGACGTCAGAGGAAGGCGGGACGCGGGCAGGGAAGCCAAGCGGATGGAGAGGAGCGCGTGCCTGCATGTGTTTTTTTTTTTTTTTTTTTAACTAATGGCACGGCGGCGCCTCGTCGTCGTTTGGGGGGGCATTGCCCCCCTCGTCCCCCCAGTCTACGCCTATGATCACACTACTGCCTTGAGCAGGATACCCGACACGACAGTCAGTTTAGGCAGACGGTGTTGCAGAATCTGTTTGGGGTCTAGAATCCAACTCCATCCCCCTAGGTCCATTTTTTTTTCTGTTCCACTGCACTCTCACTTATTTTGTATATAGTTCAGGTTGTTGAAAGTTTTATGTCCTCGCCATTGCAAGGCCCAATTGACCAATGATTATTGTTTTTGGTGAGCCTGTTCTCTGTGGATACATTATAAGTAAGCTAGATGTGCGGCACAGCAGTTTTAAAGGTTAAGAGATCTCTCCATTTCTTTCCTCCTCGATTCCCACAATACATATACAAATAAATATGCTTATGAATGGGACCTCCTGGTAGAGAGACATTTGCAAATGACTAGGAATGATTTGTAAGATGGTAGAGGTTGTTATTTTATTACAGGGGACAGGTGGGGATGGAGGAGATTCCAGCAGGGATGGGTGAAATTTCTGTCCCTGTGTAACTCTACCTCAAACCGAGACTTTAAATGCTAAACTATTCTGTAAACTGCCTGTGCTAAATAAGCAGAGTAACTTTAAAGACATTTTAAATTACCTTTTTCCAAGTGTGAATGCAGTTTCTTAGCAGATAAAATACTCACCGGTGAAGTTTTCCTCTCCTCAGCAGGTCCTCTCTCATCACCTCTTCCCATGTCCACTTGAAAACAGGAAATTTTTAGTCTGAGGGGTCAGTAGGTGGTAAGAGAGGCTTGAAGGCCAGCTGCAGTCAGCCTATATTTATTGCTAGTACTGCCAGCAAAGAAGGCAGGTTTGATGGACCATGGGAGGGAGAGGTGCTAGACCTACAGGGAAGGGAGCAGGAGAGATATTGGACCGCAGGTGGGAAGGGGGGAGGAGGAAGAGAAGACAAAGATACAGCTAAAAACTTTACTAAATAAATTGTCATGGCAGGCTTGGGGATTCACTGAAGCCCTTGGAGAACCTGACTGCATGCCACTGATTACAAATATCTCAAGATTTGATGCCTATTATACATTGTGTTTACTATCTGCCTATGAAGAGACACGGGAGAAATTTGGTAGAAGGAGATAATGACAGTTGATTATTTGTGCTCTTCAAGGGATCTGATTGGAACTCAAGGCTGGTCCTGTGTGACAGTAGTGGTGATTTTGGCTGCAAGCATTGATAAGGATAGGTTGCGTAAACAATATTTTTTAGGCAAAGATGAAAAACAATTTATGGATGTAACATTTTTTTTTTTTGCTTTTCCTGATTTATTTCATGAGACCCAGAAATAGCAGTAACTGTTCCTTTTGTTCCTCCCTGGGGCTCCCCAGTTGGGAGCATCCCTTTTATTTAAAACTAGTAAAAAAGGCCCGTTTCTGACACAAATTAAACGGGCGCTAGCAAGGTTTTCCTTGGAGTGTGTATGTTTGAGAGAGTGTGTGTGAGAGTGACTGTGTGAGAGAGTGAATGTGCGAGTGTGTGTGTGACAGAGAAAGTGAGTCTGGGTGTGAGTGTGTCTGTGAGTGTGTGTGAGTGCGTAGGTGAGACACCGTGAGTGTGAGAGAGAGAGTGTGTTTCACACATAGAGTGTGTGTGATACACAGACTCTCTGTGAGACCGAGAGTGTATGAGAGTGACTGTGTCACATAGAGAGTGAATGTGATAGTGTGAGACAGTGTGTGAGAGTGAGAGAAAGACACTGACTATGAGAGAGTGTGTGCGACAGATACCGACCCCCTGCCCCTCCCCCCCTCTGTGTGGTTGGCAGCACCGTGCGAGTCTGTGTGACAGAGAGAGAGTGAGACTGGGTGCGAGCGTGTCTATGAGAGAGAGAGTGTGTGTGATTCTCCTCTCTCCCCTTCCCCCCTCCAGCCACCCAGCGATTCTCCTCGATTCCCTGATTACCTCCGTCGACGCGGCCGCGTTATTGAAAGCCCTGCCCGTCTCCAGCCTTCCCTTCGAGTTCGTTCCCTCAGAGTCTCGCCTTCTGACATCATTTCCTCTTTCCGCGAGGGCGGGGCTCTGGGGGAACGAACTCGAAGGAAAGGCTAGAGACGGGCAGGGCTTTCAAAAATGCGGCCGCTTCGACGGAGGTAATCAGGGGAGCGAGGACAATCGCTGGGTGGCTGGAGGGGAGTGGGCAGGGGAGAGAGGAGAATCGCTGGGTGGCTGGAGGGGGGACAGGGGAGAGAGGTGAGTGAGTGCGGCTCTGGGCGGGGTACGGGTTCCAGCGGCGACTCGGGAGGGGCGAGGGAGAGAACAGCGCGTCCCCTTCCCTCTCAATGTTCAGCCCTCGACGTCATAATGTTATGACGCGAGGGCAGGACAGTGAGACAGATGGTTACAGACAGCACGAACCGCACGGACCCTATGAACCCTTCAGTGCCACGGGGAGTCAGCTTCAGAACGTTGGAGTTGGAAATTATTATATAGGATTTCCTTTTAAATGTATTATTCACTTGGATTTCTGAATATATATATTTTTTTAGAACTCTCACACTTAGCCACCGGGAGGATTTTTATAGAAGGCCCTGCAGGTGAGACTGCTTAAATTTGTGGTTCAATATGGGGCATTTTATTAAAGCTTAGCATGTACTAAATGCTAAGAAGCCCATTTTGTATTTATGAGCTTCTTAACATTTAGCATGCACTAAGCCTTTAGTAAAAGGCAGGGTTACCATATGGCTCCAGAAAAAGGAGGACAGACTTACATAGTAACATAGTAGATGACAGCAGCAAAAGACCTGCACGGTCCATCTAGTCTGCCCAACAATTTAAACTCATGTGTGCTACTTGTATACCTGACCTTGATTTGTTTCTGCCATTTTCAGGGCACAAACCGTAGAAGTCTGCCCAGAACAAGGCCCACCTCCCAACCACCAGCCCTGCCTCCCCCCACCGGCTCTGCCACCCAATCTCGGCTAAGCCAGTTTGGGTTTTATTTCCATTGCTTTCAATGGAAGCAAAAACCGAACTAGATCAATGTGTCCTCCTTTTTCTGGAGCCATATGGTAACCCTAGTAAAAGGGCCCTTAAGTGGTTTGCTCTTGTAACTCATACATGAGTTGTTTTTATTTGTATGTGTTTTTCCTTATGGCTGTGTAGTATTGATCTCCCTAATAATTTAGTACTAGTACTGAGCAATATATTTTCCTAATATGTTTCATTTTCTTTTCTTATGATTTGGCTTTTCTGTACAAGTATATTTGCTTGTATTATGAGAAACGTATTTAAACAAAAAAAAAATACAGAAACCTACCAGCTGTCCTGTTAATCCAAAGAAGCAACTTACTAACAGTCAGCCACACATCCTTTCTGCCAGGCTCCCATGCATAACTATTGTCTGATACAGTACACACACAAAATGAATAACATTCACCATGAGCCAGTTAAAAACAAAATGTGGGAATGATAGGCCACAGCTTTATTAAACAATTAACAAGAACATTTAAGAAGCACCAGAGCCTACAACTAATAGTCCATGCTCACTCTACCTCCACCGCTACCCCCCTTTATCACTGGCTAGGGAGCAAAGTCCTTTGCCATCAAGCAGTGGCCTACCTTGTCAATCCCCTAGCTAGGCCCATGATGCATTTGCTTTTCCAGACCACTTAACTTTCCAGCACCATGCCTACTGTGCCAAGGAGGTTTAATAAACAGGAGTGGAAGTCAGCCTGTCTAGTCCCCACTGTAAGCAAGGAAGCTAAAAAATTAGGAAAGTCTAAGTTTCCCCTTCCCAGTGCAGCCATCATCCCCGTTTACTCAAAACAAAGTAAGCAAACCTATGAGCTGCTGCATTCACATTGTCGTTTTTTTTTTAATTTTTGGTCCATCTGTAACAAGTCTAAAGCTGTTTCAGTTGGATAGGCAGTGCCTTAAAAGGTGGAGGACAAATGTAGGGGGGGTGGGGGTTCACTTATTGGACAGCTTTTTAATTTATTTGAAAACTTCCCATATGTAGATATAAACATCATGAAATAACAATTGAATATCACTAAAATAGCTTAAAAAATTATTATAGCTAGTAGAAACAACAATTTTAAACTCTGTATTTTGTACTTATTTTTCCACACTAAAAACTAAATAAATACACTGTATACAATACAGTGGCCAAATTTCAGTGAGGTTACCCTATAAGTACATAAGTAATGCCATACTGGGAAAAGACCAAGGGTCCATCGAGCCCAGCATCCTGTCCACGACAGCGGCCAATCCAGGCCAAGGGCACCTGGCAAGCTTCCCAAACGTACAAATTTTCTATACATGTTTTTCCTGGAATTGTGGATTTTTCCCAAGTCCATTTAGTAGCGGTTTATGGACTTGTCCTTTAGGAAACTGTCCAACCCCTGATGGGTTCATATTAAATGTTCTCCGAGGACAAGCAGGCTGCTTGTTCTCACTGATTGGTGACGTCCACGGCAGCCCCTCCAATCAGAAACTTCACTAGCAAAGGCCTTTGCTAGCTCTCGCGCGCCCATGCGCACCGCGCATGCGCGGCCGTCTTCCCGCCCGCACTGGCTCATGTTCGTCAGTCTTCTTTTGTCCGTGCTCGGGACAGTCGTGTTTTGCCGCCGTTTCGTGCCCATCAAGTTGACCCTCGCGCGTCTTCGCGATTTCCGCTAAAAAAAAAAGGAGAGACCTTTCGGTCTTTGTCCCTTCCCGTGTGTCCAGCTTTTCCCCCAGCGTAAGTTTCCTTTCGCTTTCGGGATCGGCCTTTTTGGCCTCGGTACGGGTTTTCTCTCCCTTATTTTTGGTGCCTTTCGTCATCATCGCGAATTTTGATTTAGTCAGCGTGATTTTTCTGTCCATGTCATCGAAGTCTCCCAGCGGCTTCAAAAAGTGCACCCAGTGCGCCCGGGTAATCTCGCTCACTGATAGGCACGCTTCGTGTCTTCAGTGTCTGGGGGCTGGGCACCGCCCACAGGCCTGCAGTCTTTTACAAAAGAGGACTCAGGTAGCGAGATTGGCCCAGTGGAACGTGTTGTTCTCGGGCTCTTTGTCGACAACAGCACAGGACACATCGAGTGCATCGACGTCGACAGCATCAAAGTCTTCGACCTCGGCATCGACGGCATCGAGGTTTTGACCCTCTGCATCGTCGGTACCGAGACATCGGAAGGCTGCATCGACGTCGGTGGTACCGGGACCTCTGCTGTTGCTGATGTCATCGGACGGTGGTGCTTCGACTGGAGTGCAGGTGAGGGCTGTCCATTCCCCTGCTGGTGGCGGTGAGCCTTCGGGTGGGTCTCCTCCTGCCCTGAGGGCTCCTGCAGTACAGCCCCCCCCCCCCCGAGACCGACCTTCTTCGGCCTCGGCCCCGAGGAAGAGACGGTTGGATTCTACGTCCTCCTCGTCGGTACCGGGAAGTTCCGGTGACATGCTTCGTTTGAAGAAATCAAAGAAGCATCGACACCGGTCTCCTTCCCGCCTCGGTACCGAGAGCTCTGGGTCGCCGAGGGAGTCGGCACCCAGTAGGCATCGGCACCGGGAGGATCGCTCACCCTCTGTTCAGGAGGTGTCGATGCGCTCCACCTTGGACAGCCCAGAACCGCCTCCACGCCCGGAACAGACTCTGACCTCGACGCCTGCATCGGCTTCCCAGTCTTTCTCCACAGCCGCTCTGCACGAGAGTCTCCGGGCCGTTCTTCCAGAGATTCTGGGAGAGCTGTTGCGCCCTTCTCCTCCGGTACCGGGGGTGCTTGCGCCACCGGCACCGTCGAGTGAGGCGACGGCTGGCCCTTTGCCCGGGGTGAGGTCTCCGACATCGGTACCGCTTGCGGTACCGGTTGTGGCCGCCCGGAAGAGTCCCCAACGACGTCGGTGGAGGGAGCTTCACCGGTGCTGGCGAGGGAGTCTACCTCTCGGCACTCCCACCGTGGCCGTGTTTCCATGTAGTCGAGTCGGGCACGGCTTCAGACACAGGTTCATGAACTTGTGTCTGATACCGATGGTGAGGCCTCGTGGGAGGAGGAGGAGGACATCAGATATTTCTCTGACGAGGAGTCTGATGGCCTTCCTTCTGATCCCACTCCCTCCCCTGGAAAGGCAGCTTTCTCCTCCCAAGAGTCTGTCTTTCGCGGCTTTTGTCCGGGAGATGTCTACGGCCATCCCCTTCCCGGTGGTCGTGGAGGATGAGCCCAGGGCTG
This sequence comes from Microcaecilia unicolor, assembly GCF_901765095.1. Lineage (NCBI taxonomy): Eukaryota > Metazoa > Chordata > Amphibia > Gymnophiona > Siphonopidae > Microcaecilia > Microcaecilia unicolor. The sequence continues at coordinate 139,996,221 of NC_044033.1, forward strand.
AGATGTTTGAGCTCTTGGACTATCCTTCTCCACCTAAGGAAGCGTCCACAGTACCCATGCATCGTGTCCTAAAAAAGACATTGCTGGCGAACTGGACCAAGCCTCTAACTAATCCCCACATTCCCAAGAAGATCGAATCCCAGTACCGGATCCATGGGGACCCAGAGCTGATGCGCACTCAGTTGCCTCACGACTCTGGTGTGGTGGATCTGGCCCTAAAGAAGGCTAAGAGTTCTAAGGAGCATGCTTCGGCGCCTCCGGGCAAGGACTCTAGAACCTTAGACTCCTTTGGGAGGAAGGCCTACCATTCTTCTATGCTCGTGGCCAAGATTCAGTCCTACCAGCTCTACACGAGCATCCACATGCGGAACAATGTGTGGCAGTTGGCTGGCTTGGTGGACAAGCTCCCTTCTGAGCAAGCCAAGCCGTTTCAGGAGGTGGTCAGGCAGCTGAAGGCGTGCAGAAAATTCTTGGCCAGAGAGGTATATGATACCTTTGATGTTGCGTCCAGGGCCGCTGCTCAAGGTGTAGTGATGCGCAGACTCTCATGGCTGCGTGCCTCCGACCTGGAGAATAGAATCCAGCAGCGGATGGCGGACTCCCCTTGCCGAGCGGACAACATTTTTGGAGAAAAAGTCGAACAGGTGATAGAACAGCTCCACCAGCGGGATAACGCTTTCGACAAATTCTCCCGCTGGCAGCCTTCAGCATCTACCTCTTCAGGTAGACGTTTTTATGGGGGAAGGAGGGCTGTTCCCTACTCTTCTGGTAAGCGTAGGTACAATCCTCCCTCTCGACAGCCTGCGGCCCAGGCTAAGCCCCAGCGCGTGCGCTCTCATCAGCAGCATGCGCCTCAGCAAGGCCCCACAGCTCCCCAGCAAAAGCAGGGGGCGAGCTTTTGACTGGCTCCAGAAGAGCATAGCCGATGTCAAGGTGTCCGTGCCGGGCGATCTGCCGGTCGGGGGGAGGTTGAAAGTTTTTCACCAAAGGTGGCCTGTCATAACCTCTGACCAGTGGGTTCTCCAAATAGTCCGACAAGAATACACCCTCAATTTCGCCTCGAAGCCTCCAAATTGCCCACTGGGAGCTCAGTCCTTCAGCTTCCAGCACAAGCAGGTACTTGCAGAGGAACTCTCCGCCCTTCTCAGCGCCATTGTGGTCGAGCCCGTGCTACCGGGGCAAGAAGGGCTGGGATTCTATTCCAAGTACTTCCTTGTGGAAAAGAAGACAGGGGGGATGCGTCCCATCCTAGACCTAAGGGCCCTGAACAAATATCTGGTCAAGGAAAAGTTCAGGATGCTTTCCCTGGGCACCCTTCTTCCCATGATTCAGCAAAACGATTGGCTATGCTCTCTGGACTTAAAGGATGCTTATACACACATCCCGATACTGCCAGCTCACAGACAGTATCTTCGATTTCGTCTGGGATCACGTCACTTCCAGTATTGTGTGCTACCCTTTGGGCTCGCCTCTGCGCCCAGAGTGTTCACGAAGTGCCTAGCTGCGGTAGCAGCAGCGCTTCGCAGGCTGGGAGTGCACGTGTTCCCTTATCTCGACGATTGGCTGGTGAAGAACACTTCCGAGGCAGGAGCTCTATAGTCCATGCAGATGACTATTCGACTCCTGGAGCTACTAGGGTTTGTGATAAATTACCCAAAGTCCCACCTTCTCCCAGTACAGAGACTCAAATTCATAGGAGCTCTGCTGGATTCTTGGACGGCTCGTGCCTATCTCCCGGAGACGAGGGCCAGCGTCCCAGCAGATCACAGCTCGGCAGATGTTGAGATTGCTTGGCCACATGGCCTCCACAGTCCATGTGACTCCCATGGCTCGTCTTCACATGCGATCTGCTCAATGGACCCTAGCTTCCCAGTGGTTTCAGGCTGCTGGGGATCTAGAGGACGTGATCCACCTGTCCACGAGTTTTCTCAAATCCCTTTGCTGGTGGACGATTTGGGCCAATTTGACTCTGGGACGCCCCTTCCAAATTCCTCAGCCACAAAAGGTGCTGACTACGGATGCGTCTCTCCTAGGGTGGGGAGCTCATGTCGATGGACTTCACACCCAAGGAAGCTGGTCCCTCCAGGAACGCAATCTGCAGATCAATCTCCTGGAGTTATGAGCGGTCTGGAACGCTCTGAAGGCTTTCAGAGATCGGCTGTCCCATCAAATTATCCAAATTCAGACAGACAACCAGGTTGCCATGTATTACATCAACAAGCAGGGGGGCACCGGATCTCGCCCCCTGTGTCAGGAAGCCGTCAGCATGTGGCTCTGGGCTCGCCGTTACGGCATGTGGCTCCAAGCCACATATCTGGCAGGCGTAAACAACAGTCTGGCCAACAGGTTGAGCAGGATTATGCAACCTCACGAGTGGTCGCTCAATTCCGGAGTAGTGCGCCAGATCTTCCAAGTGTGGGGCACCCCCTTGGTAGATCTCTTCACATCTCGAGCCAACCACAAGGTCCCTCAGTTCTGTTCCAGACTTCAGGCCCACGGTCGACTGGCATCGGATGCCTTCCTCCTGGATTGGGGGGAAGGTCTGCTGTATGCTTATCCTCCCATACCTCTGGTGGGGAAGACTTTGTTGAAACTCAAACAAGACCGGGGCACCATGATTCTGATTGCTCCCTTTTGGCCGCGTCAGATCTGGTTCCCTCTTCTTCTGTTGTCATCCGAAGAACCGTGGAGATTGGAGTGTTTTCCGACCCTCATCACACAGGACGAAGGGGCGCTTCTGCATCCCAACCTCCAGTCTCTAGCTCTCACAGCCTGGATGTTGAGAGCGTAGACTTTGCCTCTTTGGGTCTGTCAGAGGGTGTCTCCCGTGTCTTGCTTGCTTCCAGAAAAGATTCCACTAAGAGGAGTTACTTCTTTTTATGGAGGAGGTTTGCCGTCTGGTGTGACAGCAAGGCCTTAGATCCTCGCTCTTGTCCTACACAGACCCTGCTTGACTACCTTCTGCACTTGTCTGAGTCTGGTCTCAAGACCAACTCTGTAAGGGTTCACCTTAGCGCAATCAGTGCACACCACCCGTACTCTCATCCACTCTCTCATTACCTCTCGCCTTGACTACTGCAACCTACTCCTCACTGGCCTCCCACTTAGCCATCTATCCCCCCTTCAGTCCATTCAGAACTCGGCTGCACGTCTTATCTTCCGCCTGGACCGATATACTCATATTACCCCTCTCCTCAAGTCACTTCACTGGCTTCCGATCAGGTACCGCATACAGTTCAAGCTTCTCCTACTAACCTACAAATGCACTCAATCCGCAGCCCCTCCTTACCTCTCTACCCTCATCTCCCCTTACGTTCCTACCCGTAACCTCCGCTCTCTAGACAAATCCCTCCTTTCAGTACCTTTCTCCACCACCGCCAACTCCAGGCTCCGCCCTTTCTGCCTCGCCTCACCTCAAGCGTGGAACAAACTCCCTGAGCACATACGCCAAGCCCCCTCCCTGCCCATCTTCAAATCACTGCTCAAAGCCCACCTCTTCAATGTCGCCTTTGGCACCTAACCACCACACCTATACTCAGAAATCTAGACTACACCAACTTGACATTTTGTCCTTTAGATTGTAAGCTCACCTGAGCAGGGAAACGTCCTTCTTTGTTAAATTGTACAGCGCTGCGTAACCCTAGTAGCGCTCTAGAAATGTTAAGTAGTAGTAGTAATACCATTACCGTGTGGAAGGTAAGCCGATCTCAGGACAGCCTTTAGTTGTTCGCTTCATGAGAGGTTTGCTTTTGTCAAAGCCCCCCGTCAAACCTCCTACAGTGTCATGGGATCTCAATGTCGTTCTCACCCAGCTGATGAAACCTCCTTTTGAGCCACTGAACTCCTGCCATCTGAAGTACTTGACCTGGAAGGTCATTTTCTTGGTGGCAGTTACTTCAGCTCATAGAATCAGTGAGCTTCAGGCCTTGGTAGCCCAGGCTCCTTACACTAGATTTCATCATAATAGAGTAGTCCTCCGCACTCACCCTAAGTTCTTGCCGAAGGTAGTGTCGGAGTTCCATCTGAACCAGTCAATTGTCTTGCCAACATTTTTTCCCCGTCCTCATTCCTGCCCTGCTGAACGTCGGCTGCACACATTGGACTGCAAAAGAGCATTGGCCTTCTATCTGGAGCGGAAACAGCCCAACAGACAGTCCGCCCAATTGTTTGTTTCTTTTGATCCCATTAGGAGGGGTGTGGCTGTGGGGAAACGCACCATATCCAATTGGCTAGCAGATTGCATTTCCTTCACTTATGCCCAGGCTGGGCTGGCTCTTGAGGGTCATGTCACGGCTCACAATGTCAGAGCCATGGCTGCGTCAGTGGCCCACTTGAAGTCAGCCACTATTGAAGAGATCTGCAAAGCTGCGACGTGGTCGTCTGTCCACACATTCACATCTCATTACTGCCTGCAGCACAGTGGCGTAGCCAGACTGCCAATTTTGGGTGGGCCTGAACCCAAAGTGGGTGGGCACAAAATTTTCTCTGTACCCCCCTCCCCCAGCAAAATTTAGTCACACTTTTCAGAGAGCTTTCAGAGGCCAAAACCTCCTGCCTCAGGTCAGTATAATGCTGTTACGGTATCCTCTCCTGACCTAAGGAAGTATTGGTCTCTGAAACTTTATTAACACAGGTTCCATATTACTTTATCCTAAATTAAAAATAAAATTATTTTCTTTACCTTTGTTGTATGGCCATTTACCTTTTCTCATTGTGTTGCTCCCAGTCTCTAGATTCTGCTTTCCTTCGTCTTTCTCTTGCCAGGGTTTCCTGTCCATTCATCACCTATGGCTTTTCATCTTTTCCTCACCCTTGTTCGCCACATGCCCCTTCCTCTTATTCTCCAGTCTTTCCCTACTCTGTCCTCTCCCTCTTTCCATCCAGCAGCTCCCCTCTTTCTCTCCCCATCCTTCCAGTGTCTCCCCTCTTTCTTTTGCATCCAGCGTCTCCTTTTTCTCCCTACCCTTCCATCCAGTGTCTTCCCTCTTTCTCTCCTTATCCTTCCACTCATCTACCCTCTCTCCTGATCCTTCCATCTAGTGTCTCTATCTCCCCTCTCCTTCTATCCAGTGTCTATCTCTCTACCCTTTTCTGTTCAGTCTCCTCCCTCTCTCCACATCCTTCTAGTTTTTCCCCTTTCTCTCTGCATCCTTTCATCCATCTCCCCTCTTTCTCTCCCTATCCTCCCATGTCCAGCAGCTCTCTTCCCTCTAGTCCCTTCTTCCTCTTCCTTCCTTGTCCAGCAGCTCTCCAGCCCCTTCCTCATCTCCCTCCCATGTCCAGCATCTCTCTCCCTTCCATCCAGTCCCCTCCTCCTCTCCATCCCATGTCCAGCAGCTCTCTCCCTTCCCTCTAGTCCCTCTTCCTCCCTTGTCCAGCAGCTCTCCAGTCCCTTCCTCCTCTCCCTCCCATGTCCAGTAGCTCTCTCCCTTCCTGTCAGTCCCTTCTTCCTCTCTCTCCCATGTCCCAGACACTCTCTCCCTTCCCTCCAGTCCCTTCTTCCTCTCCCTCCCATGTCCCAGCAGCTCTCCCTTCCTGTCAGTCCCTTCTTCCTCTCCCTCCCATGTCCCAGACGCTCTCTCCCTTCTCTCCAGTCCCTTCTTCCTCTCCCTCCCATGTCCCAGCAGCTTCTCCCTTACCTCTAGTCCCTTCTTCCTCTTCCTCCCTTGTCCAGCAGCTCTCCAGTCCCTTCCTCCTCTCCCTCCCATATCCAGTAGATCTCTCCCTTCCCGCCAGTCCCTCCCATGTCCCAGCAGCTCTCCCTTCCCATCAGTCCCTTCTTCCTCTCCCTCTCATGTCCCAGATGCTCTCTCCCTTCCCTCCAGTCCCTTCTTCCTCTCCCTCCCATGTCCCAGACGCTCTCTCCCTTCCCTCCAGTCCCTTCTTCCTCTCCCTCCCATGTCCCAGACGCTCTCTCCCTTCCCTCCAGTCCCTTCTTCCTCTCCCTCCCATGTCCCAGACGCTCTCTCCCTTCCCTCCAGTCCCTTCTTCCTCTCCCTCCCATGTCCCAGCAGCTTGTCCCTTCTGTCTCTCCCTCCCATGTCCCAGCAGCTTGTCCCTTCCCTCCAGTCCCTTCTTCCTCTCCCTCCCATGTCCCAGCAGCTTGTCCCTTCCCTCCAGTCCCTTCTGTCTCTCCCTCCCATGTCCCAGCAGCTTCTCCCTTCCCTCCAGTCCCTTCTGTCTCTCCCTCCCATGTCCCAGCAGCTTCTCCCTTCCCTCCAGTCCCTTCTGTCTCTCCCTCCCATGTCCCAGTAGCTCTCTCTTCCTTCCCTCCAGTCCCTTCTGTCTCTCCCTCCCATGTCCCAGTAGCTCTCTCTTCCTTCCCTCCAGTCCCTTCTGTCTCTCCCTCCCATGTCCCAGTAGCTCTCTCTTCCTTCCCTCCAGTCCCTTCCGTCTCTCCCTCCCATGTCCCAGTAGCTCTCTCTTCCTTCCCTCCAGTCCCTTCCGTCTCTCCCTCCCATGTCCCAGTAGCTCTCTCTTCCTTCCCTCCAGTCCCTTCCTCCTCTCCCTCCCATGTCCCAGCAGCTCAGCCACTTTCCCCCCAGGCCCGCGAATCCACATCCTTCCCGCGCTGTCGCAGCCCTTTTGTCCCGCGGAAGCAGTGTTCAGCGTTTCCTTCCTGCTGCCTTGTCTTCTCCCCAGGCTCCACTGCATTGTCACTGCAAGTGGAATCGTTTTCCTTTTCGGCCGTCGCACTGCGCTGCCATACACACAGGCAGCTTCACTCCTCCCCCACCGCGTTCATCCGGCCCTAACAGGAAGTGCATCAGAGAGGGCCAGAATGGACGCGGCGGGGGAGGAGTGAAGCTGCCTGTTTGTATGGCAGCACAGTGCGACGGCCGAAAAGGATTCCATTGCAGGGACGATGCAGCGGAGCCTGGGGAGAAGACAGGGCAGGAAGGAAATGCTGAACGCTGCCTCCACGGGACAAAAGGGCAGCGACAGCGTGCGAAGGATGGGCGGGCCTGGGCTCATCCAGGCCCACCCGTGGCTATGCCCCTGCTGCAGCAGGATACCCGATGCGACAGTCGATTCGGGCAATCAGTGCTTCAGAATCTGTTCGGGGTTTAGAATCCAACTCCACCCCCCTAGGCCCATGTTTTATTCTGTTCCAGGCTACACTCTCTGTTAGTTGAATAAGTTTTAGGTCAATCTCAGTTATGTCCTCGCCGTTGCGAGGCCCAATTGACCATGTTTGTTGTTTTCAGTGAGTCTGGGGGCTAGGGATACCCCATCAGTGAGAACAAGCAGCCTGCTTGTCCTCGGAGAAAGCGAATGCTACATACCTGTAGAAGGTATTCTCCGAGGACAGCAGGCTGATTGTTCTCACAAACCCGCCCGCCTCCCCTTTGGAGTTGTGTCTTCCCTTGTCTTTGTCTTGCTACTTACGGGACTGACGAACACGAGCCGGTTCGGGCAGGAAGACGGCCGCGCATGTGCGGTGCGTATGGGCGCGCGAGAGCTAGCAAAGGCCTTTGCTAGTGAAGTTTCCGATTGGAGGGGCTGCCGTGGACGTCTCCCATCAGTGAGAACAATCAGCCTGCTGTCCTCGGAGAATACCTTCTACAGATATGTAGCATTCGCTTTGTTGTAATTTGCCTTGGAAAGCCTGGTGTTATAAAGATGATGGAATATATTGAAATGAAATGGAAGTAGAATTAAACTCTCCTTTCATTGGGGCACATGGAATCACATCTTTATCTGTTTTGTAGAAGTTTACCTTTTAGATACACAAATGGATTATTCTATTGTTTGAGCATGTTTCAGGGACAAGTGGTTTATAACTCAAAATAATAAAAAATATTTTGACTTATAAACCATTTGTTGAAACATAACTAAATGGGCTATAATAAGCCCCTAATACAGTCCATTGGTTTTCTTATATTTTGTTCTTGTGATGGCTTATACTGCGCCAAAACTGGAAATACAATGAGACAGAATAATAGAATTCAACATCCAAAACTTATTTTTTTATGTTTTAATCATCTCTCTATATAAAAGGCACCACCAACGTTCTATGAAGCCTCCAGCCGGAAGTGTGAAGGGGGAGAGATATCCGGTTTCCCCATGAGTGTCTGCCCCGCCCTCTCTGTAACACAAACAGTCAGTGAAGGAAAACACAGCAAAGCATGAAAGAAATCAAATCGCTCTCTCTGTAACAGTGAAGGACTCAGAGGGGGGAGGGGAGAGAGGGCAGGGACACACACACTCCCACATGCACACAGAAGAAAACCTTGCTAGCCCCCGTTTCATTTGCATCAGAAACAGGGCTTTTTTACTAGTCTTTATTAAAAGCAAAACATGTTGGTTGATAAGCTTCATACAGAACAAGAAAAAACAGTAAACCATCCAACATGGCACAAGAAAAACATTTACAGAGAACATACCCCAAGGACCCTTCTGACACGCCCCCCTGAGGTTTGGTCATCCCCACGACGGCAAGCAGTTGAGGGTGCCCAAAATCGGCTTTCAATTTTGCTGATTTGGGCAACCCTGGGAGAAGGATGCCCATCTCCCGATTTGTGTCGAAAGATGGGCGCCCTTCTCTTTCGAAAATAAACCTGATTGAGACTAAGTAAGGTGATCTATATTTATTTATTTATTTGTTTGTTTGTTTGTTGCATTTGTATCCCACATTTTCCCACCTTATGGTAGGTTCAATGTGGCTTACTTGGAACAAAGTGAAAGGTTAAAAGATAATAAACAGGTTAACAATTTGCATAGAACAATTCGAGAATGAGGGGTGTTTCTTGGAGAGAGAGGGTGGTGTTACTTCCTAGGAGGTTCAGAAGGATTACAGGACAGTTGTAGATACATTTTGTGAATTGAGTGAGAACATAGCACAGCAGTAGGGCAGAATCATTGATTAGATTGGATACATATTCAGCGGATAAGGTACATGGTGCATAGGGTATAAGGGTTTGAGTCTTGGAGGAGGGTATATAGAAGTTCAGTTTGGATTGGTCATGGAGCTTGGTCCTTGTCCACTTGAGTTGTTGACTATGTGGGTAACGTAGAATTGGTCCATTGGATGGTTAGGTTGGCTCAACAGGGACGTGTTTTCTGTAGAGGTGGGTCTTTAGGTGTTTACAAAAGGTTAGGTAGTTGTCTTTCAGTTTTAAATCTTTCAGGAGTGAGTTCCACGTTTTGGTGCATATATAGGATAAACTGGTAGAGAGAGTTGATTTGTATTTGATTTTTTTAAGTGATGGGAAGTGAAGGGTGAGATAGGATCCTGCTAATTTGCTTTCTGGATTGGCAAGTCTATTAAATTGGTCATGTAACGTGGTGAGAGATCGAAGATTATTTTGTATGCCATCGAGCAGATCTTGAAGGTTATGCGGTCATTAATCTGTAGCCAGTGAAGTTTCAGTAATAGGGGTTTGGTACTGTCGAATCTTGTTTTTTCTGAAAATGTCTCGCTGCTGAGTTTTGTGCTGATTGTAACTTTTTTAGGATTTGCTCTGTGCACCCTGCATAGATTCCGTTGCATGAAGCGCAATAGGTTTTAAACATGCAACAAAGGCACCTGCACAATCCCTGATTGTAACACCAGCAAACATGCCAGGTACGGTGGAAAGCCTCCCTGCCTTAACACCTGAAGCTAAAGGCCTAGGGAAAGAACATGTTCTGCTTCCAACCAGAGTCCCCTGTCATCCATGTTCCATTCAGTGTGTGAATTTGTTTCCATCTTGTCCCTGAAGTGTTGCTTGTAGCTGAGTCAAGCATGGCTGTCACATGCCCTATAGATACAGAGCAGAGAGTTTAGCTGGTCAGGCCATTTCTACATACAGTACTGATCATGTGGCGAAGGCCAGCACCCAACAAACGAAGTTACACAGAATTGGCTTGTAATGTCCTGCATTAGATTGCCCCTTTTTGCCCTTTAAACAACTTGAAACTGTCAAAGTTCTCACTGCACAGCACTTTTTTCCTCAAATATTTGGGGAACCACTCATAATTGTGCCGCAGGCACACCTTGAGTACATTCTTAGTATATAGACCACTAGTGGAGGAGGAGGTAGAGGACAAGGATGTGAAAGAAGAGGAGCTAGAGCCTAGAGCAAGCAAATAAACTCCTTTAAAAAAAAAAAACCCTTTTACTAAAGCAACAAAAAAACCTAGGAATATAAAATTAGAATGTAAAAAAACCTTTATTTCTAAAGAAATCAGGCAGAGTGCTGATAAGGTAAATTACCTCATCAGGAAAAGGGCTTTAAATGGGCAATTTTCCATGCATTCAACTTCAGTAAAAGTGTACACAAAAAAAATCTTCTGAACATTACCCAGACTCTTTGTGTGTAAAAAAATATACATGCGGTGTAAAGTGCACATACTTTTTTCTTCACACTTCAGAGTGCATATGCTGTTCTGCTGCAGAGAAAAAGGGTATTCTTGGCCATGGGAAAAGGCAGGTCTTAATGTCTTTTCTCCCCATTGTTCTTGACAGTCTATACGCTAGTAATTACTAAGAAAAAAAAAAGCACAAATGTATCAGAATGTGGGAATTGTTTTATTTTGAATGATTTGTGAAAAAAAAAGAATGAAAATTTATTTATTACTTATATAATCTTGTTTTCTTTCACTCCCACAGATGTCCAGCAGATGTCTCTTGGATGACAAGTGGGACAACTGGGTTTCAGTTGTATATGAAACTGCTACATGTGTTGCATTAGCTTCAGTATTTGCAATGTACTATGAGTAATTTTCTAAACAGTGGGGTCATTTGCTCAAAATTAGCACGTGTTAATCTGCTATTAGGGACCCATAAGAATAAAATGAGCCCATAGTGAGCCTATTTACTAAAGTGTGGTAAGCTATAAAGTTAACTGCATTCATTGCCAAAATTAATGTATGGTAACTGCATAACCTCTGTGAAAACAGTCGAGAGCCTTCTCAGCATTTACCTATACAGTTACAGCAAAGGAAATGTTCTTATTGTGCATTAAGTGCATTGCAGATAACTTGATCCATTTAGCTATACCTATTCAGCAATAATTGCACTGCTTTATCTACCATATTAACAGTTATGTAACAGATAAGGTGTAGTCCCTGCCCATTCACTATACCATTCCACATTAGGTAATTAATACTGGAATTGGTATTGTTAGCATATGCTAATTCCCACGTTAACTGCTTTATGCAGCTTAGTAAATAGGCTTCTGACTATTGCTTTGTCAATTAAGTTGGCATTTTGAGAAGTGCAAACACCAAAAATATGTACAAACAATTTGTATTTATTTAATAACAATGCATTATTCCTGGGGAGAATCTGTAGAATCTTATTATTTTTTTTTTAATAAAAAGCTGCTGGGTCTTCCCTGAACCCCTGTCTCAGAAGAAGGCCCACATCCCCAACATAACTTTCTACATTAATGCCTAAAATCTCTGGTTGACTGGGCCCCCTTCCCTCCACCTCAAAGGGAGTGATTGACCCCTTGGTGTCACTAACATTAAATCCAAAATTCTTGGTAGTCTAGTGGCCTCCCCCGATCTGATCTGACTCGAACCACATACCCCCCCTTGCCCACAACATTTAAAGATAATTTAAAAAACACCCTGATAGTCTAGCAGCCCCTGCCCCCAACCCAACTACCCTGCTTTCAAGATTAAAAAAAAAATTCTCTTGGGTCTAGTGGCACTCCCTGCACAGCCCCCCCCCCCCCCCCCCATGCTTTCAAGAAGTAAGAGACATGCTCATTTGGTCCTGCCTCTGTGCTATCATATTGGAAAATGGTGGCGCCTGACCCTGCCAAATTCATAGTGAAGAGGTTAGCGTAAATAGCTTGTCTATCTAGAAGAGGGGGTAAGAGTCGTAACAAAGTTACAACCTGTAATCCAAATTCCTTGACTTTCAGTTGATTAGTATATAGCCATTGGGCTGCTTGTGAAGACAGTGATTGAGGGGTGCTAAATCAAGTGGCATAGAATCAGTGTAAAACAGCAACTCAATATTTATTTATTTATTTGTTTGTAGCATTTGTATCCCACATTTTCCCACCTATTTGCAGGCTCAATGTGGCTTACGTTGTTCTGCACTGGAGATCACCAATTCCGGAAAAGAAAAATACATAGTTAAGATAGAGGTGACAGAGTAGATTAGATATTCAGGTGAAGAAAGTTCATTTTCGTGATGAGAAATAAAAGGTATAGGATTAAACTTCAATCGTGATAAATTAGCTTGAACAATCAAGAATAATAAACTTCAATCGTGATAGATTAGTTTAAACAATCAGAAAATTAATAGTTACATTTTGTATAGTTCTGGTGGAAATTTTATTACTGGTGTTTAGGATGGATCTTTGTGGTATGCCTTTTTGAATAGGTTGGTTTTCAGTAATTTTCGGAAATTATTTATGTCATGTGTTGGTTTTATGGATTTTGGTAATTCATTCCATATTTGCGTGCTTATATAGGAGAAACTGGAAGCATATGTTAATTTATATTTTAGACCTTTGCAGCTGGGGTAGTGGAGATTCAGGAACGTACGTGATAATCTAGTAGAATTCCTGGTTGGTAGATCTATAAGGCTTGACATATATAGTCCGCTCATTCAGTGACATTAATGTATTTTCTTTTTATTCTGGATTGTGAATCAGGCTGGTATAATGTCCACAATGCAGACAGTGCAGACAATATCATCTATATATATAAAAGGCACCACTGAAGCCTCCAGCCGGAAGTGTGAAGCGCCAGAGATATCTGGTTTCCCCATGAGTGAAGGAAAACAGCACAGCAGGAAATCCCACGAAACAGTGAAGGACTCAGAGGGGGGAGGGGAGAGAGATGCCCTCACTCTCTCTGTAACAAAAACACAGAACAACAGGAAACAACACTGAAGGACTGGACTCGGAGGGGGGAGGGGGGAGGCAGAGAGGGCAGAGGGCAGGGACACACACACTCCCACATGCACACTCTGAAGAAAACCTTGCTAGCCCCCCCCCCCCCCCCCCGTTTCATTTGCATCAGAAACGGGTTTTTTTTTTACTAGTTAGCAAATAAAAGATGACTGACACCTAAGGCGCCAATTCTGTAATAGAATGCCTATAATTAAACACCAAGACAGCACCAGGTAGGAGCCTAATTTATAAAGGAGCATAGGTGCCAACTTTCCTGTATAGAATACTAGCATAACCATGACAGTGCATACCTAGCATTTAGGAGCTAGCATGTACACCAGCTATAGAGTTGATGTAAATACTGGTGCCTAAATGCCAGAGATCCATGTGTACCTTATAGAATGCTATGTTGTTGTATAAGTGTGAGCCCCACCCTGGCTCACCTGCATGCCTACTGCCCAAATAGCGCATGAGATCTTACTGCTAAGTCAGTGGGTGGCGATAAGGTCTCAGGCTGAAAATGGATGCGCGCTGATTTTTATTTGGCCGCACATCCATTTTCCGGCCCAAAAGATGCACTCGCACTGCTGTAGGCCCCAGAGTGCTTTGGAGAGGTAAATGGGGGTGAAATAACACGTAACCACTTGGACAAAGGTATCAGGTCTGTCCTCACCAGCAGCATGTGAAGTATGAACAGCTGAAATCACTGCAGAAATCTTGGCCCTAGTGGAAGTATCTTTAGAACTCAAGTTGCAAAAAGTACAAAGATGGGAGATTATGGAATCTGATGTCACGCAACTTGCTCATGAAAATGTGCAATTGAAAACGTGGTGTAAATAGCTTAAGGATAAAATTGACAACCTTGAACAGAAGTCAGTGAAATGATTTGATACTAATTAGTCTAACTGAATCTATTGCCGACTCTGAACTCGGAGGCTTTTTGGAAACTTGGGTACCCTAAACTTTGTCTCTCTAACAGGGCCATTGTATATTGAACAAGCACAGTAGATCAGGCCTAAGCCCTACCATGATCAGAGGCCATATGCGGTGATCTTCTGACTCCTCAATTTTGTTTATAAAGAGGATATTTTGAGAGCTTTCTGTAATGGGGAATATACTGGAATATTTGGAACAAAAAGTTTATGCTTCCAGGACTACTGAGGTAAAGTTACTGCTCTGTGCAAGGGATATATAACACTTGTTCTCGGCTTGTTTGAGAAAAAATAGTCTTCACCCTACTGTGCCAAGCTAAGAATTACACATTAGGGAGACAATTGTTTTTTCCCCAAGGTTCAAGAGGCATGATAGTACTTACAACATAATATTCTAGCAGAGTTGGGGGACACTTCCTAGAGACTGCTCCAGGTTTGGAGGATGTGATAATCTTGATGGTTGTTAAAACTCCACTTATATTCAATTCAACTGAATCCACTACTCAAACATGATAAAATAAGGAGAAAGTCAAAAACGTAGCTTTCACGAAAACAAAGTGCTCTTCTATAATCAATCACACCGACTATAGTCAGAGTTTCAGAATCACTGCAATGCTGTCTCGAGGAGTGACCAAAAAAGTCAGCGTTTTCAGGCACAGATTTTTCATGTCACTTAGATCCCTGAAACACAAGTGACATGAAAAATCTTCAACATGTTCTAATAGCATTATTTAATCCATTTGTAGGGATGCCTATTCTTATAGGGGAAGATTTTAACAAAGTTGACCCTGTACTTGATAGAACATATAACCCACTACAGGAAAAGATGGATCCTTCAAAAGGGGTCCCACTATTCTGTACCACTGTTGAGGTGATATTTGGAGGACCATCCATCCAGTAGAGTGCAATTTCTCTAGGGCTCATGCCACCCATTCCTGCATTGATTATATCTTAGGGACCCCGGACTTATTTACTAAAACCATTGATGCCTCCATAGGACTCAGAGCAATTTTGGATGGAGGAGAGCAATGGATTTTCCCTCTAAATTTATATCATGATCAAAAAAGTGGTGCATAACTAAAAGATAAATGGGCAGATTACCTGCAACATAATAGCATGCAGCTGACCCCATCCTTTGGTGGGAGACTCCTTAAGCAGTATTGAAAAGGTGACGACATTGTTTACACCAGTCTCGAAAAGAAACTCTAGGATTGGGCCATCCTTAGACTGGAACAGTAATTAATAAAGCAGAAGTGGATCTGTGGTTCCTGCCCAACCCCGCAAAATAGGGCCCACTTAATGAGCACATCCATCAAAGGGCAAAAAAAAGAGTGTTAAAAACTTTAAATTTCAAATGTATAAACATGGCAACAAGGCTGGGAAACTATTGGCTAGGTTAGCTAATATGGGAAGTGGTACTAATTGAATGTTTAAGAATCAAAAAGATCACAGCCTGAATCCACTGGGAAAAAGGAACCCAAACTATAGTTACGTGATGCAATGTTCCTCATTAGGATTCACTGACCAGGAGAAGGATCTAGGTGTCATCGTTGACGAGACGTTGAAATCTTCTGCTGAGTGTGCAGTAACAGCTAAGAAAGCAAATAGAATATTAAGTGGTATTAGGAAAGTAATGGAAAACAAAAATGAGGACATTATATTGCCTTTGTATTGCTCAATGGTGTGACTGCACCTCAAGTACTGTGTGCAGTTCTAGTCGCTGAATCTCAAAAAAGATATAGTGGAATTAGTGAAGGTACAGAGAAGAGCAATTAAACTGATAAAGGGGCTGGGATGACTTCCCTATGAGGAAAGGCTGAAGCAGCTAGGGCTCTTCAGCTTGGAGAAAAGATGGCTGAGGGGAGATATGATAGAGGTCTGTAAAATGAGTGGAATAGGTGGATGTGATTAGGGGGCATGCAATGAAGCTACAAAGTAATAAAATTAAAACAAATCAGAGAAAATATTTCTTCACTCAACGAGTAGACAGACTCTGGAATTTGTTGTCAGAGAATGTGGTAAAAGCAGTTAGCTTAGTGGGGTTTAAAAAACGTTTGGATAGCTTCCTAAAAGTAAACTCCATAAGCCATTATTAACTTGGGGAAAATCCACTGCTTGTTTCTAGAATACCTGTCTACTATATGTGGCTCTTCTCTACTTATAATGTCAACAATTCCAAATTAAACTGACGTAGAAATAATTAGAGTAATACGCCCCTCTGTAGTGATCGTTCTTATATTAACTAATAATGGAGGTGGAGTCTCATAAGTCTATGCAGCTGATTTCACTTCACCACACGGTGAATCTTGGCTTGTGTATCTGCTTATAATCATGGACTCGCCTTCCTCCTCCTTATCAGTGCTACTCATATCTTTTGTAACACTGACTTAACGCTCTCTGGGACAAACTTAATCCTGATGGCTACACATCACTTATCTGTATCAGCCGGTGTGCCCTCTTTCCACAACAGGTGCGTATTTCGCTGCTACCGCTTTGTCAAGGGGGAGTCATAGCACTGGACCGTTAACTCCTTAAGTGTGCCGTCTTAACACCACCGAAGGTCACACGTATAAAACATTCAATATCAATATATAAAAGACAAACATATAAAAGAACAGATAAGTACAAAACTATATAAAGAAATCAAATGTATCCGGCTGTATAAATGAACAGCTACACACACAAAATATAATTAACAATAAAAGATAATATATAAAGAATAATTTATAACAAATAATAAATCATGAATCTGGTCTAGACTGACACATCAAACTTATCTCTAAAGTCTTAATTACCCAAAGGTTAGAAGATATTTCACATAAAACAAAGTTTCTAGTAAAACAGGCATAAATCCATTCTATATCAGCATCGCCCTGTCACGAATGAAAAATGCAAGGGACTGGATATTCTGTGATTGTTAAGCAGTAGAAAAAAAATAATAAAATCAAAAATAAATTAAACATTAACAAAAATCTTTACGAAGAAAGAACATAAAGTTATTAAAAACATTTTTTGGAGCATAGCAATGAATAGACAATCTGTCAACTAATAACATAGCAAAACGTTTTAAGGACATCAAATGTATAAACATTTGGTCATCAATCAAATTAAAGCAAGCTGAAATATATATATATCACGCTAAAACCATTCCCGTCTATAAGGCACCAATCACATATAGTGCGTAATACGACAAGTAAAATAAAAGCACAATAGTAAAAGCTTTCAACTCGCGGACCTAGGAACAGTAAAGTCGCAATTACTTTGTGAACAGCTGACTACTGCATGCAGGGGGAAAACCTCTAGCAAACACTGCAGGATCTAATGGCGTTGTCAACATGACGTCACACAGAGCGCCAAAAATATGTATAAATAAACCAAATGATATAGACTTTAAAAAATAAATAAAAATAGTGCTAATGTTGAAAACATATATGAAAAAGTGAAAGAAAGTTTGTCTCAAAACCACTAAACCTTTGGTACTTGCCGACGGGCTAAATAAAAACAAAAACACAGACGTCATATGAATTTCTAATCAATAAACAGACCGGGAGTTGGAACAACTCAAGGAACACTTGTTAGAATGAATAACCCAACTGCATAGAAATGATGTGACTGACTAGCCAGTGTTGTCAGTAAAACCATTATAAAAAAATACTATCAAAAACAGGATATGCTAAACTATGAGTGTATTGCTTGAATCACCATAAGAGTGTATATTACCTGGGGGGAAAAAGGTTCCAGACGTAACCCAAAAAACATGTCTGTTAAGTGCTAACTTCGGTCATTGTATCTTCTCTGATACAAACGGGACCAGAAAGAGAATGCTCTAACCATACACAAATATTGCAGAGTTAAAATGCGGTCTCACTGTGTGCAGCGTTGAAAGAAAAATGTGGTGGGAGCAGGCAACATTTAAGGGCGTTGACTACATGATGTCACAAAAATAGCGCTAAAAATTGAAAAGTAAAACCTAAAAACAGTAAAAACTAAAACAAGTGACAAAAAGGGGATTGCAAAATATGAAAAATAAAAAAATAATGAAAAGAACAAAAAGCTTTGTTGGTCAAGATGCCAATAGGCTAAGGGAAAAAGTGGGCAATGATGTCATATACATATATGAATTATAAAAAGGGAATAATGTGCTGTCGGTTGTGTCTAATGGATAAATGCTTCACCATGAGTATATTACTTGGAAAAAAGTGCCCTAAATCATGGGGACATGAACTAGAACAAAATAGAAAATATAAAAAAATAATACAAAAATAAACATGAAAAAAATAATAAAACCGGATAAAAATCCAAATAATGTACTGAAAGACGTAAGAACAACGAAAAAAATAAAAATGCAAAAATATCTGATATAGACAGAGTAAAGCTTATTAGAATATGGTACACAAATAAACTTTAAACATTACAGAAATGGTGCAAAAGCAGTATCTGTGTTGGGTGCAATGGTATTCAAAGTATATATTGTCCTTTGTTCTTCCCACAGGAGTCTAATGTTTATATTGCCCCCACCCCATGTTGTATGGATCTTTTTCAAAACAAAGAACTTTAAATCATCTATTGTGTGTTCTTTCTGCTGCCAGTGCATCACTAATGGAACACTTTGTACGTTTCTTGCTATACAGCTCCTGTGTTCGATTATCCTGGTCGTCATTGCCTTATTGTTTTCCCTACATAAAATATATTCTCCGAGGACAAGCAGGCTGCTTGTTCTCACTGATGGGTGACGTCCACGGCAGCCCCTCCAATCGGAAACTTCACTAGCAAAGTCCTTTGCTAGCCCTCGCGCGCACCGCGCATGCGCGGCCGTCTTCCCGCCCGAAACCGGCTCCAGCCGGCCAGTCTTCCTTTGTCCGCACTCGGTACGGTCGTGTTTTCGCCGTGTCGAGCCCCGGAAAGTCGACCTCGCGCGTCCAATTTATTTGAGTGTGTTTTTTTCCTTCGGGAAAGTTTTCTCTTAGTCGGGAAGTGCTCCGGAAACCCCCCCGCCGGGTTTCGTGTAAATCCTCCCCGTACTTCCAGCTTTTTGCCCCGGTAAGTTTTCTTTCGTCGTCGGGGTAGGCCTCTTTTTGGCCTCGGTCGAGATTTTTCTCCCTCTAAATTTTGGTGCTTCAATTTTCGCCATTTCGGCTTTTGATTTCGCCGGCGTGATTTTTCCGCCCATGACATCGAAGCCTTCCAGCGGCTTCAAGAAGTGCACCCAGTGCGCCCGGGTTATCTCGCTCACTGATCGACACTCGTCGTGTCTTCAGTGTCTGGGGGCCGAGCACCGCCCTCAGAACTGTAGTCTGTGTTCCCTGCTTCAAAGGCGGACTCAGGTAGCGAGACTAGCCCAGTGGAACGTGTTGTTCTCGGGCTCTTCGTCGGCATCGGCACCGGGATCTTCGAGTGCATCGACGTCGTCAGCGTCCAGACCATCTTCCTCGGCCGCCCCTGCATCGAGTGCATCGAGGCATCGGGCCTCTGCATCGGCGCCGAGACATCGGATAGCTGCATCGACGTCGGTGGTACCAGGACCTCGTCTGCTGATGTCGTCGGACGGTGGTGCATCGGGTGGAGTGCAGGTGAGGGCTGTCCATTCCCCTGCTGGTGGCGGTGAGCCCTCGGGTGGGTCTCCGCCTACCCTGAGGGCTCCTGCGGTACAGCCCCCCCGAGATCGACCTTCTTCAGTCTCGGCCCCGAGGAAGCGACGGATGGATTCGACGTCCTCCTCGTCGGTGCCGGGGAGCTCCGGTGACATGCTTCGGAAGAAATCGAAGAAGCATCGACACCGGTCTCCTCCCCGTGTCGGCACCGAGAGCTCTGGGTCGCCGAGGGATTCGGCACCCAGCAGGCATCGGCACCGAGAGGGACCGCTCACCCTCTGTTCAAGAGGTGTCGATGCGCTCCGCTCTGGACAGCCCGGAACAGCCTCCACGCCCGGAACAGGTACTGACGTCGACGCCTGCATCGACCTCTCAGCCTTTCTCTGCAGCCACTCTAAACGAGAGCCTCCGGGCCGTTCTCCCAGAGATTCTGGGAGAGCTGTTGCGCCCTACCCCTCCGGTACCGGCGGTGCTTGCGCCTCCGGTACCGTCGAGCGTGGCGCCGGCTGGCCCATCGCCCAGGTTGAGGTCCCCGACGTCGGTACCGCGTGCGGTGCCGACCGCGGCCACCTCCCAGGAAGGCTCCCCGACCACGTCGGCGGAGGGAGCTTCGCCGATGCGGGCAAGGGAGTCTACCTCTCGACGCCCCCATCGTGGACGGGGTTCCACGGAGTCGAGCAGGGCGAGGTTGCAGACACAGGTCCGGGAACTTGTGTCTGACACCGAGGGTTAGGCCTCGTGGGGGGAAGAGGAAGATCCCAGATATTTCTCTGACGAGGAGTCTGAGGGTCTTCCGTCTGATCCCACTCCCTCTCCTGAGAGACAGCTTTCTCCTCCCGAGAGTCTGTCTTTCGCTTCCTTTGTCCGGGAGATGTCTACGGCCATCCCCTTCCCGGTGGTTGTGGAGGACGAGCCCAGGGCTGAAATGTTTGAGCTCCTGGACTATCCTTCTCCACCTAAGGAAGCGTCCACTGTTCCCTTGCACCATGTCCTGAAGAAGACATTGCTTGCGAACTGGACCAAGCCATTAACTAATCCCCACATTCCCAAGAAGATCGAGTCCCAGTACCGGATCCATGGGGACCCAGAGCTGATGCGCACTCAGTTGCCTCATGACTCTGGAGTTGTGGATTTGGCCCTAAAGAAGGCTAAGAGTTCTAGGGAACATGCTTCGGCGCCCCCGGGCAAGGACGCTAGAACCTTAGACTCCTTTGGGAGGAAGGCCTACCATTCCTCTATGCTCGTGTCCAAGATCCAGTCCTACCAGCTCTACACGAGCATACACATGCGGAACAATGTGCGGCAGTTGGCGGGCTTGGTTGATGCTCTTCCCCCTGAGCAAGCCAAGCCTTTTCAGGAGGTGGTCAGGCAGCTGAAGGCGTGCAGAAAATTCCTGGCCAGAGGAGTTTATGACACTTTTGATGTTGCGTCCAGGGCCGCTGCTCAAGGTGTGGTGATGCGCAGGCTCTCATGGCTGCGTGCCGCCGACCTGGAGAATAGACTCCAGCAGCGGATTGCGGACTCGCCTTGCCTTGCGGATAACATTTTTGGCGAAAAAGTCGAACAGGTGGTAGAGTCTCTCCACCAGCGGGACACCGCATTCGACAAGTTCGCCCGCCGGCAGCCTTCAGCTTCTACCTCTACAGGTAGACGATTTTTCGGGGGAAGGAAGACTGTTCCCTATACTTCTGGCAAGCGTAGGTACAATCCTCCTTCCCGACAGCCTGCGGCCCAGGCTAAGCCCCAGCGCGCTCGCTCTCGTCAGCAGCGTGCGACTCAGCAAGGCCCCGCGGCTCCCCAGCAAAAGCAAGGGGCGAGCTTTTGACTGGCTCCAGCAGAGCATAGCCGACATCCAAGTGTCAGTGCCGGGCGACCTGCCTGTCGGAGGGAGGTTGAAAGCTTTTCACCAAAGGTGGCCTCTCATAACCTCCGATCAGTGGGTTCTCCAAATAGTCCGGCAAGGATACACCCTCAATTTGGCCTCAAAACCTCCAAATTGTCCTCCGGGAGCTCAGTCCTACAGCTTCCAGCACAAGCAGGTACTTGCAGAGGAACTCTCCGCCCTTCTCAGCGCCAATGCGGTCGAGCCCGTGCCATCCGGGCAAGAAGGGCTGGGATTCTATTCCAGGTACTTCCTTGTGGAAAAGAAAACAGGGGGGATGCGTCCCATCCTAGACCTAAGGGCCCTGAACAAATATCTCGTCAAAGAAAAGTTCAGGATGCTTTCCCTGGGCACCCTTCTCCCCATGATTCAGCAAAACGATTGGCTATGCTCTCTGGACATGAAGGATGCCTACACACACATCCCGATACTGCCAGCTCACAGACAGTATCTGCGATTTCAGCTGGGCACACGCCACTTCCAGTACTGTGTGCTACCCTTTGGGCTCGCCTCTGCGCCCAGGGTGTTCACAAAGTGCCTAGCTGTGGTAGCAGCGGCGCTTCGCAGGCTGGGGGTGCACGTGTTCCCATATCTCGACGATTGGCTGGTGAAGAACACATCCGAGGCAGGAGCCCTGCAGTCCATGCAGATGACTATTCGCCTCCTGGAGCTTCTGGGGTTTGTGATAAATTACCCAAAGTCCCATCTTCTCCCAGTGCAGAAACTCGAATTCATCGGAGCCCTGCTGGATTCTCGGACGGCTCGTGCCTATCTCCCAGAGACGAGAGCCAACAACTTGTTGTCCCTCGTCTCGCGGGTGCGAGCGTCCCAGCAGATCACAGCTCGGCAGATGTTGAGATTGCTGGGCCACATGGCCTCCACAGTTCATGTGACTCCCATGGCCCGCCTTCACATGAGATCTGCTCAATGGACCCTAGCCTCCCAGTGGTATCAGGCCGCTGGGGGTCTAGAGGACGTGATCCACCTGTCCACGAGTTTTCTCGAATCCCTGTTTTGGTGGACGATTTGCTCCAATTTGACTCTGGGACGTCCCTTCCAAATTCCTCAGCCACAAAAAGTGCTGACCACGGATGCGTCTCTCCTGGGATGGGGAGCTCATGTCGATGGGCTTCACACCCAAGGAAGTTGGTCCCTCCAAGAACGCGATCTACAGATCAATCTTCTGGAGTTGCGAGCGATCTGGAACGCTCTGAAGGCTTTCAGAGATCGGCTGTCCCACCAAATTATCCAAATTCAGACAGACAATCAGGTTGCCATGTACTATGTCAACAAGCAGGGGGGCACCGGATCTCGCCCCCTGTGTCAGGAAGCCGTCAGCATGTGGCTCTGGGCTCGCCGTCAGGGCATGGTGCTCCAAGCCACATATCTGGCAGGCGTAAACAACAGTCTGGCCGACAGGTTGAGCAGGATTATGCAACCTCACGAGTGGTCGCTCAATTCCCGTGTGGTGCAACAGATCTTCCAGGCGTGGGGCACCCCCCTGGTGGATCTCTTCGCATCTCAAGTGAACCACAAGGTCCCTCAGTTCTGTTCCAGGCTTCAGGCCCACGGCAGACTGGCGTCGGATGCCTTCCTCCTGGATTGGGGGGAAGGTCTGCTGTATGCTTATCCTCCCATACCTCTGGTGGGGAAGACTTTGTTGAAACTCAAGCAAGACCGAGGCACCATGATTCTGATTGCTCCCTTTTGGCCGCGTCAGATCTGGTTCCCTCTTCTTCTGGAGTTATCCTCCGAAGAACCGTGGAGATTGGAGTGTTTTCCGACCCTCATCACGCAGGACGACGGGGCTCTTCTGCATCCCAACCTCCAGTCCCTGGCTCTCACGGCCTGGATGTTGAGGGCGTAGACTTTGCCTCTTTGGGTCTGCCAGAGGGTGTCTCCCGCATCTTGCTTGCTTCCAGGAAAGACTCCACTAAGAGAAGTTACTTCTTTCATTGGAGGAGGTTTGCCGTCTGGTGGGACAGCAAGGCCCTAGATCCTCGCTCTTGTCCTACACAGACCCTGCTTGAATACCTTCTGCACTTGTCTGAGTCTGGTCTGAAGACCAACTCCGTAAGGGTTCACCTTAGTGCAATCAGTGCATACCATTACCAAGTGGAAGGTAAGCCGATCTCAGGACAGCCTTTAGTTGTTCGCTTCATGAGAGGTTTGCTTCTGTCAAAGCCCCCTGTCAAGCCTCCTACAGTGTCATGGGATCTCAATGTCGTTCTCACCCAGCTGATGAAACCTCCTTTTGAGCCACTGAATTCCTGCCATCCGAAGTACTTGACCTGGAAGGTCATTTTCTTGGTGGCAGTTACTTCGGCTCGTAGAGTCAGTGAGCTTCAGGCCCTGGTAGCCCAGGCCCCTTACACCAAATTTCATCACAACAGAGTAGTCCTCCGCACTCACCCTAAGTTTCTGCCAAAGGTCGTGTCGGAGTTCCATCTGAACCAGTCAATTGTCTTGCCAACATTCTTTCCCCGTCCTCATTCCTGCCCTGCTGAACGTCAGCTGCACACATTGGACTGCAAGAGAGCATTGGCCTTCTACCTGGAGCGGACACAGCCCACCAGACAGTCCGCCCAATTGTTTGTTTCTTTTGACCCCAATAGGAGGGGAGTGGCTGTAGGGAAACGCACCATATCCAATTGGCTAGCAGATTGCATTTCCTTCACTTACGCCCAGGCGGGGCTGGCTCTTGAGGGTCATGTCACGGCTCATAATGTTAGAGCCATGGCTGCGTCGGTAGCCCACTTGAAGTCAGCCTCCATTGAAGAAATTTGCAAAGCTGCGACGTGGTCATCTGTCCACACATTCACATCTCATTACTGCCTGCAGCAGGATACCCGACGCGACAGTCGGTTCGGGCAGTCAGTTCTTCAGAACCTGTTTGGGCTTTAGGATCCAACTCCACCCCCCGAGGGCCCTGTTTGTTCTGTTCCAGGCTACACTCTCAGTTAGTTGGTAAATTTTTTAGGTCAATCTCAGTTATGTCCTCGCCGTTGCGAGGCCCAATTGACCAATGTTGTTGTTTTGAGTGAGCCTGGGGGCTAGGGATACCCCATCAGTGAGAACAAGCAGCCTGCTTGTCCTCGGAGAAAGCGAATGCTACATACCTGTAGAAGGTATTCTCCGAGGACAGCAGGCTGATTGTTCTCACAAACCCGCCCGCCTCCCCTTTGGAGTTGAGTCTTCCCTTGAAGTGTATTGTTTTGCTACATACTGGACTGGCCGGTTTCGGGCGGGAAGACGGCCGCGCGAGGGCTAGCAAAGGACTTTGCTAGTGAAGTTTCCGATTGGAGGGGCTGCCGTGGACGTCACCCATCAGTGAGAACAATCAGCCTGCTGTCCTCGGAGAATACCTTCTACAGGTATGTAGCATTCGCTTCACAGGGACATGTAATTATGTAGATGACCCCTGTAATGTTACAATCTGAGAGATGGTTGAAAATTATAGTCTTGTTGGTATGGGGACAGACAAAGGATGTCAACACAACAGAATGTTTGCAAACGGAACACCGTCCGCACATTTTATGGCCCTTGTCGTTAGGTCTAACTTCTTCAATTTCAGGAAGAGTTGACGGAACCAAAACCTCTCTTAAATTCTTGAATAAGCTACCACTGGCAATTTATTTGCGAAACACCCATGGGTTTCAAGAATATGCCAGTGCTTCCTAATGGTTTTTTAATAGAGAGGTGTGGTAGCCGTGTTAGTCCACTCTTAAAGGTTATCAATAGAAATCAAACAAAATAAAACATGGAAAAGAAAATAAGTTGATACCTTTTTTATTGGACATAACTTAATACATTTCTTGATTAGCTTTCGAAGGTTGCCCTTCTTCGTCAGATCGGAAATAAGCAAATGTGGTAGCAGATAGTATATATAAGAGAAACATCAGAAGTAAACTCCCAACACAGACTGAAAAAGAAAAGGGCACGTTTCCCTGCAACATATCCAGCTGCAAGCTATGCCAAAACATTTCACAGGACCCCACAGTCATTCACAAGGGAAAAATGTTCAACATAAAGGAATATTTTACATGCTCATCTTCCAATGTGGTATATATCATTCAGTGTAAAAAATGTAACGAAGGATGCTATTTTGGAGAAACAGGCCAGATGCTTAAGACAAGATTCAATCTGCACAGACATCACATGAAACTAGCCGGTGCCAGTCAAGCCCCCACCCCTGTGGGCCAACACTTTACAAGACCAGATCACTGCACCAGTGATTTCACAGTAAGAATACTGAAAGGTAATTTTAAAACAATACAGGAACGTAAGACCTTTGAAGTAAGAATGATTGAATATTTTGATACCCAACAGACAGGACTTAGAGGCAGATGCAGCAACCAAACATAAAAAAATCTAAATCGTTAAAGTCCCTAACGATTTTAAAAAAACGAAGAATGCACCAAAAAAAAAGTCACACATGCTGAGATCGGTATTGAAACATACAATGTATCAAAGAATCACAATACACATCGGTAATCGGCCCCCAAATCATGCGCAGAGCAGCCAAGCGTTATGTTAGCTGCTCTGCGCATGCCACAAACAGTGAAAACACAAGCACATGGCTCCCAAATCAAAACAAAAAAAAGAAAGGGTCGGGAGGGGGCAAAGGCGCTCGTCAGGAGCGTCCTGTATGGCCGTTCTTGCCGACATCCTCCACCCTGTGCCCCGCCCCCTCTTGGGGTCGCCGCCATTCCCCTCCTCCATCAGGCCCCCCTCCCTCTTACTGGGCCCGTGCAGCGCCTCTCTCCTCTGTCCGAAGGCGCTGCACGGGCAAGAAGAAAGCTGATGCCTGCCTTCGCCCAGCTTCTCGCACGTCTCTCTCCTCCTGGGCCCGCCCCTGTCTGACGTCGGTAACCTACGTTGGTTACCGACGTCAGACAGGGGCGGGCCCAGGAGGAGAGAGATGCGCGACCGAAGCGTCCTGAATTTCCTCCCTGTGTGGGGATCTTTGCTGACAAGGCCACCACAGGTGACCAGGGAAAAGGAATTCCTGTCCATTGCCTTCTGCTGCACCCTCTGGAATGCAGACGGTCACTTAACATCTTCATTAGCCCCCTGTGAAATATTTGTTCACCAACTAAGGGCCAGATGTACGACAGCCTTTTTCCTGGTTCGTTCAGTCCACCCTAGTTTTCAGATGTCATTGCTGTAGGAAATCGAAGAGATTCAAAGCAGAGAATGTTCAAGCGCTGGATTTAATTTAATAAGTGATCTGATTTTTGTTACTTTACTCCTTGGGGCTTGTAGAGGCTTCTGTTTATGGATTGTGCCTTTCAGTTTCCTTTTGACCAATCACAGCGCTATTAGCTCTGCTAATGCGCTGGGATTGGCTCACAGTTTGTTTGTTTTTTCACTTTACAGTTTTTCCTGGCACAGAGCTGTCCTAACGAGAGGTCCAGACCTCTCGTTAGATTTCCTGCCTTTTTCCTGCGTAAAGGCAATCGGAAAAGGTTAGTGCATCTCGTTTCAATGGGGTTTTCACACTAATTGCTCATCTCCATTCCGTTTTCGTTAGCTGCTAGCTTCCTCGGTAAAAGCCCTTTGATGCATTCAACGGATCAAATTTTCCTCGTTGGAGGGTCATTAAAGGCTCATTAAGCTTTAGTGCATCTGCCTCTTAATAAGGATCTGGGTTTTCTAGCCCATTATAAACCATAAAGTTGTATTTCTCTGTTTATTTCTCTGTTTATCACCCTCCTCTCACCTACCAACACCCATCCTGTTAGAATATCAATGAAATGCTTTGATGTCCCCATGCATACCCCACCCTCCCACTCTGTCAGACTGTCAAAGTAATGCATTGATGTTTCTCTTATATATACTATCTGCTACCACATTTGCTTATTTCCAATCTGACGAAGAAGGACAACCTTCGAAAGCTAATCAAGAAATGTATTAAGTTATGTCCAATAAAAAAGGTATCATCTTATTTTCTTTTCCATGTTTTATTTTGTTTGATGATTTCTATTGGGAGACTGGGCGGCTAAATGGCAGATGACATTTAATGTGAGCAAGTGCAAGGTGATGCATGTGGGAAAAAATAACCCGAATTATAGCTACATCATGCAAGGTTCCACGTTAGGAGTTATGGACCAAGAAAGGGATCTGGGTGTCGTCGCGATAATACGCTGAAACCTTCTGCTCAGTGTGCTGCTGCGACTAGGAAAGCGAATAGAATGTTGGGTATTATTAGGAAAGATATGGAAAACAGGTGTGAGGATGTTATAATGCCGTTGTATCGCTGCATGGTACAACCGCACCTTGAGTATTGTGTTCAATTCTGGTCACCGCATCTCAAGAAAGATATAGTAGAATTGGAAAAGGTGCAGCGAAGGGCGACTAAAATGATAGTGGGGATGGGACGACTTCCCTATGAAGAAAGATTAAGGAGGCTAGGGCTATTCAGCTTGGAGAAGAGACGGCTGAGGGGAGACATGATAGAGGTATATAAAATAATGAGTGGAGTGGAACAGGTGGATGTGAAGCGTCTGTTCACGCTTTCCAAAAATACTAGGACTAGGGGCATGCGATGAAACTACAGTGTAGTAAATTTAAAACAAATCGGAGAAAATATTTCTTCACCCAACGTATAATTAAACTCTGGAATTCGTTGCCGGAGAAAGTGGTGAAGGCGGTTAGCTTAGCAGAGTTTAAAAAGGGGTTGGACGGTTTCCTAAAGGACAAGTCCATAAACCGCTACTAAATGGACTTGGGAAACATCCACAATTCCAGGAATAACATGTATAGAATGCTTGTACGTTTGGGAAGCTTGCCAGGTGCCCTTGACCTGGATTGGCCGCTGTCGTGGACAGGATGCTGGGCTCGATGGACCCTTGGTCTTTTCCCAGTATGGCAGTACTTATGTACTTATGTGTTTTTAAATCCCTCCTGAAAATTTTGAGAATTTTAGTGTGCAAACTAAGTCTGGTCTTGCTTTGTCTACCTTGCTGTGTCATTTCTATCTTTTTCTATTGCTCTTGTTAAACTCTGACTAACACACTTGCGAGGGTAGCCCCTTTTGCAAATCTCCTAAACATACCTCTAGATTGCTCTTGAAAATCATCAAAGCCTGTACATAACCTACTGCAATCTCAATTGTGAATAGGGTAAATTTTCTTTGAACGATTGTGAAAACTATTGAAATGAAGATAATTATTTCTAGCGGTAGGTTTTCTGTAAATTGTGGTTTTAAAACTATGTGGTTTTGTGGATTTAATATATCCAAGTAGGGAATTTCTTTATCATGGTGGTGCATCTTAAACTGTAAGTCTCTGTCTCTTGTATTTAACCATTTGAAGAATGAAAATAACCCCTCTATATCACCTTTCCATAGAAGAAATATATTGTCAGTGTAACATTTGTAATATTTAATTTGCTCTGTATATGAACACTGAGAAATTTCTGTTCAAATTCTGCAACATAAAGATTGGCAATGTCAGGGGCCATTGCTGACCCCATAGCTGTACTTCTAATTTGTTGAAAATACCTACCATCAAAGCCAAAATGGTTATGAAATGATTTGGAATACGCCTAGTATGGGTTCTTTTTGTGAGAGCATTTTCAATAACTATCAGGGCTACTAGCTGAGGAATATTAGTGTAAAGTGCCTCTATATCTAGAGTGACCATAATAATATCTTCTAAGTCTCCATCAAAATTCTCCAACCATGTGATCATCTGTGATGAGTCCCGTACATATGATTTAATAAGTGGAATAAAGGGTCTTAGAAAATAATCTACACATTTTGAAAGGGGTTCTAATTGATGAGATAATTGGGCGTCCAGGTGGGTTGTCTAATGTTTGTGTATTTTAGGTAACATGTAAATTGTGGGAACAGTTGGAAATCTGACCGTAAGAAAATCCTTTTCTTTAGATGTAATATATCCAGCATTAAATGCTAAAGTCACCAATTGCAGTATCTCATTTTGAAGTTGTGTAGTGGGATCCTCTTGTAGTTCAATATAACATTCTCTGTCAAGAATTTGTCTTTCTACCTCAGTTGTGTACTGATCTCTGTCCTGAATGACGATTGCTCTGCCCTTATCTGCTGGTTTCACCATATTAGTGTGATTTGCGTGATAGTGATAACATGGCAGAATGTTCGTCCTTTGTAAGATAATGAAAAGCTTTGCATATCTTTTTTCGAGGTTTTCAATGTCTGCAAGGACACGTTTATAGAATGTAAAAATCACTGGATCAGGTGGACCTGGAGGAATCCACTTTGATTTATCTTTTAATACTGAAACATCACCGACCTCTGTAGTGTTACCTGAGAAAAACATCTTGATAAATAATTTCTAATAAAACCAAAACATGTCCATCCTTGTCTGGAACATGATACTTGGCCGTAGGTATAAAGGAGAGCCCTTTCTTTAAAACATTAATCTGATGGTCAGTGAGATTGGCTTTTGAAAGATTAACGGGAGTATCATCATTCGTAGCATTTACATCTAATATGGGTGATTGTACTGACTCTGAAATAATAGCCTCTGCCTCTTCCTCGGTTGTAGTAATGCCCTCTTATGTATTGTCCTCTGCTCTGTGCAAATCTGTCTATCTGTCCAGTTGGTTCCTGATATCCTTTCATTTTGGGCCAGATCTTGTCTAAAAAATTATTAGATGGGCCTGCTACAGGGGTGTTAGTAGGGCTCGATGGAAGGGATGCGAACCATTCTTCTGAATCACTCCTTATCCTCTTTCTGTTTCTACTACTCGGTGAATTACTACTGTCCCCTTGTCTTTTGTTTCTTTGTATATCCTGTTCAATTCATTTAGGATTCAAATGGTCCCTAAACTGTGACCTAGATCTAGAAAAGTTGTTTTTCTGGATATTCTTGGGTCTAAACCATGGGTATATTGAACCTCTCCTGTAGTCATCTGTATCTTTTTGTAATTTGTTGATCTTACTTTTTTTAATATCACGTCTAAAACTGTTCATACATTTATTGACATCTAGAATGACCTCTTCAAATTTAGGATCAACATTTTTCAGACATTCTAATTTTTTGGGTACAATAGGTCTTAAAGCATCATTCTTTCTTTTTGATGTTTCATTGATAAGAATCATCAAAGCAAGAGAACACTTATTCAGAATGGAACACCACTGATTGAGGAAGTCCTCGTCATCAGTAAACAAACGAGGCTCTTTTAAAATTCTAAGCCCCCTTCGAATTTTCTTATTCCTACAATACTGTAACAAAGTGGCATAGTGTAGTTCATTTTGTGTAATGGATTTATTCATTTTAATCATATCTGACTATACGTCAATGATGGACTCCGTCAAAGGTTCTTCATCCTCTAGGGGTGTAAAATCTTGCATGAGTCTTTGTAGCCTCTCACCACTGAAGCTGAGGACATCATTCCAGGGCTCGAAAGCCATAGTACTCCTCCAAACATCCAACAACAACACCAACAGAAGGTGAACACTCCACTGCAGTCCAAACACCAAGCAAAGAATATGGAGCAAAAAAACTCTCTCAGTGTTATGATTGTGGTCATAACCCCTCTCAAACTTACCTTTTTCCTGGTGGTCAGCTTAGCTGGCTTCTGTTTCTTTTGTCTGTCCTTTCTGAGCAGCTGGCTCTCTCTCTCTCTCTCTCTCTCTCTCTCTCTCTCTCTCTCTCTGTGCTGGCAGCTTCCAGCAGCATGGGGCTAATTGTTTCACTTTACTACAGCTGTGTGTGTGGACTGAGTTAGCTCGAACTCTCTTTGGGTGTACTGGCTTCAAGTGCTTCACAGTGCTGCATTGGTGTGGGTTGGGCCTCTATGGGTTTCAGTGTGCTCTCTGGGTCAGTGTGCTGTTGCCTGGGTCTAGGGAGTGTGACATCATCTGGGAAGGCCTTGATAAGGAAGTGGTGTTCTTTTTCCCTCAGTGCCTTTGCAATGGTGGTGTTTGCTTTAGGTAGGATGGTGCAGTGTGCACTTCTGACTTTGTGTCTAGTTTCCCTGCTTGCTTTTCCTAAGGTCCAGGTTAGTGTTAGTGCAGTGTGCACTGGTGTCTGTGTGTTTAGCTTTCCTGCTTTTCCCATGTGGTTCCCCTGCTGTTCCCTCTTGGTTTTGGAAGCACCTTGTTCCTTTGTGTCTAGCTTGCTAGAGTAGGGCTTAGGAAGCACCTTGTTAGTTTTGTGTCTAGCTTGCTAGGGTAGTGCTTAGGAAGCACCTTGATAGTTTTGTTTCTAGCTTACTAGAGTAGGGCTTAGGAAGCACCTTGATAGTTTGTGTCTAGCTTGCTAGAGTAGGGCTTAGGAAGCACCTTGTTAGTTTTGTATCTAGCTTGCTAGGGTAGTGCTTAGGAAGCTTGTTAGTTTTGTGTTTAGCTTGTTAGTATAGGGCTTAGGAAGTCCTTTTGTTAGTATAGGCCTAGGAGTGCCCTGGTTAGTCCAGTTCCTTGGAGCACTGCTGTCTCTTCTGTTTCCACTCCTGGTCCCTCCGGTATCCAGTAAGTCCTGCTGGCCACTCGAACCCAAGGGCTCAACCCTTGGGGGGGTAGTGGCCAAGTGCAGGTCAAGCTGTATGGACCAGTCCAGTGTGTTCCGGTCCGGTGTGTGTTTCAGTCTGGTGCGCTCCAGTCCAGTGTGTTCCGGTCCGGTGTGTGTTCCAGTCCTGTGTCCTCCAGTCCGGGGGATTGCAGTCCAGTGTTCCAGTCCTGTGTCCTCCATTCCAGGGGATTCCAGTCCATGTATTCCGGTTCACTGGGCAGTGCCTGCAGCCCGTGCCAGTGTGCTTGCCCAGTGTTGGTTGGTGGGTTTTGCCTGCTGCTGTCGCTCCTCGGCAGCAGCCCAAGGGCTCACGTTAGCTCCAGAGCCCGGCCCCGCGGGCTCTGAACCTGAGAACCTGACACTAAGATGGTGTCCGCAGTAAATTCTTTATACAAATCAATAAAAAAGCAACCCGACACGTGTTTCAGTCCTATCGGCCTGCCTCAAGGGTCTATGACAAATAAATGTAACATCATCATCATACATTATATGTAACACAAGAATAAAGAAATAAAAAATAATAAACAACATGAGACTTTGCCACTAGGTCAATGGCTGGCAGTGAGGTCGCAGACCTAAAATGGACATATGGCGATTTTGATTTTGCCGCAGGTCCATTTTCAGCAAAAATTTTAAAAAAGGTCTTTTTTTACAGGCACACTGAAAAATGGATTGGCGCATGCCCAAAACCTGTGCCTACATTAGCGCAAGCCATTCTTCAGCGCACCTTAATAAAAGGACCCCTCAATGCACCAGTAAATGGGGTCCCTTTATAAAGTTCCCCTTATAAAGTTCCAGGTCCAGATGGATTTAGAGCTGAATTTTATAAAATCATCTTTGTCTAGCATCTCTTCCCTACTCCCTCCCTCTCTCAAAATGCAGTGTTTTAAAAGTGTGCCATTTATAAAAACCAGGACTACGTATTGTTTAAATAACCCTGAAACCTAGATTCATGGAGAACATCAACAACATAATCTGCTGGATTCTATGTATCAAACTTAGCACTCCGAGCCGAAGTCCAAGAGTAATCTATAACAACGCATGTAACTTAATTGACTTAACACGCCAATCAATGTTTTTTAACAGCACTTAACAAGCACTAATTGGCAATAATTAGAATTTATGCGCATAACTCACTAAGCGTGTTCTGTAACGCACAGTGCCTAAGTTTCTAATGCACAGAGCCAAAATGGGGTGTGGTTATAGGTGGGAAAATGGGTTTTTCATGGGCATTCCAAAATTTACATGCACTGTTATAGAATATGGCCCTCTGCGCCTAAATCTATGTGCTGGCATTTATGCCATGTTTCCCTTGATGTAAATGGATGCGTTTAGTTTTAAGTGCTGGGATATCAACTAAACCTATTCTATATACCACACCCAAATCTAGGCACCACTTATAGCATTGGCTTAGGCAGACATTATTCCGCACTGATTTTTAAGGTGCCATATATAGAATCTAGCCCAATATGTATAGGTTACATAATGTGCAAAACATCCAACTTTGACATTCAACCGGAGAAACGGAGACAACAAAGCTATGTGGCTAGTTCAAAGTGAAAAAAGAAGCACAGATAATGACCTGAATATATGACGTGTGCTATTTTATACTGTCCATCCAACTCTGCATAGAGGAAACTAGGCATCCATATACCGTGGGAAAGCATGACTCAATGTCCTTAATGTGAAAGAGAATGTTAACATAGAATCACACAAGCTTGCATCGTTCAAAGACATATTTTAAAAGGATAATCATTGACCCTTATTGGAAAGGCGGTACATTGCAATGTGATGTGAAGGACATGGGAACCCATGCTAGAATGGTAATGAACCAATACACCAAACCCAATAAAACAACTATACTTCTATAATTTCTAAAAAATAAAAACAACAACAACAACAACTAAATAATCTTCAGACTATGCTGAAAAAGTGAGCCGAAGAACACACTGAGGCTAGAGAATAATGTTTGTGGCACCAAGAACAATGTATGTGTGTGAAAAATATAAACTTTGTAATCGTGGTGTAAGTGATGCTGAATGTGCATAGTGTGTGGAAAAAAAAGAAAATATGTGATATTGCATAAACTGATTTTCAACAGTGCACCAAAATTTACATTATTTATAAATTGTGCTTATAATAAGTACAAGATGGTACATGCATGAGTTCTAAAAAAATGGTGGCATAATGAATGTTAGGTCTGCCAATAGTAAAGAACATGCTGAAACTATGACATATCTGAAGACACACAAAAGTGAAACATACTGCTTAGCTGATTAAAAATGAGAACACAAATTCCAGCTAAAAGGTACGGTTGATACTAATGTATGCTTTTCCTGATCTTATACGCTAAAAAGAACAGACCATATTGCAGAGCAAACATTCACAATGAAAAAAAAAAACAACAACCTTAATTTCTCAAATGTGAAAAGAAATATTTAAAAAAGGTAACAATTATTTAACGCTGACTAGCAATATTTGAAAATTTACTTTTGAAAATTGAAGAGCAACTGTCTTAAGGCTGAGCGGCACAGTTGTGAAACAGAAGTGACACAGTGAACACCCGCTGAGTAAAATACTTTGCAAAAAATCCCAAAATATGTGTGTATGAGAGAAATCTAAAACTAAACTTATCCAAGTGAAAAAAAACAAACTTTAATTCTAAAGAAAGTCACAAAGAAACAACCATTGGACTATGTTGGGAGGTTAATGGAGGAGCACACTGATACTACAGCAAATTTAAATGTTAATGTGGCACCAAAAACAAGAAGGACTGTGACAAGTGAATGCGTGTCAGAACGAAGTGAACTTTTTAAAAAGTGAGTCCTAAAATGCTGTGTAGTAGCAAAAATAAATGCAAAAAAAGAATGAACAGGATGTATGTGATATTACATGCACAGTACAAGAGAATACATGAAAATAACAGACAATTGCATAGCACTACGTTTGAAAAAACTAAAAGTGAAAAAGAAATGTGTCAGTACAAGGAAGCAAGTGTCGTAGTGCAATGTGTAAATGGATTTATCTTGTGTGGGAAAAAGTACCATTACTTTGTAAACTCAAATATAGATAAACAATGCAGAATATATGAATGCGAATAGTCTCCTTTCAGAAATAATATCAAACAAAGATAATGGGTATGTGTGTTAAACAGGTATAAGATTTTGAAAACTAATTACAAAGTACTAAGTACTACAAATTTTTTTTAATGTTTTTTTTTAATTTATTGTTCCTTGTATAAAAAGTGAATATCATCAGTTAAGGTTGCTTTGTATCAAAATCTTAAGCCCTCTAACTATCAAATGAATTAAGGTACTTTATTTTAGAGAAAATAGTGTCATTGAACTACCTAATGCTAAAAAAAGACTAGATGGAACTATGATTATGATGTTGATGTCAATCCAAGGTCTCAAAAGGTCTGCAGTCAATCTCCATATTGAGGCCATGGGGTGCCAGTGTTTGTAGTTGAATAATTAGTGTCTTCTTCACAGAGTAGCACCTGGTCTGTAATGTTTCTTTGCCAGTTACTTTTTAAGATCTTGAAAACAAAAAATCTTAAATCGTTTATGGCGTGTCTAGCTGTACTCCAATGAACCACCAAAGGTGCCAATTTCACATTTCTCTTAAGACAACTGCAGTTTTCAATTATCTGTGTCTTAATGAGTGTCTTTGTTTTACTAATGTACAAGAGGGGTGTGGGCACTGTATTATGTAAATCAGTGGCGTAGCCAGACCCAGTATTTTAGATGGGCCCTTCTATGGCACATCACTCCACAGCTCCCCCCCCCCCCCCCACCCTCGGAGATTAAAAAAAAATGATAGACTTTTTTTCACCTACCCCACATTAACATCTCTTCTTCTCCACAGTGTCCCGGCATCTGACCGCCCGTCACTGAACCCCAACCCTCCCTGGTGTACCTTAAAGGTGTCCTTAGCGCCGGCATTGATTCAGTTATTACTGCTTGTGCTGGCCCTGCAGGCTTTCGTCAGCCAGTCCCGCCCTCACTTTCATCACTTCCTGTCTGGCAGGACCTGGCCAATGGAAGCCTGCAGGGCCAGCGCAGGCAGCAATAATTGAATTACTACAGGCGCCAGGAATGCTTTTAAGGTACACCAGCGAAGGATGGGGGTTCAGAGACTGGTCAGATGCTAGGACACTGTAGAGGAGGAGACATGTTGATGTGGGGTGCTCCCGCTGCTTGGGCCTGTGCCCACCCAGGCCCACCCTAGCTACGCCACTGAGTAAATGATGTGAAAGAAGTTGCAATCAGATGTATGAATCAACTTATATAAAATAACCAGATACTATCCTCAAATCACAGAACTAGCTCACTTGAATTCACAATGAAGGTAGGAGGAAAAGCATCAAAGAGCTCCAGGCATTAACACCCTCAGAGCTGAGAAACTCTTCATCATTGGCATAAAAAACCTCCATATCAATTTTTATCAATTTTTCAGTTTTTATCATACTATTAAACTTATTAAAATTAAGATATTGCAATACTTATCTAATTCTTTCTTGCTGCCGTGATATCCCCAGAAAAGTGGAAGCCCACTAGCTTGCAGCCAGAAACTCTAAGCAGCCTTTTTCTTAAAAGTAAGCTCACTCTCAGTAAGAGACACTGCCCAGAACAACATCTGGGAGAACTTCAGACAGAGCTGGGTGCATCCCCAGGGGCTTGCCATATCATAGTACACAAAATGGTCAGGCTATAGCCCTACAGCAGCAAGCATGTAGAACATCATTTTACATGCTCAGGTAGGGTCTTATACAACTGCTTGGAGGGTATACACACGTACAAAGAGGCATGTAGACATAGCCCCTACTTTTACATTATATAGCTGTAGCCATAGCTGGGGCAGAGAATGTGGAATTTATGCAAATATTTTATGAGCAAGGATAAGTGTGTGCCTACTTTCCTTGGGATAATTTTGAAAGGCAATATCTGCACCTGGCAATCCATAAAATTTTCCATTATCCCACTTCCCACTACTATGTCCAAAATATGATTGTGATAGATCTGTGTTTTAAGCCAAAATGTATTGTGTATTTTCTGAAGTGTATTTCTCTAGTTTGGCCAGCAGGTGGTGCATGTTTTTTTTTTTAACTGCTGCAGAACCAAGGCTGTTTTCTTTGTTTAAGCCTTTTGGAAAGGCAGTTTGCAGTATACTTTCTAACTTGTTGTTCTGGGCTCTTATTGGCCCAGGAACTGAATTTCATTTGGATTTGGATTTTACTGGCTTTTTCCCCAGTCTTAGCCAGGAAGAAAAGAGAGTAGGATCTCTTTGCTGAGGCCCTGTAAACAGTTACATTTGATAACTTGTCCACAGCTATATGTCTTGATCTTCCCAGGTACTGTTTAGAAAGTAAACACATGTTTAGATAGTGTTGTAATTGATCCATTTTTCAGTTACAAGTTATTGCTTCCTGATTGCACTTTTTCTGTTTATTGTTCAATATTTTTAAGACAAACAATTTTTAGTTTGTTGACTCTGCCTGTCTGTACTGATAAAAAATCCTGCTGGTTTGTGAATTGAGTCTGTGAGTGCTTTCTGGGAACCATGGGAACACTGGGAGTGTGGCCTCCAGTAACCTAGAAATCACTGGGAATAATTTGAGAGCAGGAGACTCACCCAGAGGCGGTTGAGACCTAGTCGGTGGGAGGAGGGTGCTAGTATAGAGCACAGGTGGTAGGTGTAGGTGAACCTGAGCTGTGCTGGGGATAGACCCTTTTAAGTGGCCACTGGATAACCCCAGGCAGGTGGCTAGGTGTTTTTTGACACTTATATCAATTAATTTCAATATTCATGGAGCATCATTCTACAATAATATTGTAGAGTGGAATTACTTCCACAATTATAATCATTACTCTACTCTTCAATACTAAAAAGTCTTTTTAAAATAATAATTAGTTGAATATTAAGTACCCTAGCTGAAGTTCAGAATTTCTTGTCTATCACCAACTCATTCCCCTCAGAAAACTGCCTAACATGACACTGAGGCATATTTTCAAAGCACTTAGCCTTCCAAAGTTCCATAGAAACCTATGGAACTTTGGAAGGCTAAGTGCTTTGAAAATATGCCTCATTGTGTTTTGAGGTATCTACTTTGTTTCCTCTGGTCCAAAGTACTAGTGACACTAAAAGAAGAAAACATAGTATCAACCATGAAAGTATCCAGTCAGGTGATCAATGACCAATCATAAACTTGAAAACGTTGGTTACATTATGGATGGTTGTTGCAGTTGTGCCTTTTTTATGTTGCCTAACAATATGCTTAAACATAAACAAGGCACAACTGCAACAACCATCCATAATGTAACAAATGTTTTTTTGCACTTGTGCTTTTTGTTGTTGTTATTGAATAAAACAAATTATAATAAAAAAAAGTTGTGCTTTTGAAATGTTTTGATTTGCTTACATCATCCATTCAATCGCCACATTAAACTCCAAAGATTATCTGGTGTTAGCAGCCAAGTATTGCTCATGGTAGGCAAATTAGTGATTTTGATCTCCTCCCTGCCACTGATCTACATGAGCAATAATTCTCCAAGTAATATCATAAATCCCATGAGACTTAGTAATAAAACATTCCACCAGAGGAGCTGAAACCATTTTCAATTTAATGCGACTCATGTTCATTTACATTACGCCTCAAGAGAAGGGGCCCTTTTAGTACGTGCTCATCGACAGCATGTGCTAAATGCATGTCCTAGTTTATACCTATGGGCTATTTGCTACTTAGTACATGTTAGTGTGTGCTAACCTTTAGTTAAGGGCCCACGAGTTTTTTTTTACATTCTATAGATTAAATTGCATGGCAAATTATTACATAAGATGAAGTACAATTGCTTAAGGGGTCCTCTTACTAAGCTATGGTAAAAAGTGGCCTTAACATGCCCTTATGCAGGTTTTTCCTTGTTCACTAAGGCCATTTTTACCACAGCCATAAAATGGCCGATTTTTCTAATTTTTTTTGTATTAATAGACATGCACCAATGTTGCCCTTAGTGTATGTCTGTAAAAAAAAAAAAAATTACTGTGTGAGTACTTACTGCCACCCATTTTGTAGGCAGTAAGGGCTCACAATATTCCTGTGTTAACCGGTTAGCATACATTAATGTAGATGCATTAACTGGTTAGGACATGAACACCCCCTATCAGCCCTCCCAAACAAATATTAACGTGGTTAGAGCTTGCACATTTGGCAGTTACTGCAGGATGGCTGACTGTATCCTGTGGTACAGTGGCGTTCCTAGGGGGGCTGACACCCGGGGCGGATCGCCGATGTGCCCCGCCCCCCCCCCCCGGGTGCAGCACCCCCCGGAACAGCACGACGCCCCCCCCGGGTGCACGCCGCTGGGGGGGGGGGGGGTGCTGCGCGCCTGCCGGCTCTTCGTTTTCATGCTCCCTCTGACCCAGAAAAGGAAGTAACCTGTTCTGGGGCAAAGGGAGCATGAAAACGAAGAGCCAACAGGCGCGCGGCACCCCCCCCCCCCAGCGGCTTGCACCCGGGGTGGACCGCCCCCTCCCCTTGGTACACCACTGCTGTGGTAAACCATTTTAAGCTGCATTAGGAATGCATTAGCACCTAACAGAGCTTAGTAAAAGGGGCCCCTACATGAGCAAAAGAGTTGTATAAAAGTTGTCCTATCAATAATATAGATAACTTTTTTCCGTCAACCATAATAAAGTACTTTTCTCTGAATTTAATTTTAATAAAGGGTTAGACAGCCAATGTGAAACAGCAAGAAAGCATCCTATATAATAATTCTCACCGCCAACGTTCTATGCTTGGGACTGTGGCTCCCTGGCTGCAAGTGGTCTGTGAGGCAGACACGCACAGACGTCACTGACTACTTCTCCTACTGCCTCGGAATCAGCTGTCACCCCCCCCCCCCCCGCGCTACGCCCCCCTCGAAACCCAGCCCCTCCTGCGAACCTGTCGATCCCCCCCCCCAGAATGCCGAAAACCGCACCCCCCCTTCCACCGCTGTTGTGCACTACCTTCGGGTGGGTTCCTCAATCATCTCAGAAAGTTTAACTCCGTGCGTCTGACGTCAGACGCACGCAGAGGAACTTCCAGACAAGATGATTGAAGAACCTACGGGAAGAGAAGAACAACACGGTGGCGGTGGCGGTGGCGGCAGTTTTCGCTCGCACGGGGGGGTGAACGACAGGTTCGCGGAAGGGGGGGGAATTGCCTGTCTAAGGCCCGTTTCCTTGCCTACAGAAACGGGCCTTTTTTACTAGTTTATTTATAAATTGGAATGTATCTGAAACTGAACACTTAACATGCAAATTATTTTCCCAATTATCAATAGTGGAGTGGAGGAGTGGCCTAGTGGTTAGGGTGGTGGACTTTGGTCCTGGGGAACTGAGGAACTGAGTTCAGTTCCCACTTCAGGCACAGGCAGCTCCTTGTGATTCTGGGCAAGTCACTTAACCCTCCATTGCCCCATGTAAGCCGCATTGAGCCTGCCCTGAGTGGGAAAGCGCGGGGTACAAATGTAACAAAAAAAAATCCATATGAAAGAACAAACACCTAGATGCAATAACATCCCCAGGGAAGGAAATAATACATTAAAAAGGAGAGATAATGAGGGGATAGACCCAGGAGCCCCTCACCCAAGAAAGAGGGGTGTCACCCAGAAGGGGTTTGAGGATCCTTCAAACCGGAAAGAAGGGTATCCCTGAAATCAATCCTGAGAGTGAAACACTGCGATAAGAACATAGGTATTTCCAATTGTGAGATGGAAGTAACAAAAGTGCAAGCTGAAATATTTGGCCAAGTTATTCAGTTAAATAAACCACCTTCAAAGTTTCCATAAAGCTATATTGATTTTGTACTAGCAGGAGGAAAGAAAAGTGAGAGATCAAGAAGCATTGAAGGGACCCAGAGAAAACTCACCCATACACATGATTTCCTTCAGTGACAATGGGGAACCCTGAGATACCCCTCATCCTGGTTGCTCAGTTGCTGACTTTCATTTCCTAATTCTTAAAACAAACAAAACAAAAACAGGCCCATAACGTTACTGAAATTCCAATAGTGTTTAGTTTAGATAACAATGAACAGGGCTGCCTCAAGGAACTGTGGCGCTGAGTCAACTTTTGCATTGGCATCTCCCCTTCAATATCCAGTAGCTTCCCTTCTATCTCAAGTCTCCCTCCCCGCAAGGCTGGTGATAAAGGGTGCCAAAATCCTAAACCCCAATCTGGCATTTCTTCCTCCCCACTCTCAGAGGATAAAGAAGAGAGAGAGAGATGCTGGACTGGGATTTTGACACCCTATATCACCAGTACCCTGGACCAGTGCTTCACCTGGTCCATAAGTTTAGCCGGTCCTGTCAATGGGTCATGATCCCCAACATCAAAGGCTGAGGATATGTCCAGCTGCATCAACCTCACCCTTTGTCCCTAACCCAAAATCATATTCAGTAAGTAAACATCTTTAGATGATTGTCTACAGTAGATTCTGCTAATTTTGTAAAAAACTATGCTACCTACTGGTCAATGGTTATTCATTTTAAATCATCTTTCAATAAAGGAGTCAATATAATTTTACTAATTTCTTCAGGAAATTCACAAACCAAAACAAAACCAATAATAAGTAAGCCTCACTATCCCTTCTGTAAGCAGGAATTTAAGTAGAGTTGTTGGACAAGGGTCCAAATCATAAGAGCCTTAAGCAAATTTGGAAACTATATTCACAAATTAATGTCCAGGATCCCCAATATTGAATCCAGACAATAATTCCCAGGTATTACCTCAGAAACCAAGTAAAGCTTGTAATTATGTTATTTGATACATTTTCTGATTAAATTATTCTGCCAACTCTAACACAGGACCACTCAAATTAGTATCATAGGATGTTTTTTGAACAAGGAACTTTTAATGATTTTAAACAAATCTCCAGTTCCATTGCCTCCTGATTTCAGCTTCCTAGCAAAATACAACCTGCTGAATCTCATTTTTATACAGCCTGATGCATTCCCTCCATTTCAGTTTATCACAGTCAAGACTAGAGTGTGTCCAAATCCTTTCTAACCTTTTACTTTACTTCTAAGTTATAAAAGTAAAAAAAAAAAAAACCCTACTCTAGAGGGGCCCATGCAGAAAACTTGCCACATGATTAAAGTCAGCATTATACTGTTGTAGAGTACGATAGCAATGCAGGAAGCTGTTAACTCAAGTGGAAACTAATGCATTTAAATGTATGTGAATGTGGTCATATACTGCTGCTATGTGTTGTGCCAGGTCGGGAACAGCATAGAAGGGTTGGTTGAGAGGAGCAGGTGTCTAGTGGCACCCACTCTACCTCTCCAGCCGGACCATTCTGTTCCAGATTGCTTTCTTACCCAGCCCTTGGATACTAAAAAAAAGTTTCCCAGGTGGTCTAGTGGGCCCCCACCTGACCCTACCCAATCCCCACTTCCCCTAATATAAACAAAAAAAAATGCCTTGGTGGTCCCCTCCCCACATACACACACCCTCTCCCCCCCCCCCCCCGGTAGTCTAATAGTCCTCCAGTCACAAAAAGTCCCTTGTATAGTGGGCCCCCCACCCACCCTGTGACCCCAGGCTGAGGAACCCTGATTCTGTACCTCAAAACAAGGTAGGAGCGATGGTCACTTGCTTCTGCCTCAGTCTCTGTCATCTTCAAAATGGTAGCACCTGTCCTGTGCAGTGCATCCTGGGATCCACCGGGCTGGGCCAGAATATGATATAAAGGGTTGGGGGCCTCATCTTGGGTTCAAGGGGTGAGTGGGGAGCCCACTGGACATTTTTTGGGATGGTGGTGAGGGGGAGGACTACTAAATTACCAGGGAAGAGTGTGTATGTGTGGGCCACTGGACCACCAGTGCATCTTTTCTCTTTTTTTATATTAAGAGGGAGGTCATGTCTGGTTGGTTTGTGAGTTGGGTGCAGGAAGAGGTGTCAGATTGGGAGGTGGGGGTAAGAGATTGATGTATGCCACAGCATGCTTGTGTTGTTTTTGTTCTTTCT
Organism: Microcaecilia unicolor; assembly: GCF_901765095.1. Taxonomy (NCBI): domain Eukaryota; kingdom Metazoa; phylum Chordata; class Amphibia; order Gymnophiona; family Siphonopidae; genus Microcaecilia; species Microcaecilia unicolor. The sequence goes on from NC_044033.1 coordinate 140,038,971, forward strand.
TTTGTTTTATGTCAACTTTTGTGTCAGTGCCTGTTTGTTTGTTTTTAAATAATTTTGCAGTAGTATTCGGGCTGTACTTTAAACTTTCTTCATGGGCCCCCCAGAGACAGGAGAGTTATTTTCAGCCTATTCCCATCACTTTTCCTTTCACCAGAATAGTCTTGTGGACCAATGCAGAAAGCTTTCGGGCTCATTTTCGAAAGAGAAGGATGCCCATCTTTCGACACAAATCGGAAAATGGATGTCCTTCTCACAGAAACGTCCAAATCGGTATAATCAAAAGCCGATTTTGAACATCCCCAACTGCACTCCATCGCAGGGACAGCCAAAGTTCAGGGGGGGGCGTGTCGGAGATGTAGCGAAGGCGGGACTTGGATGTGCCTAACACTTGGACGTCGTTGACCCATAATATAAAAAAAAAAGAAGGACGTCCCTGACGAGCACTTGGACTTTTTCACCTAGACATGTTTTTCTTATGACTAAGGCACAAAAAGGTGCCCGAAATGACCAGATGACCATCAAAGAGAATCGGGGATGACCTCCCAGTGGTCACTAACCCCCTGCCACCCTCAAAAAACATAATTAAAAGTCTTTTGTACCAGCCTCAGATGTCATACTCAGATCCGTGACAGCAGTATGCAGGTCCATGGAGTAGTTTTAGTGGGTGCAGTACACTTCAGACAAGCGGACCCAGCCCCATCCCCCCCCTACCTGTTACATTTGTGGAGGAAACAGCGAGCCCTACAAACCCCACAAGAAACCCACTGTACCCACATCTAGGTGCTCCCCCCCCGTTCACCCGTAAGGGTTATGGTAGTGGTGTACAGTTGTGGGTTTTGGGGGGCTCAGCACACAAGGTAAGGGAGCTATGTACCTGGGAGCAATTTAGGAAGTCCACCGCAGTACCCCCTAGGGTGCCCGGTTGGTGTCCTGGCATGTCAGGGGGACCAGTGCACTACAAATGCTGGCTCCTCCCATGACTAAATGGCTTGCATTTTCTGAGATGGACGTCCTTGGTTTCGATTATTGCTGAAAATCAGAAACGTCCATGTCTAGGGACGACCAAATCTAGGGATGACCAAATTTAAGGATTTGGACGTCCCTGACGGTATTTTCAAAATGAAAGATGGGCGTCCATCTTGTTTTGAAAATATGGGTTTCCCCACCCCTGGATCGGGACGTTTTGCGAGGATGTCCAAATCAAAACTTGGACATCCCTTTCGAAAATGCCCCTCCACATGTTAGAACTGTGTGCTGATGGCAGAGCACACATCCTTTAAAGTGAGCTTCCTGGAAAGGTTGACCACCTTTCTGCGGTAAGTAATGAGCATACAATTTACTACCACCTTAAAAAGTATGTGCTGTCAGAAGAAAAACAATGCCCACCACCACAGTAATCTGCAGCTCATTGGTAAAATTTCCCCTTTCCTGTCAGGTCATTTTCATTGCAATAAAGACCTTCTGCCAACCATCATCCAGTTTGCTGCTTTTTGTTCATTTCTTGTATTCTGCAGAGTGTGTTCTCCTTGGTTTGTTTCTTGCTTTTTCCTGTTAGTGCATGCGTAGGGAATGGCTCATGCAGTGGCAGGAATGGAGGACATTAAAAATAAAAATCCCTCGACATCCTGAGTAATTGGACCCCCTTCCCTCTCTTAAACCCAACTTGACCCCCCTCCCCTGATCTCACAAATAAGCCCTAGTAGTCTAGTGTGCTTCCCTTGTTGTGACCCTTCTGCCTCTGTCAAAAAAAGGAAATCTCTGGTAAGTCTGCTGCACTCCCTCCCCTCCCTAGACCCCTGCCACCCACCTCAATGAGTACACCTACTTGCTCCTGCCTCTGGTGTTTCTGTCATTCAAAATGGTGCCTTATTTTGTAGACACCCCTAGTGATGCATTGGAATACACTGCTAGGGTCAGGTGCCACCTTTTTGAATAACAGCACTGTCAGACGCAGGAACAAGTGGGCTTTCCCCTTGCCTTTTCACTCAGTGAGGTGAGTGGTGAGGGTTGGGAAGGGGTTCAGGGAGGGGATCCTCTAGACTACCAGGAATGCATTTATGTTGGGGAACAGGGGCTGCTAGACTACCAGGACTTATGGGGTCAGGTTGTGTTGAGTTGGGTCAGGAGGGGGAGGGGTTGTTAGACTACCAAGACTAAAGTTGTGATGTTGAGGGGGGAGGGGAGCAGTGATACAGATCCAAGCTTATGGGGTCAGGGAGGTGTGGTCAGTCCACTAGTCACCTGAGAAAAAGTATTACCCTCCTGACCCCACCCTCCACATGATGCAATCATCCCTCCCTATCCCAGCCTGGCCCCACCCCAACCCCTGTATGATCCCCCCCCCCCCCAATCAGTGTTGCCAGGTGGGCGGTTTTACTGCCCAATTGGGTGGTTTTCCGCGACCCGCCGCAGGAAATTTTTGCCCGCGGCGGGTTGCGGTTTTTTGGGCTTCTTTTTTTTCTTTTGGGCGGTTTTCAGGCGGTTTTTTTTTGCCGCGGGGGGTGGGGTTAGTGACGTTTTGGGCGGGGTTAGTGACATTCTGGGCGGGGCCGATGACGGTGGGGGCGGGGTTGATGGCGGGGGTGTCAGAGGCGGGGTTTGAGTTTGGGTGGGTTTTGGGCTGGATTTAGGCTGGTTTGGGTGGGAAAAAAATTTTCCACCTGGAAACCTTGCCCCCAATGTCTATCTTTCAAATCACAGGTGGTCAAGAGGTAGTTGCGGGGCAGAAGCATTCTTCTCTGCTATCCCACTAAGGACTAGATGTACAAAGGTCCCATTAAGGATCCGTCTGCGTTTCCAAATTGGTAAAAATTTACCAATTTAGAAACACAGAGGGATTCACAAAGAAAATCGTATGCAAATGCGCTGCTTGTTGCTTTTTGCGACCCAGCTCATTTGCATGTGATATGGGGGATGCAAGTCAGTGAGCTGAGCATGCGCAGAACAGTCAATCGCTATGTGTGGCTGCTCTACGCATGCTACAGACGGCTCCCATACAGAAAGCAGAAATTAGTTCATTATAATAACTTTGCATCCAGTTTTCGTTAGCTGCTACAGTGACAGGAAAATGGCTCGGAGAACCCTTTTGTGCGTGTCCCAGTTTACTACTAGTGCGCTAAACTAGCTAGAACTAGTTTAAAAACCAGTTGCTGGCTTGTTAAGTTTAGTGCATCTGGCCTAAATGTGGTTTAAGTCGTCAGGAGCCTTTCCCGCATGCTTAAGGGGGTCTTTTACTAAATATTATCATGTTACTTGCAGCAGGGTCCATAAGAATAAATTGTGTCTTTTGATGGATAACATTTGCTAATACATATTTTTTTTTACTCGCTCTGCTGAAGTATTACAAAGAAAATATTTTCTGGTTAGATACCTTATCCGCTTCTTTATTGAATGGATTTAATTAAGTTTGATACTTGATCTTTTTAGTTTCGTAATTTTTTTTTTTTTAATGAACATGCCCGGCTGGTTTAGCTGCCCTGCTACAGTAAGCAAAGCCACTAATTTTAATAATATAATTTTTTTTCTTACAAGCCTTTATTTCTATGCAGTTAAATGGACTAAGAAGGAAAGTACACTACTTTATCCCATGTAATAACGATAATTCCCATTGTTGTTATTAACAAACATTCTAGCTCAGCTGGCGTTTCACTTTCGATTCCGCCGGTTTTCTCCAGTCTGTTAAGCAACTGAACAGCCAGAGGCCGAAGAAGGAAAACGAAACTAACAGGATCCCAGTTCCTCGCTGTAAGATTGAAGAACTGGAACGTGCAACGTCGCGAGAGGGAGGTGTGGTGGGAGCAGAAGGAAGCGGGGGGCCCGGGGCCTAAGCTCAGCTGGCAGTGGCGGTTCTCAACGCACAGGTGAGAGTCTGCGCGACCCTTTTCTTCCTTTTTACAAAACGTTGTTTAAACGTTCCACTACTTATTTCCTCGTGGGTGCGTTTTGGTTTAGCTGTGTCACCGGCGGGAAGTTTTGTAGTTTAGGCTGTAAGGGCAGTGATAGGGAGAGAGAAGGTAATGCCACATGTTTTTGGAATGTTTTATTTATTTATTCATGCATACACGCGCTGCCACTTTAGAATTCCTGACAGCTGCAGTTTTTGCCTGTGAGTGACAGCATCAAGGGAATTCAAGAGTAAGTCTTTGTAGTTTGCTGTTCTTTCTACGTTTGTTTTAGTATGTCTTGGTTGTCCCGTAGTTTGAAGAATATGTCTACAGTTGCGCTGTGACTCGGCCTTAATTTTGCATTTATGGAACTGTCTGTACTGGGTTGTTTATATTCTCAAGAAGTTGATGTCCCGCCAATGGCTTCCAGGAATATCAATATCTGGAGATGTGATCTTGACAGGATTTTAATGTGGGGACAAGGCCAGGTCTGATAGGGGTGTGTACGCCACTGACACATCTTGTTTAAATATGTCACCGGATATGTGTGTGTGATGTTTTAGCAGAGTGCAAGTAGGTAGGTGGGTGGGGGGTAATACCAGCCAAGTACAAATATATTTCGAGAGTATTAGCAGAATACATGTGGGGTGGGGGTTATTACCAGCCAAGTACGTATTTGGAGAGTATTAGCAGAATATGTGTGTGTGTGGGGGGGATGTATTAGCAGAATACGTGTGTGTGTGTGGGGGGGATGTATTAGCAGAATACGTGTGTGTGTGTGGGGGGGATGTATTAGCAGAATACGTGTGTGTTGGGGAGGGGTGCGGTATACTAGCTGAATACAGATCTATTTGGGGGTATGTTAACTGAGGTGGTGGTGATGAAAACGGTAATGGAATTCAAACATGGGTGTGGTAAACACAAAGGAATTCTGTTTAGAAGGAATGGATCCATGGCGACCCTCAGGGGGAGGAATGCTGGCTTCGGCCTAACCCCTGATAAGCCTTTCCTCAGCTGAGAGGTGCCCAGCTCTACCACCGGCTGCCTTTCAGGTACTGTGGACGACTTGCAGCTCATCTGCATATCCTTACAGCCTTCTCTGGGGTGACACCCAGGTCCACTCCGATCCACTCAGGGCCTCCGCTCTAGGTGTCGCGCGCCTAACGGCGCAGGGTATTTTTCTCTTTACATCTAATCTTCTTCCCAGTTGCTAAAGTACCTCAGTCATTTATGGCCCCTATTCACATTCTCTTCCTAGCCCTGTCCCTTCCTAATCTTTTCCCTCACCCCTACCTCTCTCCGCTACAGGAACTCACTGCCCATCCATCGACTTCATCACCTCACCTTCTCTCCTACCCTCTTCCTCCCTCTTGGCTTTTAATCTCCGCCTCTTTCTTCCGTCCATTTTGCCTTCCCCATTCCACCTAAATACCTCTCGCCTTCGACGCCTTCGTGGCCACACCTCTCCTACTCTCCTCCGCTCTCTTTTACTCCTTCTCTTACTCTCAGCCGGTGACATCAATCTCAATCCTGGCCCCCCTCACCAACTATTATCCCAACTCTACAGATCTCACCGCGACCTCTCTAACCTCATCTCTGTTTCTCTACTCCCCTCCTCTTCTCTGCCCTTCTCTTGCGCCCTATGGAATGCCCGCTCTATCTGTAACAAACTCGCCTATATCCAGGACCTCTTTATCTCACGTCACCTCCATCTGCTCGCCATAACAGAAACCTGGCTCTGCCCTGATGACTCTGCTTCAGTTGCAGCCCTGTGCCATGGCGGTTATCTATTTTCACATACTCCTCGCCCTGCTGGCCGTGGGGGCGCCCCGGTGTTGGACTACTTCTCTCTCCCTCCTCCAGATTTCAACCCCTTCTTCCACCTCAATCTCACTGTTTTTCCTCCTTTAAAGTCCACTCTATCCGCCTTTTCTCTCCTCTGCCTCTTCGAATAGCGGTCATTTATCGTCCCCCTGATAAGTCCCTTTCATCCTTTCTCAGTGACTTTGACGCCTGGCTTGCCTTCTTCCATGATCCTTCCTCCCCCTTTCTCATCCTTGGTGACTTTAATATTCCTGCTAATGATCCTTCTAACTCTTATATTTCCAAGTTACTCGCTTTAACGTCCTCCTTTAATCTCCAACTATGCTCCACCTCCCCCACTCATCAAAATGGTCACTGTCTTGATCTCATCTTCTCCTCCAACTGTTCACCCTCTAGTTTCCTTGCCTCTGATCTTCCCTCCTCTGATCACCATCTTATAACTTTCACACTTAAATCTCCTCCCTCCCAGTCCCGTCCTATCTTATCTAATTTATCTAGGAATCTTCACGATATTGACCGTTCATCTCTATCCTCCCATGTTTCAAACCTCCTCTCTACTGTGGCACCATCCACGTCTGTCAACGAGGCTGTTTCTTCTTACAACAATACTCTATCCTCTGCCTTAGACACTCTTGCACCTTTGATGACCTGCCCTGTAAGGCGTACAAAACCCCAACCTTGGCTGACTTCTAATATCCGTTACCTACGTTCCTGTACCCGCTCTGCCGAACGCCTCTGGCGGAAATCTCGGGCCCTTGCTGATTTCTTACACTTTAAGTTCATGCTGACCTCCTTCCAATCTGCTCTTTTACGTGCCAAACAGGATTATTATATCCAACTGACCAACTCTCTTGGCTCTAATCCTCGACTTCTCTTCACCACATTGAACTCTCTCCTCAAGGTGCCCCCTCCCCCAACTCCCCCTTCATTATCTCCTCAGACCCTTGCTGAATTCTTTCACAACAAGGTTCAAAAGATAAACCTTGCTTTCTCTACCTCACCACCTCCCCCTCCACTAGTCCATTCCCCTCTCTCTCCTTCCCCTCATTCCCTTTCCTCCTTTCCTGAAGTTACTATTGAGGAAACTACACTTCTCCTTTCTTCCTCAAAATGTACCACCTGTTCCTCTGATCCCATTCCCACCCACCTTCTTAATGCCATCTCTCCTGCTCTTATTCCTTTTATCTGTCACATTCTCAACCTCTCACTTTCCACTGCGACTGTCCCTGCTGCCTTTAAACATGCTGTGGTCACACCTCTCCTTAAGAAGCCTTCACTGGACCCTACTTGTCCCTCTAATTACCGACCCATCTCCCTCCTTCCTTTTCTCTCCAAATTACTTGACCGTGCTGTTCACCGCCGCTGCCTTGATTTTCTCTCCTCACATGCTATTCTTGACCCACTACAATCTGGTTTTCGCCCTCTCCACTCAACTGAAACTGCGCTTACTAAAGTCTCCAATGACCTATTACTGGCTAAATCCAGAGGTCAATATTCCATCCTCATTCTTCTTGATCTTTCCGCTGCTTTTGACACTGTCGATCACAGCATACTTCTCGATACCCTGTCCTCACTTGGATTCCAGGGCTCTGTCCTTTCCTGGTTCTCTTCCTACCTCTCCCTCCGCACCTTTAGTGTTCACTCTGGTGGATCCTCTTCTACTTCTATCCCTCTGCCTGTCGGCGTACCTCAGGGTTCTGTTCTTGGTCCCCTCCTCTTTTCTATCTACACTTCTTCCCTTGGTTCATTAATCTCATCCAATGGCTTTTCCTACCATCTCTATGCTGATGACTCCCAAATCTACCTTTCTACCCCTGATATCTCACCTTGCATCCAAACCAAAGTTTCAGCGTGATTGTCTGACATTGCTGTCTGGATGTCTCAACGCCACCTGAAATTAAATATGTCCAAAACCGAGCTTCTCATTTCCCCCCCCAAACCCACCTCCCCGCTCCCCCCGTTTTCTATTTCTGTTGATGGCTCTCTCATTCTCCCTGTCTCCTCAGCTCGAAACCTTGGGGTCATCTTTGACTCTTCTCTCTCCTTCTCTGCTCATATCCAGCAGATTGCCAAGACCTGTCGTTTCTTTCTTTACAACATCCGTAAAATCCGCCCCTTTCTTTCCGAGCACTCTACCAAAACCCTCATCCACACCCTTGTCACCTCTTGTTTAGACTACTGCAATCTGCTTCTTGCTGGCCTCCCACTTAGTCACCTCTCCCCTCTCCAGTCGGTTCAAAACTCTGCTGCACGTCTCGTCTTCCGCCAGGGTCGCTTTACTCATACTACCCTTCTCCTCAAGACCCTTCACTGGCTCCCTATCTGTTTTCGCATCCTGTTCAAACTTCTTCTACTAACCTATAAATGTACTCACTCTGCTGCTCCCCAGTATCTCGCCACACTTGTCCTTCCCTACACCCCTTCCTGTGCACTCCGCTCCATGGATAAATCCTTCTTATCTGTTCCCTTCTCCACTACTGCCAACTCCAGACTTCGCGCCTTCTGTCTCGCTGCACCCTACACCTGGAATAAACTTCCTGAGCCCCTACGTCTTGCCCCATCCTTGGCCACCTTTAAATCTAGACTGAAAGCCCACCTCTTTAACATTGCTTTTGACTCGTAACCACTTGTAACCACTCGCCTCCACCTACCCTCCTCTCTTCCTTCCCGTTCACATTAATTGATTTGATTTGCTTACTTTATTTATTTTTTGTCTATTAGATTGTAAGCTCTTTGAGCTGGGACTGTCTTTCTTCTATGTTTGTGCAGCGCTGCGTACGCCTTGTAGCGCTATAGAAATGCTAAATAGTAGTAGTAGTAGGAATCTTAGCGGAGATTGGTAATTGGAGAGTAAAACCAATGCTGGGCGGACTTCTGTGGTCTGCGCCCTGATCGTGGCTGAATAGATATGGATGGGCTGGAGTGTAAATTTTAAGGGGCTTCAACGTTAGCTTCAGAACTTTTAGTACAGGAACAGTGTTGGGCAGACTTTTACGGTCTGTGCCCTGAGAAAGGCAGAGACAAATCAAACTCAAGTATACATATAAAGTAGCACATACCATGTAAAATGAGTTTATCTTGTTGGGCAGACTGGATGGACCGTTCAGGTCTTTATCTGCCGTCAATTATAATGTTAATATGATTGAGCTGGTTGTTTGTGGTATTCATATAGTTACATTCTTTTGTGATTTATTACTGGGATGAATACCATCCGATCCAGGAGATTTGCTACTCTTCAATTTGTAGAACTGCCCCATTACATCCTCCAGGTTTATAGAGAATTCATTCAGTTTCTCTGACTCGTCAGCTTTGAATACCATTTCTGGCACCGATATCTCACCCAAGTCTTGCTCGGTGAAGACCGAAGCAAAGAATTAATTTAATCTCTCCACTACGGCTTTGTCTTCCCTGATCGCCCCTTTTACTCCTCGGTCATCTAGCGGTCCAACCGATTCTTTTACTGGCTTTCTGCTTTTAATATACCTAAAAAAAAATTTTACTACGTTTTTGCCTCCAACGCAATTTTTCTTTTCGAAGTCCCTCTTAGCTTTCCTTATCAGCGCTTTACATTTCACTTGACACTCCTTATGCTGTTTCTTATTATCAGAAATTACCTCCTACCAATCTTCTTACCCTCCATGCTCTTCCCTTACCTCTTCTTCATCGTTCCACGTCCTTACCTATCCCTATCCTTTCTGTCATACCTCTTTTATCCCATTTACCCTTGTTCATTTGTCCTACCATATAATATACCTCCTTTGTTGATTCAGATACTACAGATTGTATTCTCTTGTTACTATGTAAGCCGCATTGAGCCTGCGATGAGCGGGAAAGCGTGAGATACAAATGTAATAAATAAATATTACAATTTCTATGCCACTTTTCCTGCCAATGCATAAAAAAGTGGTTTATAGGCTAGTATAAGGTATAAAAGATCATCTTTCTTCACTAGTATCATGGAGACAAACAAAGCACATCAATCAGTGATATGGTTCAAAACTTTATTTTCAGAGATTCGCGAATCTCTGAAAATAAAGTTTTGAACCATATCACTGATTGATCTGCTTTGTTTGTCTCCATGTTGGATTTTGCGGATCGTTTGCCATCTTGTTTCTTAGGACCATCTTTTTCACTAGTATCATTCCAGATATCGGATTTTAGGGGGATGATAGCAGTGGCGTTGCTAGGGGGGGGTGGCAGGGGAGCGGCTGCTCCCCCAAACGGACTTCCGCCGGCGACTATTTTTTTTACTGAACACGTTGCATTTAAAACACGCCGGCACCGACGGAGGTCTGCTCTCGCGCTGCTCTTGCTCCCCTCGCACCTTCAAACTGGCTCCGCTTCTGGATGATAGTGTCCTGTTCCCTTTGAGGTTATTGGTGTGTTATGTAGATTAGGGTTTTCCTACCAACCTATAGTATCGCCCTGTGCAACATGGGCCTAGCCACGGGTGGGTAATGGCTGGCATATGCCCCTCCAGTAGCCACATTTCTTTCTAGTTTTGGAAAAAAAAAAAAACTCCTCCCAAATGTTTGATTTACTGCTGCTACCTTAGAGTGACTGAAGTTTAATTGGCACTGCCTCAGCCCCTTCACAGGAAGGGTGTCCTGAGAGCCCGGAGAGACAGCCACACTGACTCTGCATTGGAAAGAAAGAAAGAAAGGAAAAAAAACAAGCAAAGCAGCTCTATTTTGTCTCCCTTCAGCAGCCTTCCCTTTTTCTTGGGTTCGCAGCTGGTTGGTTGTTTTTCCTTGCAGGGAGAGTCTCTGCATTTGGGGGGGCGGGGGAGGGGGAGCCGGTCTCTGCTAGGGCAGAGAGTCTGAGGTGCTTCAGTGTCAATTAAAAAAAAAAAAGTAATTTATGCAGCTTTTAGTCGACTTCGCGCTCTGCCGATTTGGCAGTTCTCTTTGAAATGCCGCGGGTTTCTCTTCTTGCTGTTGAGGAAGCTCTGACAGCTGCGGTTTCAGTTTCGGCGGGAAACACCGCCATTTTTAGAGAAAGTCCTGCCGAGGCAGAGCGGCCAGTTTCTTTCACGGTTGCATTGTTAGGAGTTTTTCTTCTCAGCCCTTATCTTCTCCAGTAGTACCGTCCGGAGGGATGAATTCCTTATTACTAATTATTTCTATAGTGTTACAGGATGTGTGCAGCGCTCTACATATTATAGGCAGGTATTTTTGTCCTGCTGAATTTGTTTGGCTGCTGTAGTAGCCTTATTATCCCTGCTCCCTCTGCTTTATTTTGTTCTACTGCTGAGGGTTTTATTTTTAACTCTGTGGGCTCCATGGTTCTCTGGGTCCTGGTGGGTGACCCTGTGTCTGATTCACACCCTGTTATCTTGGTAAAGACCCTGTTATGCCTTTTCTATGAGGTGATAATTGTTCGCAGATCAAAGAATTTTCTGGGAACGCTGAGTCCATGGTTTTGATTCAGAATAGTCTGCTATCTGGAGAAGTTCCTAGGCAGATTCCATATCTTCTAGCTGTTGATGCATGCCTGTTCTGGAAAATTCTTTCACTTCCCCTCCCACTAGACTCTCATGGATGTCAGTCTCTTGGACTCAGAACATAGAATACCACAAAAGGGGCAATTCTGTACCTTGGTGCTTCAGTTTAGGGTGAGCTTGGTGCTCAGCATGGCATATAGGCACATTTATGATAGGCTTACTAGTGCAAACCCACTCTCTTGCCAGTTCGTAGGTAAAAAATAAATCTCCTTTTCTCCTCTCTTTATACCATTTATATAACTTTATATGGATACCCGAGTTTGATTTGTCTTTGCCATTCTCAGGCCATGTCCATGGTCTCCCCGTGCTCCTCCCATATTTTGGCTTTTTTTTTTTTTTTTTTGGAAAATGACAGTTAAAGCACCTTTCACACGCTTGCATGTGGCACGCTCTAGGCAGAAGTCTATAGCGCTGGGACAAGGCCATAATTAGCGCTATTTCCATAACTGATATCACGGTTTTCCCTTTTCTTATGGATTTGCAATTCTTCTTCCTTTCTGCATGTCACTGACTTTCAAAGCCCTTTGGTTTCTCCACAGTATTCATAGAAACCAGCCAAGAGCTTTCTCTTGTAATGCTTAATCCTGTTGACACTCCCTTCTCACTAGTCTTTGCTTTCGTTAGTGATTCCAGCTTTGTTTTCTTCACTCTGCTGGTTTGGAGAAGACAGAAGCAAAGTGCATTTGAGTTTGCGACGAAGTTGCCAGATACTCTCCTGGAGTCTCGCTGTTATCCGTGTCTCAAAGTGGAAGCTGTCAGGGCTGTTTTCCACAAGCTTCTCATCCTTCAACGGTTGGCACAGTAACTCTGGTAGATATTGGAACAGGGCGCTACTCTGGTTACTTCGCCGTTCCGAAAAAGGAAGGGTCCTTTAGATCCCTTAGTTCTCAGGGTGGACAACTGAGCTCTCAAGATTTCCTCTTTTTTTTTTTTTAATGGAAAATCTTCATTCCATCATAATCATTCGGCATTCAGGGGAGTTTCCGGTCTTCCAGTCCCAATTCGTCCAAGCAGTTTCTGCTCTTTGCAGTCTTGTGCAAGCTTTTATCTGTCTCGAGATTTGCTTTCGGTCTCGCTATAGTTCCTCAACCTTTCTCCAACTTCATGGTAGTAGTGGCTGCAACTTTCAGGTTGGAGGGTATTCTAGTTCACCTTTACCTTGATGATTGGTTGGTTGTCGCTAAATCACTCCTGAAGAGGCTACAAGGTACTTCTCCACTTGCCCAGTTTTTTTCTTCTGTCCTCAGTTAAGTAGTAAACCCTGTTGAGAGTGGATTTGGAGCCCTCTCAGTACCTCCTTATCATTTCTGGATTGATCTGTTGGGACTAATGGAAAGAAAATGATCAGGTAAGGACTAATTTTATCTTAGTCACAAGGGTTTTCTGAACACCTTCACAATAATTTTATATGATTTGTTATGTCATTTTGTACCTACATAGTAGAAGTACCATAAGGGGATATAAACCAGGTCTTGTGTTGTCCAGCAGATTTCAAAGAAAGGGAATTTAACAGATAAGATCAAATTTCATTTTGCTCACATTAAATTTAATCTTTCATTTGAATGCCTATTCTCCTGAGATCCTCTTGCAGTTTCTTATAATCCTTTTTGTGTTTTGACAGCTTTGAATAATTGTGTTGTCTGCAATTTTGGTCACTTCATTTGTTCCTATTTTTAGATCATTGTGTTCAATTCTGGTCGCTGCATCTCAAAAAAGATATGGTGGAATTAGAAAAGGTACAGAGAAGGGCGATGAGAATGATAAAGGGGATGGGGATGACTTCCCGATGAGAAAAGGCTAAAGTGGCTAGGGCTCTTCAGCTTGGAGAAAAGGTGGCTGAGAGGAGATATGATAGATGTCTTATAAAATAATGAGTGGAGTTGAACAGGTAGATGTGAAGCGTCTGTTTACGCTTTCCAAAAATACTAGGACTAGGGGGCATGCGATGAAGTTACAATGTAGTAAATTTAAAACGAAAAAATGTTTCTTCACTCAACGTGTAATTAAACTCTGGAATTCGTTGCCAGAGAATGTGGTAAAGGCAGTTAGCTTAGCGGAGTTTAAAAAAGGTTTGGATGGCTTCCTAAAGGAAAAGTCCATAGACCATTATTAAATGGACTTGGGGAAAATCCACTATTTCTGGGATAAGCAGTATAAAATGTATGTCCTTCTCTATCAATTGCCTATATGTTCTACTTGTATTTCATGTATTTGTTTTATATTGTACACTGCTTTGATGGTCTGAACCTAAGTGGTTTATCAAATAAACCTAACCTTGATGTGTAAAAGTGGACATGGGAAGAGCCCCTCCATATACACTTTTCGATCTATGCTGCTTGTACAAATGCGCCTAGAGCATCAAGGTTTTTTTTCTTTAGAGTCCCAAAGAGGCTGTCAGTTTCAGGAAGCATGGGAGCCATTGTGGTTAAATTTGCCAGTCCGAGCCTGCAGTCATTTATTAAACTGTTAACAGCTAAATTCTGGCAAAATGCACAGATGTGGGGGGTACGTGTGTGCAGGTTTTGGGGGGGGGGGGGGGTTGGGGGTGGGGAAGGGGTTTTCTGTAATGGTTTAGTATTTGATCATACTATTGTTCTTGTTTTGCTGTTGTATTGAAATCAATAAAACAGATTGAAACATAAATGTGGGCATGGTAATGGTGGGGGGAAGTTGATATGTGTGTGTGGGTTTCATAAATGTATTAAAAAGGTGTGTAAAATTGGGTGTATATGTGGATGTGTATGGAGGGAGTACGTCTGTGTGAAAGAATGCATGCTGTGTGGGTATGGGAAGCATGTAGATGTTTTTGTGTGAGGTGCATGAGCATCATTCTAGGAATATGTCTGACAATTGAGAATATCAGGCTTATTTTCTAAAGAGAAGGGTGCCTATCTTTCGACACAAATCGGGAGATGGGCGTCCTTCTCCCAGGGTTGGCCAAATCGGCATAATCGAAAGTCGATTTTGGGCGTCCTCAACTGCTTTCTGTAGCGGGGACAACCAAAGTTCACAGGGGCATGTCGGAAGCGTAGCGAAGGTGGGACTGGGACGTGCCTAACATATGGGCATCCTTGACCGATAATGGAAAAAAGAAGGGCGTCCCTGATGAGCACTTGGGCGGCTTTACTTGGTCCATTTTTTGTTACGACTAAGCCTCAAAAAGGTGCCCAAACTGACCAGATGAACACCGGAGGGAATTGGGGATGACCTGCCCTTACTCCCCCAGTGATCACCAACCCCCTCCCACTCTAAAAACATTTTTTAAAATATTTTTTGCCAGCCTCAAATGTCATACCCAGCTCCATGGCAGCAGTATGCAGGTCCCTGGAGCAGTTTTAGTGGATGCAGTGCACTTCAGGCAGGCGGACCCAGGCCCATCCCCCCCTACCTGGTACACTTGTGGTGGTAAATGTGAGCCCTTTAAAACCCACCAGAAACCCACTGTACCCACATGTAGGTGCCCCCTTCACCCCTTAGGGCTATGGTAGTGGTGTACAGTTGTGGGGAGCGGGTTTTGGGGGGGCTCAGCACACAAGGGAGATATGCACTTGGGAGCAATTTGTGAAGTCCACTGCAGTGACCCTAGGGTGCCCAGTTGATGTCCTGGCATGTCAGGGGGACCAGTGCACTACAAATGTTGACTCCTCCCACAACCAAAGGGCTTGGATTTGGTCGTTTCTCATATGGGCGTCCTCGGTTTCCATTATCGCTGAAAATCATGGACGACCATCTCTAAGGTCAACCTAAGTGTTGAGATTTGGGCATCCCTGACCGTATTATCGAAACGAAAGATGGATGCCCATCTTGCTTCAATAATATGGGTTTCCCTGCCCCTTCGCTAGGATGTCCTGCGAGGATGTCCTCAGGAAAACCTGGGCGCTCCTTTCGATTATGCCCCTCCACATGTACCCAATTAGCAAATAATTGATGTCTAATTTTGTAAAATGAAAGTGGTTTTAGCCTTTTTTTTTAAATTTTTTAATTAAGTGGTGGCATTGTGTGAACAAACAGAGTTGGTGTAGGAGTTTTGGGGAAAGGAGTGTATGTGACCTGCCTTTTATATTAATAAGGGAAGAGGGTGCCAGTGTATGGGTTGCAGGGGAGCACCAGAAAACCTTGCACCGGCCTTGCGTCTGGAAGCAAGTAGGGGGGAGCCAAGAGGAAAAAGAAAACAGAGTGTGGTCAGTTTAGCATCATCCTGCTATTTAGTATTCCTTTGGTAAGAGCTTTGCTATACTGTTTACACCATATATCTTCAAGTTTTTGCACACAATAATGACATTTCTACTGGACACATGCTAAATTTTGTAGCTAGGTTGATGCACACAGCTGAACACCTAGGAAATCAACTAAATGATGAGAGAATTACTGAACCAAGTTTAACATTTTGAGTGCTTTTATTATCTTAATATTTTTGTTCACTTTAGGTTTATTTCTGGAATTGTGAATTACAAGCTGCAGACTAAGCTACTAATACGTTGGAAACGTGTGCAATACAGCATACTACTCCTGGAAGGATGGTGAGTGAACTGCACCTAATGTAAAAGTCTAACTAGTTAAATACAATAGTTTCACTATTGTTTTATAGTGGACATATGCCTTCAGAATCAGAAGTGTGTGGATGCTCTTCCTGAAATATCTTTCCTACAAATATAAAATGTTTTTAAGCCAAGCAAATCCATAAAGATTTTGCCTTAAAAATAAACCGGCTGATATTAAGCCAGTGGCAGACTGCATTTTTTGTCCGCTGCTGGTTTTAAAACCAGAAATTCAATACTGGGCCTCATGGCTTTGGCATTGAATTTCCCTTTTTTTTTTTTTTAAACCTGTCTAGCGCATGACTGATTAACTTAATAATCAGACTTAACTGGCCGTGGGTTAAGCGCATAAAGAGAGGACAGCCATTAGTGCGGTCCTATTTATGCGCTAAACCTCACCGTTTATATCGGGACCTAACTGCCCCCAACGTAGCTGACTTTAAGTTTGTTGCTTAACTGGTTATTTTGAGCAAGGTGACTAGTTAAGTTCCACTGTAAATGACTGGATAGCTGTGACCAAACGAATTAACCAGTTGGCAGCTGTTTCTGGCTGGTTAACTTGCTTTGAATATTGGCCTTAAAATGTTTTAATTCTATTTACGGTATTTGCAAGTGACTCATTAGAAACGTAACAGATGATAAACACTATCATATCATGGATCATTGTTAAAGTCACTTTGACATCTAATATAATAAAACGCACCGTGAACGTTCTAATGACGACAACGTTCTGAAGTCACTCAAACATTTCTTAGGGTTCGTGGCGTTCGTGGTGTGAAGCCAGCCAGGCTGCCAACCGTCTCTGCCCCGCCCTCGCGTCAAACGTCATGACGTCCAGGGCAAACGTCATGACGTTGACGGCGCAAAAAAAAAACAAAAAACCAAAACGCAGCGTCAGGGAAGGAGGCGGCGCTCCCGACGTCTCTAGCCTTCCCTTCGCTGTGTTCCGCCTTCTTCTGACGTCAAGGATGACGTCAGAAGAAGGCGGAACACAACGAAGGGAAGGCTAGACGTCGGGAGCGCCGCCTCCTTCCCTGACGCTGCGCTGCCGGAACAGCCGCCACGGAGGTAAATTAAAAAAAAAAAAAAGGGATGTAGGGGGAAGAGAAGAGGGTGGGCAGTTGAACAATGGGAGCGGGAGGGCAGAGGAGAAACGACAGCAAGGATGCGAAGGGGGGGGGGGAAGAAGGGGGCGGGACATGCTGGGACATGGGAGACAGAAGAGCATGGATGCGAAGGGGGGTCATGGAAGGGAGAGAGGGGAATTGCTGGAAAAGGATGAATGGAGGGGGCAGGGGACAGAGAAGCATGGATGGGCATGGATTGAGATGGCAGGGCTCAGGGAGAGAGGGGAATTGCTGGAAAAGGATGAATGGAGGGGGCAGGGGACAGAGAAGCATGGATGGGCATGGATTGAGATGGCAGGGCTCAGGGTGAGAGGGGAATTGCTGGAAAAGGATGAATGGAGGGGGCAGGGGACAGAGAAGCATGGATGGGCATGGATTGAGATGGCAGGGCTCAGGGTGAGAGGGGAATTGCTGGAAAAGGATGAATGGAGGGGGCAGGGGACAGAGAAGCATGGATGGGCATGGATTGAGATGGCAGGGCTCAGGGAGAGAGGGGAATTGCTGGAAAAGGATGAATGGAGGGGGCAGGGGACAGAGAAGCATGGATTGAGATGGCAGGGCTCAGGGAAAGAGAGGAATTGCTGGAAAAGGATGAATGGAGGGGGCAGGGGACAGAGAAGCATGGATGGGCATGGATTGAGATGGCAGGGCTCAGGGTGAGAGGGGAATTACTGTAAAAAGGATGAATGGAGGGGACAGAGAAGCATGGATGGGCATGGATTGAGATGGCAGGGCTCAGGGAGAGAGGGGAATTGCTGGAAAAGGATGAATGGAGGGGGCAGGGGACAGAGAAGCATGGATGGGCATGGATTGAGATGGCAGGGCTCAGGGAGAGAGGAAAATTGCTGGAAAAGGATGAATGGAGGGGGCAGGGGACAGATGGGCATGGATTGGGAGGGCAAGGCTCACACTCTCTCTCTCATATACAATGTCTTTCTGACTCTCACTCTCACACACTCTGTCTCACAATGTATCACATTCACTCTCTATGTGCCACACAGTCCCTCACACACTCGCTTGGTCTCATACACTCACTCTCACAGAGAATCTGTGTCTCACACACACTCTCTCTCGCACACACACACACACTCTCACACTGTCTCACATACACACTTGCACACACTCTCATTCTCACACACACACTCTCACAAACACACTCACACCCAGACTCACTCTCTCTCTCACACACACACACTTTCACTCTGACTCTCACACAGTCACTCTCACATACACTCTCCCAAACATACACACTCCGAGGAAAACCTTGCTAGCGCCCGTTTCATTTGTGTCAGAAACGGGCCTTTTTTACTAGTTGTTTTATAATGTGTTGAATCCATTAAAATGTTTTCTTACATGGTCAGATACTATTTACCGGTAAATTGAGGGTAAGGAAGAATGTAGGGGTGCCGAGGAACATCCAGAGAAATCCGTATTGCTTCTCTTTGTCTCTGTTTCTGTAAGCTTAGTGGTGCTTCCTGCCTCTCCTCTTCCCTCTAAGGGGCTCTATGGAAAAGGAAGAGAAGAGGACTTAAAAGGAAAGAAACATTTTTCATTCTTTTTTTTTTTTTGTCAAAGGTACTGCAGATAACAGGCAGTGGACAAGATTTGTTCAGCTGGGAGCTGCCATTTGAGGGTTATTCACGGCTTCTCTCATCTGAGTCCGGGAGCAAAAACTGTTGCTGAGTGCTTTGAGTACCAGGGTGTTCCATTTTATTGTACTAGTATGCACAAGGTGACAGGTGGTTTCAGCAGACCGAAAGTGAAACTAATTTTTTACCGGTAGCCATTTTCTCTTAATTGATGTTGTCTGAATGGATTAAATGGTGTTCCCTTTTTGGGTGGCCGCTGCAGCACGTCAACCAGTGCTGTTCATGTTCATGCGAAGAAATGCAAAGTGATGCACTTAGGGAGTAGAAATCCACGGGAGACGTATGTGTTAGGCGGGGAGAGTCTGATAGGTACGGATGGGGAGAGGGATCTTGGGGTGATAGTATCTGAGGATTTGAAGGCGACGAAACAGTGTGACAAGGCGGTGGCCGTAGCTAGAAGGTTGTTAGGCTGTATAGAGAGAGGTGTGACCAGCAGAAGAAAAGGGGTGTTGATGCCCCTGTATAAGTCGTTGGTGAGGCCCCACCTGGAGTATTCTGTTCAGTTTTGGAGGCCGTATCTTGTTAAGGATGTAAAAAGAATTGAAGCGGTGCAAGGAAAAGCTATGAGAATGGTATGGAATTTGCGTTACAAGACGTATGAGGAGAGACTTGCAGACCTGAACATGTATACTCTGGAGGAAAGGAGAAACAGGGGTGATATGATACAGACGTTCAAATATTTGAAAGGTATTAATCTGCAAACGAACCTTTTCCGGAGATGCGAAGGCGGTAGAACGAGAGGACATGAAATGAGATTGAAGGGGGGCAGACTCAAGAAAAATGTCAGGAAGTATTTTTTCACGGAGAGAGTAGTGGATGCTTGGAATGCCCTCCCGTGGGAGGTGGTGGAAACGAAAACAGTAACGGAATTCAAAAATGCGTGGGATAAACATAAAGGAATCCTGTTCAGAAGGAATGGATCCTAAAGAGCTTAGACGAGATTGGGTGGCAGAACCGGTGGCGGGAGGCGGGGATGGTGCTGGGCAGACTTATACGGTCTGTGCCAGAACCGGTGGTGGGAGGCGGGGATAGTGCTGGGCAGGCTTATACGGTCTGTGCCCTGAAAAGGACAGGTACAAATCAAGGTAAGGTATACACAAAAAGTAGCACATGTGAGTTTATCTTGTTGGGCAGACTGGATGGACCTTGCAGGTCTTTTTCTGCCGTCATCTACTATGTTACTTTGTTAAATTGGTTGCTCAGTCTATATTGACAAGATTGTAGTTCAGCAGGAAACCACTTCAAGTCCCTGTGCTTTTTCCAGAGGTAGGGAGTAGCACTGCTCCCTCTCATAGCCTTGATTCTCCGGTGGAAATAGCATCCATTTTATTTCAGTCTAGTTTTCCTCGGAAGGCTGAAGTTTGTCATGAGCTTTTAATGGAACAGGATGTTTTGAATCCTCTGGAGGGTCCTTCTGGTGTCACTCTGAGGAACTTGGGTTCCATGGGAGCAGTAGAAACTTCTCTCCAGAATTTATCTGTCGTCTTTACAGAGCACGGGGATGCCTTCTGTGGTAAAAGATTCAAAGGAACCCACCTCTTCCAAAAAGAAAATCCCCCCCAAAATAGACTAGACCCAAGACAATACCTGAGACTCCCATTCTATTGGTTCTGCAGGAGGATCAGTTTGTTTATGTACCTCTAGTGTACTTTCTAAATCATTTTTTTGAGCCTTTAGAAGATGGTGAAATTACATGGGGTAATAGGGATCATTTCACTGTGATAATGCTTTTTTGGAGGAAAGAGTCTGCTAACATTGTCGCTCAGTCTTTTGAACTTCGAGTATTTCTGAAACCCCTGTTCAGTCTGTCCTACTGGAGATGCTATTTTGAAGGGTATTAAGTACATAAGTATTGCCACACTGGGACAGACCAAAGGTGTTTCCAACAGTGACCAATCCAGGTCACAAATACCTGCGCTCAGTACATTTTATGATGCTTATCCCAGAAGTAAGCAGTGAATTTTCCCAAGTCAATTTAATAATGTTCTATGAACTTTTCCTTTAGGAAGCCGTACAGACCATTTAAAAACCCCGCTAAGCTAACCGCCTTTACCACATTCTCTGGCAACGAATTCCAGAGTTTAATTACATGTTGAGTGAAGAAATATTTTCTCCGATTCGTATTAAATTTACTACTTTGTAGCTTCATCGCATGCCCCGTAGTCCTAGTATTTTTGGAAAGAGTAAACAAACGATTCACGTCTACCCGTTCCACTCCACACATTATTTTATAGACCTCACCTCACCCGTCTCTTCTCAAAGCTGAAGAGCCCTAGCCGCTTTAGCCTTTCCTCATAGGAAAGTCATCCCATCCCCTTTATCATTTTCATCGCCCTTCTCTGTACCTTTTCTAATTCCACTATATCTTTTTTTGAGATGCGGCGACCAGAACTTGAACACAATATTCGAGGTGCGGTTGCACCATTGACAGATACAAAGGCATTATAAAGTCCTCACTTCTGTTCTCCATTCCTTTCCTAATAATACCTAACATTCTATTTGCTTTCTTAGCCGCAGCAGCACACTGAGCAGAGATTTCAATGTACCATTAACAACAACACCGAGATCCCTTTCTTGGTCGGTGACTCCTAACGTGGAACCTTGCATTACACAGCTATAGTTCGGGTTCCTCTTTCCCACATGCATCACTTTGCACTTGCTCACATTAAACGTCACAAGCCATTTAGACGCCCAGTCTCCCAGTCTCATAAGGTCCTCTTGAAAATTTTCACAATCCTCTCGCGATTTAACAGCTTTGAATAGCTTTGTGTTGTCAGCAAATTTAATTACCTCACTAGTTACTCCCATCTCTAAATCATTTATAAATATGTTAAAAAAGCTGCGGTCCCAGCACAGACCCTGAGGAACCCCACTATCTACCCTTCTCCATTGAGAATACTGACCATTTAACCCTACTCTCTGTTTTCTATCCTTTAACCAGTTTTTAATCCACAATAGGACACTACCTCCTATCCCATGACGCTCCAGTTTCCTCTGGAGTCTTTCATGAGGTACTTTATCAAATGCCTTTTGAAAATCCAGATACACAGTGAGGGGCATAATTGAACGAAAACGTCTATCTCCATGGGCGTTTATCTCCGAGAACGGGTCCGTGAAGGGGCGGACCGAACCGTATTTTCGAAAAAAATAGACGTCCACGTTTTATTCGACAATTTGTGAGCTGGGCGTTTTTGTTTTTCAGCGATAATGGAAAATGAAAGCGCCCAGCTCAAAAACGAATAAATCCAAGGCATTTGTTCGTGGGAGGGGCCAGGATTCGTAGTGCATGTCCCCCCTCACATGCCAGGACATCAACCGGGCACCCTAGGGGGCACTTTTACAAAAAAAAAAAAAAAAAGGTAAAACAGCTCCCAGGTGCATAGCACCCTTCCCTTGTGTATTGAGTCCCCCAAATCCCCCTCAAAACCCACTGCCCACAAGTCTACACCATTACTATAGCCCTAAGGGGTGAAGGGGGGCACCTACATGTGGGTACAGTGGATTTGGGGGGTTGGACGACTAATAAGCATTAAGCAGCACAATTGTAACAGGTAGGGGAGGGATGGGCCTGGGTCCGCCTGCCTGAAGTCCACTGCACCCCCTAATAACTGCTCCAGTGACCTGCATACTGCTGCCAGGGAGGTGGGTATGACATTTGAGGGTGAAAATGAACAGTTGTGAAACGGCATATTTTGTGGTGGGAGGGGGTTTGTGACCACTGGGGGAGTCAGGGGAGGTCATCCTCGATTCCCTCCAGTGGTTATCTGGTCATTTAGGGCACTTTTTGGGGCCTTAGTCGTGGAAAAACAGGGTCCAGGAAAAGTGCCCTAAATTCTCGCTAAAAACGCATATTTTTTTTCCATTATCGGCGAAAGGCGCCCATCTCTGATCGTCCGATAACCACGCCCCCGTTCCGCCTTCACCACGCCTTCGACACGCCCCCGTCAACTTTGTACGCTTCCGCGATGGAGTGCAGTTGAAAACGTCCAAGTTCGACTTTCGATTATACCACGTTATTCGTTTTTGGGAGATAAATGCCTATCTCCCGATTTAGGTCGCAATATAGGCGTTTTTGTCTTTCGATTATAAGCAGGAGTATCAACAGGCTCTCCTTTATCCACATGTTTGTTCACCCTTTCAAAGAAATGTAATAGATTGGTGAGGCAAGATTTTCCTTCACTAAATCCATGTTGACTTTGTCTCATCAATCCATGCTTTTTAATATGGTCTGTAATTTTGTTCTTTATAATAGTCTCTACCATTTTGCCTGGAACCGACGTCAGGCTCACCAGTCTATAATTTCCCGGATCCCCTCTGGAACCTTTTTTAAATATCGGCGTTACATGAGCTACCCTCCAATCTTCCAGTACCACGTTCGATTTTAAAGATAATTTACATATTACTAACAATAGTTCCGCCAGTTCATTTTTTAATTGTATCTACTCTGGGATGCATACCATGCGGTTCAGGACATTTGCTACTCTTCAGTTTGTCAAATTGCCCCATTACATCCTCTAGGTTTATAGAGATTTCATTCAGTTTCTCTGACTCGTCAGCTTTGAATACCGTTTCTGGCACCGGTATCACTCCCAAATCTTCCTCGGTGAAGACCGAAGTAAAGAATTAATTTAATCTCTCTGCTATGGCTTTGTCTTCCCTGATCGCCCCTTTTACCTCTCCGCCATCTAGTGGTCCAACCGATTCTTTTGCTGGCTTCTTGCTTTTAATATACCTAAAAAAATTCTTACTATGTGTGTTTGCCTCTAACACAATCTTTTTTTCAAAGTCTCTCTTTGCTTTCCTTATCAGTGCTTTGCATTTGACTTGACATTCCTTATACTGTCTAATAGCTTCCTTCACCTCATTTTTTAACCATGCCAGCTGTTGTTTGGTCTTCCTCCCTCCTTTTTTAATACACAGAATATATTTGGCCTGGGCTTCCAGGATGATATTTTTGAACAGCATCCATGCCTGATGTAAAATTTTGACCCTTGCAGCCGCTCCACTAAGTTTTTTTTTTTCACTGTTCTTCTCATTTTATCATAGTCTCCTTTTTGAAAGTTAAATGCTAAAGTATTGGATATCCTGTGTATACTTACTCCAAAGCTAATATCAAATCTGATCACATTATGATCACTGTTATCAAGCAGCCTCTGCACCATTACCTCCCGCACCAGATCATGCGCTCCACTAAAGACTAGGTCTAGAATTTTTCCTTCTCTCGTCGGCTCCTGTACCAGCTGCTCCATAAAGCAATCCTTGATTTCGTCAAGGAATTTTACCTCCCTAGCATGCCCCGATGTTACATTTACCCAGTCAATAATAATTGAAATCATACATTATTATTGTGCTGCCCAGTTTGTTAGCATCCCTAATTTCCAATAACATTTCTACATCAGTCTGTTCATCCTGTCCAGGCAGACAGTAGTACACTCCTTTCACTATCCTTTTCCCCTTTACACATGGAATTTCAATCCACAGGAATTCCAAGATGTGTTTTGTTTCTTGTAGAATTTTCAATCTATTTGATTCAAGGCCTTCTTTAACATAAAATGTTAACCCTCCACCAATTTGATCCACCCTATCACTACGATATAATTTGTACCCCGGTATGACAGTGTCCCACTGGTTATCCTCCTTCCACCAGGTCTCAGAGATTCCTATTGTATCTAATTTTTTATTTAGTGAAATATATCCAACTCTCCCATCTTATTTTGTAGACTTCTGGCATTTGCATATAGACATTTCAAACTATTTACATCATTCTCAGTACTTGACTGTATCAAATTGCAATCTTTCGTCTGATTTTTATTTTTATTTAAGGACACCTGATCTACTAAGGTCTCTTTTGCAACCTTACTATCTTCCCTGTTTTGGTGTTATCTTTAAAAGATACCTTATTCCGAACCATGCGCTTTTGAGCTACCGTCGGCCTTCCCCAGTCTCTAGTTTAAAAACTGCTCTATCTCCTTTTTAAACACCGATGACAGCTGCCTGGTCCCACCCTGATTAAGGTGGAGCCCATCCTTTCGGAATAGGCTCCCCCTACCCCAGAATGTTGCCCAGTTCCTAACAAATTTAAAACCCTCCTCCCTGCACCATCGTCTCATCCACGCATTGAGACTCTGGAACTCTGCTTGTCTCTTGGGCCCTGCATGTGAAATGGGTAGCACTTCAGAAAACATTACCCTAGAGGTTCTGAATTTGAGCTTTCTACCTAAGAGCCTAAATTTGGCTTCCAGAACCTCTCTCCCACATTTTCCTATGTCATTGGTACCCACATGTACCAAGACAGCCAACTCCTCCCCAGCACTATCTAAAATCCTATCTAGGTGACGCGTGAGGTCCACCACCTTCGCACCAGGCAGGCAAGTCACCAGTTGATCTTCACGTCCACCAGCCACCCAGCTATCTACATACTTAATAATCTAATCACCCACTGCAATAGCTGTCCTAACCCTTCCCACCTGGGTAGTAGCTCCTGGAAACACATCCTCGGTGTGAGAGGATATTGCATTCTCTGGTGTGCTGATCCTGTCTACAGGATTAGTTCCAGCCTCACCAAGGTGATGCTGTCCTTTTAGGAGGCCTCCCTCCTCCATGGCAGCACTGGGGCTGCCAGATTGGAGATGGGACTTTTCTACGTCCCTGTAGGCCTCCTCTATGTACCTCTCTGTCTCCCTCAGCTCCTCCAAGTCTGCTGCTATAGCCTCAAGAGAATGGACTCATTCTCTGAGAGCTAGGAGCTCATTGTATTGAGCACACATATATGACATCTCACCAAATGGGAAATAATCATACATGTGACACTCAATGCAGTAGACTTCCCAAAGCTTTTCCTGTTCATCAGGGTATTCATGCCATAATTTTGGTGGAGTGGAATGCTCCAGATGCTCATCTCAGGGTTCGAAGAGCTATGGGTAAGCGCTATCCCCTTGTGTCTGAAGAGAATGACAAATTAAAGCAACCAAAGTTGGATGCCTTAGTAACTGCAGTTACAAAGAAGACTACCATTTCTTAACTGCAGTTACAAAGAAGTCTACTGTTCCCATGGAAGGAGATTTGGCTTTGAAGGATATTCAAGATAGAAGACTGGAATCCATTTTTAAACAGTCTTGTATTTGGGGGGGGGGTGGATTTGGGGATTTATTTCTCTTGCACTGCTGGTGTTATTTGTGTTAATTTTGAATAAAAATTATTGAACATAAAACAGGCTTTTGAAGTGGCTATCTGTAGTGCCTGTGTCTTGGAATATTATCTTGTAGCCCTCAGCAATCCGCTTGTCTAGAAGTGGCTTTTTTCTATGTGACTGATATCCTCTATGATCTTATTTGGCTTTCTGTCAAATCCATGGCAGTCTGTCTGTGCTCTAGCTGTGTAATTAGTCTGCAGATTTGGCTTCTAAGACTTGCCTCAGCAGGCTTCCCCTTAGGGGTAAGCATTTTGCAGAGGACTTAGCCTTGTTAAGGAACTAGGGTGTCCTCAGCACTTGCTGGAGGACAAGCCTAAGCCATCTTCTCAGTCGACATCCAGTAGATTTTGAGATACCAGATTTTACAGTCCTGGTAGATCTATTTAGTTTCAGCATTCCAGATATCAAGCTAAATCCTCTTCTTTCAGACAGGAGGGCTACAGGCCTAGCTCCCAAATCTGCAGTCACTTTCAAATAGATACCAAGGTAAGTCCTTTTCCTTTCGTTCAGACAGGAGAGCTACAGGCCTAGCTCCCAAATATGTAGTCGCTTCCAGATCTCTGCAATAAAGTGAGGTGAGTCTGCTGCTCATGCCAGAAATTAGGCAGTTCCTAGCTGAGTTTTACAAGGAGTGGGTGCTGGGTGTTGTCAGGTCTGATTTACAAACTGGAGTTTTTCCACCGATTTGCAAACATTTTTTTGCTTCCCCTTGAGCTCCCGCTTTCTTATTTATTAGAACTAGGAACAGTAGTGCCACTTCCCAAAGTCCAGTGGGACGTGGGTCAGTATTTGGTTTATTTTGTCATTCCCCCAAAAAAGTTTTTTTTCATCCTATTTTAGATGTAAAAAGTGTCAACTGGTCCTTAAGAGGTCCTATTTTGGATGGAAACTTTGAGGTCTGTGATAATAGCAGTGAATCTAGATCTTATGGAGGCAGTGAGAGAGTCTACAGTATGCTGCCACTTCCCTTTTTTTTTTTTTTAATTTGTACCCCACACTTTCCCACTCGGGGCAGGCTCGATGCTGCTTAGGTACTTATTTGTACCTGGGGCAATGGAGGATTAAGTGACTTGCCCAGAGTCACAAGGAGCTGCCTGTGCCTGCAGTGGGAATCGAACCCAGTTCCCCAGGACCAAAGTCCACAACTCTAACC
Organism: Microcaecilia unicolor; assembly: GCF_901765095.1. Classification (NCBI taxonomy): domain Eukaryota; kingdom Metazoa; phylum Chordata; class Amphibia; order Gymnophiona; family Siphonopidae; genus Microcaecilia; species Microcaecilia unicolor. Next base: position 140,065,841 of record NC_044033.1, read on the forward strand.
ACTAGGCCACTCCTCCACGCTCTATCTCAGAGCCATTTTAAGATCCATAGTCCTGCCCAAGGGAACCATACAGTTCTGTTCCTGCCTTTTGGAAGTCCTTAGTGATGGAGCCATCATGGACATCCTTTTCGGATGTTGAATCTTTTTGTCCTCTTCTGTGGTCCTTTGCAAGGGACACATGACTTTGACGTTTTTTGATTAGACGCTGGATTAGTTTGACTTTGAGTCGGCCTATGTTGTATAGTGAAAATAAGTTCCATGGAGCATTAAGGCATTCTCTACAAGGTCACAGGCTACGTCCTGGGCTGAGCAGGAGCTGTTGTCTCGAAAGACGTTTGCTATATGGTCCTCCCTCTATTCTATTTGTAAACATTACAAGTTTGATGTTTTGGCTAGGTAGAACAGTGCCTTACGTAGGACAGTCCTGGATGGTATTGTGTCTTCCTCTCACCCTATTTAAAGTTCTGGCATTAGCTGTAGGTCTGAACTGTTCTAGCAGTCTGATAATGAAGCTGAAATTTATTCTTACCTATTAATTTCAATTTTTTTGAGTCCTGCTAGACCAGTCCAAGACTCACTCCGGGATTTGATAGATGTTGGGTCCTAGGTCTGTGTATAGTTAGTTTTACAAAGTTAGCATTATAGGGCCTCTCTTCTGGGTTTAGTGTGGTTCTCTCCCTCCCCTCTCAACTGTTTTGATCTCTCGAGTGGCTTTGATATTAGCATTTTGGAATGTTCCTGGCTACAGTACCTGGTATAATGATGATGTAATTGGAGTCTTCAAGTCTCCACCTCCATGTTCATAGGTTTGGACTGGTCTAGCAGAACTCAAGGACAGGAAATTAACAGGTAAGAACAAATGTCTCCTTATTGTGTTTCATTTCCAATTGCATTCTATACTTCACCTCTAAATTTGTGAACGTAGGTTGGGCAGTTAGAAGTACTTTTGAAATCTTTATTTGCTGCTTGAGGGGGATCTTGTGTCTTGGGATGTAAGATGGCCGACAGGTAAGGAGCTCTGGTGAAGAGCTCCTAAAGTCCGGGAAAAACGGACTCACCTGAGCCTACTGTTGCCGTCTCCCAAACCGGAACGGACTGGAACTACACCACAGCCGATCGGGAAGCCACGGGACCTCATTGAATCCCTGAAAAGGTGGGCAATCCCGAGACCGATCGAAGCGGTCTGCTTGTGGCTGACCTCATGGTCGCGACGCATCTCTGGCCGGACGGGCCTGTCCAGGCCTAGTCGAGCTTGCCTGGACCAACCTAGGCCAGCCAGAGCAACCGGAGCAAGCGGGGACGAGTCTGGAGCCGAATCACTGCGGAGCCGCAGCATGCAAAGGGTGACTGGGACTGCCCGCTGTCGTGCCTGGACCGCGTGGCTGCGACGCATCCCTAGCTGGACGAGCGCACCCGAGCCCAGTTGAATTCCTTACTAATAGCTGTCTGCCTGGATCAGCCCAGGCAGACCAACCGAGGCAAGGTGAGCCGGAGCGAACTCGAGTCGAGGCGGAGCTGAGGGGCACCGGAGTGGACAGGCGGGAGATTCCAAGGCTGAGGCCTTTTTGCAGAGGCGCTCCTACCGCCCGAGTCTGGGGCCGATGCATGGGGAGGGACCATCGGAGCCTCGCTGTGCCCGAGAGGAGTGGACCACGGGAGGACGACGACCACCGTGCGGATCGAGAGGAGGAGGTGAGAAGCGTCGAGCACTCGGCACTCAGCTTCGCACCGGAGCGCCGGACAGCGGGCCCCAGATAGATCGGAAGGGCCGGGAGACTCACCTGGTCCCAACCTCGCACCAAGGTGAACCTGATCTTTTGGCACGCCTTGCAGGTGGAGGCCTGACCGCGATCGAACGAGCAGAGAAACTGCCGCTAGTGCAACACTACAGATGACCTCGCCGACCCGACCAGACCATGCGACCAACAACGACTGCACATTTGGAGACAGGGGAAGGACAGAGGATTCTCACCATAAAATCGCTGGTGCAGTGTTCCGGTTTTGTGAAGTGCTGCTCCTCAGGGGTGACATCCTGTCCACCTGTTCCAGCTTCTCCCTGCTTGTTCCAGTCCGCCTGATCCGGCTTCTCCCCGCTTGTTCCAGCCCACCTGATCCTGCTTCTTCCTGCTTGTTCCAGTCCACCTGATCCAGCCTCTTCCTGCCTGTTCCAATCCGCCAGATCCAGCTTCTTCTTCCTGCCTGTTCCAGTCCGCCTGATCCAGCTTCTTCTTCCTGCCTGTTCCAGTCCGCCTGATCCAGCTTCTTCTTCCTGCCTGTTCCAGTCCGCCTCATCCAGCTTCTTCTTCCTGCCTGTTCCAGTCCGCCTCATCCAGCTTCTTCTTCCTGCCTGTTCCAGTCCGCCTCATCCAGCTTCTTCTTCCTGCCTGTTCCAGTCCGCCTCATCCAGCTTCTTCTTCCTGCCTGTTCCAGTCCGCCTCATCCAGCTTCTTCTTCCTGCCTGTTCCAGTCCGCCTCATCCAGCTTATTCCTGCCTGTTCCAGTCCGCCTGATCCGGCTTCTTCCTGCTTGTTCCAGTCCATCCGCTCCAGTTTGTTCCAGTCTGCCTGATCCAGCTTCTCCCTGCTTACTCCAGGCCTTCTGCTCCAGCTTGCCTCCTCCAGGCCTCTGCTCCAGCTTGCTCCAGACTGCCTGATCCAGCTTGCTCCTGTCCATCTGCTTCAGCTTGTTCTAGTCTGCCAGCTCTTGCTTCTAACCATTCCAGCTTGTTCCAGTACTGCTGCCGTGCTCTCCACCGCACTCACCTGCTCCTGCCTGCCTGCTGCCCAATCCACCTGCTCCTGCCTGATAGCCACTCAACCTGCCCACTAGCCAATCACCTGACTGACTGTCCACCCTGGAACCTGCCTGCCTCCCTGCCCATCTTCCTATCAGCTCATCACTCCCTGCCCGACTGCTCACCCTCACCTGCCTGTCTCCCAGCCCATCTACCTGCCCTGTGAACACCTCAGTCACTACTCATGGCCCCCATTCACATTCTACTCCTTGCCCTGTCCCTCCCTAATCTTTTCCCCCTCCCACCGCTGTATACCACACGATCTCACTACCCATCCATGCCCTCTCCCGTCCTGCTCACTACTGCAATACCCTACCTACCCCTGTCCCCCACCACCTCACCATCCCTATTGTCCTCCTCCTTCCTAGCTCTCAACCTTCAACACCTCCTTCTTGCCATGAACCCTTCCCCATTCCTCCTAAGCGCATCCCGTCTTCATTGCCCACACTTCTCCGCACTCTCTTGCTCCTTCTGCTATCCGCGGGAGACATCAATCCCAACCAAGGTCCCCCACACCTGTCCTCGTCCTCATCTCATCTATGCAAATGTCCCTGCGATATCTCCAATCTCATCTCTATTCCCCTCCTCCCCCCCTCCCTCCCCTTCTCGTGTGCCCTCTGGAACGCCTGCTCAATCTGCAACAAACTTCCCTTCACCCATGATCTCTTCATCTCCCATTGAACGCCTCTGGAGGAAATCTCGCACCCATACTGACTTCATTCACTTCAAATTCATGCTATCCTTCTTCCAATCCTCCCTATTCCTCGCCAAACAGGACTATTACACCCAATTGACTAATTCCCTCAGCTCTAACCCTCGTCGTCTCTTCGCCACCCTCAACTCCCTCCTCAAAGTGCCCTCTGCTCCCACCCCCCACCCTCACTCTCTCCTCAATCTCTGGCCGACTACTTCCGTGACAAGGTCCAGAAGATCAACCTCGAATTCACCACCAAACCTTCTCCTCCTCTTCATCCTATAACCCACTCTCTCAACCAACCAACCCAGGCCTCCTTCTCCTCTTTTCCTGATATTAACGAGGAGGAAACCGCCCATCTCCTCTCCTCTTCGAAATCCACCACCTGTTCCTCAGACCCCATCCCCACCAACCTACTTAGCACCATCGCTCCTACTATCACCCCCACGATCTGTCATATCCTCTACCTCTCTCTCTCCACTGCAACTGTCCCGGACACCTTCAAGCATGCTGTGGTCACACCACTCCTCAAAAAACCATCTCTTGACCCTACCTGTCCCTCCAACTACCGCCCCATTTCCCTCCTACATACAGTTCAAGCTTCTCCTACAAACCTACAAATGCACTCGATCTGCAGCCCCTCCTTACCTCTCTACCCTCATCTCCCCTTATGTCTCTACCCGTAACCTCCGCTCTCAAGACAAATCCCTCCTTTCAGTACCCTTCTCCACCACCACCAACTCTAGGCTCCGCCCTTTCTGCCTCGCCTCACCCCATGCTTGGAACAAACTCCCTGAGCCCATACACCAGGCCCCCTCCCTACCCATCTTCAAATCATTGCTCAAAGCCCACCTCTTCAATGTCACTTTCGGCACCTAATCACAACACCTCTACTCAGGAAATCTAGACTACCCCCAACTTGACATTTCGTCCTTTAGATTGTAAGCTCTTCTGAGCAGGGACCGTCCTTAATTATTAATTTGTACAGTGCTGCGTAACCCTAGTAGCGCTCTAGAAATGTTAAGTAGTAGTAGTTGTCACTGCTACAGCATCCTTTAGGGCAGTGGTTCCCAAACCTGGTCCTGGAGGCTCCCCAGCCAGTCAGGTTTTCAGGATAGCCACAGTGAATATTCATGAGAGAGATTGGTGTATGGGAAAGGAGGTACTGTAGGGGGAGAGTTTGGGGTGGGTAAGGTTTGGTTAAATTGGATTATACGATTATTGAGAGGGAAGGGGCTATAAGAAACAAGGTTTCCCCCCCCCCCCCCCCCCAATGGATTGGAAACATTGAAATGTGGTGTTCCTATTTCGTTGTTATACACAGTGTTATTCCATAGTTTATACCTGTTTCTTGTTTGCTCTTGGTTGGCAAATCTGTATTCCTTTGGCAGTTCTTTGTATTATATTATAACATTTAAATAACTAAAAAGATTTCATATTAAAAATAGAGAAAAGCTTTACAGAGGGATGTAAGATTTGTTGCGTGATACCTAGAACCAGCGTAAACAATTTCTTTGGCTTCACTTGGGGATGCTCTAGTTAGGAGCTTTTTTCTATTTAAAATTCTTCTGCAAATGCATTATTGTTTATCACACTGTTAAATATGTGTTCTGGTATCCTATGCATTTATCCCCTATCTTGGTGAACAAAAGAACTATAGGATAGCTTCTTGGTGTAATAATATGGCTTTTTTAAAATGAGAAGTTCCTCCTTTTTATAAAATAAGGGAAATAAAAGTTTTCCTTTTATATTTTCAAATTACCCTGTTATAGGGATTTGTCTTTGTTTTGTTTTCCAGTTAGGCTAGGTTAAATTTTTTAACCTCTATGTTAGGGGCTTATACCCAGCTTTTCTAAGGATTCTGTTTTGGAATTGCTGATGGTTGAGGTTTTCCCTATTACCTGCACCCCTGAAGATGTCACTGTTTGTCTGAAACTCAAAAAATTACTTTACTACTCGGTCCAAAGAGAGTTCAGCTTAAATTGTAACAATATTACAAAACAAAAAAAACCCAAAATCCTCAGCAAAAAAATCTCAGTAAAAATGAACCATAGCTTCACTGCTTAAAGTTTAAAATCGTATAATCATTGGTCAGAAAAAAACTCCACTTGTCCAACAAAATGCAGGGTAACTAACACTCATTTAACACAACACATATATATATATCTTTCCACAGTTCACTGTAATTGATTAGTTAAAATGGAAGATATGAAATTCATATGCAATTATATTTAAATGAGTGTCGATTTCTTGTTAAGTCTCATCAAAATATTCCAACAGGGACTCCCTGTTTCACTCATGCTTCTTCAGGGAGTTTCTTTATATGTCTTCATCCCAAGGCTACTTCCAAAATGGCTATGGGACAAAAAAAGATGCTAACATATAAAGACCCATTCTGTCATCTTCAAGCCCTGCCAAGTTCAACTCCCTCCCCCAGAACAATATGAATTCCATTAAAAAAGCTTTCCACTCAGTAACAACATTAAACCCATAAAGCTGTACAGTATTCAACAAAAATAACCAGTGCTGCACCTGTTGCTGCAAGTGTCAGATGGCGTTCTGAAAGTTGCAATTGCTCCAGTGCAAACAGTGTAAAGAACAAAGAGTCCTAATTTTCAATAAAATGAAGAACTAAAGGTTCATACATTTTCAGAAATTAATACAGCATCAAAGTTCAATTAATCTAGTTTTTTAAAACATGTGAAGTTTGCCTTATGTAATATTGTCCACCTGGTCAAATTGTCAGTCCTCTAATGTAATTTATTTGATAGTCTTTGCCTGATTAAAAAAAAGTTTTATTCATATGAAAATCCCCAAATGTCTCATGTTCCACCGTAATGTGGCATACAGAACATTGGCCACAACTTTTGTCGTCATAATTCTAGCACCAATAGTCATACTAAGATATTATACAGTTGAAAATTTTACCCCTCTGAGAGAACCATATTATAAAGACCACTAAAAAGAAAAATGCCTACATGAAAAGAGTTAAAATCTGTGATGGCAAAAATGTTCTGTTTTGTATTGAAATTACAATTTTTTAAAAAATGGCTATTTTTCAGGGCAACAAATTATTTCCCTTTTTTAAAAAAATTTGTTTTCACTGTTTTTCAGCTCTGTATTTTCAAGAAGGAGGATTTTGTTTACTTTTATGCATTTATTTATTTATTATGTATTTTGGTTGGGCTTGACATTCGGACTTGTTTTTCAGGTACATATTTTCTTGTTTACTGATTATTTCTAGCTGTCTCTGTGGAGTGTGGGTGCCAGTGTTAGCATAATGACACTTTGGATAATAGTGTTTTTCCAAGTTGTAGTTTGTATCTCTGTTAAACAGTCTTATCGAGTAAACTGTTGAAAGTAGCACAACATTAATCTTTGTACAGCAATCAGGTTGTGCAAGGGAATAACTGTGAAAAACAGCATCACTTCTTATATTAACTACGTAGTTAATAAACATCAGAAATACTTGTATATGATTTCTAAGGAATGTTAACTACTTTTTCTTTAAATCTAGCCATAAGAAAACCAAAAGCAGAGAATTAAGATGGAAAATGATTGAGAATAGGGAAACTCCAGGACTTAATACTTGGGTGGTATAAAAAAAGTATAGCTTGACAAAACAGAGCAGTCCTGGAATTGACTTCAAACATAAAATATTTTCTCAACCTTTTATTTTTTTAAATAAATCAAGTGGACACAACCTGTATCATTACCTGCTGTCTTCAGCTTTTATTCTGATTATCAATTGACAATTAGAGTAGAAATAGTGAAGGTTGCCTCTTACATTTTTGCGGCTTACATTTTTGGAGGAATTTTAATGTTCTGTTAAGGTGTATGTATTTATATAGTGCGTTCAGATACTAAATTGCAATATAATTTTTTTCTTTCTACATGTAGCATCCCATTCTTTTTCTTTGTATCTTTTTTATTGGTATCTGTGCTCTTTGTTGCAATGAACAGGATTTGGTGTACTGTAGTAAAATACACAATAAAAGTAAACTTTCTTAAAAATCTGTTTTTGTTTTGTAGAGTGAGCATGCTGCTTCACCCATAAGGGCAGCATCACCATCACAAAGAACTTCTCCCACAATAAGAGAGTCACAACAATCATTACTTAATCCAAGTAGACATATCACTTCACTCAATGAATATGTACAGAGGACTAAGAAAAAACTTGATCTCGTTTACACAGAGCAAGCTGGGCCTGCCCATTTACAAATGTAAGTCTGATTTCCTCTTCCCTCCCCTTCAAATTCCTCTTGTGGACTGTCTGCGTGTGGTAAATTGAGATTGCTTGTATTAGTTTTGTAAAGTTCTTATGTGTACATTTTCCATTGAGACTTATAGATAAGTTTGCTTCTTTGGATGTGCGTTCCAACATATAGGGGGGAATTCTTCAAGCAGCGTTATGGCTTTAACACACCTTGATGAGCTTGCTAAATGCTAAAAGCCCATAGGTATAGAATGGGCTCATTTGCATTTAGCAAGCGTTAATTAATTTAGCACTGCTCGATGAATTTCCCCTATAGCTTCTAAGAAATCTGACAAATGTTAACTAGCAAGGAAAAAAACATTTCCAAGAGAAATTTCTATCTTTTCGAAGGCTATATATTGTTGCTGATATTGAAATTGAGATATTTCTCTTTGTTGGTGGCTGATCAGGCCAGACCAATAGACAGAGAAAACCTAACCTGCTTCACTTCTAAATATACCCTAATGCAGCTGGGAAGTCAGTATTTTCTGACTCTCAGATGAACAGACATATGAAGCAACAAAAAATGGTTACTGTGGCAGAAACTTCCTCAGTGGGAGCCAAGGACCAGAGCCAGGTTTGAAAAATGGAGGACAGTGTTGTGGCTTATCTCCTCCCCACATAGGTAACTGGCCTCTGAGCTTCCATAGTGTCCCACAGATCAATCCAGAGACGTGTGGGTTATATCCCTTTACCAGCAGGTGGAGATAGAGAGAACCTCTGAGGTTTGCTATATGTGGACCTGTGCAGCCAAGTAAACCTCAGTATTCTTTCTAGCAGGTAGAGGGCATCTCTGTGCACTTTGCAGCTCTGGTTTGATCTGGCTACTGGTGTCCTTTGGGCCTAGTTTAGCACAGTCAGGGGTTGAGTGGCAGTTTGTAGCTTCTGGTGTACACCTGGTGGTGCCAGGTCCCTCCCGGTCTCCCCCTTACCTTTCCTCCATCGCCCGGGGCTGTGGGCCTGATCAGATGCTGCCTTTTTCTCCTGAGTAAGAAAAAAAAAAAAAAAAAGTAAGCGTCTCTTTAAGAGACTTTGTTTTTGTTTAATCATATGGAGGAGCTAGACGGGCTGCCGATTCTGTTTGAGGGGCAGGCCTTTGTGGGGCGTGTCAGTGCCTTCTGAGACGGCTAAGCACTGCTCCCGGTGGGGCCGGAGAGCAGCATCGGGGGAGTGTGAGTCGTGCCACCGTCGGCCCACAGTGGGTGTTCAGCTCAACGGTGGTTCCCCTCAGGCGTTCGGTGAGTCGGAAGCGCAGGAGATAGTTTTGTCGGTTTCCTCGGGGCATTTAGTGCAGCTTGCATCGGCGAGTGCAATATTTTCCTCTCAGGCGCTACCAGCGCCGCATGTGGCGGTTGACAGACAGGAGGCACAGTGTGCTTCTGTGGCACAGGCTCCAATGGAGAAAAGCAATTTAGAGGGAGCAGGGGAGTCCTTTTCAGTTCCTTTTTCCCCGGATTTTGTTTTATTAATGCACAATGCCTTCTGAAGAAGTCAGGAGCTTCTCTTCAGGCAGCCCCGTCTCTTCCTCAGCAAACTTTGGTTGCTGCAGCCTCTCAGTCTTTCCTGCCAAAATGTCCCCGGGTGAAGATTTTGGATCCCGAGGAGCTATCTGACACAGATGGCCCGGTTTTGTCTCCGGGCTCTCCTCAGAATCATTGGATTTGGTAGATGAGGTCACCCTGCCTTCTGAGGAGGGGGATGACCCAACGGCTGCCCACCTTTTTTGCAGGGAAGAGCTTCCCTCGCTGATTATTAGGGTTTTTGATGTTTTGACCATTTCACCCCCTGAATCGTCAGGGGGAACAGGTTCAGTGTCCTCTATTATGTCTGGCACAAAATGCCCACCTTGTTCCTTTCATGTGCATGAGGCCATGAAAATGCTTATTTCGGCAGAGTGGGATACGCCGGGCAGTGGGCTTAAGGTTGCTAGAGCTATGTCGCGTCTTTATGCACTGCCTGCTGCTGACTTATTGGTGAAGGTTCCTACGGTGGATTCATTAATCACAGTGGTCACTAAGAAAACCACTGACCCTGTGGAGGGTGGCACAGCGCTCAAGGACCCTCAGGATTGTAAGTTGGAGACTTGCTTGAAGCTGTCCTTTGAAGTAGCGGCCCTTTCCCTGCAAGCTTCAGTTTGTGGCTCCTATGCGGTGCGGGCATGCTTATTGTGGGTATAGAAAGCCTCCTTTCCGGAGGACCTCATGGCTGTTTTGCCAACCTTAGAGTCCGATTTAGCCTTCCTTGTGGATCTTCTTTATGATCTTTTGAGGGCTTCAGTGAAGGAGATTTCCATAGCGGTCACCGCGCGTCGCTGGCTGTGGTTGCGACCTTGGGCTGCAGACATGGCCTCTAAGTCACGGCTGGCAAGGCTTCCTTTTAGGGGAAAGCTTTTGTTTGGGACAGACCTAGAACAGATTATGAAGGACCTTGGTGACTCTAAGGGCCAGCGCCTCCCAGAGGACAGGTCCAAATTTATGCGACTGGCGGGACCTAGACCTAAGTTTAGGGATACACGTTGTTACCGTCTAGGTCGCAGGGCCTCTTTTCAGAGAGCAAGGTCTTCTCAGAGACCTCAGCTCTTTTGAGGTGACAGGCTGGCCTTCCTTTCCGGTAACAGAAACCAGCCCGCAGCCAGGTCCGCCCAATGATGGGGCCCTGGTTCATCTCTAGCCGGTTATTGGGGGCAGGCTGTTGTCATGTCCCCTACCTCAACGCAAGCGGTGTCCTCGGGCTGCGCAGGGTCCCGTCGACACGCACACTTGACTGGCACAGACCTGAGCCATGTGTGTGTGGTTCTTCTCTGGCTGCAGGCTCCTTGATTGCTTTGCTTCCATGCACCTGGCTTCCAGGCTCCTTGATTGCTTTGCTTCCACCCACCTGAGTATGCTCTTCCTCTGCCTGGCTTCCCTTGCTTCTCTCCTATTGGTCTTCCTGTTCCTCCTTCCTCTGCTCTTGTCGTATGGCTGTGCCCCTTTTCCCTGCTGATGTCAGACGCCAGCACTTTATCAGCTGAGCTCTCCCTAGACTCCTTGCTTTGGCTTCTATTTTGGTAGGTATTACTTGCTCAGTAGTGTGCTTCTCCTCTACTTTGTTCTTCGTTGCTGATTCTGCCTGTACCTGGATTACTCTTGTGTCTGCTGCCTGCCTACTGACCTTGCCTGTATCTGGATTACCCTTGTGTCTGCTGCCTGCCTACTGACTCTGCCTGTACCTGGATCACTCTCTTGCCTGCTGCCTGTCTGGCCATCACGTTCATCACCCCGCTTCTTGCTCCATCTCGTAAGCCCTGCAGGCCGCCCGCACCTAGGGGCTCAACCTCTGGGGAACGGTGGTCAGGGCAGGTGAAACCCGGGGTTGTCCGGCTGCCAAGCAGAATCTGGTCCGAGTACCGGGCTCAGCAGCGCTCTACTTGGTACAAGAACTCGCAGGTCTGACAGTTGTCCCTATTCCTGGTGGAGTGGACCAGGGTAACATCCGACGGATGGGTCTTGGAGGTTATCGGAGACGGCTGCAAGTTGGAATTGGCTCGTCTGATAGTAGACTCGTTTCTGGAATCTCCTTGCAAATCTTCCACCAAGGTGCGGGCAGTTTGTCACACCCTCCTCAACTTACTACGACTGGGAGCCATCCAGCCTATACCCCCAGCAGAAAGAGGGTGTGGTCGATACTCCATTTATTTTGTGGTGCCAAAAAAGGGCAGTTCTTGGCGACCTGTCCTAGATCTCAAGTGCATCAACAGGTCCTTACGGGTTCGGCATTTCCGCATGGAAACCCTCCACTCGGTGATCGCAGCGGTACAGCCAGGGGAGTTTTTGACATCTCTCAATCTCAAATAGGCCTATTTACACATTCCAATTTGGCCTCCCCACAGGCGTTTTCTTCGCTTTGCAGTGCTCGGTCATCATTTTCAATTCAAAGCGATGCCCTTCAGCCTAGCCACAGTACCTCGGACTTTTTCCAAGGTCCTTGTCGTAGTGGTGGCCTATCTCAGAAAGGAAGGGATTCAAGTCCATCCTTATCTAGACAACTGGCTTGTGTGGGCGTCTTCTTTTGAGGAGAGTCGACAGGCAACCGACAGCGTGGTCAGGTTGCTTCAATCATTTGGTTGGGTGATCAACTTCCCAAAGTGCAGCCTTACGCCCTCCCAGATGCTGGAATACTTGGAAGTGTGCTTCGATACCCGAACAGGGATAGTCTCTCTTCCTTCAGCTCGAGCACAGCAGTTGCAGGGTCAGTTATGAGCTCTGTTCCAAACTCCGAACCTGCGGGCTTGGGACTATGTACAAGTTCTGGGTTCCATGGCCTGCACCTTGGACATCGTAAAGGGGGCCAGAGATCACATGCGCCCCCTGCAGTGGCACCTTCTGAGCCGTTGGTCTCCTCTCTCGGAGGATTACGAGGTTCGGGTGTCATGTTCGACCCGTCTGCACACAATCATGCACTGGTGGTTCAGTCAAAAGAATCTGGTGTTGGGCATTCCTCTGCAAACCCCAGAATGGAAGATCGTGACCACGGATGCGTTGCTGTCTGGTTGGGGGGCTCATTGCCTCCAATGGACAGCCCAGGGCATTTGGACCTCGACGGAGGCATCTTGGTCCATCAACAGCTTGGAGTGGCCGGCAATTCATCTGGCCCTTAGGGAGTTTCTGTCTCTTCTCCATGGTTGCCCAGTTCGAGTTCTCTCAGACAATGCATCAGCGGTCGCCTACATGAACCATCTGGAGCACCAGGAGTGCACCACTAGCACGTGAAGCGGCCCTGATCTGCCGTTGGGCAGAAACTCATCTCTCTCTCTTGACGGTGGCTCATATAGCGGGGTCACAGAATGTGCAAGCAGACTTTCTCAGTCGCCACCAGTTGGAGCCGGGGGAGTGGACACTCTCCCCTCTGGCCTTCGATCAGATAGCTGCCCGTTGTTGATGCCGGTGATGGACTTAATGACCACCGCATTCAATGTGAAGGTTCCCCGATTCTTCAGCGGGGGAAGAGAGCTGGGCTCGGAAGGCATCGATGCTCTTCTACAACCTTGGCCCAGGGGCCTGCTCTATACTTTTCCCCCGTGGCCTATGGTGGGCAGGTTACTGACTCGCATTGTCAGTCATCCCGGTGGCCCCGGATTGGCCCAGACATTCCTGGTACGAGGATATGGTCAGGCTCCTGTTTGATCGTCCTCTCTGGATCCAGGCGCAGGATGGTCTCTTGCTGCAGGGACCAGTCATGATGGGGGATCCCTCCCCCTTTCGTCTTACGGCCTGGCCCTTGTAAGGGCGAAGTATCTGGACGTGGTTATCACTACGATGCTTCAGGCTCGGAAAGATCCACCTCGATAGCTTATGCTAGGGTGTGGCGTACCTTCGTTTTGTGGTGTGTGAGTTTGGGATTGTCAGTGGCTTCGGTATCGGTTATCCTCATGTTTCTTCAGGAGGGTGTACAGAAATCACTCTCTTTGAGTTCTCTTAAGGTGCAGGTGGCAGCTCTGGCATGCTTTAGAGGCCAGCTTCAGGGGGTGTCGATCGCCTCCCACCCGGATGTGGTTCATTTTTTGAGGGGCGTAAATCTGTTGCGTCCTCTGCAGGTGCCAGTTCTGCCATCCTGGAACCTTAATCTAGTTCTCAAAGCACTTCAGCGTCCTCCTTTTGAACCCTTATCGGGGATTACGGTTAAGGATCTTACCTTGAAAGCGATTTTCCTAGTAGCCATTATTTCGGCTCAGAGAATTTCAGAGTTGCAGGCTCTTTCTTGCAGAGACCCCTTCCTGTGTTTTACTGGGGGTATCGATTAGGACAGTTTCTTCGTTTTTGACCAAGGTGGTTTCTCATTTCCATTTGGGGCAGTCTCTGCATTTGCTGACTTTTCGCCGGGAAGATTACCCCGAGCAATTCTGGGCTCTTCACTGCCTCGACACGAGACGGGCTCTTCTCAGGTATTTGGAGGTGACGAATGAATTTCGTCTTTCTGACCATCTCTTTGTTCTTTTTGGAGGCAGTAAGAAGGGTCATTTTTGGCTTCCAAAGCCACCATAGCCCATTGAGTGCAGGACGCCATCACTTCGGCCTACGTGGCATTGGGCAAGCAAGCCCCTGCACAAATTCGTGCTCATTCTACACGAGCTCAGGCTTCCTTCTATGCAGAGTCCCGTTTGGTTTCTCTGGAACAGGGCCGTGCCGATGCGGTAAGCGAGGTAAGCGCCGCAGGGGGGCGCATACCTCTGGAGGGCGCCACCGCGGTGCTTACCCTCGCCCCGCGCCGCCGAGGACTTTAAATTACCTCGGTCGTAGCAGCGTCGGTGAAAGCGCTGCCGACGTCTCCCTTCCCTTGCACTCATTGGTTCCCTCAGTGTCCCGCCTTCTTCTGACGTCAGAAGAAGGCGGACACTGAGGGAACCAAGAGCGCGGTGGGGGCGGTCCGCCCCGGGTGTCAGCGGGTGGGGGGTGCTCCGCTCCCGCTGCTCCCACCCTACCTTCTTTTAAAAAAGAAATCAGTAAAGCGGCGTGGCAGGCAGCGCAGCTTCGCGTCTGCCCTGCTTGTAAAACAAGTAGATCTCCTTGTTGGGCCTTCGCTCACTGGGTCCCGCCCTCCTCTGAGGTAACTTCCTATTTCCTCGAGGGCGGGACCCAGTGAGCGAAGGCCCGAAGAGGAGATCTACTTGTTTTACAAGCAGGGCAGACGCGAAGCTGCGCTGCCTGCCACGCCGCTTTACTGATTTCTTTTTTAAAAGAAGGTAGGGTTGGAGCAGCGGGAGCGGAGCACCCCCTCCCCCCCCACCCGCTGTCATCTCGACGGAGCTGGTAGTCGGGTCGGATCAGGGGTGCCCAGATGGCAGAAGGGGATGGGGAGGGGAGCCCAGATGGCAGAAGGGGATGGGGAGGGGAGCCCAGATGACAGAAGGGGGTGGGGTGCCCAGATGACAGAAGGGGATGGGGAGGGGAGCCCAGATGGCAGATGGGGAGGGGTGCCCAGATGGCAGAAGGGGATGGGGTGGGGAGCCCAGATGGGAGAAGGGGATGGGGTGCCCAGATGGGAGAAGGGATGGGGAGGGGAGCCCAGATGACAGAAGGGGATGGGATGGGGTGCCCAGATGACAGATGGGGAGGGGAGCCTAGATGACAGAAGGGGATGGGAGCCCAGATGGCAGAAGGGGATGGGGTGGGGTGCACAGATGACAGAAGGGGATGGTGAGGGGAGCCCAGATGACAGAAGGGGATGGGGAGGGGAGCCCAGATGGCAGAAGGGGAGGGGAGCCCAGATGGCAGAAGGGGATGGGGAGGGGAGCCCAGATGGGGTCTGGGGCTGAAAGGGGAGGCCCTAATGCAAGGCATGTGGATGAAGGGAGCTGGAACTGGGGGCTGAAAAGGAGGGTAGGTGGGATAAGGGGGCTAGTACTGGGACTGGGGGCTGAAAAGGGACAAGAGCTGAAACTGTGGGGACTGGGGGCTGAAAAGAAGACAGGGAGAAGTGGCTGGGGCTGAAGCTCGGGACTAGTGAGAGAAAAGGGCTGGGTTTGAAACTGGGGGCTGAAAAGGGGACAGGGAGAAGTGGCTGGGGGCCGAAGCTCAAGACTGGTGGGAGAAAAGGGCTAGGGCTGAAACTGGGGACTGGTGGGATAGTGGGGCTGGAACTGGGGGCTGAAAAAAAGGGGCAGAGAGAGGGGACAGATCCTAGATGGAAGGGGGAGTGAGAGGGAGGGCAGACCCTAGTTGGATGGGAGAGGGAGGGCAAATGGTGGATTGAGCGGACAGAGAGAAAGGGCAGACAGTGGGTGGAAGCGATAGAAAGGGCAGACAGTGAATGGAAGGGGGAGAGAGAGAGGGCAGACAGGGGCAGATGGTGGATGGAAGGGGCAGAGATAGAGGGCAGATGTAGATGGAAGGAGCAGGGAGAGAGGGCAGACATTGGATGAAGGGGACAGCAGAGAGGGCAGACACTGGATGGCAGAGAGAGAACAAAGACAGATGCTGGATGGAAGGAAGGAAGACAGTGAAAAGAAGATGAGGAAAGCAGAAACCAGAGACAACAAACTGTAAATAAAATATTTACTTTTATTTTTTTGCTTTAGGATATAGTAGTATTGTAGCTGTGTTAATAAATGTTTATAATAGGTAATCTTTTTATTGGACTAATTTTAATACATTTTGACTAACTTTCGGAGAACAAAACCCCCTTCCTCAGCTCAGAATAGGATACTGTAACAGCACTATACTGTATTGACCTGAGGAAGGATGTTTTGGCCTCTGAAAGCTAAATGTATTAGTCCAATAAAATGGTATTATTTTATTTTTTATATTTGTTTTATTTCTATTTGTTAATTTGTAAAGTGGTGATTGGTATTTGTTAGTTTTTTTCAAATTTACATCTGCAGTCTTTATATTTTGCACAGTACTAGGGGACATTTTCTGTTTCTGTGGTGTTGCATTGTATGCAGAGTTTGGCATCTTGGGGGTTCAGTTTAATTTTTGTCTAAATAGCGTTTGGAATATGTCCACTTTGAGAATTTACATCTGCTATCTTATTTTGCAATGTATAGCAATTTGTTTCTAAGAATATTGCTGACAATTCCTGTCAGTGTGGCAAGTGGTGAGCGATCATTTTCACGGGGGGGGGGGGGGGGGGTAGGGGCGCCAACTGATAGTCTGCAGGGGGGCGCCAGAGACCCTAGGCACGGCCCTGCTCTGGAAGATTTCTGCAGAGCCGCTACATGGGCTTCAGTCCATACATTCATTATTGGGTGGATTTGGCAGCTTGGCAGGATGCGGTGTTTGGCTCATCGGTGATTTTTGCAGGGTTGGGGGTGTCCTGCCCTTCTTGAGGACTGCGGTACATCCCGCAAGTCTCTGGATGATCTGCGGGACGATATGGAAGGAGAGCCCCCCCCCCCTGGATTTACTGTCTGCGGTTTTGTTTTGGTTGGTTAATTTTTTCAGGTTTCGTTGTTCAAGCAGATTTTCTCAAGTCAGCACATTCTAGACCTGGGAGAGTGGACTCTTAGTGCAGACGCGTTTCAAGCCATTCTCCAATGGGTTGGGTTATTCCCATCATAGATCTCGTGGCGACACATCTGAATTCCAAGGTTCCACGATTCTTCAGTCGCAGGAAGGATCACATAGCGGAGTGCATAGATGCTCTTCTTCAAATTTGGCTCTCGAAGCTTCTTTATGCGTTTCCTCCATGACCTTTTCTAGGCAGACTAATTCAAAGGATTGAGGTCCACAATGGGCTCGTAATCTTGATATAGTCAGATTGGCCTCGCAGGCCTTGGTATGCTGATCTTGTACGTCTTCTGGTGGACTCTCTGTTGAAGTTTGTGGAGTATCTCAGCCTTCTCCTTCAAAGGCCAGTGATTCATCCAGATCCGGCTCAATTTTGTCTTACGGCTTGGCTCTTGAAAGGGTGTGTTTGACAAAGAGAGGTTATTTTTCCAATGTAATAGTCACAATACTTCGTTCTTGATGTCTTTCATCTTCTCGTTATATTCATACTTGGCGCATTTTCGAGTCTTGGTGTGCCAATAGAGCAATTTCTCCTTTTCATGCTTCAGTAGTGCAGCTTTTGGATTTTTTGCAAAATGGTTTTAAGGGCTTGGCGCTTGCTTCTCTAAATGTAAAGGTGGCAGCATTATATCTTGTTTCCGTGGTCATATTAAGGGAAGGAATTTCACTAGCCATCCTGATGTTGCCCATTTCTTTTGTGGAGTGAATTTGATTCATCCTCCTAGATTTGTTTTTTCTACTTGGGATCTCAACCTGGTTCTCTCAGTTCTTACTAAACCTCCTTTTGTGCCGTTGTCGGCTTGCTGTCTGAAGGATTTGACGCTCAAGACAATATTTTTGGTGGCCATTGCCTTTGCTAGGCACATTTCGGAATTACAAGCATTTTCCTGTCTCACTCCTTGGAGTTTTCTAAGGAGCATGTGATTTTGCATCCCGTTACTTCTTTCCTTCCGAAAATCCTCTCCAGGTTTCATTTGAACCATACGGTAGTTTTGCCGATATTGGGTTCTTCCTCCGGATCTGAAGACTAGTGCCATCTGTGTAAGCTGGATGTCAAGAGATTTATGAAACAATAGTTGCAATCTACAGATGAGTTTAGATAATCAGATGACTTTTTCTTCTAATCGGGGATCCCACAAAGGTCTGGCAGCGTCTAAACCCACCATTTCTAGGTGGCTTAAAGAGATGATTGCTTCCGCTTACCTACTTTCCGGGAAGTCAGTTCCAGAGGGACTGAAAGCCCATCCCTCCAGAGGGCAAGCGGTGTCATGGGCAGAGCGTTGTTGGTACCTCATTTGGACATATGTAAGGCAGCGACACGGTCTTCCTAGCATTCTTTTTCAAAACATTACAGGCTGGATGTTCAGTATCGTCAAGATGCAGTTTTTGGGGCATGTGCTTACAGCTGGATTGTTAGGGTCCCTCCCATAAATGTACTGCTCTGTTACGCCCCATCTGTCACTTTCTGGGCCGGTCCAGAGGGCCACTAAGGAAGAAGAAAGTAGATCTTATCTGCTAATCTAGATTTCCAGTCAAAGCCAGAAATGGAGAAACCTGTGCTGAGTGCTTGCAGAATTTGCACCACCAAAAGGCATAACAAAAAAAACTGTGCCTGATTGCCATCTTTTACTTTGCCCACTATGAAGGAGGGTCAGGGGGTCCAGATTCCTAGCCAGCACCACAGATATGTCTGCTGGAAAAAAAGTTTTGTGCTTTATTATAAAGTTTATGTACCCATTGCATTAATGATGCCCCATTATACAACTGGAGAACCGGGTCCCCCAGCCTCCCCTGCTCCTGGGTCAAATATAATCTGCTAAGACTAATGCAAGCCACCCATCCCCTCCAGAGGAATTGTCTAAGAATACTCCAAAACCAGCACTCATCCTTAAGCATGATCCAGAAAGGGGACCATTTGCAGGGGATACAAAATTTTTGGTAAGACTACCATGTTAAATAAAACAGTTCTGCCCAGTAAAGACAGAGGTAGATCTTTCCACTTTTCACACAGCTTCTTAATATGGTCAATTTTATCCCACACATTAACAAAGATCTGGGTTTTCTAGCCCATTATAAACCATAAAGTTGTATTTCTCTGTTTATCTCCCTCTTCCCTCACCTACCCACACCCATCCTGTTAGACTATCAATGAAATGGTTTGATGTTCCCATGCATACCTCCTACCCACCCCCACCCTGTTAGACTGTCAATGAAATGCTTGGATGTTTCACTTATATATTCTGTCATCTTCCACATTTGCTTATTTCCGATCTGACGAAGAAGGGCAACCTTCGAAAGCTAATCAAGAAATGTATTAAGTTATGTCCAGTAAAAAAGGTATCATCTTATTTTCTTTTCCATGTTTTATTTTGTTTGATTTCTATTGATTATCCCACACATTCAATTTATGAAGACATTTAACATCCGCACTTATGAAAATCCCCAAATATTTAAGAACCCCTGGGGTATGTGGCACTAAATAGTTTTAATTGAAATATATGCGCATAAATGTAGGCATGGTATCCGTGCCTACATTTTACACATGAGTTTAAACAGGGAGCGTGAAAATGGGAGGGTCATGGCCAAAACGGGAGCGTTTCTAACATTTATATGCATTGTTATAGATTGAGAGGTTTACGCTCCTAATTTGGGCACATAATTTGCACCATGTTTCAGTTGGTGCAAACAGCCGAGATTCCTTGGCATAAGCACTATTTTATAAACCATGTTTAACTTTAATCACAGTTTATAGAAAGTGCTTTTATCAGCTCCAATTTATTTTGGCGCCATATATAGAATTCACCCCATAATGCCTTCAGGTTGCACTAATATCAATAAGATGACAATCATTGTGAAAAATTATTTATGTTGCTGGCAGACATGGGTTGGTATCAACAGGAAAAACAATAAGCATATGTAATTGGACATGGAAAGAATTTGTATCAAATATGTGTGTGATATGAAAGCAAATTACCTTTCTAATGACTGGCAATATATGTGACCTAACAGAAAAAAACCCAAAATGGTTCTGGCATTTAATATCTGTGCATAATGCTGGTGGTGGCCAAGCAAAATGCTGACCAATGCTGGCTAAGTATTTACCCCATTATGTATGTATGTTAAAGTATTTTCTATACTGCTCTTCAAAAAAATCAAAGCGAAATGCAACAATATAAATAAACTAATAGGAATAAGAAATCACAATACAATCACAGAAAGAAAAGCAAAAGATCCATGGTGTTATTCCAGATCTACAAGTACGTATGACTAGCTTATCTGTTGTATCTTTAAATTTGTTCCATGAACAGCACTTGTACACAATATTACATTAGAAAAGTGATAATTTTGTCCTTCTATATCTATAGATTTACATGTAGATACAAAATTGATGGCAGAGAGTATAGAGAAGGTACTGGAAAGAGCAAAGTTGAGGCAAAGCGTGAAGCAGCAAGGCTTACACTTGAGGAGCTGGAAAACAATGACCAGGTATGTACTGTTTTGGGGGGGTTTTTTGTTTGTTTTTTTGTTATATTTATTAGAAAAAAAGGAAGATTACAGTGGCTTACTGAAGGAAATGTACAAAAACACCCCACAATCCTTGGTGAAAAATATATATTTCCATATCATCAAGCTGATCAATCCATAGACTGGTGGGTTGTGTCCATCTACCAGCAGGTGGAGATAGAGAGCAAAGTTTTGCCTCCCTATATGTGGTCATGTGCTGCCGGAAACTCCTCAGTATGTTCTCTATCTCAGCAGGTGGTGGTCACACACAGCAGCAGCTCTGGCTAGGCCTCCAAGCCTAATCCTTAGGTTTTGTTGAGGCCTGGGGTTGAGGGCTCTTTTGAGCAAGTGCAAACCTGGTGGTGCCAGGTCCCTCCTTTTCTCCCCCCTCCCGCTGGCTCCGTTTAAAAAAAAAAAAAAATTTTAAACGTCTTTAAAGGCGTTTAATTCGACGTTTCTTTAAACGTTCATTGCAGCTACTCACTGGGACACCAGTTCGTTACAGCTCGGAGCGGCAAGCAGGTAATTTTACCTTTTTATAGCGGACAGGGGGTTCCCCGATTCTTCTCCTCGTGGCATATGGCGTCGGAGGGCGAGGGCGCAAAGGGTCGCTCCCCGGATCGCTGGAGCGCTTCTAGAGGGGATGCGGGGGTTTTACAACCTGATTCGCCCTTGATGGGTGACAGTTTAGTGACCGATGAATGTCCCGGTCGTTCCTCCGGCGTGGCGGTTTTTTCCCGCCATAAACGCCCATCCCCCGCTCCTCGCCTCCGCCATCTTGGCCGGCCACGCGGCTCGGACGGCTTCTTCGTGGGCCGCCCTTGAGGTTGGAGACATTAATGCCATGAACGCCCTTAATTTGGGTGACGGCACAAGCGGCTAAAGTTAAGCGCCGTTCTTCCCGCGCGGCTCCTTCGCGGAGTTTCGCGCCGGACGCCATTTTGGATGCGCAGCATGTCTCTCCCCCGCTATTGCGAGCGCCGGTTGAGAGTGCGTCTAGGGCTGTTGCCCAGGCTGCGGAAGTGCACAGTCTGGGGGGTTTCTCCCCCGAGTTTGTTTTGCTGCTGCATCAGGCTTTCCTCATGCAAAACGCTGCCCCTGCTCCCTCTTCTGATAAAGAGGTTGAGGTTCCCAGAGGTAAACGCCCTCGGGTTGATTTCCAGGCCTTGGAGGACTTTGTCTCCTCCGATGTAGATGAGGGCAGCGTGTCTGAGGTCTCCCAACGGTCCTTTGCGGATTCCTTGGAGGAGATAGATCCCCGCTCGGATGGAGCGGATGACCCCTCTGCAGCGCGGCTTTTTAGCCCAGAGGACTTGCCCAACCTGTTTTTACAGGCCATGGACACTTTGAAGATTTCCTCTCCGGAGGACGTCTCTCCCTCAGCCCCTGTTGGCTCTGCCATTATGCTGGGGACGAAGCGCCCGCCTAGATCCTTCCACGTGCATGATGCCATGCACACCTTAATTGCGGCTCAATGGGATGTCCCGGAAACGAGCCTTAAAGTGGCTAGGGCTATGTCCCGCCTCTATCCTTTGGCTGTGAGTGAACGTGAGGCCTATCTGTGGCCTACCGTGGATTCTTTAATCACTGCGGTGACTAAGAAAACGGCGTTGCCGGTGGAAGGTGGCACGGCCCTAAAGGACGCCCAAGACAGAAGATTGGAGGCGGCCTTAAGGTCGTCCTTTGAGGCAGCTGCTTTAAGTTTGCAGGCCTCAGTTTGCGGCTCCTATGTGGCCAGGGCGTGCCTGACTATGGTGCAGCGGGCTTTCCCCTCGGATCTTTCCTTGAGGGCTGATTGGCCGGCCCTGGAATCGGGCTTAGCCTATTTGGCAGACTTGCTGTATGATGTCTTGAGAGCCTCAGCTAAAGGCATGGCTCAGACAGTCTCTGCGCGGCGGTGGCTTTGGCTAAAACATTGGTCTGCTGACCACGCCTCTAAATCCCGCCTGGCTAGATTGCCTTTTAAAGGCAAGCTGCTCTTTGGGGTCGAGCTGGACAAAATCGTGACCGATCTCGGCACGTCTAAGGGCAAGAAATTACCAGAGGTCAGGGCTCGGGCTAGTACTCGTCCCGGTACCTCCAGAGGACGGTTGCTGGAAGCCCGTCGGTACCGCCCGGGCAAGTCGGGTTCCTCTGCCCCCTCTTCCTTCAAGAGGAATTTCTCCCCCAAGCAGCATTCCTTTCGCAGAGACCGCCGTCCCGGAGGTGCTCCCTCCGGTCCTCCCCCAGGGTCTCGTACCCAATGACGGGGCCTTGGTCCACGCCCCAGTGCAGATTGGAGGACGGCTGTCCTCGTTTCTGGGCGAGTGGACCACTATAACTTCAGACGCGTGGGTGCTGGAAGTCATCAGAGACGGCTACAAGCTAGAGTTCTGCCAACCCTTAAGAGACGGGTTTGTACTCTCTCCCTGCAAGTCTCCGGTCAAGCTGTGGCAGTGCAGCAGACCTTGGACAACCTGATCCGCCTGGGTGCGGTCGTTCCGGTGCCAAAAAATCAGATTGGCAAGGGACGTTACTCCATTTACTTTGTGGTTCCAAAGAAAGGAGGTTCTGTCCGGCCTATCCTCGACCTCAAAGGGGTCAATCGGGCCTGGAAAGTGAGGCACTTTCGCATGGAGACTCTCCGCTCTGTTATAGCGGCAGTGAAGGCAGGAGAGTTCTTGGCTTCCTTGGACATCAAGGAAGCGTACCTGCATATTCCCATCTGGCCTCCTCTCCAACGCTTTCTGCGTTTTACAGTCCTGAGACGACACTTCCAGTTCAGAGCCCTCCCTTTCGGGTTGGCTACTGCTCCGCGGACCTTTTCCAAAGTAATGGGGGTCATAGCGGCCTTCCTGCTAAAGGAAGGAGTACAAGTCCATCCTTATCTGGACGACTGGTTGATCCGAGCCCCCTCTTATGCAGAGTGCGGCAAAGCTATGGACCGGGTAGTTGCTCTTGTGAGCTCCCTGGGATGGATCATCAACTGGAAGAAGAAGAGCCAGCTGCGCCTGACTCAGTCCCTGGAGTATCTGGGAGTTCGATTCGACACCCAAGTGGGCAGAGTGTTCCTGCCAGACAATCGGATTGTCAAGCTTCAGGCTCAGGTGGACTAGTTCCTAGTAGCCTCTCCTATTCGGGCTTGGGACTACGTGCAGCTGTTGGGCTCTATGACGGCCACGATGGAAGTAGTGCCCTGGGCCAGGGCTCATATGAGACCACTACAGCTATCTCTGCTGCTGCGCTGGACTCCGATGTCGGAGGATTATGCTGTGCGCCTTCCCGTGGACCCAGCAGTGCGCAAGGCGCTGAGCTGGTGGACGCAGACAGACAAGTTGTCTGCAGGATTGCCTCTGGTGACCCCGGAGTGGATTGTCATCACGACAGACGCCTCTTTGATGGGCTGGGGAGCCCTCTGCTTGGGAAGGACAGCGCAGGGGCTCTAGTCTCCTGCAGAGACAAGTGGTCTATCAACCTCCTGGAACTCAGAGCCATTCGGTTGGTGTTATTGGAGTTCATCCCGGTACTGGTGTTGTAGCCTGTACGGGTCCTGTCGGACAATGCCACGGCTGTGGCCTATATCAACCGCCAGGGAGGTACCAAGAGCGCCCCTCTAGCCAAGGAGGCTATGAGTCTTTGCCAGTGGGCGGAAGCGAACCTGGAGCAGCTTTCAGCGGCCCACATTGCCGGAGTCATGAATGTCAAGGCGGACTTTCTCAGTCGCCATACCTTGGAGCCCGGAGAGTGGCAACTATCTGCTCAGGCGTTCTTGGACATCACGAAGCGCTGGGGCCAGCCGAGCCTAGATCTGATGGCGTCATCGGCCAATTGCCAAGTGCCGCGCTTTTTCAGCAGAGGACGGGACCCTCGATCCCTGGGAGTAGATGCTCTTCTCCAACAGTGACCGACACAAGAGCTCCTCTATGTGTTCCCGCCCTGGCCCATGTTGGGCAGGGTGCTAGACCGGGTGGCAAAGCATCCCGGCAGGGTAATCCTGGTGGGTCCGGATTGGCCCAGACGTCCCTGGTATGCGGACTTGATCAGGCTCTCAGTCGACGATCCTCTGCGGCTGTCAGTGGAGCAGGGCCGGTTACATCAGGGTCCCGTGGTGATGGAGGATCCCTCTCCCTTTGGTCTTACGGCCTGGCTATTGAGCGGCAGCGTCTGAGGAAGAAGGGCTTCTCAGACAAGGTCATCGCCACTATGCTGAGAGCGAGGAAACGCTCTACTTCTACTGCGTACGCCAGGGTTTGGCGTATCTTTGCAGCATGGTGTGAAGCAGGCTCTCTTTCTCCCTTCACTGCTCCAATTTCTTCAGTGTTGGCGTTCCTGCAAGAAGGTCTGGAGAAAGGCCTGTCGCTCAGTTCCCTTAAAGTCCAGGTAGCGGCTCTGGCTTGCTTCAGGGGCTGCCTGAAGGGTGCTTCCCTGGCTTCGCAGCCAGATGTGGTGCGCTTTCTCAAGGGAGTTAATCACCTGCGCCCTCCTCTGCACTCAGTGGTGCCTGCGTGGAATCTCAACCTGGTGCTAAGAGCATTGCAGAAGCCGCCTTTTGAACCCTTGTCGAGGGCATCTCTGAAAGACCTGACGTTGAAAGCAGTCTTTTTGGTGGCTATCACTTCAGCCAGAAGAGTTTCCGAGCTCCAGGCGCTCTCATGTCGAGAGCCTTTTCTGCAGTTCACTGAGGCAGGAGTGACTATTCGCACAGTGCCTTCCTTCCTGCCCAAGATGGTTTCTCGCTTCCATGTGAATCAGCAGCTCTGTCTCCCTTCCTTTCGTAGGGAGGACTACCCAGAGGAGTACTCTGCTCTTAAATATCTGGATGTGAGACGAGTCATCTTCAGATACTTGGAAGTGACCAATGATTTCCGGAAATCGGATCATCTGTTTGTCCTGTTTGCAGGTCCTCGTAAGGGTCTGCAGGCTGCTAAGCCTACAGTGGCAAGATGGGTCAAGGAAGCCATTGCAGCGGCTTATGTGGCCGCGGGGAAGGTGCCGCCTATCCAGCTGAAGGCCCGTCTCCTTGGAAGAGATATGCAAGGCGGCAACTTGGGCTTCGGCTCATACATTCTCCAAGCATTACCGTTTGACTGTGGCTGCACGGGCGGAGGCCCGGTTTGGAGCTTCAGTGTTGAGGTCAGGGATTTCAATGTCCCGCCCTGGGTGAGTACTGCTTCGGTACATCCCACCAGTCTATGGATTGATCAGCTTGATGATATGGAAGGTAAAATTATGTATAATCATACCTGATAATTTTCTTTCCATTAATCATAGCTGATCAATCCATAGCCCCTCCCAGATATCTGTTCTGTTTTTATTCTGGTTGCATTTCAGGTTCAAGTTTAGTCTTCAGTTACTTCAGAAAGACTTCGTGTTCAAGTTTTTTCACTTGGATTCTTCAAGAGTTAAGACGAGTTTGTGTTACAGTGAGCTGCTGCATTCCTCTCCCCTCCGTTTTACGGGGCTGGATTGAGACATAAATTCTGCCGGCACTCCCTCCCGCTTCGTGCGGCTGTAGGGCAGCTTTGTACCCCTCCCGCTTCGGCGGTGTTAGGGTCAGTCAGCTCCTCCCGCGGTTGCGGTTGCAGGATAAGCCAGATCCCCCCGCATCGGCGGGTGTGGTGTCCCTCCCCCGCTCCGCGGGGATGAGCTGGACGGATTCCCCTCCCCCACTTGTGTGGGGATGAGCTGGGTTAATTCCCCTCCCCCGTTTCGGCGGTGGTGAGCTGGGCAGAGTGTCCCTTCGTGGGTGTAATTCTCTAAGTGCTGAGTCCTGCGGATGGAGCTTTGATATCGACATACTGAGGAGTTTCCGGCAGCACATGACCACATATAGGGAGGCAAAACTTTGCTCTCTATCTCCACCTGCTGGTAGATGGACACAACCCACCAGTCTATGGATTGATCAGCTATGATTAATGGAAAGAAAATTATCAGGTATGATTATACATAATTTTACCGTAATACAAAAACCAAAGATCAATGCTGTATGGAACAGGCTAACAGCAGAAATCCCAATCTTTTTTTTTTTAAATCTTTTTTTAATTAAACTTAACCACAGCACTCATGATGAGTGCTGTGGTTAAGTTTAATTTAAAAAAGATTTAAAAAAAAGATTGGGATTTTTGCTGTTAGCCTGTTCCATACAGCATTGATCTTTGGTTTTTGTATTACTGAAGGAAACAGCATGCAGCCTATGCCCCTGGCCAACAGGACTGACAATGGTAAGATATTCAGAAAATTTATAGCAGTATATGTAACACACAGGTTCAAACTAATCTAAAATTTAATCTAATCTAAAATGACACTTTTAACCTGCTTATTCCGTAAAAGATCCAAAGCAGCTTACAAACCACCACCCCCCAACCTAACAGATTACATACATTTAATAAAATAACAAATACAGCAAATTGTGAGAGTTCTAAACATCTAGATGCATATACTTCTTAAAAAGAAAAGTTTTTAGTTCTTTCTGAAATAACGAATAGGAAGATTGATTTTATTAAAACTAAACTTTTAGTTATTCCAAACTTCAACAGCATGATATAAAAACGAATTTTGCAAAACTTTTAAAAATCTAATTCCCTTAAAAGAAGGACCAACTAAGTCCATCTCATGCAACAAACATGTAGAGCACAATCTAGATGAATAGGATACCAATTGGGGGCTCATTTTCAAAACACTTAGACTTACAAAGTTCCATAGGTTGCTATGTAACTTTATAAGTCTAAGTGCTTTGAAAATATGCCTCATGTGAATAACCTGCTCTAAATTCAAGCCATACTAAATCTTAAAAATATTATAGCCTGTTTGAGGACATTGCTATTGCACACTGCTATCGCAACATCACATGCATTCTATTATTTTTGTTTTATACAGACATTATTAGTACCTAAATTGCGTTGGTCCATGGTGACATTGTCACTACCAGTTCAGGAACTTGAACCAGTAACCCCATCGCCATAGGGGTCACGCCCGATAGCTGTGCAATACCAGCCATGGGTGGGTTTCTTGGATGAGGATCCCAAGCCTCTGGTTTCTTCATCAAGGTTCCAAAGCCTTGTGTGGGTATCTGTCCGGTTCCCAAGCCGACGATTGGGCAGCTTATCCTAGGTTCCTAAGCCTAAAGTGGGTATCTTAAATGGTTCCCAAGCCGAAGGCCCTAATGTTTGTATGAACTGCCAAATTCCAACGATTGCTTATTTATTATTGAATTTACGAGCCACTTTTCTTTAGTGTCACTTCTGCGAATTGATACTGGCGGCCTGACGACGTAACTGATGGTGCTGGAAGCACACAAATAAGATGTTGTGCTGGAACCCAACAAACATCTTTTCTTTCAGGCCAATAAAATGAATGAGCCGGGCCTGGTGTATGCATAAATGTTACCAATGCATCATTTTGTTCGATGGAAATTTCTACAATACCCACTACCCACTACTTATTGTCATAAATGCAGGCAACATAATACCAGGCAATAGTTTGGCCAATTTTAAATTAGGATTGACAATATCGGAAATTTTGGCCACAAAGTTAATCGTGTCACTGTGGTTTTTCAGTGTTCTCTATCTCCACCTGCTTCATTTTGTACTTTTCCAAATACATTGCTTTGTGATGCAGGCAGATTTGGTCGTCGTCTGTGAACTCAACTTCCGATCGCCGAGTAATGAGCATTTTTCATTGGCGGACAAGCTGTGCACATAATGCAGCCCAATTTCTTTAGAATAAAATGAACCATGGTGGCAAATTGACGACAGTTTTTTTCCAACAACGCAAATGGGCAAAGTGGGATTGTCATTTTTAGGGTGGTGAACTTTGGTCCTGGGGAACTGAGGAACTGAGTTCGATTCCCGGCACAGACAGCTCCTTGTGACTCTGGGCAAGTCACTTAACCCTCCATTGCCCGCCGCATTGAGCCTGCCATGAGTGGGAAAGCACGGGGTACAAATGTAACAAAAAATAAAATAAATATTAAGCAAAATCGCAATAATAATATGAAGTAAATGTATTAAAAATGCGAATCTGAAAAAGAGAAGTTATAAAGATTCTTATGTTATGACAGGAACGTACAGAATCCTACATATATATAAGTACATAAGTAATGCCATACTGGGAAAAGACCAAGGGTCCATCGAGCCCAGCATCCTGTCCACGACAGCGGCCAATCCAGGCCAAGGGCACCTGGCAAGCTTCCCAAACGTACAAACATTCTATACATGTTATTCCTGGAATTTTGGATTTTTCCAAGTCCGTTTAGTAGCGGTTTATGGACTTGTCCTTTAGGAATCCGTCCAACCCCTTTTTAAACTCTGCTAAGCTAACCGCCTTCACCACTTTCTCCGGCAACGAATTCCAGAGTTTAATTACACGTTGGGTGAAGAAAAATTTTCTCCGATTTGTTTTAAATTTACTATACTGTAGTTTCATCGCATGCCCCCTAGTCCTAGTATTTTTGGAAAGCGTGAACAGACGCTTCACATCCACCTGTTCCACTCCACTCATTATTTTATATACCTCTATCATGTCTCCCCTCAGCCGTCTCTTCTCCAAGCTGTATAGCCCTAGCCTCCTTAGTCTTTCTTCATAGGGAAGTCGTCCCATCCCCGCTATCATTTTAGTCGCCCTTCGCTGCACCTTTTCCAATTCTACTATATCTTTCTTGAGATGCGGCGACCAGAATTGAACACAATACTCAAGGTGCGGTCGCACCATGGAGTGATACAACGGCATTATAACATCCTCACACCTGTTTTCCATACCTTTCCTAATAATACCCAACATTCTATTCGCTTTCTTAGCCGCAGCAGCACACTGAGCAGAAGGTTTCAGTGTGTTATCGACGACGACACCCAGATCCCTTTCTTGGTCCGTAACTCCTAACGTGGAACCTTGCATGACGTAGCTATAATTCGGGTTCTTTTTTCCCACATGCATCACCTTGCACTTGCTCACATTAAACATCATCTGCCATTTAGCTGCCCAGTCTCCCAGTCTCGTAAGGTCCTCTTGTAATTTTTCACAATCCTGTCGCGATTTAACGACTTTGAATAACTTTGTGTCATCAGCAAATTTAATTACCTCGCTAGTTACTCCCATCTCTAAATCATTTATAAATATATTAAAAAGCAGCGGTCCTAGCACGGACCCCTGAGGAACCCCACTAACTACCCTTCTCCATTGTGAATACTGCCCATTTAACCCCACTCTCTGTTTCCTATCCTTCAACCAGTTTTTAATCCACAATAGGACATTTCCTCCTATCCCATGACCCTCCAATTTCCTCTGTAGCCTTTCATGAGGTACCTTGTCAAACGCCTTTTGAAAATCCAGATACACAATATCAACCGACTCCCCTTTGTCCACATGTTTGTTCACTCCTTCAAAGAATTGAAGTAAATTGGTCAGGCAAGATTTCCCCACACAAAAGCCATGCTGACTCGGTCTCAGTAATCCATGTCCTCGGATGTGCTCTGTAATTTTGTTTTTAATAATAGCCTCTACCATTTTCCCAGGCACCGACGTCAGACTCACCGGTCTATAATTTCCCGGATCTCCCCTGGAGCCTTTTTTAAAAATGGGCGTTACATTGGCCACCTTCCAATCTTCCGGTACCACGCTCGATTTTAAGGATAAGTTGCATATCACTAGCAGTAGCTCCGCAAGCTCGTTTTTCAGTTCTATCAGTACTCTAGGATGAATACCATCCGGTCCAGGAGATTTGCTATAGCAGAAACATGCTAATGTGCAGCATCAATAAGGTACAGAATATTTAACCAATGTCATTAGTGTAGAAGCACCGCTAGTAGACTAACAGATTCATATAGCATACAAAAAATGAATTGTACACTTTTAAACTTAAGCAGAAATGGAAAGAAAACGACACAATATAGAAAAATGCATGTTGAAGTATATGACGTCCTCAGCTTTGTCCCTACTTTTTCAAGGGGTTTGCAACATTGCTCTTTCTAATGAAAATGATTAAAAAGAGTTTTTCCAGAAGGTCTTTTTTTGTAAAAGTGGGCTGAAAATACCCTATTTTGGCGTTTTTGCAAAAATCATCAACTTTACACTCAATTTGTGAACTAATGGAAAATATTAGGAGAATGAAATTTTATATTTAAAAACCTTGTGTTGATAAGTTGTTGTGTGCAAAGTTTCACGTTTATCACACCTTTAATTCCAGAGATATAAAAAGCCAAACTTTACAATTTTTTCATGCCGCAAATTTTTCGGACCAAGTTTGCTCCAGGTTTTCTTCATGGAAATCACTCATGAAGATTTTTTTTATTATTTTGTTTAATAGAGCGCAAAAAGTTGTACAAGATGGCCAAGTTTTGTTTCTCTCAACAAAATATTGCCGAAGATACAGTGTCTCAAAGTTGCCGAAATCTCGGATAGTCGTACCATAGAAGGCTGCAGTATGGGGTCAAACAGATTACTATATCTCAGCAAGTATTGCATCGGTGAACGTAAAACTTTACCAATGTTCATTGGGGACATGTATGAATGTTCACAGAAAATTTCATCGAAATCCGTGATGGTCACGCCGGGACCACCAGACCACTTGACATGGAATGACCCCATAGTAACATAGTAAATGACGGCAGATAACCTGTATGGTCCATCCAGTCTGCCCAACAAGATAAACTCATTTTACATGGTATGTGATACCTTAGATGTATACCCGAGTTTGATTTGTCCTTCCCTTTCTCAGGGCACAGACTGTAGAAGTCTGCCCAGTACTGTTCTTGTACTAAGTTCTGAAGCTAATATCGAAGCCCCTTAAATTTACACTCCAGCCCATCCCTTATCTATTCAGTCACGATCAGGGCGTAGACCGTAGAAGTCTGCCCAGCAATTACCGATGTCGCCACCCATTCTCCGCTAAGATTCCTCTGAACCATTCCTTCTAACAGGATTACTTTGTGTTTATCCCTCGCATGTTTGAATTCCATTACCGTTTTCATCTCCACCACCTCCCGCGGGAGGGCATTCCACATATCCACCACCTTCTTCCTGACATTAGTCCCGAGTCTGCCCCCCTTCAACCTCAATTCATGTCCTCTAGTTCTACTGCCTTCCCATCTCCGGAAAAGGTTCATTTGTGGATTAATACGTTTCAAATATAAGTACAGATGACACTGAACTTCAGGTGGGTGGAGATGATTGGAGTGTACCTGAAACAAGAAAAGAAGGAAAACTAGTGGAGGAGACAATGGGAAGGGATCAGCATAGTGGGGAGATTTTATGTGAGAAGTACATAACCAGTTCTTTGGCAGTTAAAGATAATGACGGATGCAAAGAGGAAGGGTAGTGGTGGTGGTGGTAAATCTGTCAAGAAGTTTATAGAACTGTATTGAACTGTCATACTTTTCTATTAAAGTGGAATAGTGTTTTCTTTTCTTTTTCTGTCTGAATTGTGTGTCTATAAGTGTGAGAGGCCTCTTTAAATGCATCAAGACTAAGTGAAGTACAAGTCTTATGCCATCTACGTGCCAAATGATGATGATGTCTCTGTAGTAAGCAGAGTCTCTGGTGATGCCAAGGCTGAGAATGACCAGAGCCGACCAGACAAGTCTGAAGTGGAGCAGCTTTGTCCAATGCTATATATAAAATGGTGTCAAAAGTATGAGTCTGCTTCACTAGAGCAAGAGATTCAGCATCCTCAGGAAAGGGATCACAGTGAGAACCAAATGTAGATGAGTCTACAGTGGACAGATCCCTAAAGGAGCATACCAAGGAGGGAATGGATATAGAAGACACTGCTGGGGCACGCCAAGAAAAAGATAAGAGATTGATCAGACCAGGGCAGAGGTGTAACACTATTATGGTATATTGAAAAGACATAGTAAGACTAGGCATCTAGAGTGTGGCTAGCATTGTGAGTAGGGGATTGAATAATGTGTGAAAATATGTGAAAGTCTATTGTCAAGGGATCTTTAGAATCTACAATATGAATATTAAAATCCCCTAGAATCAGAGTGTTGGAATACCAAAGAGAGCTAGTCCTAGTGTTTTTGGAAACAGTAAACAATTGGTTCACGTCTACCCATTCCACTCTACTCATTATTTTATAGACCTCTATCATATCTCCCCATCAGCCATCTTTTCTCCAATCTGAAGAGCCCTTGCCGCTTTTGCCTTACCTCATAGGGAAGTCGTCCCATCCCCTTTATCGTTTTCGTTGCCCTTCTATGTACCTTTTCTAATTCCACTATAACTTTTTTGAGATGCGATGACCAGAATTGCACACAATATTCGAGGTGTGGTAGCACCATGGAGAATACAAATGCATTATAACATCCTCATTTTTGTTTTCCATTCCTTTCCTAATAATACCTAACATTCTATTTGCTTTCTTAGCCACCGTTGCACACTGAGTAGAGGGTTTCAACGTATCATAAATGATGACACCTCCCTTTCCTGGTCAGTGACTCCTAGTGTGGACCCTTGCATTACATAGCTGTAGTTCAGGCTCCTCTTTCCCACATGCATTACTTTGCATTTGCTCATTAAACATCATCTGCCATTTGGATTTCCAGTCTCCCACTCTCGTAAGGTCCTCTTGTAATTTTTCACAATCCTCTTCCGATTTAACAACTTTGAATAACTTTGTGTTGTCTGCAAATTTAATTACCTCTCTTGTTACTCCCATCTCTAGACCATTTATAAATATCTTAAAAAGCAGTGGTCCCAGCACAGACCCCTGGGGAACGTCACTATCTGTTTTTCTCCATTGAGAATACTGACCATTTAACCCTACTTGTTTTCAATCCTTTAACTAGTTTTTAATCCACAATAGAACACTACCTCCTATCCCATGACTCTCCAGTTTCCTCTGGAGTCTTTCATGAAGTACTTTGTCAAATGCCTTTTGAAAATCCAGGTACACAGTACTGACCTGCTCACCTTTATCCACATGTTTGTTCACCCCTTCAAAGAAATGTAATAGATTGGTGAGGCAAGATTTTCTGTTACTAAATCCATGTTTGCTTTGTCTCATTAATTCATGCTTTTGAATATGCTCTGTAATTTTGTTCTTTATAATAGTCTCTACCATTTTGCCCAGCACCGACGTCAGGCTCACCGGTCTATAATTTCCCAGATCACCTCTGGAACCTTTTTAAAAAATTGGCATTACGTTGGCCACCCTTCAATCTTCCAGTACCATGCTTGATTTTTAAAGTTCCTGGAGGAAAAGTCCATATTCTGTTATTGAGGTGGACATGGGGGAAGCCACTGCTTGCCCTGAGATTGGTAGCATGGAATGTTGCTACTATTTGGGTTTCCACCAGGTACTTGTGACCTGGATTGGCCACTGTTTAGAAAACAGGATGCTGGGCTAGATGGACCATTGGTCTATCCCAGTATGGCTATTCTCATGTTTGTATAGCATCATACATATATATATTTGGCAGCATGCAGACCAGTGGAAAGCATTTTAGAAAAACTTACGTACATGAAAAGAGTAACATCACTCAGGGGCTTTATACTTGTATGTTCCTTCACATGCACATACAGTGGGAAATAGGCCAATGTGTAAAAGAATGCTGGAAAACAGCAAAACCTGAATACAAGTACCTCCTCTGAAGTAAGTGATGACTAACAGTTACCTAAAAGGAGGGAAAAGACCTTAATCTCCTAACATTGTAAGAATTTTTCTGCAAAAATGCTATAGTTTTTTAATTTAAAAAAAGTGGACTGTAACCTATTTTTATTTTACCTCTTGTCATTTCATTAATGCCTTCAATATCTCCAAAATATATTATCTTGATGAGTGGTTTATATTCTGAAAAGATACAGATCACTTTCATGCATACAAGAATACATTTTTACACGTGAAAGACGCTTAAAATAATTTCACTTGATAAAAGGCTCTTTTTCTCAGCATTCTTATATACATTGGTCTATTTGGCATGTTGATGTTTACCCTGTCTGTTTTTTTTGCTATATCCACACATAAAAGGAATAATTAAAGAGCTCAGCTCTGAAACGCAAACCTTAGCAGTATTAGGGTGGTTTTTAACACCAGAGAAGTAAGCATCTATACTCCCTTAAGCTCTCCTCCCATATACAGGCTCTAATGAGAAGTGAGCCCACAGTCGCATGTGCCTCCAATCAGGTATAAATGCTGCTAGGGAGTTTTTCTGAACAATTTTTTTTCCTGAAAAACAAAATACATGGTTATTTTAAAGAACTGCCTACACCATGCCGATGATATGTATCATCTTCAAAACTGCATGCCATGGTCATATGTGTCTAAGTGGTGACATTTAAAATCATCACTTATATATGTAGGGCAATTGCACTTGTAAAAATATAATTAATTCTATAATAGAGTTAACAATACAGAAAAGTACTGTTAAACTTTTGGTGGTGGCTCAGCTATTTGAACTTTTGACTTGTTAGATTCTTTGTTTCAAGGTATCTGTGATGTATTCATCAGCCTTTTACCAAAACCCTCATCCATACCCTTGTCACCTCTCGTTTAGACTACTGCAATCTGCTTCTTGCTGGCCTCCCACTTAGTCACCTCTCCCCTCTCCAATCAGTTCAAAACTCTGCTGCCCGTCTCATCTTCCGCCAGGGTCGCTTTACTCATACTACCCCTCTCCTCAAGTCGCTTCACTGGCTCCCTATCCGTTTTCGTATCCTGTTCAAACGTCTTCTACTAACCTATAAATGTACTCACTCTGCTGCTCCCCAGTATCTCTCCACACTCATCCTTCCCTACACCCCTTCCCGTGCACTCTGCTCCATGGATAAATCCTTCTTATCTGTTCCCTTCTCCACTACTGCCAACTCCAGACTTTGCGCCTTCTGTCTCGCTGCACCCTACGCCTGGAATAAACTTCCTGAGCCCCTACGTCTTGCCCCATCCTTGGCCACCTTTAAATCTAGACTGAAAGCCCACCCTTTTAACATTGCTTTTGACTTGTAACCACTCGCCTCCACCTACCCTCCTCTCCTCCTTCCTGTACACATTAATTGATTTGATTTGCTTACTTTATTTTTTGTCTATTAGATTGTAAGTGCTTTGAGCAGGGACTGTCTTTCTTCTATGTTTGTGCAGCACTGCGTACGCCTTGTAGCGCTATAGAAATGCTAAATAGTAGTAGTAGTAATGAATAGTTAGCAGTAACAAATGCTGAATAAAGTAATTCTTCTATAATAATTTATTGTTATAGCTGAATCTGGAGGGAGTACTGAGAACAGATGCTGCTTCTACTGGTGAGTAAATAGATTTTTAAGTATTGCCTTGCTGGTAAATGTTAAAACCTTAAAAGGAAAAAAAAAAGTTATTTCAATGTTTTTTCCCACCCTCGTTTCCCTGACTGGTACCTGCTCCAAGCGTATGACTTGATTTATAAACTGTTATTCCAGTTAAACTAATAGAGGGCAATTTTTCACAAAATGAGTTAATTTGGAATTTACAAGTTACAAAGGGAGTAACCCTGCCCTTATCAGAAAATGTACTGTTGTCACTTAGTAGATCATTGACTGACTAAATGGTATGGTATTGTATGGTAGTTCCTCCCTGCGAACATTTTATGGGAGCAGCCACAAATGTAATGGTTTCCTCGGCAGGCCATGAGTGGGTTAGGTTGCCAAAATTGTCCACAGCCATCTCAAGGCAGTTGAGGGTTGGGTAACTTACCAAAACCATAAGAAGCTGTCATCGGATTTGGAGCTGTTCCCTACAGCCGCACAAGTGGTCTTGGTCAAGGATGTGGCTCAAATGATAATTCAAGAGTGGGACAGTCCCTGGATAGATTTTTTCTTACCACTCCTCAGAACAAGAAGATAATCTCTATTCTGTTCCAGGATAGGGACACAATGGCAAGCTGACCTCGATGCCTTCTTTCTAGGTAGGTGAGTCTCTTTAATTTTATTTTTATATGCTTATATCATCTCAAGATAACATATCTTGATACAAAAACAAAAAGAGGTACCAAAATAGGAATACTCAAACATTTAGGTATTCAGTAATACAAGGAAATATAAATTTACCCCCTCAACCTGGTCCACAAGTAAGAAGGGAACAAGGAAATATATCAAGAAATTATTTTTACAGTAACTAAAACCTAACAGAAGGTAGGTTGACGGTGTATATTTCTTTTTTTTTTTTATTTGCAAGAAGTCTTTATTAACCATTGAAACAGCACAATGGAACCACAAAACTATCAAAGTACAACATGCTTATTCTAATATAAGATTCTACCCATACAGCTTATAAGAGTACATTCAGTCGTTTCAATAGAACTATATCATCAACAATAAACTTCAGATTTTTATCCATTTTTCAAGAAAACAAAGATTTCTCCACCCAACCTCCCCTCCCCCTCCCCTTCCCCCCAGGTGGACACTACTGGGCACTGCCCCTCATGGCATTCAATGTATTTAACACCTAGATTTATAGAGCATCAAAAGGGACGGGTTCCCAGACTGAACGCCACTTAACCATTTGTTGTTTACGCTCCGCCACTAGTCTCTCCATTTCCCGAACATATCTCAACTTATTAAGCCATCGAGATAAAGATGGAACCCCCTCCTTTCGCCAATGTGCCGCCACAACGACCCTTGCTGTGCCAACCGCATGTTGAACTAGGGTCTGCTGATGTGACAGTAAGCCTGCGGTCCTAGCTGAAAACAAGAACACCTCAGGGGCCCATGGCACAACACACCCCATCCAGTGCTGTAGCCTAGAATGTACAGCTTTCCAAAATGCCCGAATTTTGATACAGCTCCACCATATGTGCCCCATTGTACCTTTGTGACCACACCTTCTCCAGCACATGTCCGAAGAGGACGGAAAGATCCTCTGCAGACGGGCCGGCGTGAGGTACCATCGATATAATACTTTAACCGCGTTCTCTTGCAGAGGAACATGAACTGATACCCGCATCACTGCTTTTTCTATTCTCTCCCACTCGGACTCTCCCAACTGCACACCCAGTTCCCGCTCCCAGACACCCCTATGCTTTCCACAACCGGAAGCCTGATAACTTAGGATACGGTACAAGGAACCTATCAAACCCCGGGAAGATTCAAACTTTTCACATATCTCCTCCAGATCAATTTTCTTATGTTGCATTACCTCTCGCACCGCCTTACTCTTGAGAAGGGATGCCAACTGGCAATAGGCAAACTCATCACCCTCTACCCCTGGGTAACTATCCCGCAGTGCATTAAAGGGCAACAGTGAATCCGCTTCAAACAGCTGGCCCCATGTTCTCACCCCCAAATCACGCCATTTAGTGAAAATCCCCTTTACTGTGCCAGGTAAGAATAAGGGATTAAATGCAATTGGAGTGTACCTGGTCAATACACATTGTCTCTTAGGAAACAAACTATCCCAATAGTGAAGTGTAACAGCTATGGAGGGGCAAGCTCGTTCAGCCAGATTTCTAAAGGGCCGTGGTAGCCACATTATGGCACTCAGTGGCTGGTCACCCATCGAATGTTGTTCAATATGCACCCATTGGCGATCTGGATAGTCTTGGTACCATTCAAGTGCTGCTTTCCCTTGTGCTGCCTTATAGTACCAAGTAAGGTTGGGTACCCCCAACCCCCCTTTCTTCCTGTCCCTATATAATAGCGATCTCACCAACCGCGGACGTTTGCCTGCCCAGACGAATCTCACCAATCTGTCTTGCAGAGTAGCCAAGAATCGCCTGGGCATTATCACAGGCAGCGTCTGAAAGAGGTACAACAATCTGGGCAATATGTTCATTTTAAGAATGGCTATTCTACCGAACCACGAAGTTCCCAGCTCTCCCCATCTCTCCAAATCCTCCATGATGGTTTTACCCAACCCCCTGTAATTTGCATTAAAGAGTTCCGACATTTCCCTTGTAAGCATCACCCCCAAGTACCTAATCTGTTTGGGGGCCCAACTAAACGGGGATGAAGCTTTCAGGGACTCCACCACCTCATCAGTGAGTGTTACGTTCAGAGCCTCTGATTTTGCCATGTTGACCCTGAAACCCGACACTACAGAATATTCTCTTATCATCTGCTCGAGATGTGGGATAGTGGATTGAGGGCGAGTAACAAACAGCAACACATCGTCTGCAAAGAGGGCCATTTTATGGGTTCTATCTGCTATTTTAGCTCCTGAAATATTAGGGTCCAACCTCATCTGGGCCGCAAAGGGCTCCATCACCAATGCAAACAGCAAGGGCGACAGGGGACAACCCTGCCTAGTCCCTCTATGCAGCGTGAACAGCTCTGAATTTCCACCATTAACCCGAACACAAGCCCTTGGGGACTCATAAAAGGCCTGAATCCACCTGCAAAACTGTGTTCCAAACCCCATATTCTCCATTACTCCATACATGAAGGGCCAGTGGACCCGGTCAAAGGCTTTTTCCGCGTCAAGACTTAAGAGACAAAGCGGCTTCTTATTTAATTTTGCCAAGTACATAATATCAACCACCCTTCTAATATTATCCATCGCTTTGCGATAAGATACAAAGCCCACTTGGTCTGGATGTATAAGAACTGGAAGGATTGGGGCCAAGCGATTAGCCAGAACCTTAGCCAGAATTTTGACATCAGTATTTAATACCGATATGGGTCTATAAGATCCGCATTCAAGATGATCTTTGCCCGGCTTGGGTAATACAGCTATCCACGCTTCCATCATTGACTGAGGTAATGATCCCCCTTTCCCAATTTGATTAAACAAGTCTGCTAAGAGCGGAGATAGCTCGGGGGCGAACTTCCTATAGAACTCGTTAGGCAACCCATCCAAGCCAGGCGATTTACTCAATGGCAAACTGCTGATTGCCTCCTGAATTTCTTTGGGAGTAACCATTTCATTTAGTAATGCCTGTTGTTGGGAGCTCAGAGAAGGTAGTTCACTATCCCTTATATATTGATCTATGGATTCCAGGGAAGGGCTAATCTCCTGAGCGTACAAATCCTGATAGAATTCCCCAAATCTTTTTCGTATTTGCTCAGATGTACCGAGCTCGCCCCCGCCCGAATCCCGTATCTTTAAAATAGCCCGGTCAACTTTTTGTCTGCGTAACCTTATGGCAAGGAGACGCCCCACCTTGTTGGCATGCTCGTAGGAATTCACCCTGTTCTTGTTTTGTAGCATACTAAGTTGCTCAGAATATACAGAATCTAGCCACGCTCTCTGATTACTAAGCTCACTCAGAACCCGCTCTGACCCATTTGCCTTATGCTGTTCCTCCAGAAGACGGATATTCACAATACATTTTGCTATCTGCGCTTTACGGGCCTTTGATTTTTTACTGGCTACTTGAAGAAAGTAGCCTCGGGAAACCGCCTTCATAGCATCCCAAACAATGCTGAGCGAGGGTCCCGATTCCAAGTTAAACTCAAGATACTCTTTCAGCATTTGTTTGTATCCTGCCACCACTTCCCCCTCCTGTAAAAGACCCACATTCATTGTCCATCTTCTATCTTTGTTTTCAGCCCTAATAGTTGGCAAAGTAACCCATATTGGGGCGTGATCCGATAGGGTCACACTGCCGATCCCTGCGTCAGGTCCCCGTTCCACTAAAGTGGCATCCAAGAATAGATAATCAATACGGGAATAGGTTTTATGCACTGCGGAATAGAATGTATAATCTCGTACCCTCTGGTGTTTTACTCTCCACATATCCACCGTACCCAAGGAGTTTGCTAAAGATCTTAAAGCCAGGGAATCCCTCTGCCCTTCATTTCTATTAAGGCCTGATCGGTCAAGTCCGGGGTTCATCACAGTATTGAAATCCCCTCCTATTACCAGAGAACCCTGCGCAAAAATGGCCAGAGAGTTTTTAACCCTTTCCAAGAACTCTGCCTGCCCCGTGTTAGGCGCATAAATGGACACTAGAGTAAGATCTACTTGGTCAATTTTAATATGCAAAAAAATATAACGGCCTCCTATGTCCCTTTTTACCTTAATCACCTGTGCGCCCACTGCAGCCTGAATTAGGATCGCCACTCCAGCTTTCTTTGATCCCGCTGCAGAGGCGAAATACGCCACCGGGTAGTCCGAGTAGGAGAGAAGTCTTTCATATCTGCCCGCCAGGTGTGTCTCCTGAAGGAGAACCACATGAGGCCCTAACTGCCTCAACTCTTTATAGAGCTTTTGTCTTTTCTGTGGCATGTTCAGGCCTTTCACATTATAGGAAAGAATCTTTAAGTCAGTACCCATCCTAGTATGTTGTGAACAAGCTTGTCGGCCCCTGCCCGTCTCGACAACTCTGCAAAGTGCCACATTACTTTGTACCCATTTTTCCCAGTAGTGACCTGCCCCCTCCACTTATTATAGCCAATCTCCCGCCCTCCCCTCCCAACCCTCTTCCCCTGTGATCCCCTTATGCCCAACCCCATGAACTTCACCCACCAGCCAGAACCTTAAGGTCCTGAGTGGGAGGACTCCTCAACGTGCCCCAGCAAACACCAAATGATCCCCCAAACCCTCACAACATTCAGCCCCCCCCTTCTATTTTTACCATCATCCAGTCCCCCTTCTGCTCTCCTCCCTCTTAAATCCAACCCAGATTCATACCAGTTCAACTCCCACGTTACATCCTAAAGCAATAACATAGGCAGAACCTGGCAACAGATTTAACAGCCCAGAAGTCATTACCAACAACACAATGTCATATCAGTCAGGTTCGCAGCTTAGCGTCTTGCTTCTTGGATTTTTGAGGCACTCTCTTCCACTGCTGCAATTTTTCTCGCGTTGCGGAGGCCATGTCCCCTGCAGGTATAGCTTGGGTGGTCAAACCAGCTTCATGCAAGAACTTCCACACCTCATCCAGCCGACGAAACCGATGCTGCTTGCCTTTAAATTCCACACTCAGGGCAAAGGGAAAGTTCCACCTATAGGATATCTTCTCCTTCTGCAAAATTTCCAGCCCGGGTCTCATCACTCGCCTCTGTGTTAATGTAAACAGCGATAAGTCCTGGTAGACGGAGACTCTGGCCTCATTATATTCCACTGGCGGATTTTGGCGCGCTTTTTGCCATATTTTTTCTTTAAGCGTGTATGATGAAAATCTCACCACTATGTCTCTGGGTCTATTGTCTGTTGGTTTCCTGAGAGCTCTGTGGGCCCGGTCAAATATAAGATCTGCTGACTCCAATTGCTCTCCAAGTAGCTTCTCACATATCGAACGCACAAGTGTGGGCACGTCTTCCATGTTGCCATTTTCGGGGACTCCACGAAATCTAAGATTTTGACGTCTCCCGCGATTTTCCAGATCGTCTAGTTTATATTGCAGTTCTTCAGACTGTTCGTTTAGTTTTGTAAAACGGGCCTCTGCTCTCTCAACTTGTTCGTCCACGTGCTCTTCCAGCGTCTCGACCCTGCCCCCTAGTTCACGGAGATCAAGGCTAATGGCGTCCACGTGGTCAAGAATTTCTTGTTTAGAGGCCTTGATCTCTGCTCTTATTTCCTTGAGACATTTGGCCAGCTCTTTGGGTAATACGGCGCTTAGGGCAGTTCTACGCACCTCGGCGCTAGAGGCAGCTGACTCAGAGCCGGAGGAGTTTCCCGGATCAGGCGACACGCGCCTCGAGCGGTTTTTCGCCCCTTGTCTCGTCGAGCTCCGCTCTCCTTCTCTCGACTGGGAGGCTGTTGTTTTGCTCATTCTGTGTTCGGGATCTCGTTGCGTCTTCAGAGACCGGTCCCACCACTTTTGCAGAACTGGATGACCGCAAATGAAGCGATTTTTAAGCGGGTAAGCGCGGAGCTAAGGGCTCAGGCAACCATTCAGGTCCGTGATGTCACCGGACGGTGTATATTTCTAAGGAGTGGAAGTTCTTGCTAGCTCAGAGGTACTGAGAGGTAGCTCACTACTCTTGGAATTCAAAAAGGTAGACAATTGTTCAGGATAAAAAAATATACTTTACAGATTGTTATTGGATATCACACTTACAGGGGAAATTCAACCAAAATAAAGCACCTAACTGTATCACAAGAGACCTTAATAAGAGAAATTGCTGCCTCCTCTTCTGTGTCGAATATGAAATATCCAGAAACACTTGAACCTTTCAGTTCAGAAAAAAGTGATCCTCGATTGGGGAAAAAAGCACCCAATCTCTATCTGGTTCCAAAACAAAATTAGCATTTAATGTAGCTGGTATAGCTCCATCATCCCTTTCCAAAAGTTGAGTCACGTTTAAAGAGTCAGAAGAAATTTCAGAACCTAAGACTCCTTGTTGTCCTCCACCTTTTTTTTGCAAAGGGTGGGACATAATAAACTCTGGGTAATGGAGAAAAAGCTTGCCTGGGATCTTTAATATCTCCAAAAAATATCTGTTTAAGGTTAAAGATCCAGCTCCAGATGGTATGTTAGAAAAATTAATGAAATGCAAGGTCTTCCTGCTTAAACATTTACCAAGTTTTCAAGCTTTCGATATATAGAAAAGTTATCTTTAATTACAGCCACTTGCTGATCTGCTAAGGATTTAGACTAGTCTTCCATTAAAGATACTTTATTTTCTAATGAAGTTACCCTCTTATCCATCATTGCATAATTACCCAGTGAGCTTCATGTTAAAACTGTTAAGAAAAAATTGGGAAAATTGATGATTCAAACATCGCAAAGGCATCCCAAAATATATCCAAAGTAACAGGAGAGGGTTTTACCACAAAGATAAGGTGTTCCAGGTCTGAATTCTCTCTCTTATTTATTTTTACATTTGTATCCCACATTTTCCCACCTATTTGCAGGCTCTTAATGGCTTACATAGTACCGTAATGGCGATCGCCAATTCCGGCATGAACAAATACAAAGTGATGCTGTGGTAGAATAAAGATCATGTGTAACAGACACATTAGGGAATCGTAGGGAGGAAGAGTAAGTTATGTCCAGTACGAACTTTGGTTTTGTTGTGTTGCAAGGTTCAGGCATTTAAGTTGGATCAGTAGGGTATGCCTTTTTGAACAGGTTAGTTTTTAGTGATTTCCGAAAGTTTAGGTGGTCATACGTTGTTTTCACGGCGTTTGGTAATGCGTTACATAGTTGTGTGCTTATATAGGAGAAGCTGGATGAATAAGTTGATTTGTAATTGAGTCCTTTGCAGCTTGGGTAGTAAGGAGCCACCAGCTCCCTCCTCGAGGCTAGCTAGTCCTGTAGAGATGACCACATCCCCACTGGTGATTTGTAACAACACTTCAGGGAGATGAACTGCCCCTGCAGCGAGGATTCTGCTCGATTTATCAGTGAGTGATGCCCTGACAGATGCCCTAACAGCATACCGAATATCCGCAAGTGTAAACAGCTCCTCCAGGTTCAAGGT
Source organism: Microcaecilia unicolor (assembly GCF_901765095.1). Taxonomy (NCBI): domain Eukaryota; kingdom Metazoa; phylum Chordata; class Amphibia; order Gymnophiona; family Siphonopidae; genus Microcaecilia; species Microcaecilia unicolor. The sequence goes on from NC_044033.1 coordinate 140,109,325, forward strand.
GGCATCAGCCAATAAGCAAGGATATCGTCTCTCCTTTCCCCGATGTTCCCCGCAGTATGGCCCCAGCCTCAGAGCTTTCATCTCCAATAGTGGTCACAAGCTTATCCATCTGTCCAGCTGCTACAAGGTCCGATGGCACTGCAGAGTATGTGCTCGTCTTCCTATTTCTTTTCATCATATTAACTACATGTAGAGAAAGTTGTTAGAGAGGAAAATAACAATAGCAGACGGAGAGAGAGATTTCTAATACCATCTTCCTAATGCCATCGTGTTCCCTGGCAAGTCTTCTATATGCATATCCTATGGTACTCCTCATAGTGAGAACACTCTCTGAAATTCAGACAGAACAGGGGAAACATGATTCCCATTGCCCCATATTGGCCAAGATAAGTATGGTTCCCTCTTCTTTTGGAACTTGTCATAAGATGACACCTAGAACTGGGAAATTCCTTATCACTGGTCACTCAAGCTCAGGGAATTCTGTTGCATCCCACCATTGAGCCCTTTGCTCTCAAGTAAACTTGCATGACAGTGTGTTGCAAGTATTGTTGGCTTCAGGAGAGATTTCACTAGAAGGCTTTACAGATTTAAATGGAGTCTGACGTCGGTGCCGGGGAAAATGGTAGAGGCTATTATCAAAAACAAAATTACAGAGCACATCCGAGGACATGGATTACTGAGACCAAGTCAGCATGGCTTTTGTGTGGGGAAATCTTGCCTGACCAATTTACTTCAATTCTTTGAAGGAGTGAACAAACATGTGGACAAAGGGGAGTCGGTTGATATTGTGTATCTGGATTTTCAAAAGGCGTTTGACAAGGTACCTCATGAAAGGCTACAGAGGAAATTGGAGGGTCATGGGATAGGAGGAAATGTCCTATTGTGGATTAAAAACTGGTTGAAGGATAGGAAACAGAGAGTGGGGTTAAATGAGCAGTATTCACAATGGAGAAGGGTAGTTAGTGGGGTTCCTCAGGGGTCCGTGCTAGGACCGCTGCTTTTTAATATATTTATAAATGATTTAGAGATGGGAGTAACTAGCGAGGTAATTAAATTTGCTGATGACACAAAGTTATTCAAAGTCGTTAAAACGCGACAGGATTGTGAAAAATTACAAGAGGACCTTACGAGACTGGGAGACTGGGCGGCTAAATGGCAGATGACGTTTAATGTGAGCAAGTGCAAGGTGATGCATGTGGGAAAAAAGAACCCGAATTATAGCTACGTCATGCAAGGTTCCACGTTAGGAGTTACAGACCAAGAAAGGGATCTGGGTGTCGTCGTCGTCGATAACACACTGAAACCTTCTGCTCAGTGTGCTGCTGCGGCTAAGAAAGCGAATAGAATGTTGGGTATTATCAGGAAAGGTATGGAAAACAGGTGTGAGGATGTTATAATGCCGTTGTATCGCTCCATGGTGCGACCGCACCTTGAGTATTGTGTTCAATTCTGGTCGCCGCATCTCAAGAAAGATATAGTAGAATTGGAAAAGGTGCAGCGAAGGGCGACTAAAATGATAGCGGGGATGGGACGACTTCCCTATGAAGAAAGACTAAGGAGGCTAGGGCTATACAGCTTGGAGAAGAGACGGCTGAGGGGAGACATGATAGAGGTATATAAAATAATGAGTGGAGTGGAACAGGTGGATGTGAAGCGTCTGTTCATGCTTTCCAAAAATACTAGGACTAGGGGGCATGCGATGAAACTACAGTGTAGTAAATTTAAAACAAATCGGAGAAAATTTTTCTTCACCCAACGTGTAATTAAACTCTGGAATTCGTTGCCGGAGAAAGTGGTGAAGGCGGTTAGCTTAGCAGAGTTTAAAAAGGGGTTGGACGGTTTCCTAAAGGACAAGTCCATAAACTGCTACTAAACGGACTTGGAAAACTCCAAAATTCCAGGAATAACATGTATAGAATGTTTGTATGTTTGGGAAGCTTGCCAGGTGCCCTTGGCCTGGATTGGCCGCTGTCGTGGACAGGATGCTGGGCTCGATGGACCCTTGGTCTTTTCCCAGTATGGCATTACTTATGTACTTATGACGTTTGCCATCTCGTGTAACAGAAGGCCCTACTGTCCCACACAAAAAGTGCTTGAATGTCTTCTACATTTGTCTGAGTCATCAACCTCATTAGGGTACATCTTAGTGAAATTCGCATTATATCACCAACATGTAGAAGAAAAATCCATCTCTGTACAGCTTATAGTTGTTTGATTCCTGCAGGGCTTGCTTCATTTAAGCCTCCCATGAAGCTTCCTGCAGTGTCATGTGACCTCAACATAGTATGTTAACTTAGCTGTTGAATGCTCCCTTGCAGTTGCTCAATACCTGTTGGCTAAAGTAACTGACTTGGAAGGTCTTATTTTTGGTAATGGTAACTTAGGCATGCTGAGTGAGCTCTAGGCTCTTGTAACTGATTCACTGTACACAAAATCCTATAACAACGAGTTGATTTCTGTGCACCTATCCTAAGTTTTCTCCTAAGGTTGTGTCAGATTTCTGTATTAACAAGTCTATCATCCTGCCAACAGTTTTCCTAGGCCTCAAGCGAACAGAGTTGAAAATGCAGTGCACGCATTGGATTATAAGAGATCCCTGGACTAAAACCCTTAGAAAATCCATCCAACAAATGCGCACTGTCTAATTGACTGATTTTCCTTTGCTTATGACCAGGCAGGTTAGACTCTCAAGTTTCATGTTTATTGCTCAGAATGATAGAGTTATTATGTGTCAGTAGCCCAATTGAGATCAGCCTTCATGGAGGAAATTTGGAGAGCTGTGACATGGACATCTGTTTATAGATTCACATCCTACTACTGTTTGGAAAAGGACTCCTGATGTAGCAGTAGGTGAGGCCAGTTGGTCCTCCTTAGAAACTGGATCCATTCCCCCATGCCAACTTTTTTTTCTGTTCCAGACTGCCTTCAAAAAAAAAAAAAGGAAAAAAATACAAAAGATTAGTTGCCATGAAAATTTCTGTTGATGTCAGCCTCTTGTGACTTTGAGATCAGTAGGCTCTTCTGCAGTCAAGGACAGCCTTTCAATCTATAATGGATTGGAGAGGCTTGAGAATTTGCTGAGGGCCAAAAATCTCAAGAGTCTAGTATTTTTCCTTAACTAGATCACTTTCTGCGGATATATTATTCTCTAAATACCTTAAGGAAGTCCTGCTTATGAAAGATGACTTAAAAACTTATCAGTGTTATTATCTTCCTAGCAAGAAATCTCAGTGGTGTTTCCAGACCCAGTATTTTGGATGGGCCCACACTAACTTAGATGGGCCCTTCCATGGCGCCACACTCCACAGCCCCCTCCCACCCGCACCCCGAGATATAAAAAGAAATTATATCGTGGCTCAGGTCCACCCAGCGGTGGCATATCACATCAACATCTCTCCTCCTTCGCGGCGTCCCAGCATCTGACCGCTCATCGCTGAACCCCATCCCTCCCTGGTGTTCCTTGCAGGTGTCCCCGGCGCCTGCAATGATTCAGTTATTGCTGCCTGTGCCAGCTTCGCAGGCTTCCATCAACCGGGTCCCGCCAGACAGGAAATGATGAAAGCAAGATCTGAACCTGGCCGATGGAAGCCTGCGGGGGCCGGTGCAGGCAGCAATAATGAATCACTGCAGGCGCCAGGAATGCCTGTAAGGTACACCAGAAAAGGACGGGGTTCAGCGATGGGCGGGTGGAGGAGGAGAGATGTTGATGTGATGTGCCGTCGCTGGGTGGACCTGAGCTAAGAATGGGTAGGCCTGTGCCCACCCAGGCCCACCCATAGCTGCGCCACTGAGATTTCTGTACCCAATCCTGTGGAAGGAGCTTTTTGACTCCTTAGAAATTAGTGACTTCAGCTGGACCAATTTCTTAGAAACATCTACAGATGACTAGAACCACTTTTTTTGGTACTCAATTTTTCTGCAAAAAAAAAAAAAAAAAGATAATTGATTTGAAAGCCTGTTTTAAGAGAAAAGAAATTGCCTTTTGTAGTCATAAAGTTTTAGTATTCCCTGATGTGGCTAGGTCCATGCAGCTCAAGAGAAAACCTTTTCTTCAGTTGAAATCTAAAGTTCTACAGTTGGGGGTGGGGATCTTTTTTTAAGGTTCCCCTGCAAATATCTAATCTGTTGGCAAGGGAAGCACTATATCTTGTTTGATCCTCTCCAGTTGAGAATTGTTTGAGTGATGAAGGGGGTCTTTTATAAAGGCACAGTAGCATTTTTAGTGCACACTAAATGCTAGAGACGCCAATAGGAATGTATGGGTGCCTCTATCATTTAGCGCACACTTATTTTTAGCGCAGTCTAAAAACGCTAGCATGCCTTTATAAAAGGACCCCAAAATTCCTCATGATTATTACTTTTATTGTGTGGGAGACGTATTTGAGTCCTGTAAATGTAAGTTCTATAGGGCCCTGTTTACTAAGGCGCATTAGTGTTTTTAATGCGCCTACAGTTAGCACACACGCTAACCACATAGGAACCTAAAGAGATATTGTATGCGCATACACAGTTAACACGCATTAAAAACGCTAATGCGCTTTTCCTCAGCGACCCTCCAGACCGGTCAAGACGCGTGGGTTATGTCCTCCTACCAGCAGAGGGAGACTGAGAAAACACTAAGCTTTTGAAGCCTGTATATATAACCTGTGCAGAACCTCCACTAGCCAGTATTTTCTCAGTCTCAGCAGAGGTAGCAGTTGACAGCCTGTGCAGTCTCCAATAATCTGGTGAGGTAGTTTGTCATTGGGTCGTAGGATTTTTTCCTTCCAAACTTTATTCTGTTGCAGTACCCTGTACGTGTGTGTGTAAAAAAAAAAAAAAAAAAAAAAAAAGTGCTTTGGGGCCCTGGGTCTGGTGGGGCCCAGTTTTTCCCCCTGGGGTGTTACACCTATGTTTGGGTCCCTCCCCCTGTGCTGCTCTCTATTTCTGTTTGCTTGGCAGCTTTGTGCCTCGGCTGCTTTCTCAGTATTGTAGCCTTGAGTGCCTTACAATTTCCAGATGCCAGAATTAGAGTACTGTGCCTTTATGGTCAGTTATTCTATTTCATTTTGCTTGCCAGCTTTGTGCCTCGGCTGCTTTCTCAGTATTGTAGCCTTGAGTGCCTTACAATTTCCAGATGCCAGAGTTGGAGTACTGTGCCTTTAAGGGCATTTATTTCTTTATTTTCAGCGGACCGAACGGGGGTTTCGATTCCTTGCTGGAACGAGAGAGCAGCGCTTTCTTCAGTGCTTTTGCAGTGTGAGTGAGTTTTTGGTTTGGCGCGTTTGCGGAACAGCTTTTCCCTTCCCTCGTGGTTTATGGCGGCCCAGCTCCTCCGATGTCGCACGTGCTCGTGGCGAGGGGTAGAGGCGCCGGGCGCTCAGTGTAGCTTTGCGGTGCACCTATAAAGGTGGCTGCGGCACCCCCCGACTTGACCGCGGAGGGATCGATGGTGTCGGGAGTCTCCGGGTCAGCGGGAGCGTAGGCAGGGCCGCTGTCAGCGGGAACAGTTTCGGCGGGAACAGCCGCCATCTTGAGTCTGACGCGGCCCGTGGAGCCGGCTGGTTTTGGGCCTGCGGCCTCCGTTTTTGGCACAAAAGGGCCTAATGACGGTCCAGGAATGGTGGGCTTTCCTCCAGATTTTGTCTGGACGCGGTATCAGGCCTGGAGATCGGGACCCCCCCCCTCTCCCCCCCCAATTGGAAGAGGGGGCTATTTCCGTCTTGGCTGAGAGACCACGGTTAGAGTGGTCAGAGGACAGGCAATGTTTTTCTCCTGTAGCTGCAGAAGCTGCGCTTAGTGATCTGGGGGAGTCAGATGGAATTGACGGCTCTCAGGAGCAGGATTGTTGGATTCCTGGAGAGGATCCTTCAGTAGTGCGGATTTTCCATAGAGATGAGCTGTCAGAACTCATAGATCAGGTGTCGTCCACCCTTCAGTTTGGTCCTGAGGTGGCTTTGGGGGAAACTGTCCAGGATCCGTTGGTGAAGGGCATTCAGCGTCAGGCGTGATCCTTCCCTATGAACAAGGATCTCCGGGAGATGATTTGTCAGGAATGGGATTTGCCGTGTAAGGTGGCAAAGGCAATGGCGAGGCTTTATCCCCTCCCTCAGGACGATAGGGATTCCTTTAAGGCTCCCACGGTAGATGCAGTAGTGACGGCAGTAATTATAGCTACGGCTATCCCGGTTGATGGAGGAACGGCCCTCCGTGATCCTCAGGATAGGAAGTTGGGATCTTTTCTCAAGTGTAGTTTTGTTTTGTCGGCTCTAGCCCTGCAGGCCTCGGTTTGTGGGGGTCTGGTAGCTCGGGCATGTTTTCGTTGGGCCGAGAAGCTCCTGGATGATTCGGTAGATGTTGGTTCTTCTGGGGGTCAGGAGTTAGCCGACTTGGACATGGGTTCATCCTTTTTGTCTGAGGCTTTTATGATTTGTTGCCTACTTCAGACAAAAAATATGGCTATGGTTGTGGGTCTCTGCCACTTAAGGGAGCTATGCTCTTTGGAGAAGATTTGGACAAGTTAGTGTGAGGTCTTAGTGATACCAAGGTTCTATGGCTTCCAGATTTTCGGTTCAAGGCAGGGGCCAGAACTAGTTCCTCTCGGGGACGGTTTAGGGAGGCTCAGCGGTATAGGCCGGGCAGATCAAGTGGGACCTACCCCTAGCTGTCTGTTTGTCTGTCCAATTTAGATTGTAAGCTCTGTTGAGCAGGGACTGTCTTTTCATGTTAATTTGTACAGCGCTGCATAAGTCTAGTAGTGCTATAGAAATGTTTAATAGTAGTAGGACCTCTAGGGGTCGGTTTTTCCAGCGCACACAGTTCTTTCGTGAGAGTCGTCGCGGAGGGCGTGGCTTTTCCGCGGGAGGTTAGTATTCAGGCCACAATTCCCAATGAAGGTGTGCGGGCTCAGGCTCTGGTGCATGTTGGGGCTCGGCTGAGTCTGTTTTACCAGAGTTGGGCCCAAATCAGGTCAGATCAGTGGGTTCTCAAGGTGTTTCGAGGTGGATGTGCGCTGGAATTCGAAAGCTGTTCTCCTGAAGTGTTTCTGGAATCCCTCTGTCGGTCTTGGAGCAAGAGGGCAGCAGTGAGGGACACTCTGCGGTGGCTGCTCGCGTTGGGAGCCGTGGTTCCTGTTCCTTCAGATCAGCAACGCTCAGGGTGCTATTTGATCTATTTTGTGGTCCACAAGAAAGAGGACACTTTTCGTCCCATTTTAGATCTCAAAAGGGTCAATGCGGCACTCAAGGTGCCCTCTTTCCGGATGGAGACGTTGCGGTCGGTCACTGGTGCGGTCCGGAAAGGAGAGTTTCTCACTTCCCTGGATTTGACGGAAGCTTATCTTCACTTTCCTTCGTGTAGCCTTTTGGTTCCAAGTTACAGGGTCCGATTCGTCGGTTCCTTGCAGAGAAGGCGCCGACGGCCCGTACTTATCGTCAGGTCCTGGGCCTGATGGCGGCGACCATAGAGGTAGTTCCGTGGGCCAGGGCGCACATGCGTCAGGTACAGTCAGCTCTGCTCAGTCGTTGGTCCCCTCTGTCGCAGGACTTGGAAATGTGTTGTCCGCTGTCGGTGGCCCCTCGTCTCAGTCTCCGCTGGTGGCTCAATCCGCGCAATTTGGGAAAGGAATGCCGTTGGAGTCCCCACAGGGACTGGTAATGGTCACGGATGCCAGTCTGAAAGGTTGGGGGGCACATTGTCTCAGTCAGGTAGCTCAAGGCTGGTGGTCTCGGGCAGAAGCAGAGTGGTCCATCAACCGGCTGGAAACTCGGGCCATTCGGGTGGCGCTCCAGGCCTTGACGTCGGTGGTTCGCCACAAGGCAGTCCGAGTGCTCTGTGACAATGCCATGGCAGTAGCATATGTCAACCGTCAAGGGGGGAACAAAGAGTCTTGGCGGCGCAGTTGAACTCATCTTCAGGCTCTCTTGGCAGCGCATGTGGCCGGGGTAGGTCACATAGATGCAGATTATCTCAGCAGGCACACTCTAGATCCCAGAGAGTGGTCTTTTCTTAGGTCAGTGTTCCAGTGAGTTGTGTCGGTCTGGGGACTTTCGGTGATCTTAGGGCAACGGCTCGCTATGCGCAAGTTCAGAGATTTTTTTTTCAGTCGCTGAAGAGACCCTTGAGCGGAGGAAATCGACACTCTTCTGTTGCCTTGGCCTCGGGAGTGACTGTATGTGTTTCCTCTGTGGCTGTTAGTCGGTTGAGTAATATAGCGCATCGAACATCACTCCGGTTGGGTGATTCTGGTAGCTTCGGATTGGCAGCGTCGACCATGGTATGGAGACCTGGTGCGGTTGGCAGGGGCGGCGGCCCTGCCTTTGTTGGGATCAGTTCTGTGTCAAGGCCTGATAATCATGCCGGATCCGGCTCGGTTTTCGCTTATGGCTTGGCTCCTGAGCGGCACAAGTTGAAGAAGGGGCTTTCGTCCAGTGGCTTTGCTACGATGTTGAGTTGCCGTAGACGATCCACTTCCTTGGCGTATGTCCGGGTTTGGAGAATCTTTGAGCACTGGTGTGAAGACCATCGAGTTCGGCCGTTTCACTCTTCGGTGGCGGAAGTTTTGGAATTTTTGCACGATGGTGTTGATAGAGGTCTGGCCTTGTCTACACTGAAGGTTCAGGTGGCAGCTTTGTCATGTTTTCGTGGGAAGCTTCAGTGAAAGTCCTTCGCGTCTGTGCCTGAGGTAGTGCGTTTTTTGAAGGGTGTTAAGTTGCTGCGTCCGCCTCAGTGACGGATGGTGCCTCCGTGGGATTTGAAGCTAGTTTTGGAGGCTTTGATCAGGCCTCCGTTTGTGCCTCTGGTATCGGCATCTTGTAAGGATTTATCTTTAAAGACGGTCTTGTTGGTGGCGATTACTTCAGCACGGAGTGTTTCAGAGCTTCAGGCTTTGTCTTTTAGGGAACCATTTTTGTCCTTTCTGAGGGAAAGGTTTCGTTGCGGACGGTGCTTTCCTTTTTTGCCCAAGGTGGTTTCCGAGTTCCATGTTAATCAGGTCATCTCTCTGCCAGTGTTGGGTGATATGGCTGGAGATTCGGAGCAGCGTGGTATTGCCAAGCTGGATGTCAGGAGAGTTTTGAGTTGTTATCTCTCTGGAACTCAGGACTTCAGAGCCTCTGACCGTTTGTTCGTTCTTCATGGTGGCCCAAAGAAGGGTGCAGCGGCTCCTAAGGTGACCATAGCACGGTGGTTGAAGGAGGCGGTTGCATCTGCTTACTTGGTGAAGGGTCCTGTGGTGCCTAGGGGCTGGTCTGCTCATTCCACTAGGGGAATGGCAGCCTCGTGGGCGGAGAATAGTATGATTTCTCTGTTAGATATTTGTCGGGCTGCGGTTTGGTTTTCGTTGCATTCCTTTGTGAAGCATTATAGGATTCCTGTGCATGCAAAGGACGAGGTGCGCTTTGGGGCAGCAGTTTTGACCTCTGGCCTTAGTAGGTCCCTCCCATAAGTTAGTTACTGCTCTGGTACGTCCCACGCGTCTTGACCGGTCTGGAGGGTCGCTGAGGAAGGTGAAATTAGATCTTACCTGCTAATTTTCTTTCCTCTAGACCCTCCAGACCGGTCAAGAGCCCGCCCTGTCTGTATTGGAGGCCAGGAGGTGTGTGTGTTGGATAATTCTTGGCTGCTGTAAATTGTTGTTTCTCTAATTGCAGACTGTTTATTTCTGTTTTGTGATAGGAGTCCGGGACAGGTGGGGCTCTTCTTTGATAGTCCACCTGTAGAAGCCCAACTGTTTTATCAAAGGCAAAGGAACATGTTTCCGTAAGAGCAAGCGGAAGATGTTTCTTGTTTTTGCAGTTTACTGTGACCACGTACAGGGTTGCTAGTTGTTGTTAGTGTTTTTTGTTTCTCTGCTTTGTCAGGGTTATACTGGCTAGTGGAGGTTCTGCACAGGTTATATATACAGGCTTCAAAAGCTTAGTGTTTTCTCAGTCTCCCTCTGCTGGTAGGAGGACATAACCCACGCGTCTTGACCGGTCTGGAGGGTCTAGAGGAAAGAAAATTAGCAGGTAAGATCTAATTTCACCTTAGCATGGCTTAGTAAACAGGGCCCAAAGTGTTGATTTGAAGATAAATCGTATTTCTTTGTTTCTTTTTTTCCTGAAAAATGTTTTTTGTCAGGTTTCCCAGTGATGTGGGCTATTGGCACTAATTTTTAAAATGTTATCTTTTTTGATGATTTCTTTTGGATATTTTTATATGTTGTGATTTTTCTTTTTGTGTTCTTGATTCAATGCAATAAAACATTTTTTAATAAAAAAAAATATAAACAAAGTTGAAAGTATTTTTCTTGTGACTCATGATTAAGCTCCGGAATTTGTTGATGAATGACATTGGGTAACTAACTTGAGGTTCAATAGAGGTTTGTACAGGTTTCTGGAAGAATTGTCTGTAAAATAATTATTAGATAGATTTGGGAAAACTATTGCTTATCCCTAGAAATTTGTTACAAAATTGTTCTACTTTTTGGCTCAGACTATCCACTGTTGGAAACAGGATGTGGGTTTGATGCTCATTGGTCTAACCCATCATGGGTTATCTTTTGTTCTTATATTCTAATCACAAGATCCAGATGTATCTTATACTGGAGAAATAAATTTCAAAGGAAAGCTTAATGAATACTGCCAACAACGGAGACGAAGTCTTAAATTTGAAGAGCTTGAACGCCGTGGACCTCCCCATGACCAACAGTAAGTAAATAAATAAATAAATCTCTTTAATAAATAAGTGCAGATTTCTCTTTTTCCTCTGACCTCTTTTCTAGCCAGCTTCTCAGCTATATTACCCTGCAGTCATTCTCTCCATCTGTCACACATTCAATCTGTCGCTCTCCCATGTAGCTATTCTACCTTCCTTTAGACTTGCTGTGATACTAGCACTCCACAAAAAAAAAGCATTCTGCCCTGTAATCTTATCATTCCATCTCCTTCCTCCCTTTTGCATCCAAACCTCTGATGTCTTGATCAGTCCAATTTGGCTTTTCGTTATATTTCATAGAAATAGAAACATTCCTTACCAAAATTTCCAGTGACTTGTTAATTGCCAAAGCCAAGGAGGACCTTTACTTCACCGTCATCCTGTTGTCTATTGCTTATGGCACTATTGATCACCAACTACTCCTTGCTTCTCTGTCTTCACCATTCATTTTTGGTGCTCTTCTTATATATTTACATTTAATGACAGAGGTGATCTGGGAAATTACAGACCGGTGAGCCTGACGTCAGTGCTGGGCAAAATGGTAGAGACTATTATAAAGAGCAAAATTACTACTACTACTACTATTTATCATTTCTGTAGCGCTACAAGGCATACACAGCGCTGTACACCAGACACAAAAAGAGAGTCCCTGCTCAAAGAGCTTGTAATCTAGATAAGACAGGCAAACAGAACAATTAAGGAAAAGGGAAAAAATAGGTGAGGATAAAGGACAGGGCAAGTGAGTATTGTTTAGGAGGCAAAAGCATTGGTAAAGAGGTGGGCTTTAAGTTTGGACTTGAAAACGGCCAAAGACGGGGCTAGACGCACAGGCTCGGGAAGTCTATTCCAGGCGTGAGGTGCAGCAAGACAAAAGGAACAGAGTCTAGAATTAGCAGTAGAGGAGAAGGGGAAAGCTAAGAGAGATTTATCTACAGAATGGAGTACCCGAGGGGGGGGCGTAGGGAGAGACAAGAGTGGAGAGGTACTGGGGAGCGGCAGAGTGAATACACTTATAGGTCAATAAGAGAAGCTTTAACTGAATACGGAAATGGATAGGGATCTAAACAAGTGACTTAAGGAGGGGGCTAATGTGAGCATTGCGACTTTGGGGGAAAATGAGTCGCGCAGCAGAGTTTTGGACTGATTGAAGAGGAGAGAGATGACTAAGAGGGAGGCCAGTGAGAAGCAGGTTACAACAAAATTACAGAGCATATACATAAGCATGGATTAATGAGACAAAGTCAATGTACATTTAGTAACGGGAAATCTTGCCTCACCAATCTACTACATTTCTTTGAAGGGGTGAACTGGATTGTCAAAAGGCATTTCCTTGTCATCAAGCAGATGCAGCCATTACAGATGGGTTGTGTCCATCAACCAGCAGAGGGAGATAGAGAGCACACTTTTTTCAGTGCCTCATACCAGCTTGCTCCACTGCCTCTCTTCAGTATTCTCTATCTCCCTTAGCAGAGTGGCTGCAGCTTCTTCGAGCTCCATCTAAAATCTGCCTGGAGGTTGCTCCTGTGCTTTTGCCAGTTGTTAGCAGGGGTGTTGGAGGCTATAGCAGCTTCACTTTAAAGGCACATAGGTTCGCCCTTTCCCTGCCTTACCCATACCTCCGTGGATGTGGACACATTGCTTAGCTTTCCCTGTCCTTCCCCACCAACAGTGGATGTAGGCACATAGGTTTGCCCTTTCCCTGCCTTTCCCACTCACCTGAGCCTCCGGAGTTCTATTTACCTGTGCTTTCCTCACAGCATTAAAAAAAAAAAAAAAAAAAGCGCTTGGACGCTGGAACAGAGGTTTTCCTTGCCTTTTTCTGTGGGACCGGAGCTGTGATACTCGGTCCAATGAGGTAAGAGTGTTTTCTGACTCCTCCGGGGTGGGCCCGCGATCGGGGCGATTTTGGCGCAAACTGCCATTTTGAATTTTACCGCCGTTTTCGGCGATGGCTGCGGAGACAGTAAAGTGCTGTTCCAAGTGTGGCAAGCGCAGATCAGCAGCGGGGCTCTGTAAATCGTGCTGTACAGACGTTAGAGCCGGCCCGAGCATGGCGAGCGATGATTCTTCGCGCTCTGAGCTGGCAGTGGGCGCCATTTTGAATTTACCACATGGCGCGACCTCCGCTGAGACGGAGAGTCCTGAGCCCGGGGGGAGGCCTCGGAGTGAGGCTGATATGGGAGCTACTGGCCCCGGCAGAGATCCGGGTGCCCAGGGTGAGTTTTTCTCCCCTGATTTTGTCTTATTAATGCATAAAGCATACATGCTTAAAAGAGCTCTCCCACAAAGCCTGGCATGGGCCTCTTCTAATGCCCCCCCCCCCCCCCCCCCCCCCGGTGGATTCTAGCCTGGGTATGCCCTCTGAGGCGTTATTCCCTGATAATTGGCAGAATATGAAGCGCAGAAGGGCTCATTCCCCTTCAGAGAGTGCTGCACCTCCTTTCCCCTTCCCCCCCCCCCCCCCCCCCCCCCGTGGTCGGGCTGCGAGGATTCGGAGGACTCTGGCAGGCCTTCATGGTCTGAGGAGCCAGAGTCTGGTGCAGAAGTGACTCAGGATCTGGACGATCCCTCCGCGGTGAGGATTTTCCACCGTGATGAGCTGCCAGCGCTTATTTCTGATGCCCTGCAGGCTCTCTCTATTGAGGACCCTGCCAGTGGCACAGTCTCCTCTGTGAATCCTAGGATGGCTAGTACCAAAAAGCCTGCTCAAGCCTTTCCTTTGCATGACTCCATCCAAGAGCTTATTTCGGCTCAATGGGCTGACCCCGAGGGACCTTTGAAAGTTTCCAGGGCTATGGGGCAATTATACCCTCTGAGTGAGGAGCATATGGCTCGCTTTGCTATGCCTAAAGTGGATGCCCTAGTCACAGCTATGACAAAGAGAACTACCCTCCCTGTTGAAGGAGGTGTTGCCCTGAAGGATATTCAAGACCGTAGACTGGAATCAGCACTTAAACGGTCATTTGAAATTGCAGGTCTCACTATTCGGGCATCTGCATGCAGTTGTTATGCTGCTAGAGCCTGCTTGGCTTGGTTGCAACAGGCAGTGGAACAGCCCGGTGATGGAGCGGAGCCCTTTTCAGATGTGGCTCCGCGGATAGAGTCGGCCTTGTCCTTTCTTGCTGACGCCCTTTATGATATTGTCAGAGCTTCGGCTAAACACATGGCAGTAGCAGTGGCGGCTTGCCGTCTTCTTTGGCTACGGCGTTGGGCGGCGGACATGGCCTCTAAGCAAAGGTTGGTGAAGTTGCCCTTTCAAGGCCTTCTCCTGTTTGGTGAGGAGTTGGAGAAAATTGTGAAGGGCCTGGGTGAGGCTAAACCCCAGTGCTTGCCCGAAGATAGGCCTCAGCCTTCCTCTAAGGGTGCGGCGGTCCACTCCTCTTACAGACCTCGCTTCCGTGAAGCTCGAAGGTACCGCCCGGGGCGTTCTGCTGGGTTCACTTCTCGTGCCCGTTTTCAGCAGAGGAACTCCTTTCGCTCGGACAAACATTCCACAACCACTGGCTCAAGGCCTGGAGTTCAGGGGCGACCCTCTCAATGATGGTGCGCCGGCCCTCTCCTCGAGTCCTGTCATCGGAGGACGTCTTTCCCTCTTTGCCGAGGAGTGGGCCAACATTTCCTCAGATCAGTGGGTCTTGAACCTGATCAGAGACGGTTTCAGAATAGAATTCGATGCCCCTGTAAGAGACGTGTTTGTGGAGTCCCGATGCGGTTCTTCTGCCAAACGGGCAGCGGTAGAGGAGACTTTACAAGGTCTGATTCAGATAGGGGCCGTGTCCCCGGTACCTCCCGCCGAACATGGCTGCGGCCGCTACTCCATCCACTTTGTGGTGCCACGAAAAGGAGGGTCTTTTCGTCCTATTCTGGACTTAAAAGAATTAAACAAGTCCCTGAGAGTGCGGCATTTTCACATGGAAACCCTGCGCTCCATTGTAGCGGTACAGCCAGGAGAGTTTCTCACGTCTCTGGACCTGAAAGAAGCTTACTTGCACATTCAAATTTGGCCCCCGCACCAGAAGTTTCTGAGGTTTGCGGTGATGGGAAAGCATTTCCAGTTCCGGGCCTTGCCTTTTGGCCTCGCCACAGCTCCCCTCACCTTTTCGAAGGTTATGGTGGTAGTAGCTGCCTTTCTAAGGCGAGAGGGTATTCGGGTTCACCCGTACCTGGACGACTGGCTCATTCGAGCAAACTCTGCTGCAGAGAGTCAGCATGTAACAGCCAGAGTGGTCTCAGTACTTCAATCTCTGGGCTGTGTCGTCAATTTGGCCAAAAGTCACCTGACCCCCTCGCAGTCTCTAGAATATTTGGGGGCCAGGTTTGACACAGCCTCAGTGTATGTGTACCTACCTGAGCAAAGGCGGTGCAAGCTTCAGAATTAGGTCCGTCTGCTCCTGAGGATGCCCCGCCTGCGAGCTTGGGACATTGTCCAGCTGCTTGGATCGATGACGGCCACCATGGAACTGGTGCCCTGGGCGAGAGCGCACCTGAGACCTCTACAGTATGCTCTACTCCAAAGATGGTCTCCAGTATCTCAGGATTACCAATGCAGACTCTCTTGGCTCCCTGCAGCCCGACTCAGCATGGAGTGGTGGCTCTCAGCATGCTGCGGTGAGGAATGCCGCTGGCGCTCCTCGATTGGTGCCTAGTGGTGACAGATGCCAGTCTGAAAGGCTGGGGCACACATTGCAAGGGGAAGCACGCCCAGGGTCTATGGACACCCGAGGAGTCGGAGTGGTCCATCAACCGCTTAGAGTTGAAAGCGGTGTTTCAGGCGCTTCTGGCCTTTCATGTGACCCTGGAAGGATTGGCTGTCAGAGTGATGTCGGACAAC
Source organism: Microcaecilia unicolor (assembly GCF_901765095.1). Taxonomy (NCBI): domain Eukaryota; kingdom Metazoa; phylum Chordata; class Amphibia; order Gymnophiona; family Siphonopidae; genus Microcaecilia; species Microcaecilia unicolor. The sequence goes on from NC_044033.1 coordinate 140,124,830, forward strand.
ACGACAGCAGTGGCCTACATAAATCAACAAGGCGGCACTCAGTGCAGAGCTCTAGCCGCGCAGGCTGAACAAATTTGCCACTGGGCCGAGCTGCATCTTCAGTTTCTGTCGGCAGCTCACATTGCAGGTCAGAGCAACGTGCAAGCCGATTATCTAAGCAGGCATCAGATCGATCCAGCGGAGTGGGAACTTGCAGACGAAGTGTTCCTGCAGATATGTGCCAAGTGGGGCAAGCCCGTGATGGATCTAATGGCGACACGCTCCAATGCCAAAGTCCTGTGCTTCTTCAGCAGACGGAGAGATCCTCGCATGGCGGGGTTGGATGCCTTGGCGTACTGTATGTGTTCCCTCCGTGGCCCTTGATAGGGCGAGTGCTCCCGTGGATTCGACTGCATCCAGGAGAAGTGGTTCTCATCGCCCCGGATTGGCCCAGGAGGCCTTGGTATGTGGACCTCCGACAGATGCTCGTAGAGGATCCCCTTCAGTTACCTCTGGTTCCCAACCTGTTGTCACAGGGTCCAGTGACCATGGAGGACGTCGGCCGATTTGGTCTTATGGCCTGGCGATTGAGAGGGCGCAATTGAGAGGCAGAGGCTATTCCAATAAAGTAATTACCACTCTCCTGCAAGCCCGCAAGCGTTCCACTTCCGTGGCTTATGCCAGGATTTGGCGCCAATTTGAAGTCTGGTGTGCTTCCCGAGAGATCACACCCCTGCGGGCTCCTGTCTCGCCGATTCTGGACTTTTTGCAGGATGGTGTACAAAAAGGCTTGGCCTATAATTCCCTGCAGGTGCAAGTGGCAGCATTGGCCTCCCTGCGTGGCAAGGTTGAAGGCGTATCTTTAGCTGCTTATCCGGATGTGGCACGGTTTCTTAGAGGGGTGGTTCGGCTCCGTCCTCCCGTGCGTGCACCTTGTCCAGCTTGGAACCTGGGGCTAGTGCTGAAGGCCCTTCAGGGTGCTCCCTTTGAACTGCTTCGGCGTGCTTCAGAGAAAGATTTGACACTGAAGGCCGTCTTGTTAGTGGCCATTACTTCGGCGCGACGGGTGTCAGAGCTCCAGGTGCTGTCCTGTAGAGACCCTTTTCTGCAGTTTTCAGTGTCCAGGGTCACGGTTCGGACCGTGCCTTCCTTCTTGCCTAAGGTGGTTTCAGCGTTTCACCTAAACCAACCTATTTTCTTGCCCTCCTTTGTCGAGGAGGAGTTTCCAGAACCTTTTGGGCAATTTCATCTGTTGGACGTGCGCAGGACTCTGCTGCAGTATCTGCGAGTTACTAACTCTTTCAAGACCTCTGATCATCTGTTTGTTTTGCTATCAGGTCCTCGCAGAGGGTCTCCAGCGTCTAAAGCCACTATTGCCCGCTGGCTTAAAGAATCCATCTTTTCAGCTTATTTGCTTGCCGGCCGGCCTCCGCCTGATGCCTTTAAGTCGCATTCCACTAGAGGAATTTCCTCTTCTTGGGCTGAAACTGGAGCACTCTCTCTTCAAGAGATTTGTAGTGCAGCAACATGGGCTTTTAAGCTCTCTTTTGTCCGAAATTACAGGCTGAATGTGGCTGCCAGGAGGGACGCACATTTTGGAGCGCAAGTGCTGGCGCGTGATGTGGCTTGTTCCCACCCTATCTAGGGATTGCTTTGATACATCCCATCTGTAATGGCTGCATCTGCTTGATGACAAGGAAGGGAAAATTAGGTTCTTACCGTGATAATTTTCTTTCCTTTAGTCATAGCAGATGCAGCCATGATCCCTCCCTGTCTGATGCTATCTGCTGTAAATCTATTTCAGGTTCTGTTCGTGTTTCCTGGAGATTCCGTCCTTGGGAGAAAGTCGGAAAACAGTCTTCAGGATTCTTGTTCAATTAAAGGAGGATTACTTTATTCCCTCCAGTTTCATGTTTTGGAGGATGAGTTTATTCCCTCCAGTTATGTCTCAGTGGAGGATGAGTTTATGCCCTCCGGGAGGATGTTTCATTCTCTCCATTCTGAGTTAATGCCCTTTGTTGTAGGGCCATCGTTCGCTGTGATGAAAGCTCATGTTATTTCCATTGCGGTTTGCCATACTGCTTTGGAAGCTTCAAATACTGAAGAGAGGCAGTGGAGCAAGCTGGTATGAGGCACTGAAAAAAGTGTGCTCTCTATCTCCCTCTGCTGGTTGATGGACACAACCAATCTGTAATGGCTGCATCTGCTATGACTAAAGGAAAGAAAATTATCACGGTAAGAACCTAATTTTCCCTTGACAAAGTACCTCATGAAAGACTCCAGAGAAAGTTGGAAAGTCATGGGATAGGAGGTAGTGTTCTGTTGTAGATTAAAAACTGATTAAAGGATAGAAAACAGAGAGTAGTGTTAAATGGTCAGTATTCTCAATGGAGAAGGGTTGATAGTGGGGTTCCCTAGGGGTCTGTGCTGGGACCGCTGCTTTTTAACATATTTATAAATACTACTACTAGTGAGGTAATTAAATTTGTCAACGACATAAAGTTATTCAAACTTGCTAAATCGCAAGAGGATTGTGAAAAATTGACAAGACTGGGAGACTGGGCATCCAAATGGCAGGTGACATTTAATGTAAGTGCAAAGTGATGCATGTGGAAAAGAGGATCCCAAACTATAGCTACGTGATGCAAGGTTCTGCATTAGGAATCACCGACCAGGAAAAGGATCTAGGAGTCATCGTTGATGATACTTTGAAACCCTCTGCTGAGTGTGCTGCGGCAGCAAAGAAAGCAAAAAGAATGTTAGGTATTATTTGGAAAGGAATGGAAAATAAAAATGAGGATTTTATAATGCCTTTGTATCACTCCATGGTGCAACTGCACCTTTGAATACTGTGTGCAAGTCTGGTCACCATATCTCAAAAAAGATATAGTGGAATTAGAAAAGGTACAGAGAAGAGCGGCAAAAATGATAAAGGGGATGGAATGACTTCCCTATGAGGAAAGGTTGAAACGGCTGAGGGGAGATATGATAGAGGTATATAAAATAATGAGTGGAGTGGAACAGGTAGATGTGAATCACTTGTTTACTCTTTCCAAAAATACTGGGACTGGGGGCACGCAATGAAGCTACAAAGTAGTAAATTTAAAATGAATCAGAAAAAATATTTCTTCACTAAACGTGTAATCAAACTCTGGAATTTGTTACCAGAGAATGTGGTAAAAGCAATTAGCTTTGTGGGATTTAAAAAAGGTTTAGATATCTTCCTAAAAGAAAAGTCCATAAGCCATTATTAAATTGGGAAAATCCACTACATATTTCTACGATAAGCAGCATAAAATGTATTGTACTGTTTGGGATCTTGCCAGGTACTTGTAACCTGGATTGGCCACTGTTGGAAACAGGATACTGGGCTTGATGGACCTTCGGTCTGTCCCAGTATGGCAACTTGCCATACTGTAACACACAGTAACAGTATGTTACTATGTTAAAAGATCATACTAAAATTAATACCAGGTAAACCTAAGAGAGCCATTGCACATCCCTGGAAGTGAACTAAGAAGTAGATCTACTTTTGGGGATCTGTTGGGTACTTGTGGCTATTGTCAGAGACTTTGATTGACTTTGTCTGACTCAACATGGCTTTACTTATATACCTATAATATCTGTGCAATGCACTGACTAAACGTTATAGGTAGCTTGCATATACAGTACAGTATGCTAATATCATACATAATATTTGGTGTTCTAGATATGAAAATCTGTATATTCTGTACTTGGCTATTGGTATAATATGTACATTTTCACAGTACATTGCGCATCAGTTTACAGCTGTGCACCTTCCCCTTCCCTTTAACCCTGTGTTCAGTTACACAATCTCCTCTGCTTCTCATCCCCCTGCTTTTTTTTTAAATTTTGTTAAATGGATTGTGCACTTATTTACTTAACTAAAACAAACAATTTGCAGGTAGTTGACCCTCTTGGACTGCTGTAACCAAGCACACACCGTCTAATTGGATAAGTAGATTGCACCTCTCTTGCCTACACTCAGGCAAGCTTGACCCTGGTGAAGCATGTCAAGACACATATGTCAGAGCCATAGCTGCATCGGTTGCCCACCTATCAGAAATAATCTGGTCCCTGAGTATGTGTTTGGTGGCAAGTATTCAGAAGCACTTATGTTATGTTACTTATATAGTCAGCGTTGGGTGTTAAACTCATAAGTACAGCTTGTTTGTGTGAAATACTTGAGCATTTGTAGAAGGATCCTTACTTGTGAAGAACTGACCTCTGGAACTGCCATAGCCAAGCACATGCTGTCTAATCGGATAACAGATTGTATCAATCTTGCTTATGCCCAACAAGCTTGACCCTGATGGATCATGTCAGGATAAGGTCAGGTTCCATGGAAGAGATCTTCAATGCTTCAGTGTGAACTTTGGTTCATGCATTCACATCCCATTATTGTTTAGATAAGAACATAATGGGAGGTTTGGTCAGTTTATCCTGCAAAGTCTCTTTGATGATTAGAATCCAATTCTACCCCCCCTCCAGGAGCAATTTGCATATATCCAGGGCCATCTTAAGAGGCTGTGGTGCCCTAATCCAACTTTTAGGCTTGGTCCCCATGCCTTGCCATGCCCTGACCTGCTCCTTGCCTTGAGCCCAATTAGTTGCACAATAGAATCCAGATAAATAATTTTTTTTAAAAGGCCATAAATAGACATACAATAAAGAAAAGAAAATAAGATACCTTTTTATTGAACTAAATTAAAACATTTTTGATTAGTTTTTGAAGGTAATACCTTCTTCAGATCCATGAAATGTTTGATAGAAATCAGAAAAAAAATTAGAATAGTTTTACTCAGTTTAAAAATATATATATAAAGGTGAAAAAAAATAGCAATTTAAACATGTGGTTCTCAACTCAGTTCTCAGGAAGGCATCCTGGTTTTCAGGATATCAACCGTGAATATGTTTGAGAGATTTGCATATAACAAAGGCAATGCGTGCAAATCTCTCATGTAGGTTCATTGTGGATATCCTGAAAACTAGATAGGTCAGTATATGAAGAATTAGATGTAGAAACCCTGATTCAAACAAATTAGAATGGAATTATCTTCATCGACCCATTCCCTCCCTCCCCACCCCAACTCCAATGTCATTCCTCTCCCTTCATCCTGCAGCACAGAATAGCCACTAATTTCAAGAACTCAAAAATCAGAAGTAAAAAAAAAAAAATGCCAATAAAACGTGTAAAAAACAGTAGTCAAATCAAATAAAATTCCATAACATGTGGTTCTTAACCTAGCCTTCAGGACACTCTTAGGCATTCTGTTTTTTTAGGATATCCACCATGAATATGCATTAGAGATTTGTATATAGCAAACTGCAAATCTCTCATGTATACTTACAGCAGTGTTATAAACTGGCGCCTAGAGGTACACACTACTAACGTACCTCAAAGGTACCATTAATTGACAGGCACCTTTATGCACTAGGTGCTATTCCATAAGGTAGTGCCTAAGTGCCATAACACCTAACTGCAAGGGGGCAAACACGTGGGCAGAACATGAGTTGGCTGTGAGCATGTCTCAGTTATGTAAATTGTCTATGGAACACTATAAATTACATGCATCACTTGGCGCATATAGATGCACCAACTTACACCTACCATTGACGTGGTGTAAGAGGGCGCACCTAAATATGGGCAAGCCAATGCCGACATGCTATTCTATAACAGAATCTTGGTACCAAGATACCATTATAGAATTGGCCTAAGTGCACAGCATTGGAGCACCAATTTATAGAATTAACTTTGAAAGCTTGTCGAAAAATGTATTAAGGTAGTCCAATAAAAAGGGTATCATCCTTTTTAAAAAATTTGTTTTGTTTTTTATTTCTATTTATTCTATAACCTGGTAAATTAATTTGAGTCGAAAAGCATCATGTAAATATTTTCAGTATATATACTGGCATATGTTGTACTGTCAGATATAGAGGGTAATTTTATAACAGACACCTAGGCTGTCAAGATGCATATATTGGTGCCTATTTTATTAAAGCTAGAATCTATAATTCAAATTAATTGTAAAAACATAAGGCAGATTCTTAGTCCGGGGGAGGTTATACAGTCATTTTCATGTGTATGTAGTCAGGGGGAGGTTATACAGTCATTTTCATGTGTATGTAGTCACCGCTGCTTTTTAACATATTTATAAATACTACTACTAGTGAGGTAATTAAATTTGTCAACGACATAAAGTTATTCAAACTTGCTAAATCGCAAGAGGATTGTGAAAAATTGACAAGACTGGGAGACTGGGCATCACTGCTGCTTTTTAACATATTTATAAATACTACTACTAGTGAGGTAATTGACCTCCTATAAAATACCAACCAGTATAAAAGTACATGCTTTTGACATGATGGTGAGTACTTTTCTGAAAGGTGTAGACAGGAGTGAGTTTGGGTAGAGCATGCATGTACATGGTAGATTATATACGATAATCTATGCATGTACTTGAAATTACAGACATGGACATATTTACACCTGCTTTGGGGTAGGTGTAAATGCCCATGCCTGCAATGTGGGTATACCCCCGGATTCTATATATTGCGACTTAAGTTGCGTGCACAAATCCAGTCGTATTCTGGATTTGTGCACGCAACTTAGTTAAGCCAATCCGAGCCGATAATTGCAATTAACACTAATTGGCAATTAGAGTTTACACGCACAGCTGTTTAAGCGTATTCTGTAATGTGTGGCATGTAAATTCGAAGTCGCATAATTGAAAAAGAGATGTGGCCATGGGCATGGAATGGGAGGGTCATTGGCATTTCTAAAATCTTTGCACGTTGTTATAGAATACACCCGATCCACACCTAATGTAGACATCAGCATTTACACCAAGTTTTACTTTGCATAGCTGGCTGCAACTAAATTTAGTTGCTTTGACGGGCACTTGACACATTCTGTAAACTGCATGAAAATTTAGGCATGTTCTATAAAGTACGCCTAGGTGCATTTTTTTTTCAGTGCCGATTCTTTAGGTGTGATATAGAATCTAGTCCATAATGTCTGTCACTTGTGGTAATATTTTATAAAGACAAGTAGGTACCTGAAATGCACTTACACTTGTTGCCTCCTTATAAAATTACCCTCTTGATGAATAATGTTGTTTGTATTTTATCTACCTTGCTTCCTATGCAAGCAGTAATCTAATAAAAGTGGGACCATCAGAACTGTAAGCAGTGAATTGCTCTGCTGTCACCTTAAACCAGGCCTCAACAAATGTTCTTAGGATCTAGGAACCAGTGTTGGAATGACTGGAATTATTTATGCACATTTATAATTTATTTTAGATTTCATTTAGATTTAGCTCACTCCTTTTCAGTATTAGTTCAGGTTAAGTTACATTCAAGTATAGTAGGTATTTTCCTGTTCCCAAATGGCTTAGAATCTAATTTTCTACGTGAGTCAATAGAGAGTTAAGGGGCCCTTTTACTAAGCCGCGTAAGCGTCTATGTGCACCCAACGCGTGCCAAAATGGAGTTACCGCACAGCTACCGTGTGGCCCTTGTGGTAATTTCATTTTTGGTGTGTGTCTGCTACGCATGCCCGAAAATTATTTTTTACTTTCTGGCATGCATCAGCTACGCGCACCAAGTGGCATTTGGTGTGCGTAGGTCATTACCACATGGTTACTGTGTGAGACTTTACCACTAGGTCAATGGCTGGTGGTAAGGTCTCGGACCCAAAATAGAATTGCGGCAATTTTGATTTTGACACATGTCCATTTTCGGCAAAAATTTTAAAAAGGGCTTTTTTACAGGCGCGCTGAAAAATGGATTGGCGCGTGCCCAGAACCTATGCCTATACTACCAGAAGCCATTTTTCAGTGCTTCTTAGTAAAAGGACCCCTAAGTGACTTGCCCAAGCTTGCAAGGAGCAGCAGTGGTTTTGAAGAACCAGGCTTCCCTGATTGTCAGACTGAGTGCTCTAACCACTAGGTTATTCCTCTGCGCATTCATAATGATGAACAGTAAGCTGCTACAGTAGTGGGTAGGACTGGATAAGAAGCTACTACTTTTCTCCATTGCCCACCTACCTGTAGCATGTCTTGCAGTTGAAAGAGGTTTTAGGCTGTGTAGTTGCTGAGGCAATGGGACAGAGACTAAACATGCTGCTGCTAGGGATGGGCTACGGATGCATCCACCTACCTTCCCCCAGCAGATGCAGCCTAAAGCCAGTCTTCATCACTTACCCAGCCATCCCAATACAAGCACCAGCCTCTCACAATCCCTCCTCCTAGGAGCCTCTCACAATGGTATATGGTATAATGAATGTAATATACTGCCTTTCCTGAGGACATAAAAAGGCCTTTAACAATCTAATTCAGAAAAAGAAAAGAATGCCATAAAATTGATAGGATAGACGACACAGGAAGAAAACAGTATTAGCATTAACACAACCAGAAGGACTGGATTAAACATATCAATAGAGACCACCATTCAAACAAGTAGAGAAGCAAGGATTAAAGGACTAGACAAATGTGACATTCCAAAGACTCGTGCCAAAAGCTACAAAAAATAAATGGGTTTTCCATGCAGTCTTGAATTTTGTAAATGAAAGTTCCAGGTGGTGGGGGGGGGGGAGGTTGGGAGAGAGTTCCAGAGTAGCAGTGCCATGCAGAACAATGCTCTCTGTCTAGTAGACTACCATTTTGCATTGGATATTGATGGAATGTGCAGGCGGCAGTCATTAATCTAACGGGATCATAGGGGGTGATAGAGTGAAGTAAGAAGGGATGCCTGTGTGTAAAACCTTATGAGTAAGAGTAAGAATATTGTATTGAATGTGATATTGAATAGGAAGCCAGTGGTAGCAGATAAAGAGCATTATGATGTGGTCAAACCTTGTGGCTTGTGACAATGACTGAATAGCCTTATGCTGAACAGTCTGCATATGGCAAAGGAGTGATTGTAGGAGACTGAAGTCAATATTGTTACAGTAGTCCAGATGAAAAAGCTGGAGTGCATAAAGTAAGGTCATTTGCAAGCTTTCATCAAGAAAACATTGATCTGAGTGGAATTGCCACAGCACAAAAAAAGGAAGTCCTGACTAGAGATGAAATCTGATGTTCCATAGTTAATTCCTGATCCAGTATTATTCCAAGAGATTTAAAGTGAGAAACTAGAGTGACTGGGGAACCATCAAGGTGTGATCGGGAGAGTTGCAAGCACCAAATGCACCCTGTGTGACATGTCCCCAACTGATGCAGTGCGCTCCTTCCCTGCCCGCTTTGTGACATCAGCATAAGGGAAGCCAATGGTTGGCTTCCCTTTGCTCCCTGTGCAGCTGCACTGGCCGCACATAGCTTGCTATGGCCCTAGGTGTGGTGTTAGAGTTGGGGCATATGACTGACCAGAAATCCAAGCAGCTAGAAATAGGGGGAAGGCCGACAGTTGCTCAAAAGCGCATGGTTTGGGATAAGGTATCTTTCAAAGATATCACCAAAACAGGGAAGATAGGGTATCCTGATAGTGAGGTTGCAAAAGAGACCGTAGTAGATCAGTAGGCATATTTTCAAAGCACTTAGCCTTCCAAAGTTCCATAGAAACCTATGGAACTTTGGAAGGCTAAGTGCTTTGAAAATATGCCTCCAGGTGTCCTTAAATAAAAATCAGACAAAAGATTGCAAATTAGTACTATCAAGTACTAAGCATGATGTAAATAGGAACAACAAACATACTTTGAAATGTCTATATGCGAATTCCAGGAGCCTAAGAAATAAGATGGGATAGTTAGAATATATTGCAGTAAATGAAAAATTAGATATAATAGGCATCTCTGAGACCTGGTGGAAGGAGGATAGCCAGTGGGACGCTGTCATACCGGGGTACAAATTATATGGTAGTGATAGGGTGGATCGAGTTGGTGGGGGGGTAGCATTGTATATTAAGGAGAGCCTTGAATCAAATAGATTGAAAATTCTGCAGGAAACAAAACACGTCTTGGAATCACTGTGGATTGAAATTCCATGTGTAAAGGGGAAAAGGATAGTGATAGGAGTGTACTACCGTCCGCCTGGCCAGGATGAACAGACGGATGCAGTAATGTTAAGGGAAATTAGGGACACAAACAAACTGGGCAACACAATAATAATGGGTGCTTCAGTTACCCCAATATTGACTGGGTAAATGTAATATCGGGGCTGGTACAGGAGCCGACGAGAGAAGGAAAAATTCTAGACCTAGTCCTTAGTGCAGCGCATGATCTGGTGCGGGAGGTAAGGGTGCTGGGGCCGCTTGATAACAGTGATCATAATATGATCGGATTTGATATTAGCTTTGAAGTAAGTCTACATAGGAAATCAAATACGTTAGCATTTAACTTTCGAAAATGAGAAGAACGGTGAAAAAAAACCTTAGGAGCGACTGCGAGGGTCAAACTTTTACATCAAGCGTGGATGCTGTTCAAAAACACCATCCTGGAAGCCCAGGCCACATATATTCCGCGTATTAAAAAAGGAAGACGGAAGACCAAACCGACAGCCTGCGTGGTTAAAAAGTGAGGTGAAGGAAGCTATTAGAGCTAAAAGAAAATCCTTCAGAAAATGGAAGAAGGAACCGACTGAAAATAAGAAGAAATAGCATAAGGAATGTCAAGTCAAATCCAAAGCGCTGATAAGGAAGGCTAAGAGGGACTTTGAAAAAAAGATTGTGTTGGAGGCAAAAACACATAGTCAAATGTTTTTTAGGTATATTAAAAGCAGGAAGCCGGCAAAATAATCGGTTGAACCGCTAGATGACTGAGGAGTAAAAGGGTCGATCAGAGAAGACAAAGCCATAGCGGAGAGATTAAGTGGATTCTTTGCTTCAGTCTTCACCAAGGAAGATTTGGGTGGGATATCGGTGCCAGAAATGGTATTCGAAGCTGACGAGTCGGAGAAACTTAATGAATTCTCTGTAAACCTGGAGGATGTAATGGGGCAGTTCTGACAGAACAGAAAAATGAGCTTATGGAGCTATTGGAGTGGCAGAGTAGCCTAGTGGTTAGTGCAGTGGACCTTGATCCTGGGGAACTGAGTTCGATTCCACTGCAGCTCCTTGTGACTCTGGGCAAGTCACTTAACCCTTCATTGCCCCTGGTACAAAATAAGTACCTGAATATGTGTAAACCGCTTTGAATGTAGTTGCAAAAGCCTCAGAAAGGTGGTATATCAAGCAGGGGTGTATCTGCGTGGGGCCACAGGGGCCTGGGCCCCCGCAGATTTCGCCCCGGACCCCCCTACCGCCGTCACCTACCTCCGAGGTCCGCTTCCTCCTGCCGGCTTTCAGCATGACGAGGATGAAGAAGTTAAAGAAGACCACGGCTGGGCTGGCGGGGGGTTGGGGTCCCCCGCCAGCTGAAGCAATATTTTAAAAAGCAGGCAGGAGGAAGCGGACCTCGGGGGTAGGTGATGGCGGTAGGCGGGGGTGGGAGGGTTAACGGTGGTAGGGGGGAGGGTTGACGGCGGTAGGGGGGTGGCGGCGGCCGGGAGGGGGGGGCTATAATGTGCCCCCTCACTCTAGCCCTTGCCCCCCCCCCCCTACCGCCGAACCTCAAATACGCCCCTGATATCAAGTCCCATTTCCCTCCCTTTCCCCTATTGTTAGTAATATGTAATTTATCCTTAAAATCGAACATGGTACCGGAAGTTTGGAGGGTGGCCAATGTAACGCCAATTTTTAAAAAAGGTTCCAGAGGAGATCCGGGAAATTATATAGACCGATGAGTCTGACGTCGATGCCGGGCAAAATGGTAGAGACTATTATTAAGAATAAAATTACAGAGTATATTCAAAAGCATGGATTAATGAGACAAAGTCAACATGGATTTAATGAAGGGAAATCTTGCCTCACCAGTCTGCTACATTTCTTTGAAGGGGTGAACAAACATGTGGATAAAGGTGAGCTGGTTGATATTGTGTATCTGGATTTTCAGAAGGCGTTTGACAAAGTGCCTCATGAAAGACTCCAGAGGAAATTGGAGAGTCATGGGATAGGAGGTAGTGTTCTATTGTGGATTAAAAACTGGTTAAAAGATAGAAAACAGAGAGTAGGGTTAAATGGTCAGTATTCTCAATGGAGAAGGGTAAATAGTGGGGTTCCCTAGGGGTCTGTGCTGGGACTGCTGCCTTTTAACATATTTATAAATGACCTAGAGATGGGAGTAACTAGTGAGGTAATTAAATTTGCTGATGACACAAAGTTATTCAAAGTCGTTAAATCGCAGGAGTGTTGTGAAAAATTACAAGAGGACCTTACAAGACTGGGAGACTGGGCGTCTAAATGGCAGATGGCATTTAATTTGAGAAAGTGCAAAGTGATGCATGTGGGAAAGAGGAACCCGAATTACAGCTAAATCATGCAAGGTTCCACGTTAGGAGTCATTGACCAAGAAGGGGATCTAGGTGTCGTTGATGATACGTTGAAACCTTCTGCTTAGTGTGCTCCTGCGGCTAAGAAAGCAAATAGAATGTTAGGTATTATTAGGAAAGGAATGGAAAACAAAACTGAGGGTGTTATAATGCCTTTGTATCGCTCCATGGTGCGAGCACACCTCGAATATTGTGTTCAATTCTGGTCGCCGCATCTCAAAAAAGATATAGTGGAATTTAAAAAGGTGCAGAGAAGGGCGACAAAAATGATAAAGCGGATAGGACGACTTTCCTATGAGGAAAGGCTAAAGCGGCTAGGGCTCTTCAGCTTGGAGAAAAGGCGGCTGAGGGGAGATATGATAGAGGTCTAGAAAATAATGAGTGGAGTTGAACGGGTAGATGTAAAGCATCTGTTTACGCTTTCCAAAAATATGAGGACTAGGGGGACATGCGATGAAGCTACAATGTAGTAAATTTAAAACGAATCGGAGAAAATATTTCTTCACTCAACTTGTAATTAAACTCTGGATTTTGTTGCCAGAGAATGTGGTAAAGGCGGTTAGCTTAGCGGAGTTTTAAAAAGGTTTGGACGGCTTCCTAAAGGAAAAGTCCATAGACCATTATTAAATGGACTTGGGGAAAATCCACTATTTCTGGGATAAGCAGTATAAAATGTTTTGTACTTTTTTGGGATCGTGCCAGGTATTTGTGACCTGGATTGGCCACTGTTGGAAATAGGATACTGGGCTTGAATGATCTTTGGTCTTTCCCAGTATGGCAATACTTATGTACTTACGTAGTCATTGATTAAGAATATCTATGAGGCGATCAGGTTTAGACTCCCCCCCCCCCCCCCCCCAAAAAAAAATAACAGACTTTAAAATTTAAATTTATTGTACCAATATGGCTACTGGAAATTCTCCTCCTCAGTAACAGTTCTTGTTATGGGTTTCATCTGCTGCTTCAAATCTCCTGATTAATAAGGCTACACATGGGTTGCCTTTCCAGGGTGGACACCTCCCCACACTCTCTCTCTCTCTCTCTCTGTCTCTTCTGGCACACACACAACCCCCATGGCATGCTCTCTCTCAACCCCTCCTCCTCTGGGGTACATCCCCAGAACTCTTTCTCAACCTCCCACTTCTGACACACCTTGCCAGAACATAATCCTCATCCCTCATTCAACACATACCCTCAGTTCTCTCTCTCGATGACCTGTACCCCATATGCCCTCCTGTGGCTGTCCCCTAATGGCCACCCCCATTATTGAATCCCGCCATACATCTTTCCATCTCTCCGCTACCTGTATATAACTTCCCAGCATCTGCACCCCAGAGCATAAACACTCGGCTCTCTCTCGTCCTGCTTCATCACTGTACTTCACGCTCACATGTACCAAGATCTCCCTCTCTTCATGCAGGTCTGACACAGGTTGCCTATAAGAATCTCTGCTGGCAACAGCTTGGAGGTAGACCAGGGGTGAGGAGGGTTCAGAGAGAGATGGGCAGATGCCGGGCGGGGGGGGGGGGGGGGGGGGAGAGAAGAGCAGATGCCGGGTGAAGGGGGAGAAAGATGATGATATATGGGGCAGGAGTGGAGGGAAAGGTTTAAAAAGAACTGTATTGTATGTACAGGGATTGGAGTGGAAAGGGCCCACCCATGGCAGGTCTGGCTATTCTCCTGCCTGGTGAGGCTCACAAGAAGAAAAAAAGAAGAGCCAACTATGCATTGGGCTAAATCCTCCTTCTCCTCTGTTGCTTTGGCACTGAATGCAAAATTTGAATCACATGGTTCAAATTTTGCATTCAGTACTGGGTGGTAGAAGAGGAGGCTGTGGCCTGACATAGCTGCTCTTCTTTTTTTTGTTCCCTTGTGATCTGAAGGGGAAGGAGGGGTGAATATGTGCATTTGTGTGCATGCTTTGGAGGTGCCATGGTGGGAAAGAGGAGGCAGGTGAAGAGAACCTGCTGGTGATGGTCCCTGCTTTCTGCAGCTCTGAGTTGCCTGCTGCCACATGTTCTGTTAGCAAACCTCTAGCCTGCCAGGTGTGATTTTTAGCTAACCTGGGGCCCCTTTTACAAAGCTGCTGCAAAAGGGGGCCAGTGCTGTCATCGTTGCATGTTATACACATGCGCCGAGGCTCCCTTTTACCGCAGCTGGTAAAAGGGAAGTCATGACTTCCTCCGGAAAATGGCTTGCTGCGTGGCATTTGGGGGGGGGGGAGCTCTTACCGCCACCCATTGAGATGATGGTAAGGGCTTCTGCATTAACCCGGCAGTAACTGGGCAGTGTGCAGCACTGCCCGATTTCCACGAGGTACACTGGTGCTACAAAAATAAATACATTTTTGTAGCGCCAGAATTAACGGTGCGCTAAGGGTGGGAATTACCACTGGGCTGCTGTGGTAGCTTGGCGGTACTTCTTGTACAGTGAGTGATAAGCCCGCGTTGGACTTACCACCACTTGGTAAAAGGACCCACTGGGGCCTGGAGTTTGTCAAGCTCTTCTGTAAACAGTTCTTTAAGGGGGTCATCTACCAAAGTTTAGCTCAAGTTATCTGCAGCAGGGCCCATTTTATTACTATGGGCTCTGCTGCAGATAACGCGAGCTAAGCTTTAGTAAAAGACCCCCTAAATCTCTACTCTAGCAGCCAGATATAACCTAGAGCAGTTATTTACAGCACCTTTTACAGTAACAGCAGAGTATATCATTGATAGATATCCTTACAACTCTTAGTTCTAATGGTTTATTGGATTCTTGCTTGAACAGGAAACAAGTATATATATATATATATATATATATATATATATATATATATATATATATATATATACAGTGGGGGAAATAAGTATTTGATCCCTTGCTGATTTTGTAAGTTTGCCCACCCTTCAATTATGGGCTGCTCATGTCTTTGTCAGTGGGCAAACTTACAAAATCAGCAAGGGATCAAATACTTATTTCCCCCACTGTATATATATATATATATATATAAACACACTTATTCCTCAAGAGTCAGCCTTGTTATATTTTTACAAGTGGTTTAGATTATAGATTCTAGAATTTATACTTTTATTTTTCTATTCCATCTTGGTATTTTGGATGATTAATGTAGTGTGCCTTATGTAAAATTACCCTGAAGGTAGTCTAAAACGTGCTATATCTGCCCCAAGGCAGGTGTAATGTGCATGTTTGTTCTAGTAAGAATTAATGCATAAGCACACATTTTATAAAATGTACGCGTATGTACTAATCTCACTCCTGCTCCAGCTCTGGAAATGCCTATACGTATATCAAGTCAAAGGAGCCATAGAGTTTTATGGTGCCCTTTTACTAAGCTTCAGTAGGGCAATTGCGTGGATAGTGCACACTCCAAATTAACCCTACCTCTGGGGTAATGCGGGTGCCCGGTGGTAGTTCTAGAGCTGACGTGTGCAGTTTCCACATTAGAAAATGTTCTACCGCAGGGAGCACGTTGCCACGCACTGCCTGATTACCATGCAAGTAGTGCGTGAGCCCTTACCACCTTCTAAATAGGTGGCGGTAAGGGCTCTGGCAGTAAATAGCCGCACCCTAATTTTAATATTAGTGCATGAGCTTTTATTGCGTCATTTTTTGATAAAAGGCCTTTTCCCGCCACGGTAAAAAATGGCCCAGCATGCGCCAATTTCACATGCCAAAACTAGCGCAGGCCACTCTTTGCCGCGGCTTAGTAAAAGGTCCCCTGTGTGCCTAAAGTTGCCATAGATTTTTATGTGCTTAATTTATGGATGTATATACTTCAGGCAATTTGTAAGAGCTCACTTAAGAATATAAAATGCAATTCTCCATGTTCCCCTATAAAGGTACCCCCATAGTTGGATATCCATACATTTATTCATTTGTCATAATCATCGACCCAATAATATTTTTAATTTTAGCTATTTAAAAACAGTTATCAGATCTCTCTGACTGACCATTATCTGGCATAATATGATGTTTCGTAACAAGCTTTACTGCTTCAGTTTTCTCAAAATATTTTGCTCAATATTTTGCCCAACACAGCATCAGCAACTGATGCATAAATAGTGCTGAAAGATAGTGCTGTGAGGTTTCCGGTATAGATCAGGCTTTGGCTTTTTCTACCTTTTAATTTTCTCAAGAGGGGGATTTTCTTAAGTATCGTGTTAGAAATTTGTGGACAATATTATCAAGCATTACTATATGACTGTCCATCATCAGTAAAAAATCTATACAAATAGTTTTAAAAAGAACAATTTCTGTTTATTTAAAACATTTTATTTTATAATCTTGCTGGCCAAATAAGCATTTGTAGCCCTTACAAAAGACATATCACCTGCTGGAAAACAACAAAGCATAAAAACCAAATTTGAATAAGAACATAAGAGTAGCCATATTGAGTCAGACTGATGGACCATCTAACACAGTATCCTTCCAGCAGTGGCCAATCCAGGTGACAAGTACCTGGTAGAATCACAATGTAGCAAGATTCCATGCTGCCAACCTCAGGGATAAGCACTGGCTTTCCCTATGTCTATCTTAATAGCAGATTATGGACTTTTCCTCGAGGAACTTTCCAAACTTTTTAAAATACAGATACACCAACTGTTGTTACCACATCCTCCAACAATGAGTTCCAGAGTTTAACTATTTGTTGAGTGAACAAATATTTTCTTCTATTTGTTTTGTTTGAATCTTTTTTTATTATTTCAAAACAAACTTATGTGTATAACAAACCATCACATATACATCCAATGATTCAACTGCTTAAACAATCTCCCCCTGTTCCATCCAACCCCCCTTCCCCCCCAACCTCCCTCTTTTTCCACATCCTATAAAAGTATTACCATATAACTTCACTGAGTTTCCCCTAGTCTTTGTACATTTTGAAAGAGTAAACAATCAATTTGTGTTTACCATCTGCTCCACCAGTATTTTGTAGACCTCCTTCATATCCTCCCTCAACCATCCCTTCTCCAAGCTGAAGAGCCCTAACCTCTTAAACCTTTCCTCATATAAGAGGAGTACCATCCCCTTTATCATTTTGGTCACCTTTCTTTGAGCCTTTTCTAATTCTACTGTATCTTTTGAGATATGGCAACCAGAAATGCACACAATTCTCAAGGTAAAGTTGCACCATGGAGCGATACAGAGGCATAATAATAGATTTTTGTCTTATTTTTTATCCCTTTTCTTTATAATTTCTAGTATTCTGTTTGCTTTAGCCACCGCCTCCGCACACTGAGCAGAAGATATCAATGTAGAAGATATAGTAGAATTGGAAAAGGTACAGCGAAGGGCGACGAAAATGATAGTGGGGATGGGACGACTTTCCTATGAAGAGAGGCTGAGAAGGCTAGGGCTTTTCAGCTTGGAGAAGAGACGGCTGAGGGGAGATATGATAGAAGTGTATAAAATAATGAGTGGAATGGATCGGGTGGATGTGAAGCGACTGTTCACGCTATCCAAAAATACTAGGACTAGAGGGCATGAGTTGAAGCTACAGTGTGGTAAATTTAAAACGAATCGGAGAAAATTTTTCTTCACCCAACGTGTAATTAGACTCTGGAATTCGTTGCCGGAGAACGTGGTACGGGCGGTTAGCTTGACGGAGTTTAAAAAGGGGTTAGATAGATTCCTAAAGGACAAGTCCATAGACCGCTATTAAATGGACTTGGAAAAATTCCGCATTTTTAGGTATAACTTGTCTGGAATGTTTTTACGTTTGGGGAGCGTGCCAGGTGCCCTTGACCTGGATTGGCCACTGTCGGTGACAGGATGCTGGGCTAGATGGACCTTTGGTCTTTCCCAGTATGGCACTACTTATGTACTTATTTTCCATGATGATACCTAGATCTTTTTCTTGGGTGGTGATTCCTAAAATGGAATCTAGCATCAAGTGACTATGATTTGGATTATTCCTCCCAATGTGTATCACTCTGTACTTGTACAGTTTAAATTTCATGTGCTGTTTAGATGCCCAGTCTTCAATTTCCTAAGGACCTCCTGC
The DNA here is from genome assembly GCF_901765095.1 of Microcaecilia unicolor. Classification (NCBI taxonomy): domain Eukaryota; kingdom Metazoa; phylum Chordata; class Amphibia; order Gymnophiona; family Siphonopidae; genus Microcaecilia; species Microcaecilia unicolor. Next base: position 140,143,199 of record NC_044033.1, read on the forward strand.
AATTTTTCACAGTTCGCATGCATTTTTACAGCTTTGAATAGTTTTGTGTTAACTGCAGATTTAATCAACTCATTTGTTGTTCCCAATTCCAGATCATTTATAAATAAGTTAATAGAACTGGGCCAATACAGATCCCTGGGGCATTCTACTATTCACCTTTATTGAGAGAAATGGCCTTTTAACCCTACCCTCTGTTTTGTAACAGAACATTGCCTATGGCTTTTTAATTTTCTCAAGAGTCTCTCATGAGGGACTTTGTCAAAAACTGTCTGAAAATCTAGATACACTACATCAACTGGCTTGCCTTTATCTACATGTTTATTCTTGACTTCAAAAAATGAAGCAGATTGGCAAGGTAAGACTTCTCTTGGTTGAATCTATGTTGACTCTGTCCCATTAGAACATATTTGTCTATGTGCTGGGTAATTTTATTCTTTATACTAGTTTCCACTATTTTGCCTGGCACTAACGTCAAGATTACCAGTTTGTAATTTCCAGGATTACCCTGGAACCCTTTTTTTAAAAATCGGCATTACATTAGCTGCCCTTCAGGTACTACGGATGATTTTAATGGCAGGTTACAAATCATGTTTGAATTCTTTCAGTATCCTGGAGTGTATACTATCTAATTCAGGTGATTTATCACTCTAACTTGTCAATTTGAGTCTGTACATCTTCCAGGTTCACAGGATTTGTTTCAGTTCATCTATGTCACCCTTGAAAATCGTTTCTGGCACAGGAGGATCTCTTACATCATCTTCAGTAAAGAATGAAGCAAAGAATTCATTCAGTCTGTCTGCTATGGCCTTGTTCTCCCTGAGTGCCCTTTTACTCTTCGATTTGATATATGGTCCTACAGACTCCCTCATAAGATTTCTGCTTCTGATATACCTGAAAAAGTTATTGAGTTTTGCTTCTGCAGAAAGTTTCTCTTCATATTCTCTTGTAGCCTTCCTTATTAATGCTTTGCATCTAACTTGCCAGTGCTTATACTGCTTCTTGTTTCCTTCATTTAGATCTTTCTTTCATTTTATGAAAGATGTTTGGCTCTAATATCCTCTTTCACTTCACCTTTTCACCATGCTGATTGTCATTTGCTGTTCTTTTCACGTTTATTAATATGTGGAATACATCTGGTCTGGGCTTTCACGATGGTATTTTCAAACAAAGCCCATGCATGATTTGAAGTTCTAACCTTTGTGACTGCTCCTTTCAGCTTTTCTTTTTTTAACCATTTTTCTTATTTTATCATAGTTGCTCTTTTGAAAGTTAAATATTGCTACATTTGATTTCCTTAGTGTTTTACTCCAGTTATTAACTCAGATCTGATTTTGTTATGATGTCTGATCACAACAGGCTCAACACTGTTACCTCTTGAACTAAGTCCTGCATTCCACTAAGGACTAGATCTAAAATGGCTCCTCCTCTTATCAGTTCCTGGGCCAGTTGCTCCAAGAAGCAGTCATTTATTTCATCTATAAATTTTACCTCCCTAGCATTTCCTAATGTGACATTTATCCAGTCAATATTGGGGAATTGAAATCTCCCATTATTGTACTGTTTGTTAAATTTGCTGGCTTCCCTAATTTCTGTTATTTCTTCATCTGTCTATTCATTCTGGCCTGGGGGATGGCAGTATAGCCCTACAATTGCTAGTTCCCTTCACACCTGGAATTTCTATCCATAAGGATTCTACATTGCTATCTGTTTCCCGCAGATCTTTTATTTTGGTTGACTCAGTTCCCTCTTTAACCTATAGCAACCCCCCCCCCCCCTCTAATTTGATCTATCCTTTCATCATTGCAATATAATTGGTACCCTGGTAACACAGTGTTCCTCCTCCCACCAGGTCTCTAAGATGCCTGTTACATCTACCTATTGATTTAGTGCTATATACAGTGGGGGAAATAAGTATTTGATCCCTTGCTGATTTTGTAAGTTTGCCCACTGACAAAGACATGAGCAGCCCATAATTGAAGGGTAGGTTATTGGTAACAGTGAGAGATAGCACATCACAAATTAAATCCGGAAAATCACATTGTGGAAAGTATATGAATTTATTTGCATTCTGCAGAGGGAAATAAGTATTTGATCCCCCACCAACCAGTAAGAGATCTGGCCCCTACAGACCAGGTAGATGCTCCAAATCAACTCGTTACCTGCATGACAGACAGCTGTCGGCAATGGTCACCTGTATGAAAGACACCTGTCCACAGACTCAGTGAATCAGTCAGACTCTAACCTCTACAAAATGGCCAAGAGCAAGGAGCTGTCTAAGGATGTCAGGGACAAGATCATACACCTGCACAAGGCTGGAATGGGCTACAAAACCATCAGTAAGACGCTGGGCGAGAAGGAGACAACTGTTGGTGCCATAGTAAGAAAATGGAAGAAGTACAAAATGACTGTCAATCGACAAAGATCTGGGGCTCCACGCAAAATCTCACCTCGTGGGGTATCCTTGATCATGAGGAAGGTTAGAAATCAGCCTACACCTACAAGGGGGGAACTTGTCAATGATCTCAAGGCAGCTGGGACCACTGTCACCACGAAAACCATTGGTAACACATTACGACATAACGGATTGCAATCCTGCAGTGCCCGCAAGGTCCCCCTGCTCCGGAAGGCACATGTGACGGCCCGTCTGAAGTTTGCCAGTGAACACCTGGATGATGCCGAGAGTGATTGGGAGAAGGTGCTGTGGTCAGATGAGACAAAAATTGAGCTCTTTGGCATGAACTCAACTCGCCGTGTTTGGAGGAAGAGAAATGCTGCCTATGACCCAAAGAACACCGTCCCCACTGTCAAGCATGGAGGTGGAAATGTTATGTTTTGGGGGTGTTTCTCTGCTAAGGGCACAGGACTACTTCACCGCATCAATGGGAGAATGGATGGGGCCATGTACCGTACAATTCTGAGTGACAACCTCCTTCCCTCCGCCAGGGCCTTAAAAATGGGTCGTGGCTGGGTCTTCCAGCACGACAATGACCCAAAACATACAGCCAAGGCAACAAAGGAGTGGCTCAGGAAGAAGCACATTAGGGTCATGGAGTGGCCTAGCCAGTCACCAGACCTTAATCCCATTGAAAACTTATGGAGGGAGCTGAAGCTGCGAGTTGCCAAGCGACAGCCCAGAACTCTTAATGATTTAGAGATGATCTGCAAAGAGGAGTGGACCAAAATTCCTCCTGACATGTGTGCAAACCTCATCATCAACTACAGAAGACGTCTGACCGCTGTGCTTGCCAACAAGGGTTTTGCCACCAAGTATTAGGTCTTGTTTGCCAGAGGGATTAAATACTTATTTCCCTCTGCAGAATGCAAATAAATTCATATACTTTCCACAATGTGATTTTCCGGATTTAATTTGTGATGTGCTATCTCTCACTGTTACCAATAACCTACCCTTCAATTATGGGCTGCTCATGTCTTTGTCAGTGGGCAAACTTACAAAATCAGCAAGGGATCAAATACTTATTTCCCCCACTGTACTTCAATAATCTCATTTCATTTTTTAGGTTTCTAGAATTTGAATGTAGACGTTTCAAATTGTGTTTTTCCTTATATCTACAAGCTGTTTAGAAGTTGACAAGGATAATTTGCAACCTTTACTTTGCTCTCCTCTTAACATACAATATATAAAACTCTAAAGCCTTCTTCCACCATGAAACTTATCTGTAATTGTTTTATTTGCAATTTGCTGCTTTATGGAGATTTGAATTTTGTCTAGACCTACACTGGTCTTGAGTGAAAAGGAGCTGATGGTTAGTAATTATTTGTTGGTAAAATTCAGTATTCTAGAAGTCGTGACTTGGAAGTTCGTTTGGGACATGTCACATGATAGATCTGGTCCATCCTTATGAACCCATGAAAATACATCAGAAAACAAAAGTTAGTGATAAGTAATTAACCTTTTCCCTTTCAGATACAATAAACTGGCAGAAGAAAGGAACCATACTAGCTTTTTACAAATTTTATTTAGCATGTTAGTGAAGAAAAAACAGAAATACCTGATTGTGATTACTAATATTATAATTTATTTTTAATAGATTTGTTTCTCAGGCAGTAGTTGATGGAAAAAAATTCAAGGAAGCAGAGGGAAAGACCAAAAGGGAAGCAGAGCGTAAAGCTGCTCAGAATGCCCTTACTGAATTGGAATCAACTTCTGTACACGTAAACTCTGAGGTATGTTTTGTTTGTTTTATTTAATTTTTCCGAGGACAAGCAGGACAGCATATTACTACTGATAGGTGATGTCATCCGATGGCACCCTAACACAAATACTGCCCAGCATTCAAAATCTTCTAGAAGCATTTGGCAGTGTCAACCATGCATGCACATGCACTTTCCCCCTGCCTCAGCCATGTAGGACCAGGCAGTCGTCCTCTCAGCTCCACAGGAAAAAAGACCTTGTGTTCTCCTTATTGTGTTTTGGTTGGCAACCTTCCCTGCTTTTTTTGCTGCCCTCCTCTTTGAGTGGTGCAGGACCTTCTCTCCTTCCTTTTTCTTTTAATTATCCCTGTTAGTTTTCTTAGAGGGGCATAATCGAACGGGGTGCCCAAGTTTTCCTGAGGGCGTCCTTGTGGGACTTCCCCGCGAAGGGGTGGGGAAACCTGTATTATCGAAACAAGATGGGCATCCATCTTTTGTTTCGATGATATGGTTGGGGACGCCCAAATCTCAACATTTAGGTCAACCTTAGAGATGGTTGACATAAATGTTGAGATGGTCGACCTTAGAGATGGTCGTCCCCAGTTTTCGGCGATAATGGAAACCGAGGATGCCCATCTCAAAAACGACCAAATACAACTCATTTGGTTGTGGGAGGAGCCAGCATTCGTAGTGCACTGGTCCTCCTGACATGCTAGGACACCAACCGGGCACCCTAGGAGGCACTGCAGTGGACTAACTGATGCACTAACTGAACGGAAAAAGCCCTTCCGTTACCGATCCCTTAGCGATTCGTAAAGGAACGGGCACACATGAAGGAAATCGCATGCAAATGAGCTGCTTACTGTTAGCTCATTTGCACATGATTGCCTTCCTAAGGAAGGGAAGCCAGTGCAGAGCAGCCAGCCAAGCATTGCATACCCCCTAGTCCTAGTATTTTTGGAAAGAGTAAACAAGTGATTCATGTCTACCCGTTCCACTCCACTCATTATTTTATAGACCTCTATCATATCTCCCCTCAGCCGCCTTTTCTCCAAGCTGAAGAGCCCTAGCCACTTCAGCCTTTCCTCATAGGGATGTTGTAACATCCCCTTTAGCATTTTCATCACCCATCTCTGTACCTTTTCTAATTCCACTATATATTTTTTTTGATCTGCGGCGACCAGAATTGAGCACAATATTTGAGGTTCAGTCGCACAATGGAGCAATACAAGGGCATTATAACGTCCTCATTTTTGCTTTCCATTCCCTTCCTAATAATACCTATCATTCTATTTGCTTTCTTAGCTGCTGCAGCTCACTGAGCAGAGGGTTTCAACATAGCATCAACAACGACGCCTAGATCCCTTTCCTGGTCGGTGACTCCTAATGTGGAACCTTGCATTACATAGCTATAATTCTGATTCCTCTTTCCCACATTCCTCACTTTGCACTTACTCACATTAAACGTCATCTGCCATTTAGATGCCCAGTCTCATAAGGTCCTCTTATAATTTTTCACAATTCTCTTGCGATTTAACAACTTTTAATAAGTTTGTGTCATCAGCAAATTTAATTACATCACTAGTTACTCCCATCTCTAGATCATTTATAAATATATTAAAAAGTAGTTGGTCCAGCACAAACCCATGAGGAACCCCACTATCTACCTTCTCCATTGAGAATACTGACCATTTAACCCTACTCTGTTTTCTATCTTTTAACCAGTTTTTAATCCACAATAGGACACTACATCCTATCCCATGACTTTCTAATTTCCTCTGGAATCTTTCGTGAGGTACTTCGTCAAACGCCTTTTGAAAATCCAGGTACACAATATCGACCGGCTCACCTTTATCCATATATTTGTTCACCCCTTCAAAGAAATGTAATAGTTTGGTGAGACAAGATTTCCCTTCACTAAATCCATGTTTGCTTTGTCTCATCAATTAATGCTTTTGAATATGCTCTGTAATTTTGTCCTTTATAATAGTCTCTACCATTTTGCATGGGACCGACATCAGGCTCACTGGTCTATATTTTCCTGGATCTCCTCAAGAACCTTTTTTAAAAATTGGTGTTACATTGGCCACCCTCCAATCTTCTGATACCATGCTCGATTTTGAAGATAAATTGCATATTACTAACAATAGTTCCGCAAGTTCATTTTTCAATTCTGTTAGTACTCTGGAATGAATACCATCCAGTCCAGGAGATTTGCTGCTCTTCATTTTATCAAATTGCGCCACTACATCCTCCAGGTTTATAGAGATTTCATTCAATTAATCCAACTCGTCAGCTTTGAATAACATTTTTGGCACCGGTATCTCTCCCAAATCTTCCTCAGTGAAGACCGAAGCAAAGAATTCATTTAATCTCTCCGCAATGGCTTTGTCTTCCCTGATTGCCCCTTTTACCCCTCAGTAAAAGTGCAGAGCTGCACTTTGGTCTTCTGTCCACACATTCACATCTCACTAGTATTTGGAACAGGACTTCCAGTGTGACAGTTTGGTTTGGTCAGACAATCCTTCAGAATCTATATGGTGTCTGGAATCCAAATCCACCCCCCTAGGCTCATTTCTTTCCATTCCATGCTGCCTTTAAAAAGAAGAAATGTAAATAGCAAGTTGATTGTAACAAATTTCATTGGCCCTGCCTGTTGCAGGCCCTACTATTGTTTCCTATTTATTTTTTTGTTTAAAGCAGCCTGATGGCTAGTTGTAAGATTATTTAATCCTGCTTGTCCTCAAAGGTGACAAAGCTACTTAATGTAGCAGGTGTTTTCCGAGGCCAGCAGAATGTGTATTCTTATATGCCCTCCTCTTGGAGTTGAATTCTATAAGCTATATACTAGACTGGCTAGGTCCTGTGCAATTACAGTAAGCAGGAACACATACACATGTGCAGTACAGTGCTTTAAAAAGTTGTAGTAAACAAGCTGATGAGTGTTCCCATGTGGACTCTGTGGGATGTCACCCAGTTGTAAATATATTTATCCAGTTGTCCTTGGAGAATTCCTGTTACAGGTAAGTAACTTTGTTTACACTGACACTGGATCCCCATTCCTCACTGGCTTGCTTTTTCAAAGAGAAATTACATGGAAAGTTTTTCTATTTAAAAATTTGTTTGCAGTCCTTCAGGCTGTTTAATTATTGCCCCTGAGTTTCTGCACTGGCATCGTCAAAACCACTAGAACTCCTTTTATTGCTCATAATCCAATTTGAAAATGTACTTTTATATATAATAAAGCTGATTCCCTCTATTTTTATTTCAGAAGCTAAACCTTTTGCTCTGCTAACTTGACCAATTTTGTTTCACAATATTTTGTTTCAGGAGCTAGGGGCATCAGCTTCTGTAAGTGCCATGCCTTATGACACCAATCAGATCTACAGTGCTTCAGCAGCAGCAGTGTAAGTTTGAAGAATTTATTAACATACAGAGTTGATAAAATCTTTCTGACGATCAGAGCATGTCAACCCTGATGGGGAGAAATGAAAAAATAGACTTTTACTTCAGCAGATTTAGCCCATACGCAGCAGAGCTTTAGAAGTGTTAACTCCCATTCTTTTATTTATTTATTCTCTCTCTCTCTCTCTCACAGACTCTTGAATAAAAGATTCAATTACTCTCTCTTCTTTAACTTCCAAACAAAAAATGATGTTTACTTACAGTTTCTTCAGATAACTATTTACATCATACTTGCAGTAGACATGGTAAAACTACTGAATACAAAATTCTGTCAGTTGGTTATCATACAGCTTGAAGAGAGATTGCTAACACCATCTTATGCTGACACAGACTGACTCACTCTCAGAGCAACTAGAGTGACTCGGACACACCCACAAGACATTACACTATATCCAATGACATCATAGCTCATAGAATTGTTGACAGTTAATGCATGCAGCACTTGTCTTTCACATATTCCTACAAACCCCACCGTATTTACAGATGAAAGATGAAGTTTCTAGCTTTTCTTAAACAAGCCACTTACTGCTGTTGTATTAAGTATATAAAGGTTATCGGAAATGTTTTTAGTTGTTCAGTCGTTAGTACAAATGCAGATATTGTGTAAAGGGCTGTAGCTAGCTATATGCAGCCGCACAGGGCATGAGAAGCCAAGGCAGTAAACATGCTCTCTGTCCATTGTCTTCATTTGCCAGTGTATCGCTAATGGGTGGGGCAGAAGCATTTGGAGGCATTTCACACAAGGTGCGTTCACGGCTGGCAACGCTCCTGATTGCGTTCCACCGAAAAAGAGAAGTTGTGCTAAACATTGTCAGAAATGTAGTTAATGCCACTCAACTCATCTAAAACATATGTCTTTCACACTTGTTTTATCTTTACCATTGCACATTATACTTTCATGCAAAGTCAGCTACACCGTGGACATCCCATCACTCTAGATTATTTCTTGGGTGAAGGGGGCCTTTTATTCACCTACTCTTTTTAAACTTTAAAAATCAATTGAGCATTTTTTTGAACATAAGAATTACCATACTGAGTCAGACAGTAACATAGTAGATGACGGCAGAAAAAGACCTGCACGGTCCATCCAGTCTGCCCAACAAGATAACTCATATTTGCTGCTTTTTGTGTATACCCTACTTTGATTTGTACCTGTGCTCTTCAGGGCACAGACCGTATAAGTCTGCCCAGCACTATCCCCGCCTCCCAACCACCCGCCCCTCCTCCCAACCACCGGCTCCGGCACAGACCGCACAAGTCTGCCCAGCACCATCCCCACCTCCCAACCACCAGCCCCGCCTCCCAACCCCGGCACAGACCGTACAAGTCTGTCCAGCACTATCCCCGCCTCCCAACCACCAGTCCCGCTGCCCACCACCGGCCCTGGCACAGACCGTACAAGTCTGTCCAGCACTATCTCCGCCTCCCAACCACCAGCCCCGCCTCCCGATCCTGACTAAGCTCCTGAGGATCCATTCCTTCGGCACAGGATTCCTTTATGCTTATCCCACGCATGTTTGAATTCCGTTACCGTTTTCATTTCCACCACCTCCCGCGGGTAAGTTCATCAAGCCTAGTATCCAGGTCATAGGTAGCTGGTAGGATCCCAAAAAATAGCCATTCTGATCTCTTGCTATTCCAAGCCTATTTGGTTTCAGCAGGGATCAACTTCAGCTCAATTTAGAGAAATTATTGGTCTGTTGGATTGTGGGCCACCCTTCTTTGCTTTCTCAGGCTCATGTCTGTCAGGATGCTTACTCTGGCTAGTCACCTCTTTCATGTGTTTGGGGTTTTTTATTGACACTCAGCTCTCTTTTTCATTGCAGATTTTGAATGTTAAGATGGGCTTAATTTCTTTGACTTTTCCACCTTGCACTCTCTTGTTTATGCATGTATAACTTCCTGTTCAGGCTACGTTAGGGCTGCACATTAATTGTGGTTTGCGCCGCAATTAACGCATTATTTATTGATCACAATTTTAAAAAAATAATCATGGCTAATAAAGTGAATCGCCCCTTTCCTGCACTTCCCTCCCTCACTGGCTCCACCATACCTTCCAAGTTGCTTAGAGAGCAGTGGCAGCGTGAAGTCTATATGCTGCCTAGACTCCCTCTGACCCATTCTGCCCCTGAGGAAACAGGACGTTGTGTCAGAGAGGGGCAGGACAGGGCAGATGAGCCTCTGGATCAGGCAGTGTGTAGACATTGTTGCACTGCCACTGCTCTCTAGCAACTTGGAAGGTACCGGAGGAAGGGAAGGAAGAGACAGAGCAATGCTGGACCCATGGGAAGCAGGAGAACAGAGTGAGAGCAAGCTCAACCTGGAGGGGTAGGGAAACAGAGAGAGAAAAATGTTGGGATTGGGGGAGGGGGGCAGGGGAGTAGAAAGAGAGCAATGTTGGCGGTAGCCGGGTGGCAACTCAGAATTGACACACATTGGGTGCATATAGGCGCTTACGCAGCTTAGTAAAAGGGACCCTTATTTTATTCTGATATTGCCTGTTTTACCTCTTTCTGAAATCTCTTGTTTATTGTAACTATCATTTTTCCTTTACCTTTTTAACTACTTTCATAAACCCCTTTTTCCTTCTCTCCTATCAAATTTGTTCATTCCCATTAAAATATTGCCTTTCAGATTTGTCCACTGCTCTCTTCCCCTAAAGGCTGTTCTCTTTTTTCCTCGAGGGACTACCCTGTCTTAACAGAGTTAGTTTTTTTGAAATCTAGGGCCCTTGATTTTCAAGAAATCACCTGTATCCAAATACTAAATCACACAATCTTGTTGTACTGGATTCTTGAGTGATTGCCCAATGGTATCAGACGCATACTCTCCATTCTTAAGCACCAGGCTTACTATTGCATCCATTTGCATGGGTTCTGTTACCAGCTGTTGGAAGAGACAGAGGAAAAAGTACCTGCATCCAGCGGACTCGTACAGGCCTTCATAGAGAAGAGCTAGTACTAATTCAGAATCTTTGGCCCCACTAGCAGGCATGGGATCATCAGACTGGCAAATTTCAAAATGCACAAAGGAGGGGAGGAATGGCCAAGGGCATGAAGTAAGAGCTCAGCAGTTCTCCATTCTGTCATCAGCCTACTGAATGTTTTCTTACAATACCTATATTAAATTAAGAAGATGACAGAGAACCAACAAAAGAAGCAGCATGTAGTAAAGAGATGTGCGAGAGAGGAGGCACATGTTTGGAGTCAGGGGATATAAGGACATGTGTGATTGAGACAAATCAAAGAGAGAAAAGAGAGATGTGATGGGGAGAGATAAAAAGAGGAGCAGCATGATAGACTGAGGTTTCCATTTATCTTTCTGACTGCTAAAAATTCCTTCTGGCCTTCAAATACTTTTCCAGCCCTCTCTGTAAGTATGATGGAGTTTATTTATTTTACAAATTTGTATCCTGCTCTATCCACAGTCCTGGGTAGGTTACAAAACACATATATAATAATTAACAAGTAGATATTAAAAAGAAGCAGTATAAATCAGCATTAGTTTTTGTGTTGGCTCAGACTTCTTTTTTTTTATGGAGTAAATTTTGTTTGTATCTGTTTTACATCTTGGAAGTGTCTGATCCTAAATATTATGTCTTAATGCAACTTCTTTAATACTTTATTCATACTTTTTCTTAATGTTTTTTTAGTTTCAGTGGTGCTCAAAACTTATTTCCAAATGGAAGCTTGGAAGAGCTGGAATCTAATAATTCACACTCAACATTTGAAGGATCACAAATGGTAATATTTTCTAAAAAAAAAAAAAATGTTTTCTTTTGTAGTAGTAAAAATTTATAGCACTCCTTTCATTGTTTTAACTAACTACTGGTTGATTTTAGTTTTTCCAGTGCCTTTCTGCTGCTGATAGATTTGGGGGAATTGTATTACTGGAAGCTCACAAAGAGTTCCTTTTACTAAGGTGCTCTAATGGATTTAGCGCATACTAATGATTAGAGCATGCTAAATGCTAAAAAGCCCATTTTATTCTTATGGGTGTCTTAATATGTAGCACATGCTAACGTTTTGCACATGCTAACGATTTGCATTTGCTAAATCCATTAGTGCACCTTAGTAAAAGGTGCCCAAAGTTTATAAATCTCTATTTTGACTGCAGTATTTTTTTTTTTGGCTAAAAGTTTCTAAGAACCAGTTCCCTCCAAATATTGTCTAGGATTAGTCAAATTCCATTTTGCATCGGATGTGTAGGTAGAAACTGTGACATTCAGAGTTCTCCAAGTATATTATAAAAGGCTCTGTTAAATATGGAGCCTTTTGTAAACTACATATAAAGATGCCAGGCAGCAGAAGAGAGGGAATCACAAGTGCAGTGGGCAAAGCCCAACAAAAAAACAGAACAATGGGTCTCAAGAATGGGTGGGACAAATTTAACATACTCAACCAGATATGGCGGCTCTGAGAGTGCAGGTGGCCATTTGTGGTGGCCCAGGCCTGCTTCTGTTGGGCTGAGCTTATTTTTGATCGCGATATGGTGGACTGGTCTCTCATGGACCAAGAAGTGACCAAGATTGAGATGGGGGAAATGTCCTTTTTGTCTTACACTATGATTTGCTCTAACATTGCCACAAAGTCTATGGCCCTGAGTGCGCAGCTTGGAAGGTCTCTCTGGTTACATGGTTGGTCTGCAGATGAGGCCTCCAAGTCGAAGCTTAGCAAGTTTCCCTTTAAGGGTTCGCTGTTTTTTGGAGAAGTGCTAGATAAACTGATCAGGAGTTTGGGGGACAATAGGATTCCCCATCATCCGAAGGATAAGCCTTGTTTGGGGGCCCAGGTCTTGTCAGTTGGGGGTCGGTTTCATGAGGCCTGGAGGTATCATCCAGGTAAGGGCACTGCTAGTCAACAGCACAATCATTTCATTCAGAAAAGAGTCCTTTTGTTGGGGGCCACAGGGGCAGTTGGGACTCTGGTCCCTCTGTCGCCATTGGCTGATCTGCCCAATGAGCGTGTGGGAGTCCAGCCTCTGGTTCCGGTTAAGGGAGTTTTACCAGAAGTGGACCTACATTATCTTGGACCAGTGGGTTCTCGAGGTCATTCAGGATGGTTATGCTTTGGAGTTGGCTCATCCCTTGACGGACACGTTTCTGTTGTCTCCTTGTCGGGCACGCTGGAAGGTACACATGGTTCAACAAACCCTCTGTCACCTTCTTTCTCTTTGGGCTGTGGTACTGGTCTCGGCTGGCGAAGTCAGGTCCAGCCACTACTCCATCGACCTTGTGGTCCCCAGCAAGGAGGGCTGCTTCCGACCCATTCTGGATCTCAAGGGCATAAATCACACCTTACGGGTCCCATCCCTCCATATAGAGACTCTCAGGTTAGTCATTACAGTGGTCCAGGCCAGGGAGTTTCTCACCTCCCTACATCTCACTGAGGCGCATCTCCATATTCCCATCCATCAGGTTCATCAGGGGTTCTTTCGTTTCGCTATTGTGGGCAGGCATTATCAGTTTTGTGCTCTGCCTTATGGCCTGGCCATGGCTCCTCACACCTTTTCCAAGGTGGTTGTAGTGGTGGTGGCGGTGGCAGCCTTGCAGTGGGAAGGGATCTTGGGCCATCCGTACCTTTTTTCATCGTTACCTTTTTTTTCCCCCATTTTATATTTATTAAGTTTTTAAACAATATATCCATCAAATGATGAGATAAACAGAAATTTGGAAAAGTTATAATCGAAAATATCAAATACAGTAATAAATCCTTACTATAGAACACCAAAAAGAAATACAGATCCAAGAATAATAGAAATAAACCAAAAGGAAATTGAATTAAAGAAAAAAAAATCCAGTAAGACAGCAACCCTATCTAACCTCATCCTTTTCCTCTAACGAATAGCAGTGTAAAGGTTATACAATAACATTAACTTCTTTAGCTACCAGAAAATCTTCCAATTGCTTAGGATCAAAAAATTGATATGATTTACCCTCAAGAACTATAAAACATAAACAAGAAAATCACAAAACAAAATTTGCGCCTAAGGCTTGTACCCTGACCTGAAGGGCCAGGAAAGCCTTGCGCCACATTTGTGTCTCTCTTGACAAATCAGGAAAAATACTCACTTTTGACCCCAAGACAGTGAGTCCTAATGTCTAAAGGATAATTTTAGTACATCATTCCGGTTTGGCTCCAATGCAAAAGTTACCACCATTGTCGTCTTCTGGGTAACAACTAATGAGGATTCTAGAAGGGCAGTCAGATTCAAATTATTCCCTCTAGAAACAATAGTGGGTTCTCCTAACAGTCTTCCTGTGGCTAACTTGTATTGCACCCTTGTTGTAGGAGGTAGTGAATCACTAGCCGTTCCTAGAATCTCTGCCAAGTACTTTTTTTACCATGTCCAAAGGAGCAATTAAAGGTGACTTAGGGAAATTGAGCATTCTCAGATTATATCTTCTAACCTGGTTCTCCAGGTATTCCAAACAGTAATGAAGAAAATTCTTATCTTTCACTGAGACTGAACTCAAACCCTTTAAAGTCTGAACTTAAGTTCCAGAATATTCAATTTGGAAGACTGCAGAACAGTGGCTTGTGCTTGAACCAGCACTTCTTCAGAAATTATTTTAATGTCCTTACAATTCTCCACAATTAAATAAGTACATAAGTATTGCTATACTGGGAAAGACCAAAGGTCCATCAAGCCCAGCATCCTGTTTCCAACAGTGGCCAATCCAGGTCACAAAATCCTGGCAAGATCCCAAAAAAGTACAAAACATTTTATACTGCTTATTCCATAAAGAAGTGTTCATATCATATGTAATATCCCATAGTGTTCCCAAAGACACAATGGCCAGCTTTTCATAATTCTGGATTTTAATAGCAGGAGTGGGGACTACTTTTGGCCTGAGCTAGAGTACTCACAATATTAGCTGGAAAAAGTTTAGAAGCCCACAACGGTAAATCTCCTCCAGGCTCCAAAGCTGACTTTGCCGAAGTTGAGCTCCCTTTCTGAAAACTCCCATTCACTTCAGAAGAGGCATGGGAAGCAGGCTGTAGGGGGGGTCGTTCATTCAACAGAGTTCAAGGAAGCCCCGTCTATACTGTATATTAATTTGCGTGTTCCCACCACCTATTCTGATCTCATACACCCCTAGACTGCTCTTACACAGTCCAGGAATTAATGAACTCCATAATCAGAAGGACTCACTGGGATATAAGAAGATAGTTTATTACAATCTTACCAATAGCAATACAGGCAAATCAGGTATTCGTATGGTTGAACAGCAGTCCACGACACGTCCTCTTTCTCTCTGACCTTCTGGAGTCTTCTGATCTAATACCCTTCTGACTCCCATTTTTATACTATTTTCACCCTATTCATTTCAGTGGACCCTAGCTTTGTCACCAGGGTTCTTGGACCTTATCAGTTGATCAAAATGACTTCACATACTATCAAGCTCTAAGTATAAACAATATATACTCAGAGCGCATCTTATTAGATGACTTTGCATGTTCCCCAAACTCTCTCCTAGCCCCCTCCTTTGGATGTTCTCACCCGGGGTGCAGCTGACCCAGTACTATCTCTACACAACCATAGCAACTCTTGCTCATGACGTCTTGAAGGTGCCAGTCTCAGAGCAAATGCCCCCTCTCTTGCCAGCTCAGCACTTGCTACAGTGAAATGTAACTGTGTCAAAGGTGATCTCTGATTTTTACAAGCTAGCTCTCTTTTGTATCAGAGATGATTTTGATTTTAAGAAGCCTAGCTCTTATTATGAGCCATTGGCCTGTATTTTACTGAGAGCAAGGGCTAGCATATTTCTACATTCCCCTCTTGCCAGGCCCCCCAGGGGCCTGGCAAGGTGGCTCGGGCGCTACAAATAAATGGCCTTCAGTCTTCACAACTGGATTAATCTGCTTCACTGAAGAAACCCAAGCACATAAATGTTCTCAGCTCACTTCTCTAACCATTAGGCTACTTCACTCCAGTCAGAAGAAAACTGTGTCATAGTAGACCTACCAAGTGATTATTCCTTCCTTATGAATCAAGGCTGTTCTTTATCAGGCTTGTAATCTCTTTGAACATTCATGGAGAGATTTACCAGATTTATCCGACAGGGAGGAATCGATGAGGCTGCCATTATAAAGTACCTCACCACCAGAGGACCTTGCATAGGCATATTTTATCTGGAATATTGCTAAAGAAGTCCCCTTCCTAAACCTGATGAACAAGGAACCCAGGCAGATGTTTTTGGTATGTCATTGTAGACACAGGCTCAAACAGAGAAGCCAGCATCACCACCCTCATTTTCTTTTCTCCACTCCCACCTGCAATTACTGTACTAAAGTGCAGGTGTGATTTACAAATTAACCAAATTCTGCAAAATAACCCACTTTCTAGACATGCATGTTGATAGCCTGAAAACACATATTTATGGTTCTTAAGACTGGAATTATATACCTATAGTAATCATTTGGTAGACAGATTTTAAAGCCATTTACTCTGGCAAATAGCTGTTTATCATGATAGAATGACCTGGCTGAAAATTGCCCTTAATCAATGTAAAAGTGTGCTCAAGCTTCTATAGCTTATGTACGTTTAGTTAGGTTTGAATGAAGCATTCCGTTAGCTGTGTTTAGGTTAGGGGAGTAACAGCTTTCAGGCCAGTACACACATACCTACCTGTTAGTCAGATTTCAAAAAGTCAAATCCCTGCAGAAGTTTCCTTTGAAAATCCACCATTAGGCCCGTGCTGCAGGATTAATTAACCAGCATATTTTGTAGGTAGAAAGTATATAGGTTAAATCGATGAAAAGTAGGCATAGGAGTTTGAAAATGAAGTCCCTGTGCGTGCTATTGTAGTCTGACTCCAGCACTTCCCCCAGCACTATCTCTCTTAATTTAGTTTGGCAATTTATGTTCCACTTTTGTTGGGGAAATTCCCTATCCAAGGCAGGTTATAGGTTAGGAGGTCATTTTAGAACAGGGGTTCTTAAATTGGTCCTTGAAACTCACCCAGCCAGTGGGGTTATCAGAGTATACACAGTGAAATGCATGAGATAAATTTGAATACATCTGTTGTACGATGTTTCAGAAGACTGGTGGCGATTCTACCTTTTTCATCCCTGAATTCAAAGATGGTTTCTATATTATACAATCATTTGAGAGTGTTACAAGTATTACCGTGCACCTCGGAATCACCAATATGTGTGTTTCATCGGAATAAGACTGTTGGTGAATGGCTTATTTACAAGTGGCTGGATTATCAGGAAGTGGATAGGCTCTATGACAGGCCATTGCAAATGTGGCACCTGTCAATGGTGTGCTCTCACTATTGAAGGGATTGATTGGATTGTACTTGGCTCTGAGCACCAGATTACTTTATGTTCAGACACTTCATGTAATACCAACAATATATGCTATACAATGCCCTTGTCAACTGGTGTATGTGGGCCACACATCAAGATCTATTAAAGTGCGCCTCACGGAACATAAATCACACTTTATTAATCGAGTGCTATCAGCCCTGCTAGTTCAACACTGGATTGATTTGCAGTATTGATGGACAGATATTCATTAGTGTATTATAGATCATATACAATTGGGCTGGGAGGGAATATTGAGATTTGGCTGAATTACAAAGAACAATGCTGGATATATTTTTTGAATTTGGTACAACCTAATGGACTAAATGTTGAGATAGAATGGTGGTCTCTGATTTGAGGTTGTGACCTTTTTTTTACATCATACTGGAGCCATAGTGAATCTGTCAGCAGTGTCTCAGAGGAATGCACATTATGATTGTTCTCGGACCACTTTCCTGATGAAGGATACGAAACATAGGCCATATTGATAGTGGATCCATTTCTGACGTTAAGTACTTCTCTTTTGAATATATTTATGAAGAATGTTACTGATAAAAAATCAATTTTAAGTACTGCACGAATTGTGAAGATTGGGCATTTAAAATAGTGGTTGAAAACTAAGGGCCCTGTTTACTAGGCACCACTAAAAATTAGGGCACGCTAGCACTAGAGACACTCATAGAAATATATGGATGTCTCTAGCATTAGAGTGCGCTAATTTGTATCGCATGCTAAAAACAGCGTGCCTTAGTAAATAGTGCCCTAGGACCGATGACGACATTGAGTGAGTGGCAGTTGTATTTATGCTCAGAGAGGGAGAGAGAAGAATTGCTTGAAATATGTGGTGAAGGATTTAAAATATTTTTCTAAAGAGTTAAAATTGCTGGGTTTTTGTGCTGCACTAATGCAAAATGGACCTTCACATCATCTACTCTCACATATTAAAACATCTGAAATAAACAGATAACTATGGGGCCCTTTTACTAAGCTGCAATAAAAAATGGCCTATGCTAGTTTGGACATGTGACATCGGCACGTGCTGGGCCATTTTTTACCACAGCTGGGGAAAAGGCCTTTTTTTAATGGGGCGGTAGATGGCCATGCACTAATATTAAAAGTAGCATGCAGCTATTTACTGCCTGAACCTTTACCGCAATCCATTGACCTGGCGGAAAGGGCTCATCGCTACTTGTGCAGTAATAAAGCAGTGCATTCCAATGTGGCCGTGCTGCTGATTACCACCGGGAATGCCCCCCATGGCAGAAAATAGAAAAATATTTTCTACTACGGGAAACAGTGCATGCCAACTTCGAAATTACCACCGGGCGCCCTACTAACCCAGCGGTAAGTGTCGATTTGGCGCACGCTGTCCCCGCGTTAGCCTTACCGCAGCTTAGTTAAAAAGGGCCCCTATATACCTGCCAAGGCCCTTGACTGATTTTCAGATTTTACTCATGTTAATCCCTTTTACTTATGTTAATCCCTTTGAAACGTGCCCTCAGATGTATATTTATTTATTATTACATTTGTACCCCGCATTTTTCCACTCAAAGCAGGTTCAATGTGGCTTACATAATAATATAGATTACAGAGTATTGATAGAGGAAATTATAAGCATTGTTACCCATGGCTGGATGCCTGTACAAATAGAAGATATAAAGCATGCAATCTTTTTAGATGCACATATTTTGCAGTGTCTGATTTTTTAAGGGTAAATTTTCCTGTGAAAATTAATCACAACTACACACAGACAAAAAAAATACTCTGTGCCTTGCAACTAGATGTTTCTCAATATTGCTCACTCTGTGTAATAGATGCTAACTTTTTCCCCCATGTGTGTACTAAGGTGGAAAATGATGAATCAAAACAGTCAAATTCATTATTTGATGAAAAGAGAAACTACATTGGAAAATTGAATGAATTCTGCCAAAAAACTAAACAGCTACTAAAATTTGCAGAGTGTGATCGACATGGACTTCCCCATAATCCAGAGTAAGTAAAAATTTTGTTCATATTGTCTACAATAAGAGCAAATGTTCCTATGTTCTATATAGCTTTTTTTCAGGCTAAGACCTGCTACTAAGTTCATTATTTGTCAGCTTCAAAGTGCACGAGTATGCTTTTATGGACTCCAAACTGAAATCTCTGTGCATTTTTAGAGGATTCTTTGTAAGTCTTATTCTTGACTCTTAACTTGGAATGTTTCAATTAAAGCATTTCTTTTAAAAAGAAAATGTTCACATGTATCTACTGAAATATAAACTCAAAAATCCAGCAATATGTATTTGAGCAACAAACAACTCACAGTGGAGTATGATATAACTGGGAGGAAAAAGCCTTAGATCCCCACCTCCATCTTTTCTTTCAGATACTACATAAGAACATAAGAGTAGCCATACTGGGTCAGACCAATGGTCCATCTAGCCTAGTATCCTGTTTTCAAAATAGTGGCCAAGCCAGGTCATAAGTACCTGGCAGAAACCCAAATCGTAGCAACACTCCATACTACAAATCCCAGGGCAAGCAGTTGCTTCCCATGTCTATCTCATAGCAGACTATGGACTTTTCCTCCAGGAATTTGACCAAACCTTTTTTAAACACAGATAAACTAACCACTGTTACCACATCCTCTGACAAAGAGTTCCAGAGCTTAACTATTCGTTGAGTGAAAAAATATTTCCTCCTGTTTGCTTTAAAATTATTTCCGTGTAACTTCGTCAAGTGTCCCCTAGTCTTTGTACTTTTGAAACAAGTAAAAACTCGATTTACTTCTACTCATTCTACACCACTCAGGATTTTGTAGACCTCAATCATATCTAGAAGGGAGCTCTTATTTCGCTCAAAACTCGGGTTGGAGGTTTTCCAACTATTTATTCTCTTCCCAGGAGTTTCGAACTAACCTACAAGAGCAATGGGAGGATTTGAGTGGAATATTCAGCAACATGCCAGTTGTCCAGAGCTTTTCTGGCCATCAAGGAAGGCGGTAATGCAGGGAGCCATCATTGCTTATGAATGTGCCAGGAAGGAACATTTGGCATGGGATTATAACTTTAGAGCATAAGTAGCACATTTATTACTCGCTTTACGCCCAGTGCTTATGATGGTTATCAGTCTTTCATATTCATTCATACCAATTGGGTACATCCAGGGTAGAAGGATGAGCTGCTCCTGGTCCCCCTGCCAAAGGCCTCGTGAAAAAGATGTATTTTTAAAGCTGGCTTAAATTTGTGGTATGAAAGCTCAAGGTGAAGATTGGATGGGAGGGCATTCCAGTGTAAGGGGACAGTACAGTAGAAGGCCCTATGTCTAGTAGAATCAAATCTATCCTGATGAATGAGTGGAATATGGAGTCAGCTGTCACTGAGAAAATGAAGAACTCCAGTTGGAGCATAAAGAGTAATAAATGAAGAGAGATAAGAGAGGGTGCCTGAGCGTACAGTCTTATGAACCAAAGTGAGAATCTTATATACAGTGCAATAATACACAGACAACCAATGATACTGTATAAATAATGGAGCAACACAAATTTGCTAGCATGGAAAAGCAGTCTAAGTTGACTGAGGTAAAGCAGAAGAAATAGTGTTGCAATCATTGTATGGGGTAGGGTGGTGCTGCAGCTATAGGGGGTTTAGATTGCAAGGGTAGCTTTGTGGATAAGGAAGTTAGGGGGCTAGTTTTAGGGGGTAGATTTTTGGGGGGGCAGTTTTCAGGGTGTTAGGGCAGTTGTGGGGGATAGTTTTGGGGTGGGGCACTTTTTACATGGGGTGGTCATTTTTTGGGCTGGGGCAGTTTGGGGGTTGGTAAACCAGAGAATAGAGAGAGATAGTTTAAAAATACTTCTTCCATACTGCTATATTTCACTGTATATACGTTTCTGTGCTACAGAAGCCAGAACTCCGACTTCCATAGGAAAGCATTGGGTTATTTTTTGTAGGGGTGGGGGTGTCTTATTTTTCTGGAAATCCCTGTCTAGTTTGGCCTGTTTTTGAACTCCGTATGTCTTTTTACTGCTTTTTCCTCACATGCTTGTTTATTATATTTGCTATACTACCTTTCAGTATGAAATAACAAAGCAGTTTAGAAAAATAAATTAAACAGAAAAAGTACATGACATTAAAGCATAGACAAAGTCTAGATCCCCTTTAGTGGAGATAGAAAGTAAGAGCTAGTAAAGGAAGAAGGGGGAGACAGACAGATGTACTCATACAGCCTGTCATGAGTCAACAAAGCCAGGGAAGTCTATACAGAACTTGTTTTGACAGACCTCGGCTCACAGATAAAACGCCAACACATTCCACAAGGATGGAGCTAGGAAGAAGGCAACATTGTAGATTTTAACCTTGCCAGGGGAGGTAGAAAGAGTCGATGATCGTGTATGTTATGAAGACAGCACAAAGGGTATGCATGATAAACATGGCCAATAGTACACCCAAATTAAGGACTTAATGGATCAGGGCTATTATCTTAAATTGCCAAGTTTCATCCTATTTCCTTAAAATTTAAGACAGACATTCTCAAGCCCTTCCAACTTCTTTTCAGTTGGAAAGAATAAAAGTTACCGACTGAGATTTATACTTATTTTCTCTGTGGTAATTTTTCAATCTCAAACAATATGTGTAACTTTGATTATTTAAAAAAAACAATTATTATTGTTACCTCTTTTCTCTGGCCTAATTATATACCTTTTGGGATCATCGCAGAATAAAAAAGACAGAAGTATGCACATTGAGTTCAATTTTGTAAAGGGCACTAAAAGGCACCTTATACCTGAGCACTTAACTATTATTTTGTAATGGCAAATTTGAGCAGCAAAAGTTATAGAATACTATAGCAGGTGTAGTAAATGTGTGCACCTAAATGTGGCATACTGTACTTACAACTGTGCCATTTGGTGATAAACCCATGGCAGTCCCATGTGAATGCCCCCTTGCAGTTATGCACTTAGGGGCCCTTTTACTAAGGTGCACTGAAAAATGGCCTGCGGTAATGTAGGCTCGTGTTTTGGCTGCACGCAGAATCGTTTTTAGCGCACCTGTAAAAAATGCCTTTTTTGTGGGGCCGAAAATAGACGTGTGGCAAAATGAAAACTGACGCGCGTCCATTTTGTGTCTGAGACCTTACCGCCAGCCATTGACTTAGCGGTAAGGTCTTGCGCTTTAACCGGGTGGTAATAGTCAATGTGCGTTCAAATGCAAATTACTGCCCATGCACCAGAAAATAAAAATATTTTCTGATTCACATAGAGGGGCATAATCGAAAGGGACGTCCAAGTTTTCATGAGGACGTCCTCGCAAAAGTCCCCATCCAGGGGCGGGGAAACCCGTATTTTTCGAAACAAGATGGACGTCCATCTTTTGTTTCAATAATAAGGTCAGGGACGCCCAAATCCTGAAATTTGGTCGTCTTTAGAGATGGTTGTCCCTAGACTTGGTAGTTTCTGATTTTCAGCAGTAATCAAAACCAAGGACGTCCATATCAGAAACGACCAAATGCAAGCCACTTGGTCATGGGAGGAGCCAGCATTTGTAGTACACTGGTCCCCCTGACAGCCAGGACACCAACCGGGCACCCTAGGGGGCACTGCAGTGGACTTCATAAATTGCTCCCAGGTACATAGCTCCCTTACCTTGTGTGCTGAAGCCCCCAAAACCCACTACCCACTACTGTACACCATTACCATAGCCCTTAGAGGTGAAGGGGGGCACCTAGATGTGGGTACAGTGGGTTTCTGGTGGGTTTTGGAGGGGGTGCTGTTTCCTTCACAAACGTAGCAGGTAGGGGGGGGATGGGCCTGGGTCCACCTGCCTGAAGTGCACTGCACCCACTAAAACTGCTCCAGGGACCTGCATACTGCTGTGATGCAGCTGAGTATGACATCTGAGGCTGGCAATCAATATTTTTAAAGATGTTTTTTTGAGGGTCGGAGGGGTTACTGACCACTGGGGAGTAAGGGGAGGTCATCCCCGATTCTCTCCTGTGGTCATCTAGTCAGTTCAGGCACCTTTTTGTGCCTTGGTCGTAAGAAAAACACAACCAGGTAAAGCCGTCCAAGTGTTCGTCAAGGACGTCCTTGTTTCTTTCGACTAAGGGTCGAGGACGTCCTAGTGTTAGGCACGCCCTTGTCCCACCGTTGCCACGCCTCTGATGTGCCCCTTGAACTTTGGCCATCCCTGCGACGGAAAGCAGTTGGGGACGTCCAAAATCGGCTTTTGATTATGCCGATTTGGACGACCCTGTGAGAAGGATGTCCATCTTCCGATTTATGTTGCAAGATGGGCGTCCTTCTCTTTCGAAAATGAGCCCAATAGTGGACGCAGGTTAAAAATGAAATTACCGCCTGGACCACGCAGTAGCCGGGTGGTAACCCAGAATTGACGCATGTTGGGCGCACGTAAGCTCTTACGTGGTTTAGTAAAAGGACCCCTTAGATGCTGAGTTACAGAATAGTGCCTGAGGAGCCCTTTTACTAAGCAGTGGTATGTCTACCAATCCAGAATTACCGCCAGGTTAGAGTCCTATTTTTGTAGTGCTGGAACTTAACTGGCAGATATCAAGCAGCGCCAGGTTAGTGCGGGAGCACTTAGCTCCACCTCAATGGGTAGTGGTAAGAGCTTCCCACCGAAATGGCCATGCGATAAGTGGTTCACTTACCGCACGGCCATTTGTTTTTGCCAAAAATGGACAGCCTTTTACCCACTGCGGTAAAAGGGGGACCTCAGCGTGCATAAAAAACATGCACTGATGCTAGTGCAGGCCCCCTTTTACTGTAGCTTAATAAAAGGGCCCCTAAGTGCATTCACGCACCTACTTGCCATTTTACCCCCTTTTTGGCACTTAACTGGCATTGTTGTGTAGATGTTACATGTCGAATTTACACCTATCTTTTGGTGTACTGTATAGAATGAGGGGGATTGAAGGTAGGCAAGAATCAAAGGCCCCTATCCTAGTAAAGCACCATTTTTACTTGTGCTTTGCACTCATCCTGAGTTTCTGCTAAAGGCAGTGTCTGACTCCTGCCTTACTAACTCATTGGTCCTGCTAACATTTTTCCCTAAAACACATGCGTGTAAAGGTGAAAAAGCTCTTCACTCTTTGAACTATAAGAGAGCTGTGGCTTTCCTACCTGGAGCAGACTCGCTAACACTTCAAAGTTCAGCCAAACAAATTAGGAAATGCTGTGATTTCATCTCCCAGTTTTCTTTCCAGGAAGGTTTGACTTTATAAAAGGCACATTAAGGGCCACGGTAGTATTATTGATACATTTAAAGTCTACTTCCATTGAGATTTGTGAGGTTGCAACATGGAACTCAGTCCACACATTCACATCATATTGTTGCCTCTTGACAGAATAGTAGATTTGGACTTTATTTATTTATTGGTTGCATTTGTATCCCACATTTTCCTACCTATTTGCAGGCTCAATGTGGCTTACATTGTTCTGTCATGGCGAACGCCAGTTCCGGAGTGAGAGATACAAGTGGTATTACATTAGAGATCATGATTAGAGATCATTGTTTATTTGATGGATGGAGATCCAGTCCATCTCTCTTATGGTCTTTTTATATGGTTTCAAGTTGTTGCCTTTCTGCTAAAAATAAAAAATGGACCTTGGTATACTTTTGTTTTGTTGACTGTTCTTAGCTAGAGTGTCCCATTTCTGTGACGTGGTAAACCTGTCTGTATTCGAAGAACACAAACAGGCTTATTTTCGAAAGAGAAGGATGCCCATCTTTCAACACAAATCACAAGATGGGCATCCTCACAGGGTCGCCCAAATCGGCATAATCGAAAGCCGATTTTGGGCGTCCCCAACTGCTTTCCGTCGCGGGGATGACCATAGTTCACAGGGGTGTGCCGGAGGCATAGCGAAGGCGGGACTGGGGCGTGCCTAACACATGGACATCCTCGACCGATAATGGAAAAAAGAAGGGCGTCCCTGACAAACACTTGGACGACTTTACCTGGTCCTTTTTTTCTTACGATCAAGCCACAAAAATGTGCCCTAAATGACCAGATGACCACCGGAGGGAATCAAGGATGATCTCCCCTTACTCCTCCAGTGGTCAATAACCCCCTCCCACCCTCAAAAAGAAAATGTTTTAAATATTTTACCTGCCTCTATGCCAGCCTCAAATATCATATCCAGCTCCATGACAGCAGTATGTAGGTCCCTGGAGCAGTTTTAGTGGGTGCAGTGCACTTCAGGCAGGCGGACCCAGGCCCATCCCCCCCTACCTGTTACAGTTGCGGTGCTAAATGTGAGCCCTTCAAAACCCACCAGAAACCCACTGTACATGTACGTGCACCCCTTCATCCCTTAGGGCTCTGGTAGTGGTGTACAGTTGTGAGCAGTGGGTTTTAGGGGTGGGTTTGGGGGGCTCAGCACAAAAGGTAAGGGAGCTATGCACTTGGGAGCAATTTCTGAAGTCTACTGCAGTGCCCTCTAGGGTGCCTGGTTGGTGTCTTGGCATGTCAGGGGGACCAGTGCACTACGAGTGCTGGCTCCTCCCACGCCAAATGACTTGGATTTGGTCGTTTTTGAGATTGGCGTCCTTGGTTTCCATTATCGCCGAAAATCAGGGACGACCATCTCTAAGGTTGATATAAATTTTGCGATTTGGGCGTCCCCGACCATATTATCGAAACAAAAGATGGCCGCCCATCTTGTTTTGATAATACGGGTTTCCCTGCCCCTTTGCCGTGACTTCATACAAGGACGTCCTTAGGAAAACTTGGGTGCCCCTTTCGATTATGCCCCTCAAAGTGTTCTTTGATGACATCAGCTCATCAGACCCAGAAACCCACTTCCGTCTTTTCAAAATTGATCTCCTAATTAATGCTATCTGAATAGAAATAAAGCAGTGCGTGGGACTGGGAGCATAGGAGTGCTTCAGAGTAACAACTCTCACACTTGCCTCTCTGAACATTTTTGGGTATGTCTCTGAGGTGATTATAGTCATGTTATCCACTTGTATGACTGAACTATCTTCAGAGAACAGCTGCTATAGGTAAGCAACTTTACTAAACCACTTTCAGCTGACTTTAACATGTTGTTTACCAGGACACTACAGGAGAAAATCTAGTTTTCTTCTGAACTGAAATATTATATTGGAATGTTTTTTAAAGTAATTTTTAAAAAGAGGGATGGGAGATTCCTTTTTCTTTTAATAAGTATATTTCTGAAAAAAAAATAAACTGAACTGTTGAGTCTGTAATTACTAGCCATTATTATGTATCTTTTGTTTTAAAAATAGGTTTGTTATACAGGCAGTAGTTGGAAACAGAAAATTTAAAGAAGGAGAAGGCAAGAACAAAAAGATGGCAGAACAAAAAGCCGCTTACTATGCATTGGCTGAATTGGAACAGCCACCTGTAAGTTGAAAACAGTGAGAGATTTTATTCGTAATAAAAGTCATTTTAGAAGGTGTGGGCAGCAATTAAACAGATAGGTATATATGTGTTAGGCCCAGTTTTAGAAAGTGGCTATTTATATTTAGAATTGCTGCAGATTGCACAGATTCAAAGGGTATTAGGCACCGTAGGCGATCTTTCAGATTTGCATCCCCATCCTAATCCCCATTAACTCTTAAACCCTTTGCCCCACCCCCGAGCAATCGTGATCACTAATTTCTATAGCGCTACTAGACGTACGCAGCGCTGTACACATTATATGCAGGTACTTTCTCTGTCCCTGGAGAGCTCACAATCTAAGTTTTTTGGTACCTGGGGCAATGGAGGGTTAAGTGACTTGTCCAAGGTCACAAGGAGCTGAATTGGGAATCAAACCCAAGTTGCCAGGATCAAAGCCTGCTGCACTAACCATTAGGCCACTCTCATACCACCCCTCCCTGAATAATCTGGGTAAATAGGCTGTTTGAAAACTGCCCATGCTCTTTGCTAGTAGGAAGTACCGTCTGCTCTTTGGTGCCTCTCAGAAGCTGCTGCCCTAAGCAACTCGTAGTACTGGGATAGCCTTGAGCTTTCCAGGGGGGGGAAATATATATATATATATATCTATATAGATAGATAGATATATATTTATTTATTTATTTAAAAATCCCCTGTCAGTATTTACACTTGCTCCAGGCAGATGTGAGTGTTATCTGTTCTTATAGATTTAGCAGTGATTGAAGGGTTGTCATGCTTACCTCTTGGTTCCTTAATTGGTTTCTCTAATGTGTAATTATATAAAATTGGGCACTTACTTATGTAAGCACCAGTAAATACACATCTGTGCCACAAATTCAACAGTTGCACTTGTAAAGCCCCAAGTAATACTGGAATATGTTTCTGTGTGATATGGCTGTTGCTGCTGGATGTGCCAGCAAATAAATGTTTATTTTACAAAAGTCTCTGTGTTCAGCGAAGCCTTTTGTAAAATACTTTGGGGAATTGTGAACATCCTGAGTTGCACATCCCAAAATGGGGCTTAATATGTTTTAATTTTAATGTAACAATAATAAAATTTCAAACACAAATGGCTCAATTAATTCAGTAGTGTAAAAAAAAGGTGTGAGGTTGACCATGGTTACCAAAGACTGGAAAAGATGAATCCTGAAGTAAAAGCGTTTATTGATTAAAAGACTTGGCTCAAACTTTGTGTTTCAGCTGCTAGGCCTGCATCAAGAGTCTGTATAAACAGAAAACATCCAATGTCTTGAAATACAGAATGGTCTGTAGTACATGTAGTGATGTCCAATCTCTTATTATAAAAGGTTGGATAATGGTTTTCAAAAAGACCTTTTGTTGAAAAAGTCATTCTTGCCAGTGAAGAAGATTTTTAGCGAATGGCAAGAATGACTTTTTCAACAGATGGTCTTTTTTCACCCCTTAAAAAGTTTCCTTTATTTTTTTGTGTATTGCTAGGCCATTTAGGCCAGGGCCCCAACCTCAGTTTGAACACTGCCTTTTTTCCTAGTTCAAAATTGCGCAGGTTTCCCACCAGCCAGTTCCCTGCTACCAATCCAACATCGACACCTTCTCAGGCTGCCTCTCCGGCTCTCCCGCCTTTCCTGACGCCTTAATTCGATGAGCAATTCCAAACCATGCTGAAGAAGGAGCTGGCGCAGATGCTGCAGTTGCAAATCACTCAGGCACTGAAGGTGCTTGTGCCATCTGCAGATCAGCCCCAAATCCTTCTATGCTGGTGCAGAGGTCCTCGATGCTGACACTTTAAAGGGTGTCAACCTTGACACAGTATCACTCTCAGCATTGGGGGAAGAAACTTCCCTAGAGTCAGAGAGTAGGGCTGTACCTCAGCACTCTTCAGGGCATGGACATGGATCCACAGATTTGAAGCAGGCACAGGCTCATTTAGTACAACCTAGATACGGTGAAGAGTCTGAATGGGACACCTCCCCCCCCCCCCCCTCACACACACACACACACATTACTTCTCAGAAGAGGAGTCTTATTGGATATGTTTTGATCCCTCCCCACCTCAAGAGAGATGGAAATCTCCACCTGAGAGTCTCTCTTTTTTTTTTTTCAGGGCGATGGCTTTCTGCCATCCCATTTGAGTTAGAAATGGAGGAAGAACCCAGGGCGGTGATGTTGACTGGACTACAAGTCTCCTTCTATGGAAGGAGTCACTGTACCATTGCAACCTATCCTTAAAGATGCACTAATGAAGAATTGGGAGTCTCCCGTCTCAGTGCAGGTTGTACCTAAGAAGGTGAATGTGCATTACCATATCCAAAAGGCTCTAGGATTAGAGAGGTCTCAACTGCCACACCACTCTCTGGTGGTTGAATCTTCCCTCAAATGAGCTAGGATGCCAGGACCCATGCCTCTGCGCCCCCAGTTACAGAGGCCAGGATACTAGACTCATTTAGGAGGAAAGCTTTTCAGGCCTTAATGTTCGTTGCACGCATCCATTTCTACCACCTCTAGACGAGCCTTTACTTGCAGTCTTTGGTCCACAGTATGCTAAGTCTTGCAGATGCTCTCCCACAGGAGCAGGCAGCAGAGGTTCGCCAGTTGGACAGTAAGCAGCTGGGGTGTAGGAAATATCTAGCAAGAGCCTCTTACAACTCCTTTGATATAGCATCCAGACTCTGCTATGGGTATGGGGATGTGTAGACTATCGTGATTGTGTGTCCCTGACCTAGAACCGGTGATTCTAGAGAGGTTGGCAAACGTTCTTTACAGAGGTGCCAACTTGTTTGGAAGTAAGATGGAGGATATCACAGACCTCATAAAGATACATATGGACACCATCCAAACTCTGTCTTGGCACTCTCTAGCTGCATCCTCTTTCTCACAGAGGTTTTTGTGTGGGCCTAGATGACGAACATACTACTTTCAAAGGCGTAGGTTCCCGCTGCCTTCCCGCTATGTAGCCCCAGATCCAATATTCTTGGACTCGTCAGCCACATCCTCAGAAGCCCCAGCCAGCACCCAAGAGAGCATAGCCACACTCAAGTTCTGGATGGCCTACCAGTAAGGGGAGGCTGAATATTTAACATCACAGGTGGCTCCTTGTATCCTTCAACTGGTGGGTTCTTCAAAAAGTCTGTCCCTGTTATGCCTTATATTGGCGTCAAAGACTACCAAATTGCCCACCAAGAGCATTGTCACTCAGCACAAGCAGGTACTTGGAGAGGAAATATTTGCCCTTCTAAAGGCCAGTATAGTCAAACCCGTGCCACCTGGGGAAGAAGGGAAGGGATTCTATTCCAGGCAATTCCTTGTGCCCAAGAAAATGGGGGGGGGGGGGATTTCATCCCATCCTAGATCTAAGGGCCCTGAACAAATTACGGGTCAAAGAAAAGTTCAGGATAATTTCCTTGGGTACCCTTCTACCCATGGTTCAGGAAAACAATTAGCAATGCTCTCTGGAAGCCACAGGAATTGTCTCAGATTTCGCAAAGGGAAACACCATTACCAGTATCACGTGTTGCCGTTTGTCCTCATGTCAGCTCCCAGGGTATTCACCAAATGTCTAGCGGTAATAGAGACATATCTATGCAGCCTGGGAGCGTGCCAGGTGCCCTTGACTTGGATTGGCCACTGTCGGTGACAGGATGCTGGGCTAGATGGACCTTTGGTCTTTCCCAGTATGGCACTACTTATGTACTTATGTACAGCAAAGTACCCTCTGGCCTGTTAGCTCCATGGGGATATTTTGGCCCTCTATTTTTTTGTACCTTTGTATAATTTGTCAAAATCTCTTTAATTCTGTACATTGTTGCTCTGTGAATATTTATGAAAGGGCGCCTTCAAGCTTGAAAAAGAGAGAAAACGTCAATTTTCTTTCATTTTAGTGTGATTGAGCAGAAACAGGTTTTTCTCTTGAGATGTATTTTCAAATTGAGGTTTGTTTGTAATTCTTCCTATGTGACAGGTGGCATCACCAGTAACAAGAAGATCACAATTTGAAACATGTCATCAGACACCTAACAACATTTCAGAATCTACATTGAGGTGAGACCCTTATTGGTGTATAGCCCCACCCAGCGCACCCCAGGATACACTGGGCAGGGCTGGGCGCTGCCATTTTGCGGCGTCGCAGGAAGAGGGAGGCAGGCGACCCTCCCTCCTCCAACACATAAGGTAGGGGGTAGGGGGGACTGGACCACTAGGGACCCCTTGCTGGGGGACTGGGGGGGGCTGGAGACCCACTGGATCTCCAGCCCTCCCTGTACCTGGGGGGGGGGGGATCGTCAGGGGGACCGGTGGTCCAGCGGACCTCCAGCCCCCCTGTCGCTGGGGGGGGGGGGGGGTTGGTTGGTCGGCCACTAGGCCACCAGGGACTGTTCGTTAAGGGGAGTTAGGGGAGCTGGAGACCCACTGGATCTCCAGCCCTCCCTGAGCCTGGGGGGGGGGGGGATCATCAGGGGGACCAGAGGTCCGCCGGACCTCCAGCCCCCTATCGCTGGCAGGTTTGCTGATGGGGGGAATGGCGGCCTGCCAGCATGCAAATGCATGCTGGACAGGGCTCACCATTCCTCCCCAATGATCTGCAAACCCTAAAGCCAGCTCGAAGCTGGTGTAGGGTTTGTTGCGGCCAGCAACCCAATCTTTGGCACGCTGGCCGCTGATCATTGGGGATGAATGTGTTTAGCCCTGTTTAGCATGCATTTGGATGCTAGTTGCATTCAGAGCCCTCGAGCGTGTTTCACGCGCTCGAGGGCTCTGATCATGGGGCGGTAGCAAACGCCTGCGCTAGTATGGCGCTAACAGCCTCTAGCGCCGGCGTTTGCTTCTGATCACCCCCCTTAGTTTGATGCTGATGTTGTTTTACCTTATTCATAATCACATTTAATGAAATAATTGGATATTTTGATTTTCTAGCAATTCACACTCTGCAACTAAAAGTACTGCTGTGGAAGATAGATTTAAGAACATGAAATTAGATGATACTTCATATTCTGAGGTATAGTTTTAAAGCTTTTATGTTAAATCTTTCATCTGGTCCAAGGAAAGTAAAGGTGCACAGAGCAAAAACAGAGCTTGTCTGCACTGCAATCTCTATCTGCTTCCTCATGCCAGGTAGGCAGAAGTGTCCTGCATATAAATAAAGTATCCACCAAAAAGCACCAAATTTTGTCTTCTATTGTTGCATTTGAAGCCTTATTTGTGACCTTTGAAGCAGGTGGTGGTGTCCACCGAAACACAGCCTGTCAGGTCTTTAAGGCTGGTGCTTTCAATAAAGAAGTACTTTAATTTCTTCCCTATGGCTGGTGATCATTAGTGTCATCATCTACTTTTCTTGGACCTTGTGCTACTGACGTAGAAATTTTTCATCTGCACATATACTTTCCAAATCAAGGGTGTCCAAACTCAGCTGTTGCCAGGTCGGGTTTTCAGGATTTCCCCAATGAATATACATGAGATCTATTTGCATACAATTGAGGCAGTGCATGGAAATAGATCTCATGCATATTCATGGGGTAATCCTGAAAACCCAATTGGATTGTGGCCCTCAAGGACTGAGGTTGGACAACCTTGTTCTTAATTTTCTTGCTGTACATACTTGCTTTTAGAAACAGAGAAAAATATAGGTGGTTAAAGACCATATGCTTTATCCATTCTGCCCATTCATACCATCTACTCTCTCTGTCACTCCCTTAGAGATCCAATATACTTGTCCCACGCTCTCTAAAATTCAAATATTTTATTTATTTTCAGTATTTATGTTTAAAGCAATTTTTATTGAGCAACACAAGAAAAATAAGCAGTGAGAACTTGCCAAGGTACCAATAAGACAAAAACAAAGGTAACAACCCCAACAAAGATCAATAGATCTTGCTCATTTATACACATATCTTTCCCCCCATCCTCATCCCTGTTGATCCTGCTAATAAAGAAAACTACTCTCAGGTTGGGAGTCCAGAATCGGCTATTAAGGGTATGACTCCTGTTCACGTTCTGTCTTGCCTTTGAGACAGAAGTAACGTTCTGGAGATCTCCTGGGGGGGGGGGGGGGACCCTCGAGTAAATCTTTTCTCCCCCAGGCAGAATTCTAGGCTAGAGAAACTCTGGCTACTAAGTAAGTATTACACATAAATGTTTATTCCAATTGTCAAAGAAGCCAATCAGTAATTATTGAAATAGTAACAAATAAACTCCCAATACAGTATAATATGTAGCAAATAAAAACTGAGTTTTCCCTGGGAGCTGCCGATATGTCCACAGTGGACACACTGAGGCTCTCCATCCTCAGTTCTGTTTCCTCTTAAATACTTTTTCTTCCTTCATTATCTTAATTATAATTACCCTTCCTACCTAATGAATATGCATCTTTCCAGAATATTCTGTTTCCTGTTATGAATCATGTTCCATCAAATTCTACCATTTATTCCCTTATTATATTGGCAGTTAGGGCCTGTCATGCATATAAGCATAAGTTTTCATTTGATATGGATTGACCTATGTCCTTGGTATGCACAGTCATCATACTAGCCCCCTCCACCCTCTTGCTAAGGCTATAGTTTTACTCACACCCACTTCTCCTTTTGATTGTTCATCTGGATACTGCACATATCCTTAGTCATAGGAGCCTCTGGCTCTTAGTTGCTGACCAGCAACGTATCACAAGTTAGCATAGGCCAAAACGTCAAACCACAAATTTCTACAAGCTTAGAAAGGTAAAAATGTTGTCTTACAATTCCAGATCTGCTCCCAGCTCAAGAAAAGCAAAATAGCAATATTAGAATAAAAACTAGAAATATGTATGGTTTGCACCTTTTCATGGCCTCTATGATATACACTCCTTGCAGCTGAAGTCAATGTCAACCCAAACTGTTTCCAAGTGGCCTGGAACCTGTGCCACTCTAGAAAGGTAGGACTGTGAACATAGTGCCTCTCCACTATTAGAAGACTAAGCATCTATGAGTGCTATTGCTATTCTGAAGTTGCCACAGAAGAATACTAATGCTGCAAAATAGTTTTCAACACCAGAAGAATAGACCAGCACAGGAACCGCAAAAAGCCCCAGCATGCTAAATGAAGCTAAAGAAAAGCTCCAGAAAGCAAGTGTGGGGTATATGGAACAGAAATCTTCCAGGTGACTTGAAGAAAATGGAACACTCCCTTCCAAACAGTACAGTTCTCGGGCAAGACCAAAACATGTGGTTGATGGTTGAATTTGGAGATGCACATTTAGGACAATCCACATTGGAGCAAAGTTATAACACACAGGCCTTCTTGGGCGAAGCCTAAAGGTGCATTAGGAGTTTGTACTGTAGTTCCCAGTAGGTGACATTGTCAGAGTGAGAGCGAGGGCTCTTAATGCCAGCAAGAAATCACTTCTCCTCAAGGGGTAAACCCATATCTGTTGACCACGCTCCTGCATGTGACGATAATAAAAGCACAAGGGAACGTTTCGCTGTGAATTAAGGGTAAAAGCTTCTCCAACAGCTTATAAACATCAGAGTGTAGTAAAGTGGAAAGCAGGTCAATGACACAATGTCAAAGCTGGAGATTGGCAAAGATATCCCTAGAGGACAAGCAATAATCTTCCCTCAGTGTTGCAAAAGACTTTCACTGGCCTTCATCAGACATTACCTGAAAAGTCACAAAAGCAGATGAATCAATACCAGGTAAGAAAGCCCCATTGTTCCGGATAGGTAGCAAAGGTGTCCACTGAGGATGAAAGTGATGAAAACGACAGATCCACTTCCAGACCTGTTGTAGTGGCTGATAGAAGACATAGGAACCCATTCAGGAAGGTAGGAGAGGAGGCACTGCAAGGAGATAGTCATTAAAATGTTCACAACCCAACAAAAAAATGTTCAGTGAAGTGACAGAAAACATAGAGGTATTATGATGGCAATTATTAATGTGGTGCATGCCACAATTAACTGTTAAATAATGAATATTAGAAGACCCAAGCCCTCTAGAGCTCTAGGAACAGCAATAACATGCATAGATAGGTGGGCCACCTTTCCCTGCCACAGGTAAGCCTGCAGAAGTTTACATAAGAGTTTTTCATCAGCAACAGTAAGATACAGAGGCATCATCTGAAAAATGTATAACCAATGAGGTATAGTCAACATATTGTAGAGATGGACCTGCCTCATCAAAGAGAAAGGATATGTTCTCCAAGCATGCAGGCGAACCTCAGTAAAATGGAATAAAGATAAAACATTATGGAATATAAATGAGACAGATTCCCAGGAAGGAGGATACTCAAATACTTAAGTGACCCTTCCACCCACTGAAGAGAAAAGGAACCCTCCCAGTGTTCCTGAAGTACTGGCATGGATGACAAAGCCATACACTTGTCTAGGTTTAAGATAAAACTGGAGAGAACCCCATACTCATCTGTGTTGTGCTGTGTTGCCACTGGTAAAGAATCTCTGGGATGAGTCAAAGCAGTAAGAGGTCATCTGCAAAAGCTAAAGTTTTAAGATACACTGAGCCAATGAAAAAACCCCATACCCTGTCTTCCTGCCGTAAGGAGCAAAGGAGAGGTTTCAGCTTCAAAATGAACAAGAGGGGTGAAAGAGGATAACCTTGGCATGTACTCTGCTCAATAGGAAAGGAATCAATGCAGACCCCATTAATCAACAGTGAGGCTCGTGGACGGGTATATAAGGTGTAGATCACATCCAAGAACCAGCCATTAATCCCCACATGTTACAAAACATGAAACATAAATGCCCAACTCACTTGATCAAAAGTCTTAGTAACATCCAGGTTGGCTAACAGCAGAGAAATATCATGATGCTGACCATAGGCCAGGGCTAAAAGGCTTTATGAACATTTAATACAGACTTTCTACTCTGGACAAACCCAATCTGATCTTTTTGTAAATAAAGAGAAAGCCGATCAGCCAAAACCTGAGTAAAAAACTTAAGGTCCACATTTATTAAGGATATCAACCGATAATATGCTGGAGAATCTCCCAGTTTCCCCTACTTTAACAACAGAGTGACCAAGGTTTCATTAACATAACAAGGAAGGTAACCCAGGGCTAAAGCCTCACTATAATATGCTAACAGGCCACAGAGATGAATCTGAAGAATCTTATAGAACTCTCCTAAACAGCCATCAGGGCCAGAGAACTCAAAGTTTTTTGTGGTTCAGATCACCCACTGAAGCTCCTTTGCCTGGAGGGCACCATTAAGAACATCCACCACCTCCAGGGGAAAATGTGGCATACCCGAGTGTTGCAAATAGTCTGAAAACTGCTCCAATGAAAAATCAACTTCCGCCCTATAAGGTTCCTTTAAAATAATCAGTGAGGAGTTCTACTACCTTCTCCACCTGAAAATGGGAGGTACCATCCAGGGTCCTCATCACCAGGATCTGATGTTTCCTCTTCCAAGTCTTGGTAAGCTGCATTAACAACCTCCTTGGCTTATTGCCAAACTGGTGAAAACAGTACTTCCGATAAACCAAAGACTGCTGAACCCGCTCATGTAACAAAGAATTAAGGTCTACTTGCATAGCCAGAAACTGGTCTTTATTTTGCTGTGTAGGAGAGTGGATATAAGCCCCCCTGGTCTTTTTCAAGGCCTTCTCCAAGGTGATAATCCCCTGTGAGATGCATTTGTTGCAGGCACAGGTATATGCCAAAGTATCTCCACAGACAGCCTCCCAAAATAAAATGGGATCATTAGCATGTTGACCATTGGTCTCGCAATAGGCCTCCCATTTCTGAAGCAAATAAGCCTGAAAATCTTTATCATTGTACATATAGGAAGGAAACCTCCATGGCCTGGCCCCCCGATAAAAGGGTTCCATCCTGACATCCATCCAGATCACCGAATGATCCGAGATTTTCACAGGGCCAATATCAGCCAATAAAACATCAGTGAGGCAACTGGTGGATGTAATCCAGATGAGACAATGAGTCATGAGCTTTTGAAAGATTAGTGTAGTTTCGAGCCTTAGGGTGTAGTAATCGCCACAGATCTACAAGATTAATAGCTTTATAAAAAAAAGTGAAGAACACACGTTTGTTCCCTAGAAAGAGGTGTTAGAGGCCATGGCTCTATCCAGCAAAGGATCCATGACTATGTTAGTTTCCAACAACAAATAACTTCTTAGCCATATGATCGGAGCACAAATGGATCAGATTAGCAAAGAAGCAAGCATCAAAATGATTAGGAATTGTTTTTTTTTTTAACCTTTGTTGATTGGACATTTTATTTTTCCAAAGGTTAAAAAAAAGGGCATTTTATTTTTAATTTAGTAACTGAAATATGTTAGCTTTGGGAAATGTACATCACAGATGTCTTTGTATTGTGTTCACTAGAAAAGCAAATACAGTTCCATTTTTATTTCTCCAGTGTTCAGGGTTCCCAATTCAATTTTTGTCTGTGTATTTTTTATTTTTAATTTGTGATCCCTTGTTCTGTATTTGGTGAGGGTATGTAACCTGCCCTTAAAATTGTCTTTAGTACCTGAAGATTGGAGGGTGGCCAATGTTACAAGGATCCAGGGGTGATTGAGAAATTACAGATTGGTAAACCTGATGTCAAAGCTGGGCAAAGTAGTGGAAACTATTATAAAGAATAAAATCTCTGAATGCATAGACAGACATAATGGGACAGACAGTACGGATTCAGCCAAGGGAAGTCTTGCCTCAACAGTTTGCTTCATTTCTTTGAATGTGTTCATAAACATGGATAAAGGCGAGCTGGTCGATGTAGTGTATCTACATTTTTCAGAAAACATTTTACAAAGTCCCTTATGAGAGACTCCTGAGGAAATTAGAGTCATGGGATAGGAGGCAGTGTTCTTTTGTGTATTAGAAATTATTTGATGGATAGAAATGGCCAATTCTCTCAGTGGAGGAGGGTGAATAGTGGAGTGCCCAAGGATCTGGAAATGGGAATGAGTGAGGATTAAATTTGCAGATGACAGAAAACTATTCAAAGTTGTTAAAACACATGCAGACTGTGAAAAATTGCAGGAAGACCTTAGGAAGTTGGAAGACTAGGCATCTAAATGGCAAATGAGATTTAATGCGGACAAATGCAAAGTGAAGCACATTGGGAAGAATAATCCATATGTATAGTTATTTGATGCTAGGTTCTACCCTAGGAGTCAGCACCCAAGAAAAAGACCTAGTTGTCATTACAGACAGTACGCTGAAATCTTCTGTCCAGTGTGCGGCAACCAAAAAAACAAACAATGCTAGGAATTATTAGGAAAGGAATAGAAAATAAAACAAAGAATATTATAATGCTCCTGCATTGCTCCATGGTGCGACCTCACCTTGGATATTATGTGTAGTTCTGAACGCTATATCTCAAAAAAGATATAGTGGAATTAGAAAAGGTTCAAAGAAGGGTGACCAAAATGATTAAGGAGATGGAACTCCTCTCATAT
The DNA here is from genome assembly GCF_901765095.1 of Microcaecilia unicolor. NCBI lineage: Eukaryota > Metazoa > Chordata > Amphibia > Gymnophiona > Siphonopidae > Microcaecilia > Microcaecilia unicolor. Next base: position 140,180,917 of record NC_044033.1, read on the forward strand.
GAGAAAAGGCTAAAGAGGTTAGAGCTCTTCGGCTTGGAAAAGAGACAACGGGGGGGATATGATAGAAGTCTACAAAATCCTGAGTGGTATATAATGGGTAAACATAATCTATTCTTTATCAAAAAGTACAAAGACTAGTGCATCAGAAGAGACAAGCACAGAAAGCACTGGCGGCACACAGAGAACCGGGGTTATGTGAGTCTTCCATGATTGTTTATTAGTGGGTCCCGGTGGAGGTGCAATGGGAGGGAGGTAAATTGTGCTGCATGGTGGTGGATGGGAGAGAAAGAGAGAGAAACAGAGCAAGACTGCATGGGTGGGGAATGGGAGAGATAGATGGGGCAATACTGGATAAAGGGAGAGACAGAGGCCGTCCTGGATGGACTGGAGAGGGGAAATACTGCATAGGAGGGGGAGAGAGAGATAGGGGTAATACTGGAAAGGTGTAGGGAGGGAAGGAGAGAGGCATGGCTGCATGCCAGGGGGAAGAGACAGATAGGTAATGCTGCATGACCGGGGTGGGGGGAGTTGGAGAGAAAGATGCTGAATGGCTGGGGGCAATAGTGCTTGGGAGAGGTAGAAAAAGATGGAGCAATGCTGGATGGTGGGAAGAGGGGGAGATACAAGAGATGGGATGCTGGATGGCAGGGGCAGAGAGAGAGTTGAGAAGGGGATGCTAGATGGCAGGGGAGAGAGGAGGTGCTGGATTGTGGGTTGGGAGAATGAGAGACAGAGACAGTGCTGGATGGCAGGTGATAGAAATAGAAAGGGAGGAGATGCTGGATGGCAGGAGCAGAGAAAGGAAAGGATTAGTTGAAAAACTTGGGAATAAGAGGAAGGAGAATAGGATGGCCAGAGTGACAGAGATGGAAAACTGTAGATAGATGTAGCAAAAAGAGGGAGATTGACAATGGATAATATGAATGAAATCTGAATGGATAGGCACAAAAAAAATGGAAGAAAGCAAAAAGGAACATAGTGTTGGAGATGGGTCATGTGGAAGAGGAAAAGGAGACCCTTGGAAAGAGAGTTAAAAGAAGACAGGAAAACATTAGCCAGAGATTAGAACCAACACAATTAGAAAAATTAAATAGCCAGACAACAAAAGTAGAGAAAAAGTAGTATAGTAAATTCCACCACAAAGAAAATGTTCCACTCGATGTAGAAACTTAAACGTATAAAACCTTTCTTCCCGCAACATGTATTTCGCAACCTATTACAATTGTCGCTTAGGTGAATGTTTCCTTGTCTCTGCTCACCTCGTCCTCTGGTGGCTAGAACCGGTGGACTATGGACTATGGACTATGCTATGGACTGTCACCCATTCCAGACTTCAGCCCAGTCCGGTCCGGATCTTCCAGGCTGTCAGACTTGCTTCTCTTGTTTGTGTCTGAACAGCACCCGTAGCTGCCTTGTGATTCCTGCAGCTGAATTTCAGTAGCTGATGGGAAATCACCTGGAAACTTCTGTGTTTGCCTTTGCATCATCTAAGGTCCCTGGTATGTGGGTGTGCTCTGTGCACTTCTGCCTAGTCCAGTTCTAGTCTGAGTTTCTTGCCTGGTTCTAGTTTGTTTGTGTGTAGTTAGCTTTGGTTTTATTACTTAGTTCCTAGTCTTGTTTCTGGCCTGCATTTCCTTGTCTTGTGTCTGTGTTCCTTTTTAGTGGCTGCTTGGCAGCTTTCAGTCCTGATTCTCACCTGTCTGTGTTTCTGTCTTAGTGGCTGCCTGGCAGCTTTTAGTCCTGACTGTGTTATGTGTTTCCTGTTGGTATCCAGTTCCTGCCCTGTCCTGTCCTGTCCTGTAAGTCCTGCTGGCCACCTGCACCCAGGGGCTCAACTCCTGGGGAACGGTGATCAAGAACAGGTGAAGTCTAGCTGTTCCTGTCACAGTTCTGCCTTGTCTCTGGTGTGGGGTGGTTTTGCCAGCCACTGCTGCTCTACGGCAGTGGCCCAAGGGCTCACGAACCTACTCTCTGCCTTGAAAACCTGACAACAATCAATGGTATTAAGCCATTTAGATTACTGCAACAGAATCTATGCAGGTTGTAAAGAACAACTAATTAAGAAACTTCAGACTGCCCAGAATACATCAGTTAGACTGATCTTTGTAAAATCAAAATTTGAAAGTGCCAAACCCCTTTGTGAAAAATTGCATTGGCTTCCCATCAAAGAACGCATTGCCTTCAAGGTTTGCACTCTGGTCCACAGGATTATCTACGGCGTAGTTCCTGGATACATGTTGAACCTAATAAATCTACCACCCAAAAACAGTACCAGTCTATCCCAAACTTAAATTTACATTATCCAGTCTGCAGTGGTCTTAGATACAAATCAACTTATGCATCCAGCTTCTCTTACATAAGTACACAACTGTGGAACACCCTGCCTAAAACCGTGAGATCAATTCATAACCATCTCAACTTCAGGAAGTCACTGAAAACCACCTTGTTTAAGAAGGCCTGCCCCTCAGACCCAACTTGATTTTCTACTTCCTGTGATACAGCAAAACTATGGACCATATTGGACTTTTTATCATATCTTTGTTTCCTTATACTCATGTTATTTATAGGTTTACTACTATTTTGTGTATTTGTATTTTACCGAACCAGAGCTTGCCTCTACGGTGTTATGTAAGCCACGTTGAGCCTGCAACTAGGTGGGAAAATGTGGGTATAAATGTGTTAAATAAATAAATATAGTAGCTGTGTTAGTCCACTTTAAAAGTTAATAAATAAAATAATAATAAAAAAAAGAATAACCTAATGTGACACCTTTATATTGGACTAAATACATTTATGACTAGCTTTTGGAGACCAAAACCTACTTCCTCAGATCTGGACAGTATACTGCCTTAAAAGTATGTGTGTCCTGACTTAAGAAAGGAGGTTTTGGCCTCCCAAAACTAGTCAAAAAATGTAGCTAGTTAGTCCAATAAAAAAAAGCATTGCCTTATTTTCTGTTTTTGTTTTATTTGTTAATTTTTAATGTAGCAATTGGAATATGTAAGCTTTTTTGAAATTTACTTCTCTCTCATGGTACCAAAGGATGTGTCACTGTTTGTATATTTTGGTTTTGCACTGTATGCAGAGTATGCCTTCTTGGAGATTCAGTTTAATTTTTATTTATTTATTTATTGCATTTGTATCCCACATTTGCAGGCTCAATGTGGCTTACATAGTTTTGTTATGACATTGTCATTCCAGAATATCAGATACAGTTATTAGTGTGTAGAGATTAAGTAGGGAAGAAAGAGGAAGTGATTGGGTGGGTGATAGTAGAAGTGGATTTTCCTAACTGGTTCAGTTGGGAAAGTGAATTAGTGAAGCTGTTGGTTCTCGTTGTGGACCTTGTTGAAGAAGTATGTCTTCAGAGATTTGCGAAAGTTATTTGTTTCGACAATTGATTTCAGGTCTGTGGGTAGAGCATTCCATATTTGCGTGCTTGTGTAGGAGAAGGTAGTGGCATGCATCAGCTTGTATTTTAGTCCTTTACAGCTGGGGAAGTTCAAATTGAGAAATCTGCGGGATGTTCTTGTGGCGTTTCTGGGAGGTAGTTCCACTAGGTTCAGCATGTAGATCGGGGCGTCTGCGTGGATAATTTTGTGTACAATCGTACATATCTTGAACGCAATGCGTTCTTTAAGTGGGAGTCAGTGCAGTTTCTCTCTTAGGGGTTTTGCACTTTCATATTTGGTTTTTCCAAATATGAGTCTGGCGGCAGTATTGTGGGCTGTTTGGAGTTTTTTGATAGTCTGTTCTTTGCAGCCCGCTTATAGTGCGTTGCAGTAATCCAGATGGCTTATTACCATTGACTGTACCAGGGTGCGGAAGACGTATCTCGGGAAGAATGGTTTTACTCTTTTGAGTTTCCACATGGTGTGGAACATCTTTTTCGTCGTGTTCTTCATGTGAGTATCGAGAGTGAGGTTTCGATCAATAGTAACTCCAAGAATTTTCAGGTTTTGTGAGACTGAAAGAGAGCAGTGTGGTGTGATTATACTAGAGAAGGTTTTTGTGTTATGTTGGGAGGTGAGTACAAGACATTGTGTTTTTTCTGCGTTCAGTTTTAGTTGGAATGCATCTGCCCAGGTGTGCATGATTTTGAGGCTTTGGTTGATCTCATTGGTGATTTCTTTTAGATCATGTTTGAACGGGATGTAGATTGTGACATTGTCTGCATATATGTAAGGATTGAGGTTTTGATTGGCTAGCAGTTTGGCTAACGGTATCATCATTAGGTTGAATAAGGTTGGTGATAGGGGGGATCCTTGGGGTACTCCACATTCGGGTGTCCATGGGGGTGATCTGTCCGCGTTCGTTGTTACTTGGTATGATCTTGTGGTTAGGAATCCTTTAAACCATTTGATTACTGTGCCTCCTACTCCGAAGTATTCTAGTATATGTAGTAGTATTTCATAATTAGCCATGTCAAAGGCACTGGACATGTCGAATTGTAGGACAAGTATGTTGTTGCCAGTTGCGATTGCTTGTTTGAATGAGTTCATTGCGGCTACTAGAACAGTTTCTGTGCTGTGGTTTGTCCGAAATCCTGATTGAGATTCGTGCAGGATTGAGTGTTTATTTAGGTATTCAGTGAGTTGGTCACTATGCCTTCCATGAGTTTGGTTATGAGTGGGATAGATGCTACTGGGCGGTAGTTGGTTAAGTCCATTGTGTTCTTCTTAGCATCTTTCGGTAGCAGAGTTAGTAGGATGTTTCCTTTATCCGTGGGAAAGAGCCCGTTTTGAAGCCTGTGATTTATGTGGTTCGTGAGGTCTATTTTGAATTGTTTGGGTGCGGATCTTATTAGACTGTTAGGGCATATGTCTAATTTGCATGGTGATTTGGCGTATTTTCCGAACCAATGTGAGATTTCCTTTGATGAGAGCTTTTCAAAGTTGGTCCATGATCGGTCTGCTGGGCATTCCCCGGGTTTCGGGTCTAGACATTCAAGTATGTTTGTGTAGTCCGTTGTATTTGTAGGTATCATAAGTCTGAGCTTTATGATTTTTTCCTTGAAGTAATTTGCGAGATTGATTGCTGATGGGGTTTCTTTGTTGTTCGAGGTGGCTGTAGTGGTGTTTATGAGATTGTTTACGAGTGAGAAGAGTTTGTGTGTATCTTTGTAGTTTGGTCCTATTTTGGTTTTGTAATATGTTCTTTTAGTTTGTCTGATAGCGTATTTGTATTTTCTTTGTAGTTGTTTCCAGTCTTTGAGTGTGTTTTCGTCTTTTTTCTTGTTCCATGCTCTTTCTAGTCTTCTGACCTGAGATTTTAGTTCTTTCAATTCTTCGTTAAACCATGGTATTGAGTTTTTTCTGTGTGAGGTTCTGGTTTGAAGTGGTGCTATATTGTCTAGTATTGTTCTGCATCTGTTATCCCATTCTTGAAGAAATTGGGGTAACATAGTAACATAGTAGATGACGGCAGAAAAAGACCTGCACGGTCCATCCAGTCTGCCCAAGAAATGTGCCACTTTTTTGTGTATACCTTACCTTGATTTGTACCTCTCTTTTTCAGGGCACAGACTGTACTTCTGCCCAGCACTATCCCCGCCTCCCACCATCGGCTCTGGCACAGACCGTATAAGTCTGCCCAGCACTATCCCCGCCTCCCAACCACCAGCCCCGCCTCCCACTACCGGCTCTGTTATCCAATCTCGGCTAAGCTCCTGAGGATCCATATCTTCTGAACAGGATTCCTTTATGTTTATCCCACGCATGTTTGAATTCCGTTACCATTTTCATCTCCACCACCTCCCACGGGAGGGTATTCCAAGCATCCACCACTCTCTCCGTGAAAAAATACTTCCTGACATTTTTCTTGAGTCTGCCCCCCTTCAATCTCATTTCATGTCCTCTCGTTCTACCACCTTCGCATCTCCTGAAAGGGTTCGTTTGTGGGTTAATACCTTTCAAATATTTGAACGTCTGTATCATATCACCCCTGTTTCTCCTTTCCTCCAGGGTATACATGTTCAGGTCTGCAAGTCTCTCCTTGTACGTCTTGTAACGCAAATCCCATACCATTCTCGTAGCTTTTCTTTGCACCGCTTCAATTCTTTTTACATCCTTAGCAAGATACAGCCTCCAAAACTGAACACAATACTCCAGATGGGGCCTCACCAACGACTTATACAGGGGTATCAACACTCCCTTTCTTCTGCTGGTCACACCACTATCTATACAGCCCAACAACCTTCTAGATACAGCCACCGCCTTGTCACACTGTTTCGTCGCCTTCAAATCCTCAGATACTATCACCCCAAGATCCCTCTCCCCGTCCGTACCTATCAGACTCTCGCCGCCTAACACGTACGTCTCCCGTGGATTTCTATTCCCTAAGTGCATCACTTTGCATTTCTTGGCATTGAATTTTAATTACAAAACCTTAGACCATTCTTCTAGCTTCTTCAGATCCTTTTTCATGTTTTCCACTCCCTCCGGGGTGTCCACTCTGTTACAGATCTTAGTATCATCCGCAAATAGGCAAACTTTACCTTCTAACCAGGGGTGTGCTGGTAAATTTTTAACAACAGGCTCTTTCTCCGTACGTAGCCAGCTCTGCAGTCGGAAGGGCCAGGAGTGGCCGGGTGGGGTGGGGAAGCAACACTTGCCTCTCTCTCCTCCCTCCCTTCATGTGGGCATGATAGGCATACCTTTGCTGGCAGCCAATAAATGGACTGCCACCACTCCCAACGTCTTGCTCTGAGCAGCATGCTGGAACTTATCTCACATGCTTGAGAAGTCCCAGCCTGCTGCCCAGAGCTGGAAACAAGGAGCGGGGAGCAGCAGTAGTCTATTTACTTGGCTGGCAGGGCTCAGCATCCCCACCAGCAAAGTAAAAGAGAATTCAGCAGGGGGGCCCAAGCCCACATTTTGGGAGCCAGTTGTTAAAGTAGACATGGAGGGCCCTACGTTAACAACCGGCTCCCAAAATTCTTAAAAACTTAACAACCGGCTCTTGCGAGCCTGTGAGAGCCTGCTCCAGCACACCACTGCTTCTAACCCTTCGGCAAGGTCACTCACAAATATATTGAACAGAATCGGCCCCAGCACCGATTCCTGAGGCACTCCACTACTCACCTTTCCCTCCTCTGAGCAAACTCTATTCATCACCACCCTCTGGCGTCTGTCCGTCAACCAGTTCCTAATCCAGTTCACCACTTCGGGTCCTATCTTCAGCCCATCCAGTTTATTTAAAAGCCTTCTGTGGGGAACCGTGTCAAAACCTTTGCTGAAATCTAAGTAGATTACGTCCATAGCTCGTCCCTGATTCAGTTCTCCTGTCACCCAATCAAAGAACTCAATGAGATTTATTTCGCACGATTTCCCTTTGGTAAAACCATGTTGTCTCGGATCTTGCAACTTATTGGCTTCCAGGAAATTCACTATCCTTTCCTTCAGCATCGCTTCCATTACTTTTCCAGTAACCTAAGTGAGGCTTACTGGCCTGTAGTTCCCAGCTTCTTCCCTATCACCACTTTTGTGAAGAGGGACCATCTCCGCCGTTCTCCAATCCCTCGGAACCTCTCCCATCTCCAAGAATTTATTAAACAAATCTTTAAGAGGACCCGCCAGAACCTCTCTGAGCTCCCTCAGTATCCTGGGGTGGATCCCGTCCGGTCCCATGGCTTTGTCCACCTTTAGCTTTACAAGTTGTTCATACACACTATCTTCTGTAAATGATGCTGTATCCACTCCATTTTCATTTGTACTTTTTCCAGTCCATCGCGGTCCTGCTCCAGGATTTTCTTCTGTGAAAACAGAACAAAAGTATCTATTTAGCAAATTTGCTTTTTCTTCATCACTATCTACATAGCGGTTCGCAGTATCTTTTAGTCTTACAATTCCCCTTTTAGTCATTCTCCTTTCACTAATATACCTGAAGAAATTTTTGTCACCCCTCCTTACATTTCTAGCCATTTGTTCTTCCGCTTTCGCCAGACGTATCTCTCTCTTGGCTTCTTTCAGTTTCATCCTGTATTCCTCCCCATGTTCCTGTTCTTGAGTTTTTGTGTATTTCTGGAATGCCAACTCTTTAGTCTTTATTTTCTCAGCCACTTGTTTGGAGAACCATATCGGTTTCCTTTTACTTTTATTTACTTTCCTTACATAAAGGTTTGTGGCCTTATTTATAGCTTCTTTCAGCCTGGACCACTGTCCTTCCACTTCTTGTACTTCCTCCCAGCCCATCATCTCCTTCCTCAGGTATTCCCCCATTTTAGTAAAGTCAGCACGCTTGAAATCCAGGACTTTGAGTTTTGAGTGGCCGCCCTCCACTACAGTCATTATATCAAACCAAACAGTTTGATGGTCACTGTTGCCCAGGTGGGCACCCACTCGGATATTTGGCACGCTATCTCCATTTGTGAGCACCAGATCCAGCGTTGCTCCGTCCCTCGTGGGTTCCATCACCATTTGTCTGAGCAAAATACTTTGGAAAGCATCCACGATCTCTCTACTTCTCTCCGATTCCGCCGACGGAACCTTCCAATCTACATCCAGCAGATTGAAATCTCCCAGCAACAGCACTTCTCTCTTCTTTCCTAACTTTTGAATATCTGCGATCAGATCCCTATCTAGTTCCTCCAGTTGTGTCGGGGGTCTGTAGACAACACCCACGTGGACTGAGGTTCTATCATCTCTTTTTAAGGTGATCCATATCGCTTCTTCTTTTCCCCAGGTCCCTGTCATTTCAGTCGCTGTGATATTATTTCTCACATACAGAGCTGCTACTCCACCTTTTCGACCCTCTCTATCCTTCCTAAATAGGGGTGAGTCTGTAGGTGTTGTCCATTCCTCGGTGTAAAGTTGTTGCCAGAATATTAATGGGTCTATTTTGCCTCTCGTAGTGTAGGTTTCTCTACATATTTCTGTTTTTAATTTGTGGTTACTTATTATGTACTTGATGAGGGTCTACCTGTTTTCGTGTGTGAAAAAAGCCAGGTATTCTGTTAGTATCGAATGTCTGTGTAGGACTGATATGTACTAATCCAGCTTTTTTAGTTTTCTAATAGGTGTATTGATGATAATCTGCTCATTGCAATGCTTACGGTGCTGTTTTTTTTTTCCTTAAGAAGGCCCTTATGTGACCCCTAGAAGTTAATGTTATAGTATGGTAGAATTGCTTTATAGATCCTGGGTGATTTTGTAGGGTTTTGTATTACTTCACAGTATGCCTGGTACTGGATTTGGGTTTAGCTCATTTCTCTTAATTGTACCTGAGTGAGAGTTGCATTCAGGTATAGTAGGTATTTTCCTTTCTTTGGATGACTTAAAAATCTGTCTTAAAGTGCTTGTATATGTTTCCAGTATTCTGTTTAATATGTTGTATTATTTTGGTGCACTGATAGTTAATACTAATTAACATTGTTCAGATTATGAAATACTTCCCTTTTGATACTGTAGTCTTATTTCTAGATATCTATTGAAAGTAGTCTTATTTCTAAATTTAAAGCATTGTTTAAAATGTAAAGTTTAATCAGCACAATTTCAAACTATTTGCTTAATTTATATTTTTGATAGGAGCCACCGTCTGATACAAGTCACAAAAATGATAAAGGGAAAAATAAAATTAGGTAAGTTAATGTAATCTTTTTTTATTACACGTGCTGACAATTGTGATCTAAAATCAATAACAGAATTTAAAATATAGCAGTTTTTTAATATAAAACATATGAGGGTGGATATTCAAAGTTCAGAGAAGCTGTTACTCAGTTAACTCATGCTGACTGAACCCTGAGGGAATATTTAGCAGCCAGATAGTGCCACTGAAATCCTCTCTACCTGCCACAGCTGAAAGCGGCTATTATGTGGGCAGTCTGGGGGTGGAGTCAGCACTTAACCGGCTAAGGGGTCCTTTTACTAAACCATGGTAAAACGTGGCCTGTGGTAGTGTAGGCACGTGTATTGGGTGCACACCGGGCCAGTTTTTAACGTCTGCAAAAAAGGGCTTTTTTTTAATGGGACGGGAAAAGGGCCTGCGGTAAAACTGAATCCAGCCCGCGTCCAAAACCAGCCTGAACCTTTAACACCACCCATTGATCTAGCGGTAAGGACTCACGCTCTACACGCATGGTGACTGGTTGGCGCATACCAACTGCTGATTACCGCTGGAAACGATGCGCATGGGAGGAAATAAATCATCCAGGCATTATGGGTGTGCGCCAAATCTGAAATTGCCACCAGAGGGGGTACGCTGGCCTGGCGGTAGTTTCATTTTGGTGTGTGCTACACGCCTTAGTAAAACGGCCCCGAAGTTAACCTGACAAATAGGACTGTATAAATAGCAGTCCTAACTTTGTCCAGTTTAACTTAGCTGGTTTAGGGCTGAATATCGGCTTTTATCCAGTTAAGTTCTAGCCATTTGTACATACCCAGATATTTAATGCCGGTGTGCAGACATGGCCTAGCATTGAATATCTAGGAATAATTTTGGTGATATTACCCCCAAACAGAGTTATAAGTTCACTAACAGCCAATGAACATATAACTCCATTATATATATTTTCAGTCACTGTATGGAAGGGGGTTGAAATACATCTAATCTCCCCACCACTATCCATATAGTGGAGGGGAAGAGTGAAGGCAGCACCAAGAACGTGGTAATATTCATCTGCTTTATGGATAATTTACTGTATATTTAGTTAGACATATTTTAAATGGATAATTGGTTATGGTGCTGACCACATTAGACATGTATTCAGCACTATGGACTACATGTATAGCAGCACTGAATATACTGTGATAAGGAGGCCCCTCTCAGCTTCATAGAAAAATGAAGGCAGATAAAGATCATATGGCCTATCCAGTCTGCCCATCCATGCCATCTATTTAACCCTTCCTCTCTCTTAGGTACTTGTCCTAAGCTGTTTTAAATTCATGTACAGTTTTCATCTACACCACCTCCACTGGGAGGCCATTCCATGAATTCACCATCCTTTCTGTGAAGAAGTTCAGTGCACTTCAGTTAAGTGCAAGGCCTCCAGACCAAAGTTTCACTTGCACATAACTGAAGTATGCACATGACCGAAGTGACCATATTCAAAGCATTATTTCAGTAACAACACAGAGTCAATGTAGTGCAACATATTCATTACTGTTATTGGATAGTCAACAATTTTCCTTTCATGCTAAATGTTGTAAAGCATAGACAATTTTCTAAAAAAGATAAATAAAACATCACACGCTACTAGTGTCTGTTAAATGGGAGAAAAAAAATCTATAATAGTTTTCTGTGCAATGTTTTGTCTATTTGTGTTGTAGACATAGTCAAGCAGGTCATAATGTTTGTAGTCTGACACCCATTACCCTATAGATAAGCCCTCACAATGTTCAAGCTGTGTAATGCAGCAGCAAATATCACAGTGGATCTAGCATCTCGCTTGCTGCTAACTTCCACCCCTATTGGGCAAATTTCAGCATCATTTATATTGGCAGATGTCTGCAGGTCGTCATCAATTGTCATATAATGATCAAACTCCTCAGCTGTCACTCCAACTGGGAGATCCAGAAGCAGCTCATCTGTGTTCACCACTGAGGATGCAAGATTTGTATCATCATAGCATTCTTTTACAAAACTAGCCCATCTGTCGCAGTTGTACTATGGTTAACATGATACCAAGCCTCCTTTTACATGATTAGCGAGTCCAATAGTCTAAGCTTACAAGCCATCTCAGCAGCTTGCTTACCATTGTTTGGATCATTATCCATTGTACCCATGCTTGATAAACCCATGCTTGTTGGATAATAGGTCATAGTATACGGCCAGAAAAAGGTATCTAGCTTTTATGTAGGGAGTTTCCATTGGTTGAGCCCTTTCATTATTTGAGAGTCATTATTGATTCCAAGTTTAGTTTTACAGCTCAGGTTGATTTGTTGTTTGGCCTGGGTTTGTAGTGCTTCACAAGTTACGGGCAGTGCTTGGATTTGTGGCTTAGTAGTCATTTCAGGTTTTGATTCATTCTCTTTTTATGTTGTTTATATGAATGGCATATTAGCAGGTATCTCAGTTGAGAATTAGAAGAAATTTCAAACTCTTCAGAATATTACAAATCTGGTCAGTTTGATCACCTAACACCATTATATTTGTGCTATCACTGGTTACCTGTTGTTTTATTGTGTTCATTTTAAGCTATTAGTATTAACTCACAAGGCTTTTTATGAGCAGACAAGGTCTGTCGGGTTTGCTTTGTAAATATGTTCCGCATCAAATTTTACAATCAGTGAATTCTTCTTTGATATTTCTGCAGTGAAAGATCATTGTCTTATGTCTGCAAGATGGGAGTCCTTTTTTATCTGGCACCTTTGTTGTGGAATTCCCAGTTCATTGATATTGAGGGGAACTCGGGCCTTGATATGGTTTAAATGCCTATTAAAGGCATATTTTTTCCAGTCCGCATTTAATATAACCTTTCCTAGTGATTAGGATGTGATCTGGTTGTGGTCTGTTTGATGACTGTAAAATTTGTCTTCTTTGATGTATGTGTCGTTGTGTCCTATTTTTAATGGATTTCTTTTCTTGTTTTATTTTTATATTGTGTTTTATATTAAGCAAAGCAGTATAACTATACAATTATAACTATTCATGAGATGGTGCAGCACCCACACCCTGTAATGCTTCTTGAAGTTGACTATGATACCCTGATCTATTGGCTGAATAAGAGAAGTTGTGTTGGGTGGTAGGAGCACAAGCTTAACATTTGATAGTCTTAACGTCATTGCTGTTTGCTGCACAGTTTGTCGCACAGCATCAGAATTTCATGCTTCTGCCTTTGCATTGTGTTATCCAATTTTATATCAATTGTAGCTAAATTTATTGGATCATCCAAGACATTTTTGTTTGCCTTAGATGCCACTAGAAGCAACATGGCTGTTTACTCTTCCCAACTTTCAGTGGCTCTTAAGTTTTCACTTCCATCCATATTGCATGATAGTAGCAGTGTCAGTCTTTCCGTTGGCACTTTTGTCCAGCCACTTTGGCCCATTTGAAATTTCTCTCCAATAAAGACCTTTTTCATCTGCATTAAAAATGTGACACATTTGTAATTTTTCATGATTCCAGGTAGAACATTTGTTCCCATCTCTCTGCACCTAACTCGTCTGCATCTTGTTTCTGCCATACTATTTCTTGAACTTGATGTGTCTCACTTTCCATTGCTTCAACCACCCAACAATTGTACTAAAACCAACCAATTCAAGGCTTTGAGCCAAATGATTAGCTTTTTCCATCAATAGAGGACTGCTTCTTGCTTGTGAAGACCAGTGAAGAAGAGCTTCTTCCACATCTTCTGCTTTTCAAGTTCTCTTGTGTTTTCTTTCGGGGTTGGTGGTGTTCTGCCAGTCCTCTAGAAGCTTGTCCTTCTGTTTATAGATGCATTAGATATGGCTTGGATGTACCTCATACTCTTACAATGAAGCCTGACTTTCCTTATTGTGTAGTCTTTTGATAATGTCTATCCTATCAGCAAGTGAAAATGCCTTACACATGCATGATGACACAGCCATTTCTTAAGCCTTGCAGGTGATAAGGAAAGCAAATTGAGCTGTCCCAAATAAGATGGGTACTGTTTGTCTGCTTTCCTATGCCTTGGAGGTGATGAGGAAAGAAAACTGAACTGTCCATGCATGGTGAACTTATAATGCATGGTTCAAGTTTTGAGTTCACCTCTCATTGCAGCATCTTTGAGCCCACTTGGAGGCGTATTTTCAAAGCACTTAGACTTACAAAGTTCCATAGCCCCTTGGTCTCCTTTCCATTTGTGTGCCACTTCCATCGCAGCTGTTTAAACGGCTGTGCAATTTAGATGTGTGGTTGTTCAACTTTTGAGCCCACCTCCCAGTGGTCTCCTTTCTGTTGCCACTCCTATTGCAGTAACTTTGAGCCCACCTGGTCTCCTTTACATTTCTTTGCCATCTTTGAGCCCCCTTTTTATCTGTGTGCCACCGTTGCTGCAGCCGCGAAGAAGGAAAGGTGGGGAACCAGCACCCTCCCTCGTTTAACCCCACAGCCGCGTGACTCAGGCAGCTGCTTATGACAACACTGTGAACCAATGAAGGAGAGAGACAGTACGCCCCATCCATCCTCATTGGTTCTCAGTCTTGGCAGCACTTGTACATCATGAAGTTGGGAGCCATTGAGGTTGGAGGGGCAGTCCTGCCTCCCTCTCTCCCTCATTGACTTACAGCATTGTGATCCGCATCTGCCTGGGTCACTCAGCATTTGTACGTCACAGGGCTGGGAGTGAGTGAATGAGGGAGGGTGCTGATTCCCTGCTATTTCCTTCAGAGAATGTACCTAAATGGAGTGATGTTGTCGAAAAGGCCGATCAAAGTATTGCACTTAAATGGAGCATGACTTATGTGCCTAACCAGAATAAATTGACATTACAATGAATGGGAAAACTTTGGGACTGCAACTTGCCATTTTAGATAAGTAGAGTGTTCACTTATTCAAAGTACATTCAAATGGAGTGCACATATTTCCTCAGGTTACTCCAAAGTTTTGTATCCTTTCACCTTCAGCTTATGCCCCTCATTCCAGAGCTTCTTCTTAATTGAAAGAGACAAACCTACTGTACATTTAAACATGTCTATCATATCTCCCATCTCCTACCTTTCTTCCAAAGTATACATAATGAGATTTTTATTCTGTCCCCAGATACTTTATGACAAAGACCACTGATCATTTTAGGAGCTGCCCTCTGGACTGACTCCATCCAATTTATATCTTTTTGAAGATGTGGTCTCCAGAATTGTATAGCAGCAGGCAAAAGTAGAGGCTGACCAAAGACTAATCACCACTGGAGATATAATCCAACAGTTTTTTATTGATGAAAATAAAGAAAGGGCCCGACATGGGCTGTGTTTCAAAGTATGCAAGCGCCTACATCAGGGGTCAAACAGTAAGCTCTAGATGAAGGTGCGCGAGATTTGTTCCTACAGTCGTTGCAAGTGCTTGTCCATTTGTTTTTAGTGCTCAAGTATTTCAGATGGTCTACAGCTTCGTATATGAGCAGAGCTGTGGTCCTGCGTCTCCATCTAGAGCTTACTGTTTGACCCCTGATGTAGGCGCTTGCATGCATCAAAACACGGCCCGTGTCGGGTCCTTTCTTTATTTTCATCAGTAAAAGACTGTTGGATTATATCTCCAGTGGTGATTCGTATTTGGTCAGCCTCTACTTTTGGCTGCTGTGATTCATCGAGGGATCCCGTGCTTTGTTCTTTGGCTCCAGAATTGTATACAATATTCTAAATGAGGTCTCACTAGAGTCTTATATAGAGGCATTATCACCTCCTTTTTCCTGCTGGCCATTCCTCTCCTAATGCACCCAAGCATCCATCGACTTTCACTGTCACCTTTTCTACCTGTTCGGCCACCTTAAGATCATTACATACAGTCATACCCAAGTTCCACTTCTCTTGCATGCACAAAAGTTCTTCACCCCCAAAACTGCACTGTTTCCTTGGGTTTTGTAGCCCAAATGCATGACCCTGCATTTTTTAGCATTAAATCTTAGCTGCCAAATTTTGGACTATTCTTCAAGCTTTTCTAGGTCCTTTCTTCATGTTGTTCACACCATCAGGGGTGTCGTATTGCATATTTTGGTATCATCTGCAAAGAGGCAAACTTTACCAGACAGGTCTTCAGCAGTCACGCTTAGAAAAATGTTAAAAATAACCAGCCCAAGAAATGAATCTTACAGCACACCACTGGTAGTATCCCTTTCTCAGAGTGAGCTCCATTTACCACTACCCTTTGTCACCTTCCACTCAAACCTGTTCCTATCCCAGTCAGTCACTTTAGGGCCCATACCGAAAGCACTCAGTTTATTTATTAGTTTTCTGTGTGGAACCATTTTAAAGGCGTTGTTAAAATCTAAATACACCACATCTACTACGCTCCCTCAATCCAACTCTCTTGTCTCCTAGAAAATGAAATTAGTTAAAAATGTTTGACAAGACCTGCCTCTAGACTAACCATTCTGCCTTAGGTCCTGCAAGGCACTGGATTCCAGAAACATCACTATTTTCTGTTTTAAAAGCGTTTCAATTGATTTTCTTACCAAATAAGTCAGACTTACTGGTCTGTAGTTGTCACCTTCCCCTTCCACTTTTGAGGAGAGAGACCACACCTGCCCTTCTTCAGTCCTCCAGGATTTAGTTACCATATTTTTCGGACTATAAGACGCACTTTTTTCCCCAAAAATTTGGGAGGAAAATGGGGGGTGCGTCTTATAGTCCGAAGGTAGAGATCTGGCTCCGAGTTCGGGATCACCCTCCCCCCGACCCTGTCACCACTTCTCCCCTTACTCACGCGATCTTCCCTGGTGGTCTAGTGACATCGGGGCAGGAAAGAGCCCCCTCTTTCCTGCCCAGTGCGCTGCTCTCCATCCTCCTGTATGCAGCCTGACGGTCTCGGCGAGATTCAAAATGGCCACCGAGATTTCAATTCTCGGCGGCCATTTTGAATCTCGCCGAGACCGTCAGGCAGCAATGCATACAGGAGGATGGAGAGCAGCGCGCTGGGCAGGAAAGAGGGGGCTCTTTCCTGCCCCGACGTCACTAGACCACCAGGGAAAATCGCGTGAGTAAGGGGAGAGGTGGTGACAGGGCCGGGGAGGGGGGAGGAGGTAACCCTGAGGGTGATCCCGAATTTGGAGGGAGGGATTCGGACAAGACGCACCGGAGCACCTAGGTTTTAGAGGAGGGAAAAAGCAAATTTTTTTTTCCTATTTCCCTCCTCTAAAACCTAGGTGTGTCTTATGGTCCGGTGCATCTTATAGTCCGAAAAATATGGTAGTTCCTCACGAACACAGTCATATGAAAATCGTTCAGGGTCTACCACACTTTCATTCTTATTTGTGGTCCTACTCCTGCCCCATCAGCTGTGACAACAGAATAGAAATACTTATCAAGCAGTTCCCTCTTATCCTTATCATCTTTTATGTATTCCTCTGCTTTACCATTGAGTCTTAGAATGTCACTTTTGCACTTCCTCTTATCACTAACATATCTTAAAAAAATGTCTTGTCCCCAATTTTACTGTATTGACTTGTTTTTCTTCAAACTGCATATTTGCTTTCCTGACTACTTTACCAGCTTTTCTTAGCTTTTCCAGATATTGTCACCTGTCTACCTCCTTCTATGATCTTTTGTAGTTTTATGAAGGCTAACTTCTTTTTTCTAATCTTTTCAATGACTACTTCTTCTGATCAGACAAACTTTTATTTTATTCTGTGCTTTGCAATAGATCAAAATGGAAGGCTTGAGTCCATCAACATCAACAACTCAGGATCCTCCACAATCCACATTCCCAGAAAGTGTCACATTTGTGGAAGATTCCCCCCTCCCCCCCCCCCCCCAAACAATCAAATTGGATGTTAGTACTTTTCTGAGTGATTTCTATGGAACAATACTGCCTTTGAAGGATATTGTTAATGAATTGTACAGTTATTTATGTTTGAGTGCTGCAGATGACATTGTTTTGATTTTTTTGAAAAACAGTCAACCGTGCTGACCAAAACTTGTACAGGGGATCCTGTGCATTCCTGCTGTAAGAATAATATATTTCTATTCTCCACCAATTACCTATAAGGTAATATGATAAGCATAAGAATATGTAAGAAAAGGGGAATTAAATATTATATTTGTTAAATTACATTAACCTGCACTGCAAGGTTTAAGGACATGTGCTTAGAACATAAAGACCATATA
This sequence comes from Microcaecilia unicolor, assembly GCF_901765095.1. Lineage (NCBI taxonomy): Eukaryota > Metazoa > Chordata > Amphibia > Gymnophiona > Siphonopidae > Microcaecilia > Microcaecilia unicolor. The sequence goes on from NC_044033.1 coordinate 140,198,631, forward strand.
TTTAACTTAAAAAAGGTTTATTTACAATACAGGTAATGTAATAATGTTACAAGAGAGAGGTAGTTTTTTAAGAATCCTATCACAAGTGGAAATGTGCTTTTCAAGTCTGAATTATAAATTATGCTGGATATGGTAACTCACTTTGATAGAGTCTGCTGGTAGCTGGTTGGAGTGATGAAGCAGATCCTTGCTGAAACAGAAATCTTTTTTGCAGAGTTGTTGGAGCTTGGAGAAAGTCTTGTCAGAATGTGTTTGAAATCCAGCAGAGAGGCAGGAGGCAGATCCCCAGGAAGAGAGAGAGAGAGAGCAGTCAGGAATCGATGAGCCAAGTGTCCAGAGGGAAGAGACTAGCAGCTAGATAATTCAAGCCCCTTTTGTAGTAGCTGGTCTCATCTATTTTTAGTTATCTATTTTTAGTAACTGGTTTCATCTATGAGGCTTTATCTGACCATCTGTGGCAGATACACATCCATAAGGCATCTGACAGGATTACAAGAAAAAGACTCAGACAGAGGGTAGGTGGGCTTCTTTTGTCAGATAGCTAGATGGGCTTTTCAGTCTGAGTCATTGTCTGAGAATAGGTGGAGTTTCACTGTCTTTTGTTAACTCCAGTCTCTGTGATCTTTGAAGATGTGTTGATGGACTTAGGTAATCACCCAGCTAGTTTTTGTTGTCAATAGTTTCCAGGGGGAAGGGGGAAGTGAAGTCTTTGGAGCTGTATATATTTTTTTAATATTTGTATCTGATGCAGCAAAATCAATAACTCCGACAATTAAACTCATATCATGCTACACTGCTACCATCACATCTTCTGAGAGAACATTTTCTATTTTGAGTACTGTGGAAGACAGGAGAGCTAGACTAAATCCTGAGATTATTGATGACCTATTATTGATCTACAGATTAAAAAATCATAACAGTGCTTTATAGGGCATATTTCTCCCTCATTGAGCATACAGAATGGGTAGTATTTTGTCCTACTGGACATTTTAACAAGGTAGATTAGGCAGTGGCGTACCAAGGTGGGGGCGGTCCGGCCCGGGTGCACGCCACTGGGGGGTGCCGCGGCGCGCACCTGCTCCGAGTTCGCTAAACTTCGTCGCTCGTTCGCTGCAGCTCCCTCTGCCCCGGAACAGGTTACTTCCTGTTCCGGGGTAGAGGGAGCTGCAGCGAAGCGAAGTTTAGCGAACTCGGAGCGGGTGCGCGCCACAGCAACCCCCCCCCCCCCCCCCCCCCAGCGGCGGGTTACTTGACGTAGTAGAAGTCTGCTATTGTTTGGGTTGGAAGAGTGGAGGGGGTTTATTTCAGTTGCTTGTTATTGTTTTCTATTTATGATTTATAAACAAAAGTTGTACAGAATATTGTTCCTTTTTATTCTTTAATAAAAAGATTTAAATATAAAATCATAAGTGTTTGAGGCTTTTTCAGATGGGGACAAAGCCCACGGGAACAAAGTTTGTCCCAGTGCTATTCTGTACTACAATTCCCAATTTTTCTGAGGGCACACATACTTTAAAATCTCCCCCTAGTGTCTAGCACATCACAATATGTAATTTAAATGCTGGTGTTAGCCTTTAAATTATTATGCAAATCTTAATTTAAAAAAACACCAAAGGTAGTAATTTATACCATGTTTTCAGTAAACTGAAAACAGATTTTAATAAATGTTTATATAATTGTGCTTATAACTTGTGGCAGGTAGCAGCCGCTAGACTGGAGTCAGAGCGTATTAATCACTGAATATAATAAAACTTTTTATGGTAATAAAATTCAACATAATTTTTGAAACAAACTGCAAAGAATACTGGCTCACCAAAATCAAAATGAAAGTATTTATCTCCAAAAATGCAGGTGCTGATGAATAATATCACTTTCAAAGGTGTGCTCTACTATCAGATTTGACATTAAACATTATTTTGCTCTCTGCTACTGCTGAAAATCCAGTTTTAATTAACACTGTATAGTTTGGTCAGGTAACATTTGCTTGTTAAAAAAGCAAATCGCAGAAGTGCGTAAAGTATTATCATATTTCTGTTTTTCATTTTATCAACTCAGATACATGAAAAAGACTAAGGCTAAAAGTTTCCTCCTTAATTGAGCTATCTGTGTTGATTAATCCACGGTTTCTTACTAACTTGTCTTTTTAATTTTTTTTTAAGAAAAGAAAAAGTGTTGGCACCTAACTTTAAAGTAAAATTGAATGAGAATAAACAAGTGTGCAGTGTGGATGAAAGGTAAGAGGCAGAACTTGTCAATGTTCTCCTGAAAGGGGGGCATTTATTAACAGAATATGCTGCCACTGGGCTCAGAGGAATAAAATTGGATATGTGGTAGATAGCACACACTAATGCTGCTAATGTGTATTAACAATAAATCAGCTACACAGCCTAACTGGACTGAGTGGAGTCATTCGCAGGGATGAAGTTGGAAAGAGTTAGCAGTCACGTACATACTTAATGTATGTTACCTCTCTGAAGTTGTTGGTAAGGGCAAATTATAAATTATGAAATTAAATTTAAAAAGCAGGGAAATGAGTATGAAATAATAGCAGGTGTAAATGTGTGCATGTGCTTTCCATTGGGTAGTTACATATACTTTGCCATTTGAAAATTACTTGAACTTAGATGCAAAGTTGCTATGCATTTAGGTGGACTGTTATAAAACTACTCTCATGGGGGTTAATTTTGTAAAGGTTTTTTTTTTTTTTGCGCATATAAAGCCTGTTTTATACAAGGAAAATGCCTTTTATAAAATTGTATTGTACTATACCTGCCTATGAATATGTAAGCCTGTAAAATAATGTGTACATTCCTGCAGATGTTTTATGGGTTAAGCAGGGGCAGAGTTGCAATGTATTTGTGTTTTATAGAATATGCATAGAACACATGCGCACTTTTACATCAACTTTGAAACACTCCACAGCATTTGGTTCCCTTTCCAGGATATGCTGCAGCTCCTCTAGGAACTGTTTACTAAGACTGTATAGAAGAACCGAGCCTATTCAGTCGGGTCTTAATGTATGATGGCTTTGTCTATTACTGGAGCCTGGGCTTGTATCAGTTTTCTGTCCCTCTCTCTTTCTCTGTGTCCTGACTCTGTCCTCACTCAGTCTTTCTCATCCTGTCCCTAGCAATATCTCTTTCATCTCCATCAATATCAATCTCCCAGCCATCCTCCCCTAGGAAGATAGCCTCAGCCCATATTCTCTGCATGGCAGTGCAGATCACTAAAACTGAACCACTGAGTGTCTGCTGTGCTGCCCTATCAGAAGCAAAAGAGATCCCTTTTAAAGCATCCCTCTGTTCCTTGTTGTGACCCTTTTGATTTCACAGTAAGTTAGACACGAGGAAGCCTTAAATGCACAGATTGGAAGAAGTTTAATTGTAATATTTAATGCTAAAAATGTTCATTCAAACATTGAGTAGTCCAACACTGATTTTCACAGTATTTCTGATCCGTTCTATTTGACCATTACGTGACCAAGCTGTTCTTGAAACTCTCACACATGTCTTAGTAATTAGTTCTTTGGATTACTGCAACGCCTTATTGAATGGTCAGTGAACAAAGGGCATCAGACATTTACAGCTTAAGCAAAACACTGCAGTTAAGCTAATTACTGGCTTTAAAAAGTACGATCATATGACCCCTTTATTCATAAAGACCCACTGGCTTCCAGTTCTCATTGCATTACATTCAAGATCCTTACACTTGCTCATAAAGTGTTTCATAGCAGTCACCTTTTATATCTCTTGGCTACTGATTTCTTATTTTCCAACCCATTCATTAAGATCTTCTTCTGAGAACCAACTTGTGATATCTTCTCTCTGTCAAAAATTTATTGTTACTGCTCCAACATTGTGGAAAGCCCTACTGACTGCTTTCTGTTCAGAATTATCTTTTGATAAATTCAAGGCTCAACTTAAAACATACCTGTTCTATTTACCATAATCGTAATCATATCTCTCTCCAGATAATTTTCCTTAGAGCATCACTGTTCCTAGAGCAAGTCTGAAGCTGGACAGTCAGTTCTTTCACCTTTTTTTCTCTTCCTCTAATATGATTGTCAGCGTTTCTATTTTTTTTTCTCTGCATCAGTAATTTTCAACCTTTTTCATCTCACAGCACACTGACAAGGAGCTAAAATTGTCAAGACACACCATCAGTCCAGCATTTGTTCTCCCCCCCCCCCCCCCCCCCACCACACACACATCAATGATCCAGCATTTGTTCTCCCCCCCCCCCCCCCCACACACACACCAATGGCCCAGCATTGTTTCTCCCCCAACACCAATGATCCAGCATTTCTTCTTTTCTCTCATCCTCAATGGTCCACCATTCCTTCTTCTCACCACCCCCAACTAATGCCCCAATATTTCTCCTTTTCCCCACCTCCCAGTTGTACAGCATTTCTCCTTCTCCCCCCATCAGTGATCCAGCATGCCGCCTTCTCCCTCCATCAATGGTCTAGCATTCCCCCTTCTTCCCCCCCTCCCCAAATCAATGGTGTAGCATTTCTCCCTCCTGTTCCCTTCCCAGCTGGCAATCCCACATTTGCTCTTGCCTCTCAACCTCTCACTTCCACCAGCAATCTGACATCTCCTCTTACCTCTCAACCTGCCCCCCACTGAGTACCTTTTAAATGTTGTTTTTCCTCCAGAGGTCTGTGTGAGTGAGCAGCGATTCACACGTGCTGCTCACCCCGAGCTCAAAGTCTTCTGTCTGACACTTCCCACCTATGCGGAAACAGGAAGTGGTGTCAGACAGAAGGCTGTGAGCTCTATGTGAGCAGTGCATGTTTGGGAACATAAGTCCCTGTGCAGTTGCTCCTGTTGCCCCTGCCTAAGACCGGCCCTGAGTTCTGCCCTCCCTCAAACTCCCCAATGGCTCTACTAACAAATGACCCTCCCCCAAACTCCTGTGGAACAAGTGCCACAGCACAGCAGTTGAAAATTGCTGCTGTATACTATATACCTATTTAATTTTAAATGTTGTAAGCTGCTTAGACAGATCTTCCTTTAAGCGGGATATATAAAATAATAAAGAAACTTGAGTAGAATAATTATTTTACTTTAAATAGTATTTCTGGGGGATCATGTGATGCTGTTTCTTGTGAGAGGATGCTGAATAGCTCTTCTCTGGCCACCCTGCCACATAATTTCAAATTTAATTGTATTTAGGCTCCCCAAAGTATTTCTTTCTGCAATGGACCGCCAGCTGAATGCTTCGCTTCTGCACACCCTGAAAATTATTGTGTGCACGGTAATGGTAGCAAAGGCACTGCAAATTCACTGAGTGGTAGCGAAGGCATTGCAAATTAACCGAGAATGGGGAAAGGCACCTGAGGACAAAATGGCAGTACCTCCCAGCCCGGTGGAGCACTCCATCTTGTCAGCATGGGTCGCAGTGATAACCGTGGAGATGACATCCATGATGGAACTCCTGCCAGACAAGTGACTTAGTCCCATCTATGCGAAACTTGAATGTTTGCAAACACAAGTGGGGGATCTAAACCAAAACCGTGTTTCTTTTCAAGCCCATACGGGAGAGGTGGAAGATCGTTTTACCGCGGTGGAGGATACTCAAGCGCATCTCCTCAAACAGCTGGTGGCCTTGGAAGAAAAAGTGGAAGACCTTGAAAATAGGTCTATAAGAAGTAATTTGAGACTGGTGGGAGGAGAAGACACATCAATTGGGCCAACATCCGTCCACTGCATCTGCCAGACCCAGAGTGGTGATATTGAAACTACTGAACTTTGCCCACAAAATGGCATGTTACAAGCTATACATTTGGGAAAGGCACTATCATATGAGAACAAACGAATCCTCCATTATCAAGATTTCTCCATGAAAGTTGCATCCCAGCGCAAAGCCTTCACTCCTATTATTTCAGCTTAGCATCAGTTTTGCACTGCTCTACCCCACCAAGCTCTGGGTAACCTATAATAGCTCTACCCAGTTTTATGACACAGTTCCTTTATGTTTATCCCATGCATGTTTGAATTCTGTTACTGTTTTCATCTCCACCACCTCCCGCGGGAGGGCATTCCAAGTATCCACCACTCTCTCTGTGAAAAAATACTTCCTGACATTTTTCTTGAGTCTGCCCCCCTTCAATCTCATTTCATGTCCTCTAGTTCTACCGCCTTCCCATCTACGGAAAAGGTTCGTTTGCGGATTACCTTTCAAATATTGAAAGCCCCAGGTGAAGATGGTTTTAGAGTAGAGTTTTATAAGTTGTTGGGCTAGAACATCGTAGAACCTATTGCTAACATGTTTAATTTCATAATAGACTCTGAGCAGTTACTGCCCTTGCTCAATTTGGTTCATATTGTGGTACTTCCTAAACCACTTAAATTTGATTATTGCTAACATGTTTAATTTCATAATAGACTCTGAGCAGTTACTGCCCTTGCTCATTTTGATTCATATTGTGGTACTTCCTAAACCACATAAATTTGATTGATGGTTCGAGAGGTTTATTATCCCCATTTGATCTGCATCTCTAAAAGTGTGATCAGTGTTTCTTGGTTTGTTTGGGCTCTGATTTTCACATACCTCAGATGTGTATCCAAGTGTCTCCAAGGTGTCTGGGTATGTTGTTTTTTTCAGAGCTGTTTCTGTTCCAGGATAAGCACCCTTCTGGTCACGATGGATATAGAATCACTATACAGCAACATTCCCCATGCGGATGGCATAGCTGCATGTGCGAGGCTCCTAAAAACATCCACACTGGACCATCAATACTCACCAGAACCTATTACAAGATTAATCAAATTTATTTTAACTCACAACTACTTCCACTTCAACACTATCTATCTATCTACAAATAATGGGCACTGCGATGGGCACCAGGACAGCACCCCAATACACCAACCTCTTTATGGCTGAGCTGGAAGAGACATTTCAAAATACATACCAGACCAAACCCCTAAAATACTACTGGTACATCGATGACATTTTTATGATTTGGACTGAGGGGGAAGAAACTCTGAAACAATTTTACAATTCCTTCAATACATACCATCCTACAATCAGATTCAAAATTGACTACTCCCCAGGAAAAGTCAATTTTTTGGGCACCACAGTCTAAATCAGCGATGGCTATATACAAACATCTATATACAAGAAACCCACAGACAGATGCAGCTACCTCCACAACTCCAGCTTCCACCCTTCACATACAAAAAGATCCATTATTTACAGCCAAGCCACAAGATACCACCGTATCTGCTCTGACCCAGAGACAGACACCTTGAAATCCTGACTGCATCCTTCAAACAGAAAGGCTACAACCCCAAAATAATCTCCAAGAATATTGCCTCCTCCCTCAAAACACCCAGGGACAATCTGCTACAGTAGAAAGAAGAAAAAGCCACAGACAGAATCCCCCTTATAGTGACATACAGTGGTGGAAATAAGTATTTGATCCCTTGCTGATTTTGTAAGTTTGCCCACTGACAAAGACATGAGCAGCCCATAATTGAAGGGTAGGTTATTGGTAACAGTGAGAGATAGCACATCACAAATTAAATCCGGAAAATCACATTGTGGAAAGTATATGAATTTATTTGCATTCTGCAGAGGGAAATAAGTATTTAATCCCTCTGGCAAACAAGACCTAATACTTGGTGGCAAAACCCTTGTTGGCAAGCACAGCGGTCAGACGTCTTCTGTAGTTGATGATGAGGTTTGCACACATGTCAGGAGGAATTTTGGTCCACTCCTCTTTGCAGATCATCTCTAAATCATTAAGAGTTCTGGGCTGTCGCTTGGCAACTCGCAGCTTCAGCTCCCTCCATAAGTTTTCAATGGGATTAAGGTCTGGTGACTGGCTAGGCCACTCCATGACCCTAATGTGCTTCTTCCTGAGCCACTCCTTTGTTGCCTTGGCTGTATGTTTTGGGTCATTGTCGTGCTGGAAGACCCAGCCACGACCCATTTTTAAGGCCCTGGCGGAGGGAAGGAGGTTGTCACTCAGAATTGTACGGTACATGGCCCCATCCATTCTCCCATTGATGCGGTGAAGTAGTCCTGTGCCCTTAGCAGAGAAACACCCCCAAAACATAACATTTCCACCTCCATGCTTGACAGTGGGGACGGTGTTCTTTGGGTCATAGGCAGCATTTCTCTTCCTCCAAACACGGCGAGTTGAGTTCATGCCAAAGAGCTCAATTTTTGTCTCATCTGACCACAGCACCTTCTCCCAATCACTCTCGGCATCATCCAGGTGTTCACTGGCAAACTTCAGACGGGCCGTCACATGTGCCTTCCGGAGCAGGGGGACCTTGCGGGCACTGCAGGATTGCAATCCGTTATGTCGTAATGTGTTACCAATGGTTTTCGTGGTGACAGTGGTCCCAGCTGCCTTGAGATCATTGACAAGTTCCCCCCTTGTAGTTGTAGGCTGATTTCTAACCTTCCTCATGATCAAGGATACCCCACGAGGTGAGATTTTGCGTGGAGCCCCAGATCTTTGTCGATTGACAGTCATTTTGTACTTCTTCCATTTTCTTACTATGGCACCAACAGTTGTCTCCTTCTCGCCCAGCGTCTTACTGATGGTTTTGTAGCCCATTCCAGCCTTGTGCAGGTGTATGATCTTGTCCCTGACATCCTTAGACAGCTCCTTGCTCTTGGCCATTTTGTAGAGGTTAGAGTCTGACTGATTCACTGAGTCTGTGGACAGGTGTCTTTCATACAGGTGACCATTGCCGACAGCTGTCTGTCATGCAGGTAACGAGTTGATTTGGAGCATCTACCTGGTCTGTAGGGGCCAGATCTCTTACTGGTTGGTGGGGGATCAAATACTTATTTCCCTCTGCAGAATGCAAATAAATTCATATACTTTCCACAATGTGATTTTCCGGATTTAATTTGTGATGTGCTATCTCTCACTGTTACCAATAACCTACCCTTCAATTATGGGCTGCTCATGTCTTTGTCAGTGGGCAAACTTACAAAATCAGCAAGGGATCAAATACTTATTTCCACCACTGTACAACCCAGAGCTGGAAACATTAAGAAAAAATCATAAAGGATCTGCAGCCTCTACTCCAGGAGGATGAATTACTAAAAGAGATATTCCCATCCCTACCAGTGCTGGCTTTCCAACAGCCACCCAACTTAAAACAGCAGACCGCCAAAACCTGTCGTTTCTTTCTTTACAACATCCGTAAAATCCGCCCCTTTCTTTCCGAGCACTCTACCAAAACCCTCATCCACACCCTTGTCACCTCTCGTTTAGACTACTGCAATCTGCTTCTTGCTGGCCTCCCACTTAGTCACCTCTCCCCTCTCCAGTCGGTTCAAAACTCTGCTGCCCGTCTCATCTTCCGCCAGGGTCGCTTTACTCATACTACCCCTCTCCTCAAGACCCTTCACTGGCTCCCTATCCGTTTTCGCATCCTGTTCAAACTTCTTCTACTAACCTATAAATGTATTCACTCTGCTGCTCCCCAGTATCTCTCCACACTCGTCCTTCCCTACACCCCTTCCTGTGCACTCCGCTCCATGGATAAATCCTTCTTATCTGTTCCCTTCTCCACTACTGCCAACTCCAGACTTCGCGCCTTCTGTCTCGCTGCACCCTACGCCTGGAATAAACTTCCTGAGCCCCTACGTCTTGCCCCATCCTTGGCCACCTTTAAATCTAGACTGAAAGCCCACCTCTTTAACATTGCTTTTGACTCGTAACCACTTGTAACCACTCGCCTCCACCTACCCTCCTCTCTTCCTTCCCGTTCACATTAATTGATTTGATTTGCTTACTTTATTTATTTTTTGTCTATTAGATTGTAAGCTCTTTGAGCAGGGACTGTCTTTCTTCTATGTTTGTGCAGCGCTGCGTATACCTTGTAGCGCTATAGAAATGCTAAATAGTAGTAGTAGTAGTAAAACACAAGCTAATTAGAAGTAAGCTCCCAACACAGACTCAAAAAGAAGAAAATGGCACACATCCTTGCAATATATCCAGCTGCAGACTATGCCAAAACATTTCACAGAGCCCCATAGTCATGCACAAAGGAAAAATATTCAACATAAAGGAATCCTTTACATGCTCATCTTCCAATGTGGTTTACATCATTCAGTGTAAAAAATGTGACGAAGGGTGCTATAGTGGAGAAATGAGCCAGATGCTAAAGACGATTTAATTTACATAGATATCACGTGAAAAATGCCAGTGCCAGCAAAGATGCCATGCCTGTGGGGCAGCACTTTACAAAAATGCTTTGATGTTTCCATGCATATCTCTCACCTACACACCCCCATCCTGTTAGACTGTCACTGAAATGCTTTGATGTTTCACTTATATATACTGTCATCTGCCAACATTTGCTTATTTCCGATCTGATGAAGAAGGGCAACCTTCGAAAGCTAATCAAGAAATGTATTAAGTTATCTAATATAATAAAACGCACCGTGAACGTTCTGAAGACAACGTTCTGTGAAGCCGGAAACTTGAAGCCGGAAGCTTCAAGCCCTGAAGCCTTGAAGCCATCTGACGTCACTCCCAGTGAAGCCTTCAAGCCAGCCAGCCGTCTCTGCCCCGCCCTCGCCTCAAACCAAACAAATCGGGAAGCGAAGCGTCAGGGAAGGAGGCGGCGCTCCCGACGTCTAGCCTTCCCTTCGCTGTGTTCGAACACAGCGAAGGGAAAGCTAGACGTCGGGAGCGCCGCCTCCTTCCCTGACGCTTCGCTGCACGAACCGCCACGGAGGTAAAGTTAAAACGAAGAAAAAAAAAAAAAGGGATGCATGTATGCGAACGGGGGGGGGATGCATGGATGCGAAGGGGGGGGCATGGATGCGAGGCATGGATGCGAAGGGGGGGGGGAGAAGAGGGCGGGCCAGGCTGGGACATGGGAGAGAGAGTAGCATGGATGCGAGGGGGGGGTCATGGAAGGGCAAGAGGGGACTTGCTGGAAAAGGATGAATGGAGGCGGCAGGGGACAGAGGAGCATGGATGGGTATGGATTAGGAGGCAGGGCACAGGGAGAGAGGGGAATTACTAGAAATGGATGAATGGAGGGGGCAGGGGAAAGAGGAGCATGGATGGGCATGGATTGGGAGGGCAGGACTCAGGGAGAGAGGGAAATTGCTGGATAGGGAAAAATGGAGGGGCCAGGTGACAGATGAGCATGGATGGGCATGGATTGGAAGGGGCAGGACACAGGGAGAGGGGAATTGCTGGATAGGGATGAATGGAGGGGACAGATGGGCATGGATGGATATGGATTGCAGAGCAGGCCTCAGGCAGAGAGAGGGAAATTGCTGGATAGGGAAAAATGGAGGGGCCAGGTGACAGATGAGCATGGATGGGCATGGATTGGAAGGGGCAGGACACAGGGAGAGGGGAATTGCTGGATAGGGATGAATGGAGGGGACAGATGGGCATGGATGGATATGGATTGCAGAGCAGGCCTCAGGCAGAGAGGGGAAATGCTGGATAGGGAAAAATGGAGGGGCCAGGTGACAGAGGAGCATGGATGGGCATGGATTGGAAGGGCAGGACTCAGGGAGAGGGGAATTGCTGGATAGGGATGAATGGAGGGGACAGATGGGCATGGATGGATATGGATTGCAGAGCAGGCCTCAGGCAGAGAGGGGAAATGCTGGATAGGGAAAAATGGAGGGGCCAGGTGACAGAGGAGCATGGATGGGCATGGATTGGAAGGGCAGGACTCGGAGAGGGGAATTGCTGCATAGGGATGAATGGAGGGGACAGATGGGCATGGATGGATATGGATTGCAGGGCAGGCCTCAGGCAGAGAGGGGAAATGCTGGATAGGGATGAATGGAGGGGGCAGGTGACAGACAAACATGGATGGCCATGGATTGGGAGGGCAGGGCTCAGGGACAGAGGGGAATTGCTGGAAAAGGATGAATGGAGGGGGCAGGGGACAGATGGCCATGGATTGGGAGGGCACGGCTCACACTCTCTCTCTCATATACAATGTCTTTCTGACTCTCACTCTCACACACTCTGTCTCACACTGTATCACATTCACTCTCTATGTGCCACACAGTCACTCACACACTCGCTTGGTCTCATACACTCACTCAAACAGAGAATCTGTGTCTCACACACACTCTCTCTCTCGCCCACACACACACACTCTCACTCACACTGTGTCTCACATACACACTTGCACACACTCTCTCACAAACACACTCACACCCAGACTCACGCTCTCTCTCACACAATCACACTTTCACTCTGACTCTCAAACAGTCACTCTCACATACACTCTCCCAAACATACACACTCTGAGGAAAACCTTGCTAGCGCCCGTTTCATTTGTGTCAGAAACGGGCCTTTTTTACTAGTGTCCAATAAAAAAGGTATCATCTTGGGAGATTCAAGATGGCAGTTGCATGAATCAGATGTACCCACTGTCTCTCTGAAATTCCTATTCTTCCTTGATGCAGAAAAGAAGGGGCAGGCCCTTCTCCACCGCTCCTCAGCGGCAAAACGTTTCCTCGAACCAACCAATTATTCAAGCATTTTTTCAGAGGAATGAGGTTTCAGAAGCATCAGGGAACAACCCGCTGGTCCGCTCCAGGTTGAATGGAGAACCCGTGGCATTCTCTGGGCTAGAGCTATCGCTCAGCCCCGACGATAGAACTCCTCCCCCTCAACCATCGAGCTGCAGCACTTCCATTACCAACTGGATCGGGGGGAGGGGGATTGGAGGTATTGCAAACCGTCGAAAGCCAGCCTGAAGGAGACCTGAATATTCAGCTCGAAGGAGTAGAATTGCCTATTCCTGGACCATCAAAAGAGGCTCCGACAGGAACTGAGACGCTTGGACTTCCCTCAATTAATACAGAGGTGGTAACTCCCACTTTTCCAATGTTTTTGGATAAACCAAATGAAGTAACTCTACAGTTTATGGTCACTGATAGTGGAATTAGGAAAGTCATTATCGCCACAGGTTACAAAATTATCTCAAGGATTATCACTATTAGGACAAAGCATTTTGAAGTTAAAATGGAGGCAGCAGTAAATAAAACTAATGAATCTGAAAATGAAATTTAAAAAAAATACAATCAAACCAAGACTGTATGACCAGAGACTTAATTTTCCTAAGAGGAAAAACTGAATCCCTGGAAAACGCAGTAAAAATTAACAATCTACGTTTTCTGAATTTCCCCAGTTGATGGTGTCGCCCAGTGATATGTTAAGGAAATATATAAAAGACATATTGGGAGTATCTGAGGAGGCTATTCCTCCCTTCTCTCAAATATATTATTTACCAACAAAAATGAGAGAGAACCAAATACAAGAACTTAATGTCTCTGAGATTTTGGAAACCTCTGATAGTGAAATGGTTACCCCGGCGACTTTACTTGCAACGGTGGCATTAACACCAGATAAAAACTGGTTAATGAGACTCTTCTTTCAAAGTAGAGAAAAATCTTTTCTTGGACTGAAAATTCGTATTTTTCCACATGTAACTAAGGACACTCAAAAACGCAGACAGCAGTTGGGGCGACATTTTTCCTAAGATACCCCTGTAAGTGTGATGTTAAATACCAGATGAATAAGTATGTCTTCTTTAATCCACCTCAGCTCACTGCATTTTTAACAGCTAAGGTGCCAATTGGGAGGGGTGAGAATAGCTCAGTGTAATATTACTGAAACCTTAATGGGAATCAGATTCTGCAAATTCCTATTTCTGTTTTTTTTCTATGTATTAAAATTAAATATCCATATATGTAATATGCTGAATCTCCAATTGAGGACTTGAGGATAACCAAGTGAAATAATTTTGGTTTTTTTTTCTCTTTCTTTATGTTAAATTATTTTATTTAACATATCTTAAAATGAATCTTGGTAACCTTTTCTGTACAAGTATTCAGCTTGATTGTAATTTAAAACTTATAAATAAAAAAAGGTATCTTATTTTCTTTTCCATGTTTTATTTTGTTTTATTTCTATTGATTATCTTATAGGAGAACGCATCTGATATATTTAATGTAGACGATATGGTTTTCCAAACACCACCAATAATCTTGTATATAAGAGCATGAATAAATAGTGTGTTCTAGAGTTCCAGTGCTAATATTGCATGTCCAGCATTTATCCATGTAGTTGTTTGTAGTTTTATGTAGTTTAGCAAGTTTGGACGGAGTCCAGAAGGTTTTGTGCACCAAAAAAAAACATAGATTGTGAATTAGATGCCAATTTGGTAGTATTCGTAGACTTATGCAAGAATTTTTGCCACTCTTGTACGTCTAGATGGAAATCCAGGTCATGTTCCCATGATTGCATAGTACCAATAGGTGGATTATATTTAGACTGTTGTATTATTTTATACTGTTTAGATGCGGCTTTCTTGGTTGACATTAAAGTTCTGCACAATTGCCAACAGCTAGGAGAATCAGCAGATAACTTAGTTATATCCACAGCTTCAGACACACAATGCTTAAGTTGTAACCATTGATAATAGCAAGAAGTGGGTAATTCGTGTTTCATGCACCCCTGAGAAAAAGGTAACCAGGTAAAGTCCTTTATAACATCATCCAAGGACCAGATGCCAGCTTTTTTTTCCATACAGACCAGTTTATACAAGTCTTATTGATTTTAAAAGTTGAGTTGTTCCAGATGGGGATATAAATAGAATTATTTAGTGGATTTTTTTACAACAGAGTCTGTTTCTTTGTATACAGTTTTTAAAGTTACAAACAAAAGATTATTAGAGATCTTAGTTTATTGAGACCAAGGGAGATACTGTGTGTCTGACCGTTTAATAGATTCTTTATGAAGCCAAGAGAGGGGGGCATTAGGCATAACCTTGTCAGACATAAACAGTGAGTTTTGTTTCAATAAAAAGGATATATGATAGTCAAAGAAACTAGGAAATTTTACACCTCCATTCAAAGGACTAGCTTTCAGTTTCTTAATGGATATTCTAGGTGTTTTATTAGCCCACAAGAAATGAATTAGTTTTGATTCAATTTTCTTATAAATAGTGGGTTTTAATAAGACTGGCAACATTCTAAGGATGTAATTAATTTTTGGTACAATCATCATTTTTATAGTTTCCAGTTGTCCCCACCAGTTCAGTCTCAATGAAGGCCATTTATTAATTAAGGAGTCAGCAATTTTAATTATATTTGTGGAGTTATAATTGAGAGTATCTTCCATAGTAGAGCCAAACAAAACAGCTAGGTATTTGATATGATGATCATTCCATTGAAAATGATATTGTTGAATAACATGTTTCATATAGACACAATTTATAGGTAATAATTTGGGTTTTGTGGTGTTCAATTTATAGCCAGACATTATAGCATATTGAGATATGTTCAGAATATGAGGTATAGAAGTAGGAGAAGTGAATAAAAGTCCATCATCTGCATATGCAGCTAATTTGATGGTGGTTTGGCCAAAAGTAACACTTTGTATAAGGGGTGATTGACGATGTTAATAGAGGTTCAAGTGCTAAATTAAATTGGAGAGGGGACAACCCTGTCTTGTGCCTCTTGATGGGTAAAACGGTTTTGAAATGACAATTTATTTGTATACATGTGGTTGGTGAAGTATGCAAAACCTTAATCAACTTAATAGATTCTTCTGAAAAACCTTATCAGTAAAGCACTTTGAACAAATAAGGCCATTCTATACAGTCGAATGCCTTTTCAGCATCAAGGCCAATTGCAACCAGGGAATCTGAGTGCTCTTGACTGTGTATTAATATATTAGCGAAGACTCTTGTATTATCAGATGAAGATCTGCCATGCATAAATCCAGATTGATCTGGATGTATTAATTTGCAGCTGCCTCAGAGGCTCTGACTTTGGCGGGAACTGCCAAATTCATCTCCCTCCTCAAACCAGCCCCAGTGGCTAAAATTATTGGCGGAACCTTCATCGGTGCCAAGCAGGCTGTTATTCGGGATGGATTTCCCTCCGGAGTTCATCCTTGCCATGTACAAGGCTTTTTGTCTAAGCAGTGGCGTAGGAAGTGGGGGGCGGGGGGATGGTCCGCCCCGGGTGCACGCGCTCGGGGGGGGGGCACCGGCCCCGCTGGTTCCCTGCTCCCTCTGCCCCGGAACAGATTACTTCCTGTTCCGGGGCAGAGAGAGCAGGGAACCAGCGGGGCCGACGCAGCTCCGAATGCACTCAGGGCGGATCGGCCCTCCTGCAGGTAAGAATGCGGTCCGGGGGGGGTTCACTCCGGAGGGGGAGGGTGCGCCGTGCTGCACCCGGGGCGGGGGGTGCGCAGCGGCGACCCGCCCCAGGTGCCATTAGCCCTCGCTACGGCACTGTGTCTAAGAAAGGCAAAAGGGCAGCAGCATGATGATTGGTTTGGGGAAGTCATGCCCTTCTCAAAAGGCTGAGGTTGTGCTCAGTGGAAGATGATCAGCACCCAAGAAAAGATCTAGATGTTATTTAAGACAATATAATGAAATCTTCTCCCAGTGTGCAGCAGCGGCCAAAAAAGCAAACTGGATGTTAGGAGTTATTAGGAAAGGGGTGGTAAATAAGATCAAGAATACTATAATGCATCTGTATTGCTCCATGGTGTGACCTCATCTTAACTACTGCGTTCAATTCTGGTCACTATATCTTGAGATGTAACGGAATTAGAAAGGGTTCAAAGAAGAGCGACCAAAATGATAAAGGAGATGGAACTCCTCTCACATGAGGAAAGGCTAAAGAGGTTCTTCAGGTTGGAAAAGAGATGGCTGACAGGGGGATGTCATCTGAAACTTAAAATGGCCAAAACCGAGCTTCTCATCTTTCCCCCTAAACCCACCTCTCCTCTCCCCCCTTTATTTCTGTGGATGGCACTCTCATTCTCCCTGTCTCATCAGCTCACAACCTTTGGGGTCATCTTCGACTCCTCTCTCTCCTTCTCTGCTCACATTCAGCAGATTGCCAAAACCTGTCGTTTCTTTCTCTATAACATCAGCAAAATCCATCCCTTCCTCTCTGAGCACTCTACCAGAACCCTTATCCACACTCTTATCACCTCTCGCCTAGATTATTGCAACCTGCTTCTCACCGGCCTCCCACTTAGCCATCTCTCTCCTCTTCAAACAGTCCAAACCTCTGCTGCATGACTCATTTTCCGCCAGAGTCGCTATGCTCACATTAGTCCTCTCCTCAAATCACTTCACTGGCTCCCTATCCGTTTCTGCATTCAATTCAAACTTCTCTCACTGAAGTGCATTCACTCTGCCGCTCCCCAGTAACTCTTCACTCTTGTCTCTCACTGCGCCCCCCCTCGGGTACTCCGTTCTGTGGATAAATCTCTCTTGTCTGTCCCCTTCTCCTCTACTGCTAATTCCAAACTCCATTCCTTTTATCTCGCTGCACCTCACGCCTGGAATAGACTTTCCGAGCCTGTATGTCTAGCCCCGTCTTTGGCCGTTTTCAAATCCAGGCTAAAAGCCCACCTCTTTAATGCTGCTTTTGACTCCTAACCACTACTCACTTGCCCTGTACCCTTTTATCCCCTCCTCTTTAATTCCCTTACCTCTTAGTTGTTCTGTCTGTTTGCCTGTCCTGTTTAGATTGTGAGCTCTTTTCTTGTATGGTGTACAGTGCTGCGTATGCCTTGTAACGCTATAGAAATAAGTAGTAGTAGTAGTAGTAGTAGTAGTAGTAGTAGTAGTAGTAATTTGGGTAAAACCCCTGAGATAATTTTGGCAAAAATCTTGGCATCTAAGTTTATTAAAGAAAGTGGTCTGTAGTTCTGCACTAGTGTGGGATCTTTATCTGGTTTCAATAACACAATAATAACAGCTTCAGTGAAGAGCCCGTAATAATACCTGACTATCATGTGATTGTAATAAGCACTTAGAACGGGAGTTAGTATTGGTTTAAAGGCGAAGTAAAATTCAATAGGAAGGCCATCAAGACCTAGAGCCTTTTTGGTCACCATGCTTTTAATAGCATCATTGATTTCATCTGCAGTAATTTTTTTGGATAGACATACATTGCCCTCTGTTGTGAGTTTAGGATGTTCAAAATGTTCTAAGGAGTCATATTCTACAGTATCTTCAACTAGTTCAGAGGAATATAAATCTTTATAAAAAGATTTAAATCTGATTGCTGTATCGGTAGTATTGGTTTAGGGGTACATTATTCTCGTCTTTAATTAGTGAAATAATATTCTTCTATCTACGGACTTTCAAATAATTGGCTAATAAGTGGCCTGCTTTGTTTCCATCATAGTAGTATTGAGCATTTTTACTAAAAATATCCTTACTGGCTCTAGTGCCAAGCAAAGAGTTGTATTGGAGTCTGGATGATTTGAGTTCTTCTAGTATTTGCATATTGGAAGTATCACATAAATGGTTAGCTTACAAGGATTTAATTTTATTTTCCAATAAAATAATTTCTCCATTTAGTTCTTTATTTCTTGAAGCAGCAAATGTGATTATGACACCTCTTATAAATGCCTTACAGATATCGCAAAAATGATGCCAAGATGTATGATTAGGTGAATTAAAGGAAAAATATTCTTGTATAGCCTCAGAAATTTTGTCTATAAAATTAGTATGAGTTAGAAGGACAGTATTGAATCTCCAACGAGGTCTATTTTCTGGTGAATGACCCCTATGAAGTTGAGAGTGATGATATGAGCATAATCTGATAATAGGATATTACCAGCACTGGTATGGTAAGCAATCGGGTAGTAATGAAGCAGATATTAGGAAATAATCAATTCTGGAGTAAGAACAATGTATAGCCATGCTCAGATACATGTGTTAATCTCCATACATCACAAAGGTTGAATTGTGAAATTAAATCTTTTAGAGTTTGCCGTGCCTTAGTAGATTTGAATGAGTATTTAGATTTCCTGTCTAATAAGGGATTTAGTTTAAGGTTATAGACATTGCACACTGTGCTTTTTCTTTCTATTTACAGGCTGCTTTGAAGTTGACAGATAATTTCTTTGCTGTCCTCACCCCTTAAAGGTTCATGGCTTTTTCACCTTTGATGTAGCCTCTCTATCAGGATTTCAAAGCAGTGCAGGCTCTTGTAAAGTCCACAGGTGTTGTAACCCCTGAATTGTACCAGTTCTGTTAACCCAGCCCTGGGCATACTTCTGCTAAATGTGGGTAAAGATATGTGCATTGTAAAACTTTTTAACTTAGGGAAGGTGGGCAATTTTCAGACACCCTGAATGGCTTTTGAAAATTGCCCTCTTAAAAGGGTAAAAGTCTGTAGTGAAATGCATGTTAAGCTGTAACACATTTTGAAAATGCACATTAACAGAAGTTTTTAGCACTGTTAGTATTCATAGCTATTAGTTTGTGTTACCTACATTTTATTCTTCTAATAACAAATTCATATTTTCAGCTTTAACAAAGATTTTGAAGATATATCACAACTTGGCAAAGGTGGATTTGGACATGTTTTTAAAGCAAAAAAGAAAATTGATCAGGTGTATTATGCTGTTAAAAAAGTAAAGATTCATGATGAGTAAGTACCAATTTTACTTTTTAAAGGTATATCATAGTAGACCTATGTGATAGTGTGCCTAACCTCTATTCTTTTCAGGAAGACCCTTGGCTATACCCATATGAGGAACTCTACATGACAAAGGACTGAGAAAATGTTTTAGGTTTTAATTCTTGCTGCACAGTTACAGAAGAACACTGTATTCCACCATGCATACAAATAGCTGATGCAACAAGAAATTACTTTTTGAAAATTAGCTAGAGTAAGGTAGATATGCTAAAAGTACTTCCTTGCTTTGCATCTGGTATTTGTGTCTGCAGTGGAATTTTGTGTTTCACTGTATATTTATATAGCTATTTTGGGATCTCTGCATTAAGGGGATCAATTTTCAAATAGTTCATATAATTGTAGAGCATAAGGGGACTTTTGCTTTGCTTGCTTGGGAACTAATTTTCAAATAAAGAAAATTACCCATATGCTTTACAGCTATGCAGGCTGTTTGAAAATCTCGCCCTTAATGCAGAGATCTCAGTATAGCTATATCTCGACTTACTAGTGCTTGCATTGGGGGAACATTTCAGAGGAAAAACTCCAAAACATATTCTTTAGTGCTGGGCTATGAAACCTTTGTGTAGGTTCACATAATCATTTTGTGCTGGATTTTTTAATGGTAGACCACATCTCCTCCATGTTTTGCTGTAAAATAGACAATCCTAATGCCAGGTTGTACAGTCTCCATATGTGATTATATAGTTTAAGATCTGCTTCCTGCTCTTTGCTTGTTCATTGTCACATGGAGTGCTTTCCATGTCTAACCACTGTGATCTCTAATTAGCAATCCTGGCAAAATTCCTAATACAACTTTTCATGGCATTTAGGGTCTATGCACTGAAGCTCAGAGGTAATATTATAACAGATTATCTATCAGGGAAGGCAAATAGGTGCATATGTTGCTGAACCTGTTGTATAAAGTCAACATATATTCTTATTGGCCCTTACAAAATAGCCTACACCAAAAGCTCCCAAACAAAGTAACACTTTGAGGCAAGTTTAAGTTTGTACATGCCAGTAGAAATCAGTGCATAAGATAGCATGCATAAGATCTGATCATGCCCATTCTCAACCCTTTGCAATTCTCAACTTCCTTATTTTCATGCTAGACCAATTCAGATAAATGGGTTGTCTCCCTGCACCCTGTAGGAGCCAGAGAAAAAAAATTTGAACATTCTAATGACATCAGTCAGGAACAGTTTAGTAACATAGTAAATGACAGCAGATAAAAACCTATCCAATCTGCCCAACAAGATAAGCTCATTTTACATGGTATGTGATACTTTATATATATATATACCCGAGTTTGATTTGTCCTTGCCATTCTCAGGGCACAGACCGTAGAAGTCTGCCCAGCACTGTTCTTGTCCTTAAAGTTCTGAAGCTAATGTCAAAGCCCCTTAAAACACTCCATCCCATCCATATCTATTGATTCACGGTCAGGGCGTAGACTGTAGAAGTCTGCCCAGCACTGGTTTTCCTTCCCAATTACAGGTGTTGCCACCCAATCTCCTCTAAGATTCCATGGATCCATTTTTTCTAAACAGGATTCCTTAGTGTTCATCCCACACATGTTTGAATTCCATTTCTGTTTTCATCTCCACCACCTCCCGTGGGAGCACATTCCATGTATCCACAACCCTTTCCGTGAAAAAAATACTTCCTGACATTATTCCTGACCCCATAGTCTTTAAATATTTAAACCACAAAAGGAGAGAAGGAAGTGCTGATAGACAGCAATAAAATATAACAGCACTGTTTATGCTTTCTAAGTTGTTGAAATATTACCTGCTCAATGAGTTTAGGTACAAAAGCAAGCTGAGAAATGGGATGATAATTGGAGGGGTCAACCAAATCCCAGAGGGATTTTTAGATGTAGATATACAGTGCCAAGTTTCCAATGTGTTGAAGAGACACCCGTCTTCAGACTGGTGGCTGTCATAGAGTGCACATACACAAGATAGGAACTACAGATTTGCTTTTTAGAAATAGTTAGGGATAGGATCAGTAGGTGCTGAAGAAGAATTAGAGACCAAGACCAATTTAACTGTTTCAATCTCAGAAGGAATTTGAAAAGCAGAGATTGTACTACAAAGGACTTTGATATCTTGCATGTTAGTATGAAGTAAAAAGGGGGGGATGGTAATGAACAAATAGAAGATTTAGCATCAGTGACTTTATTCAAGAAAGAGTGTTGCTAAGTCATTAGCAGCAAGGGTTAAACATGAAGTTTTGAGGAGCCAGCCTGATGCAATATTTTAAATAGACAAGAAGAATTAGTATCTCTACACAGTAAAGTTGAGAAGTTTTCTTTCTTTGCTAATGAAATGACTGATATAAAATGGGACACAGTTTGTTTAAAGCTTGATAAATGAGATGGAAGGCAGGATTTATGCCCTGATGTTCTAAATGCCTCAGTTGGAGTAGAAAAAGGCCCTGATAGTACTATGGATGTGATTGAAAAGATTTCAGTTTTACAGGACAGACAGGTGCTATTTTATCTAAATTATTAAGAGTGTAGTGTCCAGATGGAGACCTAATCATCTATCATTCAGTCAGAAAAGTCAATAGGAAAGTTTGGACAACTAGATACAACATTCTCAGGAGAAAGATCCTTAAGCTTACTAGTTAATTTCACATAGGACTGGGAGTCATTTAGTCTAGGAGGCTGAGAATGAAGAGAAAATGCAAGGAAGAAGGGAGGATATGCTGAAACCTAGATAGATTTGAGGAGAAGGCAGAAAAATGGAAGAATGTTGGACATGAAGGATGGATAGGGCATGAAGTGAAGGAGAAAGGAGAGAAAAGAAATAGTGAATGAGCAGGAGGCCCTGGGAACAAGGAAGCTGAACCAGGGACAGGAAACAACATGATTAGAAAAATAAAATAGCCAGAAAATAAAGGTAAGAAAAATTATTTTATTTTTAAGTTTGGGTAATTGAATTTACATCTCTGGAAAATGACAGCACAAATTAGCAGGTATAAATATGTAAAGGTAGTTTTTTGTAGTTGATTTTCAAAGAAAGCATATACTTTCACTTACAAAACTGGGGCAAAGTTTATGGTTACAAAGTACCTTCAGACTTGGCCAAGTGGTCCCTGAGGAGTGGAAGAATGGCCTAGTGGTTAGTGTAGCAGCCTGAGAACCTGAAAAACCAGGTTCAAGTTGCACTACTCTGCAGCTCCTTGTGACTCTGGCAAGTCACATAACCCTCCATTGCCCCTGGTACAAAATAAGGACCTGTATGTAATATGTAAACCACTTTGATTGTAACCACAGAAAAGCAGTTTGTGTCCATACAAGATTGGGAATACACATGTATCTTTTTGTACTGTGTAAACCACACTTGAAAACACAGCGTCTTTGGATCTGGGCACTCTACAGCAATTCTACCTGTAAATAGCTACATTCTAAAATCAGTACATATATGGCATGTACGTGTGTGAACACCTCCATTTCCGTACAGAATTTCTGTACAAGGCTTCTAAAATGACATCCACTATCCCTTAAATAAATACTTATTGG
This sequence comes from Microcaecilia unicolor, assembly GCF_901765095.1. NCBI lineage: Eukaryota > Metazoa > Chordata > Amphibia > Gymnophiona > Siphonopidae > Microcaecilia > Microcaecilia unicolor. Next base: position 140,221,627 of record NC_044033.1, read on the forward strand.
TGCCCCACTTGCTTCTACTGTCTCACACAAAGATATTGACTGCTGTGTATTTCTGCTGTTGCAAATCACTATGGGCCCCTTTCACCAAGCTTCGGCAAAAGGGGTCCGGCACTAGTATCGGCACGTGTTTTACATGCGCACCAAGGCCACCTTTTACCGCAGCTGGTAAAAGGGAAGTCTCGCCTTCCTGCAGGAAATGGCCATGCAACAAGTCAAGTACTTGCCACGTGGCCATTGTTTTGGGTGGGGGGCAGCCGTTACCACCACCCATTGAGGTGGCAGTAAGGGCTTCCGCATTAACCCGGCGGTAACCGGGCAGCACGGCACTGCCAGATTACCTGTACCCGGCGCTAGAAAAATAAAATTTTGAAGCGCCAGAAATGATGGTGCACTAGGAGTGGGAAGTACTGCCGGGCTGCTGTGGTAGCCCGGCGGTACTTCCTGTATAGCAAGCGGTAATTGCATTGGGCTTACCGTCGCTTAGTAAAAGGAGCCCTATGTTTTTCTAAGACTAGAATACTTTTATTTAGAACTTATTTATTGCACATTTCTAGCCTGCCAAATAATTAGGTAGCTTACAATTCACATTGTAACCAGGTGCCCCTAAGTGCAGCCAAGGATAGAACAATCTCCTCCAGCCACAGGCTCCCGGTACAGTAAAGAAATAGATGTCCACCAGTAACTTCAATCTTAAGGACTTTATTCCATGCAGGTTTCTAGTACACAGTTCCAACAGCAGCATTCCCCTTAAATCTTAAGCACATATAAGCCACCTGAAAGTGTGTGGCAAGTAGTCCCCTTTAAGCAGCAGGCTATTAGCACATACCAGGATTCAATACAGGCTCACAGTCAGCTTCAGTCTAGGCTCTTTATCCAGTGCACAATAAAACAGTAGTCCAATTCCAAATAGAAGCAGTTCTTTCAGTTCATCATCACAGTTAAATCACAAAGCAGCAGTTTCTATCTTCTACTCTCTTTACCTTCAGAAGAATTCAATACTTTAGGGACTCCTCATACCCAAGGGATTTCACCCTGCATCAGCTTCACTGCTAGATTAAATACTTTAGGGACTTCTCTTACCCAAGGATTTTCAGCCTGCAAATACTTTTGGGACTTCCACACACCCAAGGGATTTCAGCCTGCTTCAGTACTTTAGGGACCTCTCTTACCCAAGGGTTTTCAGCCTGCCACTGCTTCTCTCTTTCTGCTTCTCCCCTGGGACTCCTTCCCACCTGCCTAATCACCCCTCATTTCTGCTACCACAACCAATCATTCTCCTTCCATTAGCTTCCCCCATACCCATACCAGCTGAGTTGAGTATTAGCCTAATGATGAGCTCCTGCACACAGGGTTTCCTAGCTCTCTTTCCCCCCAGTGGCAGCCAATCTACACATCCTGCCAGCTTACCCCCCATGTCTTCTCCCATTGCAGCTAGGAGTCCAGTCCGGGTTCCTCATCTCACCCCCTGGCTCCTTGCCTGCAATGCGTTCTGGGACTTGTATTTCAGACTAAAACTGCCTTAACCCAACTATCCTGGAGGTGACTTTATCACAACATACATCAAAAGGGAAGTTCATATAAAACAATAAAAACTCTACAAAACACAACACAAACATACCCCCTCACTCAATACTGCTTCCCAACCATCATTTCTCATCATTATAAGACACACAGAGTTTTCAACTGTTTTTTTTTTAACTGGCACTAATGTATATTCAATTCTTTTTCCTTTTTATTTCTTTAGAAAAGCACTTCGGGAAATATTAATGGCAAAACTTAAGCATGACAATATTGTACAGTATTTCCATGCTTGGCGTGGTATAGATACATATGTTGATACAGATGAAAGCACTTCATCCAGTAATGCAAGGTAATAAAATCTTTTTCTGGCAGTTTTCATAAATAATCCTTTTTTCCCCTCTTTATTTCTGGTTTATTTATTATCAGCCCTATTCACAAAAGTGTGTTAGCATGTTAATGTGAAAAACAGACATTAATAGCGAATATGCCAAATTAGAAATAGCACACATTTTTGCATATTAAATTTTGGAATAAGGCTACATGAAAAAAAATTAATCTATATTATGGTGAAATTTTTTTTAATCTTTTAAAATGTAGTCGGTGATAAAAAGTGGATATATTAAACGCTGGTCTTGGCAACATGAATATTATATATTGACTGTTCTGCCAGGTGTTGGAAAACTTATACTAAAATGAAATGTTTATTTTAAGGAGACCATTTAAAGTTTGTTACTGATTCGTCACAATTACAAAGAATAGGAATATAACCCAAAACTAGTAAATTATCTTCTGTTGCACATACCGTGTTTTAATTGTGATAAGCTATGTAAGAACTGCAAAAACATTATTTTGTGTGTTTATCATTCATATTTATCATACAAGTATATATAAAACCTAAGCAGTTAGCATGGGCCTGCAGTAACGGCTACTGTGCGTTAGAAACAATCAGTGTGCTAAAACCTTCCATGCTGACTGCATGCTGTGTTAGGTGGCAGGAACTAGAAAGATAATAGTCATGGACTGCAGACTACAGTTAGTACACGGTACTTCCCATATGCTGTCACTCATACAGTTAGAATGGTTGCACTTACTGTAAGGTTGCCAATTGGATCCAGATTCATCCGACAAGGTTGATCCAGTCCTGGGTTTACCCCACTGCATGCAGGGACTTGTAGTCTTGCTTTTCTTAGAGCATACAATGGGGAAATGAGAACTAAAGTCCCTCTGTACACTGGGGTAAACCCAGGACTAACCCAGGACTGGATCAACCCTGTCGGGCGAATCTAGATCCACTTGGCAATCCTACCTTACTGCCTCTTCAATGGGAGGCATTAAGGGCCCTGTTTACAAAAGCGTGGTAGCATTTTTAGCATGCACTAACTGTGTAGATGCTCATAATATTCCTATGGGTGTCTACACGATTAGTGCAGTCTAAAAATGTTAGTACGCCTTTGTAAACAGGGCCTCAAGTGCATTAGCACTGTTTGCAAATTAACTTAACTCACACTAAAATATATATATATATATATATATATATATATATATATATATATATCTATATAAAAAATCAGGCACCTCAAGTCTTTATTGGCAATGTACTTTAAGAAACTTCAATGATCACACTCAAATAACTTTGTTTCTTATTATAATTATCTTCACCTTAGCGCTCAGCGGTGCCGCTTGACAATATCATAGCAGTGGCGTAGCTACGTGGGGCCTGGGCCCCCGTAGATTTCAGCCTGGACCCCCCTCCCGGCAAACCCGCCACCGCCTACCTTCGTTTTGCTGGCGGGGGCCCCAATCCCCGCCAGCCGACGTCCTCTCCGGCCTGCTGCAGTCAAAAAAGTCTTCTTCCTTCTGTTGCTGACGTCCTGCACGTATTAATCCGCAAAAAAATCTTTTCCGGAGATGGGAAGGCGGTAGAACGAGAGGACATGAAATGAGATTGAAGGGGGGCAGACTCAAAAAAGATGTCAAGTAATATTTTTTAATGGAGAGGGTGGTGGATGCTTGGAATGCCCTCTCGCGGGAGGTGGTGGAGATGAAAACGGTAACGGAATTCAAACATGCGTGGGATGTGCATAAAGGAATCCTGTGCAGTAGGAATGGATCCTCAGAAGCTTAGCCAAAATTGGGTGGCGGAGCAGGTAGGGGAAGAGAGGTTGGTAGTTGGGAGGCGAGGATAGTGGAGAGCAGACTTATACGGTCTGTGCCAGAGCCGGAGATGGGAGGCGGGACTGGTGATTGGGAGGAGGGAAATACTGCTGGGCAGACTTGTACGGTCTGTGCCCTGAAAAAGGCAGGTACAAATCAAGGTAAGGTATACACATATGAGTTTATCTTGTTGGGCAGACTGGATGGATCATGCAGGTCTTTTTCTGCCATCATCTACTATGTTACTATGTTATTGTCACACTGGAACAATGAACAAAATGTGTGCAATCAGCAAACAATAACAGGTAACTGAAATATGGATCAATTATAACACTAACTAAACATCTATATACTGTCTAAACAGTACCTGGGAAAGTCAGGACATATAATTCACTGAGCCTTAGCAAAGAGATCTGTCTCTCTTTCCTTTCCTCCTGGGCTACGACTGAAGCAACAACTGCTGGGTAATTTCAAACTCCAGGCCAATCAGAACCCAGTCAACAAGATTTCTTGCTTCCTGTTTGTGTCAAACTAAAGAAAAAACACTCAGTTCTTTGTAGCAGCTTTACAGCAAAGAAACACCACCTGCTGGCCAAATAGGAGTACACTTCAGAGCATAATACAGGAAAATATCCAATACATTTTACAGGCTTAAACTCTTTCTTCACAGTATATTTTTTATAGTTTTTAGAAATCTTGCAAATTGCTTAAATCTTATCAACTCCACAACAATAAATATATTTGTACTCATCTTTTCCGAGTATGGATTACAGGCTTAACCCAGGGGAAAATTTGTCCTTCATAGACTGTTTTGCCTCTTAAGGCTGTATCAAGGCTTTACCTCATATTGATTATGGAAGACATTTCCTTAATAGGTATGTTCAGTTTGCAAGTTTCGCCTGAGGCGGAGCTTGCATGCCGCCCACCTCCTCCCAGGCATTTTACCTGGTCACGGTGACTTTCCAAACCCGGCAGCAGCAGTGATTCCCATACGCTGCCCTGCCGCTGCGAGCACCCGCCTCTTCCCTTTACTGCAGCTGCCTGAGTGAAATAGAAGTTACTTCAGGCGGCCGCAGTAAAGGGAAGAGGCAGGTGCCGGCAGGGCAGCGTATGGGAATTGCTGCCGAGCTTGGCAAGTCACCATGACCAGGTAAAATGCCGCGAAGCCACCCTCCCTGAGATGCCGCTCCTAAAGAGTACCACCTGAGGCCCCCGCCTCAGGTGGCCTAATGGTCGGGCCGCCCCTGTGTAGGCATTCTTTCTATGTTTTTGTTGTACAATTTTGAAAAAAACATAAAACCAAATGAATTCAAGCCTTGTTAAAAGCATGCACATATTCCATTAGCATTCTATGTAGAGTAGTGCTGAACTAATACATAAAGAGCCAGCCAAGTAAACTGATTGCATGTGATGCGTCTATTTACATTTGGAATCCATGTATACTTCTGCATTCCTAAAATGAAATTTAGTCAAATCATCATTATAAATGAATACTAATCTTTGTCTTTTCACATTTTTTAGAACTTAGATAAGCACCTAATTTCTCAAACCAAGGAAGAAATTTAAAAAGCTGGTGGGAAAAATCTCACCTTAATACACAGTCAGAGTTGGATAGCCAGGTTCCCCCTTAAAAATAAGGAACTGTAGTAGGAGACTCTAAATATGGCCACCAGAGGGGACTAGCTCCCATGAGGCCTTATAGTACTACTACTACTACTACTACTTAACATTTCTATAGCGCTGCCAGGGTTACGCAGTGCTGTACAAGTTTAAACATGGGGAAGGACAGTCCCTGCTCAAGAGAGCTTACAATCTAAAGGTAAAAACTATGTAGTCAGTGTAGGTATCAGGAATGGGAAGGTGGTTAGGCACCAAAAGCAAGGGAGAAGAGATGGGCCTTGAGTAAGGACTTGAAAATGGGCAGCGAGGGCGCATGGCGTATGGGCTCAGGCTAAAGTCAGGCGTATAGTCAGCCTAAAACCAGTAAAGAAGTGACCAGAGCTGGAAGTTAAGGTAGATTAGCTGTCAGTTAAAGGGATGTTTCCCTGAGAAGGAGACACCTGAGAACGTACCAGAGAAGGGTATGTCCTCCTGCCATACCAGTTGTGGTGGAAAGCAACACAGAGACTGAGATGAACAGTGCATCCTGAGAAACTGAAGATAGAGGGAATACATGACATAGGTACCGGTTCCAGTGAATTTGCCTTCTGGATGTGTCCTATCAGGACCGGATTAACACTATATTAGGCCCCAGGCAAGCATATATTTGTGGGCCTTTCTACCATGACACCCCTCCCCTCAGATTTACTTCTTTTCTCATCACAACCACCCTCTCTCTAGCACCGGGGTTTTCAGCCCACTGTGCTCTTTCCAGAAGTAGCAGGGAGATGTGCAGAGCCAGCCTGTGAGCGTGGTAGCAGTAATAGTTTGTGAATGAGAGAGGGTGGGGACTAGGCAAACACATACTTCAGTGGAGTGGCTGAATGGTTACAGCTGGGGAGCTGCCAAGCTAACGAGTTCCAGGAAGGAAATTCTGGGTCAGTACTGGATTTTTGACAACTCTATCCTGGTACATTATGGGACCTGATGTGCTGATTTTCAGTGGGTACCTCTCCACTCTTGTCTGTCCCTAACCCCCCCCCCCCACCCCCCCCCCCCCCCCCCCCCCCCCCCCCCCGGGCACTCCGTTCTGTTGACAGACCTTTCTTGCCTGTCCCCTTCTCCTCTACTGCTAATTCCAGACTCCGTTCCTTCTATCTCGCTGCACCACACGCCTAGAATAGACTTCCCGAGCATGTACGTCTAGCCCCGTCTTTGTCCGTTTTCAAGTCCAAAAGCTAAAAGCCCACCTCTTTGACGCCGCTTTTGAGTCGTAACCACTGCTCATTTGCCTGTACCTTTTATCCCCTCCTCTTTAATTCCCCTTACCCCTTAGTTCTGTCTGTTACCTGTCTTATTTAGATTGTGAGCTCTTTCAGCAGGGACTGTTTTTATGTGTATGGTGTACAGCGCTGCGTATGCCTTGTAGCGCTATAGAAGTGTTAAGTAGTAGGGTAATATCAAAGACTACAAATAGCATTTGTAACTTGACAGCTCTGGAGAAGTGGGTTGAGAATTAGGGAAGTTGGGCAAGTCATGTTCACATTCTGTGCCAAGGATGAACTGCCCCAAAAAGTGAGATTTACAGGTGATATGCCTGAGATATAAATTTACAGATTTCATTTGTAACAAAAGGCGCACATATGGAAGAAGCATAATAAAATATTTAGCTTTCTTTGGTGCCTCTGAGAGGATTCAGACAGAGCAGAAGCAGTATTAGGGCAGTTTGCAAAGGAATTTGCCCAGGAAATCTAATGGTTAGCTTGATAATTTCTCCGAGCTGCATATTCATCACTATAGGGTATAATGGGGTGACAAGAACCATCTCAAAAAATGGCTTACCATCAGTTTCAGTATGTATCTACTCGGCTAGCATTTCTCCTCCTTTCCCCACCCCACCCCACATAGTCTGGTATCTTTTTCTTCCTTCCCTCTCCTCAGTCCTCCAACCTTCCAACAGCATCAGTGATCAAGGAAGCCTCACCTCCTGCCAGCCCCGGAAGCCTTCCTTATTCCGCAACTTCCTGTTCCTGGAGGAAGTGATGACACTGTGCAAGATGGACGCCTAATTTAGATGCTCCCGTCATGAGTCTGAACAATTTACCTCCAGAGCTTCAGGGTGCCTGGTTTTCTGCATTAAACATGGGGACAGGTGTTAGAAGTCCTGTGGCACTAGAAAGGCAACCAAAAAGAGAACTGAGGATGGTAAACTGGTATGCTGTACAGCAGAGCATCTGGTGAGCTGAGGACCACATGGCGTGGCCTCAGTGGAGGGGGATGCTAGGAGCCCAGTACACCTGGACCAAAGCACAATGGAGGAGCAGATAGAATCAGAGCTAGTGATGGAGTTAGAGGATATAGGAGAAATATAATCAGAAATAACATTGGTGAAAGTGCAAATCAAGGTTGCAGAGTAGGGGATTAAGGCAGACTTAGTGGACATGCAGATTAATAATGTGGAAAATCATATGGATGGCTGAAAGGACTTGGTGTCAGAGGTGCAACACAGGATTGAGGAATTGCAATCTTTTTACCATCGGCAGTGTACGTGAGCTGATGATTATCGCCCAGTTAATGTGTGTACATAAGTACATAAGTAATGCCATACTGGGAAAAGACGAAGGGTCCATCGAGCCCAGCATCTTGTCCACGACAGCGGCCAATCCAGGCCAAGGGCACCTGGCAAGCTTCCCAAACGTACAAACATTCTATACATGTTATTCCTGGGATTTTGGATTTTTCCAAGTCCGTTTAGTAGTGGTTATGGACTTGTCCTTTAGGAAACCGTCCAACCCCTTTTTAAACTCTGCTAAGCTAACCGCCTTCACCACATTTTCCGGCAATGAATTCCAGAGTTTAATTACACGTTGGGTGAAGAAAAATTTTCTCCGATTTGTTTTAAATTTACTACACTGTAGTTTAATCGCATGCCCCCTAGTCCTAGTATTTTTGGAAAGCGTGAACAGACGCTTCACATCCACCTGTTCCACTCCACTCATTATTTATATACCTCTATCATGTCTCCCCTCAGCCGTCTCTTCTCCAAGCTGAATAGCCCTAGCCTCCTTAATCTTTCTTCATAGGGAAGTCGTCCCATCCCCGCTATCATTTTAGTCGCCCTTCGCTGCACCTTTTCCAATTCTACTATATCTTTCTTGAGATGCGGCGACCAGAATTGAACACAATACTCAAGGTGCGGTCGCACCATGGAGCGATACAACGGCATTATAACATCCTCACACCTGTTTTCCATACCTTTCCTAATAATATCCAACATTCTATTCGCTTTCCTAGCCGCAGCAGCACACTGAGCAGAAGGTTTCAGTGTGTTATCGACGACGACACCCAGATCCCTTTCTTGGTCCGTAACTCCTAACGTGGAACCTTGCATGACGTAGCTATAATTCGGGTTCTTTTTTCCCACATGCATCACCTTGCACTTGCTCACATTAAACGTCATCTGCCATTTAGCCGCCCAGTCTCGTAAGGTCCTCTTGTAATTTTTCACAATCCTGTCGCGAGTTAACGACTTTGAATAACTTTGTGTCATCAGCCAATTTAAATACCTCGCTAGTTACTCCCATCTCTAAATCATTTATAAATATATTAAAAAGCAGCGGTCCTAGCACAGACCCCTGAGGAACCTCACTAACTATCCTTCTCCATTGTGAATACTGCCCATTTAACCCCACTCTCTGTTTCCTATCCTTCAACCAGTTTTTAATCCACAATAGGACATTTCCTCCTATCCCATGACCCTCCAATTTCCTCTGTAGCCTTTCATGAGGTACCTTGTCAAACGCCTTTTGAAAATCCAGATACACAATATCAACCGGCTCCCCTTTGTCCACATGTTTGTTTACTCCTTCAAAGAATTGAAGTAAATTGGTCAGGCAAGATTTCCCCACACAAAAGCCGTGCTGACTCGGTCTCAGTAATCCATGTCCTCGGATGTGCTCTGTAATTTTGTTTTTAATAATAGCCTCTACCATTTTCCCCGGCACCGACGTCAGACTCACCGGTCTATAATTTCCCGGATCTCCCCTGGAGCCTTTTTTTAAAATGGGCGTTACATTGGCCACCCTCCAATCTTCCGGTACCACGCTCGATTTTAAGGATAAGTTGCATATCACTAGCAGTAGCTCCGCAAGCTCATTTTTCAGTTCTATCAGTACTCTAGGATGAATACCATCCGGTCCAGGAGATTTGCTACCTTACTGCTAAGTCGGTGGGTGGCGGTAAGGTCTCAGGCCCAAAATGGATGTGTGCTGATTTTTATTTTGCCGCACATCCATTTTCAGCCCAAAAAAGGCCTTTTTTGCAGGCGTGCTGGAAAATGGATCTGTGTGTGTCCAATACAAAAGCGCAGGCCATTTTTCAGCGCACCTTAGTAAAAGGGCCCCTGAAATAGAAGCCAGGAGGTTTTGATATAATAGTTTTATCATACAGAGAAAAACATCTCCAAAGCCAAACCATGTTAGAGTGTGAAATAGGTATTCCTATTCTATTCTATCGAATTCTTTTTCAGCATCCAGTGAAATAGTGACATATTGTTTAGATACCGAATTAGCATACGACAGGATATTCCAAAATTATCTGGAGTTATCATTAGGAGGCAATTGGGTGTAAATCCATTCTGTTCTCTATGGATAAGCTGAGGCACGAGTTTTTGTAAACGAGAAGCAAGTATTTTTGCATATAGATGTTAATAAGAGAAATTGGTTTATAATTCTCAACTTATGGTTTTTATCCGGTTTGGGAATAACTACAATAGTGGATTCTAAGAAGGATCTTTTATAGAAGGGAACCTTTAGTATTTGATTATAAAATTGTAGCAGTTTAGGAACTAAGGGGTCCTTTTACTAAGGTACGCTGAAAAATGGCCTGCGTAGTGTAGACACGTGTTTTGGGTACACGCAGAATTATTTTTCAGCGCACCTACAAAAAGTGCCTTTATTTTTGCCAAAAATGGACGTGCAGCAAAATGAAAATTGCGGTAAAGTCTCAGATCCAAAATGGACGCGCAGCAATTTTCAGTAAAGTCTCACTTGGTAACCAGGCGGTAATGGTCTACACGTGTCAAATGCCACGTGTAGCTGCTGCGCGTCAGAAAATAAAAAATATTTTTTGGACGCACGTAGCGGACATGTGCCAAAATTGAAATTACTGCAAGGGCCACGCGGTAACCGGGTGGTAACTCCAATTTGGCACGCATTGGGTGCCTACACGGCTTAGTAAAGGGGCCCCTAATATTTCTGAGAAGGCTGTATAAAATTCTGTTTTAAAACTGTCATAACCAGGTGTTTTGCCAAGGGAAAGAGATTTAATGGCTGAACAGTGGTGTACCAAGTGGGGGCGGTCCGCCCCGGGTGCACGCCACTGGGGGGTGCCGTGGCGCGCGCCTGTCGGCTCCGTGTTTGCTTACTTCGCTCATTCGCTGCAGCTCCCTCTGCCCTGGAACAGGTTACTTCCTGTTCTGGGGCAGAGGGAGCTGCAGCGAACGAACAAAGTTAGCGAACTCGGAGCCGACAGGCGCGTGCCGCGGCACCCCCCCCCCCCCCCCCTCAGCAGCGTGCACCCGGGGGGGTGTCATTTCGCGGGGGGGGGGGGCGCATCGGGGATCCGCTCCGGGTGCCATCCAGGCTAGGAACGCCACTGTGGCTGAAAAGATTTCTTGTTCAGTAATTTTCAGGTCTAATTGGTCAAATATAGAAGAGATTTTAGGAGGAGATATAGATGAGGTGAATTTTTGGAAAGCTGTTGGTTAAAATTGAATTTCAGGATTATATAATTTTATATAAAACATTTACAATTATTGAGTGATTGTGGGGTCAACGATGTGAGATATACCAGAGGAGTCTATTATTTGAAGGACTCTGGATCTGTTAATTTTGGATTTTAGGTATTGAGCCAAGAGATGGCTAGCTGTTGTTCTCGACATAAAATCTAGACTTTTGAGGGTGGATACAAGCGATGGCTTCTTGTGAAATTAGAGAGTTAAATTAAGCTTTATATTTTTATAATTCAGCGTAGGCTGCTGAGTCTTGATGAAGAAGATATTGATTTTCAAAGGATTAAACTTGAGTTTGTAATGTAGCCAAAGTTTTTTTTTGTTTTTTTTTAAATGATTTTTGTGTTTACCAGCAGTGAAATTCATTATTGCACCTCTCACACTGGCTTTAAAAGCATCCCTCAGCTACTAAAGAGACTTCTGAGGGTTGATTGTGGTTGAAATAGTTGATTGTTGCAAGTTTTATTTGTTCAAGAAAATTAGTATCTTGCAATAAGGAGGGTTGGAACCTCCATGGTGGCTTTGGTGATGCAGAGGAACTGGAGAGGAGATTTAAAACAATAGGTAAGGCCAATATACCTGTACGAGAAAGGTGAAACAGAAGGGAAGTGGAGATTAAGAAAAATTCAATGCGAGAGTAACTAGCATGAGGATAAAAAAAAGGTATATTCTCTTGCATTGGGCTGTAGGATTCTCCAGGGATTTAGCAGGCCAAGGTTGGTTTTCAAATTATCAATAATAATAGTAGATTTCAATGGTCTCATATGGACTAATATGCAATCCTGAATTAAATTAAAATCACCTCCTATAATAAGGTTTGAAAAACCAAACTTTAGGAGTTCAGAGGTAAGATTTTGGAAAAAATCCGGACAGTCTAAATTGGGACCGTAAATATTTAAGAAAGTTTATATAGTATTAGAAATATTTAGTTCAGCTAGGACTCATCTTCTTTCACTGTCAGAGTTGCTTATTAACAGTAATAGGAAGGCTTTTGTTAACTATTATTGCAACACTGTTACGTTTATGAGATGCAGCAGAGAACACAATTGTATTGGGCATTTAATCTAAAATTATCTGATTCGTTGAGATGGATTTCTTGAACTAAGGCAATGTCAGTTTTAAGATTTTTAAGGTATATAGAGAGGTTTTTTTTACATTTGATGGTGTTGTTTAACCCACATACATTAATGAAACTATGTGCATGTGAGATAAGGTAGCATACTGATGTGACACAGATTAGCTGGGTAAATATCTGCAAAGATAAACAGTGTGGATATGTAGATTATTGTCTTATTCTTAGGGCTATACCAACTTGAGTGTAAGAAACATTGCAGCAAAATAGTTAACAGAGAGATAACAAACCAAAGTAAATAGACCTTGGTATGTATAATAACAATGCAAAATGGGTGTAGGTGGACTGGGAATATGGAAATTGCCTAGACTTCCTGTGCACACAGAAAATGGAGTTTGGAAGCAAGCTAAAGCATGATAAAACATCCTAAAATGAGGCAGATAAATTATATCATCATTTATCTTATGTGTTCAATGACTTAAAAGAAAAATTGAGTACTTAATAATTTTAAAACTACAAATTACTAATCAAATCTAGATATTAGAATATGGTTAGAGGTAGACAAATCAATTAAGTAGCTCAAGAGAAAAATTGAGCACAAGATTTAAGCCACAGATTACTAATCACATCAAGGGATTAGAATATGGTTAAAGGTAAACAGAGTAATTAAGCCATTCAAAAGAAAAATTGAGTACATGGCTATTTTAAACCATAGATTACTAATAATATCTAGGAATTAGAATATGATTAAGGTAAACTGAGCAATTAAGCAGCTCAAAATAAAAAATTAAGTACCGTATTTTTCGGACTATAAGACGCACCGGACCATAAGACGCACCTAGGTTTTAGAGGAGGGAAATAGGAAAAAAAAATTTTCCTTTGTCCCTCCTCTAAAACCTAGGTGCTCCGGTGCGTCTTGTCCGAGGTCGGGATCGCCCTCCCCTACTTACGTCACGCGATGTTCCCTGGTGGTCTAGTGATGTCGGGGCAGGAAAGAGCCCCCTCTTTCCTGCCCAGCGCGCTGCTCTCCGTCCTCCTGACTGCTTCCTGACGGTCTCGCGAGATTCAAAATGGCCGCCGAGAATTGAAGTCTCGGCGGCCATTTTGAATCTCGCCGAGACCGTCAGGCAGCATTCAGGAGGACGGAGAGCAGCGCGCTGGGCAGGAAAGAGGGGGCTCTTTCCTGCCCTGACGTCACTAGACCACCGGGGAACATCGCGTGATGTAAGTAGGGGAGGGCGATCCCGAACTCGCTACCTTCGGACTATAAGACGCACCCCCCATTTTCCTCCCAAATTTGGGGGGGAAAAAGTGCGTCTTATAGTCCGAAAAATACGGTAGTTATAACTTTTAAACCATAGATTATTAAACATATGTAGGTATTAAAATATGATTAAAAGTAAACAAAGCAATTAAGTAGCTCAAAATAAAAGTTGAGTACTTAGCAATGTTAAATTCCAGATTACTAATCATAACTAGTTATTAGAACGTGGTTTAAGGTAAACAGAGTAAATAAGCAGAAGGGACCTGTAAATTATATAGTGAAATACAGATTCAAGAAGTAGACGGTTAATATAAAATGAACCCCAGATATGAACTGAATGAAAGATCGAGGAAATTCTTTTATGGAGTTGAGATAAGTGGCCTAGTGGTTAGGGTCGTGGACTTTGGTCCTGGGGAACTGAGGAACTGAGTTCGATTCCCACTTCAGGCACAGGCAGCTCCTTGTGACTCTGGGCAAGTCACTTAACCCTCCATTGCCCCATGTAAGCCGCACTGAGCCTGCCATGAGTGGGAAAGCGCGGGGTACAAATGTAACAAAAATAAATAAAATAAATTGCAGGTCTTCAGGCACATCAAAAGATTTGGTTGTGTTGTTCAGTGTGATTCTCATTCATGCAGGGTAAAGAAGACCAAACTAGGCTCCCGCTCATTTAAGAGAGTCTCTCATGGCTAGGAATTTCTTTGCACTTTAAAGGTGTAGTTTTGCTGAGATTGGGAAAAGTCATAATTTTGGATACAGAGCTTACATTTCTCTTAAAAGGGCATGTTTGATGGGTTTTGCACAGACAGGCAGTTGTTTAAAGTGTGGCACATTGGTGTGCACACAGATTTTATTTTTTTAATTTTATCTGATTGGTTTCCAACCACACACTTTCAAAACCGGTGAATACTATTATGCTTATGTTTATTAACACAACTTAATATACTGCAGTTACTGAGCGCAGGTCACAATGGTAAAATAAAATAAGAAATAACAGAAAGGAAATTATCTAAAATAGGAAAGAAAGCACTCATACACGATGAACTTACTACAGTGGAGAACATTACAGAAGATTTGAGAACTTGTTTGGCCAGCAATACCACATCGTGCTTGTAGTTGGATTCTAAATTGTTGATGAACTGTGCTCAAACTCACTCCTAAACATTCTATTTGTAATTGTTCCAGATTTGGATAGCAGCCAACCAAGACTGGTCTCTAGTTATATGAAAAATGGGGTGAGAGGGGTTTGGGGTAAGGCATTGAGGGGGTAAGGGAGAAAATTATAAAATTGTTGAAACATTGTTCGGAGAGTTTGGAATAGTGTATGGCTTATATTTGCTCTGTATATTGTTTTTTCATTGGAAGTGTGATTGTTTTCAGTAAAGAAAAATTGGGAAAAAAAATTCCTAGTGACCACAGGGCTGAAGAAAGGCAGAATACCAGTTGCTATTCACTCTTTACTAAAACAGTTTTTCAACCTTTGTTTCTGTAGTTTGAGTTCAGTCATCTATCTCTGCTTGTCCTTGGTCTTCTCTTGTTTTCTCGCTACCTTCACATTCCTTCTCTTTTAAGAATTCTTCTCATTTCTTTCTAATTTCTTTTTCTTTCACGCATCTCACCTCATGTCCTTCTAGTCTTACCCTTTCCTACCACTTCTTTCTTGTCCTTTTCTCATCTTTGTCAGCTCTCTCCACTATGATCTCCTTTTTCTTTTACGATCTCTATTAGCCATTTTCTCTTCTTTCTGCACCCTGTCTCTCCTTTGCTTTCTCTTCCTTCTCTCTTCCAGATCATGTCCCAATTTTCCAGCATCCTTCTTGCAACTCCAGTTTCCTATTACATCTTATCAGGGCCAGCCCAAGGGTATCTGACACTCTAGGTGAACTTTCAGCTATGTGCCCCTCGCCAAAGGACAGCTTAAGGCACTCCTTCTCCCATCTCCATCATCTCTCCTTGCCTTCCACTACCCGGCTGTAGTCCAGCATCTTCCCTACCTTTCCCCCTCCCCAACATAGGTTAGGTGTCCAATGTCTTCCATTTTCTACCTCTCATTCTCGAGCATCTCTCTGCTCCTCTACTTTCTCCAAGGTGTTAAGCAGCTTTATTTCCCCACTCCATCCAGAATGTCACCAAAGCTGCTGTCAACTTGTTTAAAGAAGCCTACTGTGATTGGCGCAAAACCAGGAAATTTGGAGGGGGTGAGACCCAGCAGACCTTGAGCATGTGCATATTTGCTTAAGGCCCCACATCAGCTGTGATGGATCTTATTTGGCCAAGCTGATGGCTGCCTTAGTGCTACCCCCAAGTTGTGTGACCCTAGGCAGGTGCTTAGTCTGCCTGGTGGTCGGGCTGACCTTGCTGCCTCTGTACCCTCTCAGCTCCTCTCACCTTTACAACCCGTATCTACTCCTCTCATAGTCTCTGTCCCTATCACCCAGATTCTATTCTCCTAGATCCTTTTTGCCTCTTCTCTTCTAGCTCTCTTTTGCCTCTTCTAACCCTTGACAGCAGCATTCTTTCTCCCAGGCAGTAGCCCTTTCCATTATCATCACCCCTTCTTACCCCATCTCTTACTCTCCCAGCACATCTCTGAGTTCCTTTTCTGTTTTTCAGTCTTTGCTTCTCTTCTTTGCCTTCTGGCAGCTACAGATAGGAAGTGCGTCTGTCCTGAGCTCCTGCATCTCTTTCCTCCCCTGCAGCCCACTGGTCAGACATAGCCAATAGGTTGCAGGGAGAAGGAGGAGCAGTAGCTGGGAAACATAAGCACTTTCTTCCTGCCATCCACTGCAGGAGAAAACAGTAGGAAAGGCAGAGATGGCAAAGGAGGCCTATCCCAAAGCTGGAGACTTACCACCGCTATGCTGGAGATTTAAGGCCAGTGAGTGAGTTTTCTCTCATGGGCCCCAAGCATGTCGAGTTTTAGCAAATGTACATTCCAAAACTAATATATTCTAATCAATAAAACACAAATAAAATTAGTTTGTCTACTTTTGTTGCCTGGTTTCTGCTTTCTTCTGTCTTTTCTTAACTCTCTTGCCAGGGTCTCGTTGTTCTTTTGGCATTTCTTCTCGCTCTGTCCATTGTTCATCTTCCCTCTGCATTCCTTTCCGACCTGTCCAGTATCTCCCTTTGATGTCCCTGCCCCTGTCTTCCTGCTATGTTGAGCTTCTCTCTTCTCTGTATCCTTATTCTTGTCTTGTTCATCATCTCCACTCTGTGTTCATATCCTTCTCCTCCCTACCCAGCATTGCCCTTCTGTGTTCCTATCCCTCCCCATGTCCAGCTTCTCCCCTCATTCTTCCCTTCCCCACACCATATGACCCACCCCTACCTCTAGGGAAGGCATCTCTCCAACTCTCTTCCTTCCCTCCTGTCCCTACCATGTCTGGGAGTCAGCATCTCTCTTCCTTTCCTCTTGTCCTCCCTCCCCAAGGGGTCAGTATCTTTTTTTCCATTCCTCCTGTCCTCTGTCGCCAGAGGTCAGCATCTCTTTTCCTTTTCTCCTGTCTTCCCTCCCCAGGGGGAGCATCTTCCATCCTTTCTGCCTGCCCCCCCCCCCAACCTGTACAGACCAGCATCTTTCTTCCTGTCCCCTACCCCAGGGACCAGCACTTTGGCGTTTTCCTCCTGTTCCCCCACCCCCTGGGGGCTATTATCTGTTTTCTTTCATACCTGCTCCCCGCTCACCCCAGTGGCCAGCAATCTCTCTGTCTTCTCGCCCTCCTTCTGCTCCTTCTCCCAGGGGTCCAGCAAGTTTCACTTTCTCTTCCCTCCCTCATATTGTGTGTCCCTCGGTTGGTCAAGCATCTTTCCCTGTTCTCCTTCCCCATTGTCTCGGCATCTCTTATTCTCCCCCCCCCCCCCCCCCGGGTCCAGCAAGCATCCTCTTTTGCCCCCCCCCCTACAAAAAGAGGTGGAAGAAGGTAAGTGTAGATTATATTTTGAAGAAATTGCGAGAAACAGGCTCAAGTGATCTCAAGTCAGGAAACAGTAGAGCCCGATGAGTTTGCGGTGCAGGAAACATTACGATAGTTGAAGAACTTGTACTAAGTCCATTTGTCAGATTAGTTGAACAACTGGTATTTCTCAGTCAATGGTGTTTCGAATCATTTGCAGTGATCTTGACCTACAGTGTCTTAAGCGGTGTAAATGCCAACACCTAAGTTAGTCGCCGACCAGATGTATTCTATAACAACCCTCATAGATTTTAGAAACACCCATGACCCATCTATTCCACGCCCATAGCCATGCCCCCTTTTCAACTATGTGACTTAGAATTTACAGACATCATGTTACAGAAGACGCTTAGACATTCGTGCACGTAAATTTGAATTTAAGTCGTGCTATATAAAATCTGGGGGATTGTGTATATATCTAGATAGATATACAGATAGGTATAAGTATTGATTGTGTGTATAGATAGATATAGATAGATACACTCTGTTCACTGCTACACACACTCCAAAGCTCCTCTTATATCCCAGTCTTAAAGTTAGTGAATAAAAAAGAATAGATTAACATATACTCTAGGTTTATAGAGTAATGCTGAAATAAATCCTTTAAGCAGATAGACACTTATAATAGCTGTTTTATTTGTTTGATTTTAATATTCTAATTTGCCTTTGTATCCAGAGACAACAGTGGCCAGGTGTATGAATGCCTTTTTATCCAAATTGAACTTTGTGAGAAGGGAACCCTAAAGGACTGGATTAGCAAGAGAGACAAAATTAATGAGAATATATCTTTCTCTGTATTTGAACAAATGCTGCAAGGAGTGAAATATATTCATTCCAAAAATCTAATCCATCGAGACCTTAAGGTAGGTAAAAACACATGTATATGTGTTATTGCACGCCTCAAATTTCTTAACTGAGTACCCAGTAGAAAGCTGCATTAGCCTGGAGCACTACTGTGTTGAGAAAAGACTTGGGATGCTGGGGCCAGAATCCAAAGAAAGCCTACTGGCTAGCCTAGTCATCTAAGTTATAGGCACCCAAACTTGAGTGAATTTGCAGCTGAACTTAAAGACCCTTTTAATAAAATGTAGTAAAGTTTTGTACTTAACTCCATGGTAAATGCAAAGAATGTGCACTAACTGTTGGGGCCATGCCCAGCATTTTCCCATACAGTGACTGCATAACAAAGTTAGTTTGAACACTAACTGCAGCAGTCACTGTGTGTGGTTACGTATCCTGCACTAACTCCAGTGTGTAGTATCAGAGACGTAGCTGGGGGGGGGGGGGGCACCAGAGGAGCGGCTGCTCCCCCAAGGACTTCTGCCGGCGCCCACGCCTATTTTTTACACAATCTGTTGCATTTAAAACAGGCGCCGGCAGAAGTCCGCTCTCCTCTCCCCCTGCGCCTTCAACCTGGCTCCACTTCTGTTTTGTATATGTCCTTAACCTGCCCATTTCCTGTCCCATAACATGATACGCAGTTATCACAGTACTTAATGCATCCTGTCATGCCAGTACAGTTAATTACTGTGCTAATGTGCTAACAGGTACTGAATATTGGTTTCACTCGCCAAGAGTGTAATTTTGTAAAGAAAGCAGTAATATTTGTGCAGCAAATATTGTGCATAAATAACCAGAATATTGGCATGTATAAAATGCACCTAATTGCCAAAAATCTACCTATGCAATATTCTGAAACTACACTCATATCTTTGATAGCACATAGTATACAGGTGGGCATTCACATGGGAGGAGCATGAGTGGGATGTAAGTCATCAGTATGATCATTTACACCAGCTGTATGGCTGGCATAAGTACTCACGCTAAGCGCATATGATCGTATATACCTAGTTACACTAGTATTCTATAAAGGAATGTTATCGCTTATTTTCTTTTATAGAATAAGCATTAACTCCCCTTTATAGATTTGCCAACTCTTTACTGTATCTTAGTAAAAGTGTCCCTTAGGTGCCTGAGTGTTGAGTAGAAATATTTCCTAACTTTAGGCTATTTAAAACTGAATAACTTTCATTTAGGATTGTGTTTATTCTCTTTCTTTTTGATATACTCTTGGACGATTCTATCCCCCAAGCCCTCAAAAAGTTCGCCAAGTCCCACTGCAAACTAGATATCTGCCCTAACTACCTTATAAAATCAACTCCTCATCAATTCATATCTGACATCACGCTACATTTGAATTATATACTACAAAATGGACTATTCCCAAAGGATAAAGGAAATATCTTACTCACCCCAAACCCAAAGACTCAAAGAAAAATGCTAATGACTTAACCAATTATCGATCAGTAGCATCCATCCCCCTGATAACCAAATTAATGGAAGGTTTGGTGACCAAACAACTTACTAACTACTTAGATAAATTTTCTATTCTTCATGATTCTCAATCAGGATTTCAATCTAACCATAGCACTGAAACAGTATTAACTACTCTTCTTACTAAATTCAAACGAGCAATTGCAACTGGCAATAACATACTCCTTCTACAATTTGACATGGTTAGCCATAAAATATTATTAAACATTCTGGAATACTTCGGAGTTGGAGGTAACGTTCTCAATTGGTTTAGAGGTTTTCTAACTACAAGGTCATAACAAGTGAAATCCAACTCTAATACGTCAGCTCTATGGATACCAGAATGCGGAGTTCCCCAAGATTCTCCACTCTCCCCGACCCTCTTCAACCTAATGATGACACCCCTGGCCAAGCTATTATCCAATCAAGGTCTCAATCCGTACATATATGCAGATGATGTAACGATCTACATCCCGTTCAAATATAACTTAATGGAAATTATGGACGACATCAACCAAAGCTTCCAAATTATGCATTCATGGGTAAATGCTTTTCAATTAAGGCTGAAAAAACGCAATGCCTTATACTCACTTCACAATATTTCACAAGCAAATTCACCTCCATAACCACACCAAACTTTTCCCTCTCTGTCTCAGACACCCTGAAGATTCTCGGAGTTACCATTGATCGAAATCTCACACTTGAAAACCATGTGAAAGATACAACCAGGAAGATGTTTCAGTCTATGTGGAAACTCAGAAGACTGAAACCTTTCTTCCCAAGAGGTATTTTTCGCAACATGGTACAATCAATGGTGCTGAGTCATCTAGACTATTGCAATGCGCTGTATGCTGGTTGTAAAGAGCATATCATCAAGAAACTTCAGACAGCCCAGAACACTGCAGCTAGACTCATATTTGGAAAGACAAAATATGAAAGCGCAAAACCCCTTAGAGAGAAGCTCCATTGGCTTCCAGTTAAAGAACGTACTGTGTTCAAAGTTTGCACTCTGGTTCATAAAGTCATTCATGGTAACATTCCAGCATACATGTCAGACCTTATTGATTTGCTACCCAGGAACGCTAAAAGATCAGCACACATATTCCTGGGTCTTCATTTCCCTAGTTGTAAAGGTCTAAAATACAAACTAGTACATGCATCCTGCTTTTCCTACATTGGCACGCATTACCACTTGATCTGAAAACTATTCACGACCTAACCAACTTTCGAAAATCACTAAAGACTTTTCTTTTCTTTTTCACAAGGCTTACCATAACAATTAACAATAGGAATTCCAATGCATCACTACCTACTTGATAATCTGACTGTTTTCCGATTTATTGAATTGATTATATCCATTATGTTACACTTGTTTTTGTATGTAACCAATTGTTTATCTACTCTTGAACGGCGCCTGCCATGATGTAATATTGTAAGCCACATTGAGTCTGCAAATAGGTGGAAAAATGTGGGATAGAAATGCAACAAATAATAATATCTAAGTTAGGCACCAAGGGCTAGATTCTATATATGGCACCTGAAAATTCTGCATGGAAAAAAAGTATACCTAGGCTTATTCTCTAAAGCATGTCTGTAACGAAGTGCCTAACACCCACCTGGGATTAATCCTGCAGCCACCTAAATGGTCTGTTCCAGCACTGCTCAGGCCCAGTACCACTTGTGCACATGCTCTACTCTGGCATACCCTTCTTCCCACCTGCTGGGTTACGCTTGCCTCTGGGAAAGTCTCCCATCCACAAGTTATTTCCTTGGTGGTTTCTAAAGACACTGGGGCCACAATCTCAGGGTCCCACAGTTCCCAGAAAACACCCACACACCAAGCACACAAACACCAGGATTCTAGGTCAGTCCAGAACAAACAGAGCTAATAAGTGAATTGATTTACTATCATGGAAAATAGAACAGTGAATGAATGAATAGAGTGTAATTAGCAGACAATAACAGGTATCAACATAAAACTAACTTTTCCTTTAGGAAGCCATCCAGACCTTTTTTAAACCCCGCTAAGCTAACTGCTTTTACTACATTCTCTGGCAATGAATTCCAGAGTTTAATTACACGTTGAGTGAAGAAAAAGTTTCTGTGATTCGTTTTAAATTTACTACTTTGTAGCTTCATCGTGTGCCCTCTAGTCCTACTATTTTTGGAGAGAGTAAACAAGCGATTCACATCTACCCGTTCTACTCCACTCATTATATTGTAGACCTCAATCATGTCTCCCCTCAGCTGCTACTACTACTACTACTTATTTCTAGAGTGCTACTAGACGTACACAGCGCTGTACACTTGAACATGAAAAGACAGTCCCTGCTCGACAGAGCTTACAGTCTAATTAGGACAGACAAACAGGACAAACAAGAGATAAGGGAATATTAAAGTGAGGATGATAAAATAAAGGTACTGAACAAGTGAGTAAGGGTTAGGAGTTAAAAGCAGCATCAAAAAGGTGGGTTTTTAGCTTAGATTTGAAGACGGCCAGAGATGGAGCTTGACGTACCGGCTCAAGAAGTCTATTCCAGGCATATGGTGCAGCAAGATAAAAGGAACGGAGTCTGGAGTTAGCAGTGAAGGAGAAGGGTGCAGATAAGAGAGATTTACCCAGTGAACGGAGGAATGTAGGGAGAGATGAGAGTGGAGAGTTACTGAGGAGCTGCAGAGTGAATGCACTTATAGGTCAGTAAGAGGAGTTTGAACTGTATGCGGAAACGGATAGGAAGCCAGTGAAGTGATTTGAGGAGAGGGCTAATATGAGCATAACAACACTGGCGGAATATTAGTCGTGCAGCAGAATTTTGACCAGATTGAAGAGGAGAGAGATGGCTAAGTGGGAGACCTGTGAGAAGCAAGTTGCAATAGTCTAAGCGAGAGGTGATAAGATTGTGGATGAGTGTGCTCAGAAAGGAAAGGGCAAATTTTGGTGATATTATAGAGAAAGAAACGACAGGTTTTAGCAGTCTGTTGAATATTTGCGGAGAAGGAGAGGGAGGAGTCGAAGATGACCCCAAGGTTACGAGCTGATGAGACAGGAAGGATGAGAGTGTTATCCACAGAAATAGAGAATGGGGGAGGAGGAGAGGTTGGTTTAGGGGGAAAGATAAGAAGCTCAGTCTTGGTCATGTTTAGTTTCAGATGGCGCTGAGACATCCAGGCAGCAGTGTCAGACAGGCAGGCTGATACTTTGGCCTGGAATTTGGCTGAGATTTGTGGTGTGGAGAGGTAAATCCTGGGAGTCATCAGCATAAAAATGATACTGAAAGCTATGGGATGAGATTAGAGTACCAAGGGAAGAAGTATAGATGGAGAAAAGAAGAGGTCCCAGGACAGATCCCTGAGGTACACCAACTGACAGTGGGATAGAAGTAGAGGAGGATCCACTAGAGTATACACTAAAGGTACGCTGGGAGAGATAAGAAGAAAACCAGGAAAGAACAGAGCCCTGAAATCCAAGTGAGGACAGCGTATCAAGGAGTAGGCTGTGATCAACAGTGTCAAAAGCAGCAGATAGATTGAGAAGGATGAGGATAGAATTAGAGACCTTTGGATCTGGCCAGGAACAGATCATTGGAGACTTTAGCAAATGCTGTTTCAGTTGAATGAAGGGGGCGAAAGCCAGATTGAAGTGGATCAAGAATAGCTTGAGATAAAAGAAAGTCAAGGCAACGGCGGTGAACAGCACATTCAAGTATCTACCAGGCGCTCTGCATCTTCAACCTTATGGCCAAGGTCATCCAGGCCCACGCACAGGTCACTTATTAGTGATTTCAGCTGCACTGCTCTTTCTCCTATATCCTTCTGCAAGGTATGCTTCAAATCTGAGAGCATAAAATTTAAATCTCGCTTCGTCAGTGGTTCACTAGCCTCAGAAGAGTCCAGTATAATAAAATCATCACCTGATTGTTTGCCAGATTCTACCATTGCACTATGCAAGTCAGGCATGCCATGTGGCTCACCAGGCTTCTCCCCAACCGGCACTTGAAATTAGTGTTTAATCTTGCTATGCTTTTTATTGCGAGCCATCTCCAGTGGGAAGGTAAGATTCAGAGGACTCAGTATTCAAAAAAATCTGCAAATAGTTTGCTGGTAGGATACTGCAATTTCACCATTTATCGGGGCTCGGTATGGCGCTTCAGGCTGATGCGTCCATCTTGGGATATCACCGGAAGCCTCCCAACCCCTTTTTTTAATAAAGGCAGCTGATATATGCTGCTAGGCAGCTAACTATACTTAACTGTTTACATCTAGCCTACAGTTCTTGCTGCCTTCCAGAGCTGCTATAGCTCATGTTGTGTTACTGTGATGTGTGCAGATAACGCTCAGCCAATCAGCATGGATAAGTAAAGCATACTTAACTTTTATTAAAATACAGGAATACATTGGTTTCTACTTACAGGCACAGCATAGTTACAGTTCCCAAATGGTCAGAGAAGATACCATCAAGCACAACATACCTCAAATCCCTCTCTCTGCACAGTTCCAGAACAAGAGGCTTGAGGAGGCCTAAAGCAACAAGGTGAAATGCAAAATGCACACCAAAGACAGTAAAAGTCATACTTTTCATTCTGCACATCCCTAAGATGGCCATCAGCCAAATGTAAGGGTGAGAGTGAAAAAAACTGCTTGCAGACCACTAGCCCCTCTGGACAATGACGCCCTCTCTCTCTGGATTGGTTGTTCATGCCTTGAGATTGCTTATTATAGTGAAACTCTGACCATAGTTGTTGTGGTTGACTCATACACTTTTGAATCTTCATTGACGATAAAAAGCTGTTTGCTTTTTTTTATGCTTGTCACGTTTTGGGGTGGATCCATTGAAATTAAATACTCTGTGGAGTCTTAACAGTGTTTTGTGTGAAAGGGTTTTTTATGCCGATGAAGAGATTTGACCCTGTTTAAGTCCTTTCTACCCAGTAAATGGGTGCTGAGGCTTTTTCCCTTTCATACTTTTTTGTACTCTACAGAGGTATATATAATATATAAATAATATTTTGCATATTTATGAGAGAAGGTACCAAATGTGACTGATGTATATACTCTCTCTTCCTCTCTATTTCTCTCTCTTTCTCTCTATTTCTGAACAAGGTTACATATTACTAACAGATCAGCAATTTCATGCTTGAGTTCTTTCATTACCCTTGGATGTATGCCATCCAGTCCAGATGATTTACTACTCTTTAATTGGTCGATTTGGCTCAGTACGTCTTCCAAGTTCACTGAGATTTCTTTCAGTTTCTCCGCATCATCACCCTTGAAAACCATTTCTGCTATAGGTAGATCTCTTACATCTTCTTCCATAAAGACAGAAGCAAAGAATTAATTGAATTTCTCCACTATGGCCTTGTACTCCCTGAGTGCCCCCTTTGCTCCTTCATGATCTAACGGTCCCATGGATTCCCTTGCAGGCTTTCTGCTTCTGATGTACCTGAAAAAAGTTGTTACTGTGTAAATATTTGGAAAGTATGCTAACAGAATTAGCCACGCTAAATGCTAAGAAGCCCGTTTTATACCTATAGGCTTCTTAGCATTAGAACATTCTAAATTAGTGCCTGCTAAGATAGTAGAATATACAATAATACAATTTCATACAATAATGCAATTCCATGCAGTAATACAATGCCTAGACAACTGCCTAACTAATAAAATCGCGTTTCTACACTGGCTAGGTTGGAGAGCTTTTCATCTCTCAACCACACTTTTGAGTATTTCCATAACAACCATTCATCCTTTCATAGCTCATTTCCACTACGTCACGGATTCACTTTATTTAAAAAATTAGGGGGTTTACTGCTTTAGACGTCCACTGGTTCTGTCATGTCCCCTCCGATGTTTTTAGTTTTATACATATGGGATACATATATTTTGTACAAAATTATCTACATTTTTAGTACTCTCGTGTCACGTCATCGTGACGTCACATCCCCTGTTTTTCACGCACTTTTTCTTTTAAAAGTGGGTCGTCTGACAGCTGTTTTCAACGCTGTTCACTACATTGCCTGCCTACAATTCATGCATACTTTTATAACGACGGTCTTTTTAAAGATAAGATTCACGTGTGACATAGTTTGCTCTGAGTTATTTTTACATGTATTGTTATATCTTGGCTTCTACAACGATCGTGTCAAATATTTTTTCCCCTCTTTTTTCACAGTGCATTGCTGACTGCTACAGCACCGGTCTTTGGTCTACACTATTACTAGTGCCTACATTGTTGCTTATAACTGGCACATACGTTCATTTGTATCTTGTTTTTGGCCAAAAGGGTTTCATCACATTTTCGTCCACAGTTTTGTTGTGTACGATGGTGCAGCACATACTCTCTTTTTTTTTCTAGTCCGCTTTTTCCTACCGTCCCATGTTTTCATTTAGATGTCCGGTTTGTTCGCCCCACTGTGTCCTGCACAGCTCGGTAGCTTTTATTCACTCTTTTCATTTTTGTACTTCAGCTATCACAAATTGGTTGTTTATCTCTTAATGAAGTATACTGCCACACTGCTAAGGCACGGTTTTCCGCTCACTACTAGCGTATATATCGGCACTTAACAAAGGTACATGTTCATCATTTTCTTGTATCACATTCTTGCTTCACTCGTATGTGCAGCAGTTTTTTCCCCTATACCAGTGATGGTGAACCTTTCAGAGACTGAGTGCCCAAACAGCAACCCAAAATCTAATTATTTATCACAAAGTGCCAATAGAGCAATTTAACCTGAATAACAGAACTTTAAAAGCATTTGGCATGCTTTTGAATAACTAATGTGATTTTTGCTGTTGCAAATTAAATGATCCCAGGTTCCAATCTAATTCATGTTTAATGTGGGATAAAATGCCATAAATAAGTAAATAAATATAAACTTTTAATGTTGAGCACCTGATTCTCAAAGTGGACATATTCCAAACACTATAATGAAAATAAAATGATTTTTTTTTCTACCTTTGTTGTCTGGTGACTTTGTTTTTCTGATCATGCTGGCCCAGTATCCGATTCTGCTGCTATGTGTCTTCTGCTATGTGTCTTCTTAACTCCGTTTCCAGGGCTTCCTTTCCATTTATATCTTTACTTTCCGCCTTTCTTCTTCATTTCTTGCCCTACATCCGTAAGTAAAAACTGGGTCCTCCGCAGACTTGACTGTCCAGTTGATCCAGCTTCTGCCTATTTTCTTCATCCATGTGCAGTTTTTCTCCTCTCTTCCTTTTCCCTCATCTCATCTCCTTCCTCACTCTTCTCTTCCCTCCATCCATGTCCAGCATTTCTTCTCTCTCCCTTCCCTCCCCTCCCCTCCATCCACCCATGCCCAGTGATTCTCCTGTCCCCTGCCCCCCTCCAGTCACCCATACCCAGCGATTCTCCTCTCTCCCCTGCCTCCCCTCCAGCCACCCATGGCCAGCGATTCTCCTCGCTCCTCTGCCCCCCTCCAACCAGCCATACCCAGTGATTCTCCTGTCCCCTGCCCCCCCTCCAGCCACCTATGCCCAGCGATTCTCCTCGCTCCCCTGCCCCCCCTCCAGCCACCCAAGCCCAGTGATTCTCCTCTCTCCCCTGCCCCCCTCCATCCACCCAGGTTGTCCAGTGGATTCTTTGGGGCAGGCAGTAGCCTGCATCGCTGTTCAAAATGGCCACCGAGACTTACAAGGGCGGCCTCCAAGACTTCAGCAGAAGTCTCGCAAGGCCGCCACTGGAAGTCTCGGTGGCCATTTTTAAAGAGCGATCCGGCAGCGGGG
Source organism: Microcaecilia unicolor (assembly GCF_901765095.1). Lineage (NCBI taxonomy): Eukaryota > Metazoa > Chordata > Amphibia > Gymnophiona > Siphonopidae > Microcaecilia > Microcaecilia unicolor. Next base: position 140,249,034 of record NC_044033.1, read on the forward strand.
GAGGGTCAGCGCCAGCAGCAGGCAAGCAAGACTGGGGATCTTTCCTGCCTGCCCCAAAGAATGCCTTCAGGTACTCGGAGGGACCCTGTAGCTCGGGGGAGGAATGGAGGAGAGCCGGCTTGACCTCAAGAACAACCTGCTCGTGTGAGCCGGCTCCAGCACACCACTGGGTGGAGGGGACTGCGGTGCCGGCCCGAGGAATTTTGTCCCCCTTGCACCCCTCTCTCAGCGGCCCTGGCAACGGCACGCGTGCCAACAGAGAGGGCTCTGTGTGCCGTCTCTGGCACGCATGCCATAGGTTCGCCATCACTGCCCTATACCATTCACATTTTCCCGCCATTATTGTTATTCAATTATTCATCCGGTCGTTTTGTTTCCCTCACCAGTAGCCTTTTTCAGAGTTTGTATCTCCTTAGATTTTATTGTTAATTTTTACTTTTTATTTTATTTTTTTTATTGTTTATTAATAATTTTTTACTTTTTATTTCTTCATTTTATTTATTTTTATTTATTTTTAATTTTTTTCTACTTTTCATTCAAACCATCATAATTATATATATATATATTTTCAGATCATTATAACCAATCGTCGCCATTTTCTTGGCTTTCTTTCTCATATCAAGCATACAAGTTAGTCCTTTCAGAGTTTCTCATTTTGGTACACACACACATATTTTCTTTATACTTTCACAAGGCTGTGTGGAGTTCACTCCTTTTGGGTCAAACACATACAAGTGGGTGTTCAATTTCCTATCACCAAGGCCATACGTCATGTTGATCCATGTGAGCATTTTTTCCTCTATAGATGTTACATTTGTTTTATTTTTTTTTGCTGTTTATAAGTTTGTTAAATATGGGTCAAGGTGTACTCATGCTTAATCAATACCTTTGTGTCACATTTATGTTTCATTAATCAATTCTGTTATGATATATCAATGTTCCATCAGGTCCTTCATGGAAAACCTATAAATATATGTTGCATTTATACCAGAAACAGATGGAGTATAATATACACATGTATATTTTATATATTATATTTCTCTCACTTATTTTATATATTTGTTTACTTCCATATGTTCATGTTTTCTGTTTTCATTGTGTTTTTATGTTGTAAATTTCATTTCTCTATATATTGTTTTCAATCTATAGACTCCTGATGTAGGCCTTTTGGCCGAAACACAACGTTGTGTCGAGTCATTTTATTGTTTAATAAACTTTGCTTCGTTTTTACTACTGCTGTGGTCCGGTCTTTGGGAATCCTGTTTCACATTCCCACTTCCCTCTGCTTTTGAGTTGCTCTGTGGGACACCTTGAGTTCTCCATGCTCGTGGATTCTCTTTTGGTTCTAAAAATAAAACAACCAGAGATATCAAAATACATAAATCAATACATTCTGTAAATGTTGTTATTGTTAAAAAGTAATATTAAAACACCCGAGAGGGTGAACAGCTATAATTTGAAGCAAACAAATAAATAATTACATGTGAGCATACAGATATCGTAACATAAATAATGAATAAATTAATAATGATAACATCCTCAGAGGGGTAAAACACTTACCCCCCCCCCCCCCCCCCCCCCATTTTACAAAGCTGTGCAAGGGAGAGTTAATCAACAGAGTACAAACTGTTAGCAATAAACTAAAATCGCAGAAAAAAATTTCTACAAAAGCCAATCATAAGAAATATAAAAAAGAAGTAAAAAGGTACATCGTGAAATGTCCACATTTGGCTACAGACAGGTGCTTTTTTGCAAAACATTGTACAAACGTTTTGAACATGAACAAAAGTGTAACAGCCTACCTCACTGATATTGCATTGGTAATTAATTGCAACAGTGAACACTGGTGTGAAATCCACAGTTGACTGGTCACTTGCAACACCGTCTATTTTAAAAAGATGGAGAAAGATGCAAATTAAACTAAATGGAGCAGACAAAACACATCATAAAAAAAGGAGAAAAAGAAGGGAAGAGGGAAAGAGGAAGCAAAAAAAGGGGATGGAGAAGAAAAAGAAAAAGAGAGAAAGACCAAAAATACTATAATGCCTTTGTATCGCTCCATGGTGCGTTCACACCTTGAGTATTGCGTTCAGTTCTGGTTGCCGTATATCAAAAAAGGTGTAGCGGAATTAGAAAAGGATCAAAGAAGAGCAATCAAAATGATAAAGGGGATGGAACTCCTCTCATATGAGGAAAGGCTAAAGAAGTTAGGGCTCTTCAGCTTCGAAAAGAGACGGATGAGGGGAGATATGATTGAGGTCTACAAAATCCTGAGTGGTGTAAACGAGTAGAAGTAAATCAATTTTTTACTCATTCCAAAAGTACAAAGACTAGAGGACACTCAAGGAAGTTACATGGAAATACTTTTAAAACAAATAGGAGGAAATATTTTTTCACTCAACAAATAGTTAAGCTCTGGAACTCTTTGCTGGAGGATGTGGTAACAGTGGTTAGCGTATCTGGGTTTAAAAAAGGTTTGGACAAATTCCTGGAAGAAAAGTCCATAGTTTGCTATTGAGACAGACATGAGAAGCAACTGCTTGCCCTGGGATTTGCAGTATGAAGTGCTGCCACAATTTGGGTTTCTGCCAGGTTCTTGTGACCTGACTTGGCCACTGTTTGGAAAACAGGATACTGGGCTAGATGGACCATTGGTCTGACCCAGTATGGCTACTCTTATGAGAAGGAGGGGAAGGAGGGCAGACAAGAAAACAGACAAAAAGGGAGAGAGGAAAAAAATAGAAAACCAGAAACTATAGATATCATATTTTATGACACAATTGTATTATACATCATAAGTCTGCCCCTGATGTGCCCAAACTAAATCCCCAGGGACACTTAGATGTGGTATGTGATAACTGTTTCATCTTGTTATTGTGCATATACTGCTGTACAACTTTATAAAAGGCCTTTTCTGCATCTAACAGGTTTTTCACATGAGAATTTACCCACAGAATGATTGTTGTCTTAAGCCTATCCTATCTACATAGTATAGGGGATCTTTTACTAAAGCTTAGCTCGAGTTATCTGCAGTAGTTCCCATAGGAATAAAATGGGCCCTGCCGCAGATAATTCAAGCTAAGCTTTAGTAAAAGACCCCCATAATGAGGTGTGTATGATTCAGAGAATTAGAGCTATCTAGGGTGCTTAAGCAACAATATTGTGTACCTGCCTCCATAGAGAAACTCCGATTTTCCTCCTACTAAATTCAATTGGACTGCAGAGAGGGTAAAGGTAGTTTAATAGTACAGAGGATGGTGTGATGATAAAAAACTAAAGCAGGCAATTCTACAAATGTTGTGCAGCAGGTACATGCACCTTACATGGACTAAGGGGCACCTATGTGTGGGTATCATGCATGCTAATATGCTAAACACTATTCTATAAGGCAGCACGTAAGTACCTTAGTACATACCTGCAAAGTTGGCATGTACAGGTGATGGGCGTGTCCATTATCAACATGTGTATCTTATAGAATTTTATCAACTACACACGTTGATTGGCACACTTAGGCGTGCCCGCTTAACCCTACCATTGATTCGGCATAAAAAGGCGCACCCATGTGGTTTTGTGCTAGTATTTTATACTGGAAACAGGACACTCTGAGTCTGCATCGGGGTGCCCAAAAGGAGGCGTCACTTTATAGAAGTAGGCCCTAAGTGGCTGTCATTCCTGCCTCAATTAATCCAAATTGGATACAGAAGAAGGAGTGGTTCCCTACAATGTGTTTTACCAGTTGTATATATTGTATAGGGATTAATGTAATGGCTTATTTTCAAGAGAGGATTTTTTTCATTTTGTTTATTATAGCCATCGAATATATTTTTATCTGAAGAATCAAAAATAAAAATTGGGGACTTTGGACTTGTAACCTCAATGACTGATGAAGATAACAAGTCACTGGAAAGGACAATGGGAACAGGAACACTTGGTTACATGGCCCCTGAACAGGTAACTCTGCTTTATTATGGCCTTTGAATGCAAAGTTTTATTCATTATTAGCTTCTTTTAATCATATGCAGGAATTGTCAGCCAATGCCAGCGAAGTGATTAAATTGCAATTTATTTACTCAACAGTGCTCTCATTTTTGTAATCATACAGTATACGATGCTATAATGTGGGGGTTTTTTTAATTGAACGAACTGCAATAGCATAGACAACAAAAAATCAAAATATATCCCATTTGTATATCAAGCTGATAATGTACTAATTTTGCACCAAAAAAACCCAACATTTTTGGAAACAGTATATTCTCATGTCAGATTCTTTAAGAGGTGCTAGCAGAAAGCCTCCTGTGCCTGCTCTTAGTCATTGGCTCTCTTCTTAGATTTGGATTTGGTTTGTACTTAGCTCATACCTTTCTCAGTACTTCAAGAAGAGTAACATTCCGGTACAGTAGGTACTTTTCCTCTTCCTAGAGGGCTTAAAATCTGTTTGTACCTGAGGCAGTGGATGGTTAAAGTAACTTGCCCAAGAGTACAAGGGGTGTCAATGAGATTTGAATCTGGTTTCCCTTGTTCTCAGCCGAGCCGCTGCTCGAACTAGGTGACTACTACTCTACACTCTGCTACCTGTTTAAGCTGTTCTGAATCCATAATGCAGACTTCTACATTGCAGTAGTGCACCCTATTTCTTACCCCTCAGTAACCCCTCATCCACTGTAGCCATTAGGGGCAGACTGACCATATGGACAACTGGGCAGTGCCCAAGGGTCCAGAAGCTCTTCCCCCCCCCCCCCACACACACACACAGAACAGCCCCCTGAGTCTCAGTGGGCCCTCCCCGGACCAACCTCATGGGGGCAGGAAAGAACCCCTAATTTCCTGCCTGCTGCTGTGCCCGGTGCTACAGTGTTTTCAAAATGGCTGCTAAGATTTCTTGCGACAGTCTCGCGAGAAGTCTCGGCAGCCATTTTGAAAATGGGGCAGCGCCGGGCAGAGCAGCATTAGTGGGCAGGAAAAGTGGGTTCTTTCCTGCCCCTGAAGAGACCTCTAGACCACAAGGGCCCTTCAAGGGCGGAGGAGGTGTCGGGTTTCTACTTTCTCCCTCCTGTAGTTTTCAACTCCTCCTCCTACCGCAGTCTCACTGCTTCTAATCCTTTGAAGTTCACTCCGTCTATTCTACCCGCTGCCACTCAGAGTTGCAGTCATTTACCGCCCCCCCCCCCCCCTGATAAGTCCCCCTCTTCCTTCCTTACTGACTTTGATGCCTGGCTCTCCGTTTTTCTTGAGCCCTCATCTCCATCCCTCATTCTTGGAGACTTTAACATACACGCTGACGACCCATCTGACTCTTACACTTCTCAGTTCCTCACTCTGACATCCTCCTTCAACCTCCAGCTGAGCTCCACCACCCCTACTCACCAAACTGGCCATTGTCTTGACCTCGTCCTGTCCTCTACCTGCTCACCCTCCAATTTCTGCGCCCCAGCTCTTCCTCTCTCAGATCATCACCTGATCACCTTCACACTTCATCAGCCTCCCCCTCAGTCCCGCCCAACACTAACCACTACTTTCAGGAATCTCCAGGCTGTCGACCCTCCCACCTTATCCTCTAGTATCTCTAATCTCCTCCCGGCCATCATGTCCTCCGAGTCTGTCGACAAGGCTGTCTGTACTTACAATGCCACTCTCTCCTCTGCTCTGGACACCCTTGCACCATCCATCTCCTTTCCCACAAGGCGTACTAATCCCCAGCCCTGGCTGACCCCTTGCATCCGATACCTTTGCTCCTGCATTTGAGCTGGGCGTTTTTAGTTTCCATTATCGCTAAAAAAAAAAACAAACGCCCAGCTGAAAAACGTCCATTTTTTCGAAAATACGGTCTGTCCCGCCTCTTCATGTACCCGTTTTTGGACATAGACGCCCATGGAGATAGGCGTTCGATTATGCCCCTCTGTATCTCCTACATGTATTCTCAGGCTGGGCTTGACCCTTCATATCTGTGTCACCGCTCACAGTGTAAGAGCCATGGCAGCTTCAGTAGCTCATTTCCACTTGGCCTCCATTGAAGAAATTTGCAAGGCAACAACGTGGTCTTCTAACCACAACTTCACTGCTCACTACTTTCTAGAGCAACATTCCAAGGAGGACAGTCAGTTTGGACAAGCAGTCCTGCAAAATCTTTATACTACTTGAATGTCAGCTCCGCCCTTTGGCCCTTTTATTCCACCAGGCTCACTTTCTACTTCAGTTACCAAGTTAATTGTTTACATTGGCAGCTAGTGAGTCCCACATGTGAGAATTTTATACTTACTTGCCCTCTGAGAAAACATAGTTACTTGCCTGTAGCAGGTGTACTCTGAGGACAGCAGGCATATATTCTCACATCCTTCCCACCTTCACTTGGAGTTGACTTCTTAGCTTTTAAACTGTACTGCTGTTCCCATTCTTGAGCATTGGGCAGAAAGGCACCCATGCATGTGCGGTGGGGGCACTGCCTCAAAGTTTTAAAGTGACAGTGCACTTTGGCAATGCCCACACTGGGCTCAATGGATGATGTCACCCACATGTGAGAATATATGCCTTCTGTCCTCAGAGAAACCTGCTACAGGTAAGTAACTGTGCTTTATGCCAAGCACACACACTATTTTACTCCCCTTACTTAAGCACTCCCAGAGAATACTTTGTTTTAACCTGGCTAAAAAGTACATGCTGTGGAAGCCCATTCATACCATATAAATGGCAGAGGAGGAGAATTTTCAAGCCAGTCCGTGTACCCAATTAAATCCCTATTTTCCCAGGTAAATGGTTTTGAAAATTTGCCCCTCCTTCAGTTTCTTTTTATTCAGTAAATATACCTACACTATTGTGAAAATTATTAATTGTGAACTTGATAAGTATCTTCATTAAATATTTATATCTGTTGCAACCCTTTACAGAAGATATTGAACCAGTATGAAAGTGAAGTCGATATTTATGCACTAGGATTAATACTTCATGAACTTCTTTGGATATACAAAACTGATGCTGAAAAATATGCGGTAAGTTATCTTTATTGCTTAGTGCATTACATGGAAAAAAAAGACAAGGGAGGACAATTAGACAAGCCATTTCTATACATAAAGCAGTATTTTATTCACAGATATGGGCGCTTATAAAACTGTATTCCTATTATGCACATACTGTTTCTACACATTTAACTATGACCTCAGCAGTGGCATTCCTAGGGGTGGGGTTTGTATTTATGCATGTAGCAGTCAATATTCAGCTGGCGGTAGTCAGCATTTTTTTTAAGCGCTGACCATTGCTGGCTAAGTTAGACCTGTTCATTCAATGCAGGGCTACGTCTGGGCATTTGATGGCCACCGACTCTTGCATGTGTCCCAGCCAATAATCAGCTAGGACCCATTTAAGACACTTATGCAGTCCCTGGCTGAATATCGTTCGGGACCTGAGTAAGATCATGTCAGGTCTCCCCCCCCCCCCACCTTGGCCGAAATGTCTAAACCCTGACCCAGATCCCCCCAGCAGGACAAGCCCCATCAACAAGTTCTGATCCCCCCTCAACATGACCAGACCCTCCCCCCAGAAGTTCCAACACCCCCAACATGACGAGCCCTCCTAACAAGTTCCGATCCTCCCCAATAATATCAAGTTCCGAACCCCAACATGACAACCCTCCCTCCCCATAAATTCCAGTCCTCCACCCAGATCTCCCAACATGACAAACCCTTCCCAGCAATTTCCGATCCCTCACCTAGACGCCCCCCAGCATGACAAGCCCTTCCCCAAAAGTACCACAAGACTACTGCTAGTCACAGCTGTCATGTTACAGCCAGAGCAGCCATGGGCAGTATCAAGTGAGATTCGCTTCTGAGTCAATGACCCACTTGACCACCAATTGTAATTTTGGCTGTTGAACCAAAGGGACTCATATGGTATGTTTCGTGTGTCAATTATTTCAGCCTTAACGCAGCCTACAAGGAAAACATGGCCATCATGGGTTTTATCACATGTTTTTAGTTTGCGCTTATTAAACTTTTATACCTATCCCTTCATCTGTTGCTGCTTTTGCTTTGTTGTTCTTACCTGGTACAGTAGTTACCTCTCTTCTTGCTCATTCCTTTTAAAAAAATATTGAAATGAACTAGGCCAAGGATCAGTCCTTGCAGCTTACCAATGGTTACACCCATTTCCTTGGAGAGAATGGTTTATCATTATCCTTTGTCACTTCCCAATTCATGCAGTTTATTTGTTAGTCTATGCAGAACCATGCTAAAATCCAATTACACCACATGTAGAGCTCTTCCCAATTAACTTTCAGGTTAGCCAGTCAAACAAATTGATCAGATTCGTCTGTCAAGTTTTACCATGCTGCATAGTCATTCCATTAATTTACTCTCAACCTGGGCTTAGTTTCTAGATAAAAAGGAAGTGTCACTGTGGAGCTGGTGAAAGAGGCAGACGGGCCAGGGGCAGGAGCAATGGGAGAAGAGAAACTAGATTAGAGAGTAGAGTGACTGTTCTCTGCTCTGCTCTGCTCCAGGCTCATCCCCTTACCTCCTCTTCTCTGCAAGCTGCCTGGAAGGGAGCCTTGAAGCAGAACAACTCTGCTGTTGTGGAGTCTGAAAAGAAGTGATGGATCTGCATTCCAGGCTGTTCCCCCCCCCTCCCCCTCCTAGAAATTAAGCCCTGCTCTCAACAAAGGTCAAACTAACCAGCCTGTAGTTCATACCCTCCCCCTTACTTCCACAAATACCAGTCGCCAATTCTCCAACTACTCCCAGCTTTAAAGAAGAATTGGAAAGGCAGACAGTGGAGTCACCAGGATATCCATTAGGTCCCTTAAAATCCTGAGATGTATCCCATCCAGGCTCATCACATTGTATGCTGCATCATCAGATCTTCAGAAAGCTCCGATTATGGTTAGAAGTCTGAAGTCCTCATATCCCTCTTTTAACGCTCTCTGCAGGATTACTGCATGTCATCAGACATTAATAAACAGTTTCTTCTTTAGAATCATTGTGTAAATATGAATGTTTCGACATGTAGGAGATTTAAATCCTTTGATCTTTTTTATAAGATGAAGTTTTGGGCTTGTAGGAGATAATCCTACAGAAACTCAAAAGCAAGTAAACTAACTAAGTCCCAAAACAATATTGTCTCCTCCTGCTTCTTGCTATGCTTTTCTAGTATTACTTGGTAGGCATGTACATTTTTTTGAACAGTGATGGTGCTGTTGGATGTACTTGTGGTTGCTGGTTATTGGATTTACCAATAGTCTTCTGTTCTGTCTCAGATATAAAATATTTATTGAGAGATGAATTTTGGAATTGGAGATAGGGTCCTGAACTGGTTTAAAGGCTTCTTAAAAACAAGATCATATAGAGTGAATCAAAATGGGATGCTCTCAGGATCATGGAGCAACCCTGTGGAGTTTCTCAAGGGTCCCCACTCTCCCTCACAATAGTCAACATTTTTCTTACCACCGACGTGAGACTTGCCGGTCTGTAGTTTCCCACTTCTTCCCTGTCTCCACTTTTGTGAAGAGGGACCACAATTGCTCATCTCCAATCTCACGGAACCTCTCCCGTCTCTAAAGATCTATTAAATCTTTAAGAGGTCCCGTCACGACCTCCCTGAGTTCCCTCAGTATCCTGGGATGTATCCCATCTGGCCCCATAGCTTTGTCCACCTTCAGATTCTCAAGCTGTTTATAAAATCTTCCATAAACGGTGCAGTATCCACTCCATTCCCAGATATTCCTTCGGCAGCCAACCGTGATCCTTCACCAGGATTTTCCTCTGTGACCACAGAAGAGAAGTAATTGTTTAGCACATTCGCTTTATCCTCCTCACTCTCCACATAACCATTCTCATTACCTTTCAGTCTCGCAGTTCCATTCCTATCTTTTCTCCTTTCTTCAATATATATGAAAAAGGTCTTGTCACCTCTCTTTACATCTTTAGCCATTTTTTCTTCCACTCACGCTTTTGCTAGCCGTATTTTCCTCTTCGCTTCTTTGAGTTTAATCCGATAATCTTTTCCGTGATCCTCTCGTTGCGTTCTTTTGTATTTTTTGAACAAAGCCTCTTCTGTGCTTATTTTTTCAGCTACTTGGTTGGAGAACCATATAGGCTTCCTGTTTCTCTTGTTTTTGTTTACTAACCTCGCGTAAAGATCAGTCACCACATTTATAGCAGCCTTCAGCTTTGACCACTGATGTTCCACATCTCCTACGCCTTCCCACTCCAACAGCTCCTTTTTCAGGTATTCCCCCATTTTATCAAAATCAGTACGTCTGAAATCCAGTACTTTGAGTTTTGTGCGTCCACACTCCACCTTCACCATATCATGTGATGATTACTATTACATAGGTGGGCACCCACCCAGATATTAGAAACACTTCCTCCATTCGTGAGCATTAGATCCAGCATCGACCCTTCCCTTGTGGGGTCCGTCACCATTTGTCTGAGCAAGGCACTTTGAGAGGCATCCACAATCTCCCTACTTCTTTCTGATTCCGCAGGCTGGACATTCCATTCCACATCAGACAAGTTGAAATCTCCCAAAAGTAGCACCTCCCCTTTCATACCAATCTTTTGAATATCCTCTATCAGATCCTTGTCTAGCTTCTCCATTTCTGCCGGAGGTCTGTAGATAACACCCGTGTGGATACAGGTTCCATCTTCTCTTTCCAGGACGATCCATAAAGCTTCTTCGTTTCCCCAGGTCCCCCGCAATTCAGCCACTATGATATCGTCTCTCACATACAGCACCACTCCTCCATCCCTTCGGCCCTCTCTATCCTTCCTAAAATAATTATAGCCCAGTATAGTCATATCCCATTCATGGGAATCATTGAACCACGTCTCTGTAATAGCAACAATATCCAATTTTTCTTCAAACATTAGGGCTTGCAAGTCTTTGAATCTTTTTACCTAGACTACGAGCATTTGTGCTCATTGCTTCCATCTGCATAGTGAGTTTAGGTGTTTTTCTGTGTTTAGATGACCTTTCCCTCTGCCATCAAGTTTATTCTGGGGGTGACTTTCCGAATTCCCTTGTTTCCTTTTGTCACCCCTGCCTTCTAGTTTAAATGTCTAGAAATACACTGTCTGAATTTCTCCCCAAGGATCCTTTTTCCCATCACAGAAAGATGTAGCCCATCATTTTTCCACATATTACCCCATGCCCCTATGTAACTAAAACCTTCTTCTTTACACCAAGATTCAGGCCACTTATTGAACTCCACTGTTTTGCATAGTCTTTCCTCTACCTTCCCCCCACATGGGAATTACTTCAGAAAAAGCCACAGTCCGAACCTGATGCCCCGATCCTCAGAAAGGCAAAGGCAGGGAAAGACCTAAGTATGACAATGTAGTCTGTTCTTCAAGTATGAAATACATTTTGAAATGGAAATGTCTTTAGTGCTGTTTTAAATGTTAGGTGGGAGAGTTCTGACCTTAAAGATGTTGGCATGGAATTCCATAGAGTAGGGGCTGTGACATTGAAAATCTGAGATCAGATAGTGTCTAGTCTTATAGCTTGGAAGGAAGGAAGGAATTGTTGCATGTGGGTGGAGAGCATGGGAGCGACATGGGTGTGTTTCCAGCTTTTGTGTGTAACTTATAGAATACTATCAGTTACATGCATAGCATGGCACACTTAGGTACATTCATTTAGCCTGCCATTGACCTGGCGTAAATAGCCGTGCATATCCTTAGGTACACCAATGCAGGTTTATGCTAGTATTCTGTGATTGCGTCTTGGAGCTCAGATGCAGTAATGGAATAAGCACTCCATGTTCATCATTAGGGCTTCTAGTTGGAGGCACCCTGTTATAGAATTCTCCCCCCACCAATATGTCCAAAAAATAAATTAATAAAATTAAAATCCTGCAAACAACACAAAAAGCTAAACAACATTTTTGGCCTGCATACCCCTATTAATTGGTGCTTTGTCTGTCTGTGTTTCCTCATAAAGACTTTTTGAAGGCTTCATTCCTTACAGTGGGTCCCTGTCTTTCCTTTTCTTAAACTTGGTGATCACCCCCTCCCTACTTATTTTGTTTGTCTTTTAGAATGTATACTTCAAGGAGTGGGGGCTTTCTTTTATGCGTGTTTCAATGCAAAATGTATACCTGGTAACACTATATAAATAATAATAATTTCAGGTTGGTCTAGGAATAAAATATAATAGTGTTATGTAATGTTTCTTGCAGTATTGGGATGGTATAAGGAATGGTGCATTTCCAGCTGAGTTTGTGAAACAATATCATACACAGGTAGAAGTATATTATTTCATCTAATTTTCCTTCTTTTGTATTTTTTTTTTGTATTTTTGGGGTTGTTTGTTTCTCATTTAATTCAGTCTATGTATCTTAAATCTTGCAGATTTGGTGGATGAAGAAAATGCTTTTACAGAATCCTAAAGAGAGACCATCAGCAGCTAACATATTAACATATTTGACCAATATTAATGCTGCAAAGTTCCAAAAGACAGTTTAAGAATATTATTCTACTGTATAGATCAGGAATGGAGGGCCATAACCTACTGTAGTTGGATTTCCATAAGAGTATGTATGAGATCTATTTGCATACAATGGAAGTAGTACATGCAGGTCAATCTCATGCATATTCATTGTGGAAATCTTGAAAACCTGACTGGGTTGTGGCCCTTGAAGACCGTGGTTGCCCACCCCTGGTGTGGGCCCTAGTGTGGAAGCAAGTTTTATTTTTAGTATTTTTATGAATAGTTGATTAAGTTGTATGCATATAATATGTAAATTAGTGTCAGTTATCTTGCCTACTCTGTGCAAAGGTAAAGCCTAAAGATTAGTGCAGTGGGCTGAAAACCTAGGGAACTGGGTTTGATTCCATTTGCAGCTCCTCGTGACCCGGGGCAAGTCACTTAACCCTCCATTACCCCAAGTATGAAACCTAGATTGTGAGTCCACTAGGGACAGAGAAAAGTACTTGCATATAATGTGTATGTAAACCACTTTAGTTGTACCACAGAAAGGCAGTATATCAAATCCATAATCCTTTACCCCACCCTTTAATCTGTGTAAAATCCAAACTGCACACCCTGACATCTACTTTTTCATTGTAAAATGATTGCTTTTTGTGCACTTTTGCTGCTTTCATATATTTGAATGTGTCTATCATATTGTCTTTCCCTGTTCCCTTCTAGATTATACCTATTTAAGTGTCATTTTATAGAGCATGTGGTGCAAACTCTGCACTGTTGTGATAGTCTTTCTCTGGACTTCTTCTAGTTAGTGTTCATACTTCTGGAAATGCAGCTTCCAGAACTAGAAAAAGTATTCCAAGTGAGCTATCACTGTTGTCCTGTGCAACAGCAACTTTTTTTTATACTGCTAATTGTTTCTCTGCATTTCACTCTTCTGGCTCTCATTTAATACCTTCTCACACCGTTTTGCTTTACTTCTGCAAATATGATCACTCCGGTCTCTCTCCTGTTCAAGCATATGGTCTTCTCACGCTACCTTACTGTTAGAAATATGCAATCTGTCCCTAAAATCGAGTGTAGTACCGGAAGACTGGAGGGTAGCCAATGTTACTCCGATTTTTAAGAAGGGTTCCAGAGGAGATCCGGGAAATTATAGACCGGTGAGTCTGACGTCGGTGCCGGGCAAGATGGTGGAGGCTATTATTAAGAATAAAATTGCAGAGCATATACAAAAACATGGACTGATGAGACAAAGTCAGCACGGATTTAGTGAAGGGAAGTCTTGCCTCACCAATCTAATGCATTTTTTTGAGGGGGTAAGCAAACATGTGGACAATGGGGAGCCGGTTGATATTGTATATCTGGATTTTCAGAAGGCGTTTGACAAAGTGCCGCACGAAAGACTCCTGAAGAAATTGCAGAGTCATGGAATCGGAGGTAGGGTATTATTATGGATTAAGAACTGGTTGAAAGATAGGAAGCAGAGAGTAGGATTGCGTGGCCAGTATTCTCAGTGGAGGAGGGTAGTTAGTGGGGTCCCGCAGGGGTCTGTGCTGGGTCCGTTGCTTTTTAATGTATTTATAAATGACCTAGAGATGGGAATAACTAGTGAGGTAATTAAATTCGCCGATGACACAAAATTATTCAGGGTCGTCAAGTCGCAGGAGGAATGTGAACGATTACAGGAGGACCTTGCGAGACTGGGAGAATGGGCGTGCAAGTGGCAGATGAAGTTCAATGTTGACAAGTGCAAAGTGATGCATGTGGGTAAGAGGAACCCGAATTATAGCTACGTCTTGCAAGGTTCCGCGTTAGGAGTTACGGAACAAGAAAGGGATCTGGGTGTCGTCGTCGATGATACGCTGAAACCTTCTGCTCAGTGTGCTGCTGCGGCTAGGAAAGCGAATAGAATGTTGGGTGTTATTAGGAAGGGTATGGAGTCCAGGTGTGCGGATGTTATAATGCCGTTGTATCGCTCCATGGTGCGACCGCACCTGGAATATTGTGTTCAGTACTGGTCTCCGTATCTCAAAAAAGATATAGTAGAATTGGAAAAGGTACAGCGAAGGGCGACGAAAATGATAGTGGGGATGGGACGACTTTCCTATGAAGAGAGGCTGAGAAGGCTAGGGCTTTTCAGCTTGGAGAAGAGACGGCTGAGGGGAGATATGATAGAAGTGTATAAAATAATGAGTGGAATGGATCGGGTGGATGTGAAGCGACTGTTCACACTATCCAAAAATACTAGGACTAGAGGGCATGAGTTGAAGCTACAGTGTGGTAAATTTAAAACGAATCGGAGAAAATTTTTCTTCACCCAACGTGTAATTAGACTCTGGAATTCGTTGCCGGAGAACGTGGTACGGGCGGTTAGCTTGACGGAGTTTAAAAAGGGGTTAGATAGATTCCTAAAGGACAAGTCCATAGACCGCTATTAAATGGACTTGGAAAAATTCCGCATTTTTAGGTATAACTTGTCTGGAATGTTTTTACGTTTGGGGAGCGTGCCAGGTGCCCTTGACCTGGATTGGCCACTGTCGGTGACAGGATGCTGGGCTAGATGGACCTTTGGTCTTTCCCAGTATGGCACTACTTATGTACTTATGTACCTCTAAAATCCCTTGAAGTTCTTTGTCAAAATGCATGATTGTGCACTTTGATCATAAATATTGGTTCCCAAAGCCTTTACCATTCCTTTATCTTTCTTGGGTCACATTTTTTCTACTCCATCTGGAGTATCTGCCCTGTGGCAAGTCATCTTATTTGCAAAAAGACAAATCTCCCCTACCTCCTCCTCTGAAGTATCAGTTTCAAGAATATTGAATAGAGCTTTACTCATAACTGATAACCTTTTCCCTTGATGTGAACTCCATTTTCCACTTTACCTTAATCAATATCTGCTCTCCAGAATTAGACAAGAGGTATGCATGGAGGAAATATGATATCCTTCTTCCTTCTGGTGCTATCTTTATGTTCCCAATCAGTAAGTCCAATTTTAGGTTATATGAAAGATTTGGCAGTGTTCCACAAAGATGTATTCCTATGTGTAATTTTCTTACCTCAGAATTTCACAGAATAGAGGCCACTATACTGAAAAAAAAAATACTTATACTTTTTAATGCCATTATGGGATTTTCTAAAATATTTAAAATTAGACGTGACTTTTAGTAATTGAACATAGGTTGATCATGAAGTAATTTATATTGCCTAAGAATGATATATGGGTAATATATATTATAAATAGTAAAAAAGAACTATGAAACTTATTAATGAAGGAAATAGTTTGTGACTTGAGTATATAAAACAATGTTTGGGATACGTGCAGGGAAATAATCAAACGGGGACGACCATCTCTAAGGGCGACCATCTCTAAGGACGTTCTGGCGAAGGGGTGGGGAAACCCGTATTATCGAAACAAGATGGACGTCCATCTTTCGTTTCGATAATAGGGTCAGGGACACCCAAATCTCAACATTTAGTTTGACCTTAGAGATGGTCGACCTAAATGTTGAGATGGTCGACCTTTATTGATGGTTGTCCCTGGTTTTCGGCGATAATGGAAACTGAGGACACCGATCTCAAAAATGACCAAATCCAAGGCATTCAGTCATGGGAAGAGCCAGCATTCGTAGTGCACTGGTCCCCCTCACATGCCAGGACACCAACCGGGCACCCTAGGGGGCACTGCAGTGGACTTCAGAAATTGCTCCCAGGTGCATAGCTCCCTTACCTTCGGTGCTGAGCCCCCCAAAACCCACTTCCCACAACTGTACACCACTACCATAGCCCTTAGGGATGAAGGGGGGCACCTACATGTGGGTACAGTGGGTTTCGGAGGGCTCCCATTTACCACCACAAGTGTAACGGGGGAGGGAGATGGGCCTGGGTTCACCTGCCTGAAGTGCACTGCACCCACTAAAACTGCTCCAGGGACCTGCATACTGCTGTGATGGAGGCTGGCATAGAGGCTGGAAAAAATGTTTTTTAATATTTTTTGGGGGGTGGGAGGGGTTTGGTGACCACTGCGGGAGTAAGGGGAGGTCATCCCCGATTCCCTCCGGTGGTCATCTGGTCAGTTCAGGCACCTTTTCAAGGCTTGGTTGTGAAAAAGAAGGGACCAAGTAAAGTCGGCCAAATGCTCGTCAGGGACGCCCTTTTTTTCCATTATCGGCCGAGGATGCCCATCTGTTAACCACGTCCCTGTCCTGCCTTCGGTACACTGCCGACATGCCCCCCCATGAAGTTTGGTCGTCCCCGCGACGGAAAGCAGTTGAGGACGCCCAAAATCGGCTTTCGATTATGCCCATTTGGGTGACCCTGAGAGAAGGACGCCCATCTCCCAATTTGTGTCAGAAGATGGGTGCCCTTCTCTTTTGAAAATGCTGCTGATAGCATCTCTTTTTGCACAATATACAAGTGGCATTCCTAAGGTTGGGGAACAGGTGGAGCAGAGGTAGATTTGTACTTATGTGCATATTTAATAAAATACATTTGACTGCACATTTGCATACATAGTTACACCTTCTATGGGACAGCATCTTCTTTCGCTGCAGTATATTTGTAAAAGCCCAGGGTGCCTATATTGCCTCTATAAGATAAGCACAACATATGCTATGGGCCATGACAGCCTAAATGCTCTGTTATAAAATTTCTCCCCATTTTTCAGCCCTCCCATAGCAGGTTTTGATAGCAAAACTCCTCATGGAGTTTCCTTTTCAAACCTTACCTGGCTGCCAGTGCTGGAGGGAGAATAATTTATTCCCACATACTCTGCAGGTGCAAAGAAGGTAGGGGAACAGATGTTTAAAAAAAATAAAGCTTACGTGTACTTCCACGAGCCTGCTCCCAGCACTGCCTGTTTTCTCCATGGGGTAAAATATGCAGTCTGTCAGCTGCACACATGCTTTTTGCTGCCAGGGGACCAGAGCAATTTTGGAAATTCCTTTGAAAATTGCCTTCTTGATTTCCTCCCCCCCCCCCCTCAGTTTCTCCGGGATTAATCTTTAGGGTTCTAGTTAGCATGAGTTTTCAAGGATTTCACATGGTATGATTCCCTGAAGCTTATAATATTTTCCTGTTTATCTGATTATGCAGGGTGTCCAGAGCAAATAAATTTTGTAGTCTTTAGGGGGTAATTTTAAAAGTGACTTGAACATGTAGACCAGTGCTTTACCTGCTCGGGTAGGTGCTTTAAAATTGCTTTGGTGTACAGATGCATAAACGTAGGTATTCCTGAGGGTAGACAAAGAGTAGAGTTAGGGGTAGCCCGGCACTTTAACGGCATTTCTATAAAGGGGTGCCCAGAACGCCTCTTTGGAACCTTTTCTATAAAGAAACATAGGCATCGACTTTTCTTTATAGAATATTAGTGTAATAGGTCAAAACCTTTGCTATATTCTAGGCGTGATCACTTATACCAGCTGTTGAACTGGTGTAAATGCTAATGCCTACATTGTTAAAGAACATGCATAGACTATACTATTTTAAAATCTGCAAATGTGGATGCCTGTCAGCACCTGCCCATTACATCTAGGTGCAATTTTACAGAATGGCACTTAGACAGAAAATGGTTATTGCATGGAAATGTATTTACATATACACATAAATGATGAGAATACTGATAATTTACATGTTTTTTTGCCACCCGTATCTAGGCACCGCCTTATAGAAGTACCCCCATATAATGCATGAATCTTATAAAATACATTCACAAGTGACAAGTCGTAGCAGCCTTTGTACACACACAAAGCTTACTCCTGTCTCTAAGTTGGTTTAACTTTGTGCAGGAGCTTCTGGAGAGGTGATTCTGTAAAGGCACATAGCCGCATATGTTGCACCTACATATGTGCTAATGTCCCTTCCCTGCCTAGGTGCCCAGTTATTAAATTACCCTCCCTGTACCTTGACAAAGAAGAAACCTCTTGTCAAAGATGGACCAATAGAAGTGAATCCAAGTTAACATACCATTTTCTAAATATCCTTGTTTTCAAGAAACCTAGTGGACCTGTTTACTAAGCTGCGTTAGAGGCACATTAAACATTAGCATGTGCTAACCATGTAGGTGCCCATAGTATTCCTATGGGCGCCTACGCGGTTTAGCATGCACTAATTTTTAGCACACACTAAAAACACTAACGCACCTTAGTAAACATGGCCCTAGATGGTTTATGAGGATTTAATTGATGCTTTTCCATCATTGCTTTGTAAAATGTGTCCTTCTTAGCATACCTGAAGTAAATGTTTACCTTATTTAGGTCTGATTCCTGCTGCAGCTAAGAGAGAGCCAAAACATTATGGTTTCTTCATTACTGACCTTACTGATTTTCTGGCCATTTATAAACTGAAATGAATGGATCATGATCATAAATTGCAATAATACAGACCCGGCAAATCAGTTTTCCTGAGTGCTGTATGATTAATTAAATAGATGAAATAGGAATCTGCTAGAGAAATATATATTTTTAAATTTTGCCTTTCAAATTAAACTAGGTGAATTTTGTAGCAAAACTCCAGTCTGTGCAGTGTACCTCCTCTGGCCACCTTGTTGGGCAGTTTGGATGGACCGTGCAAGTCTTTATCTGCCAACACTTACCATGTTATTATGTAAAATGTGCTTTATTGAAGTTTCTTTTAAATCTTTACCATTTCATTATAGTATATGTATTTCCATAAACTTATTTGTTCTTTGTTTATCATGATTAGCCTGTAAACACTGTGGAGCAGGGATGTACCTCTAGTAGAGCTTTAATTAAACAATTCTGTAGTAAATTATGTCTGTAAAAAGGAACATACGATCACAGTACTTTGTCTTCTATTTTCCTTATACATTTGCTGTGCAATAAAAAAGAAAAAAAAAGCTTTTCAAACTTTTGATTTGATGTTTGTTTAAATAAATATTAGGAGCCCAGGTTTACAAAGGATGTGGACATGAGAATTGAGACCTCCAGATCAGGATAAGCACAATTTTTAATTTGTATTATAAAGGCGCTGCTAAAAGTAGGACTGTTTATAAAATATGTATAAGGACTTTCAGGAGAGCTTCATATCCTACAGAGGTAGTGATTTTAAAACACTGTATCTAGGGGAAAAAAACATGCAGCTTTACCTCACTTGTGCTTTTTAACATCACTGCTCCTGACAGCATTCATTCCCTCACTCCTCAACATCCCCTCATGGCATCGAGCCCCATTCCTACACCTCTCCCCCATATCCATCCCCTTGTCTATCCCTGAGGATTCCCAGGGAAACTCGTACCACTGTTATTCCATCCCTGGATCGTGTTGGGATCCCTAGCAGTCTTAATGGGAGCAGGAACAATCCCTAGTCTCTCCTGCTCATGGTGTTCCCGTGACCCCTAGTGATAGCCTGCCTCCTAGCAGTAGTACTGTGAGACTATCAAATTTTGCCCTTATTTGGCAACCTGAATATAGCAGCTTGCCGTCTAGCAGTAGTACTGCCATATTACCTCCAGGGGTTACAACATCATTTTGGAACTAGGGGCTCCCATGAGCAATCAATAATTGCTCATGCTCCCACTAACACTACCAGGGACCTCAGTAAGACATGAGTGGTCTGCAAGTGAGGATCTCGACAGGGGGAGGGTCAGAGAGAAAGGTTGATGTTGGGGGATTGACCTCGCACTTTACGCTTGCCCCTTTCTGCAGGCACTTTTGTATGCCTTGGGGTAAATTTAAATACCAACATCTTGTTTTTTTTTTTTATTCTTATCAACATGTACTCCCCTTGTCAAATGGGGAATACATGGTGGTATTTTTGGACCACCCAAACCACTCCCTCTCCATGCCCTCACCATGCTCCTTTGCAATCTTGACATTGTGTGGATTACCACATGTATATAGCAGCTTTCTAAAATGGATTTACTATGTATGGTGGTCTATACTTGTAAATCTATTTACACATGGAGATCCTTCTGAACTAAGGGGCTATATCAAATGTGGCCACCAGAAAAACATACTACTCCATAAATTGATATAGACACTTTGAGACTGCGGTACTAAAATGTAACGAGCCTTACAAATGTGAAAAACATTATACATACTATATATACAATTTCTTAATTTTTACATGTGCTGTTTGGCACTTCTCTTTAGGTAATTTTGTATTTGCAAAGTCATGGGCAAAAGTTATGCAAAATCATTAATCAGGTGAAGAATTGTGAGAAATTGCAAAATTACATATGGGAAATCATGCAGAGCAGCAGGTTTTTTCCTCCCAAGAGTAAATGTACCTCGGGAAGATATTGTAAAGGTTATTTGTAATAAATATTGCAGTTTCGCTCTACACTAGCACCCTCCTTCCACCGACTGGATCACAGCTGCCTTTGGGCGAATCTCCCGCTCTCAAATTATCCCCAGTGATTTTTAGGTTACTGGAGGCCACACTCCCAGTGGTCCCACAGTTCCTAGAAAGCACTCACAGACCCAACACACAAACCACCATTATTCTTTATCAGTCCAGACAAGCAGAGTCAACAAACTAATAGTGTTTTTTGTCACAGAACTTGAAACAGTGAAACAGAAAAAGTGCAATCAGCAGAACAATAACAGGTAACTGAAATATGGATCAATTATAACACTATCTAATCATTTGTATACTATAAGTAGTACCTGGGAAGATCAGGATATATAACTGTTCACAGAGCCTCAGCAAAGAGATCCTACTCTTTTTTTCTTCCCGGCTAAGACTGAAGCAAAAGCCAGTAGCTCCTGGGTAACTTCAAACTCCAGGCCAACCAGAGCTCAGAACAACAACATTTGAAAATAGCTGGCTACATCACTGCAGGCACTTCCCCTTTTTCTGTGTAAACAAGAAGGAAAGGTCAGTTCTATGTAACAGCTTTAAGCATAAACATGTACCACTTGCTCGCCAAACCAGGGAAATACATTGCAAGAAAATATCAAAATAATTATCACATGCTTAAAACACACTGTTCTGTTACACAAGGTATAGGCTTACTTTAGTGAAGAGCGTTGCCAGTTAGTACACTGACTTGTTCTAGTTATTGCAGTGTAACTGCTCTACACCAAAAATATCATGCGTATACTTTAATTTTTGAGGCCTAAAGTATGAGTGAGGAAGTTTTGGTAGTTTTCTTTTTAGCTTCGTTCACAGCTACATCTCTTAGCAGGCTCACAAAGCCAGGGTTAAGTCCCACAGTCCTCTCACAAAACCTGATGTGGATTGTGACAGGAGGAAGGAATCCTCACTTCATGGCCCAAGGTATATGAGTTAACAGTTCAAGGTGACACTTCACATACCATTTTGCTGCTCCAAAATAAAAACTGTACTGAGAATTTTTCTTCAAGGCAAAACTGCAATTGTAACAGTTTTGTTTGCAGCTTCAAAGAAGACATTTACAAAGTAAAAAGGGACTTCTGATTCTTACTTCCACAGTTTTCTGGGTATTAAATAAAAATAGAAAATAAAGTGGTGCCTTTTATTGGGCTAACTTAATACATTTGACTGGCTTTTGGAAAGCAAAGCCTCCTTTCCCAGGTTAGGACAGTATGAGCAAAAGATGACAATATCAGAAAATATAAGTGAAACATTAAAATTTTCCAGTGAAAGTTTCAAGAACATAAGAATAGCTATACTGGGTCAGACCAATGATCTATCTAGCCCAGTATCCTGCTTCGAACAGTGGCCAATCCAGGTCAAACGTACCTGGCAGAAACCCAAATAATGGTCCTTTAAAGTTCATATCACTGTTATTCATAAAGACAGCCAGCAGATAACTGCTTCAGATACATCTCATTGTTGAATGCTGATGCCAAAATTTATGGAAAGGCATTAGCTAATAGATTGGAAGCAGTGGTTCCACTTTTAGTTTGCAGAGATCAGGTGGGATTTGTTATGAGGTGAAGGGCCAGTGATAATTTGTATAGAACACTACATATTATTAGAAGGAAAATTGAAGGTAAGCAGGAAGAAGTTTTAGTAACCCTGGATGCTGAGAAAGCTTTTGACAGGATTGAATGGGGAATTATGGAATACACATTATAATTAAGTGGCCTGGGGGTATTTTTTTGTCATTTTTATTTTATTTGTTACATTTGTATCCAAAACTGAAAAAAATAGCGGATGGACACAATGAATTGTGAGGTATAAGCGTTAATCAAGGGGGGGGGGGCGAAAGAGGATCTCAGGCTCGTGACAACTTCTGATCAATATGGTCACCTTAATGTAATCACTGATCCTCTGCCAACCTCCTCCCTAAACATTTCACTCGTGCGCTTCTAATATCTAATGTCTGTAATTGCCATACATCACAGCCAAATGACAAATCCACAGCTACTTAGCTTATTGCTGTTTCATTAAGGGCCTCCCCAACGGTCCCGTTTCGCCAACTGGGGCTTCATCAGGGAAAGAGGACCCAGCAACACCAGACTGTGGTACAAACCCACCAAGCTGTTCGTGCCATAAAGAAAAACATTTGTATCCCACATTTTCCCACCTATTTGCAGGCTCAGTGTGGCTTACATAGTACCGTAAAGGCGTTTGCCAATTCTGGTATGAACAAATACAGTAATGTGGTAGAATAAGGTTTGTGTGCACAGACACATTAGGGAATCGTAGAGAGGAAGAGTTATTATATGTCCGTTACGAGCTTTGGTTTTTTTGTGTTGCAGGATGCAGGCATTTAAGTTGGGTCAGTAGGTATGCCCTATCGGACTGACCGTTCACTTGTCTTTTAGATTGTAAGCTCTTTGAGCAGGGACTGGCCCTCTATGTTAAATTGTACAGCGCTGCGTAACCCTAGTAGCGCTTTAGAAATGTTAAGTAGTAGTAGTTTTTGAATAGGTTAGTTTTTAATGATTTCCGAAAGTTTAGGTGATCATAAGTTGTTTTCACGGCTTTTGGTAATGCGTTCCATAGTTGTGTGCTTATGTAGGAAAAGTTGGATGCATAGGTTGATTTGTATTTGAGTCCTTTGCAGCTTGGGTCGTGGAGATTTAGGTATGTTCGTGTTGATCCTGTTTTGTTTCTGGTTGGTAGGTCTATGACGCAACTTAATCTAATTACCTAAACCACATCTCTAAACCAAACCACTAGCATTAACCACACCTCATCCTGCCCCCATATCCCTTTGTCTTCTCATTCCCCACACAATTTGTATCTCTGTAAAATGATGTGTCCATATCTTTTGTTATCTCTGATACACCTTATTCCCTTTTATTGTAAGCCGCACTGAACCCATGTCATCTCTGTCACACTTTGTTCCCATTTATTGTAAGCTGCACTGAGCCTGCCATCGAGCGGGAAAGAGCGGGGTATAAATGCTACAAATAAATAAATAAATATGAGGTCTGTCATGTATCCCGGGGCTTCGCTGTAGATAATTTTATGAACCAGGGTGCAGATTTTGAAAGCAATACGTTCTTTGATTGGGAGCCAGTGTAGGGGTTTGGCACTTTCGAATCGTGTTTTTCCAAATATAAGCCTGGCTGCCGTGTTTTTGGCGGTCTGAAGTTTCTTTATAATTTGTTCTTTGCATCCCGCATAAATTCCGTTGCAGTAGTCTACAAGGCTTAGTACCATTGATTGTATCAAGTTGCGAAATGAAATGGGTTATGGCCCTTTATGTTAGACCTCTTTTTGTGATAATTATTTTTTCCTATCAGTATTGGTTGGTATTCTTTTTTAATTTGTATTTTTAGGTACTATAGTAAAGGGGGTATAGCAAATCTCAGTAAACATAAACCAGTGGAGACAATGGGAGTTAATGGATATCATTCTGAATTTTTACCATTAGCCCATGGGACTCAGCAAGGTGTCCCCCATTGCCACTGCTCTTTGCATTATTTATAGAGGGAATAACAGAAGGGGTATGGGGGAAAGAGGAAATATGAGGAATCCAGTTGGGGAAAGAAGAACATAATATAACCTTATATGGAAATGATGTGCTGCTGTATTTGACAGAAGTAGACACTTTGGTTCCCACAGTGCTGGATATCTTGAAGGAATATGGGGCCTTGTCTGAGTATAAAGTTAATGTTGAGAAGTCTGAGATCTTACACTTGGGGAAGTCCAATATGTTTGAGTTTTGAGCAAGGATTAATTGTCCTTTTAAATAGAAAGTGGATTAAGTATTTCAGGATAAAGGTGTTGGAAAAAAATGGAGATATGTATACTCTTTTAGGGAATTTAAGGAAGATAAGAGGAAGTGGTGGCATTTGATTTGATTAGTATGTGTATGTAGTATCACAACATACCTTATGCTACGATTTTATCTTGTTGGGCAGACTGGATGGGACTACACAGGTCTTTATCTTCTGTCATCTACTATGTTACTACAGGTTGGGAGGGCAAACATGGTGAAGATAAACTGGCTGCCTTAGATTCTTTATCTGATGGCAATGCTCCCACTCAATGTTCTCTTTGTGCAGGAGTCCTCCAACTGCATTGGTGCCAGTTGCGGGGGGGGGGGGGCAGGGTTCGACCTCTAGGGACAGATAGATCCTCTGGAGTCCTGCAAAACTTGCCTGCCTCTCACTATTGAATATGTAATATTGAAACTGCACCACAGTTGTCAGGAATATAGGTAGAGGACGATCGCACAATTTAGAGTGAACATTGCTCCCACTTCGCATACTACATGCCTTTTACAAGTGGCTCCATGCCCTGATGTCTGAGTTTATTTGGCATGATTGAAGGCCTTGAATTGGCTTGCAAACTCTGCAGAGAACTAAACAAGGTGAGGCCTTTTCAGAAGGGCATCAGCATTGATTAGAATGGGTAGAGGGATAGGGATTAGAGAATGGTTACTTGGGACAGGGATTGATGCAATTGTGTGTGTATGTGTTTGGGGGGGGGGGGGGGGGGTCTGTTTAGCAAAAGGAAATAAGGATGGGTTTTGGAGAGGGCCGATGGCCTTGAAAGTGGAAGTGTTTGTGAAACGAAGTAGGAAGAGATGTATAGATACATTTTATAAATGGATTCAAAAGCATTTTGAAACTCAGGATGTGGGGGTGAGAGGGGAATGGGAGAATTAGGTGACGGTTTAGGGAAGGACACTTGTGAAATGCTTTTGCTTAATGTTCGGAGATGATCCTTGAATGTGGTACAACAATATAAGATTTGAATGTGAGGCTATTTAATCCCAGTAAAACTGGGGGCCACGGGGAGAAATTTCAGTAACACTTGCTGGAAGGGTTGTGGCCAAAGGGGAACATTTTTACATTTATTGTGTACCTGCCCAAAAATACAGGCAGTGTGATTAGCATTCTTGTGAGAGATAAGGCAGCTAACTCAGCTGGATCTTAAGGCACAACTTTTCTCACTCCCACCAGCAGTTTGGAGAAAGACCATCGGATCAGTTGGCTAAGAAATTACTAGTAGTGGCAAGATGGGCGATTTTAGGAGCTTGGGAGAAACACTTGGTTGCTCCATTGGATATATGGAAGTGAGAAAATGCTTAAGACGGAGCCATTATCTCCCTGCGGTCCCATGGAAAACTGAGCAGTGTGAGAATTGCAGGACCCAGTGTTGTGTTACTGTGTACAAGGCAGTATGCTGTATGTTGTATTATCTCCACAGTTCATACTGTTTGGATTCACAACCATTCAATGAATTGCCTCAAGATACCAATAGTGTTCTCCAGAGGAATTTTGTACTCTGATTTTTTATTTGAAGTCAGGGCAGTGGATGCGACATAAAGAAGCCTGTTTTTAACTGAGTTAACTTTTTCTTAGACGACCAAGGGGGAATGAGAGAGGGAGGGTATGGAGTTTGGAAGGAGGGGTTAGTGGGAGAAAGATGTTGGGATCTGACGTAATATAATTTTGGTCCATTTTGTGGTCTGGCTATATTTTGTTTTGAATTGTTGGTTTTGGTGCTACTAAAAAGTAAACGTCAAAGAAAATAATGATTTCTAACTTACCAGTTTGAGCAGGGGGTTAGAATTAAAAAAGAAAAACACATCACAAACAGATGCTACTGAAGAGATGTAGAACTAGTTGTTTCCCTTTGTGAGGGTGTAAGGAGGAAATCCTATCCCCCAATGCCTCAGTGAGGAAAACAGATCCTCATCACACTGCAGCCATCCTCCTTCCTTTCCCTAAAGTGCTGGCAGAAAATCTCATGTCCTTTGTACCAGCAGATGCCCTTTCTACTTCCTTCAAAGTGCTGACTGTCAAAATAAGCTGCTGGTCCAGGAGACCAGTAGGCCAATGTTCTTCTGCCAGCACTTCGAGAGGAGGAAGGATGGCAGTCAGTGCAGGGAAAATGGAGTGTTTTCTGTCAGGAGTTTTTTTTTTTTTTGGGGGGGGGGGGGGGGATGGGGAACCCCTTCGGACCTCCAGTAAACAAACTCTGTAAAAAAGCAATCACATTCCAGATCTACTTAAAAATTGAAAATATAATGCAAATTATCAGATGTACATTTCAAAAAGCTGAGACATTATGGGGAAGCCAGGCTTCAAATCCTGCTGTGGCTGCTTGTGATCTTTGGCAAGTTACTTAACCCTCCATTGCCTCAAATGCAAACTTACCAGTCAACATACAGCTAACAGCAATCAGCATTTTTAAAAACACTGGCCATCAGCCAAATTAGACCCGAAAATATTCAGTTCCAGCCTCCATCCGGCTATCAGCACTGAATATCCAAGTCTTTGCCAGCACCCAAAACTTATCCGGGTGCTGCCCGATATTCAGTGCCGTACCTGGAAACCAAACCAGGCATAATTAGGACTGCATTTTATATGGTCCAACATGCCCAGTCAGTTATTCAGGCACAGCATTGAATATTGGCAGTGGCCAGATAACTTCCCGATCTGCCCCGACTCCACTGCTGCACTGCCCTATTACCCAGATAATGCCGTGGTGGGCTGACCAGATATTTAGTGGCACTATCTGGGTAAGGGCAGCTGAAAATCTCAGTATGGCCTGCTCAGTGGGACTTCTGGGTAGGAGCCCACTGAATATTGACTC
The DNA here is from genome assembly GCF_901765095.1 of Microcaecilia unicolor. Classification (NCBI taxonomy): domain Eukaryota; kingdom Metazoa; phylum Chordata; class Amphibia; order Gymnophiona; family Siphonopidae; genus Microcaecilia; species Microcaecilia unicolor. The sequence continues at coordinate 140,276,400 of NC_044033.1, forward strand.
CTTAGATTTACCTCTTTAAACAAGCCTACCCAAACCACCCTACTTAATTCTAGTATCCAGTCCATAACACCAAGACAGACTACCCACATCCCAATCCTTTCCCCACATCTTTCACTATTGTCCCACTCTATACAGCTGTTATCTCCGTGATACATTATATCATACTTTGTATTGTCTCTCTGATACCTTGTACCATATTCTGTAAGCCGCACTGAACCTGCTATTAGCGGGAAAGAGCGGGGTATAAATGCTACAAATAAATAAGCCCTTCAGGGACAATTAAATACCTACTGTACCTCAATGTAACTTGCCTTAATCTACAACTGAAAAAGGTGTGAGCTAAATCCAAAATCCTTTCCTTCTCTTCACCTTTAATAGCTGATCATTTTCTTGCTGATACTATAGGTCAATCTTAGGTTTGACTCAAGTTGTAAATTCTCTCGTCATACATAGTAACATAGTAGATTACGGCAGAAAAAGACCTGGACGGTCCATCCAGTCTGCCCAACAAGATAACTCATATTTGCTGCTTTTTGTGTATACCCTACTTTGATTTGTACCTATGCTCTTCAGGGCACAGACTGTATAAGTCTGCCTCACACTATCCCCGCTTCCCAACCACCAGCCTCACCTCCCAACCACCGGCTCTGGCACAGGCACAGACCGTATAAGTCTGCCCAGCACTATCCTCACCTCCCCAGCCCTGCCTCCCAACCCCGGCTCTGGCACAGACCGTACAAGTCTGTCCAGCCCTATCCCCACCTCCCGATCATTATAATGGTCATACTGTACACTGGATCTGGTTCTTCAGTATGCTTTGGTTTTAAAACGAGGTGCTTCAGTACTGCTGTTCTTTGCTCAGATCATTCATTGAAAACATTTTGATTAAATTCTCTGAGTAAAGAACCAGAGTACTGAAAAGGTTGCTTCATTTTTCTCTCCTATGTTCTGTATTCAACCATTCCTTTTCTCTCTCGCTATCATAATCTTTAATTATCTTGCACTTTCTATTAGCATTCCCCATTTTGTCTTTCTCTATCTCTTCCTTCCTCTCTTATGCCCTTGGTCTTCTCTCCCAGTCCTCCTCAGGGGCTGCGGACAGGTCAGGTTTTCAGGAAATCTCTCATGAGTATACATGAGAGAGGTTTGCACAGCTACTGCCTCTATTGATAGGGGCCTCTCATGAATATTCTTGAGAGATAGCATAGCCTGAAAACTTGACCTACTGGTGGCCCTTGAGGACTGGGAGTGAAAAATCAAGATTTTATGTCCTCTGCCCTTGCCCAAGTCCTCACTTTCCCTGGTTTCACCACAATCTTGCCTGTCAGATTTATCAAAATATCTCACTATTTTCACTATGGTAAATGCCAGGCTTTTGATGAATTCCTCCAAATGAATGCAATCTGGCAGCCTCTGAGGGTTACTTTTCCTAGAAAATGAAAGGAAGTGGATGTACTGACTGTACTCAGTAGTTACACAGCATGATGTGAAGTAACAACAAGAAAGTGAAGTTTTACAACAGCTGAAGTTTCTGCAGAGTCATTCTCTGCTCCTTTCTGTTAAGGTGTGTGAGCTATACGTTTATTACACGTGCAAGCCACTTCCACAGCAGTCACCTTGTAAAACGAAAATATGATTAGGGCAGGGCAGGACAGGAATTGCACTTAGCTCACCCTTCCCCCCCCCCCCCCCCCCTACTAGCACATATCAGTTACCTACAGAACGGCTGGCAAGGCAAGTTTGTACCTGAGACAACGTAGGGTTAAGTGATTTGGCCAAGAGCACAGGGAGTATGATGAGTGGTATTTGAACCTTGGCTTCCCTGGATTTCAGTCGCTGCTCAAACCATTAAGGTTTCTCCTTTTCCCCACCCCCACCCGTTTAAAGCAGCCCTTAGAGCACAAGTTCATTCTGTCTGCATGCGCTTTCTTTTCTAGTGTTCTCTGCATTTCTGTTTCTGTACAATTATATCCCAAAGGCAGGAAGCTGTTTCAAGCATTGTTGTGAGTTGCGTGCGAAGGGAGCAGACCAGCAGAGCAAGCTACGAAATAGTCCTTCCCCAGTCAGTACCGTAAATACAATTATGTAAGGTCGCATTGGGTTAGTACCACCCACTTCTTGAACAAACATGAAACAGTACAGAGGAGGAGGAGGGGCGGGTTATTTAAGAGCGATTGTAAGCCCTGGCTGCTATGCCCTAATTAAAAGTCCGAAAGCAAAGATGGAGGAGAGCAGAAAGCTGTTTTTGGAAAACGTAGAGAAAGTAATGTCTTCAGCTAAGGACAAAGCCCCGGCAGACCTGCTTTTTAGTTATAAGGGAGTGCTGTACCCTAGCATTTTATGCAGCCCTGAGATGTTCCAAAAACTGGAGAGTTTGGAAGCCAGAAAAGATGATGTGATGCTGATAGCTTATCCAAAATGCGGTGAGTGTGCAGCCTAGTCTGCTGTAAAAAATGCAATGACATTTGTGAGGTGATTTTAGAAGGACTGGGTACCATTTACAGATGTTATAAGCTGATTTACATGGGTAAATTGTCATACATGTTACTTGCATGTATATGGGCAGCAACAGGTAGAGATTTGAGGCCAGGATATTTTGAACATGGTTTATGTTGATCTTGAAAGAGAAAAAAAATATATATATATGTACACAAATTTTACAAAAGTTAACATGGGTGAGCAGACCACTGTTCCCTCTAAGCTAAGCAGGAGTCCTTCAACTGCATTACTGACTGACACAGGGGGGGGGGCTTCAATGTTGTGTTTTCAATTGCTAGGGGCAGGCACGGCCTCTGGAGTCCCGCACAGCTTGCCTGTCCCTCACTATTGAAAATGTGACAGTGAAACAGCACCACCCACTGGCAGGACTGTAGTTTGAAGGACTTCCGCTCAGCTTAGCGGGAACAGTGGGGTGCAGACGCAGTAATTATTTATTCAAGCATTTCTATACCGCACAATGCTGCAGTTCACAAAATATACATACATAAAATCCAAACCACTACCCTGTTTCCCCGAAAGTAAGACATCCCCCCAAAATAAGACCTAGTAGAGGTTTTCCTGAATTGGTAGATATAAGGCCTCCCCCGAAAGTAAGACCTAGCAAATTTTTGTTTGAAAGCAGGGCCGCCAAGAGCCGGACAAGGCTGCCCCCAGGCCGCCCCCCCACCCGAGGTCGCCAGGCCCCCCCTCCACCCATCCTCCGTCGCTCCCGGAACTAACCTTCAACGTCTCCTTTCACCTTCGCAGCAAGCAGCAGCAGGGCAGACCTCTCCTTCCTTCCGTGCCCCGCCCTCGTGGACGTTACGTCAGGTGAGGGCGGGACACAAAAGGAAGGAGTGGCCTGCCCTGTTGCTGCTTGCTGCAAAGGTGAAAGGAGACATTTAAGGTTAGTTCCGGGAGCGACGGCGGGCGGGCCAACCCCAATGTTTCCCCGAAAAATAAGACAGCCCCTGAAAATAAGACCTAGTGCATTTTGGGGGTCAAAAATTAATATAAGACAGTGTCTTATTTTCGGGGAAACACGGTAGGAGTGGCCTAGTGGTTAGGGTGGTGGACTTTGGTCCTGGGGAACTGAGGAACTGAGTTTGATTCCCGGCACAGGCAGCTCCTTGTGACTTTGGGCAAGTCACTTAATCCTCCATTGCCCTCCGCGTTGAGCCTGCCATGAGTGGGAAAGCGCGGGGTACAAATGTAACAATAAAAAAAAACTATATATAAAACCTAGAACATAAACTTACCAACTAATAGAAAATGAAAACAACATTCTATCTTCTGCCATCTTGATTTTTCAACCATCTTTTACTCCATATCTATATATATAAAAGGCACACCAACGTTCTATGAAGCCTCCAGACGGAAGTGTGAAGCGCCAGAGATATCCGGTTTCCCCATGAGTGAAGGAAAACAGCACAGCACGAAATCCCTCTCTCTGTAACAGTGAAGGACTCAGAGGGGGGAGGGGAGAGAGAGGCCCTCACTCTCTCTGTAACACAAACACAGCACAGCAGGAAACTTAACACTGAAGGACTGGACTGGAAGGGGGGAGGGAGAGAGGGCAGAGGGCAGGGACACACACTCCCACATGCACACTCTGAAGAAAACCTTGCTAGCCCCCGTTTCATTTGCATCAGAAACGGGGCTTTTTTACTAGTGCTTATATAAAGATGTGGGTCTTTAACTCTTGTTTGAACTGCTTTAATTCCTGTAGTTTAAATTATTCCACAAAGTAGGACCTGCTCCATAAAATATGATTGCTCGATACTCATTCAGTCTGACAGCTCGGTTTGCAGATCTCAAAGATCTGGCTGGCTGGCTGATACATATCTAAACTACTAATCAGGGGATAAAGCTAAACTCCCAGAGTCAAACTTCAATTCTACTACAAAAAGACTCCAGTATTATATATTTATCACAAAAAAATTTATTCAATGTATTTAATATATTTAATTAAAACTTCCCACTCATTCCATCCATTCACCCTTCTCTTCCTGTGCTATAATAAATACTATTTCAAACACTTCACGTTTCACATTTTTTTTCAATATTCTTCGACAATTAAAGGAACACAACTCAGTCTCTGCGCTGCAGTAATTCACGCCTCGCTTTCCGCTTGGCTACTGCGTTCATACAGCAATCAAATGCTGATTATTATAGTCCCGAATGTGTCACACTTAATTCAAATGTGAATCTTCTGTTGACCATCACTGAGCAGTCCACCTCTTCAACAAACGTTCTTATACAACATTGCACAGGTATTTGAGAAGTCAGTGATTGTTTCATTAATTGACCTTTGGTATCTCCTGCTTATACCGGTTAGTTACAATCTTATTGACAAATAATGCCTTATAATGCACCTGATGATGGAGTCCCAAGTAATACAGTAAGTTACAGCAGATAAAAGACCTGTATGGCCCAACCAGTCTGCCCAACAAGGCAGCCAGAGTTCTAGCTGTCACTCCATGCAGGTTACATTCCTCTATGGTCAGTTTAAACTGTGAAGGTCATTTTTGTTTTTATTTTACTCCAGTCTCTCTCTGTATAGGGATGATCAGTGTTTATGCAACATGTTTTTGAATTCAGTCACTGTTTTCATTCTCATGACCTTCCCTGGGAGGGCATTCCAGACATCCACCACCCTTTATGTGGAAAAGTATTTCCTGATGTTGCGCCTAAGTCTACCACCCTACAACCTCAATTCATGTCTTCTAGTTCTACTCCTTCCCTGTCTCTTAAAAAAAATTGAGTATTAATACCTTTCAAATATAAAATCTATATCATATCTCCCTGTCTCTTCTTTCCTCTAGGACAGGGGTGTAGCTAGGTGGGGCCACAGGGGCATGGGCCCCCACAGATTTAGTCCTGTTCCCCTCCACTTTTGACCCCCCGCTACTTTCAACACCCCCCCCCCCCCCGCTGCCGCCACCGCAAGCTACCTTTGCTGGCGGGGGTCCCCAACCCCCACCAGCCTTAGTCTTCAATGCCGGTCTCCGGCGCGTTCGCTCACTTCGCTGATCTGTGCTGTGAGTCCTGACGTCACAGCACAGACCAGCGAAGTGAGCGAATGCTCTGGAGACCGGCGCTGAAGAAGACTAAGGCTGGTGGGGATTGGGAACCCCCACCAGCAAAGGTAGCTTGCGGGGAGGGGAGGTCGTAAGTGGTGGGGGAGGGTTGGCAGCGGGAGGGGTCAAAAGCGGCTGGGAAAGGTGGGCTAAAATGTATCCCCCACCTTGGGGTCTGGACCCCCCTCCCGCTGAGTTCTGGCTACACCCCTGGTTCACAACCCAGTCCTCAGGATACACCTAGCCAGTCAGGTTTTCAGGATACCCACAATGACTATGCATAAGATAGATTTGTATGCCTTACGTCCACTGCATGTATATCATCTCATGCATAGTCATTGTGGGTATCCTGAAAACCTGACTGGCTAGGTGTGTCCCGAGGACTGGGTCGAGAATCCCTGCTCTAGGATATATATACTCAGGTCTTCAAGTCTCTTCTCTTACATCTTTTGGTGAAAACTCCAATACCATTTTTGTGGACAAAGGAGAGCCGGTTGATATTGTGTACCTGGATTTTCAAAAGGCGTTTGACAAGGTACCTCATGAAAGGCTACAGAGGAAATTGGAGTGTCATGGGATAGGAGGAAATGTCCTATTGTGGATTAAAAACTGGTTGAAGGATAGGAAACAGAGAGTGGGCTTAAATGGGCAGTATTCACAATGGAGAAGGGTAGTTAGTGGGGTTCCTCAGGGGTCTGTGCTAGGACCACTGCTTTTTAATATATTTATGAACGATTTAGAGATGGGAGTAACTAGCAAGGTAATTAAATTTGCTGATGACACAAAGTTATTCAAAGTCGTTAACTCGAGACAGGATTGTGAAAAATTACGAGGACCTTACGAGACTGGGAGACTGGGCAGCTAAATGGCAGATGACATTTAATGTGAGTAAGTGCAAGGTGATGCATGTGGGAAAAAAAGAACCCGAATTATAGCTACGTCATGTAAGGTTCCACGTTAGGAGTTACGGACCAAGAAAGGGATCTGGGTGTCGTCGTCGATAATACACTGAAACCTTCTGCTCAGTGTGCTGCTGCGGCTAGGAAAGCGAATAGAATGTTGGGTATTATTAGGAAATGTATGGAAAACAGGTGTGAGGATGTTATAATGCTATTGTATCGCTCCATGGTGCAACGGCACCTTGAGTATTGTGTTCAATTCTGGTCGCCGCATCTCAAGAAAGATATAGTGGAATTGGAAAAGGTGCAGCGAAGGGTGACTAAAATGATAGCAGGGATGGGACGACTTCCCTATGAAGAAAGATTAAGGAGGCTAGGGCTTTTCAGCTTGGAGAAGAGACGGCTGAGGGGAGACATGATAGAGGTATATAAAATAATGAGTGGAATGGAACAGGTGGATGTGAAGTGTCTGTTCACGCTTTCCAAAAATACTAGGACTAGGGGGCATGCGATGAAACTACAGTGTAGTAAATTTAAAACAAATCGGAGAAAATATTTCTTCACCCAACGCATAATTAAACTCTGGAATTTATTGCCGGAGAACGTGGTGAAGGCAGTTAGCTTAGCAGAGTTTAAAAAGGGGTTAGACGGTTTCCTAAAGGACAAGTCCATAAACCACTACTAAATGGACTTGGGAAAAATCCACAATTCCAGGAATAACATGTATAGAATGTTTGTACGTTTGGGAAGCTTGCCAGGTGCCCTTGGCCTGGATTGGTCGCTGTCGTGGACAGGATGCTGGGCTCGATGGACCCTTGGTCTTTCCCAGTGTGGCATTACTTATGTACTTATGTAGTCTCTGAACCACTTCAGGTCTTTTTATGTCCTTAGCGAGATACGGCCTCCAAAACTGAACATGATACTTAAAATAACCTTCATTCGTTAAATCCTGAATGATCTTCTGAAGTCAAGGTGTGGGGGTCTTCTTCCAGCTTCTCATAAGTATCAACACTGCTTCATTCGCATAATCTGCTCAATCTTGTACAATAACATCTCCCCCTTTGTCAGTTCTCATGATTCTCATGATTCTCCTCTTTCTTCACTCACTTCAACAAATCTCTCTCCGCTTTGAATAAATTGTCCACAAACTTCAAGTCCTGACATGCAGTTCTTCTATCACGCAGGCCATTAATTCAGAAAATTGTCGATTTTCTGGCTGTAGTAAAAACAGCCTTATCATATGGGGAAAACCTGCATAAAGGAATGCTAATGCCACTTTCTACCACAACTTTGTTAAAGTGATGCTACTTTTCTTTGAACACTTTTCTTTGTAACATGACGATTCCCATTAGACATTTCACTAGATGTGCTGCACACTTATTTCCTCTGGCCTTTTAAAATATTTTACAAAAGGATCTATGTTCAGCGAGCCTTTTGCAAAATGCTCTGCAAATTGTGTAGATCCATAATTGGATGGCCCTTTTCCAATCTAGATGACCTATGCAAAATCAGGATTTAAGGCTCCTTAGTTGAAGCGCTAAATGCATGTGCAATATTGTGCTCTTAGTATACCGTACAGTACCTGTCATGAAACAGCAGTGAGATTTACAGGAGGGCTAAATGTTTCAATGATAAGATCATTATGTAATTGTATGGATATGATAGATGATATATAAGGCAGCTGCTGCAAATACTGTAGTCACTTTTTGCCTGTGGTCTTTGCGCCAATTTTCAAACTGAAAGTACGTATCTAATTTCCCTTTAAAAATTGCCAAATGATAAATTGTCCACAGAGACATGCACTTTCTTTTTTTTGTGGATACCTTTTCTAACATTTTTAGCATTTTAATGATAAAAGACTTTTACATCAAGTTGATGTTTAACGCTTTTTTTTTTTTTTAATGTGCTATAGGAACTAACTGGGTTATTCAAATCCTACATGAGATGATATTTATGCTTACAAATAAACCACCAGCACCAGATATTTCAATGATAGAATTTGGAACTCCAGACAAAATTGAGGTTGGTACAGCACACCTAGACATCCTTGCTATAGCTTTAGTTTAGGGGCTCGTTTTCAAAGCACTTAGACTTACAAAGTTCCATAGATTATTGTGGGGCTAATTTTCAAAAGAGAGAGGCCATAAATGTATCATAAAACAGCTTTTGGATGAATTTCTTCTCAAAATGTCCAAATCGGTATTTTTGAAACCTATTTTTGCAGACGTTTATTTATGCAGTTTGTCTGTACTGCCTCAAAATCACGAGGGGGAGTGTCGTGGGTGTTTTGAAGGCAGGATTAGGGCATGCCTAACACTTGGACATTTTACAGCCACAATGGAACAAAATTAATACATCTAGGGTGATAAATAGGCCTAGACCTATTTTTCTAATGAATAAGATTCAAAAAAGTACTCTAAAAGACCAGATAACCACTGGAGGGAATCAGGGATGACTCCCCTTACTCCCCAGTGGTCACTAACCACCTCCCACCCTCCAAAACTGTGAATAAAAATAGTACTCACCAGCCTCAAATGTTATAGTCAAGTCCATTAGAGCAGCATGCAGGTCCCTGGAGTAGTCTAGTGGTGGGTGCTGTTCACCTGTTACGCTTGTGGAAACTGTGAGCCCTCCAAAATTAAAACTGTACCCACATATAGGTGCCCCCTTCACCCATAAGGGCTATTGTAGTGGTGTACAATTGTGGGTAGTGGGTTTTGGAGGGCTCAGCAGACAAGATAAGGGAGCAATGGTGATGTGTACCTGGGAGCATTTATATGAAGTTCATAGCAGTGCTCCCTAGGGTGCCCCATTACTCTCCTGGAATGTCTGGGGGCCCAGTCTGCTAAAACTGGTGGCCCTTCCTACATCCCATTGATTTTGTGATTTTTTTTTTTAATGGCCCAAAAAGATAAACACACAAAGCACAAAACCTTGTTCGAAATGATATTTTCGAAAAAAAAGAGAGAGACTTTTTTTTTTTTGGGGGGGGGGGGGTTCAAAAATGGTTACATTTGCTATTCAGATTTGGGACGTTTAATACAAAACATCCAAAGTCCAACATAGACGTCATATCAAAAATGCCCCTTCACGTAACTTTGTAAGTCTAAGTGCTTTGAAAATACACCTCTACATGTGAAAATGGCAAAAACAGATGAGATGCTCACCCTGAAGGACTGACACTGTAGTATTGTTCTTGATGTCTGAGATGTTCCCTGTCACTCAGTGTGGGAGCAGTAAATATATGTTTGACTTTTATGTTTCAACAGTTTTTTATTGATGATTCAGCATGTTAAACATAAACATAATGTTCAATATATATGATAAAGTAAATAACATAACATACTTATTTGAATAAATTATTCACTTCTATAATCAAGGTTTTTTCATTTTTCTCCCAGCCTCCCCTTAGACTTTGTTACTATAAACTAAATGTTTGTATTTCTATTTTATATTTCAACAATTTTTTTTTTATGGTTATATGTTTGACTTTTATATTCCATGTTTCACTGTTTGTCACAGATTTTGCAGTTTGGTGTGTAGGGCCTTTGGTTGGTGTTACAAAGATTACATGGTATTGGCATGGTAGTTTCTAGCATTCCCAGTTCTGGAGTACAGTGTCTAGGTCAGGGGTGGGGAACCTTTATGCACAGAGGATCGTGTGAATGTCAGTATGATCCCTGGTGGTCTACACACAGAAAATTAACAAATGCAGAATATTTTCTGGAGGAGTGGAGGAATAATTTAATGGTTAGTGCAGTGGCCTGAGAACCAGAGAAAGCAGGTTTAATTCCCACTGTACCTCCTTGTGACCCTGGGCAAGTCACTTAGGGCTCCTTTTACTAAGCAGTGGTAAGCCTAACGCGGGCTTACCGCTCGCTATACAGGAAGTATTGTCGGGCTACCGCAGCAGCCTGGCTGTACTTTCCACCCCTAGCGCGCCGTAATTTCCAGCGCTACAAAAATTAATTGGACCCGGCGGTAATTGGGCAGCAGTTACCGCCAGGTTAACACGGGAGCCTTTACCGCCACCTCAGTAGATGGTGGTAAGGGCTCCCCCCCCCTCGAAATGGCTGCGCGGCCATTTCCTGTAGGAAGTCGAGACTTCCCTTTTACCAGCTGCGGTAAAGGGGGCTTCTGCGCACGTGTAAAACAGGTGCTGACGCAAGCACTGGCCCCTTTTTGCTGCAGCTTGGTAAAAGTGGCCATTATCCCACCATTGCCCCAGGTACCAAAATAAAAAAAATCTTAGATTGTGAGCCCACCGGGGGCAGAAAAAGTACCTGTATATAATATGTAAACTGGTTTGATTGTACCACAAAAAGGCAATATATCATCCCCTCTTATATTCACTGCCCACAAAACTCAATGTGATGGCTGAATGAACATCAGTTTTTGCCATGATGGTCTAATATTGTATACTTCTGTCTTTCCAAACAATTGCTAATACTGTCAAACAACAGTTCGACTGACCACAAAATGCTGGTTAATGACATTTGTGCAGGCCATTTTCTGTGTATTCTTACGGTCTCATGGGCCACATAAAATTCAATGGCAGGCCGCAGGTCGCTCACCCCAGGTCTACATCCTGTCAGTAGGTGGGAGCTCTTGTAAGAAAAGTTTCAGTTCCAAGCTTGGGTTCTAAGAGACAGGAAGCAGATTCTTGATGTTATCTCCTTCATCTCACCATTATACAAGAGGAATAAGGAAGAACATTCTTCCCTGCTGCTACAGAAACAGGACTCTCCAGTTTGGGAGTCAGAAAAGGTTGTGTTGGTCAATCGTAATGTATTCAGCCCTTCCTACCACATAGTGGTGTAAGATACAGGTGGGCCTGGGTAGGCACAGACCCACCCATGCTTGGCTCAAGTCCATCCTGTCTGCCCCTCCCAAGACAATTCAGCAGTGGTCGCCTTGCTTCCCTCTCCCTTTTCTACATCCGGATCCGACATGTGCTCCTGCATGCCCATGGCCCGGCAAATCTCCTTCCCTCTGAACCTCCCCCTTCCTGGTGTACCTCAGCTACTTCATGGGAGGGGGCAAAGATGCATATCCACTGCTTGTGCCAGCCCCACAGGCTTCCCTCTGCTACGAACCGCCCTCTCTGATGTCACTGCCTGTTCCTCTCTGGTGGTTCATAACAGAGGAAAGCCAGCAGGGCTGGCACAGGCAGTGGATGTGGATGTGCATTGCTACCGCCGACTGTGAAGGAGATGTAGTGCACCAGATGGAGTTGCCAGGCCATGGGTGGGGGACAAATTCTGGATCCAGGGGCAGAGGAGAGGGAGCAAGATGCAGGATAAAGGGAAGGGGAAGTTTTGGAAGGCCCACCTAACTTAATTGTGGGCCCACCCAAAATAACAGGTCAGGCTATGCTACTGTTACCATATATCCTTGTGTGCAAAAGCCCTGTTTAATTTTCCTGTGTTTGTTTGGTTTTTTTTCTTCCTATTTTAAAGAGGATGAATCAGCAACCCTCACCTAGAGTATTAACATCTCATCTCCACCCTGATAACATCCCCAAGTCATTCTTTACAAATAAAACAAAGGTAAGCACCTCATTGTGTTTTTCTTATCAACATTTTCTAGATACAGAATCTGTTTCTCTACATCCTTTGGGTTGATTCTGATGCATTGAGCAGCCTTAGTGCTTGATGTGCAGTATTTGAGAAATAAATTAAATGAGATTTCACAGTTTATTTCATTGGAGGACTGAGATTTCTTCCACTGTTTATTTATAGAGAGAGTATTATCAGCCTGAATGTTCCCCTCAGTACATTTTAGGGAGCAATCTCATGTTTCTTCATACTGTAATCATTGTCAAGTTGTGATTGAGTTCTGCTATATGTCATGTTTTATTCTTCAAAAGAGAGAGATCAACACAATTTTTAGTTTTAGCAGAAACAAACAACAAACTCGTTTTCTTTTTCAATTATAAATTCATATCTCTCTATATAAAAGGCAACCCCAACGTTCTGAAGCCTCCACGGAAGTTGAGGCGCCCGAGATATCCGGTGTGCCCTGGAGTGTCTGCACCGCCCTCGCGTCGAAACGTCATGACGTTGAGGGCGGAGCTATAACACTCAAGGCCCGAAACCGAAACGCCACAGGCACGGAGGCATAGCAAACAAAAAAAACCCCAAAACCCTACCCACACACAGCGACGCGAACACCGAACTAGGCAAGTAGCTCGGAGGGAGGGGGCCCCTTGCTAGCGCCCGTTTCATTTCCCTCAGAAACGGGCATTTATTCCTAGTATAATATATTACTCAAACTTTGACTTGGGGGCATATCGGGAATGGCTCTGGGCCCTAGCATGCTGTTTTTCAAATAAATGATACAGGAAGGGAGTAACTAACACAATAGCATACTTTATATAAATTTTCAAAGGGAATCATTTTTATTTATGTTTAAATTCTTTTGAACATTGTATGCATGCCTCCTCATGCCTCTTTATATGCTTTGCCACGATAGCACTTTGGTAAACATTTCGCTTGGAAATTGATTTGGGAAAATTACGAACACAAAATTGCAGCTGCTATTTGTGTGTGTGTGTGTGGGGGGGGGGGGGGTTCCCATGAAAATGTACCTGCATACTTTTAAAATCTGAAAATACAGTAATACCTTGGTTTGCATTGACTTCGGTTATCGTCAGTTTCGGTTTTCATCGATTTTTTTCTGTGAAAAATTTGTCTCGGATTTCGTCAGCGTGCCCACGTGACCTCGCTGCTAATTTTGCGAAAACAAAGGGCGACCCACGCGTTCTCCTGCTCAGTGTGGCGTTGTTTCTCATTGTGTGAGCATCACCCTGTGCGTCTAGCCAAACAATTCCATTGCTTTCCAGTGTTGATTCATATGGAAATAATTGCCTCGGTTTTCGTCGGTTTCGGATTTTGCCGATTGTTTTCGGACGGATTATCGACGAAAACTGAGGTATCACTGTACTGTATTCACCAAATTCAGTATATGGCCCTCAAAACTGCGTATGCAAATTTGGGTGCGCACACAATTAGCATGTGCAATTTATTTGAGTGATGAGCCTATTAGTGTCCATAATTAGGTGCTAGCCATCAATTATTGGCGTTAATTTGCACCAGTTTGAATTTATGTGTGCATCTTGCTATGTGCTATTCTAGAAAGATGCATGCTTAAATTTTATAGCAAGCAATTGAAAAGGGGATGCGGTCACAGGAAGGACATGGGTGGGTCAGGGGTGTTCACTAAAGATACACGCAGTATTACTGAATTCCTGGGATCTGCGCCTAACTTATATGCCAGGATTTATACCCAGTTTCAGTTGGTGTAAATCTTTGCACCTAAAAGTTTTGTGCGGATCCCAGCGCTATGCACTATTCTATATATGGCACCCGAGTACATTTTTTTTGCACTTAGAATTGCACAAACAAGTGCACTCTCCACCCTAACCCTACGCCCAGAAATGCTTCCTCAATACGTGTGTACGTGTACGCATGTATTCACTACACCTGGATATCTATACATGAGTATATGTGCGACAATGCTTTTCCAATTTTATGTTTAATGCAATTAAAATGTAACAAAATAAGCAAATACTGATGAAAAAAAATGTAAAAGGACTGACAGAAAATGAAGCTTCCTCATTAAGTTCACTTATAGGCATATTTTCAAAGCACTTAACCTTCCAAAGTTCCATAGAAACCTATATTAGCTTTGGTTTCAAGCTCTGCTTGTACTGTTTCTGGGCATGTGTAGCTCTTGTCTGTTTATTCTGAGAGTCTGTAGAAGCCAGCATAGTCCCTGATTACTTCACTGCTATGCAGCTGTGTCTGCTGCCTCTCAGTCTGCCTGACCTTTCCCTTCCTAGCTGTGGGTGCTGGTAAGCACCTTGCTTCTTTCTTTCTTTCTTTGTTTGTCTTCCTTGTAGCCTACTTTAACCCTTTGTATGCTGTGTTTGTGACCTGGCTCTTTAGAGCACTTCCCCTTTACTGACTTGTGTATTAGAAGCAGCTTTTCCCTTATTCTGCTATGTTTGCATCTTGGCTCTTGAGCTCTGTTTTTGTTCCTGTTGTGTGTTTGAGCCAGGTTTTGCTCCTGCTCTGTGTTTGAGCTAGTTCTGTCCCTGTTCCCTGCCAAGCCAAGTCCCTTTCAGTATCCTGTTCCAGCCAAGCCTGTTCCAAACTCCAGTTCCAGCCAGGGCCGGACTTAGGGCAAGGCGACCGCATAGGGCCTCGCGCTCAAGGGTGCCCCACGCGGCGCTCCTGAACTTGTCCCGCCCCGACTGCCCGAGCTCCAGTTCCCCCTCCCTCTGAATTTTAAAAGTTTACCTCGTCGACATCGGGTTACAGTGGCCGGCAGGTAGCAGCAGCAGTGAAAAGCGTGCAAGCTGCTCGGTGCTTCGGGAGCCTTCCTTTCCCTCTCTGTTTTGGTCCCACCCTCGAGGTGATTTGTTTGCCAAAACTCCGGCTTTGGTCCAAGGGCTCACTATTCCTGACAGTTGTGACAACAAGTCATGATTAAATGAACAATGAATGTGATATAAAATAGTTCATCGTTGTCTCTCTTTGGCATTTCTGGGAATAGACCATAGAAGTCCACCTGGCCCTGTCCTTAGGTTCCAACTACTGAAGTTGCCATCAAAGCCCGTTCCAGCCTATCCAGATCCATCTTATCATTTGCGGGACACAGACCATAAAAGTCTACCTAGCACTGTCCTCACGTTCCAAATTACTAGAGTTTATGTCAAAGCCCTAAACCGGATTGCCATATATGGGACACATACCATACAAGCTTACCCAGCACCGGCCTTAGTTCTTCACAGCCAGAGTCACCACCTAAAGTGCCACTTGACATGCAAACACACATGCAACCTTTTAAGTTTTGTTATTTTATACCATTCATATTCTAATTAGATATCCTCTATGTTTATCCCACGCCTTTTTTAATTCTGATAAATGAAAAATGTTGAGTGAATCTTCTATATATGGCCATATGAAACTTTACAAAAATTAGTTTATGAATTATTTTACAAGGTTGTATTGTGTAACAAACATCAAATTATAAGCAGTTATACAGAATAAGGTTTGAAACAGCATTTTGCATAAAAGTGGTTATATCTGTCTTCCATTATCTTGGGTCTGATGGAGAGGTTAGTGAAGCAATGGGAAGTCCAGCATTAGATATCATTGGACACTAAGGGGTCCTTTTACTAAGGTGTGCTAAGAGATTTAGTATGCACTAACTATTAGCATGCACTAAGTGATAAGATGCTAATAGGAATATAATGGGTGTCTTATAATTTAGTGCATGCTAAATCCATTAGTGCATCTTAATAAAAGGACCCCTTAGTGTCCAATGCTATCTAATGCAGGACTCCCCATTGCTTCACTAACCTCCCCATCATCGAATAAGTGAAATTCCACCTGGTGCCAATATCCTGAATGAGCAGGTCTTGAAGCTGCCTCCAACTTTTTCCTGTTTCTCACATAGTAAATGCTCACCCATCACACCCCTTAGATTGGTACCAAAAGTCCACTGTGACATCAAGATTAGAAGTCCTGAAGCCCTTTAAGGATGAAAACCACAAAAAGAGTGGAAGATGAACCAAAACAGACCAGAGAAGGACCATAGGGAGTAAGAGCACCAGAAAAGTTTATTGGGACCCTACACAGTCCGTGTTTCGGCCACCAGGCCTTCCTCAGGGGTCTTGAATTTGACGTTTACAGATGCACCTCTGAGATACTCATGAAACGAAAAACAAAATAAGCTGGTGCCAGCACCAACGTATTTTGTTTTTCGTTTCATGAGTATCTCAGAGGTGCATCTGTAAAACGTCAAATTCAAGACCCCTGAGGAAGGCCTGGTGGCCAAAACATGGACCGTGTTGGGTTACTTTTCTGGTGCTCTTACTCCCTGTGGTCATTCTCTGGTCTGTTTTGGTTCATCTTCCGCTCTTTTTGTGGTTTTCATTTTATTTTACAGGAGATTTGGACTTTCTTTTTGTTGGTTTGGCAGCCCTTTAAGGATGCCATTGAAAAACTGAGTTCCAGAAGGGCTATCCTGAGCCTTAATTGTTGATTTTATCCCACTCTAAGACACTAGTTTTTCAGGTCCTTCAAAATTGCCTTAGTAACAGACACCTGGCTCTTTTCAAAGACAGAAGTCTTCAATTCCTTGAGGTGTTACAGTTCAAGTGGTAGGATCTTCCAGCCTATCTAGATGCTGTATTGGCTATTTTCAGATGTTTTAGGGCCTTCTAGGCCATGTTGCTGCTGCATTGGTCTTCCTTTGCTGTTCTGAAATCTAGCAGTGCTGCTTCCATTTAACCCATTCGCACTACTTTTGGGACCTTCATCACAACTCTTGCTCTGTTCTCTTTCTCAATCCCACAGCATCTCATTCCAAGCAGTCTGTGAATACTTCCTCCAGCCCAGGGGGGATCTTCACAACAGATTCCTATGCTGGAGTAAAAGTCCTCTGTGCTTGAACTCTAACTTGCAGGCACACAACTTAGCTGGCCTCACCCATCTTCCACTGCCTGGGCTTGTGCAGCCTATCTTGCTGCTGTGTTGGCACTCCTCAAGTGTTTTATAGATTTCAGGGGGTTTCTTGGTGATATATTGGCCTTCTTCAGGTGTTGTAGGGCCCTCCAGCCAGTCTGGATGTCATATTGGCCCTCTTCTGGTGTTCCTGTGTAACCCGCTCCTCTCATGCAGCCGGTTAAGCTCTCTAGTCTTCTCCGAGAGCTGACCTTGGGGTTCAGGAGACTGGGTGTGTACTACTCACATCAGGTTCCCTTTGAATCAAACCCAAGACTACACTGTAGTCAGGAGAGTCAAGAAAATCAACTGAACTTTATTTAACAAATTAGAACTAAGTAACGGTTAGTATGATAGTTCTCAGCATACAGTTTTGATGGCATCTCAGGCTTGATTTTACAGTCATAAGAGCAGATAACTTTTCCTTCTTGAGTTATGCACATGTGCAAAACCCCTTTCGCCTGACCTGTAGCCCACTCCAATGTCATGGTTGGCTCAGCTGGTACCCCCTCTCTCTAGATAATGATTGCAAATCATTATCTAGACAATCAGATTGCATATAGAGAATTTGTTCTTAGGCCTCACACAAATACAAAGATATCAGCCTATTTCTGGTGACTTTTTTTTCTTAACACTGGTGATTACATGAAACATAGTAATAAAGCCATGGTGACAAAACACAGTAGAATTGAATAGCTATATTTTTTATGACATCTCTAAAACGCCAAGCCTGATTACCTTTGTGTCTTTGCCCGTTAACAGAAACTGGTGATCTTTCGAAATCCAAAGGATACAGCGGTGTCATATTTCCATTTCTATAATAATAATGCATTGCTTCCCAACTTCAGCTCCTGGGATGAGTTCTTCCAGCACTTCATAAGTGGAAAAGGTACAGTGAAGTTATGACTACTTGTTATATTTGGAAACTCCTTGATTTCTCCACCTATACTAGATAACTGAAGTAAAATTCGAATTATACAATATTCAGAAAATGCGAATTAAAAAATACTGATGGGAAAAAAGATCTCTATATTGTATTACACCTCCAAATTTGTTCTTCTTAACCATACTGCTATCTTACACACGACACACTCTGAACTCAGCTAAGACCTTGACCTGTTTGGCTCACAGTACTTACTTTACAGCCATGCTGTTAATCGCAGCACCATATAACATCAACAGAGAGTGAGGCATGTAGTGGGAAGAAAAAGCATATGTAGTCCCCTTCCCATGTCCTCACCAAGTACAGGTGTATGCTGCTGGCTGCTAAGGGCTCACTCTACTTACCTCACAGCCCCTGATTTGTTTTTCAACAGGGGGAGAGGTATACTTTAGTGCTTGTTTTATTAGGATTGACAGTAACTTTATAAAAGGTGGTGTTTCAACAACTGCAGCTGTCAGCAAATTCAAAGATACTGACTGCCAGGGAATTATTTTTGCGTGTACTGAGACAGTAAATGAGCCTCACTCCTAAGCCAAGGTGGCTACCCCATTGCTATACAGTATTGTATTCAATTAATTTCTGTGATATTAATAGACTGTCCCTTTATACAGGTTATGGCCTTATTCACATTATTTACCATACATTTTACTCCAGGATAATCTTTCCCTCATATGGCACCTTTCATATTTATCTATTTCCAAATGAGCTAAGAGCTCAGTCATTAATTTCCCCACCTCTGGCCTGCCTTTCTTCAGCCTCTCTGGTTGACATCTTAGTAGCTGCCTTTGTGTCCGCTGTCTGATGCTCTGATTAAGTCCAACCAGACATGTCTAAATGCACCCCAGGGAATTATGTGCCATGTTATGTGCCAAAAATGTCAAAATTTATGTTTAAAAGCTTCAAACTTATGCATAATTCCTTGGGATGTCCATCATGTTGTTGGTATGCTGCAGAGATGCTACTATCCCTAGGTGTAGTGTGATGTGTCATTTTCATTCTTTGTCTCCCCACCTAGAAAAAACCCTGGTGGCCCAAGTGGTCCCCTTGCACTTCCTACCCCATCCCTCACCCCGCTCCCAAAAAAAATCCATAAGGTCCAAGTGGTTCCCTTGTGCTTTCCCAATTTAACATCTCCTTCCAAAAAAAAAAAAAAATCCATGGTGGCCCAGTGGCTCCTTTGCATCTCCCATCCAACCTTTATCTAGTCCCCACCCCCCCCACCCAAAAAAAACTATGGTATTTAGTAGCTCCCTTGCACATCCTACCCTCCCACCCATTGCACCAGATGAAAACACACAAGACTTGCCACTTTTCATGTTAGCATAGGCTGCTGCAGTCCTACGCTGCAATGCTGCCTCAAAGAGAGATGTCCAAAAATGTTTATGCAATATGCTCGCATGTATAATTTTCTCCAATGCAGGGTAAAGAGATTTCATCTATTAATACAAAGGCAATTTTCAAATAATGGTAAATCAAACAAATGACCCTGCTTCATTAAGAACAAATAGGTCCTAATTTCATAGTGCTGATATTTTGATCTTCTCCATTTCCACTAGTGATTTAGTTTTATTCATCGTCTTGTTCATTGCAGTCTGCTGGAGCTCATATTTTGAACATGCGTGTGCTTGGAATGAATACCTCGATGATGAGAATGTTCTGATTGTTACCTACGAAGACTTAAAAGAGGTGAAGGCTCAGAATACAACATTTTGCTGCTGTTTAAATTTGTATCTTGTTACTATGTACCTCA
Source organism: Microcaecilia unicolor (assembly GCF_901765095.1). Classification (NCBI taxonomy): domain Eukaryota; kingdom Metazoa; phylum Chordata; class Amphibia; order Gymnophiona; family Siphonopidae; genus Microcaecilia; species Microcaecilia unicolor. The sequence continues at coordinate 140,296,064 of NC_044033.1, forward strand.
CGTTACATTACCAAAATGTGTGTTAAAGTCAATTATGGATGATCTTTGCCATTTTAATGTGTGTTATGTGGCCAAAATCATGCATTATTCTCGTACAGCATATTAGTAACTGTTGGTCTATGGTGCCTTTTACAACTTCAGAAGAAGCTGAATCATGACTTCTATCTGTAAGCATATGTAGGTGGATTAGAAGATTCTGACTTTGCACTATTGATTAACTTTGTATTGTTTTGCTCCACTCCATTTTGTCAGCTTCATTAAGAAATGTATTCTTCATGTTTGACTATGACCAATGGAACATTCTTTGATAGTTTCCTATGTATTTTCATGGGATTCATGTTGAAATTTGCTGAGCAAATACAAAAAAAAAATTGTTAAATGAAGCTCATTTTTCATTGAAACCAGCAAAAAAGATGCTGTCTGATGAACTCCTTGCCTACCAAAGGATGACCACCAGTTTCTACTCTATACCAAGTCAATGGATAAATATAGAACTGTGGTTTCCACTGCTGTCAATCAGGCACCTTTTTTTTACTAAGAAGGTCTGTTTACTAAGAAGTTAGTGTACAGTGACTGTTAGCATGGATTAGAGGTGTGCACAAGGACATAATCTGGTCTCCATCCCCACCTCTCTCCAGTCCATTCTATTCCATCCCCACCCCATGCTCATCCCCATCATGTGCTACCGTCCCTTCACCATCCCCAATCAATGTTTTCCTGTCCCTGCACCATCATTGTGAGAGAAATGGCCATACAGATGTCTCTGCAGAGCAAATGGGCAGTCTAGTGGTCAGTGCAGTGGACTGTAAACAGTGGTACCCAGGTACACTTCCCAGCAAAACTCCTGTATGATGTACTGTGAGCCCTCCATAAGTACATAAGTAATGCCACACTGGGAAAAGACCAAGGGTCCATCGAGCCCAGCATCCTGTCCACGACACCGGCCAATCCAGGCCAAGGGTACCTGGCAAGCTTCCCAAACGTACAAACCTTCTATACATGTTATTCCTGGAATTGTGGATTTTTCCCAAGTCCATTTAGTAGTGGTTTATGGACTTGTCCTTTAGGAAACCGTCTAACCATGTTTTAAACTCTGCTAAGCTAACCGCCTTCACCATGTTCTCCGGCAACAAATTCCAGAGTTTAATTATGCATTGGGTGAAGAAATATTTTCTCCGATTTGTTTTAAATGTACTACACTGTAGTTTCATCGCATGCCCCCTAGTCCTACTATTTTTGGAAAGTGTGAACAGACGCTTCACATCCACCTGTTCCACTCCACTCATTATTTTATATACCTCTATCATGTCTCCCCTCAGCCGTCTCTTCTCCAAGCTGAAAAGCCCTAGCCTCCTTAGTCTTTATTCATAGGGAAGTCGTCCCATCCTCGCTATCATTTTAGTCGCCCTTCGCTGCACCTTTTCCAATTCCACTATATCTTTCTTGAGATGCGGCGACCAGAATTGAACACAAACCCCACAAAAACCCTAGCATACCAATTTGTACCCAACTACAATCACCTTCCAGCCTGTAGGTGTATCCTATATTTAGGTTCAGTAGGTATTTGGTTGTTTCCGGAGGGCTGACAGTTTCCACCAGGTAGAGTCGGATATAGACCTGGGTCCCTTTGTGCACATTCTGCTGCACTGACCACTAGGCAAATCCAGGGACCTGCTTGTTGTTCTGTTGGATATACCCATAATACCTGCAGCTGTCAGACATCCTGGTATCCACTGTCACTTTCACTTCATAGAGGGGGTGGGAGGGGGTCAGTGACCACTGGTGGATTGAAGAGGGATCATGCCTTAATCCCTCCAGTAGTCATCTGGCCAGTCAGAGCACCTATTTGTAACTTGGAAACGACTGAAACAAATTGAGACAAAAACATCCTTCTTTTTGCCTTGGACATTTCTTCTTGTTCCATGATCGCCCAAGTCCTGTCCTTGTCACACCTAAAACACACCTGCTTGCTATTTAGATGAAATCAGTGAAAAACATTCCAATTCTTCCTTTTTGAAAATTGTGATTTAGACTTTTCCAGCAGATGGACGTTTTTTTGGCCATTTTGAAAATGAGCACCTTAGTATTCATTTTGTAGCCCTGTCAAATGGTTCCAACCATAATAACTACCAGCAAGAAGTCATCAATTGTGTACAGTTTGGTCAGGAACCGCTTGTTTGTACTTGGTTCAGTGACAGTTGCACCCAGCTCCTCCATATTCTCTGCCACAGATTTCAGTGTCGATAGAATGCTGTTCCAGTCAGTTGACTCGCACTGCCTTAGCATTTTCTTCAGTGAACTGTTGACTTTTCATTTGCTTAGCAAGTGTAACCACCTCCTTGCACAATGTTATAAGCTCGCTTACCTCACTGGGGAGGTTATTTGATGGCTGGAGTCCAGACCTCATCTCGAAATGCTGCTTTCGTATTAGCTGCATTATCCGTCATATAGATGAGATTAGCTCAATGGAGATTATTCTCTGCCAAAATGCTCAAAACAAATTGACAAATATTCTCACTAGTTTATCAGTGGTCTCCCTCATTGCCAAAAATAGCTAAACATATGCAACAGTTTTCATCAAGTTGAGCTCCTCGTTCAATTTTTTTTTTTTTTTTTACCTGAGGTGTTGGTGTCAAGTTTCTGCAGGTTTGCATGGGAACATAATCTTATCTCCTCAAGTCGCTTCACTGGCTCCCTATCCGCTTCCGCATACGGTTCAAACTTCTCCTTTTGACCTACAAGTGCATCCACTCCGCAGCTCCTCAGTACCTTTCCGCTCTCATCTCTCCCTACACTCCTCCCTGTGAGCTCCGTTCGCTGGGTAAATGTCTCCTGTCGTCCCCCTTCTCCCCCACTGCTAACTCCCGGCTCCATTCCTTCTATCTCGCTGCTCCCTATGCCTGGAATAGACTCCCTGAGCCAATACGTCAGGCTCAGTCTCTGGCTGTCTTCAAGTCTAGGCTTAAAGCCCACATCTTTGCTACTGCTTTTGACTCCTAACTATGACTCTCTTACTCAACACCCTCACTTATCACCCCTACCGCTGCAATTTCCCCATCCCGAGCTGTCTGTTCGTCTGTCCAATTTAGATTGTAAGCTCTGTTGAGCAGGGACTGTCTTTTCATGTTCATTTGTACAGCGCTGCGTAAGTCTAGTAGCACTATAGAAATGTTTAATAGTAGTAGTAGTAGTTGTCCCCATCACCATTCACTTTCAATCCATTCCCTCCTGCCCCCGTTCACTTTGGATCTGCCCTCTCCCATCTCCTTGGTAGCAATGACTTTTTTTGCCCCCATTCCCACTGATTTCTGCGGGTTTCCCATTGCCCCCATCCCCTCGCACACCTCTAGCGCAAATTTGTGCTAATAGTTATTGCATGCTAAAACCAGCCAGCATAGTAAAAATCCCATGCAAGGTGCTTAGCCTAGGTTGGAGCAGTATTGGCGATAGCCAGCCACAATGTCCAGGAAGGGCAAAAGATTTATTCTTTGAACAGAAATTGCTGACACACCAACCCAACATGGTCCGCGTTTCGACAAACACAGTCTTCGTCAGGGGTTCCTGTCCCGTCTGCGCGCAACCTTGGAGTCATCTTTGACTCCGCTCTTTCCTTCTCTGCTCATATTCAGCAGATTGCCAAAACCTGTCGTTTCTTTCTCTATAATATTAACAAAATTCACCCTTTCCTCTCCGAGGACACTGCCAGGGCCCTTACCCACACCCTTATCACCTCTCGCCTAGACTACTGCAATTTGCTTCTCGCTGGTCTCCCGCTCAGCCATCTATCTCCTCTTCAATCTGTCCAAAACTCTGCTGCGCGTCTTATATTCTGCCAGAGTCGCTATACTCACGTTAGCCCTCTCCTCAAGTCGCTTCACTGGCTCCCTATCCGCTTCCGCATACGGTTCAAACTTCTGCTTTTGACCTACATGTGCATCCACTCCGCAGCTCCTCAGTACCTATCCGCTTTCATCTCTCCCTACACTCCTCCCCATGAACTCCGTTCGCTGGGTAAATGTCTCCTGTCGTCCCCCTTCTCCCCCACTGCTAACTCCCGGCTCCGTTCCTTCTATCTCGCTGATCCCTATGCCTGGAATAGACTCCCTGAGCCGGTACGTCAGTCTCAGTCTCTGGCTGTCTTCAAGTCTGTTGAGCAGGGACTGTCTTTTTCATGTTGATTTGTACAGTGCTGCGTAAGTCTAGTAGTGCTATAGAAATGTTTAATAGTAGTAGTAGTAGGTTCATTCAAGCCAGCAACATACAAATGGTCACACTCAAAATATCTGAACAGATAGCATTAAAAACTCGCGGCAGCACAGTGCAATTGCATACGCAGGACTATGAAAATGTGGAGCACTGTGCCGCCACAATTTTTTTATGCTATCTGTTCAGATATTTTGAGTGTGACCATTTGTATGGTGCTGGCTTGAAAGAACCCCTGACGAAGACTGTGTTTGTCGAAACATGAACCGTGTTGGGTTGGTGTATCAGCAATTTCTGTTCAAAGAATAAAACATTTGCCTTCCTGGACATTGTGGCTGGCTATTTCCACTTCTTTTGGTAGCTTTTGTGGTTACTGTGGAATTCTTGTGTCCTTTGGTGTTTTTGCTTTTTGGAGCAGTATTGGGTCAGATTATAGGTAGAGAGAAAGTCATTGCTGACAGCCAGCACACAGGACGTTACCACACACTAGCTGTCAGGCCTGCCAATAACGTAGCTGTACTATTGGAAGTCTGCTAGCATAGCCATGGTACTTACAATAAAAAATCTCAACCATCCCCCTCTAATGAAGTAACCCCCCCTCCCAATAGTATCCCTAGAACATTACCCACCCCCCCCCAAGAGATCCCTCTTCAAAAAATCCCCTTCCCTCCCATGAATACAAGCCCCCCCCCCCCAAGCAATACTCAACCCCCCTCCCACCCCCTAATCTCCCAGGTAATCTAGTGGATGGGGTGGGAGCAATCCCTTTCTGCTCCTGTCCTGTAGCTGCAAGAGATCAAAATGGTGGTTATGGCCCTAGTCTTACCACTAGGGGTCAATCTGCCATGGCACTTGCAGGGCCCCTGAATTCACTAGAAAATATATTTGTTTCTTTAAGTTAAATAAAAAGCAAACAAAATTGTGCCTAATTATAACTACATTCGCAAAACACAAAATAGTACACTGAAGCAAAAGAGGAAAATGTATTGTGTGTAATGTATTACTTATTTTGTGCGGATAATCCATCCAAAATATTTGACCATCACTAGGAAAAGGTGACTAAAGTCTCCAGAAACAACAAAAAAAAGAGATTTTAATTAATTTTGTTAGAGCAAACAGTTTGTGATATAACATTTCAAACCCCATCCTTTTAAGTGAAAAAATACAAAAGTTCAAACGTAACTTTTGCAGACTGCTTATGAACCCATAACATGAAAAATTAGTCACTCAACATTTTGGATCTGCTACTTTAGTCATCTTTTCCCAGAGACGGTCAAGTATGTGTGTCTGTTGAAGTGTTCGGAGCATCTTTATAAATCAGAATGTCTGTAAGTACAGTCACATGACATTATAATGCCAGAAAGAGAAAAGCCATATTGCATACCAATGAAGACAGGTGTCCTTTGCATGCAGTTTGAACTGCGACCTTTACCTTTTCAGAACCTGGTGGCGGGAGTGAAACAGATAGCTGAGTTCTTTGGGCTCCCTCTAACTCAGGAGCAGATCCAGGAAATTGCAGACAAGAGCACTTTTCAAAATATGAAAGCAAAATCTCGGGAGACCCACGGCAATTTTGGTCATGTTGTCTTCCGAAAAGGTAAAATTTCAGGCTACAAGCTGGAATTTCAACATTTCTTCCCTTAAGAGAATCATCCAGGCATCAAAAAGAAAATGCCAAGATTAACCCTTTAATCCCCAAATTAAAGAGACCAATATTCAGCAGTCCAGTGAGCAGTAAACTTATCCAGATAATATTAACCAGTAAGGATGAGCTGTTATTTGCATTGTGATGCTTTGCATATAAACAGGCTGTACAAAAATTAATAACAAAGAGGTTACCAAATGGTACAAAATCTGGCAATTAGAGTTACCTTTCTTTAAGAAGGGAAGAATCAGGTATTCCTTATTATTATAAGTTACATTGGTTACCTATAATTGCTTGTTCACAGTTTAAATTATGTACAATAATTTTCTGGTCTTTTATTTATTCATTTTTTTTGTTACATTTGTACCCTGCGCTTTCCCACTCATGGCAGGCTCAATGCGGCTTACATGGGGCAATGGAGGGTTAAGTGACTTGCCCAGAGTCACAAGGAGCTGCCTGTGCCTGAAGTGGGAATTGAACTCAGTTCCTCAGGACCAAAGTCCACCACCCTAACCACTAGGCCACTCCTCCTTTGCAGGGAACTGTACCTTTTTATTTCATAGTTTTTCCCCACCCCTTTGTTGAGAGGGCAGGTTTCTTTACAATTTCCGTCACTGAAATCAGTTAAGTATTTTAGGCAGCTTTCTGCTTCCATTCCCTATTTATTTATTTATTTATTTATTTATTGCATTTGTATCCCACATTTTCCCACCTATTTGCAGGCTCAATGTGGCTTACATAGTTTTGTTAACATTGACATTCCAGGATATCAGATACAGTTAGTATTGTGCAGAGATTAAGTAAGGGAAGAAAGAAGAAGGAAGGAAGGGAGTGATTAGGGTAATTATAGAAGGTGCTTCATTGTGGCATTTGTTTCCGGTAGCTGTTCATTCAATAACTAATTATCTGTTGTTTCATAGGCAACTTAAAGCTGTGTTATTTGAGCAGACAGTGGGTTGATGTATAGTTTATTATGGGGTCCTTTTACAAAGGAGTGCTGAAAAATGGCCTGCGCTAGTGTAGGGGCATGTTTTGAACATGCGCAGGTCCATTTTTCAGCGCACCTGCAAAAAAGGCCTTTTTTTTGTTTTTAGCCAAAAATGGACATGCGACAAAATAAAAATTGGCGCGCATCCATTTTGGGTCCGAGACCTTACCCCCACCCACTGATGTAGCAGTAAGGTCTCACGTGTTAACCGGACGGTAATCATCAGCATACACACACTGCCAATTACCGCCCAGTTAGCGATGCGCGTTGGAAAATAAAAACTATTTTTCGGCTCATGTATCAGACGTGCGTAAAAAATGGAATTACCACCCGGGCCACGCAGCAGCCGGGCAGTAGTTCCAAATTGATGCACATTGGACATGCGTAGGTGCCTATGCGCCTTAGTAAAAGGGCCCCTATGTGATTTAATATAAATTTCCAGCTGAATATGCTGTTTGTTTGTTTTTTTGCTATTTTGTGATCCGCATGGAACTGAAGAGGATGTTGCGGCTTATAAGATCAATGTAATGTAATATGTGCACTGTTGGGAGAGAGTGCACATTGTCTGCACGTACCCCTGGATTCTATATACGGCGCCTTAAGTTGTGTATGGAAATCCAGGCTTATTCTGTATTCCACACACAACTTAATTGAATAACAAGCCAATCAGCGCCAATAATTGGTGACTTACAAGAAATTATCGGCACTAATTGGCATTGATTAGAATTTACATGCACAACTTGCTAGACGTATTCTATAAAGTGATACGTGTAAATTCTACAACGCGGATGTGAAAAGGGGGCGTGGAATGGGCGGTTTGTAGGCATTCCTAAAAATTATGCACGCTGTTATAGAATATGCCCAATCCACACATAAATTAGGCGTGGACATTTACACCAAGTTTGACTTGACCTTGATTGGCGGAAACAGGATACTGGGCTTGATGGACCTTTGATCTGTCCCAGTAAGGCAGCGCTTATGTTCCTATGCTTACAGGCGATAACCCCCTTTTTATTTACTATTATTCTTTTTCAAAAAATTAATATAAAATCTATGAAAAAATAAACAGATTACAAATGTAAGTGCAATCCCCCTTTCTTAGTGAATTCCCTATTTTGGTAAGAGGCCACCGCCAGACATTATACAGTAAGCAAAGAATTGGGTGCAGATCCAGATCCAGATTCTTTCTTGGGGTGTAGCTTCAGAGATAGAGCCTGAGAGGATCTCCTATAATATAGTCAGGTGACTGGAAGGAGGTCTGGTCCCTGGTAGAGGGGATCGAAGGAATGGCTTGTAAAGCTGAGGGCATAGCCCTCCCAAGTAATGGAAAGGCCTTTAGTGATTTTCCGTAAAGCTGATAGAAAAAACTGAACCCTGAGTCCCACACATAAGATAGGATGAATATTTTTAAGAAATTGGATGCGAAAAGCATAGTCAAAAAGAAGGCGTTTGTTTAGGCTTGCTGAGGTTGTTTTTGGTAATAAAATCTCTTGTGGTAATAACCATATCTGCACTGGTTGAAAAAAAGTGCATCTAACAGTGGTTCTCGATGTTGAACTGCCAAGAGATGCTGAAGAATTGAGCAATAGTCTTGCACTTTCTGAAAGATGGTGTGCATGTATTCTACCATATAAAGCTTATGAGCAGCTATTCAATTAAAGAGCATAGATCCTTGGATTACTTTCTTCCAAAAAAGATCCATCAATCTAAAATCCTATTCAGAAGAAGCATTAGAAAAATGTTAGCATTTTTTGGCTTTCTGCTTCTGTGACTACTGAAGAGTGTGATAGCTGGATTTCATTAAGTCCTGGTAATGGTTGGACTTCATATCTAACCATTTAGAGACAGCCTAAATAGAGAGTGAATTTTGCAACATACAGAGTTGACCGTGCACTGTTGATTTAGGGGTCTCACTCTAATTTAGCAGGCCGTCTGATCTGGGTTCCATTTTCTGGACCTGTCAATCTGGAATTGGTATTAAGAGATAGTCTAATTGTTGGATGCTCCTCTGATATGCATAAAAGATCTAATTTATCCTTTGGGGAATGGGTTTCACTGAGGGGGGTCTTTTACTAAAGATCAGCTTGAGTTATCTGCAGCAGGGCCTATTTTATTCTTATGGGTCCTGCTGCCGATAACGAGCTAATCTTTAGTAAAAGACCCCCTGAATAACTTGTTAGCAAGGAACTTATGTATTTCAGGGCTGACAAAGGGGGAGCCTTTGTGGGGCAATCTTCACACAGAAGAAGTGTGTCGGCAATTGTTGGATCACACAGGAAACCCATTATTGCAACTTCAGAATGAGATCAATCATTCAAACAAGATCTAAAGAAATTTCTAATGACATCAATCAAAGTCTCCAAATCATGCATTCATGGGTGAATGCATTTCGGCTGAAACTTAATGCAGAGAAAACCCAATGCCTAAATACTCACCTCTCAGCATAACAAGAACAAATTCACCGCCATCAACACACCAAATCTAAATCTTCCAATCTCGGACAACTTAAAGATTCTCGGAGTTACCATCGATCAACATCTAACACTCGAAAACCACGCAAAAATCACAACCAAGAAGATGTTCCACTCCATGTGGAAATTAAAAAGAGAAAGACCTTTCTTCCCAAGGACTGTCTTCCGAAAACTGGTACAATCAATGGTGCTCAGTCATCTAGACTACTGCAATGCACTCTATGCCAGCTGTAAAGAGCAAATAATCAAAAAAGAGTCCCCATTTAAAGGGCTAGCTGCAGGAGGACCTACAGGGCTCTCACTGATGACACTGGGCTCCTGGGCCCATATAAGGAAGTTGGGCGCTTCCCCACGCTACCTTTGTAACAGGTCTCTCCATGGTACCTGGTCAGCCTTACCTAGTAGTCCAGCCTGCCTTGCCTGACCTCTAGCCTGCCTCACAGTTCCAACCTTGCCTCCAAGCTCCTGCCTTGCCTCCAGATCAACTTGCCTTACCCCTAGCCATGCCTCACCTGCCTTGTCTTCTGTCTCATTGCATAGCCTTATCTCTAGCTCTAGCCGAACCTCCAGTTCCTGCTGAGCCATGTACCTAGTTCTATCTGTCCTGTGCCTAGTCCGGGTGACTTGCCTGCAGCCAGTTGGGGCCCAGCTAACCCTTGGTTGACCAGCTGCAGCCCAAGGGTTTACCTTCTGTGAACCATGTGTGTGTGTTTACACAGTCGTTATTACCACCCTTTTCTCTAATTCCTTTAACTTTTTAAAAATAATTCACACAGCTTCTGGCCCGTAACTGAATGCCGTTGGAGTATGGAAGCCTTGGAGGCATATTTTCAAAGCACTTTGGGAGGCTAAGTTCCATAGGTTTCTATGGAACTTTGGGAGGCTAAGTGCTTTGAAAATATGCCTCCTGGTATCTAAAGAAGTGAATGAGTGGGAGATTCTAATTGTTTTTTTCTAAAGCTCTATTTTTATTATTATTTTGGGATTTTTTTTAATGGCAAATTCAACAGGAAAAATCAACTCAACCAGCGCAGGAAAGGACTGGATTTTCTGGATGAGCTACAGCAGTTTCACTGGAGCATATAGCACAGCACTGAAATCCACAATACTGCATTGCAAATAACAAAGAAAGTTCTGGAGCACTGACAAAAAAACATTTCACTTTCATTTAAATAGCTTTTTCTGTCTGCAACTTGAATAATAAAAGAGAATGGCAGAACATTCCCCTTAAGTTGTTTCCTAAAGAATAGTTCTGTGTTATCTAGTGATGTCCTATGTGTGAATATAACTCTTCTCCTCCTTTCATAGACCCTCAAAAACTCCTCAACCCCCCAACATCCTCCTCCCAATCCTCTTCTAACAGAGATTTCAAAACCAAGGCAGTTTAATAAAACCTCACAAGTTTGCTATTTTTTGTGACAAACTAATATGGTGGCAAGCTCCGCCCACTGGCTTTAGCACATATAATGGGCTAGAAAGGATCATGCCATCTCCGGTCATCAAATCTCCTTTTTTAACGCTTGTTTGGATAGCTTCCTAAAAGAAAAATCCATAAGCCATTATTAAAATGGACTTGGGAAAATCCATTGCTTATTTCTACGATAAGAAGCATAAAATGTATTGTACTGTTTGGGGATCTTGCCAGGTACTTGTGACCTGCATTGGCCACTGATGGAAACAGGATACTGGGCTTGATGGACCTTCGGTCTGTTCCACTATGGCTACACTTATGTACTAACGCCAGTGACAATATCGGGCACTCATGGCCCAATATTCAAAAACAGTATTCTGTAAGTTACAAATGTAAATGGGAGCCCTGCCCATTCTCCATCCCTGTGTGCCCTCCTTGCAAATATTTATTTATTTAGATTTTGCTCACCTTTTTCAGTAGTAATTCAAGGTGTTATATTCAGGTACACTGGTTATTTCTCTGTCCCTGGAGGGCTCACAATCTAATTTTGTACCTAAGGCAATGGAAGGTGAAGTGACTTGCCCAAGATCACAAGGAGCAGCAGTGGGATTTGAACCGGCCACCTCTGGATTGTAAGGCCAGTGCTCTAACCACTAGGCCACTCCTATATGCGCTATGTAAGTTAAGTAGGTATTTGCAGAATAGCGCTTAGGTGCCATAAGGCATCTTCAAGCATTAGGTGCACACATACACATCTGGAAGCCGAAATTCAGACCACGGGAGGCAGCTCGGCTAATTCCCGCAGTCAGCCTGGATATTCAATGCCGGGCCATTTTCAGTGGCTGGCATTGAATATCCATTTTATTTTTGGTCAGTTTAAACTTAACTGACCAATATTCAGTGCTGTCTGGTTAAGTTGATAGCAGCCAAAGATAGGACTGCTATTTTGGTGGCCTGATATTGCTGCCAAACTTAGCCAGCAGTTCACTGACTATTCGTGGAAAGCTGCTAACCCCTGGATTCTTTATAGTGCGACTTGCGTTGCGTGGGCAAATCTGGTCATTTTCTGGATTTGTGTGCACAACTTAATTAGCTAACAAGCCAATCTGTGCTGATAATTGCCACTTAACAAACAATTGAACTAATTATAATTAATTAGAATTTACGTTCAGAACTGTCTAAGCTCATAAATTCTAAGTCACAATTTGAAAAGGAGGCATGGGCGTGGAATGGGTAGGTCATGGGCATTTCTCAAATCTATGTGCATTGTTATAGAATACACCTGGTCTGTACCAAGGTTTACTTAGTATAACTGACCGTGACTATATTTAGTCTTGTGGATGGGCGCTTGGCATATTCTATGAACTAGGCAGAAATATAGGCCTATTTTATAAAGTACGCCTAAATTTAGTTGTACTTTAGAGAATATGCCTAGGTGTATTTTTTTCCACATGGATTTTTCAGGTGCAATATCTCCCACTGAATATTCACAGATAGCCGCTTAAGTGCTATTTAACTGGCCAGGAGATAAATACTAGTAGGCTAAATATTTATGTGTCTAACGTACAGGGATTGTGAGTGCCTGGATTTTAGTTTGCCGTTTATGTCTATTATTATGGACTAGATTCTATATATAGCACCTGAAAAATCGGTGCCAAAAAGTAGGGTATTATTATGGATTAAGAACTGGTTGAAAGATAGGAAGCAGAGAGTAGGATTGCGTGGCCAGTATTCTCAGTGGAGGAGGGTAGTTAGTGGGGTCCCGCAGGGGTCTGTGCTGGGTCCGTTGCTTTTTAATGTATTTATAAATGACCTAGAGATGGGAATAACTAGTGAGGTAATTAAATTCGCCGATGACACAAAATTATTCAGGGTCGTCAAGTCGCAGGAGGAATGTGAACGATTACAGGAGGACCTTGCGAGACTGGGAGAATGGGCGTGCAAGTGGCAGATGAAGTTCAATGTTGACAAGTGCAAAGTGATGCATGTGGGTAAGAGGAACCCGAATTATAGCTACGTCTTGCAAGGTTCCGCGTTAGGAGTTACGGATCAAGAAAGGGATCTGGGTGTCGTCGTCGATGATACGCTGAAACCTTCTGCTCAGTGTGCTGCTGCGGCTAGGAAAGCGAATAGAATGTTGGGTGTTATTAAGAAGGGTATGGAGTCCAGGTGTGCGGATGTTATAATGCCGTTGTATCGCTCCATGGTGCGACCGCACCTGGAGTATTGTGTTCAGTACTGGTCTCCGTATCTCAAAAAAGATATAGTAGAATTGGAAAAGGTACAGCGAAGGGCGACGAAAATGATAGTGGGGATGGGACGACTTTCCTATGAAGAGAGGCTGAGAAGGCTAGGGCTTTTCAGCTTGGAGAAGAGACGGCTGAGGGGAGATATGATAGAAGTGTATAAAATAATGAGTGGAATGGAGCGGGTGGATGTGAAGCGACTGTTCACGCTATCCAAAAATACTAGGACTAGAGGGCATGAGTTGAAGCTACAGTGTGGTAAATTTAAAACGAATCGGAGAAAATTTTTCTTCACCCAACGTGTAATTAGACTCTGGAATTCATTGCCGGAGAACGTGGTACGGGCGGTTAGCTTGACGGAGTTTAAAAAGGGGTTAGATAGATTCCTAAAGGACAAGTCCATAGACCGCTATTAAATGGACTGGAAAAATTCCTCATTTTTAGGTACAACTTGTCTGGAATGTTTTTACGTTTGGGGAGCGTGCCAGGTGCCCTTGACCTGGATTGGCCACTGTCGGTGACAGGATGCTGGGCTAGATGGACCTTTGGTCTTTCCCAGTATGGCACTACTTATGTACTTATGTACTTATGTACTTATATTCTGTAAACTGTACCTAGCCAGTTTATAGAATATACTTAGCAGCCATGCCTGCGCCTAGCTCTAGGTGTGTCCATTTTACTTGGTGTAAATGCCGGTGCCTAAGTTAGGCATGAAACAGGTGTATTCTGTAACCGTGCACGTAGATTTTGGAGCGCCCACAGTCTGCTCATTCCACACCCATGGCCACACCCCCTTTTTGCAGCATGCATTCAAATTCACATGCACCACTTCACAGATTATGCCTTTTCAAGTTCTGTGCATAAATTCTAATTAATGCCAATTAGTATCAATAATTGCTTGTTAAGTGGCAATTATTGGTGCTGACAGGCTTGTTAAGTGATTAAATTGCATGTGCAAATCTAAACTATGACTGGATTTGTGCATGCAACTTCGGTCACACTATATAGAATCCGGGGCTATATGTGTAACTAGCAAAGCCCTGAGATTGCCTTAATCCCTGCCCCCTTTTCCGCTGTAGAATTCTTGACATACAACAATGTACACATTCAGTTGCCCCCCAGTTTTAAAATTGTTATTTTATTTTTGTTACATTTGTACCCCGCGCTTTCCCACTCATGGCAGGCTCAATGCGGCTTTCATGGGGCAATGGAGGGTTAAGTGACTTGCCCAGAGTCACAAGGAGCTGCCTGTGCCTGAAGTGGGAATTGAACTCAGTTCCTCAGTTCCCCAGGACCAAAGTCCACCACCCTAACCACTGGGCACTTATGTGTTCAGCATCAGCTCTGAACAAAAAGTGATTTTCAATATTTACTTAATATTGTTTTCTAGATATCCTCATAAGAATATTAAAAAAGCCATGCTGGGTCAGACCACTGTCTGTTGATCCCAGCATCCTGTTGTTACGATTCTGCCCATGTTTCAGGCTCTCAGTCATCTCGCCACCTGGTGGCCAGACCTGGTGGCTGCATTGGATTGTCTGTGTGTTGTTTCCCCTTCCAGACTTCAGCCCAGTCCAGTCCGGATCTTCCGGCCTGCCAGACTTTCTTGTACTGTTTGAGCCTGCACAGCACCCGTAGCTGCCTGGTGATTGCTGCAGCTAAATCTCAGCTGCTGCTGGGCTTATTAGCCATTTGGAAACTCTCTGCTTTGCCTTTGCATCGCCTAAGGCCCTGATTTGTTGGTGCTTGTTGCATTTCTGCCTAGTGTGGGTTTTATTCTGGTTCCTTGTCTGTTTCTAGTTAGTCTGTGTGTAGTTTAGCTTAGGGTTTGCTTGTCTTTCTGTGTTTAGTTTCTGTTTGTCTGTGTCTCTTGCTCAGTGGCTGCCTGGCAGCTTTCAGTTCTGTCTCGTCTGTCAGTGCTTGTTCCCTGTTTCTGTGGCTGCTTGCAGCTTTCAGTTCCTGTCCTTTAGTTTGTCCTTCTCCTGCTTTGTGTAGTATTATCTGTCTGTGTGTCCTAGCCCAGTTTCCTGCCTTGCTGCCCATGTACATCCCTTTCCCCTCTGACCCTCAGCCCCTGTTCAGCCTAGTGGGTATTCTGTTCCTGCTCTGTCCAGCAAGTCCTGCCGGCCGCCTAGAACCAGGAGCTCAACTCCTGGGGAAGGGTGGCCAAGTGCAGGTAAAGGCTAGCCGTCCCTGTCAGAGTTCTGTCAGTGTCTCTGGTTTGGGGTGGTTTTGCCTGCCACTGCCGCTCCTCGGCAGTGGTCCAAGGGCTCACAAACCCTGTGTTCTGTGGGAAAACGTGACATCTGTACAGTGGCCTGTATGGGTGAAATTACCCAGTAGATCCTATAAAGTAGATCTGTTTCTCATAGTTCATTTCCAAAGATGGGCAATGGCTTTCCCAAGTGTACCTGCTTTTCGTTAATGACCTTGTCCAAAACTCTTTTGAATCCCACTATGTCAGTAACTGTAACTACATACTCTGGCAAAAGATTCCACGGTTTAATTATATGTTGTGTGAAAAAAACTTTCTATGATTTGTTTTTAATCTGCTGGTCATTAGTTTCATGGAGTGCCTTCTTACATATAGTATTAACTTGTTTTCTATGTTATAAGCTCACCCGTGGTTTGTTTCTTTTTTTTGGTATCTCTCCCTTTTTTTTTCCAAACTAAATACGAGTGTAGCAAATCACTCAGACCAGATGGCATTTACTCTAAAGTTCCAAAGGCACTCAAATAAATTGTAGATGCACTGATTATCTGTAGCCCATCATTCTAATCTGCCTCTCTACCATGTAATGCCAGTTTTTTTTTAATGTTCCGACACTGCTGCTAGATAAAGTAGGGAAAGCTATTGTTAAGAACATCTGAATATTTTGCCTTTCTTACACTTCTTTTCCTTTTCCTCAAAGGTGATATTGGAGACTGGAAGAGCTACTTCTCTCCAGCTCAGAATCAAGAAATGGATGACAGCTTTAATAAATACTTAGCAGGAACTAAACTGGGAGCAAAGCTGAAGTACGATGTTCACTGCAAGGCCTAAACATGCCAACATGATTTCTGAAGTAACTTCCAGTTGACAGAATGGGCTTGACTTGTCTGTATAAATGTGCTACTGATTATCTAATTTTTCTTACATTTATACTGAACTTACAGGCTTATTTTTGAAAGAAAAGGACGCCCATCTTTCGACACAAATCGCAAGATGGGCATCCTTCTCACAGGGTTGCCCAAATAGGCATAATTGAAAGCCGATTTTGGGCATCCTCAACTGCTTTCCGTCGCGGGGATGACCAAAGTTCATCGGGGCATGTCAGAAGCATAGCGAAGGCTGGACTGGGGCGTGCCTAATACATGGGCGTCCTCGACCGATAATGGAAAAAAGAAGGGCGTCCCTGACGAGCACTTGGGCGACTTTATTTGGTCCATTTTTTTTATGAACAAGCCTCAAAAAGGTACCCAAACTGACCAGATGACCACCGGAGGGAATCGGGGATGACCTCCCCTTACTCCCCCAGTGGTCACTAACCCCCTCCCACCCTAAAAAAAACTTTTCAAATATTTTTTGCCAGCCTCAGATGTCATACCCAGCTCCATGACAGCAGTATGCAGGTCCCTGGAGCAGTTTTAGTGAGTGCAGTGCACGTCAGGCAGGCGGACCCAGGCCCATCCCCCCTACCTGTTACACTTGTGGTGGTAAATGTGAGCCCTTCAAAACCCACCAGAAACCCACTGTACCCACATCTAGGTGCCACCCTTCATCCATAAGGGCTATAGTAGTGGTGTACAGTTGTGGGGAGTGGGTTTTGGGGGGCTCAGCACACAAGGTAACGGAGCTATGCACCCGGGAGATTTTTCTGAAGTCTACTGCAGTGCCCCCTAGGGTGCCTGGTTGGTGTCCTGGCATGTGAGGGAGACCAGTGCACTACGAATGCTGGCTTTTCCCACGACCAAATGGCTTGGATTTGGTCATTTCTGAGATGGGTGTCCTCTGTTTCCATTATCGCCGAAAATCGTGGACAACCATCTCTAAGGTCAACATAAATGTTGAGATTTGGACGTCCCCGACCGTATTATCAAAATGAAAGATGGACGCCCATCTTGTTTCGATAATACGGGTTTTCCCGCCCCTTCGCGGATGTCCTCAGGAAAACTTGGGTGCCCCATTCGATTATGCCCCTCCATGTCTTCCAATTTACGTCTGTACCACAAGTTTACTTTGTGGCTGCATCAGTTTTATCTAAGATTATATTGATCCCATGCTTTAGAATCAGCTTTATATTGTTTAGAGGGAAAGTTATCAATGTGAGCTACTGTTAGGATGAGTTATTTTACCACAAGTTGTGCTATTTTAGCACAGGGTCTCATTGCATAGCAGGGGCGTAGCCACGGGTGGGCCTGGATGGGCCCAGGCCCACCCACTTTTGCTACAGGCCCACCCCGCCCGCGACAGCCCCCTGCACTGACCTGAAGCGCGTTCTCCCTCCAATCCAGCACCGGCGATCATAGCCAGCCTTCTACCACGTCCAGCAGGAAGTTGCAGAGTAGGTGGGACGCGCCTGAGAAGCTCCGATGACGCGCACTGGACGTGGTAGAAGGCTGGCTATGATCGCCCGTGCTGGATTGGAGGGAGAACGCACTTCAGGTCAGTGCAGGGGGCTGTCGCGGGCGGGGCAGTCACGGGTGGGCACAAAATGTGGTGGCGGCGGGCGGGCGGAT
Organism: Microcaecilia unicolor; assembly: GCF_901765095.1. Taxonomy (NCBI): domain Eukaryota; kingdom Metazoa; phylum Chordata; class Amphibia; order Gymnophiona; family Siphonopidae; genus Microcaecilia; species Microcaecilia unicolor. The sequence goes on from NC_044033.1 coordinate 140,313,747, forward strand.
GGTGGAGAGGAAAGAGGTCTGTGCCCACCCAAAAATTAATCACTGGCTACGCTACTGTTGCATAGAGTGGGACCCTGTGCTAAAATAGCACCAGTTTGTGGTAAAATAACCCATCTTTAATGGTAGCCCACTTTGATAACTTCCCCCCTTAGTATATAATAAATAGTAATAAAATAACTATTGTATACTACTCATAAAATTGAATGGTGCTATGTTTTCAAGTGTTTAGACATATGAAATTAAAGTATTAGTGTATATCATAGAGGCCATGAGAAGGTGCAAACCATACATATTTCTAGTTTTTATTTTAATATAGCTATTTTACTTTTCTTGAGCTGGGAGCAGACAAGAGTTGCAAGACAGCTATAAATGATTTTTTTTTTCTGAAAGCTACCCTTCTAAGGTTGTGGTTGACATTTGGCCTATGCTAACTTGTGATAAGTTGCTGGTCAGCAACTAAGACGGAGACTCCTATGACTAATAACAGCTGCTGTATCCAGATAAACAATCAAAAGGAGAAGTAAGTGGGTGTGGGTAAACTTGTAGCAATAGCACGAGGGTGGGGGTAGTAGCAGGGTAACTTAACCCATTATCTAATGAAAACTTATGCTTATGTAAATGATAGGCCCTAACTGTCAATATAATTAAGAAATAAATGATAGAATTTGATGGAACGTGCTGGAAACTGGTTTCATCATAACAGGAAACAGAACACTCTGGAAAGATGCATATTCATTAGGTAGGAAGGGTAACTATAATTAAGATAATGAAGAAAGGAAGAAAAAGTATTTAAGAGGAAACAAAACTGAGGATGGCGAGCCTCAGTGCGTCCACTAGCAAGTGGACATATTGACATCTCCCAGGGAAAACTCTGTTTTTATTTGCTACATATTATACTCTATTGGCAGTTTATTTGTTACTATTTCAATAATTACTGATTGGCTTCTTTGACAATTTGATTAAACATTTATTATGTCTAACACTTATTTAGTAGCCAGAGTTTTTTCTTGACTGGGGGAGTAAAGATTTACTCGAGGGTCCAACCCCCCCAGGAGACCTCCAGAAGGTTACTTCTGTCTCAGAGGCAAGACAGAAAGTAGACATTAGCAATAAGTTCTTGCTCATACACGAAGCACTGGCAACTGATGAAATTTGAACTGGGGGTTATGCATGAAAGCAGACTGATGCTGTAGTCACTAGCATATGCGGGCCCTGAGAAGGTTCAAAAAAACACATATTTTATATCTTTGTATTTCAGTACACACATGGAAACTTCAAAAAATAAGTTGTGCCTATCTGTAAGACCCTTGATCGCAGTAAGAGAAATTGTTGTCTCTTTTGCGTGGTTCGGGCTACATCAGCAAAAATACAAAAAGCAGAATCTTTATGAAGAAAAAAAAAGTTCTCAAAAGCTTATCATTATCCAGTTCTGAATTCACGGAACTGCTTGTGATATTTCCAGGAATGTAGTAAAACCTGTATCATGAGATATAGAACAAAAAAAGTGAGGAGGACGAATGAGGATACCAAACATTTTATTTATTCATATAAAATGACCCGACACAGCCATGTTTCGGCCCAAAGGCCTGCCTCAGGGGTCTTTAACAACCTGGAGTAGTATGATGTGAAACGTGCACGGTGAAAATATAATATAGCAGAACTCTCTTGGGTCTCCTCTCCTCAGGAAAAAATTTTTACGTGATGGCCAGGAACAAGCCTGATATACTCCTCTCCTAAAAAGCGTGTGCAATTGCCAATTGCTATAAATACAATTTTTGGTATCCTCATTCGTCCTCCTCACTTTTTTTGTTCTATATCTCACGGTTCCGTGAGGGTCTTTACCTCCTTTTTTTTGTTGTGGCTTGTAAAACCTGTATCATCCAGTTGTGCAACCAGTTCTGTTACTTCTGTCACATTGCCAGAAGATTGTGGTTTAGATTTTAAAGGAATTTAATAAGCCTTGAATACTTCTGGCAAAGTATTTGTTACTTCTTGCTTAGACTATTGCAATGTACTTCTCACTGGTCTCCCGCTCATCCATCTCTCTCCTCTCCAGTCTGTCCAGAATTCTGCAGCACGACTTATTTTCCGCCAGAATTGTTATGCCCACACTAGCCCACTCCTCAAGTCACTTCACTGGCTACCTGTCCGCCTCCATATTCAGTTCAAACTCCTCTTGCTGACCTTTAAATGCATCCACTCTATGACCCCTCACTACCTCTCATCTCTCCTTACATTCCTCCCCGTGAACTCTGCTCTCTGAACAAATATCTCTTATTGTCCCCCTTCTCCTCCACCGCTAACTCCAGACTTTGTCCCTTTTGTCTTGCGGCACCTTATGCCTGGAACCTACTTCCCGAACTTATACGTCTAGCACCATCTCTACCTGTTTTTAAATCTATGCTAAAAACCCACCTTTTCACTACTGCCTTTGGCTCCTAACCCCTACTCATTTGCCCTCCTTCTCCCCTGATCCTCTTTACCCAGTAATTCCCTTGCCCGTAAATGTCTTGTCTGTCTGTTTTACCTAGATTGTAAGCTCTTTGAGCAGGGACTGTCTCTATGTGTCACGTGTTCAGCGCTGCGTGCGTCTGGTAGTGCTATACAAATGTTATTAGTAGTAGTAGTAGTTTTGGAATTTTCAATATTTCCATCAAATAGTTTCTGAACATCCCTCTAGGAGATATAAAGGGGCATTTTTGATAAAATGTCTAAGTGCAGTTTGGGGCATTTTGCTAAAAACATCCAAAAATCAAGTGGCAAACAAGACCATTTTTGAATCTGAAAAACATCTGTCTTTTTGGTTTGAAAATCACCTTTTTCAAGATGTTTTGTGCTGAGCGTGTTTTCCTTTTGGGACCAATTTTGAACAAAAAAATGTCCAAGAGAAAAACGCCTAAAAACCAGCCATCATTCTTAGTAGACTGGCCACAGAGACATCCCAGCAGAGCAGTGGGCTTTACATAAAAGGTCCCAGGTACACAACTCACCATAACTTCCTTATATTTTATGGTGTACCTCACTGTTCACCGCTACAATAGCTCTCAAGCTTGCAGGTGTCACCTATATGTAGGTACATTTGTAGGGCGCACACCTTCCACCACAAGTGTACCAGTTTAGAGTGGGATATGGGCCTGGGTCCCCTTCTTTACAGTCCACTGTGCTGACCACTAGGCTACTCCTGGGATCTGCTTACTGTTCTAACAAGACTAGCCATCATATCTGAAGCTGTCATAAGAGCCTGGTATGTACTGTCACATCTTAGGAGAGTGGGAGGGGTCTGTGACCACTGCATCCAGTGGTTATTTGATCATTTAGGGCAACTTTTGGTTACTTACTTGTGTTTGAAAAAGGTCTAGCCAAAAGCATCTTAATTTTGGCTCGAGACATTTTCATTTTGTTCCATTATTGCAGAAAAACATCTATCATATAAAGAGGAATCCAATAAAATTTATATGGAAATATAATGTTTGATTTTAACAAAATATTTCTAAAAAGCAAGGAAAAGACCTCAAAACGCCCGACCGCTTACTTTCAGTTTTCGGTGGCTTTAACTGGGGGCGTGGTGTTCATCACTGGTCATAAAAACCTTGCTTGGAAAGAATTATTTTACTTTTTAATTTATTTCCAAAAAGATTTTAGCAATTTTGCTCTTTTTACAAAAACATTTTTTTAAATATATTGACAATATCAATGCTAACTTCAAATTTTCTTTGGTTCATAAAAACCTTCACTGATTCTCATGAAGTGCTCTAAAGCAGCTTTACAAAGATAAAGTAAAGTCACGCACTTATCTGTTGCCCGACGGTGGCCCCATCCCTTTCGCTTGTGGGCTTTTTCAAGGGCTGTGTTTTGACAGAGAAAGCATTGAGAAAATTTTTTTCCCTCTCTCTTGATCTGACCATAGCTTTACTTTTATCTTTGTAAAGCTGCTTTAGAGCACTTCATGAGAATCAGTGAAGGTTTTTATGAACCAAAGAAAATTTGAAGTTAGCACTGATATCTCTCTATATAAAAGGCACCTCCAAAGTTCTAATTGAAGCCTCCAACCGGAAACTTGAGGTGGCATAGATACCTGGTTTAGCAAGTACACAAAGGAAAAGAGAGTTGCAAGTAAAGCAATTAACTCCTGCCACAGTTGTTTTCTCAGGCACCTGGAGTGGTTGCCCTGTGTGATTAACAAGGTCAGCTGGAGTAAAGCAATTAACTCCTCCCCAAGTCTTGACCTGGGTGATTAACAAGGTCAGCTGGAGTGCACAGGGAGGGGGAGGGAGACCCTGGAACTGGGAGGGAGGAGGGAGTGATGGGCCGGGCCCCTGGCACACACTCTGATTCTCATACATACACTATCACTGTCAGACACGCTCGCACCCAGTCACATTCTCTCTGTCACACACACACACACACACTCTCGCACATTCCCTCTCTCTCACACAGTCAATCTCACACACACTCTGTCAAACATACACACTCCGAGGAAAACCTTGCTAGCGCCCGTTTCATTTCTCAGAAACGGGCCTTTTTTACTAGTTGTCAATATATTTAAAAAAACGTTTTTGTAAAAAGAGCAAAATTGCTAAAATCTTTTTGGAAATAAATTAAAAGTTAAAATAATTCTTTCCAAGCAAGGTTTTTATGACCAGTGATGAACACCACGCCCCCAGTTAAAGCAGCCGAAAACTGAAAGTAAGCGGTCGGGCGTTTTGAGGTCTTTTCCTTGCTTTTTAGAAATAACATAGTAATATAATAGATGACGGCCGAAAAAGACCTGCACGGTCCATCCAGTCTGCCCAACAAGATAAACTCATATGTGCTACTTTTTGTGTATACCCTACTTTGATTTGTACCTGTCCTCTTCAGGGCACAGACTGTATAAGTCTGCCCAGCACTATCCCCGCCTCCCAACCACCAGCCTCGCCTGTTAAAATCAAACATTATATTTCCATATAAATTTTATTGGATTCCTTTTTATATATTTGGTGACCTTACACTTTGGAGTCCTGAGGGTGATCCTCTTACTATTGTCTACTTAAGAAAAACATCTATGACATTTTTTGGATGTTTTTGTTCTGAAAATGAGCCCCATATTGGGAATTTTAGGAACATTTATCACACAAAGATTTCTATTTCATATAATATTTTCCATAGCCTCTAATTTATTATGGATCAGAAGATTGCCCTTTATTATTGCAGCATTTTCTTGAGAAGTAGAATCTAACTTAGTCTCAGAAAGCTTAAGGTGTTTAGAATTCTCTTTGAACTCCTTCTTGATCAGTTAATTTCATTTTAAACTCTTGATTTTGGCTTATTCATTGAAGAGAATTGTGATCATTGAGATGTCACTTCCACTAGACCCGTCTATTCTTCCTAGTACAGGATTTGGGGGGGGGGGGGGGAGAAGGTGGTTGTCAAGCGCACAGACTCATTTCCAGGATCAAGGGAGCAGCTCCCAAAGGCTCTTCAGACACTCCCAACGATTGGCTTCCAGGCAGTGCTACCAAACCTGAGCATTGCACATGATGGTCCAGAGGTGCCAAAGGAAAGCACAGCCATTTCCTTGGCTCCACGGCTGGAACCTTTCCTTTTCTTCCCCATTAGAGGAAACAAATTTAAAATACGGTAAGTAGGCAATACTCAAACTATGTTGTTGATTCTTCTTCTTTTACTTATTTTTTTATTATGAAGATTTCATATTTCCTGTCTTTTATTGATCGCTGACATAGCACAATGATGGGAAGTATAGCAAATACTAATAACCTTATTATAAATATCAACTTTATAGATTTGGAAATAAAAGTGGCAAGCTGCTAGCATGAGTAGAAAAAAGATAGTCAGGCCACAGTAGAATAATAGCTCTTAAGTGCGCAGTTGGCCAACTGGAACACAAGGACAAAGGCATCTGCAAACTATTCATGGAGTTCTAACTATTCCAGGAGGACTATGAAAAACTATATACTTGGCAAATGGGATTAGGCTGCTGGGCTGGCGCATTTAGAGAGCCTGGGGTTGCTAATGATCAGTGATACCGATAGGCTTTTTTTCAGTGAGTCAATTACTATGGAGCTCCCTAAGGGGTCCTTTTACTACGGTGCCCTAAAAAATGGCCTGCGGTAGTGTAGGCCCGTGTTTTGGCCGCACGCAGAATCATTTTTCAACGCACCTGTAAAAAAATGTCTTTTTGAAGGGGGGGGAGGGCAAAAATGGACATGCAATAAAATGAAAATTGGTGTGTGTCCATTTTGGGCCTGAGACCTTACCACCAGCAACTGACTTAGTAGTAAGGTCTCACACATTAACCGGGTGGTAATGATCAATGTGCGTTCAAAAGCCAATTATTGCCCGAGAACCAGAAAATAAAATATTTTCTGTCACACGTTAAAAATTAAATTACTGCCCGGGCCACGCGGTAGCCAAGCGGTAACTTACAATTGAGGCGCATTGGGCAAGGGTAAGTGCTTATGCAGCTTATTAAAAGGACTCCTGAGTAAATATCCCATCCCAGATGGGTAAAGGGTGAATTTTACAAGATTTTAAAGGAAGAGATAAACATTTTCCCCATAGGGTCCCCTAACAAAATCAATGTCACTTCTAGAGATTCCAAAATGGTATATATCACTGTGAGAAGCATTTTCCATACGTCTAAGTCGGACTTTGGACGTTTTGTGCTAAACGTCCCAAATAGAAAACATGATCAATTTCTTATGGAGTTCCCTTCTTTTTCCTTTATTTTTTTCCAAATGTTATTGTAGCCTGTACATGGCTCTGCTCAGCTAGAGCAGTTTAGCAACTCTAAATAAACTATAAACTATTTTTTAAACTGCAAAACATCTTTTTTTTTTCGAAAATTCCGTTTGTAACAAGGTTTTGTGCTCTGCGCGTTTATTTTTTCAGGCCATTAAAAAAAAAAAAAATGTACAAGTGGAAAATGTAAAAAATCAAGCCATTGGGATGTAGGAAGGGCTAGCATTTTTAGCAGAACGGTCCCCCAGACATCCCAGGAGAGCAATGGGGCACTCTAGGGGACACTGCTGTGGACTTCATATAAATGCTCCCAGGTACACATCTCACTGTTGCTCCCTTGTCTGCTGAGCCCTCTAATACCCACCTAAAACCTACTAACCCCCCCCCCCCCCCCCAACTGTACACCACTACAATAGCCCTGATGGGTGAAGGGGGCACATATATGTAGGTACAGTGGGTTTCTGGTGAGTTTTGGAAGGCTCACAGTTTCCATCACAAGTGTAACAGGTAGGGGGAGGTATGGTCCGGGTCCACCTGTCTACAGTGCACTGCACTCACCACTACACTATTCTAGGGACCTGCATGCTGTCCTAATAGACCTGAGTATAACATCTGAGGCTATCATAGAGGCTAATGAATACTATTTTTATTCACATTTTTGGAAGATGGGAGGGGTTCAGTGACCACTGAGGTAGTAAGGGAGGGGTCGTCCCTGATTCCCACCAGTGGTCATCTGGTCATTTACAGTGCCTTTTTGTGTCTTGTTTGTTATAAAAACAGGCCTAGATCAACAAAATTTTCTCCCTAGACATTTTTGTTTCGTTCCATTATGGCTGTAAAACATCCAGGTGTTAGACACGCCCTAAGCCCACCCTAATCCTCCCTTTGAAACAACACTCCCCCTTGTGATCGGGATGCATTGCAGATGAAATGCATAGATAAACGTCTTCAAAATAGGTTTTGAAAATACCGATTTGGATGTTTTGAGAAGAAATCCATCCATATGGTACTTTATGACACTTTTTGTATGTTTTTCTCTTTCAAAACATTGGAAGAATAATCAGCTTGTTTCATATCACGAATGGTGGAATCTGCTGTGTTCTTATACACGATATGAGGAACTGGCTGCCATAAGATTTGGTTGCATCTCCTCTTTCCACAGAGCATGGTCGCTGCTAGACAACTATGTGACTTGTGAAGGGAATTAGCTCTCTAAAGTATGTTGTGCATACTGTCCTGTTTTATTTTTACAAGACCTGTATGGTTTTTTTTGTTTTTTCTTCATTGTTCCATATTATATGCTGTTATATGTTTTATAAATATTATGTTGCTTTAAAATCAATAAATAAAGTTAAAAAATGAGTCAAGGATCTGCCATTACATGAATCCTATAGTCTAATATCTCTGTTGAACTATGAGGCTAAGCAGTTTGCTAAGATCTTGGGTAACAGGTTAGCACAAATAATAGTGGAATTAATTCTGGAGGCCCAGACGGTTTGTGTGAAATAGGTATCCAGTTAAAAATGTGAGGATTGGCCTCTCTATTGATTAGCTTTGATCAGGGATATTTTTGTTAACAAGAATAATAATCAGAATGAAAATTTTGGTCATTAGCTCTTGAGAACTAGAACTAAAAGTATTATTTTTTCATAACAAAATTTAAGAATAGAAAAGGTATTGATCCGAATAGAATAAGAACTATCATTTATAATTTCTGTTAAAATATTTTTAAGTGAAATGAAAATCATAAGTGATGTAGACTGTGCTATCCAACCCTCTTACCTCTGTTAGCGCACTCTTAGCGGCTGGAAGGGATCCGTAGCCCTGCCAGCTGAAGATGATTCTAGAAACGCTGCTCTTCAGCTCTGCAGTCTATTCTGTCTCCCTGAGACTGCTGATACCGGCAACCACGTTCCGTTTTTAGCACATGTGCAAAACCCCTGATCCTAATCTCTGCCAACATCCGTACCTGCTTGTTTTTTGCGCCTGCACTGAAAACTGAACATGTGTGATTGCCGGTCTCAGCTGGGAGACACAGCAGACTGCAGAAGAGCAACATTTTCAGTGTCATCCTCAGCTTACAGGGCCTGGGATCCCACCTAGCTAGTACAGCTAAGAGTGAACCTGCGCCGCTGTTGAGTGTGTAATATACTGTACCTCAGCCCCGAGTATGTGGTCCCCATTAAGGTCTGCCCCACTGGTCACCTGTCCTATTAGCAGTGCATAAGTCAAACCACAGGGGTGGAGGGATGACATATGTTAGTGCATGAGGATGGATCTCTAGTTCCAGTTCACAGCTGTTTTTTTAAAGAGGACAATTGGTGTTGTTGGGTGTAAACCTGTTTTAGGAACACACGTCATCTGCACTGGTGTGCCATGAGAGGCATCTTGCCAGGGGTTGCTCAGGGCCACCATTCAGAGGACTGGGAGATGGAAATTCTGCCTTTGCATCCTATTGCTCTGACAAGCAGGGGGCTCCTTTGCTGCTGTTACATTAATAAACATGCAAATTGTTCCCAATGCAGGTACACTGCTACTGAGACAGGAATTTATTTATTTATTTATTATGGATTGTGGGTCACTCTTTCATCCTGCAGGCCAGTTGGAGAGTACAGATCATACCTAGGCTTGCTCTCGAGAGACATGGCTGGCATGGCATGGGAGGAGTGGCATTTTATTTATTTATTTAGATTTTGCTCACACCTTTTTCAGTAGTAGCTCAAGGTGAGTTACATTCAGGTACACTGGATATTTCTCTGTCCCAGGAGGGCTCACAATCTAAGTCTGTACCTGAGGCAATGGAGGGTTAAGTGGCTTGCCCAAGATCACGAGCAGCAGCAGGATTTGAACCAGCCACCTCTGGATTGCAAGACGGGTGCTCTAACCACTAGGCCACTAGTTGCTGCCTATGATGACAAGGTTGATAGAATGATAAACATGGCTGGAACAGTGATCATTTTACCTAGGAAGATGTTGACAATAGCCTTAATAAGAGACATAAATAGGCACTTGATCATCATATGTTCAGCTTATCCAATGGTTGAATTTATATGATCAGATATGATACCATAGTTAGCACAGGTGGCAGGTCAACTGAGCCTGCTGCAAGGCAAACAAGCAAATCGCCAGAGAGGTGGAGAAGCGATTTGGCATTACCTTTGGAAACACAGGGGGCAGTTCTATAACTGGGCACCTCCATTTAGGAACCCTGAGGGTGTCTGGTGGGAGCCTATTCTATAAAGGAACTTAGGCACTTACTTTCCTTTATCAAATATTACCATAATTGGAATTAATGTGTCTAACATTTAGGCACCCTAAGTGCGGCGAGTTCCCGTGTAACTTACTGTATTCTATAAGTTACACACTTCAGTGGGAGCTCCCACCTATGATCTGCCCATGCTCTGAAACATAAAAACATAGACCATGAAGGCAGATAAAGACCATATGGTCCATCCAGTATAATTATGTCTTTTGTATATGATTTTGTCATATTACTGTGTTTGATTCTTTGTAACCCACCTAGTAATATTTTAAATAAATAAAAATGGACACCTTGGTTATAGAATTGCCCTCAAAAGCATTATACCGTGCTGATGGCATGCACCAGTCAGACACTGGACACCACATATTGAAAATGACTTTACAGACACAATCAAGAGGGTTGTGGGTGAACTGTAAGCAAGGCCACACCATTTATTAGGGGCCCAAAGGGAATAGAACTATTGTCCCTAGCCTGTATTGCATGTCCAAGCCAGTAATTTTGACCCCAAGAAGAGGTGTGCTGAGAGAGGTATCAAAGAAAAAACCATGTGGTTAGCTGGGTGAAGGCATACTGGGAGGGGTGCGGGTTGGCCCTGCACGACAGTGCCAACCATGGCATCAGTCTAGCTGGTTCTGAACGGCAATCTGATTACTGTTACAATGTCACTATATAGATCAATAAAGCTATGATCTTAAGCTACGGTAAGCACTAGAGTGTCTAATATTTTCATTATTATGGCAGAGGGGGCATGTCAGGGGGATGGAAAGTGGGTATGCCAGCGCTGATCAGTTAGCGCACTGCGTGCTGATTACTGTGTGAGCTCTTACCAGCTACAAAACAGGTGTTGGGAAGTGCTCATGCGCAAATTTGTTTTCAATTGCACATTAGCGTATGGCAGGGCTGTGCCAACACGGTAAGCGAGGTAAGCACGGCAGGAGGGCGCCGTCCTCTGGGGGGCGCCCCGCCACACCATGCTTACTTCGCCCTCCCGCTCCCATGTCCCAACTGCCTGCCCTCTTCCCCCCCCCCAACAAGATCCCTTTTAAATTTACCTCCGTCCAGCAGCGAAGGCGCAGCGTCAGTGAAGGAGGCGGCGCTCCCGACGTCTCTACTAGTCTTCCCTTCGCTCAGTGTTCCGCCTTCTTCTGATGTCAAGGAAATGATGTCAGAAGAAGGCGGGACATTGAGCGAAGGGAAGACTAGTAGAGACATCGGGAGCGCCGCCTTTGCTGCCGAACGGAGGTAAATTTAAAAGGGACCTGGGGGGGGGGGGGAGAAGAGGGCGGGCAGTTGGGACATGGGAGCGGGAGGGCTGGGGAGAGAGGAGCATGGATGGGAGGGCAGTGATCATTTTCACGGGGGGAGGGGGCACGCACGCGCCAACTGTTCGTCTGTGGGGGGCGCCAACTGATCTTCTGCAGGGCGGTGCCACAGACCCTTGGCACGGCCCTGGCGTATGGCCATTATTTTAAAAATGAGAAACTGGCCAGAGTGCATGGGATAAGGGTGTGCTAATGCTACATGTTCTCACACCGTTGTAAAAGGACCCCTTTCTTTCTTTGCTCACACCTTTTCCAGTAGTAGGTCAGGGTGAGTTACATTCAGGTACACTAGGTTAAATGCTTACGGCTGAAAATCAGTGCTAAACTCAGACATACCCCTCTGTAATTGCACATTATTTAGGGACCTAAATTTTGGAACTCACTCCTGGTCAGTCTTGAAAGAGACCAATTAAGAATGCTATCCCAAAATAAAGCTGGGTGGAGGAGTAAACTAGTGGTTACTGCAGTGGACCTTTATCCTGGGGAACTGAGTTCAACTCCCACTCAGGTCCATGTGACTCTGGGCAAGTCACTTAACCTTCCATTGTCCCTGGTACAAAAATAAGTACCTGAATACATATAAACCACTTTGAATGTAGTTGCAAAAACCTGAGAAAGGCAGTATATCAAGTCCCATTTACCTTTGTGACATTTTTTTCCCTTTGTAAATACTACTCCACATTTATCCAGCATGATGTGATTCATCCACAAAGTCAAGCTTTTAGTGGCTCACTTACAGCAAGTGTGCTTGTTTTAGGGGGTGTGGACTATTATAAACACGCAATCTGCTTAGCAAGTTGTAAAAACAAAATCCAGAAATCATTACACTCTCTCAGCGCTGCCAAGTGGCTTTTACACCGTCCCCTGCCAAGTTACCTATTCCAGGGGAGGGAGTTCTTTAGTTTTGGCCAGTCCTGGTTGTAAACTATCACCACAAAGCATTCTCGTATTTGTAGTACATGATTCTATCCGTCTAAATTGGTACCGCAGGACCCATAATCCACCTGGGTAAGGTTGGAAGAAATCCACGACCGGCCAAAAAAAAGTCCCCCTCCTGGCAGGTTTGTCCTTTACTCTGCCTCCCCCTCCCCCTTCCCAACTCTTGATCCTTGGCCAGCTCAAGCTTTTTCTTTCTAGACTAGTGTTCTCTGCATTTCTGCTTCTGTACAATTTTATCCAAAGCGATCACCAGTTGGGCAGGAAGCAGTTTCTAACATTCTTGAAGTCGCGTGCAAAGGGAGCAGCAGAGAACTGTGTGTTCTTGAAAATAAAGTGCGTGATTTCCACAGTCAGGGGCCTGATCGGTTCCACCCACTGGGGGTGGGGAGAGGAGGAGCGGATTATTTAAGGGCAATACTTGGCTCCTGTAGAAAAGTTTGAAGTCCACTAGCAAAATGGAGCAGAACAGGAAAATGATGGCTGAAGAAATAGACAGACTGCTATATTCTCCAAAACCAGGAGATCTGCATTTTACCTATAAGGGAGTGCTGTACCCCACCGTGCTGTGCTGCCCTGAGACTTTCCAAAAACTAGAGGGTTTCGAAGCCAGGGAAGATGATGTAGTGATGGTGGCTTACCCAAAATGCGGTAAGTATGCAGCCTAATCTGCTGGGAACCCCCCCCCCCCCTCCCAAACAACTTATTCCACTAGATAAGAGGTAACACAGGCTAGGTAGTGGTTTATCTATCTTTGGGAGCTCAGGGTTCCTGGACTATTAGCAAAGGTGTTGCGTTGCTCCCAGTATATTGCCAGAGGATCTCTTTAGTTCACCTTCCTTTATCCTTTGTTGGTGTCAACCCAGACCTGTAGAGCTAAATTGGAAGGTCCTGGGTGCCCAGATGTAATTTCTTAATCGCTCACTTCTCCCTCTTGAGCTCTGGGAGTGGAATCAGCAAGTAACCGTCCAGATACATTGGGGGTACACTCTCCTAGACTCTGAATAAGATTGTCATGGCCTCGGTGACCTGGTGTTAGTATTATGTGAGAGTATATTGCCAGTGCTTAAGGCTAAGGGCACTCTTCTTATTTCATGGGCAGGGCCGTGCCTAGGGTCTCTGGCGCCCCCCTGCAGACTATCAGTTGCCCCCCCCCCCCCTCCCGTGTGGCACAAGATGCAAAGGAAATAGGAGCTGAAAGATGGAGTGCATCTTTGTGGGCTTGCTCAACAAATAGATCACAAATAATTTTTTATGATTTTTAACCGTGAAAATGATCGTTCACCACTTGCCACACTGACAGGAATTGTCATCAATATTCTTAGAAACAAATTGCTACACATTGCAAAATAAGATAGCAGATGTAAATTCTCAAAGTGGACATATTCCAAACGCTAAAATGAAAATAAAATGATTTTTTTCTACCTTTGTTGGCTGGTGACTTTCTTTTTCTGATCATGCTGACCCAGTATCTGATTCTGCTGCTATCTGTCCTCTTAACTCCGTTTCCAGGGCTTCCTTTACATTTATTTCTTTACTTTCTTCCTTTCTTCTTCATTTCTTGCTCTATATCCATTTCCAGCAATTTCTCCTCTCTCCCTGGGTCCTGCCCTCCCATTCATGTCAATCCATGTCCCTCTCTGCCCTTCCCTCCTCCATCCATAGCCAGCAATTCTCCTCTCTCTCCTCCCCTCCATTTCCAGCAATTTCTCCTCTCCCTGGGCCCTGCCCTCCCATCCATGCCCATCCATGTCCCTCTCTGCCCTTCCCTCCTCCATCCATAGCCAGCAATTCTTCTCTCTCCCCTCCCCTCCATTTCCAGCAATTTCTCCTGTCCCTGGGCCTTGCCCTCCCATCCATGCCTCTTTGCCCTTCCCTTACCTCAGCTCTCCGCCCTGGGGCCTTTAAATCTTTTACCTCCGGTCGCAGCAGCGTCAGTGAAAGCGCTGCCGACGTCTCCCTTCCCTTCGCGCTCATTGGTTCCCTCAGTGTCCCGCCTTCTTCTGACGTCAGAAGAAGGCGGGACACTGAGGGAACCAACGAGCGTGAAGGGAAGGGAGACATCGGCAGCGCTTTCACTGATGCTGCTGCGACCGTCGGAGCCTCGGAAGTAAAGGTTTAAAGGCCTCGGCGGCGAGGGTAAGCACCGCGGCGCCCCCCTGCGGTGCTTACCCCGCTTACCGTGTTGGCACGGCCCTGTTCATGGGTTCAGGCGGGGACAGAAAAACCAAAAGACAAGGATCTAAACTCTGCCTCCTGAGCATTTCCTTGCAAGAATATTCTCCACCTCATAAAATTACCATGGCCAATGACATAGGAGCCAACTTTTTACAATGATTGAGGGTGCTAAACCCAGTGGAAATTACCCCTCCCTGGACACAAAGAGTTTGCTCAATATTGGGGGTGCTCAAGCACCCACAGCACCCACAGAGCTGGCTCCTATGGCCAATGAGATCCTCTTTTTCTGGACTCTCCCTCTATGATGCTAGAATCCCATTTATTTTGCCCAGGAACGCATTATGTTACTGCAGCACTGCTGTCTCTCGGTAGGTGAAAGGACATGCATGTGGTTGAAATGAGATTGGAACTATCAGCATTCCCCATGTTGTTGTTTCATAGCATGTTTAAGCCAAAATGACAGCAAAATTCTGAAACTTAATTTTTTCCCTTCCTGTGTTGTTGTCAGAGTGCTCACTATTGGTGGTCACATAGGGGGTAATTCTATAAGGAACCACTAAAGACAGCGTGTAAATGTCAGTATCCCAGTCATTTACGTGTATAAGTGGGTACTTATGCATGTAAATGACCTCTGTAGAGTACTGACTAGTGGAAAATTAGGTACTACGCTTTTAGAGAATGTACGTTGCCAGTGGGCATGTGCATGGGTGGACTTTGGGCAGATCACACATATGCATTTATAAATTATAGAATACTGTATACATGTTTATGCATGCAGTACATCTAGGCTCAGTTGCTAACACCATTCTCTGCCACTTGTGCTAGTATTTTGTAAGAAAAAAAAGTAGGTGCCTACTTTTCTTTATAGAATAGGCTTAAATAGGCACCACAGACAGCACCTATAGTAGGCACCCTGTTGTGGAATTAACCAATAGACAATGTTGCTCAATAATGCACTCTACTGAACAATAGTGCACCCTGCTATTGGTCAGCACCCTACTGAAGAATAGTGCTGATAGCAGCTGTCGCATGAACTGCCCAAGATAACAGCCAGCTAGCTATTAGCTTATGAAAGGGGGTCTTATACCCTTTCCGCTGGTTTGATGCCATGCTGACTAGAATAACAAAGTCTGATGTTTTCCAGTGTTATGTCCTTGGGGGCCCAGTGACTCAGCTCTTGCTGCCATAGATGTTTTCTCTTGTCCATGAAGGTCCCCGGCACAATAAACAAAAATTGTTGTGAGCAGTTGTGTTGTTTCTGCTAGCCTTGATGTGTCAGCAATGTGCTTGAGGCCTATGACAGGAACAAGCCTTTTCTTGGCAACTGGCATGGCCTACGTTTGTAAAACGTCAGGTTCATAATGTAGAATAGTGCTTCACTGTAGTGATACATTCATTGTCCCTACATATCAGTGGCGTAGCCAGACCTCGCGGTGGGAGGGGTCAGAGCCCAAGGTAGGGGGGCACATTTTAGTCTGATGCCTCACCGCTCCCCCTCACCGCCTTGTTGCTCCCCCCGAAAAAGCAAATACCTTTGCTGGGGGGGGTCCCCAAACCTCGCCAGCCAAAGCCTTCTTCAGCGCCGGTCTCCGGCCGCGTTCACTGCATTGTTCTTTCTTCTTGATGTCCTGTGCACGTTCCTTTACGTGAAACTGAGCATGCTCCTCGGACACCGTGACCCCAAGGTCTCTCTCCCTGTCTGTGCATAACAGCCTCTCACCTCCTAGGACATACGGCAATGAAATTGCCGATCTGCTGTTAGTGATCTGTAACCTGTCATTAAATAATCCATAGTACCTGAAGACTGGAGGGGGGCCAATGTAACACTGCTTTTTAAAAAGGATTCTGGGGTACTTCCGGTGGAGCTGCCGGTCAAGATGGCCGCCGCACAGTAAGCTCCAGTAGGCGAAGATCGGGGACCCCACCAAAAAGCGAATTCTCGCCCCCCAAAACATAGCGGTTCGGCTGCCCCTTGCCTCAGAATGATCCTGTACCCCATTTGAGAACTGCGAATCCCGATTCGGGAAGAAGGAATCCAGTGACCTCGCGTGCACCCACTCCCGTGAAAAGCCGCAACGAGTAAGAGCGGAGAATAACTAAGACGGTCGAGAACAGGTTGGAAAACTGCCCTGGCAGGAATTAGAGCGAGCAGGAGGGACCGGAGACCCGAGCAGAAAGCGGAGGGTGAGGTGGAAGGCGAGAGAGGAAGCGGGACACGAGCAGGGGGCAACGCCGAGCACAGCCTTCAAATAGCGGCCACGAGGCAGTTGAAGACGGGAGAGTAAACTCCAGAAACGTCTTAAGCATTACTCTTACCAAGCTCAGTTATATGTTAAAAAGAGTTCGGCAGCCTGGGCCTGGGCAGATAACTAAGAGCAGATCTGAACAGCACGCAAGCAGCACTCAGCACAATTTAAAGACACAAACCATACGACTCCCCGAAGCAGATTACTCAGGAGAGGACAAAGACCAATACTCCGTGCAGGCAGATTAAGCTAAATTTGCCTCTAGAAACTTTTTGTATGGCGACTAGAAGCTCCAAAAAAGAGCTGGATAAGGATAAAAACAAGAGCGGGGGATTAAAAATGGTGGAGAAAAATTCACCGCCATCACCATCGGTGAGCTCTGTCTGGGCATCAGAAATAGTAGCAGAGGTAAAAATGGCGGTGGAGGAAACCATGAGCCACAAGTTACAGCAAATTATCGACAAGCTTGATGGTATGGATCAAAGATTTACAACTTTTACTAATGAACTCCAGGAGGTGCAGCAGCGATTAGGAGACATAGAAGACGTCTGACAAGAGGCCTCAAAGTTCATAGAACATCTCCAAAAAACGGTATCAACTTTAGAAGATAAAGTGGATGATTTGGAGAATCGCTCGCGCAGAAACAACCTCAGACTGGTAGGAATACCAGAATCAATACCAGATGCGGAACTGAGAGACTTTTTGGAGCCCAGGCTCGCTAAGATATTACCTAATCAGAACACGACGGGGCCGCTGAAAATAGAAAGGGCACATTGTCTGGGTCCGAGGAAGGAGACTACCGCCCGCCTGAGAGTGGTCATACTAAGGCTACTTAATTATCAACACAAGATGGATGTGTTAGCAGCCCTTCGGAAAGGAGAACAGTTGGAGGTAGATGGACAAAAGATACTGTGTTTTCAAGATTATTCTACTAAAGTCTCCCTCCAACGTAAACAATTTTCACACATCTGTGGGCGACTACATAAAATGCAGATAAAATTCAGTTGACTGTATCTGGCCAAACTCAGAATTCAACACAATGGGACAGTAAGATTTTGCGACACTGTAGAAGCCGCTCAAGTGCTCGTGGATCGCGTAGAGAAGGACAGGCCGAGAGCATCAAGAGACACATGAATATTGCACTCGAAGATCAACAGTGAGATTGATGCCATTGAAGGAGGTGGAGCAGCAGAGGCCGGCAGGCTTGGGACTATAAATGGTTGAGTTTAAAAGTTTTGGAATTGTTACTGTTTTTGGTGGCTACAAGATTGAATGGGGTGGAAGAAGTATGAAACATATAAAATTAGTAAGGGTGGGGTCCCAGATCGGAGGCACGGAAGTAGGGCACAGGTGCTGTTAAGAAATGGGGAGGATGGGTGGACAGAGGAGGGGGAGGGGAGAGAGGGAGGGGGGTAGGAGGTACATGGGATTGTAGGATCTTCATGGTTACAATGGGGAAGGGGATCATAGGAGACACATTAAGAGCTTCATGAGGAGTGTACTTTTGTGTGATTTCGTATCACCATGGGCAGTGGGGGTATAGGCTGGGATGCCCCCCCTGCCCACATAGCGATGGCAGCATAGCAATACTTTATATATACTTGATAATATGTGATGGCCCTTAAAGTGGTAACGTGGAATGTGGGGGGTATTTCCTCGCCGATTAAACGGCAGAAGGTCCTTCACGCACTTCATAAGCAAAAGGCATCAATAGTATTGCTTCAGGAAACGCATTTAACAGCCAAAGAACATGAAAAATTATGTCGGTGGTGGGTAGGCTCATATTATGATTCTCCAGCACAGGCGAAAAAAGTGGGGGTTATAATTCTAATTAAGAAAGGGATCCAAATCACTACACATAAGATCATAGCGGACAAGGAGGGAAGATATATGTTGGCACACCTAACAATAGAGCTTCAGCCAGTGGTTATATGTAATGTGTATGCTCCCAACACGTATAACAAGGCATTTTACAAAAAGCTTTTGTATCATTTAACAAGCTTGGAAGGAACTCCCCTGTAGATAGGAGGGGATTTCAATGAAGTGGGGGACCCTAAATTAGATAGATCTCAAGGGGACAAAAGGGGGTCGGGAGCAGATTCCAGAGGAATAGGTCTGTTGAGCGAGTTCCTGGACCTGGTGGATTTGTGGCGTACCTTACATCCGCTGGAGCGAGACTACACTCATTTGTCTCGGGCACACGCCACCATGTCACGGATTGATTATATTTTTATCTCTCGTCAATTATTTACAAAAATTTGCTCTGCAGAAATAGGCCCCATTAAAATCTCAGATCATGCAATGGTGATGGTCTTATGGGAACCTAAAGAGGGCAATCCTGGTCAATACCAATGGAAGTTCCCTATAAGGCTATATAAAGACCAGGGTTTTCGGGAATTTATACTAAACAAATACAGGCAGTTTCAAGATACCAATCAGGAGCATAGGGCAACTCCCATACTCTACTGGGATACAGCTAAGGCTGTAATCCGGGGTGAAATCGCTTACACAAGTCATCAGAAAAAGACATGGGAGAAGGACATGTACAGGTTGGAAAAGGACATAACACGTTTAAGGCGTGAGTACGGTTGCCACCATGATGTTCTATCAAAAGCCAAGCTTTTAGAACTGCAGCAAACCTTAAATGAGAGACTACATACTAAGGCCCAAAAGAATTACACATACTATAGATTCAGTTATATAAATACGCTAATAAAAGTGGTAGGATGATGGCTAGGCTGGCAAATCCTAGGCAAGGCATTGTATTCTTCAAGTGGTATTTTAGAAAATAAAGATGTTTTTATAAATCGTACCATGCAAGAATACTAGCAGAAATTATATGCCATTCCTGACCCCCCCCCCCCCCCCCCCCCCCGATGAATAGTGAGGTGTATTTGGCTGGGCAAGACCTCCCACAGATAGACGCACAGAATCTAAACATATTAAATGCTCCCATAACGACAGATGAGGTGTCATGGGCTATACAACAAGCACCATTGGGGACGGCCCAGGCCCAGATGGCTATAGAAGAGAATTATACAAACTGATGAGGGATGAAGTCGTAGAACCCCTTACTTCAATGTTTAATGTTATAGTGCAAGAGCAGCAGATGCCCATTTCTTTACGAACAGCGCAGATCATAGTGCTTCCAAAACCAGGGAGTGATATACAGAAACCCGAATCTTATAGGCCCATATCGTTACTAAATTTTGAAGCAAAACTGTTTGCTAAAGTCTTGGCAAACCGCCTGTCTCGAGTATTGCCAGATATTATTGAAGACTCACAGGTTGGATTTGTACAGGGCAGAACTATAACTAAAAATGTGAGAAAGATATTGGTAACCTTGGAGGAGGTGTCTACACAGGCCACACCGTCAGTGTTAGTTAGTTTCGATGCTGAAAAGCCGTTTGATAGGGTGGTCTGGGATTTCATATTTGGCACACTAGACACTTATGGTATAAGAGGGTTTTTTCAGGAGGCGATCCAAGCCTTATATTATCTTCCACAAGCCCAGGTGTGTGTTAATGGAATTTTGTCCCCTCCATTCCCTATACATAGGGGGACCAGGCAGGGATGTCCCCTGACGCCCTTATTGTTTGTATTAACACTAGACCCACTGATTAGAAATATCCAACAGACACCCGATGTACAAGGAGTCAAGGTTGGCACAGATATTTTTAAAATAGCAGCCTTCGCTGACGATTTGCTGGCACATGTGACTCATCCTGAAACATCACTGACAGCGCTCTTAGAATGTATGGCAGAGTTTGGGGATTTCTCTGGCTTCAAGCTAAATCTGGAGAAATCTGAAGCTTTGCAGAGGAAGGGAGATCAAGAGGGAGCTTGGCAAAGACAGCTCCCGTTGAAATGGGCGGAGGAATCCTTTCGATACCTAGGAGTGCAGCTGACTATGGATACCACCACACTGTATAAGATTAATATCGAAAAGCTGTTACAGGACACCAAACGCTCTCTTGAGAGATGGAGCCATTTGCCTTTATCATTAATGGGTAGAATCAACCTATTTAAAATGATCATATTCCCGAGGTGGCTCTATATTTTACAGGTGTTGCCAATACATATACTGGGTAAAGATTTACGAAAATTAAATAGGATATGTCGGAAATTCTTATGGGGGGGGGGGCAGAAGTCTAAATTACGATTTGAATATTTATATGATGGATGGGCTCAGGGAGGGCTAGGATTCCCCTGTATTAGGCGATACAATCAGGCGTGTCTTTTGAGACATATCAGGGATTGGTTGCTGAATACAAATCAACATACGCCGCTTAGCTGGGAATGGGCATTCTTTGCTCCTTGGCATTTGAACTTTCTTCTGCAGGCTAAAACACAAAGTTTGCCAATTACCTGTAGGAGAAGCATACTGCTACAACCACTGCGACATGTCTGGCAATTCCTCATGCAATCCTGGAGACAAGATCCCAATGTTAGTGATCAACTCCCATTGCGGGGGAACAGGGATTTTCCCCCGGGGTTAGAGAAAGGGATTTGCTAGATGGTCGGAAATGGGAATTACTCTGCTTGAACACCTAATGAATGAAGAGGGAGGCTTATATAGTTTTCAGGACATGCAGCAGAGACTTGCACTTGCCAACAAGGATCATTACATATACAGACAACTACATCATTATTGGTTTAGTTTGGATCATGCAGCCTTGGGCACGAAATTGGGTCATAGGATGAGAGAGTTCCTGAAAGGGGATGCATACGGACAGGTTTCAATATTGAGTTTACATAGAGCTCTGGTGTCGCTCGGTCCTTCTCGAGCATATGAGAAGCTTAAAGACACGAGCATATGAGAAGCTTAAAGACACATGGAGTAAAGATTTGGGATATGAGTTGAAAGGGATAAACTTTGGAAAACTGATCAAAGACATACCCAGGCAAGTGGGGGGGGGGGAGGCTGAGCTGCAGGACAGCCGATTTAGGGTTATACATCGGGGATACATAGCACAATCACAAGCAGCAAAAGCGGGCTGGATCTCTGATACCCAATGCCCTAAATGTCACAGAGAGAGGAATACCTTTTACATGCATTTTGGAGATGTGACAGAATAAAATCATTTTGGAGAGCAACACAGAAATACTTAGAACAAGTATTAGGGCAAAGGATACTCCCATCCTGGAGAGGAGTACTTTTGAATAAAAGCAATGCTTATGGGATATCTGACAAAAATTTGGAGTTATTTTTTATGTAAGGCATTTGCAGTGGGCAAAAAGTGCATACTGAGACACTGGATGCAGGCAGAACCACCCTCTGTTTGGCTCTGGAGGAACAGGCTCCACGAGCTAATGCTGTGGGAGGCTAGGGAGGTCTATGGAAATCTAAAGAGAAAGAAATTTATCAATATATGGAACCTATATTTGCAAAATATCTCTCATAAAGCAAGAAGTGCAGTACTCAATAAGTTAGGAATGCCCTAGATCAAGGGGAACCAAGAGGACATACGCTCCTTGTGGAAGTTGGGTTAAAGGTAGCTGATAAACCAAAGAAGAACTTACTACCATGAAGTTCAAAGTTAAGAGGATGTGGGGGGTAAATGTTAAAAAAGTGATGATACAGATGTGATGTAAGTTAATGTACCAGAAATGTCAGTATGATCACAGAATGTTTGCGAATAATAATTCTGTTTTGAATGTCTGATCATCAATAAAAATCGTTTATAAATAAAAAAAGGATTCTGGGGTGATCCAGAAAATTACAGACCAGTAAGCCTGACGTCAATGCCGGTCAAAACAGTGGAAATTATGAACATATAAAATTACGAACACATAGACAAACACAGTTTAATTAGGAGTCAACATGAATTCAGCCAAGGTAAGTCTTGCCTCACAAATTTGCTTCATTTCTTTGAAGGCGTGAATAAACATGCGAATAAAGGTGAGCCAGCTGATATGGGGCGCATTATCGATATGACGTCTAAGTCTGTCTTTGGATGCTTTGCTGAAAACGTCCAAAAATCGAATAGTGAAAACTGAAAACGACCATTTTCAAACCAGAAAAAGTCTCCTCTCCACCCCCCCCCCCCCCCCCATCAAAAATGGCTATTTGCTAGATGTCTTTGTACTCTGTGCGTTTATCTTTTTGGTCCAAAGTCCAAGTGAAAAACACACAAAATCAAGCTCAAAATGTCTTATTTTTAATTCTGGATGTTTGTTTTGTTCCTTTATGGCTGAAAAACTTCCTAGTCTTAACACTCTCCCAGCATGCCCCCTCGAGATTTGGACGAACTACAGACAAATTGCATAGAAAAAGGTCTAAAAAAATAGGTTTTGAAAAATACTGATTTGGACTTTTTTGTGAGAAAAACATCCAAATGCTGCTTTATGACACTTTTTTAGATGTTTTTCAAAAAAGAGCCCCGTGGTGTATCTAGATTTTCAGAAAGCATTTGACAAAGTGTTTCATGAGAGACTCTTGAGAAAAGTAAAAAGTCGTGGGATAGGAGGCAATGTCCTTCTGTGGATTAGAATTTGATTATTGAACAGAAAACGGAGGGTAGGGTTAAATGTCCATTTCTCTCAATGGAGGATAGTGAATAGTGGAGTGCTGCAGGGATCTGTACTGCGACCAGTGCTATTTATCATATTTATAAATGATCAGGAAATTAGAACAATGAGTTGATTTAAATTTGCAGATGACACTACTCAAAGTTGTCAAAACGCATGCAGATTGCGAAAAATTGCAGGAAGACCTTAGGAAACTGGAAGACTGGGTATCCAAATGGCAGATGAAGTGTGATGCACATTGAGAAGAATAATCCGAATCATTGTTACCTGATGCTAGGGTCCACCTTAGGAGTCAGCACTCAAGAAAAATATCTAGGTGTCATTGTAAACAATATGCTGAAATCTTCTGCCTAGTGTGTGGTGGCGGCCAAAAAAAGCAAACAGGATGTTAGGAATTAGAAAAGAGATGCAAAATAAGGCCAAGAATATTATAATGCCTCTGTATCGCTCCATGGTGCAACCTTACCTTGAGTACTGGGCTCAGTTCTGGTCACTGTATCTCAAAAAAGATATAGCGGAATTAGGTTCAAAGAAGAGCAACCAAAATGATAAAGGGGATGGAACTCCTCCAGTATGTGGAAAGGTTAAAGGGGATAGGGCTCTTCAGCTTGGAAAAGACGGCTGAGGGGGGATATTTTTGAGATCTACAAAATCCTGAGTGGTGTACAATGGGTAGAAGTGAATTGATTTTTCACTCTTTCAAAAAGTACAAAGACCAGGGGACACCGATGAAATTACATGGAAATGCTTTGAAAACAAATAGGAGGAAATATTTTTTCAATCAAAGAATAGTTAGCTCTGGAACTCATTACTAGAGGATGTGGTAACAGCGGTTAGCGTATTTGGGTTTAAAAAAGGCTTGGACAAATTCCTGGAGGAAATGTCCATAGTCTGTTATTGAGATGGACTTGGGGGAAGCCACTGCTTGTTCAGGGATTGGTAGTATGGAATGTTGCTACTAATTGGGTTTCTGCCAGGTTCTTGTGACCTGGTTTGGCCACTGCTGGAAGCAGGATACTGGACCATTGGTCTGGCCCAGTAGGCTGTTGTTATATTTTTATGGAAACCATGGCCTACGATGCAAGAAACATTTCGCTAGGTCAGGAGCAGTTTAGAAATTCTCTAAAGTGCCTGCAGAATGCTGTGCATGTCTTATACACAAGTTCCCTATAGATCTGCAAATGCGTGTGCATATGAGAATTCCTTTGCTAGACCCGAAAGGAAAGGGCACCAGAAGGTCAATTTGTTGTGTGCAGGTTTCCGAGCAACAGTCATGTGTTCTGTGATCCATCAGAGTAGAGAACAGAGTACCAACACAATGATAAATTTGTATGAGAGGGGCAGTGACATATTTATTCAAGGGTTGTATGTTGTGTACACCCCCCCTGTCAGGATCCCCTCCCCCCCCCCCATTCACCCACCTGTTCCTTAAAACCATCTCTGCTCCAGTCTTCACCCAGGCAGTGGCACTTATAGGATGCCTGTGGCCTGCACCAGAACTTTCCCTCTGAACCATCCGGCCCTTCACAAAACAGGAAGTTGCATCAGAAGGGGTGGGACGGTTCAGAGAGAAAGTCCTGGTGCAGGCTGCAGGTATGAGTGCCACTGCTCAGGCAAAGACTGGAGTGATCATTTTAAGGTATAGGAGGACATGTTAAAAAAATACCTGGCCACGCCACTGGAGAGGGGCATGGATGGATAGGTCGGGGGCATTTACTAGTGCAATTACATTGGTTACTAGTGCTTGTATTGTTTTTAAGCTTTGTTGTCTCTTATTCAGTTATCAGTAAGACATGCCTGTCCTGGATTCCAGCTTTAACAAAGGTGGTGTATAAGATTATCTTCCACATTTGCATAATAATTGGAATTTGTTATCTATAGAAAAAAGAACTCAATGTAATTCTGCTGCATTTCGTAGACTGCTAAGACATTTTTATTTAGAAAATACGTGATTGTAAATTATCTTTTCGGCTACATGTGTTGTGATGTTCCTGGGGTATGCCCAGCCCTTTTCATGATGTAAGCCACACAACCTTTTTTGGTAAGTGTGGGATATAAATGTCATGTAATAATACTAAAAATGCAATTCATGGGATCCATGTCTGACTTAGGTGCAGGGATTTACACCAGGTTTCATTTGTTGTAAATCCTCAAACCCAAAATTGGGCATGGATCCTGGCGCTAAGCATTATTCTATACCCAACTTAGAGCGCTAGTTATAGAATAGCGCTAATTTTTTTTGGCACCCAAATTTGGACGCCATTTACAGAATTTAGTCCATTATGTATTATATGATTGTAGAAGAAATTGTATGTTTGGTGTCTTTGTTTATGTAATTGGGGCAATATTAAACCCACAATAACCAGCATTTTTAAAATGCTGGTCGCCGCGGGTGTTTCTATACCTTGATATTCACTGCTGAGCTGAACCTAGATAGCTGTAAAGTTTATAGCGTGGCCCTAAAATGTGTTTAATGCTTTTACTGTTATTATCCCTTCTAAGGATTTTTACTGCTGCAATCCTCACTGCAAAGATATATGAGCACTGCATTGTGTGTAATGTAATCTCACATGTAATGCAATCACTCCTGCTTGTTTGTATAAGGACTGTCACTATTGGTCTATTCTGCTATAAAGACCTCTTCTCTTTCTCAGCCAAGCTTGGCTCCTTTGTCCACCTGTTATCATTTCCTGGTCGTTCTTACTATCTCTCTCCTTAGAGGTCAGCCAGGTATGACTTTTCCCTTCAGTCGAGGGCTGCCCTCTGGGACCACCCCTGCTACTTTATTGCAGGCTCTGTCCCTATTGGTCCCTTTATCTCCTCCTCCTTGGGCCTGTGTGAGCCCCTTCTTGACCTCTCCTTCTCCATGAGGCATTCTCCATCTTGCTTCAGACAGGGCTTGTCCTGCTAAACCCCTTGTAATGAACTCATAATATCTCTCTAATAAGATATTGCACATTCCAGCCACCCAGCTGTGAACTACCTGGCATCCGTTTAAATATTTTCTCACCTCTGCAATAAAGCTGCCTTTCTTCAGATTTCTATCTCCAACCACTGATACAGCTCTCAGAATTACGGAGTCTCTTATTACCTTAGGTCAACACTTCTGAACATCTGCAAATACATGTGCATATGAGAATTCCTTTGCTAGACCCGAAAGGAAAGGGCACCAGAAGGTCAATTTGTTGTGTGCAGGTTTCCGAGCAACAGTCATGTGTTCTGTGATCCATCAGAGTAGAGAACAGAGTACCAACACAATGATAAATTTGTATGAGAGGGGCAGTGACATATTTATTCAAGGGTTGTATGTTGTGTACACTATATCTATATTCAGTAAAGGAAATTTCAGAAAACAGAGGCTTCAGGTGTGTGCTGGTGTGCCGAGGTTATACTCCAGGATATCAAGATTTAGAGATATCAAGTCTTAAAGAGGCCTGACAATAGCGGTGTTGAATATTCCAGTATTCACCAGCTGTCTGAAGTTATTTGGGTATCTCTGATGTGTGGGTACTGAAGACTGAATATCAGCAGTAGTTAGTTTAGTTTATTAAGTATTTAATTAAACTACCTTTCTAATAAAATTAAAGCGGTTTACAATTTCAAAAATTAATGGAAACAGGAAAGGAGCTCCATAGCTTCACCCAACGCATAATTAAACTCTGGAATTCTTTGCCGGAGAACGTGGTGAAGGCAGTTAGCTTAGCAGAGTTTAAAAAGGGGTTAGATGGTTTCCTAAAGAACAAGTCCATAAACCACTACTAAATGGACTTGTGAAAAATCCACAATTCCAGGAATAACAAGTATAGAATGTTTGTACGTTTGGGAAGCTCGCCAGGTGCCCTTGGCCTGGATTGGCCGCTGTCGTGGACAGGATGCTGGGCTCGATAGACCCTTGGTCTTTTCCCAGTGTGGCATTACTTGTGTACTTATGATGCTGTTCCTTCTAAGCAGAGCGGGTGTCCTCCAGCTGCATTGCTGCCAGTAGAGGGTGGTGCTTCAATATTGTGTTTTTAACCTCTAGGGACAGGCAGGTTCCCTGGAATCTGCAGAACTTGCCTGTTCCTCACTATTGAAAACTTGATAGTGAAATAGCACCACCTGCTGGCAGGTCTGTAGATGGAGGACTTCTGCTCAGTTTAGAGGGAACAGTGCTTGAAGAAAAGACAAAGGGGGTCTTTTACTAAGCAGCGGTAAGCCCAACGTGGGCTTATCGCTTGCTAAACCAGAAGTATCGCTGGGCTAACGCAGCCATTTCTGGCACTACAAAAATATTTTTATTTTTGTAGCGCCGGTGTTTACCAAGCGGTAATCGGGCAGTGCTGTGCACTGCCCAGTTACCACCAGGTTAGCACGGGAGCCCTTACCGCCACCTCAATGGGTGGCAGTAAGTGCTCCTTCTCGAAATGGCCATGCAGCAAGTGCTTCACTTGCTGCACAGCCATTTCTTTAAAAAACAAACAAAAAAGCCAGGCTTTTACCCACTGCTGTAAAAGGGGACCTCGGCGTGCGTCAAAAACACACACTGACGCCAGCACAGGCCCCCTTTTGCCGCACATTAGAAAAAAGATCCCAAAAAGAGGAAAATAATGAGAAAGATGAAGAAATAGTGAAGATAGGAGGGAGAGAGCAAGGCAGGGATTTGTTGAGCAGAGAAGTAGTGGCTGGCACTGATACGCCCTGGCTCATCAGGTTCTGGGGAAAGCTAATTATAATAATAATAATTATTATTATTATTAGCATTTGTATAGCGCTACCAGACACACACAGCACTGAACATCTGACACAAAGAGACAGTCCCTGCTCAAAAGAGCTTATAATCTTAATAATACAGACAGACAAGACAGATACGGGGGATGAAAAGTAATGGGTAATGAAGTAATAGGTGATGAAGAGTAAAGAGTGAGAAGGAAGGAAGGGACAAGGGGTTGAGTTGTAGCTAAGTTTTTAGGGTTGACCTGAATTTCGGACAGGACTGTTCTATATGAAAATCCACGGGGAAAGAATTCCAGAGGTACAGAACAATACAAGAAAAGACAGAATGATGAGTGAATTCCAAACAAGAGCACTGTAGCGGGGGGGGGGGGGGGGGGGGGGGGAGGGATAGATGATGCGCAGAAGCAGGATGCAGAGTGCAAGCTAGTCTCTAAGGGGTAATAAATGAGGAAGGGGTACCTGAGTGGAGCACTGGCACTACTGAGGCATCCAGACATGACATTTCAGCAGTGCTATCTGGAAATGCTGCTGAAGATCACTGCTTGGGCCTGGTAAGTGCTGCTACGCAGAGAAGTAGCTTTAAACAGTAAATTTATGCTCCTATATTGGCTTCTTTGAAAATTATTTAGGCCTTCAAAACTGAAGCTGCACAAATTATCTGGCTCGCCTCTGGGCTTTGGTCTTGTTTCTGGCTGATCTCATAAGTACATAAGTAGTGCCATACTGGGAAAGACCAAAGGTCCATCTAGCCCAGCATCCTGTCACCGACAGTGGCCAATCCAGGTCAAGGGCACCTGGCACGCTCCCCAAACGTAAAAACATTCCAGACAAGTTATACCTAAAAATGCTCTCCATTCTCTCCGTTGCAATCTCCCCTTTTCCCTCCACATGAATTGTTATCTTTGTACCTTCATTCCTACCATGTTTTGTCCGAATTTATCTTTTCATCTGACTAACTCTCGTCCCCTGCTGTTGTGCTGTATACCTCTTTGCTGTATTGTATTGAAAGGCAATTAAGCAATTTTAGGTGGCATCGGAGTCGGTAAAAAATGTACTGACTCCGACTCCAAATTCAAAATAAAAAAAAAAACATTATATATGGTAAATGTATAATTTTATACTTGTATATGCATATCTGTGTCTTGGATCTAAAGTCCTATTTACCAGTACTTTAGATCCAGAACTTAAATTTTGGGGTCTCTTTCCTAAGCTGTTCTAAAAAGTGTCCGGTGCTGCAATTAGAGTGGGTTTACCATGTGCTCCAACTACTTTTAACATGGCTGCAAAATGGCTGATTTGCTATTTTATTTTAGTATTTATTTCCTATTTATTAGGATTTATTCACTCAAGGCGGTGTACAGTAAAAATAAATCCAACATGCGCAATAGACAATTACAGCAGTAAAAATATTCAAATAACAATACAAAGTATGGCATAGTATACTACTTAAAATGTCAACACAATACGTAATAAAACATTTTAATTGACAGTGTAGGGTATAAGCAAAGATGGTTAACATATAGATGGGTAAGAGAGTAAGAGGAGTTAAGGTGACTAATTTTAAAGAAAGGTGCACATGAGGTCAGAGAGATGGTTAAATATTATCTCGGCTAGGATAGGAGTGGATAAACATTGTCCTTCTGCAGTATGTGCAGCCAATATCACTTCTTGTGTGTGTGAGTGAGACTAAGAAGTTAGTTACTACTTCCATTAAAGGCCTGGTTGAAGAGCCAAGCTTTCACCTGCTTCCCGAAGTAGAGATAGTCTCGTGTTAAGCTGAGCCTTTCAGGGAGTGCATTGCAGAGTGTGGGGGCTACTCCAGAGAAAGCTCGCTTGCGGGTATCACATCATGTAATGTCTTTTGGAGAGGATGTGGTTAGTCCTTGAGAGGACCTTAGTTTCCTTGGCGGTGTGTAGAGGATCAGCCTATTCTTCAGGTACTGAGGGCCATTTCTTTTAAGGGCCTTCAAGATGATAAGTTTAGCCCTGTATTGTACTGGTAGCCAGTGAAGGTTTTGCAAAAATGGTGTGATGTGGTCACATGGCTTGCAGCCTTTTAAGTCTTTCTGCAGCATTCTGAATCAATTGGAGCTGGTGCAGGCCCTTTGTAGACAGACCCTTGTAGAGTGCATTACAGTAATCCAGTCTTGATGTTATCATGTCATGCACAACTGGGATAAGATTTAACTTCCGATGTAAGGAGAGAGGCAGCATAGCTGTTGCAATTAGTAGAAGCAGCTCTTGAAGGTTGCTTGGATTTGGGGAATTAGAGTAAGTGTT
The DNA here is from genome assembly GCF_901765095.1 of Microcaecilia unicolor. NCBI lineage: Eukaryota > Metazoa > Chordata > Amphibia > Gymnophiona > Siphonopidae > Microcaecilia > Microcaecilia unicolor. The sequence goes on from NC_044033.1 coordinate 140,343,956, forward strand.
GAATCTAACTGTATTCCAAGGTTCCTGACTTGTGATTTGAGGGGGAGTTCATACTTCCCAAAAGGGATTTTGATGTCAGGTATGTATCCACTTGCATTAGGAAGCCAGAGAAGCTCGGTTTTACTTAGGTTCAGGCAAAGTTTTTTGAGTTTAGCCCATTCTTGAATTGATGTTAGACATGTAATTAGTTTATTCAGGGCTGTAGGTAAGTCAAGTTCAACGGGTATTTTCCCATTAGCACATGGCCATTACCACCCAGAGCCCTTAATGCCTCTTATTTAGGAGGCAGTAAGAGCTCATGTGCTAATCTGCCACACGCAGTAATGTGCCTGTGGTACCCAATTAGCATGGCACGCCTCCTCTCAATCCCCAGACACGCCTCCCGTGCCAAAAAATAATGTGTTGTGGCGCAGCCACCCAGCTGTGAACTACCTGGCATCCGTTTAACCTTGCATACAATATATCTACCATGAAATACCAGTACACTTTATGGAAGGGTTCATTTCGGACACTTCATTGTATAATTGAGTTGGCACGATACCTTTATATAACTGGAATTTTATTTCAGAAGCTGTACAGTAAAGATGTTTTACATCAAATGGCTATTTTAACACTTTTGTTATTGTATTGTAGGGATGAACTGGCTGACTTTCATCTTAAATGAAATAGTATTTTTATCTGCAAAAAAACCACAATCACCAGATATTCCGGTGATTGAATTTGGAACTCCAGAAAAGCTTGAGGTTGGTAGAAAACACCTAGCAAACCTTACTTGAGCAAACTGTATGTGAAAAGTGTTAAAGCAAGTTTGAGAAGTTTATCTTGAAGGACAGACAATGTAGAAGTGTTCTGAATGTTTGAGATATTACTTGTCATCTGATGTGGTAGCAGTATTTATTTATAGTAATGTATTACCCGCTATATCTACAAATCTAGGCAAGGTACAATAAAACATTAATAAAATCACAAATACACATCATGATGAAAAACACATCCACATCAACAAAATAGATGTAGAATACCTTAATATTCTTCAAGTCAAGAGCTACATGTAGTACCAGCATGAGACCAAAAACAGCACTAGGCCTCAAGATGCCACAAAATCATTAAGGAAGAGATTCTGTATATGGCACCTAAATAATCGGTTCTAACTAAGTATGTTCTATAATTGGCACCTAGATTAAGGCGCTGATTATAGAATATGCTTAGTTGATGTTTCAACACCGATATCTGTGCGCATCCATTTATGTAAAAAAAAAAGCCTGGTGTAAATCTCAGCGCATAGATTTAGGCGCACTGGGACGTATTTTATAACTAGGCACGTAAATTTTGTAATGCCCATGAAATGCACATTTCCCTACCCATAATCACACCCCTTTTTGTCTCCACGTGTTAGAAGTTCGGCGCACATCATTACAGAATACGCTTAGCGAGTTGTGGGCCTAAATTCTAATCAGTGCCAGTTAATGCTCATTATTGCTTGTTAAGTGCTGTTATCGGTGCTCAGTAGCTTGTTAATCTGATTAAGTTACACACGATGTTATAGAATCTGAGCCGATTTTGGTTCTTAAATCAAAGCGTGCTATACAGAATCTGGGGGTAAATGCATTATGAAACCAAACATTCTTCATCAGTTTCTGAAAATGGCAATAATTGGCCTGATCCCTAATTCTACAGGCAAAGGTCTGTGAGCCTTGACATGACCCTCACATGGCCATCCCAACCTGGACATAAGTAAAACAAATTTAATCTGATAGTCAATTAGAGATTGTGTGCCCGATGGCGACCCCCCCCCCCCATCCTGTTGGGATCAAAAGAAACAAAGTTCGGCGGACTGTCTATGGGGCCTAGTCCGCTCCATGTAATAGTGCAGTGCTCATTTGCAATCCAAGGTGTGCAAAGTGCTCTCTCCATGATGGGCATGAGGTTGGGGAAAGAATGTTGGCAAGACAATAGACTGGTTTAGATGGACCTCCAACACAACCTTTGGCAGGAACTTAATGTGTGGGCGGAGGACTACTCTGTTGTGATGAAACTTGGTATAAGGTGCATCCACTACTAGGGCCTGAAGCTCACTCTATGAGCTGAAGTAACAGCCACCAAGAATATGACCTTCAAATGGCAGGAATTCTGTGGCTCAAAAGGAACTTCCATTAGCTGGGTGAGAATGACATTGAGGTCCCATGACACACGCAGAGGTTTGACGGGGGACTTTGACAAAAGTAAACTTCTCAAGAAGTGAACAACTAGAGGCTGTTCAGAGATGGGCTTACCCTCCATACGTTGATGCACACTAATTGCACTGAGGTGAAACCTTACAGAGTTGGTCTTGAGACCAGGTTTGGATAGGTGTAGAAGGTATTCAAGTAGGGCCTATGTAGGGCAAGAAAGGGAATCTAGGGCCTTGCCCTAACACCAGATTTTAAACCTCCTCCATTTAGAAGAGTAACACCTCTTAGTGGAATCTTTCCTGGAAGCCAGCAAGACTCTGGAGACACCCTCTGAAAGATCCAAGAAAGCAAATTCTAGGTTCTCAACATCCAGGCTGTTGAAGGCCAGAGACTGAAGGTTGGGATGCAGAAGGGATGCTTTGTTCTGCATGATGAGGGTGGGAAAACACTCCAGTATCAACGGTTCTTCGGAGGATAACTCCAGAAGAAGAGGGAACCAGATCTGCTGAAGCCAGTAAGGTGCGATCAGAATTGTGGTCCTGCAGTTTTGCTTGACTTTTAGCAAAGTCTTCCCCATGAGAGGAATGGGAGGATATTTATACAGAAGACCTGTTCCCCCAATGAAGGAGGAAGGCCTCAGACACTGATCTGTCATAAACCTGAAACAGAACTGAGGGACTTTGTGATTCATGTGAGTGGCAAAGAGGTCCACCGAGGGGGAGCCCCACGCTCAGAAGATCTCTCAGGCAACACCCATGTTGAGAGACCACTTGAGCAGTTGCATAACCCTGCTCAGTCTGTTGGACAGGCTGTTGTTTTTGCCCACTAGATAAGTGACTTGAAGGCACATGCCATGCTGGCAAACTCAACGCCACTTTCTCAGAAGTTCTGAGAGAAGAGAACATTTCTCTGGTAAGTGAACACTATTTTGCTTTGTGCTTTGGGAACTTAAAGATTGGGGTTTAAAGGAGAAATTGTAGGTTAGTGATAGGCAAAATAAAAACATAAAAAAGCAAATTTTATCAACTAATCTCCATAGTCTTTTCCCCTTAGTTTTAAAAACTTGAACTTTGTACCACAGGATGAACAGATAGACTCTAGTAGGCACTGCAGGATCTAGTTTAGTCTTCCTGCCCACCCCTAGGACAACTCTTCATTTATAGTCAGTTATTGTAGTTAGGGTAACAAGCAAGGAGTGCTCTTACAGAGTTTTAAATACATTTCATTACCATCTAAGACGGAAACACTAAATAAATCATACAACATACTATATAAACTAAAAGACATTTTTATATTATGCTAATATCCTTAATACTACTACTACTATAAATCATTTCTATAGCGCTACCAGTCGTACGCAGCGCTTCACAATTTAACTTAATACTGTAGCAAGTTTTAAATTATTGAAAAACTCAAAAACACTAAGATGGAGTCAGCAGTCCAGCAGCGAGAGGGGTGCTATCCAGTCTTTTGCATTGAGTGTCACATGTATGATTATCTCCCAGTTGGTGAGATGTCATATGTGTGTGGCCAGTGCAAAGAGCTCCTAGCTCTCAGAGAACGTGTCCGTTCTCTTGAGGCTAGAGTAGCAGACTTGGTGGAGCTGAGGGAGACAGAGAGGTACATAGAGGAGACCTACAGGGATGTTGTAGAGAAGTCCCACCTCCAGTCTGGTAGCTCCTGTGCTACCTTGGAGGAGAGAGGTCTCCTAGAAGAAGAGCATCACCCTGGTGAAACAGGAAGTACTGTAGCCAGGACCTGCCCACCAGGGGATGTACTATCCTCTCGTACCGAGGATATGGCTCCAAGTGCTGCCCAGAAAGGAAGGGTTAGGACAGCTGTTGTAGTTGGTGATTCGATCATTAGGCATATAGATAGCTGAGTTGCTGGTGGACATGAGGATCGCCTGGTGACTTGCCTGCCTGGTGCGAAGGTGGCGGACACCATGCGCCACCTATATAGGATTTTAGATAGTGCTGGATAGGAGCCAGCTGTCTTGGTACATGTGGGTACTAATGACATAGGAAAATGTGGGAGAGAGGTTCTGGAAGCCAAATTTAGGCTCGTGGGTAGAAAACTCAAATCTTAGAACCTCTAGGGTAGCATTTTCTGAAATGCTACCCATTCCACGCGCAGGGCCCAAGAGACAGGCAGAGCTCCAGAGTCTCGATGCGTGGATGAGACGGTGCAGGGAGGAGGATTTTAGATTTGTTAGGAACTGGGCAACATTCTGGGGAAGGGGGAGCCTATTCCAAAAGGATGGGCTCCACCTTAACCAGGGTGGAGACCAGGCTCCTGGCATTGGCATTTAAAAAGAAGATAGAGCAGCTTTTAAACTAGAAACGGGGTGGGGGGAAGGCCGACAGTCGCTCAAAAACGCATGGTTCGGGATAAGGTATCTTTCAAAGAGAACTCCAAAACATGGAAGATAGGGTATCCTGATAGTGAGGTTGCATAAGAGACCATAGTAGATCAGGTGTCCTTTAAATAAAAATCAAACAAAAGATTGCAAATTAATACTGTCAAGTACTGAGCATGATGTAAATAGGATCAACAAACATAGTTTGAAATGTCTATATGCGAATGCCAGGAGCCTAAGAAATAAGATGGGAGAGTTAGAATATATTGCACTAAATGAAAAATTAGATATAATAGGCATCTCTGAGACCTGGTGGAAGGAGGATAACCAGTGGGACACTGTCATACCGGGGTACAAATTATATCGTAGTAATAGGGTGGATCAAATTGGTGGAGGGGTAGCATTGTATATTAAGGAGAGCCTTGAATCAAATAGATTGAAAATTCTGCTGGAAACAAAACATATCTTGGAATCACTGTGGATTGAAATTCCATGTAGGGGAAAAGGATAGTGATAGGAGTGTACTACCATCCACCTGACCAGGATGAACAGATAGATGCAAAAATGTTAAAGGAAATTAGGGACGCAAGCAAACTGGGCAACACAATAATAATGGGTGATTACTCCGATATTGACTGGGTAAATGTAACATCGGGGCACGTTAGGGAGGTAAAATTCCTTGATGAAATCAAGGACAGCTTTATGGAGCCGCTGGAACAGGAGCCAACGAGAGAAGGAAAAATTCTAGACCTAGTCCTTAGTGGAGTCTGGTGCGGGAGGTAATGGTGCTGGGGCTGCTTGATAACAGTGATTATAATATGATCGGATTTGACATTAGCTTTGAAGTAAGTATACATAGGATCTGGTGCGGGAGGTAATGGTGCTGGGGCTGCTTGATAACAGTGATTATAATATGATCAGATTTGACATTAGCTTTGAAGTAAGTATACCTAGAGGGGCATAATCGACCAGAAACGCCTATCTCCATGGGCGTTAATCTCCGAGAACGGGTCCGTGAAGGGGCGGAGTGAACCGTATTTTTTAAAAAAAATAGACGCCCATGCTTTATTCGCCAAGGTGTGAGCTGGGCGTTTTTGCTTTTCACCGATAATGGAAAATGAAATCGCCCAGCTCAAAAACGAATAAATGCAAGGCATTTGTTCGTGGGAGGGGCCAGGATTCATAGTGCACTGGTCCCCCTCACATGCCAGGACACCAACCGGGCACCCTAGGGGGCACTTTTACAAAAACAAAAAAAAGGTAAAAGAGCTCCCAGGTGCATAGCACCCTTCCCTTGGGTGTTGAGCCCCCCAAATCCCCCTCAAAACCCACTGCCCACAAGTCTACACCAGTACTATAGCCCTAAGCGGTGAAGGGGGGCACCTACATGTGGGTACAGGGGGTTTGGGGGGGTTGGACGACTAGTAGCATTAAGCAGCACAATTGTAACAGGTAGGGGGGGGATGGGCCTGGGTCCACCTGCCTGACGTCCACTGCACCCCCTAACAACTGTTCCAGGGACCTGCATACTGCTGCTTGGGAGGAGGGTATGACATTTGAGGGTGAAAGTAAAAAGTTGTGAAACATCATTTGTTGTGGTGGGAGGGGGTTAGTGACCACTGGGGGAGTCAGGGGAGGTCATCCCCGACTCCCTCTGGGGGTCATCTGGTCATTTAGGGCACTTTTTGGGGCCTTATTCGTCAAAAAACAGGGTCCAGGAAAAGTGCCCTAAATTCTAGCTACAAACGCATCCATTATCGGCGAAGGGCGCCCATCTCTGTTCGAGTGATAACCACGCCCCAGTTCCGCCTTCACCACGCCTCCGACACTCCCCCGTCAACTTTGTCCGCATCCGCGACGGAGTGCAGTTGAAAGCGTCCAAAGTTTGGCTTTCGATTATGCCGCTTTATTTGTTTTTGTGAGAAGAACGCCCATCTCCCGATTTAGGTCGGAACTTGGGCGTTATTCTCGTTCGATTATAAGCTGGATAGGAAATCAAATATGTTAAAGTATAACTTTAAAAAAGGAGACTATGATAAAATGAGAAGAACGGTGAAAAAAAACTTAGAGGAGCGGCTGTGAGGGTCAAAAATTTACATCAGGCGCAGATGCTGTTCAAAAACACCCATTATGGAAGCCCAGGCCAAATATAATCCGCATATTAAAAAAGGAGGACGGAAGACCAAGTGACAGCCGGCATAGTTAAAAAAGTGAGGTGAAGGAAGCTATTAGAGCTAAAAGAAAATCCTTCAGAAATGGAAGAACGAACCGATTGAAAATAATAAGAAACAGCATAAGGAATGTCAAGTCAAATGCAAAGCGCTGATAAGGAAGGCTAAGAGGGACTTTGAAAAAAAGATCGCATTGGAGGCAAAAACATATAGTAAAATTTTTTTTAGGTATATTGAAAGCAGGAAGCCAGCAAAAGAATTGGTTGGAACGCTAGATGACCGAGGAGTAAAAGGGGAGATCAGGGAAGACAAAGCCGTAGCAGAGAGATTAAATGAATTCTTTGCTTCTGTTTTCACAGAGGAAGATTTGGGTGGAATACCAGTGCCAGAAATGGTATTTGAAGCTGACGAGTCAGAGAAACTTGATGAATTCTCTGTAAACCTGGAGGTTGTAATGGGCCAGTTCTACAAACTGAAGAGTAGCAAATCTCCTAGACTGGATGGTATTCATCACAGAGTACTGATAGAACTGAAAAATGAACTTGCGGAGCTATTGTTAGTAATATGTAATTTATCTTTAAAATCGAGCGTGGTACCGGAAGATTGGAGGGTGGCCAACGTAACGCCAATTTTTAAAAAAGGTTCCCGAGGAGATCCAGGAAATTATAGACCGGTGAGTCTGACGTCAGTGCTGGGCAAAATGGTAGAGACTATTAATGAGACAAAGTCAACATGGATTTAGTGAAGGGAAATCTTGCCTCACCAATCTATTACATTTCTTTGATGGGGTGAACAAACATGTGGATAAAGGTGAGCCGGTTGATATTGTGTATCTGGATTTTCAGAAGGCGTTTGACAAAGTACCTCATGAAAGACTCCAAAGGAAATTAGAGAGTCAGGGGATAGGAGGTAGTGTTCTATTGTGGATTAAAAACTGGTTAAAAGATAGAAAACAATGAGTAGGGTTAAATGGCCAGTATTCTCAATAGAAAAGGGTAGTTAGTGGTGTTTCCCAGGGTTCTGTGCTGGGACCGCTGCTTTTTAGCATATTTATAAATGACCTAGAGATGGGAGTAACTAGTGAGGTAATTAAATTTGCTGATGACACAAAATTATTCAAAGTCGATAAATCACGGGAGGATTGTGAAAAATTACAAGAGGACCTTACGAGACTGGGAGACTGGGCATCTAAATGGCAGATGACGTTTTAATGTGAGCCACTGCAAAGTGATGCATGTGGGATAGAGGAACCCAAATTATAGCTACGTCATGCAAGGCTCCACATTAGGTGTCACAGACTAAGAAAGGGATCTAAGTGTCGTCGTTGATACATTGATACATTGAAACCTTCTGCTCAGTGTGCTGCTGCGGCTAAGAAAGCAAATAGAATGTTAGGTATTATTAGGGAAGGAATGAAAAACAAAAATGAGGATGTTATAATGCCTTTGTATCGCTCCATGTGTTCAATTCTGGTCACCGCATCTCAAAAAAGATATAGTGGAATTAGATAAGGTACAGAGAAGGGCGACGAAAATGATAAAGGAGATGGGATGACTTCCATATGAGGAAAGGCTAAAGTGGCTAGGGCAGCTTGGAGAAAAGGCGGCTGAGGGGAGATATGATAGAGGTCTATAAAATAATGAGTGGAGTTGAACGGGTAGATGTGAAGCGTCTGTTTACGCTTTCCAAAAATACTAGGACTAGGGGGCATGCGATGAAGCTACAATGTAGTAAATTTAAAACGAATCGGAGAAAATGTGTCTTCACTCAGTGTAATTAAAGTCTGGAATTCGTTGCCAGAGAATGTGGTAAAGGCGGTTAGCTTAGCAGAGTTTTTAAAAAGGTTTGGACGGCTTCCTAAAGGAAAAGTCCATAGACCATTATTGACTGGACTTGGGGAAAATCCACTTTTTCTGGGATAAGCAACATAAAATGTTTTGTACTTTTTTGGAATCTTGCCAGGTATTTGTGACCTGGATTGGCCATTGTTGGAAACAGGATGCTGGGCTTGATGGACCTTTGGTCTTTCCCAGTATGGCAGTACTTATGTACTTATATCTGGACGGCCTCCTGACACAGACGGTGAGATCCGGTGCCCCCCTGCTTCTTGGTGTAATGCATGGTAGCCTTATTGTCCGTTTGAATGAGCCACAATTTGGTAACACAGACGATCTCTGAAAACCTTTAGAGTGTTCTAGATCACCTGAAGGTCTAGGAGATTGATCTGAAGATCCGTTTCTTGGACGGACCCAGCACCTTGACTGTGAAGCCCATCTACATGAGCAGGAGAGATGCGTCCATCGTCGGCACCTTCTGCGGCTGAGGAATTACTACTCTAACTAATGAAAGGTTATTCCGTAGTGATAGTTCCTCTGTGTATGCTGCACAAGCTGGCATGTTTCTAAATATCGTCTAATGACCAATAATTCACTCAAGCTTGCCTCAATAGATTGAAAATCAAAACCCCAGCCTTGCACCAGCTGTGTGTAATTAGTGTTGTCACTCACACTGATAGCACACTACCTCACATCCACTGAAGATGGAGAAAAAAAGCCTCAGCCTAGCCGCTCAACCAGCCTGAACTTGCAGACTATAAGATTTGAGCTCGGCTTCCCATCATTTGGCTTAGGAACAAAACTCCATCATTTCACATACTAGCATCAACATCTGTTCTTCAAATTGCTATGCCAAGTATATAAATCTCAAATTTTATCTAAACAGTGTGTGTGTCTCTACTTCCTCAGATCAACTGTTGTAAAAGACAAATTGTTTGTGCATAACAAAATAGAACAACTTGAGAACTACAACTGACGTTTAAACTTAAGAATTTTGAATTTCCCAAGACTCCCAGGGATGCCACCTTTGGATATGTTTAAAAGATATTCCTTTGAGATAATAAAGTTACCCCAGGAAGTTTTTCCACCTATAAATAAAATTTTTTACTTGCCCCAGAAGAAAGGAAAGGATTTGGGCGAACCAGGGGGTCTAGAAGAGAAAAGCTTGGACTTGGCGGACATATCCGAAATACATAGGCGTAGTTTGACTGTTTCATTTAGGGGGGCAAAGAATGGGCGGAGCATATTAGCATATCATTTGCATATAAACATATGCAAATGAATATGCTAATATGGAGGAAGGAATTGAAATTTACAGGCAAAATATCACAGATGCACATTTCAAAAAGCTGACACATTTCAATTAATAAATTATGAATAAAATACTTTTATCTACCTTTGTTGTCTGATCATTTAGTTTTTCTATTCGCTTTGGTCCCAGTGTCTTCTGTTTTATGCAGTGTCTTCTTTCCAGTAGGCTTCCCTCTGCTCCCCACCCTCCCAGTCCCATCCATCTCTTGCTCCTTCCCTGTGCTCCCCACCCCTCCCAGTCCCATCCATCTTCTGCTCCTTCCCTCTGCTGTGCCTGACCTCTCCCAATCCCATCCATCTGCTCCCCACCCCTCGCAGTCCCATCCATCTCTTGCTCCTTCCCTCTGCTCCCCACCCCTCCCAGTCCCAACCATCTCTTGCTCCTTCCCTCTGCTCCCCACCCCTCCCAGTCCCATCCATCTTCTGTTCCTTCCCTCTGCTCACCATCCCTCCGTCCCATCCATCTTCTGCTCCTTCCCTCTGTTGTGCCTGACCTCTCCCAATCCCATCCATCTCCTGGTCCATCCATCTTCCCTCTGCTCCCCCCCCCCCCCCCGCGAGGTCCAAGATGGTGACTCCGTTTACCCCCTCTCTTCCTCCCTCCCTCCGGCGCAGGCAACAGTCTTCAGCTTTTTCAGCATTCCTGGCAGCGGTAGCGATGTACACGCTGCCTTCGGTCTGCCCCGGAAGCCTTCTCTGCAAGTTCCTGTTCCCACCTATGCGGGAACAGGAACTTGAAGAGAAGGCTTTGGGGCAGAGCCGAAGGCAGCGTGTACAACGCTACCGCTGCCAGGAACGCTGGAAAAGACTGCTGCCTGTGCCGGAGGGAGGGAGGAAGAGAGAGGGGTAGACGGACACGCTCCTCTCCGTCCGCTTGGCTTCCCTGCCCTCTCTGTCTGCGTCCCGCCTTCCTCTGACGTCAGAGGAAGGCGGGACGCAGACAGAGAGGGCAGGGAAGCCAAGCGGATGGAGAGGAGCGCGTGCCTGCATGTTTGTTTTTTTTTTAACTAATGGCGCGGCGGCGCCTCGTCGTCGTTTGGGGGTGCATTGCCCCCCCCCCTTGCCCCCCCCCCCCCAGTCTACGCTTATGCCGAAATATTAGAACAAACTTTGGATATTAATATGGAGCGAAGGACTTTATTGATTTCATTTACTTTTGAGCAAGATCTTAATGCTATCCTACGCCTTTATTTTCGAAATTCAGCCACTGTATTTGCGGGAGCCAGGGTTTGGATGTTTCAAGATGTAACTAAATCTACCCAACAGAGAAGAAAGCATTTTTTTTTTGGAATTGAACAAAAGACTTTGGATTTGGGAGGAGATTTTCTACTGGCCTAGCCATGTAAATGTATAATTCGGCTAGGTTCAACTAAGTATATTTTTTTCACGCCTGACCAATTGAGAGTCTTCTTAGATTCTAAGAAGCCTGATAAAGTTTGAGTTTGGGATTTGCAAAAATTCTTCTTTAGAATTTGAATATAGTTAGTAACTTCTCTAATATGTATGCCTGTCCCCTTTTACCACTTGTGGTCTAAGGAAGCAAATTATTTGAGTTTTGTGGATTAACAATGTAGTGGATACCAAAGATAATATGGGTTAGTTAGAAGGGAATTTTTTTTCCTTATGTTTTCATTTGATGTGTATCCATTTTTCACTATATAATATTATATAAATTACTTGTCAATTTAAATTGAAAATAGAAGTGGTTAGACCATGGAACAGGTGCTACATGCAAATTGGTAATGGAATGTTGAAGGCATTTGTGGTGTGGGAAGGGGTCCAAGGTATGGCCAGCTGAGTGTGTAGAGACAGAGATCAGTTGAGACAAGCCAATATCTTCTAAAAACAGAAGAAAAGGACATGTTTTGGGGGCTGAAGGGTCATCAACAAGTCTCTTAGTACAATGAGATTAGGGAATCTCGAGGAAATATCTACCAAAGTTTGAAGTGAGGATTCCCGGATTTCTTTTGTTAGAATGGACAGGACATAGTAAATTAGAAGAGTCGGAGACCGGAATTACGAGACATTCAGAATAGGGAAATTCCAAAGATGGAAGGATGGAAAATGAATAAGTGGAAGGGACACAGAGAGCAACCCTGCCTTGCCTCTTAGATGTTCGTGCTGCATGACAGGCTATATAGCCTCGTGGAAGACTTTGGTACAGATAACCCTCCTCTCCATGTTTCTCAAATGTGCAGTATACCAAATCCTTCAAATAAATAAGTCTGTGACATTTTTCTTTTTTACCACTGTGACTGGTTTCCTTGCATCCAGCTTTTTATCAATCAGAACGGAGATGTTCCAGTGAGCGTAATCTCTTCATTTTCCATAATTCTCTTAGGGTCCCTTTTACTAAGTTGTGGTAAAAGGGGGCTGGCACTGGCGGCGTCTGTTTTACACGCACGCTGAGGCCTCCTTTTACCGCAGCTGGTAAAAGGGAAGCTTCGCCTTTCTGCAAGAAATGGCCATGTGGCAAGTAAACCACTTGCCACATGGCCATTTCGGGGGGGGGGGGGACCCTTACCGCCACCCATTGAGGTGGCGTTAAGGGTTCCCACATTAACCCAGCGGTAACTGGGCAGCGCGTTGCACTGCCCAATTACCAATCAGGTACACTCTGGCGCTACAAAAGTAAATACATTTTTGTAGCGCCAGAAATGATGGTGTGCTAGGGGTGGGAAGAACCGCTGGGCTTCTGCAGTAGCCCGGCGATACTTCCTGTAAAGTGGGCAGTAAGCCCGCGTTGGTCTTACCACTGCTTAGTAAAAGGAGCCCTTAGGGTCATGATCCCACTGGTTTTCTGGTACAGCGATGTTGTAATGTTGGCAAAGTTTCCAGTGAATGAGATGTTCCACTTGTGGCTTTCTGTATACTGTAGAAATTTCCTGCCATCAGAACTTGGGCAAGTCACTTAACCCTCCATTGCCCCATGTAAGTTGCATTGAGCCTGCCATGAGTGGGAAAAGCGCGGGGTACAAATGTAACAAAAAAATAAAAACTTCACAGCTCTCTCTCTCTCTCTCTCTTCTGTATGATTTGAGCCATGGATGTTTACATTTTTATTTCTTCTGTTTTCCAGAGAATAAATAAGCAACCTTCACCAAGAGTATTAACAACTCATTTGCATCATGATAACATCCCTAGTTCATTCTTTAAAAACAAAGTAAAGGTGAGATTCTCATTCTGTATGAACAAACTTTCCTAGGTAATGAATCTGTTCCTCCACCTCGTTTAGACGTAGACTAATATTGTTTCAAACTGAAGTTCTTAGTTTATTTGACTGTAACACTCAGGTCTCTTCCACTATTTTGAGATTATTCCCATCAAGAGGTGAGCAGTGTTGAGGAATGCACATAAGTTATATCATTTAAAAATGTTTTAAATTACCCCACAGAAAGTACACACACATACATACACATATTACACATTTCCCAATTTACACACTCTCCCATAGATTTTATGAAATACGTGAATAACTGCAACCCCACCCGTAGGAATGCCTCTCACCAAGCCAGATAAACTCATGCACATAGAAGATATAGGTACTTCCTATCCCAGGCAATTTATAATCAGCAATTTTACAAGTAAAGAGAGTAGTTTTGTAACAGGCTGCCTATGTGTGCAGGCCAAATAAGCACTTATTTTGAGGCTGTTTTATAAAGACACATAGGTGCTTATGTGTCTTTAAAAAAAAAACCACAGTAGAAGTGGCATTGTGCCTAGATTGAAGCAACAGACATTTTTGCCTGCTTGCAGACAGGCACAAATGTTCATATGTATTTTGTAGGTAGTGTGCATAAATCATGACTCCACCTAGACTTGTACTAGGCTGTGTTTGGTGCTATTCTCTGAACACAAAAAAGTTGGACAGAAATGAGAGAAATAAGTCTTTTATTACTCACCAGCACAGGATCAGATATCAGTTGCAAGTTGTGGAAAAATAATAACAGACTTACAAAATCTAACATCAGTAGCTTTAGTAGTAATCAGACTAATTATATAAAGAAAAGAAAAAGGAGGAAGGAAAGTTTATTCCTCACTGTCATGCAAAGGTCATAGAGCAGAGAGAAAGAAAGGAAGAAAGAAAGAATAGAATGAAAGATTCTTAGCCATAAAGAATTAGTTTTTATGAGGGGGGGAGAGAGTACCCCCCCCCCCTTTGGGAAAATAGGCCATGGGAGGATATGAAACTCTCTTACCAGCATGGCTATTTTTTTAGTTTTTTTGTCTGTCTGCAGCGTACGTTTATAGGCCTGTAGTGAGCATTCACTTCTCCTCTACCCTGGACCAATCATAGGTGCTGCATATGTGCTGGAGACTTGTAATTGGGTCTTTCGTATGTGCTGGAGGCTTGCAATTGGTGACCTTGCCAGTAAATTACATTTGTAATAAGTTATAGGCAGCTGAGTTGCCCTAGCAACAGGAGGCCCCATCAGAGTTTGTGACCAGCCAGAAATTCCTGCACGTGATACATCTTCCCCCATAGTGGGCAATTTTCAGCAGTCTCTGAAAATTCCATAGGTCAAGATTTGGTCAATATTCAGCCAGCGGTGATCAGAGTTTTTTTTTTTTTTTTAATGGTAACTGATGGGGAGCTGAATTAGGCCCTGATATTCATTGCTAGCACCTAGGCGGGTGCAGGCACTGAATGTCTTTGTCCATAGGGTTACCATATGTCCGGATTTACCCGGACATGTCCTCTTTTGGAGGGCATGTCCGGGCAACCGGGCGGGTTTTGCCAATCTGCCCGTTTGTCCGGATTTCTGGACAAACGGGCAGGCTGGTGGGCGGGCCGTCCTATAGGATGGCCCGCCCACCAGCCTGCCCATTTGTCCAGAAATTCGGACAAACGGGCAGATTGCTAGCCTCCCATCCCCTTACTTACTAGTGCCCCGGTGGTCTAGTGACCTCTTCTGCCTTCGGGGCAGGAAAGAGCCCCCTCTTTCCTGCCCGGAGCGCAGTCCTGCATGCATCCTTCCTGTTGCTGATCCTCGGCGCCCCCTCTCCTTACCTCTGTAAACATAATCAAACCCCTTCCTGAATTCCCTCCAATCCCACAAGAAAGGCCCTCTTTGACCTCCCCAATCAATAGAAGGACACTTCAAAACCAGCCCCCCACAAGAAGGCTGTCTCTGGGCCCTCCCTCACCACAAGAAGGCCACTCTGGGAACTCCCTACAAAAACAAACCCTCCCACATCCCAGTAGGGTCCCTGGTAGTCCAGTGGGTCATTGGAGCAGAACGAACTACACTTGTTTCTGCTTCTGCCGACTATAAAGGAAAAGTGGCAGCTGTGATCTCCAGTGGTAGTCTTGCGGTACTAGCACTAGGGTCAACTTTCCATAGAAGGGTAATTCCATTTAAGATAGGTCCAAGGGGGGCCTATTGAAATGTGGGAAGGGGCCTTCTTGGGGTTAGTCGCAGAGTGGCCTTCTTGTGTGTGGGGGGGGTGAGGGTGTACCCCAGAGAGGCCCTTCTTGTGATAGAAAGATTTCTGGAAAGGGATCCGATCATATTTGGGGAGAGAGGAAGGAGAGAAGACAGGCTACTACCTGGAAGTTAGGCAGGTACTACCCACCAGTCAATGGCTAAACCCTTTTGCATATTGGGCCCAATGCTACCAGTTTTGCTTTTTACCTGCAAAGAGTAAAAATCTGGTACAGGGATCTGAAAATAGAAACAACCATATTTCTTTTTCTGGGCCCGCCCTGGTCTTGTCCCTGGCCCAATCTCTTTTCCCTGATCAGGAAGTAAGGGGATTTTTGAAAGGATCTATTTCTGCAAGGAAGCCCACATATCTCCACAGAACTACCTTTTGAAAATTGCTCTGTTCACCAGATTGCAAATAGAAAATCTTATCTACTTATGCCTTACAGTGATAACAAATATGTCAATCCATCTTCGAATGTATTTATTTTTATTTCACAACCTGTAATTACAAGATAGAACACTGGTATTGCGTAAACATTTCTATAATACTAATTTTGGTTATTTGTGTGCTGTTGCCCATTCACAGAAGCTGGTCCTCTTTCGGAACCCAAAAGATGCAGCAGTGTCATATTTCCATTTCCATAATAATAATCCAAAGCTTCCCAGCTTCAGCTCCTGGGATGAGTTCTTCCAGCAGTTCATTAGCGGAAAAGGTAAAGCAGAGTTACTACCGTTTTGTAATATTTGTAACCACTGATGTGCTAATATTTATCTGCAGAGGGGGCTGATCACATTACGGGCCAGATTCAGTAAATGGCACTGAAAAGTTGGCACTGAAAAAAATTGGTGCTGAACGGTATTCTATAATGGGCATTCTGGGATCGGCAGCCTTTATAGAATAGCATGTAACACCGGGATCTGTGCTCAATTTTGGGCACAAGGAGTTACACCAACTAAAGCCAGGTGTAAATCCCAGCGTGGATCCACACTATTCTATAACGCTGCACGCATTTTAAGGGATGCCACACCCCTTTTGCAGATCCACTGGAAACATGTTAGTGTATAAATGGGCATGTAAATGTGTTTTTGTGTGGATCTGCCATTTCTGTCCCATTTCAGTGCCTTGCATTTGTTTGAACTAGTGTGGGGCTACACTCAATTGCGATCAAAAATTTTAATCGCCCAGTTGGCAGTGTTGATCACGCGATTGATCGACTTAATCGCTGCATGCATTTTGGTCAATAAATAAAGGACCCTGTTTACTAAGGTGTGCAAGCGTTTTAGCACGAGCTAACGTGTAGCGTGTGCTAAAAACGCTAGCGTGCCTCTAACACAGCTTAATATACAGAGCCCAGGGTTGTTTTTTTCCCCAAACAAAATGTAATACTAAACTGAAAATAGCGGCACAAAGCTTTGAGGCCCCCTTCTCAGTCTTCCCCCCTCCCCCCACTCTCTCTTGTGCTCCCTCCAGCCATTACTTACACAGCTGCCTCAAATTCCTCTCCCCCTGCAAGACGATCGGTCTCTGCAGATACTTGAACCACCGTGGTGCAGGAAGTTAGGGAAATCTCACGTTTTCAAGTCCCATGAGACTTCCCCAACTTCCTCTACTGCGGTGGCTCAAGTATCTGCAGAGCCTGATCTCCATGCAGGGGGAGAGAAACAGTTTGAGACAGCACCGAGGAAGGAGAAAGAAAACAACACTGGAGGTAAGAAAGCCCAGGCACCAGGGATTTGTTGCACATTGCTGTAGAGGTAAACGCAGGGGAGGGGGGCAGGTTCGGTCAGGTCAGCATTAAAAATCCCGGTCTGCATTAACATTTTAATGTGTTAATTGTGTTAACACGTTAATTGTCCACCCTTAGTTTGAATGCTTTTTCGGCATGGAAGTAGCGCCGAATGTACAGTGTCATGTATGAAATTCCCCTGTATGTGGTTTTTTTTTTCTCTTTTAAATCTAGTCCTTTAAATGGATTATTGTGGTGCTATAAATTGTCCAAAAAGGATAAGGGTTTAGGAAATTCCACATGATGCCTATCTTATCCATCTAAGTGGTGATATTCAGTTATGCAGTGAGTAATTTTATAAATCATTTGTGCATCTAAAATGCTGTTTAGGTCAGGCCTAAAATTAAGTGTGCTGCAAGCCATGAAATACCTGACCTGTAGGCATGCTCAGAGGCAGAGTTTGGGTGAAGCATGGGTGGAGGTGCAGTTTATGCGTGTGATTTATAAAATGGATGTGATCTTGTGCCCTAATGTCTGCAGCTCCAGTCTAGAGGTGATTTCTACAGGGTTTGTACTAGTGCTTCATAAAGACATGTAGGTGCCATCCTGCCCTATTAACCCCATGCGCCCTGTTAGAAGATTACCCTGGTTTTCAACCCAGTCCTTGGGACACACCTATCCAGTCAGGTTTTCAGGATACCCACAATGAATATGCATGAGATAGACTCGCGTACAACGGAGGTAGAGCATGCAGATTTGTCTGCTGCCTATTCGTTGTGGCTGTCCTGAAAACCTGACTGGCTAGGTTTGTCCCTCATTCTAAGGGGGTAATTCCTAGTTTTAGGCAGCAGGAATGTGTGTAAATGGCGGTATTCTAGTCATTTACACACCATAAGTGCCACTTACACATGTACATGACCTCTTTTATTTATTTTGCTGCATTTATATCCCACATTTTCCCACCCATTTGCAGGCTCAATGTGGTTTACAATATAATACAACTACAATCACATCGATGGAATAGAGAATCAGAGTATATATAACAGATAAGGTGCATAGGAATACAGACTCAATCAATGAAGAACGGGGTGTCACCGATGGAATACTGGGGAATTCCCCAGATGTTAATGGTGATCAAAGTAATCTGATGATCCCCGTTGAATATAAGATGTACAGTTATGTATAAATGTGTATGCTGCGATTGATATCATCGTTAAAAGTGGGAGAATGTTTAGTGTCTGAGATATGCTGTAGATTAGGAATACAGACTAGCAGAAAAGTATGTGTCATGTTTTGCCGGTGGGTATCCGCATGGGTGGAGTTTGGACAAAGCATGGGCAGAGCATGGAAACATGCCTGTAGGTTACAGTGTTCTATAATTTACCCGCATTCTGGCTAAGATTTAAGTGTGGGCGTTTACACCAGCTACAGTATAAGTGACTGTGCCATATATGTAGGGGTGTTGTCTGCCACGTGTGCCACTTGCACTAGTAGACACCCACTTTCCTTTATAGAAGAGGCTTGAAATAGGCACCTGCTTGCCCTTTTACCCTATGCATTCTGTTATAGAATTAGGATGTACCCAATGAAAGACCGCTCATAGCTCAGCTCTGTAAGACACGTGTGATGGATTCTATTAAGTGACATATTCCTCTGAGGGTTCATCCACATTTTTAAGCATCCTATATAATAAAACTCACCCTCAACGTTCTGAGGACACTGACGTCACTTCCTTCATGAAGGGTTCGTGGTGGTGAAGCCACCGAAAGCACTAAGTCTCTGGGCCCCGCCCTCGCGTCAAACGTGATGACGTCGAGGGCGGAGCAATGGCGTCAGTGGCTTCAAATCCGAACGAAGGTGATGAAGGAGGTGCGTTGACGAGGTGCGGAGGAATGGCGTCAGTGGCTTCACAACGACGAAGGGGTGGGGGGGGTTGGGGAGGAAAACCTTGCTAGCGCCCGTTTCATTTGCTCAAGAAACGGGCCTTTTTTACTAGTTTATTTATAAATAAGAATTAATTTAATTCTCAACAGGAGTTTTTCAATCGGCGTGGTTTTTTTTTCCAATTTTATTAGTTGGCTTTTACACTGAACTTATTGGTTTTGTAAGTGGTAAAATAGACATTTAGGTTTGTGCATTACAAATTTAAAAAAATCCTAGTGTTTTAGGGAAGGTTTGGCTACCAAAGAAGCACTACCTTCTGGTGGAACACATCTCAGAAGAAGCCATTGTGAAAAAGAAAACATTCAAACAGAGTGGCATTTCTGAGAGCTTTTTATGTCTAAGTAGTTCTCTCTCTCTCTCATTTTTTTTGTACTTTTATCATGTAAAAGGTAGATTTTGTAAACTTTAGCAGGGAACTCATTAAGGAGCTATATTCTGAAACTCAAATGGGTTTGAATACCTGAGAGAGAAACACAATTCACCCCATAAGCTCTCCTCCAAAGCCCAGATCAAAATACGAAGATAGCTGACAGTTAATATGTGACTCTAGCAGGTGTAAATGCAGAAGCTGTACCGCTGATCTAGAATATGGATTACACATATGCTTTGAAGGTTCACCTGAAATGCACTCAGGAAACTCTTACATGCTGTGGCACATAGAGATTTTAAGTATCTACAAGCATTATTTTTTCAAAAATTGCTACTGATATGTGCATTCTGATTTATACATGTAAATGGCATGTAACATTCAGATAATATATATATAAACTGCTTAGGCTGTACCACAGAAAAGTGGTATATCAAATCCATGACTTTGTACCCTCTACCTATTTTATTTTATTGGTAGCTTTTGGATTTGTTTTGTTTCTTAAATCTTTTTCATTTAGTTTGGTTGGGGGCAGGGGATTTAGTACCCATTACTTTCAACTGCATACATTAAAACTAGGGCTAGGCCCATTCCCCAACGAAATTTGATACCACTTTAAAAATAAAGTTTACCAGGTTTGCTTCCACCCCTCAAATACATCTCCAGCTTTTATGCCCATCATCTTCATGAGGAAGAAGCAATCCTCAGATCGCTCCTATTCTAGCCAAGGGACATGGAAGTCATTTTGTGAAAGGAGCTGTAATAGGCAGGAACGAGTGGACATCGCTCCTGCCCATGAGACCCTACTAGACCACCAGGAATCTACAAGATAGGCCCTTTGTCCACAGGGGTAAGAGGGAGCTTGATTGGGTCTTTATAATGTCTGGAGTGGGATCAGGATTGTGAAGGAGGGAAGGGGAATCGGAGGTAGTGAGGGCACCTGCGTCCCTCGTGGTTCCTGACCAGCATTCAGCCAGGGCCCATATCGACCAGGATCCACCTATGCTCCGGTGACCAGCATATGTATAATTGGTCCCAGATATTCATGCTGGTGCCAAAACATTGGCCAGCATTGAATAGCCAAGGCTAATTCTGCCCGCTATGGTCAGCTTTTTCAAAAACACTGATAGCCACAAGCTGACTATTGACCGAAGAGGAGTATTCTTTTACTAGTACTACTTATCATTTCTATAGCGCTACTTAGACATACTCAGTGCTGTACACTTGAACATGAAGAGACAGTCCCTGATCAACAGAGCTTACAATCTAATCAGGACGGACAAACAGGATAAATAAGGGAATTAGAAAGGTGAGAATGAAAAAACAGACATGGATACTGAACAAGTGAATAGGGTTAGGAGTTAAAAACAGCCTCAAAAAGGTGGGCTTTTAGCCTAGATTTAAAGATGGTCAGAGATGGAGCTTGACGTACTGGCTCAGGAAGTCTATTCCAGGAATATGGTGCAACAAGTTAAAAGGAATGGAGTCTGGAGTTGGCAGTGGAGGAGAAGGTTACAGATAAGAAAGATTTACCCATTGAATGGAGTTCCCGGGGAAGAGTGTAGGGAGAAAGAAGAGAGGTTCTGAGGAGTTGCAGAATGAATGCACTTGTAAGTCAGTAAGAGGAGTTTGAACTGTATGCAGAAATGGATAGGGAGCCAATAAAGTGACTCGAGGAGAGGGCTAATATGAGCATAGCAACACTGGCGGAATATAAGTCATGCAGCAGAATTTTGAACAGATTGAAGGGGAGAGAGATGGCTTAATGGGAGACCTATGAGAAGCAAGTTGCAATAGTCTAAGGAAGAGGTGATAAGAGTGTGAATAAGGGTTTTGGTAATGTGCTCAGAAAAGAAAGGACAAATTTTGGAGATATACAGAAAGAAACGACAGGTTTTAGCAGTCTGTTGGATATGTGCAGAGAGGGAGAGGAGTCAAAGATGATCCCAAGGTTACAAGCTGATGAGAGAGGGAGGATGAGAGTGTTATCCACAGAGACAGAGAATGGGGGTAGAGGTGAGGTGGGTTTAGGGGGAAAGATAAGAAGCTCAGTCTTGGTCTTGTTTAGTTTCAGATGGCGGTGAGAAATCCAGGCAGCAATATCAGACAGGCAGGCTTATACTTGGGTATGGATTCCTGCTGAAATTTCTGGTGTGGAGAGGTAGATCTGGGAGTTATCAGCATAAACTATGGGATGAAATCAAAGCACCAAGGGAAGAAGTATAGATGGAGAAAAGAAGAGGTCCCAAGACAGGGCCCTGAGGTACACCAACTGATAGTGGGATAGAAGTGGAGGAGGATCCATTGGAGTATACACTAGAAGTGCGATGAGATGATAAAACCAAGAAAGAACAGAGCCCTGAAATTCATAGGAGGACAGTGTATCAAGGAGGGAGAGAGAGGTGCTGCATGGGGGGGGAGGCGGGCAAGGAGGGAGAGAGGTGCTACATGGGAGTAAGGAAGGAGAGAGGTGCTGCATGGGGGACAAGGAAGAAGAGAGGTCTTACATTGGGGGGGGTAAGGAGGGAGAGAGGTGCTACATGGGGGGTAAGGAGGGAGAGAGATGCTACATTGGGTGGGGGGAGAGCAATGAGGGAGATGGGTACCTCATGGGGGACAAGGAGGGAGGGAAGTGCTGCATCGGGAAGGTAAGGACATATGTGCTGAATAAGGGGTGGGTCAATGAAGGACAGAGGTGCTGCATCAAGAGGAATGCAAGGAAGAAGAGAGGTGACAGGGAGGTTAGGTAATGAAGAAAGAGATTCAATGAGGTGAGGGGAATGAGGACGAGAAGGGGCCACAGAGAGGGAAAGAGGTGCTGGACTTTGGGGGGGGGTGGGGGGATTGGAAGGACAAGAAAGGAGAGAGGTGCCAGGACCTGCAAGGAAAAAGGAAGAGGGAGAAATGCTGACCCTGCAAAGAGGAGACAGAACAGGAGAGAGAGAACACTTGCTAGACCCCTGGGGGGAGGGGCAGGGGGATGGAAGAGAGAGGGAGCATTGCTAGCATGTGGCAGGGGTCATAGGGACACAGAAGAGTTATGTTGGACAGGGCAAGAATAGGAACACAGAGAAATATGCCCCCCAGGTTACAAAATCACTCACTGGGCCAGATCGGAAAAGAGAGGTGGAGGCATAGTGCTAATCTACCGAGCACAATTCACTACAGAAACCATCGCCGAGTCCATAACACCCCAACTAGAAATTGCTTCATTCAGAATCCAAAACAAATCCTGGATTGATCAACTGAACTGCATCCTGTTTTACCGACCGCCCGGTAACTGGAACGAAAGCCAGCCTATCTTCACGGATTTCATCTCAAACACTTGGTAAACAACTCCAATACACTAATACTAGGCGACATAAACCTTCACCTAGAAGACCCCAACTCAGCCAATGCTCTCGAATGCAAAGAATTCCTACAGTCTTGGGATGTCAAATGGCCTCACATGCAAACTACCCACAACAAGGGACACACACTAGACCTCCTATCATACAACCTATCCACAGATCACAACCTATCAATAGTAGATATCAAATGGTCAGAAGCACCTTGGACCGATCACTATAAACTGAACCTATCTCTAAACTGGCGAAAGAAGGGATCAAATGGCACACCAGAACAAACAACTTACACTACAAGAGGGTAAATAGATTCACAGATATTCTGGCAACAGATATATGACAACGGATGGACAACACGAACCGACTCCATACATTATCTCAATCACTGGGAGGTTAGATGTAGAAGCGTACTAAACGAAATAGCACCATTAAAGACACAAATATCAAAAAGACAAAACTCGATACCATGGTTCAATGATGAATTAAAAAAACTCAAAACACAATCCAGAAAACTTGAACAAGCATGGAAAAAAGTAAAAGACGAACGTATACTCAATGCATGGAAACAATTACACAGAAAATACAAATATGCAATCAGACAAACCAAAAGGGACACACACTAGACCTCCTATACAACCTATCCTCAGATCGCAACCTATCAATAACAGATATCAAATGGTCAGAAGCACCTTGGACCGATCACTATAAACTGAACCTATCCCTAAACTGGCGAAAAAAGGGATCAAATCGCACACCAGAACAAACAACTTACACTACAAGAGGGTAAATAGATCCACAAATATTCTGGCAACAGATATATGTCAACGGATGGACAACACGAACCGACTCCATACATTATCTCAATCACTAGGAGGTTAGATGTAGAAGCGTACTAAACGAAATAGCACCATTAAAGACACGAATATCAAAAGACAAAACTCGATACCATGGTTCAATGATGAATTAAAAAAACTCAAAACACAATCCAGAAAACTTGAACAAGCATGGAAAAAAATAAAAGATGAACATACACTCAATGCATGGAAACAAATACACAGAAAATACAAATATGCAACCAGACAAACCAAAAGGTCCTACTACAAGACCAAATTAGGACCGGATAACAAAGATCTGAAGAAACTATTTCAACTCGTAAATAAACTACTGGATTCCACCCCAATCACCACATCCAACACAGACATCCCACCTGCAGACAAACTGGCTACCTACTTTCAAGACAAAATAACAAAATTACGCAGCACTCTTCCTCATCTCAACACCGACATCGAACACTTCTTTGATGACCTGGACCTAATACCAGGCAGATACCCAGCTGACAGTATCTGGTCTACATTCAATCTACTCACCACTGAATCAGTTACACAAGCGACTCACAGGTTTGCCAACACCCACTGCAAACTGGACATATGTCCAGTCATCTACTTAAATCCGCCCCCAGCTGATTCATAGAAGACCTCACATCTCACCTAAACTTCATGCTACAACAAGGTTTCTTCCCCAAGGAATTCGGTAACATCCTACTTACCCCAATACCAAAAGACACTAAGAAAAAAATAAATGATCTCACCAACTACCGCCCAGTTGCATCCATCCCTCTAGTAGTAAAATTGATGGAGAGCTTGGTGACCAAACAGCTGACGAATACTTGGACGAGTTCTCAATACTACACGACTCACAATCAGGATTCCGCTCCCACCATAGTACTGAAACTGGCCTAGTCACTCTCCTGGGCAAATTCAAGCAGGAAATAGCCATAGGTAAAAGCATGCTTCTCCTCCAATTTGACATGTCGAACGCATTCGACATGGTAAACCACAATATACTACTAAGACTCCTTGGCCACTTCGGGATCATTGGAAATGTACTTAATTGGATCAAGAGCTTTCTAACCTCCAGAACATACCAAGTAAAATCAAATTCAAACATATCACCACCGTGGAAAGCAGACTGCGGAGTACCTCAAGGATCACCATTATCACCAATACTCTTCAACATGATGATGATCCCACTGGCAAAGTCCTTATCCAATTGAGGCCTCAACCCATTCATCTATGCAGATGATGTTACAATCTACATTCCCTTCAGACATGCCTTGACAGAAATAACCAATGAAATCCATGATGGCCTGAACATCATGGACTCATGGGCAAACTCATTCCAACTGAAAGTTAACACTGAAAAAACACATTGCCTCATCCTCTCATCTCAACATAACAACTACAAACCCGCAACCATAAATACCCCAGGACACACACTCCCCACTTCAGACAGTCTAAAAATACTTGGAGTCACAATCGACCGCAACCTTTCTCTCGAGAGCCAAGTAAGTATCGTAATAAAGAAAATGTTATATTCAATGTGGAAACTCAAACGAATAAAACCTTTCTTCCTGAGGGAAACCTTTTGAAACCTACTACAATCAATGGTCCTAAGCCATGCAGATTACTGCAACAGAATCTATGCAGGATGTAAAGAACAACTCACAAAAAAAACTCCAGACCGCCCAAAACACAGCAGCCAGACTAATATATGGTAAACCACGATTCGAAAGTGCTAAACCCCTACGAGAAAAGCTGCACTGGCTCCCAGTCAAAGAATGGATCATCTTCAAAATCTGCACTTTGGTCCACAAAATTAACTATGGTGTAGTCCCAGGTCAGTTGTGCCATTGTGAATAAAGACCTTGTTCAGGAAGACACTCATTGTGAGAGGACTTTTTGTTGGATCCACTGTTTGTTTTACCCTATTGGTTTTCCTGTGGAGAGCTCACCTTCTGTGGGTGTTTGCGTCCCAGGATACATGACAGACCTCATAGATCTACCAACCCGAAACAGAACCAGATCATCATGATCACACCTAAACCTACATTACCCAAATTGCAAAGGACTAAAATACAAAACAACTTACGCATCTAGCTTCTCCTACATAAGTGCACAACTATGGAATTGTCACGTCTGTGGCCGTGACCACCCTCAGCCTTACCTTATTTCTGGGGGTCAGCATCTGTGCTGGCTTCTGTCTGTCTGTGTTAGTTTTGTCTCTGGCTCTGTGTGCTGATTACTTCACTAGACCTCATCTGTGTGGGCTATGCCTCTCTGGGGAGCCAGCATCTTAGATGGCTTCCGCCTGCTCTGTGCCAGTTTCCAAGATGGCTCCTGCTTGTCTTTCCTGTGTGTTCACTTCCTATGTGTGTCAAGCCTCTCTTTGGTGTGAGTGTGTTCCCTGCTCTTGTCCTGCGCAGGTGACATCATTAGTGAGGGCCTTCATAAGGAAGTGCTGTGCTTGCATTCAGGGCCTTTGCATGTTATGCTATAGGTCGTCAGGTTAGTGTGTGCTCTGTTGCGCTGCTACTTAGCCTTTCTCTGGGGCTTTTGCCCATCTGCTGTCTTGTGTCTGCGGACTGCTAGTCCTTCTGTGAGGGGCTCTGCCCTGCTACTTTGTGTCTGTGGACTGCTTGTCCTTCTATTGCCTTGCTCCAAGTTTGGAGTCTGAAGCTACAGCCCTTTTCTCTCTGTCTGTGTTTGGAGTCTGTAGCTTCAGCCCTGATCCTGTTATCTCTGGGTTTTTCCGCTGTCTGCTGCCTGCCCAAAGACTCGGTTAGCTCCTGGTTTATTCTATTGTCTGCTGCCTGTCCAAAGACCCTGCTAGCTCCTGGTTTATTCTTCTGTCTGCTGTCTGCCCAAAGACACTGTTAGCTCCAGGTTTATTCTATTGTCTGCTGCCAGCCCCAAAGACTCTGCTAGTTCCTGGTTACTTCTTCTGTCTGCTTTTCCAAGCCTGCTGGTATATCCTGAATCCTGTTTCTGCCAGGCTTGCTTGTATTTTCTGAACCCTGCTGCTGCCTAGCTAGTGTGTATATCCTGAACCCTGCTTCTGCCTAGCTAGTATGTATATCCTGAGTCCTGCTTCTAGCTAGTGTGTATCTCCTTAGTCTGTCTTGTGTTTCTTGCTAGTGGCTGCACAGCAGCTTTTAGTATGAGTCTAGTGTTTAGTCTAGCTTCCCTCGTGTTTCCCAGACCCAGGGTGGGTCCTCTGGATCTTCAGTTCCGGCCTTGTCCTGCCGGCCACCCGCACGCTGGAGCTCAACTCCAGCGGAACGGTGGTCAAGCGCAGGTGAAGCTGTTCCTGTTCTGCCGGTTCCAGTTGCCTGCCTCAGTTACTACTCCACTCCAGAGTTCCAGTCCTGTTCTTCCTTGTATCCAGTTCCAGGGTGGTCTTGCCTGTCTCTGTCGCTCCACGGCAGGGGTCCAAGGGCTCACGAATCTAGGTTCTGCCTCGGGGACCTGACAGGAATGGACTCCCATATGCTGTGAAAACAATCCATGACCATCTAAACTTCAGGAAACAACTGAAAACTCACCTTTTCAAACACAGCATAACCAATGATCTTACTGGACAATCCACTATCCACACTCCCTTCGACCCCATGACGCCTGATTTTGACATCTACCTCATCTGACCACAATATAACCTTGTATTTGTTATCAACTGAACTGGCAAACACCTTTACAATACTATGTAAGCCACATTGAGCCTGCAAATAGGTGGGAAAATGTGGGGTACAAATGTAACAAATAAATAAATAAATTGGAGATGCTCAACTTGGTGGGAAGACAGAGGGTGATGCTGGGTCAGACAGATAGGGATGCAGAGAGAAGATGGATGGTGGACATGAAGAGAAAGGAAGTGCCAAGTGGACAAGGAGACTCTGGCAAAACAGTTAAGAGAAAAAAGAGGAAAGCAGAAACCAGAGACTGGGTCTAACACAATAAGAAAAACAAAATGACCAGACAACAAAGGTAGAAAATGAATTTTATTTTCTATTTAGAATATGTCAGTTTTTGGAATGTGCCTGGGGCGTATGAGAAAAACCTTACTTATTGGTCTTCAATCAGCAGAATAGCAGTGGTAAATCATCAGCTTTCAGCAAAGGTATGCCTAGCATGCCTGCATGAGGGGGGAGGGGGAAGAGAGAGGAATGTGTTGCCCCCCCCTTGTCCACCACAGCCCCCCCCCCCCCCAAATTGCAGGGCTAGCTATGAACAGAGAGAGAGCGTGTTAAAAAAAAAATCCAGCACACCACTGGGTGTGAGCATTAGGCAGGCTGCACATATGTATTTGTCTTGAACTGGTTTGCTGGGACTAACAAAGCTATGAATTACTATCCAGCTCATTTTCGAAAGTGATCGCCGGCAATCTTCCGACACAAATCGGGAGATTGCCGGCGATCTCCTGATTCCGGCCAAATTGGTATTATCAAAAGCCGATTTTGGCCAGCCCCAACTGCTTTTTCGTCATGGCGCCAGCCAACCTTCAAGGGGGCGTGTTGGTAGGGTAGTGAAGGCGGGGCGGGGGCTTGGGTACGAGATGGCCGGCTTCGCCTTATAATGGGAAAAAAAGTGGCCGGTTCGAACGAGCATTTCACCGGCTGGACTTGGTCCATTTATTTTTAGGATCAAGTTTCAAAAAAGTGCCCCAATTGACCAGATGACCACCGGAGGGAAGTGGGGATCACCTCCCCTTACTCCCCCAGTGGTCACCAACCCCCTCCCACCCCCCAAAAAATAAAATAAAACATTTATTTGCCAGTCTGAAATGTCATACCCAGCTCCTTGACAGCAGTATGCAGGTCCCTGGAGCAGTATTTAGTGGCTGCAGTGCACTTCAGGCAGGTGGACTCAGCCCCCCCCCCCCCCCTACCTGTTACAGTTGTGGTGATAAATATTGAACCCTCCAAAAAAACCCCAAAACCCACTGTACCCACATGTAGGTGCCCCCTTCACCCCTTAGGGCTATGGTAATGGTGTAGAATTGTGGGGAGTGGGTTTTGGGGGGAATCGGGGGGCTCAGCACACAAGGTAAGGGAGCTATACTCCTGGCACCTATTTTTTTTTTAATATTTAGAAGTGCCCCCTAGGGTGCCCAGTTGGTGTCCTGGCATGTCAGGGTACCAGTGCCCTAAAAATGCTGGCTCCTCCTACGACCAAATGGCTTGCATTTCGCCGGGTTTGAGATGGCCGGGCCCGGTTTCCATTATGGCTGGAAAACGAAGCCAGCCATCTCATGTAAACGATTTAGCCGGCCCCAACCGTATTCCGAAAATACGGTTTGCTCCGCCCCTTTGCGGAGCCGGTCCCGAAGATGGCTGGCCATCGATTTCACTGGCGCCGTTCGATTATGCCCCTCCATGTAACTTTGTAAGTCTAAGTGCTTTGAAAATATGCCTCCCTGTCTCTAAGACCCTATATTTTGACAGCTCTTCTCCAGTCCTCCTGGACTGCTTAATTATTCAATAAGATATCTCATCTGACCTCATTGCTTTGTCTTAGTTTATCTAGCTGCACATATGGGGTTGACCTTTTTTCTTTTCTTGAATTGCTTAGTCATTCTTGCTTGGGGATTGAGACATTCTCCTTTTTCTAAAAAAAAAGTTAGGCTCGTAGAATTTACTGAAGAATAGATTGAGAACAAGTGTAACCTGAGCAAAGTATTTGAACACAAATGTATTAAGATCTATGAATACTTTATTTATTTATTTATTTTGCTGCATTTGTATCCCACATTTTCCCACCTCTTTGCCGGCTCAGTGTGGCTTACATTGTGCCGTATTGGCGATCGCCATTTCCGGAATAAGAAGTACAGAATATTATTGCAATTAAAGTACAGAAAATATAAAGTAAATTAGAAGTAAATATACAATTCATTTCAGGTATTTGAGATCAAGGGTAATGTATAATGATCAGTAATGACAATGTGATTAAAGTAACCAAATAAAAGAGTTCAATGTTAACTTGTTCTGGTAAAGTTTTGATGTCAGAACGTTTATGAAGGATCATTTTGATAAGTCTCTTTGAACAGATTAGTCTTTAGTAATTTCCGCAAGGCTGCCAGATCGTGCGTTGTTTGATGTTACTTGGCTGATTCGTTAAAAAATCAAAGTTATCTGTGTGAGGTCTCAAAGAAACTGAAGCGGCAAGGTCAGTTCTGAGGTTCTGTATAAAAAGAAAAGTTCTCTCGTATTTCAGCGCTTACTGCAATTGGGAAAGACAAGGAAAAATTCTATGCTGAGTTTAAAACATGAAAACTGTGGAGGGCTAGATGAAATGCACTACCCTGTTAGTGCCTGATAATGCCATTAATGTACATTATTTTACCACAGATCTTATTTTAAGCAGTGGGACATATTGAATAACAGAATGTGCTAACACGGTATTGCACTTTAATAATTCTAGCCTGGAGAGTCCTCACATAATAAGGCAGATCTCCTCTAAAGTAAGGCTTTTCATCCATAGGAAGAAACTATCAGGGTAAAGGTTACAGTTCTGCTGAAAGCTTTACAGATTTGTCAGTACAATCACCAGATGGCAGTATAACAATAAAACAAGTTCTGTGACACCTAAGGCAATCCAGGTGCATCTAACCACAGTCTGGTAATGG
The DNA here is from genome assembly GCF_901765095.1 of Microcaecilia unicolor. NCBI lineage: Eukaryota > Metazoa > Chordata > Amphibia > Gymnophiona > Siphonopidae > Microcaecilia > Microcaecilia unicolor. Next base: position 140,374,072 of record NC_044033.1, read on the forward strand.
AAAGTATAGGTAGGCTTCTCCTCCAGCTCTACCTGAGGGGCAGGTATGAGGATATACAGAGAGAAGCAAAGACAAGACAATATCTAGAAGTCTATGAACTGAAATGCTCAAAGTCTTGGGAATGAAATTCTTGATTTTCTAGAGACAGATATAAATCTTGTAGTTGTCCCAGAAACATATTGAGTGAGTTTTGTAATCAGGATAGTCTTACCAGGCTATAATATTTTCAGGGAAGACAGGAAAGAAAGGAAGTGGAATAGTAGTTTACATAAACAGTAATTTTCATGTGGCAGAGTTGCTGGGTGTATTGAGAAGAGGTGGCACTGTAAGTTTCTGACAGTATGAAAAAGGAGATTGCCCTTTTGTCTCCAGTGGAGTGACTTACAGACCAAGAGTAGAGATGGCCAAGGGGATATGGATGTCACTGGAGCCATACTCAAGGTTAATAATTTATTGACGACATGACACAGCTGTGTTTCAGCAAGTGCCTGCATCAGCAGTCCTGAATTCTCTATGGGAGTAAGTTCAATGTTTTTACAAACATTAAGATCCTTTACACAATAAATTGATCCAACAAAGAGACAGCTGAATAGTATTGAACAGAGAAATTTCACAGGCTCACATGTTCATAGTTGCTGCAAAAGTAAACAAAACAGTTTTTAACTGTTTGCTGTTGTGCTCATAAAGGATAGTATTTCATGTACCTATAGATAATATATAAACCGCTTTCATTGTACTACAGAAAGGAGGTATAACATACCTGATATGCCCATGTGCACACCTTTGCAATTGGAAGCTATAGCATTTAGGAATCTGTTTATAGAATAGTGCCTAGGTACATTGCGCATATAACTGCAAATCTGTGTCAATTAGTGTCAACCAGTAGCGTATCAAGGGTGGGATGGTGGGGGGCGGTCCACTCCGGGTGCAGGCAGCAAGGGGGTGCATGGAGCAGTCATGCGGCTGTCTGCTCCGCCAGTCCCCTCCGCCTTCTGACGTTACTTCCTGTTCTGGGGCAGGGGACTGGTAGAGGAGTTGACAGCTATACGACTGCTCTGTGTATCCCCTTGCTAGGAGGAAGAGGGTGGGGTGATGTGCATTGTTGGGGGGGGGTAAGATGTGCCTCCGGGGGGGTGGGGGTGTGACAAGCCTAAGGGGTTGATGCGCCTTGGGGAGGTGATGGGCCTCGGGCTGGGGGGGGCAAATAAACTCTTCGACGCTCTTACTGCTTGTTTGCCTTGGTCACTTGGAACTCTCCTCTCTTTCACCCTTGTTGGTGTGAGCATCTACTTTATAAAATTACCCAGTGTATCCCGATGAGCTCCAGATTTTGAATGTGCACAGGATAGGAAAATGGGGTAGGGGTGTGGCTATGATTTGTAAGGCAGTTTGGATGTGCTAGTTTTCTTGGACATGGAGGGTCTTTTATCTCGATCTAAAAGAGCTGGAGGAGATCGTGATTTCTACTCTGTTTTATAGAGCTCTTAATTCTATTAGTTCATTTGCAGGATCCCTCCTGTGGTTTTTGCAATCACTTTTCCTTTTATGATTTTAGTTGATTTTGTGTTCAAATCTTATACAAATAAACAATGGCATCAAATAAAGGTAGAGAAAATCATATGCATAATTCAGTCAATGCTTTCTAACTTTAATACACAAATAAAGGTATTAAATAAAGTAGCGAGCTCTGGCTCTTATAGCCACCTACAATCAGGGCTTTTTTTGAGGGGATACTTGGGGGTACTGAGTACTGGCACCTTTTTCATTGTCTGCTAAAATTGACTCGTCCCCAAGTTATAATGAAAGAGCTCGGGCTCTACACACCAATTTTGCCTTTTCATAGATTCTGTGACTGGTTGCAGGGGGCCTGGCTATTGTAGGGTGGATCCCTCAGTGATTACCTCTCCCCCGAAGGATGGCCCGGCATTTGAGTACCAGCACCTTTTTTGCTAGAAAACACACACTGCCTACAATATAACATGGAACAGCCACTAATCCATCTAATCCCATGAAACCCTTCCCAGTCCTATTATATATGAACAATTTTATTGAACAAAGTGAAAGATTCTCAAATAACAGTGTAACCAGAGTTGTGCAATGTTTTACAAAATATCTGGGCAGGAACATAAACAGTAATCCACAGAGCAATCTGAGAAGAAAGCCCACCCAGGTTATTAATTCTCCCTCCTATCGTAATAACCCTATGTCATAGAACAGAAAGTACTAATATTATAGCCAACCCAGAACTTATCCCTACTTCACCCAACCCACCTCTTTTTGATTTGTAGTTGATTTTAATATTTCATCAGATTTGATTCTCGGAGGGGCTGGGGGGGATTTTTTTTTTTTTGTCTTTGATGGAAGATCTGGGATTGGTTAGTTAGTTCAAGAACTGACTCATTAGCCGTTGAGAATACATTGCACTATTCTGGTTCCAGTCCAGTTTCATGGACAGATCGTTTGTTATTGACCTACGGGTTGGAAATTGAATGTGTGAGAGACAGAATTCCCAACTTAAATTATCTCTTGTAGGCTTAATCATTTGGGAGATGGGACTAGATGGGATTGAGTGATTTGTCTACTAAATTATGTGATCAAGGAGGGAATAAACAGGTATGGTTAAACTCCTTAAAGGAGATGTTTCATAAATTGGAGTTACCAGTCAGTTAAATACCTAAAGATTTTCTGATTCATCACAGGATATGAAGTGCAAAAATCATCAAACTGGAAGAAATCTTTGTCAAGAAGACAGGAAAGAATATGTACAGGCAGAGTTTTAGATAGAACATGGAGAGGGAATTCATATGTCTGTCACATGGAATTTCCATACTATTTTATAAGAGGTTCTGCCAAACATAGAGCTTCTTATAAAAGAAATGCAGGATCATGTGTCAAAATCCTTTCATATACAGAGGGAGAGTAGGCCATGTTAACAAGCTGTATAAGGGGAAAAAAACCATTAAAACCCCCCTGTCTCCCAACAAGGATAGGAGAGCAGTTTTCAAAAATCACTGCTCCCTCTATAAAGGGCCCCAATCCCAGCATCAGTGTCTCCTCCCAAATGGCAGCCCCTATATAAGGCCTCCCTTCTGATTATGACCCCCCTGTAGCCGGTCTCCCTCCCCCCCCCATCAAAGCTTTCTTGATGCCAGCTCTCCCTCCAATTTGAAACCCCCACAGTGGCACAGTCCCCCCATATATGGCACAGACTTCCACCTGATCAAGACCCTCCCTACAACACACATACACTCATGATAAAGAGTCCCCTCCCACCCAATCAAAACCCCAACATGAAACACTCCTTCCTGGTCAAGACTTTCTCATGGTACTTACATATACCTCCAATCAAGAGCCCCCATAGCAACATACCCTTATATGGAAGCTTGAACCCAAGCGGTAATACTGCCTGACATTTAGGCATTCATTTTGCATGGCTTGAGCCACACCCCTCTAGACACCAGGGACCTACAGTAAATATAGGGAGTCAGTTGGAGGGTGGGGTGGGGGGCTGCTGGAGGAGCCTGCTTACATAGGTTGCACTTTAGGATGGGAGACTTTTGGGCCTGGAGTGAGTTTGCTCGTGTTGGTGCAGTTTGTAACTGAGGGATATGTGTGCTACAGTGGGTCTTGATTGCAAAAGGAGGTTAGTACCAAGGAAGGGGCCCAATGGGGGAGCCTCTGTGCTACAGGGACATCCAGGAAGATATGGAATTGGGGAAATGATGCCTTTCGGGTGGGCTGAGTGGATCAAATGTCAGGGGGTGTCTCTTGGGAGGGGCAGAGATCAAAGAGATAATGGTGTTTACATCTGCCCTTACAGCAAGCACTTAAGACATACCTCAGGGTAGTTATAAATACCAAAGTCTTTTTCAATACAGATGTGGATTCCCTATGTGAATTAGGGAATCCATATCTGTATTGTAGGCCTGCCCAGACCAATCTCTCTCACCTCCCTACTCGCATGCCAATTCTCTTTCTCTTATTGGCATTCATCTGTTGAAATGTAAAAATAAGAAGCTGGAATTATATTCTGCAATGTACTAGCACACACATCATCTCCAAAATTCATGTAAAAAAGGCTTCCTCTAGCATTGTAAAGGTAATTGAGAAAACAATGATGAAACCCAAATATAACTTAAAGTGGTTGTCAGGGCCTTGTTTCATGAAGACTACTTATATATTTTTTTTAATTATCTTATTGATTGCAGTCTTCTACGGCTGTTATTTTAAATATATGCTTGCTTGGAACAACTATGTTGATGATGATGATGTTCTGATCGTTACTTATGAAGACATGAAAAAGGTGAGGTGTAAGAATGTGGCATTTTACTGTTGATTTATCTACCTGACTTCTTTTCTGGTGAGCATCAAGTTGAAAAGAATAAATATTACTAAGCAGAAAGCATGATGGTGGTCAACAGTCAAGTAGAATGTTAGGAATTATTCAGTAGTAGATGGAGAATACAGCAAAGACTATTATAATACCCCTTTATAGTTCCGCGTTGCAAAGCACCTTGCGTATTCTGTGTAGTTGTGGTCATCCCATCTCACAAAAGATATAGCAGAACTCGAGCAGGTATAGAGAAGGACAATGAAAATTATAAATGGGATGCAACTAGGGCTGCAAGTTAATCACAGTTAACTCTGTGATTAATGCATTAATTATTAATTGCAATTTATAAAATTAATCACATCTCCTCCAAACTTTCTCTTCTTCTGTCTTCCACTCCCAACACCTGTCCTCAGCATGATCTGGCATATTTCCACCCCCTGGCAATTCAACATCACCAATCCCCCTCCCCCTAAAAAAAAAAGGCAGTCTACCTTAAAGGTGGTCTTCCCTTGGTCCCTGGCATTGGCAGCATTGCACATACACTGCCTGTGGCCTGCTCTGAAGCTTTTCCTTTGACCCACCCTGACCATGCTGAAACAAAGTGATGTCAAAGGAGTCAGGATGGGCCTGAGAGTACGCTTCAAAGCAGGCCAATGCAGCTGCTGCTAAGAACCAACAAAAGACCACCTTTAAGGTAGACCAGCAGGGGCAGAGGATTAAGAAGGAGGATAGATGCTGAACCCTGTATGGGGGAAGGGGAGTGAGCTGCAAACCTGCAAGCAGAACTGGAGCGGCCACGGGTGGAAGCTGTGATCAAGGCAGGGACTTCCAGCAGTTACAAGATGAGCTTGATGTTGTTCACCACCATGTTTTGTTGCTGCTCTGGGAGTGGAGGGGAGGGAGGGAGAGGTACTGGACAATGAGAGGGAGGGAGGAAAGGAAGATAGAGACAGAAAGAGGAAGAGAATGGACCCTAGGAAAGAAAGAGAGAAAATGGACCTATGTTAGATCTGGGGGTGGGAGGAAGGGAAATTATCGGTGGTGTTTGATATATTGCCTTTTTTGTGGTTATTATCAAGGTGGTTTAAATATTATGTACAGGTACTTATTTTGTACCTGGAGCAATGGAAGGTTAAGGGATTTGCCCAGAGTCATAAGGAGCTGAAATTGGAAATAAGTAATGTTTTATATATACCTTTACTTGCACGATTTATCATGTTTGAAAATTTTAATTGAAGTGTGGCCCTAGATGGAACAACTCCTCTGTAAAGAGAGGCTAAGCAGATTAGGATTTTGTGACCAGCGTGGAAAGTGGCTTTTTAAATTGTTAGAAAATTGACAATAAGATATGGAAAGGGACCTGGATTTAGTGTTGATCTTTTAAAATCATAGAGGTGTCTTGTCAATAGAGAAAACAAGCCAGTTCAGTAACAGATTCTAGGCACACAGGATTGATTTGGAAAGCGTAGTAGGAAAGGGATTCAGAGCTGAGGTAAAATACAAGATGAGGGTATGGCATTTGGGTTGCATATGAGAATGTATGGCGCTCATTGTCAAAAGAGAAAAACATCCAAAAAGTGTCAAAACCTTTTGCAAATGTCTGTGCAATTTGTCTGCAGTGCGTCAAAATCACAAGGGGGCGTGCCAGGGCATTTTAGGAGTGGGATTAGGTGGGCTTAGGGTGTGCCTTACACTTGGAAGTTTTACAGCCATAATGAAACAAACTAAAAACGTCCAGGGCGAAAATCTAAATGATTTGGTCAAGACCTCTTTTTATAACGAATAAGGCATAAAAAGGTGCCCTAAATGACCAAATGACCACTGGAGAGAATTGGGAATGACCCAACCTTACTACCCCAGTGGGCACTGACCCCCCCCCCCCCCCTCAAAAATGTGAAAAAAAATTACCAGCCTCTATGACAGCCTCAGATTTTATAGCCAGGTCCATTAGAGCTGCATGCAGGTCACTGTAGATAAGTGGACCCAGGCCCATATCTCCCCCCCCCCCCCCACAAGTTACAATTGTGGTGGAAATTGTGAGCCCTCTAAAACTCACCAGAAACCCACTGTTCCCACATATATATATGCCCCCTTCACCCATAAGGGTTATTCTAGTGGTGTACAGTTGGGGGCAGTAGGTTTTGAGTGGGTTTTGAAGGGCTCAGCAAACAAGATAAGGGAGCAACGATGAGATGTGTATCTGGGAGCATTTCTATGACATTCACAGTATTGCCCCCTAGGGTGCCCCATTGCTCTCTTGGGACATCTGGGGGACCAGTCTACTAAAAATGGTGGCCTTTCCTACATCCCAATGGCACAAAGAACACAAAGGGTTGTTATAAATGGTATTTTTGAAAAAGAAAAAGAGAGAAATTCTGCGGTTTCAAAAATGGTCGTTTCCTATTTGGATTTCGGACGTTTATCACAAAACGTCCAAAGTCCGACTTGGACGTCATATTGAAAATGCCCCTCCAAATGTTCATGTACCAAACATGCAAGAATAATAACTTGCATTGGATGAGCCAATTTGGTCATTTTCTGCTGTCATTTGCTATATTATGTATTTTGTATTTGCTATATGTGCTCTGGAAGATACGTATTTGATAATTCAATGCATGTGCATATTTCCTGTACTCCCCCAGACTTCCTCATACCTCCAGAGATGCCCATTACTACTACTACTACTACTTGACATTTCTAAAGCGGTACTAGGGTTACGCAGCGCTGTACAATTTAACATAGAAGGGCAGTCCCTGCTCAAAGGAGCTTACAATCTAAAGGACAAATGTACAGTCAGTCAAATAGGGGCAGTCTAGATTTCCTGAAAGGTATAAAGGTTAGGTGCCGAAAGCAACATTGAAGAGGTGGGCTTTGAGCAAGGATTTGAAGATGGGTAGGGAGGGGGCTTGGCGTAAGGGTGGTATTCTTCTCTCCCAGATCATATCTCCTTTTGCCAGCAACCTTTCCCCACACAGCCCATGCCCTCTCTGAGTTCCTTTGACCCTCACAGCCTATTTCTACTCCTCTCTCACAGCTCTGTCAGTCCCTGTCCCCCTTACCCAGCCTCTGTTCCAGGGGCGTAGCCAGACCTCGGCGGGAGGGGGGTCCAGAGCCCAAAGTGTGTGGGTGGGTATATTTTAGCCCGCCTACCTCAGCCGCCGACCCCCCCCCTGCCGATAACCCTCTGCCGCCACCAACCCTCCCCCGCCACTCCCGACACCCCCACCGCCGCCGCAAGGCACCCCTGCCGGCGGGGGTCCCCAACCCCCACCAGCCTTAGTCCTCCTCAGCGCCAGTCCCCGGCGCACCCGCCCACCCCACCGATCCGCACCGCGAGTCCCGACATCCTGCGTCAGGACCCACAGCACAGACCAGCGAAGTGAGCGAACGCATTCATTCAGTTATTAAATATAGTTATTAGGGATGTGCAGAGGACAAACATTTTCAGTTGTTATAGGCTTTTACTCAATTTTTCTACACATATGTTTTAATATAATTTTTTTAAAACACATTAATCTAATTACATAGCATTAGTTCATAGGTTAACATTCCCTAAATTGATTTAGCATATTCTATGGGGCTCAATTTGGAGCTCCTGCCAGCTCAGCACGTGCGCCGGTGGTAGTTCCAGCCCAGTTGCTCGCCATTTCCTGCGCTGGAGAAAATAGGGCTTGATTTTTTTTTTGCACAGCAGTAATCGGGCATCACCGTGCACTACCTGGTTACCGCTGGATTAGCGCGGGAGCTCTTATCGCCACCTCATTGGGTGGTGGTAAATGTTCCTCCTCAAATGGCCATGCGGTAAGAGCAATCTTGCAGTATGGCCATGGCTATTTTCAGCCTTTTTTACCCGCTGCGGTAAAATGGGCCACAACGTGCTGCAAAAACAGCGCCAACCACTAATACAGGGCTCCTTTTACCGCAGCTTAGTAAAAGGACCCCTTATGTTTGTAAGGAAGCAAGAGAGGCTGGTCACACTGAAGGTGATCAAAGTTCAGAGACAACAAGTCACAGAAGAGGGCAAAGAAAACAAAACACCAGTATGGTAAAAGGTAATTTTATTGACAAAATAAATCTTAGACACAGGACCTAACGTTGAAAGAAGCCAACATTGCCATACCCCTGATGCAGGCGTATGATGAAATGTAAAATAGGAGTAATTAGTGAGGTAATTAAATTTACTGACGACACAAAGTTTTTTTCAAAGTTCTTAAATTTCAAGAGGATTGTGAAAAATTACAAGAGCACCTTACGAGACTGGGAAACGGGGCTTCCAAATGGCAGATGATGTTTAAGGTGAGCAAGTGCAAATTGATGCTTGTGGGAAAGAGGAACCTGAACTATAGCTACGTAATGCAAAGTTCCACATTAGGAGTCACCGACCAGGAAAGGGATCTAGGCGTGGACTTCACATAAAAGGTCCCAGGTATACATCTCACCATTTCCCCCTTATATTGTATGGTGAGTCATCCAAAATCCACCAAAAACCTACTGTACCCAACTGTATACCACTACAATACTCCTTATATCTGCAGGTGTCACCTATATGTGGATACAGCAGGGGCGTATCTGCGTGGGGCCTCAGGGGCCTGGGCCCCCGCAGATTTTGCCCTGGACCCCCCTACCGCCATCAACCCTCCCCCGCTGCCGTTCTTACTTTTGCTGGCGGGGGACCCCAACCCCCGCCAGCCGAGGTCTGCTTCCACCTGCCGCTGCCTTCAAAACTTCTTCTTCAGCCGGCGGGGGACCCCAAACCCCCGCCAGCCGCCCCGCGCTGTTTAAAATTCATCTTCGGCCTCCGTGGCCGTGCTGCTGGGATAGGCGGCGCTGTTGAAATCCACTTCGGAGTCTGACGTCGCAGCACGTACAACGTACAACGACGTCAGACTCCGAAGTGGATTTCAACAGCGCCGCCTATCCCAGCAGCACGGCCACGGAGGCCGAAGATGAATTTTAAACAGCGCGGGGCGGCTGGCGGGGGTTTGGGGTCCCCCGCCGGCTGAAGAAGAAGTTTTGAAGGCAGCGGCAGGTGGAAGCAGACCTCGGCTGGCGGGGGTTGGGGTCCCCCGCCAGCAAAAGTAAGAACGGCAGCGGGGGAGGGTTGGCGGCGGGAGGGGGGTGGAGAGACTAAGTTATTGGTGGCGGTGGGGGCTCGGCGGCGGCGGCGGCGGCGGCGGGGGGGGCGGGGGGGGGCGCTAAAATGTGCCCCCTCCCTCTGGCTCTGGCCCCCCCTACCGCCGGAGTCCAGATACGCCCCTGGGATACAGTACGTTTTTTTTTGGGGGGGGGGGGTTGGATGGCTCACACTTTCCACCACAAGTGTAACAGTTGGATATGGGCCTGGGTTCCATTCTCTACACTGTACTTCACCAACCACTAGGCTAAACCTGGGACCTACTTGCTACTCTAATAGGACTGGCCATAACATCTGAAGTTGTCATAAAGTCTGATATGTACTTCTTTCACATCTTTGGGGGTGGGAGGGGGATAAGCACCACTGGGGGAGTAAGGTGGGTCATGTCTTAATCTCTTCAATGGTCATTTAGGGCACCTTTATGTGACTTAGTCGTGACTGAAACAGGTCTAGACCAAAACGTCTAACTTTTAGCCCTGGACATTTTAACTTTGTTTCGTTACGGCAGAAAAACATCCAAGTTTTGGGAACGCCTAAATCCTGCTCCAAACATGCCCCTGACACACCCACTTGTGATTTGTGCATACTGCACTGAACAACATTTTAAAAATGGGTTTTGAAAATAGCGATTTGGATGTTTTGGCAAAACAAAAGTCCATCTGCGGCTTAGTTCCACTTTTTCGACATTAAAGAGTCCCTTAATAGGCAAGCATTAGAAATCATATATGTGAACTAATAATAGAAAAATATCCCTAAATAGGAAAGGAAGTGTAGTGGTAGGTAAAGACACATATATTTGTGTAAGAAAAACGTAAGTAACTTGTTTCAAGATACTTAAGGAAAGCTAAAAGCTAGGTAGGTGTGTGTACCTAAGCTAGATATATAATTTCAGAGAAGGAAACCTTTGTATTGTGAGTGTCCGTTATGGATATGTAAGTATGTATGTATGCACATGTATATGAGCAATCACTGTAATTTTAAATTTATTTTCATAAATTATAATTGAATATTTGATATCAACTTGAAATTGCTTTTAATTTGCAATTGAGTATGAAATTGATTTAGAATGCGGAATATGAAATTGAATTTCCATTTGAATTTGTATCATGGCTTTTATTTTGTTTCACCGCTATAGCATAAATCAAATAATCGGTATTCTTTTAATATAGATTTAAAAGAACCAATAGTTATGAGCTCTGTAACAAGTCAGGGATCAATTAACACAAACAAACACAATTGTATAAGTCTGTCTGAAAAATAGACAGTGAAAAAGAAACACATGGTGTAATCCTGTCAATGACAGGAAAGCAAAATGAAAACCAAAGGGAATAAGTAAAACAACTTTAAAAAGCAGAAATCTGGAAAAGCAAACATTTTATATAAATATGAAAAGTAAAAAGTGTTAAAGTAAATATGTTAAAGTGAAAGTTTTAGAAGCCATCATGTAAAAAATTATCGTGTTAAAAATACAAGGTTAGAAATAATCATGTTAAGGGTTATCATGTTAGAAATAATCAACACTGGGCCTTCAGGATAGAGAACGGTCATCCTTTAATCTGAAAATGACCCGACACGGGCCGTGTTTCGGCGTACAAATGCTTGCCTCAGGGATCAGAATGGTTCTTATGTGTATAATATGGAATAGTGGAAATGAACCACGAAGTTAGGGCATATTGCCCACAACTGTCGCCCACTATTCCACATACACATAAGAACCATTCTGAACCCTGAGGCAGGCGTTTGTATGCCGAAACATGGCCCGTGTCGGGTCATTTTCAGATTAAATGACGACCGTTATCTCTATCCTGAAGACCCAGTCTTGCTTTTTTTTTCTGTTTATGCTTGTATGCTGTTTTTACCCTCTCTTCTGTGACTGTGGAAGAAATAATTATGTTAAAATTTAAATGTGAAAAGTTATCACGTTAAAATAAAATGTTAGAAATACCCATTGCCGTGGGATGTCTTTTTATAACCTAAATTAAGGAACAAAGAATGAATGAGTTATACATTAAAATAAGTAAATGTTTAATTGGGTCTGCTGAGAATTAAAAGGAAATGATCAATACCAAATTAAACCCCCGCCCCCTTTACCAAGATGCATTAGTGGCTGCAGCGCGGTAATGAATGGACTGTGATGGCATTACTTCACTGGCATTCGCTAGCATAGCTTTGTAAAAGGGTGGTGTGGGGGGGGGGGGGTAAACTTACAGTGAAGATTCTTTTATTCTTGTAGTGGTTCACTGTCCAGAAATAGACATGAATTAGATTAGCAATCTGTCATCATACAGTTTGGATTGATTATTTTCTGGGTAACTGTATTTCTCCGAGGACAAGCAGGCTGCTTGTTCTCACGACTGGGGGTGACGTCCGAGGCAGCCCCCACCAACCGGAAAGAAGCTTCGCGGGACGGTCGGCACGCAGGGCACGCCCACCGCGCATGCGCGGCCGTCTTCCCGCCCGTGCGCGACCGCTCCCGCCAGTTCCTTTTTTTCCGCGCCTGGAGAGAGTCGTGTTTTGCGCTCTCTCTGTTCAGCCGCCGGATCGTTCGATCGCGTATACGCTGATCGTGCTTTTTTCTAACTTTGTTTATCGGTTTTAGTTACCGCCCGGTTTCCTTTTAAAAAAAAAAAAGAAAAAAAAGAAACCCTGCGCGTGTGGGACACGCGCTCCCTTTTTTCCCTCGCTTCCAGCGGGGACGCCACATTGCGGCCTAGTGGCCGCTCGGTCGTTTGTTTTTCGTGGTGTGATTTTAGCCACCATTGACGACTTTGACTTCGCCGACGCGATTTTTCCGTCGATGTCCTCGAAGGTCCCGAGTGGATTTAAAAAGTGTGGTCGCTGCGGCCGGCCGATCTCGCAGACCGACACCCACGCTTGGTGCCTCCAGTGCCTCGGGCCGGAGCACAATCTCAAGTCGTGTTCTTTGTGTCTCGGTCTCCGGAAACGGACTCAGGTTGCGAGGCAAGTTCTGCGGGACCGTCTTTTTGGAACTTGCGCCGGCCCCTCGACGTCGACCTCGAAGGCATCGGTATCGACGCCCGGCCCTTCGGTACCGGTATCGATGCCCGAGACATCGGCACCGATGGCAGCGACCCCAGGAGAACAGGTCCCGTCGGCCCGCCGGTCTTCCGGTGAGAGTGGGGGTGAGAGGCCGCGTGGGCAGTCGGCCCCGGTCACGCCCTCAGCTCGTGGGCCGCGGGACCGAACCCTGTCTGACCCGGTACCTCGAGACCGAGGGGGATCGACCTCCTCCTCCTCCATGCCCTCCGGCGCCGGTGACGTGCATCGGAAGAAAGACAAGAAGCGTCGTCACCGGTCGCCTTCGGTGCATCCCGATGTCGGAGAGGAGACGACGCCGAAGCGTCATCGTCGTGAGGAGAGGTCTCCGTCGGTTGTGGAGGTACTGACGCGTCGGGGTTCCGGCACCTCGGTGCCGTCTCCTGGCCCCCAGCAGCTTCCGGCACCAACACCCTTACCGGCCCCACCGCCTTTCCCGGCAGCGGGCCTGGACGAGTGCCTCAGAGCCATCCTTCCGGGGATCCTGGAAGGGCTGATGCGCCAGGCTGTGCCCCCGGCGCCAATGACTGTGGCGCCGGCGAGCTCTAGCCCGGCGCCGGGGCTGTCGACACCGCCGCCGCTTGCGGTGCCGGTCTCGACCGCCACGCAGGTGGAGTCCCCGTCGACGTCGATGGAGGGAGCTCCGTCCCCGCCGGCGCGGGAGTCCACCGCTCGACGACACCGAGACCTCGGTGCCTCGACGTCGAGCCGGGCCCGGTACAGGACTCAGCTACATGAGCTAATGTCCGATACCGAGGATGAGGACTCGTGGGGGGAAGAGGAGGACCCTAGATATTTCTTCTCAGAGGAGTCTACGGGCCTTCCCTCGGACCCCACGCCTTCACCGGAGAGGAAGCTCTCACCTCCTGAGAGTCTCTCCTTTGCCTCCTTTGTGCGGGATATGTCTATCAGCATTCCCTTCCCCGTGGTCTCTGTGGAAGAGCCGAGGGCCGAGATGCTCGAGGTCCTCGACTATCCATCACCACCTAGAGAGTCCTCCACGGTGCCGCTGCACAATGTCCTGAAGGAGACGCTGCTCCGGAACTGGGTGCGACCATTAACTAACCCCACCATTCCCAAGAAAGCAGAGTCCCAGTACAGGATCCACTCTGACCCAGAGCTCATGCGGCCCCAATTGCCCCATGACTCAGCGGTCGTGGATTCTGCTCTCAAGAGGGCACGGAGTTCGAGGGATACCGCCTCGGCGCCCCCGGGGCGGGAGTCTCGCACTCTGGACTCGTTTGGGAGGAAGGCCTACCAATCCTCCATGCTCGTGACCCGCATCCAGTCATACCTGCTCTATATGAGCATCCACATGCGGACCAATGTGCAACAGCTGGCGGACCTGGTCGAGAAGCTCCCGCCGGAGCAGTCCAGGCCTTATCAGGAGGTGGTCAGGCAGCTGAAGGCGTGCAGAAAGTTCCTGTCCAGGGGTATTTTTGACACCTGTGACGTGGCATCTCGTGCTGCGGCCCAAGGTATAGTGATGCGCAGGCTCTCATGGCTGCGTGCCTCTGACCTGGACAACCGCACCCAGCAGAGACTGACTGACGTCCCTTGCCGGGGGGATAACATTTTCGGTGAGAAGGTCGAGCAGATGGTGGACCAACTGCATCAGCGGGAAACCGCTCTCGACAAGCTCTCCCACCGGGCGCCTTCAGCATCCACCTCCACAGGTGGACGTTTTTCCCGGGCCCGGCAGGCTGCACCCTATTCTTTTGCGAAGCGTAGGTACAACCAGCCGGCCCGAAGGCCTCGTCAGGCACAGGGACAGCCCCAGCGCGCTCGTTCTCGTCAACAGCGTGCGCCTAAGCAGCCCCCTGCGCCTCCACAGCAAAAGCCGGGGACGGGCTTTTGACTGGCTCCACGGGAACATAGCCGCCCTACAAGTGTCCGTACCGGACGATCTGCCGGTCGGAGGGAGGTTAAAATTCTTTCACCAAAGGTGGCCTCTCATAACCTCCGACCAGTGGGTTCTCCAAATAGTGCGGTGCGGATACGCCCTGAATTTGGCCTCCCTGCCTCCAAATTGTCCCCCGGGAGCTCAGTCTTTCAGCTCCCATCACAAGCAGGTACTTGCAGAGGAACTCTCCGCCCTTCTCAGCGCCAATGCGGTCGAGCCCGTACCACCCGGGCAGGAAGGGCAGGGATTCTATTCCAGGTACTTCCTTGTGGAAAAGAAAACAGGGGGGATGCGTCCCATCCTAGACCTGAGAGGCCTGAACAAATTCCTGGTCAAAGAAAAGTTCAGGATGCTTTCCTTGGGCACCCTTCTTCCAATGATTCAGAAAAACGATTGGCTATGTTCCCTGGATTTAAAGGACGCATATACTCACATACCGATACTGCCAGCTCACAGACAGTATCTCAGATTCCGCCTGGGCGCACGGCACTTTCAGTATTGTGTGCTGCCCTTTGGGCTCGCCTCTGCCCCACGAGTGTTTACCAAGTGCCTCGTGGTGGTAGCGGCCTACCTACGCAAGCTGGGAGTGCACGTGTTCCCATATCTCGACGATTGGCTGGTCAAGAACACCTCGGAGGCAGGAGCCCTCCGGTCCATGCAGTGCACTATTCAACTTCTGGAGCTGCTGGGGTTTGTGATAAATTACCCAAAGTCCCATCTCCAGCCAACTCAGTCTCTGGAATTCATAGGAGCGCTGCTGAATTCCCAGACGGCTCAGGCCTACCTTCCCGAAGCGAGGGCCACCAACCTCTTGGCCCTGGCTTCGCAGACCAGAGCGTCTCAGCAGATCACAGCTCGGCAGATGTTGAGACTTCTGGGTCATATGGCCTCCACAGTTCATGTGACTCCCATGGCTCGTCTTCACATGAGATCTGCTCAAGCCACCGGGAATCTAGAAGATGTCATCCGCCTCTCCACCAGTTGCCGCACTTCACTGCTCTGGTGGACCATCCGGACCAATTTGACCCTGGGACGTCCGTTCCAAATTCCGCAGCCCGTGAAAGTGCTGACGACGGATGCATCTCGCCTGGGGTGGGGAGCCCATGTCGATGGGCTTCACACCCAGGGTCTGTGGTCCCTCCAGGAAAAGGATCTGCAGATCAACCTCCTGGAGCTCCGAGCGATCTGGAACGCACTGAAGGCTTTCAGAGATCGGCTGTCCTGCCAAATTATCCAAATTCGGACAGACAATCAGGTTGCAATGTATTACGTCAACAAGCAGGGGGGCACCGGATCTCGCCCCCTGTGCCAGGAGGCCGTCGGGATGTGGCGTTGGGCGTGTCGGTTCGGCATGCTCCTCCAAGCCACGTACCTGGCAGGCGTAAACAACAGTCTGGCCGACAGACTGAGCAGAGTCATGCAACCCCACGAGTGGTCGCTCCATGCCAGAGTGGTACGCAAGATCTTCCGAGCGTGGGGCACCCCCTCGGTGGACCTTTTCGCCTCTCAGACCAACCACAAGCTGCCTCTGTTCTGTTCCAGACTTCAGGCACACGGCAGGCTAGCGTCGGATGCCTTTCTCCTCCATTGGGGGACCGACCTCCTGTATGCTTATCCTCCCATACCTTTGGTGGGGAAGACCTTACTGAAGCTCAAGCAAGACCGCGGCACCATGATTCTGATAGCGCCCTTTTGGCCCCGTCAGATCTGGTTCCCTCTTCTTCTGGAGTTGTCCTCAGAAGAACCGTGGAGATTGGAGTGTTTTCCGACTCTCATTTCGCAGAACGACGGAGCGTTACTGCACCCCAACCTTCAGTCTCTGGCTCTCACGGCCTGGATGTTGAGGGCGTAGACTTCACTGCGTTGGGTCTGTCTGAGGGTGTCTCCCGGGTCTTACTTGCCTCTAGGAAGGATTCCACTAAAAAGAGTTACTTTTTCAAGTGGAGGAGGTTTGTCGTGTGGTGTGAGAGCAAGGCCCTAGAACCTCGTTCTTGCCCTGCACAGAACCTGCTTGAATACCTTCTGCACTTATCAGAGTCTGGCCTCAAGACCAACTCAGTAAGGAATCACCTTAGTGCGATTAGTGCTTACCATTATCGTGTGGAAGGTAAAGCCATCTCTGGAGAGCCTTTAGTCGTTCGATTCATGAGAGGCTTGCTTTTGTCAAAGCCCCCTATCAAGCCTCCTACTGTGTCATGGGATCTCAACGTCGTCCTCACCCAGCTGATGAAACCTCCTTTTGAGCCACTGAATACCTGCCATCTGAAGTACTTGACCTGGAAGGTCATTTTCTTGGTGGCAGTTACTTCAGCTCGTAGGGTCAGTGAGCTTCAAGCCCTAGTAGCTCATGCTCCATATACCAAATTTCATCACAACAGAGTAGTGCTCCGCACCCACCCAAAGTTCCTGCCGAAGGTGGTGTCGGAGTTCCATCTTAACCAGTCAATTGTCTTGCCAACATTCTTCCCCAGGCCACATACCCGCCCTGCTGAACGTCAGTTGCACACATTGGACTGCAAGAGAGCATTGGCCTTCTACTTGGAGCGGACACAGCCCAACAGACAGTCCGCCCAATTGTTTATTTCTTTCGACCCTAACAGGCTAGGGGTCGCTGTCGGGAAACGCACCATCTCTAATTGGCTAGCAGATTGCATTTCCTTCACTTACGCCCAGGCTGGGCTGACTCTTGAGGGTCATGTCACGGCTCATAGTGTTAGAGCCATGGCAGCGTCAGTGGCCCACTTGAAGTCAGCCACTATTGAAGAGATTTGCAAGGCTGCGACGTGGTCATCTGTCCACACATTCACATCACATTACTGCCTCCAGCAGGATACCCGACGCGACAGTCGGTTCGGGCAGTCGGTGCTGCAGAATCTGTTTGGGGTGTAAATCCAACTCCACCCTCCAGGACCCGAATTTATTCTGGTCAGGCTGCACTCTCAGTTAGTTGTTCTTCGTAGGTCAATTTCTGTTGTTTCCTCGCCGTTGCGAGGTTCCATTGACCTGGGTTCTTGTTTTGAGTGAGCCTGAGAGCTAGGGATACCCCAGTCGTGAGAACAAGCAGCCTGCTTGTCCTCGGAGAAAGGGTATGATACATACCTGTAGCAGGTGTTCTCCGAGGACAGCAGGCTGATTGTTCTCACCTACCCTCCCTCCTCCCCTTTGGAGTTGTGTGTTTCATCTTTTGCTAGTCATTCAACTGGCGGGAGCGGTCGCGCACGGGCGGGAAGACGGCCGCGCATGCGCGGTGGGCGTGCCCTGCGTGCCGACCGTCCCGCGAAGCTTCTTTCCGGTTGGTGGGGGCTGCCGCGGACGTCACCCCCAGTCGTAAGAACAATCAGCCTGCTGTCCTCGGAGAACACCTGCTACAGGTATGTATCATACCCTATATCAGAATGTCTGTAAGTACAGTCATATGATATCATAATGCCAGAAAGAGAAGAGCGATATTGCAAACCATGAAGACAAATTTCCTTTGCATTCGGTTTGAAGTGTGACCTTTATCTTTTCAGAACCTGGTGGCAGGAGTGAAACAGATAGCGGAGTTCTTTGGGCTCCCTCTGACTCAGGAGCAGATCCAGGAAATTGCAGACAAGAGCACTTTTCAAAATATGAAAGCAAATTATCAGGAGACCCATGGCCAGTTTGGTCAGTTCCTCTTCCGAAAAGGTAAAATGTCAGTATTTGTCCCCAGAGAGAGTGTGTAGATATCAAAAAAGAGAATGTTAGGGTTATCCTTTTAAACCCTAAGTTGTTTTGTTTTTTTGTTTTAAATTTTTACAAAGATCCTTATCTGGCAACAGAGTACATGACTGCTAGTTTAGAACTGAAGATCCAGAGGTAAATTTTCACAAGTGCACTTAACTGAAAACCATGGGTGTAGTATGACTATTTCATTTGGGGGGCAAAGATGTGACTTGGCATATCAGCATATTCATTTTCTTATATGCGTCTCTCACATATTCATTATGGTTATTAAAAAAAACCAACAACAACAAACGCACATGCACCAGACTAAAATGTCAGTGTCAATGTGTTGTTTATATACCACCATATCCCCATACGGGTTCACCATGGTTTACAACTAAAGAAAAATAGGGAACCACAAAAAACATGCCCACAAAAACTGAAATAGAGATTTCCTCAAGAAAGCCAGACTCTGTATGCAGTGCAAATACTGGTAAAAGAGAAACAGAAATGAATTTTCTCCTATACTCTGCAAAATGCAAAAATAGAAAAAAATGTACATTTCACAAAGCAGGCACATTTCAGTTTCTTTTCCACTCTGTCAGTCTTCTCCTAATTTTTTTTCCAGATTTGCTTTTCTATTTTTTTTCTCTCCTCTTGTCTTCTTCCTTTTCTTCTCCACATCTGTCTGGCACTGATCTTTCATTTTGTTTCCACCCCCCCCCTTTCTCTAACCCATAGGCACCCCGTATAAGAGGCTTGGGGAGGCTAAGCCTCCCCAGCCCAGCTGCAACCTTCCCTGCCTGCCTCTTCTTCCAAATGTCCCGATAAACCAAGACTCCCATCCCGCTGGATCCTGCCGCTGCTTCTGTTGAGCCGCTGCCGCCGCTTGTCTGAACAACCATCATTAGAACAAAAAGATGCGCGGAGCCGCTCGCAGCAGCCTTCAGACATGCGCTGTCGGCTTTGCCGGTCCTCTGCCCCCACTGACGTCAATTTCCTGTTCCGGGAGCAGAGGACCGGCAGAGCCGACAGCGCATGTCTGAAGGCTGCTGCGAGCGGCTCCGCACTTCTTTTTGTTTTTGTGCTGCAAAGAGGCCCAGAGCAGAGCTAAAGCCGAGCAATTTAGTTCACATAAAGGCTACCCTGAATTTTAAAGGCCGTCTTTTCCACAGCTAACAGCCCAAATCTTAGTGTCTTTCCACATATTTTTGAATGTGTTACCATTTTTAGCAACGGCAGATTACAGGAAATTCTTTGTCTCTTTGCCCACTGAGGAAGTTTTTAAGTTCCTAGTTAAAGGCACAATGACTTACCCGCAGGATTACTTTGCCACAAATGTCATTATTACAGAGCTGATTAGCGACTAATCAGAAGTAATCTGTAAAGTGACGAGTCACTTTTTGCATCGCACGTCTGCAACGCTCAGCTTTCTCTTTGCATGGACAGCCCTAGTTAATGAACAGGGAGGGAGGGAATTTACACTCTGGTGATCTACCTGATCGTCCACTTCAGAAGTGACCTGACCTGCTGGATTTGCATTAAATATTTCGCTTACCATTTCCCAGTTTTATAGGGAACATTAACGCCCCGATGACTCTCAACTTGAATTTTTCTCTTACTTTTCAAGCTGTATCAATAATTATTTTGAAAAATTAATAAGGGGGGAGGAAGTGTGCTCCCTCCTCCGTTCTCCTGACCCTGAGACCAGTGGCGGTGCTAAGCCTAGGTTGACCTGTTTTGCCATTGCAAACTCAGAGGATTGATCTAAGGGAGATAAAATTTCTGCAAACGGTAAGGGAAGTGACTGAGGACGCTGGAGGAGAGAGAGAGAAAGTGGAAAAGTGCAGGGGAGAGCCAGAGAGAGATGGGGAGAGGAAGAGGGGATATGGAAGAGAGCAGGGGAGAGCCAGAGAGACGATTCTGGATGGAAGAAGGGTACAGAGAAATAGAGAGATGAGTGGAAAAATGGGGAGAGAAAGAGGGGACATGGGCAAGAGAGAGAGAGAAGCTGCTGGGGAGAAACTGGGGGAGACCCTAGCTGTCAGATGGAGAAATGCTGAATGAAAGGAGGGAGAAAGAGGGAAAATGCTGGAAGGAGGGGGCAGAAAGAGGAAAGACACTGGACGGAAGGGTAGGGAGGGAAAGAGGAAAGACACCGGAAGGATGGGGAGAGAGGACATGCTGAATGGAAAAGGGTCGAGAGAGAGAACTGTTTAGAAGGAAGGGGAGATAGAGGGAGACAATGGATGGAAGGAGAGGGAGACAATGGACAGAAGGATTAGGAGAGGGTAATGGGTAGAAGGATGGAGAGAGAAAGAGGGATGACACTGGATGGAAGGGTAGAAGAGAAAGAGGGAAGGTGCTGGACATGGATGGAAGAGAGGAGAAATCTGGTCATGGATGGAGTGGAGGGCAGGGAAGAGAGGAGAAATGTTAGACAAAGATGGAGGGAAGGAAAGACAAAGGAAGGACATGCACACGGATGGAGTGGAAGGGAGAGAGGAGAAATGTTGGACATGGATGGAGGGGAGGGAAGACAGAGGAAGTACATACACATGGATGGAGGGAAGGGGAGAAATGCTGGATATGGATGGAGGGAAAATTGCTGAATTTAAGGGCTGGATCGGAACACTTTGAGGGCAGATGCTGAAACTGGAGAAAGGATAGGGACAGGGCTACAGATGGTAGACAGGACGCATAAGGACACAAGAGGATGATGGACATGTTGAGAGAAAAAATATCAAATGGAAAGAAGACACTGGGACCAAAGCGAATAGAAAAACTAAATGATCAGACAACAAAGGTAGAAAAAAGTATTTTATTCAGAATTTATTAACTGGAATATGTCAGCTTTTGGAAATGTGCATCTGTGATATTTTGCATGTAAGTTTCAATTTTTCTAGTATTGCTGCATGCTGAGTCTGACTTCTTGATGTAACTTTCCAGTTTTGCCTTCATATCTGTTGTGTCATGTGTTTTTCATGTGTAATCAAGGTGCAGTATTCTGCTAGCGTGTAGTATTTTGCAGCCCTTTTTGTTTTTGTTTTTTGTTTCACTAGGTTGTCTACTGGTGTCTTAGAACCCGGTGTAATTATAGTGCTGCCTTTCCACGCATAAGGTTGTAGCTCATCCTGTCCTTGGAATTAGTGCTGTTATGGTTTGCTAAGGTTATGAGTGTGTTTTGCACAAGTTTGTGTATAGTGTTTTGCAGTGGAGAAATTGTGTGTTGGCCTTATTGAGGTGGCACCAAAACATCAGAAAGGGTTTTAGAGCCTAAATCTTGACACACTACCTCTTGAAGGATCTACATATAGTCGTTAATAAAAGGAGCTCATTGTGAACACTAACCACCCTAAAAGGGTGTTTTTGGCTCTACATGAGAATTGTGATATTATGATCCCTTGTTTCATATTGTTGACGGTCTGCATTTTCCTTATGGGTGGTATATTGGTGTATTAGGGTCTGCCTAATGTTATGGTACAGTAAGGTTCTGAGTGTGTTTTTGCACAAATTTGTGCATAGTGTTTTACAGTTGAGCGATTGTGGTTAGTATATGCTTTGAGCAAACACTTTATCCTTTGACATATGATACATATCTAATATCTAAATTTAATAAAAGGTATTGTGACTTTCATTTTTACATATTTTTTTTCTGTGTGTTGTTAATTGTAGATATAAGCTCCACCCCTGGCTCCACCCCCTAACCCCGCCCCCTTTAGCCTCCCCAAACAGTTAGGCCACTGACCGCCTATGCTCTCACCCTGTAGTCCTTAGTCTCCATTTCACTTCTCATCTTCCTACTGGCTTTTACCATCTCCCTCTCATTCCCTCTCCAGCACTCCGATTGCCCCCTCTGTCTCTACCTCATCTAGTCTCCTAAACCGCTCCCCATCTTTCATCCACTTCCTTAGTCCCCCATTCCCATCCTCTGTACTCACCTTCTTAGCCCTCATCTACCCTCTAGTGCATCTCATCACCCTATCAGTCCCAGCTCCATCCCTCTGTCTCCTTCCTTCCTGTGCCTTCAAAGCCATTCTGCTGTCTGTTACCCTATATCCCATGCCCAATAGCCTCTCTTTCACCATCTTTTTAAACCCATTTCCACCCTCACTCAACCTATTCAGAGACCCATCCCCTTCCTCCCATACCCCTCCCCAGTACCCTCTCTCTAGTCTTCCAAGTCAATCACATTATGTCTCAACCTTTCCTCATGTCGCCCTCCCCTTTTCTCATATCCCTCATTTCACACCTTTACTCATTCTCCAAACCCATCAATATACCCCCACTCATATCTAAGCATGCCAAGTATTCACTATTTACTCAAATTCCCACTCCATCTCCCCTATACATAATTTTCTGCTCTACATAAGTACATAAGTAGTGCCATACTGGGAAAGACCAAAGGTCCATCTAGCCCAGCATCCTGTCACCGACAGTGGCCAATCCAGGTCAAGGGCACCTGGCATGCTCCCCAAACGTAAAAACATTCCAGACAAGTTATACCTAAAAATGCGGAATTTTTCCAAGTCCATTTAATAGCGGTCTATGGACTTGTCCTTTAGGAATCTATCTAACCCCTTTTTAAACTCCGTCAAGCTAACCGCCCGTACCACGTTCTCCGGCAATGAATTCCAGAGTCTAATTACACGTTGGGTGAAGAAAAATTTTCTCCGATTCGTTTTAAATTTACCACACTGTAGCTTCAACTCATGCCCTCTAGTCCTAGTATTTTTGGATAGCGTGAACAGTCGCTTCACATCCACCCGATCCATTCCACTCATTATTTTATACACTTCTATCATATCTCCCCTCAGCCGTCTCTTCTCCAAGCTGAAAAGCCCTAGCCTTCTCAGCCTCTCTTCATAGGAAAGTCGTCCCATCCCCACTATCATTTTCGTCGCCCTTCGCTGTACCTTTTCCAATTCTACTATATCTTTTTTGAGATACGGAGACCAGTACTGAACTGTTCCTCTTCCTCTCTCCTCCACCCACACTGCCTAGACCCATCTATCGCCTTCTCTCTCACCATACCCCCTAGCCCTATCCAACCGCTGCTCCCTCCATATCCCCCCCCCAATGGTCTGACATCTCTCTTCTTCCCTTTCCCCCCATGGTCTGTCAACTCTTCCCTCCCCATGGTCTGGCATCTATCTCCTCCCCTTCCCTTACCCCACCCCACCCCACCCCACAGTCTGGTATCAATGTCCTGGCATCTATTTCCTTCCCTACCCCTTTCCCCAGTGGTCTATCAACTCTCTTTTTTCCTCTTCCCTCCCCCCCCCCCCCCCCAGTCTGGCATAAATATCTTTCCCTTCTCTTTTCCCCTTCCCTCCCCCCCCCATAGTCTGGCATCTCTCCCCTTCCCCTCACACTGGTATCTCTTTCCTGCCCTCCACCCCACCCCACAGTTTGGCATCAATGTCCTTCTAGCATCTGTCTCCTTCTTTTTCCCCATAACACCCCTCTCCTACCCAGTTTCCAAATGGCTGATATTTAGCAGCACCGACTAGATAAATACCATTGGATATTGACGGATGGCTGCTTGAGTGTGACTGCTGCAGGCAGGCTCACTTAGGGGTCCATTTACTAAGGTGCGCTAAAAAATGGCCTGTGCTAGTGTAGGCACGGGTTTTGGGTGTGTGCAGATTCATGTTTCAGAGCGCCTGTAAAAAATGCCTTTTTTAAAATTTTTGCCGAAAATGGACATGCATCAAAATTGGTGTGCATCCATTTTGGGTCTGAGACCTTACAGCCAGCCATTGACTTAGTGGTAAGGTCTCACACGTTAACTGGGCAGTAATGACGTATGCATGTAGAAAGCCACCTGACACGCATCCGCTCTGCACGGCAGAAAATAAAAAATATTTTTCAGATGCACGCCAAAAATGAAATTACCGCAAGGGCCATGCGGTAGCTGTGCGGTAACTCCATTTTAGCGTGCACTGGGCATGCATAGGCGCCTATGCGTCTTAGTAAAAGGGGCCCTTAAATTGCCTGGAGTATTGACCCCTATTGTATATTATTTAAAATAATAAACTGTAAAAAGCAAAAAGACTAGGTGAAATATATTTATTGAAAAATAATCATTAAAACAAACTAGACTAATACACCAAGCATATTCACAAGACATTTACCAGTATAAAAAAATCAGTATATTTCCTCCCAAAATCTTCATCAATTTATCAATGTCCCACACATGGATCAAATGCCTAACATGGTACGATCTCATCTTGAGTATTGTGTTCAGTTTTGGTTGCCGTATCTCAAAAAAGATATAGCTGCATTAACTAAAGGTTCAATGAAGAGTGACCAAAATGATAAAGGGGATGGAACTCCTCTCATTTGAGGAAAGGATAAAGAGGTTAAGGCTCTACAGCTTGGAAACAAAAAGGCTGAGGGTAGATTTGATTTAAGTCTACAAAATCCTGAATGGTGTAGAACGAGTAGAAGTGAATGGATTTTTTTTTTATTCTTTCAAAAAGTACAAAGACCATGAGACACTGAATAAAATTACATGGAAATGCTTTTAAAACAAATAGGAGGAAATATTTTTTCACTCAAAGAATATCTAAGCTGTGGAACTTGTTGCCGGAGGACATGGTAACAGCAGTTAGTATATCTGGGTTCAAAAATGGTTTGGACAAGTTCCTGGAGGAAAAATCCATAGTCTGCTATTGAGAAAGACATGAGGGAAGCTACTGCTTCTCCTGGGATTGGTAGAGTGGAATGTTGCTACTATTTGAGTTTCTGCCAGGTATTTGTGACCTGGATTGGCCACTATTGGAAGAAGGACAGTAGGCTAGATGGACCATTGGGCTGACCCAATATGGCTATTCTTATGTTTTGGCTTGTAGCCTGCATCAGGGGATTTAATGATGGTAAGGTTGCTGCCCGTCAGGGACAGCCAGTGGAATATATAAAAATGCACAAGGGCTCAATCCAGCCATATTATGAACTTATAACAAGAGGATATTACAGTACCACTCATATTAATAATATTAGAATTCTTTGAAAGTATAAGTAAGCATTGGATAAGGGCAAGCCATTCAATGAATCTCCAAATTTACTATATTGATTGTATTTTATGCTTATGGTCATTTTACTGTTGTTATACGGTTAACACAATGTAAGTTTTTAATATTAAGCTGTGCTTATTGTACATTGCCTTAAGTAAATCTCTTCATAAAGGCGGCTAATAAATCCCAATAAATAAATATTGTGTATCTACATGTTTGATGAAGTTCTTCTTGAGAAAGTACTCAGGAAATTAAAATGTCATAGAAATGGAGGCAGTGTCCTATTGTGGATTGTAACTGTTTAAAAGTTGGAAATAGAGAATAGGATTCAACAGTTTTACCAATGGAAAGTGATAAATAGCGGAGCTCCCAGGGACATGTACTGGGATGAATGCTGCTTAGCTTCTTCATTAATGATATGAAAAATAGCTGATTAAATCTGCAGATGACATTAAAAAAAGTGTTTTGGAAATTCAAAACATTGACATCCTGCAGCCTGGACTGACAGGCTATACAGTCTTAGTGTGCACAAGTAAGCAAAAGCAGGCATGTTATTAACCAGGCCTCAAGGATGAGTGATTTTCAAGTTCCCAGGTACATAAGTATTGCCATACTGGGAAAGACCAAAGGTCCATCAAGCCCAGCATCCCGTTTCCAACAGTGGCCAATCCAGGTCACAAATACCTGGCAAGATCCCAAAAAAGTACAAAACATTTTATACTGCTTATCTAACAAATAGTGGATTTTCCCCAAGTCCATTTAATAACGGTCTATGGACGTTTCCTTTAGGAAGCCGTCCAAACCTTTTTTAAACTCCGCTAAGCTAACCACCTTTACCACATTCTCTGGCAATGAATTCCAGAGTTTGATTACACGTTGAGTGAAGAAACATTTTCTCAGATTCATTTTAAATTTACTACATTGTAGCTTCATTGCATGCCCCCTAGTCCTAGTATTTTTGGAAAGCATAAACAGACACTTCACATCTACCCGTTCAACTCCACTCATTATTTTATAGACCTCTATCATATCTCCCCTCAGCTGCCTTTTCTCCAAGCTGAAGAGCCCTAGCCGCTTTAGCCTTTCCTCATAGGGAAGTTGTCCCATCCCCTTTATCATTTTCATTGCCCTTCTCTGCACCTTTTCTAATTCCACTATATCTTTTTTTGAGATGCAGCGACCAGAATTGAACACAATATTCCAGGTGCAGTCACACCATGGAGCGATACAAAGACATTATAACATCCTCATTTTTGTTTTCCATTCCTTTCCTAATACCTAACATTCTATTTGTACATCTTGGCCTAGCTAAATGAAGCCTCTGCTGCTTAGACATACCTAGTAAAGGCATATGCTGGAGGGCTTTCTTGGTACTCACTGTTCTGTCTGGGTTCAGAATGTTTTTTTTAGGTTTAATAATTTTTATTGATGAATGCAGAGATAAAACAATTCCATGTTAAACAAGACAACTCAGGCAGTTAACATTGCAAACCTGTACTAATACAGCGAAACTGCTATCATCAATTTTCCTTTTTTTGTTTCTCCCCCCACCCTCCCCTCCCCCCTCCATATTACTATATTAATTAACAGTGGCATATGTATGCAAAAGTGTTGTATATAACTATTATCAATAGATCTGCCTGTGGTTTTTGGAATGTATCAACTAGCAACCTGAACATTATGCAACAAAATTTAAAAATAAATATAAATCACTGGTGCCATTCTGTGTGCTTAGTTTTTATTCCATTGCTCTGCTATACTGTGGCTCCGCCAGTCAGCAAGTTATCACCCACTTAGCAGGAGAATCACATCGCATCTGTATTGTGCCACTATCTCCATCCCACTCTCATTAACTACCCCCTCTCCCCAATTATACCTACCCCCTCTTCCCTCCCCCCCCTTACCACCCCCTCCCACGGTATTGGGTTCAGAATTTTTATCTCGCTTTCTGTACCATGCGTTCCCTGCTCTGCCTTGTCTGACCACACCCTTTAATCTCTGTGAAGAGCTGATGATCAGAAGCAAACGCTGGTGCTAGAGGTTATTACAGTCCCCCTGACCCCCTCCCCACCACAAGGGGGGGGCTGGAGATTCGGTGGGTCTCCAGCCCCCCCTAATCTCCCCTAGCATCCCCTCAAGTAAAGCCCTGGTGGTCCAATGGGAGGCGAATCAAGCCCTCCCCCCCCCCCGACATGGTAGTCTAGCGGCCCTATTCCCCGCCCCCCTCCTGTACCTTTGTTGGAGGAGGGAGGTGGCGCCCAGCCCTGCCCAGTGCATCCTGGGATGCGCTGGGTGGGGCTTCACACTTACATGGTGTGAAATCCCACCCAGTGCATCCCAGGATTCACTGGGCAGGGCTGGGTGCCACAATTCTCGAGATGGCGCTGCTGGAGGAGGAGGGAATCTACCTCCCTCCTCCAACAAAGGTAGAGGGGACGGGGAAGAGGGCCGCTAGACCACCAGGTTGGGGGGCTTGCTTCGCGGCCCACTGGGCCTCCAGGGCTCTACTTGGGGGGATTCTAGGGGGGTCAGGGGGCCTGGAGGCCCACTGGATCCCCAGCCCCCCGAACTTGTGTTGGGGGGGGGGGGGGTTGGGAGGACTGGAGGTCCACTGGATCTCCAGCCCCTGTGTCACTGGCTCCGGGTGGGGGTACTAGGGCACCAGGACCATGCTGTTTGGGGGTTTAGTGGTCTCATGAACCTGCAGCCCCTATGTTTGACAGGTCTGGGCTTTTGACAACCAAGTGTGGGAGGATTCAGGAACAATCCTTCTGCACTTGATCAGAGATAATAGTGCACATAAGTGTGCTTGCTATTATCTCTGATCATAGGGGTGGTAGAACCCCTTGCTGTTCCAGCACTGTGGTTAGAGCGCTGTTTGGAACAGTGTGGGGCTTTAAATAATCTGGGCATGAAGGAATTGTTAAGGAGAACCGGTATCCTCCTTTACACTCTCTCACAAACACATAGCATAATAAAGTAATGAACATGGAACATCAAAAAAATGACATACTGTGAACACTGAATGTCTTGCCTTTTATTTATACTTCTTTACTTTCTCCTCAAAGGTGATGTCGGAGACTGGAAGAACCACTTCTCTCCAGCTCAGAGTCGGGAGATTGATGCAAAATTTAAAGAGTGCTTAGGAGGAACCAATCTGGAAGCAAAGCTGAAATATGATGTTTACTGCAAGACCTAAATGTGCCAACATCCTTTCAGAAGCAACTTCCACATGATACAGTGGGACCAACTTGCCTGTATAAATGCGTTACTGATTATCTCCATTTTCCTTACATTTATCCTAAACTCAGTCTTCCAGTTTGTCTTTTTCATGACTTTATGTTGTGGACATGTCATTTTAATCTAAGATTATATTGATCTCATGCTTATGAATCCTTTGAATCAGCTTTATATTGTTAAGCATACTGGACTAGATTCAGTAAATGGAGCCCAAAATTAAGTTCTATTACGTTCTGTGCTTATCGCCAGTTCTATAAAGATTGCTTAGTGCTAAGTGACCTTTATAGAATAGCACTTAGAGCGGATTCTCGCAACCTACTTTGGGCACGAGGACTTACGCCTGCTGAAACTTGGTGTAAACCGTTGGTGCCCAGCTGATAGCAGTTGAGGCATAAATCCTAGTATCCTATAATCTGGAAGAACGCCCCTGAGCCACCCATGCCCCTCCCATGACCATGTCCCCTTTTCAGTTGTGTGCTAGTACATTTAAGCAGGGATGTTGTAGAATAGTGACAGACAGGCACATGATCAAAAGCCCCACGCTGTTCCAAACAGCGCTCTAAAATAGAGATGGAACAGCGCAGGGCGCTATTAGACCTATGATCAGAGATAATGCATGCAAATTTAAGCAGCACAATTATCTCTGATCATGGGGTAGAAGTGCGGGAGAATTGTGCCTGAGCATGCGCTCAGAACAATCCTCCCGCACTTGTTTGACAGAATCCAGATCAACAACGCGCCGGGTTGGCTGGCGGGGGTTAGGGACCCCTGCCAGCAAAGGTACCTGACGGTGGGGGAGGGTTGGTGGCGGCGGGTGGGGGTGGGGGTCGAATGTGGCGTGGGAGGGTTGGCGGCGGGGGGTGAAAGTAGGGGGGCCAGGGCTAAATCTGTGGGGGCCCACGCCTCTGTGGCCCCACCTAGCTATGCCCCTGAGGCAGAGCCTTACCAAATACAAAATAAGTGGACACAAATTAGAAATAGAAATGTGCAGAGTAAAACTGAACTGGAAACCCCCAAGAAGCCCCATCCATGTTTGGTATCTCCCCTTTCTCTTCCCTTTTCTTGATCCATGTCCAGCATCTCCCCTTCCCACCCTCCTGCCAATCAGAATCTCAACTTCTCTGACCTTCTCCCCTCCCTTTCCATCTTCATCTCTCTTCCCCATCCATGTCCAGCATCTCCCCTTTCCACCCACCTGCCCATCAGAATCTCTTCTTTTCTTATCTTCTCCCCTCCCTGTTCATCTTCAACTCTCTTCCCTCCCCCATCCATGTCCAGCATCTTTTCCATTCCTACCTCCATGTCAGGCATCTCCCCCTCACTTTGCACCTGTTCAGCATCTCCCTGTCTTCCATTGTAGTGGTTCCCAAACCTGTCCTAGTGGAATTCAGCCAGTCAGGTTTTCTGGATATTTGTAGTAAATATTCATAACCTTGATTTGCATGCACTACTTTCACTGCAATCAGAATTATCATACATATTCACTGTGGATATCCAGAAAACCTGACTCACTGGGGTTCCCCCAGGACAGCTTGAAATCCACTGTGCTCAGTAACTTACCTGTCTGTTCACTGCCACTTCTCAGCAGAATCTCCCCCTCTTACCTTCTGTCTGCACTAAGATACTTTCCTCTCTTCCCTTTCATCTAGGATTGTCAAATGGCTCCAGATTTGCCTAACAGGGTTGATCCAGTTCTAGGTTTATTCCATTTTGCATTCAAGGACTTGTAATCTCGTTTCTTTTGGGGAATTCAATTGGGATGTCAAAACTACATGTCCCTGCATATAGTAGGGTAAACCCAGGACTGGATGAACCCTATTGGGCAAATCAGGAGCCAGTTGGCAACTTTACTTCCATCTCTCCCCTCAATGCCCTGGAGCCTGTGCGTGTACTCGGTGTCTTCTGGTCCCTTCCCCTCTGACACAATCTTCCGTTGTTGAGAGGGGGAAGCAGTAGAGGCCGCTCATACACCCAGGCCTCATGGTCCCACGCTGCTCTTTAGGTGTCTGCTGATTCTCAGTTGTGTGGGCATTTTTGACAGAATGGGCAAGGCACTGGTACTGTGTACCCACACCTACTGCATGAAACAAAGTTCATGGGTAGATATTCAGTCAGCAGTGCTCACTGTTTTTTTGGATATTGAATTCCAGTCCATGTCTGGGCACAAGCATTGCATATCCGGGTTTAAACACCTGGCTATCTTTTATGCAGTTGAGTGCAATATTCAGCACTTAGGACCTTATTCTATAAAGGTTATGCTCCTAAATTATGAGCAAACTGCCTAGGTTACCATCACAATTTGCAATATTCTTTGTAATTGAATATGCAGATATGCCAGGGCTAAATTAAAAGCAAAAACACTATGAATAAATGGTATCAATCAATCAAAACATATGAAAGGAACGCTTATTGTTAGTAGAGGATTTGAATGTTCCATGGATACCATTACTACCAAATCTCATTAAAAAAGTGCCTATTCAATTACAAATAATTAACCAGCAGTGCTCAAAGTGAATGAATGTGGCAAAACTGCTCAGTTTCACTAAAAGGAGCGTGTTGGATGTGAGGGGAAGAGAGAGCAGGGCAGGCAATGCAGCAGCGGCGCCGTCGCAGACCAGTGCTGGATGAAGTCTTCAGCTGGCAGGGGTTGGGGATCCTGACAGCCACCAAGGGGCCCAGAGTGAATTTGTGGGGGGCTAGGCCCCTGTGGCCCCACATAGCTATGCCACTGGCCTGAGGCCTGCTTCATGAACAAGCCTAAAGGAAAAGTCCATAGACCATTATTAAATGGACTTGGGGACAATCCACTATTTCTGGGATAAACAGTATAAAATGTTTTGTACATTTTTGAGATCTTGCCAGGTATTTGTGACCTGGATTGGCCATTGTTGGAAACAGGGTGCTGGGCTCGATGGACCTTTGGTCTTTTCCAGTATGGCAATACTTATGTACTTATGTTAACCAGAAAGTCAGGTTCACAATATAAAATAGTGCCTTATACTTGTAGGGCTTGTTTTGTCCCCACATTTGCAAGTTTATGTCCAAGTTGAGATTGATATTTTTATACACAGACGATCTCTTAAGGAGAGGAAAGGATTGTAGAGCTTACTGTTTGCAATGGATAGGCCATACAGTCTTTATAGATCATTAATTTCTCTGTTTATGCAATTAAGAATGTTTTTATATACATTTATAGATTTGTGGATCCCTGATGCCAGAACATGGCCATGTTAGGTCAGTTTGTACTTACAATAAAGTCCATCATATCAACGCTGACTGAAAATTGTCTTTCTTCAGGTCATTTCTATTGTTTTCTTTTGGCTAAGTACTTTAAATATTAGGGGTGGCATTCAACAAAGTCATCTGGTAACTTTGCTTTCTACATTTCTCCCTTTCTCTTGTCTCCTTCTACCACTCACTGTATAAATTTACCCAGTTATCATTGGAGGTAGAGGTATGCAATGGGCCCAGTTTGACTTTAACCAGATAGTACTGCATATCAGCATTACTCAATTAAAGTTGACCAGCTAAGTCAGGAAATATATGTCCTAAAATTAACCAAATATCAGGCTACTTAAATATCAGTGTCTTCGTTGTCAAAAGGTTTGGTTTCTTTGTGTACACTCCATTGACTGAGTTCTCCATCTGGCTCCTGCATGGGATGGTGCACTTAATTCTTGATGGGGAAAATACATGGTGGCTATTCTGAATCTCCAGAATTCCTCAGAACTGTAATTTGCCTAAAAAATCATCCAAATCGCTCTGCTGCAATGGATGGCTAAAAAATATCCTTTTTCATTTTCTAGCACTCTCTTAGCTCCCTGTTTAGGGACTATTTCTGTAGCTAACTGAACAGATGGACAGCCATTTAAGTCTTTGGGTACAAATCCCATCCCTGTTTAGGTGCCATTTTCAATAGCCAGCTCCTCAGTGTTCCATGGTTCATGAGATCTCCAAAGCCTACAGACAGTTTCTTTTATGTGGGTCCTGAGGGGCAGGAAAAAATATTCCTCAAGGCCTGGGCCAGAAGCTGACCTCTTACCTTTTCACTTCTGTCTCTCCACTTATCTTCACAGACTGACCAGTCACCCCATTGACTCTGGTTAGAAATATAGGGGTCAATATTCAGACTTATCTGGGTAGGAATAGTTTCTACCTATAAAGGTCTCACCAACTGGGTCCATACATGGATTTTCAACAGTATAGTCCGGATAAAGCTGCTGAATATCCAGACTGACCACCTCAGCACTATCTAGGTACTGCGGGAGCAGTCCAGGAGTAGAGCTTAGGTAGAGCCAGGAGTTATCGGGTTAGCTGCAATGTTTAGTCCATTAACCAGGTAACTAGATAAAGTACTCAGCATCTCCAGTCATAACCTAAGCTTTCAATGTAAGAGATTATGTACGCGTATATCATGAATCTCTCCCTGCCAATTTGGGGTACAGTCCATAGAAGTCTGCCCTGTACTGGTTCTAATTTCCAACTACTGGATTTGCCATCGAAGTCCACTCTAGCCTTGATTGTGTTCTGACTTTGCCATTCACGGGACCCAGACCATAGCAATCCACCCGGTATTGTTCACACTTGCCAAAAGCTGGAGGTGCCGTCAAAGCTTGCTCCAGCCATGAGGTCGTTTACGTTTTGACTTAGTTGGATTCCACCCTTTTTCTATATAGGGGTTCTATGCATTTATAAGCTAACAAATAACAGTATGAGCTGTTGATCAAAGATAGGTAAACTAATACAAAACAACTGATCAACAGCCAAATTCAATCCCAAAAGGTCATAAAAAGGCATACAATAGTTGAAAGCATGAAGATTACCCTCAGAAACCAAGGTATTGACCAAGGTCTGACCAACAAGACCCGTTATCTATATAAGATTTTGGTGTCCGTGGTCTGATCTCTTTCATTGGGTAAGGAAATTAATCTCACATGCTTACAATCAAAACTTTCTCATAGTGCAAACATTATCACTGAGAATCAAATATTTCCAAAAGCACAGCTATAGATAAAATAACTTAGCTTTTCTCAGCTGGCTTAGTCAGGAACAACCCAGTTTAAACAAACTTATGCAGGGGCATTCATCTCGCTGACAGGAATCCACTAGGAAACGCCAGTTGGAATGAGGGGTGACTAAGCCAGCTGAGAAAAGCTAAGTTATTTTATGCTATAGCTGTGCTTTTGGAAATATTTGATTCTCAGTGATAATGTTTGCACTATGAGAAAGTTTTGATTGTAAGCATGTGAGATTAATTTCCTTACCCAATGAAAGAGATCAGACCACGGACACCAAAATCTTATATAGATAACTGGTCTTGTTGGTCAGACCTTGGTCAGTTCTATGCATTTATCCCACACATTCTTTAATTCTGTCACCATTTTTGTCTTCACCCATACCTCTTCTGGGAGGACATTCCAGGCATCCACCACCCTTTCTGTGAAAAAGTATTTCTTGATGTTGCTTCTAAATCTACCACCCTGCAACCTCAACTCTTGTTCTCTAGTTCTATCACTTTCTTCTCTCTCCTATGGACTTCTTCATCAGGGTGGTATGTAACATGGGTTATCATGTGCTTTTTTTACAGATTTTTCCTCTTATTTTCTGTATGTTATACGCTGTAGATCACAGGGTCTTTTTATGGAGGGTTTTGCATTTAGGTTATTTATTACGTATTAATAACTTTAAGACTTATAAGTATTATATGTTGAGTTTTGGATTCTCTGTCATAACTGGAAAACCCCAATACAACACCCTCAATGGAGAACTTGGGTTTTCCATTTATATCTGATAAACCCTGCAGAGTGCCCTGCCGTATTTTGCTCCAATGATATTTGACTCCTGCCATGGATGCTATTTTCAGAGCAAGACCAGCCTCTCTTCCACTCCACAGCAGCTCAGAAAGTTAGCCATGGCCATGTTGAATTGGAGGAGGCAGCCGCATCATATAGAAGGAAGCAGCTATCCAGTCCTATGTGCAAAGCAGGAGCTATTGCTCCTGATCATTACATGTCAAGAAGAATCACAACAGTGCATCATAGGACCAAAGGTAGGAATTGTTCTTGCTTTGGAAGAGGAGCAGGTGTCCCCACACACATCTTCTAGAAAGGTGCCTGCTCATGGAGTCCAAAGACCTCCATTCACGCAATACAATTCAAGAGGAATCATGACAATGTCAGATTTTCTAAACAAAAGTTTTCCAGTCTGAGAAAATCTTGAGTAAAGAGCACACAATCTTTTGTAACCATCCCCAAACAAGACAAGCCACCCCCTTCCATTTTTACGTTTCCCTCACTCTCAAAATAACTACACACTCAAACAGGACCCTTATCAGGTGCCCTTTGGTAGTTTCGAAGTTAGCTTGTGCTGCTTCCCACAGTAGAAAATAATTTTCTATTTTCTACTGCGAGGAACGTTCCCAGTGGTAATCAGCAAGGCCACGTTGCTACACACTGTCTGATTACTGCAGGAGTAGTGTGTGAGCCCTTACCACCAAGTAAATAGGTGGCGTTAAGGGCTCAGGCAGTAAATAGTCACATGCTACTTTTAATATTAGTACAAAAAAAACAGAAGAAACCAGTCTGCAAAAAAATATGGTGATTTGGATTGTTTCAGAATGTTACTCTATGGCCTAGTGTCTTATATCGAAAGCTGAATTCAGTGGGTCTGATGCTTTTTGTATGTTTTTCTAACTGTTGCAATTGGAATTTACTGATGCATAGAAATTTTTTTACATCACATTTTATTGGCAGTGGGGAGAGAGAAGTAGAGATGATGGACTGGAAGGGGAGAGGGAGAGAGAGTGAAAAGGAAGAAGGAAACCCATAAGAGGAATGGATAAAATGTTGGATGAAGAAGTTGAACAGAATGCATGAGGAGAGACAGGAAGAATGGGAAGGAGAGCAGGAACGATGGGAAAAAAGAAAAAACATAAAAAGAAAGGGGTAGAAGCATATGTAGAGAATGAAAAGTATTAGTGAAGGAAAAAGACAAAGAAGAAAGAGACAGAAATGAAAAAGAAGGAAGACAACTGAGAGAAAAATAAAAGGAACAGATGAGACCAGAGAAATACAGAATGCAGCCACCATTTTGAATCCAGAGCAACACAAGCAACAGCAACTAGGCCCCTAAACAGCTCCACTCCAGCCAATGGCTTACCAAGGGGGGGGGGGGCGGTGGGGGTGGTCCCACCCAGGTGCACGCCGCTGGGGGGGTGCCACGCGCCTGTCGGCTCTTCGTTTTCATGCTCCCTGTGCCCCGGAACAGGGCAGAGCGTGCACCCGGGGGGTTCTTTCGCCGTGGGGGTCGAACTGCACCGGGGGGGTTATTTCGCCGGGGGGGGTGCTGCACCCGGGGGGCGGGGCGCATCTGCGATCCGCCCCGGGTGTCAGCGCCCCTAGGAACGCCACTGACTCCAGCCCATCCAAATCTATTCAGCCTCGATCAGGGCACAGACCATAGAAGTCTGCCCAGCACCGGCTTTCCTACCTAATCTCCGCTAAGCTTCTTTGGATCCGATCCTTCTAAACAGGGTTCCTTTGTATATGTGTTGGTGCGATGTTTAATGGGTAAAAAGGAGAAAAAGCCCTCAGAAACCTTTGGTGAAATACCAGCGGTTTAGTGCGAGGTTATGCAAGGTTTTTTATAGTATAACTCACGCAACAGTTCTATCATAGGGCAGAAAAAACTCCAATTTACACGGACCTGTACTTAAGTCTCAAAAATTTTTCAATGTTCTTCTCAGACCGTTATGTGAGTCTAAGGGTTTTGATACACAATGCAAGCAACTTTTAAAGCAGTCTTTTTTTGTGCAAAATTTTCAATATTCTTCCCAGATCATTACACTGGTCTAAGGGTTTTAACACACAATGCAAGCAACTATAAAGCAGTCTTTCTGTGTGCGAAAGGAAAATGCACTTAGCTTGTGGTTTGAAATAGCACTCTTCTATGATCATTCGACGGGGACCACCGTTTCACCCGGAAAAACCTGGCTTCATCAGGAACAAAGTGCTTTGACAATGTTGAATCACAAATCTGAAACAGACAAAGTATCTTTAAAATGCCTGCCAATGTGCAAAAAACTTTAGTGAAAACACCTCTAAAAGGTCATCCCATAGACAGGCATACTTATGCTGGAGACTATTTTAGTCACTTTTCTCTGAACCGTTTCAAGTCTTTTCACATCCTTAGCAAGATAAGGCCTCCAAAACTGAACACAATACTCCAAATGGGGCCTCACCAATGACTTGTACAGGGGCATCAACACCTCCTTTCTTCTGCTAGTTATACCCCTCTTTATGCAGTCTAGTATCCTTCTGGCCGTGGCTCCAACCTTGTTGCAGTGTTTCGTCACTTTGAGATCTTCAGACAAAATTACCCCAAGGTTCCTCTCCTGAGCCGAGCTTTGTATGCACAGTCTCAAAAAAGCCATATCACCAAAATGGTGGACATGGGGACACTACTCAAAATAACACACACACTCTAAGTGGAATATGCTCAGTCTTCTTTTCTTCATGGCTCCTCTCTTTATTTTAAATCTGGAAGGACAACTGAGAGATCCAAGTAGGCAATAATAGACATTTGCACCATGTAATGTTCTTTTACTTCTTATGTGCTTTGTCCATTGTTTCAGATCAGCAGGTGAGTGGATGAATGAGTGTGTATGCATTCCTGTCTGCCATTCTTTGTGCCAGTAAGGGCCAAGAGGGTGCAGCAAAAGAGTGTGGTTGCTGAGAGAGTACTGTAGGGTAGCTTATATACAAGAGGTACTTAGGTAACAGAACATTACAAACTAGCAACCATTCTGGACTCATGTCTAGGGGGCGTACCTCTTTATCCCCATGACAAGCTAGCTGTTGGAAACGAAACAATGCCACAGGTGGAATATATTATATTTATTAGGTAAAGAAAAATATATATAAATAGTTCAGCTGCTCAGCAGCAAAATGCCAAGCAAAGTACAAAATAACTTGCTTTAAAAATAGATTCTCACCAAACATAGATAATACAATATGATTATCCTAATGGACTAACTAAATTAATGATTATACAACCAATCACAACTGATATCCTAATGATTGCATTAGAGGTAACACCACACGTCTTATGCAAAATACGGTTAGCAGCTGAATACACAGACCAGAAGTCCTGACATAAACCTATCTGTCTCAGACAAAAACTAAGGACTAATTATCCCCATGACCATAGGTAATATATCCTGTTATCTCACCTTGCCTTCTGTCAAAGACTCCCAATGGTAGAGAAGCGGATTTCCTTAGAGTCTCGAGCTGAAAACCTCTGCGAGCTTCCCAGTCCAGGAATAAGTCCAAGATTTGTATATCTGAATGTAGATTACACAGTCTTCAGTAGGGCCTTGTGTTAGCTGAGCTAACCTTGAGTTTGTTACAAGGTATGCAGTTCACTGGTGTTTAGGAAAAACGGTCTTTTGCTCTTTCGAGCATTCTGTTCACCTGAAAATTGTCCGGTGTTTCTCTCCTCTGGTGTTCTCCCTCCAACTGTCTTTCTTCAGTCCAAACCTTTGGTATCCAAGGGTCAGATGATGCCTGTGGACCAATCAAAGACAGTGACATAATGTCCAGCCAGCTTCATGGTCAAGAAGCGAGCCTTTGTTCAATGGCATGCAAACTCCCTGTCTGAGGCCATTCTCCTGGAGTCATGTCTGTCTCTCCTCCATTCTTCCCAGGAGATAACTGGGCTAGTTTGCAACAAAGAATATGTCCTTGGATTAAGTAATCTTGCAAGACTCAGCAGTAATTTTCCTTTGCAAGAAAGCTGGATTCTGATGGTTACAGATGTATTCAGGTCACAGGCTGTAGAATCCATATTGTTACAAGAATGGTTCAGGCTTGTATAGGCCAAGTCCAGCAAAGGTGAGATCTCAGGTAAATACCCCTACAGTACAGTGAGTAAGAAGGCATGTGGCTGTGGCTGTGGCTATGGCTGGATGGAAGGAGCATAAGAGGTGGAAGTGAAAGTTGGTCTAGCAGGGTGGAGAAGGAGAAGAGTGATAGTGACAGAATGAGAGTGGTGGCAACCTAAAAAAGGTCAAAGCAGAGAGGGAGGAGGTCATGGTTGAGGCATTGGCAAAAGTCAAGCAGTCAGGTCAGAAAGGTAGAGAAGGGAATTCATACAGCCTGGTTCAGGCCCATTAGTTACCAGGTGGAGGACAGCACAACAGAAGGAAGAAGAGTTGGGCTTAGTAGAAGGGAGGAGATATCGTGGGGACAAGGACTAACAACAGCATATGCCTGCTATGTCAATCTAGGAAGCAGGCTACTTTAAGGAGAAGGAAAATGCAGAGTAGGTAGTGAATGAACGGAAACCAGAGGTGTATAACCTCACCAATGAATGTATCACTTCACTATATAGAATAAAACAACCATGGAATTGGTACTGAAAAAGATACAATGTGGTATAGATTCCACAAGAAAATTCTTAGTAGTAAAGGAGTACATTTGGAAATAAATTGTATCTGATGTGACAAACAACATATATACAACGATCCCAGGACATACAGCCGCCCCGCGCTGTTTAAAATTCATCTTCGGCCTCCGTGGCCGTGCTGCTGGGATAGGCGGCGCTGTTGAAATCCACTTCGGAGTCTGACGTCGCAGCACGTACAACGTACAACGACGTCAGACTCCGAAGTGGATTTCAACAGCGCCGCCTATCCCAGCAGCACGGCCACGGAGGCCGAAGATGAATTTTAAACAGCGCGGGGCGGCTGGCGGGGGTTTGGGGTCCCCCGCCGGCTGAAGAAGAAGTTTTGAAGGCAGCGGCAGGTGGAAGCAGACCAACCCCCGCCAGCAAAAGTAAGAACGGCAGCGGGGGAGGGTTGGCGGCGGGAGGGGGGTGGAGAGACTAAGTCATTGGTGGCGGTGGGGGCTCGGCGGTGGGGGCGGCGGCGGCGGCGGCGGCGGCGGCGGCGGGGGGGGGGGGCGCTAAAATGTGCCCCCTCTCTCTGGCTCTGGCCCCCCCTACCGCCGGAGTCCAGATACGCCCCTGATACAGAGGAATCTGGGAAAAGTCTGCAAAAGTCAGTGGCTGCAGTTATTTCCTATTCCTTCTGCTTCAGGGTCTCCTTGGTTCCTCCTCTGCCCCTCTGTCTTCTTTTTCTTCCCTGTCACTCATTTTCTTTTCAAAGTACTTTCTTTGCTTCTCCTTGTGAGCTTTCCTCTCATTTCTTCTTGTCTTTTATCTCTTTATCTCCTCTGCCTCTCTCCTGCCCTCTTCTCCAAATTTTTTCTCTTGCTGTAGCATTTGTGTCTTCCCCACTCTAAACCCACAATGATTCTAGATAGCTACAGCCTTGAAATAGTGAGAGAGCTAAAGATGTGAAACCAATTCCAAGGGGGTATTACATTTTAGACCTTAGCGTCCAGTAAATGTCTTTGATTTTTACTTAGCAACCATGTTTTCCTTCCAAAGAAGGCAAAGGGAGTCAGGTGGGAAAAACAGAATGCTCACAAATTTACCTCTAGTGCTCTTTCCAAATGATTCTCAATCACATGGAGAATAATTTTATAACAAGGCATATAGGTGCATATGTTGTCCCAATTTTATAAAAAAAATATATGTGCCCTTATAAAATTATGCAACGCTGTATAGCAGGCTTTGAGTAACTCACCTGGGAATGTAGCTACCCATTTGATTTAAACTTTGTGAAATGTTTATTTAAGCAAAGGCATTTTCTAAATCTTTCTTGGATTATTTCTATGATTATTGTGGTCGTTATTAAGGAATATTTATATAATGAACATTGTTTTTCTGCATTGTATGCTTTATTATTTCTTTTTTTGTGTATTATCACTCATAAACATTATGTTTGGTAAAAGCTTAAATAAAGAATTTAAAAAAAAAATAAAATAAAATTACTTCAGGGAAAAGAGGCACAAACATTTGTCGCAGCTAAAATGCAGAAGCCATGATATTTAGCATTGTGTGGACTGCTGCCGGTGGGCTCCAGAATTGAATTTCCGGGTATACAGGGCTGACGAAAACATAGCCAGTTAAGTGCGACATTCCGCAGTACTAAGGACCCTGTTTACTAAGATGTGCTAGCATTTTCAGTGCATGCTAAAAATTAGCACATGCTGTGTAGACGCCCATAGGAATATTATGGGCATCTAACCGGTTAGCGTGCGCTAATGCTTAGCATGCGCTTAAAACGCTAATGCACCCCTAGTGTAGCTTAGTAAACAGGAAGCTTAGATGGCTATAGTGAACCAAATAAAGATAGGACTGTTTTATGTGGTCATATTTATCCAAAACGTGTGGCAGAAAATAATTTCTATTTTCTATCACATGGCACTAAGCGGGTGGTAATTGGCAGTGTACGTGCGCTGAAGATTACGGCCCGGTTAATGCATCAGACCTTCCCGCAAAGTCAATGGGTGGCGGTAAGGGTTTAGGCCCAAAATGGATGCACGCTGATTTTAATTTTGCCGCATGTCCATTTTTGGCAAAATAAAGGCCTTTTTTGCAGGCAAGCTGTAAAATGGACCTTCGTGCTTCCAATACACGCACTTATACCAGCGCAGATCATTTTTCAGTGTCCCTCAGTAAAAGGGCCCCGAGTGCTGAAAATCGGCACTTAACCGGTTATGTTTTTGCCACGTGTGTAGGTGTACACTTATTGCAAAAGTGCTAGTATTCTGTACATTTACAGGGCCCAGTTAGAGAATTGCCCTTCACATTTTGGTCTATCTACTTTTTCTGTGCATATACCTCTGGATAATTTCATAAGAGTCCATTTGAGCACATAAAATGCTCTTCTTCATGCTCAAGTCCCTTAAAACTCTGCCCCTAAATCATTCTTGTGGCTCTGTTACCAAGGGTCGCTGTACAGGTGACGGCATTATATTTTTGAAGTACGTGTAATTAAAAGACAGACTCATGAAAGGATGCAAGAACTCAACTGAACTCAGAGAGGAGAAATCAGGCAAACAGGCCTTTTGGTTATACAACAATTACATAACTGCTTCATTTCATTAATCTGACTAGCGCTAAAAAAAACTCTAGTCCACCTTCTGGCATCCTTGCTTATTTCAGATCATCAAGCTTTTGATTTCCTCTATATTACTAATGCCAGTTCTCACAACATAGTTTTCATTTTGTTCTCCTGAAAGAGGAATATTCCCTTACCATTGAATTATTAGGTTTCATTTGTCTTATTGTGTTAGCTTTTCTCTGTGAAATGGCTAATGCATTTCTTTCTTATAAGAACAATTCCAGCTTATCCTGATAAATCCAGTTTCACTTAAGACATACACAATGATTAGCTTGTCTTGTTTATATAAATGTTTGGGCCCTTGGTTTATCAAGTAGCTGAAAGGCTCCTGATTCCATTTCTCTCTTTATTGCATACTGTTCATGAACAGTGACTAAATAATGTTTGTATTCCCCAGTTCACAAAGCACCAGGCATTTTAAAGAAAGACCCTGCAGCAAGAGATGCATAACAGCGTTCTTATTTTTCTCTTTTAGGCTTACAACACATACCATCATCTTCTCAAAAGGAAAGCCCAAAGTTATCTAATCTAATCTGGTAATTTCTATTCTGCTTAACCTTGGAGGCTGAAGGCGGATTCCAAAAAAACAAAGAAAGTGTAGACAAATCTCACAGAATTACAATCAAATCCCACAAAATTGCTATCAAATCAATAAAAGAAACCTAACTTCCAGCTGACAGATCCATCAGGTATTGATTAAACAAGATAAGAACATAAGAGTAGCCATACTTGGTCAGACCAATAGTCCATCTAGCCCTGTATTCCAAACAGTGGCCAAGCCAGGTCACAAGTACCTGGCAGAAACCTAAATTGTGGTAACACTCCATACTACAAATCCCAGGGCAAGCAGTTGCTTCCCATGTCTGTCTCAATAGCAGACTATGGACTTTTCCTCCAGGAATTTGTCCAAACCTTTTTTAAACCCAGATTCGCTAGCCGCCGTTACCACCTTCTCCGACAAAGAGTTCCAGAGCTTATCTATTCGTTGAGTGAACAAATATGTCCTCCTATTTGTTGTAAAAATATTCCCATGAGATAGTTTTAATTGCTTTCTTAAAAGTAGTATAACAAGTAATCTTTCTAATATCCTTAAGTAGTTTATTCCACAGCTCTGGGATTCGGCTGATGATAGACCTATTTCACATAGTCATCCTGCGGCACTTTGACATAGATGGCACAATCAATCTAATCTCCTGTAAAGAACGGAGAGTTCTAGGAGCAGAGTATAATAAAACTGCATCAGAAAGATAATCCAGTGCCAAACTGTATAAGATTTTGAACACAAATGGCAATAATTTAAAATCAATGCTGGCTTGTATAGGCAACCAATGCAATTTGGTTAGATACGGTGTCACATGGTCAGTAGATCTATCACATAAAATAAGCTTAATGGCCACATTTTGAACATGCTACAGGCAGCGAATTTGAGAATTATGCAAGCCCAACAAGATTATATTACAATAGCCTAATTGATTAGTAATAATGACCTGTAAAACTGTTCTCAAATGAGGTATTTCCATAAAAGGTTTTATTCTACAAAGGAGCTTTAATTTAAAGAAAGCT
Source organism: Microcaecilia unicolor (assembly GCF_901765095.1). Taxonomy (NCBI): domain Eukaryota; kingdom Metazoa; phylum Chordata; class Amphibia; order Gymnophiona; family Siphonopidae; genus Microcaecilia; species Microcaecilia unicolor. Next base: position 140,417,038 of record NC_044033.1, read on the forward strand.
TTCCAAACAACTTTTAAATGCAATTTCGTACTCAAATTTGAATCTATGGTGACCCCAAGAATTTTAATTGTAGACTGAAGGGAGATATCAACACCTGACACCTTAACAATTGTACAAGGAAATATATCATCCTTTCCCCCCACCCACAGAATATTTGTCTTACTTGGATTAATCTTCAGGTCGTCTATTAACATCCACTGTGAAATCTTATCGAACAAAGAAGACATTCGTCTAGCAGTCGCTTGAAAGTCCTGTGAAACTCTGAATAACAATGTGATATTGCTGTCGGTGTAAGAAAAATAAGTGATCTTAAATTATCTCAATAGCTGATGAAATTCACTCAAATAAACATTAAATAAAATGGGAGACAGTGGGGAGCACTGTGGGACTCCCCGATCCACATTGTAGGAGAAGACAGCAGAGAACTACCAACCAGCTCACGGCCAAATAGTGTGACCACTTATAAGATGTCGCTATCTATTCAGGACAGCTGTTTTGTTGTCTTTGTAGCACTCCACCTTCTTGGGCAGATGAGCATGCAAGACCTCCTATTTAATTCATTCCCAGTACCCCTTCCTTCCCAGTTCAAATCACAAAACAGCTGCCTGAAAATCCGGCCTCTTACGGCCCCTGTATTTCTTGCTGGATGGACACAGCTGTATGCTTTACCACTAGGACTTCTAAGGGCCAATATCCAGCAAGGTGACAAGCATTTAAGTTATCTAGACCAGTGTTTCTCAACCCAGTCCTTGAGGCACACCCAGCCAGTCAGATTTTCAGGATATCCACAATGAATATGCATGAGAGATTTGCATACCGTGGAGGCAGTGCAAGCAAATCTATCTCCTGCATATTCATTGTGGATATCCTGAAAACCAGACTGACTGGGTGCACCTCAGTGACTGGGTTGAGAAGCCCTGATGTAGATAAAGTTATCCAGAAAACTTAAATATTCTGCTACACTTATCTGATTAAAGGGCCCTTTTACTAAGTTGCATTAGGCACTAATGCACAGGGGCGGCCCAACTGTTAGGCCACCTGAGGTGGGGGCCTCAGGGGGCACTCTTTTGGAGCGGCATCTCAGGGGGCGGCTTCACAGCGTTTTACCTGGTCACAGTGACTTTCCGAACCCAGGAGAGGCAGCGATTCCCATACGCTGTCCTGCCGCCGCCGGCAGCCGCTTCTTCCCTTTACTGTGGCCGTCTGAAGTAACTTCCTGTTTTACCCAGGCAGCCGTAATAAAAGGAAGAGGCGGGAAGCAGGAGGGGCAGAGCAAGATGGCAGCGGTACCAACTGCTCACGTGTGCGACTAGCCCAATGCTGCTGAGGTTTTGTGTTTTCTCTTAGTTTTTCTTTGCAAAATTTACTTCTAAATATTTCTTGCGAAATGCCACATACTAAGAGAAAGGGGACCGTTAGGACTGGAGCCCAGCCGTCACTAACTTCAATGCCCAACCAGCAGTCGATGGAACGGTTTGTCACGTGGCAATCCACTTTGCAGGCATTAGGAGGTCCCACTGATTTATCGACGCAAGGAGACGCCGAAAACTTGGGAATAGACACTTTGTTGTCTCCTCCAACGCTCTTCCCACCTTTGCAACCGGCAGTACTCAACTTCGAGTGTGGATCGTTAACCCCGGAATTCGGTGAAGGTGCTCCACCGCTGGGCCAGCGAGTTGAGTCCTTAGCCGGGGCTACTCTGACATCTGAGCCGAAGGGCAATGCAGCCCTACAAGAGAGGCCAATAACATCTAAGGCCCCACTTGCGAAGGTAACGCTGGAGGCGACATGGGAGGCGCTCCAGCACTTGGACAATACTGTGAAGACTTCAACAGGCAAGATTGACATGCTTTCAGAAAATGTACAGAATTTAAATGTTGCATTTACAACAATGAAAAATGAGGTAAATGAGAAAATATACCTTTTAAATGTTGACTACTAAAATGAAAGAAATAACTACGAAACTGATACAGGACAATACACTGATTCATAATAGACTTGAATACTTTGAAAATTACAATCGAAGATTAAACCTTCGATTGTTAAACTTTCCTCGAACACCAGTGTATTCTCCTATGGACATATTTAAAAGATATTTGATTGAAAATCTAAAATTTACCTCTGGAAATATACCACCTGTGAATAAAATCTATTACCAACTAAAAAAACAAATGGAGATTTATAGATTCCTCAACAACCACAAAGAGATCTGAACATTTCAGAATTATTGGAAACCTCTCTGTCTTCTATAACAGAGAGACAGACATTGCTGGTATCGTTTGTATTCCAACAAGATTTAGACTTGGTGAGAAAAATGGCCTTAAGAAATTTGCAGGTTCCTTTCTATGGAGGGTAAATCTGGGTTTTCCCAGACGTTATCAAATTGACACAAGCTAGAAGAAAATACTTTTTAGCACTACGACCTGCTACTTTGTCATTGGGGGCTACTTTTAATTTGAATTACCCATGTAAATGCAATATAAAATATTTGGGTGTAAAATATGTTTTCTTCATACCTGACCATTTGAAACAATTTATAGATCAGAAAAAGCTGTCATGAAACAGGTTGGAGCCAGTTACATTAGTATTCTATATAGGAAAGCAGACACCAACATTCCTTTATAGAATATATACCAATCAGGTATCCTCTAGGAGCCTATGACATCTAAATCTGACTTTGGATGTTTTGTGGAAAACATCCAAAAATCCAGTAGTGAACATGGCCACTTTTTAAACCTGAAAAACGTCTATTTTTATTTTGAAAATGGTCATTTGCTAGATGTTATTGTGCTGAGTGCGTCTATCCTTTTGAACCATTAAAAAAAAATGTCCAAGAGAAAAATGCACAAAATCAAGCCATTGGGATGTAGGAGGAGCCAGCATTCTTAGTAGACTGGCCATATAGACATCCTAGCAGAACAGCGGGGAGACCCTAGAGAGCACTGCAGTGGACTTTGTATAAAAGGTCCCAGGTAAACATTTCACCATTGCTCCCTTATATTGTATGGTGAGTCCTCCAAACCCGACCAAAAGCCTACCATACTCAACTGTACACAACTACAACATCCTTTATGCCTGCAGTTGTCATCTATAAGTAGGTACAGTAGGTTTTTGGAGGTCTCATACTTTCCACCACAAGTGTAAAAGAGTTGGTTATGGGCCTGGGTCCCTGTCTCTACAGTGCACTGCACCAACCACTAGACTACGCCTGGGTCCTGCTTGCTGCTCCCATAGGACTGGTTATAACAGCTTAATCTGTCACACAGGCTAGTATGTACTGTTTCCTTCACATCTTTAGGGGGTGGGAGGGGATCATGCCTTAATCTCTCCAGTGATCATCTGGTCATTTAGGGCAACTTTTTGTGACTTAGTCATGATAAAAACAGGTCTAGACCAAAACATCTAAATTGTAGCCCTGGAAGTTTTTGTTTTGTTCCATTATGGCAGAAAAATGTCCAAATCCTGTCCCCAACATGCTGCCTTGGATTTGGATGTACTGCCAATGAACTGCTTAGAAAAATGTCTTTAAAATAGGTTATGAAAATAGCGATTTGGACGTTTTGGCAAATAAAACATTCAAATACTGCTTTGTGCCACTTTTTGGATGTTTTTCTGTTTCAAAAATGAGCCCCTATGTATAGGTACAGAAGTATAGAATTGCCCGTGTCTGTACTGTTCTTGCTTGGTAACGTGTTGTATTCACATGTTGTAGTTATCTGTGCATGTCAATGGTTCAGCTGTTGTACATGTAGGTGGCTCAAATCCCCCTGCCACTGCTTAGATTTTATTTTTTTAATGATAATTAAAATAATATATGGAACTTGAAACACTCCTTTTGATCATGGATAAGTTACCTAACCCTCTAATTCCTCAGGTACAAGAAAATATTTCCTGTATCCAGATGTAACTTGCCTTGAACTACTACTGAAAAGGTATGAGTTAAATCCAAATCCATTTTCCCCTAACCTGCTTTATCCACTGTAGATTCTGGTTCATTCCCTTCCTGCTAATTTCTTTCCCAAGTATAATAATGTTAATATTCAAAAGGGTCTAGTCAGCTAAGTAAGGAGTTGGCTATCTAGATCAACGCTGTGGAACTCCATTCTCCATTAGCTGTTAATGAGGAATTTAGTGTATGTTAACTGTACAGGCACCATCTTCACTACAGCGGGGACTGATATTCAGCTGGCGGTGATCAGCATTTTGCTAACTGCCACCGGTGTTAAACCCAGAAATTTAATGCTGGGCCATGGTCAGGCACCGGCATTGAATTTCTGGGTTTCTGGAGCCGATTAACACATAGCCGGTTAAGTGCGATATTCAGCACTTAACTGGCTATGGGTAACTGCGTAATGATAGGACTGACCGTTTTTAAAATTTATATTTTTATAATAATATATAAACAAATACAACTAATGGTCAAAAGGAAACATATCAATAACATTTTACAAAATCTCACAGTATATACAGATAGGATTGACTTTTATGCCAAACAAGCTTGATTATATTTCCTCATATCTGGTAACCCTAAGCCCCCCCCCTTCTCCTATTCCGATAAAGAATATACAAATCAACCTATGCATCCAATTTTTCTTACTTAAGTATGCAAATGTGGAATGCATTATCAAAGAATGTGAAAATGATGCAAGACCATCAAAACTTCAAGCTAACTTTAAAGACCTATCTGTTTTGCAAGGCCTACCTTATTGATTCTACTTAAATGCCTCAACTCTACAATACATCTATACACACATTGCAATGGACATTTTATTTCTTATTTCATTGTCCCTTATTGTACCCATTTACCCCTACCTACCTGACCCTTTTTCTAGTTGCATTTGTTTATTACATGCCGTACTTGGGGTTCACCATTACGGTATTTTGCAAGCCACATTGAGCCTGCTAATATGTGGGAAAATGCGGGATACAAATGTTACAAATAAATAAATAAATAAAGAACCAATAACCTCAACTTAGGCTTCCTAGCACCCCAACAAAAAGTTCCAACCAAACTATTCAATTTTCTTAAGTCTTTCTTAAACAGTCTGATAGGGAGCGTCTGCAAAACATATAACTACTTGGGGGAAAATGGTCATCTGACAGAGACTAATACGACCGCTTAAAGACAATGGCAGATAAGACCACATAGTCAAATACTTCTTAGTTTCTCGCAGCAGATATTGGATGTTCAACGAGTGCACACACTACGCGGATCAGAGGGCAAAAGCACCCCTAAATATCGGAAATAACCTTTAGCCCATCGTAAAGGAAAGGAAGCCCCCAACTCACGCTCTAAGCCCTCCTCTATGGCTAATGCCTCCAATTATTGGTACTTTAGTGTGAAACCGGAAAAATCTCCATTTTCAGTAAAACTTCACACCAGGGTGGGACAAGACCCGCGCACCTCAGTGATGTGGACTAACAAGTCACCAGTAAACGCCACTGCTTTAAAAATCTGAGAGCCCATCCAAACTTCTTGAATCCCCAGGTTCCCTTGAACTTCCCATAAAAAGGAGTCTAAAATCTAGCTCGTTAAAGATAGGTGCTCCTTTCTGTACATCGTTCGGAATGCTTGTTAGAATACTAATGACCTGCTTGTAATACATTTGCATAGGGTTGTCGATACCTGCTACGGCAAATGGTTAAAGCCACGGAAACCCCTTTGTGCATTAGACGCTGCAACTGGTCAGAAGCAAACGTAGAAAGGTTGGTAAGCTTTGTGCATTGGGCCCTTAGAATATAAATGCAAAGGGGTGGTCACAGGGGAAGAGCATGGGTGGGACCAACATTTACCCATGTAACTTTCAGAATACTGTAAGTTACACACAGAAGTGCTGCATTTAGACATGTGCATTTACGTCTGCTGTTTACATGGGGTAAGTAGGCGTGTCTAAAGGTAGGTACTGACTTACATTAGCATTTTATAATGGAATTTTGGCGCCAGATGCCGTTACAGAATTTGCCTCAGTAAAACAAAATAATAGGTCCAGGCAGTCACTCAAAATCAAAGAATCATCAATATGTAATTTAACTTACATTATTAAAAGAACCTTGTGGAATGATCATAAACGTTTAATTTACCCAAATCTTGGGAAGGGGGCCTGCAGGCTAGGGACCCAACACAAGTGAGTGAGGTGTAAAACTGAAGTCTCCAATTAAGCTAGTCCAGTACAAGAGTATCACCTTATATTATTGTTATTCATCTTTATTTCCATGCATTCAAGTGGACTAACATTTCCACTTCACTGTTAAAAAATAAAACATTGGAAGATGTCCAGGGTTAGTCCTTCATTTATCTCCGCCTACTTCTTGAAAAAAGGAAAGTGAGGAGGAGGAGGAGGAGGAGAAGGGGTATGTTATTTAAGAGGAAGGCTCAGTCCAGGTTGCTGCACAGCAATTTGAAGCCTGGAAGCAAACATGGATGAGAACAGGAAAAAATTTGTTCAAGAAGTTGACAAAGTGTTTGATACAGCTAGAGACAGAGCCCCTGTGGAGCTGCTGTTCACCCATAAGGGGGTGCAGTACCCCACCACCGTGTGCACCCCTGAGAATTTGCAGGCACTGGAAGGTTTTGAAGCCAACAAAGATGATGTGATGTTGGTGTCTTATCCAAAATGCGGTGAGTGTGTATGCTGCTCGCAGAAAAATATGATACCATTTACTGCTGCAGTTTCAAAGATCATCCTGGTGGATATGTAAAGAGAAATATCTCTACTCACAGAGTCCCTGTAGGCTGTTCCTTCTCCCCAGAAATGCAGCTTCTGGATTCTGACCAGATGGTCAAGGCTTGGTCTTGGTTTTTTCCTCTTTTTCCTTGTAGAAACTTGGACTGGAAAGCTGGTCTCCCATTCCAACTCTACCCTCTTGAAACTGCAGCAGCCCTTTGCAGGCTCTGGTGCTTGTTTCTCTCTTGCTCTCTCTTTAGTAGATGGACTTTGGTGAGGCAGGAGCCAAGCAATGTTCCCTCTAAGGACTGAGTTGACATGAGCAAAACCTTTCTGTTACATTATCTTGAAAGGACTTCTTAAAGATACACACACACTCATACATAAACACTTGCAGGGAAGTTGGAAAGAATTTCATGAACCATGTGCTGCATGCTTTCCCTACAGTTTAACTATGTTTAAAGCTACTCTGAATTTTACTCAGCTACTGGATGTTTAGTACAGCTTAGAGGGAACACTTCTAATTATTTCTATAATGTTACTAGATGTATGCAGTGCTGTACACATTATATGCAGGTACTTTTTCTGTCCCTAGTGGGCTCACAATCTAAGGTGAGTTTTTTTTGTACCTGGAGGGGTAAGTGACTTGCAGTGGGAATTGAACCCAGTTCTGCAGGATCTCAGCTCACTGCACTAACCATTGGGTTACTCCTCCACTGCTCACCCTATATGAGTATCACTAAAAAAAAAAATGGACAGTACAGACACTTTTGAACACAGCAAGGAAAGACTCCTTCACTGTCTACCAGCTGCCTCCCTAGTGCCTCTGTTACTGATGATATTGTAGGCACAGTGTGACTCCAGGGAATTATGTATCAAAAAATAATGCAACATATTAAACAGAATAGTATTTGCAGTATTCTGGAAATATATGTAGCCCTACCTCCCCAGTTCAATTCCCACTGAAGCTCTTGGTGACTCTGGGCAAGTCACTTAACTCCATTGTCTCAGGTACAAAATAAATATCTGTATATAATATGTAAACTGCTTTGATTGTAACCACAGGAAGGTGGTACATCATATCCCCTACCCCCACATGTCCCTGTGTCCCTATACCCTATGTCCAGCATAGTCCTTCTATGTCTCCATTCACGCCCCCCCCCAGGTGTCCAGCATCGGCCCTCTATGTCCCTACCCCCCTCTCAATGTTGGGTATTATCCCCCCATCCCAATCTCAATGTCAAGTATTACCCCTCTCTCTTTCATACCCCTCAAGCTTGCCACTCTCTCCAGGGTTCAACATCTCTCCCCCTCTCTCTTTCCTTCTTCCAGCCTCCCTCCCTGGGAATCCAGCAAGTGTCCCTCTCTCTTGTTCCTCCACCCCCCTGTGGTCTAGTATCTCTCCTTCTTTCTTTCTCCCTCCCTCCCTCCCAGATCCCAGCATCATTTCTTCTCCCCCCGCTCCAAGTCCCAACATCACATCTCCCCTAATGTTGCCAAATTGATCCAGATTTGCCCAACAGGGTTGATCTAGTTCTGGGTTTATCCCATTGCATGCAGGGGCTTGATAATCTTGCTTTTCTTAGGGAATGCAATGGGGAAATCAGAATTACAAATCCCTGCATGCAGTTGGGTAAACCCATGACTGGATCAACCTATCGGGCAAAACTGGATCCAGTTGGCAACCCTACACCCTCTCCAAATGGTCCTTTAAACTTGTTGAAGGTCACTGGCAGTGGTAGTGCTTAAGATAGGCAGAAGAAGGAGGAAGGAGAGATATTGGATCCATGGGTGGGGATGGGGAAACAGGAGATGACACTTACTGGTTTCCTGGGAAGGGTGGGGAGGGGTGGAAGGAAGGCAAGAAAGAGGCAGAGAGAAAGATAGAAATGCCAGATCATGAGGGCAAGGTTAGGGGCAGGGAGCCAATGCATGAGAGGAGGGCAGTTTGGTGTATGAGCTGGAGAAGGGGACCAAATGCATGTGTCTCATGTCTAATGCACGTGACTTGGCATGTCTGTATTAAAATTTCTGTGGTGGGTTGAAGTAGTGTGTTAGTGGAGAGGGGGCAGAAGGGCATGTGCTGAAAATCTTCCCCTTTAAAACTGGCATCTCTGCGCCTTTGGTACTGCTGGGCAGACATTAATATCTTCTAAAGGCTCTGAAGAGGCAGGTAGGCGAGACTAAGTAGCAAGTTCTATCACAAAGCATAACATACTGGCTTAAGCCTAAAACCAATCTTCCCTCACTCCTGCACCTCTCCCCTTGGTTCAACTTCTCTCCCTCCTCTCTTCCTCCTGCCTGCCTCCCTCCCTCCCTGGGAAACCAGCAAATGTCCATCTCTCCCTGCCCCCCCCCCCCCCCCCCCCAAGGAGCCAGGATACAAGTTTCAATGATTGAGAATCAGTCAATGTGGATGCATGTATTTCTTGTAAGCAGTAGGGGGCAGCATAATATATAAGCAAACTAGAAAGTTGCACAGGGACAAAAATTTCACCGTTCCCCACCCATCCCTGCTGGAATCTGGCCTGTCCTCAATGGAATTTCCTCCATCCACTCCCATCCCCACCCGTCCCCGCAAGTATTCTCCATTTCCACCCATACCCTGTACTAAAATAACCCAACTTGTGATAAAATAACCAAACTTAACAGTACCACATGTTGATAACTTCCCCTCCTTTGGGATTTCAATGCTATCAATCATATCCACTAATTTTTTTAGAACTATTATAATTGCTAAAATAACTTAGAAACAAACTAATACAAACTACTAGTCATTACCCACACACTAAAATTCAAATACCTTTAAGAACTACCCGAAGCAGAAATAACATATATATAAATGACACAATTTGCAATCATATGCATTTACCAAGAGCAAGACGTGATTTCTCCAGATGTAAGCAGTAAAAAAAAAAAAGGCATCTGATATATTAGACAGAGAATGAAATGTGCATGTGCCTAGCTGTTGGCGAGTACAACTTCCCACTCACACCCCCTGATCAGTGAGGAGAAGGTGACCATGGCAGAAGGAAAGGATAGGTAGGCTGGCCTGGCACTACACTTCTGTGGGAACCCCACAGGACCTGCATCCATTCCCACAGCACAGCAATATAACAATAAACTGTTGTGACAGCATAGTATTGAGACACTGAAGCAGGACTTACAGGGGCGTAGCCAGACTTCGGCGGGAGGGGGGGGTCCAGAGCCTGAGGTGAGGGGCACATTTTAGCCCCCCGGCGCTGCCGACTCCCCCCCCCCCCCGCCACCATTGCCGACACCCCACAGAAACAGAACGAAGCCTTGCAAAGCCAGCAAAGGTAGCAGACGGCGACGGCGAGTTGGTGGCGGGAGGGGGGGTTGACAGGGTCGTCGGCAGGGGGGTCCAGGGCCAAATCTATGGGGGCCCAGGCCCCCGTGGCCCCATAGTAGCTACGCCCTTGACTCTTCAGATACAACAGATAATGAGCTTTATGGAAGAGCATAGTGATGTCATCAGTGCAGAACTGGGTGAAGTTTCCATGTTCAGAGTAAAACTGTACATTATTTTTAGCAGTTTGGAATTAATTATTTTGCAGTTATGATGAAAAAGAAAGTTTATTTCATTTACAGGTCTACCATGAAACTTTACAAGACAGCTTGTTATTGTGGAATAAAAATGATATATTCCATTATTAAAATTTTACGTCAAAACTTTAATGGTGAAGGTTTTTATATTGAGAGGATATTTGCAGTTTTACTATTGTGTTTTAGGAACTAACTGGGCTCTTCAGATTTTACAAGAGATGGTGTATACGCTTGCAAATAAATCACCACCACCAGACATTCCAATGATTGAGTTTGGAACACCAGATAAACTCGAGGTTAGTGTAGAATAACTTGAAAAAAACTGCTGTACATTTAGGTCAATATATGTGAAATTTGATGAATGAATCTTGTAAGCTCATCCCAAAGGAGAATCCCTCTTGGTCTGAGTTGTTACCAGTGCTTAAGATTAGCAGTGGGAGGACCACCACAGAGCCGCTGTAGGAGACAGAGGGACCCTTTTATTAAGTTGCAGTAAAAAGTGACCTGTGGCAGTGCGAGCGCATCTTTTGGGCGTGTGCCGGGTTAGTTTTTATTGTGTCCTAGAAAAAGGGCCTTTTTTTAAGGGGCTGGAAAATGGACATGCGGCAAAATACAAACCAGTGTGTGTCCATGTTCGGCCTGAGACCTTACCGCCACCTATTGACTTAGTGGTAAGGTCTCATGCGCTATTCGGGCGGTAGGCATGCAGTGCGCGTCCACTGCCGTTTACCGCCGAGTAAGTACCATGTGGTAGAAAATATTTTCTATCGCATGTTTTTGATGCGTGACAAATTCAGAATTACTGCTCAGGGCACACGGTAGTTGGGTGGTAATGTTGATTTGGCATGAGCTGGATGCATGTAGGCCCTTTTGCGCCTTTGTAAAAGGGCCCCAGAGCTAGCAAAATCCAACCTGACACCACCAAAGAACTCTTACTAGGGATGGGCACACTACAAAAAATTTGGCCTTGTGTTATTTCCTGTGTTGTTTCCGGAAATGTTGTTTAGTTCTTTTTTTACATGGCAATTGTTTGTTACAGAAGCTAAGGTGCTCATTTTCAAAATGAAAAAAAATATCTGGAAAATGTCATAAAATAGCAGAAGGATGTTTTTCTCGCCAAAACATCTAAGTTGCAATTTCTGAAACTCTGATTTGAGACGTTTTTCTCTGCAGTTCATCCAAATATCAAGAGGCGTGTTGGGGGCGTGTTTTGGGTGGGCCTTAGGCGTTTCCAAAAGTTAGATGTTTCCCTGCCATAATGGAACAAAACCAAAACATCTGGGGCAAAAATTAAGATGGTTTTGCCTAGGCCTGTTTCAAGCATGACTAAGTTACAAGAGGTTACCCTAAACAACCAGATGACCACTGCAGAGATTATGGCACGACCTCCCCTTAATCTACCAGTGGTCACTGAATCCCCCTCCCACTCTACAAAGATGTGACAGTGACAGTACATACCAGGCTCTATGACACCTTCAGATATGATGGTCATTTCTATTACAGCAGCAAGTGGGTCCCACGAATAGCCTACTGGTCAGTGCAGTGGAACGTAGAGAAAGGGACCCAGCCCATATCCCACTCTAACTGGTGCACTTGTGGTGAAAAATGTGAGCCCTCCAAAAACCACAAAATACCTACTGTACCTATATGTAAGTGATACCTGCAGGCTTCAGGGCTACTGTAGTGGTGCACACTGAGGTACAGTTGTTTCTTTCAGTTCCTGGAGGGCATACAATACGGTTATGGTGAAATTTGTACCTGGGACCTTTTATGTGAAGTACACTGCACTGCCCCCTAGGCTGCCCCACTGTTCTGCTGGGATGTTTGTTTGGCCAATTTACTAAAAATGCCGACCCCCAGACATCCCACGAGCTTATTTTTGTGCATTTTTCCCTAGGATGTTTCTTTTTTTTTTTTTTTACAAAAATGGTACCTAAAGATGGCACACTGAGCACAAAAATGTCTAGACAATGGTGATTTTCAAAGCACAAAAAAATAGACGTTTTTCTGGTTTGAAAATTGCTCTATTAATCATTCAATTTTCGGACTTTTCCACAAAACATCCCAAATTGGACTCAGACATCATTTTGAAAATGCCCTTCTATGCCGTTGAGAGTGTACATTCTTTGCAAAGAGTGCTCACTGTTTTCAAAGAGAGCACATTCTTCCTAAAGACTGCACATTATGCAAAGAAGGCACACTATTTTCAAAGAGCGTGCATTCTTTTCTAGATAGTACGTCCATGTGTAATGGTTTGCATATGTGCTCAGTATCCAGAAAAGAACTTATACTCTTTGCAAAGAGTGCACACTATTATCAGCAAACATAAAAAACACAAATTGTCATGTTTCTTCTGCCATTTTAATTTGTAAATGACATGGGATATGCCACTGACATTTCCTGTCATTGGAAATGACTGCCTATCCCTATTGCTTACAGTGTTAAGAGAATTCAAAAGGTGCTAAGGAAAGAAAACATTTTATAGGCGAAAGCTGGATGAGAAGAATGACAGGGAGTCAGGAAGGAGAGAAGAATAAAGGAGATGGTGACGAAGTAAGATTATAGTAGACTCAGATTCAGAGACAATAAATGGTCCCTCTCCCCATCCTCCTCTCTCTACCTCTTCCTCTCCTCCTTCTGCATCAGTAGATAATTTGGAAATGTTTCCAACCCTTGCTTCTTCTTTTCCTTATTGCCCTATTCATGGTTTATTCTTGTTATAGATTTACCCCCTCCCCGGCCTCTTCATGTAAGAAGTGTGCCAAGGCTTCCCCTCACATTTTAAGCTATCAAAAGTCACATTCTGAAGACATGACATGCTCCAATTAGTTTCCTGAAGCTATTTTTACCTCTCGTTCTGCCTTGCCCTTTGATAGGTGTCATATGTGAGTTCCTGGGTGTGTTGCTATTTCTGTCTGTCCCTGGTTACTGACTGTTGCTTCTCTATTGTTCCCAAACCTCATCTGGTGCCTTATTCTTGACTATAATTTTACCTGTAGATTCGGTATTGCTTCTGTTTCATTGGTATTGACCTGGCCTTCCCTACCACATTTCTGACATTCAGTTTTGTACTTCTGCAGCATCCTATTATCTCTTGGATGATGACTAACACTAAGCTCTGAAAGGAACACTTTCAACTTACGCTTTAAAGTCCTGGTAACTTCTGAGTACCAGAGGACTCACTGAACCCAAGGGGAAAGGCAGCTGTCATAGGTGAACACACACAACCTAGACCAAAGGACTCCTGGTGTTCCCATCCATTGTATGGTTGTGACTCTCTGCTTTCACCTTTTTCTAGTTCTGTTTTTCATTTTAGCCTTTCTTATTTATGTCACTACTCCTTTCTCCATCTCTACCTCTATCTCTCCTTCCTTCCTATTATCTATTTTTTCTCACCACACCATCTTCCCTTCTTTATTTCTCCCACCTCTACTCATCATTCCATCTCACCCTCTATTACTCACCCATCCAGCCCTTCCTTTCTCTTCTACTTTCACTTTTCTACCTTTCACCTCCATCTCTTCCACTGTAACCCTTAATACTTGTCTTAATGTCTTATCCTCAATCTTTTACCATTGCCCCTCCACCTCTGTCAGCAGAACTTCATATCTCTCTAATGAACCTTCCCATTTTCCTATCACTTCCATCTCTCTCCTCCCAACTTCCCCCACCTCCCACTTCCCCAGGGTCATATTTTAAAAATTAAAATGTCATCCCCTATGCGTTATAACATGTCATGTAACTATTCCAAATATTCTAAAACACAGGCCGACTAGCAACTGTTGACCTGGTTTTGATACAATTGTCCAGGCTGAAAAAGGCAAACAGATTGAATTGGTCAACTGTAACTTTTTTTGCAGATATTTGTACTCTGTATAAGAGAAAAGCACTGGCCCTGCAAGTATTCTTCATTTTGCAATCTCTTTTGTTTTCAAGCGCCTAAAACAACAGCCTTCCCCGAGGTTGCTAGTAACGCATCTGCATTACGATTACATTCCCAAATCAGTCTTCAAGAATAAAACAAAGGTAAGAATATTTTCCTTTCTTGTTGTTTCCAGATATCTTCAAGTACTGAATCTGCCCCAGGTTATAACCTAAGACAGTCCCAAATTAAAATTTACAATCTGAATGCAAGTTCAAACGTCTGATACTATTTACTGAAAGGGAACTGAACATTAATGACAATTTTCTCATCTGCAAGCCCTTTTTGTAATCATCTACATGTTCCTACTGCTACCATGTTAAATGTTTCCTGCCAAGGTTATTTACTTTCCAAATTTATAGTTTCTCAGTTACTGCACTGAATCATTTTCATGCCTCAGATCTTCAGGTGTATTTTGTAATTAATTTTGACATACTTGGTGACTACAGATGTTGTGAAGCTGCACATAGAAATAGATTAAGGAACAGAGGAAAACAGGGTTCAGTTTTGAAAGGAAGTTATACCAGCAGCTGGTAAACATGATATAATTGCTTTATCTGTACATTTTCAGCTATAATACAGATAGTGGCAGACTGCAAATCTGTAAAGGGTCATGGATTTGATATACTGCCTTTCTGTGGGGACAATCAAAGTGGTTTACATACATATTATATGCAGGTACTTTTTCTGTCCCTAGTGGGCTCATAGTCTAAGTTTTGTACCTGGAGCAATAGAGGGTTAAGTGACCTGCTCATTGTCACAAGGATGTCTATTTTTTTCAAAAATACGGTTCGGTCCGCCTTCACGGACCCGTTCTCGGAGATAAACACCCATGGAGATAGACGTTTTCGTTCAATTATGCCCCTCTAAGGGGCCCTTTTACTAAGGCATGCCAAAAAAATGGCCTGCGCTGTTGTAGGTGCTTGTATTGGATACAAGCAGGTCCATTTTTCAGCGCGCCTGCAAAAAAAGCCTTTTTTTTGTCAAAAATGGACATGCGGCAAAATGAAAGCAGCACGTATCCATTTTGGGCCTGAGACCTTACTGCCACCCATTGACTTAAGGGTAAGGTCTGACTCGTTAATCAGGCGGTAATCATCAGCACGCATACACTGCCGATTACCACCCGGTTAGCGCCACACGGTAGAAAATAGAAATTATTTTCTGCTGCACATTTTGGATGTGCATCAAAATTTGAATTACCACCTGGGGCACGCGGTAGCTCTAATTTGATGCACATTGTATGCGTGTAGGCGCCTACGCATCTTAGTAAAAGGGCCCCTTAGCGCCTTCTAAATAGGAGGCAGTAAATGCTCCATGTTAACATTCAGCAGGTATTGGACATGAATGAGAACATTAGTGCATGACTTGCAAATATATATATATATATATATTGAGAAAGCCCTCAAAAAGTGCCACATAAAAATGTGCAGTAAAATCAAGCAGTAAAATCCTGTATTAAAATGCATTCACTGCAAATCTTAGCACACTTTAGTAGAAATGCCCCCTTAATTTGTGGGCTTGCTGTACGGAAATTTGGCTGTACCACTAGGATCCCTGGAGAGCCTGGTGGTAGTTCCTGCCCCCACTGTGCACCATTTCTGGCGCATCAAAATTTCTTCCAGCGGCAGGGGTGCACCTGGTGGTAATCGGGCAGTGCCATGTGCTGCTCAGTTAACGAAGGAGCCCTTACAGACTCCTAAATAGGAGGCAGGAAGAGTTCCCCCAGGAAATGGCCGCATGGTAAGTGTTTAACTTACTGCACAGCCATTTCCTTCCTTAAAAAAAAAAAAGCCTTTTACCGGTGGCAGTAAAAGGGAACCTGCACAGGGCCTCTTTTACCGCCACTTGGTAAAAGAAGCCCATAGTGATTACAATGTTTTGGAAATTTACAATTGCTATCTTTTTATATTTTGCACAGTACAGGGGAATGTGTTACTAATTCTCTTTCTCTGGTTGTTGCTTTGTATGCAGGGTCTGGCTTCTTGGGAGTTCAGTTTAATTTTTGTCTATATATTTTTTATTTTTAGTATGTGATTACTTATACATGGTGGAGGCTCTCTTTGGTTACTGAAGATACAGAGACAAATATTAGCAGTAAATATGAGACTGAGATAGTCTCCAACATACCCCAGTCCTGGTATAGAAACTGAGTTCATTCTTTTGTTTGAACATTCTTACTGTTCATTGCTGCTGAGAAGTGTTCAATGAATTATTTTGATGCCCCTGAGAGTTTTAGTGGCAGATTTGAGAGAGGTGATTGAAAAAGAAAAAAAAAAGGAACTTTCCTTTTATAGGCCATGTTATGAGATTTTAATAATAAAACATTTAAGGGCCCTTTCACTAAAGGGTGTTAAGCTAATAAATGGAAACTTTCAGTTGGCAATGATGAGTTTAAAGTTATTCTGGCATCACTCCTGATTACATTTCATTGCTTTTTAATAGAAAGTGGTGGTCTTCCGGAATCCAAAGGACGCAGCAGTGTCCCTTTTCTATTTCTGTAACAATAGTCCAATATTTCCCAGCTACAGTACCTGGGATGAGTTCTTCCAGGACTATATGAGTGGAAAAGGTACAGTAGACATATTGATTGATTGCTATTAAGTTAAAGCAGACTCCTGGTGACCATATAAATTGACTTTCTTCAGAATGTCTTCTCTTCTATTTATTACTACTACTGCTACTTATCATTTCTATAGTGCTACTAGATGTACGCAGAGCTGTACACTGGACATAAAGAGACAGTCCCTGCTCGACAGAGCTTACAATCTAATTAGGCCAGACAAACAGGACAAATAAAACATAAGGGAATTTCTAAGGTAGGAATGATAAAACATGGGTACTGAACAAGTGAGTAAGGGTTAGGAGTTAAAAGCAGCTTCAAAAAGGTGGGCTTTTAGCCTAGATTTGAAGAGGGCCAGAAATGGAGCTTGACCTACCAGCTCAGGAAGTCTATTCCAGGCATATGGTGCAGCAAGATAAAAGGAACGGAGTCTGGAGTTTTTATTTTATTTGTGGGTGGAGGCTTTTTAATGAAGCATTCTTTCTTATTGTGACTGTGTGGTCTTTCATATCTTCTTTTTCCTTCAACCTTTCTTAGCATAGTTGCTTTTCCTAGGGACTCTGGCTTTTGCACACTAAGGCTGAAATATGATGGTTTCAGTCCAGGCATATGAGTTTCTAGTGAGAATTCAGGTTTTATTTTATCAAAAACCCATCTGTATGATTTCCTGGCTGCCCATTGTATTCGTAATAGTTATCTCCAGCACCATAATTCAAAAGTCTCAATGTTGTTCCTGGCTTGAGTTTTCTGGTCTGATTTTTGCATTCATGCAGTGTAATAGAAAAACCATTGCCTGTATAATTTAAAGCTTTGTTAGTAACAAAACATCACTTGGTTTGAAAAAGTTCTCCAATCACTGCAGCTCTGCCAGGTGCTATCCTGCTGCATACTTCTGGACTACTGGAGCCTTTGTTGTTGATAATTGTTCCTAAAAGGCAGAAACTGACTACAACTTCATTGTTTTCAACATCAATTCTGAACCTTGTTATTTTCAGTTTTAATCCCATTTTTTCACTTTGAGGTGTATTTTCGATGTCATCCAAGTTTGAATTGGGACATTTTTCTCATTCTGTTCAAAAAAGTTCCATCTTAGAGCCATTTTTGAACAGGAAAAATGTCTGGGTTCCCTTTTTGAAAATGACTCAAAGGGACATTTGACATTTTTGCACAGAGAATGACTATGAAGTGGAGCCATTTTCTAAAATGAAATGTCAAACATATGAATGCCAAAAAACCAGGCACAGAAACGTCTGTCTGGCATCATTTTGAGAGAAATGGCCACACAGACGTCCCTGTAGATTAGAGGGGCAGTCTGCAGTGGACTTTAATCAATGGCACCTAGGTACAATTGCCACCATCTTTATTTTGTATTGTGAGCCCTCCAGGAACAGAATAAAACCTACTGTCCCTAATTGTACACATTACAATCACTTTCCTCCCTGCAGGTGTCTCCTATATTTAGGTACAGTAGGTAATTTGGTGGTTTTGGAGGGCTCACGATTTCCACCACAAATATACTAGGTAGAATGTTTTTATAGTTCCGGTGTTCACCCAGTGGTAATCAGGGGCGCTGCCCGGTTACCGCCAGAGCCCTGCCACCTCGATGAGTGGCATTAAGTGCTTCCCCCTGAACTGGCCATGTGGCAAGTGCTTCATTTGCCGCATGGCCATTTCTTAAAAAAAGAAAACCACAACCTTTTACCTGCTGTGGCAAAAGGGGGCCTCAGTGCGCATCACAAACACGTGCTGATGCCAACGCAGGCCCCCTTTGCCGCATCTTAGTAAAAGGACCCCAGTGTGATTTAACCTGGCAGGAGTCTCTCCTGCCCAGTTAAATCATTTTGAATATCGACCCCAGTATATCTATCGTCAATTCTGCAGCATTTCAAAACTTTCTTTTCTGATCCCCAGACTGGCACTGTTCTTTGCATTGGATCTGTAGTTGACCCTGTTTTTAAAGTGTATATGCACTGATGCATGCTTTTACACAGGCTACATAAAGGGTGTGAACAGGCCCAGGGTGCATGCAGCGAGAAAAGACCTGCTGACTTGAGGCTCAGCATTTCAACAGTCAATTTTCTGATTTGCTCTCTCATGTTAAGAAGTATAAGATTTTTTTTTTTTTTTAATGCATACCTTTTCTTCTAATATAAAGATAATGATGGCAATCATGCAAATCAAATGAAAAATATGGTCTGAAAATAAAATTTCCATGAACCATATAAATGTCATTATTCCACCACATTGGTTTTCAGATCTATTCTACTTGTTTTGGTTTCCTAATCATGTTGTTAATTCCAGTTTGCTGGGGCTCCTATTTTGACTCTTTAATTACCTGGAATAAACACCTGGATGATGAGGATGTTCTGATCATAACCTATGAGGAGTTACAAGAGGTGAGAACTAAGATTATTATACTCTGCTGTTTAATGTAGCAGATTTTTTGCTCAGTGAATTTCAAGTTGAAAATGAGAACAGAATAGCACTAATCAGAGACTTGCAGAGAGCTGCCGTTACCCAGTTCCAGGTGGGAGGCTTTTTGGTCAGTCTTGGATTTGAATTTATATCATAAAAGCAGTGTAGGATTTGTAGTTCTTGATTCTACCCATTGATATCAGGGATGCAGATCCCATCATGCCTCAGGATAGGTTTGTCAGAAATCCAGGGCTGGCCTCAAGTCTGCCTCCTGGAACTGGGTAACTTGGGAGCCCTGCTACTGCTGCTACGACATAGTGATATTTCTCCCCTGCCAGCACTTTCTTTAAGGTATTAATGGTTATTTTCATTTTGTCTGTTTTTGTTTTCAGAACCTGGTGGTGGGAGTGAAACAGATAGCTGAGTTCCTTGGGTTGCCTCTGACTCAGGATCAGATCCAGGGGATTGCAAACAGAGCCACTTTCCAAAACATGAAAGCAAAATCTAATGAGACACATGGCCAATTTGGTCAGGTCCTCTTTCGAAAAGGTAACTTCTCAGAATGCAATCAAGAACTTAAACCTGTCTGTTGCACCTTTCCACCCTCCCTGTCACTAACAACTGTTCAGCAAGAAGATGCCCAGTTTCAAAAAATACTGAAAAACAGCCATTAAAACTGGCATCTATCAACCTGGCAATTCCAAATGTCTAAGGAAACAGCAAGGCAAACAGTTTGCAAGATCCAATATGGGTAGTCAAAAAGGAGCAGACCACATATAATTGCAGACTTTATCCACTACTTTAGCTCAGTGATTCCCAAGTTGGTCCTGGAGTCCCCCTCTTGCCAATCAGGTTTTCAGAATATCCGCAATGGATATGCATGAAAGAGAATTGCATACAATGGAGGCAGTGTATCCAGAACAATGTCATGAATATTAATTGTGGATATCATGAAAACCTGACTGGCAAGGGGCAGGGCCACTGAGAGACAAAGCTGGACCAAGGGCAAAAAATCTCTCCCCCCCCCCCCCTTCCTCTTTCCCACTGGTCTCACTTACAGATTCCTGCAGCCGGCAGCGATTCACAGTTAGAGGCCGTCTCTGACTTTGAGGTCTTCCTTCTGCCGTGTTCCGCTCTCTCTATTGCAACTTTCTGTTTTGAGGCTAAACAGGAGGTTGCAGTAGAGAGGGCAGGACGCGGCAGAAGGAAGGTCGCTGCTGGCTGTAGGACCCAGTAGGTGAGACCTGTGGGGAGGAAGAAGGCGGGAAGATAGGAAAACATTTTTTATTGTGGGAACAAAACTTTTTACCATTCCCACGGGGTGGTAAAACGTTTTGTTCCTGTATCCACGGTGATTGTTGTCATGATGGTCCTCCAAAAAGGGAAGCACAGCAGTAACTAGGAGTCATTATTTATTTAGTTTTATTTTGTAAAATTTGATATACCACCTTTCACATAGAATATACATATCAAGGCAGTAAGCTACAGAGGTAGAGGAGAGAAAAGACAGAGAGTAACTTGAGAGGGGACAGCTCCAGGAAGTACATGACCTGCAGTGGCAGATGTACTAGCATCAGAACAGGTGGATTCTACCATGGATGTGTTAAGGGTCTGCCAGAGTTGCTATGCAAAGCCTCCAATATTACAGCCACAGTTCCTCCTGCTATTCAGAGACTGAATAATGATGGCAACCCCTGCACAGGTGGAGGTATCCATAGCAGGAATGGAAGCCATTTTGTTCTCATGTGAGCTTAGGAATGAGAAGACCATGAGTCTGCTCCTATTATTACCAGTACTTTGAGGAAGTGGGCCCGCCTCCGTTTTCCTCAGTCTCTATATTAATGCATTATTTAAATCTCCTCCCTTATTTCCCTTGTCCCTTGGAGGGGGTGAGGGCTATCCTCCTAAATTTCTAATTTTCCTCCTTCACTTCTGTTCTCTTTTCTGTGAAGACAGCAAAGATCTGGGAGTGAAGTGCCCACAGTGGAGCTCAGAAATGTACAGTCTAGCAAGTATTTAGAACACATTTTTGCCTTAAGGGAGCTGGAGGAGGGAGAGCTCCCCTTCTAAAGAAGATGGATGCATGCCACAACTAGAGTTTTCAGTAGAGAAGCACTCCATAGTCTTATTGCCCAGATCCTAGAAGCCATAGGGGCCATAGCAGGACAGGTAGGAGAGGCCACACCCTCAGAAGATTCCATGATCAAGGGAGTCAGGAAGTCCACAAAGGTCTTTCTTCTCCATGTAGCCAGAAAGAGAGCTATTCAAGGTGGAGTAGCTAATGCCTGACTCCAGTCTGAAGGTGTCTAAGGTAATGGGCAAGCTCTGTCCTTTACAGAAGGATGAGGGGGAACCTTTGAAGGTTCCTGGGGTAGATGCTTTGTCACCTGCAAGACTATGTCTTCAATTGAAGGGGAGGGGAGGGGAGGGGAGTGGAGGGGAGTGGGGGACAGCCCTCCAGGATGCTCAGGACCAGAAGGTGGAGGAATCACGCAAGCAATATTTTCAGAACTGGTGCTACAGGCTATTTGTAGTAATTATGTGCCCTAGGCTTGCCTTCACAGATGGATCAGGATAAGTTTTAAGAGGGCTCAGAGACTGACTGAGGCATTTCTGTTCATGTGGCGGCTGAAACAACCTTTGTGGGATATGCCTTGTATGATATAAATAGGCAGTCATCATGGCTAATGCTGTGGCAGCACAGTGCTCCCATTGGTTAGCAGGCACGTTTGACTAAGTTGCCCTTCAAGAGCAAACTCCTGTATAAGGAGGAGATGGAAAAGCTGCAAAAGGCCCTTGGAAAATTCAAGATGCCCAGACTACTAGAGGATAAAGCTTTCTGAACCTCAGTTCAGCAACTTCACCTTTTTTTATCTCAGCAGGTTAGCTGCCATACTACTACTACTAATCATTTCTATAGCGCTACTAGACGTGCGCAGCACTGTACACATTATATACAGGTCCTTTCTCTGTCCCTAGTGGGCTCACAATCTAAGTTTTTGTACCGGGGGCAATGGAGGGTTAAGTGACTTGCCCAGGATCACAAGGAACTGCTCAAACCCAGCTCCCCAGGATCTCAGTCCACTGCACTAACCATTAAGCTACTCCTCCACTCTGCAATCCTGTGCCTTTAAAAAGGCTCAGTTCTTTCAAGGGACAAAACAAGGTGGTAAAAATAGACTTGGTTGGGAGCTCCCCACAATGAGGACTTAATTGTTTCTCCTAAAGGATGCATAAGCAGTCACCTCACCATTAGGTGCTGGACATTATCAAACAGAGAAAATCATCATGCTCTGAGAGTGTAATGTATTTAACCATTACAGCACAGAAAAATTAATTTTGAGGAGACAAGACTGCACTTTTAAAAAAAAAAATTATATTTTAAACCAAAATACATCACAAATTAAACACTTGTTCAAGAAATACAGATATGATTTCCTCAGAAATAATAATAAAGAAACAAACCTAATTAATAATACGTTTCAATCATTTTTATTCAAAACTTAAGAAGAAAAGTTAACATCATCATGTATGAACGTCTGATATTTTCCCCCCATGTGGCTAAACTAACACATAGTACTTCTACCCCAACAAATAGGACTTAACCTTCCCTCCCCTTCCCTTCCCCTTCCACCCCCCCTTTCCCTTGCTATGGCATCAAATGAACATAATAACACAGGGTACAGGGCAATATCTAGAAGTTTAACAGTCTACTCCTGGCAGTTGGAGTCAGAGTATTACAAAAGGGAGTCCAAGTGAGTAGGAAACGCATTCCAGTCTTCGTTTTAAAGTCTGTAATTCCCACCCTCTCTACCCACAGTAACGTTATCATATGCACACGCCACTGCGATACTGTAGGGTAGTTGTATGTACGCCATTCTGAGAGTATTGCTTGTTTAGCCACTACAATAGCTTTGCGTACAAAAGCGGTAAATCCTGATGGGACAGGGTGTATGAGAACAGGATGGCCTAGGAGCAGCGCCCTAATTAATAATAATAAAAAAGGTAAACTAAGCTCTTCCTTAGGCCACTACAATAAGGAGAGTGGAAACAAACATATGGAGATCGTTACAAGTAATTGGTATTAGTTTAGTTTATTAAAACAAAGGCCTTACCAAACTTAATGCCTGCCACCTTATTACCAACTAACCGATAGTGCACTACAACTGGATAACTTCTTCAGTTCCAAAAAAGATCTAAGATGATCCAAAAATACATATTTCAAACCCAAATATCTCACAATATGCTTACATGGATATGCCAATAGAATGTAGCTCCCATCTTCCCTAATTAGTCTCTTCCCTAATCCCCAGGAATTCCTTCCTTCTCTCCTGAGTAGATTTGGTTACATCAGGATATAACCATACCTTTTGTTCACAAAATTGAAGTCCATTGTTCCTGAAGTAAAGCCTCATGACAGAATTCAAATCCTGCTCAAAAACAAAGCAACCAACAATGTAGCTTGCTCAGTTGTTTCTGAAAAAGAACTTTCCAGTATAGTATAGCCGAGATATCTTTCAAATTATTTTCTTCTGTTTGAGCTTGAACTCGAGCCTCTGATAATATTTGCTCTTAAGTACATAAGTACATAAGTAATGGCATACTGGGAAAAGACCAAGGGTCCATCGAGCCCAGCATCTTGTCCACGACAGCGGCCAATCCAGGCCAAGGGCACCTGGCAAGCTTCCCAAACGTACAAACATTCTATACATGTTATTCCTGGGATTTTGGATTTTTCCAAGTCCGTTTAGTAGCGGCTTATGGACTTGTCCTTCAGGAAACCGTCCAACCCCTTTTTAAACTCTGCTAAGCTAACCGCCTTCACCACATTTTCCGGCAATGAATTCCAGAGTTTAATTACACGTTGGGTGAAGAAAAATTTTCTCCGATTTGTTTTAAATTTACTACACTGTAGTTTAATCGCATGCCCCCTAGTCCTAGTATTTTTGGAAAGCGTGAACAGACGCTTCACATCCACCTGTTCCACTCCACTCATTATTTTATATACCTCTATCATGTCTCCCCTCAGCCGTCTCTTCTCCAAGCTGAATAGCCCTAGCCTCCTTAGTCTTTCTTCATAGGGAAGTTGTCCCATCCCCGCTATCATTTTAGTCGCCCTTTGCTGCACCTTTTCCAATTCTACTATATCTTTCTTGAGATGCGGCGACCAGAATTGAACACAATACTCAAGGTGCGGTCACACCATGGAGCGATACAACGGCATTATAACATCCTCACACCTGTTTTCCATACCTTTCCTAATAATACCCAACATTCTATTCGCTTTCCTAGCCGCAGCAGCACACTGAGCAGAAGGTTTCAGCGTGTTATCGACGACGACACCCAGATCCCTTTCTTGGTCCGTAACTCCTAACGTGGAACCTTGCATGACGTAGCTATAATTCGGGTTCTTTTTTCTTCTGAGAGCACTACTACCCTTGCAGAATTTTTTGATACTGCAGGTAAATAATAGACCTTATTAAATGTGGCAATAGCTTCCATAGGAATTTTTAAATTCTCCAGAAGAAACTTTTTAAACACATAAGCAGGAGTCATACCAACTAGGAAAATGTAATAGGAGACTGAACTTGAGAGTATTACATTTTCCTAAAGTAGTTGGTATGACTCTTGCAGATGTGTTTAAAAAGTTAAAAAGGGTTCGGTGCTGGCGCCCATACTATTCAATATCTTTCTGTCACTTTTGATACAAACCCTGGATCTCAAACCCTTTATTTATGCTGACAATATCCAAATTAAAGTTCTCCAATTCAATCTTTCGATAAATACATTTCTGATCTGTTATAATTGTTGACACAGTCTCCTTAAGATATTCCACTTCATGTTGTGTTTGTGAGACTTGCTTGAAGCATTCCTTCTGCACTTTGTCCATTGATTGGGGCAGAGTATCAACTTTACTGAGAGTTGCAATATCCTGGGCAGACTTCTCCACCACTACATCTAGTTTTGAAAGTCTCCAGCATCACCCCCTTGGGGGTTACAAAATCCTTAGCTTCCCCAATGTTATCCTGCTCAGCCACTAAATCCAAGGCCGCAGATCCACCGCCTCTGGTATCTGATCCAGCGCCTTCCATTGAAATAGCATCCACAGCTTTCCTCTTGTAGCAGCTGGACAAGGTAGTGCAGTAGCTGCCAGGGGGGATAACAAAGTGTCATGTCCCAAAGGGTCAGGTGCTCCTTTGTCCAAACTCAATGCAGGGCCCTTCTCCTCAGTTTCCTTGATGGGACTTGGCGGTGTAGCAGTTGAGCTTTTGTTGGACGGGGACAACGTTCTAGACAGCAGCGGTACTGCCTTCACAGTCCCCTTCCTTTTGGTATGAGGCATAATGCTAAGAAGAAAAGGTAGACACGCTCTACCTTAGCTCAGACTCAGGAACACAGCCTAGTGTCCAGTCGCCATCTTGGCTGCCCCCCTATCGACAATTCACTTTTTTAAATCGCCCGTCCTAGGAGATGGAACCATATACCTATATAGCTTAAGCTGATGGCTGAACAGTGCTGTTTTTAGAAAACAGCTGAAAGATTTTTTTTGTATTTATAGATGCTTTTGGAGATGTTAAGTGATTAGTATGATTTGACAGTTGAGAATGGAGTATCATGAACTGGGGATGTAAGCCGTAATGGCTTCTGTCTTTTAGTCAGAATTGTTCAATTTTCATTAGATTTTGGATTGCATATGTTTTTGTATGATTTAGATAGTTATACGTATGGTTTTATGAATGGTTTTTTTTGTACCCAAGTTGAGATAAACATAAAACAATGGTTCTCATCTCTTTAGATTTATCATCCGCATTTGACATTGCTGACCATGACATTCTCCTGCACAGGCTGTCAGAGATAAAGAGAATACAGATATTGCATACTCTTGGTTCTGTTCATATCTTTCTGATAGGTCCAACATTGACCTATGGAATGACCAGTGTTCATATCATCTATCCTTTGGGGTCCCCTAGGGTTCGGTGCTGGCGCCCATACTATTCAGTATCTTTGTGGCACTGTTGATACAAACCCTGGATCTCAAACCCTTTATTTATGCTGACAATATCCGAATTCTGAGTAGCATAGCTCCTTCTGATGTGCAAGACATCCATGACCTATCATTTCAGACGGACTTGCAGAGCACAAGCTTGTGCTGAAGTCTGCTAAGTCAAAGGCAGTTATATTCTCTGATGGGACAGGAATCCAGCTCATTAAACCTCTTTCTATAGCGAATGACCCTGTAGAACTAATAGATTCCCTGAAAATCTTGGGGGTCACTTTGATTCTTTGGCTTCACATCTCTTTTCTGGTAAAGAAATGTTTCTTTAAGATGAAACTTATTTGCTTTGTGTCTTCCTTTTTGGAGTTTGGTCCATTTCCTGGTTATCAGTCAGACTAACTACTGTAATTCTCTTCTTTATGGACTGTGAATGCAAGACTTAAGGTGTCATCAGATGAATCAGAATACACTATGAAATTTATTGTGAAAGCTAGTTCATGGGGGCATGTCGGAAGCATAGCGAAGGCGGGACTGGGGCGTGCTTAGCACATGGGCATCCTCTGCCGATAATGGAAAAAAGAAGGGTGTCCCTGACGAATGCTTGGCCGACTTTACTTGTTCCTTTTTTTTTATGACCAAGCCACAAAAATGTGCCCTAAATGACCAGATGACCACTGGAGGGAATTGGGGATGAGCTCCCCATACTCCCCCAGTGGTCACTAACCCCCTCCCACCCTAAAAAAAATGTTTTAAATATTTTTTTCCAGCCTCAAATATCATACCTAGCTCCATGACAGCAGTATTCAGGTCCCTGGAGCAGTTTTAGTGGGTACTGCAGTGCACTTCAGGCAGGCGGACCCAGGCCCATCCCCCCACCTGTTAAACTGGTGGTGGTAAATGTGAGCCCTCCAAAACCCACCACAAACCCACTGTACCCACATCTAGGTGCCCCCCTTCATCCCTAAGGGCTATGGTAGTGGTGTACAGTTGTGGGGAGTGGGTTTTAGGGGGCTCAGCATACAAGGTAAGGGAGCTATGCACCTGGGAGCTTTTTCTGAAGTCCACTGCAGTGCCCCCTAGGGTGCCCGGTTGGTGTCTTGGCATGTCAGGGGGACCAGTGCACTACAAATGCTGGCTGCTCCCATGACCAAGCGGCTTGGATTTGGTCATTTCTGAGATGGGTGTCTTCGGTTTCCATTATCTCTGAAAATTGGGGATGACCATCTCTAAGGTCTACCTAAATGTTGAGATTTGGGCGTCCCTGACCATATTATCAAAACGAAAGATGGATGCCCATCTTGTTTTGATAATATGGGTTTCCCCGCCCCTTCAAGGGGACATCCTGCGAGGATGCCATCAGGAAAACATGGGCGCCCCCGTTCAATTATGCCCCTCCACGCCACTATATTTAAGTCTGGAACCTTCACTCTCAAAGTATAAAACAAATATACCTATGTTAATGAAAAACTATATAACACCTAAGTAGAAATAGCCCTGGGACTGGATTGTGACATTGGAATAACAAGGCAAGGTTCCTTCTTTTTGGACCCCTTTTTCACCTCTTTTTTTTTTTTCACTACTAAGTTGTAATTGTAAACCATTTAGGTGGCTTATTGGTAGACAGTAAAGTGAACTTGAACTTAAGAAAGGCAGAATATTAATACAATAAGTAATAATGATTGTGCCTCTCTGATATTAGGCAGGCTGAAATGCTATATTCCACTCTTTGGTCTGTCCCAGAATGGCAATGCATTCTTATGTTCAGTTCAGCAATATTGTACTGCACACTAAAGCCTGGGAGGGGTGGGGTGGGGGAGGCAGATTTCTGATGCATAGAAAT
Organism: Microcaecilia unicolor; assembly: GCF_901765095.1. Lineage (NCBI taxonomy): Eukaryota > Metazoa > Chordata > Amphibia > Gymnophiona > Siphonopidae > Microcaecilia > Microcaecilia unicolor. The sequence continues at coordinate 140,445,007 of NC_044033.1, forward strand.
CAAAAATGAAATGAGAACTGTCTATAAACATTTCAAAAAATTTGTGAATGCTTTTGAATGTGAATCAGTGGCTTTTAGACCTCTCAGTAAAGTGCACGGATTGTCTAGGCACATTGCACTTTAAGCAACTATTCATCACCACAAGATAAAGGTAAAACTCCTAGAGTAAATATTCAGCTGGCAGTGGTCAGTGTTTTTTTTTTACTTTTATTTTTTTGCCGACTGCAGACGTTATGCTTGGATAGTCAATGCTGGGCCATGTCTGGGCACTGTCATTGAATATTCAGTTTTATGAGCCAGCTATCCCTTATCTGGTTAAGTGTGATATTCACTTATAAAATATAAATATAAAATGCCCCAATCTATCCACCCTATCAGATTAACTGTTCACTCGTCCTCTAGATTGTTCACTTGTCTTTAGATTGTTCTCTTGTCTTTTAGATTGTAAGCTCTTTGAGCAGGGACTGTCCTTCTATGTTTAAATTGTACAGCGCTGCATAATCCTAGTAGCGCTTTAGAAATGTTTGTTAGTAGTAGTAGTAGTAGTATTCAGCTTTTAACCACCTAAGTGAATCTGCATAAAAACAGGACTGAGAGGACCTTTTACTAAGCCGCATAAGTGCCAACACACGCCCAACGTGTGTCATTTCTGAGTTACTGCCTGGCTACCATGTGGCCCAGGCGGTAATTTCATTTTTACGTGAGTCAGAAAATATTTTTATTTTCTGGCATGTGGGCAGTAATCAGCATTTGAAATCGCATTGACCATTACCGCCCGGTTAATGCGTGAGACCTTACCGCTAAGTCAATGGCTGGCAGTAAGGTCTCAGACCCAAAATGGACATGCAGCAATTTTCACTTTGCTACACGTCCACTTTTGCCACCTCCCCCCAAAAGAGGCATTTTTTACAAATGCGCTGAAAAATGATTGTGTGTGTGACCAAAACACGCGCCTACACTATCACAGGCCATTTGTCAGCGCACCTTAGTAGAAGGACCCTGAGTTTTATGTGGTCCAATTAACCTAGGTAGACTCTATCCCCAGATGGCACACATTTGGCTCACAATGTGCACATTTGAACTGTGATTCAAAAAAGTAGCACAGAAGACATTTTTTTGTGTTCATAGAGGCGTATTTTCAAAGCTCTTAGACTTACAAAAATCCATAGTAACCAATGGAACTTTGTAAGTCTAAGGGCCCTGTTTACTAAGGTGCGCTAGCATTTTTAGCGTGTGCTAACGCTAGAGACACCCATATGGGTGTCTCTAGTGTTAGTGTGCACTAATATTTAGCACGCACTAAAAACGCTAGCGCACCTACAGCGTAGCTTAATAAACAGGGCCCTAAATGCTTTGAAAATGAGCCTCCTAACCTATCAAAAATTAACTGCATGGCAACAAAGACCACAATGTCTAAGTTTAGATTAAGCACAGAACCACACATCTCTGTTAATGTACTTTATTTTCTCCTTAAAGGTGACATTGGAGACTGGAAGAACCTCTTCTCTCCAGCTCAGAGTCAGGAAATGGATGAAAAATTTAAATCGAGCTTAGGGGGAACCAAACTAGGAGCAAAGATGAAGTATGATGTTCACTGCAAGGCCTAAATATACCATCATAATTGCCGCCACACCTTACACTGGCCTGATTTCGCCACATGAATTTGTTATTGAATGTCTCTTGTTTTTTTTGCATATCACTGTCAAACTTCCATGTCTGCAGCCTGTAAGCATGCTTCATACACATATCTATTACAACTATATTGATTATATACTTACAGAACATTTGGATCTGCTTATGATTTTTTTAATGTAAAATAAAATAATTGAAAAGCTCTACTATATCTATTACACTCTTTTTTCCGTGTTTTATTAAGGTGTTCTTTCCAAAATAGCTACATATATGCTGTTTTCATGTACACATTTAGGGCCCTTTAATTAGAGAATGCTAAACAGTTAATCCTACATCAGTTCTGTACAACTCGGCCTAGGTGAACTCCTACTTTCCTACGCAGATGACATTCTACTACTACTGCCTATTCCTTCAACATGCAACGGTCCAGTCATCTCTGTCACATCTGGAATGAACACAATACAAAATTGGGCTTCAGTGAACATGTTAAAGCTAAATACACAGAAAACAAAGATCATGTGGTTTAGGAACCAAGGAATAGACGTTCCATCCACTTTAACACTACCTGATAACAAAATATTCATGATAGAATCTGAATCCAAAGTACTGGGTGTCACTATTGATTCATCACTTACTCTTGAAACTCACATCAACCAAATATGGAAAAAAAAAATCCCTCTTCAAAATGAGACAACTGCGGCTGGTGAGATCATACTTCGACATAAACACCTTGCATTACTAGTTCTAACACTAATCATGCCACATCTAGATTATTGCAATGCTCTATTGCTTGGTGCACTGAAAAACTAGCTAAATAAACTGCAACTCATTCAGAACATGGCAGTCAGACTGATTTTCAGACTAAACAAATACAACAGGGTATCTGGTTACCTAGCAAAGCTGCACTGGCTCCCAATATCTGAAAGAATCAAATACAAAGCTGCTTGCCTATTCTTCCAGATCCTCCACGGGACCACGTCCAAACTACTGGTCAATATGATCTTACCCAGACTTGTCCAATTAGATCGACTTCAACACCACCTCACCTTGTCCACACCCTCATTCAAAGAATTTCAGTTCAAGAAAACATTCAACTCACTATTCTCAGTACTAGGAACCTCCCTATGGAATTCTCTTCCAACAGTTTTAAGACTGAAACACAGCTACCAACACTACAGAAAAGGGTTGAAAAATTTCGCTTTCCCCAAACCCTGACACATGACAACAGCATCACTCACTCTAAAGAACATTCCCATAACACCCAGGGCAACACCCAATTCCTATTGTTAATCTGTCTAGTGTAAGAATATCTATTGTAAAAATGCCCACTGTAAAACATTACTCTGTATATTGTCAACTCAATTCAACCTGTAATGGACCTGTGGTTCACTAGTAGATATATGTACAGATGGATAGGGGGAAAAAGTCTCATCTGTCACCAGGTCAAAACCTTCCAATCTCTTAGGGCCGGATTATTCGATATAGCCCATTAGTTTCTGTTATAATCATTGACAAAAAACCCTCTCCATCCATATAGTTTTAATAACTGCCAGTATCAATTTTTATAACTTCTTTTGGAATGATATGTTAATCATTTTAACCAAGCAACTTTGTGCTGAGTGACTGGCGATAAGCGTAAAAACAATAATGAAGTAAGGCAACACTTATCTTCAGGCTCGGGGACTTTTTTCCCCTACCCATCTGTACATATATCTACTAGTGAACCACAGGTCCATTAAGGGTTGAATTGATCGCATTGAGGGAATGGACTTTTTTATGTGCCTTTGGAACAAATTAAGTATTGTCTATTCAAACCAGTAAGTCTCAAAACTTGCCGCAAACCGCTTCTGTAAACATGCCTGCTTAGTATTGTAAACCACACTGAACCCGCTAAGGGTATATTAGCGGTATATAAGAATAAACTTGATTTGACTTAAACCGGGAATTAGTGTGTTCTCTTAAAGCGTGCCTACACTATCTGTTGAAGCAGCAGCTCAACACAGAGGGGTCCTTTTATTAAGCTGTAATAAGCATTAATGCATGCCTACTGCAGTAAAACAGGACTTACCGTGGGGTGCGCTCAGGCGTCCTGCGGTAATTTGGGGATCAGTGCACACTACCCATGTGTTAAAAGATAAACATTATTTAGCAAATTTGTTTCACATTCATTGTATCACGTTTAAGATTTTAGATTGTAATGTAATTCCTAGAGGTTTCCCTAGCTTTCTTAGGGGCCCTTTTACTAAGCCACGTAAGCGTCTATGAGCACCCAACATGCGTCAAAATGGCGATACCGCATGGCTACCGCGTGGCTCTTGCAGTAATTTCATTTTTGGCATGCGGCAGAAAAATAATTTTTGTATTTGGTGCATATAGGTCATTACCACCCGGTTACCATGTGAGACTTTACCGCTAGGTCAATGGCTGGCGGTAAGATCGCAGACCCGAAATGGATGTGTGGCAATTTTGTTCTTGCCGTACATCCTTTTTCAGCAAAAATTTTAAAAAGGTTTTTAGAGGCATGCTGAAAAATTGATTGGTGCGAGCCCAAAACCCACGCCTACATACCACAAGCCATTCTTTCAGTGCACCTTAGTAAAAGGACCCCTTACTATTGTAATCTGCTTAGAACTGTAACAGTATTTAGCAGAATATAAATTTTAATATTATGTTATGTTAAAATTTATTTTTTGGTGGAGGGGTCAGGTCTGGGGGCAGAGAGTGGGTATGTTCTACACTAATTGGTTAGCGTAGCTACATTTCTGCATGCTAATTGATTACGGCATAAGCCCTTACCACCTACATAATGGCTGGTGGTAAGGGCTCACACACATATGGCCACACGCTAATGGGAAAATTAGCACATGGCCATTAATAAAGAAAATGGAAAAATTGGCCATTTTATCTTGATGGTAAAAATGGTCTTAGTGCACAGGAATGACGTGCTAAGGACACAGGGCCCCTTAGCATGCACTAATTTCTGTATTAACTGATAAATGTGGAATGGGGTATGCAACAAGCATGTGCCTTACATTTACAGAGCAACTCACTGGTGGGACTGCTTATTTGGCTTTGCCATTTTCCCGTATCCTTTTGTTTCTTTAATTTTTAGTTAATTAGTTTTAGTTATTAATACATGTTCTTTATGTTCAATCAGAAATAGTGGAATTAGAAAAAGGTACAGAGAAGGGCGACAAAAATGATAAAGGGGATGGGATGACTTCCCTATGAGAAAAGGCTAAAGTGGCTATGGCTCTTCAGTTTGAAGAGATGACTGAGGGGAGATATAATAGAGGTCTATAAAATACTGAGTGGAGTGGAACGGGTAGACGTGAATCACTTGTTTACTTTTTCCAAAAATACTAGGACTAGGGGGCACACAATGAAGATAGAAAGTAGTAAATTTAAAATGAATCAGAGAAAATATTTCTTCACTCAACGTGTAATTAAACTCTGGAATTCATTGCCAGAGAATGTAGTAAAAGCATTTAGCTTAGCAGGGTTTTAAAAAGGTTTGGATGGCTTCCTAAATGAAAAATCCATAGACCATTATTAAAATGGACTAGGGGAAAATCCACTGCTTATTTCTAGCATAAGCAGCATAAAATGTATTGTACTTTTGGGATCTTGACAGGAACTTGTGACCAGGATTGGCCACTGTTGGAAACAGGATGCTGGGCTTGATGGACCTTTGGTCTGTCCCAGTATGGCAATACTTATGTATTTAACTTGTAATATGTTATTTTATGTTTTTTAAAATTTATTTTTGCTATGTTTTTAAAAAAATCTTGTCAGGATATGTTTTTTGAACTGCTCTGTATTCCTTCTTGTCATTTGTTTTTGTTGCATTTGCTTCTTCCCTTTATATTGTAAGTACAATATGAAGTATATCAAATAAATTTGCTTGATCTGTAATGCATTTAATGTGCAGTAAGGGTACCGTCACAGTGTTAACTCTATGGGAATATGTGTGGGCGTTCCCCAAACAGTTAAAGCAGAGGCTTTGAAGTTACTGCATGACAATTTTGATCATTAACACTTGAAAATTACAAAATCTTTATTATTTGGATTTAGCTCACACCTTTTCAGTATTAGCTCGAAGTGAGTTACATTCAGGTACATAGGTATTTCCCTGTCCCCGGAAGGCTAACAGTTTAATTTTGTACCTGAGGCAATGGAAAGTTAATAACTTGGCCAAGATCACAAGCAACAGCAGTGGGATTTGAATCTGGCTTTTCTGGATCCAGCTCTAACCACTAATTCGTTTGAGAATGTGGGTTGATTGTTTACTCTGTTTTGCTTTCTGTCATTATTTCAAGATAAAATGGTGTGAGAGCAGAAGGATAGGCAGGTTGAGGGAGCGGGGGAGGGGGTAGCGGAGAGTGGACTGTCGACGGCGCTTAAACGTGACGCATCATGTCAAAAATAGGTGCTGGTGCTGTTGGAAGTCCGTTTGGGGGAGCAGTCACTTCCCTGGTGACCCACCTAGCTATGCCTCTGTGTGGGAGCTGTACCCAACTGTACACCACTACAATAGCCCTTATGGCTGCAGGTGTCACCTATATGTGGGTACAGGTTTTTGGTGGGTTTTGGAGGGCTCACACTTTCCACCACAAGTGTAACAGAGTGGGATATGGGCCTGGGTTCCCTTCTCTACAGTCCACTGCATCAACTACTAGGCTACTCCAGGGACCTGCTTACTGCTCTAATAGGACTGGTTATAAAATCTGAGACTGAGGCTGGTATGTACTGTTTCTTTTCACATCTTTGGGGGTGGGAGGTGGTCAGTGATCACTAGGGGAATAAGGGGGGATCATGCCTTAATCCTTCCAGTGGTAATCTGGTCATTTAAGGCACCTTTTTGTGACTTAGTCATGATTGAAACAGGTGTAGAACAAAATGTCTATCTTGGCTCTGGACGTTTTTGCTTTGTTCCATTATAGCAGAAAAATGGCCAAGTTTTGGGAATGCCCAAATCACACCACCCTACCCCCCACTGAATCACGTGGAGTGTTAGGCTCAGGGAGGGCTTGTCATGACGGGAGGGGGGGGGGTTGGGTGCAGGGTATTACTTGGTTCAGGGGGAATGGGAACAGAAGGGGGCTGTTTTGGGGGAGGTGGATCGGAAGCAAGGATGTTCCATGGGTTAGGAGGGGGACTGCTGAGGCTGGAAGAACATTTTTTTAAAAAGCGGGTCCCGCTCATGGCCCACCACTGAATATCCAGGGGCTAATTTTGCCGCTGTCAGTGTTTAAAAAAAACGATGAATATTGGTCAGAAAGTTAATATGATATATAATAGAACAAAGGCTACCGAATGTCACTGAATTTGCAGGCTGTCCTTAGAATTGTTTTTGTAACTGTGCTTGTGATCCTGATTAGCAAGCAAGCAGGCATCAGCTACCAAAATATAGGGTCTACTGACCTGTTGTTCAGTGGCTGCAAAGTAATTATAATCCTCAGTTATTTATATTAAATTCAAATTTTAAAGTTTTAAATTACCAGTTTTACATGTATGCCAGTGGGGTTCCTGAGGAAGCAGAAGTCTAGAATGAGAGATTATTTTCATAAAGATAACTATCTGAAAGTGAACGACTCTTATGTTTTAGATTATATATGGACTGCCATGGTCACAGATTTATAGACTGAGCATGTGATTTAATCAACTTTGGATTGCATTATTTTCGGGGCAAGACTGTTTTTCTATAGTACACATTACTGCACTATTATTATTTGGTATACACAAATTTGAGAGCATGTACACATTAGCTTGGTCCAATGATGGTGAATATAAGCTGTGGAAGGTGACAACTGATTTACACAGCTTTTTCTGAGAGCAGTTCGCTGCGGTCTCAGTACTTATATTTTTGCACTAAGGACTTAACTATAAACTTAAATGTATTTTCATGTAGACACATTCTGCATGATCACGGTCTTTTCACTGATTTTTGTTTCAGTTCTTAGAGAGTATTTTTTGTATATTTTCACATATTGTTATATTGTTATATTCACATATTGTTAAACCATGCCAGTCCCAGTCAGGCACTTTCTTGAAGTTGGTGGCTATGAGTCCTGGTTTGCGTATACAAGTCCCAGTCAGGCAGCATCCCTTGCTGCCTCTTGCCTACTCATCATCCTTTGCTCACCAGCATTTCCACACTTGTCATGAACACTGAACTCTTCCCAAAACAGAATCAGATTAAACACCCTGAACTGGCACAAACCTGACCTGGCAACTGTGTCCTACTCTCTTCCCCATATTCCACTGTCCAATGGCCAAACATTTCAACAGACAATGCACACACTTGGTTTGAAAAGGGATTTCTCCAGGCTCTGTCACTCAACTTCTGTTCAAAACACAAACTTGCACACACCTATTGGTGCCTACAGCAGGCTCCATATCCAGCCACAATCTCCCTCCCACTCAGTCACTGAATCAGTGAAGATCTGGCCAGGTTACTCTCTCCCACTTTCAGGCCTCATGTACCAATCCAACTTGAACACAATCCAAACTATGTTTTACAGACTTGATTTGGGCAGTATCTCCTACTCCAAATACTACAGGGTTTGTATAAGGAGTTGTATTCTGAGAGTGAAAACACTGCATTTTCAGGATAAATTCTACATAGATTTTCTTGATCCAAATGGTATAGCGCTATAATATAGCACTATATACACATATAAAAGGGGAAGGACACACTTTTTCTCGTGGTTGACTTAAGTTAGCAAATTGAAGTGCTTCTCTAAATCAGTAACCACACACAGACACTCAAGTAGTTTCATATTTGGTAAATAAAAACAGCTTAGTACAACAAGCTGGTTTTCTTTTACAGAGAGATCTAGAACACCCTTTTTACAATACATGATCAATTTAATTTCTTCAAGATATACACACACAAATGCTTTACTTACAGTGCAGAGATTTCAATTAAATTATACATCCCCAAGAATACCTTAAACAAAATATGTAAGACTGGATATACAGTATGGTTTAGTGCATTGAGATTCATCCCCAGTCCTTGAAGGCCACCAACAAGTCAGGTTTTCAGGATATCTGTAATGAATATACATGGGAGGGATCTGCATATAATTCAGGTAGTAGGGCATGCAAATATCTCATGCATGATTACATAAATCGCAGAGTGAAGTGCATAAACAGAGGAGGGATTGATAATGGAGGAACTGCTTGGCCGGAGCAAATAGAGCAGAGTTCAGCATGACAAACTGAAACCGCATAAAGAGCAGCCCTCTGACTGAAGTCCTGTGCATTGGAAAAAGAACTGAGAGTTTGAGAGAAGGAGGCAATTAACAACCTGCTGTGATCTGAAAAAAATGACTCAAGATAAGAACTTGTTTATGAAACCAAGCAGAAATTTGTTTGACTGTTAGATTTAACATCGAGAATTGTGGGTTGTATAGAGAATCTCAGTGAATATAGTAACAGAGATAGGAGCGATCAATAGAGTTACCATTGCATAAGTTGAACTTCAATCATGAATATGTATTAACTTGTATTTACTCATACTGTGATGTTGAAGGATTTTATGTTTCAATGAAATTAGAATGAAGAGAAGTGTATGGTATGTATGCATGTGATTAAAACAGTGAGGATAAGGTGGATTTTAAGAGTTTATAAATTGTAAAAGAAACATTAAACAAATAAAGTTTTGTTAAATATTGAAACCAGCCAAAGTTACTAAGAAGAATTAATGCATATTCAATAGGGATATCCTATAAATTTGACCTGTTGATGGTTGTGGAGGACAGTTAGTGAATATTAGAAGTGCACCGAGTGAGGTATGATAATGTTATTGTGACCATTCTATTTGCTGATGCTATGTTAGCACAGTCACAGAAACACGTAAGAAAGGTGGCAAACAACTCAAAGGTAACAGCAAACTCTCTCTTCTTCACCACAAAGAAAAAAACTGAAGCAGCTTAAAAGAAGCTGGTTTTAAGTTTAATGGTTGGTGCCATGTGAACTGTGGGTGCTGGTTGCCTGGCTGCTGCTTTAGCCTTGCTGGCTTGACTCGCACGCACTGCAGTCTCTAGCTGCACCTTGAGCTCAGGCGCAGCCCCCATTACAGTCTTGAAAGCAAGGGGGTAGAGGGGACCAATGCGCATCAAGTCCTGCAGTGCAAACTCATGGAGGCCCTTTGATGCTGTAGAAGCTGATACAAAAGCGTTTTCATCCAGCAAATAAGAGATCAGGGTTGGAACAAGAAGAGCCAGCAGCTGAACTCCTGAAAAAAAAAAAAAAATAAAAAAAGGAGTATTTCAAGGTAAATCAACAGTTAACTGTATGAAAAAAGAACTGTTCTATCATCTGCCAATCCAGTTAATTCAAAGATATGCCATCTGCAGACTTCCTCAAAAAGGGATTAAGTTAAGCAAAATGCCAAATGTCATGATTTTTCTCAAACCAAAAACACACATGCTAATTAAACATACATTTCAATGATGAGTGCAGACCTCACAAATAATCATCATTTCAACCACGAGGACTGATAGTCAAAAGGATCTAGCTGGCTAACTATGGAGTTAGCTGGCTAAATAAGTAGATTTATTTAACTTACTAAGGGGCCCTTTTGCAAAGTTGCGCTAGCAAATGGGTTTAGTGCACTCTAATGTGGGACTTTCCTGCACATTAAGCCCATTTCTTGTGTAGCTGCAAAATGGCCTCTTCAATTTTTTTTATTGATGGCCATGCATTAATGTTACAATTAGTGTGCGGCCATTTATTATTAACATATCTTTTTATTAGGATATGATAGAGCAATACAGCCAACAAAAGCTTATCAGCACAATTAAAATATAGAAACCTCGAAAGGGAAAATGGTAAAACTAGAGGACATGAATTGAGGTTGCAGGGGGGTAGACTAAGGAGTAAAGTCAAAATTGTTTTTCACGCTGACAGATGGCGTGGATTTGGATGCACCCAAACTTATTGTAACTCCTTAATATGGTACTAGGACAAAGCAGCACCATGTAGACATAACGGTCATTATCAATATTATGTGTTGGGAGGGGGTAGAGGATTGAACATTCATGAAAATGGTTCAATTGTTGTTATTAGCATATGTTCTATGTATGTTAAAAAAGTAATAAAAATACTTTAAAAAAATTGTTTTTCACGGAGAGGGTGGTTGATGGTGGAGAAAAAAAAACTGTGGAGGAATTCAAACAGCCGTGGGATGAACACAGAGGATCTCTAATTAGAAAATGAATGGTATAAAAACAAAACTTATAGGGTTGCATATATGTTTGCATGTCATTGGAGTGCTTAGATGGCAACACTGGCTGTATCAACTAAGGATGGTGCTGGGCTGGCTTGTACGGTCTGAGTCCTGCATATTTCAATCCGGTTAGGATGTGCCGGAGAGAGCTTCGATGGAAACTCCAGTAGTTTGGACAGCCAGGACAGTGCTGGGTAGAATTTTACGGTCTGTGTCCCGCAAATGACAGGATGGATTCGCATAGGCTGGAGTGGGCTTTGACGGCAACTCCAGTAGTTGAAACATAAGGACAGAGCTGGGCAGACTTCTTCGGTCTACATCGAAACACCAAAGAAAGACCATGATCAAGTATATAACACCACGTTTATTGCTGATTTTATTCTTGAATTGACAATGAATTGGGCAGACTGGATGGACCGTTCAGGTCTTTATCTGTCGTCACTTACTCCTCTCACAACCCTAGCATGCGGCCATTTAAAAGAATTACCATGGGAGCCCTTATTGCCTCCTATTTGAAAAATGGTAAAGGCTCCTATGCTAACTCTCTGAGTGAGTCACACAACCCTCCATTGCCCCAGATACAAAATAAGTACCTGTATATAATATATATAATATACAAACCACTTTGATTGTAACCACAGAAAGGCAGTATATCAAGCCCCATCCCTTTTCCTTTTTAGTATGCACAGTAATGTGTACGTGCTAACTAGTTACTGTTTCTTATGCCCTCTCCAAAATTTTTTATAAAATAAAGACCACGTGCTCAGTGCAGCCAAATGGCAAAACTAATGCAGGATGGTTTAGTGCATGTTGCATTAGGTGCATGTTAGTGCCTAACGCAGCTCATTAAAAGGGCCCCCAAATGTGGTATATTAAGTAAAATCAAAGTGGGTGGTTGACAAACTTTTGGGAAAACAGGAAAAAGCAATAAATACAAAACACCTGGAGACAAAAGACAAGAATATGAATGTGTGGCTCAATCCAAGAAAAGGTACCTTAGTCTTTTTAACTGCTTCATGTAGAAATGAGACCTAAAATCTGTCTGGGAGCTATTTTGACCTAAAAATATTCAGTATAACTCAATTTCAAAGACTTGGTACCTTTTCCGAGACTGTGAATACAATTTTTTTTAAAAAAGAGCAAGGATTACATTACATATACAAGTTTATATCCACAATCTTATACAAATTGAAAAATTGACAATATAAACCAAATTAAATTCACAATCTAAATATTTAAGCTATCTTACCAGATCTCACTATATATTAAAAGCTTGTATAAATAACCTAGGCCAAGATGCACAAAAGTCCTCGTTAGAGCCGTTCCGTACCGAATTCCATAACGAATTGGTACGGAACGGTTATGCACGAAGGATTGGGAATGCAAATGAGCTGTTCGTTGCAGCTCACTTGCATTCACTAACCCTTTGTTAAACCGTCGCAAAATCGGCCCGTAGAGCATGCACAGAGCAGCCAAGTGTTATGCTGGCTGCTCTGCGCATGCTAAGGATGTAAGAATAAAAAAAAAAACACGTCCTTTATGGACGTCCTTGCCCCCGCCCGCCCGAGGTCGCCACTGCTCCTCGCTCCCCCCTGCATTAAAGTCATAGCTTTAGGATGCCCCGGCCCCCCTCCCTTCCTCTATTTCTCCTCAGCTCCACCTCCTGCCATCCTCAGCCCCCGTGCCCCCTCCCCCGCCCCCCCCCCCCAGAGGTCGTTGCCACCGCTCCCCCCTCCACCGGGCCCCCCTCCGTCTTACCAGGCCCTCGCAGCGCCTCTCATCTCAGTGTGAAGGCACTGCACGGGCAACAAGAACAGCTGATCGCCTCTTCGCCGAGTCTTTTGACGTCCCTCCTTTCTTCCTGGGCCCGCCCTCATCTGACGTAAGTAAATTTAGAGTCGCCACCACAAATTGGAGTTACCACGGACCCTGAAGCAGGACATTAAAGAGTGTGTGTCCGAAACCTGGGCCAGTGTCGGCAGTGGAATTGACGGCGTGGCGACAGGTCACGGGAGAATAAATTGACCGACAAGATAAGTGATGTTTTCACCTAAAGTTATTTACCATTGACTTTATTACCAGGAGTTTTTTTGCCTGTGATGACAGATAGAACTCCTTTGAAATATTGAGCTGTATAGCGAAAAATACGGAGTCTGTTGAGGCTTTTTCCTCCGGTATAACACAATAGGTATGTGAAGTGCGGTGTTAGGTTTTAAGAAGATAGTATTGCAAGTAAAGAGTGCCTAACTAGAGCTCAAATATAGTTTGTAGGTGTTTCTATGAATATTTTGACACCCAACAGACAGGACTTAACAAAGATCTGGGTTTTCTAGCTCATTATAAACCATAACGTTTTATTGCTATGTTTATCACCCTCCTCTCACCTATCCACCCCCATCCTGTTAGACTTTCTCTGAAATGCTTTGATGTTCCCATGCATACCTCCTACCCATCCCCACCCTGTCAATGAAATGCTTGGAAGCTTTTCTTATATATACTGTCATCTACCACATTTGCTTATTTCCGATCTGACGAAGAAGGGCAACCTTCGAAAGTTAATCAAGAAATGTATTAAGTTATATCCAATAAAAAAGGTATCATCTTATTTTCTTTTCCATGTTTTATTTTGTTTGATTTCTATTGATTACCTTTAAAAGTGGACTAACACGGCTACCACACCACTCTACTCAAAACACTATTGAAACTGAAGAATTAGAGATTATCTTCCTAGAAAATCATGTCATTTTATAGTACAATCCTTGATATTGTCCCAACTAGATTACTGCAACGCAGCTTATATAGGATGCAAAGAAAACATGCTAAAATCACTGCAGACCATTCAAAACACAGCAGCAAGACTACTACTACTACTTAACACTTATATAGCACTACAAGGCATAAGCAGCGCTGTACACCATACACGTAAAGACAGTCCCTGCTCAAAAAGCTCACAATCTAAATAGGACAAACAGAACAATTAAGAGGTAAGGGACTAATCTTAAAAAAATCAAAATACGAAAGAGCAACCCCACTGCTTGCTATGCTACACTGGCTATCAATTAAGGCTAGACTATTTTTCAAAACTGGCACTCTAACATTCAAAATATTGTTTGGGATGTCCCCTGATTACATGCTAGATTTTATTAAACTATCACCAAGGAATGCAAGCCCAGGTGCAGTAGAAGTTACCAAATACTTCACCTAATGAAATGAAAAAACATAATCTACAAAGCCATCTATACGGCTGGATTTAGCTACCTGGGTTCTAAATGGTAGAACTTAATAACCAAGGCTACAAGAAGTATCACAAAATATCTTCAGTTCAGAAAAGAATTAAAAACATATCTCTTCAAGAAATTTAATGGTTAGCCACATATGCAACCAATATACTACTACTACTACTATTTAACATTTCTAAAGCGCTACCAGGGTTACACAGCTCTGTACAATTTAACAAAGAAGGACAGTCCCTGCTCAAAGGAGCTTACAATCTAAAGGACAAAAAGTGCAAACTGGGGGCAGTCTAGATTTCCTGGATAGAGGTACAATGGTTAGGTGCCGAAAGCGACACTGAAGAGGTGGGCTTTGAGCAAGGATTTGAAGATGGGCAGGGAAGGGGCTTGGCGTATGGGCTCAGGGAGTTTATTCCAAGCATAGGGTGAGGTGAGGCAGAAAGGGCGGAGCCTGGAGTTGGCGGTGGTGGAGAAGGGTACTGAGAGGAGGGATTTGTCCTGTGAGCGGAGGTTACGGGTAGGAGCGTAAGGGGATATGAGGGTAGAGAGGTAATGAGGGGCTGCAGATTGAGTGCATTTGTAGGTTAGTAGGAGAAGCTTGAACTGTATGTGGTACCTGATCGGAAGCCAGTGAAGTGACTTGAGGAGAGGGGTGATATGAGCATATCGGTCTAGGCAGAAGATAAGACGGGCAGCAGAGTTCTGAACGGATTGAAGGGGGGGATAGATGGTTAAGTGGGAGGCCAGTGAGGAGTAGGTTGCAGTAGTCAAGGCGAGAGGTGATGAAAGAGTGGATGAGAGTTTGGGTGGTGTGCTCGGAGAGGAAGGGGCGAATTTTGCTGATGTTATACAGAAAGAAGCGACAGGTCTTGGCTGTCTGCTGGATATGTGCAGAGAAGGAGAGGGAGGAGTCGAAGATGACTCCGAGGTTGCGGGCAGATGAGATGGGGAGGATGAGGGTGTTGTCGACTAAAATAGAGAGTGGAGGGAGAGGAGAAGTGGGTTTGGGTGGAAAGACAATGAGCTCGGTCTTGGCCATGTTCAGTTTCAGGTGGCGGTTGGACATCCAGACAGCAATGTTGGATAAGCAGGACGATACTTTGGCCTGGGTTTCCACAGTGATGTCTGGTGTGGAGAGATAAAGCTGGGTGTCGTCAGCATAAAGTTGATATTGGAAACCATGAGATGAGATCAGCGAGCCCAGGGAGGAGGTGTAGATTGAAAAAAGAAGGGGTCCTAGGACAGATCCCTGAGGAACTCCAACAGAGAGTGGGATGGGGGTGGAGCAAGATCCATGAGAAGGTACTCTGAAGGTATGGTGGGAGAGATAAGAGGAGAACCAGGAGAGGACAGAGTTCCATAATTATTGTAATTGTAAGACAACACTGTAACTTCTCCTAACTATTAATTGTAAGCCACATTGAACCGAAACTTGTTTTTGGATAATTATGGGATATAAGATTAGAATGAATGAATGAATGAATAAATAAATAATTATGCATCTTTAGGTCTACTTTCAAGGCTGCTCCTTAGGGTTAGTAGGTATTGCTGTAAGACCAGAAATGGACTCTCACTCCTATAGAGACCGAGTGTGCTGCCCCAGCACCACCCCTAACTCTTCCCAGTGCAAGATACTGGAATCTGAACAGAGAAATCAACCCATACTACCAGTGCAGGGTATTCTGACTAAATTTCACCACACTAGAAGTCCATTTTTAGCAGGTTTATTTACTGATCATTTTCTCAATTGCTGCTTATTACTGAATATAGACATATTGGTTGTGTCCCTAGTGAACAAATTTTCAGACAAACAGATTTATCCTTAGGAATTCATCAACCAAGAAAGAGAGAGTACAATGTAGAAACATAAACGGTTGCTGTTCAGAAAACACTTACTATTTTGTTCTTCTCCCAGAGCAACTAATGTTTCAAGAACTTTGATTCCCTCCTGAACTGCTGAAAGCTCAGCAGTGCTAGCCGGTCTCTTCTTCTCTACAGCTTTTAGATTCTCAACCAATATCGGTGCCAAGGAATGGATATATGGAGTGGAGAGAGCACGGTTTGAGTGTTGAAACACAGAAAGCAGCAGCTGGTAACATTTTGCTTGGACCTAATCAAAACAAATATAAAGTAGTCATCATTCTAGATTCTATTTCCTGAGTCCATTACTGTACCTGTGAGCAAAGACAATTAGAATTTGTTAAAAATTCAAAGGGATAGAGCCCTTGCAAGCGCCCATTTCATTTCACACAGAAACGGGCCTCTTTTACTAGTATTTACATATGTTTCTGAACCTACTTATGTCATTTTATTGTTTTATATTGTTCATGTTGCATAATGAATTCATTCATGTTGATTTATATTTTTATGATACCATTTATTTTCTGTTCTTGTTTTATTTGATTTGGCATATTTATGCATTGTTTACAGACACTGAAGCAGGCCTTTTCAAGTTGAAACTTGGTCTTGTGTCGGGTCCTTTTTGCTCCCTAATAAACTACATCCTTGAAAAATCCATCAGTTGTACGTGTGATCAAGTCCTGGTATCAAGAGTTGGAAGATTCAACTACTCGCCTTACTGCTTTTACGGACTCTATGAGGCACTTTTGTACCTCCAGTTTGTTTTTTTCCTCTTTCAACTGAACTTGCTTCCTTGTACTCTATTACCATCGTCTTTATTACTATGTTTCATGAATGTTCTAATGTGTTGCCTATTAAGGGTATTTCATTTGAATTGTGCTAACATTGCAAGTATCATATTTCTGCTATATGAGCGTTCTTTCATGCTATTATTGTATATCATTGTACTCTGCTGACATTTATCATATTTCTGTTATATGATAAATATAATGGGTGATTTCAATTACCCCAGTATTGACTGGGTAAATATAACATCAGGGCAAGCTAGGGAGGTAAAATTCCTTGGCGAAATCAAGGACTGCTTTATGAAGCAGCTGGTACAGGAGCCAGCAAGAGGAGGAAAAATTCTAAATTCTAGACCTAGTCCTTAGTAGAGTGAATGATTTGGTGCAGGAGGTAATAGTGATGGGACCGCTTGATAACAGTGATCAAAATATGATCAGATTTGGTACTGGCTTTGGAGTAACTACAGAAAGGAAATCCAATACGTTAGCATTTAACTTTCAAAAAGGAGACTATGATAAAATGAGAAGAATGGTGAAAACACCCCAAAACCTTACAGGAGCAGCTGCAAAGGTCAAAAATTTACAGCAGGCGTGGATGCTGTTCAAAAATATCATCCTGGAAGCCCAGGCCAAATATATTCTGTGTATTAAAAATGGAGGAAGGAAGGCCAAGCAAAAGTCGGCATGGTTAAAAAGTGAGGTGAAGGAAGCTATTAGAACTAAGATAATCTTTCAGAAAATGGAAGAAGGATCAGATTGAAAATAATAAGAAACAGCATAAGGAATGGCAAGTCAAAGGCAAAGTGCTGATAAGGAAAGCAAAGAGGGACTTTAGAAAAAAAGATTGCATTGGAGGCAAAAACAGATAGTAAAAATGTTTTTAGGTATATTAAAAGCAAGAAACCGGCAAAAGAATTGGTTGGACTGCTAGATGATCGAGGGGTAAAAGGGGCACTCAGGGAAGAAAAAACCACAGCGGAGAGATTAAATGAATTCTTTGTTTCGGTCTTCACTGAGGAAGATTTGGGAGAGATACCGGTTCCAGAAATGGTATTCAAAGCTGACGAGTCAGATAAACTGAATGAAATATCTATGAACCCCGAAGATGTAATGGCACAATTTGATAAATTGAAGAGTAGCAAATTGCCTGTTCCAGATTATAGTAATCCCAGAGTACTGACAGAACTGAAAAATGAACTTGCAGAAGTAGTTAGTAATATGTAATTTATCTTTAAAATCAAGCATGGTACTGTAAGATTTCAGGGTGGCCGATTTTTAAAAAAGGTTCCAGAGGTGATACGGGAAATTATAGACCAGTGAGTCTGACGTCAGTGCTGTGCAAAATGGTAGAGACCATTATAAAGAACAAAATTACAGAGCATATTCAAAAGCATGGATTGAGATAAAGCCAACATGGATTTAGTTACGGGAAATCTTGCTTCACCAATCCACTACATTTCTTTGAAGGGGTGAACAAACATGTGGATAAAGGTGAGCCAATTGATATTGTGTATATGGGTTTTCAAAAGGCATTTGACAAAGTCCCTCATGAAAGACTCCAGAGGAAACTGGAGAGTCATGGGATAGGAGGTAGTGTACTCTTGTGGATTAAAAACTGGTTAAAAAGATAGGAAAGGGATCTAGGCGTCATTGTTGATGACACGTTGAACCCACTGCTCAGTGTGAAGCGGGGGAGGCTAAGAAAGCAAACAATGTTAGGTATTATTAGGAAAGGAATGGAAAACAAAAATAAGGACGTTATAATGCCTTTGTATCGCTTTATGATGTGACCACACCTCGAATATTGTGTGCAATTTTGGTCACTGCATCTCAAAAAAGATATGTTGGAATTAGAAAAGGTACAGAGAAGGATGACAAAAATGATAACGGTGATGGGACGACTTCCCTATGAGGAAAGGCTAAAGCAGCTAGGTCTCTTCAGCTTGGAGAAGAGACGGCTGAGGGGAGGTATGGTAGACGTCTATAAAATAACGAGTGGAATGGAATGGGTAAACGTGAATCGCTTGTTTATTCTTTCCAAAAATACTAGGACTAGGGGGCACACAATGAATCTACAAAGTAGTAAGTTTAAAATGAATCTGAGAAAATATTTCTTCACTCAATGTGTAATTAAACTCTGGAATTCATTGCCAGAGAATGTAGTAAAAGCAGTTAGATTAGCGGAGTTTAAAAAAGATTTGGATAGCTTCCTAAAAGAAAAGTCCATAAGCCATTATTAAAATGACTTGGGGAAAATCCACTGCTTATTTCTAGGATAAGTAGCATAAAATGTACTGTTTTGGGATCTTGCCAGGTACTTGTGAGCTGGATTGGCCACTGTTAGAAACAGTATGGCAATACTTATGAGTTTTCTACTCTATGTTATTTTAATGTGCATATTTCTGATACTTTATCATGTTACTCTTACTACTAGGATTTAATTTGCCTATATCCAAGTTTACCTCTCATTGATTGTACTTATATTATATTTGATCATTTTACTATTGCTAAGATATTAACAAAATTATAAGTTTTATGTCAAGGTATCTCTCCTGTACACTGTAATAAATCCTAATAAACAAATAAATAAATGTGAAAAGGACAGCCTAAGCTTATTACTACAGAATCTCTTTGCCTAGTGTAAAGATGCTGCTTACCCAGGGATCAATGGACTTTAGTGCATTTTTAAATTTTTTCACACATCCATCCTGTAGAGACTGAACACCTATTACTTCTGTGCTTG
This sequence comes from Microcaecilia unicolor, assembly GCF_901765095.1. Taxonomy (NCBI): domain Eukaryota; kingdom Metazoa; phylum Chordata; class Amphibia; order Gymnophiona; family Siphonopidae; genus Microcaecilia; species Microcaecilia unicolor. Next base: position 140,464,495 of record NC_044033.1, read on the forward strand.
CAGACCAAAGGAAAAGGACAATGGCAGTAAGCATGCTCACTTCATCCAGAGCAGGTTTGTTGTCTTCTGATAAAAAAAAACCCAAAATAAAAATTCCTTAGTGACTATTGATGGTAATACAGATTCAATCATACAGCAAAATGTACCTGTATACTTATTCTTAGTTTTAAGATTTATATTTGAATTGGAATAACCGATTTTCTGTGTAACAGAGATTATTGATGTAAACTCTGTACAGTATAATTTATCAAATGAAATACTACCAGGCATTATATTATATAAACTTATCAGAAATGAACTTAATTTGACCATTACCTATAAGAATTTTTCTCCTATTATTTGAGCAACAGCAAACTCTTGTCAGTGATGTGTTATCATTAAATGTTATTAGTGGAGTACTATTTTAGAGCTGCATTAAAATTTAAGAATTTAACTTCCAAATCTGCTAACCTAACCATGCATGTAATAGATCAGAACAAAAGCACTTAGGGGAAGCGGAGAGGAAGGGATTTTGGATTTAGCTCATACCTTTTTCCAGTTATATTTCAAGGTGAGTTACATTCAGGTACAGTATGTAATTTTCTGTCTCTGGAGGGCTTACAGACTAAGAGCCCTGTTTACTAGGGTGCGCTAGCATTTTTAGCGCGTGCCAAAAAGTACTGTGTGCTAACTGTGTAGGTGCCTATAGGAATATGATGGCTATCTACACGGTTAGCGTGTGCTAATGCTTAGTGTGCATTAAAAACACTAATGTGCCCCTAGCGTGGCTTAGTAAATAGGGCCCTAAGTTTGCAACTGGAGACAATATAGGATTAAGTAACTTGCTGAAGAGAACAGCTGTAGAATATGAACTTGGTTTCCCTGACTCTCAGTCTACTTCACTTTTACCCGTTCTACACCACTCAGGATTTTATAGACCTCAATCTTATCTCCCCTCAGCTGTCTCATTTCCAGGCTGAAGAGCCCTAACCTCTTTAGCCTTTCCTCATACGAGAGGAGTTCCATCCCCTCTATCAGTTTGGTCATTCTTCTTTGAACTTTTCCTAATTCTGCTATATCTTTTTTTGAGATATGGCAACCAGAACTGAATACAACTATACGTTTTGTAAATGGAGTGTTGGGGGGGGGGGGGGGGGGGTAGCCTAATTATGAAGTGTTTCATTTTTCTTTTGTAGGGTCATTATTGCCTCTCACCAAAAGAAAAACAACTTTCAAAATGCATGACCCAGATTTGGGGTGTGTTTCAAGATGGCAGCTGCATGACTTGTTTCGCTGACAGCTTACTATTGCATTTCCTTTTTCCAAGGCAAAGAGGACCTACCCAGTCTCCTCCTTATAGCATTATCTGATGGATCAGCATGTTTTGAGACTCACGACTGGAGATACTTTGAAAGCTTTGGGAATGCTGGGATCACCATCTCCTCTGCTGGGAGAAGAAGAACTGATGCAGATTCTTGGCCCAGAGTCCTCTCTATCCCTTGGAAGAGGGAATACCTTCTCCTATCCTGTCATCATATGACTTGGTTGATTCATCAGTGCCAGTGCTTTTGAACTGAATTGGAGGTAGTGAGGTTGCAAGGAGGAATTGAATAGAGCCATCGTTTTCAACGCCTGAATCTTCCAATTCTAGGGGAGGCCTGGGAGGACAAGGTTGAGAACCTCCACATTGGTGACAGCCCAGGTTGGTAAGACCCCTGGTAGAGATGAAGACAAGATGGTTTTTCCTGCTTTGCCGCAGATAACTTTGGGACCTAACCCTAAAGTAATTAACCTGGAGACTACATGGGAAACACTGACCTTGTTTGTCTAGCCAGTTATGTCAACTCTCCTTGCAATTCAATCTGCTTTATGTGTTCTACAAATATATCAGAAAGAAGTGAAGTGAGCTTAAGATTTAGAGCAAGAGTCAGCCAAGATGCAGGAAGTTTTTCCCTTAGTAATGGAAGGACATGAATCATGATCATATAAGCTAGTGTTCTTGGAAAATGCAATGCAAAAGAGAAATCCCAGGATGATCAATTTTCTAAAGTTTACAATAGTGTTGTCGCAGGGTCACCAGGTTCCTGAGAATGTTGTTCCAGTGTTTTCTACCATCCTACATTTAAGAAAATAGGGGGTCCTTTTACAAAGGTGCACTAGCATTTTTTGTGCATGCCAAACGTTAGAGATACCCATATATTTCTATGGGTGTCTCTAGCATTTAGTGCACGCTAATCATTAGTGCGCACAAAAACCGCTAGCGTGCCTTTGTAAAAGACCCCTACATTTGGTACTGGGACAGGGGCCAGATACACAGGAGTCCACAGATCTTTTGTATCTAATGGATCTCTTAAAGACTTCCAATGAAGAAAAACTTAATCCTGCCAGTTAATTGTGGGTTTGTTAGTAGACTTGGACAGACATTTTTTTAATTGAAATATTTCATCTGGAATAAAAAAAAATGTCCTGCTCTATGATTTAAAGGTTAAGATGTTTCCTAATGTTTCCAGGGCTACTCAAAAAACAGTAAAGGAGTCTATACTCATGTTTATTTTTTAAAATGTATTTTCAAGACTTGATATACCACAAGTGATCCCTGAGGCGACTATGCAGTTTATAATTTCTATGTTTGGGCATCATGTAGATGGAGCTTTGCATTAGCTTAATTTTCCTGCAAATGTTTAATAACATATAATAGTGGTAAGCATATGTTTTATGAGTCATCCCAAGTTTTTGTCTTCAAAAACTTCTGGGACTTGGTGTTATGTCTCCTGTTACCTTGTCTTTGCCCAATAGGTTCAATGTTCGTTTTATTTGATATACCACCTAGGGGTTACCATTAAAGTGGTGTACAATATAACACAAACAAAAAAAAGAGGGAACTATAATGAAATAAAAGAAAGAGAAAGAAAGACTATTTGACTGCTGTGTCCTCAGCTCCTCCCTCCCCTCACAACAGCTATACAGGAAAGCTAGGAACCAAATGCCTGCAGAAATACATGAATTTTGGAGGCAGTCAAATTTCTGGTGAATTTTCTAGACATTAAGGATGACAGGATACTATTCCACATCAGATCAACAACACTAAACACAGAATTATGAAAAATGTCTAGAAAGAACTGTTGAAAAGATGGAATGACTATTTGATTTTGATGAGTGGATCAGTGTGTACAAAAGGGTGAATAAGAAATCAAATACTTTGATAGGAATAATGGGAGTCTAGTATAATATATTTTGTGAACTAAAACTATTATCTTGTAAACTATATGATATCCAATAGGCAATCAATGTTCAGCTATTTGCACTTCATCTATATGACTAAAAGTTGCTATTTTCACCTGGGGATGCTTCTAATATCAAGGCCTGTGTGTCACTGTATGTAAACACCATTAAAGGTATATGGTTCAGTAACTAGGTTTCAGGGCAGAATCTAGAACAAAGAAAATAAACACACGTCTGAATCAGTGGCGTAACCAAGGGTGGGCCCGGGTGGTCAGGCCCACCCACTAGCAACAAACCTATGATGTGGCTGGCAGGGATCCTCAAGCCCCACAAGCCAAAAACTTCCAACAACTGGCCCTCCTGCATACCTTGTAAATAGCAGATCTTTGCATGCAGTGAGCAGCGACTGATACATACTGCTCACAGCAGCTCCACAACCTTCCCTCTGATGTATTCCTGCCTATGCGGAAACAGGAAGTTGCATCAGAGGAAAGGCTGTGGGGCCAACTTGAGCAGTGTGTATTAGCTGCTGCTCGCTGCTGGTGAAAATCTGCTATTTAAAAGGTATGTAGGAGAGGGGGAATGTTTGAGAGACCATATGGCATGCAGGCGAGAGAGGGAGAGACCACATCACTTGTGGGACAAGGCGGAGTTCTTTTGCCCACCCAACTTGGTCCCAGGCCCACCCAAAATTGGTGTCTGGCTACACCCCTGGTCTGAATCCATCTGAAAAAGAGCCAGCTAGCAGGAATAAGAATGTGGCAGCACTGGGGGCAAGAGGGGTGGGGGAAAGCATGTGGAGCATCCTCATGGAATTATTTCCAATTCCCATATCGCTGCATTTTGTTTGTGTGGGTGTGTGTCTGTGACAAACAGAATACAAGAGAAGTGAGAGGCAGTCTGAAAGGATCATTTCTTGAACTGCTATCTTTCAGTGTTATCAATGTTTCTATGCTGCAGAAGTTGGAGCTGCTTTTCCCATTGAGCCATTTGTTGGAGGAGCTTATTTCTCTAGAATCATCAGCCCATTTGGCCCATTTTCGAACCTGCGTGTCTTCATCAGTTTTTCTCTCATGTCAAATTTGGTCCTGTTTCATTGTTTTTTGTAGAGTTATTTTGCACCCAGATAGAGAGATATTCTTGACCTCTTATGCATAATTTATTTCCAATATGTGTTGGATTGGAAAGAAGAAACACTCATAACTTGATTTATTGGAAGTTTCTTCCATTCAGTGTACATGGGAAAACCATCTGATAAACCATCATCCTACAATAAAAACAACACCACAACACTTAAAGGCTTTTAGGTACTGATGGCGGTGCTGCTGGTACAAAGGCAGGCTCTGAAATCAAGGTCTCAGAGTGTCTAACTTCTTATACAATCGTTTTCTAAAAATTAGTTTTTCAAAATGCGTTGTGTACACTAGCAATCTTACCTGGTTCAGAGTATTCTAAGATTGATGCCAGAGTACTACGGATAAGAGCTGTCCATTGCCTGTGAGTTTTATCAGTTTTGGCCAATGTAGATGTTACAATAGTTTTTATCCCTTGCAGCCCAGCACTGACTGGAGGTGGGATCTGATTATCCACTGCTTTTATTGCTGTTTCTTTCAATACCCTTGTAATCAGGTAAAGGATTGTGGGTAATATTGTCATGCACCCTGGAACAAAAGAACATTCTTTTCTAGGGTTAATCATAAAATAACACAACAAATACTTATCAGAAATAATGAATCATACTAGCATTAACTGTAGTGCCTGTTTACAAGGAAAATAGTCTTACTTTGAAGCATTTGTAAACTTGAACAGCTACCATACCCTTGGGAACTTCAATAAAACTAAGCAACCAACATCAGAACATAATGCGACATTTTGCTGCAATGAAAAAGAAAATTCCTTAGCCCTCTTTTGTAGGAATCTATAATAAGGTGATGTGCTCATATGGGAAGTGCTTCTCCTAAGAGGTAGAGATGATGAGATGAGGTGCCTGTTGTTGGGGTGGAGTTAGATGCTAGAGACTGTGGTTCTTCAGTCTTCTGGATAGTCTAGGAGTTTTATGAACACGGAACTGCAGGCAGTATAGAATGGTTCCTTTGCAGCTTAGATTTGATTTATTCACATTTGATATTCCACCACATACCATCAACACTAAGAAGCAATAGAAATGAAGACGAGGATAAAGTGGAATAGAAAGTGAAGGGACGAAATATATTGAGGTTGATGAGGAAAAAAAATGCACAAGTGCTTAACAAATTTTTGGTTGGTGAAGAGCAAGGGCACAGAGTAGGTCTACAGAAGATTTGACACAAAGAAGAACGGAAGGGAGGTTTATTGAGCCAATTTCGGAAGATGCTGTTCATGAAGAGCTAGCTAAATTAGAAGTAGACAAAGCAATGGGGCCAGACTGAAAACATTCAATGGTATTAAGGGAACTAAGAATTTCCAGCATGATCACTTTTACTGTAGCAAGAACACACGATTATTATAGTACTAGTAAAAAAAAGCCTGTTTCTCATTGAAATGAAACGGGCGCTAGCAAGGTAATGACCTTCTGAGTGGGAGAGAGAGATACACTTGGAGGGGCATAATCGAACAGCGCTGCCCATCTACATAGCTGGCGCTGCAAAGAGCGGTCCTGAACCGTATTATCGAAAAAGATGGCCGGCCATCTTTCGTTTCAATAATATGTTTGGGGCCGGCCAAATATCAGAGATGGACGGGTTTGAGATGGCCGGCATCAGTTTTCGCCGATAATGGAAACCGATGCCAGCCATCTCAAACCCGGCCAAATCCAAGGCATTTGGTCGTGAGAATACGGTTGAGGCCGGCCAAATGTCAGAAATGGCCGGGTTTGGGATGGCCGGCATCAGTTTTCGCCGATAATGGAAACCGATGCTGGCCACCTCAAACCCAGCCAAATCCAAGGCATTTGGTCGTGGTAGGGGCCAGCATTTGTAGTGCACTGTCCGTACCTCAGAGTTCAACTTTCTTGAAAGTGAGAGTCCTGTCAGGTGGTTTGTGTGCTTCCCGCCACCGTGGTCCTCTGTTCTCTGGTCGTGGCGTTACTATGCAGCCTTCCCTTCCGTCCGAGGGCGGGGCAGTGAGAGCGAGTGCGATTGCTTGTGGTTGGTCCCTTCTCCTTCTGACGTCGCGTTTCTTTCCCTGGCAACTATACAGTGTTCCCTCGAGGGCGGGGCAGTGATCAGGAGTGCGATTACGAATCCTACGAACACTACACGGCTTCACTGCCACGGAGTCAGCTTCAGAACGTTGGAGGTGCAAATTATTATATTAGATTCTATAATTTACACATATACATGCAGACTTCGCCTATGCTCTGCCCAAACTCCACCCATCAAGCATGCCCACACTAAAACAAAGAAGATGCACACCTGTGACCAGTTCTTAGGTTATTTAGCCCAAAGGGGGTCATTTTATAAAGTTTTTTTCCACATATAAAGCCTGTTTTACATGCAGAAAAGGAGAAATTTAGACAGCCGTTAATTTCCTTTCCTTGAGTCATGCCAGACCAGTCCGGATGAGTGGGTTATGTACCCCTGTCAGCAGATGGAGAGAGAGAAAAACAGTTCTTACTCAATGTTACTCCCCTTAAAGGCACTGGTGCTGCCTTCAGATCCTCAGTATCGCATATCAAAGCTAAGACTACTAAAGGCGATTCTTCTGTTTTGGGTTTCTAATTCCCCTCCCCCCACAGCCAAACCTGGTGCAATTAAAATCATCAGTTCATGGTCGTTAACCCAGGAAAACAGTTACTTACCTGTAGCTGGTGTTCTCCAAGGTTAGCAGGATAAATATTCTTACATCTGGTGAAACATTTGATGGAGCCCGTGTGAGAACTCTCATCAGACTATTAACTACAATTTGTTTTTTTTAGAGCATTGTATCTTGAATGCCTTCCTGACTCCTGCCACTGGCACGTGGGACCTACACAGCACATAGAATTCGAACCCAAAGGGGAGGACAGTGCAGGAACATATTATCCCGCTGTCCTCAGGACACATAAGTAGCTCATTTGCTCCGTGGTTAAGCAGGATAATATATTCTTACCTCTGGGAATCTCTAGCTACAAGACTTCCTTAAATAAAAAAAAAAAAAAGGGGGGGGGGGTGCAATCACAAGGCCCTGCATAGGCAGGGCCAATAGAATTCTGAAATTAGCCACCATTAGCTTAAGTAGATTTTTTTTTTAAGGCAGCCTGGAACTGAAAGAAATAGGTCTAAGGGAGTGGAGTTGGATTCTAGACTTCATAAAAGTCATTTCTGAAGGACTGTCTGACAGAACCAACTGTCACATCAGGAGTCCTGTTCTGAACAGTAGTGAGATGTGAAATGTGTGGACTGAAGATAGCATTGCAGCTTTTCAAATTTCCTCTGTGGAGGCCGATCTCAAGTGGGCTATCAGTGCAGACATAGCTATTATATTACAAGCTGCAACATGATCCTCTAGAGACAGTCCAGCCTGGACATAAGTAAAGGAAATGCAGTCTGATAACCAATTAGAAAGACTGTATTTGCTGATGGAAGCCCTTATCCTGTTTGGAAGCAAAAGAAACAAAATGCTAGGTGGACTTTATATGGGCTTTAGTCCACATCAGACAGAACTACTTGCATTTTTTTTTATCTAGGGAGACATCGATAGCTTGTTTTACCTCCGTAACAATTTCGGACACTCATGCGGAGCTAACCAAGGAGGGGCTTCCTTCGCCTCCAGCTGCCATCTTGAAGTTGCACCTCACTAGCTTCTCCTTTTCCCTGTGGGACGTTTTTGTAGTCATAAATGTGGGCAAACAGCTTCTCTGCTTCTGCGTTTGTTTCCAACTGAGTTTTGCCCTTCAAGTCCAGCTTTTGGTTCCAGCAGATTGCTTTAGGAGGGTGAATTTTGGCAATCCGAGCCAGGAGCCCTTCCCACTTGTGTCTGCTCTCTCAGCATGACATCACGTGACCCAAAATGATATTATAAAACACCAAACCGGTGGTAAATGCAATCTTTTAGCTAAATATATTCAGACTAATATTCAGAAGTTATGTTACTTACAGCTGGTGAATGTATAACTTCTCTATCCCTAGATTTTTAAATCTTTTATAAATAGTAATTGGGCCAAAAATATAACTGAACAACCTAATACTCCCTTTATAAGAAAGGGGGCAGAACAAACATTTTTGTGGATAGCAACCATATTCAGCTGCTATTTGAGGGGTCCTTTTACAAAGATGCGCTGAAAAATGGCATGCAGTAGTGTAGGCACGGGTTTTGGGTGCACATCGATTCATTTTTTAGCGTGCCTGTAAAAAAGACCTTTTTTTTGCCGAAAATGGATGTGCGGCAAAATCAAAATTGCTGCGCGTTCATGTTGGGTCTGCGACCTTACCGCCAGCCATTGATCTAGCGGTAAAGAATCCAGGTGGTAATGACCTACGTGCGTCAAATGCCACTTGGCGTGCGTCTGAAAATAAAAATATATTTTTCAGACGCACGCATCAGATGTGCGCCAAAAATGAAATTACCGCAAGAGCCACACAATAGTCAGGCGGTAACTCCATTTTGGCACACATTGGGCGCGCATAGATGCTTACGCAGCTTAGTAAAAGGGCCCCTGAATAAATTATAGTGCTGGTGTGGTGACCACAAAAGACATATATTCAGTGCACCGACCATACACATAGCAGGGCTGACTACATGTATTATTTTAAGACCACCACTAAAATTATTAGTTCCTGTGCCAGCTGAATACTAACCCCACTGTTTCCAATTTTTTTGAACAACAAATGAAGCAAAAACTGATCTGTTGCAAAATATTTGCTACAAACCTAAACATACAGACTGCTGAACTACTAAATATATACAACATTATTAAAACAGTTTTGTACAGTACTAGTGGTCTGTTTTCTTAAACTGTTTGCTTCTTGCAAAATCAAGAATGTAAAATTTTGATGATGTCCAAATCCTGAGTTTCTAGCCATCTCAAATTTGCCTAAAGATGTTGTATAGCCTCCGAAACTTTAGGTGGGGGAGCAGGAACATCATCTTCATCTTCCTCATTGTCAGTGTTGTCTTCCAATGGCTGCTGGCGTGAATTTTTGCTGCACAATTTCTTCATCAGTCTCATTATCAACTGAAACCCAGTTCAGGATATCATTATGCACATGTTGGAATTCTTTTTAATGTTTTTTCAGCTAACTGAAAGTCCTCTGGAGGAAAGCAAAACAAATTTCCTCTTGGTGATCATCCTCATCCTCATCATCAATTGTCGATGAAGGGAATATGGATCCTAACCCCTTTAACCAGCATCCCTTAATGCAAGTTGCTGAGATAGCATCCCAGGCCTTTCCAAGATGGCAAACCTCCTTCAGGTTCAGGAGCAGACAAAGCCACTTGGATAGTCCACCCGTGATAAATTCTAGAATGGCACCTGGAGCTGAAAAAAGCCACGTTTAAAATGAGTCCACTGGAAGTATGAAACCGCATGGATAATGATGTGAAAAAACCAGTGTTTATAAAGAGTCTACCGGTAGCAAGAAAACCACGTGGATAACGAACTGAAAAAGGCCACTTTTATAAAATGTCCACTGGGAGCAGGAAAAGCCGTGTGGATCAGCTGAAAAAAGCCCTGTTTATAAATGGTTCACCGGGAGCAGGAAAAGCCATATGGATAATGAAAGTACTGACAGAGCCAACCCAGGCGTAGCTAAACATTGGCAGGTAAGGTTTACAAGCAGGGAAGGGGTGGGCTCCACCCCAACGTAGCAGGCCATTGGCTGGAAGGAGTTTCAAGCAGGGAAAGGGGTAGGCTTCACCCCAGCATAGCTAGACATTTGCAGGAGAGGAAATGTCAGTTAAAAAAAAAAAAAGGGAACCAATATATGATTGCATTATAAGAGGGTTTGTGTTATAGCAGAGCACATTATAATGGGGTTCTACTGTATATATAAGCTATAGTTAGGAACATTCTATTCTTTTTGAATATTAGTAAGATAGAGTGCTGTGATATTGTTTATAAGTGATGTTACTTTGTGATTATCATATATTAGTGAGTCCTCTGAGATGGCAGAGGAAACCATAAACAACAAAAATTGAATTTCAAAAGGTACTGTAACAATAGTTTTCCAACCCTGATCTGCTTTTTAGTTAATCCATAACAAATATGCAAGAAACATTTGAATACATTGGTTTACTAAAATTATTTTGTTTCTGTGACCAATCCTTTGGATAGCCGCAGGATGCACTTAAAGCCTGGATTGAATGCTGTTGACCTATAGCACAGACAAAATACATTTTCACCTGCTACTGAACTTTGTAGCTGTTGTCATTCAGCTTACAATATGTTTCTACTGTTCTACAGTTACCTTCTGCTTCGTTCACCTACCGTACACTAAAATATACCTAAAGCATTTATCCAGTTAAACATTACCTTCTGGGGAACAAAGAGATGGAAGGTCAGATAGGATAGTAACCGTTGCTGCCACAAGTCGGGCACTCTCCTCTGACAGCTGATGTAATTTGTTGGGTGCATGACTGGGAGAGTCTACGACCTTAATGCTGAGCTGTGGCAAGTGTCGTACTAAGATGAACATAAGCAATTCCATAGCTGCAAAGACCAGGGACTTTCCAGGCACAAGGCCACCATGGTCATTCCCTTCTCCTAGTGCAACATCAGTTTCTTTTTCTTTTCTATCATCTTCATCTGTAACAAAAGGGTAAGAAAGAAAGTAATTAAAAGTAACAGTGAGAAAGGTTAATTCTGGCATTTAATTTAATTCTGGCATTTATAATCCACTTAACCATCAAGTTCAAAGTGGAGAACAAGCTTGCATTATAAGCAGGTACTCTCTCTGTGCCTAGAGGGCTCACAATCTTGGTTGCTGTAGCTGAGGCAATGGAGGGATAAGTGACTTGCCCGGGGTCACAAGGAGTTGCAGTGTGAATTGAACCCAGGATGCCAGGATCAAAGTCCTCTGCACTAACCATTAGGGCACTTAAGACAAATTCTAGATATCACAGTTCCACAAAAGTAAAGATAAAGTACAGCAGGGGGTGGGAAAACTACAGCTCACAAGCCAAAACTGGTCCACCTGCATAAAGTTAATTTTTATTAACTCTGGCCGTTTAACATAGGCATCTCTGGCCATTAACTCCACAACTGCCCTGGTAACTTCATAAAGGATCCAAAATGTCCATTTCTGATGAGGTGCTGAGACTTGCAATTCAAAAAGTAGACATTCTGAGCCTTTGATGTTGTCGTCACCACGGAAATTTTGAACCTAGGGTGACGTTTTCTTGCATTTTGCCATTGACCTGGCCCTCCCTTCAGTGGAGGAACACTGAATCCCTATGAGCATCGACAAAGAAAGAGTCCAAAAAGTAGGGTAGACTGGCTCTTCCAAAAAACCAAGGGAGATACGCTTACTCAAAAATATGATCTTTATTGAAAATGATCAAATGTCTCGACACAGCAGCCTTGTTTCGGCGGCAAAGCACCTGCCTCAGGAGTCTATGAAACATATAATACAAGTATAAACATATAGACCATAATACAAAATCTAAAATCTAAAACCAATAATATAAAATAATATAAAATAAAACAATATACAAGGAACACAGTATACATGTTGTTTGAATAATAATAGACAATGTATTAACTGGAGTAAGCTTAAAACAACATGCATATAATAAAGAATACTAATCAATAGATTACCGCTGACCTTATGGTGTAGGTTGTGCAAGGGTAAATGGTATTTCCAAGACCAAATTCAACCGTAAGTAAATAAAGTTTGTCCTGTCTATGTAAAAAATAAAAGCATATGAAACAGTTGCCCATAACCTAGCATGCTCTTCTTAAGGAAAGGCGTGCATGCAGAGTACCACCAATTAAAAAATCAATAATGCATGAAAATGATGGATATGGTGGAGGACATGGCTTCAGTGAGACAAAATGCCAACAATAAGTTGGAACTATCTTCTAATATAGCATTATGAAATACACAGTATAAAATATACTTCATTTCCATCTGAACAATGAAGGATACATAAACATGTAGGAGAAGGAATCCAAAAATGAAAAGAACAAACATCTAGATTTGCAAATAAAATACATGGAATTTGTAAAGTAAAAAATGTGACGTGTGGAGGGGCATAATCGAAAGGGATGCCCAAGTTTTGCTGAGGATTTCGCAAAACATCCCAATAGAGGGGCAGGAAACCCTATCGAAACAAGATAGACGTCCATCTTTTGTTACGATAATACGGTCAGGGACGCCCAAATCTTGAAATTTAGGTCGTCCTTAGAGATGGTCGTCCCTAGACTTGGTCGTTCTGATTTTCGGCGATAATGGATACCAAGGACGCCCATCTCAGAAATGACCAAATGCAAGCACTTTGGTCGTGGGAGGAGCCAGCATTCGTAGTGCACTGGTCCCCCTCACATGCCAGGACACCAACCGGGCACCCTAGGGGGCACTGCAGTGGACTTCAGAAATTGCTCCCAGGTACATATCTCTCTTACCTTGTGTGCTGAGCCCCCCAACCCCCCCCCCCCCCCAAAAAAAACCCCCACTACCCACAACTGTACACTACTACCATAGCCCTTAAGGGTGAAGGGGGGCACCTAGATGTGGGTACAGTGGGTTTGTGGTGGGTTTTGGAGGGCTCACATTTACCACCACAAGTATAACAGGTAGGGGGGGATATGCCTGGATCCACCTGCCTGAAGTGCACTGCACCCATTAAACCTGCTCCAGGGACCTGCATACTGCTGTGATGGAACTGAGTATGACATTTGAGGCTAGCACAAAATATTTTTAAAGATGTTTTTTGAGGGTGGGAGGGGGTTAGTGACCACTGGAGGAGTAAGAGGAGGTCATCCCCGATTCTCTTCGCTGGTCATCTGGTCAGTTCGGGCACCTTTTTGTAGCTTGGTCGTAAGAAAAACAGGACCAGGTAAAGTCATCCAAGTGCTCGTCAGGGACGTCCTTTTTTTTCCATTATGGGTCGAGGACACCCATAAGTTAGGCACGCCCAAGTCCAGCCTTCGCTACGCCTCCAACATGCCCCCATGAACTTTGGTCATCCCCGCGACAGAAAGCAGTTGAGGACGCACAAAATCGGCGTTAACCATGACTCTGTTATACACATCATATTTACCATCAAAGCTTTCACCAGATCAAAAAATCAACAGACTCTTAATTTATTTTACCAACCATGCATTATATAGGGCTATTTTCATTGAATTCAACTTTAAATCAACACCCATCCTTGTCATTGGAACCATCCGCAACCATCTATCTCACGGATTAATTTTAGAACTAGAAACTAAATCCCCATATTGACCCCTTCCTGTAATAAGTGGTATCAAATAACCATTACAAAAGTAAAAGATCTCGAAAAAAAGAAAAAAAAACCTACAGCTCACCCAAAATCTACCTCTAATCTACCCGAGGTCTGCACGAAGGAGTGCACAAAAGAGCCTTAGCTCTAAATAACAGGTACTCCTAATTGATATAACAGGGGGGCAGAGCTAGAGATCTTCTGGGTCCAGGCAATGACGCTGATGACAACACAGGGGAGAAAGCTGTGTAAACTCAAAAGCACTGCTGGAACTTGCACTTGCTGGAAGCAGGTATGCACAGAAGGATAAGCATGCAGTCTTTCCTCCAGCATCAGGAGGCAGGCTTTGGGAGCAGCAGAGCAACACTGGCATAGCCAGCAAAGATATTTGCAGGAAAGCCCTTTAAAAGCCACTGGTGGGCCTTTCAACATTGCTGCATGCATGCACACAAAGTCTGCTATGTCCTTACCCCTCTGACAGCATGTAGAAGGGACCAAGATGTGGTAGGCTTTGAGACATCATACAGGCTAGTATGCTGAAAAGTTAACCACTCACAGTGGCTTTAATGGTCTTCCCTGTTGCTGTCTTTGCTGTGCTGAGATGCTGCCCCTCACTAGAAGCCTGTAGAAAAGGTGGCAGCAGCAGTGACAGGAAGAGATGCTAGACACCTTGGGGAGGAGGAAGGGAAAGGGAGAGATGGTGACTGAAGGGGTGGGGGGGGGGGTAGGGGGTTAAGAAGGAGAAATGCTGGAGACCTAGGAGGGTAGGAAATGACAGATAATGCACTATAGGTGGGATGTGAAGGGGAGGGGAGCACGTGACTGATGGCTTGCCCATGGCATCTGATAACCTTGGACTAACTCTGGCTACCATTCTAACACATTTCTGGTCTGTTCTCTTAGCTCCACTATTTTAGTGCCTCTGAGAGACAAAGAAGACAGGAACAAAGGAGGACAAAAACAAACAAACCAAAACAAACTCACTATTTATAGCTATTTCGTCCCCATCAGCATCTGCAGACCCATTTTCAGTTTAAGCTAAGTTACCTTATTTACCAGAACATAGCAGCAACTTTATAAAAGTTTCCCTCTGAAAATTAAACTTCACCTAAGTCTTTTGTTTCCTTTCTTCCACAACAATAAAAAGGATTTTATAATTATCTATAGTAACATAGTAAATGACGGCAGATAAAGATCTGCATGGTCTGAATCTTTCGCCCTGCAAAATATATGTTGTCTTACTTTGAGTGTTCCTTTTTTCTTGCAAATAATCTTGAGCTGCTCTCACAATCTGCTGTACAACAGCAGTCACAAGGAGCTGTACTGAAGGAGGATCCCAGGTAAGCAGGAGGCGATGCAGCACATTAAGAAGTTCCACACCAATGAGCTAAAACACATGAAAGTACAGTCAATCTCAGCTGATATCTGAAGAACATATAGAGCCTTAAAAAGAAAATCTTGGGGAAAAAAAAGTTTGTTATTAACACAGGGGCCTACAAGCTAATCAGGGAGCAGGTTACCTGCTAGAGGACATAAATGAGGAAGAATGGCTTACTGGAAGGAAATCAGATTGGGGGGGGGGGGGGGGGGGGGAGGAGGAGGGGGAGCCAGTGCCTTGATCTACTGAACAAGCAGATTAAGGTATGTGACCCATCTATACCTCCCATCAGCTTTATAATCCACTCTTCTCCCTCACAATTCCCCTGTGTTTGTCCCTTGCTTTCTTAAGTTTTCAGGTTGATCTGGTTTCTGCCACCTTCATTAGGAGCCTATTTCATTGTTCTGCACTATTTGCATGAAAGCAGGTTGCCTATTGTTTATATGTACATTGTTTATATCAGATTGCATTGCCTGTAACAGTTTACAGTGCTTGTGCCCTTAAGAAAGGCAGAAAGTGGCTTTGGACTACAAATCTTAGTCTTCCTGCAGTGCTCTGTAATAGGCTTTTCCTGAGCACATGTCCTACTACTACTACTACTATTTAGCATTTCTATAGCGCTACAAGGCGTACGCAGCACTGCACAAACATAGAAGAAAGACAGCCCCTGCTCAAAGAGCTTACAATCTAATAGACAAAAAATAAAGTAAGCAAATCAAATCAATTAATGTGTACAGGAAGGAGGAGAGGAGGGTAGGTGGAGGCGAGTGGTTACAAGTCAAAAGCAATGTTAAAGAGGTGGGCTTTCAGTCTAGATTTAAAGGTGGCCAAGGATGGGGCAAGACGCAGGGGCTCAGAAAGTTTATTACAGGCGTAGGGTGCAGCGAGACAGAAGGCGCGAAGTCTGGAGTTGGCAGTAGTGAAGAAGGGAACAGATAAGAAGGATTTATCTATGGAGCGAAGTGCATGGGAAGGGGTGTAGGGAAGGACGAGTGTGGAGAGATACTGGGGAGCAGCAGAGTCAGTACATTTATAGGTTAGTAGAAGAAGTTTGAACAGGATGCGAAAACGAATAGGGAGCCAGTGAAGTGACTTGAGGAGACGAGTAGTATGAGTAAAGCGACCTTGGCAGAAGACGAGACGGACAGCAGAGTTTTGAACCGATTGGAGAGGGGAGAGGAAGTAACCTGTTCCGCGCAGAGGGAGCAGCAGGGAGGGAACGAGCGGACTTGGCCAACAGGCGCGCGGCACCCCTCCAGCGGCGTGCACCCGGGGCGGATCGCCCCCCCTTGGTACGCCACTGCACTCTTCAGCTAGTGCTGAAAGCTCCCAGCTAATCTCTGCAGTGAGAGAGAGAGAGCTGGTACAGACAAAATCAGATCTGCAAGGCAGAGACTCTTGTTCAACACTCCAGAACTGTTATTTCCTTTTGTTTGAACTTGCATTAAAGAAGATTTTGGTTCAAGAGTTCGAGTCTTCACAGTGATGTTCTATACGCTGGTTAACTGCATGCTAACCTCCAGATTAGAAAGAGCCTATCAAGAGACAGCGCAGAGCACCAAATACCATTTCTGTAAAGAAATATTGTCTTGGGAGGGGGCGGGGTGAGGTTGGGGGAAACAACATCTTATAAAACCTTAAAAAAAATTTTGAAGTTTAATTGGTATTTGTTGTAGTGTGAACTTCAGATTCATGTATATTGTAGAATGGAGCTGTATTAGCTTACTCTTGCAAAAATCTTGTATTGAAAGAATGGCATGTAGCTCTATGTGTTGTGTTTAACATTAAATAAAGACTTCTTGAAATGGAAAAAAAAAAAGAAATATTGTCTTAAATTACTCCCAAGTCTACACCCATTAACCTCATTCTATGACCCTTCTTTGCAAAGCCTCTTCAATTGAAAATAGACAGCTTTCTGAGCATGGGCCCTTTAGAGTTGTTTAAATGTCCTTATTGTATCTCTTCTTCCCTCCAGGGTGTGTTTCTAACCCCATCTGCTTTATGAAAAAAATGACTTGACCATTTTAATAGATACCCTCTAGACTGATTCCATCCTGTTTATATCTTTTTCTCTGAGGGTGCGATCTCCAGAATTACACATAGCTCCAAGAGTGGTCTCACCAGAGACTTACAAAGAGGCAATATTACCTCCTTTTTCTTGAGGTGATATTCCCTCTCCCTAAGTATCTATATGGCTTTTATTTTCAGTTTATTTACCTGCTTGACCAGCTTAAGATCAAATATGATCAACCCTTTACTGTACTGCTTCATTGGGTTTTTGTAACCCAAATATATAATTCATGACTGAATCTGAGACTATTTAATGGGTTTATTCAGAAGGTATCACAAACTATATAATGTGTGCCAGTGAAGCTGTCTGAGAAGTAAACTTTATACTGAAATGGCATTTTATATATATATATATATATATATATATATATATATATATATATATATATATATATATATATATATATATATATAAAATCATCTTATTTTTAGTTGGGGGGGGGGGGGGGGTCAAAGATTATAGTTATGTGTTTCCATTCCCATACTGTGCACTTACTGACTGTTTTCCAAAAAATGAAAAACAGAGAAGCATGTTATACCTTAAAAGTTGATGCTATGATTGAAATTGACCAGACTACTCTTCAACACATATTAAGAATAATAAATTATAGCAGATAAAGACTAGCATGGCCTACCCAGTATGCCCTGCAGATATCTCTACTTTGCGTAGATGTTCATATAAGGGTTAATTCAAGAAAGATCACCTATAATTAGGCGCCAAAATATTGTACGCTAAGCATGAACTCTATAAAGGCAATTACATGTGTATTTACCATTGTAGAATTTCAGTGCCAAAAGTTTAGGTATTACCTTGTGCGCATAACTGACAGTATTCTTAAAATTCTTAGAATGCTCATGCCCCTCTCACATTTGTAGTTGCATGCTAGACAATTTACACGAGCACTTTATAGAACAGGGTCATAAGTCACACTCAAAACTCTTCATAAGTAGATAAGTGCATAAGTACTGCCTACTGGCACATTAAAATAGCAATCTTTAAAGCAAAAAAATCATAAAACTTCTCATTTTCAGCTGTCATTTCCATTTTACATAGTAACATAGTAAATGACGGCAGATAAAGACCTGTACGGTCGATCTAGTCTGCCCAACATGATAAACTCATTTTACATGGTATGTGATACTTTATACCAGAGTTTGATTTGTCCTTGCCATTCTCAGGGCACAGACCATAGAAGTCTGCCCAGTACTGTTCTTGTACTAACTTCTGAAGCTAACATCAAAGCCCCTTAAAATTTACACTCCAGCCCATCCCTATCTATTCAGTCACAATCAGGGCGTAGACCGTAGAAGTCTGCCCAGCTCCCATTTTGTTTCCCAATTATCGGCGTCGCCACCCTATCTCCGCTAAGATTCCATAGATCCATTCCTTTTAAACAGGATTCCTTTGTGTTTATCCCAGGCATGTTTGAATTCCATTACCGTTTTCATCTCCACCACCTCCTGCGGGAGGGCATTCCACATATCCACCACCCTCTCCGTGAAAAAATATTTCCTGACATTACTCCTGAGTCTGTGTTATGCATGCATCACCTGCTGGCAAATGGATAAAAGGCCTTATCTGGCCAATATTCAACTGGCACAGTCATCATGCTAAGTTAAGTGCCGATAACATAGTAACAAAGTAGATGACGGCAGAAAAAGACCTGCACGGTCCACCCAGTCTGCCCAACAAGATAAACTCGCATGTGCCATTTTTCGTGTATACCTTACCTTGATTTGTACCTGTCTTTTTCAGGG
Source organism: Microcaecilia unicolor (assembly GCF_901765095.1). Classification (NCBI taxonomy): domain Eukaryota; kingdom Metazoa; phylum Chordata; class Amphibia; order Gymnophiona; family Siphonopidae; genus Microcaecilia; species Microcaecilia unicolor. Next base: position 140,483,243 of record NC_044033.1, read on the forward strand.
CACAGACCGTATAAGTCTGCCTAGCACTATCCCCGCCTCCCAACCACCAGCCCCGCCTCCCACCACCGGCTCTGGCACAGATCGTATAAGTCTGCCCAGCACTATCCCCACCTCCCAACCACCAGCCCTACCTCCCACCACCGGCTAAGCTTCTAAGAGCTTCTAGAGCACTGATCTTCACTAATTTTGAAGTTGGGGCCATTTTGGATCAAAATGAGTTGAAGGAGAGCTGCCAAATACCTTCCCATGTGGTCTGCAACATTACATACCAGCATGTATCAATGTCATCTATCACTTCCAGTCCATTTTTGAACTTTTCTTTAGGAGTATACTCAAGAAGATGGGCATTTCCAAATGCATTCTCTTTTTCAACTGAGAAATGTCTTGTCCTTAAAGCAAGCCCCCCTCCCATCCCATGAACTTCCCCAATTCTGTCACAATCTTGGGTACAGAGGCAGATGGGGTGCTATATTGGAGAAATAAGCTAGATGATAAAGACAAGATTTAATCTACAGACATCATATGAAATATGACAATGCCAAACAGGATGTCACCTCAGTGGGACAGAACTTTACAAAAACAGAACACTGCATCAATGATTTTATGGTGAGAATACTAAAAGGAAACTCTGGAAATACTAAAAGGACAATCCAGGAATGTAAGACCTTTGAAGTCAAAATGATGAAATATTTGACACCCACCAGATAGGACTTAAAGATCTGGGTGTTCTAGCCCATTACAAACCATAAAATTCTACTGCTTTGTCACACTCTTATCAGTCATCCATCTCTACTGTTTGTCACCCTCTTATCAGCCATCCATTTATCTCTGTCTCTTACCTACCCAGCACTCCCTGTTTCTCACCCAATCCACCCCACCCTCTTCCTGTAAGACTGTCATTGGAATACTTTTGTGTTTCACTTATATATTCTAATATTTGTCAATAAATTTTGATCTGAAGGGCAACCTTCGAAAACTAATCAAAAAATGTATTTAGTCCAAGAAAAAAGGTATCATCTTATTTTCTTTTCTATGTTTGTTTTATTTCTATTTATTACCTTTAAAAGTTGACTAGCACAGCTACCACATCCTTTTACTTCTGGAAGTGATTTTAAATAGCCTCCTTACAATACCAGACAAATCAACAGGCTCTCTAAAGCCAAAGATGAAGTAGCAACCTAGTGGTCAGAGCAGCAGACTGACAGCCAGGGAAGCCAGAGTTCAAATCCTGTTTTCTCCATTGACTGTCCTGATGACTCTGGGAAAGTTTCGTCACCCTATATTGGCTTGGATTTAATTTAAATTGTAAGCTCTTTTGGGCCAAGATCTATAAACTATACCTAAATATTTAACTTGTCTTAAGCTTATATCTGGAAAAGACAAGTAATTAAATTTAAACCTAAGTTTTTTACTGGATGTTTCACTTATGAATGTTCTTTAAACCTGCAATCTTCTTCTTACATTTCACTTTGTAGAAATTTAAAAAAGGACAAACATTCATAACACTGAGAAATTTTGTTTAAAAGGGTTCTAACATTAGATTGTTATTATTAGTATTATGTTAAGAGAAAACAGGTACTTTAATATTCCAAGAGTCACAATTTATAGTAAAATAAAATTTATGTTTAATCCTTTCTGTTTTACCTAGTACATCCTGAAGTTTATATACACTTTAACTTACAATAACAAAAACAGAAGATATTAATAGATTAAAAAGTATAAAACAATAAAACAATCACTGGCACTTACACTGCTGGCTAAACTGACAATCCACTGCCCTTTCCTTACCCACTTACAAGGTAAGAATTTCAATTTGCATTAGGTTTACTGCATCTACCTGATCTTCAGCAATATGAGTTCTGGCACAAGGGGAGTCCAGCAAGGTATGCAGGGCCTGGAGACAGGAAGTGACATGCTCAATGGGCTCCTCTGGTCTAGGAGAACAGAAGAACTGTATGCTAACACCTTTAAACAAACAAACAATACAAATTAGTAGTTTTCCAAAAATAAGGCGGGCAGCTTATTTATTTATTTAAAGCATTTATATCCCACATTTTCCCACTGGTTGTACGCTCAATGTGGCTTACAAAAGCATATCAGGACTACAGCACTAATAGTAAATTTAAACAGTACAAACAGTAAATTAAAGATTGGCATTAAACAACAGAATAGTAAAGAAAATAGGTTTAAGTGTCACTGGATTTTTTGACACCAAAGAAATTGATCAGATTAAGTTGCATCTGGAGAGTAGACCTTTTTGAATAGGATGGACTTTAATAATTTTCTAAACTTTAGATAGTTCTGGGTTGATTTAACTAATTTGGGTAAGGCATTCCAATGGCTTATATGAGCCATTTCAAACATGTTTTTTATATTTCAACGTTTTTATTGATAACAGTACACAAAAAAAAAAAAATAGAATACTTCAATACACTGTTTCTCAATTCAAAGAACATCCATTAACATAATTTTGCTGTATTACAGAGCTTTTCCTAACTGTCTCCAAGTTTTCCCCTTCCCCCCCAACCTCCTATCCCCCCCCTTATTTATCTCACTCATGTTTAATACCAAACAGTGTCATGATGAAACAATGTACCATTACAAATTATTAACAACAAGGCTTCGACCTTTCTGTGTCATTTTGTCTAAGTAGCATCCCCATATTTTAAGAAATCGCACTTTCCTTTTGCAATATCCTTTCACCTCTTTCGCCTCCCACACCAGCAACTGATGTACCTGGTTACACCAATGCCAGTAAGAAGGCAGAGTGGCTACCGTCCAACATTGCATTATGCATTTCTTCGCCACCAAACATAATTTACGATACAGTAATGTTTTGTCGGCATTTAGTCTTAATGGTGGTTCTTTCAGATCTAATACCAATTGCAATGCATTCATGTTTATTCTAGTACCCAGCACACATGTCAAGTAAGTAACTATTTGTGTCCAATACCTCTGTATTACTACGCAACCCCACATCGCGTGATATAAAGAATTAGCATATAGATTGCATTTCAAGCAAAGAGCTGTCTCAATGCCCCCAGATTTATATAACTGGACTTGAGTAAAATAAGCTCTATGGAGAATCCTGTACGCGCATTCCCTGTTCAAACATGTTTTAATTAGTTTATTCCCATAATGATTCTTTGACCTTGTGGCATTATAAAGTGATTATTATCTTAATCAATGCAAAATAAACACCTATATTTGCAATCTATAAACAATTACAAATTGAAAACAAGTTTCAAAATAATTTCTGTGGGTAAAAGTACTTTACTTGCGATAATGATCTATTTGAAAATTATCATCATTCTCATCATTTGTATAGTGTTACCAGGCATTTTCCTACTCAGATTTACCAGAAGCATACCCAGGGAGCAGGGTTAGGGCAGAGATTGCAACAATGTGCTTAGTTTTGTATTTTTCAATGTAGGCACTTTGTTTTGGATGGAAAAGGTGGTGGTGCAAAGTTTGCAGACATTGCAGTAACAAGAACAGTACTAAAATTGCTCCCATAATCTACCTTTAGCTTTCCTATGGCAGGTATACTTCTGTTTCTTTGAAACAATAAATTATGTGCTATACATGTCTTTGTTGGGATCACTATCTAGGATGGCTAAGCCTAAAAGGAGCTGTATCTATAGCTTATTCTCATTCCATATACTGGTGTAAAAGACACTGAGCCCCTGTGAATTCTGAAATTTCAAATGCAGTTTTCACCTCAATTTAACTGCTGAAATTTACGATATATAAATTACTTATACAAATTTATGCTGGTGACTGTCAGTTACACTAAAAAGCAATTCTTTCCTGTGCCTCTGGGGGAGGCTGTGGATGGAAGTATAATCTTTTGCCTTTCCTCAAGATTTTCTAGTAACAAAGGGATTGCATATTCAGGGAGAAATTGAAAGGTGAAGATTTCAGCTATGTAGACATCTGCTCAGGGCCTAGATGGTTAAACACATGCTAAAAGGAGATAGCGTGCCCTGACAGCCAAAAGCACAGGGTGAGTGTCAGAAGGGTGCACTAAAGGCAAAATACAATGTTATCAATGCCAGGAGAATGCAATGAAACTCAATAATGAAATCTAATATGTTCCATTTAGTATGAACATGTAGTAAGCATATTTGCTGATCATGGTTAGTCCAATACTCTAAAAGAAAAGCAGCATGTGCTGCAGCTACACAGGAATGAATTAGACCTAAGCAAGATCTGTGAGTGAGCCACAGAACACACTATATAACAGGGGGAAAGAAAGTGTCTGCGAGCCTTGGGGTTAAGCGAAAAAGTCTCTGAAGGAAGTATTGCCGGGATACCGCAAAAGCCTGCCGGTAGTTCCCACCCTCACCACGCCAGCATATCTGGTGTGTATCCAGCGGTAATTGGGCAGTGCCGCACATTGCTCAGTTGCTGCCAGGTTAGCATGGGAGCCCTTACCGCCACCTCACTTGCCGCACAGCCATTTCCTAAAAGACCTAACTTTTACCCACTGCGGTAAAAGGGGGCCTCGGCGTATGTCAAAAACACACATCGATGCCAGCGCAGGCGCCCTTTTGCCGCAGCTTGGTAAAAGGGGTCATGAGCTTCTTGGATATACACACTTTTCCTTCTAAGCTGAGTGGAAGTAGAGAATGACACGGGGACAAAGTTTGTCTCCGTTCCCGTGGGTTCTGTCGCCATCCCCACCCCATCCCCGCGGGCTCTGTCCTCATCTGCAGAAGCCTCGAACACTTATGATTTTATATTTAAATCTTTTTATGAAAATATAAAAAGGAACAATATGCTGTGCAACTGTTATGTATAAATTACAAATAGAGAACAATAATAACAATGAGCAGTTATAATAACCCTCCTTCCCACCACCACCCTCTACCCTTCCAACTCCAACAATAGGTGATTTCTACAACACCAAAAACTCATTGTTAAAATGTCCAGGGGTATAAAATACAACCCGTTCTATAAGCCCTATAGGGGAAAAATATGCCCTATAAAGCACTGTTATGTTTTTTAAATCTGTGGATAAATAAGAAATCATCAACAATCTCAGGATTCAATCTAGCTCTGTCTTCCACAGTCCTTCCTGGAATAGAAGTTGTCTTCTTAGAAGATGTGCTGGTAGCAGGATGTACAGGCCATGCAAATTTTGCTAGTTGTGGCCAGTATGTTTGCTTGTTTTTCCCAAAAATCAAAATATCTTTGTAGGCATCACTTAAACATAAATAACAGTACAGTTCATTAACAGGCTTCAAAGTAGAAAATGACACGGGGACAAAGTTTGTCCCCTGTCCCTGTGGGCTCTGTCCCCATCCCCATGGGATCTGTCCCTGTCCCCACTCTGTCCCCGCGAGCTCTGTCCCTGTCCCCATCCCCACGGTTACTGCGGTCCCCGTCCCCGTGTCATTCTCTAAGTGGAAGTCCTCCACCTATGGTACTGCCAATGGGGGGTGCTGTTCCATTACCACATTTCCAATAGTGAGGGACAGGCAAGCTTTGCAGGACTCCAGGGAACTTGCCTGTCTGTAGCAATTGAAAAGACAATATTGAAGCACAACTCCCCAGTGGCAGCAATGCAGTTGGAGGACTCTTGCTCAGCTTAGAAGGTACAATGGATGCAGGATTTGAAGAGACTGGCACAGTGAGTGCCTGACCCAAACTGCCATTTCAGCTGGTGACTTATAAATAAGTCTTACCCCAAATCAGATGCATTCGGTCTTTGTTCATCTCAGGTAGGGATTTAGAGACAGATGATATGTTAGATGACTGGTTTAGTGCGGTGGATGGAGTATGTTTCTGAGAACTTGACTGTGTTATTTCCTCTGTTGGCTCTGAAGTATTAAATCCTGTATTATTCAGCCAAAGTGCCACAGCATGCAGAATTGGAGCCCAAGAGTTACGGTAATGTAGTCTGGCTGTATCGATGGTCTCAGGGGTATAAAATGCTCCACCTGTTATATCAAAAAGTAGCAAAAAAATTTTTTTGTACTTGGCAGTTTGTAGCAAGACCATATACTTCATCCATCTTGGAAATTTCAGATAGGCAGAATAACTGGAATTGTGAACTAACAAAGCAAAAGATATATAGAAGAAAGAACAGGAAATAAAGCTTTTTCATTAAAATAAAGACACACTGATCTGACATTTGTGATCAAATTACATAGGAATACTGAGTCCTTTCCATATGTTAGGAATAAGAACCCTCTATAGAACACTTAAGTATCAGTAAATAATATTTCTGTAGCCAATATAAGGATGTATACTTTCAGAGTAATTTTATACAGCACATATACCAGGTTTTACACATGTAAAATTGCTGTTATAATATTGTGTGTAGGTAAACATATGTAAAAATTAGGCACACTGCAAGCTTGTATCTACTTTTGTGTGACCTGCATTTCAGTGTTCTGAAGGCCAGGGGTGTAGACTGGGAGGAACTGAATTTGAGTTGCTATAATAATGATCAAACATAGCGAAGATGACAATGGAATCACAACAAAGTCAGTATTGGTGTGTGCCACAACTTTTATTCAAAAGAAGGCATGACTCGACATGGGCCTGTGTTTCGACCAATGGGCCTGCAACAGGAGTCTAATGCCTCTAGAGTTGTGGAATTCTGCATCCTTATACACCTTATAAGTTATGTATCAAGCAACTATGGCGATCTTGCTCGACTGACGTCCGGAGAGAGGCAAACGAGGAGAGTGTGCCTTTAGCAAGATCGCCATAGTTGCTTGATACATAACTTATATGGTGTACAAGGATACAGAATTCCATAACTTTAGTGGATTTGACACCTGATACAGGTCCACTGGCTGAAACACAGGCCAATGCCTTGTTTTGAATAAAAGTTGTGACAGGACCAGTACTGACTTTGTTGTGATTCCCCTGTCATCTTCACTGTGTTTGTTCATTCTTGCTGGTTTGCGAGGATTTGACCTTCTGTTTTGCTGTCTATTTGAGTTGATATACATATGTATTTCATAAAATACATGTATAAATACATAGAGGAAATTTTTATAAAGCTTTCGCTGTGTGTAAAGCAGGTTTGAAAAACAGAAGTGTGTTTTCATAACATTACATGATTGCTTACACATGTAAAACATTTACAAACAGAAAGTGTGCATTTACATCTGCATACAGGTGCTCTCAGGTGCACAGTTTAGGTGGAGTGGAGATGGAATTGCAATAAACACATGCATTTTATAAAATAAGTACATATGCATAGAGTACACCCACACATTTATATGTTTTTCAAAGCAGCATAAAAAGTACAACCAAAAACAACACCTAAGGGAGGTGGGAGAGTATGTGAGAATAAGCGGCCTGCTGTCCTCGGAGAACACCAGCTATAAGTAAGTATCTTTGCTTTCTTCGAGGACAAGCACGCAGCAATATTCCCACAAGTGGGACTCCTTAGATACCAGGCTCACACATTGAGACAAAACATTCAATCAACTTGAAACTATATACATACTAGGTGTAGGTGCAGCCTGGAACAAAACAAAACAGGGACTAGGAGGGTGGAGTTGGATTCTAGACACTGAACAAATTTTGCAGAACTGCCTGTCTAAACCAACTGTCACGTCGGATGTCCTGATCCAAACAGTAGTGGGATGTGAATGTGTGGACTGAAGACCACGTTCTAGCCTTGCAAATCTCCTCTATGGAGGCTGATCTCGCGTGGGCTAATGACTTAGCCATAGCTCTGACATTGTGAGCCATGACATGACCCTCAAGAGTCATCCCAGCCTGGGCATAAGCAAAGGAGATGCAGTCTGCTATCCAATTTGAAAGTGTGTGTATGCTGATGGCCACCCCCAACCTGTTCAGGTTAAAAGAAACGAAAAGCTAGGTGGACTGTCTATGGGTTTTAGTCTGCTCCAGTTAGGAGGCTAAGGCTAGCTTGCAGTCAAAAATATCTAGTACACCTTTGCCAGGATGGGCATAAGGTCTGGGGAAAAATGTTGGAAGAACATTGACTGGTTAAGATGGAACTCTCACATGACCTTAGGCATAGGTGGTCGGTGGCTCAGCTGTTTGGGGAGGCTAAAGTGGGCAGGGCCAGGCCTGAGTCCTCAATTGCCTAAAAGCATACAGAAAGGTCAGTAAAATAGTGGCAGATAATATATTCTGTTAAATTTAGATATTAAGATACATATCAAATGCCAGAGAATAAAGTGGCAAAGAAAATTAAACAGTGCAAGTTCAGTAGCTATATATATATATAGCTCTTTTAGGCAACTGAATTAAAGCGGATTTTAAAAAAAGTGTCAATAGCTGAGACCTACATCTCTATAGAGGCCTACAGTCCGTCTGCCCCCTCTTTCTCTCTCTCACATCCCACTTTCCCACAGCCAGTCTGCCTCTCTCTCACGCACCTCTCCCTCATTTCTTCTCCCCCCCTCCGTTGCAGCATCTATCCCTCTCCCTCGTTTCTCCCCCACATTATAGCATCTATCCCTCTCCCTCATTCCCTCCCAAATGCAGTGTCTATCCCTCTCCCTCATTCCCTCTCGAAAGCAGCGTCTATCCTTCTCGCTTGCTCCCTGCAGTCCCTCTAATTTGATTAGTTCGCCGCTGGTAGTGTGGCAGCATACTAACTAAAACATTTTGCTTCGGCCTGACAGCCTTCCTTATGATGTGTCCCACCTCGCGGAAGCAGGAAGTTGTGTCACAGGCAGGACGCATTACGAGGAATGCCTGTTCCAGGACAGACACATAGTCATGAGGCTGCGCATCCCCACACCCATTCCAGAAATATTGGATGCAATATCAAAGCTGTCATAAGCGCCCCTGGCCAAATAATGCCTACACTCCACCTGCTTACTGGCCAACTGGCGAAACTTAGCAGCCTACTCCACCAGACTTGGTGTACTATTCACTAAAGACTCCAAAGTAAAGGCTCATGTGGAGCTGGTAGGACTGGATGTGGGCAACGAGCATCAAGGCTTGAAAAGCTTTCCTCCCAAATGAGTCCAAAGTTCTGGCTTCTCACCCCAGGGGAACTGAGGCATGAGACCAAGAACTCTTGGCTCATTTGAGAACAGATTCGACTACCAAAGAATGATGAGGAAGTTGGGGCTTCTTGAATCCAGGAGCCTTCTGGATACAGTACTGCATATCCACCATCTTGGGAGCTACCTGTAGTGAGAGGAGAGATTCCCAATTCCTCATCAGTACATCCTTAAGGATAGGGTGCAATGGTACAGTGACCCCTTCCTTAGGAGTAGACTTATAGCCCAAGACAGATAACATCTCTGCCTTGGGCTCCTCCTCCGTTTCCAACTTAAATGGAATAGCCACAGCCATCTCCCTGATAAAACCAGCCTCTGGAGGAAATTTCCGTCTCTGAGGGATCAGAAGGGATACCAAATCACTCCTTCTCCGAGAAGAAATGTGGGTCTGTATCTGCTTCCCATGAGCAATCCCAGTCAGACTCCTCTTCCTTATGAGGATCAGGAGACTCTGTCTGCACCAGCCTCGATCTAGTGGAATGGTGTTCACACTCTGAGGAGCAGCCCTTCCCTTAGAGTCCGGGGAAGCTTCCTCTCCCGATGTCAGAGGGGGTAGTGCCTGCTCATGCCTCGGCTCCGGAATCCTGCAAGGTATCAGTGTCAATAACCTGAGCACTGGTGTTGATGGAGCCTCAGAGGGGGGCTGGGGCTGCTCCGCTGAAGCCACAAGAACCCTTGATGCCAAAGCAGAAGCACCCTGCAGCAACTGTGCCAACTCTTCATGGACCATGCTCTGGAACCGCTCATTGAGGGTGGGCATCGGCAAAGGCATGGGAGCCGGTGTGGAGGCAGCCTGCGAAGTCATTGGTGCTGAACTGGTGATGGGGACCTGGCTGTTTGACCGTTTGATGATTGGCGCACTTGTACCTATTCCAAAGAGGGGGAGCACTCTTCTGAATGCCTACGCTTCTCCGGTATTGGAGAGTCTGATGTGCCGCTGCTCCCGATGCATACAGCCTCCATCCCTCGATGCTGACGAGGACGCCGCCGAATCCGAACATCTCCCTGGTGTCGTCCGATGCTGACTGGTACCAGGGCCTGCTAAAAGCACCTGGTGTTCAGGCAGGTGGAGACCCACTCGATGCCGGTGCATTCCCAGTGGTTACCCGTGTTTGAGCAGCCATGGAGGTCGATGTCATCGGTGCAGAAGACGATGGTCCAGTTTTTAAAGAGCCAACAAGCATCTCCTGTTGAGCCAATTGCAATCTCTGTGTCCTTGCCTGCATATGAAGGCAAAGATCACTAACAGAGGGGTCATGATTTGGTCAAAGGCATCAGTTGTGTGGGTCTGCGAGATAAATAATGCAGAGGCACTTAATGCACCGCTTGAAGCCACTAGGGGGTGTTCTGGGACATCAAGAAAAGAATTTCAGCTAAATTAAACTCCTCAATCTTGAACAAGGGGAGTGTTCATACTGAGGTCGGAGCTGCGGCCTAACTGCACAGCCACTCATGAAAAATAAAGGAAACTAAATAAAACAAGGGAGATAATTACCTGCAGGGGAAGGCACTCGCAAAAGTGAAAAAAATTGCCAAAAAATGCAGCGTGACACTACGAAACGCGATCTCTCAGCTTCATGGAAAAAAAGAGACTGAGGGACCCACGCGCGAGTGGGAAAGCACCAGCGCATGTGCGGTGGGATGCTGCTAGAATTTTCTTTACTACTAGCAATTCAGCATCCGCACTGAGGCTCTGTTGGATGACATCGCCCATATATGGGAATAATGTGGCCTGCTCATCCTCAGAGAACGTATGCTAATTGTTAGTAAAAGCCCCCCCCCCCTTTAATATAGTTTCTGGCTACACAAGGGTCCAAGAAAAACACATTTTGGAGTTGCCAGACAAGTGAGTTGGAGGTAAGCAGGAAATTCAAAACCTAAGATTTGCCCAAGTAATTTCTGAAGGTACCCAGACAAATCTTCCAAATGCGAACCCTGCAATCTCCAAACCTCTAAGAAGAAAAATACATTTATTATTATTAACATTTGTATAGCGCTACCAGATGTAAGCAGCGCTGAATATCCAACGTAGAGAGAGACAGTCCCTGCTCAAAAGAGCTTACAATCTAAAAATAAGACAGACAGACAAGACAATTAAGGACAAGGGAAGTACTGGGTGAGAAGGAACAAGGAGAGGGCAAATTGAGTAGTGGCTAGGAGCCAAAAGCAGTGGTGAAAAGGTGGGTTTTTAGCATAGATTTGAAAACAGGTAGAGATGGAGCTAGACATACAGGCTCAGGAAGTCTATTCCAGGCATAAGGTGCAACAAGGGAAAAGGAACGAAGTCTGGAGTTAGCAGTAGAGGAGAAGGTGGACGACAAAAGAGATTTGTCCAGTGAGCAGAGTTCATGGGGAGGAATGTAGGGAGAGATGAGAGTGGAGAGGTAATGGGGAGCTGCAGAATTTATGACATAAGATCAACCACTGGCAGCTTTTTCACAGTCAAGGTTATTTTGCCCACAATTAATTCAAGGTGTAAATTCAGAATAAAGTTGCTGAGATTACCATCTGGTGGAAGCTGACTTGCAAATTCGGGTGGCAGAGTTAAAAGTGCATAGTCTTTCAGTGCAGCCAGCCACAGCCTGCTAAGTGTGGGAAGCTCAGGTTGTACAAGTGTAATCAAGCTATCTGCTGGCAGCTCATCTGTGGTGCTATAATCATCTTCATCCTCCTCTGTACACTTAATAGCTTTCTCTGCTTTGGAATCTGCTTCTTTTTTAATTTTCATAGCCACAACATATACCTATAAATACGAGAGGTAAAAAAAATGTTTATGGTCCACAATCTCTATCCTTCAGCTGTTCATAACTAATGTATTTACATAAAATAAGTAGAGCATAAGGACTCTGTAGACAATAACATTTTATTTACTCATCGCTGGGACATTTGTTAGGACTGATAAAAATATAATAAAAAAAAAAATTTTCATATATCTCATGTTTCATACTGCGTTCCACTGTCACTACAAATTTGTAAAAATTTTACAATGAACACAATTTGATAAGGAAAAAACAGATAAAATGCTTAGGTAACAATGAATAGTCACACTCCAGAAAGACTATTATCCTCCTTCTGTCGCCATCACTATTAAGGAAAGTCTTAAGATAAGCTTGACCCTGTAACAACTTATATGCACAATGATATTACATCAATATTCTTTTTTTAATAAGGAATGCATTTCTGGACTATGAGGGCTCAGGTACAGGAGGACTCTCTTTCATACCAGCACCTTCAGGGTCTTAAAAACAGTTCTTAAACTCTTACAAGCTTGCAAATATTTTTCAAAGCCTTAACAGATTATTCACCTAGACAAATGCAATTCCCTTAGTTCCATCCCATCACCTCCTGCTTAGACTACTGCAACCTGCTCCTCTTACGTAAGTACATCCTAGAACATATGAAGCTTAATTGTTCTATTGGGTTGATAATTTGTTAGAATTAGTAAGGGTCATGTTTACTAAAATGCAAGAGTTTGCAACTACTGCACCTTAATTCTGCAAGACTACCACTGGGTGTCATCAGTGCCATTTTGAAACTCAAGCAGACTACTCCCATCCCATGACATTCGACAAGCAGAGAACCTCTAAATGAGTCCTGGGGAAGGTTAAGAAGGGGAGGAGGTTCTGCCGGGGTGGGAAATTGATATGAGGGGTTGAAATTAGGGGGAGATCATGGCCCTTTGGGGGGAGGGGGGGGAGGGTTAATGATGGGGGTAAGGGTAGATCTATAGGAGGTTGGCCTGCTCCTGATGCAGACTTATGAATTCTCTTGACACTCGGGGCAGTGGCAAATCATGACAGCTAGTGTGCAGCACCAACCCACATGCTAGCTGTCACAGTCGACCACTACAATGCTCCAACCATCACTTAACCCTACTCATGCTAAGTAGCTAGCATGGTTTGTTTGTTTTTTTTGTAATATGCTGGCTGTTTTATTTTTGAGTTCCAGTACCTTAATTAACATTTATAAAAACACAGTCAGTACAACACAACATAAGAACATTTCTAAATCACAATTGCCATGAACAGTGCAGCGAACCCCCTTCCCCCCAAACAAATATATTTTTCAAAAGATGACTACATTTTATGGTATTAAGATATAATATAGTGGCAGCATATAAAGGAATGCGAGTCAGAGATACCAGATTTCACCATGCATGCCAATCAAGAAGAGTTATTATCTTTCCAATGAGTTCAGCAACAAAGTGAAAAGTTGAGAATTTGGGTTAATTAAACTAGCTTGCTGAGCCAGTGCCTTCCAAACTACACTGTGTTTAAAAAAAAAAAAAAAAAAAAAGAAGAAATTGGGGGAGAGATTCAAGATGGCTGCCACGCAGGTTGATTGCTGAAACGCTCTCGTGTCTATGAGCAAACAATTCTTGTTTTTCAAATTGAAAATGCCCCATTCTAAACGAAAAGGAATTGTGAGATTGGTACCTCCACCCACCTCAACTTCTTCACCAGCTCAGACGTCCCTTGAGCGTTTCTTTCCCGGCGCAACCAGACTGCAGCGAGGAGCGGATCCCATAGCGGGGGAAGCCGGAGGAGCGGAATCCCCGCCGGGAGAGGAAGTCTCCTTATCACCACCGTCCACCTCGCTTATTCCTCCTAGCCCGGCGTCGAGAGCGGTCCTGGCGGGAAACCCCATCGGCTCCGATGATGCGTCGATAGGGGCGACAGTGGAGGACCCAGGCATGCAAACGGCGACTCGGGGCTCTGTGGGCAGTTCGATTACCACAGTGCAGACTTCGGAGGTAACTCTACAGACCCTGAAGGTGATGTTGGACCAGATTTCCACCACGCTACAGAAAACGTCAGGTGATGTGGTCAATTTAAACACTAAATTTGAAGAACTACAAAGTACTGTAGATTCTGTTAAGAATGATCTATCGACGCAAGTCCGAGCTATAAAGAAAGAAGTTGAGACCCTAAACTCCTTTAAAAATGTGGTAACAAAAGACTCTTTGGACATTAGGAATAAAATCGAACAACTTGAAAACTTTAACAGGCGCCTAAACCTCCGCTTACTCAATTTTCCAATAATATACATAGTAACATAGTAGATGATGGCAGAAAAAGACCTGCACGGTCCATCCAGTCTGCCCAACAAGATAACTCATATTTGCTGCTTTTTGTGTATACCCTACTTTGATTTGTACCTGTGCTCTTCAGGGCACAGACCGTATAAGTCTGCCCAGCACTATCCCCGCCTCCCAACCACCTGCCCCTCCTCCCAACCACCGGCTCCGGCACAGACCGCACAAGTCTGCCCAGCACCATCCCCACCTCCCAACCACCAGCCCCGCCTCCCAACCCCGGCACAGACCGTACAAGTCTGTCCAGCACTATCCCCGCCTCCCAACCACCAGTCCCGCTGCCCACCACCGGCCCTGGCACAGACCGTACAAGTCTGTCCAGCACTATCCCCGCCTCCCAACCACCAGCCCCGCCTCCCGATCCTGACTAAGCTCCTGAGGATCCATTCCTTCGGCACAGGATTCCTTTATGCTTATCCCACGCATGTTTGAATTCCGTTACCGTTTTCATTTCCACTACCTCCCGCGGGAGGGCATTCCAAGCATCCACTACTCTCTCTGTGAAAAAATACTTCCTGACATTTTTCTTGAGTCTGCCCCCCTTCAATCTCATTTCATGTCCTCTCGTTCTACCACCTTCCCATCTCCGGAAAAGGTTCGTTTGCGGATTAATACCTTTCAAATATTTGAACGTCTGTATCATATCACCCCTGTTTCTCCTTTCCTCCAGAGTATAGAAACCACGCTACAGAAAACGTCAGGTGATGTGGTCAATTTAAACACTAAATTTGAAGAACTACAAAGTACTGTAGATTCTGTTAAGAATGATCTATCGACGCAAGTCCAAGCTATAAAGAAAGAAGTTGAAACCCTAAACTCCTTTAAAAATGTGGTAACAAAAGACTCTTTGGACATTAGGAATAAAATCGAACAACTTGAAAACTTTAACAGGCGCCTAAACCTCCGCTTACTCAATTTTCCAATAGTAGCGGGGGAAACTCTAATTAATATTTTTCGAAAATACTTGATGGAAATTTTGAATATTCCTTCAGAGGCTATACCTCCACTAAACAAGATTTACTATATTCCTGTTAGAAATGGGGGTCAAGGTCCTGTTAAAGATAATCTTGATTTGCAAAATATTTCTGATATTTTAGAACAATCCTCGGACATAATAGTGAACAGAGCTACAGTCATTGTATTGCTCGTTTTTGAACAAGATTATAATACTATCTTAAGACTCTACTTTAAAAACCTTAAGTCACAATTTTATGGTGCTAAGGTTTGGGTATACCCTGATGTTACTAAGCCAACTCAGCAAAAAAGGAAGCAATTTCTTTCTTTAAAACAAAATACAATTGATATTGGAGCTTCCTTTTTTCTTGCATATCCGTGCAAATGCGTGGTCAAGCTGGCTCAAACAAAATATACATTCTTTTCACCGGAACAGCTAAAAGTGTTTATAGAGATGAAGAAAGTGAAGTGAAAAGTAATGAAGCACTGGTTAATAACAGCCTATACCTATGAGATTATTCCTTTTTTTGATCTTCTCTAACTCTTTTCTCTCACACATCACTATTGTGGTCTAAGAAAGGCTGTAAAATATTACTTTGTATAAATGCACCAATAGATATTTTTCTTTAGAGTGTTAAATACTTTGTTAGTTTGAATGGAACATTATTTTTTTATATTAATTTTTGCCTATATTTCTTTACAAGGTTTATCCTTGTTAAAAATGTATTAAAACTATAAATAAAAATAATAATAATAAAAAACCTATATAAAGCTTGTTTTCTGCATAACTCAGTCAAAACTTGAACAATTTCAATAAAATTTGTGCTATAATATCCTGAATTAAATTTTCAATAAGACTACCTGGAGTACTGTGTTCAGTTTTGGAGGCCGTACCTTGCGAAGGATATTAAAAAATGGAAGCAGTGCAAAGAAAAGCTACGAGAATGGTATGGGATTTGCGTTCCAAGACGTATGAAGAGAGACTTGCTGACCTGAACACGTATACCCTGGAGGAAAGGAGAAACAGGGGTGATATGATACAGACGATCAAATATTTGAAAGGTATTAATCCACAAACAAATCTTTTCCGGAGATGGGAAGGCGGTAGAACAAGAGGACATGAAATGAGATTGAAGGGGGGCAGACTCAGGAAAGATGTCAGGAAGTATTTTTTCACAGAGAGGGTGGTGGACGCTTGGAATGCCCTCCCGCGGGAGGTGTGGAGATGAAAACGGTAACGGAATTCAAACATGCGTGGGATATGCATAAAGGAATCCTGTGCAGTAGGATTGGATCCTCAGCAGCTTAGCCGAAATTGGGTGGTGGAGCAGGTGGGGGAAGAGGGGTTTGGTGGTTGGGAGGTGAGGATAGAGGAGGGCAGACTTATACGGTCTGTGCCAGAGCCGATGATGGAAGGCGGGACTGGTGGTTGGGAGGCAGGAAATACTGCTGGGCAGAGTTGTACGGTCTATGCCCTGAAAAAGGCAGGTACAAATCAAGGTAAGGATACACACATGAGTTTATATTGTTGGGCAGACTGGATGGACTGTGCAGGTCTTTTTCTGCCGTCATCTACTATGTTACTACAACAGCCACCTCACCTAAATGACATCGCTATCACCTAGTGATTATCATCTTGATACGCAGAAACCATTTTGCTTTTAACATAAACAAGTCACCAAGTTTCAGTCCGGAGGATCAGAATTTGCAATCTGGAGAAAGGTCATGGTTCTCAGACTGGTGCAAGAGTTTCCAAAAAAGAGATGGAACAGGGTAAGCATAGAACAGTGTTTCCCAAGTCCGGTCCTGGAGTACCCCTTGCCAGTCAGATTTTCAGGATATCCATAATGAATATGCAAGAAAGAGATTTGTATATAATGGATGCATTATAGTGAAGTGATGTCATTTAAGTGAGGCGTGAATGTAGGTTTATCACAAATTTATTCAGGATGATATATCCCAAATGTTATTGAAGTTGGTCAAGTTTTGACAGTTATGCAGAAAACAAGGTTTGTATAGTTTTTGTTTTTTTTTTTTTTAAACACTGTGTTGAAAAATAGCTCTAATACAGCTCCAAACCCCAGACCAAAAATAATTAAGATTTGGGCAAAGAAGCAGCATATGCGAAAGAGTCCCGACTTCCTACTGACAAGACCAGAACTTGTTAGCTGTTTTTCTCAGTTTGGATAATTTAAGTATGGATCAAGTAATTCCATGTGTGAGAAGTATAATGACTGCATAAGTGACACAGAAAGTGATACCCTAATCTCTTTTGCCCAATAAAGCTTTCAGCTCTTATCTGTAAAGGAGCTATTCAATTGAAATTCCCATGATTTTTGTGCCAACAATACAGTCTGAACTAAGTAGGACATTATAAAAACTGGACTACTACTACTACTTATCATTTCTATAGCGCTACTAGATGTATGCAGCGCTGTACCCTTGAACACTACTTTTAATGAAGGGATCATACCTTTACATAATTGTTCCAACTCCCATTCATCTGATAGATCAGATAATGGAGGAAGAGAAGCTGAAATGCAATATCGTAGTTACATCCATTACTAGTAAGTAGTGCTAGGATAATTAAATTCTGCTTGCAGGTAGATACATTTATCAATTTCTTTGTGAACCAAACTGCCTTACACTGCCAAGAATGACTACAAGATTATGCGTTCTAGATTTTAAGATGAGGTTTATAACGAATCAGTGATCTTTTGGAAGTCTACTCAGAGTTGACCAAGGGGCATTGAGTTTTTAAAAAAGGCCATTTGGGTCGCCAGCAAAACCAGATGATACTGAAGAGTTCTTGGAAGTGACATGCACAGTGCTAATGAGAGAGGGAGAGGAGAAAAAGCATCTCATTTTAAAGTGAGTCAGATAGGCACATGTTCCACAGTTTCTGTCTGAAACAAAAAAAAATTAAAATGGGAAAGGCATAATGATACAAGTCAAAATCCAGAAAGTTCACCTTGCCACTCTCCCTTCCCAATTTAAATTTGCAAAGTACTAATCGTTGGAGTTTTGTTCTTCCACAAAAACATTCATTACCATGCTGGCTGGTTTTAACATATGGTAACTGTAAAGTGCAAGTCTGAGCTAATTGCTAGCATGCAGTAAAACCAGCACTAGCTACTTAATGCAGCTTAGTAAACAGAGCTGAAAAAATCATTATCTGTAACCACCATAAAGTATCTGAAGAACTCGGGTTCAATTAATTGTGGACAGGTCTGCTGGTGAACAAACTCTCTCTGAAACTGCCCTCGACGTATACAGGAGATTGACTTATAGTCTAGTTTATACTATACACTGTAAGCAGCATATATTACTAGCATTATAGAAATAATAGTTGCAGTAGAAATTGTAGCATTGCAGTTTGAAAGTATAAAAGAGGTTGTAATTTACTTTCAGACTGTTATTTAATTGCATTAAGGAAACAGAACTCTGAGAAAAGCTGTTCTTGATATTTCACTTGAAGTGGAGGAATAGCCCAACGGCACGAGAGCCCAGTTCAAATCCTACTGCAACTCCTTGTGATTTTGGGCACTTAACTCTCCTTACAGGGGGGGGGGGGGGGGAAAGAGAGAGAGAGAGAGAGAGAAGAAGAAGAAGAGAGAAGAGAGAAGAGAGAGGAGAGAGGAGAGAGAGAGACAATTCTATGAACATTCCCAGGATTCTATACAGCACGACTTAAGGTGCACATGCAAATCCAGTCATATTCTAGATTTCCACTTGCAACTTAGTTAACAAGCCAATCAGCCCCACTAACTGCCACTTAACAAGCAATTATTGATAATGATTGGCATTAATTAGATGCACCCAGAACCGTCTAAACATATTCTATAATGTGATGCATGTAAATTCTTAGACGCTTAGTTGAAAAAGGGGCATAGCCATTGGCATTTCTAAAATCTATGCGCATGGTTATAGAAAACACTTGATCCACGCGTAATTTGGGTCTCGGCATTTATACCAAGTTTTACTTGGTGTAACTGCCTGCGACTAAATTTAGTCACGCGCAGAAGGGTGCTTGGCATGTTCTATAAACGGCACAAAAATTTAGGATTATTCTATAAAGTACGCCTAAATTTACGCCTAAATACCTAGGCGTATTTAGTTTTGGAACTGATTTTTTAGGCATCATATATAGAATCTAGTCCTATGCATGTAAATGTTTACAACATCAGCATATATGCATGTATGGGCACTTATGAGCATAAGTGCCAGCATGCTACCTAAGCACTACTCTGCAAAGAACTGTTTCACTTACATATCATGTATGTGCAAAGTGGTGGTTGTGGGTGAATATACATAGGGATGGAACATAAAAGGGATAAAAGATCACTGATTCGGTATAAACCTCATCTTAAAATCTAGACCGCATAATCTTGTAGTCATTCTTGGCAGTGTAAGGCAGTTTGGTTCACAAAGAAATTGATAAATGTATCTACCTGCAAGCAGAATTTAATTATCCTAGGACTACTTACTAGTAATGGATGTAACTACGATATTGGATTTCAGCTTCTCTTCCTGCCACTTACACGCATAATTGAAAGAATACTGTGGCATTTAGGTGCTAATCCTACACTACTCTATGGTTGGCATAAATTAGGTGCAGTAATACTCGATTATGGATAGAGGATGGGATTTCATATAGTGCCTCTCTGTGGTTACAATCAAAGTGGTTTATACAGGTACATATTTTGTATGTAGCTGGGGCAATGGAGGGTTAAGTGACTTGTCCAGAGTCACAAGCAGCTGCAGTGGAAAACAACGCTAGTATTCTATAAAAGAATGTAGGCACCTGTTAAAACTTACCCCCATAGTTTATAACAGTGCTCAAAAACATTCATTCACTTTGCTGGCATCTGGATAAACCAGTCAGATTATCGAATTTACTAAATAAAGGCTAATTTCATAAAACATTAAAGAGGTTGATAATACAAAGCTACAATCAGCAGCAGACACTATTAGGAATACCTTCAGATTCAAAGGGCTGCATTAAGCATATCAATTTAGAGTTTGAAATACAAACGTATTTGTCTCACATGCACAAAATGGAGCAAAACCTTCTATAAATCAGATGCTCAGTACTGTTTACTTATAACAGGGTAGGCAACTCTGGCCCTCGAATGCTGCGAGCTAGCCAGGTTTTAAGGTATCAATGAATATACATAAGATGCATTTGAATAGTTTATTAAAAGAATCAATATATTGTTTTGCTACATCACAACAAAGCTGTTTACAAAAATAAAATACAAACCCAAAACCTACCCACCCTACAATACAAACAAGCAGGTTTGCAGGTACTGCATGCAAATGTATCTCATGCACGTTCACTATGGATATGTTAAAAACTGTGGTCTGGGAAAACACCTAAAATAGCTTTATCTACCCTCAAACTTCCTAAAGAAAAAGAAGGAGTCTCCTTTCCCGATTTCCTTTCATACCACAAAGCCTTTATACTGAAACAGGCCGATAACAGATACAGAATATACTCCAATATGGCTGCAAATGGAAAATGAACTTTTGAACCCTTTTCCACTTAGCTCCTATCTTCTTCTCTCTCTACAAGATAAGGGAAAAAATGACATATTAATATCTACTGCATTTTCATGTTTAATTATGTTGGATAAACAGACGGACATTCCCTCTGACACATCACTGCAGTCAACTTTATGAAGCAATCCTAAAATCTGAATAAACAATCAACCCATTCTATGGAAAGAATGGTATAACAAAAATGTGGTCTCTTGGACATATCTTAAACAATATACTGAAATAATTTTCAACTCTTCAAGAGCAATACAATCTAAATACCAACCAACACTTCCATTGGATTTAACTAAAACATTGTGTCAACTCTGTTCATACATATTTATCAAAAATTACACCGGATGCTCCTTCAATCTTTGAATTCATTACATCAATTAACAAAAAAGGACATGCTGTTGCTTAAAAACACAAATTTCTAATTTCTCATAACTTCAATGGAAAATCTAGCCTTCATTCAATATGGGAAAATGACCTATAACACCATTTAACAGACCATCAATGGACACTCTTCTGGACCAAAATAAGTAAACCATTAGCATCTGCAAATTATCTTCAATCTATTTTTTCTTACATCATAGAACTTTATGGACTCCGCAAAAATGCATGTCGCTGGATTACTGTTGGTCCTGCAAATTCGAAAAAGGCACCTTCAAACATATGTTGATAGAATGCAAATGTACCTTCCAGTTTTGGAACAAAATATGGCAAAATTTGGACATATTACACTTACCTGAAAAACTATCCACAAGCAAAATGATCTTTGGATCCTTCGCTTTGGAAAACTCAACAGACAGATATGTTTCTAAACTATACGATACTTTAATTGTAATGGTCTTATCCATTTGAAAGGACACTAAGCTTAACGTTTATTTCTGGTGGCATTCCGTAATGCAGATTCACAAGTTTGAAACATCCCTCGCTATCAAATTTAAGATGGTACAACAAACTCAAAGTTTGGCTACCGATTAAACATTACTTAACAAATGGGAAAATTTAGTTGGTTACATGATGTTTATGTTTAAATACAAGGATATTTTATAACTCATAATCCATCTTACAGATCTGTTAATACCACTTATCTGTATTAATACAAAATGTGCATAAGTGTAAATCTCATAAATTTTCTCTTTTCCTCATAATTCCCCCTTTTTCTCCTCTCCATCTTCCCTTTCCTTTCTTCCTTCCCTCACTCCCTACATGTCTCATATACTTTTAACCTCAATTTATAAACCAAAGAAATTCGATGTCTCTATACTTGTCACTATATTTGACATTAATACTCATATTATAGAGGAACTATTCAGACAGGAAGATAGTTTTGATAATTGTAATGTTTTCTCCCTAAGTTTCTTTTCAATGTTACTCGAACAATTAAAAACTCAATAAAATCTCTTGAAATAAAAAGAAAACCCATCCAGCTTGGGACACTCAAGTGTTGGAGCCCCCCGCCCTAATTTACAAGGATTGAAAACATCAGGAGAAAAAGAATGCTGGCAGTAAGTTTTTGGGACATGCTTGTCTAATAAATTAGTCAGACTGAGCTGGGAGTTACACACCGGTCAGCAAATCATACAGTATTAGTTTGATAGGATTCTCTGAAGTTTAGATAACGGTTGTACACTTACCTCTGCCCAGGCTTTTAATACGGCAAGTTTTTCCATAGTAGTGGCACTTTCCCTATAAAGCTGGCTAGAAGACCCTTTTCCTGCTTGGACTTTGTCCAAAGAAGAAACAAGCAAGTTGTGAACTCGACGGAGATCATTCAGGTCACTAACAACTCCACTTCCAACCCAGGTGCTGCATACCTAATGAAAGCAGCAGATGCTAGAATTACTGAACTCATCTGGAGCAATGTGTAAAAGAAAGTGAACAAATAAAAGGACATTAAGGGCAATTCTATAACAGGGTGTCTTGTAGGGGCCCAGGCACAAAGGCAACTGGGTACCAACATGCCTACTATTTAGCTGCGATCACTTATACCAGTCACAAAGCTGGTGTAAGTGCAAGCGCATAAGTGCGGTGGGAACATATATAACCTAAAGGATTCTGTATGTTACACATGTTAATTGGGAGTCCTGAGTATGTCCTGCCCATGCTTCGCCCTTGTGTATGTCACCTTGCAAAAACACACTATACAAGTGGGTATCTGCAGAATAGCCCTTAGGTAACAAATTAGCATTTACATGCATACCTGCTAATATTCTAAACATTTATGTGCATACAGGTAAATTCTCTAAATAGTGCCCCCCAAAATAGGGCTTAGCGCTATTCTATAAACGGCACTCAAAGTTAGGTTCCATTTATAGACTAGTGCTTAGTGCTGGGATCAGTGACTACTTTTAGGCGCACCCGTTTACACCAAGTGAACCCTGGTGTAAATCCTTGTGCCTAAATTAGTCGCGGATCCCTCTTATTCTATAACAACGTGCATAAATTGAAGGAATGCCCCTGATCCGCCCATGACCCTCCCACGGCCACGCCCCCTTTAACATATGCATGTAAATTTTGTGTGCAGATTTTAATTAATGCCAATTGGCACCAATTGATTGTTAAAGCCCAATTATCGACGCTAATTATTCAATTAAATAGTGAACGCAATTTAAAGCGCAATTTATAGGATCTGGGGACTAATGTGCAAATAAAGGTTAGCACCTAAGTTATAGAATTGCCCCATTATACAAAAACTGGTTTAAAACAGAATACTCGATAGACTTCAGTGATTTGGATCAATGTGTATACCACACATGAACTACTGTGATGGCACTCATTTCCTGCTACCTGCATGTCTTACTATAAAAAAAAACAGTTAAAGAATTTCTTATATCTAAACATTTGTGCCATTCTGTATAACAGGTTATCAAATACCACAAGCTCGGTTTACCTAACTGACTGAAGAATTTCTGGCAGAAAAACACTTGTTAACTTTGCTGAATATCACATTTTATATTTAAAAATCCAGCTAAGTCTCTGAATATGTTGCAAAAAAATGTAGAAGCCAGGTATACACAAATTTACTAGCTGTCACCCAGTGAACATGTCTCTCATTGGTCTGACCACACCAAGCCACCCATCAACTCATGCAGCCACTTTCTCAAAGCTGTATTAACTGATGATAGAGAGGGGACGCAGATGGTGCTACTCTCTGGTGAGGAATACAGGACTGAAAGAAAGGTCTGGAGAGCCACATTTTATGGTTGCTTGAATTTAGGAAATGAAATTTCAAAGTGGATGTGGGATGGAGTTCCAAAGAGAAGGACGAAGGTAAGAGAAGGCAGCATTGCATGAGACTTCCAAGCACAGTTAGAGAAAACAGCATGATGAACCAGGATGAGGATTTTGCAATGGATTAGGGCTGAAATTGGAAGCCAGTGCTGGGATGCCAGTAAATGAGATGTGATGAAAAAGACATGTCACAAGAAGTTTAATTTAAGAAGTTATGAATGTATTTTAAACTATAGTATATGCATATGTGTTTAATATTACTGGCCTTGGAGCAGGAGTAAAATTTGTACGAGAGGTTTTGTGCCGCACAGGAGATGAATCTAGAAGCAGATATCATAAAGGCATATACACATATATGTGGTCTTTAAAAAAAAAGACATACAATAGATATATATTTTTTTGGGGTGGGAGGGAAATCAGTGAGGGTCATGTAGGGGGAAAGGTGAAAAAAACTGAGCAAGACCTTCATTTCACTTTACTGTGAACCTCTTTGTACCATGAGCAGTGTTAAGATAGAGCTTCTTTATATCAGTTGTACATTTTTATGCTCTGTTTTGCTTGGTTGTTAAAAATATTTAAAAAAATTAAAAAACTATAAATGCATTTTTAAAAAACGTTTTCTTTAGGCGTCCTGTTATAAAATTACTCTTAAGTGTTTAGCAGAGCCTCTAAATTCAAAATCTGGGTAATTTAAAATGGAACCTTAGTATCTGTAACCTCGTGGGACTTTGGGCCTTTGCAGTTTCATGCATGAAGCCTTTTTGCACTGCTCATGGGGCAAGCTGATGAAAGTCAGTGTCTCTTCTGAGGAAAAACCTGACTACATGTCCATATACACGGATACCTCCTTGTGTTGGAGGGTGAACGGAAATGGCTGCTGAGGGTTTGCAATATGAGCTCCACTGCTTCTTTATGTCCGAAGAGATTTTCTTAATTTCAGGGCATCCTACCAACAAGGACATCCTGTACACCTTCCCTGAGACTCGGCGCTCTGAGAATCTGTGAACACTAAGAGCTATGGCAGAGACTTTAGATGCTGTTCTGAAAGCAGCATAGGCTACTTGAACCATGCTTTCTACAATCCTTTCCAGCAGTTCATCAGGAGAACAGGTTCAAGTTCAATTTATTTGATAAACTGCTTAAATAGCAAAAAATTAACTGATTTATAAAAGTCAAATTCTTTTTGTTAAATCATTTTTATTATAAGCACACAAGAAACAAAAAAGAAACAACAAAAACCCCCCTATGAAACAGAACCATAGATTGAACACAAATAACAATGCCCAAAACCCCCTCAACCACCGCCACCCCAATGCTCCTCAACTTCCAGTTCGTGGCATAACTAAAGATAACAGGTAGTGTTAAATTAAGAAGCCAACTGTGAGCTTTTGGTGTGAGCGAGTTCCAAAAAGGCTCCCAGCAAAATTGAAACTGTTGTCCAGGTGTCAAATCCATCGAGGTAAAAAAGCGTCACTTGTAACATAGATGAACGCCACTGTGCCACAGTAGGAGGCTCCACCACCAACCATGTTTGTAACATAGTAGATGACGGCAGATAAAGACCTTTATTAATTTCGTTCCCAACAGAACAGAATGTTTAACAAATCCCAAAAAGCCTTGTGGTGCAGGCTGCACAATACTCACAGAGTCAAACAACACAAAAGCAGTTGGATTCCACTGCTCTCACCAAATATGGCTGACATGAGAAGATACAGCCATCCAAAAAGACATTATTTTAGAACATCTCCAAAACATGTGACCTAAAATTGCCCTATCGTGCACACTTTAAACAGACATAATCAGGTCAAAGTGTGGCTAAAAAGGCCCTATGCGAGGAAACATATAATAACATAACATAGTAATGAAGGCAGATAAAGACCTGTACAGTCCCATTCAGTCTGCCCAACAAGATAAACTCATTTTACATGGTATGTGATACTTTATATGTAAACCTAATCTCAAAAGAAACTTATATTGCAACTCACCATGCAAGGCATCATGCGTTAAGGGACCCCTGTTAAGTACATATAGTTTAAATTGCTCTTCAGTAAGAGAAATCCCCAAATCTGCATTCCATTTAGCAACATATTGCACATAATTGAGGTCAGGTATTAATTCTTTAAGTTGCTTGTGACAGCATTTCAGGGGCACAAGCAATTGTGCATCTAGCCAATAAGTTTCAGCATAAGCTTTCATAAGCAGACAAAGAAAGTGCCTCAGCTGGCAGTGAGGCTACATAGTGCCACAATTGATAATATTGAAAATACACGAGCTCCCAGATGATACTCATCTTGTAAATCAGGTAATGGTCTAATCTTACCAGTGTCAGTAATCACATGAATAAGGTATAAAAACACCTCTACATACCCAATGATCAAAGGCCCCATCTGAACATCCAGGGGAAAAGCCACATTCCTGATTAGGGGCAAGAAAGGTGAAACCTGTGAGTTCATAGCTAACATTTTCCCCAGTTTCCTCCAAATAACTCGCAATAGCATATAGAAAAGAAAGCGAGGACAGTGAGATCCCCAGTTCAAGGAGCCCACAAGCAAAAGATAACTAAAGTGCTAAGGACCTCCCCAAGCCAACTTCAGCCTTCTGCACAGAAAAATATGATGTACCCTGGAACCAGGTCATTATATGGGGCATTCCACTAGCCAAAGAAAATAAACGAAGGTTTCAAAGGTCCAAGCCACCCTTTTCCCTCGGTTTGTACAACACAACCATTGGTAAATGTGAACGTTACCCCCTCCATAAAAAATGATCAATAACCGTTCCTTGTGAATAAGAAAGCAAAACCAACAACATGTGAAAACATATAGACACCGTAGTACAAGTAGCATACTGTACAAGCAATATGACCAGATAAAGAAAATGGAAAATTTTGCAACAACTGCAATTTATGAGACGTGAGACATCAGGGGATTACAATTCAAAGAGTAAAGATGTGTTAAATCTTGGGGAATAACAATACCAAGGTAAGTAAGGGTATCCGTAGCCCACTAACAACGGACCTTGTCTTCTAAGGGAAGGGCAAACAATTTCGTTAAATTCAATGAAAAAAACAGAACTTCCCCCCCCCCCCCCCCCCAAATTCAGCAATCACACTCAACACTGTAGGCAAAGAATTAAGCAGTTCCACCACGGTAAGCAATAAATCATCTACATATGCTAAAAATTTCAAAGTATCCCTGCCCAAGCAGAAACCAGAAACATCCGGATCCAACTGCAAAGTGCGTAATCAGGGTTCAAAATATAAAGCAAATAGCGGGGACAGAGGGCACCCCTGACGGGTGCCCTACTCAATAGGAAACCTCTTCTTACCATCAGCAATGTGTATAACAACTTTATAGCCTCACAGAACCATCCGGAGATGCTAACATACGTCAAAACATCAAACATATAGGACCAACAAACTTGATCGAACGCTTTTTCAGCATCTAAGCCTACCAGCATATTCGGGACCCCGTGCATTTGAGTGCATGACATCACTAATAACACTTTCCATACATTAACCACCGAATGGCACTCAGAGATAAAGCCCACTTGATGAGTTCCCATCAAACTGAACAATAAACATGATAATCTATAGCAAGAATATGAGCTTTTTATATAAACATTCAATAGAGAAATAGGATGATATGCTGCACATTGGTTACCCGGCTTAGGAATTAGCGAAATCAAGGCTTCATTAGCATATAGTGGAAAATGGCCATCATCTAAGCATGCAGTGTAGTAAGAGTGTAAGGGAGCAATAATCGGAGGAGCCAACATCTAAAAAAATTCTTTGGAGAAACCATTAGGCCCTTGTGCAGCATGCGTGTCAACTGCCTAATATATAGCTGTATTTCTTTTGCTTGTAACAAAATGAGTAAACCCTCCTGCTGTTCTGGAGATAATCTAGGCAACCCTGAGTCCTCTAAATAATCTTGTATCTGTGGACCAAAGTGCTCATCTGGGGCTGCATAAAATGGCTCAAAATATTGAAAAAACCTGAAAGCGATGTTCTGAGTTTTAGTAAGGACTCGACCTGATAGGTCATGTAATGGAGGAATATATCGGGAACCATAATGCTGTTTAGTAATCTGGGCTAGCAATTTCCTGGGCCTTTTCCCAAATTTAAAATTGATATTTCCGGTAAAAGAACATCTTTCTTGTCCACTCATGATTCAGTGAATTGAGTGCAGATTGAGTGGCCTAAAAGGCCTTTCGCGAGGCCTGGATAGGCGATTGAACATATAAACTCTTTGACAGAGGTAGTTTGGACTCCAATGCAAAATACCCTGAGCTATCCTTTTGTTACGTGCAACCACATGAGCCAGTACATCACCTCTGAGAACCGTCTTGGCTGCGGTCTAAAAAAATTGCAGGTTGCCTGTATGCTGAGAATTAAAAGTCTCAAAAGCCTTCCAATTCTCAGAAAGATAAGTCTGGAATGACGGATCCTCATACAAATAAGTAGGGAAATGCCAATTCCCAGATGGCGGTGTAGCTGAGCCCATGTCCATTGTCACTTGAACAAAGGACTGGTCTGATAATTCCTGGGGACCAATCACAGTCCAGTGAACTGCATGAAACAGAGATCTTGAGACCAATGTACAGTCTATTCAAGACCACATACCATGGGCTCGGGATAAATGCATAAAATCCCTTTCACTCGGGTGTAAAAGGCACCAGGGATCAACTAAATACAATGTAGAGCACAAAAAATGAAGACCCCACATATCATTGCGCTCCTCGAGAGCTGCACGACCTCCAAAGAGATCCAGTTGGTAATTTAAGACCCGATTCAAGTCACCCGCCAGTAACAGGGGATGAGCCATATCCAAACTGCCCACTCTAACTACATCCATAAAAAAAGAATGATCATAGACATTTGGAGTGTAAATCACAAATAAGAAAAAAATAGTTTCATAATATGTAATTTGCAACAAATAGCGCCCTTGGGCATCTTTACAAATTTCTTTAACTGAACAGGGCAAAATTTTACAAACAAGCACAACCATACCTCATTTTTTTTCTGGAATGCTAATAAAAAGTAAACTTCTCCAACCCGCAGATGGTGTAACTTAAGATGTTCTTGATCTGTAAGCTTGGTTTCTTGCAAGCACGCAATGTCTGCATGATGATGTTGCAAAACGGTCAAAATCTTAGATCTCTTAATCGGGGATGAGATTCCTGAGACATTCCAAGATAAAACATTCAAACTGCCATCACTCATACCAAAGAATTATATCAAGCAAACAGCCAACAAATATTCTGCCTTCCTCGGTGTCCCAGCCTCCACTCAGGAAGGAAAGCATCTAACACACAGGCTTCCTCACACCACAAAGATAAATCACAAAGCAGTCACAGAAAACAACAGCAACAGAAATCCAAAATTGAGAGCTTAGCTCGTGATCACCATGAGCAAAAAACACCCACCCTCCCCACCCCCACTCTCTGTCATCTCCACACATGTCGAACACCCCCACTACAGAAGGAATATCAACAGGGCCCGGTTTAGGATGCTCTCCTGAGCCCTGGTCCCCAAAACCAGACATCTATTCAGCAATAAACCCCAAATAGCAAATTTAACAATCCTGCATAGTAACACTCAGGGAAAATCTAGAATAAACATCTGAAAGCAAGCAAACTATTCAATTAGTCCCTCTCTCAAGAGAAGGCAGAGGGTTCATAAAATCTTAGGCTGCCGCAATCGAGTATAGCACCTTTCAGCGCTCCTCATGAAACAACTTCAGACGCTCTGGATAGAGAAATAGAAAGCAGACATTTGCTTACTTTATTTTTTGTCTATTAGATTGTAAGCTCTTTGAGCAGGGACTGTCTTTCTTCTATGTTTGTGCAGTGCTGCGTACGCCTTGTAGCGCTATAAAAATGCTAAATAGTAGTAGTAGTAGCAGACATATTTTTCTGCCAAAGCAGCACAAATTGGAAAATATTGTTTCAGCTTCTCAGTAAGCATAGAATAGTCTTGAAAGATCTTAATAAGAGTACCTTCATGCTGAAAAGTGTCACATTTATTCTTATATTAGCAAAGAATTTCCATCTTGTGCATATAATTATATAGTTTCGCAATCACCACATGAGGTCTCAAGTCCCTGGAGCCCCTCTAACCAAGCCAATGCGCACGTTCCAATTTAAGAGGGCCAAGACTCTCCTGCATAGGAAACTCCATGGTTCACCAATCTTCTAGCACAGAGAGGAGATAGGAGTCAGCTACCATGTCAGGAATACCCAAAAAGTGCAAGTTTTCACACATAGAGCGGTTTTCTAGATCATCCAATTTTTCAGCATGCTGCTGTAGCTGTGTTTTCAGTTCCTCCAAATCTGCAGACTCCGCGTGCGCTGCATTCTCAAGGGCCGAAACCCTCGTTTCCAACTCAGTGATAGATGACTATGTTTCAGTAAGTAAGTTCTCCAAATGAGAAATTTGTTCCGATAGTTTCAAAACGGGGCTCCAGCGCCCCCATGACCACTCACGTGATATCTGCAAATGCTTCCTCTGTGATCTCAGAAATTGCAGTGGGGAGTAAAGTCGCCATCTTACCATCTGATTGTCGCAAGCTTTCTCGAGGTTTTTTTCCTGTTCTGGTTGGCATATCACCACTCCCGTATTGCAGAAATCTGTCCAAGTACACTTGACAACCATCCAGATTGTTGTAGAAGTACAAAGGCAATAAATTAGTGATTTAAGAAGCAATATCGGGACCAGGACCCAGGAGCCACCCAGAGACATGTCCTCTCACTGCTATAGCATCATGCGACTCCCCCCCCCCCCCCCCCCCCACCCACAAAAGTCAATGTTAAAAGAAATGAGGAGCAGGATATTCAACAAAAACAGCAAACAAATGAAATGACATTAGATATAACAAAACCTCATGGGTCATCCCAAACACAAGATAGGGGGAAAAAGAGTAGGAGGGGTTACAGTATAATCCAATCAAAGTTGGGGAGGTAAGTCATGGGAGCAAGACATAAAAATTCTCATTCACTGTTAAACTGCAGGCCTTTACAGCTGTGTTAAGGTAGATAGAGCAGGAAAGAAGAATTAGCTGTAGCACATTCTGGGAAGTCACAGGTTTAAACTAAGAGAAGTTTCCAGTTTGAGGTAAGGGGGAGGTTGTTCCAGATGGAAGGTGCGACCACACTGAAACATGAGTTTCTGATGGTATCTAAGTGAACCAGACAAAAAGAAGTAGTTAAGACATATTGGTGTGAAAAGCAAAGGGTCCTCATCAGAGAGTAGGGTATGAGATGACTAGCCAAGAACAACAGAAAGCCTGAAGGCTGAATCTGACATAAAACAAGTATTTTTATAAGGTATTCTATAGGTCACAGGAAGTTAGTGTTCAGTTAGGAAAAAGAGGAGTGCGAAGAAGTAGAGGATAAGCATAATGACTTCCAATGGAGAGTGTAGTCAAAAGTATTCTTTATTAGGCACTAAAGAAGATCCAGTGAAGACCTGACACAGGGTTGTGTTTTGGAGGGGACACTCGCCTGTCTCAGGGGTCAGATACAACTTGAGACACAAAGGTATTACAAACAATTAGTGGAATTAGAAAAGGTACAGATAAAGATGACGAAAATGATAAAGGGGAAGGGACGGGTTCCCTATGAGGAAAGGCTAAAGCGGCTATGGCTCTTCAGTTTGAAGAGATGGCTGAGGGGAGATATGATAGAGGTCTATAAAATACTGAGTGGAGTGGAACAGGTAGATATGAATCGCTTTTATACTTTTTCCAAAAATACTAGGTCTAGGGGGCACACAATGAAGCTACTAAGTAGTAAATTTAAAACAAACTGGAGAAAATATTTCTTCACTCAACGTGTAATTAAACTCTGGAATTCGTTACCAGAGAATATGGTAAAGGCAGTTAACTTAGCAGGTTTTAAAAAAGGTTTGGATAATTTCCTAAAAGAAACATCCATAAGCCATTATTAAGATGGACTTGGGAAAATCCACTGCTTATTCCTAGGATAAGCAGCATAACATCTGTTTTACTGTCCTGGGATTTTGTCAGGTACTTGTGACTTGGATTGGCAACTGTTGGAGAAACCTTTGGTCTGTCCCAGTATGGCAAAGCTTATGTTCTTATGGGGGGGCTAAATCTGCACTGAAAATTCCATGTAAATGTACAATTTGGTTGGAAAATAAGCTACATGTTTTATATGAACCATCTCAACTTATTGTTTTTGGAGGTAAAACATATATTTAGGACACTTGATGAATAAGTATTGAATTAGGGTCTTTGAGATCTTGTAAAATCCTTCTCTTTTTTTTAATAATTTCTTTATGGCCATCTTCCTATGGCGGGATGCTTGACCTCCCCTTTGTTTGTTGATCTAACTGCAGTAGTTTTTTTTTTTTTTTTTTAAATATGCCTCAGAGTTGTATGTGAGAAATGTTTTTATTTCTTTTCAAAGCTGAATCTTCATATTACACTGTAATTTCAATAAACAAAATTAGTGTGCAATGTTTTGTTAAAATTGTAAACATATTTGGCTCTCAAAAGAAAGGTTAGATGTCATCCTGCTAAAAATACAACATAATATTTAACAATATACAAAGAAGGTGTTTGCATTTCTTGTACCTGGCAGGCTTTTGCTGTGATGTCAGAAGGAGTATCTTGTGAAAATGCTGGTCTCAGAGCAGCTCCAACCTGTACAAAATGATAAATCTGATTTATAATGGATTATATAAATTACAAAGAGAACATTTTTCATGTCATCACAAGTTTAATTAAATCTAAAATTCTATTAAATATATAAATGTGTGTGTGAGTGTGGCATAACTGGTACTATTTGCATGCTTTTGTATTAGGAAAAAACAAACACAAGAGTTAAGTTTTAGGTCAGTGAAGGCATAATAGAGTGCACTTATTCACAAAGGTTTATATAATTCTTTCTTGCTAAATATTCTGGGCATTTTACAATATACATACATATGAAAACACATTTAGAACAAGTAACTTAAAACATAATATTTGAGTTATTTAAGCAAAACACACATGGAGGCTCGTTTTCAAAGCACCCAGACTTACAAAGTTACATAGGATATTATGTAACTTTTTAAGTCTATGTGCTTTGAAAATGAGCACCAAAATGTACACATTCTACTCCTAACTAGGGGGGAACCTACCAGTCTTCACATAAAGGAAAAAGGAAAGCTTCTTAATTTTTTTTTTTTTAATAAAGAGAATTTAATTCACAACAAACCTCTATAGGCAGACTATACAAAAAAGGTTGGTCTGCAACAGAAAAAGCATGCCCTTGCCAACTAACCTTCCTGATCGTCTATATATACAGGGAATACAAAGACAACCTTGATACGAACACAACAGTCTAGCTGCCAAGTACCTGTGCAATTTTTACCCTAGACATACAGTGGCTTTTGATTTCATAAAAAAATTACAAAAACTATCAATTTGAACTGTAGGCAGCTAATGCAGGTTCTCAAACAAAGAACAATCCCTACAATTTACATCCCTAGGAAATGAATGTCATATGATTGCAAAAAATTGAAGGACAATTTTCAAAGCTATTCTTGCAAGTAAATAGTGATTTACACACAAACTTTGACCACCTGATGTTTCCATATTCAGCAAGCCATGAGCAGAGAAAAACAACAAAACCCAAATTTACTGAACCAAAATTGGAACTACTGTTTCTTTACAAATTCATATTCTAGTTTTTATCTAGTATTCTAGCTTACATTAAGTGTTTGCTGTACGAATCAAGGTATTCATTCAAGGAAACTGTTCTTCAGTCTGGAAGAGGAATCCCTCACATGGATGCTGGCAAAAGTAAAGCATTTCCACAAAGAATGAAGAGTGTCTTACATTTGCCTGATATTGCTCCAGTATCACATGACCTGGAAATTCTGGCTCTGCAACCAATGCAAATTTCTTGATGATGTCCTCAAGCGCTTGGAGACCTGCCATGCGGAGCTGGTTGCTGTGATCAGTTGCAGCCATGAACGCCATACGAATCAGATCAGAGAGATGGAGCACTAGAAAGTCACCTGAACATGCAGGAAAAAATAGCAAGAAAAATAGGCTGAAGAATTATGGCTTATGAAAACAGAGTTCTACAATATAAATATTATTTTTAGGTACCTCATGTTGTAAGGTCTCTTTTTAAAATCCTATTCACCAAACTTCTATAAGCAGCCTAGTATTTCCTTAAGCTCCTTCCCTCAAGATCACTGCAAAGTCCTTTGTTGTTTAATTTAACACTCTTGTCCCATCATAAGTTATACTTGGCTCATTTTCTACCCCTTGTGCTTTCTGATCAAGTTCTTACTTTCACAAATTTTTTTTTCTGTAGACTATTGTTCCCTCCTTTACCTCAAAACTTAAACACTCATCTTTAATATCTTTGCAAGTATTCATTAAGGTATATACTAGCCTACGATGACACCTGTATATTAGATACAATCACTGAAAATAGGGTTGCCAACTAGATCCAGATTTGCCCGACAGGGCTGATCCAGTCCTGTGCTTACTGCACTGAATACCTTGACTTATGGTTCTGATTTCCCCATTGGATTCCCTAGGAAAAGCAAGGCTAGAAGACCGTGCCTGCATTGAGGTAGGCCTAGGATTGGATCAACCTTGTTGGGCAAATCTGGATCTAACTGGCAATCCTAACTGAAAATCATGTCTTGGAACAACAACCAGCTTATTTTCGAAAGAGAAAGACACCCATACTGCGACCCAAATCGGGAGATGGACGTCTTCCTCCCGTGAGCGCCCAAATCGGTATAATTGAAAGCTGATTTTGGGCCTCTTCAACTGCAATCTGTCGCAGAAACGGGCAAAGTTGATGGGGGCGTGTGGGTGGCATGGTGAAGGCGGGGCATGGGCGTGTTTATCATCCGAGAAGAGATGGGCACCCTCGGCCGATAATCGAAAAAAGAAAGGTGTTTTTAGCGCAAATTTGGGTCGCTTTTTTTTTACCCTTTTTTTTTTCACGAACAAGTCCCAAAAAAGTGCCCTAAATGACCAGATGACCACGGAGGGAATCGGGGATGACCCCCCTGACTCCCCTAGTGGTCACTAACCCCCTCCCACCAAAAAAAAAAAAACAACTTTAACAACTTTTTTTTCCAGCCTGTATGCCAGCCTCAAATGCCATACCCACCTCCATCACAGCAGTATGCAGGTCCCTGGAGCAGTTGTTAGTGGGTGCAGTGGACGTCAGCCAGGTGGACCCAAGCCCATCCCCCTCCTACCTGTTACACTTGTGGTGGTAAATGGGAGCGCTCCAAACCGCCCCCAAAACCCACTGTACCCACATCTAGGTGCCCCCCTTCACCCATAAGTGCTATGGTAATGGTGTAGAGTTGTGGGCAGTGGGTTTTGGGGGGGCTCAGCACCCAAGGGAAAGGAGCTATGGACTTGGGAGGTATTTTAATTTTTTTTTTATTGTTACAAGTGCCCCCTAGGGTGCCCGGTTGGTGTCCTGGTATGTGAGGAGGACCAATGCACTACGAATCCTGGCCCCTCCCACGACCAAATGCCTTGGATTTGTTCATTTTTGAGCTGGGCGCCTTCGGTTTCCATTATCGCTGAAAAACGATACCGCCCAGCTCAAATCCGCACAAATCCGATGCATTTGCCCGGCACAAACCGTATTATCAAAAAAAAAGATGGACGCCCATTTTTTTCGAAAATATGGTCTGTCCCGCCCCTTCACATACCCGATCTTGGAGATAGACGCCCATGGAGATGGGCGTTTGCGTTCGATTATGCCCCTCCACGTCACAGAAAATAGCATCTAATAATTATACAGCTATGGAATCATAGAACCTTTTATATCAACTCTTTTTAAATTCTCTATTACAAGGTTAATTTTCAAATAATTTAGGAACTTAACTTATGGAGTTAAGTACCTAAATGGTCCCTGATAACTGACTAGGGTTGAGTGCCTCCATTTTGGAACTTAAAAGCAGGCATCTACAGGGCAGAATTAGCAATGGAGAAACACTGTTCAGACCCTAGCACTGATTTTCAGCATTTGGAACCTAACTTACAGCCAGATGCACTAATCTCCTGTTATAGCACAGATTACTATTTTCAACTCGGTAAAAATTACCAAGTTGGAAATAGCCAGCGATGCTCAGAAGAAACGGGATGTAAATCAGCTGCTCGCTGATTTTGCAAGCAGCTCATTTGGGGGTGGGGGGAATCAATCGGTCTGTCTAGCATGTGCAGAACAGCCAATCGCTAAGCATGGTGCATGCTCAGAGCGGCACTTGCAGGAAGCTGCGTGTATGAAAACCGATGTAGTTTTTTATTCTCATAATTGGGGCCTCCAATCCCACTTCACTGCCATTGGAGGGAGGTGAGGTGAAGGATGGATGCCTCCTCCAATCTAACTTCACTGCACTGGGAAGGTGTAGAGGTGAAGGGTGGGTGCCTGCAGGGCTGCTCCAGGCAATGAAGAGCAAATGATGGAGAAAAAAAGGATTTTCATCCTGACAATAGATATGGACACGCTGTATCTGCTCTGGAACATCTTATTTCTCCCCGCGGGTCCTTCTCCTCTTGCAGGAGTGGCAGAGGACCCTGGAGCGACTGTGGAGTACTTGCGACAACTAAGGACTGTCAGGACCAACAGCTCCAGACCTCCTGTTAATTTTTCCACAGTAAAGGTAGGGGCTGCTTCTGTGCATAACTTGGAAAACAGATGTGCATCGCTTTGCATGCACATTTGCATAGTAATTAGCTCATTATAACAACTTTGCATTCAATTTTCGTTAGCTGCTACTGTGACAGGAAAAGAGCTCATAGAACCCTTTTGTGCATATCTCTCTGAACTCCGTGCTCACTAAACTGGCTAGAACCAGTGTAAAAACCACGTTGCTGGCTCGTTAGGTTTTGTGCACCTAGGCAACAGAAGCCTAAAACTAAGTGAATAACTTGAGTAACCTAAATATTTAAGTTTCTACAATTAGGTAAACATTCAGCCAAGAACTTAGACATATAAATTTAGCACTGAGTGTCTTCTGAAATCAGACCCCTGAAGTAATTGACAACATATAGGTCAATATTCAAAGCAATTTAGCTGGCTGATTAAATTGCTTGTGCTGAGCTATCCACTGATATTCAATGGCACTTAATCAGTTAGTGCCACTAAATATCAACACTCACCACCAAACTTAAAGCTGGTTATTTTGTGAGCGGTCCAGGGGCAGATTTGGAACTTATGCATTTAAGTGCCGATATTGAATACTCAACCGCCTAGATTAAGTGGCCAAATTGGATCACATAAAACACAGTTCTATTTTTATGCGGTCACTTAGGCACTTAACCACACAAGAGACAGCCAGTCGCATAAACCTGGACTTTCAATGCCAGTGTCTAGCCATGGCCCGACATTGAATATCCGAGGATAACACCACAGCTAAAAAAAAAAAAATGCTCACTGAATATCTCTACTCCATAATGTAGTACTGACTCTACACCCTATAAACAGATACATACTGATACTCAGATTTACTGTAAGACAGGTATTTCATCAGTAGCATATTAGAAGAAATTTTAGGAAATGTATCATTAAAATGAAACTGCTTTGTGGTTACTGCATATCTTTACGAAATCATTTCTTTCTCTCTCATATTACTACTACTTAACATTTCTAAAGCGCTACTAGGGTTACGCAGCGCTGTACAATTTAACATGGAATGACAGTCCCTGCTCAAGGAGCTTACAATCTAAAAGTATGTCCAGGTAAATTATAGGAAATTAAGCTAAGCAATTTTCAGTTATACAGAATACATCCTAATAGTACCTTTTCTGTTTGTAAAACAAACACATGAAGTACAAAAACAAAAAATAGCATAACTCATTACTTTTAGGATTTTTCATCTTTGCTGAACGGGCCATTGCTAGATCAAAATGGGCCTTGTGCGTATTCTCACACAGCATTATAACGCGACATAAACAGTCAGCAGCAAACACACGTGTGGCCCAGCGAGGAGCCACAGAAGGCTTTGATTTGTCATCATCTCCATGCGTTGTAAAGATGGTGTCATCATCCATCTCATCCTTCTTCTCGGACTCTTCATCCTTGCTGCCTCCCACAGGGCCCGCTGTGCTCATATCTACAAATATAGTTATATAAGCATGTCATTAATACCTACTGCTTATGATTATATTCCGAGACCAGTTTTATTGTGCATATTCTTAAAACTACAAATTATCAAATTGGGTCCTGAAGGGCCGGCCAATGGGTCAGGTGGAAGACCATTTTTCTCTTCCTTCTTTTGGACCCCAAACATGTCTCTCAATGACCAAAAGAAAGAGAACATAATGTAACCTTTTCTGCAATCTGGGCTTTGTCTTGTAGTAGCTGGTAGTTCATTTTGTTAAACTGAACCTAGCCAGCAAAGGCTGATGCGTGTATCTGCACCTAAACTAGGTGGACAGTGTCAGCATCAGGGGCGTAGCCAGACAACAGATTCTGGGTGGGCCTAGGCAAGAAGTGGGTGGGCACTAAGTGTTTTTCACCACCACCAAAAAAATATCTCAGCTGGTGAGAAAACACTTCTTTCCACCTTGGCTTACCATTAAAGGGAAGTCTTCAGCTGATAGAGCTTGGGATCTCCACCAGCTACCACTAAACGTATGCTACTGATGGGTGGGCCTGAACACTAAGTGGGTGGGCCCTGGCCCACTCAGGCCCACCTGTGGCTACGCCACTGGTCAGCATGGTGACCATACTATCTTTACATTCAGCAGTGCTACCTGTATGGATAGTGGCGCTGATATACATACTACATTAAGTGCCGGCACTGACATTTAGCTTAGGATAGTGAGTACATTGGCTGAAAATCCTGCCCCATGTCTTTTCCTTGTCAACACTATTAGATGGCATCACCCTTTATGTGGCTGATAATCCTACTTATTGTTGTTGCTCCCACTCACTTGAATTCAATACCCCATGATCTGCAAATTGAACTCACGCTTAAAAAATTCAAAGCAGCTTCGTAAACATAGCCTTTACAGCAACCTAAGCTGGATTAAATGCCTCTCTGTTAATAGTCACTTGCTTATGTTTGTAGGCCCTGGGATATGTATTAGTTATGTCTTGTCTTTTTCTCCCCTGCTCTCTTCCCTCCTTTTTTGTTTCTCTTCTTGTATGGTTAATTATCTCCCCTTCCTTGTTATGCTGAGTTGTAACCTAGTTCTCTTTTGTGTTTTCCCATTCATCATTCCTTTTCTGTTTATTTTCTTGGATTCCCATATATATTTTTATTGTTGTAAACCACTTAGATAGATTTGATATGCAGTATATTAAATAGAACCTAAATAAGAATTCTATATATTAGGCTATCTGAGAATTGCTCTCCCTCAATGTGACAAGTATATTGTATTTTCAAACTTAAGTATGGTATGTTCTGAGGAAAATCTACCTCCATGAAAAGTTCAAATGTCTATGAGCTGAAGTTTCAAAATAGCATGCATACTTTCTCTTTGAAATCTGGGCAAGTCCATGGTTTAAAGTACCCTCAGACTTCATCCCAATGCACAGAGTTTGAAAATTGCCAGCACGATGGTTAATAAGGATTATAGAAAGCAGCAACTTTAATGGAGGTTTTTCAGCTGGAAGAACATCAGTACACCAGACTGAACAAATTGGACTGTAACATTGCTGACAAACTGGTATTAACTACTCTACTTTTGAGAAAAGCGTCATGAGATCTTTAAAGTCCACAGAGAACACAGAACCTAGGTTGAACATTTCACCTTGATGGCAGAGTCCAGGTTCAGAGAGAATTCTTTTACCACTGAACTAAACACACAGTTTTCTGCTGCATCTAATATTCCTTGCAAGTCTCCTACTCCCAGTATTCTAGAAGCATAGCCAGGTTATGATGTCAAGGGGAGTGGAGAGACGCTTGCACACACTGTGTAGATGCGATGGACTGTCTGAAAAATAGGTGCGGTGTTTTCCAAAGTCTGTTTGGGGGAGCGGGCGCTCCCCTGGCGCCCCACCTAGCTATGCCTCTACAGTATTTATCAGATTTGATCCTACTCAGCTTCTGAATTGCCACATAATAGGAAGTTTACAGTTTTATCAAATGACTTCAATAGGATGGTCCAAAATGGCGCTGAGATGCAAGAAAAATAATGCAATTCAGCTATCTTCTACTAGTTGAAAATTTATTCCTTACAATCTAGACTGGTACAAATCTGGTATGATCTGAAAGATTTTTCTACATTCTACTGAAGTTCCTCCATTTTATAGAAATAATGGATTTAATTTTTAAGCACTGCACTGGTATCCCCTCCCTCATTTCACCCCCTATAAAAACCTATACCTCTTTTGTGTTTTTTGTAATAATCCTTTGGACGTTTTTTGGCAGATACACAGGCAACTTGAGCGATTCCATCAGTACTCTCTTAGATCTGTAATACAAGGTGGAAAAATAGGATATCTAACAGAGAAGTCCTTTAAGGGCTCCAGATTTCTAGTTTGGAGGGAACATTGATAGAAACTCAGCTGTGGAGGTCAGGCCATGCCATAAGGATAGAAAACACCAGAATTCCCCAACTTGTATTCTATAGACGTTATTTCAGAAGCATCTGCACATGTAACAGCAGCATTTACACATTTAGATTGCATACACATGTGAATGGCAATTTCAGAAAACTACTGTTTACACACGGAGATCCACACCATGTGGAGATTTCAAGGAGGAGCTTTAGGTGGAACAAACATCTATATGTGTACTCCCCATTTTACAAAGGGAATACATATTTATGGGAAACTTTTCCTCATCAGGTCTTATACCAGCCCCAAACCATGCACATATTATAGAAAATTTCTCATTTCTGACAAGCCTTCCAAAATAACAAAAAAAAAAAAAAAAGACTGTGGCCTCACTACTTAAATGATAGCACTTATATAACTAGGTTTGTAAATCTGGCTAGCTATATATGAAAGTGGTGCCACTTACATGTGGTACCTGCAATTATGGAGGCTACCATGTTCATGCCGTTTATTTTTTTTTAACTTTTGTAAAATGGCTGCTCCCACTTCACATGCAGACAAATACATATGCACTCCTACACATCCTTATATGCATTTTACAAAAGGCTCTGCATTTAGCACACCCTTTATAACATATCGCTAGAATTGAGTATGTAATGACATGGGTGTCTCAATTCCAATCTCAACTTTTTATGTAAAAGAACCATTATGGCTCACTAAAAAATGGCACCAATCACAAGGAAGACCACACCTCGGATTCCAGGACACCTTGAAACCTGCAAGGTAGGCCTCATCAGGTGGGTGGATATGGTATTTAACAGGGTCATATGGAGGTAGCTTTGTCACTTGGCTGCCGCAAACAGAAGCACAAAAGCAGAAAGGAAGAGATGGCAGACCAACTCCACAAATTCATCAAGTTTTTTCACCTGCATTACTCGTGGTCTCTTTATCAGTGGACTCCTAAATAAACTTAGTCAAAGTAAGTTGGTAAAACTTGTGCCATCACAAATGGGAGACATGATGAACTCCCTAATTTTTACAATTAAAAAAAAAATTAGATTTTGGATACCATTCGAAGCTGCTAAGACATCCTTGCACAGCCGCAACCAGTGAGATAGTTTGTCTACTGCCAGAGAGGAAAGCATATGTCCCAAGGTATCATGAATATCTGAACAGAGCTTCCGATCAGTCTCTCGATCCAGCATTCCAAAGAGAACCCCCTCAAGTCCAGTCTCAGTTATATTTATATCTGAAATACAATCCAGAGTGAGACAATAATGAGGAAACCAGAGCAAAAGAAGCACTAGAAACAGAGGTTCAGTCTGCACCAAAAACTTGGCTTTACCCATAATGTCAGAACAGTAGATATACTGGTGTAGGTAGAAGAGTTTTCATTTAGTTTTTATGTGACAGTATTAGGGGGGTTAGGTCAAGATGATCAGGAAATAAGGAAATCACTTTTAATCAGGAAATATTAAAGATTTTATTAAGAAGGGTGGGATAAGAAAGGTTTTGAATTGTAATATTATTTGTGAACCACTTTTGACTATTTTCATTAACGTGTAGGTGGTACATAAAGTGAAGTTACTCACCCGAAACAGGTGCTCTCCGAGACAACAGAACACATATTGCCACATATGGGTGAAGTCATCTGATTAGGCCCGGCATGGATGCTTCCCAGCATTCCAGCAAATTCTGAAGCCTTTGGCAGAGCTCCACTGTGAATGCACAGGTGCCTTCCCACCCAATGTGAGTGCACAGGACTAGCAGTATAATGAAAAAGCATAAGGAATACAACTCCTAGGGGAGGAGGGAGGGTATATGGCAATATATGTCCTGTTCTCATCAGAGAACACCTGCTACATGTTAGTTACTTTACTTTTGCCAAGGATGTGTAGGGCATCATTTGTCACATATGGGAATCCTTAACTACCAGGCTCAACAAAAACAAATGACAGACAATAGGGTCTTGCAACAGCCAGACCCACAAGAAACCAAATAACCTAGAACTTATATATATTCCTGTTGTGTGGGTGCAGCCTGGAACAGAACAAAAATGGGTCTACAAGGGTGAAGTTGGATTCTAGACTCCAAACAAATTCTGCAAAACTGTCTGACTGAACCCGCTGTCAGGAATCCTGTTCAAGGCAGTACTGAGAGATGAACGTGTAGACTGAAGACCAAGTTGCAGCTTTGTAAATCTCATCAATGGAGGCTGACCTCGTGGGTTACCAACACAGCCATGACTCTGATATTGTGAGCTGTGACATGATCTTTCAGCCTGGGCATAAATAAAGGAGATGTAATCTACTAGCCAACTGAATAGTGTGTGTTTACCAATGGTTGCCCCCATCCTATTTCAGTAGAAATAAACAAAAAGCTGGGTGGACTTCCTATGGGCTCCAGAGAGAAGGCCAAGGCTCTCTTGCAGTTTAAGAGAATGACATGGGGACGGGGACCCGTGGTAACCATGGGGATGGGAACAGAGCCTGTGAGGACGG
Organism: Microcaecilia unicolor; assembly: GCF_901765095.1. Classification (NCBI taxonomy): domain Eukaryota; kingdom Metazoa; phylum Chordata; class Amphibia; order Gymnophiona; family Siphonopidae; genus Microcaecilia; species Microcaecilia unicolor. Next base: position 140,526,085 of record NC_044033.1, read on the forward strand.
GGCGGGGACAGACTCACGGGAACAGGGACAAACTTTGTCCCTGTGCCATTTTCTACTTTGAAGCCTGTTAATGAACTGGACTGTTATTTATGTTTGATTGATGCAGACAATGATATTTTGATTTTAAAAAAAAAAAAAGCAAACATACTGGCCACAGCTAGCAAAATTTGCATGGGGAATCCTGTACATCCTGCTACCAGCATCTTCTATTGCAGGAAGGACTATGGAAGAGAGGAGAGCTAGACTGAATTCTGAGATTGTTGATGACTTCTTATTCATCCACAGATTTAAAAAATCATAACAGTGCTTCATAGGGCATATTTCTCCCCATAGAGCATATAGAATGGGTTGTATTTTGTACCCCTGGACATTTTAACAGGGTGGATTAGGATTCCTTGGGGGTAGCAGAAGTCAGCTATTGTTGGGGTTGGTAGAGGTGGGAGGGATGGTTATTATAGCTGCTCGTTTTTATAAAATCATAAGTGTTTCAGGCTTCTGCAGATGAGGACACAGCTTGCAGAGATGGGATGGGGACAGAACCTGCGGGGATGAGACAGAGTCAGGGTCTGCAGGGACGGGATGGGGACGAGACAGAACCCAAGGGAATAGGGCGGGGACAAACTTTGTCCCCATGTCATTCTCTACTTGCAGTCTAAGGTATGCAGTAAGCTTTCATCAGGATGGGCATGAGGTTTTGGGAAAAATGCTAACTGATTAAGGTGGATTCAACACCACCTTTGGAAGGAACTTAGGATGCGTGTGAAGAACCATTCTGTTATGATAAAACTTTGTATAAAGGTGGATCAGCTACTAGGGCCTGAAGCTCACTAACGCTGCATGCTGAAGTGACCTCCACCAGGACAAAACGTTTCCAGTCACAAACTTCAGATTATAAGCACCCAGTTACTCAAAAGGAGCTTTCATTATCTGGGTGAGGACAACATTAAGAGCCCATGCAGGGAGGTTTAATTGGGTGTTTTGCTAGAAGCAACCTCTCATGAACTGAACAAGAGGCTGTAAAGAGATGGGCTTACCCACCACGCAATGATGTAAGTACCAATTGCACCGAGATGAACCTTTACGGAGTTATTTTAAGACCAGACTCAGAAAGGTGCAAAAGGTATTCAACCAGTTTTGTGTAGGGCAGGAAAAAAGATCTAAGGCCTTGCCCTCACACCAGACAGCAAACCTCTTCCTCTTCTATGCCCTCTTAGTGGAATCTTTTTTGGAAGGATGCAGGAGACACCTTCATTAAGCTGGAGAGATGCTAGCTCTATGCTCTCAACATCAAGCTGTGAGGGCTAGGGATTGGAGATTAGGATAAGAAAAAAAAGACCCCTCATGCTGAGTGATGAGGGTAGGTAAGCATTCCAGTATCTACAGGTCTTCTGTCACTAACTGCAGAAGTAGAGGGAACAATATCTGTCATGGCCAGTAGGGTGGGATGAGGATCATGCTTCCTTGATACTGCTTGAGTTTCAGCAAAGTCTTCCCACAAGAGGTATTGGGAGGATATGAATACAGAGGCTTGCCCCCCAATGGAGGAGGAAGATATCTGATGCTAGTCAGCCATGTGATCAAGGAAGTACATAGAATAGAATCTCTTTCCTTCTTCACCTGATGGTATAAATCCAAACATATGGGCATGTAGAAAAGAGACTTTCGCTGCAAGCATGGCATGATGCTGAGAGCTGAACTTTGACGCTCATGGTGGATAATATGGAGGAAGTTGTCGCCAATTTAGAGCATAACCCCCTGCTCCAGACTATTTGAAGAACCCATCGTTGGGAGGTTATAAGGAGACATCTTACTTGGAAAAAATTCAGCCTCCCCCTTATCAACAGGCCATTTGAGATGGTCACTTTTATAGTGGCTATGCTCTCTTGGAGTCAGTCAAAAGCTCATTCCTTGCTTTAGCTGGGCAGCTGGTTGGGCCTTTTGGGGCCTCTGCTGCCTGGATCTGGAGCAGGAGCCCCTGAGACTGCTGGGAAGGTTGAGTGAAGGAGATACCTACGCCTTTGAGAGTTGTAGGGATCTCTTTTGGGCACCACCCAAAAACCTCAGAGAAGTGGAGGCCACAGAAAAAGTGGGCAGAGAAAGGTGCTTCATGGTATCAGTTCTTTTCTTGATGAGGCCTCTTTTGGGGTCTTTATCCATTTTAGAACAGAGAAGACAATTCTCCACATGAAGATGCTCATGTAGAGCTGACAGGACTGAATGCAGGACACAAGCACAGAGCCCTCATATACATTCCTCCCAAAAGAATGTAAGGTTATAGCATCTCACTTTGGAAGCACCAAGGTGTGGGTTCTAGAATTCTTAGCTCTCTTTAGAGCGGATTCGACCACCATGGAATGGTGTGGCAGGTGTTGCTTTTTGAATCCAGAAGTCTTTTGGACTCTATATATAGAATTCACTTTCCAAGGTACAAGCTGCAAAGACAAGAGGGGTCTCCCAACATCTCAGCCCTGGACTCGCCCTAAATTTCCAAATCAAATGGGATGGTCTTAGCCGTCTTCTTCAAAAAATTGACAAAGGAGATTTCCTCCGGAGAGCACTTTCTCTTTTCCTGAGGTGAGGAGCGGTCAGATAATAGACCAAGGGAGTCCTCCTCTGGTTCAACTTCAGACACCCAAGAGCAGTCTGAGTCAGACTCAGTAAAATACTCCTGAGTGGGCTGAGCCTGTGTCCGCCTCAACCTACTGGACCCAGGTCCAGACTGAGTCAGAGTGCCGAGAGACCAGGTCCTTTGCTGAACACCCTGTCAGGCACTAGCGTTGATGAATGGGAAATGGACAGGGCATGGGCCTTGAGGACTGAGTGGGGCAGAGCCATGGTTGGCATCAACACTCTCAAGACTTCAGCATTACACTGAGCCAAGATCTGCTCAAACACTTCCTGCAACAGGGCCTGGAGCTGCTCCTTGGGGCAGACATCGGCAAAGGTGAGGCCAGCATCTGTACAAGAACAGCCTGTGAAGATGATGGAGCTGAATCGGAAGGCTGGTCCTGGTGTCTAGGAGACTGGCTCATCGGCACAGATTCCATGGAAGGGGACTGGTCTTCTTGGCGCCAATGCTTCTCTGGTACTGGTGCTGCTGATGACCTGGAGTTCCTGGCACTGTGCTTTAAGTGGGATCGATGCAGATGCTCATTCGCCTTCACTAGGTGCACATCAGGATCCTTCAGTGCTGATGAGGATAATGTCAAATCCTGACATCTTTGGTGTTGTGTCCAATGCAGGTCAGTTCGATGGGGCCCTATTGGTGCCCAATGTTGAGACAGGGGAAGACCTCCTCAATGCTGGTGTACCTTCCCAGTTTCCAATACAGCTCCGCCAGTCATGGGGACCAGTGCCTCCAATGGAAGTCGATGCATTGGACTAAGAAGTACCAAAATGTTTCTCACACAGAGCCTCATGACTTTTTTGGGTTCTTTTCTGAATTTTAGAAAACAGTAATTAAAGGCTTTGTGGTCAGGTCCTAGGCAGACCAATTGTGAGGGTCAGTCACAGAGATGACTTTGCCGTACCGAGACCACTTAAAATCACTGGGAGCAAAAACAGCCAAAGCGAAATCAAATAGCTCAATCTTTTGTTTTTTTAAAGCAGAGATACCTGATTGGGTGCTCAGGCCTAAAAGAACCAAAGGAGCTGCGCAAAACGAAGAAAATTTAAACAAGCCAGAAAAGTGTAAGAACTTAAGGAGGAAGGGACATCACAGCTTTGGATGGCTGCCTAATCCCTGAGCTCCTGCTTCCCCACTAACTTAACTTGCTTAATCCCTTGCCATTCATAAGAAAATAAGAATAGCCCCCCTCCGACGGGACACCACCTTGTAAGTGGTGGAGGGGCTTCCGTGTTTCAATGACTCAGAGGGCTATGCTGAAGGGTTACCCATATCAGACAGGCCTCTGAAGAGAAACCAGACAAAGAGTGTCCCAAATTAGGGAGAGGGGAAAGATGGTGACCTGAAGCTCGTACACTCAACGGCCCAGCTGTCCTCTGAAGTTCAGTTTTTGTTCACTTGAAATTTCCTCTCTGCATTGCAGTTGCCTTAACAGAGGAAGGGGACAATGGGGGGTCAGCCGCCGATGACCAGCGTTTTGTCCCCTGTGCAGCAAGTGTGGGACCGCTGTAAGACGAGCTGCCCATAGATGACTGGGTTGATGAGTCCTTTGATTAGCACCGACGAAGGAGCGTCGATACTCTTGGACCTGGAAACAACTTCATCGCTCAAAATCATTTAACCACCATGCTCAAAGGAGTGGAGGAGTGAGTCAGAAGTGTATGCTGAAACGGAAGTCGTTTACAGCTGAACCCGTGTCGGCGGTGCTACTCCTAAACCCTTAAGAGTTATCAGCTTGGAGTTTTGGGCTCCCGTGGACGTTGCATTGAATGTCATCTGGAGGGTGCTCCAGGACCTGACGGTGGTAGAGAATGACTTTGCTTCAGATATAGTCTTGTTAATGAGTCACATGGATAATCTAATCGAATCCTTTGAGAATATACAGCAAATGAAGTTCCACTGAAGTAGGAAATGGTTAAGATTTGAAAATGATAAAAGACCAGAAAAATTTGAACAAAATGAATATTGTTACAGATGATTAATATCGAGATTGTTGTTTTCCCAGAGTTCCGGGTATGACTCCTAATGTTTTTTTTCCTCTGAAATGATTCCTCTTAATATATTATTAATTCAAAAGGAGTGAAGCCTGTGAAACTGGGATTATTTTAATCAGCGGGAATTGGATTGGAGATTCAAGGGTTTGTATTGTTAAACAATTTCTGGTTTTAAAAGGGAAAAAAAATGAAATTAGGTGTATTACTTTCACTAATATTGGACAATAAGTATGTTTCCAATGAAATTGATGGACTATGCACTGTTATGGTCTTGAAGAAACCAAACAGATGATCAATGTGGAATAATGATTTAGATAAATAATAACTGGGGATAATCGGGTTAATACCACGTTTTCTTTGTTTGCTGTTGTTTAAATTGATCTCCTTGTCTTGTTTCACTCTCCCTATTTATTTTGTGGTCTAAGAAAGAGAAAGATTGTATAAAATCCATTTATCTTGTTGAGATTATTTTCTTCTAATATTGTTTGAATGTACAATCATCTCTGTTTTACTGTTTTGCAAGTGACCCTTGTAAAGTGAAAAAATTATAAAAAAAAAAAAAAAGAATAGCCATACTTGGTCAGACCAATGGTCTATCTAGCTCAGTATCCTGTTTCTAACAGTGGCTAATCCAGGTCACAAGTACCTAGCAGAAACCCAAATAGTAGCAACATTCCATGCTACCAATCTCACAGCAAGCAGTGGCTTCCCCATGTCTGTCTCATTAGCCTTACCTGTGCTTCTGAAGTGTTGGCGAGACAATATTATGGCTACCTGAACTGTCTGCCAGAAAGGAGAGCAGTAAGCTCCACCATAAGCTGGGTCCCAAACCTTTCTTGTGCCATGTGTCTCCAAGTCCTGATACCCTGTCTGAGTCAGAGTCCTTGTAGTCGGCGGCTGAACATCAGGAGGCCACCTCCTCTTGCTGCGTGTCTCGAAGTTTTAAGCGCTATTTCCTTGGAGAAAATTGAGACTGTGAGCGGGGACCTTAAAGATTTGTCTGCGAGAGTGAAGGATTAGGAGCCCCTTGTTTATGAGCACACTAAGGCCCTAGAAATACTGCATACTCAGACGGAATTCTCTTTGTATGCAATATGAAGATATGCTGCCTAAACCTCTCACTCAGCTTTTTGGCAGAGACGGGATTCAGCCAGGATTCAGCTTGAGCGTGCACATCGTATACTGGGCCAACCCCCCCCTTCAAATCGCACTAGAGACATTGTGGTGTAGTTTGCTCGGTACGCTGTAAAGGAGTGCATCTATCAGCAAGCTCGTCAAAAGGGTGCATTACATTATCAAGATACTCTGGTCCAAGTGTTCCAGGATCGTTCTGAGCTTACTTTAAGCGAAAGATTTTCAAAAGGAAAACATTTCATACCCTGGAGCTTCTCCTTTGCCTTTTCTTTATTTTAATTCCAGGTTCTTTATATACCACATGGGGTCCAAATGTGGCTACTGCACGGTTTACAGATCAATAAAATCTGGGGGCAGAGACAAAAGGAGGGGGACAGAGGAGGTGCAAGTCAACTGAAAGATTCAGTGTACAAATGAGTCTTGAGCAGAGCTTTAAATTTGGCAAAAGATGGCTCCAAGTGAAAGTGAGGGGGCAAGGTATTCCAGAGAGAGGGGCTGATGAAAATTAAAGAAGATTCCCAGGATACTGTCAGAAAGAAGGAGGGGAGGGAAGGAATAGTTGAAAGATTAGCATTGGAGGAATGGAGGGTACGAGAAGGGTCATAGGGGACCAGAACTGAATGGAGATAAGCAGGAGCTGAAGGGAGGCGGGACTTAAATACATGACAGAATATCTTGAATTTGATGCTTATCGAAACCAGGAGCCAGTGCTCTGAACGCAAAAGTGGTGTGACGTGATTGGATCTGCGGGCCAGGTGGAGGAGCTCAACTGCCATTGACTGAACAAGTTGGAGGCACTTGAGAAGAAAACGGGTGAGTGAGTCAATTTGGGGTTTGAAGGAAAGTTTTGAATCAAAAGTGACTCCCAAGATCTTAACAGTGTCGAAGCAAGAGAGAATATGGTTTGCTATGGAGGGAGGTGGTGGGAGAACAGCATCAGGATTGGGGAATATAATGGATTCGCACTTGGTGCAGTTAAGAGCCAGTCGATTGTCTTTCAGTTTGAGCACGCACATCGTACACTGGATCAGCACCCCCACCCCAAAATGCCCTAAGGACATTGTGGTGCGGTTTGCTCGGTATGCTGTGAAGGATCACATCTATCAGCAAGCTCGTCAAAAGGACGTATACATTATCAGGATGCTCTAGTCCAAGTGCTCCAGGACCATTCTGCATTTACTTTGCTTAAGCGGATGATTTAAACTGGTGTATGAGATTTTACAAAAGGAAAAGATTTCATACCGTTGGAGCTTCCCTTTTGCCTTTTCTTTTGTGTTTGCAGGCAAGATTCACATAGTGAACACCATCTCTGAGGTTTGGCGGATTTTCAGGGGTTGGAGGGAGTTTCTCTCTCATCTACATCATCTTCATCAGTGGCAGCTCCAGCTACTCGTGCTAAACTTCAACAGTGGCAGCGAGTTCCGGATAAAGCACAGAAGATGTGGTGGTTCCTTTCTGCTGGGATTCGGTGAACTTTGACTTCTCTGTAATGTCAATACATCTTCATACCTGTTAATTGTTAAATTTGAAGCTGTTGCTTCTCTTCTTTAAAGTGACATCCTTCTTTGTTGAGGTATACTTTTACTTATTGCAAAAGCGGGCTTCAGATCTATTTTCAGGGATGCTCTCTATTATATACAGTTATATACACTGTTGTTAAGAAGCATGAGTGGCTGTGTGAATTGCTCTGTTATTTGACCTCTATGTTTCGTGCAATGGATTTATTTTGCTTTATTTTTCTTCTTGCATTATGGGTAGAGGGGCGGGGTTGGTTGGACTGGGTTTGTGGGTCAGGACCTCCATTTCCTTGCAATGTGGGCTTCAGCCTGCATTTCTAGGTGGTGTTTTTTTTTTTGGGGTGGGGGGCTTGGAGGGATTCTAGGTGGCTGGGTTTTTGTTGGTGAAGGAGATGGTACTACTTTGGTTGTTTCATGGGGGAGAGATTCTTTCTGTATTCTGAGTGGGTTATTTCTTCTGGGGGGTGAGGGTGTTTTCCACCGACTGCAATTTCTTTGCTTTTGTTATTAGTTTATTGAACATGGGGACTGTCCTTAAGATTTTAACTTAGAATGTACATGGACTTAACTCTCACAAGAAGAGACATTTAGTTTCGCAAGGAATCAGATCAAATCGACCCCAGCATGTGATGCTACAAGAGACACATTTTAAAGTGGAACATGAACCCTTGTTTCGCGATGTTCAGTTTTTTAAAGAAGTTATTTGCTTCTGATGGTTCTGAAGCAGAAAAAGAGGGGAGTAGCGCTTCTCTTTCATAGTCTCTTGTCTGTCCATACTGAATGAGTGAGGCATGATCCTGAGGGGTAGTACATTTTTGCTCATGTTAAACATGGTGATTATGATTTTACTTATGCTACTGTTTGTGCTCCAAATGCAGGTCAGGCTGCTTTTTTAAAGAAGCTAACCCGTTTGTTTTCTGTCTTTATTGTTGGTAAGCTAATCTTAGGAAGCAATTTCAATGCCTGTTTGCAGTCTGGCTTGTATTGCACGGGGGTTTATACTGGTGATGATATTCATAACTCTAAAGCCCCGCATTTTACCCATGCTGTAGGGGTGGTAGATGTTTAGAGGCTTGCCAACCCTAGGGGTCCAGACTATACATTTTATTCCCATTTCTCACCGCTCTTATTCTAGAATTGATTATTTGCTTGTTGATGCTGCTTCTCTCATTGCTGATTTTGTAACCTCTTTAGGCATAGTTGCTGTTTCTGATCATGCTCCTCATGATCTTGGGGGAGAATCTAGGGTTAGATACTGGTTCTTTAATAATGCTTTGTTGGGAGTAGAGTCTCTGGTTCAAGCTTATAGAGCAAACCACGTTGGATGGAGATTTGTGCAATGGTACATAGTATGCGATATTTCTGTTAGTAGACATTTGATTGCGTGTCATCTGTTTTGCCAGACTATTTTTGTATCAAGGATCAATAGACCCCTAATGCAGGCCTCTACAGCCAAAACACGAATCGTGTCGGGTTGTTTTTATTGATTTGAATAAAAGACCTTGTTTAGGAAACACCATCTGTGAGAGGACTTTTTTTGGAGTCACTGTTCGTTCACTTGACTTTCGGTTCTCCTGTGGAGAGATCACCTTCTGTAGGTGTTGGCTTCGAAGGATTACCTTGAACATAACCTGGACTCTGGTCTGTCCTTAGATGTTGTTTGGGATGCCCTTAAGGCAGTTCTAGGGGTTTTTCCCTAAAGCTGTTTCCCAATGTAAGCAGCAGGTGACTAGATTAATACAAGATTGTACCTTTTGCATCACCAGTTTAGAGCAATAACACCTACAGGCTGCCAGATTATAATTAAATAGCTACTACACAAAAAAAGTGGCCTATGCCTCTGCCAGGCTAAAACATCAAGCTTATGAGAAAAACAACAAGATAAGCCATATGTTGGCCTTGTGTCTGTGTAAACAATAAGCTAAGAACATAAGAATAACCATACTGGGTCAGTCCAATGTTCAATCTAGCACAGTATCCCGTTTTCAATAGTGGCCAATCCAGGTCACACGTACCTGGAAGAAACCCAAATAGTAGCACATTCCATGCTACCAATCCAAGGGTAAACAGTGGCTTCCCCATGTCTATCTCAATAGTAGACTATGGACTGGAATTTTATTGATCCACACCACTCAGTTACGGGAGTGGTTTAGAGAACATTACAATGAATTTATATACTGCGGAGTATGGGATTGACTTGGCGGCCATTGACTTATTTGTCTAAGTTTGCTCTTTCAGCTTTAACATCTGACCAATGTGCTTCTCTGGATGGAGAGATCAAGGTTAAAGAACTGTTACGAGCAATTAAATCCCTACCTAATCATAAGTCTCCGAGATTAGATGATTTTTCAGGGGAATTCTATAAAATGTTTGCTTATGACCTTGTTCCATTACTTACTGATCTCTTGAATGCTGTTTGTTTAGGTGCCCCTTGCTGCTGTCTATGATGGAGGCTTGGACTGCAGTGATCCCTAAGCTGCAGAAAGATCTGATGGCGTGTCAGTCCTATTGTCCTATCTCGGTGCTGAACACAGATGTAAAAATCTGGCAAAGGTTTTGGCCAATAGGCTTGCTGCAATCCTTCCTTGCTTGACCAATCCTGACCAGGGAGGCTTTATTCCAGGTAGGCAAGCCTGATAATATTCATAGAACTGACCTGGTCACGACTTCTCATTTCACATTGACGCAGAGAAGACCTTTGACTACGTCCATTGGCCTTTTATGGATGCAGTTCTGCCCAAATTTGGTCTAGACTTCAATTTTCAGGCCTGGATCACAGAATTCTACACTAAGCCATGGGCCTGCTTGTGCATTAATGGGGGGTAATTCTCAACAGTTTGAGTTGAGCTGAGAGACTTGACAGGATTGTCCTCCATCTCTGATGCTTTTTGCAGTGTTTTTGCTCACGCTAATCTGGATGTTTGTGGACTTTGAGAGGGTGACATTGAATACAAAATTGCACTTTTTGCGGATGATATACTTCTATCAATTACTAATCCCTTTGTCTCATTTCCAAACCTAACTCTTTTGCAAAACTACTTGGCAGTCTCAGGATTTAAATTTAACATGAGTAAGTCTGAAGCTTTTAATGTTAATTTGGATAGTGCTCTTCAACAGGCTCTTCAGCAATCTTTTAGTTTTAAATGGGTGGCAAATAAAATTAAATATTCGGGGAGTATTCTGGTTTGTTACAAGCAAATTATCCTGTATTATTGCATGAATTAAAGCTTGACCTTGATCACTTGTCCCTTTCCTCGTTTGGTCGAATAACCACAATAAAAATGAATCTTTTACTTAGGTTCTTATATTTCAAGTCTTGCCTGTGCCTTTGCTTAGGAGCTTTTGTTTCTTACCTTCAAAAACTGCATAACACGCTTTATATGGAATAACAAACGTTCAAGATTGCCTCATAACATTCTTTATAGGGATAGAAAACAGGGGGGCCTTGGTGTGCTCACTTGTCTCTATCATCAAGCGGCTCACGTGCATGGGGCCATTGAGTGGTTTCAAGCCCATCCTCAAACTGTGGATTGTATTGGAGCAGGCTTGAGTTGGCCTTATGAACTTGGCCTTTTTGTTGTGGGTGCCTCCCTGGCAAAGGAAGCTTGCAGTGACCACTTGCCCCACTACTCGTTATACTCATCAAGTCTGGGATTACACAGGACAAGATTGAGACTTTCAGGGGCCGATGATCAGAAGCAAATGTGGGCGCTAGAGGCCAACAGTGTCGTACTAGCCCTCGTGTTTGCTCCTGCCCGATGATCACAGCCAGCGAGTGCGTGTAATAACGCTCGCCAGCTCTGAACACTAATTGCATGCAAATGCATGCAAAACAAGGATCTCCCGCATTCCTCCTTCATGATCAGCCAAACATAACATAGTAACATAGTAGATGACGGCAAAAAAGACCTGCACGGTCCATCCAGTCTGCCCAACAAGATAAACTCATATGTGCTACTTTTTGTGTATACCCTACTTTGATTTGTATCTGTCCTCTTCAGGGCACAGACCGTATAAGTCTGCCCAGCACTATCCCCACCTCCCAACCACCAGCCCCGGCACAGACCGTATAAGTCTGCCCAGCACTATCCTCGCCTCTCAACCACCAGCCCCGCCTCCCACCACCGGCTCTGGCACAGACCGTACAAGTCTGCCCAGCACTATACCCGCCTCCCAACCACCAGTCCCGTCTCCCACCACTGGCTCTGGCACAGACAGTATAAGTCTGCCCAGCATTTTCCCCGCCTCCCAACCACCAGCCCCGCCTCCCACCACTGGCTCTGCCACAAACAAGGGCGCTGCTCCCACTGCAAACCCTATGCCAGCTCAGGTGCAACAGGGGTGCACCGGGAAGGGCCATTTTCAGAAGGCGCCCAAAGAGGAGGGAGGGAGGGAGTGCTAGTCCCTCCCTCATCCAACTACTACTATGGAGAGGTAGGCCGCCAGTGGGGGGTAGTGGACACTGGTCCTTATATTTTCAAGTTGTTCCCAACATTTTTTGCAAACTACTACTGATAATCCAAAGAGAAGATTATATCAACTTCATCCAACTGATAAGCCACTGAAGAGGTTTGACAGGTCCTGGATTTTCTCCCGGATCTGTCAAACCTAAGCCCGCCTGCCCCCCTCCCCCGACACAAGCACCCTGGTGGTCCCATGGGACTGCTAGCTTCTCCCCATCCCACCCCATATTGAACAAAAACGCCCTGGTGATCCAGTGGGACCACTATTCATCTAGCTAGCTTGCCTTCCCTGTCACCCCAGCGGCCTACCTCTCCAGTTGGAGGAGGGAGGGACTAGCGCTCCCTCCCTCCTCTTTGGGCACCTTCCTATCCTGCCTGGTGCATCCTGGGATGTGCTGGGCAGGGCTTAACTTCCATATAAGGGTTAAACCCCACCCAGTGCACTGGGAAGGGCGGGATGCCACCATTTTGAGAAGGCACTCAAAGAGAAGGGAGGGAGTGCTAGTTCCTCCCGCCTCCATCTACTACTATGGAAAGATAGGCTGGGGGGGGGAGTGGTCCTTATATTTTCAAGTTGTTCCCAACATTTTTTTGCAAACTACTATTGATAATCCAAAGAGAAGATTACATCAACTTCATGCAAATGAAAAGCCTGATCAACACCATTAATGCAAAAAGGAATTGAAAATTTGGATACATACCACCACATCAAAGTGCTACTTACTTATGTCACTGCTTTCTTTATCGCTTGCATTTTTCGCCATACTCATAGCATATTCACACACTTCTGCTGCTTCTCTTTGTGCAAGCTGACGTAGACATGCAACTGCTGCCCGGCGAAGCAACAAGTGAGAACTACATAAGTGAACCTGTAATAAAAAAGCATTAAAAATGTTCCGTTGTCTCAAATATGCAGAACTAATGGTGACAAGAAACAGTCTCTCTCTCAGTTGACTTTAATATAGGTTCTGTGGGCACTGTGCTGCAAGGTAAACAATAAATGTTTGGGTAAGTAAATAACAGAAGAAGAAAGTAGGTCTCAGTTATTGGTTAAAAGGCCAGAAAAAATCATGTAGTGGTCCTGCTAGCAATACAGCAATCAATGACAGTATCATTAAAAAAAAACCATTAATAAATATTTTGGTAACAGAACTTGATAAAAAGCCATTCCAAGATGGTCATAGCACTGTACAATTCACAACAGCATATTCAATATAACACTTCCATCCCAGCACCTCACACTTTGGCAAATTATGGCATATGTTGTTAATAAGATAGTACTTTGGTACATGCTTCATTTAGAGAAAATAAATGTCCTCAAACAAACATGTAGGGAGAACTACAGAGGGAGACTTCTGGGCGAAATTATTACCCTGCAAGAACAGCAGAAAGGTAGTGCAATTTCATTAAAGAAGCTAAATGGTAAAAAAACCAAGAGTTATTGGACACACAAAAAATTGAGTATATGTTACAATGTTCCAAGGCCAAATACATGGAACATGGCAATAGAGCAGGCTGTTGGTCTGGCAACTGAGGAAAAAAACATAGTGACAGATGGATGGGTCATACTGATAAAAACTTGGGAGACAGAGTAGTTACAAACTCTGGAACAGCAGCTGAGCTTAGAAACATAGAAACACGCCGGCAGATAAGGGCCAAAAGGCACATCCAGTCTGCCCATCCTCAGTAACCACCAACTCTTTCTTTCCTAAGGGATCCCACATACCTGTCCCATGCTTTCTTAAACTCTGACACAATCCCAGTCTCCACGACCTCCACCCGGAGACCATTCCACGCATCCACCACCCTTTCTGTGAAAGAGTATTTCTTAGATTCTTTCTAAGCCTATTTCCTCTTAACTTCATAGTGTGCCTCCTCATTCCAGAGTTTTCCTTCATTTGAAAAAGGCTCACCTTCTGTACAATAACACCACTGAGGTATTTAAACGTCTCTATCATATCCCCTCTCTCCTGTCTCTCTTCCTGCTTATACATGTTGAGGTCCCTAAGCCTGTCCCTATATGTTCTATGACTGAAACCCCTTACCAAGTTCGTAGCCGCCCTCTGGACCAACTCCATTCTGTTTATATCCTTCTGTAGGTGCGGTCTCCTGAATTGCACACATTACTCTAAATGGAGCCTCACCAGACATTAATACAAGGGCACCTTTTTTTTTTCCTGCTGGTCATCCCTCCCCTTATGTAGTCAAGCATCCTTCTGGCTTTGACCATTGCTTTTTCTACCTGTTTGGAAATCTTAAGATCAGACACAATCACCCCCAAGTCCTAGTCTTCTTTCGTACACAGAAGCACTTCACCCCCTATATTGTACCGTTCCCCTGGATGCTTATAACCCAAGTGCATGAGCCTGCATTTCTTAGCATTACATCTTAGTTGGCAATAATCAGATCATTCTTTAAGCTTTGCTAGATCTTTCTTCATGCTATCTACACCCTCCGGGGTGTCCACCCTACTACAGAGTTAGGTATCATCCGCAAAGAAACAAACCTTACCAGACAGCCCTTGCGCAATGTCACTCACAAAGACGTTAAGAGAGCCAGCCCGAGGACCACCCCTGTGGTACACCATTGATAACATCCCTTTCCAAAGAGAAAGCTCCATTTACCACTACCTTCTGCCTCCTTCCATTTAACCAGTTTTTAACCCAGTCAGTCACTTTAGGTTCCATACCAAGGGCATTCAATTTATTTATCAGTCGTTGTGCATAACCATGTCAAAGTCTTTGCTAAAATCCAAGTACAACACATCTAGCACGCCCACCAAGTCAAACTGTTTGGTCACCCAGTCAAAGAAATCAATCAGATTCATCTGAAACAACCTGCCTCTAGTGAAGCCATGATGCCTTGAGTCCTGCAGGCCAATAATTCGAGAAACCTCACAATCCTCTGCTTTAGAAGTGTTTCCATAAGTTTGCTCACCACTGAGGTCAGACTGACAGGTCTATAATTTCCAAACTCCTCCATAGAACATAAGAACATAAAAGTAGCCATACTGGGAAAGACCAATGGTCCACCTAATCCAGTATCCTGTTTTCCAAACAGTGGCCAAGCCAGGTCACAAGTACCTGGCAGAAACCTAAATTGTGGCAACACTCCATACTACAAATCCCAGGGCAAGCAGTTGCTTCCCATGTCTGTCTCAATAGCAGACTATGGACTTTTCCTCCAGGAATTTGTCCAAATGTTTTTTAAACCCAGATACACTAACTACTGTTACCACATTTTCCAGCAAAGAGTTCCAGTTGAGTGAAAAAATATTTCCTCCTATTTGTTTTAAAAGTATTTCTGTGTAACTTCCTTGAATGTCCCCTAGTCTTTGTACTTTTAGAATGCGTAAAAAAAATCGATTTACTTCTAATCATTCTACATCAATCATATTTCCCCTCATCCGTCTCTTTTCCAAGCTGAAGAGCCCTAACTTCTTTAGCCTTTCTTCATACTTCTGCTCTTGTGCAGAGGGACCACATCTGCCCTTCTCTAGTCCTCCGGGACCACTCCAGACTCTAAGGAAGCATTGAAGATGTAACATAGTAAATGATGGCAGAAAAAGATCTGCATGGTCCATCCAGTCTGCCCAACAAGACAAACTCATATGTGCTACTTTTTGTGTATACCCTACTTTGATTTGTACCTGTCCGCTTCAGGGCACAGACCGTATAAGTCTGCCCAGCACTATTCCCGCCTCCCAACCACCAGCCCCGCCTCCCACCACTGGCTCTGGCACAGACCATATAAGTCTGCCCAGCACTATCCTCGCCTCCCACCACAGGCTGGCTCTGCCACCCAATCTCGGCTAAGCTCCTTAGGATCCATTCCTTCTGAACAGGATTCCGTTACGTTAATCCCACGCGTGTTTGAATTCTGTTACCGTTTTCATTTCCACCACCTCCCGCGGGAGGGCATTCCAAGCATCCACTACTCTCTCCGTGAAAAAATACTTCCTGACATTTTTCTTGAGTCTGCCCCCTTCAATCTCATTTCATGTCCTCTCGTTCTACCGCCTTCTTACCTCCGGGAAAGGTTCGTTTGCAGATTAATACTTTTCAAATATTTGAACGTCTGTATCATATCACCCGTTTCTCCTTTCTTCCAGAGTGTACATGTTCAGGTCATCAAGTCTCTCCTCATACGTCTTGTAACGCAAAATCCCTTACCATTCTCGTAGCTTTTCTTTGCACCGCTTCAATTCTTTTTACATCCTTCGCAAGGTACGGTCTCCAAGACTGAACACAATACTCTAGGTGGGGCCTCACCAACGACTTATACAGGGGCATCAACACCTCCTTTCTTCTGCTGGTCACACCTCTCTCTATACAGCCTAACAACCTTCTAGCTACGGCATAGCTGCCAAAACCTCCCCAAGTTCCTTGAGCACCCTCATATGTATCCCATCAGGCCCCATCACTTTGCCTACTTTTAGTTTAGCTAGCTCCTCACAAACACAGTTTTCTGAGAATCGGTCCCTGTCTTCCCCCATTTGCATTTGTTTTCTGAGGTCCTACCCCCAGCCTTTCATCCGTGAACACAGAACAGAAAAACTATTAAGTAGTTCAACTTTATCTTTATTGGCTTCTACATATACCTCCCCCTCAGCTTTGAGTCTCACAGTGCTACTATGGCACTTCCTCCAGTTGCTTATATACCTGAAAAATGTCTTGTTCCCCCAATTTTACCTTGTCGGGTATCTTTTCTTCCATTTGCCTCTTCATATACCCGACAGCTTTTCCAGCTTCTCTTAGCTTTTCCCACTATTTTTGCCTGTCCTCCTCTTTCTGAGTCATCTTGTGACATATGAAGGTTAACCTTCTTTCCCTTACCTTTTCAGCTACTACATTTGAGAACCAGAGCTACCTTCTTTTCCTCTTACTTTTATGTACTTGTCTAACAAAGTTTTGTCACCTTTAAGATAGTTCCTTTCAGTTTCACCCACTGCTGTTCTACTTCCTTCAGCTGTCCCATTCAACTAACTCTTTCCTGAGAAATTCCGCCATCTCGGCAAAGTTAGTTCTTTTGAAATCTAGGACCTTCAATCTCGAATAAGCCCTCTCCTCCTTTGTCTTAATATTGAAACACACCATTCGGTGATCGCTAGATGCCAGATGATCTCCCACTGTAACATCAGAAACATTCTCCCTGTTTGTGAGCACCAGGTCTAGGATAGCTCCCTTCCACGTAGGTTCCTTTGCCCCCTGCTAAAACAATTCTACTTGTAGAGAATCCAAAATCTCTTTGCTCCTAGACGACAGCACAGCAGGGAAGCCCCAATCAACGTCTGGCATGTCAAAATCACCTATTAGTAATACTTCCCCTTTCCTAGCTATTTTGGTGAAGTCTTCAATTTGGCCTCTGTCCATTTCTTCTGACTGCGAAGGTGACCTATATAGTACACCAACGTAAATATATTTTCCTTTCCCTGTTATCAATTTAACCCACAGTGCTTCTTCCTTACCCCATATGTCCTGCAGTTCTTTCACTTTAACATTATTTTTAACATATAATGCCACTCCTCTACCCTTTTTTCGTATCCTATACTTCCTGAATAGATTATAGCCAGGAAGTAGTAGAGATGAAACTTAAAGGAATTCAAAAATGCATGGGACAAACACAAAGGAATCCTGTTTAGAAGGATCGGATCCAAAGAAGCTCTGAGATTAAGTAGGAAAGCCAGTGCTGGGCAGACGTCTACGGTCTGTGCCCTGATCAAGGTTGAACAGATTTGGATAGGCTGGAGTGGAGCTTTTCAGGGGTTTTGACAACAACTTCAGAAATTTTAGAATAAGGCCAGTGCCGGGCAGACTTCTACAGTCTATGCCCTAAAGAAGGCAAGGATAAATCAACATCAGGTATACATATGATGCATCACTTCATACCATATATAATGAGCTTATCTTTTTGGGCAGACTGGATGGACCATATTGGTAATGATCTGCTGTCATCGACTATGTTATGTTACTATCAGGCTTATTTTTGAAAAAGAAGGGCGCCCAACTTTCGACACAAATCGGGAGATGGGCGTCCTTCTCTCAGGGTCGCCCAAATTGGCATAATCGAAAGTCGATTTTGGGCATCCTCAACTGCTTTCCGTCGTGAGGAGGACCAAAGTTCATGGGGGCGTGTCGGAAGCATAGCGAAGGTGGGACTGGGGCGTACTTAACACATGGGAGTCCTCCGCCGATAATGGAATAAAGAAGGGTGTCCCTGATGAACACTTGGCCGACTTTACTTAGTCCTTTTTTTTTTTTTAATGACCAAGCCACAAAAATGTGCCCTAAATGACCAGATGACCACCGGAGGGAATCGGGGATGACCTCCTACTCCACCAGTGGTCACTAACCCCCCCCCCCCCCACCCTAAAAAAAATTTTAAAATATATTTTCCAGCCTCTATGCCAGCCTCAAATATCATACCCAGCTCCATGACAGCAGTATGCAGGTCCCTGGAACAGTTTTAGTGGGTACTGCAGTGTACTTCAGGCAGGCGGACCCAGGCCCACCCCACCCCACCTACCTGTTAAACTTGTGGTGGTAAATGTGAGCTCTCCAAAACCCACCACAAACCCACTGTACCCACATCTAGGTGCCCCCCTTCATCCCTAAGGGCTATGGTAGTGGTGTACAGTTGTGGGGAGTGGTGTTTGGGGGTCTCAGCACACAAGGTAAAGGAGCTATGCACCTGGGAGCTTTTTCTGAAGTCCACTGCAGTGCCCCACAGGGTGCCTGGTTGGTGTCCTGGCTTGTCAGGGGGACCAGTGCACTACGAATGCTGGCTCCTCCCATGACCAAAATTGCGTGGATTTGGTCATTTCTGAGATGGGCGTCCTCGGTTTCCATTATCGCTAAAAATCGGGGATGACCATCTCTAGGGACGGCCATCTCTAAGGTCGACCTAAATATTGAGGTTTGGGCGTCCCCGACTGTATTATCGAAACGAAAGATGGCCGCCCATCTTGTTTCCATAATACGGGTTTCCCCGCTCCTTCGCAGGGACGTCCTGCGAGGACGCCCTCAGGAAAAACTTGGGTGCCCCGTTCGATTATGCCCCTCCACGTATTCTTATTATTTATAATAATGTATGTTTAGCGTAATTGTTAATTTATAAACCACTAGAACATATTTTTTGTATGTAGCAGTATATTAAGTAAATCAAATCAAAAAATGTGTAATGCTAAGAAATGTAAAGGTCATGCACTTGGATAGTAGAAATCCAAAGAAGCAGTACAAAACAGGAGAAGTTTGGACTACGCTAAATAATAAGTTTCAAGTTTATTATCAGTTCGACATACAGCCTTACGGTGAGAGACCTTCAGGAAGGTTTATGAATTAAATATAAAATAGAGAAGAGGAGAGAGAGAGAAAAAGAGACTGGTGGGGGGGGGGGGGGGGAGGAACATTAGATAATATTTTTAAAAAAGACGGTATAAAAGGGGAGGGGGAAGAGGTCACATACTGTCTAAATAGAGCATCTGGGTATTGTATCAGAGGATGAAAACGTGGCCAAACAGTGTAATAAGCCAGCAGCAAAAGACAGAAAGATGCTAGGATTAACAGAGAAAGGAATACCTAGCAACCCCCCCCTCAATAATGCAATATAGTGCTGTATCAATCTCTAGTGAGATCTGTAAGGAGTTTAGGTCCCTTACCTATACAGCTGTAATACAGAGCTTGGCTTGACAACCTCCTGCAAGATCAGAGCCCAATGCAGGGCGAACTTTAGCCTGAATTTGTTCATCAGCTGGAACTGCACTACTTAGCTAATGTAATGATTGCACAAATACTGTGCGCTGAACTTCCTGTATAGAAACCAGCTTGACCCCGCCACTCTGGTGCCTTAGGTACAGGGACTTTCTTGAATTCTAAAAACTGCATATTCAGTGACATAAAATGTGGTTTCATATGTTTCCAGCAGCACCATATAAAGAAGGAGCTTTGGAAACCAAGGACTAGAGCTGGTTTATCCATTTGACCTGAATCACCATAATTTCAGGTTTTTTCTAGCCATTCTCTCTGCTGTTGTACTGCTGGGACCCAACAGGGTTCTTCTGAATCCAGCTGTTCGTCTAGTATCCTGCACTGACATCACCTGCTACCCTCATCTACATCCAGGTTGTATGCCAACTCTATTATTGCTAAAGGGTAATAATAGGAGGCCTCATTTCAGGGCGTAGTCCAGGGTTTGTGTGTGTTCACTCTAATTTTCTGATAAGAATATCTATCCTTATTACTTCTTCCCGAGTAACCTCGCATATGAACATAATTCATAGAAGCTAGTTATTCATGTTTGCACTTTTGTTTTACTTGCCTGTAAATAAACAGCCTTTATTTTTTAACAATTGGCCTGTTTCCTAGCTTGTCAGTATAACTTAGGAGTGATAGAACTTGAATTCGTATAACGTGTGGAACATGGTTTTAGAAAATGCTGGTAACAGCTACCATTACACAATTTGCCCGTCTCACTCTTATAGTGCATACAAAACGCACTATACTGTAGCCAGCTCTGCCTACAGATCTCACTAAAAGAGTGTTGTGCCCAATTTTGGATACTATACTTGCAAAACTTTATAGACAAGAACAAGTTGGCTCAGAGGGCAGCTACTAAAATGATAAAAAATATTTACCATAAAATATGTGACAAGAAACTTAAGGTCCTATGTATACTTTAGAAGGGAAAAAAGGAAGGAGAGTGGGGATATAATGGTATAACAGAAAATTTCAAACACCTCCAAGGAATAAATACATAGGAAGCAGTCAATTTTCAAAAGAAAAACTTAAAATGAGGCACCCCAAGAGAAAGAGAAACACATCTAAGGAAATATATTTTCAGGAAAAAAGTGGCAGATCCTTTAAATAGTCTTCTATCGGCATGGGACAAATACAGGGAAGCAGGTGGAGAAATGAACTGACATGCCAAAGATTGAATAAAGCGTACAAGAAGACAGATAGAAAATAGAGATGATAGCAGATAACAATAATGCCCTTCCAGACTAACATGTTGTAGGATTCTGTGTTTGACATGGGTCCAATAAAAATGTATACTCACACAGAGGCTGGGAACCAAGCTAGACAAGTTCACATGGCGTGGTGCAAACATATGAAGCTGCTGAAGACATGATATTGCAGCTGCCTGAACAAGTGAGTCTGAATGATCTTGCATGATTGCACAACCCACCAAACACGAGGAACGGATTGTTGAAATGGTAGCACCATTACCTAACACGAAACAAAAAATAGAGTATAAATTTTTAATTTCTCTGTCATGTTAACTTATGTATTAAAAAGATATACTTTGCTGTACTAGCTCAAAATGTAAAATTTCTGTTGATTAAGTAAAATAAATCCATGATCTTTAGCATGTAACAAAGCAACAGACAGTATGAGTGAAACTGATTCTACAATTTAAATGCCTCGATTTTTCCCTTGCTTTATCAGCTTGTAAAAACTTACCTTGCAGTTCTGGTCCTACGGTTGTGATTATGGCTCCTAGACATCTACCCAGACACTGATGCACTTCTGTGTGAGAAGGTGGAACTGTCAGCAGTAGGGTAAGAACCAGAGAGAGGGTTGGTTCCACATATCCACGATACATTGGTCCACTAGAATCTACTATAAGGGCAAGGGAATGGAGAGACCAGGTCTGCAAAACAAATCATTTCATTTCTTTTATATTCTGCCTACTGAAACATTACTAAGCAGATCACTTTCACAATGTGCTATTTAACATAATATTCTAGAGCTTCTATTGATATGGCAAGATATAAACTGATTTGAATGGAACAGAAGTGATGGTAGAAATAAACCAACTGGCGCATTCAGCCTGCCCAGTTATTCATGGCTACACCACAAGGACATCTATTTATTGTTTAGACTTGATAAACTGCTTTTTCAATTAGCAGCACAGGGTAGGGTAGGGTAGGTAGGTAACTCTTTTCAAATTGTAACTCACAAATCCATGTTATCTATCCAAGCTTTGTCATGTGGTGTACTCCAAAGTTCAATCCTTTCACCCTTACTGTTTGTTTCTGAGCCCTCTGGCAGTCCTTATACAATCCACTGGTATCACTGTTTATTTTTATGCTGATGACATTCTTCTTATCTATCCTACTTCTCATCATGCATTCTCGATTAGTCCTCTTCAACAATGCCTTGAGTCGATCTCTACCTGATTAATTGATCATAAACTAGTTTTGAACAAAGAAAAAACAGTTGCTTGCTGGTTTTCAGGAACTTGTTCGCCACCATCGACCCCTATATTCTTATTTGGTACCTTAATTACTCCAGTAACACCCTTTCGGTATTTGGGCATTAATCTGGACTCAGCTTTGACATTTCAATCGCACATTATCTATGCCGGTCTCCCCCATTCCGCATTAAAGAAATTTTAATCTTTACGTAACACAGCCATTTGTTTTCTTTGTAACACTCGCTGTAGTGATTACATTACTCCACTGAAAGCGGTTGGCTACAAGTTAATCAATGGATCATCCACAAAGTGGCTACTCTCACATTTAAGGCTTTTAGGATAGGTACTCCCAACTATTTAGCGCTTAGACTTACAAAGTTAAATAGTAACCACTTTTTTAAAATTGTATTTATCAATTTTCAAAATATTATTCACATTATAACAATGCCACTAAGGAAATAAAGGAAAACAACAGAAAAGGAAATATATATATCATCATATATCATGGAACTTTGTAAGTCTAAGCGCTTTGAAAATGAGCCCCTTAGTCTGCTGAGTTCTGGAAGGCTCATTATTAGAGTCTTTTCTCTCCATCAAAAATGTAGCCAATATATTCTGAAGGAGCTGCAGTTTCTTGATGCTCTGTCCCGATACAGGGAATTAAAATAATCAAGCTCATTTTCCCATGCTAATCTTAGAGCTATTAGAAAATACAAGCAAATAAACAAATGCAATGTTCAACATTTGATAATAGCATCCCAGATCCCAACTCCCCTCCTGCTCCCCAATAAGCAATAACTACTGAACAAGAACTGTGAAAGAGCAAAAAGAAATCCCTCATCTACTTCACCCAGATAAACTACACAGAGCTCTCCATCCTACCCACCCCCCATCCTCCCCCTGAGCTCCAACAAAAAAAACACAAACAAAACAAAACACAATCTACCCAAATGAGCAGCACGGGACTCCTGCTCCAATGGTTTAGGAGTTAAGAATTAAGCTCCTTGCTTTATGAGGCAAGGTTCCAGACCAATAGAAAGAACTTTTTCCACTTAGGAGGAGAAGCCTTAACATTGCATTGCCCCAAAAGCATTAAACCATGAAAACGATTGTGCCAAGCCCAATAGAAAGGTGCATCTCCAAACACCCAATATAATTTTCTTTCCTAGCACCCCTGCATTAAAAGGCATCTACCATGATCCTGTAACCTAAAAGATTCATACTTAATCAGCAGCAGGCCCGCAGGTGAAAACAAAAGAGCATGGCCTAATAGGGATTCTATATACTGAAGTATAGCCCTCTAAAATAGTTTGATCGTGGGACACAACCTGAAAGCATGATGAAAAGAATTAAAATCTTTGGCACATTTTACACAAATTGGGGTATCGAGTCTACCGGACTTATAGACATGGTCTTAGGTAAAGTATGCTCTAATACTTGAAACTGGCATTCCATCAACTCTGCATTAACTGAAATTTCAGTAATATGTTTTACCACTTTCAACAAATCTAGTGCCTCTGAAAGAATGCCTAATCCACTCACCATCAAGAACACAAAGCGCCACAGTCACGAAACAGTGTCAGCCACTGTAGTTCCATATGTGATGCAGGCACTGATAAACTATCCTCAGGAAACTTTCCAAAAAAAAAAAACCTGCAACCTGTCCCCCAAATGAAAAGTCAAACCCTCTGAGATCAAAGGCCAAATATAGCGGTGCGATTGACCAAAGGCCAAAAAAAAATCCCCAGCTGTGGTGTGATAGTGATGCTGAAATTCTTGCCACAAAAAAGACAGACACATTATTCTGAGGAACATGTTCCAATAGAACTATCCCATTGATCCCACCGATGAAAGCTAAAATTATGCTATCCTGGTTAAAAAGTGAAGATTGCTATGTAGGAGAAGCTGATCGGATATCATAACATTATTCACCAACAAGGTCACTGTCACAAAACACCAAGCCACTCGTCTGGGGCTACACCGCAGCCACTTAGAGGATCTATCCCCAGCACAGCTTAGGTCTGCCTGCACCTGCCGCTTGTGATCTACACTAGCACCCTCCTCCCACAGACTGGGTCCCAACTGCCTCTGGGCGAGTCTCCCACTCTCAAGGTGTTCCCCAGTGATCTCTAGGTTACTGGGGCCACACTCCCAGTGGTTCCACAGTTCCTAGAAAGCACTCACAGACCCAACACACAAACCACTAGGATTCTTAGTCAGTCCAGACAAGCAGAGGCAACAAATTAAAAATGTTTATTGTCATGAAAAATTAGAACAATGAACAGAAAAGGTGCAATCAGCAAAACAATAACAGGTAACTGAAATATGGATCAATTTAACACTAAACGTTTGTTAAGTATTTAGATTGTAAACTCTTTTGAGCAGGGACTGTCTCTTTGTATCAGGTGTTCAGCGCTGCGTGCGTCTGGTAGCGCTATACAAATGCTAATAATAATAATAATAATAAGTATCTAGGGAGATCAGGACATACAGCTGTTCACAGGTTATCAAATGTAACTGCTGACAGGGCTTCAGCAAAGAGATCCTTCTCTCTTTTCTCCCAAATTGAGACTGGAGAAAAATCTAGTATTTCCTAGATGAATTTGAGCTTCTGGGCCTATCAGAGCCCAGAACAGCAAGTTTTAAAAATAGCTGGCCACATCACTGCAGGTTACCTCTTATCTGTGTTAACTAAATAGGGAACAGTCATTTCTCGGTAACAGCTTTAAACATAAACATTCATCACCTGCTGGCCAAACTAGAGAAATACATTTCAAGAACTAATCAATACAGTTTACAGGCTTAGAACCCACTGTTTTGAAACAGTCACCAATTACCTCCAAACACTGCACAATGGACGAAGCAAAATGCTATTTTTCAAATGTGGGGGGAAGACTTCTGAGAGGAGCATGAAACAAAGAACTGATATACAGTTCCCGTTCATATTCTTGGGGTGTAAAAGGACTAACATCTAGGAGCCAGTGTCCCAAATGATGCAGAAGACAAGGCTGATTATACTTACAAAGATCCGGTAGTCCAATAACCCCAAAACGCCAAGCGCCCAACAACTGAGTAAGCTTCGTTTTAGGCTTCTTCCTAGCCCAACAACATTCAGTTAATAACTTGTAAAAAGATAAAAGATCTTTTTTTCAAAATCCAAAGTGCTAAAAGTTGCATGGCATACAACCATTTAGGAAATAAAATCTTAAAGTGAAATGGGGAGATGCGTCCACCCTTGGAACCAGTCCTGTGTGTAATTCAGAAGTGCTGAAATGTTGGTATGTTATACTGTAGGAGCATTACCCGTCAGCCGTATAATAAAATACTGGAAGGACGAGGTCTCCCACTGCATTGGGAAAGGCCTCTCCCAATTATAGCGTACTGAGTCATTAGTAGGTAAAGTGAGGGATTTAGTAAGATTAAGTTTAAAGTCCAAGAAATCCCCATATTCTTTAAAACTTTCCATTAGGGCCGGTAACAATGACTGAGGGTACAGTAGGTAAACCAAAAGATCAGAAAAAGCCAATATTTTAAATTTAAGCTGACAAGACACCCCCTTTTATATCTGCATTTCACATAATTTCACAAACTAAGGGATCTGAAGTCAAAATAAAAAGAAGTGGCGACAGGGGACAACCTTGGCAAGTCCCTCAATAAATAAAGAACAGTTAAGGAACTATCCCACTCATCCATAACCTGGCTTGTGGGGACGAATATAAGGTTTTGATAGCCTTGATATAAAAGTCTGTAATCCCGTATTTCCGGAGAGTGATGAACAGAGACTGCAAAACAAGAAGTCTCCACGTTGAAACTGACCAGACGTGAAGAGAACTTACGACGTGCAACCTGTTCCAGTGAGGTCAATATTAATCTAATGATATTAGTGGCTGTCCTCCCTCTAACAAATTCAACTTGCGGGTCAGCTACCAAAGTTGGTAATATCGGAGCTAACCAATTTGGCAAAATTTTGACTAATGGTTTTGCTTCTACATTCAATACTGAAATGACCTGGGGCTGAGGAAGTTTATAAAATCTGGCCTGGAAGCCATCAGGTCTCGGTGCCTTAAGGAGAGCACTTTGTTGAATTGCAAAGGCCACCTCATTTTCTAAGAACAGTGCATTTAATTTATGTTGAACCGAAGCGGAAACAAGAGGCAGCGATACCCTCTCCAGATAAGTAGCAATATCTAGCATATTCTCTGGGGGCTTAGCAAAAAGAGATTGGTACTATTTAATGAAAATTTAATTCACCTCCCGATCAGAGCACACCAAGACGCCTGCACCATCCTACAATTGCAAGATCTTGGTCGGTCCCCTAGAATTCCTGAGCAGTTTTGCTAATAATATCCCATTCTTATTTCCATGAAGATGGAGCAAGAGATTTCACAGCTCGAGCATGTACTAAAGTATTAAGAGCTGCTTGTGATGCTAAGAAGGCTGCCTTATGATGAGGCATGGTATGTTCACCATACAACACGCAGTTGGTTCAGACCCGTTTTTCCAGGCTCAGAATCTTTTGGTCCCCCGCCTTCTGCTGGAAACTATAATAAGCTATAACATCCCTTCTCAAGACAGATTTGGCTACTTCCCAAAATAAAATTGGATTATCTTGGTGAATCTATTATGTGTTTTGTAATCATTCCATTTGTTAACTAGGAAATCCTAAAAACCAGGGTCGGAATACAACTGAGGTGGGAATGTCTATTGAAAAAAAAAAACCAACTCCGCCCCTACATCCAAATCAACCCACATCATAGCGTGATCAGAAATGCCATAGGGGACAATACCTGCTGCACCCACAATAGAAAAAAAGCCAATAATCAATACGGAACTATGACGCATTCGCCCTCGACAAGTGTGTGTAATCCCCATCGCTCTAATGCAATGTTCTCCAGACGTCAAGAAGATCCAAAGTATTGCAAAATAAAGGCATCCTCTTTGAAGCCTGAAACTTGTCATGTGCCAGGCACTTAAGATCCAACACTTAGCGTAATACAGTGCTCCCAACGGGGACCCGTTTCGCCCTCCGGCACAAGAAGTAGAAGTCTTGAGTTTATTTTAAATGCAAAACTAAACTGAAAAATTGAAAAAACTTCAGCAAAATTCAAGCAGGATGTTAGAAGTATGGAGGTTTCTCTGGCCTGTGATTAAGCAAGCTGCCCACTGAGTGCTAGAATTGTCTGTGTTGTGCACTGAGGGCTTCTGAGGTCTTTTCCTCCATACAAGTTTTCAAATCCATTGTGGATATAATACAAGAGTGTAAAAATAATTGAGGATAGTTTTGAGATGGAAATATGTATTAAGTGAAAATTAGCACATGGCCATCAATTCAAAAATAGAAAAACTAGCCATTTTACCCATGTGGAAACATGGTCATTCAAGCGTGCTAAGGCCCGCATAAGCACATGCTACGAAATAGAAAAAGAAAATAAAGATAACAGTAAGACCAAGCTAATAAGAGAATTCTCAAAGAAAGACATCTACTATAATAAAACGCACCTCCAACGTTCTGAAGCTGACTCCGTGGCTTCAGTGAAGGGTTCGTAACATCGTAACATTCGTAAGTCTGTTACATCTCTCTCTGCCCCGCCCTCGCGTCAAAACGTGATGACGTCGAGGTTGGAACAGTGAAAGTGAAGGCAATGGTGCACACTTACGACGTCGAGGGACATATCACATGGAACTGTATGGAAAGAAGGGAGGAGCGTCTGGAAAGAAGGGAGGAGCGTCAGGAGAAGGGGTCATTTTCAGGTAGCGAAGGCAACGGTGCACAGTTGTCAGGCAACGGTATGCGACGTCGACGGACCTATCAGAGGGAAATGTATGGGAAGAAGGGAGGAGCCTCAGGCAACGGTACACGACGTCCAGGGACCAATCAGAGGGACGTGTATGGGAAGAAGGGAGGAGCGTCAGGAGAAGGGCTCATTTTCTCTGAGTCAAGTCAACGGTGCACAGTTGCCACGCAACGGTA
Organism: Microcaecilia unicolor; assembly: GCF_901765095.1. Lineage (NCBI taxonomy): Eukaryota > Metazoa > Chordata > Amphibia > Gymnophiona > Siphonopidae > Microcaecilia > Microcaecilia unicolor. The sequence goes on from NC_044033.1 coordinate 140,553,984, forward strand.
CGCAACGTAGAGGGACCTATCAGAGGGAATAAGGGAGGAGTGTCAGGACGGAGAAGGGGTCATTTTATGTGCATCACGCAGGACAGGAACATCGCTGGAACTACAAGATTGACTGGTTTATTTCTCTGTATTTCCAGTGTACTCATATTTTCCTGTATTTGCAGTGTGGTAAGATCATAACACTTCCATTTACAACATTAATGGCACAAAGTCATCACCTTACTAGCGCCCATTTCATTGGTCTCAGAAATGGGCCTTTTTTACTAGTCTTCTATAAAGTATATCAAGAATTCCCTGAGTATCAGGCACACACATAATTTGATTGACACCTTTTGCATTTTTTCCCATTCTTTACCTGTACTTCAGGGGAGGTTCCATCTTGTGCTAGTGCCAATAAAATACTGACACTTGTTTTCAGATGCTGTCCCGACCCTATTCCACCAACATAACGATGGAGACAGCCAAGGGCCAATGAATGTCCTGTTCTAGACACTACATCTCGAGCAGATTTTAACCTAACCAAGGCAAAAAATAAATACAAATTATTATTCAGTCTCCTTCCACAAGACCACTTTTTTTTTACATTAAAGGTGAAAACTACATTATATATAAAAGCCAACTTCATTAGACATAGTCCTAACTCAAAGCAGTTCACAAAACATAAGAATTAAGACAGTAAATAACAATACAACATAAAAGTATACCAAAACATATAAAAATGCAATTCTAATACACATTACTATACTTCATGAAAATATTAATCAAACTAAGCATAAATGATATACAGTACCTATACACATACATGTAAGGAACAGACAGATTTCTGGGTGTCACAACATCATGATTCATCAACACAGTGTTTGGTATGGGTACTTTCTGAATCAATCCTGTTTTTCAAGAATAATCAGTTAGTTGAACTCTGCAATCAGAAATTTCATCTGGGTTACACTTGGGACAAAACTTTCTATCCGGGTAGTTTCTTCAATGTAAAAATCTCATCATGAATCACAATCCAAGAACTGGGTTGCAAGGGAAAACACATATACAGAAGTACATACGTAACATGCACAACCAACCACTTTTTTTTGTTATCCAGCTCAAATATGTCTTAAATATTACAACCAAATTTTAAACATCTTTAAAGGTTATCTTGAGTTGGATTCTTTTGATATTTAAAAAGTTCTATTTTTTATGGTTTCTGAGAAATTTTGACTTAAAATCAGTTTATGTATAAACAGTAAAGAATAAAAAAGTACTAGACAGTGGAATACTAAGGCCTGCAGTCAAAGAGCAGATACTGGGATTGTCAACATTAACATGTTTGTTCACAAACATACAATATTGCACTATTAATCAAAACTATGCAAGTAGTTTTGCTTTGGTTATTGCCCCCCCCCCCCAAACAAAAAGAAAACGTTCCTGGACATTATCTGTGCCAGCTTTCTGTGCAAAGTTTTTCACAGCTAAAATAAACACAGAAGCACTGAAAAATGAAGACAAAGACCATGTTGCCTACCCAGGTTGGCCCATCTATGTCATCTACTATCCCATCCTCTCCCTTACAGATTCTATGTGCTTATTCCAAGCTTTCTTGAAATCAGATGCAGTCTTTTGTTTCCACCAGGAGGCTGCACCACGCATCCACTACCCTTTCTGTGAAGGTCAGGGGTAGTCAACCTCAGCCCTCGCCAGGTCAGGTTTTCCACAATGAATGTACAAATTTACAAGAGGATCTTACAAGACTGGGCATCCAAATGGCAGATGATGCACGTGGGAAAGAGGAATCTGAACTATTGCTATGTAATGCAAGGTTCCACATTAGGAGTCACTGACAAGGAAAGGGATCTAGATGTCATTGTTGATGATACACTGAAACCTTCTGCTCAGTGTGCGGTGGTGGCTAAGAAAGCAAATAGAATGTTAGGTATTATTAGAAAAGGAATGGAAAATAAAAATGAGGGCATTATAATGCCTTTGTATTCATCCATGGTGCGACCGCACCTCGAATATTGTGTTCAATTGTGGGCACTGCATCTCAAAAAAGATATGGTGGAATTAGAAAAGGTACAGAGAAGGGCGATGAAAAGGATAAAGGGGATGGGACAACTTCCCTTTGAGGAAAGGCTAAAGCAGTTACGGCTCTTCAGCTTGGAGAAGAGACAGCTGAGGGGAGATTTGATAGAGGTCTATAAAATAATGAATGGAACAGGTAAATGTGAATCTGTTTACTCTTTCCAAAAATACTAGGACTAGGGGGCATGCAAAGAAGCTACAAAGTAGTAAATTTAAAACGAATCAGAGAAAATATTTCTTCACTCAATTTGTAATTAAACTCTGGAATTCATTGACAAAAATGTAGTAAAAGCAGTTAGCTTTGCGGGATTTCAAAAAAGGTTTGGATGGCTTCCTAAAAGAAAAGTCCATAAGCCATTATTTCTTGGATAAGCAGCATAAAATGTATTGTACTGTTTTGGAATTTTGCCAGGTACTTGTGACCTGGATTGGCCACTGTTGAAAACAAGATGCTGGGCTTGATGGACCTTTGGTCTATCCCAGTATGGCAATACTTATGTATCTATGAATGTGCATGAGATCTATTTGCATACAATGGAGGCAGTGCATGCAAATAGATCTCATGCATATTGATTGCGTAAATCCTAAAAACCTAACTAGATTGCAATCCTCACCCCTTCCTTAGGTTATTACAGAGTCACCTTCATCCTGTGCTCCCTCATTCCAGAGACTCACCTCCTGGCATTTATGGCACAGAGGTATTTAAACATCTCTATCATATCTCCCCTCTTCCACCTTTCTTTCAAAGTAAACATCTTGAAATCTTTAAGTCTGTCCACATACACTTTATGACGAAGACCATCGACCATTATAAGAACCACCCTCTTGACTCATTCCATCCTGTTTACATGTTTTTGAAGTTGTGATCTCCAGAAATGTATACAGTACTCTAAGTGGTCCTTTTACCAAGCTGTGGGGAAAAGGGCCCTGCAGAAGCTGCACAGGCTGCTTTTCCTGGGTGCCAGGGCCATTTCTCCCTCAGCAGGTAAAAGTCCCAAAAAAAAAAAAAAAAAATGAAAAAATGGCCATGCAGTTAAGAATTCTCTTACTACGTGACCATGCAGCAGAGAGCACTTACTGCCACGCATTGAAGCAGCGGTAAGGGCTTCCACAGTAACCTGGCCCTAACCGGGCAGCGCTGCAGTAAAACTTTTTCACTGTGCCGGAAAAGGTGCACGCTCGAGGCAGAACTACCACAGGCGGCCACGTTGGGCCGGCGGTAGTTCTGGGTTTCTACGCAGCAACCCTTTAGTAAAAGGGCCCCCAAATGAGGTTTTACCAGAAACGTATACAGAGGCACTATCTTCTCTTTTCTCCTGCTGATCATTTCTTTCCCTATGTACCTAAGCATCCTTCTGGCTTTAGCTATCATCTTTCCTACCTCATTGGCCACCTTAAGATCACATTAATGTTTCCCAGATTGGTTCTATTATCTCCAAACAGCTGTCCAATATGCCCTTTTCCCATTAGGAACAGGATCTGGTGTACAGAAGATGGGCTGTCAATGGTTTACATACTCTGGGGCAATTGTGGGAGGAGGGTGAATTTATGTCATTTACAGATTTACAAGATAAATATGGCTTAATGGTGCAGGAGACTTTTCATTATAGGCAGATTCGGGACTTTATTCATTGTAAAGCCAAGAGTGAATCAAACTTGGAGGAAACCCTCTTGGAAAGGGCAATGAGAGGAGCGGGAGGTAAAGAGAGTATATCTCATCTCTATTTAGCTTTATTAATATATCATACTCCTATTCAGAAGTACATATCCAAATGGAAAGCAGACTTAGGTACTAGTTATCCCCAGAATGTTGGGAGAGGAGGTTTAAATGCCTGTTGAAAGTTTTCACTGCCAGTAGCCTTGTGGAAAATGGGTTGAATTTTTTTTTAAATATTTGGTATTATATTTCTGTCAGGTTATTGAAAATGTTTCAAAAGACCTCTGATCTATGCTGGAAAGAATGTGGAGGCCAGGGAGACTTTTACCACATTTGGTGGACCTGTCCAAAGGCCCAACTTGGACATCCATTTTGGATACTTAACAACTGATAATACAAATACCATACTCTGGAAGGGCAGATCATTGCTTGCTTCATTTCAAACCTTCTGAGATCAACGTGGATTATAAACTGGCAACTTATCTTTTTTACGGTAATCTGGCCCTGGCACAAGCTTGGAAGCAACCCTCCTTGCCTTCTATAGATTGAATAGTGCAAATTAATGGATTTTATTTTTCAAATCTCAAAATTGATGGCACCGAGACATGGACATCTAGCTAAATTTTTTAAAGTCTGGAGTATTTATGAGACTTGGAGAGCCTCACCAGAATAGGGGCAATGGTAAAAAGGCCTTTGTCATTGGGATACTGTTGTTCAAGAGTCTCGTCTTTTGGGTTTTACATTATACTGGACTCTTGATACCATGACACCACTGCACACCAAGTATGTAGGGGAGGGAGAAGGGATAAGGGGATAGGGGTTGGGAGAGGTTTTTGAAGAAGCTATTGTATTGATGTTATTTTGCTTACTGATGTTCTGTGTGAACAAATTTAAAACAAACAATTAAAAAAAAAGATCACTATATTCGATCACACCCAGGTTCTGCTCCTCTTCATGCACAGAAATACTTCATCCTCTAAACTATACCACTCCCTCAGGTTTTTGTAGCCCAAATGCATGATCCTGCATTTTTTTAGCATTAAACCTTAGCTGTACATGAAATTGCCTCCCCTGTTCTAACACTGCCGAAGGGAATGCTACCAAACAACGTGGGTAAAACTATACATGGTCTTAAACAATGCAAATACAAGTACAGTCTTGATTATCTTACCTTTGCTAATACGACCATCCAGCATATCTGACAGACACCCCTCAAGAGAGAAAAAATGTTTTGTCTATAGAGCAGAAAACTGACACTTCCACAAGAACAGACAACGGTGAATCCATCCAAAAAATTGCAACAGAACTAGAAGTGGAGAGAGTAACAGTTCTTGACTGGAAAAGGCAACGCAGTGAGCTGGAGAACTGGGGCTCAAATTGTGAATATGAGAAGGTGAGCAAAGCCGTAATCCTGTGGTTCACACAGCAGAGAGACAAGGACAAACTATATCAGGGCCTATATTGTAAAAGAAAGTCCTGTTTTTTTCAAAAGGAATTCAATGAAAGTTACCCTGATTTCACTGCTCTGACCCAAGAGACAAACACCTCAAAATCCTGACTGAATCCTTCAAACAAAAAATGCTACAACCCCAAAATAATCTCCAAAATTAGTTATATTATCATTATTGGTCCTTATATTTTACTGCTTTTTATTATGTGTTATGTAAATCATTCTACAGACCTATCTTCCTTATTTCTTACACAGTAATATGTTAAATTAAAAAACCTATTACTCTGTTCATAATTATACCTTTTGCAATATAATGTAAGCCACATTGAGCCTGCAAATGGGTGGGAAAATGTGGAGTACAAATGTAGCAAATAAATAAATAAATAAATAAATAAAATTATTGCTTCTTCCCTTAAAATACCTAGAGAAAATCTACTGTAGTACAAAGAGAAGAAAGCCACAGAGAGAATCTCTCTTGTAGTGACTTACAATCCAGAACTAGAAAAACTGAGAAGAATGATAAAAGAGCTACAGCCAATACTCCAGGAGGATGAATTACTGAAAGAGATATTCCCAGCCCCATCAGTGCTGGCCTTCTGACAGCCACATAATTTGAAAGAGAAATTATTAATGAAAAGCAAACTCCCAATACAAGCTAAAAAAAAATAGAACAGCACACGTCCCTGCAATATGCCTAACTGCAAACTGTACCAACACATCTCACAGAATCCTAAAATCACTCACATGGGGAAAAAAAATTCAACATAAAGAGATCCTTTACACGCCCATTCTTCAAATGTGGTATATCATTCAATATAAAAAGTGTGAAGAAGGGTACTATATTAGAGAAACAAGCTAGATGTTAAAGATGAGGCTCAATTTACATAGATTCAATCAATATTAAACATTCCAATGCCAACCAGGATGCCACCTCTGTGGGACAGCACTTCACAAAAACAGAACACCGCATCAATGATCTTATGGTAAGGGACAGGGATGGCACTTGATATACCACCTTTCTGTGGTTTTTGCAGCTACAGTTTACATAGTATATATAGGTACTTATTTGTACCTGGGGCAATGAGGGTTTAATTGACTTGCCCCGAGTCACAAGGAGCTGCAGTGGGAATCGAACCCAGATCCCCAGGATCAAACTTCACTGCTCTAACCACTAGGCTACTCCTCCACTCAGGGAAAGACACTGATCATGCGAAGAGGGAGGGAGGGAGGTAGGGAAGGAAGGAGGGGAGTGGAATAACCGGGGGTGGCCTGATGCTCCTGTGCTTATCCTGCATCAGCAATGGGAGAAAGAAAAAACAGCTTTCATGGGGAAACAACAACCAATCACTAACACATGATTTAAGCCAGGCTGGATTCCTCTTCCCACCACCCAAATCTGAGACACTGAGATGGAGACATCACTGTCTGAGAATCCAGAAAAAACAAAAATCCAGACTGTTCCAATCCCAGAGAAGTCTGGATTTTTGGACTTCTACTGTATAATTTAAAATCATGAAAGAAAAGGGGAGCTCCTTTTTAGTAAAATCATAAATCTTATTCCTCAGTAATTGGTCAGCATAAAATTGACATCAAATACATAATGCTGGTGGCCTGGTGTTGAAAGGAGTAGCTGCAAAGTCACATAGAATAGCATCTGAAAGTAACAGATGAACAAAGAAAAGCAAAATGAAAATGACATTTCCTAGTGTTCTAAAAAGTTAGATTAGTGCCCGAATTTCCTTAAGTATTTTTCCCAGGCCACCTGAAGTAACACTATCAAGATCCACTCAAAAACTAAACTGAACAAAGACTTGACTACCAAGCTACTGTTCAATGGACTTTACCAAGTCACCATATAAGTCTGCTAAGTGCCAAGTGGTCTATAGGTGTAAAATAGGATGAGTAGGATTTAGCATTCAATAAGTCCATTAGCATGTACTAAGCATCAGTAAACGTCCCTACACTTGTAAAATATATTAAGTATCACTTCTAGAAAGATATTAATATTATACTTTTACTAAAAAAAAACTTTATAAATCATTTTAAATTACTCTATATTTTTGCAATATCACTGAAAAAGCATACAACAGCTTACTTGTCAAAGCTGTATTGTGCCATTCTGGCAATGAAAGTTGCTTCTCCAACCACCTGAGCCATTCGCCCCAGGGCCTCTCCTGCTGCACATCTCAGGATGGGGTTTGGATTATCCAGAGCGCCCATAACTAGAGTCAGAGCTGACTTGCGGACTTCCTCAGGTCCTAAAGTGCTTTTGTTCTCAGCCAAACCCTATAGAAAGACAATTTTCTGATAATGAATCTTGCTGCAGAAAAAATACACATTTTTATCATAAAAATGTTAAATGTAGAAACTAATCATCATTTTTATAGCATTACTAGACGTACGCAGAACTGTACATTTGAACATGAAGAAACAGTTCTTGAGCATTACTAGACGTACGCAGCTTGAACATGAAGAGATAGTCCCTGCTCGTCAGAGCTTACAGTCTAATCATGACAAACAGGACAAATAAGGGATAAGGGAAATAAGGTGGGAATGATGAAACAGACATGGGTACTGAACAAGTGAATAGGGTTAGTAGTTAAAAGCAGCATCAAAAAGGTGGGCTTTTAGCACAGATTTGAAGACGGCCAGAGATGGAGCTTGACGTACTGGCTCAGGAAGTCTATGCCAGGCATATGGTGCAGCAAAATAAAAGGAACAGTCTGGAGTTGGCAGTAGAGGAGAAGGGTACAGATAAGAGAGATTTACCCAAAGAACTGAGTTCCTGGGGAGGAGTATGGATAAGGGTTTTTGTAGCGTGCTCAAAAAAAAAAAAAAAAAGGATGAATTTTGGTGCCTTCATCCATTCTCTCTCTCAAATGTGCCTCCCCTCCCACGATTCTCTCAATTCCTCCCTCCCTCCCTTTCCTGAACCCTTCTGAAAACTTGAAGTTGTGACAGAAAGGGCGGGGCGGGTCAGAAGGAAAGGCCCGGTGCAGGTCGAGGCAGCGTTGGAATAAGCTGCCACTGCAGGGTAAAGACATAGTGCAAATAAAAAGGTAAACCAGGAGGGGAGAGCCACTGACAGTCACGATTAATTTATAAAATCACAATCAATAATTAACGTGTTGATCGCAGCATTGATCGTGATTAACTTGCAGCCTTAAAAAAGAGCCATGCTAACTACAGATCTATACTGAAATTTCAAAACTTCAAAATTTATTAGCATTCAAAGAAATGAATAACACCCCTTTACCTTTAATGCGCTTAGAACCGCTGTGAAGATATTGAGCTGCACTGACTGCTGGCGAATCCCTTTAGCTTGCTTGATACATTCAGCAAAGTGATCCAGCATTTGTAGCCTGCAATGTTACAGCCAACAGTGTCAACAAAAGATTTAAATAGGTTATTTCACAACTCTCTCTTTGTCTTCTCTTACCTAAAGAAAACTCTACTTTCTATTTACTGAGTGGTTCTAAGAGTTAAATCTGAGGATTACCTACTTCCGCACAAATTTGGAATTTCCTTTTTATGTTATATTCACATTCTTTCATCAACTTTTAAGCAATTCCTCTGAATTTCTGAGAACAATCATATTGATATGAGCATCATAAATAACAGTACACACAATAGTACTCAAAGTGGTCTATACAGCAAATGCAATATCCCTCACTCCACAATTCTAATTTGGGCTCACTTGTATTGAGTAACTGTTCAAATTAGGGTTTTCACATAGAAAAGGGTCAATAAATTTTTTTTGTTACATTTGTACCCCGCGCTTTCCCACTCATGGCAGGCTCAATGTGGCTTACATATTGTATACAGGTACTTATTTGTACCTGGGGCAATGGAGGGTTAAGTGACTTGCCCAGAGTCACAAGGAGCTGCCTGTGCCTGAAGTGGGAATCAAACTCAGTTCCTCAGGACCAAAGTCCACCACCCTAATCACTAGGTCACTCCTCCACCACAAATTGTGTTGTTTGACATTCATAAAATGATCTAGAGATAGAAATGACAATGGAGGTGATCAAATTTGTGAATGAGACAAAATTATTCAAAGTTATTAAAGCAGCAGAGGACTGTGAGGCTTTGCAGAAACATCTTGACAGACAAGGAGAATAGGCAGCTAAATGGTACATGTAATTTAATGTGGACAAGTGCAAAGTGAGCACATTGGGAAAAATAATTCCAGCTTCAGATACACAATGCTGGATTCTGAGCTAGGAGTCATAATCCATCGAAATATCTTGGAGAGTGGGCCATGGCTGCTAAAAAGCAAGTAGAATGTTAGAAATTATCCAAAAATGGATGAAGAACAAAATCATGAATATCACTCTACCTCTGTATAGGTCTCTAATGTGACCACAGCCCAAAAGAAACGCAGTCTCAGTCCTCATGGCAGCGGTTGGGAAGAAAAAGCACAAGTCGCAGGAAAACAGTCCAGCAGAGGAGACGCAGCTGCACCAACTTCGACACCGTGCTTGTTCCTGGGCTGTGCAAACAGTAAACTGCTTAACAGGGTTTTCATTTCTGGTGGAAGTGAAAGCCAGTATGAGCGGTTTGCTGCCTGCAGAGCCCAAAAAGGAGCATGGTGTCAGAGTTAGTGCAGCCGCGTCTCGTCTACCAGGCTGCTTTCTGCTGCCTGTGCTTTTTCCTTCAAACTACTGCCACAAGGATGGAGGCTGTACTTCTTTTGGATGGGTGAAGGGGCATAGAGGTGCTGGACCATAAGGGGGGGGGGAGTAGAGGGGACAGCTCTATGTCGAGCTGCTGGACATAAGGAAAAGGGGACAGGAAGTTGCTGGACAACAGGGGTGATGGCGGGAAGAGGGGGCTCAAAGATGTTGGATCATGAGGGAGCGGGAATGGGGAGTTGCTGGGCCATAAGGGAAAGGGCACCGGAATTTGTTGGACCATTAGATAAAGGGGAAGGAAGGGAGAGTTGGGACATGCAGCTGCTGGACCATATAGATGGAGGAGAGACAGGTTTATGCTAGATTATAGGGGTAGAGGGAACAGGAAAATGCTGGACCATAAGGGTGAAGGAGAAATGAGAGAATAGAAGAACACAAGCAGAAATTGTAGAAAAAACAAATGGTCAGCATACAGTGGAAAGAAAGCAATAAACAGATAAGCTGAAAAGAGAAACTGGAACCAACATTGAAAAAATAAATTGACCAGACAGCAAAGGTAGAAAAAAGTGATTTATTTGAATTTAAGTGGAGTATGTTCACTTTGGGAAGCTTTGGAAATGTGCATCATGGATGTCTTTGTATTTTATGTAGTAAAAAGGAAATGCATCTCGTTTTATTTCAGCAGTGTTGAGGAACAAGCCCAATATGACTTATTGAGATTTCAGTTCAGTTTTTCTCCTTCTAATTTGTCCCTTGTTTTATTAATATACCATTTAGCACAACAGTATTAAAAGCGGTTCTGTGTTTGGTGAGGGTCTGCCGGTCTTTTGCCTGTGACAAAAGTGTGGTACTCTGTGCGTTCTATTTTACAAGTCATAGGTGTATTGATGTTATAGGGCCCATGCAATTTTGTAATGTTGCCTATTCATAGGTAGGGCTCAAGTTGTTTGAACCATAGGAATTAATGCTACTGTTGTATGGTAGGTCTGCTACATGTATGTTGAGTTAGGTTTTTTTTTTTGTTTTTGTATTAAACAATGTGCCTGGAAGTGGAGAGATTTATGTTTCTATTAATCAGATATCAAATCAAATCAATTTTTTATACCGCTAATATCCCCTTCCCAGGGTTCACTACCAGGGCTCAGTGCGGTTTACATTCTAGGTGAGATAGAAGCCGATAATGTTAGTGTGAGGTAATAGAATAATTAAGAGACCACTGGTGTAATGCATTAGACAAAAACATTATAGGAAAGCATAATGGATGAGGCTAGGGGGTAGAAGTCAATGGATTGTTATGAAGCAGTCTTTGGGAAGAGAAAGGTTTTTAGCTTGTTCCTGAAGCTAAGGTAGCTGTTTTCGGTTCTGATGGCAATAGATAGAGAGTTCCATATTTAACTCCAATTACAGGGAATAGAGAGCTGAAAATCTGATTTTGAATTGTCTTTTGAAATGGTGACACTAGCATCAGTTGCTCTTTCAGTGTGTTAGACTGTACCAAACATAGCAAAATGGTATTAATCATTGGTCCAGAGGTGAAACCCTATAAGATTTGAAAAACTGAACAAGCAGCTTTGAACCCGAGACCTTCTACTATGGGAAGCCAATGCAATTTGTTAAAAAGAGTTGAAACACTAGTATATCTAATCAAACTGTATATTAGTCTAGCAGCTGTATTCTGTATGATTTGCAGTTCTTTTCTGAAATTGACACTTCATACTAAGAAATAGAATGTTACAGTAATCCAAGTGAGGTAGAACTAACATTTGGATAAGTAGTGCAAAGGGTTTTTGGTCGAAGAATGATCTGACTAGATGCAGCTGTCTCATTTTGAATAGTGTTTTCTTCCATAGCTGGTTAATATGGGAAGAGAAGGTGAATGAAGAATCAAGCAAGACCCCTAATACTCTGGTTTCAGACTTGACTGTAAAGCTTTGACCACTGAACAAAGATATTGGGACCTCAACTCCCTGATTTTGGAACCACAAGCCATTGGCTTTTTGAGCAATCGATTTCAGTTTATTGGTCAGAGCCCAGGTGCTAACAGCAATCATGCCATTCACTACAGATAGAGTTGTATCTTTGTTTGATGCTGTCACTGGTAAGAGAAGCAGGATATCATCTGCGTAGGATAATGGAAGTTCATTAAGACCCAGGTCTATTGAGGCACGGAATGACAAAGAGATTAAACAGGATAGGTGAGAACACTACCTCCTATCTAATGACTCTCCAATTTCCTCTGGCATCTTTCATGAGATACTTTGTCAAATGTCTTCTGAAAATCCAGATACACAATATCGACCAGTTCACCTTCATCCACGTTTGTTCACCCCTTCAAACAAATGTATTAGATTGGTGAGGCAAGATTTTCCTTGACTAAATCCATGTTAGCTTTGTCTCATTAATCCATGCTTTTGAATATGCTCTGTAATTTTGTTCTTTATAATAGTCTCTAACATTTTGCCCGGCACTATCAGGCTCACCAGTATGTTATTTCCCAAATCATGCTGGAACCTTTTTAAAAAATAAAATCGGCAGTACATGGGTGACCCTCCTACTTTCTGGTACCATGCTTGATTTTAAAGATAAATAACATATTACTACTAGTTCTGCAAGTTCACTTTTCAATTCTATCAATATACTGAGATGTATACCATCCCGTCCAGGTGATTTGCTACTGTTCAATTTGTCAAATTGCCCCATTACATCTTCCAGGTTTACAGAGATTTGGTTCGGTTTCTCCACATCATCAGCATTGAATACCATTTCTGGCACAGATCTCTCTCCCATATCTTCCTCAGTGAAGACAAAAGCAAAGAATTAATTTAATCTCTCCGATATGACCTTGCCTTCTGAGTGCATGTTACCCCCTTGGTCATCTAGAAGCCAAACAATTCTTTTTCTGGCTTCTTGTTTTTAATATACCTAAAAAAAGTTTTTACTAAAGTGTTTTTGCCTCCATTGCAATCTTCTTTTCAAAATCTCTCTTTGCCCTCTTTATCAGCCCTTTGTATTTGACTTGCCATTCTTTATGCAATTTCATATTATTTTCAGTTGGATCCTTCTTCTATGTTCTGAAGGATTTTCTTTTAGCTCTAATAGCTTCCTTCACCTCAGATTTTAACCATGCCGGCTGTCGTTTGGTCTTCCTTCCTCCTTTTTTAATATACAGAAAATATTTGGTCTGGGCTTTCAGCATGGTATTTTTGAACATCATCCATGCCGCATGTAAATTTTTGACCTTTGTAGCTGCTCCTTTAAAGTTTTTTCCCCCCAGTTTTCATTTTATCATAGTCTCCTTTTTGAAAGTTAAATGCAAACGTATTGGATTTCCTGTGTGTACTTACTCCAGAGTTTATATCAAATCTGATCATATTATGATCACTGTTATCAAGAGGTCCAGCACTATTACGTCCTGCACCAGATCATTTGCTCCACTAAGGACTAGGTCCAGAATTGTTCCTCCTCTTGTTGGCTCCTGAACCAGCTGCTCCATAAAGCAGCCCTTGATTCCATCAAGGAATTTTACATGTCTAGCATGCACTGATGTTACATTTATCCAGTCAATCTAGTCCCTGCTATTCCTATCTGATCCAGGCGTTCGAGTAGCAATGTGTGGTCAACCGCATCGAATGCCGCTGATATATCGGAGAAGAATTATTCAGTCGACTTTGCATAGATGTTGTCTGACATATGCAGTTAGAACTAGCAGCAAGGATTCTGTACTATGTAATGATCTGAAGCCAAACTGTGACCAGTGTAACATAGAAAATTTTTCCAGATATAAATAGAGTTGTTTACTGATGTAGGTTTCTGATACTTTAGTAAAAACGGGTATGCTTGCCAGTGGACGGTAGCTTGCAGACGATGTTACGTCTAGCCCAGATCCCTTCAACAGTGAAGTGAGAACAATTTTGCTCATATCAGGAGGAAGAGAGCCAGTTTTTAACAGCTCAATGAGATCGAGTGTGGCGAAACAAGGCATTTTCCTGCTTGTAAATTATATAGGTATTGTTTATGATGTACATTTCTTTGTTTGGCCAGTAGGTGGTGACTGTCTGTTGTTTGTAAAGTTGTTACAGAACTGTCAGTTTCTTCTTTCCGCCAAAAGCTGTCAGCTGAAATTGTGAAGTAATTTTTTTATTTAGTTTCAGATAAGGGAGAGAATAGTTAGATTTCATAATCTGTGAGCAGCTATATCTTGTTCCTGAACTCCCCAGGTACTATTTAGGTAGTAGATAAATGTTTAGTTTTATATTTGATCCATATCCAGTTATCCATTATTGCCCGTTCTTTTCCACCTATTTATATGGTTCACTGTTCTACTCTGACAATAAACCTGATTAGTTTATTAACTTGCTCGTCTGGACTGACTAAGAATCCTGGTGGTTTGTGTGTTGGGTCTGTGAGTGCTTTCTAGGACCTGTGGGACCACTGGGAGTGTGGCCCCAGTAACATGAGAGCGGGAGACTCGCCCAGAGGCAGTTGGGACCCAGCTGGTGGGAGGAGGGTGATAGTGTACAGCAAATGCCCAGGTGCGGGAGAACTTCAGCTGGGCTGGGCATAGACCCTCTACGTGGCCATAGGGTTAGCCCAGGCAAATGGTTAGGCATTTCATCACAGACCTTTGTGCCTTCTTTTTTGGTGGCAGCATGGTAGAATTGTCAGGCTCATCATCCACTGAGTGCTTCAGAGGCTTTTTTCAAATTTGTAGCCTCCAGACACAGAGCACAGTGAATGAGTGAAGCAATAACAGGGTCTCTTTCTCATTCAGTTTTTTTTTTTTTGGTAGTGTTAGGAGATTAGCAATGTGACTGACAGCAGCCGCCAGACACTGGATATGCCTGTCCTAACACCAGAGCGACTGGATGACCTCAGCAAGGAGGAGATACAGGACCTGCCTGCCACAGTTCTTCTGAAAGGTGACCTTGTGGGCAGAGGCCCATGAGTTGGCAGGGCCAGAAGCCACAACAGCTGAAATCTGGCAGATCTACAGGGAAGAGCGACAGCAGTTAGAATAACAGTCGTGTGAAGAGCAGGAATTCCAGCTGCAGAGTGAGGAGAGGGAATTCTAGCTGCAAAAAATGAAGTTGGAGATGGTTCATATCCAAAGCTCCAGCCCAACCTCCTCGCCAAGGCCAGAAGTAGGATACACAGCCCAGACTGGACCTAATTTGTTTGTGCAGTCTGATGATACCTGAGGTGACATTGATGGATATCTAACTGCCTCTGAAAAAATTTCCTCAGAAAGACTGGATGAACTACCTGGGAGGAAAGCTCACTTGTAGAACATTTCAGACATTCCATGGTCTGTCTATGGAGACGTGCTCCCAGTTTGAGGAGGTGCACAAAGCTTTGTTAAACCATTATGACATTAACCCCGAGACCTACAGACTAAAGTTATGGATTTTGCAAAAGGGGATGGATGATACTCACAGTGAGTTTGTGATTCAGTTACGATACCAGCATCAGCGGTGGCTCAGTGGACCTGAGGTTAAGACACTGGAGGACTGCCAAAACCTTATGGTCCTGAAGCAGTTTCTTCAGCATTGTCATCAAGAGGTGAGGGAACAGGTTCAAGATCACCAGTTCCCATACTCCAGAGAAAGCGGCTCAGTTGGCTGACATTTTTGTGGTTAACTGTCCCTGGTTGACAGGGGCCAGGATATAAGGGCAGCCAGAGTCCCAAGCCAAATATCCCTGTAACATCAAAGACTGTCAGCAAACCGTCAAGTTTTCTCCCAAAACCTAAAGACTTTAAGCATGAACGTCCTTGTTACTAGTGTAGGCACACAGGATATTTCAAAGTAGATTACCCAGATAATCCTAAGCCTGCACTAAAGAGCATTTCAGTTCCTGCACCAAAGCTGGTGACTTTCGTGGGTGGCTCCAGTCCCATGAAGGAGGAACAGGCAGTTGCCGCAGCACAGAAAGTTACTGGTCATTCATCAAGCAAGGCAACAGATGGGATGCCACAAAATTACAGCACCCCAGCAACTGTGAATCAGACCCAAGTGGCTAGGCCTGTGGACAGTTAGATTTCTTAACCTGCAAGCAGCTATATCTTGTTCCTGAACTCCCCAGGTACTATTTAGGTGTTAGATAAATGTTTAGCTTTATATTTGATCGATATTCAGTTATCTGTTATTGCCTGTTCTTTTCCATCTGTTTATATGGTTCATTGTTCTACTCTGATAATAAACCTGATTAGTTTATTGTCTTGCTTGTCTGGACTGACTAAGAATCCTGGTGGTTTATGTGTTGGGTATATGAGTGCTTTCTAGGAACTGTGAGTCCACTGGCAGCGTGGTCCCAGTAACCTAGAAATCACCAGGGATAACTTGAGAGCGGGAGACTCGCCCAGAGGCAGTTGGGACCCAGTCAGTGGGAGGAGGGTGTTAGTGTAGAGAATATGCCAAGGTGCAGGTGGAACTGAGCTGTGCTGGGAATAGACCCTCTAAATGGCCTTAGGGTTAGCCCCAGGAGGGTGGCTAGGCGTTTCGTCACATCGAGTAACCAGTTTACTGCTTCCATAGGGGTAGATCTGAGTAGGTATTTTGGACACTGATCCAGGGAGCATAAGTATATAAGTACTGGGACAGACCAAAGGTCCATCAAGCTCAGCATAGTTACTTATGAACTTTAATGCAATACCACTTTATATTTCTCATTCCGGAAATGGTGATCGCCATTACGGAACAATGTAAGCCACACTGAGCCTGCAAATAGGTGGGAAAATGTGGGATACAAATGCAACAAATAAATAAATAAATAGTTTCCAACAGTGACCACAATCCAATCCAGGCCACAAGTACCTGACAAGAACAGTACAATAAGCAGTGCATTTTCCCCCAATTCATTTTAATAACAGCTTATAGATTTTTCTTTAGGAAACTATCCAAACCTTTTTTAAACCCCGCTAAGCTAACTGTTTTTACTACATTCTCTGGAAAGAATTTCAGGGTTTAATTACACGTTGAGTGAAGAAATATTTTCTCTGATTCGTTTTCAATTTACTACTTTGTTGCTTCATTACATGCCCCCTGTCCTAGTATTTTTGGAAAGAGTAAACAAGCGATTCACATCTACCCGTTCCACTCCACTCATTATTTTATAGACCTCTATCATATCTCCCTTCAGCCGTCTTTTCTCCAAGCTGAAGAGCTATAGCCGCTGTAGCCTTTCCTCATAGGGAAGTCATCGGATCCTCTTTATCATTTTTGTCACCTTTCTTTGTACCTTTTCTAGTTCCACTATATCTTTTTTGAGATGCGGTGACCAGAACTGCACACAATATCCAGGGTGTGGGCACACCATGGAGTGGTACAAAGGCATTATAACGTTCTCATTTTTGTTTTCCATTCCTTTCCTAATAATTTCTAACATTCTACTTGCTTGCTTAGCCACCACTGCACACTGGGTTTCAACGAATCATCAACAATGACACCTAGGTCCCTTTCCTGATCGGTGACTCCTAATGTAGAACCTTGCATCAGAAAACTATAGTTCAGGTTCCTCTTTCCCACATGTTTCTCTTTGCACTTGCTTACATGAAACTTCATCTGCATTTGCATGCCCCGTCTCCCAGTCTCATAAGGTCCTCTTGTAATTTTCCCTCACCTTCTCGGCCTAACTTAAAACTGTTTTTTTTTTTTAAGCAAAGGGTTTCCAGCGCAGGAACGATTCAAATATGCTACCTTCAGCCTCATATCACCGCGGTCTGCCCAGGTGGAAACAGAAAGTTGCGTCAGAGGTGGGATGGACCACGGTAGAGGGATAGTGCCTAAGAGGCCGAAGGTAGCATGTTTGAATTGCTCCTGCACTGGAATTCCTCTGTTTAAAAACAAAAAAACACTTTAAAGTTAGACCGGGAAGGTAAGGGAGATGCCGGTCAGGGGTGGAGAAAATGGAAAGTCATACCGGTCCATGGGGTCGCCCTGGAGCAGCTGTTTTAATACTAAACGGGGGGGGGGGGGGGGGGGGGGGGGGCAAGGTGAAGGGGAAGAAATAATGGGCTTGGAAACATAAGAGAGGGAGATTGATGGAGGACAGTAGGATGGAGGGAGGCAAGAGAAAGGGAGATAGAGATACTGGATGGGAGGGCAGTTTGGAAGAGATGGTGGACTTGGGGGTGGTGCGGAGGGAGGGGAAGAGAGATACTGGATGAGAGGGCAGTTGCAAAGAGAAAGGGAGAGATGGTGGACCCAGGGTGGTGGGGAAGGAGGGAGAAATGCTAGATGGGAGGGCATCCTGGAAGAAAGAGAAAGAAGTTGGAACTGGGGATGGAAGGGAAGAGAGGGAGAAATGTCAAGTCTGGGGTGGAAAGAAGGGATAGATGCTGAACAATGGGATGGAGGGAGGAAAGAAAGAGATGCTACATCAAGGGGAGAGGGAAAAAGAACAGAAAAGAAAGGGAGAAATGTTGGACCATGGGGTGGGGGGAGACAGGAGAAAAGATGGACCCATTTGGAGGCAGGAGGGAAAAGAGATAAGAGAAAGATGCTAGGGGGTGGAGGATAAGGGACAGGAAGATGTTAGGCAATGAGATTGGGGTGGGCTACCAGAGGAGATTCTGGAAATGGTGGAACCATGTGGGAGAAATCAAAGGGGAGGTGTGGCAAGAAGATGAGTGAGAGGTGAATAGCCAGTACAGAGTTAGAAATGTAATGGGGTAATGGGGAGTAAATGGAAGGAAATAGAAGGCTGAGAAAGGAGTGA
Source organism: Microcaecilia unicolor (assembly GCF_901765095.1). Classification (NCBI taxonomy): domain Eukaryota; kingdom Metazoa; phylum Chordata; class Amphibia; order Gymnophiona; family Siphonopidae; genus Microcaecilia; species Microcaecilia unicolor. The sequence continues at coordinate 140,572,513 of NC_044033.1, forward strand.
GAAAGAAAATGGGAGAGCTAGGGACTGAGAGAAGATGGAAAATTGATAGGTAGCTGAAAATGAAAAAGAAGAAGGGTGAGAGAGAGAGAGCGAGAGAGAAATTTGGGTGGACAGAGGCAGAAAAGGAAATAAAAGGGAGGAAATAGATGAAAGGAAAAATCAATGTTAGGAGACAAGTGCAGTGAGGGAATGGAACAAGAGAGAAGAGAGGAGAAAACAAAAATGGACAGCAGACACTGGAAAGAGAATTAGCAGACAGACAAGAAAGCAGAAAAAGAGAAACTGGAACCAAGATGATAGAACAACAAAATGTCCAGACAAAGGTAGAAAAAAGTGTTTTATTTTGGATTTACTAACTGGAATATGTTAGCTTTGGGATACGTGCATCACAGCCAGATGGCTGATTTGGGGGAGGAAGGGGGCCTGAATGCAGAATATAAATATTGAGCTGGTGGGGATCCCCCAAGCCCCACCAACTGAAGACCTCCTCTTCCAGTCTGGTAGCCAGAAATCTCCAAGCCGTGCAGCTGGTGGCAGTACCCCAAATTACCACTTCCTCCCACGCCTCCCTCAACACACATGTTCAGATTTCACTAATGTGTGAAAGACTAGCAGCGGTGTGTGTGTGTGTGGGGGGGGAGGGGTAGACAGTAGAAGCAGCTCTGAAATACTACTGCTAGCTGCAGAGCTTGAAGAGTTCTGGTCGCTGGACCTGAGTAGGGGAAGGGGGTTGCCATGCCACCAATTATGTTCAGTACAAAATGAAATGCATTTCTATTTTTATTTCTCCTGTGTTGCAGTACTTGCCAAATTTAACTTCTTGGGGTTCTCAGTTCCATTTTGGTGTTCGTAATTCTAATCTGTGATCCCTTGTTCTGTATTTGGTGAAGGTCTGTCTGTGTTTTGTGTGTGAAGAAGTCATTTAAGGTTGCTTTATGTGTGGCAGTAATGATGGGTTGGGAAATCGAGGGATGGGCAGGGAGGAGAGGGGATGGGGCAGGGAGGAGAGGGGATTGGGGGCCCCCTCCTTAATTTCTGCCCTGGGCTCCAGCATGTCTAACACCGGCCCTGTTAGACATGGTCAGAGACAGAATGCTGAACTCAATGGGCTTGATCCAGCACTGCATGGCTTTTCTTATGTTCTTATGAGTTCTTTTTCTGGAAGTGTCTTCTTTTGGGAATAACTATAGATCTATTCTTGACTAATTACACCACTCAACCTTAGTATATTTGCAGGTTATTATAGTATTCCAGCTTCCTGGAGAAAGGCAGGAAATGCCTCCATTTTGTATCAAGGGACATGTTTAACCCTTTCAATCTTGCCTTTCACAAAAGCCTCCCAGATTACAGAAATTGCAGAATTCTACAAAGGTCAGCAGATCATTTGAATGGTAACAAGAGTTTGTATACTGGAGGGGAGTTCTTACTAGGAAAAAAAAAATCTAAGGGTAAAACAAGAAATCACAGTGCACATTCAATATATATATATCTTTGTTTATATTTCACAATTTCTAAAAGTTATTTATATAACAAATGTATGAAAATGTATGGTTTAGTTACCTGTGTTTATAAGACACATGAGGAAACACCACACCAAACAGAGCCACAGAAGCATCAATGACCGACACACCCAGTGGAAGAGGACCAGGCACAGCTTCACTAGCAGGGATGCGCAAATATATTGAAGAAGGATCATGTTCCAAGGCACCACTCCCAGAGGCACTGTTTGGCTGGAGCTGCAGAATTAGTATTAATGTGTGTAAGCTACAAAATATATTTTTGCACAAACAATAAAAAAGTGAGCTCACGTTCTTTATAACAAATAACACCATCCATTCTCTATAACATTAACACCCAGGGAAGAAAATATTTGAAGAGATATCTTAAATACAACAGAAGTACAATTTTCAGACTAAGCATGTATGTGTAAATTCCACTGGTATCTCTGACAATTTACTTTGAAAAGTATGCTCCTACCTCTACCCCCACCCACCTTGGTGGTGTAGCAGACCCCTCCCACTCCCTCCAGTACTTCCTTGTTAGAAGAGGGAGTATTACACTCCCTCCTTCTTCAGCACCACCTTCAATATGGCGGTGCCTAGGCCTGCCCACTGCATCCTGGGAAGCACTGGGCAGGGCATCCTGACAATATAAGGAAGATAACTTCCTTATATGGTCAGAAAGCCCCTGGGCGTCACCACTTTGAAAATAACAGGTAACTGAATAAGGATCAATTATAAAACTATCTAAACATTTTATCACTACCTGGATAGTGCCTGGGAAGTACAGGAAATATAGCGGCTCACAGGTTACAGAATATAACTGCTCACAGGGTCTCAAGTAAAGAGGTCTTTTTCTCTCTACTTCCCTGAGATTGGGGAAAAATCCAGTATTTTCAGACTGAATTTGAGCTCCTGGGCCAATAAGAGCCCAGAACAACATTTTTAAAAAGTAGCTGGCCGCACAACTGCAGGTTACTTTCTCTTTGTGTTAAACTAAAGAAGGCACAGTCATTTCTCTGTAACAGCTTTAAACACAGAACAGGGAAACAGTCTTAGTAAATCAGTTTCTAATAAGAACTATTGCTGATCTGATGGTGGACCCCCCCCCCCAACCTAAATTCACTGGGGACAATGTTGGAAGGGTGGAAAGGAGAATCAAGAGAGGTCTCAGCTGCTGGCCCCTAGATTTAATGCAAATTTGTTGAAGTCTGCTTTAGAGATTATTTTTACTCTCCATACTGCGCTGCTGCTCTTCCTCCTTCACTCATGAACTCTCTCTCTCCCTTCCCTGTGTCCTCCTCTTCCCCTTTAAAAACACCCTTCCCTGTGGACTTTCTTTCTCCCTTTCATCTCTCCCACACCCATGGATCTTTTGTTTTTTCAAAAGAAAGAGCAAATCCTGTGCCCAATTATGGCACCAGGTTGCAAACAAACACAGGCCTGGGACTGAGATACTATGTAATCCTAGAAAGTCAGGAATGGAGAGGTTCACTATGAGGCCTGGGAGTATGCAGTCCCTGGCTCACATACCTTGAACTGCTGCCACTATTATAGTCAGGTCCAGGACCAGCTTCACTTAAAAAAATAGAAGATCCATGGAAGGGGTGAGTAAGAAAATACATTCTCTGTACTCATCCTCTTAGCCTTCATCTACCCTCCACTGCATCTCATCACCCTATCAGTCCCAGCTCCATCCCTGACTCTCCTTCCTTCCCTTGCCCCCAAAGCCATTTTTCTGTCCGTTACCCTATACCCCATGTCGAAAAGCCTTTCTTTCACCATCTTTTTAACCCCATTTCCACCCTCACTCAACCGCCTTCAGAGACCCATCCCCTTCCTCCCATACTGCTCCCTGGTACCACCATCCCTTTTCGATGCCTCTCATCCTCTCTCCAGTCTTCCAGGTTATTCACATTGGAGGAGATTCTATATATAGCGCCTAAAAAAAATCCTACAGAATACACTTAGGGACTTGTGCGCCTAAATTCTAATCAGTGCCAATTAGTGATCATTATTGCTTGTTAAGCGCTGTTATCAGCACTCATTAGCTTGTTAAGTCTATTAAGTTACGCATGGTGTTACAGAATCCACAGCGATTTTGGCGCCTAAACCTAAGAGCACTATATAGAATTCAGGGGATTATGTCTCAAACTTTTACCATATCATCCTCTTTTCTTGCACCTCTTCTCATATCCCTCATTCTCCCAACCCATTAATATAACCCCACTCATATCTAAAACTGCCCAAGTATTCGCTATCCTTTCAAATTCCCATCCACCTCTCCTATCCATAATTCCCTGCTTTGATACCTCCTAGCCCCATCCAGCTTCCGTTCTAGTCCCCTCCCCTCTACCCATACCCCCCAGTTCCATCCATCTCTTGTTCCCCCCACCCACAACCCTTGTTTCTACTCTGTTCCCCTCCCCCCACCCACACCTCCTAGCCCCATCATCTGCTGTTCCCCTCCCTTCTGCCCATACCCCCTAGTCCCATCCATCTCCTGTTGCTTTCCTCACCTCCCAGTCCCATCCATCTTCTGCTTCTTCCCTCTGACCCACTGCCATCCATCTTCTGCTTTCCACTATCTCCTATTTGACTTTTTTTCTTTTTCCATGTCCACCGTCATTCCCTCTTTGTCCCTATCTCTCCTGTCCAGCACCTCTCCTCTCTGTCCCTATTCCCATGTACAGTATCTGTCTTCTGTGTCCCCCATCCCGCTCAGCCCTTGCACTCCCACCCCAAGGCCAGAATCTATCCTTCTTCTCTCCTCTGCCCCCTCCCTATGGTACTGCATCTCTCTTTCTCTCTCTCCCTCCCTGGATACATCTTTCTCAATCTGTCGCCCCCCCCCCCCCCCCCGTGGGTAGGGCATCTCTCTCTCCTTCCACGACCGCCCCTCCCCCCGAGGTCTGGTGTCACTGTTCTTCTCTCCTTCCATTGTGCCCCCCCCCCCAGTGTCACTCTCCCTCTCTCCTTCCACTGCCCCCTCCTCTGAGGTCCAGTGTCACTCTCCCTCCCCCATTCCAGGAGGTCCAGTGTCAATCTCCCTCTCTCCCCCCCCACCCCCGAGATCCAGTGTCACTCTTCGTCTCTCCTCCCTTCTTCCACCTCCCCTCCTTGAGGTCCAAATATCTGTCTCAATCCCTCCTCCCTCCAGCTTGAGAGGTCCTGTGTTGCTCTCTCTCATTGTTCTCCCCCCTCCCCACAAGGTCCAGTGTCGCTCTCCCCTCTCTTTCTATCACCCCCTCTCAAGGTCAGGGATCACTCTCCCTCCCTCGATGTCTGGGATCACCCTCACTCCCCCCCCCCCCCGGCGAGGTCCAGGATCGCTCTCTCCTCCCCCTCCTCCAACACTGCAGTCTTCAAGGTGCCCTGGCTGTTGGCAGAATTAGTGATGTAAGCACACTGCCTTTGGCCTGCCCCGGAAGCATTCTCTCTCAGGCGCAACTTCCTGTTCCCGTGTAGGCAGGACACTGCACAGAGGTGGCTTTCAGGGCAGGCTGAGGGTAGCTACTTACATTGATAACATTCCCAGTCGCCCTGGACACCTTGAAGACTGCAGCACCGGAGGAGGAGGGGGGGGGGGGGGAGAGCGATACTGGATCCTACAGTGAGGTGAGTTGAAAGAGAGGAAGAGAAGCCACACCACTCGGGGCAATGAGGGGGTGGCAAGCTGTTTCGAGGGAGGATAATGCCCTCCCCCTCAACTATGCCCGTGACAAAAATGTAAACCAATGAGAGCTATTGCATGCATGTAGTTTTTTTGACTGGTTACTCTGGTTGCAACAACTTTCTGACTAGCTGTTCTGTAATTCTTGATGAAATAAGACACTTAAAATTTTTGCAGGATAACCTGTACCATCCACATCTATTACCAGAATCAAAGCCACACAGGAAAATGTTATAATAATAGTAAAGCAATATGCAGATAGATGTAACAGAAGTTTAAAACTGGTGCATTAAACAGCTTTACTACAATTAATAATCTTGTGAGATCTAATGCAAGTATTCTTTAAGCTAACTGGTATAATTAGAATACAAAGTAATCAAAGCCTGTCAGCTAGGTAAATAAGTACAACATTACATGAAAAGACAGAACAGTTACAGCCTGCCCTAAAATTTTAAAGCAGTACCAATTACTGCTCTAAAATTGCTAAAAATTCCAGTACCTGATCTTCAATTGATTTATGGTCTGTTTCTTGGAGCCAGGAGCCAAGCAGAACACTGTCATCATAGTGACAGAGGGATCGAAGGAGGGATGTTGTTGTATTGGCTGAGTTGTCAGTAAGGGTAAATTCAGCTACCAGTTCTCGAAGAAGAGCATTAAAAGATGCTAGAAAAGATAATAAATGCTTACTTTTAACATGCTCTTTCTCATGGTGAACAGTGGCATTCCACGTACACATTACACTAGAGAAAAGAATTTACAGCCTCATGGCCCAGTGGCAGTGCTGAGACATCCAGGTTCAATTTTCTCAGACTAGCAGCGATTTAAAATCCAAATGAATTTTTTGCTTAAAAAAAAAAAGACTGGAAACACATATATTACCATTTTAGGTAAGCATTAGTTGATATTATTTGGCCCCAAAATTAGGAAGTATGTATATCAAGGGAAAGCCTCATTGTGGGACTATCTGAAGATAGTCTTGATGGACTTCCCCCCCCCCCCCCCCCATAAGGCAGGTGTGATTCCTCTGAAACATTCTTCATATTGGGATACCTTCAACTAAGCATAATAAACAACTGTTATAATCGGTCTTACTTACTAAGGGGTCCATTAATAAGGCGTGCTAATAGATTTAGCATGTGCTGTTTAAATCTGTTAGCACATCTTAGTAACAGGACCCCTAAGATTGTTCTATACCCTTCTTGTGGTTTTTTTCACTTATAACATTGGGACAGATGATGATATTCGTATGAACACTTACCTTTGTGTGACTTCTGAACAATGTATGACAGCCCCTCCATATACATCTAAGCATTCCGATTCTTTATTAAATAAAGATAAATTTATGGGCAAGACAGCTCCTGGGTGTACAGGATATATCTATATCTATATCTATATATATATATATATATATATATATATATCCTGTGCTTTCTTTTCCACTGATCATTACTTCTGAGAGGAGGGATTCTTGAGAGGAAATGTTCTCGTCGCCCTGGCTTTTTACAGATCCCCAAAACACCTGCAGAAGTTACCTTGGAACTCCTAAGGAGAGTTATCATGGCCGTTAAACATGTACTACTCTACTGATTTAACCTTCTATTAAAGGGAAAGGGAAAGCAGTTTACATATTATATACAGATACTTTCTCTATCCCTAGTGGGCTCACAATCTGTCTTTCATTCTTTGTACCTGGGGCACAAATTGCTTGGACTGTGTATTTTTCATTAAGTATAGCTGGAATGTTTGAAGATTCTGTTATGTCTTCCATTTTTAGTTAATGTCCAAGTTCTTCCTTGTAAGAAGTAGAGGAGTGACCTTAAATGAAGAGGGGAGGCTTCCAGTCAAGACTTATCACAGGTAACGGATGTGGAGAAAAAAATAACCTATGATGATTGTTTCCTTTACCCTGGATTTGTATTAAAATTTAGTTTTAAAAACTTCTCTTTGGAAGTTAGATTGTCATTTCTGAGAGCTCAAATTAGGTTAAAGTCATATGGCCCCATCTTACCCAAGAAAAGCAGAAATTATGTTTAGCCTTTAAACAAACAAAAAAAATGGATCTAGGCGGCAACTGTGCTGAAATATCCTGATGAATGTCACATTACCATTTAATAAGGAACTTCATCTGGGTTGGGGATTTGGATCAGCATTTTCATTTTATCCAGATGAACTATGCTGTTATTTGGGCTGAATTCATTCTTTACTTCTTTGGATTTTGTTTTCATGTTCTATTGTTTCAGCACATTGAACATGTGAAGGGGTTTTTTTTTCTCTTACTAGGATTAAATCTTGAGAGTCATGTCCTCTGCTGTTTTAGGGCCTACCTTAAAGTAACAGCTTGTACACAATTTCATATTCGTGGGGGGAGGGTTCTGTATACAAACTTACATTTATTTATGTATTGGTAGGTCAGATACATGGTTGTTTCGGATGACTGTTAACTGCAACTTTAACACCAACTGGCTGGCATGACACATTTGTGCGGTGTTCTGAAGGGTATCATGCTTGATGACTCTTAGCCAAAGAATAGTCACTGCAAGAGCTGAACTGGAAGGAAGGAGGAACAAAATGGTGAAAAGATTCTAGGATACTACCAGTGAAGGCTTGTGGCACCTCAGCCCAATTAGTGTAGCTTCAAATTAAGCTTAAGACAATAACATAGTAAATGACAGCAGTTAAAGACCAGTATTATATGTTGCTGTATGTTTTCATAAATACTATGTTGTTTTAAAATTAATAAAGTTTAAAAAAAAGACTAGTATGGACTGACTAGTCTGCCCAGTATGGTGGCTAGAGTTGTACCTGCCAATACATACAGGTTATGCCCTTGTGTGTGGTAGTACCTGCTGCTCTATGGAGTTTATATTCCTCCATACCTTGTTTGAAGCATGAAGGCCATTGAAGTTTTGTTTGAATTTATCCTCTTGCTTTATGGAGATCCTCTATATTTACCTCACAGCTTTTTGAATTCTGTCACTTTCTTTCTTTATCAATGTATTTATACCCCACATTATCCCCACAAACCTGCAGACTCAATGTGGCTTACAAAACCACAGAGAGAGAGAGAGAGAGAGAGATCTCTGGGTGATATCAGAGACAAATTAAAAATGAACAGCAAAAGTGATAGAAAGAAAAGACACTTTACACAGAACGGTACAAAAGAATGGGTCCAACCAGAATCCACGTTTGCATGCTTGCAGGGGTTATAGTCCTACACAGGTCTTGTAGAAAATGTTTTTGCAAACATGCGTTTTTAGTGCCTTGCGAAAGAGAAGGTAGTCACTCAGACTGGTTATGGCTCTGGGAAGTGCATTCCAGTTTTGCGCACTGATGAATGGAAAGCTTGACGCCTGAATAGAGCCATGCTTACATCCTTTCCAGCTTGGGTAATGCAAGGTGAGATATAATCGCGATGTCAGTCAGCATTTCTGGCAGGCAAGTCGATCATGGTCAGCATGTAACTTGGCACAACCCCATTGATGATTTTGTGTACCATGGTGCAAACCTTGAATATACTCTTTGATTGGAAGCCAGTGAAGTCTAGCAAGAAGAGGCTTTGCGCTATTGAACTGGGCTTTATTGAAGATAAGTCTTGCCACTGTATTTTGGGCAGTCTGTAATTTCCTCAAAACAAAGTCTTTACACCCCGCTAACGTACCATTCCAGTAGTCTGTGTGACAAAGCACTAATGATTGTATCATATTTCTAAAGAGATGCCTCATAAAGAGGTGGCGTACCCACTTCAGCTTGCACATCATGATGAACATCTTCTGCGTTTATCCCTACCACAGAAGTTAGGAGGGAATTCTGTGAAAAAATATTTCCTGATGTTACTCTTAAATTTATTTCCTCACAGCTTCCATTCACATCCCCTAATATTACTACTTCCTTTCTCTGAAAAAGATGTGTTTGTGTATTAATGAATTTCAAGTATTTAAATGTCTGTATCATATCTCTCGTCCATCTTTTCCTCTAGGGTACACACATTCAGGTCTTCAAGTCTCTTCTCAAAAATCTTCTGGTACAATTATACCATTTGTCATCTTCCTCTGAATAGCTTCAAATCTTTATATATCTAGTGAGATACAGTCTCCAAAACTGAACACACTACTCCAAGTGGGGCCTCACCGATGACTTGGGCAGGTGTATTAACACCTCCTTTCTTCTGCTGGTTACGCCTCTCTATGTGGAGGAGCGGCGGAGTAGCCTAGTGGTTAGAGCAGCACACTTTGATCCTGGGGAACTGAGTTCAATTCCCACTGCAGCTCCTTGTGACTCTGGGCAAGTAACTTCATCCTCCATTGCCCCAGGTACAAATAAATAACCTGCATATACTATGTAAACCGCTTTGAATGCAGTTGCAAAAACCACAGAAAGGCGGTATATCAAGTCCCATGTCCCTTCTCCCCCAAAGTCAAATCAAATAAGCCCATCTTAGTTTCCCCAACAGGGTTTGCTAAGGAATAGAGGAACAAGAAAAAACAGCGGGGGATCAGTGATTTGGCTTCCAGCAGGGGAGACCAGTTTTGTAAAATCTGGTCACCGTTCTGGGATACACTCACTCCTATTGCAAAAAGTTGAATATTGAATTGTTGAGGGGGGGAGGGATTGGATAGGGGGGGGGGGGGGGGAGTTAAAACTAAAACATGTAAGTTTGGCATTTCCTCCATAACAGAAATGTGGCTGTTCAAGCTCTGTAATAAGTTTTCGTGGTTTTGGTACCTTTGTATGTCTAATGTTATGACAATAAATAGATTTAAAAAAAAAAAAAAAAAGAGAAACCGTGGGGTGGGGTATCTTGATTAGCTGTGGTTACGTAATAGTTAATATGCTTTGTATTTTAGAAAAGCTTAATGAAAATGTCTATGCCTAAAAAAGAAACCTTTCAGTAGGAATCCAACCCATTTTATTTCTTTAGTGAGATATCAGTCACCACAAGTGTTTATTCATGCTCACCTTCATAGGTTTTTGGAGGTAACAGTGCGAGAATATCATACAGCCTGAGGCGAACCATTGCTGCACTAGCTTTCAAATGAGCTCCATGGGCTTTTGTCACAGATGGAATGCTAAAGTGTGAAAAAATAAAATTAGAAATATTATGTTTATGTATATGCAGTTGATGATACATAATTTTGCTTAGCACAGAATGGAGTCCATTTATTAAGGTGTGCAAATGGATTTACGCACACTGTTTATCCACTCCTACCCTAGCTGATATAATATTTAGCCATCTCTCTGACCTCATGTGCAACTTTCTTTAAATTAGTTACATTACTTCTTACCTATCTATATGTTCCATCTTTGCTTATACCCTTCACTGTCAATTAAAATGTTCTATTACGTATTGTATTTACATTGTAAGTAGTATGCTATGCATATTTTTATTGTTATTTGAATATTTTTACTGCTGTAGTTGCCTATTGCTCATGTTTGATTTATTCTTACTGTACACCAATTTGAGTAAATTTTTTCAAAAAGGCGGTAAATAAATCCTAACAAACACACAAATAAATAAATAAATAAATAAATGATAAGACGTCCATTATATTCCTATGGGCGTCTTATCATTTACTACATGATAAATCTGTTAGTGCATCTTAGTAAAAGGACCCCAAGTTACTTGCAGGTATCTACTCCTTTACAATAGTGCAATTAATACCATGTCAAGCTCAGTATTACCTACTTTTAGATAGATAATTTCGTGCAACTTTAAAATGAACTCAAGCTGGAATGTTTTTTCTACGTTATTGCTGTGCAGCTTGATGCTGCCCAATTGTAACATAAAATAGTAAATGGAAATTCTTCTCTGTTCTAATTCCTTTTTGATTTATCATCGAATGCACGTCTGTATAACCTATCGGGATCAGGAGATTATTATCTGGTGTGTCCCTGCAGTGAATCTTGGTTAGGTGGTGTTTGCTTGCTTTATGTGCCTTAATACTCTTTTAGTACCTACCCCATGGTAATTGTATTTTAGGAGAGTTGATGTTATGAGGAATCAATATCCTTCTCACTTTTGGGATAGCTGCCTTCAGACTGCATCTTGTATGGGTGAGGATAGGGATTTTGTAACCCTCTCTCAGGCTTTTTTGAGAGCTAGATTTCTCCCCATTTTTGGTATAAAAACTTACTAAGGGCTTGAAGTAGTTGATAGTGTTCAGTCCTCAGTTGCTTCCAAAGTTCCATATGAAGGGGCATACAAAGGGGCGGGGTGGGCACCTTTGGCCCACCCCTTCAGCGTGACGTATTGGGAGCACCGCTGAATGTCTCTGGGGATCAAATTAATAAGATTGGATGCAGACTGTGGTTCTGACCAGAATCTTGAATAACTGTATTCTTAAAATCAGGGCTGTGGAATCAGTACACCAAACCTTCAACTCCATTTTTCTACTATCTGTACCCAACTTTGACTTGCACTAAGAATAATTTTATTAATTACAGAAACCATAGGATATTTCTTCACTTTATGTACAAAATTAGGACTAATAGACCACAAAATACATTTATTTGAAGTATGAACAAATAACGAACCAAAAAAAACAAAGGTATAAAATTATAAATTTACAATTTTTTATTTTAAGTTGGAGTCAGATTCGGTACATTTTTACCAAGTCTGACTCCACCTCCACCCAAAATTGCTTCTGACTTTGACTGCACAGCCACACAAAGAACAAACATAAAAATACTATATCCAAAGAAATCCTCAAATGGTCCTGTGAGAACGCATCTTATCTGACTGATCCCCTGAATCTATTTTAAACTGGGAACTGCTACTCTACCTTGCCCAGGGATGGGTTTCTTATGCGAGTTCCTGAGTGTCTTACTTCCCTGGCTGTTCTTCTGTTCCTGATCTTTACTTACCTTTCAATTTTGACACTGTTCTGTCTGCCCTGACCTGTGCCTGTTTTCTGACCACATTCCTGCCTGCCAATTTGGTATCATTCCTATCTGTTACTTTCCTGGTAAGTCAAGCCACATTCTGAAGCAGTTCTCTACTAAGCATCTAGCCTCTTTTTACTATTTGGCATCCATGTGAGGAACATCTTGGGCTTTAAATCCTGGCAACCTCCAAGTACAAGAGGGCTAAAACCTTAAATGAAAAGGAGGCTACTATAGGTCAAGATGCACAATCTACATCCAGGTTTCCTGCTGTTCCTCACAGTGTTCCTGCTCAGTTATGACACTTGACATTTAGGTTGTTCATAACTATGCAATGTGTTGACATCATTATCTTAAAATCCTAAGGGAGGCATGAATGAAAGGCCATTGTGGATCAGCTCCCCATCAAACGTGGCAGTAACTGATAATAGTTCCAAGGAGTAGGAGGCAGCTGACAAGCTAAAAAAATAAAATAAAATAAAATAAAAAAGGATATACTTACTGTGACATCATTGTCATTGCACATTCTATTGGCGTCATCAATTTCCTAATTACATCTTCAGTCAGAAGCTCAGGACAATGAGCAACAAAGCTCCTCATTGCTAATAAAAAAATAGAAGTCAAAATGTATCTTTAAAGACTACGAAATAAATGATAAAAATAATAGATTCTGAAAATAAGCTATACATATTATTAAATGGCAAAGTTTAGATATCATTAAATTTTAGGTGCTTGTTATAAAGGACACATAAGAAAAACTGAATCATATTTTGGTTACTAGGAACCATGAGAACGTACTTAACAGGCATTTAGAAGGGTACCCTTTTTTTTTTTAATGCTGCTTATCCTAGACATAAGCAGTGGATTTTCCCAATACCGCTTTAATAATGGCTTATGGACTTTTCTTTTAGGAAATGATCCAAACCTTTTTTAAACCCTGCTAACTGCTTCTACCACAATCTCCGGCAACGAATTCCAGAGTTTAATTACAAGTTGATGGAGAAATATTTTCTCCAGTTTGTTTTAAATTTATTATTTAGTACCATCATTGGGTGACCCCTAGTGCTAGTATTTTTGGAAAGAGTAAATAAGTAATTCACATCCATCTGTTCCACTTCATTCAGTATTCAATCATATCTCCCCTTCAGCCGTGTCTTCCCTAAGTTGAAGAGCCCTAGCCACTTTAGCCTTTCCCTCAAAGGGAAGTCATCCCATCTCCTTTATTATTTTCATCGCCCTTCCCTGTACCTTTTCTAATTCTGAAATGTCTTTTTTGAGATGCAGTGACCAGAATTGCACACAATATTCGAGGTGTGGTCACACCATGGAGCGATAAAAAGGCAATATAACATTCTCATTTTTATTTTCCATTTCTTCCTTATTATTAGGATTTATTTACTGCGTTTTTGAAGGAATTCACTCAAGGCAGTGTACAGTAAGAATAGATCAAACATGAGCAGGAGGCAATTAGAGCAGTAAAAATAGTCGAACAACAATACAAAGTATGGCATGGTATACTACTTGAAATGACAACACAATATGTACTAGAACATTATAATTGGTAGTGAAGGGTAAGGCAAAGTTGTAACATATAGATGAGTAAGAAAGTAAGAAAAATTAGAAAGTAAGGTGACTGATTTGAAGAAAAGTTGCACGTGAGTTCAGAGAGATGGTTAAATATTATCTCAGCTAAGGTAGGAGTGGATAAACATGTCCTGCTGCAGTATGTGCAGCCCGAGTCAATCCTTGTATGTGTGAATGAGACTAACAAGTTAGTTGCTTCTTCCGTTAAAGGCTTGGTTGAAGAGCCAAGCTTTCACCTGCTTCCTGAAGTAGAGGTAGTCTTGTGTTAAGCGGAGCCTTTCAGGCAATGCATTCCAGAGTGTGGGGGCTACTCCGGAGAAGGCTCGCTTACGGGTATCGCATCTATTAACTTTCTTAGCCACTGCTGCACACTGAACTGAGGATTTTAACATGTTAACAATGACACCTAAATCCTTTTCCTGTGGAACATTGCATCATGCAGCTGTACTTTAGGTTTCTTTTTCCCACATGCATCACTTTCCACTTGTTCATCTGCCATTTGGATGCCCAGTTTCCCAGTCTCATAAGATCATCTTGCAAAATTCTCCTGCGATTTAACAACTTTGTGTCATCAACAAACTTAATTACATCACTAGATATTCTCATCTCTATATCATTTATAAACTAGTAAAAAAGGCCCGTTTCTGACACAAATGAAACGGGCGCTAGCAAGGTTTTCCTCGGAGTATGTATGTTTGGGAGAGTGTATGTGAGAGTGACTGTTTGAGAGTCAGAGTGAAAGTGTGAGTGTGTGAGAGAGAGAGTGAGTCTGGGTGTGAGTGTGTTTGTGAGAGAGTGTGTGCAAGTGTGTATGTGAGACACAGTGTGATAGAGAGTGTGTGTGTGTGGCCATCCATGTTCCTCTGTCCCCTGCCCCCTCCATTTATCCCTTTCCAGCATTTCCCCTCTTAGCCTGAGGCCTGCCCTGCAATCCATATCCATCCATGGCCATCTGTCCCCTCCATTCATCCCTATCCAGCAATTCCCCTTTCCCTGAGCTCTGCCGTCCCAATCCATTGCCATCCATGTTACTCTGTCACCTGCCCCCTCCATTCATCCCTATCCAGCATTTCCCCTCTCTGCCTGAGGCCTGCCCTGCAATCCATGCTCCTCTGTCCCCTGCCCCCTCCATTCATCCCTTTCCAGCATTTCCCCTCTCTGCCCGAGGCCTGTCCTGCATCTGTCCCCTTCATTCATCCCTATCCAGCAATTCCCCTTTCCCTGAGCCCTGCCCTCCCAATCCATGGCCATCCATGTTACTCTGTCCCCTGCCCCCTCCATTCATCCCTTTCCAGCATTTCCCCTCTGTGCCTGAGGCCTGCCCTGCAATCCATATCCATCCATGGCCATCTGTCCCCTCCATTCATCCGTATCCAGCAATTCCCCTTTCCCTGAGCCCTGCCGTCCCAATCCATGGCCATCCATGTTACTCTGTCACCTGCCCCCTCCATTCATCCCTATCCAGCATTCCCCTCTCTGCCTGAGGCCTGCCCTGCAATCCATGCTCCTCTGTCCCCTGCCCCCTCCATTCATCCTTTTCCAGCAAGTCCTCTCTCTCCCTTCCATGACCCCCCCTCGCATCCATGCTCCTCTCTCTCCCATGTCCCAGCCTGGCCCGCCCTCTTCTCCTCCCCCCCTTCGCATCCATGCCCCCCCCCCTTCGCATCCATGCATCGGGTTTTTTTTATTTTTTTTATTCTTTTAAAATTTACCCCGTGGCGGTTCCGGCAGCGAAGCGTCAGGGAAGGAGGCGGCGCTCCCGACGTCTAGGTTTCCCTTCGCTGTGTTCCGCCTTCTTTTGACGTCATCCTTGACGTCAGAAGAAGGCGGAACACAGCGAAGGGAAGGCTAGGCGTCGAGAGCGCCGCCTCCTTCCCTGACGCTTCGCTGCCGAGCGAAGCGATTGGTTGAGTGTCATTGCTCCGCCCTCGACGTCATCACGTTTGACGCGTGGGCGGGGCAGACACAATGGGATCTCACCCCCTTCACTTCTGGCTAAAAGAGGCTTCATAGAACGTTGGAGGTGCGTTTTATATAGAGAGATATGTTAAAAAGCAGAGGTTCAGCACAGACCCCTGCGGAACCCCGCTATCTATCCTTCTCCAATGAGAATACTGACTATTTAACCCTACTCTCTCTTTTTTATCTTTTAACTGGTTTTAATCCACAATAGAACACTACCTCCTATCCCACGACTTTTCAATTTTCTTTGGAGTCTTTCAAGAGGTACTTTGTGAAGTGCTTTTTGAAAATCCAGATACACAATATCGACCGGCTCACCTTTATCCACATGTTTGTTCACCCCTTCAACAAAAGGTAGTAGATTGGTGAGGCAAGGTTTTCCTTCACTAAATTCATGTTGGCTTTGTCTCATTAATCCATGCTTTTGAGGAGGAAGGTTTTGATTGGCTGCATGAACCTTTATGTCAATTTATGAGCCATGGTACCATACTGAGAGAGAGTGCGGAGTGAAACTGCTTGGGTTGCACCCTATGAGTTTTTGCATTGCTCAACTGTTTTGAATATATTTTTACATCAAGTATGATTTTGTTTCTTTGTTTTTTGAGAGCGCATTTCCCCTGAGGCAGAATCTGTGAAACAGGGGCCCTTGTCAAGATCTTGCAATTATGAGAAAGATGGTATTTCATCCTAATCATCAAAAGACGCCATCAGGAGAACTGAGGAACTGGGTTATTCTTGGTTTATAAATTAAGTGCTATTTTGGCATTTTTTTGGATATATTCATATGAAGTGGCACTATATGACTCTGAAAATTTAAGTGAATACTGACTTTACATTTTTGAAATTTAAGTGAACACTGACTTTGCATATAGTTATATAGAGACTTTTATGACCTATGATGTGGGCCGTATATCAGAGGGGTTCCTTTGTTAATGGACAAATCTGCTAAGGTCTTTCTTTTCCCCATATAAAAAACAATCTTCTCAATTCCTACAATAATGTTTGTATAATTTAATGAAAAGATTATGTTTTGTGGATAAACCTTTTACTATTATTGAGCTGCCATACTTAAAGCCATGAAAGATCATGCAAAATGGGTTAAAGGAAAAACACTGGGTTCAGATAAAACAGGCAGCCTGACCTTCCAACTCTATTTTTGATTACCACAGTGAAGGGGCACCAGAGCATAGAAATGATAAGAATGAAGTGGATCATTCCTTTTTAGGCCCACTTCACAGAACATAGGAAGAAATTAAGAAAACACACTGAGGAGTTTTCACCTGAGTAGCTTAATAAGAGACTATCTACCTTTTTCCTCTCCCTACTTGAAATCTTTAAAGGAAACGTTAACACCAAGAAATGTAAGAACTGACTGCCATGAAAATCCCCCCTTTTCAATAATTTTAAATCCGTGATACCCTGCAATCTTCAGATGCGAAAAACAATTTGCCCAAGAATGCCACACAGATTTAAAAAACCCTCTTTAAGATTCCCACAAGTAAAAAGTTGCTCACTAGATTATATGAAGACCTGTATGATATAAAGTTTCTGGATAAAGGGCACTACCAAACTACATGGGAGGCTTGGCTCCCTGCATTGATAGACCGTCAGTTCTGGGACAGAGTACATTGGTATACCCACCACTATTCCACGGTTACTACCTACAGACAGATGGAATACATGTTAGTACTTATGTCTTACTGAACTCCTCAAAAGGAGGTTCGAGTTTCTACTCAGAGCAGGGACAAGGGATTATGTTGGAGGAGTTGTGGGCTGCCCAGATTGTTTCAACATACTTGATGGGAATATGATTAAGTGTCAAATTCTGGGACTCAGTTTGGAGTTATATCCAGAAATGGAAACTCTGTAATTGGAGGGATTTCCCAGAATTGTGTTTACTGGGTTATGTTCCATAGAGATACCCCCCAGGGGGAATAGTGGATTTAATGTTCACCTTGCTCTTAGTGGCTAAGATGACCATTGCTAGATCCTGGAAAGACATTGGATGTCCTTCAATCCCTAAATGGAAAGTAATCTGTAGGGAAATTCAACTCTATGAAAAAATTAAAGCCTCCTTGCGTGGTTATCAGAACAGATACAGCAGCAAATGGTTGCCAATGAACTTGCAACAGAGGGACTTCTTTTGTTGATATACTTGCTATGGATGGTAACATGTGAAAGGACTTTACCCAGAAGCCAAGTGGGGGTGGGTGGCAGAGGGATTGAAGGGAGGAGTGGAAGGGAAAGCTTCAAACATATTGCACTCTTATTAATGTGAATGATTGATGATATCTTAGCGCCCATTGGTGTTAAATTTACTGGTTCAAATTGCTATGGGTAGACATTATTTGAACACATTGAGGCATATTTTCAAAGCACTTTGGGAGGCTAAGTTCCATAGGTTTCTATGGAACTTTGGGAGGCTAAGTGCTTTGAAAATAAGCCTCATTATCTGTTAATAGTGTATATATTTCTTAGAAGAACATTTGCTTATGTGATTCTTTTGTATTATTTAAAATTCTCAATAAAGACAAAATAATAAAAAAAAGTATTTTCAAAATAATCAAGGAATATCAGAATGGACAGCCAATTTCAAAGCTGCTCTTCCACAAATAAAAACTTTTGTTAAGATTCTATTTGCTCTTTTGTTCTTATTGAGTACTGATAACCTACAGGGGGAAGTGGCTCTAGCATACCAAGGGTGGGGCAGTGGGAGCGGTCTGACCCAGGTACAGGAAGCAAGGATGTGCGCTGAGTAGTTGCGTGGCTGTCAGCTCTGCGCAACTGGTTGCTCGGAGGAAGGAGGATGGGGAGGCACCTGGAGCATGGGAGTGCTCCGTCCCAGGTGGCAACTAAGGTAGGTAAACCACTGGGAAGTGGTTTTCTCGTAAGCCAGAATAGGATAGAGGAAATAGGTAATCGCCTTTAACTTGGAAGGTTCCACAGAGGACTCTAGCTCCACTGTGGAACAAAAACCTTTATCAGATGCTGAGCTGCAGGTTGGTGATGTTTAAAAGATCATTCTATAAGATACTAATTGACTAAAATATTAAAAAGTATACTTACCTATAAATGTTAAATACATCTAACATACATAATTATGAAACCTGAGATAATATCTAATTTAGGTCATAAGTCAAAAAGTATATTCAACTCACTCTATTGATAACATCTTTTTGCATAAATTTGTTTTAGATTCTTACCACACAGAGCCCCTGCTCGACCTTCCAGAGTTACTTGCCAAGTGAACGCATCTCCTCTTGCTTTCTCGGCTTCCAGCTCCTTTAAGGAACGTGGAAACACATTTCGCCATAACAGCAGCATCTTAGGTAGATGGTACCGAACAACAGAAGGACCTAAACAAGGAAATATGAAGTAAAAAATATTTCTATGTAAGTTCAGTAGAGCTTGAATCTGACCTTGTAACATCCACACTCTAGCCAATGGCAGAAGATCTGGTCCCACCGAGTGTTGAACTGAACTCCTAGATAATCTATCGCCTGTGAAGGCTGCAGACTGCTCTTGGCCAGATTGACCATTCAGCCCAGAGACTCCAAAAACTCCACTACTCGAGTGGTGACCCAAATGCTCTTCTGACAAAGGCTTCGCTTGAACCAACCAATCATCCAGATAGGGAAAACTCCACAAAATTAATTATACTAGTCAAAGAAACTGTTTCCCTAAATAAAGAAAAGTAATTGTTTAGAGAATTTCATTTGTACACATATGCTTGTTCTGTGTAAATTTTTCTTGTAAAAGTGAGAACTGAATAGCACCCTTTTGATGAACTATTCCATAACATATACAGTAACACTAATAAGCAAAACTTTAAAACATACTTTTGCAGACTACAGGTTTAAATTATAGCATATTGTTAACACGTAGCAAAGGATAGCTTACTTGGTCATTGTAACATACCTCAGATGATTCTTTTTGGTTGTTTTATATTTTTTTTAATATATATTTTTAACTATTGATGAACATGCCACAAGTATCAAGGGGCTCATTTTCAAAAGAGAAAAACTTCTCAAAAACAGCATAAAGTGGTATTTGGACATTTTTTGGTGATTTTCAAAACTCGGATTCGAGATGTTTTTCTGTGCAGTGTGTGCAAATCATAAGGGGGCGTGCTGGAGTGGGGTTTGGCCATTCCCAAAACCAGGACGTTTTTCTGCCACAATGGAACAAAGCAAATACGTTCAAGGCTAAAAGACGTTTTAGACTAGACCTGTTTCAATCATGACTAAGTCACAAAAAGGTGTCCTCAAATGACCACTGGAGGGATTAAGGCATGACCCCCTTACTCTCCCAATGATCACTGACCCCCTCCCACCCTCCAAAGATGTGAAAAACAGTATATATCTTATTAAAATGAACACTTTTAAAAAATGCCAGCTGAACCATACATCCATTGACTAAATAGCAAATTTAAAGCTACAGAATATTATCAATATTGGAGGAAAAAGCCTCAGAACCCTCATTCACCTTATTCATAGGTTTTTAGTGATAGGTTTCACAGGGTGTCACTAGCACAAGAAACCTCCACTTTAGATCATTAAAACTCTGTGCTATGCTGTAATACTGGTGAAACTTACAAATCTGACATATCAAGAAAAAAACTTAGCTTTCGAACAAATGTGTTGGACTCTAGACTACACCATCAACTAGGACCAGAGTTTCACCCATTGGCTGTTTCAAGATTTGCTAAGTCCGCTCAGCTATACTGCACTGTTATATTTCAGCGGCACAGCACAGAGTTTTAATGATCTCAAGTGGAGGTTTTTTATGCCAGTGATCACTCCGTGAAACCTATTACTAAGAACCTATGAATAAGGTGAAGGAGGGGTTCTGAGGGTTTTCCTCCAGTATTGATCATACTCTGTAGCTTTAAGTTTGCTATTTAGTCAATGCATGTATAGTTCCGCTGGCATTTTTTAGAAGTGTGTTCATTTTAATACAATTTATACTGGTCTCTTCTACTCTCTTACAAGTGTAAAGAAACTGTACATACCAGGCTCTATGACAGCTTCAGATGTTATGGCCAATCCTATTAAGAGCAGCAAGCAAGTTCTTGGAGTAGCCTAGTGGTCGGTGCAGTGCACTGTACAGAAGGGAACCTAGGCCCAAGAAAGTGTGAGCCCTCCAAAACTCACCAAAAACCTACTGTACCTATATATATATATATATATATATATATATATATATATATATATATGTATGTGATACCTGTAGGCATAACGGCTATTGAGGTGTACAGTAGGTTTTTGGTGGGTTTTGAAAGGCTCATACATATAAGATCCCAGGTACATATCTCACAATGATGAGATGTGTACCTGGGACCTTTTATGTGAAAGTCTACTGAAGCCCTCTAGGGTGCCCTATTGCACTGCTGGGATGTCTGTGTGGCCAGTGTACTAAAAATGCTGCCCCAACACATTCCAATGACTTGATTTTGAACATTTTTCCCTTGAACTTTTTTTTTTTCATAAATGGTCTAAAAATAGATGACCTGAGCACAAAAACGTCTAGCAAATGGCCACTTTTGAAACAACAAGTTAAACGTTTTCTGGTTTGAAAATGGTCATGGTTGCTACTGGATTTTAGGATGTTTTTTCCTATAATGTCCAAAATCAGATTTAGACACCACATTGAAAATGCCCCTCCATGTATTCAAGCAATATTGCAATGTCTAAGTAAGGTATGATTCAAAACATTCTTAAGCTATTATTTATTGGATGTTAAATTAATTATATGATACCATACCTCTACTACTCTTTTTTTTTTTGTTTCATTTAAACTATTTTTAAGGGGTCAGGGATGTATTTATTAACATGGGATACTATAAAGATGGGCTATTTGACCACTAATATGTGCTGTTTTAGTATGGATCCCATTTTATGCAAAGAAACCTAATAGGTTAACAAAATATTTCCTCTTAATGGTAGACTACGTTGATATCAATATCACACTTATGGAGGAAGTTAAGTAGTCAATCACTCTTTAGCTTGTATTGATCCAAAGTAATATTATAAAGCACAGAACATGGTATAATGAATCCATGTGCTCTGATAGTTTTTTGAAAAAAATGTTATAGGTGAAATTCTGCCCTGCTACTCTCACAGTGAAAGTATCTTCCATCACAACTGTTGACTAAAATGATTTTTTTTTAATTTAAATTTGTAAAAAGGCAAAGTAAGAAAGTATAATTTTCCCATTTACAAACAGTACTTTTGTGCCTTTTCCTAACTGTAAAATTCAATAGAATTCCTGAGATTACAAACTTTAAACTAGTAAACTATATGGCAAAGTCAGCACAATTTTTCCCTCTGTCTGTACAAACTGCAGTTGGATAACAGTAGAAAAGAGTGTTGGTGCGTTAATATTTACCTGTTTAAAGTTACTGCTCCTGAAAATTTTTACAGGTCAATATTCAGCCAGTGGAGTGGAGCGCTTTAAAATACTACTACCAATTAAGTTAGACACAGATATTCAATGTCCAGGCACCAGCACTCAATACTTGGGTCAGCCGAGATACCTGGAACTTATGAACACACAGTCAGTATTCTTCAGTGACATACCTGAATAGCTAGCTGGAAAAAGTTAGGGCTTCTATTTAAAAGTTCCCAATTGTCCAGTTAGCTATGCAGGCTCTGGCAACGATTACTGCCAGTGAACTAATACCTTCTGGAACTGTCTCGACTTTGCCATGGCTCTGCTTGTACAAAGCCAAAATTCAACTGCACTGCCCAGTTGTTCCACTGTATATTGGCAGCCAGCCCACTCTGTTCGACTGGTTGGTTAAATTACAGAATCTCTCCCTCTCAAGATCCAAATCCGTAAGTTAGCTCTTTATATTTGAATAATTTATTTATTTTATTTATTTATTGCATTTGTATCCCACATTTTCCCACCTATTTGCAGGCTTAATGTGGCTTACAGAGTTTGGTTATGACATAATCATTCCATGATATCAGATACAATTAGTAATGTACAAAGATTAAGTGAGGGAAGAAAGAAGGAAGGTGTTAGGCAGGATAGAAGGTGGACTTTAATAACTGGGTGGATTGGTGAGGTAATTTTGTAAGGCTATGGGTTCTCTTTGTAGGCCTTGTTGAAGAGATGTGTCTTCAAAGCTTTGCGGAAGTTGGTTATTTCGTCAATAGCTTTCAGGGCTGTAGGTAATGCATTCCACAAATGCGTGCTCATGTAAGAGAAGGTGGTGGCATGTATCAAGCTTGTATTTTAGTCCTTTACAGCTGGGGAAGTGCAGATTGAGAGATTTGCGGGATGATCTTATGACATTTCTGGGAGGCAAGTCCACGAGGTTTAGCATGTAGATTGGGGCATCTGTGTGGATGATTTTTATTTTTATTAAGTTGACCAAATCAAAGATAAACATAGTAGACAATATTCAACCATTTGTGATCAGAATGAACCACTTTTGCTATTACTTTATTTATTTGGATTTTGCTCACACCTTTTTCAGTAGCAGCTCAAGGTGAGTTACATTCAGGTACACTGGATATTTTCTCTGTCCCTGGAGGGCTCACAATCTAATTTTGTACCTGAGGAAATGGAGGGTTAAGTGACTTGCCCAAGATCACAAGGCACAGCAGTGGGATTTGAACCGGCCACCTCTGGATATCAAGACTGGTGCTCTAACCATTAGGCTAATGCTCTACTATATAATACAGCAACAGCATAGATATATACTCCAGAGTAGGTCAAATTAACTGTCCTATACACCCACTGCCACCCCCCCAAAAAAATACATAAATAAGTTAGCTCTGTAACTCATGTATCATATCTACTAGCCACTTGAACCGCTGGTAGATCTGTCAGGTGATACTCCACCCAAGCCAACTAGCAACTTCTTGTGCCCCTCTGGCATTTTATATAAGCTACAGCAGTTGCACTGATGTACAGAACTTGCATTGCCTTGCCCTTGAGGACTGAAAGGACTGCAGTGAAAGGCAACTCTCTTTGGTCTCGTCAGTTGGCACCCCAATCCTGGAGACTAGCATCCATCATCATGATTATCCAGAGTCTCCAAGCTCCCTTTCCAAATTGGGAGTGTGCAACCACCACTACAAGCTGCTCCACACCCTGCCTCAGAATGGCAACTTCACCTCTAAATCTTGAATTTGAGGAGATCATCAAAATAAGAGAATCTCCTGCAAGGGGTGTATGTGCACCCTGGACCATAAATAACCTTCAGCATCACTGCCATAGACATAAAAACCTACAAATAATCTCAGGTCTATGGAGCCCTCAAGTTCAGTAGAGTTTGAATCTGGCCTTGTAACATCCACACTCTAGCCAATGGCAGAAGACCTAGTCCCACTGAGTGTTGAACTGAACTCCCAGATAATCTATTGCCTGTGAAGGCTACAGACAGCTCTTGGCCAGATTGACCATTCAGCCCAAAGACTCCAAAAACTCCACTACTCAAATGGTAATCCAAAAGTTCCAGTGGACCCAAATGCTCTTCTGAAAAGGCTTGCTCAAACCAACCAATCATCCAGATACTGATGGACCAGAATTCCTTCCTTTTGGGGCACAGCTCCACTACTATCATTAGCAGAGCTGTAGCTAGAATGAAAGAAGCCTACAAAATTGATAATCTCCTAATGAGAGGAACCTCTGGTTGCACTGAATTGGAATATTGAGGTAGGCCTCAATGAAGTCGCGGGACTCTCAAGATCCAGAATAGGACAGAACATTCGTTCCTTCTTTGGAACTACAACATAAATAGAGTATCTCTCAGTACCTCTATCTTCTTGAGGAAATGGAACTACAGCCCATCGCTGAACCAACCTTTACAGAGTGTCCCCATCTTCCACCAGGAATGGCAAGACTTCATAAAACCATCTGGCGACAAGTGAGCAAACTTCAGGGAATACCCTTTGTGGATGACTTTGAGGGCTCACTGGTCTGAGGTAAACTGAGTCCATCTCCACTAGAAAGCTTGCAACCTGGCTCCGATTTCCACTGGAGGATGGGTCCTGATACCTTCACTGGAAGCACCAGACGTGACCAAGCCAGATTCCCATCTACCTCACCAGCCTCTGCGAAAAAGACTGAAATTTCTGAAAAATGCCTGTTGTACTGACTGCCTTTTACTCTACCGGGGTGGTAGTGATATGCTTCTCTAAATCAGCCTCTTGCTGAAGCACCTCTACCTCCAGACTTTGGCTTGTCCTCAGGGAACTTAGGGATCTTGATTCCCTTAGGCTTCTAACCATATTGAGCTCCTCTCAAAAAAAAAAAAAAAAAAAAAAATCATAACTTTAAAGGAAAACCTGCTTAACTTTAATTTGGATGCTACATCCTCCACCCAACCATGCAATCATAAGGACCTCCATCCACCAAGGAAGTTGACTTAGAAGCCTGCATTAAATCATAAAGTGACACTAAAAAGGAAGATCCCATCTCAGTTCTGGAAAGTTCACGATCCACTGAAACTGATCCTTTCAAAGGGCTATCCAGGACTTTCTCCATCCACTTGCCACTAGACCACCGCAGACCTATGACTGCATAGCCAAAGCAGAAATACTGAAACTCTGTTTCAAAAATGTTTCCCATTCAACAGTCCTGTAGATCCTTTAGAGTGTACCGCCATAACCAAGGACAGTAGTCTTCTTACCCACTGAAGACTTGATTTCATCCACCATAGGTATCCTTAAAGTATCCCTGTCCTGATCCCGAATAGAATAGAGTCTAACCGCGGTGTGAATTCCACTCTGTCTGAATATCATCCCTAATATCCTGAAAAAGACTTGGACGGCTTTGTAATCACCTTCAACTGAGGATCTACTTTACAAGTTTCCAGAACCTTACAATCCTCATCAAAATTCAATACCACGGAGACCTGAGAGATGAGTTTCCAAGGCGCATTCCTGTAAAAAATCTGGACTACTGATGAATCTTCACCTGGGGCAATTCCTCCATGCAGGCCTCCTTCACTGCTCCTTTGCATGGTTCCCGAGGGTCCTCATACAAAACCTGCTCCTCCATTGACTGAAAGGACCTCTCATTAAGGTAGTCCTTCTCCCAGGCCAACCTTAACCATTTTGGAGCACTGCCCCTCCCCCCCACAAATCCCCCTGAATGAGAGCCTGCTGACCCTGTCTTTTTAAGGCAAAAAGTCTCATACATCACCATGATGAAGTCTGGGGGAAAATCCATCTCTTTGGAAGCATTCTTCTCCTCCAAGTTACTTCCTGAAGTCAGGAGAGGTGAAAATGCTTGCATCCGCAATGGCTGCAGGGAAATCGGGTTGAAACCAAGATGATGGTGGCCGCTCCCATGACTGGAGTATGTGCCTCCTTATCCTTATGGGTTTCCTGACTGTGCCCCAAATCCACAACCAACGCCATCGCCAAATCCACTGCATTGAACACCCCACACAACTTACAAGGCACTGAAGTTATCAATCCCCCAGTGGCTGCAGGCTTTGCAATGGTGGGGCCTGTCCAAACTCACGCTGTTGCTCAAAGGAAGCACAGTGACTCACTCCCCTGCACTCTACTAGTCTATACAACAGAATGCAGCAGACAGCAATGAGAGGGTTTTTGTTGTTGTTGTTGTTGCCTGGTTCTTCCATGACACTCTAAGAGTCTCCACTGAGGCACACTGTAACCTGCATATCCCACCCAAACTTCAGGAGATAAAACAAGCAGGAGGGTGATGGGGGTTGGATCCTGCCATCAAGATGTAGCACCCCTAGGGCAAGAGAGACTCCTCACAGGCTTCAGCCCCAAATAGCAAGGAAGCAGAAAACACCACAGAAGGTGGGGCTTTTTTTTGTTGTTGTTTGTATGTTTAAGAGAGAATGGAAGTAACAGGCCCTGGAGGGAAGTCCCTTGCTTTTTTTTTTAGGGGGGAGAGGTTTAACCCCCACCCCCAGGTCCTAATGACTAACCCAGACTGCACATGCTTATCATGTCCATCATCTGTTAGAGACTGAGAAATACTGACTCTCTGGGGACTGCAGAGGACAGCTGTAAGTTCACTCAGAAATCAGCTCTCAGTCTCCATCTCCTGACAGAAATGCATAACACGTCAGTCTAGACCAGTCTGGAGGGACACTATAGAAACTGATTTTGTGCACACTAAAATATTTTAAGGCACATTAATGAGCTGAAAGCAAAGTTGTTATCTTATGGCTTAAATGCAGACCTGCTCTCATCTGCTCAGTGATGTGGGGGTTTCTGTGCTGGGGTCTGCTTCTTCCTCTCATTCAGTCACTAAGATAGCTATCAGTTAAATTTAGGAGGGGGAAATAGTTGGGTAAATGTGACTGCATTCCTCTGCTGTCTATGGACAACCTCTATTACAGGTCAACAACTATTTTTTCTATCAACAAGTACAGGAATGCAAGAACACTGGATAGTGATTACCAAGATGACAGGTGCCTCATTAAAATAATTCATAAATGAGCTTGCAATTCAAAAGAACCCTGTGGCGGAATAAGAGTTCCCACGCTTTGCGATTTGTATTGCTGCCCCATGATACTTTTTCCCTTCAGGGTATTTCCCTTGGTTGGCCAGCAGGTGGTGTTTGACCTCTGCATTACAGATGTAACAGAGGTCTATTTTCTTCTTAGCTACATTCCCCAAAAGGGAAAAAGTAACCTGTAGTGTTATTGGTCAAACCTCCTTAGTTCTAGTGCTCTGTGCTCTGATTGGCACTGAAGCCAAAGAACTAGACCACAATGTGCTACCCTGTTCAATTCCTTAAAGCGGTTTCTTTTTCCGACCTCCCCAGGTACTACCTTAGGTAGTAAAAAGTGTTCAGCTAGATTTAACACCAAATCCTTGTTATTTTACCTGTTCTTGTTTGCTGTTTAAACTTTTACCGTTCACTGTTCTACCTTTTTTGATAATAAATCTATTAGTTTGTTAGTTTTACTGTCCTGGACTGACTGAGGGGTAGATGCATCAAGCAAACGTAAAAAAATCAGAAACGTAAAAACCTTTACCGAATCTCAAATAACGAAGCATGCTCCAAAAACACAGCCCCAAAACGTTTGGTGCGGTATTGGAAAGAACGATGCACTAATCCCCATCGGTAATCGGCTCGTAAAGCATGCGCAAAGCATGCTTTTTCTTCCTGTGTCCGCCCTCCTCTGACGTCAGTTATCTACGTAGATAGCTGACGTCAGAGGAGGGCGGACACTGGAAGAAAAAGGAGACATCGGAGGAGACATAAGAGCTAAAGAATAGCTGATCCATCCTGTGCAGCGCCTTCAAACATAGGTGAGAGGCGCTGCACCGGCCATTATGGTGGAGGGGGGGTCCGGGGGGGGGGGGAGCGGCGGGGACGAAATCGGGGGGGGGGGGGGGGGGGGGGGGGGGGGGGGCGGGGGCACGGAGGTGGAGGAGGGCAGGAGGCGGAGCATTGCCGACTAAAGAAGAGAGACACAGGAAGGGAGGGGGAGCCCAGCAACTGCAAAGGTTTCATTTTTAAAAGCTTTTATTTCACAAACGGAGCAGCGGGAGCAGCGGGGACTTCGGGGGGGGGGGGGGGGGGGGGGGGGGGGGCAAGCAAAGCAAGGCAAGGCCAGGCCGTCCATACAGGACGCAGCTGATGAGCGCCTTTGCCCCCTCCCGATCCTTTTTTAATTTAGTTTCCTTTTTTATTTTAGGCACAGGGAAGCAGGGAGCCACTTTTCTTTTAAAACATGCCAGCAAATTGGTTTTTCATCGTGCAGGGGGCAGTGGGGAGATGACAGCTCAGGCTTTAACGACAGGTCTGAGCTGACGTTAAATTTCTGGTGGTAAGTGAATCGTTACTATCGTCGGTATGGTTAGTGCATTCCGAATTGTCTACATTTCAATGGTAGTTTCTCATTTGCATTCCAGTTTCGTTAGCTGCTACTGCCGTCGAAAAATAGGCTTTAGTGCATGGAAAGGATAGGAAATTCTTCCTTAAGGGCTCATTTAACGATGAAAAACGTTTAGTGCATCTGGGCCTAAGAATCCTGGCAGTTTGTGTTCTCAGTGTGTGGGTGTTTTCTAGGAACTGTGGGACTCCTAGGATTATGGCTCCAGTGCTCTACAAACCACCAGGGAAATAACATGCGGGTGGGAGAACTTGTCCAGAGGCATTTTGTCTACATTTTCAAGCTATTTATGGTCTTTCCTCTTCTCTGCTTACTGATTTGATTTGCGTTCCTTTATAAATGCTTTCCGAGATATTACATAGCCTGCTAATATTACGTCCAATTACTTTGAAGGGAATCCGATTTTTTAAGATAGTTAAGTCCATTTTTTCTGATTTTCTGATACCTTATTGGAATGCACATCCTATTAACATGGGCGTAGTTTGAGGGGGCACGGCGGTATCTCTCTCACTCCTTCCTGCAGGCTCCGTGTCACTCCTTCTCCTCTTGCCCTTGTCCCGCAGCAGCCTTTCCATCTTCGGGCTGCCGGCAGCGTTAGCAATGTAAGCTCGCTGCCTACCTTGGCACGGCCCAGAAGCCTTATCTCTGCAGCGAGAGACCTGCCTACGCGGAAACAGGAAGTCAATAGAGAGAAGGCTTCGGGGCTGCGCCAAGGCAGGCAGCATGCTTACACTGCTGACACTGCTGGCAACCCTAAAGACGGAAAGGCAGCAGCAGGAGCAGAGCAGAGAGGTGGAGGAGTGACACCGGAGCTTGCAGGGGGGAGAGTGCGTGACAGGACCCGGCAGTGGCTGGGGGGGGGGGGGGGGGGGGGGGGGGAGGGAGGGAGAGAGAGGGAGGGTGACACCGGACCTTGTGGGAAAGAGGGAGGGGAGAAGTACCTTGGATGGAGGGAGGAAAGGAGTGTGGGGGAGCGTCACTGGACCTTGCAAGAGGGGAGAGGAAGGAACGGCATAGGGTATAAGGTAAGAGATATAAGAACGGCCTTGGAAGCAAAGGAATGAAAGAGAGACAGGAATGGAGCTGGGGACTGATAGGGTGATGAGATTCAATGGCGGGTAGATGAGGGCTAAGGCGATGGGAATGGGGGCTAAGGAAGTGGGTGAAAGATAGGGAAAGA
Organism: Microcaecilia unicolor; assembly: GCF_901765095.1. Taxonomy (NCBI): domain Eukaryota; kingdom Metazoa; phylum Chordata; class Amphibia; order Gymnophiona; family Siphonopidae; genus Microcaecilia; species Microcaecilia unicolor. The sequence goes on from NC_044033.1 coordinate 140,602,137, forward strand.
AGATAAGTGAGAGACAGAGGAAGCAATGGTAAAAGCTAGTAGGTAGATGAAAAGTGAAACAGAGACTAAGGTGAGAGAAAGGGGGATAAACACAAGGGGACGGACGGACATGAAATGAAAGGACACTGCCAGACCGATGTAGAGAACGAAAGGAAAGACAAAAAGAGAGAAGAAATGGAAACGCCAACATGGAAAAGAATTTAGAGAAGACTGACATGTGGAAAATGGAAAAGAGACTGGGACCAGCCCAATTAGAAAAATAAAGTGCTCAGACAACAAAAGTAAAAAAAGAAATATTTTTATTTAATACTTTTTAAGGACTGAGATGTGCCTGCTTTGTGAAATGTACATCTTTTCTATTTTTGTATTTTGCAGCGTGCAGGAGAAAATACATTTCTGTTTTTCTTTTACCAGTGTTTACACCGCTTACAGAGTTTGGCTTTCTTCAGGGAGCTCTCTATTTCAGTTTTTCTGTGGTTCCTGGTTTTGTATAGTGATAAAAACCACTGAGGTGGGGGAACAGATGACCACTATGAATAGTCTAGAAGGAAAAAGAGGAAGAGTAGTGTAAGGGTCTTCCAGCATAGGACACTAACACACAGGTAATTGTTCAAGAGGCTTTATTGGCAATTACCTGTGTGATAATGCCCTATGTTGGAAGATCCTTCCATTACTCTCCCTCTTTTCCCGATTTTGTATCATGTGAAGGGTCTGTCCATTTTCTGCATGTGCAACTTAGGTGAAGGATTCTTCTATCATGTAGTATCTGTACAGGAATATGTAACAGTCCAGGTTGTTCCAGTTTCCCAGTAGCAGGTATATTGGTGTTTGAGGAGGGGGGGGGGGGGGGGGTATTTTTTCTATGTGGCATGGTATGGAGAGTTGCTGATAAGGAAGGAGAAAGAGCTGGGATTTTGAGAAAGCGAACAGAGATGGTGCTGTGTCAGGCATAGGGAAAGTGCACTCTCCCCTTGCTAATTTGTGTGAATGTGAGAGGCATAATAAGAGAAATTTCCCTTGGTGCTGGCTCATTTCAGTTAAAAAAACAAAACAAAAAGAACTTCATTGCTTTAATATACTGGCTTCATACTCAGTGTTTTAGTCTGGGGTGTGTGTTTTTTGAAGAACCATAATGAATATGTGTGTATGCAAATGAGTATGCTAATAAGCCAAGCCACACCCTTTGCCCCCCCCCCAATGAAATGACCAAACTATACCCATGCTTATTAACATTAGAACAGATGTTAATTATCTTTCTTTTCGTAAGAAAATCAACACATTTGTTTTGTTGATTCTTTTTAGTATGTTTATACGTGACTGATGCATTTTAGAGTTATGTAACTGCTGTTTGTAACCACAATGGACCCAACTGGAGAGGGCAGCGGTATATAAGCGTGTGTTGATATTTTTACAATTCTGAGCACAGCACAATAAAGAAAACACAACTACGTACCCAAAGTCATTAGTGCACCAAATAGCAGCCATCCTGCTTGAGTCCGTGGCAAAGACAGTCTACTGTTTTGTGATGCAGTGCGTAACAGATCTTCAGCTATGCTAACCACCATCTGCAAAGGGAAAAAATAAGCATGAATTACTACTATTTATCATTTCTATAGCGCTACAAGGCATACGCAGCGCTATACACAAAAAGACAGTCCCTGCTCAAAGAGCTTACAATCTAGATTAGGTAACACTGAATTATCCTTAAAAATGTGCAAGGTCAGATTATTTTAAATATGCTGGCAATTAATGAACAACGATCATAAATCGGTAATAGAAATTACAAACCACATAGTCACCTCAGGGATCACTTGTGGTATATCAAGTACAGAAAAATAATAAAATAATAATAATAATCAAGACAGACATTAGCACAGCGCCTAAGAAACACCTATTTTATAAAAGTAATATGGGAACCTAAATGCTTTATAAAAATAAACTCCTACAATGACCTTCAGTAGCATACAAATTCTCTCACTCAAATTTACACTTGCTCCAACAGTTTAAATGTATGCATATTGGGGGAGATTCTATATATGGAGCCTAAAAAACTGGTGCAGAAATCAGTGCCGACTAAGTGTATTCTATAAGCGGCACCTAGAGTTAGGCACATTATACAGAATATGCATAGTTGGCATCCTAGCGCCTAAAACTACATGCATCCATTTACACCAACGAAAACATGGCGTAAATCCCGGCACGTAGATCTAGGCGCACTGGGCCATATTCTGTAACTATGCGTGTAAATTTCAGAACGCCCACGAAACACCCATTTCTCCATCCATAACCACACCTGCACGTATTAGAAGTTAGACGTACTGCATTACAGAATGCAATTAGTGAGTTGTGCATGTAAATTCTAATTAGTGCTAACTAGTGCTCATTATTGCTTTTTAAGAGCTGTTATCAATGCTGATTAGCTTGTTAAACCAGTTAAGTTATGCATGTTGTTATAGAATCCGGGGGATTATGTGTATTTTATAAAATAATGCATACACTGCAACTCTGCCCCTGCTCTGTCCAAACTATGCCTTGGGAATGAGTATGCATAAGCCAAATTAAACTAGACAAAATCTTGTGGTGTTGTCTTCTCTTTACAAATATATACCCCCCACACAATTTTATAAGAACCATTTTCCATGTATAAAACATTTTACATGCAGAAAAAGCTTTACAGAATTGCCTCCTTAATTAGAATACTATGAAGTATTTGTGTGCTTTAATTGTTATAAAAGAGTATTTTACAAGAAATAGATACACTACAGTCTCGATTATCTGATATAAACAGGACCAACTTGTTGTCGGATAAGTAAAAAGTGGAGGGACAGTGTTTGCATGTCGAGCAATATGCTCCTCCTCTGCTACGCTGGCTGTGACTACTAAATTTGAACCACATGGAAAACCGCAAAGCCCTACAGATCAAATTCAGTAGTTACAGCCAACATGTTAGAAGAGAAGGATGGGCCTGGCATGCAGCCGCTGTCTCCTCTTCTGCTTGTGCTGAAAAGAGGAAGGGAGAGAGGAGATTAAGAGAGTAAGCCAGGGAGTGCTACAGGAGGTATGTGTGCATATGCCAGAATTACAGTGGTAGGGAGGAGAAAGGCAAGCTAGGGTGTCACGGGATGAGGCATGCTGGGGGGGAAGAAAGGTAGATGTGGGTGGCTGTGCATGCTGGAGGAATGGAGATAGAAAGATCTGCAAAGTTGTATGGGGTGGATTCACAAAACAATATGGGGGATGGGGTGGGTTTGAAAGAAAGCTATAGTGCTATGACTGCTGGGTGGTTGAGAAAGCTATGGTGGGGTGTATGGTGGGCAAATTTGACACAGATTGTGTGTGTGAGGGGAGGGGGTTCTGAGAGTGTGTTCTGGGAGATGAGGTTCAGGGGTAGGAGCAAGAGGGTAATTTAGAAAGAGAACTAGGGGGTATATGTGGTGGGGAAGGTGTGAAAGAGCTGAGTACCTCTATAGAAGGCAGCTAGATAAAGAGCTGTGAGGATATGTGTTGAGAGAGGGATGAGGAAAAGAGTCAGAAAGAAGGTTGAAGGGTGTTCACCCTGAAGAAGAGGCAGAGAAAACTGGGGAATGAACATGCTAGAGGACAAGGAGGAGGGAGATCAAGCTTAGTGATGCGGTCAAGCTAGTTGGGGAGTGAGACAGCTGGGGGTGGTGTTGAGCTTGATTTGGCAGAAAGTTGGGTGGGGGGGAAGGGGGCTGAAATCAGGTGACAGTGTCAACTAATGGTTTGGTATTTCAAAAGCTTACAAAGCCCTCCATATGGCTTCAGACAGATGCATAGTATCGAATCCTTGCTTTTAACATTAGTTTCCAAGGTTAAATCTCTACTAAATCAGAGAATTCCATCTGTTCTTTGGCAGTTTGAGGTGTCTGAAGCATTTGACAGAGTGGATCATGCTTTTATTATTGGACAGGTTGGGTGATCTTGGATTTATTAATGTGGCTCTGGAATGGTTTAGAGGATCTCTTAATAATATGAAATATTGCATTAAGAAGAATGATTTTTTTTTTTCAAAATGCTGGATTCCAAATTATGGAGTCCCTCAGGGAAATCCATTATTGCCAATTTTCTTTAACATTTTTATGAGTTCTCTAGGGTCATTTTTAGAATCCACTCAGTGTAATGTTTCTTCTTATGCAGATGATATTTTTATCTTGGTTCCGCTATTATCAGGTTACGATGATGGTAATAGAGTAATTCTAGATTACACTGATAAAACTCACTGTTGGGCTTCTTCAAATCTGTTGCAGCTCAATACTTCTAAAACTAAACTGTTATATTTCAGTACTTCTATGATAGATATCCCTAAGATTATTACTTTAAGAATGGGAGAACAGCTGAGTTTTGAGACCGCCTAGGGTTCTGGGGTTTACTCGGGACTCTCAACTGACCACAGGAGATCAAATAAACAACATTTTCAAGTTGCGTCAATTGAGGGCAGTTAGATCTCCTTTTTTTCCAATAAAATTTTTCTTAATTTTGTACAAGCAATAGTTCTATTTCAGATAGATTATTGTGGTGTTTTATATATAGGAATATACCAAACATTTCTTAAGCTTCAATTTCTGCAGAATACCTCAACCAAATTGATGTATAGAAGTAAGAAATTTGATCAGGCTTCTCGTCTGCTGAAGGATTTGTACTAGTTCCCTGTGAGGGTCCATTTAGAGTTTAAGGTAGCTTGTTGGGTGTTTAAAATTATTTCTGGCTGCTGTCCTTATTCTCATGTTATGTTGTTAACTTTTCCTTCCTCTTGGTTAGCATCTCACTCCAGTTCTTTACTTAAATTGGGTTTTCCATTTGTAAAAATTATTCAGTTAAAACACTTCCATGATGGTTCTTTTAATAATCAGTCTAGCAGGATATGAAATTTATTACCCATTCAAAATCGGTCAGTATCTAATTTCATAAAGCTTTGAAAACTTATCTTTTTAGTGAGTACTTTGATTCTATTTTATGAGAAAGTATATTAATTTATGCATTTTGGTATATTATTTTATCAACTTGGAATTAAAACATTTATGAACATTAAGATATTACATAACCCACTTTGATTCCATAGATGATATAAGCAGAATAGAACATAAGAACAGATTTCCCAATTTCCTAAGGTCTTCCTGCAGTTTCTTATAGTCTACATGTGTTTTAACTACTTTGAATATTTTTGTGTCATTTGGGTTTCAATTTATTGTTATTTTCAAACCAACAGAATGTTTTTACACTATTCCATTCAAACTGGCCCCTTCCTTTTTCCCTCTATGCTGAAGGAATACCCAGAGATAACATATATACACCCACATTGAATATCTAGAAAGAATTCCACGAACCATACTTTACATGCTTTCCCCAATTTTTCAAATAAGTTCTGCACAATGGTTTTCCTACATTGATACTTTTTTCACAAACTACAATTCAAAAATGAGCAGTGGTGCTATAAACTGATATTTTGATATTGCTGCAGTCAAAATTTAAACAGCAGATATATTCTTGTCACAAACAAGATGAATGCTCCACCACTTAATATGATTTTTGACTCATTTTTGTGCCATTGCTTACAAATTTGCTTCTTAATTCAACCTTGGCCAGAGATACCTTATAAAAACAGAGAGGTGGCAATTTAGTGATTATGGAATTCATTGAGATAAAATTTCAAGGGATAGGTCCACTTCAAATGCCTTGATTCTGTTTTTCTATTACTAACTATATATGTGGTAGGTTGCTTCTAAAAAGGTTTTAAAAAAATTTGTCTCAGATTCTCACCTTTCCTTTGGCATGAGGAATACCAAGGGGGCACTGGTGCACACCGCCTAGTAAAGCAGCCATAGCAAAACTGTAGCCAGTAACTGCTTCTGGGGATGTCTTTAGGTTGTTTAGTCTTTCTGTACACCTGTCCAGTAATGGAGTCAGCTGATAAGGCAAAGCTACAGCCACACAGCGCAAGCACCATGCAGCAGCAAGTCGAGCAGCCATGCTGGGATGAAGGAGAACTGAAGTTACTGTCTCCAGCAGCCCTAAACACACAAAGAAGTACAATTTAGTCTATAGATGATAGGCAGACTAATATACTTTAACTCATATTTTCCTTTCTTGGCTTCTTGTAACAGTAATTTTTGTACAATTAAGATAAATAAAGTGCATCGATCTGAAAAGCCTCATGTAAAGGAATAATCTTTACCATACAAAAATCTGAAACGGAAATATCTCTATTTCTTGGAAGCAGTAAAATGTCCTAAGCTCTGTTCCTCTATATTTTATCAACACTTTTCTGTTTCTAATGATTTCTATTTGTCTCAGAAAACATGGTGGTATGTTAAGATGTGAAACTTAATACATAAATAATAATACAAAGAAAAGGAAATGCTAGAGCGCCACATTTAGGCATGCACATTTATGCCTGCTATTAACATGGTTTAAGTGGGCGCAACTAAATGTTGGTACATAAATGGCAACTTACACTAGTATTCTATAACAGAATCTGGGCACTCAGATTCTGTTATAGAATTCACTCTCGGTGCGCTGCATCTTGGTGCCTAACATTGGCACCCTTTATAGAATTTCCTCCCAAGTGGTTTCTCTTTTCTTCTGCTTTTTTTTTTTTTTTGTCACCTGCAGCGGCCTATGGGGAAGAAGGGGGCAGTAAAGACTTCTTCCACATCAGCAGAGGTCCTTCAGCGACCTGTGCCAGTTAGCCCAGTGAGGTACAGCCCATGGGCTGAAGCTCAGAACAGGAAAATGGACAGTACTCCTAGCTCCATTGGGGTAAGAACCACAAAAGCCAGCCTACCTCACCTATCTACAGCACAAGCTCAACCTCACCACTTGCTAGGAGTGAAGAAATTCTGAAGGACTCCAGCAGACACCAGCTCTTATACCTCTGATGTCACTGTAAACGTTTACAATCTCCACCTCCATCTGCTGATCAGGAAGGGCCACACTCAACTGGTATGGACTGGACTAGTTGTATGAAATGGAAGATAACAGAAGCATACACATATACAAAAGAAAAATTTTTAAAAATGTTCTAACCGCAACTACAGTCTTTACTGGTTTCAGTTCCACACAGGAAATTTCATCTGACAACGCTAGTACTATGTATTCAAGACGTTCATCCACATGCCAAGAGCGTATCCCATCAAGGGCTGTGTGGAGTAAAGGTTTCATACCTATAGAGGGTTCTTGTATAATAGGCGATGCCGTAGCGTTCAGGCTCTGAACCAGACTACCCAGCTCTTGAAGGGCACACACCATCACGTGTTGACTTGCAGATACATCAGCAGCTCCTGATTTATTTTCACTGTTTGCATCATTCACCACTGCTTCTGCAAAAACAAAATCTCAGCTGTTAAAACTGGTTTTCCTTATTTTATCAAACTTTTACCTTTCAGGTCAAGAAAGAAACAAGGATGTTGTTGTACAGAAAAGGTTGCAATCATTATTTTGTGATGCTTCCTTAAATATTTGGATAGCAATAACTCACAGGACTGGAGTTGCATAAAGTTTGGTTCATTTTTGTATCATATACTGAAAATCAATCAACCTAGGCATTCCACAGAGCTTAATACTGCTAAAAGGTATTGTTATACTTGGGTGAACCAGCTTAGATAAAGACTTCTATGAGCCTGACTGATTGCCAGATGTGCCTGGCTTTGCAATGACCCTCAATGGATTTCAGAATTTCCCCATTTTTCATTCTTTGCCTTTGTATGCCTCTTAGGGGCCCTTTTACTAAGTTGTGTTAAGCACCAACATGCACTTAACACAGGCAAAATGGTCTAAAATAGGACACACTTAAGCATTCTGTGTTAGTTTTCCATTTGTATGTACTAAGCACTTTTTTTTTTTTAATTTATTGGTGTGTGTCAGGGGCGGAGAATGGGCATGTAAGTTTTATTCAACTAACAGGCCGATATTAGCACAGGCTAACTAAATAATGCAGACTTAACATGGGAGCCCCAACACCTCCTAAATAGGAGGCAGTAAGAGATCCCACGTTAATATTTTTAAATGGCCACATGCTAATTCTAGCATTAGCACATGGCAAGAAATTCTACAAATGGAAAAATGGTTATTTTATGGGCCAAGCAAGAAATGGGCTTAGTATGGAGAAAAGTCCTGTGTTAGGGCGTGCTAAGGCCATTTATTTGTGTAGCTTAGTAAAACAGTCCCACAGTTTATCTGCTGTATAATTTTGGTAAAATCTTGTAACTTACTAGCTGTTTACCTGTACTACATCATATTAACTGCTTCAACTATCTTTCATGCCAGGTATTTATTGTTCAAAATGTTTAGGTATTCTCTTATTCGGCTGAACAATTTCAAATAATAAATCACCCTATTATTTATTTATATATACACACACACACACACACATATATATATATATATATATATATATATACATATATATATATATATACACACATACACACACACACACACACATATATATATATATATATATATATACATATATATATATATATATATATACACACATACACACACACACACACACATATATATATATATATATATATATATACAGTGGGGGAAATAAGTATTTGATCCCTTGCTGATTTTGTAAGTTTGCCCACTGACAAAGACATGAGCAGCCCATAATTGAAGGGTAGGTTATTGGTAACAGTGAGAGACAGCACATCACAAATTAAATCCGGAAAATCACATTGTGGAAAGTATATGAATTTATTTGCATTCTGCAGAGGGAAATAAGTATTTGATCCCTCTGGCAAACAAGACCTAATACTTGGTGGCAAAACCCTTGTTGGCAAGCACAGCGGTCAGACGTCTTCTGTAGTTGATGATGAGGTTTGCACACATGTCAGGAGGAATTTTGGTCCACTCCTCTTTGCAGATCATCTCTAAATCATTAAGAGTTCTGGGCTGTCGCTTGGCAACTCGCAGCTTCAGCTCCCTCCATAAGTTTTCAATGGGATTAAGGTCTGGTGACTGGCTAGGCCACTCCATGACCCTAATGTGCTTCTTCCTGAGCCACTCCTTTGTTGCCTTGGCTGTATGTTTTGGGTCATTGTCGTGCTGGAAGACCCAGCCACGACCCATTTTTAAGGCCCTGGTGGAGGGAAGGAGGTTGTCACTCAGAATTGTACGGTACATGGCCCCATCCATTCTCCCATTGATGCGGTGAAGTAGTCCTGTGCCCTTAGCAGAGAAACACCCCCAAAACATAACATTTCCACCTCCATGCTTGACAGTGGGGACGGTGTTCTTTGGGTCATAGGCAGCATTTCTCTTCCTCCAAACACGGCGAGTTGAGTTCATGCCAAAGAGCTCAATTTTTGTCTCATCTGACCACAGCACCTTCTCCCAATCACTCTCGGCATCATCCAGGTGTTCACTGGCAAACTTCAGACGGGCCGTCACATGTGCCTTCCGGAGCAGGGGGACCTTGCGGGCACTGCAGGATTGCAATCCATTATGTCGTAATGTGTTACCAATGGTTTTCGTGGTGACAGTGGTCCCAGCTGCCTTGAGATCATTGACAAGTTCCCCCCTTGTAGTTGTAGGCTGATTTCTAACCTTCCTCATGATCAAGGATACCCCACGAGGTGAGATTTTGCGTGGAGCCCCAGATCTTTGTCGATTGACAGTCATTTTGTACTTCTTCCATTTTCTTACTATGGCACCAACAGTTGTCTCCTTCTCGCCCAGCGTCTTACTGATGGTTTTGTAGCCCATTCCAGCCTTGTGCAGGTGTATGATCTTGTCCCTGACATCCTTAGGCAGCTCCTTGCTCTTGGCCATTTTGTAGAGGTTAGAGTCTGACTGATTCACTGAGTCTGTGGACAGGTGTCTTTCATACAGGTGACCATTGCCGACAGCTGTCTGTCATGCAGGTAACGAGTTGATTTGGAGCATCTACCTGGTCTGTAGGGGCCAGATCTCTTACTGGTTGGTGGGGGATCAAATACTTATTTCCCTCTGCAGAATGCAAATAAATTCATATACTTTCCACAATGTGATTTTCCGGATTTAATTTGTGATGTGCTATCTCTCACTGTTACCAATAACCTACCCTTCAATTATGGGCTGCTCATGTCTTTGTCAGTGGGCAAACTTACAAAATCAGCAAGGGATCAAATACTTATTTCCCCCACTGTATATACACACACACACATACACAGTGCACTCCATTTAAGTCAGTGATGACGAACCTTTCAGAGACCAAGTACCCAAACAGCAACCCAAAATCTAACTACTCATCGCGAAGTGCCGGTACTCATTATGGGCGGGGTCACCACATATGACTCCACCCCTATGATAGCCACACCCCCTTACACCAGCCATGGCGCATATAAACAGACATCATTGAAAATATTATACTAGTATAGGAGAAAAAAATAACATGATTTTCTTTCATTATAAATCATTTCTGTAAGTTACTACAGCTCCAGTATACCCAGTGCAAAATAAGACAGCAGATGTAAATTCTCAAATTGGACATATTCCAAACACTAAAATGAAAATAAAATGATTTTTTCTACCTTTGTTGTCTGGTGATTTTGTTTTTCTATCCATATTGATCCTAGTCGCTGATTCCGCTGCTCTCTATCTGTTCTCTTAACTCCACTTCCAGGGCTTCCTTTCCATTTATTTCTTTACTTTCCTCCTTTCTTCTTCATTTCTTGCCCTCCATCCATGTCCAGCAACCCTCCTCTCCCCTCCAGCCACCAATGTCCAGCCACCCTCCTCTCCCCTCCAGCCGCCCATGTCCAGCCACCCTCCTCTCTCCCCTGCCCTCCCCTCCAGCCACCCTCCCAGCGGCAGGTCTCCCTCCCACCCAGCACCAGGCCACCCAACACCAAGCCTCCCTGCCACCCAGCACCAGGCCTGCCACCCAGCACCAGGCCTCCCTCCCTCCCACCCAAGCACCAGGCCATGCACCCACCCAGCACTCCCACCCAAGCACCAGGCCTCCCACCCAAGCACCAGGCCACCCAAGCACCCAAGCCTCCCTCCCACCCAGCACCAGGCACCATGCCATCCACCCACCCACCCAGCACTCCCACCCAAGCACCAGGCAGGCCACCCACCCAAGCACCAGGCCTTGCTCCCTCCCTCCCACCCGGCGTGTACCAGGGCACCCTCCCTCCCACCCGGTGTCAAGCATTCCTCCCTCTGGTCCCGCCCTAACAGGAAATGAGGGCGGGACCGGAGAGCTTGAGAGACGGAAGGCTGAAGACGCGCCGAACCAGCAGCACGCTTTTCGCTGCTACTGCTGATGCTGACGCCGCCTACTCGGACAAGGGAAGACTTTTACATTTCTTCGTGTTCAGAGGGAGGGAGGGATGGAGGCCGTGCGGGCTGGTGTCGGGTGGGAGGGAGGGAGGAATGCTTGACACCAGGTGGGTGGGAGGGCTGAAAGTCTCGGGAGAGGTGACCAGCGGCGCGCGTGCCAACAGAGAGGGCTCCACCTACCCTCTCTGGCACGCGTGCCATAGGTTCGCCATTACCGATTTAAGTGCACATCGGATAAGCACATGCTCTGTTTAACTGCATTCCGTACTTCAGTTCCGTTTTTGGTGCCATCAATTTCTATGGGGACAAACCGGTTTAGCGCACCACTGATAAGTGCACGATTCGCTTATATGCATGGTTTAAGACCGCTCCTCTGCAGGAAACACTCCGCATAAACGTGTGCACGGAATATGGAAGCCGATTGGCACACGACAACCAACAAGATTTCAAATTTACCGCCCCTTTAACTGCCACAGGCAGAATAAATGAAAGAATGTTGTTAGAGTGTACACTGGAGTCGTTTTCGTGCAACTTTAAGACTAACACTGGCCGAATGAATAGAAGTTCTTAAAAAATTAGAAAACAAAGTCAAGCATCTATTGCTAAAGAATATGGTGTCAATCCCAGTCAAATTTCATTTATCTTGAAGCAGAAACACCAGCTTCTGGAAGACTAGCAAAACAATACAAATCCACACAGGAAACGAAAACCGGCGGGATAAGCTGAGGAGGTAGAAGATGCTCTTCTTCGGTGGTTTTCTCAAGGCAGGAGCAGACAGTTTTCTGTCAGTGGTCCACTGCTTATGGAGAAAGCTAATCAGCTAGCTGAAAGTCTTGGACTAACTGAATTCAAAGCCACTGTTGGATGGTTGGAAAGATGGAAGGAGAGGAACAACATAAAATTCAAGAAACAGCAAGGTGAAAAACAAGACGCTGATGACTTTGTTGCTGAAAATTGGGTTGTTTCAATTCTTCCTACCATCTTGAAATAGTTTGCATCTCGTGACATTTTCAATGCTGACAAAAACGGTCTCTACTGGCGAGCGATTCCTGATGGAACACTTGCATTCAAACAAGCCAAAACTACAGGAGGTAAAACTTCGAAGGACCGACTGACGATCCTCCTTTGCTGCAATATGGATGGGAGTGAGAAGTTGGAACCACTCGTCATTGGAAAAGCAAACAGCCCCGTTGCTTCAAGAATGTTAAGCGACTTCCTGTGTCATATGAGGCTCACGCAAATTCATGGATGACTGGGGAAATTTGGAAGCAGTGGCTAAAGAAGTTAGACACTAGAATGCGGGCACAAAAGCGTCAGATTTTGTTGCTTTGTGATATTTGTGCTGCACACAGTGATGATGTCAGGCTGTCTAACGTCAAGGTGGTCTTCCTGCCACCAAATACTACCTTTCTGATCCAACCTATGGATCAGGGCATAATAGCCAATTTCAAACAACATTATCGGGCTCTTGTGCTACGTCATCTAATGAGCATTATGGATGACCAGACTGGCAAGGATAAACGTGCTATTGAACTGGCTTGTAATCTATCACTGTTGGATTCCCTACATATGCAGAAAGAAGCCTGGAATCATGTTACACAGGCAACAATTGTGAACTGCTACAAGCAGGCAAGCTTTGTTAGGGATGTGGAGAGGGACGAAACAGATGCAGCTGTTGCAAACGCGTCAGATGAACAGGCTATTGACATCCCAGCCTGTGTTACTGAAGAGGAGTTTCATCACTACGTAGCTTGTGATTACGATCTACAAACAGCTGACGACAGCACTGATGTCGAGATATGCACCTACATGCAGGCAACGGCTGATGATGAAACAGATGATGAAATGAGCAGAGAGGCACATGCAGACAAAATTCAACAACCTGTCACTTTTGCAAGAGCGCTGGAGAGTCTCAACACCATGTGGGCCTATCTGGAGGCCACTGGATGTCAGTGCTATGACAGTTTTTACCGTCTGGCAGACGTAGTCTATGGAACTCACAGACACAATAGAGTACAGAGGACTATGACTGATTACATCAAGTAAGTCTAACATCAGTTAACGGAGACTGTATACTGTACATATAATAAACAGTACTGTACATATGTTTATCAGATGTCAAGCTTCTTCGGGTCACAACGGTTAAGTGCACGCTCCAGTTAACTGCATGTATTTCTTTGGTCCCAGACCCTTGAACTTAAGCAGATTGCAAAGGATTTCTGGGTAATGAAGTTCATTAGTTGCGAACAAGGAAGTTTAGTGACAGGAGGCGGCATGATCCTATCTGGCCCATTATCTGGGCTGAAGGCAGTGGGCGGAGCTTGCCGGCATATTGGCCAGAGGAGGAACAATTGCTATTGCTAGTGAAAACTACCATCCGGTAGTGTTCAAGACGAACTAGTAATTCAAAAACTTTTTTACACCGCTTAAGACTCCTGAGGCAGGCCTGTGGCCGAATCACAGTACTGTGTCGAGTCTACAATAAAGTTTATTCTCTTTCATACCACCATAGTCTTGAAGTCCTAAAGTCATTGGTCCACTTCCCACTTTGTTTTTCTATATATATATATATATAAAAATATATAAAGAAACATGTCAAAGAAATGGATCTAAAAATATATACCTCTCTTCATCCAGAGCAGACCCCAATATAATAAAGGGGGAGACAGGATTGAAGAAAGAATAGAGATCAAAAAGAAGAAGAAAATATTACATTTTTAGGCTTAACACAGAATACCCGCCTCCATTATCCACACTTGTAAGCACGAGTGAATCGCTCGGGACGTGACGCTTCATTATTATAATTTACAATGTATGTTTATTTCCTTTAGATTATATTATTAATCTTACATCTTGGATTGATTTCTTATTCTTGTGGTCGATAACTATTTGAAACTTAAAAAAATATTTGCTTGTCTATATAATTTATTTCCAAATTGTGTATTATCATTCATAAATGTGAAATTATGTTTGTTAAAAAGCTTAATAAAGATAAAGTTTAAAACACACTTGTAAGCACCTGGGTAGTTGAAGCAGCAGACACTTTTTTTCAATCAAGAGAGGAATGCAATTGCTCAGGGTCAAAGAACAGATATTTAACTCCATAATGAACCATATACTTGTAAGGATAGTGAAGGAAAAGATACCCCCCCCCCCTCCAGTGCCAAAGTATCTTGATGCATAGAATGAAACAATGTATGCCTTTCCAGATAAAACCATATTCTCTGTCCCTCCGCCCCCCCCCCCCCAAAATGTAGATTTCTTAAAAATAAGTTTATCAATAGAAATCAAACAAAATAAAACATGGAAAAGAAAATAAGATGATACCTTTTTTATTGGACATAACTTAATACATTTCTTGATTAGCTTTCGAAGGTCGCCCTTCTTCCTCAGATCGGAAATAAGCAAATGTGCTAGCTGACAGTGTATATAAGTGAAAACATTCAAGCATTACTATGACAGTCTGACAGGGTGGGAGGAGGGGGGTGGGTAGGAAGTATGCATGGGGACATCAAAGCATATCATTGATATTCTAACAGGGTGGGTGTGGATAGGTGAGGGGAGGGTGATCAACAGAGACATACAGCTTTATGGTTTATAATGGGCTAGGAACCCCAGATCCTTGTTAAGTCCTTTCTGTTGGGTGTTAAAATATTCAATCATTCTGACTTCAAAGGTCTTACGTTCTTGTATGGTTTTAAAGTTACCTTTGAGGATTCTCACTGTGAAATCATTGGTACAGTGTCCTGGTCCTGTAAAATGTTGACCAGCAGGCGTGGGAACCCTGCTGGCACCCCCCTCCTTCCACCCTGTCAGACTGTCATAGTAATGCTTGAATGTTTTCACTTATATACACTGTCAGCTAGCACATTTGCTTATTTCCGATCTGAGGAAGAAGGGCGACCTTCGAAAGCTAATCAAGAAATGTATTAAGTTATGTCCAATAAAAAAGATATCATCTTATTTTCTTTTCCATGTTTTATTTTGTTTGATTTCTATTGATAACCTTAAGAGTGGACTAACACGGCTACCACACTCCTCTACTTAAAAATAAGTGAACTCCAGTTCTGTTCAAAGACACAATTATCCAGTAATGTTGACCTATCCTGAACTTCTTCGCTAGATGACTCCAAAATCAAAGAAATATCCAATTTATCATTCCTTCAAGGACCTTGATTTCCTCTCAATGGAAGAAAGTACACCTTATTAAATGGAGGTAATTTGGAGGTAGATAAACCCCAAACCTCAACTAAATACTTCTTCCATGTCTCTAAGGCATGTATATTGCCTCCCCGGCTTGGTTGCATTGCCATGGGGAGGAAGCACATAGGTTGCAATTCCAGCTCATATTTGATGCTCCCTCATTTATATGCAGGTACACATTCAATTTTAGTGAGCATCCACTAACATCTTGGAAGACCCATTTAGACTGCAAACATACTAAGCATAAATGTATACACCCCCTTGTATTTTAATTTTAAAAAGCACTTGCATTATTCTTAATCCCACTAACAATGACATAAGGGAAGTCATGAAACCTCAAATTCATGCCAGGATTTGAACACATTGGGGCCCTTTTACTAAAGCTTAGCACACACTAACGGACATTAGTGTGCGCTAAGTGCCATGTGATCCATAGGTATAAAATAGGATGCACTAGCTTTAGTAAAAGGGCCCCATTAAAGAACAGGACATCTAGGCAAAAAAGGCACACAGGCAAACATGTCATACTTACTTTACAAAGGCAGCATTTTTGCCCACTGTTATGTATTGGCTACCTGAAAGCTCACAATTACCCTTACTCAGATGCAGGATAAGTTTGCGCATGTATGTGTCAGTAAGAATTAGCAAATATGTGTATATTTTCTAAACAACACACATTTATTTATGCATTCTTGTATCCCACTATTATCCAAAAACAAGTTTCGGTTCAATGTGGCTTACAATTTACAGTTAGGCGAAATTACAGTAATGTTTTACAGTTACAAAGTGGTTTGGACCATTGGTAGTTTATATGGAGGCATATTTTGAGAGCACTTTGGGAGGCTAAGTTCCATAGGTTTCTATGGAACTTTGGGAGGCTAAGTGCTTTGAAAATGAGCCCCATAGTTAACTATAGAATGTTTTTTTAAAAGGTAGGTCTTCAGTTTTTTTCTGAATTGAAAATAATTAGTAATGCTTCTTGTGGCCTTGGGTATTGAGTTCCAACATTTTGAGCCCAGATAACTAAATCCAGCCATGTAGATTGTTTTGTAAGTTACGTTTCTGCAGTTGGGTAAGTGAAGAAGTAGGTAGCTTCTGGTTTCTGGGCTTGCATTTCTTGGGGATAGTTAAATCAGATCTATCATATATTCAGGAGACATTCCAAACAGTATTTTGAAAACGAGGATGCTAGTTTTGAAGAATAGTCTTACCTTGATTGGAAAGAAGTGTAACATTTCAAGCAGTGGAGTTGCTCTTGTATATTTCGACTTTTTAAATATCAGTCTTGCTGCCGTGTTTTGGACGATTTGCAACAATTTTAGTGTGTTTTTTTTTACACCCTACATATGCTGCATTACAATAGTCTAGTTGTAAGAATATCATCGATTGCACCATTAACTAGAATGATTGTCTAGGAAAATAGTCTCTAATCCTTCTCAGTTTTCATAGTGTTCTGAAGCATTTTGACGTGACTGCTGATACTCGACTGTCCACAGATAGATACTTATCAAGAATAATTCCCAATATTTTTAGTTGTATTTTGATTTGATATGTTTGATGGTTGACTGTAAATTTTTGGTGAGATGTGGGGTTGTGCAGACTAGATAGAACCAAATTCCTGGTTCTTTCTCTATTTAACGAGTTTGAAAATTGTGGCCCAATTTTCCATAAGGTCCAGGCCTTTTTTTAATCTTGTCCAATATTTCTGTACCCGAGGTACGATAAGAACTACTGTGCACAAGTAAAGACATATATAGCTGATTTAAGTGTGATCTGTACCACATGGGTTTGAAACATCAGTAATTGAAAGTTGTATTATAACTAGTAGATGCAGGTGTGTGTGCGCATACACTCTAAGGAGGTGGAACATAAATTGTGCTATGATGGTTCCATCTAAACACTACCACATGCTTTCCTTAGGGACGCTATGGGTGTAATGGATATGGACTGAGCACAATTTAAAAATGTAAAACTTTAAATTTTCTAACATTGTTATATTGGTTGCTTTATGCATAGATGGTTGGTCTGATTTATCCTAAGTAATTTTATTTAGTGTTAGTAATAAAGGACTTAGGGAGTTCATTTGTAGTTTTCTTCCGTTTGATTAGAGAGGATATATGTTTAGCGACAGGCTCTACTGTGAAGAAGGATTTGTATATTAAAGCAACCCCACTTCCCTTCTTTTTAGTGCTGTTGATATGTATTGTTTATATCCTGCTGGGCGTAGGTCAAGCAATACTGGGCTGTCTTTAAGGTGCAGCCATGTTTCTGTTATGAACAGTAACCCTAGTTGTTCTGTTTCTATTCAATCTTTAAATATCGCTGACATATTAATTGTCAACCTCGCATTTATATATCATATGGGAATTAGAACGAATGTATCATGTTTGATGCTAGTGTGCTTAACAGTTTGTAATTGTCTGTGTGGTCTATCGATTTTGAGATTGTGGTCATGTTGATTGTTATTCAGACTTTTTGGTCTCTGGTTTGTTGTGAGGATTGTAATTTGGCTCTTCCAGTTGATGATGGGAGCATCGTCTAACAGAAATGCGTACAGGGATTTTGTTCCATTCGTTAGGTGAGGCAGCTCGTAACCCAATTATCCATATTATTATCATATTCATATAATAGAAAACCCATGTCCTTATATTGGCCATTTTGAACTATGCTAAGGCACAAGGAGAGAATCAAACTATAGTTATTCTCAGGATCTGTGTATCACCCAGCCAGGTTAGATTAGCTAGTTGTGAGGTTTTTCCTGCAGTTTTTTTTTCTACCTGGGTTGTTGATTTCCCACGACTTGTCCCCTCATGTAGGCACCACTCTCATCAGGAGGCTGCGATGCTCAACTTGGATGCAGTGTCCATGTTGGAAGCAGTGCCGCTGCAGCTCAAGGGCTGGCTGTCACAGACTCCAATACATGAGTTCCTTCCTGAGTCGACTCCCTAGTTTCTCCCCGGCCTTGGTTCTAGGGGGTCGTGTGATCATCCGCGGGTCTGGCGCTGGTTCCAGTGCTGACATCCTGTCTGTATTCTGCCATACCTTGCCGATGATAGGCTCCAATAGGGAGGCTGTTGGTCAGGAGCAGTCTTCACTTCTGCCGTTGGACTTCTCCATCAACCTGGTCCTAGGTCGCCGTGCTCTCACTGTCGTCCCTGCCAAGGACCACCACGTGCGGTGCTAGTTCTGGCACCGGAATTCCCTAAGGATATGGCAGCCGTATGGCAGGGGAAGTCAGTGCCTTAGCTGTTTGAGCGCTGCACAGTGCTCTGTGCGCTGCATAATCGTCGTTGGTGGCTCTGTTTCTGCATCATCCGATTGCTCGGGTCCATAGGGTAGTGGAACAGTGGTCAGCAGTGCTCTCTGGCCGGGTGCTCTCCTTTCCCAACATGGTCCGAGGATGCCCATGGGTATGTCCGAGCCCTTTTCGGCTCCAACTGTGGTTCCTACATCTTCTCAGCTAGGCTAGGCCCTTGCCGCCGTCTCCATTCCATGCTCATCCCAGAGTGATCAGGGGTCTGCGCTCCTTATTTGATCTCAGCCCAATCCAGTTCTGGGTCCCAGGGCTAGTTGTCTCCATGGCCACCTATCTGGCCATCATCTTTAACATAAGTGCTGGTCTCATTCCTGGGAATGTCATTTTTTTGCCGCTAAGAACAACTATACATATACTACTCAAAAGTACGTGCTGTTTGCTTCTATGTGCCTATTCCCCAACCCAGTCATTTTCTGCGCTCAAGCAGGTGTATAAAAACTCCCTAAATGATGTAAACATCAGTTTATATGTAGGGCTTCTAACTCTTAGTTATTCTTTAGTTGCTATTCTTTTGGCTAATGAGAGTACAACTAACTCGTGTTTAACTAGCAGTTGCCTAGAAATTGGCTTATGATAATATACATGACTCTCTAACCATTTTTGTTCAGTACAAATACAATTGCTGGGTACCAATTTCTGTTTAAATCAAATATACACATTACCATAACAATGTATGGACATTAAAAAAAGTCTAACATTCCCTCCAATATCCAGTACCATGACTCATATTCCATTTGTTCCCGCTGCCACCACCTCAACAAACCCCAGCCCTACCACTTGAATCTCATCAGCCTGTCTCTCAATTTTCTCTCAGTCCTGTCCCTATAACTCTCAAACCCCTATCTTTGTTCTTTCTGAGCTTTTACCACTAGCTGTGATACTTATAAGGAATAGCTATACAACAGAGCTAGCAGAAGGAAGAGAAAGAAATACTAAAAACTTGTGCATTTGAAGAATCATCAGCATGGAAACACACACAAAGACAGAACAGGATATCCAAAGTGGGCAAGGAAAGGGATAATGTAGTAATATGGGGCAATGTCTCCAAATAGGTTAGTTTTGCACACACCGAGACAGTAAAGAAAGTCATTCCTAAGCAAAGGTATGCGAGTATGATCACAGTGTCTTAAATTTAATGCTAACACTTGCCATAGAGAGTTTGCTTCTAAAGTTCGTAAGATACATTGTGTATAGGCAATCTATCTAGATGGTAATTGAAAATTCCTTTTAATCAAGCTTGTGGCACCCAAAAAAAATGGGAAAATATTTCTGCATCTTTCTGCTACATTTTCTTGGTCTCTAATTCCATTTATACTGGTTTCAGAGAAATCATTTTTCTCCACAGGATTCACAAAAATAATCACTTTGGACTGATGCCTCTATGATTAATGTCATTCTGGTGTTTTTCTCTTTTACCACTATGAGGCTCATTTTCAAAGCACTTAGCCTCCCAAAGTTCCATAGAAACCTATGGAACTTAGCCTCCCAAAGTGCTTTGAAAATATGCCTCTATGTCTGCTTTCCTTGCGACCAGCTTTTTATTAGTTAGAATGGAATGTCCTAGGTGACAATAACTTGTTCATTTCTTCAGAATTGTCTTAGGGTCATGATCCCAGTGCTTTATCAATGCAGTAACATTGTTATCCTCACAAAGTTTCCAATGGAGGAGATGTGCCACTTTATCGTGCTTTTCTGTATAGACATTTTCTGCCAGGAGAAGTGGGAGTCATACATCTATAAGGGCTTTTTTTTTTTTTAGTTTTATAAATATTCATTGGCGAAAAATCGAAAGTACAGAAGCCATAGATTCTTTAAAAGCCGAAGGCAAAAACAAAATAATAATAATTCAGGCTTTATTTTTTTTTTTAAAGCAAAGTGGCTCAATCTTAGCAGGACTGAGGAAAAGGGCCAGGAATTTATTACAGAGGATGGGGCAACCTTTTAATACAAATGTGGGAAGAGCTAGAAGCTAGTTGCTTAACTGAATGTTCTAATAACAAGATTAAAGAACATGCACAATCAAAAAATTGATTCAAAGCAATCTTCATTTTTCTGGAAGAATTCTATGTCAATATGACTGAAAAGACTTGATAAAGTTTGGGAAAAATAAAGTGTAGGTGTGCACAATAAAAAATCTCTTACCTACTGATCGCATTTGTTTCCCAATGGCTTGACAGATTTCTTTCGCAGCTGCAAGTTGTGCTTTCTCCCCTAGCAAGCTCCCTACAGTAGCCCTCAGGATAAAGGACACACATCTGCGTGAGTAGACAGCTTCTACATGCGTTTGAATTGCTCGAGGATGGGATACCAGATCTAGTACATGGGACAAGAATGTAGCAAAGTTGCGCTCTAACCACTGACCTCCAAGTGTTGTGACAAAAACCACATATGCCTGAAATCAAAGACAAAATTACTCTGTTACCAAAGATAATGCAGTAGCGAGCATTCTTGAATATCATATCATCAAAAATTCAATAAAAAGCAATTTGGAGGTTAACCTTTAAAAACATTTTTTCCTCCTTTATGCTGTTTATAAAGTTCCCTTTAAATAGTTGAGAATACTAAATATAAAACATGTTGACTGCAGAGTGAAAACATTTGTATTTATGGAAAATAAGGCTTTTGCAGCAGAAGACTCTTTAAAACCCACGAAAAAGAATTTGCGCACATTTTTCCCCCACTAACAATGCTTTACAATCTACATTTTTATGTTGCTGACAGTTTTTTTTTTCTTAAAGGGAAGTAACTGTTCTTTTATAGGAAGGAAAGAAATGATATAGAAGCATTACTCTTCCTTCATATGCTTAGCGATTGTTATTTGTTGAAAACTATGTATGTGACTATTGTTACCTGCCTTGGATAGAGGCAGGAAATAAATGTAGTAAATAAATAAATAAAATATACCTCCAGCTCATTCAGAACATACTCCAAATTGGCTCTCATAGATTAGCATCCTTAAAAATCCATCTGATTTACTATACTACGAGCTTGAATTGATATCCATTTCAGTTTTGTTTTTTTCCCACTGGTAATCATACACTTATTTTATTTATTAGGATTTAATAACTTCCTTTATGAAAAGATTTACCCAAGATAGTGTACAGAAGATGCAGTTTAACATAAAATGTATTGTTTTGTTAACTGCAAAACAATAGTAAAAAGGCCAAATAACCATAAATATAATCAATGAAGTAAACTCGGAGATGGCAAATTGAAATCTAATAAAGACTAACATGATACAGTATCACAAATATTCACATCTAACAGCACTACAGAGCAATATAAATGTCAGTACAATACAAATGATGCCATAATAAACAGAATGGAAGAACAGTCAAATAACAGATGCTGTATGATACCTAAACCATACTGTGTAGTTTGCTCTTTGGATCTCTTGTTGCTCCCATTTGCTTCTACAATTTTATTAGTTTGAAAATTAACACCAGGAGCAAATAAAGACCTACATATTTCTTTTCAAATAGTCTCACAGGTTCTGCATTATCATAACTTCAAACTTTAACAAAATGAGGTAGAGTTTTATTTATTTACAAACCTGTGTGACACCAACTCGTACTTCTCGATTTATTGAGCCACCGCCCTTCAACATCTCTCCTCCACTCTTCAGGAATCCAGAGCTTCCTCTCAGAAATCCTGTGGCCATGAGCTCCAGGACTTCCTCCAGTGTGGCCCTCTTTACATTCTGCCGCATCACTGTAAGAAAAAGACACAGAAAACACTGAGTTTTATACAAGATAGTATCACTAATTTTGAAAAGCTAACTTAAAAGTAGCAGTTGCCTAGAAAATGGCTTCCGATTCATTAAAGACTCTCTAACTTGCTTCATACACTTTTCAGCAAGACATATACGTTTTCCCATTGTTTTATTCTTCAGTTCTGAACTCTGGGCCTAGTAATATTAATATCCCACTGAGCTGCAAAATCTATGGGTTCTTTTGTAATTTCCCTTTGAAGATGTGCAAAGGTACATAGGAATGTTTATTTGACTTAATATGACTCAACAAACACAGCAGTTTATTTCTCATATTTATATCCCGCTCAAGCTTATAATCCTCAGCGAGTTACGATAAAAACCATATACATTCCATGAGAACAAAATATAAAAACAAAACAAGGCAAATTCGTCCACTCTTTCCAGATAACAATCATACCGAGTGGAACATATGATCTTACTCTCCAAAGTTACTATTTAAAATTTAAAACTGAAAATAAAAATCCTACAATCTTCTGTATATAATACATGTAGTAAAGTCATGCTTCAAACAATGTAATATTGATACTGCAGCCCGTATGCCTGCTCGAACAGCATCACCAAGTTATTTTTAAATGCACCAAGGGTCTCAACCGAGGAGGTTAAATAAGACAGAATATGGCACGACATCAAAAGGTGGAAGCTGGTTTCCCCCAGCAGTGGCCATATTGGTGTATCCAAAACAAACCCCTCAAAAACTTCCAACCTCCCCACCCCCCAACAATTTTCCTCCTCAGAAAGGATGGTTTAATAAAATAATACAAAACTTACAAGTTTGCTATTGTTTTTCAATAGCATCTGCAAATGTTTTGGGTCACTCAATATGGCGGCAAGAATCAGCCCACATAAGGGGCCAGATAGGCTCATGCGGTCTCCTGTCTTATTAAACCTCCTTGGTCTCAACCTTCCTTAATGTTAAGATAAACTGTTCTATAATTTGTGTCCTGTTATTTTAAATATAGAACTGCGGTACTCTTCTAATCTAATCACTCGATATGAAGGGATTTCATTCAAAAATTTAGACACAGACCTTAAGGGTCTAGAATGGTTGATTTATCCTTAACCTTGTTGCAAACAATGGAGAAACCAAGTTAATCAAAACTTTAAAGACCAGCAACAACATTTTAAACTTAATTCTGTACTTGATGTGAAGCCAACATACATCTTTCAAAATTGGAGGGATGTGGGTATAGCTGGTAGTCAAGTTGACTCTGGTAGTCAAGTTTTCCTCCATCTGTAAAGCTTTATGTAAACTATGTGAAATTCTCAATAACAAACCATTACAGTAATCTAAACAGAGCATTAAGGTCCTTTGCATTACAAGCCTGAAATTAGGAGAAGTCAATAAATCCCACAACTTCTTAATTCTTATTTTACAAAACACTATACTGATAATTTTTTTAATGTGGGGATTCATTGATAACTCAGAAATCTAAATTAACCCAAGATTACAAACTTCAGACAGAATAAGAATTTTCACATCATCCATAATAAAACACAAAGGAATATCTACAAAAGGATAACTAGATAAAAATAAAATGTGTGTTTTAGATATATTAAGTTTTAAGATATTTCCTTTCATCCAGCTTTGAATAGAATATAAAGTTTTAGCTTTTTTAAAACATCCACAAACTGATCTATGGGAAGAAGAAATTGTATGTCATCTGCATATAATTGTAACAATAAATTTAAACAAAGTAATAATCTACACAAGGGCAGAATAAAGATGTTAAATAACATAGTTGACAACACCAAGCCCTGAGGCACTCCCGCAGGACTGTTATGATTCTGCTGAGACAGGCAGGGGAATGACTGGGACTCGCTTCTGATTGGCCTGTCAGGGATTGAGCTGATGTCTGAAGCAGCAGACGTCAGAAGTCAGATCTATTTAAACTTACCTCTCTCTACAGCCTATGCTCTAGCGTTGATTCCTGTCAGCTGAGCCCGATTCCCCTCAGTCTGTGCTTGTAGCACAGTGTGTATTCGTAGGAGTTTGCTTGCTCTTCTCGCTGCTTGTGGTTTCTGTGTGTGCTGGTTGTTACCAGCGTGTGCTTGATTGCTTCACTACACTGCACCTGGGTCTGTCCTCTGCTTGGCTCTGGTGTTTTTTTGTCCGTGGTAAGCTCGTCCCTGCTTTGTTTATTTAGTTCCCCTTTCCTCAGAATTAACCCTTTCTGTGCACAGCTTGCTATTTGTCTTCTGTAAGTCCTGCCTCTGTTGGCAGCCTGTCTGTTGTAATGGTTCCTGTTTGTTTACGTTTTCCTTTCCTCAGTGTTAACCCTTTATGTACAGAGCTTGGCATTGCCTTCTGTAAGCCCTGCCTCTGCTAGGCAGCCTTTCTCTGGTGTCTGCCTTATCCATTTCGGTATTCTTGTGTGCCTGCTTCTTTACTGTCTTTATTTGAGAGCAGCCTTTTCCTTCAGCCTGTTTTTCCCTGTTTAGCCATTCCTGTGGAGCTTCGCTCTTGTAGAGTCCGTGTCTTCAGTGTCCCATTCTGTCCCCGGCTTTCCCTTTTCCCCTGTGGGCTTTGCCCTCTACTACCTGTGTTTCTGTGTAGCCTTTGTTTGCATTCTTTCCCTCTGGTAGTAGTCTATACCTGCTAGCTTTTTGTCTGTCGCCCTTCCCTTGTGTCACTAGCTAGCGCTATGTGCGTTGCATGAGCTCCAGTCTCTTCGGGGACCCCTCGTTGTTCTTTTCCCTTCCCTAGTGTATGACTTGGTTCCAGTTCAGCAGTGAGGCCCGCCTGAGTGGTCTATCTCCCTTTTCTGGTGGTGCTTGTTGATTGTCCTGAGTGTGCGGGGCTTTGTGGCCGTGGTATGGCTTAGCGCTTGTTTGGTCTATCGTAGGACTTGGCCAAGGTCCTTCCTAAGCCTCGGCCTGGGGACAAGGGCTCACGAGCAGATTAACAAGGACAATCAAAAGCTTCTGATCTATCTGATTTTAAGACTACCTAAAACTGTCTATCTCCTAGGAATGAAATAAACCATTCCAATCTCCTAGGAATGAAATAAACCATTCCAAAACCACAACACTGTTGCCAATAGATCGCAAACAATTTTATTTATTTAGTTAATGGGATTTATTAACTACCTTTATGAACAGCTTGGCAGTGCACAGCAGGTCCAGTTTAACATAAAACTTACAAATGTGTTAATATATTTATTTATTTATTTATTTGTTGCTTATATCCCACATTTTCCCACTCATGCAGGCGCAATGTGGCTTACAGAAAGTTAAATATAACTATAGTAAAATGGCTAAATATAAACATAAATACAATAAATGAGGTGAACTTGGAAATATGATGTCAGTACAATACGAACAATAATAGACAGAATGGAAGAATATGCCTAATGATCGAATCACCAACTACAACAGCTGTAACAGCTGTCCTAACCCTTCCCTCCCGGGCAGCACTTGGAGACATATCCTCGGTGCGAAAGGATAGTACATCCCCTGGTGAGCAGGTCCTGGCTACAGGAGTACTTCCTACTTTACCAGGGTGATGCTCTCCTTCTAGGAGACCTCCCTCCTCCAAGGTAGCACAGGGGCTACCAGACTGGAGGTGGGACTTTTCTACAACATCCCTGTAGGTCTCCTCTATGTACCTCTCTGTCTCCCTCAGCTCCACCAAGTCTGCCACTCTAGCCTCAAGAGAACGGACACGTTCTCTGAGAGCTAGGAGCTCTTTGCATCGGGCACACACATATGACATCTCACCAACGGGGAGATAATCATACATGTGACACAATGCAAAAGACTGGATAGCACCCCTCTCGCTGCTGGACTGCTGACTCCATCTTAGTGTTTTTGAGTTTTTCAATAATTTAAAACTTGCTATAGTATTAAGGATATTAGTCTAATAAAAAAGTGTCTTAGTTTATATAGTATATTTTATGATTTATTTAGTGTTCTCTCCTTCTTAGATGGTAATGAAATGTATTTAAAACTCTGTAAGAGCACTCCTTGCTTGTTACCCTAATTACAATAACTGACTATAAATGAAGAGTTGTCATAGTGTTGGGCAGGAAGACTAAACTAGATCCTGCAGTGCCTGCTAAATTCTGTTAATGCTGTGGTACAAAGTTTTTAAAACTGAGTGGAAAAGACTATGGAGATTAGTTGATAAATTTGCTTTTTATATTTTTATTTTGCCTAACACTAACCTACAATTCCTCCTTTAAACCCCAATCTTTAAGTTTCCAAAGCACAAAGTAAAATAGCGTTCACTTACCAGAGAAATATCCTCTTCTCTCGGAACTTCTCAGATAACGATGGTTAGTCGACTGCAAATAGCTGGTCACCTCTCACAGTTCTTTCTGCTTGGCCAGTGTCCTGACCGCCAGATCCTAATAAACAAAACACCTTGCAATTGTCTCAAACTATCTCCTTTTGACCACGTGCTGTGCAGAAGTCCTCCTCCTTGATCTGAAAATTGTGAAAGCACACAATAATGTCCCGAGGGGCCCCAGACTTGAGAGGACCCAAGCTCCTATGGACTCTGACCAGCTGCACAGCCCTAGAAGGATCATAATGACTAATCAAGTCGGACCCCTCCAGTAAAGATGCATAAACCTGTGCAACCACTTGCCTGCACTTTATAAGGCTCAGTCTCAGGAATACCCTTAAATCTCAGATTGCAGCGCCGTGACCTATACTCTAGATCTTCCAGGAGGTCAGAAGTAGCAAGAGAGTTCTGCAAGCACCAGTGGTCCTCATCCTTCAAATCCTGCACCTGTGTTTCCACTCTGTCCTCCACCATCGAGGTTCTGAACATCTAGCCTGATCTTCGCAAGTGCTGCTTTAATATCATTCTGCACCGCTTTCGAGTCACTTTGCAGTGTCTGAAACCACGTCCTGTTTAGTCAGTTCCTCTCCTTCTCCAAATGCTGGTAAGCAACTCGTTGTCTTCCGAATCTATGATCTACTGTCATCTTTAGCGCACAGGCTCCTGTTTTGTCAGCACGAGACCTTCGTCAATCGTCCAGGCTCCAGAGCAAATTTAAATTTATCCAGACGCTGTTGGGTAGACATCCTGTGCATGTACACTGTTACAGACATGAAGGGGAGTCACAAACAACTGAAACCAAGGGGAAGAATGCAAAATTTAAACATGGACCCTATGGAGCTCAGTGCTCAAGTCTCCACTTCCAGGTCCAGATTCTCTTTTGCCTCCTTCTCCTGCCAGTCTAGCATCTCTCCTGCCCCTCACCCCTCCTTGTGTCCAACAACTCTCCTGCAAACGACCACAACCACATGCACAAAAAAAAAAATTAGGCGATGTCATGGTCTGCAAAGCTTAGACCTAGAGCCTGGGGTTTGAGCCCTGGTCTAGGCATGGCATTGTTTTACTGTATATTCAATTATCTTAGTAATTTAGGTAAAATTAAGCATAGTATTCTAACATTACTTTGTTTATAAACCTAAATACATATTTCTGTTTAAACCTGAGAAGTTTTAGGCCAAATCACTTAAAAAAGCAGATTTTCCACATTCCTTCCCATCTGATAAAGCAGAGAGAGAAAGGCCTCATGGTTCAGTGGTCGGCAAGCAGTTTTTTTTCCTTCTGTCCTTTACATGGTCATGGATTTCCCTACTGGCAGATGGCCAATCTATGGCTGTTCAGTGCCAAGGGTATATCCTGCTGTGCTTTTGGTGCTTTTGTCCGTTTTTTGGCACCTTTGTTCTTGGATTTCTGCTTCTCTTTTTCATTGTGCTTAATATTTTGGCCTCTTCAGTCCTCTTGTTCTGGAACTGGGCAGAGAGAGGGATTTGGAGTCTGCAATACTTGGTGCTACCTTGTCTGATTATTTGGTGACTAACTACGCTATGCCTTAAGCAGCGACCAATATATTCCTGTATGCAAATAAAATTTAAGTATATTTTACCTATCCTTATTGATTAAGTGTTATCTGCACATATCACAGTGACACATAAAGAACTATAGTAGCCCTAGCAGGCAGTAAGAACTGTAGTCTAGTTGTGAAGAGCTTACAGAACAGGCAGATGCCTAGCAGCTCATATCAACTGGGAGAGTGCTTGGTTGAGAAAGCATGCAGAGCATACCTCCAAAAATAATTTTCAGTGCTTGGGACAGTCAAAAAGAGAGGTGGCAGAAAAAAGGAACAAGTCCTTGTGATATTGAAGTGTATCAAAGTTTATATGCTAAAGACATTGGAATTTCTTCTCCCACAGAAATTCACTGGACTCCTTTTTTTTTTTTTTTTTTTGGGGGGGTGGGGGTGGGGTGGGAGAGAAAAGAGAACCTATAATCTCACCATTTTCAAATATGGTTTTAAAATACAATCTTTCTTCCAAAGCCAAATTTGGTCCCATTCTGTGAATTTATTTGGGGGGGGGGGGGGGGGGGGGGGGGAAGAATTATTTTTCTCCTAGACAGAGATATTCTTGACCCTAATATGTAATTTCTTTGCAACATTCATTGGGCTGAGAATTCTGGCCTGAGGGAAAAGTGTTTACAGCTGGGGCACAAGGAGGGATGTGTAAATCATCTGCTAGCTGAAATTCAGAAAAAACTGTAGGATGGACACCTGAACCTCTGCAATACCAGGCCTGTGTTTATCATGCATCTTGGGAAATATAGCTCAATAGGCTATTTGCCACGCAGCAGTCAGTGAAATATCAGGGACCACATAATCTCATTAAGTTAAATGTGTTTTACTATAGACACCTTAATATCAATTTCAATCCTCCCCAGCTACTAAAGATGATTATAACTCCCATTAAAATAAAGCTGAATAAGAAACTACCTAGGATATCTCTCCCATGCTTTAGACAAAAACATTTTAAAAAACTACTTACCTGTGGCTTGCCTTGGGATTAATGCTGTAGCTATGACTGTTCCCAAAAGCTTTGACACTGCCACTCTTACTCCATAGTTGGAGCCTTCCAAGGCCTTGAAGCACAGTGTTGCTAAATTTTCCAGTTCAGCTGTCCACATAAACACAGCTTCATTTTGTAGTTCTTGCAGACACTATAAGAAGAGACAACAGAATCGGAAATTTTGTCGTATTGTCAATTATTGCTCATTTTTCACACATTTCATTATATTTTAAAAGGATTTACATGGTCTTATATATTCAATAATAGTGTCCTATAAGGTTTAAATTAAGCATAAATAAACAGTACACATTAAAACATAAAATCAAATCATTCAAAACCCCACACTGTAGAACATTATACATCCTGTAAAAACCCACATTCTTATAAACCTCAGCCCCCAAAAAACCAACTGAAATAAATATCACTTTTACTGTTTCCTAAATGTTAAATAATTTGTCCCAATCAGTAAATATCCCATAATCAAAAAAAAATGGCCCAGCAACTTAAAATTATTCCAAAGTTCTTTATTTTCCCAATACTTCAAAACATTCATAGATAAAACAAGTTTTTCATTCTTCTTTAACTTAAGTCCACTTGATTACTCTATGTAAGGACCGTTGGCCGACATGCGGCATGTTTTGCTATTGCAGTGTCATGGTTCGGTCCACTATAAGGGCAAACCGACAATACCAAATTTCAAACATTTTTTACAACTTTATATTTAAAGAACAAACATATCATAAAAAATACACAACACTTACTGCGTTGAACGACATCAACAAGAGTCTTACATATGGCGACAACACCGGTGTATTCTCATTACGTTTATATTACGATCCCCCAATGAGAACAAGGAGTATTCTAGCCAATCACTGGCTGATACATCACAACAATGAACTCCAATCCAATTGGTTGTTTAAACCCTTAGGATATAATGTGTCGAGAGTGAATATCCACCGCTGTTCCTTGTAATTCAACAATTTAGACACATCACCACCCTCCCTACCCATCATTACAGTGTCTATAATTCTCCAATGAATATCAGTTACATGATGCATTTTATCAATCCAATGTTGTACAATCGGAGCTGATACAGCCTTAGTATTAATGCGGAATTTATGTTCAGTTAACCTATTTTTAATAGGACACAATGAGCGTCCTATATAAATCAAATCACAAAGACAGATTATAGCATAGACTATGTTATTGGTATCACAAGTGAAATTGGCTTGAGAGCTAATAATCCTATTTGTACCAGGGAGTCTCCACGATACGGAAATCACATAGAACAAATGCAGCGTGGCTGGAGTAAAAAAAGTAACCTAATACAAAAGTAACACAATTCCAGCCAATATTCATATATTGGTGCAATATTCAGTGGGTAAAAATGGAGAAAAAGCCCTCAGAAACCTTTGGTGAAATACCAGTGGTTTAGTGCGAGGTTATACAAAAATCTTTTATGATATAACTCACGCAACAGTTCTATCATAGGGCAAAAAACTCCACTTCCCAGACCTTTGCTTAAGTCTCAAAAACTTTCAATATTCTTCCCAGACCGTTATACGAGTCTCAAGGTTCTAACACACAGTGCAAGCAACTTTAAAGCAGTCTTTTTTGTGCGCTAAACAACACACGAAATAGAATAGCACTTAGCTTATGATTTAAGTCAGCACTCTTCTATAACTGTTCGACGGGGACCACCGTTTCACCCGGAAAACATGGCTTCATCAGGAACAAAGTGCTTTTTGCAGTGTTGAATCGCAAATTTGTGACCTTGAGACTCGTATAACGGTCTGGGAAGAATATTGAAAGTTTTTGAGACTTAAGCAAAGGTCTGGGAAGTGGAGTTTTTTGCCCTATGATAGAACTGTTGCGTGAGTTATATCATAAAAAATTTTTGTATAACCTCGCACTAAACCACTGGTATTTCACCAAAGGTTTCTGAGGGCTTTTTCTCCATTTTTACCCACTGAATATTGCACCAATATATGAATATTGGCTGGAATTGTGTTACTTTTGTATTAGTCTCCACGATACCCCTGTAATAGTAGACATGACCACATAACTCAGATGACAGTTCATAATCCACTCATCTATACGACAGTATCTCTCCAATAGTCTTACCCCTCCAATATGCTATTATCGGTTGTTCCCGAAAACAGGGCTGAATAGATAGCACCTTCCAATATTTACACAATAAGGTGGTGACAAACATGGATCCATGATTATAAGATAGTACTGCTACCAATCTGTCCTCAGCTTCTTTAGTTTTATATTGAAGCAACAATTCCCGATTTGCAAATCCAGCAAGTAAATATGATTTCTTTATCACAGAATGGGGATAACCCCTAGACCTCAAATGTTCTTTTAATTGCATAGCATGAAATTCAAACTGAGCCATACCGGAGTAATTACGTCAAATTCTCAAAAATTGGCTGATAGGTAAGCCCCTTTTCAGACGTGAGGGGAAAAGCTGATGCAGGCAGGTGATGCAGCGGAGAACAGCGCTAGAAGAAGGCTTCTGCTGGCGGGGCTTGGGGATCCCCACCAGCCAAACCAGAGGCCCCGAAGCCTTGTGTCTGCTCCTCCCCAGCCTCTAAGGGGGGCCCCAGCGCCAGATTCTATCTCCTGTTCCTGTCAGGATGCAATCACCCGGGTCCCGTCAGGATCAGGAGCGAGATAGACCCTGACGCCGTGCCCCCTTGGAGGCTGGGCCTGGGGGAATCTTGCCCGCACCCCCGTCCCCCTCTCGGCGGCCTGGCGAGAGGATAGTGTATCCCCTGGTGGGCAGGTCCTGGTACAGGAGTACTTCCTACTTCACCAAGGTGATGGCTCTCCTTCTAGACCTCCCTCCTGCAAGGCAGCACAGGGGCTGCGACAGGAGGTGGGACCTCTACAACATCCCTGTAGGTCTCATCTTTGTACCTCTCTGTCTCCATCAGTTCCTCCAAGTCTGCTACTCTAGCCTCAAGAGAATGGACCCGTTCTTTGAGAGCTAAGAACTCTTTGCATTGGGTACACACATATAACTGCTCACCAACTGGGAGATAATCATACATGTGACACTCAACGCAAAAGACAGGATAGCACCCCTCACGCAGCTGGACTGCTGTCTCCATCTTAGTATTTTTGAGTTTTTCAATAATTTAAAACTTGCTAAGGTATCCTATATAATAAAAAGCACCTCCAACATTCTGAAGCTGACTCCATGGCACTGTGGCAGTGTAGGGCTCATAAGTCTGTAGCTCAGCGTTTCATTGGCTCTCACTGTCAACGAAGAACCAATCAGACAGAACGGAACTTGGAGGAGGGAAGTGGAGTGGATTGAATCTCTAACAAACAATCATATACAGGGAGGTATGAACATCAGTGGTGGCAAGTGCACAGAACAGAAGGGAAGACAAACATTTAATCACTTTGTCACTCACAGACATCACACACACACACACTCAATCACTCTGTGTATCTCTCTCTTACACTGTCTGTAAAACAAACTGTCACTCAGTCTCTCACATGGACAACTCTATGTTGCATTCTCACGAGTAAGGAGCTCTTCTGATGTGATTGTTAAACTGATTGAAGGGCCTGAACAAGGAAAACTTTTACCACATTGTAACACAGTTTACACAAAAAATATTGTATATAAAGAAATCTTACACAGTAAACAGCAATTATATTCAGAATACAACCGTGGAAACATTAATGGCAGGAACTAATTACATTGCTAGCGCCCGTTTCATTGCGTTACGAAACGGGCCTTTTTTACTAGTTAAGGATATTAGTCTAATATTTAAAAAAAAGTCTTTAGCTTGTATGGCATAATGTGTGATTTATTTAGTGTTTTCTTCTTAGAAAGTAATGAAATGTAATCAAAACTGTTAGACCACTCCTTTCTTGTTATGCTAATTAGATTAACTGACTATAAATGAAGATGATAGTCTGGAAAATCTGTCTGAGAATAGAGACCCCCGGGTCTGGGCTGAAAATGATTATGAGGAGCTGCCCAGGAATTTAATGTAACAATTAAATCAGGGAAGACAAAAAGCTTGCAGCTAGATGATTCTGCTTACAGCAACGAAAATAATAATAATTCACTGGAAATTGAGCTAATGTTGCAATAACTTGAAATAGATGCTAGACATAAAACACATATTTCTAAATCAACAGCTGAGGCTAGCAGAATGATTAAGAACACGGAACTAGGTTGTGTCCATGATCAGTAAATTTAATTATAGCTTGCTTTGGAAAATCATAGCTTTGTCAGCATTAAGTGACTCAAGATCCGTTGCCTGACCAGACACTTGACACGTGAATTAGAAAGATAAAATATAGGGGGTGGTCAGATTTGTTACTAATATGCTGGATGGACAACGTTTTGGTTGTATTGGATGGACAACTGCTGACATATTCTGATATTACAACAATTTTCCATGATTCTGCTGAACTTTCATAAGAAAGGTAATGATTAATGAGTAATATTTTCCATATGATGCTGATAACATGTGATTGGTTCCTGAATCTAATGATGTGGCTTTGATTGCTTACCAATAAAAAGAAGAGGGCTGAAGTGTATCTCTGAGCCAGTCCTGTAGAATCTCCGCAGTTCAGGAGACTCAGGAATTTGCTCCGCATTGGCGTTTGTTTTTATTCATATCTATATATTTTCTGTATGTGCTTTATTTTACTTGACCTCTTCAGGGGAATCTAGGATAAAGAACTGAGGAAGGCATATAAGATCAGCATAGCAGGGAATGCTTTCAAAGAGTTGTGCTAGGGGTAGATGGGAGTTGGGGCGAGTGGAAGGGACTGAAGACTAAACTAGACTCTCCTGTGCCTGCTAGTTAATGCTGTAGTACAAAGTTCAAGTTTTAAAACTAGGGGGCAAAGAGTATGGAGACTAGTTGATAAAGTTTGCTTTTGCTTTTTTTATATTTTTATTCTACCTACCAATAACCTACAATTCCTCCTTTAAACCCCAATCATGTTTTTTTGATACATTTGTACCCCGCGCTTTTCCACTCATGGCAGGCTCAATGCGGCTTACATGGGGCAATGGAGGGTTAAGTGACTTGCCCAGAGTCACAAGGAGCTGCCTGTGCCCCCAAAGCACAGAGCAAAATAATGTTCACTTACCAGAGAAATGTCCTTTTCTCTCAGAACTTCTCAGAAAAAGTTAAGTAGGACCATTCCCCTTTATATAGTTTTGATTCTAAGGGTAGCCTTAGATGCTCAATAATTACAGTGCCAAAGCAATGGATAATCTGTTTCCGTTTCACTCAAGTTGGTGTACAATATTACTTATCATATTGTCATTCATTAAAAAATAAAAAAAAAAGACTGAAAAGTTTAAAGAAAACTAGGCACTGAACCTGAAGAGAGTTTGACTGTTAACATAAGAGTGAAAAGAGCAATATTAAAGTACTAGTAAAAGAGGCCCGTTTCAGAGCAAATGAAACGGGCGCTAGCAAGGTTTTCGTCGCCAACCGCCCCCCCACTCCCACTCCCTCCCTGGCCAACCCCTTCGTTGTTCTGCCATTGCTCCGCCCCCAACATCATGACGTTTGACGCGAGAGCGGGGCCCGGAGCGATTCCCCCCCCCCCCCCCCGCTTCCCTCCCTGCCTGCCAACCCCTTCATTTTTCTGCCATTGCTCCGTCCTCGAGGGCGGGGCCCAGAGCGATTTTGGTGGCTTCACCACCACGAACCTTCAAACCTTTTTAAAGGAAGTCAGGGCTTGGCTTCAGTGACATCAGTGTCCTCAGAACATTGAGGGTGAGTTTTATTATAGTAGATATTAAAGCTCAATTCAAGACAAGAGAAATGAATGAGAAGACTAACAGCATCCAAGCCTAGGGAAAGAGAACACTACGTGTGGATGAAATGCTCGCGAGAACCTTTCAGGCAGCCTCGAAAGCATAATAAAATTGAAAGTTGAATTTAAAGAATCCCATCCTGAACAAAAGATACGAGTGAAAGATTCAACAGAGGACAAACTGCCTCCTATGTATACCACTTGCCAAGATTAACCAAACTTTCAAGTATGCTAAAGAGGGAAGACAATTCAAAGACTAAAAAAAGCATAGCTATGACACTCTCCTCAAAAACTACAATGCTTGAAGCACAAATGCTCCACAGCCAAGGCGTAACAGAAAAAAAAAAAAGATATATTTCTTGCAGTAGAATCCCTTCTGTTGGAAATCTTCCCCCCTCTCCACCCCCCACACTTCAAGAGACAGGATTCTAGGAATTTCTTTAAACTGGTTTCGCTCTTACTTTTCCTGTCATACTTTTCAGCTCTTCTTCAATAATTTCGCCTCAGAGTCTTTTACTCTTTCTTACGAGGTACCACAAGGCTCCATATTGGCTCCTATCCTGTTTAATATTTTCTTGGCTCCATTTGCCAATTTACTGCAACAGCTTGCCATTTCTACCTATATCACATACAACTTCCAATAGCTCATGATACCTAGGACCAGGCCTTTCAACAGTCTCTCTCTAACAGTTTAGATGAAACAATTTCTGTGATCTCTAGTCATAAGATGCTTCTAAGCCCATATAAGTCCAAAGCAATCTGGTTTTCAAGACATTCCTTTTCAGCCCCCCCTAAGCATGGTCTCTATTCCCATAAGGGATTGTATACAGTCACTTGATGTAATAACTGAATCTAATATCTTTCTCATCGTTACTCAGAAGTCTTTCTGTGCCTTAAGATTCACTTTTGTAGACCTTATTTGAATACTAAAGCCTTGCCTATGCTACTTCATGCCCTAGTTATGATGTGATTAGACTATTGTAAGGAGAAGTTAGGTCTTACCTAATCATTTTCTTTCCATTAGTCCTTTCCACTATTTCAGAACCTGTAAAATAGTCGGGTCCATCACCCAGCAAGTGGAGATAGAGAACTGAAAACTGAGCCGAGATATATTTCTCATGGCATCCTGTCCAGCTCCTCAGTATTTACAAAGACAAGTATTAAAGAGAAACTCAGACTAAAACACAACCACCTTAAACAACTCGTTAACATAACCATAACCAGACGAGCAAACACGTGGACCTCTTTCATCTCTGGACAACTTGTAGAGAACAAAAGATATGCAGAAAGCACCATGCAAGGTGACAGTCATTATTTGACCCATTACTTCACACTAACTAATCTCAGAAACCTTGGGTGGGCCTCTGGAATAGTGGGAAAGACCAATTGAAAGAAAATTATCAGGGGGGAAAGCTTGTGATTGTATTTAGTTGAGAATGTGTATGTAATATGTTTATATGTGCAAATCTATGTTGGCATATTGTAAAATAAGACACAGGATAAAGATGTGTTTTGGTTATTGTAATCTGATGGAAAAACTATAAATAAACAATAAAAAAAAAGACCTAACTTTTCCTTCCATTACATAGCTTCCCACTATTCCAGAACCCGTGGGATGTTTAATAGCAATAACTACAGTGGGTGGTATTGTGCATCCGCTGCTGCCAAAGACCAAAGCTCCAAAACTGACTTCCGAGCGAGAGCCACAATGTCCAATTTGTAGTGCTTGGCAAAGACATGCAGTATCGACCATGTCACCACCTTGCAAATATCCACCAAAAACAGCAAGGTAGTTTCCTCTCAGGATGTCACTGTATGCCTCGTAGAATAAGCCCGCAAAGCCCCAGGAGCCTGCTTCCTCATAAGCAAATAAGCAGATGCAATATTCTCCTTCAGCCATCTAGAAACTGTGGGCTTGGAAGCCATGAGGTCAAGCCTCTGTTTACCAAAAATCACAAACAGTGTGTCCAATTTGCAAAACTCATTTGTAACTTCCAGATATCTATGAGGACTCTACACACATCAAGAACCTTCAAGAAAGAATACTGAGCCTTATCATCCTGTGAAAGGACGGAATATCTACAGATTGGTTGAGATGAAATGCTGAAACTGCTTTCAAAATCATGCGCAGGGAGACCCCCCACTTACCGAAAAGCAAAGAAAGGTATCCCAAGTGAGAACCTGATGCTACGAACCCCTACGTGCCAATGCAAGAGCCACCAAGAATTCTGTCTTTAGCGTAGGATCTTTCAAAGAGGCCTTTCGGAGTGGATCAAAAAGAGGCTTCTGAAGCACCCAGACTAAATTAAGGTTCCACACCAGAGTGAACGAAAGGGAGAATGCAAGAGACTCACTCTCCACAAGAACTGAAAGCAATACTTCAAGAGACATCTTCTGTAGTCAGTCTCTGAAACAGACCAAAGCTGCAACCTGAACTTCTGGAGAACCCAATGCCAATCGTTTCTAAAGACCTGACCTAGAGAAATGATAACAAGTGTGTGATTTGAGCAGAGACATAACCTGCCCTCAGAACACCGGCCCTTGAACGTCCTCCACACCCTCACATACACCATGGATGGAAAACGTTTCCGAGCCTGAAGCAAGGTAGCAATGATCGAATCAGAATAACCATTTTGTCTCAACCGAGTCCTTTTAATGGCCAAGCCTTAAGACCAAAGGGGCATGGATCCTCCGTGAGACCCAGACCTTGCTTCAGTAAGCTGTAAACCTGCAGAGGATGAAAAGGATCCCCATCCAAAAGTCAAATCAGGTCCGCATACCATGGCCTCCACAGCCAATACAGGATTACGAGAATTATTTGACCCCGGTGCAATGTAATCCTTTTCAACACGTGGCCTACCATAGGCCAAGGAGAAAAGACATACAGTACGTGTGTCTCTGGCCAGGGCTGCAGTAGGGCAGAGGCAAAGAACCCCATTGATCCACTATCAGATGAAACCCCTAGCTGGATAGTTCCCCATTCTCCTGGGTCCAGGAGAACCTGCTTAGAAAATTTGCCTCCACATTCAAGGACCCAGCGATGTGAGCTGCCAACAAGCAGAGATTTTTCTTCCCCCAACTCATAAGGGAGGCTGACTCCACTGCCTTCAGATTGCTGCTGGTCCTGCCTTGGTTGTTGCTATAAGCCTCCCCTGTCACATTGTTGAAGAAAATTCAGACTGGGGACCCCGCCAGAAACAGAGCCAAGCTGCGTAAGACATTCCGTATTGTCCTGAGCTCCAAAAGATATATCAATCTCGGAGACTCCTGTTCCATCCAGGTGCCCTGTGCCAAACTAAACTTGTAATAAGGCCCCCAAGCCAACTTGCTGACGTCCATTGTCACCACCTCCCATTGTGTTATCGGAAAGGAAGCTCAGTGTCGCGTGCTCGAGGACCTTGGCATACTGTCGGGCTTCCTCCCCGGGAGCACTGGGTTTGTGAGTCCGTGGGCCACTACCGTGGAGCGGCAGTGGCAGGCAAGATCACCTCCAAGGTAGAAATAAGACAAAACTGGACCGGAACCCCGGACTGGAGTTCTACACAGGTATACACGGAACTGGAACGCACCGGACGGGTGCGCACTGGGGTGGAGCCCGCTGGACTGGAACACACTGGAGGGCCCCACTGGACTGGAACATACAGGAGTAAAACCCGCTGGACTGGAACACACTGGAGCGGAACCCACAGGACCGGAACCCGCTGGACTGGAACACACTGGACCTAGGCTTCACCTACGCTTGACCACCTTTCCTCGAGGGTTGAGCCCTCAGGTTCGGGCGGCCGGCAGGGCTTACAGGAAAAACCGGAACTGGAACTTGCAAGCAGGAACAGCAGGAATGAGGATCCAGGAGTGCCCCCTGGCACCTCGGCGAAGGCAAGGCAGCCAGGCAGGGAATGTCCGGGTTCTGGCAGTCGGCAGGTTAGACACAAGGACTAGTAGACTGTACCCAAGCTAATAGGAAAGCTATGCCCAGGCAAACCAGTCATACCCAAGAAACATACACTAGGTAACTCAGGAGACTAGTAAAGCTATACACCAGCTAACAACAAAGCTGTGCCCAAGCTAACAAGTCATACACTGGAAACAAACACAGAGAACTAGCAAAGCTATACACAGGCTAACAAGCCACACGGTGCCTAAGCTGGCTAGTCTAACACTAGGAACAAACACAGAGAACTAGCAAAGCTATACACAGGCTAACAAGCCACACGGTGCCTAAGCTGGCTAGTCTAACCCTAGGAACAAACACAGAGAACTAGCAAAGCTATACACAGGCTAACAAGCCACACGGTGCCTAAGCTATCTAGTCAAACATAGAAACTCACACAGAGCAAACACTGAAACAGTGTACAGAGCACTCTATTCACCAGGGCCCTAGATGAAATGCAAAGGCCAGGGCTGTAGTCTCTAAGTGATTAATAAAGCCCTTCCACACCAGAGGCACAGCTGCAGCAATCACCTTGCATCCAAACAGAGGCTTGACACACAGAGAAGTCAGCCCAGCGGGAGCCATCTTGGATACTGGCATAGAGGAGTCAGCGGCAGCCATCTTGGAAAAGGCATAGCCCACACAGGTGAGGTTCAGTAGGGCAATCAGCACACAGAGCCAGAGAGAAACTAAGA
Source organism: Microcaecilia unicolor (assembly GCF_901765095.1). Taxonomy (NCBI): domain Eukaryota; kingdom Metazoa; phylum Chordata; class Amphibia; order Gymnophiona; family Siphonopidae; genus Microcaecilia; species Microcaecilia unicolor. Next base: position 140,641,997 of record NC_044033.1, read on the forward strand.
CAGAGACAGACACAGAGACAAGCAGAAGCCAGCACAGCCACTGACTCCCAGAAACAGGGTAAGTCTGAGGGTGGTCACGGCCACAGACGTAACACTCAGACGGTCAAATTCCTGGTGACAACCACCAGTGCATACTCTGTCTGGCAACCAGCATCCAAGGAAGATGAAGGTTGTACTTCTGTGACACAGGAGAACAGCGGCTGAGAAGAGATTCCTATAACAGCCACATATGAGCCCTTGCAGAGATTTGTTTTCTCCTGGTAAAGGGCTACTAAAACAAACATCATGTTATGAGAATCAGGTGCTCAACTTTCAGAGATTCTATTTATTTATGGCATTTATACCCCACATTAAACATGAATTCAGATGAAACCTGGGAACATTTAAAATCTTTTTTTTTCTGTGCCTAGATCAAAAGAAAAAAAGATGGCATGTGGGAATGTGCTCCTTTTGTTTTGTGGATTGCAGTGGTATATTATAAAAATGCATTTGATATTTTTATTACTATTATTTAAAAGACAGATATTGAATAATGAGGGCAGAACTACCTTAATGCAGAAGTCCAGAGTCAGTCTAAATGTGCCAACATTGTCCAGTTCAGCACACTATTAGCCTCCAAGTTCATAAAAAGTTAATTATGTTCAATGGAAAATAAATCTGTTGGTGCAGGCTGCTTGCTATGTGAATATTCCACCACTGTTTCAATATTGCTACCAAGTACTAAATATTGCGGGCATTTGTTTTAAACTTTGTTTTAATTCATTTACACAGTCCTTATATGCGCATGGTTTTGCTTTTTAAACCCAAAGGTGAATCCTAAGGGTGGTGGAACAATTAGGTATAAACTATGTTGTTTCTGACTTTACTGCTTTGGGTCCTATTGATCTGTACATCTGTTGTACGGAATTTTGGAGGATGGAAATGAGAAAATAAAAATTAAATTTTGGATGTACTCTGTAGAAGTTGTTTACTTTTGCAATATGTGTATGGATGCCTGTTCTGGTGTATGCATGTAATAATATTTGAGTAACTGTCTATAACATGCGGCATCATTAAAGGACAGACTTTTAAATGTTCATTTGGGTATATATGCTAATCTCAACTTTGTTAAATCTTTTTGTTCCCATGATATAACTGAATTCTATTATTCTATATCACTGTATTTTCAAATGTAAGCCACATTGAACATTACTTTGCTTTGGATAATGTGTGATATAAATAACAAAAAATCCTTTATCCTCCACCTTTTAAGACGCTGTCTATCCAGCTGGACGGTGATGGCACAAGGAAAGCAAGTTTGGTCCAGTGAAGACTAACTCAAAAAAACCTGTTCCTTAGCTCGGCATTAGTATTACCATATTGAAATTGTAACATAGTAACATAGTAGATGACGGCAGAAAACAGACCTGCACGGTCCATCCAGTCTGCCCAACAAGACAACTCATGTGTGCTACTTTTTGTGTATACCCTACTTTGATTTGTACCTGTGCTATTCAGGGCACAGACCGTATAAGTCTGCCCAGCACTATCCCCGCCTCCCAACCACCGGCTCTGGCACAGACCATATAAGTCTGCCCAGCACTATCCCTGCCTCCCAACCTCCAGTCCCGCCTCCCACCACCGGCTCTGGCACAGACCGTATAAGTCTGCCCAGCACTATCACTGCCTCCCAACCTCCAGTCCTGCCTCCCACCACCGGCTCTGGCACAGACCGTATAAGTCTGCCCAGCACTATCCCTGCCTCCCACCACCGGCTCTGGCACAGACCGTATAAGTCTGCCCAGCACTATCCCCTCCTCCCAACCTCCAGCCCCGCCTCCCACTACCGGCTCTGCTATCCAATGTGACCATACTATGCCTCTGTGGTTATGTTCCACTAGTAAGTATTAACTGGCTTTCTTAAAAGGATTATATAAACTTTGGATACATGACTAGGGACACAAACATACATTTATTTATTCAATATCACAATTCCTCATGTACAGCCACAAAACAACCTTTTATGGTGAATAGTGTTCACAATGAGCTCCTTTTATTATCAACCACATAGGGCCAGATGCACTAAACTTAACGAGCCCTTAAAGAGCCATTAACAAGCAAGTAGTAAACCCTGGCATGCACTAAAGACTTTTTTCCGACGACGGCAGCAGCTAACGAAAACGGAATGCAGATGAGCAAATTGTGTAGAAACCCCATTGTAATGAGATGCACTAACCTTTTCCGATTGCCCTAACGCTGGAAAATCTAACGAGAGATCTGTACCTCTCGTTGGGGCTGCGCGGGATTGGAAAAACTATTGAAATGTAAAAAATAAATGGGGGGGGGGGGGGATAAAAACAGTCAAGTGCTCGTCATGGACGGCTAATAAAAACGTCTTTTCTGGCAGTGCTTTACTCAGCTCAGATACCAGGAAGTCTCTGAGCTGTGAAGCACTGCCAAAAAATTATTGCAAGGGGGGGGAATGACGGCCAAAATGGACGCCTATCCAAAAAAAAAAATGTCTATTTTGGCTGCCATTCCCCCTTGCAATAATAAAAACGTCTTTTTTGGCAGTGCTTCACTCAGCTGAGACCTGGAAGTCCCTGAGCCAATCACAACGCGTTTAGCCAAGCTAAACGTGCTGTGATTGGCTGAGATAGACCTGGAGGAGGGAGCTGTGCCTTCTTCTTGGATCCCAATCACACACGGAGGGATGGAGCCTGTGAAAGGGGAACTACTGAGCCTTCTCTTGCTGTGGCTGTGCAGCTTTCCGAGGTATAGGTTTTTAGAGTTTTGTTTTTTTTTTAAAGTGAAGCACGTCCATAAAGGACATTCTTGGTATGCGCAGAGCAGCCAGCATAACGCTTGGCTGCTCTGCGCATGCTCCAAGGGCGACTGTTTACCGATGGAATAGAGAATGCAAGTGAGCTACAACGAGCAGCTCATTTGCATTCCTATTCCTTGATGCATGCCCTTCCCTTACCGATTCGTTAAGGGACTTGGTAAGGGAAGGGCTCTAACGATTTTTTAGTGCATCTTCCTGATAGAGATAAGAGTTCTCAGTTTTGGCACAGTATAAGTCATCAAAAGAACAAAATATAAGAAAACCAATGGACTGCATTAGGGATTATAGTCCTTTCAGTTATGCTTAAACAAAAGAGATCTGCAAGAAACAAAATATTTATTTTTTATTTTAACTTCTAAAGCTAATTGCCCCTGAAACATTTTCAAAACAGAATAATCCATCTGTGTATCTAAAATGTCAACTTCTACAAAGCAGACGAAGATGTGATTCTATGTGCCCAAATGAAAGGAGAGTTTAATTTTACTTCCATTTAATTTCAATATATTTAATTTTAATAAATTCTATCTTAATAATACTAGGCTGCCCAAGGCAGACTACAATAACAGTTGTGATGAACCCATCAAGAAATAGGATATCCTTACTGAAATTTGGCCATCTCCATTGTATAGAACAGTGTAGAAAAATTAGCACAAAATACAGAGTTTATAACTGTTTTTGCTACCAGCGACCATAATTTTTTAAACTGTTTTAGTGATATTCAGTTTTTATTTCATGATATTTATATGTAGATATGGGAAGCTTTCAAATAAATTAAAAAGCTGTGCAATAAGTTAAAAAATATATATTTTGTCCACCACCTTTTAAGGTACTGCATTTCCAACTGGCAGCTTTAGACTTGTTACAGATGGACCATGCACAGGCAGTCCCTTATTTCTAATAATATTTTGCTAATGTTTTCAATAGTGTTTGCTATAGTTTTGGGTATACTAAAACCGCGGCAAGCTCTGCCTACTGGCTTCAGCTCATACAATGGATTAGATAGGCTTACTTCAACTCCTGTTTTATCCACCCTCCTTGGTTACACCATTATTTTGTGACAAGAGAAAGATTATGGGAGTTTTAGCAGGGAACTTGAAATCTTTTTACTTCTGAATTTCTTTGGCTGAAAGGAAGGGTGACTGATGTCTGCTGGGGTACCAAGGTTGTTGATTAATGGGTTTTCCTGTTTTTAAGACTGACTGTTGATAGATTGTGTGCTTACCTGTAATCTGCTTTGACCAGTGCTAAAAGTACAATACATATAGTATGTCTCTTACAACAGCCTCCTCCCTCCATATAACTGCTATAAGAAATTTTGCCCCTATATGAAAGTTGTGAGAAAGCATAGGGGAAGGGTGGGGGAGGCTGGCAATGATCCTACTTTAATAAGTTAGGCGAGGAACAAAGGGGAAGGGAGCCTGGATGCTGGGTTCAGTATGGGAATTTGTATGTGCATCTACCCAAGGCAGACAAACCACTGTTGAGCAGACTGGATGGGCAATTTAAGACTATCTGTGATCATTTACTATGTAATTATGTTTAAGTTATTCTATTGCCTACTGATTCTCCATATTGCTATTGACTGAATAGATGCTGCTCCACACGGCAGCCATAGTAGGTATTTCCTATGAGCATTCCACACAAACTATAAGATGCTTCTATTACTGAGCAATATCTGTTATTTTAGAGGTGACATTCCAAAAACAGGCACTCTATATTCAGATATTTTAAGTATAGTATATAATTTTCCAAATTATAGTATGGAAAAATCTAAATGCAAAAGCCCATTAAGGAAGGTACCCACCTTAGCTACTGCACATCGTACTGCCATAGATCTGTCTGTCAGAAGAGAGCGTGCATTCTTGTAGATATCTCGATGACAGGAAGCAGCAGCACCTCCTAAACCACTCAGAACTTTTTGCAAGCTCATTAAGATCTCACTGCGGCCCTGAGACTGTGCATGGATAAAAAGAAAGACTAAGGCATTCTAAAATTACCAACTTTTCACACATGTAACAGCATCATGACATTTTGACAGAGCTGCTATCCCTCAACAGAAGTATGTAAACTCTACTATCCAAAAGTAACAACAAAATCAAAGTGAACTGTTTCTACACTGACCCTGAAGTGGAAATCTCAACTGTTACCAGTGGCATAATAAATCCTGACATTAGAATTTATACATTCAAATATATTCAGAGTAACGTACAAAACTCAGAATATAGTGCCTCTTGCACTGAATGTTTATTTGTCTGGTAGTATGTTAGAAATGTACTATCCCATTGTCCTTTCTTGCATTTCACTGCCTGATGATGAACAATTGATGGTCCCTTTGTCAAGACTTGAATGTAACCATAAGTGCATTCAGTGGCTGCCTTAGAAAAACAGTGAACTTGTCATCAGTGTATAAGAGACTGAAGTCTAATGTTTAAATACCCATGTTGTTTTAATCATTCTCATAACAAATGTGACTGTTTGCCTGTGTTAAATTGACTGTAGTTCTGAGGAGAAGGGATAGTCTCTTACATGTCTGTGTACAGTGCTGCATATGTCTAGTAACAATATAAAATAAATAGCAGTAAAAGTATAATAGTGTCTCACTTACCTGACATATCTTGGTGACATTACTGAACTGTCACCAAGATGCATGTGGGTTTCTCTGTTTCCTGGCATCAAGTTTAGTTAAAAGGCAGCAGTACCAGGTAAGATTCTTGGGCACATTAAAGTTTTAAACTCTTTTTTACTGTTTCCTCTTGTGAAACATGCATTCTATATAATTCTGTACTATTCGACTATTTGATTATCCAACCTATCAGTCCCATTTACGTTCGATAATCGAGAATCTACTGTAGTTGATTGGAAAATAATCAGAAGTAGCAATTTATTGAATGGGGAACCTTTAAAGAGGGAAGGGTGTACAACTGATATGGTTGATACATTAGAATCACAAATGGTCTCTATATCTCAAAATGTACAAATTGTATTTAGTGAGACAACTGAAACCCATGATTCCACCTAATGTACTGCCCTCTGAAATGCAATCTCCTAATACCATGGATTATTGAACGACCTTATAGATTCATCTGCTTAAGAAGGTAATCGAAAAATGCCTCACCTGATAATTTTCTTTCCTTTAGTGGCAGCAGATGAATCTAGAGACCTGTGAGTTGTGTCCATCTATCAATTTGCACTGTGCATATAGGACTGGATGCTGCCTGTTCAGTTAGTATACCTCGTAACAAAGCAAAGGATCTAATGCACTCCTTCCTCACAGACATGCCTCCTATGCATCAGACTCAAACTGAAAATCTAAAGAAGAAGAAGAAACACAAAACAGGCAAACCCCTCGCACTATGCAGCAAAACTCAGGACAGAAACCTTCTACCAAGATAAGGTACAAGCAGAAAGAATAGGGTGGAAGTCTTGAATTATCTGCTGTGACTAAAGGAAAGAAAATTATCAGGTAAGACATAATTTTTTGTTCCTTAGCGTCAGCAGCAGATGAATCCATAGATCTGTGGGATGTAGCAAGGCAGTATCTAAACAGGGTGGGCAGAAGTAAGACTGACAGTAATCACCACAGACCCAAAAGCAGAATCCGTCCAGGCTGAAACGTGACAAAAGTGTGCATGGATGACCAGGTAGCTGCCCCACAAATCTCATCCAGATTCCCCACCTGAGTCTCCGTCCAAAAAGACACCAAAGCACACGCACAATGTGCTTTCAGCTGTCCCGGAGAGAAACGACCATCCAAAACAGACTGCTGAAATGGCCTCCTGTAACCACCGAGCGATAGCAGACTTGGAAGCAGCCTCTCCTTTCCAAGGACCGACGAAAGTCATTAGTAATCTCTAACAGAGCAGGGCATAATGCACATCCAAAAAACCATAATGGTGAAAATCCTTCGGATATTGATCCGTCCAAAAGGAAGGCAGAAACAAAGGCTGATTAAGATGAAAGGAGGAAACCACCTTTGGGAAGAACGAAGGAACAGTCTGAACCGTCACTCCTGCTTCCGAAAAACGGAAGAAGTGGTCTACAATATATCACTTGAAGCTCCGAAACTCTGCGGGCTAACAAAATGGCTAAAAAAACCGAAAAAATTCCTTAAGTGGGATATCCTTCACTGTGGCCGAGTGCAGCAGCTCAAAAGGAGATGCCTGATGCACCCACAAAACAAGATTCAGATTCCAATTCAGATAAGGTCAGATAAGCAGGGGGCTAAGATGAGTTATCCCCTTAAGGAAACATACCACATCAGGATGAGAAGCAAGAGGAGGTCAGCAATGCAACCACGATAACAGGCTAGAGCAGTGACCTGCACCTTCAGTGAGCTGGCCGCTCAGAACCAGGCTTTAAAGTGTGCAAAGTTAGTTGCCCAATTTATATGTATTTATTACATTTATAACACACTTATCACCTAAGCGGGGAACAAGCAAACATACATACATAAAATAAACCAACATTCATGATACCTGTTAACATCCCATCTTTAAAAATCACTGCATCATTAAATCACAAATAAGCCTGAACAAATAAATAAGTTTTCAGTTTTTTCTTAAAATCAGATATGGATGATGTACTGATAACTTATTCCAAAAACATGGACCTGCTATGGAAAAAGATCCTTCAGATGTTACAACATAATGTACCTTAGAAAAAGAGGGTTGCACCAACTGTCTAGTTCCTGTTGACCCCAATAAATGATCTGACTGATAACTTTTAAGAATTCATTTAAAGAAGTCAGGAGACAAGTCTTTCAAAGTTTTAAAAATCAGCATCAATATTTTGTATTTGATACTTTAATCGGAAGTCAATGCAAAGACTTAATTGAAAGAGACATGTTCAGCTCTCTAAAGCCCAACAATTAAATGAACCGCAGCATTCTGTACCATCTGAAGAGCCTTCAGACATGTCTGTGGTAAACTAAGATACAAACTATTACAACAGTCTCAATAATACAACAGCTTGTACAACTGCTCTAAAATCAGCTTTTGGACTCATCAGTTTTATCTTATTTAAAATGTATAAATAATAACAACAACAACTCTTCACAACCTTTGCCGCTTGAGACTTAAAATCCAGCTGATTATCTACAATTACAATCAAACTAACAATTTGCTGTTTTAAGAGAATGGTCTGACTCTGTAACTGAACCAAGAAAATATCTTCTTTAATATTTCTTTCCACAAGCATTATTTTTCAGTTTCTTTTCAAATTTAATGTTAATCTGTTCTCATTCATCCACATTAGAATAACATCCAATGTCCAAATTTCAAATGTCCAGTCACAAAACTATTATCCACAGAAATGTTTTTTTTGCATATCATCATATAATTGAAATTCAACATCTAAAGATCTTAATACATCACTTAATGGTCTCATGTACAGCTGTGGAATGCTCTACCTACAGACCTGAAAGCTACTGACGAAATAATTAACTTCCGCAAATCCCTGAAGACTCATCTCTTCCAAAAGGCCTACAAGGAAAATACATAGCCTACAAAACTACTTCAACAATCTACACAGTTACCGCAGTTCATCTCTAACCTACCTAACACTTTCCGTCTATCCTCCCTTATCTAATCTTTAAACAGTAATAACTGTACTTGTTATCATGAAATGACTATGCCTATCTTCTCTTACCATAAACTACAAAACCAAAGACTTAAACTCAATGCCTGCAAATAGCAGTACCTTTTACTTCCTTTATTTATTCTTTGTATATATGCAAATTTTTTATACTCTTAAAGAGAACCCTCAGGAGACACCACTTATAAAGGCAATATCATTGATTGTTTTGCCTAGTGGCATAGCATCTCTTCATAGGGCTCTCTCTTAATTGTGAATTTTTTAAGGTGCTATTGAAAACACACATGAGTACTCAAACTAAATGTGCTCAATGAATAATAAACAAAACTTCTCTTACCAACATTCAAACTATAAGAATTGTACCTGTTATCACGAAATGATTATGTCATAACCACACTCTGTAAGCCACTTTGAGCCTGCAAATAGGTGGGAAAATGTGGGATACAAATGCAATAAATAAATAAATAAAATAAATAAACTGAAGAGCATGGCAGAAAATTTAGAACACTGGAGGACTCCCATTTCTAACAAATTAACACATGATACAAGATCGTTCTCTCTTACTACCATCCTATGATTTTGTAGGTAGGATACAAACCATCAATCACTTTACCCCTCAAACTCAATTTCCAGAGGCATTCCAACAAAATTTCATGAGTGATTCAGTGTTATGTCCTTCCCTAAAACCATACCGATTCTCATCTAATATTTCAGAAGATTTTACAAAGGTCAAAAGCTGTTGCAAAACAATCTTCTCAATTATTTTAGCCAATGCAGGTAGTATTGAAATTGGTCTATAATCTGGTATACTGTTAGAATCCAGGTTTTCCTTTCTTTAACAAAGGTTTAACAGTCACTATTTTCAATTGATCTAGCAAAACATCCTCACTGATGGGCTTATTCCCCAACACTGTCACCTTTGTTCCAAGCTCATCACGCTGTCTACACACTACTACAGAAGAGAAGCACTCAAACTGTCCTAGTAGGTGTTAACTTCTGCATCTCAGATGAAGTTTCCTTGGCATCTAAGTTTCAAATTTCTCCCAAATGTACTGATCAGGAGGCATATCCTCAGACTTCTTTTTCTCATGTATTAAATCTAGATGTTGAAATACTAACGAGCCTTTTTACTAAAAAAAAAAAAAGTCTGTAAATATATTGGCTGATAACATCTCACACCCATTATTGCCTTTTATAAGAAACTGATCAAGTCATTAATTTTAGATTTGAAAATTTCATTTTGAACCAAATCACAGGTCTCTAAATATTCCTGAAGGCCTGTTCCAGAGCCCTCAATATTCCCCTACAGTATTTTGTGGAATCTTAGTGTTCATTCTCCAGAGAGCTTCTGCTTAATGGCTGTTGGTTGTATGGACACATTCCTTGAGCATCGGGGAGACTTTATGATTGCCAGAACCGCTAAGAAAAGTAAAGATTGGCTGAAGCAGATGGGTGACAAATTGGCAGATCTCACTCCCAGAGCGACTGCTCAGTTCACTGAGACCGTGTTGTCTGACCTGTGCCAGGCGGTGGAGTAGGCTTTGGGTCCGTGCCTAACATCTGTCTACCCAAATTACTCATCATGATGTGCTTCTCACAGAAACGAATTGTCGTACTTCAGAGCTTGAAAAATGTGTCTCTGGAGTCAAAATCGATGCACACACTATGTCAGCTGGCATTAAGACGTTTCAAGATATGGTTTACTCCCACACAGAAAATACTGAAGATTTAGAAAATCAATCCTGTTGTGGGAACCTTCGTTTCCTGGGCATACCAGAAACTGGGCCAGAATTGCATTTACTTACAGAAGTAGAAAGCTGGCTAGAAAAAGAACTTTCTTTACCCTAGGGGTTGGGCCCAGCCTGCTTGGAATGGGTGCACGGTATAGGTCGGAAGAGGCCAGGTGACGTTAGGCCATGAATGGACATTGTTAAATTTTATAATTACTTACACAAGGCCGAGACTTTAAAGCAGTATAAGCAACACCGTGAAACGCTAACTTATGATGGCATGCCTGTAAGGGCGTTTCAAGATTACTTAGAGGCATATTTTCAAAGCACTTTGGGAGGCTAAGTTCCATAGGTTTCTATGGAACTTTGGGAGGCTAAGTGCTTTGAAAATGAGCCTCTTGGTAGCCTTATTGGACAAACGTAAACCGTTCCAACCCATGTGTACCATCCTTTCTGAGTATAAAGGTGTATTTTTATCACTTTTATGTTTTATATCCAGCCATCCTAAAAATTATCAAGAGGGTACATGGCACGTGTATGCTTCATCTACTGAGGAACGTGACTTATTAACACCAAGGTTCTGCCGAACGTGCCAACTACCTGAGGCCCACTTTAGCACTGTTGTGTCTTTTAGGTTTGGTTCTTGTTCTCTTTCCCTTCTGCTCTGGCACCTACCTTCATGAGCCTGCAACATTCTATCTACACAAACCGAGTTTCATCGGAACTCTTGGGATTCCTATACTTAACTGTTATATTTTTCCATAGTTGGGGTGTGAGGGCCGCGTACTGTGTCAGTAGCGTGATCTCACCATCCTCTGCGCAATTTTTAGTTGTATAAGAGTTTAAATGACTCAGATTCTATGAAGAGGGAAGATGGAGACTTTGGTGGGGGTTTGGGGTAGGGAGGGAAAGTGTGTTGGGGTTTTTTGGTGGTTTTTTGTGGGCAACTGGTTCCATCATTATTCTTTTGCTGGTATTTGAGGTGAAGTGGTCCAGTGCAGCTCAACTGTCTCTTGCAACGTTGTTAGTGTCGGAAGTGTCCCTGAGTGAGGGTTGGGCACTTGGGGACGTTGTAGATTCTGTTCTTTTTGTCAACTGTATTTCTACCATGCATAATTGTGACTCCTAAACAAGGTGTTCATATCCTCTCTTGGAAAGTGGCAAGTACCTCCTCTCCAGTTAAGCATTCAAAAATTTTTAAACTCTTTTGAACCATCAAAATGCTGATATTGTGTGCCCCGAAGGGACTAAGTTGTTAGATGTTGAGCATCAAAAGCTTGGCCTGGGATGCGTGGGAGAGATTTTCTACTCTTCCTCCATTTACATGAGAGTTGGAGTTGCAGTTCTTATTACCAGAGATGTCTACGGCTGCTATATCATGTTAAAAATTTGTTTGAAGAAGTTTCAATTTTATCTTCTAGCTGTTTAAACACCTGTGTATAAGCATGCTTTTTTCCAGAAATTAGTACGGTTAGGTATGAAGGATTTGTCTCTTCCCCTGCTACTGGCAGGAGACCTGAATCAAGTGTAGGACACCACATAAGATAGACCATGGCACTGGCTTGAGAGTGGGAGTGGCCTGGGGCCTGACTTTCCTGTGTTCTTCTTTAGGTCTGGTTGTCAGCTCCTGCACCCTGCCGACTGTGACTACATTCACATCTCCAAGACTCATGAGACCTTGTCCCGGTTTGATTATATTTTAAATGTCAACCACTGCTTTTGCACAGGTTTAGAGCGCTGAGATTGGCCCTACAATGGTCTCTGACCATTTGATGATCTAGGTGGATCGGGATGTGGGAATCTTCTCTGTCACCACTTTTGTGAAGAGGGACCACATACGCTCTTCTCCAATTCCAAAAAATCCCGTCTCCAAGGATTTATTAAACAAATCTTTAAGAGGACCTGTCAGAACGTCTCCGAGCTCCTTCAATATCCCGGGATGGATCTCATCTGGTCCCATGGCTTTGTCCACCTTTAGATTTTCAAGCTGTTCATAAACACTTTCTTCCGTGGACAGTGCTATATCTACTCCATTCTCATATGTACCTTTGCCAGTCAATTGTGGTCCTTCTCCAGGATTTTTTTCCATGAACACAGAAGTATTTATTTAGCATGTTTGCTTTTTCCTCATCATTCTCCACATAGAAGTTCACGGCATCTTTCAGTCTCACAATTCTACTTTTAGTCTTCCTCCTTTCACTAATATAACTGAAAAAAATTCTTGTCACGGCATCTTTCAGTCTCACAATTCTACTTTTAGTCTTCCTCCTTTCACTAATATAACTGAAAAAAATTCTTGTCGCCTCTCCTCACATTTCTAGCCATTTGTTTTTCCATTTTTGTGCTTTCGCCAGACATCTCTCTCTCTCTTGGCCTCTTTCAGTTTCATTCGGAATTCCTCGGCTGAGGTGCAGGTGTTGGATTTTGCCGATATCAATTTGATATTACCCTGCCCACAAGCATCCTTGTTGAGACTCTTGAGCATGGTGGATGAATTCCATTTTTTGGGGGGGGAGGAGGCTTTATGCTAAAAGTGCAAAGATCTGTGGTTCTCCCCCTTCAAAATTCTATACGGACAGATTGGGAGGGTCTTTTACCCTTTATCTGGGCCACAGCTTCTATTCAGTACTTGGGCATGCTGATTCCAAAAGATCTCTTTCAGCTTTACCCTAAAAATATACAACCCCTATTGACTACGACTAAGAATAAGTTACAGTTGTGGAAATCTTACCCATTATCTTTGCTTGGCAGAGTGGCGCTTTATAACATGATGTTACTCTGGAAGTGGCTTTACACTTTCCAAGTTTTGTCACTAGTTATTTTACAGGGTTCATAACCACTGTCTTTCTAAACCCCATTTACTAAGCTGTGCTTGCAGCTCCCGCGCGGCATTACCAACCCAGCCCATTCCAAGTGGGACCAATGGTCTATCTAGCCCAGTATCCCTGCTTTAAACAGTGGCCAATCCAGGTCACAAGTACCTGGCAGAAACCCAATCAGTAGCATCATTCCATGGTACACCAGTCTTTGATATAGAATAAATACTCATGGCTAAAGTTTACACTAGTACTCTATAAATAGCAGTTCCACAAAGAACTGCAGTTAAAGAATTCACGAGGGGGTGGGATAAGATAGGGATGGGGTAAAGGGGTGAGGAGAAAAATGTTAAAACTGTTGATGGCGAGCCCAATATATGGCGCGCATTAAGTTGAGATGTGTTTCATTTGGTGTAAACTGAGTTTGTCGGTTGTATTAATGATTGTGTCATCAATAAAAATTGTTGAAAAACATAAAGAATTCATGAGAAGTGCACATTATCCGGACGTTTAAATTTCAGCACCATTTATTGAATTTACCTCTTAATGAGGATCAGTTAGTTTTTGGTAGACCTGAAGAGAAATTTTCATGCTTTTGTTAATAGCCAATTTTTTTTGAGTCATCTGTTTTTAAGATTATGCAGTGAAGGAGAACAAAGCAAAAAGAAATCATAATGTGGGCTTACTGCTAAAATGATTTAAACACTTCTGTACTTTTTTTTCTGAATCATGTATAGTCGGGTTTCATATATCCTATCAAAAATGGACTTAACATTAAAAAATAAAGAAGATATGCCCAAATACGGAGAAAATATAAACTTATTTACTGACACGTCAGAGTCCAAAAGCTAGTCAAGAAATGTATCAATTATATTTGGAGGGGTTAATTTTAATTTCAAGTGGACCAACATGGTAAATATACTTTTTGATCCAAGCAAAACAATGAAATGGTGTTTTTAAAAAGTAACTTTACACCTGTACATTAAGAGACGTATTTTCAAAGCACTTAGACTTACAAAGTTCTATAGTAACCTATGCAACTTTGTGAGGCTAAGTGCTTTGAAAATACGCCTCAAAGTAACTTTGTAAGTCTAAGTGCTTTGAAAATGAGCCCCATAGAGGCATATTTTCAAAGCACTTTGGGAGGCTAAGTTCCATAGGTTTCTATGGAACTTTGGGAGGCTAAGTGCTTTGAAAATGAGCCCGATAGTATCATATGGAAATTTGTAAGTCTAAGTGCTTTAAAAATGAGACCAAAGTTACAAAGGGGCTCATTTCATAGTACTTACACTTACAAAAGTTCCATAAGTTACTATGCAACTTTGTAAGCCTAAGTGCTTTGAAAATACATCTAACAGTAAGATATGGAACTTTGTAAGTCTAAGTGCTTTGAAAATATAATGACACTGCTTTTGCACCTTTATTTTTTTTGGTTCAGAAAGCATATGCAAAAAATGGAGCTTATGATTATATTCATGGGATACAGAACATACCTTAATCAATCCTCAGAGTTATAAGATTGCCCTTACAGCAAAGCTTTAGTGATAGGCAAACCTTTGAAATGTTTGAGGATTTTTGGTTTGCTTTTTGCAAAAAAAACCCAAACACAACACATGCTCTTTTCAGCTTTTAGATGAAAAGATAAACTGAACATTTATAAGAGTCATAATGCTACTTACCTCTGCACTTTTTAGAGACTTTAAGAGATTATTAACAGTTTCAGGGAACGAGCTCCCCAACATCCTGCCCATCTTTTCATAAAATGCTCCAACACACACAACTGCAGCCCTAAAACCAAAACCATAAGATGTTTTTATCAAAACTTTGCAGAACTAACCTTAAAAATCAATTAACATTCTCAAACCATGCAATAAATATTACATCTGACTTTTAAATCCCTTATTCTAATGCACTTACAAAAAGGTATTTTATTAGAATTGAATTATTATGAGACTAGGAAAAAAGGCCCGTTTCTGAAACGAATGAAACGGGCGCTAGGAAGGTGTTTCCTCAGAGTGTGTATGACTGAAAGAGTGTGTGTGAGAGTGAGTGTATGAGAGAGAGAGAGAGAGAGAGAGAGAGAGAGAGAGAGAGAGAGAGAGAGAGTGAATTTGCGAGTGTGTGTGACATTGAGAGAGTGAGACTGGTTGCGTGTGTGTGATAATGAGAGTGTGTGTGTGTGGGGGAGGGGGGGTCCCCTCCTCCCCTCACACCCTCGCAGTTCCAGTGTGGTCGATCCGTCCGAGTTCCAGGGTTGTCGTCACTCCCCACGTCCCCCCCCCCTCTTCCATGGTGGTCCCTACCTCCCAGTTCCAAGTTAGGTCCCTCCGTACCTCCCAGGTCCCCCACTCCCTACCTGCAGGTTGCAGCTCCCTCCCTCCCTCTGAGTTTGATGCTCCCCCCTCCCTCCTTGTTTCGGGGTCCCTCCCTTCGTCGCAGTTGGAGGGTGCTCTCTCCCTCGCAGTTCCAGAGTGCTCCCTGACTTGTCTTCCTTTTCTCCTACGTTGCCCTCCCATGCAGCATCTGTCCCCACCAACGCAATGTCCACCATCACTCCGGGTGTTCCGATCCATGGCCCTCCCTCCGAGTTCTCCTGTCGCCCCTGCCCCCTGAGATCGCCGTTCACGGCCCCCTCCCCGCGTCTTACCTCCGTTAGAAAGTGCTGCACGCAGCAGGCCAGGCCATCCATGCCCCTCCCCCTGAGCTCTGCAGTCGCCCCAGCCCCCGAGATCGTCGGTCACCGGTTCTCCCCCCCTTCCTCCCTCTCCGGGTTTTACCTCCGTTGAGTCCGTTTGAAAGTGCTGCAAGCAGCAGGCAAGCCCAGCAGTTCGCTTCCTTTCGGATCTTCTTCCCTCCTTGTGTCCCGCCCTCTTTTAACGTCATGTCTGGAAGGATGGGACACAGGGAGGGAAGAAGACCCGAAGAGAAGCGATGTGCTGTACTGCTGCATTGGTGAGGTATTGCCTGTGTTAGTTCAATGGAGGGGGCGTGGGTTGTTGTTGGAAAGGGGGGGGGGGGGGCGGGTGTAGCGGCAAAGTTGTGGGCGGTGCGGTGACCTGAGTGGGGGAGCGAGCGACCTGGGGTGGTGGGTAGCAGCCAGAGGCTTTGGGGGAGGTTTTCCGCTGGAAAGGGTGTTGTCCACAGGGTTGCGCCGAGCACGTCTTCGCCACTCCCCGTGTCCTGCCGGCTCCTTGGCCCCACCTCCGTGAAGGGGAGCATCAGCCATGCTCGGTGGGCAATGCTCGGAGAGCACACTGGTGTCCATGATTGTTACGGCACCCATCATGGCGGCGGCGGTGCGTTGCTTTTGCCACTGCAGGTGTTTGGAGTGCCAGGCATTGTGGCAGCGCACGGGAACTGTTGCCATGCGTCCGATGCCCCGGATTCGGCACTTGCGTCCTGGCTTCACCTCCTCATGACTATTTCGTTCCGTACGTCATTTCTGTGGTGACGTCATCACGGCCGACGCGAGGGCGTGGCCAAGAGACATGGTGAGTAGAGAGGCTTCACCACCATGAAATTACAAACCCTGAATGGAAGTGGCAGGAGCTTGGGGCCTGAATAGAACATTCAGGTAGCGAATTATGTCCGGAAGGGGCGTGGCTATGGGCGTGGCTGAGGGTGGTTGTATGAGTGGGGGTGAGAGGTGCTGACGGGCTACACCAGTACAGGGCTTCAGTGTTTCCCTGCCACACTGTGAGCTTCAGAATTGGAGGTGAGAATCTTGGAGGTGAGAATTATTAATGTAGATGGTTGTATGGCAGATGTCCAAGTACAGCAGGGTGTAAGCATATCTAGGACATACAACTGCACTAATTATAAGGAACTGCCTAGTGGTAGGCAGCAGGGCGTATGGGTACATAGCATGTAAATGTGAACAACCTCTTATAGATTGCCAACTGATAGAAAAGTACACACCAAACTTTGATAACATGTCCTTTGCCAGTGAGCGTGCACATAAGCAGAGTTTGGACAGAGCGAGTGACACATACATGTACATACGTAAGTTATAGAATACTAATTTACACACATTCACAAGTGCATCTATTCACAGGCACTTGCATCAGCTATAGGGCTGGTATAAGTGGTCACTCCTACATTTATGCATATTGTCTGCTACTTGTGCTAGTATTCTACAAAGAACTGAGAATTCAGGAGAAATGAGCTTGGAGACATACAATCAGTGGGGTCAAATTGGTCGGACAGATGAGACTATTTCTTAATTCTATAGAAGTTGCCAAAATATGCACATGCAAATTTGGTCACATGCCCAATTTGCAAGCGTAATTAACTGAACATGCCAATTAGTGCTTTTTAACAAGCAATTATTGGCACTAATTAGATTTAATTGGAACTTATGTGCCTAAATTTTACACACGAGTAAAAAGAGGAAGACCGAAACAGAAGGGTCATGGGTGCAATGGGGGCGGTTCCTAGCATTTACACACATTGTTATAGAATAACTAGTAAAAAAGGCCCGTTTCCGAAACAGATGAAATGGGCGCTAGCAAGGTAATCCCTCCCCCTCGGCACATCACCGAAGCCTCTCCCCCTGGCGCACATCACCCAAGCCCCTACCCCCCCACTTGGACACATAAACCCCCTCGCCACCCGCAGCCGCCAATACTAACGCTGTCCGGCCGCTGCAGCTTCTTCTGTTCAGCAGCAGCGGCCTGGACAAAAAGAAAAAAGCTAAAAAACATTTCAAACCTCAAACAGTGCTGCGTAGAGACAGCCAGCTGGCATTGGCTGTCGTCTCTGCAGCCGCTTCTCCTCTCCCCTGCACGTCAATGCCCCTGGAGGAAGACCCCGGAGGAGCGCAGCGACGTCATAGGGGAGAGGAGGAGTGATTGCAGAGACGACAGCCAATGCCATCTGGCTGACTACGGAGCACTGTTTGAGGTTTGAAATGTTTTTTAGCTTTTTTCTTTTTGTCCAGGCCGCTGCTGCTCAACAGGAGAAGCAGCAGCGGCTGGACAGCGTTAGTATTGGCGGCTGCAGGTGGCGAGGGGGTTGGTGTGGCGGGGCGGGGGAGGTATGGGCTTGTGTGATTCGCCGAGGGGTGGGGGCACTGAAAGCTGTTTTGTAGGCAGGGGTGTTGATGTTCGTCGGGTGGGGGGGTGGTTTGGTGATGCGGCGAGGGGGGGGGGTGTCTGTTGCCCTGCTCCCTGCCACTTGCTCCGAAGTGGCAGGGAGCAGCGCACTGACAGCTGATTCCCAGGCAGGGGGAGGAGTAGGGAAACACGCTCTGCTCCTCTCCTTCCCTTGGAATCAGCTGTCACTGACGTCAGTGCGTTCTAGCTTGCCTAGCAGACCACCTCCAAGGGAGCCACGGTCCCAGGCAGGTTAGAACGTTGGAGGTGTGTATTATTATATAGGATGGGGATACACAACTAATTTAGATATACACATTTGCGCCACGAGTCTCAGGTGTAAGTGCTATTCTATAAATCATGCCTAATTTTAAGCACGGCTTAAAGAATAATGTTTTTTTCAGCACTACTTTTTTAGGCGCCATATACAGAATCTAGCCCTATATGCACTAGGCTGTTTAACCTGTTCAGTCTGACAGCATACTGTGGTGGTGGTGTTGATTAAAAGCATTTTGGAGGATGCTAGAATTCTGGGATTTCCAGGTTATACCTCGCTCCTTTGTATAGGTCAAAGGGACCAAAAATGATTTAAAAAGAAATTAGTAAAGTTGACATATAAGTTACTCCTTTATGTTTAACTGGTACTTGATATACTGCATTTTCTGAGGAGATCAAAACAGTTTACAATTACAATAATAATAATAATATAGCAAAGAAAAGAACTCCATTTTAGGATAGGAAAGACACATTCAACAAGTGATTCAAGCATACAATAAAAGCGCTACAGTTAAATTTATAAGTAGTAAAACTGTGCTTGCACTACATTACAGGGGGAACAACGAAGTGCTCAATCCAGAGGACAACTGAAAGCCAGTTGAAAGTCATAAGTCTTCAATAGGGTTTTAAAACATGGGAGGAAGAGCTCATTTCTAAGTTCTGAGGACAGATTATTCCACAGAGAAGGTACTAAAAAATAAAAGACTACTTTCCTAGTAGATTCATGATGCACAACCCTAGGAGAGGGTAGGACTAGACAATTGGAATCTAAAGATCACAAAAGATAAATACGAAGGTTTACTTTATGAGTAAGGAGGACGACCTTGAACTGTATTCGATATTTTACTGTAAGCCAATGAAGTTGTTTCAAAAAGGGGGTGATGTGGTCGAATTTCTTTACTTTACAGAGAAGCCTAGCAGCAGTACTGTGTAAGGTTTGTAGACGGCAATAAGGAAATAAGGAAAGTCATTATAGATCACACTGCAGGAATCTAGTCATGATATAACATATGCATGGACCAAAGTTTGAAGGGAGGTGGAGTCAACATAATGGGAAATAGAACAGACACAACAGAGCCAAAAGAATCCATGTGAAATCTGTTTGTTAAAAGAGAGATTAGTGTCAATAATGATACCAAGGTATCTAACAGAATCAACTGATGGGATTGAGAAACCAAATAGGAAAGGAACAAGTGAAAGCTTAGACTGAGTGCCAGTGATCCAACAAGTAGTGGTCTTTGCAGGATCAAGAACAAGCTTGTGTGATGGAAACTGAGAAAAGCACTGTTTGAAGTGGAGTTAAATCTGGAGCTAAACCTGATGTGGGGAAAATAATAAAGGATATCTTCAGCATAAATGCAGAAATGAAGATTGAAGTCTTGCAATAATGTTGCTAGGGGGCTAATGAAGATATTAAATAGCAATGTTGATAAGATGGAATCTCGTGGCACTCCATAGTGTGAAGGGATATCAGG
Source organism: Microcaecilia unicolor (assembly GCF_901765095.1). Classification (NCBI taxonomy): domain Eukaryota; kingdom Metazoa; phylum Chordata; class Amphibia; order Gymnophiona; family Siphonopidae; genus Microcaecilia; species Microcaecilia unicolor. The sequence goes on from NC_044033.1 coordinate 140,661,803, forward strand.
TGACACAGATATTGATGTATGAATAGAATAGGAGCGGTCAGTTAAGAACTATGTGAACCAAGCGAGTAGTATTCCATCAATCCCTATATCTTGAAGATATGCAAGAAGAAAAGTTTGGTCAACAATATCAAAGGCTGCAGAAAGATCTAAAAACTCTAAAAGAGTAATGTTACCCCTATCCATGATAGAATGAAGATCACAAACCAGTGCTGTGATAGTGTCACGGTTGTGACTGTATCCCATGCCTACACTCACCTTGCCTCCTGGTGACTGGGCCCTATGGCTGCTGTAGACTGTCTTCTCCTGTTTCCCAAACATGTTCCAGAATCCGGTTCCAGCCAAGCCAAGCTCATTCTAGTCCTATTCTGATGTTCCAGCATTCCAGACTTACTTGTGACCTCATCTGTAATTGCTTTTATTAAGCACCTGGGAACTTTCAGGCTTGCCTTTGCAACAGAGATCTTCAGATGAGTTTTCGTCTGTGTGTGTTTGTTGCAGTTCCAGCCCTGCTAGTTCTTGTTTTGTCAGTCTGCAACGTCTACTCCAAACCCCCTGCTTGTTCCAGCCCTGCAAGCCTTCAGCTTCAGTTCTAATCCTGCTTGTGTTTGCCCTGTTTGTCTTCTGCTCCAGTTCCTCCACTGTCCTGTCTTTCAGCTTCCATTCCAGCTCTGCCTGAATCCTGTTCCAGCCAAGCCTGTTTGAGAATCCTGAATCCTGTTTCAGCCAAGCCTGTTTGAGAATCCTGAATCCTGTTCCTGCCTTGTTAATTGTCTTGTTTCCAGTCAAGCCAAGCCCGTTCCAGAATCCAGGTCCAGCCAAGCCTGTTTGAGAATCCTGAATCCTGTTTCAGCCAAGCCTGTTTGAGAATCCTGAATCCTGTTTCAGCCAAGCCTGTTTGAGAATCCTGAATCCTGTTCCTGCCTTGTTTATTGTCTTGCTTCCAGTCAAGCCAAGCCCGTTCCAGAATCCAGGTCCAGCCAAGCCTAGCCCGTTCCAGAATCCAGGTCCAGCCAAGCCTGTTTGAGAATCCTGAATCCTGTTCCTGCCTTGTTTATTGTCTTGCTTCCAAGTCAAGCCAAGCCCGTTCCAGAATCCAGATCCAGCCAAGCCTGTTTGAGAATCCTATCTACAGCTTCAGCTCCACACCGGTAGTTCCAGGCCTGCTTATTCCAGCCCTGCTCACCTACAGCTTCAGTTCCTATCCTGCTAGTTCCGGTCCTGCTTGTACCAGCCTGTCTGTGTTCAGCCTCGCCTGCTGCTGCCGATCACTGGCAGTGGACCAAGGGCTCACTACTCCAGACTCCATGACAGTCAGTGACAGATAGTAGTTTCAGTACTATGGTGAGTTCTAAAGCCCTTTTGTCTAGGGTGGAGGATAGATAATTGATCAATTCTCTGAGAAAGCTGGTCAAAAACTACCTTTTCAGTAATTTTGTAAACTGGCCTATACTTGTACGGGACAGATGGGTCTAAGGAGGGACCTTTGACTTTCCAAACTGAGGGAACACCACCTGAAGTTAAACTTAAGGACAGAAAGTGAAGCAGAAGTGAGGTAAGACTGTGATAGTTCTGTTTTAACCAATTGGAGGGAGAGGGTCCAAGAAACAAGTGGTTAACCGCATGTGTTTGATGGTATTTTCTGGAGTGAGAAGGAATAATGAAAGAATTCCATTTAGAAGGTATTACAATGTGAGAGGGATGGGGAGCGATATCTGCTGGAGTTTGGGGACGAGGTTTTCATAGAACATGGTAAAGATTTACGAAGTGTGGAGGGGGATTTTCGATATGACGTCTACGTCTGACTTTGGACGTTTTTTTGCAAAAAACAACAGAGCCTGAAAGACACCACAAAGCAGCAAATTATGCATAGATGCTTCAGCAAATTAAAGCACAGTAACAGAGATGGCACCAGTAATTCGAATCTCACTCCAAAACATCTGAATAGCAATTGCTAAGATATAAATAGTACTAAAACTGCTGTAAAGTGCTTGGTTAGTACCATATAAATAAGTAATAATTTTGTTACCACTACCAGTATTCAATTTATCCTGTAAATGCAATAGTAAAGAAGGAACGGCTATGAACCAAAGACTATATTATATTATATTTATCATAAGGTCTAAAAAAAAACCCAACAACAAAAAAACCTTACAGGTAAATGAAGTCAGTAAGTAAAAGAAAACTCAAATATGTAAAACAATTCTATCATAGAAATTTATTTTATTCATCATATTCTAAAAATCCTTCAAAGTTCTCAACTTCAGTGTCACTGTGAAACACCTGCAACAGCACACAGACGTGAAACACACACCAGCTGCTCAAAACACTCACTCTCCCACTACCAACAAACAGTCCTGACACACACAGCTGCAGCTCTAAGTACTCACTCTTTCACCACTAGCAAACAGTTGTCACACACACACAGCTGTAACAGAGAGCACAGTGACAAACGAAGTGGACAAACAGAGGAACGAGAGAGACAGAGGATAAGCAATCAAGGAGGTATAATGGGAGGTATGGAGGTTTGGGAACAGTGAGGGAAGGGGACAAGATACAGAGGAAGGGATGGGGTGTGGCTGGGAAGCTAGTAGGTGTGGGCAAACAGTTGAGGAGGTAAGACACAGAGGAAGCAAGGCAGGAAATGTGAGGGTCAAAAGGTTCAGACTGGGACAAACAGACAAAACATACCAAAGCACTCAGCAACCCTCCACTATTTCTCACCAACAACCATTTCCACCTCTTCACTCTCCAACTCAGCAAAATCAGAAATAGGTCTAAAGAGAAGTTGAGTATTACTCTAAACACTTTTAAAACAGGCGTTTTTCTTTCCACTCTTGGGAAGTCGTTTTGCTATCCATTATGGGCAATAAACGTTGATCACGTAACACTGCCCATTAAAAAAGCCCACAAAATGCCCCCCCTCTGGGAACATCATCTTTTCAGTAGCTAGCAGTCTTGGGCATTTTATTTTAATTATATGCTTTAGATATTTTTCTGTGAGAAATACGTATATCTGCCTGTTATGCCATTTTTGTTTTTTCTGTTTCAAAAATGAGCCCCTAAGGGACTTGTCCAAGGACACAGGGAGCAGCAGCAGGATTTCAGCCTGGCTTCTCTGGTTGTCAGCCTGGTGCTCTAACCACTAGGTTATTCCTCCACACCATATAACGGAGTTTCACAAGTTGTTGTAAAATGGCTGCCAGGTGTGAGGTGGCCAAGTCATGGAAGTGCCCAGAGCACCATCATTGGTATGTTTTCATGAGGGACCAGCGGCGTAGGAAGGGGGGGCGGGGCGGTGGGGCGGTCCGCCCTGGACACACGCCGCTGGGGGGGGGGGGGGGGGGGGGTGTCGTCTCCGTTGGTTCCTTGCTCCCTCTGCCCCGGAACAGGTTACTTCCTGTTCCGGGGCAGAGAGAGCAAGGAACCAATGGAGCCGACGCAGCACCCAGCAATGTGAACTCGGGGGCGGATCGGCCCTCCCGCCCGCCCCTCGCTTCTAAACTAAGTAAGATCGCGCTCCGGGGGGGGGGGGGTGCGCAGCGGCGACCCGCACCAGGTGTCAGCCCCCTCGCTACGGCACTGTGAGGGACTAATGTTTGTAACCCAAGTGAAATGACTGTGCAGTGGTGGGGGCTCTAGAATACAAATAAGAAAATTTGTAATGTACATAGTAGGTGGAAGGATGTTGATTAGAGGTCTGAGTGATGAAGAATCTGATCCTGAATGCATGGGCCTCACAGTTCTAGGTCTAGTCCTTGTTAAGAGACTGTGAGATGACAGATGAAGAGATGAGGGGGACAAGAGGGTAAAGGTAAACTACTTCTGTTTCTAATACCTGGTGAGGATTTATTTGCTAAAGTTGAACATTAAAATTTAAAAAAAAGAGAGAGAAAAAGAAGAAAAAGGAAAATAAATGAGTGTTCCCTTTCCTCATGGCTCTAATTATTGTTGTCTATACAGAGTTATCAGAATTAGGAAACACTAACAAAAAAATCAGACTGCCCTAACAGTAGTAACTGCAGAACGAATGACTTAGCTACATACAAATGAACAGAAAGAAAACATTTTCAAATAATGCATAACGCCTACATCTTTTACAGCTGCATAATCTACTTACAGTTTGGTTGGCAAATAGGCAGCAGTGTCATCTTTACTTTTGATGATTTCATTGCACTTGTCAAGAGTCTGAAAGACAGTAAAGGTATCTCCAATACTGTACAGAGTAGCTAGGTTTTTAGACAAAAGTTTTCGTGTAGGAGGGCCAAGGGAGCTACTTATTAGTCCAGTTAGCTGTTCAACCAACTTCTTCTGCTTTTCCTTTACGTCAGTCTGCCAGGAGACAAAAACGTGAAACATCTTATGTTATCTATTTACTTACTTGCCAATATTCAACACATATGTTTCATCAACCTATCATACTACTGCCCATACTTCAGAAATGCATTCATTTTATGCATAAACCCCTGGATTCTATACAGCGCAATTTAAGTTGCATGCTCAAATTCGGTCATAACAAGCCAATCAGCGCCAATAATTGCCAATTAACAAGCAATTGACTAACTGGCATTAATTAGAATTTATTCGCACAACTATCTAAGCATATTCTGTAACGTGATCCACATAAATTCTAACGTATAGTTGAAAAGAGGGCATGGCCATGGGCGTTTCTATAATGTATATGCTGTGATGCATGAGACACCCTCCTGGTCTCCCTGTTGTCTCTTCATATCTTATTGCCATGTAAATACTATAAGAAGGGAGAGGAATTTTACCTGGATAGCTGGCTGAGTCACTAGAAGGCTTACAGCAGGAGAGGGGCGAGTATAATTATAGAGAGGACAGATTTCCCCAGGTTCTAAACCCTTCCCAGTAGTGCTTAGTGAGGTTTTTCTTAGGACAGACACAGAACCCTGGAAGGGAGAAAACCTGGCATGGACTAAGGAAGGGAAGTGCTCCACACCTGTAGTACTTTCCTGGAAGGAAAGGAGTCAGTCCTTAGGGACATACCAGGAATTAGATCCAGCCTTTGCTCCTGACTCAGTAAACACTATAGGCGGAAGCTTGGAAACAGTGGGGCCCTTTCTCTTTGGGAAGACACAGATGTAAAAAGCCTGCTGGAACCAAAGAAAAGGGAGAGAGAAGGAGAACAGCAACCTGCCTGAGAGCAGGAGGAACCTTCCTCACAGAGAACATGGAGGCATATTTTCAAAGCACTTAGCCTTCCAAAGTTCCATAGAAACCTATGGAACTTTGGAAGGCTAAGTACTTTGAAAATGAGCCCCATAGTAACATAGTAGATGACGGCAGATAAAGACCTGTTTAGTCCATTCAGTCTGCCCAAAAAGATACATCATTCCATTGAGCCTGCAAAAAGGTGGGATAATGTGGGGTACAAATGCAATAAATAATAATAATAATAATAATAATAATAATATGTAATGAGTTTGATACTTCATATGTATGTCTGATCTGGATTTGTCCTTGCCATTTTCAGGGCACAGACCATAGAAATATGCCCAGCACCGTCCTTGTTCTAAATTTCCGAAATTGTCGAAGCCCCTGAAACGCTCCAATGCAGCCCATCCAAATCTATTCAGCCACGACCAGGGCACATACCACAGAAGTCTTGCCCAGCACTGGCTTTGCTTCCCAATTAGCAGTGTTGCTACCTAATATCTGCTAAGTTTTTTTGGATCCATTCCTTACAAACAGGATTCCTTTGTGTTTATCCCGTGCATTTTTGAAATTCCATTACCGTTTGAATCTCCACCACCTCCCGCAGAAGAGTATTTACATTTTCATTTCTGTTTTGTATATAGCTTTTTGGTTTTAACCTGTTCCTCCATACACTTAGGTTCTTTATATACATTTATTCCAGTTTCATAAACATTGTGTTTTTATGACTTATATTTTATTCACTTTTTTTAGTGTTCACCATCTATATTTTTTGTTTTTATGAGCTTCAGCTCTATTTCCTCCAGTTTTTATTTATTAATGTTTATTTTTTTGGAAGTACTTTTTTTAAACCGAAGCTTGACATTTTTTTTGTTTTTATGGCCATTTTTACATCAGTTTTAGTTGTACATTTCTTGTTGTTTATATATCATTTTATCCACACTTTAGTTCCATTTTTTTTGGTTTCAATTATTTATTTATTCCACATCTTTTCAGATGGAAGTTTGGTTAGGATCATTATGAAGCTTGACATCAGTTTTTTCCCCATATCTTTTCAGAAGGAGGCTTGGTTTGGGTCATACCGAGGCTTGGTTTTAGTTCTTTTAAACTTAGGGCCCTGTTTACTAAGCCATGCTGTAGGCGCGCTAACATTTTTAGTGCGTGCTAATGCTAGAGACACTCATCTATTCCTATTGGTGTCTCTAGTATTAGCACATGCTAAAAACACTAGCATACCTTAGTAAACAGGGCTCTTAGTGCTTTTCTTTATTTTTAAAAATCGGTATGACAGGACACAGGAATGTTTTCCTATTAAGAGACAAACAGCAGACATACTGGCAAATCAAACCAAGTCAGCCTTAGCAAGGAATCCCACTTGGGCCTCCCTGTTGGTCCTCTGTGCCCTTGGGTACCACCCTCTTGACCCTCTGTGGCCTTGGGTACCACACTTTCTGTCCCTCACCTGCATGCAGTGACAAAGGGTTCTAGAGAAAGCAAAGCAGGGGCCACTTCACTGAGCAGCCATCATCGCTCTTCCCTCCATGTATGGGCTTACTACTGCAGACTGCAGTCACAATCACTGCAGGCCTTAACAGGAGGTGTGAATTCCTGTAGCCGCCACCACCCCCCTCAGCATATTCACATGCACTCCAGATCCTGATCACCTCTTGCTGACAGTACCCAAATAACATTCTTGTGTTATGTTTTCATAAAAGCAACAGGAATCAAAGGAGTTTACATCATTGTAAGGAAGATAATTTTTTATGTGGTTCTGCTTATAACTGCAAAAAACAGATATTCGCCTCGGGGGATTTTTCAGTGTTTTTATGGTTAGAACTGAAAATCAGAAGCTTAGAGCTGTGCAAGTGTGGCCAAGGACCTTCAAGAAATACTCAGATTCTTGAAACATACCTTGTTAGCAGCTACAAGCACCTTATCCAGAAATCTCAGCCATTCAAAGATAAAAACTGGTCTCTTTGCTTCTGTGATTTGGGCCAGAGCTTCTTCGTTTAACAACAAACTATGGGCCAACTCCATGGCAGCTTCACCACCTGTTTCTCTGCAGATCATCCGTATCAGATCTCTGTAAAGACAAACAGGAATACAAATAAATACTGTCATTTTTTCTCCTAATCTAGAGGCCAGTTTATTAAAGCATGTTTTAATATTAAGTGCTATTCATTAAAACAGGAGCATTAAGAAGGTGTTATCACAATTAACATTAAGTCTATGATTAACTCCTCAGACCTTAACTCCTCCTTCTCCTGAGTGCAGAAGCAGCTCTCCTCTTCTTTAAGCACCCTCCCCAAATCTCACATGTTTATGTTTATTTAAAATTTGATATACTACCATTACTAATAAGAGAATTAAAAATGCATGTTCATGAAGAACATCTTGAAAAGTAGAAGGGGGTCCACAGTGAATGAAGGCTCTCCCTCTTTCTGTTCCAGTTCAGCCACTTCAGCCTATCCCATCAGAGGTCCAGGAAATGAGGGCTGGGGACAGGATAGAGTACGTCTAACATGCCCTGTTGGGACTGGCTTGGATTTTAAATTTAATGATATGCCTTTCCAAAACCACAAGAGAGTTATCAACTCAGAAACAGAAGAGATTTCCCTAGTCAAGGACGATAACTATCTAAGGTAGTGGTCTCAAACTTTCTTCTGTTGTGACGTATCTGACAATGTGTCACAAACTGTACAACTGAACAATTTTTTAAAAACCATATATATATATATATCATTTCACTGTTGCTAACAGTGTAATTCAAGGGAACTACAGACATAATGGTGGAGACTGCAGGGGTGGGAGTAGGGTGTCCAGAGGCCTACAATATTACCAGTTGGGGTTGATGACAAAAGTTGGGACCAATTACAGAGATCTGAAGTACCTGATTTACACATGAAAAGCACAAGCTTACTCTCTTCTCAAATCTTTGGTGACACACCAATGTGTTTCCACACACTGGTTGAGAACCACTGACAGACCAGATTTATTTTTTTTTTAATATCATTTTTATTAATGACCAAAAGATACAGGTGACAATAAAGTGGAAAAAAGAAACATTGCATTACAAGTGCGTTCCAATAATCTAATTACATCCATGGTCAACCTGGTCATTTATAATTTTTGCTTTCATAATGTGCCTATCTAACCTCCCACCCTCCCACCTCCCACCCACCCTCCACCCTGCAAGCTTACCCATTCAGAATTCTACTGCGAGCCATGGGAGTCAAGGTATCCCAGAACAGTAACCAACATTGTAATAGTCGATCTCCTTTTGGGGATGCTAAGTCATTTATTTCCCTACGTTCTAGGGCTCCTAGGGAGATCATAAGGGATCGCCACCGTGGCATGGAAGGGGGTTCCGATGAGATCCAATTCAATAAAATCGTTTTCTTTCCCATAGCAGTCGCCCTGCGTAGGAACGGTAACATACCCCTCCTTCGGTTCCCTCTCACCTTATATTTGTCAAATAAAAGGGTAGGTAAGGGGCACCACTGCAACCCCCAGATACTCGAGACGAATGCACAAAGCTGTGTCCAGAAGACACGGACCTGGGGGCACAACCAGAACATATGTCCCAAATGCGCCCCAGTTCCCGCACACTTAGGGCAGTCATCCAAAGGTCTTAAGGCAGCTCTAAACGCTCTATGTGGCGAAATGTACATTCTCATGTTAAATTTATATTGGGATTCCTGCAGTGTCACCTCTCTAAAGGTCTTATACCCCATTGCCAAATTAGCCTGTACCATCACTCCAGTAATAGAACAGCCCAAGTCTCTAGTCCAGGCCCCAGCAATCTGATCATATGATATCTCCGGGCAAAGCCCTTTGAGTTTAAAATGATAGAATTTTAGAGGAACCGAAAGCTGCGCCTCCAAATCTAGCAAATCTGTAATTTGTCTTCGTCTCTGCGAGGTCAACGACGCTCGGGGGAGGGAGGCAATGTAATGGCTCAATTGCAAGTAGGAAAGGGTAGCCTGTACTGGAAGTCCAACATTCTCACACAAATCCTTGAAGGACTTACATTTGCCTTCTTTTGTTAATACTTGAAACAGGAATATTATCCCCCCCTCCCTCCATGTCTGAAAAGTCTCAGTATCCGTGCCCACTGAAAAATCTACATTGCCACCAATCGGTAGGAAGGGGGAAGAGTGGCACTCGAACCCTCCAGCTTTGCCCAGCCATCGCCATGCACGTCTCAGCGGCGTGAAAAGAGGAGCATATCCTTTGGCGGTGGGTGCTTTGCCAACTGGTGCATGCAACCAATAGCTAAAGTGATATTTGCTCACTAGTTTAGTTTCAGGAGTGGGAAAGGAAAAAAAGGATGTGCCCCTAAACCAATCCGTAAGATGTCTCATGCAACCCGCCACTGACATACGTTGAATGCTGTGTACACCCAATCCTCCCTTTTGTATTGGAAGGTATGTTTGTTGTAGTGTAGCCCTGGGTCTCTTCCCATTCCATAGATATCTAGCTAGTAATCTGTATAGTTTCCGCTCGTCTTTATATAAGAAGAATAGAGATAGCACCTGGACCACATATAGCCATTTCGGAACCAGGACCATATTGTACAGAGCTGCACGCCCCCACAAGGACAGGGGAAGGCGCTGCCACATTTCTAAAGTGTGTTGAGTCTCTTTCCACAAGGGGGCTAAGTTGATTTTATAAAGTTGCTTGAGCGATGTTGGCAATCTGATCCCCAAGTAGACCAAGTAATCAGCGGTCCACTTCAACGGGAACCTTCCCTCCCAGCGCTCCCGCACGGAGAGAGGTATTGGTAGCACCTCGGACTTCTGTGAATTAAGTTGGAACCCCGAGTAATATCCGAATTCTGCTATGTGATCTAAAGCTATTGTCAACGATGTCTGAGGTTGTGTCAGCACTAGGAGAATGTCATCTGCATAAGCCAATACTTTAACATGAAGCTGTGGTAGCTGAACTCCCTCCACCTCTGGGTCTTTTATAATATTGCGCAGCAGGGGCTCCAAGTATATCAAAAACAGAAGTGGAGACAGGGGGCAACCCTGTCTCGTGCCCCGTCTTACCAAAAAACGTGGAGAACACATTCCATTCACTAAGACTCTGGCTCCAGGATCCGTATATAGTGTATCAATTGCATGCAAATACCACCCGGACAACCCTATGTATTTAAGTGTTTGAAAGAGATAGTCCCAATTCACTTGGTCAAATGCTTTAGTAGCGTCCAGGCCTGCCAACATTAAGGGATGACCCGTGGCTTCCGCATACGCCACTGCCATCAGGGCCCTACGGACATTGAGACCTGGGTGTCTCCCCCGCACGAATCCCACCTGATGGTCCCCTACTAAAGCCGGGAGATGTATAGCCAGCCTGTCAGCAAGGACTTTAGCTAAAATTTTTACATCTACATTGAGAAGAGATATTGGCCTGTAAGACCCTGGCAAGTCGGGTGGTTTACCCGGTTTCGGGATGAGAACAATTAAGGCTTCATTCGAATCCCTGGGCAGCCTCCCCACTCCCACAGCTGCTTCAAGGTGAAGTGTCAGGGGAACACTCAGTTGGGTCGACAATAATTTATAGTATTCTGTAGAGAAACCATCCAGGCCCGGAGATTTTCCCAAGGACAAACCCTTGATCGTTTGTTGAACCTCTCGGGCCTGGAGGGGAGCATTCAACTGATCCCGGACCACCTGTGGCAGTACCGGGAGGCCTGCGTCTCTCAAATAATCATCCAATTTTGGTCCCCCCTGCTGCGCCTCCGGTTGGTATACTCGGGAAAAATAATCTCTGAATATGGCCAATATATCCTTAGGACAAGATTTACGGGAACCATCAGGTGCCAACACCGTAGAAATAAATGTCTTCTCTGACCAGGCCTTTGCAACTTTAGCTAGTAATTTCCCAGGTCTATTACCATATTTGAAATAGTGATATTTACGGCCAAAAGCTTGCCTCTTGGCCCGTTCGTGGAGTAGTGAGTCTAGGGCCACCTGTGCCGCAATCACATTGTCATAATTGGTCTGGGTTCTACATCGTATGTGCGCACGTTTAGCTTGTTGGTATTTACGCTCCAGTAAAATTATGCCTTGGGAGATCTTTTTATTTCTTGCGCTTAAGTATCCGATGATTTCCCCTCTCATAACTGCTTTAGAAGTTTCCCAGAACAATGTCGGGTTGTCTTTGTGGGCTACGTTATCAGATTCAAACAGTTTCCATTTTTGTACTAGGAAATTGCCAAAGTCTCCATCCCCCGCTAAGTAGGATGGGAACCTCCATGACTTAAATCTGTCTACATTTTGTCCCAGTGCTATATCAGCCCAGACTGGGGTATGATCTGATATCGCCATTGTTGCCATATCTGTCTTAACTACCCGAGAAAAAAGCGATGTGGAAACTAAAATGTAGTCTATACGGGACCAGGTTTTGTGGGCCTTCGACAGATGGGTATAGTCCCGCCTTTGCGGGAATAGTAACCTCCAGGGATCTACTAAGTCCATTAACTTACAGAGATAAGGTAATCCTTTACTGCGGGGTAGTGCGCTCCATGCCCCGACCGTCGAGCGGTCGAGGTCCGGGTCAAGCACTTGGTTAAAATCTCCCGCCACAATCCAAGGGGCCGTATCGTATTTGAGACCCAGATTTATCAATGTCTGGAAAAATTCTGCATCATAACCGTTTGGCCCATAAACAACACATAGGTAGTATTCCTGTCCCATAATATTGAGATGAAGTAGGACGTATCTTCCCTTAGGGTCTTTCCCTATTAATTTAGAAGTACATGGGAGCCCTTTCCTAATCAATATCGCCACTCCTCCCCGTCTAGCCCCGGAGGAGGAGTAATAACACTCCCCCACCCATTGCTGGCGCAGCTTTCGGTGTTCCTCGTCTGAGAGTTTGGTCTCTTGTAGGCATACTATGGAAGCCTTTAGGCGGTTCAAGTGTGTTAAAATTTTTGATCTCTTAATTGGAGAGGTAATCCCCGCCACATTCCAGGTCACTAATCTTAAATGTTCAGTCAAAGCAGTCTTCTAACTTCGTCAATTTAACATATAGCAAACCTAACTTAACGCCCCGGTTGCCCAGCCTCAACCAAAGGCTCCTTATATCAACCAACACACAATCATACCATGGTTTACCCAAGCCCACAGCTCTTCTTTGTGTCCCTTCATCAATCTGCTCGCTTCTGCTTCCATTCCCTCCCTCTCCCTCCCCCTTCCCCTGTATCTCCCCCCCTTGTCCTCCCCCCATCTTCCCCCCACTAACTATCTGGCCTGTCTTACCAATCTCACTGTGTTCAGTGAGTGTAGCAGGCAGAGGTCTAGATGCTATAGGAGCCCTACCCTTCTTTCATATCAAAATAAATGTATCATAGTTAGTGTCTCACATAGCCCAGAAAGCCACCAAGATCACACCGTCAGGTATTCGAACAGCTTTCCGCTCCAGTCCATTCCTGAGCCATTCCGCCATATGTCTCTGGTCTACCATCTTGTTCACCCAGCCATTCGGTCTCACTCTTTTTCACAGTCAATTTTCGCCGTTAGCAGCCCAACAAGAACTTTCTAGAACTCAAGCAAAGTAGTAATCCAACCGGCAACTGCCAACCAAGAACTCCATCAACATATTGTGTGGTTAAACCATCTGTGGAATATATTGGCAATCCCCCCAATGTCAGGTCTGGTGGTGATTCAACCACTCCGCTACAGCATCTGGTTCAGTATAAGTTGTCCAGGTTCCATTCGCCAAGATTTTCAAGGTTGCTGGATATTGCAGGGTGAATTTGAACTTTTTTTCCACTAGACAGGTGCAAACCGTGGAAAAAGCACGGCGTTGTGCTGCCAAAGCCGCAGAGTAATCCTGAAAGATACGTATTAAGGTTCCATCATACTTTGTAGTTTCCCTGCAGCTTTTATACTGTCGCAATATTGCCGCTTTTTGGGCATAACAGTGAAATTTTGCTATCACCACTCTGGGCCTCGATTCTCTTGTCGGCCTAGGTCCTACACGATGTGCACGTTCAATTCGGATCGTACGGCCTTCTCCAGCCTCCGGGAAATGTGCCTGAAGCCATGTTTCCAATGTGCGTTTTAAGTCTTTATCTGCCAAGGATTCTGCAAATCCCACAAAGCGGAGATTATCGCGGCGCGAGCGATTTTCCAAATCTTCTACTCGCTGCACATTCTCCTGGACCAGGCGTTGTAGTCTTTCTATCTCTCCCAAGTTATTTTGTTGACCATCTTCCACCTCCGCAACCCGGGCCTCCAGCTCCCCAGTCCGACGGGAAAGTTCTGTCGTGAGCGCCGACAGCCCCGTTATCTGGGCAGAAAGCTGATCAAACTGGGGGGCCAATGCGCCCACCACTGCTTCTGTAAGTTCTGGCAGCGTGAAATCGGAGGCCGGGCGGGAGGGTGAATTCGCCGGCGAGGCGGCCGCCATCTTGGATTCGCCAAGTCTCGGTTTCTCCTCTTTTTTCTTCGTGTTTTTTGCGGTTTGCGCCATCGCCGATCGCGTTAAATATTTGTCCATATACTGGGAGAGCGTGTGCGCCTTAGATTCTCTACTTTCCGGGGTCGGAGACGTCTTTAAAGGTTCGAATTTCGGGCAGGGCTCCCAGCAGCCGAAAATTCACTTCCTTCCCAGCTCACAGCATCACGTGACCTCCGACAGACCAGATTTATTACATACCTTTTTATCCCACAGACACAAAATGGGGGTGGGGGGGGGGGACAATTTTAATAAAGAAGCCTTTAACCTGATAACTGAGGTAACAGGTAAATGACAAGTAAGTGATTTGTCCAAAAAGTGAAGTGAAGTGGGAAATGGACCACAGCAACCCTGGTTCTGAGCCTGATGGTCTAGTCACTAAACTACTCCCCTTCTCCTAACAGAAGCCAATAACTTAAAAACCTATGTTGTCTCTGAAGAAGTCATTAGTACAGAGCAATTATCTTGTCTAACATTTTGGCTGGGGAAAATGACAAAGTAACACCTTTTCATTTACTTTCACTCAAAATGTAGGTTTGAACTCACAAAAGTGTGTTAGACAATTCACAAACTACTAATGATCTGGATGTGTGATACCCTTTGAGCCAAGATTAAAAAAAAAAAAAATCCAAAGACCTATCCAAAGCTTAAGGTGTGCATGAACTTTAAAGACTGATCATGGCCATTTTCTTGAGAAGGGCTTGTCCTTTATACTGAGCATATCCTAGCTACAACACCATCTTAAATCCAAATAAATAAATACTTCTTACAATACATACACTTAACTTGTTTGGCTTCCAGTCATTCCTGAAGAAGGAACCTGCTTGGTCTCAAAAGGTATAGTACTACATACAAAATCCCTGGATATTTTTTTTTTTATATGGAGCCTAAAAGGGTATCAAAACCTGCAAAACAAATCCAGTTTTTGGCAGATTGATATGAGTACTACTAGTGTTCATCACAGCAGAGGTAGCCAACTTCAGGCATCAGAAACAGGTCTGGCTTTTCAGCATATCCACAATGGATATGCATGAAAAGTAGTTGCATGTAACGGAAAGAGCACACACAAATATATATTGAGCATATTCCATTATAGGTATCTTAAAAACCAATAGAAATTTGCATTTATGGATCACCTTTTGTAAACAGAAGCCTCAAAACTATTTACAAATTAAAAATTATCAAAATAAACAACACAAATAATATAGTTTCAAATGGGTTACATGTTTGGGTTATTATGCATCTCCTATAATCAATTACTGCAATATCCGCTACTTCTGTGACTCTTAAGGACTGGTGCTCCAATGTAATCCTGGAAAAGCATGTTTATTGGCAAACAGAAAGAAAAAGAACCTCAGTATATGCTTTCAACTTAATCATAATTTCCCCCCATATACAAAGCTATTTTTAAACAGAAATTGAGAAATCTCATAATAAAATGGAATTGAAGAGAGAGGATTTTAGGTACAGTAAACATTAAATTAAGCTCCAGTGCAAACTGTTCTAACACAGGCATTAAAAACATTTTTTTACTCCCAATGCAGTAAGCTAATGGCATGTAAATTAAAGCAACACTAAAGAGCGTGCATTGACAGAAAAAAAAAAAAGAGAGATCACCACCACATTAATCTGAAGCAGTTTGCTACATTGCATATAAAGGGCTCCTTTTACAAAGCCACGCTAGCGATTTCAGAGCAGCAAACGCCAAGAAGCCCATTCAATTCCCATGGGCTTCTACGCATTCAGCGCATGCTAATCAGTAGCGCCACTTTGTAAAAGGAGCTCAAAATGTCTCCCTTCCTGTCAACATGTGAGTGGAGGCTGGATTACACACAGACAGAAAGGGAGACACTTAAATAAAATAAAGGTTGGCAGGCCATGCCCCACAACTCCTACACCTAACCCCACCAACAAAAATTACCAGAGCACCCTCCATTTCCCCCTCCTCCAGGGCCCATTTGGCCCAAGGTACTATAAGCACAGGCAGCATTCAGCTCAAGGAATCCTTGGACCTGAGAGTCTCCAATGTTCTTAGAACTCAGCCCCATCCCCACTCCAGACCAAATATTTAATTTAGGTATTTATAATTTGTTTAACCATCAAGTTCAAGGTGGAGGACAATCACACATTATAAGCAGGTATTTTATATACTGTACTTACATGGTCTGGGGAGATGTACAGTGACACACAAAAGCACAGACATAGATCAAGTGCCGTTGCAATTTTTCAAGATGGTAGCACTCAGAAAGGACCAGCAATGAATGCTTCCCTGGATCAAAGGAGAATTAGCCAACATCAGAGGCTCTTTGGTCCAGGATATCCCTGACACAGAGGGTGCCCAGGACAATGAGTGACCTCGGTCAGATAGCCTCTTGGAGGTGACAACCAGGCCCACATGACTAAGAGTCCTCTGGGGTGAAATGCTGCACTTCACCTTAGATGACCCTTTAGCTCCTGGGTTGCATCTTTCTCTTTTTTTTTTAACTTGATATATCTCACACCTTTCCAGATCTGAGCTGTTTACAAACAAATTCAACTATTCAGTTAAAACAAAAAATTAAAATAAAAATAAAACAGAAACTCCATTGCTATAGGAAAGACCTAACACATGTACACTGAAGAATCATTCATTTTATCACACGCAATCATAATTATTAACATAATACACTATAGTCAGTGCAAGCTAGATCTATCTCCTGGGACTACAAACCAAAAGCTGGTTTAAAAAGTATGTTTTTAATAAGCAGGTTCTACCCAAATCTCCTTGAGCAGACTATTCCAAAGAACTGGTGCCTGCCAGAAAAAAAGCCCTCTCCTGCATGACCATCCAACGTGCCATTGCCAAAGAAGGTACCGACAACCTGTAATCTTGAAGAGACTTACGGCACCTTGCAGACGTGTATAAAACAGTCCACCTCCTCAGCAGGGGTGGGGGCAAGATTCACCAGGCCTGGTACCTGCAAGGCTTCTGGAGGCAGGCAGAAGGTTCTGCTCATGTGTGTTGGCACCCGGCGAGCAGGAGTGTGACAGACTGATGGAGAAGCAGACACAGGAAGGTATATGTGTGTGTGTGTGTGTGTGTGTGTGGGGGGGGGGGGGGGGGGGGGGGGCTGGGGGCTGCCCCTGTTTTGTCTCTTGGCAGCCCTGCTGCTCAGATATAATGGTTCCTACTCCCACAGTGTGATAAGCGAAGTGCCTTCAACTTGCATCTACAGGAAATGGGTAGCCAATGATATTTAATATACATAGGGGTAACATGCTCATACAAACGAGAATTCCCTAAGAGCCTATGGTAACATTCTGCAACATTTGTATCTTTTTCTAGGAAGACCTACATATATTATACTGTACACCTCCTTGAGTGAATTCTTTCAAAAGGTAGACAATAAATCCTAATACATAAAATAAACTATATTGCTGTAGTCCAATCTTGTAATTACCAGATCATGGACCAAGGTTTACAAAGCTGTCTCATCAAAGTAACCCCTAATGGAGCTCTTGGGAAGAATGTTTTCTTCCCAAGAGCTGAAATCTGCTCTCATCAAAGGATAGGGTATACTCAATCACAACCCCTGTATCACAGAATCTTTACTCCAGCCCTGAGCTAAACTAAACATTTTGGGATCTTTCACTAAGGTGAACTAAAGCATTTAACATGTGCTAAATGCTGTGCAGCCCATTGTATACCTATGGGCTGCATGGGACTTAACACACACTAATCCATTAGCACACCTTAGTAAAAGGACCCCTTAGTGTTACCACAACAGTAAAAATATGTGCTAAAGATTAGTGTTGTTTTTTTTTTTTAAACACATGAGTAACTTAAAATGCAGGCTTTTTTTTGCATGAACAGTGCACTACCATTTGGTGCAGTAGTTTTTACCATTGATTTTCCCCGCTAAAAGCATTGAGAGTAAGATTAGCAAAGTAAAGTTTGGAATAAACAGCTGGCTAAAGGATAGCGCAAGTACCTACATCGGGGCTTAAAAATTTTAAACCTCTCCCAGATCTGATTGCAAGGCCAGGAGCCAGCACTTCGTAGCGCTATGGGGATTCAGGCCCCCTTACAGGGGGTACTTTGGAACGTATAATCGAGCCAGTCCATGGAAACCGATCAGGCCTACCGTGAACAGAACACATACACTAGGAGGAACGAGAAGCAGCACACGTGACCCTACGAGAGACACAGTTTCCTAACCGAAAAGAAACACCGGCTACATGACGAATAAAAAAAAGGAAATGATAGAAATATCACCTCTTTTGCCAGCGTTTTCCTTCCTTCCCGGTCTATCACACCCAGTACATAAACTGTTGAAAGTAAACAGACGAGACCACCACAACTGTCACCCTGTCCCTGTCGCAGCTGCCAGCCGCCACCGGCTAACCCCCCCTCCCCGGCTTCCCGTGCTTGAGCTGGTTTTACGCATGCGCAAATGGACCAGATGAGGAAGAGTTGTAGAGCTATTGACAGCGCCGGGAATCTGACGTCGAAGCCGCATGAGTCACTTCCGGACGAAGAGTAAGTAAGTGGCAAGCAAGTACCCTACCGAGGTAGGAGGGGAGTGGAATCGAATCGTCGCTTTAAACATGGCGGGAGAGAAGGTGGAAGAAGATGATTACATGTCTGATAGCTTCGTTAGCACGCAGTAAGATCTTTGGACGCACATTCAAAATGATGTGACAATTTTAGTATGTTATCAAAGTAGTACGTTTATTTAAGCTAAAAAAACAAACAACTTACGGAGATAATGGTAAATAACAGTAAAGTAAAAATTATGGTGTGTAGAGAAAACAGTAACAAGGACAATTCCCGGGCTCACTTGGTGGCCAATATGTTCCTGCTCCGCTTACATTTCTTAAGTGGTTCTAGGTTATAATTCGTTGAGGATTATAAGGCCAGAGGTGATTGCTACTGCTGGATTTTTGTAGTATTTGAGTCAGGGGCTGTTGCAGAAAACCGCTCATTAGAGCTGAGTGCTCCCTTAAGTTTTCATCTCCAAAATTGCAAGCTTGTGCGCTAATTAAGACAAGCACACTTTTGTATGTTTGTTGTTCACTGAGGGTAGCTAGTACTCTGTGTGTGTCCCAGAAAAAGGAAAGTGCCTGCTGCATACCTGCGTATGTGTTGGAATCAGGGGCAGATTGAGGGTAGTCTGGGCCCCTAGCCTGTCCACTGCCTGACACCCCCACTGACGCCCCTGCCAACGCCTCCGCTGCCCCGGTCCTACCTGAGGGGTCTTGGTAGTCTGGTAATCGCTGCAAGGGGGGGGGGGGGGGGGAGTGTTCTTTCCTGCCTGCTGCGCTGTCACCATTCCCCTTCCTGCCGGCGCCACCATGTTTTCAAAATGATGGCCGAGACTTCCCATGGTAGTCTCATGTCTCTCGATAGTCTCGTGAGACATCCACAGGGAGTCTCAGCTGCCATTTTTAAACTACAGTGGTGGTGGGTGGGGGAAAAAGCAGCAGCCCAGTGGGACGGAAAGAACATGTGGGATCCCCCCCACACAGACACACTGAGGCCACTAGATCACCAGTGGCCCTCTGGGTCCTCGGGCACTGCCCGGTTGCCCAAACGGTCAGTCCGCCCCTGGTTGGAATGTTATTCTGTGGATAAATAGTGGTGTCATTTCATGTGCATAAAATGTTTAAAATACCAATATTTGTGCATAACATTCCAGCACATTATATATATATATATATATATACACACACACAGTGCAATCCGCTTAAGTGCAAGGGTCTGGGACCAAAGAAATACATGTAGTTAACTGGAGCGTGCACTTAACCGTTGTGACCCAAAGAAGCTTGACATCTGATAAACATATGTACAGTACTGTTTATTAGGCTTGAAGTAATCAGTCATAGTCCTCTGTACACTCTTGTGTCTGTGAGTTCCATAGATTACGTCTGCCAGACGGTAAAAACTGTCATAGTACTGACATCCAGTGGCCTTCAGATAGGCCCGCACGGTGTTGAGACTCTCCAGCGCTCTTGCAAAAGTGTCAGGAGGTTGTTGAAATTATTTAGCATGTGCCTCACTGCTCATTTCATCGTGTTTCATCATCAGCCGTTGCCTGCGTGTAGGCGCATATCTGGACATCAGTGCTGTCGTCAGCTGTTTGTAGATCGTAATCAACAGCTACGTGGTGATGAAACTCCTCTTCAGTAACACCGGCTGGGATGTCAATAGCCTGTTCATCTGACGTGTTTGCACAGCTGCATCTGTTTCGTCCCTCTCCACATCCTTAACAAAGCTTGCCCGCTGGTAACAGTTCACAATGGTTGCCTGTGTAACATGATTCCAGGCTTCTTTCTGCATATGTAGGGAATCCAACAGTGATAGATTACGAGCCAGTTTAACAGCATGTTTATCCTTGCTAGTCTGGTCATCCATAACGCTCATCAGACGACGTAGCACAAGAGCCTGATAATGTTGTTTGAAATTGGCTATTATGCCCTGATCCATAGGTTGGATCAGAGAGGTAGTATTTGGTGGCAGGAAGACCACCTTGACGTTAAACAGCCTGTCATCATCACTGTGTGCAGTACAATTATCACAAAGCAACAAAATCTGATGCTTTTGTGCCCGCATTCTAGTGTCCAACTTCTTTAGCCACTGCTTCCAAATTTCCCCAGTCATCCATGAATTTGCATTAGCCTCGTATGACACAGGAAGTCGCTTAACATTGTTGAAGCAACGGGACTGTTTGCTCTTTCCAATGACGAGTGTTTCCAACTTCTCACTCCCATCCATATTGCAGCAAAGGAGGATCGTTAGTCAGCCCTTCAACGTTTTACTTCCTGTAGTTTTGGCTTGTTAGAATGCACGTGTTCCATCAGGAATCGCTCGCCAGTAGAGACCGTTTTCGTCAGCATTGAAAATGTCATGAGGTGCAAACTCGTTCAAGATGGTAGGAAGAACTGAAACAACCCAATTTTCAGCACCAAAGTCATCAGTGTCTTGTTTTTCACCATGTTGTTTCTTGAATTTTATGTTGTTCCTCTCCTTCCATCTTTCCAACCATCCAACCATCTAATTCAGTTAGTCCAAGACTTTCAGCTAGCTGATTAGCTTTCTCCATAAGCAGTGGACCACTGACAGGAAACTGTCTGTTCCTGACTTGAGAAAACCACCGAAGAAGAGCATCTTCTACATCCTCAGCTTTTCCCGCCCCCGTTTATGTTTCCGGTGTAGATTTGTATTGTTTTGCCAGTCTTCCAGAAGCTGGTCTTTCTGCTTCAAGATACGTGAAATTTGACTGGAATTGACACCATATTCTTTAGCAATAGATGCTTGACTTTGTTTTCTAATTTTTTAAGAACTTCTATTCGTTCAGCCAGTGTTAAAGTCTTACAGTTGTGCAACGACTCCAGTGTACACTCTAATAACATTCTTTCGCTTATTCTGCCTGTGGCAGTTAACCAACGAGATTTCAAATTTACCGCCCCTTTATCACACGCCAATCGGCTTCCATATTCTGTGCATGCACTTATGTGGAGTCTTTCCTGCAGAGGAGCGGTCTTAAACCATGCATATAAGCGAATTGTGCACTTATCAGTGGTGCGCTAAACTGAAGTTTGTCCCCATAGAAATTGATGGCGCCAAAAACGGGACCGAAGTACGGCATGCAGTTAGAGCATGCGCTTATCCGACGGGCACTTAAATGGAGTGCACTGTATATATATATGTATATGTATATATATATATATATGTATATGTAATAGTCCAATCATAGGCTAGTACTCTTTAATTGGTTGTAATTAGCTCATATGCATTTTCTTAAACAACCGTTTCATATAATTAACAATCTTTATTCAAATAATATTTCATAAATCACAATGTTGTCCTCCACATATTTAAAAACCTACAAACTAACACTTCTTCATACTAATTACATTCTCACTCAAACTTCACATACATACCCTTTTACTCACATCCATAAAACTAATACAAAACATTAAATATCATAAAGAAAAAAAAATTCTTCAAAATCAATTACGATCATTATCACAAGGAACAGTATTCGTATTTCTTTTTTTTTTTTTTTAATTTCTTTATTTATAAATTTTTTGTTTACATCCAATAATATAAACTTGAAATATCAGCAATCAATTATAGGTAATCAAATTACTATAACCTAAACAGGTTAAATTATACAGGAAAAAAAGAGTTTACATTTGTCCCCAATAGGTGGATCAAGACACTAGGAAATTTAAAGCCCAAGAGAGAAAAATAGAATATCTGGAGAATAACGGGAGGAGAAATAACCTGCGGTTCTTGAATTTTCCCAAGTCACCCTTAATTCCAGCAGTGGATATGCTCAAGAAGTATTTCAGTGAAATATTGTGGATTCCTATACTACTACTACTACTTAGCATTTCTATAGCGCTACAAGGCATACGCAGCGCTGTACACCATACACAAAAAAGACAGTCCCTGCTCAAAGAGCTTACAATCTAGATAAGACAGGCAGTCAGACAGAACAATTAAGGGTAGGGGAATAAAGAGGTGAGGATAAAAGGACAGGGCAAGTGAGCAGTGGTTAGGTGTCAAAAGCAGTGGTAAAGAGGTGGGCTTTAAGTTTGGACTTGAAAACGGCCAAAGAGGGGGCTAGACGTACAGGCTCGGGAAGTCTATTCCAAGCGTGAGGTGCAGCAAGATAAAAGGAACGGAGTCTGGAATTAGCAGTAGAGAAGAAGGGGACAGATAAGAGACATTTATCAAGAGAACGGAGTACCCAAGGGGGGGGGGCGTAGGGAGAGACAAGAGTGGAGAGCGGTAGAGTGAATGCACTTATAGGTCAGTAGGAGAAGTTTGAATTGAATGCGGAAATGGATAGGGAGCCAGTGAAGTGACTTGAGGAGAGGGCTAATGTGAGCATAGCGACTATAGAGGGATATCCCCCTATAACGAGGACCCAATATATTTCAGGGATAGTGAAACAATTGAACGAACAACCACAGGTATCCCCAAGTTTAAACTTGACTGAGTTTCTTGAAAACTGTCTGGAGCTTGTAACAGAGAGAATTACGCTAATTGCATCATTTGCTCTTGAACTTGATAGAAACAATATTTTCAGACTCTACTTTCGCCATTTAAATGAAATGTTTTTGGGACAAAAAGTTCAAATTTTTCCTGATATGGCAAGAAGCACACAGAAAAGAAGGAAAGAATTTCTTTCTTATAGATCTAGAGTTGTTAAATTGGGTGCTACTTTTCGGTTAAAGTTTCCCTGTAAATGCTTTGTAACTTTTGAAATGAATAATTATATATTTTTTTCCCCTTTGAAATTGTTAGAATTTATCTCATCTAAGGAAAATGTTAAGTCGTCAACTGTTTTGCCTCCCTAATTACAGTGCTGTAACGTCGGCTGTAGACATCCGTAGCCCCTCCCGTTTATTTTTGATTTACTATATAGATTTAAATTTCCTAGTGTCTTGAGTAGAGGAGTGTGGTAGCCGTGTTAGTCCACTCTTAAGGTTATCAATAGAAATCAAACAAAATAAAACATGGAAAAGAAAATAAGATGATACCTTTTTTATTGGACATAACTTAATACATTTCTTGATTAGCTTTCGAAGGTTGCCCTTCTTCGTCAGATCGGAAATAAGCAAATGTGCTAGCTGACAGTGTATATAAGTGAAAAACATTCAAGCATTGCTATGACAGTCTGACAGGGTGGGAGGATGGGGGTGGGTAGGAAGTATGCATGGGGACATCAAAGTATATCATTGGTATTCTAACAGGGTGGGTGTGGACAGGTGAGGGGATGGTGATCAACAGAGACATACAGCTTTATGGTTTATAATGGGCTAGGAACCTCTCGTACACAAAACTAACAGCTTCATACAAGACACCACAGACTTTCTGAATAAATTGAAAAATATCAAGCAACTACCACCTAACACCCTTCTGGTCACGATGGATGTAGAATCACTATACAGCAACATTCCACATGCGGATGGCATAGCTGCATGTGGAAGACTCCTAAAAAAATCCACACTGGACCATCAATACTCTCCAGAAACTATTACAAAATTAATCAAATTCATTTTAACTCACAACTACTTCCACTTTAACAATGATATCTATCTGCAAATAATGGGCACTGCGATGGGCACCAGGACAGCACCCCAATATGCCAACCTTTTTATGGCTGAGCTGGAAGAGACATTTCTGAATACACACCAGACCAAACCTCTAAAATACTACCGGTACATCGATGACATTTTTATGATTTGGACGGAGGGTGAAGAAACTCTGAAACAATTTTATTCTGCATTCAATACATACCATCCTACAATCAGATTCAAAATTGACTACTCCCCAGAAAAAGTCAATTTTTTGGACACCACGGTCTCAATCAGTGATGGCTGTATACAAACATCTGTATACAAGAAACCCACAGACAGATGTAGCTATCTCCACAACTCCAGCTTCCATCCTTCACATACAAAAAGATCCATCATTTACAGCCAAGCCACACGATACCACCGTATCTGCTCTGACCCAGGGGACAGAGACAGACACCTTAAAACCCTGACTGAATCCTTCAAACAGAAGGGCTACAACCCCAAAATAATCTCCAAGAATATTGCCTCCTCCCTCAAAACACCCAGGGAGAATCTGCTACAGTACAAAAAGAAAAAATCCACAGACAGAATCCCGCTTGTAGTGACATACAATCCAGAGCTGGAAAAACTGAGGAAAATCATAAGAGATCTACAACCTATACTCCAGGAGGATGAATTACTGAAAGAGATATTCCCATCCCCACCAGTACTGGCCTTCCGACAGCCACCCAATTTAAAACACAAGCTAATCAGAAGTAAACTTCCTTCACAGACTGAAAAGGAACAGAAGGGCACACTTCCCTGTAATTTATCCAGTTGCAAACTATGCCAAAATATTTCACAGGACCCCAAAGTCATCCACAAAGGAAAGACATTCAACATAAAGGGATCTTTCACTTGCTCATCTTCCAATGTGGTATATATCATTCAGTGTAAAAAATGTAATGAAGGATGCTATATTGGAGAAACAGGCCAGATGCTTAAGACAAGATTCAATTTACATAGACATCATATAAACAATGCTGGTGCCAGCAGGGTTCCCACGCCTGTTGGGCAACATTTCACAGGACCAGGACACTGCACCAGTGACTTCACAGTGAGAATCCTCAAAGGTAACTTTAAAACCATACAAGAACGTAAGACCTTTGAAGTCAGAATGATTGAATATTTTAACACCCAACAGAAAGGACTTAACAAGGACCTGGGGTTCCTAGCCCATTATAAACCATAAAGCTGTATGTCTCTGTTGATCACCCTCCCCTCACCTGTCCACACCCACCCTGTTAGAATACCAATGATATACTTTGATGTCCCCATGCATACTTCCTACCCACCCCCATCCTCCCACCCTGTCAGACTGTCATAGCAATGCTTGAATGTTTTTCACTTATATACACTGTCAGCTAGCACATTTGCTTATTTCCGATCTGACGAAGAAGGGCAACCTTCGAAAGCTAATCAAGAAATGTATTAAGTTATGTCCAATAAAAAAGGTATCATCTTATTTTCTTTTCCATGTTTTATTTTGTTTGATTTCTATTGATAACCTAGTGTCTTGAGTATTCGTATTTCTAATGATACTTTTCTGCTTTTTAGTCCATATATTCAGGTATGATCTCAGCTGATAAACATCCAAAGGTTATATTCATCACATTCTTGTCTAGGAGTGTTACTCTCATTCGTCAAAATCCATACGGACCTACTGAGGCTGCTTTGCATATGAATGGAAAACTCCTAAGAGATGTGGGAGCCTTAGGACTAGAGTATAGTTGCCAACCAATTTTAATTGAAGGAGGCAGAACCTTTAAATCATCCTTTTCAAACTCTCCCAGGTCTCTCCTCTTCTTTCACCAACCCCTGCCCCAGGCAGATGGTTTAGAGCTCTTTCCCAGATTGACGTTAGCTCCCTCTTCCCTTCTTTATTTTAAGTCCCTCCAGATTTTTTTCACGAACTCGCTCAACAGTTTACTTGAGATTTGGCACTCCACTTTAAAATAAGCTCATGCTGCTATTGCTCCAAAAGCCTTTCACTACTATAGACCCATTCATAGGAACCCCTGGTTTACCCCTAAACTTCGATTGCTGAAGTGTCAATATCACTGAGCAGAAAGACTCTGGAGAAAATCCAAATTATACTCAGCTCTGCAGAAGTTCAGGGAGAGTCACTGTTTGTACAACTCTCAGTTAAAGCAGGCAAAGAAGAAATATGTCACCCATAGGCTTTTAAAGACTCTCCATCCCTCTAGGGACTTCTGTTTATTGTCAACTGATCAATCCCCATTCTAAGTCCGCAACATACTCAGTGCCCACAGCTGAAGCGCTTTCCACATTTTTTATTCTTAAAATTGACACTTAAGCCTTTTCCCTCCCATGCATACACCCTCCTCTTCCTCTCTGCATGTCCCATCGCCCTCCTCTACTCCCCATATTAGCACTGCCACCTGGTCCTTCTTCCAGACTCAAACTTTGTTTTCTCTGAATAAAGTCTTATTTATGATGAAACACCTTCTGTCCTTGTGATCCTATCCCCCCATCTTGACTGAAAACCCTTAAGCTAAACTTCCTTCCCATGCTCCTTTCCATAACTAATCTCAGTTTGTCTTCTGGTCAGTTTCAAGATCTCTGGAAACAGGCTGTGGTTCGTCCTATTTTAGAGAAGCCCAATCTTCACCCCTCTGTTCAAAGGCATTATCATCTGGTTTCTAATTTGTCATTTATGTCCAAGGTCTTTGAAAAAGTAGTGTTTAATCAGCTCATGTCTTTCACTAACAAAAGTTCTCACAAATCACCTCAGTCACAAGCTTTCATTATCTTGGTATTTTCTGGGATTCTTCCCTTCAAGCCCCAAATATCGCACCTATCTAAAATCTTTCTTCTCTTTCGCCAGCTTTGCGCTATACATCATTTTTTCAACCTCTTCCGTGCATTCATTCTCTCTCTTTTCACCACTTGTCTCGATTTCTGTAACATTGTCTATGCAGGTTTACCCCAGTCATCAATGAAAAAGCTACAAACTCTACAAAACACAGCAATTAGGTTACTTTGTTACACTCGCCACTCTGATCATACCACCCCTCTTTTTAAAACAACATCACTGGTTACCCATTGAACAGCATGTAATCTTTAAGGTAGCAACACTCACCTTCAAGGCTCTTGGACTCAGCTGTCCAGATTACCTCGCCTCTCTCACCGTTCCTTATTCACTTGCACGGACTCCGTTCACTTAATGAGCACTATAAGTTCGCCCACTATGAGACAACTAGACACTGCACATTTTTCTTCCTCTCGCCACACATTTGGAATAATCCTCCACTCTCACTTCGTTTTGCATACTCCTTTAAAAAATTTAATGCCATTCTGAAGGCCTGGCTCTTTAAGCAAGCTTTTGGAGAGTCGTATTGGACACATCAGCTAGAGACCGCTCTATACTTTCCTTTTCTGTTTCTGTCCTCTTTGTGTGATCGCTAGCTTTACTGTTATTGATGGAGTTCTTGTCCCTTTCATATTTTTAGTATGTACACTGCTCTTCTTTGGCAGCTAGAACAGTCTAGCAAGTTTCAATAAACTATAAATCAATGTAATTGCTAGTAGATATGCTCTAGGCTTCTCTTTTCCTCCCATGTGGCTCCAATTCCTGCCTAGATCATATTCTTCCTCATTACCTGCCTGTGCTCCCTTTCCCTGCCTGTAGCTCAATGTTTTTCAACCCTCTCCTGGAGGCACATCTAGTCAGGTTTTTAGGATTACCAAAATGAATATGCTTGAGATGGTTTCCTATATATGCAAATCTATCTAATGCATATTTAACTGTGGTAATCCTGAAATCCAGAATGGCTAGATATGGGCTTCAAGAGAGAAGGGCTGCTGTAGCTCCTTTCTTCTCCAAGTAGCCTAGGGAACCTGCAGGAGCTGATCCCAAGTAAGACAAATTGTGAGCGAATGCAAAGAATAAATCACTCTGCATTCACAAGCTGTACAGTGGTTTCACCTGCGTGTTAATAAGGTATGTTAACTGGTGAGCACATAGTAATAAATGAGGCTCTAGGTTTTCATACTGGGTCAAGGTGCTAGCTTGGTATGATGATGTCTGCACAATCCCTGGGTGCCTTTTAAATGGCACAACAGTTTCAAAGTGCTATTTCAACTTATGATTTTCAGATGTCCTCTGACTGTACAATACAAAGTGTTTAAAAAAATGACTAATCGGAGGTAAAATGTTAATTTTTTCTCATCTTATTTGTGAATTTATGGAAAGAGATTAATGCTACAGTTGTTGACCCTGATGAATAAAATATTGTAATAATATATACAGCATTTGGCTGTTTATTTGTAGGAAAAAAAATCATCTGAAACTACTTCTAATTATATTTAATTAACATATAATTTCTTGCCTTAGGCAGGATGTTCGACCTGGATTACCATTGACAAGACGAGTTAAAGAGGTTTACCATAAGGAAGAAAAACAGAAAGAAGCAAATCAAAAAAGCAAGCAGAAAAGTTTGAAAGAAATAGAAAAAGAAAGGCGAGACACTGTGCTGCAGAGTGCTTTAGGAAATGAAAATAAAGGCTTTGCATTGCTTCAGAAGATGGGGTATAAAACGGGCCAAGCTCTTGGCAAGAACAGTAAGTTTGCATTATACTGGATCTGTAGATCAGATATCTCTTCCTCTTCATGTGATTGTGGCAGTGTTGAAATTCCCATTGAATAAAATGAGTTTATGTAATGTGCTGTTTGCATGCAGGGGTGGACTGACCATTCAGGCAACCGGGTAGTGCCCAAGGGCTCAGAGGCACTAGAGGACCCAGAGTCTCTCCCTTCCCTGCTGCCGCCTCAATGGGCCCTCCCCGATCTCACCATGAAGGGCCCTGGTGGTCTAGTGGCCTCTGTGGGAGGCAGGAAAGAACAACACTCTTTTCTGCCTGGTGCCACACCGCCATGTTTTACAAATGGCTGCTGAGACTCCCTGTGGCAGTCTCAAGAGACTGTTGAGACCTGTCAGACTACCGTAGGAAGTTTCGGTACCCATTTTGAAATCATGGTGGCGCCGGGCAGAATAGCAGTAGTGGGCAGGAAACAGTGGGGGTCTTTCCTGCTCCAAAAGAAGCCACAAGACCACCAGGGCCCTTCAACATATATATATAATTCTTTTTGCACCAGATCTCATATACTAAATTAATAGAGAAGCATGAATGTGAGCCTATTATGAAGGTCTCTCCCATATGGGTAGCTGTAGAGTCCTGTGATAAGTGCTGGCATAACCTGTATCATGGTATTTTGCATGGTTTTGTGCCATTTTCTTCTGTTTAGATTCTTTTAGGAATTTACTTCTTTTAAGTTTTTGTTTCAGGTTAGGTCAGTGCTTCTCAGCTCTCTCCTGGAGGCACACTTGGCCAGTGGGGTTTTCAGGATTACCACAGTGAGTATGCATAAGAGAGATTGGCATAAAATGGGTCTCTGCTTTATGCGTCTCTTTCTCATGAATATTCATTGTGGTAATCCTGAAAACCCTACTGGTTAGGTGTGCCTTCAGGAGAGGGTAGAGAAACACTGGGTGAGGTGGTAGATGGAAGGTTAGAATTGAGGCTAGGTGAAAATATTTCTTTTAGTATGTCATCCTTCAGAAATAGGTATTAAAGGACTTTTATAAAATTTCCTTAGGTTTTCTAGTTCTGGATTTCTAGTTCTAATTTACTAGAAGTGGTACATGCTTGGTTTTCCTTTCTTTGAATTGTAGTAGGTTTTCCTTGGGTGTCTTGAGTGAAGAAGCAAGTTTCTTGGAGGTGATGGGCTTTAAGATGATTTTTCCTATCCTATCTTGTGGATGAGAGCAATTGTGGTGGTATCTTGTAACTTGGCTGTATATAATGGATTTTTTTATGTGCAGAGAATGGAAACTAGAGCTTTGAAAGTAGCTGCATCTGTCAGTTGGTTTCCTGTATACTGATGCCTGTAAATGGCCATTGGAGACTGAAGGTGGGAGTTATCAATGTGGGCTACCACTAAGATGGGTTATTTTACCACAACTGATACAATTTTAGCTCAGGTCCTATTATATGCAATAAGACGTAGTTACTAATAACCTAGATTAACAGTAAATTAACCAGTCTTAACAGTAGCCCACTTTGATAACTTCTTCCCTGAGATTTTAGTGTCTGAAAAGTTGATTGCTTTCCATGGAGTAGTCCATGTGGAGTTTGATTATGGGATGGGATACATTGATGGAGTTGTAAAAATGTATGAGGTACTTTTCTCTTTCAGTGTAAATTATGCTGTCATCTGTATACCAGTGGTATCGGAAAGGTTTGTTGTAGCTATTCAGGAATGTCTCCTCCAGTTCTGAGATTGGCATACAGAGGTGTCACAGTGCACAGTTCTAAGAAGCAAAATGTATAAGCAGTGCCATTCTGATGTGGTAAGATACATTACAAGCATATGTACAAAGTATTATGTGTTTTTTGTTGGTCTCTGTCATGCTTCCCAAACCTGCCTTTTAGGTGATGAATTTTTATTTCATTATGATCTCTCTTTGGTGTCCCACCAAATATTATCCCTTAATCTAAGATGCAGTACAGTTAAAATGTGTTTCTCCCGTGTATTTTCTGTTCGACACAAAAGCAGCAAAGAAGGATGCAGCCCAATGCAAAGCCGTTCTCCTTTCCTTGTGCTGTGATCCTCGCTAGGCCGGGGCTGCAGGATAGAGGAGAGAGGGAGAGTACATAAGTATTGCCATATTGGGACAGACCAAAGGTCCATCAAACCCAGCATCCTGTTTCCAGCAGTGGCCAATCCAGGTCACAAATACCGAGCAAGATCCCCAAAAAGTACAAAACATTTTAAACTGCTTATCCCAGAAATAGTGGATTTTCCCCAAGTCCAATTTAATAATGGTCTATGGACTTTTCCTTTAGGAAGCCGTCCAAACCTTTTTAAACTCTGCTAAGCTAACTGCCTTTACCACATTCTCTGGCAACGAATTCCAGAATTTAATTACACATTGAGTGAAGAAAACGTTTTTCCAATTTGTTTTAAATTTACTACTTTGTAGCTTCATCGCATGCCCCCTAGTCCTAGTATGTTTGTGTGCCCAGGGGGAGAGGGAGAGAGCAGGGTGTTTGTGTGTTGCAGGTGTAGAGGGGAGGGGGGAGAGCTTGGGTGTCTGTGCAGCACAAGTGGATGGGAGGAAGAAATCTAGGCATCTGTGTGCTTTGGGAGGGGGAGTGGAGGAGGTTGCAGTAGGAGGAAAGAGTTTGTTTATGCATGTTGGGAGTAATTTTTATAACAGTGCACTGGTACAATTTCCAAAAATATCTATTTAATAACTGCAACACAGATGCTGCACTGTGGGCAGATGGGTGAGGTTAAAATTTTGCATTCAACACCAAACAGAAGAGGAGGATGCTGCCTCATGAACAACCGCTCTCCTTTCCTTCCGCAGTGATTATTAGGAGGGGAAATAGAGGAAAGAGAGCATTGCATGTCTTGGTGCTCCAAGGGATGGGAGAGAGAGCTGAGTGGCTGTGTTGAGATGGAGGAGAAGATGAGTGACTGTGTGCTGTGTATGTCCGGGGGGGGGAGGGGGGAGTGCAGCAGGAAGAGAAAGTGTCGCGTGTAGGTGAAGGAGAGAAAAAGCTGGACAGATGTATGGAGAGATTCAGTTATTGGGGGGGGGGGGGGTCATTGGGAGACAACTATTAGGGTGGGGATGTATGCCACATGTGGGTATGTAGCAGGGGTTCTCAACTCAGTCCTCAGGACACACCCAGCCAGTCTGGTTTTCAGGATATCCACAATGAAGATGCATAAGAGATTTACATACAAAGGCACTGAATGCAAATGCATTCATGCATATTCATTGTGGATATCCTGAAAACCAGACAGGACACACTCAGCCAGAACAGGACATGTTCAGCCAGAGGACTGAGTTGAGAACCCCTGGTATATAGAATGGTGATCATCAAGAGAGAGCTATGGAAGGGTATATGCTGTGGAGAAGGTTTGAGGGTCAAGGAAGGTGGTTGAGGTCGAGCTCTAGGGGTGTGTATATTGGGGGGAGGCACAGAGAGAGAGAGCTATGGAGATGTATCTCTATCCTTACTCCTGGCACGCAGACAACTAGGGGTGGGGGGGGGGAGGGCTTGCTGGAGGACAGGGGGAGAAGGAGAGATAAAAAGTTGGGAGTGTTCACCTTGGAAAGGCAACCCAACTGGAGCCTTGTTAATCAGGAGGAGGTTTGGAGTGCTAGCAGTGGCAGAAGGAGCCCATAAGGAGAATTGGTATGAAAGGGAGATTTTCCATCTGGTTCCCTTTTTGTGTGTGTGGGGGAAGAAGAATTAGGAGAGACTACTTCAGGGGGAAGGAGTATAGGGATTATGAGAGGCTTCTGGGGGGGGGGGGGAGAGAAGAGGGATTAAAAGAGGCTACCACGAGATCGGAGAAAAGAGATTCAGAAAGACTAGTGCTAGGGGCGGGGATGTGAGGCAGAGGTTGCTGCCTCGGTGGCTAGCTGGATGGGTGATGAAGAGACTTTACACTGTGGCTGCTGGGAGCAGGTGGATGAGCAGTGGCGAGGGGTTAAAACTGCAGCTACTAGGTGGAGGTGAGCAATGAAGAGAGGCTAAAGCTGCAGTTTCTGGGGATAGGTGGGTGCCTGTACCACCCAATCCACCCTTATCTATAGTTCTAGCCTCTCCACCATTGCCCCAGCAACCGCAGCCTATAGTCTTTCTCCATTGCCAGATAAACTACAGGTGGGTGGGCAAGCGATGGGAAAAGCAGTAGCCTCTTATTTGGTCTTTCCTTGCTACTGTAATAAATAGCTTAGTACATCAAACTGAGCACATTATGAATGTGCAATTCATTTTTTAATTGTATTTCCTACATATTGGCTACAAGCCTGAATATGCATAAATAATTCAAGTCATTCCAAGTCTGGCTCCTAGATCCTAAGAAAATATGTCAAAACCTGCCTTAAAGTATGCAAAGGAAACTGTTTCTGCCTCATCCAGACAGCTCAATATATAGCCCAGTCCGTTATTCACCAATAATTGAAAGGACCCTCTCCTGTCCTGAAATAACTCTGTCATTACAACAAATAGATCGTAGAAAGTATACTTTCCCCTTCCATCCCTTGTTGTCTGGTAGAGGTGGAAAAAGGAGAACCGAAAGGAATCCCATGTAGATCGTAGTTAGCAAACGACAGTGAGAAGGTAGAGAAGGCATGAGACAAGACAGGGACTCGTGATGATCGTCCGTGACAAAGACATTTTATTCCTTATACTTTCAAAAACATGGGTTCGATTCCCACAGCAGCTCCTTGTGACCCTGCGCAAATCACTTAAACCTCCATTGTGAGCCAACTAGGGACAGAAAAAGTACCTGCATATAGTATATGTAAACTGCTTTGGTATATCAAATTCATGACCCTTTAC
Organism: Microcaecilia unicolor; assembly: GCF_901765095.1. Taxonomy (NCBI): domain Eukaryota; kingdom Metazoa; phylum Chordata; class Amphibia; order Gymnophiona; family Siphonopidae; genus Microcaecilia; species Microcaecilia unicolor. Next base: position 140,694,947 of record NC_044033.1, read on the forward strand.
CCCCCTCCCCAACTAGCATTTGTACATATAGATTGCATACAGTGTGAATGCCCCATGAAACAAATACTCACAACACACAGTGGCAACAGGGCTGCCGAGGGACTAAGCTGGGGCAGGGGCCCCTCCCAGCAACTCCAAATACCTTGGCTGGCGGGGATCCCGAGGCCCCGCCAGCAGAAAAAGTCTTCCTCCAGCGCTGCTCTTCAGTCTGCCGCATTGTCTGCCCTGCCCATGCTTTTTCTCTTACGTCGTGCATGCTCGGTTTAAAAACTGAGCATGCGTGGCCTGAGAGGAAAAGCAGCCACTTGGCAGGCAATGTGGTAGAGTGAAGAGCAGCGCTGGAGGAAGACCTCTTCTACTGGTGGGATCTGGGGAGCCCCCAACAGCCAAACCAGAGGGCTGGCACGAATCCCTGCTGTGTCTGCTCCTCCTCAGCCTCCAAGGGGGTCCCGGTGCCAGAGTTTTCTCTCTCCTGCTCCTGTCGGGACATGATCACCCAGGTCCCGTCGGGAGCAGGAGAGAGAGAGACCCCAGCACCTTGCCCCCCCCCCCCCATCTGGAGGCCCCCTCCCTCCCAATTCTAGTGTCCCCCCTCCCTCCCAGTTCCAGGCCCCCTCCCTCCGAACTGTAAAAGTCATCCTGACTTACCTCGTGTGGTAAAAAGCGTGCAGGCTCAACACTTACTTCAGTTTTCCCTTCTCTGTCTCTCAGCTCTGGTCCCACCCTCATTTCCTGTTTCCGCAAGGGCGGGACCAGAGCTGAGAGACAGAGAAGGGAAAACCTGAAGTAAGTGCCAAGCTTGCACGCTTTTTAGCACTGCTGCCAGCCGCTGTAACCCCAACGAGGTAAGTCAGGATGACTTTTAAAATTCGGAGGGAGGGGGCCTGGAACTGGAAGGGAGGGAGGGAGGGACGACGACCCTGGAACTGGGAAGAAGGGGGGGGGGGACCCTGGAAGTGGAGGAGTGGAGTGGAGGAGTGGCCTAGTGTTTAGGGTGGTGGACTTTGGTCCTGGGGAACTGAGGAACTGAGTTGAATTCCCACTTCAGGCACAGGCAGCTCCTTGTAACTCTGGGCAAGTCACTTAACCCTCCATTGCCCCATGTAAGCCGCATTGAGCTTCCCATGAGTGGGAAAGCGCGGGGTACGACTGTAACAAAAATAAATAAATAAAAAACTGTGAGGGAGGGGGGACCCTGGAATTGGGAGGGAGGGAGAGAGGGGGACGCTGGAACTTCCCTTAAAAACATTAATGGCAGAAGGTGATTACCTTGCTAGCGCCTGTTTCATTTCAATGAGAAACGGGCTTTTTTTACTAGTGATTTTATATTTAAATCTTTTTAGTAAAGTATAAAAAAAAACAATATGCTGTGCAACTGTTGTGCATAAATTACAAATAGAAAACAATAACAGTGAGCAACTATAATAAACCTTCCCACCACCACCACCACCCTCTTCCCTTCCAACCCCAACAATAGCTGACTTCTGCTACCACAAGGAATCCTAATCCACCCTGTTAAAATGTCCAGGGGTACAAAATACAACCTGTTGTGTATGCCCTGGAGGGGAGAAATACACCCTATGAAGCACTGTTATGATATTTTAATCTGCGGATGAATAAGAAGTCATCAACAATCTCAGGATCCAGTCTAGTTCTCCTGCCTTCCACAGTCTCTCCTGCAATAGCAGATGTCTTCTTAGAAGATGTGCTGGTAGCAGGATGTACAGGATCCCCCATTGAAATTTTACTAGCTGTGGCCAAGCATATTTTTCCAAAAAAGGAAAATATTGTTATCTGCACCAATCAAACATAACTGTCCAGTTCACTAACAGGCTTCAAAGTAGAAAGTGACACGGGGACAAAGTTTGTACCCATCCCCATGGGATCTGTCCCCATCCCCTTGGTTACCACAGGTCCCCGTGTCATTCTCTAGTCTCAATTCCAATTTCAACATTCTGTATAAAATGGGCCTTCATGTGAAATCATGCAGATTTTATTTGTTAGACATGAATTGTCACCCTATTTGGCAGTTGGTGTTACTTGGAAACACCTATAAACATAAAGAAAAAGGTGCATTCCATATTTCCTTTCACCATGCTGCTCTTCCTCGCTTCTGCTGACTAGACTGGTTTCAGAGCTCTCAGTGAAATACTACAGGGGTTTTGTTGATTCTGTCAGCAGAAGGGGAAACAAATGGATGGCTTAAAAAAATAAAGATGAAAATGCCTACTGGTATTTCCCTTTCTTACATTTGATTTGCATCATTTAGCATTATATGGCTGTGGTGGTCACAATCTCAGAAGCAGGCCATACGAGCTAGCACACTTTCAGTGAAAACAGACTGTTTCTTAGGGCAACGATAGGTGTATACATTTGGGAGAAATATGATGTCTGAAACTCTTGTTTGTGCTTTTTTTTTTATTGCCAGGAGATGGGATCGTTGAACCAATTCCACTCACCATTAAAACAGGTTGGTAATATTTTAATACATGCTGTATGGTTTTGGTGTTGAAAAATGCACCATAAAATGTGACTAATGAGATTCATATAAATTTAGGTTGGTTATGCTACCCTTTGTGCACTCTTTTTTGACAGAGTTCTGATGAGTGTATTGATCCTTGAGGAAACTGGAGTCTTTGTAGTCTGTAATACTTTCACTCTGAGGACAAGCAGGCCAGACAATTATCACATGTAGGTGACATCATCCATGTTGCCTGGTGCAGAACGCTTTTACAACATATTATATCTTTAAGAGCTCGCGACAGTGCTCCCACTGCACATGCGTAAGTGCCTTCCCGCCTGTCATGAGTGCGCAGGACCATCAGTCTCTCTTCATCCATAGAGAGGAGAGAACATGCTGCTCATGACTCCTCACAGCGTCTGGTGAGTAGACAATTCTTCTTGAACATTTTATGCCTTCCCTATGGGTATTTTTGTCCTGTTTTGTTTTTCCCCCTTTTCAGGATTGTTTCCTTATCAACTCTTAAAGTTTTAGCTATTTTTCCTGTTTCTTAAATTTCTTTATTTTTTCTCGGGCTCACGAGGCCCTCTTAGGCCTGAACTTTGTTTGAAGTTCTTTCCCTTCATTTTTCTCGGTGGTCATCATCAAGTTGTTTGATTTGGCCATGGCTGTTTCCTTTTCATGTCATCAAAGGTTCCCAGTGGCTTCAAGCGCTGTGCTTGGTGCAATCAGACCATCTCTGGGACTGACACCCATTCCTGCTGTCTCTAGTGTTTGGGGCCAGACCATAACTCTGCTAACCATGTTCTTGTGTATGCAGAAAAGAACCCAGTTATCCAGAGAGAGAGAAAATATTTGGAGCCCAATCCAGATCGTTGATGTCAACATAAACATTGGCACTTGAATCGGTCCCCCTGGTTGCTAGAGCCATGTCTGACACTGGGAGTGGGCGTGCATCGAGCTGGTTCCTACTTGCCTTGGAGCCATCTGCTATGCAGGGTCTCCGGGACCTGTCAACATCGGACCCAACACCAAGGAGACATGGAGATTCAATGTTTTCCTTGTTGACATCAAGGGGTGTTGATGCTCGGCACCAGGTAAAATCCAAGAAGAAGCACAAGCATCGATTTTCCCCTCCTCTCAACGCATGGTGCCAGAAGCACCAGGGCACCGGTACCGAAGAAGTATCAGCATCAAGAGGAGCATTCCCACCCACTTCATCGAGGAGGTGATGACATGGGGTTCTCCACACAGCCAGGACCAGGTATTGGCAGATTAGCAGGCTGTCTCTGAACCGACACACCAACCTTTCACGATGTCGACGCTCTTAGTGGATCCGGGCCATGCCGAGCACTTGGCGGAGATTCTACAGCAGAGTGCCTCTACCTGCTGCCTCACAGGGCCCTCAGCCTGTGGTGAGGTCACCGATGCTGGTGCCACCCATGTGAGTATCCCCTTGACATTGATGGAGGAGTCTTTTCTGGAGTTGAGGATGGAGCCTGTATATCAGTGCCATTCAGGCAAGGACCAAATTCCTCATGCTTGAGGCAGGCTCATTCTCGGCCCTCCCATGAAGAGTTCTTTGCTGACATGGATACAAAGTGCTCATGGGCGTTTGATGAACATCCAAGGTACTTCTCGGAGGAGGAGTTCTATGGTATCCCATCAGACCCCTCCCCACCAGAGCAGAGATGAAAGTCTCTGCCTCTCCTTCTCAGTTTTTATGCAGGAAATGGAGACTGCCATTCCAGTTCATTTGGAGATAGAGGACAAACCCAGGGCTGATATGTTCGAGGTCCTGAATTACAACTGTCCTTCTTGAGAGGCTGTGACTGCTTCTTGTGTGATGTTCAGATGAAGAACTGGGAGTCCTTCCCAAGAAAAAAAATCCATATTTATGTATCAGATCCAGAGTTCCCCTAAGTTTGATAAGCTGCACTTGCCTCATTGTTCCCTGGTGGTCGTGGAATCCGCTCTCGAACGAGCCAGAAGTTCCAGAGGCTTTGCTTTGGCGTCCCCAAGGCAGAGAAGCTCAAACTCTGGCCTCCTTTGGGTGGAAGATGTATCAGGACTCAATGCTCATCTTCCATATATAGTCATACCAGCTGTATACGAGCCTCTACTTGTGGAACCTGGTGTGCAGTATGACTGATTTGGCAGATTCTCTCCCATTGGAGCAGGCAAAATCTCTTCACCACCTGGCCAAACAGCAGAAAGCGTGATATAAATTCCTGGCCAGGGGCGCTTATGATAACTTTTGTTGTGGCATCCAGGATTTCTGCCCAGTGCATAATGATGCACCGACTCTCATGGCTGCATATCTCTGACTTGGACCCAGTGGTCCAGCAGAGGTTGGTAGATACCATGTGCCGGGGAAGGGATAATCTTTTTGTAGAGAGGATGGGGGAGGTCACAGACCTCATCAAAAGCACACTGATACCATCAATACTCGCACTTGGTGGGGATTCTACAGCAGAGTGCATTGGCATCAGAGGTGCTTGGGCTAGCCATACCATTACCTGCGTCACCGATGCCAGTGCCACCTATGTGAATATCCCCTTGACATTGATGGAGCAATCTTTGCCGGAGTCGAAGATGGAGCCTGCATCTGAGTGCCATTCAGGCAAGGACCAAGCTCCTCATACTTGAGGCAGGCTTGTTCTCAGCCCTCCCATGAAGAGTTCTTTGCTAAGTCCCAAACACCTTCTGCACCCTCCTCATCCAGGAGGTTTTCGGGTACGTTGAAGAGAGGTACCTACTACTCAGAGTTGTAGGTACACTCCTCCTCACCTTCCCCAGCAGACAAGAGTGATCATTCTCGTCAATAGTGTTCAGCTAAGTCCCAGCTGGCTCCCTAGTTTTTGACTGGCTCCAGCAGAGTATAGCCACCATAATGGTGACTGTTCCAGATGATCTACAGGTAGGGGGAGGCTGAGGTGTTCCCCCCCCTACAAAAAAAAAGGAGGCCCCTTGTAACCTCCAACCAGTGGGTTCTTCAAATAGTCCATCTTGGTTATGCTCTATATGGGTGTCAAAGACCATCAAATTGCCCTTCAAGAGCATCTTACCTCAGCTCTCACCACAAAGAGGTACTTGCAGAGGAACTCTCCTCGCTTTAAAAGGCCCATACAGTCAAACCCATTCCAGTAGGGGGAGAAAGAAAGGATTCTATTCCAGGTACTTCCTTGTCCCAAAGAAGACGGGGGATACGCGTCCCTTCCTTGTCTCAAAGAAGATTGGGGGGGGGGGGGATGCATCCCATCCTAGACCTGGGGGCCCTGAACAAATTCCTTGTCGAAGAAAAGTTCAGGATGGTTTCCCTGGGCACCCTTCTCCCAATGATTCAAGCTCAAGATTAGCTACACTGGATTTAAAAGATGGCTACACTATGCATCTCGGATGGGAACATGTCACTTTTAATACCGTGTATTGCCCTTTGGTTTTGCTTCAGCTTCCAGAGTTTTCGCAAAATGTGTAGCGGTAGTCGCAGTGTCGCTATGCAGACTGGGAGTCCATGTGTTTCCCTACCTGGACAATTGGCTGGTGAAGAGCACATCCAAGGACCGTGCTCAGGAGTCTATACAGTGGACTGTTCGGGTGCTAGAGCTATTACGGTTTGTTTTGAACTATCCAAGTCCCATCTGCTCCTAGTTCAGCAATTGGAGTTCATTGGAGCCTTCTAGACATGCAGCAGGCATGTGCCTTTCTTTCTGTGCTGAGGGCAGACACTCTAGTCACCCTCGCCACTCGGGTTCAAACCAACCAGCAGGTCACAGCTTGGCAGAAGTTGTGGTTGCTAGGCCACTGTGTATGTCACTCCCTTGGCAAATCTTCACATGAGAACTGCCCAGTTCACCTTAGCTTCCCAGTAGTGTCAAGCCTTCGGAACCTAGCGGATGTTCAGTCCCTTATCTGGTGGACAATTCGATCCAATTTGACCATGGGACTTCGATTCCAAATTCCTCAGCCCCAGAAGGTGCTGACAGCAGGTGCATCCCACCTGGGATGGGTAGCTCACTTAAATAGGCTTTACACTCAAGGTGCTTGGTCAGCCCAGGAAACAGATCTTCACTTCAGTCTTCTGGAGCTACGGGCAGTGGAATGCTCTAAAGGCTTTCAGAGATCAGCTGTTCAACAAAATTGTACTCTTCCAAACAGACAGGTTGCAGTGTATTTCACCGATGAGCAGAGGGGGTACCGGATCATACCCTCTGTGTCAAGATGCCTTCTGGATGTGGCAGTGGCAGGCAAATCTAATAGCCTGGCTGACAGACTGAGCAGGGTCGTGCAACCTCACGAGTGGTCACTCAGCATGGGCATTGCCCATGAGATTTTCTAAGTGTGCAGCACCCCCTGGTTGGATCTCTTTGCCACTCCATACAATCAAAAAGTCCTTCAGTACTTTTCCAGGCTCAGGGCACACAACAGGCTAGTGTCGGATCTTTCCTCCTCTATTGGGGGAATGGCTTCCTATATGTGTTTTCTCCCATCCCTCTCATAGGGAAGACTATGCTGAAACTCAGGCAAGACTGAGGAACCATGATTCTGATTTGCCCCATATTGGCCCAGGCAGATCTGGTTCCCTCTTCTTTTGGAGTTTTCCTCCGAAGAACCTTGGAAATTGGAGTGTTTTCCGACCCTCATAACACAGAACAAGGGATCTCTTCTGCATCCCAACCTCCAATCTCTGGCCCTCACAGCCTGGATATTAAGAACTTAGAATTTGCTTCCTTGCATCTTCCAGAGGGTGTCTCCAGGGTCTTGGTGGCTTCCAAGAAAGATTCCACAAAGTGGTAGTGTTCTTTCAAATGGAGGAAGTTTGTTATCTGGTGTGAGGGCAAGACCCTAGATCTTCTTTCTTGTCCTACATAGACCCCACTTGAATACCTTCTACACCTGTCTGAGTCTGTTCTTAAAACCAACTCTGTATGGGTTCACCTCAGTGCAGTTAGTGCTTACCATCACCGTGTAGAGTGTAAACCCATCTCTGGATAGCTTCTAGTTTGCTTCTTAAGAGGTTTGCTTTTGACCAAGCCCTCTGTCAGACCTCCGCCTATTTTATGGGATCTCAACGTTGTCCTCACCACGCTGTTGAAAGCTCCTTTTGAGTCACTTGATTCCTGTCCACTGAAGTATTTGATCTGGAAGGTCTTGTTTTTTGTGGCTGTTATTTCAGTTTGCAGGGTCAGTGAGCTTCAGACCTTTAGTAGTGGATCCATCTTATACAAAATTCCATCATAACAGTAGGTTGCCACATTCATCCTAAGTTCCCACCTAAGGTTGTGTTGGAGTTTCATCTGAATGAGTCTATCGTTCTTCCAACACTCTTTCCAAAATCCTCACTGCCATCCTGGTGAAAGTGCACCGTACACCTTGAACTGCAAGGGAGCATTGGCCTTTTACCTGGAATGGACTAGGCCCTACAGACAGTTAACCCAACTTTTTGTCCCTTTTGATCCCAACAGGATGGGGGTTGCCATCAGGAAACACACAATCTTTAATTGGCTGGCAGATTGCATTTCTTTCACTTATGCCCAAGCTGGGCTAACTCTGAGGGTCATGTCAAGGTTCATAATTTCAGAGCCATGGCAGCATCAGTAGCCCCTTGACATCAGCCTCTATAGAAGAGATTTGCAAGGCTGCAATCTGGTTGTCAGTCCACACATTCACATCTCACTACTGCCTTGAGCAAGATACCTGACGCGATAATTGGTTTGGACAGACAGTTTTGTAGAATTTGTTCAGGGTATAGAATCCAACTCCACCCTCCTAGGCCCATTTTGCTTTGTTTCTGCCTGCACTCTACAGTTTGTGTATAGTTTCAGGTTAATTAGTATTTTGAAGTCACCATTGTGAGTTCCAGTTTTCATACTGTTGTTTTCAGTTACCTTTGTGCCTAGGGATTCCCACATCTGAAAATTGTCTTGCCTGCTTGTCCTCGGAGAAAGCAAAGATACTTGCCTATGCAGGCATTCTCAGAGGACAAGCAGATCATCAATTTTCACATACCCTCCCACCTCCCCTTGGAGTTGTATAGCTATTTTACTGTACTGATGGTCCCGCGCTCTCGCAACGGGTTGTAACACATTCACTCATGCCCTGTGAGAGCGCTGCCACAAAGATATAGTACATTGTAAAAGCACTGCACACCAGGCAACATGGATGACATCATCCACATGTGAGCATTGATGGCCTGTTATCCTTGGAGAATACCTGCTTCAGGTACTACAGGTAAGTATCTTCGCTTTACCAAATTGGAGTTGACAACCAGACCAGTAAACAGCATGATGTGATTTGATACCTCAGGATAAAGGTATATACACTGATTATAAGCAGTCCACAGTCATTGATGTACATCAGCAACTGCCATGTTATATGCCCATCCTAACCCATATATTGCCCACTCAGGACCCAATATGATGATGAACTCTACAAATACTTATCATTTCTTTAGTGCTGCTAGATAAGTGTACTGCTACAACGCTGCGCTTAAGACATTCATTCAGTGGGGCTTATGGTGTAGTCAAGATAAATTAGAGACTTCATGAGGTTCATTAATGTAAATGTGATTAAAACTAATAAAGCTGTGGTTATGGAGAACCAGAGTTCAAGATTTAAAAGCAAATCTCCAATACATTCAGAAAGAGAAAGTGATGTGATCAGACCTAAAGGCAGCGTGAAGGCCTGGCTCCGCCTGTTGTTTTAAAAGTAACTCTTTTGGACACTCATGAAGGTGAAACTGAGTGCAGTCCTTGCTGGAATAACTTCAAAGGACCCTGCTAAGATGGTGATGAAGTGATAGCAGGCTGACTTGCAGGACTTTGGTTTTAGGAGTGGGAAGACCAAATTACCTGACTCGAGAATAGAATGAATCGCACTAAGCAAGGCAGTGGTTACAGTTTCTGTGCCGTGATTTCCTCAGAATCTAGATTGGCAAGGATAAAAAATGGAACAGTGCCACAGGGATCTGTACTGGAACTGATGCTATTTAACATAAATGATTTGGAAATCAGAACAAGTGAAGTGATTAAATTTGCAGATGACACACAACTATTCAAAGTTGTCAAAACACGCTGAAAATTTTAAGGAATACCTTAAGATACTGGAAGACTGGGCATCCAAATGACAGATGAAATTTAATGTGGACAAATGCAAGGTGTTGCACATTGGGAAGACTACTCCAAATGATACTAGGGTCCTCCTTGGGAGTCAGCACCTAAGAAAAAGATCTAGGTGTCTGCAGCCAAAAAAAACAAGCAGGATGCTACAAATGTTTAGGAAAGGGATGGTAAATAAGACCAAGAATGTTATAATGCCTCAGTATCGCTCCATGGTGCAACCTCACCTTAAGTACTGCATTCAATTTTGGCTGCTGTATCTCAAAAATGATATAGTGAAATTTTAAAAAGTCAAATGAAGAGCAATGAAAATGATAAAGGGGATGGAACTCTTCTCATAGGAGGAAAGGATAAAGAGTTTAGGTCTCTTCAGCTTGGAAAACAGACGACTGAGAGGAGATATGATTGAGGCTTACAAAATCCTGAGTGGGGTAGAACAGGTAAAAGTGATTTTATTTTATTTTTTTATTCTTTCATAAAATACAAAGACTAGGGCACACTCAATGACGTTACATGGAAGTATTTTTTAAACAAATAGGAGGAAATATTTTTTCACTCAACGACTATTTAAGCTTTGGAACTCATTGCTGAAGGATGTGGCAATAGTGGTTAGCATACCTGAGTTTAGAAAAAGGTTTGGACAAGTTTCTGGAGGAAAAGTCCATAGTCTGCTATTGAGATAGACATGAGGAGGCCACTGCTTACGCTAAAACTGGTAGCATGGAATGTTCCTACTATTTGGGTTTCTGCCAGAATTTGTGACCTGGATTGGCCACTGTTGGAAACAGGATACTGGGCTATGTGGACCATTGGTCTGACCCAGTATGGTTGTTGTTATGTTTGTATATTCTAAATAACATACTTAAAGACTTTAGGAAAGGAGTTTAAAATTTTTGGTGAACTTAAATGCAATGAGGCAAGTATATGAGTAAGAGAGGGTCAATTTATACGGCTAAGCGTAAACCCCAGTGGAAAAAAACAAATAACCTCAATTGAAGGCAGAAGCCAAGATGCACATTGGATCAGAAGTGCAGAAAATGAGCCTTAGTCTTCAGTTAGTACCTTGGTTCCATCTCCTTCTGCATCTACAAGTCTTCATTATGAGGGGAAAAAAATAAGTGTCATCTTAAACTTGTAACATTATTAAGTGTTTCCATCTCATAAGTTGCTGACACTTATTTTTGTCAACAGGCAGATGTGGGATTGGCCATGAAGAACTTCAAAAACGGAAAGCAGAAGAGAAGCTGGAGAACTACAGGAGAAAGATTCAAGTCAGAAAGGAAGCTGAGACACAAGAAGCAGATCACTTCAGGTACCAATTAATTTCCAATTTTTTTGGCTTGACATATTTCAGATGGAAGTAATTATACAGGGCTATATTCTTAGCACGCTTGCCTTCCACATGATTTACATTCCCAAATGTTGCTGGGCCTGTTTTGTTAGTGCTATCTTAGTAATATACACCTATAGAATAAATATAGTCTGAACACCCCCACCTTACTACCTGCAGAGAAAGTCAACATGTTTTGTGAGATTGTGCTAAAGCCCAAACTGCACAATTAAAAACTTACAAAGAGGTTTTCTAGAGGTTGGATTCTTTAATATATCACCACCTCCTATAAGAAAAAAAAAAGTACAGTCATGCTTTTCCAACACTTGAACACTGTACACAAAGGACCCATTAGGAAACTACACTAGTAAGTCACTATGGAATCATAATAACAAGACATCACATTACCAATTAATGTAAATATAAATCAATAAATAACAATAGAATGCAAATAAGAACAATAAAATGTATTACATGATAATAAAATAGAAACCACATTTGTATATTAGCCATAAAAATAATAATGAAGTGGCATATAAGCCATAAAAATAATCTGTTGTGTGCAGAGGGGCCACATACCTGAACTAATAACAGTACAGTAGAGTTGGTAAAATCACTTAGGTATCACAAATTCCTAGTACATATAGAGATATGTATAAAACAGATCATATCAAATCTTTGAAGACATATCTCTTCAACAAAGCCTACAAAAGAAATCCTAATGAAACTAACCACTCCTAAACTACCCAAGTGCTTCAAAAACCTCTCACACGACCTTGCCTATCACCTTTCCATTTAAATCCTCATCTACCTTCAGCTTATTACCGACTATTTAAAATCATGTAATGACTATATCATAACAACACTCTGTAAGCCACATTGAGCCTGCAAAAAGGTGGGATAATGTGGGGTACAAATGCAATAAATAATAATAATATCCTCAGATTCTGTTATCAATGATATTAAATAGAAGAATGTAAGCATCTGATATGATGCTTCCAATGAAAAGCACTATTGCTTCAATAAAACATGTTGCTTCCTATAAAAAATACTGTCACATCGTTGGTCTCCTGTCAGATCTCTCCCTATCACACAAGAGACAAATCTCCCCCAGAGGAGTTCTCTTTTACTAAATTTTTCAGGGAGATAACTAAGGCTGTCTCATTTTCATTAGAGACAGAGGAGGAATCCAGGGCATAAACACTGGACATCCTCCAATTCCTTGACCCCTGTCTCACCCCCCACCCTCTCCAGGATGTTGTGACAATACCTATTCACAGAATACTGAAAGATATGCCTCCTTTTAATAAGAGTCCAAAAGTCTCCAGGTTTCAAGAAGTCACAGCTTCCTCACTATTCCATAATGGTTAGATTAACTCTTAAAAGCACCTAGATTATGAAGGCTTACTCCTTGGTGCCCCAGGGAGAGAAGCAGGGACATTGGAGGCTTTTGGGAAGAAATTGTTTTAAAATGCTATGCTCACGTTCCACATAACATCCTACCAGCTCTTTAAGAGCATGTCCTTGTGTAACATTGTACACAGTGTATAGAGTTTGCTGACAATCGATGAACTCTGTGAACTAGTAACCAAGGGAGAGAAGTTTGGAAAATACATAGTGCGTGCAATCTATGATATTTTTGGTACAGCATCGAGAGCTTCCACAGAATTGCATGGTTGCTGTCCTCTGATCTGATGCCAGACTAGCAGGTGCTTTCTGCCATACCATGCAGTGGAGAGAATTTCTTTGGAAATAAGGTGCAGAAAGCTACTAACCTCATCAGGCAGCACTTATACATTCTCATGACTTTCTCTAGCTCCACTTCTAACCTTGCCTCCTCCTCTTCTAGGAGGTTTTATAGTGGAGAGCAAAGGAGATGCTACTGCTCTCATAAGTGCAGGTATCCTCCTCCCTTTTCCTCCTTCCAAAAAAAAAAAAAAAAAAGACCTCAGGGACCTTGCTTTTGCACAAGGTTGCCAAGATCCCAGAAGCCCCAACCAGCTCCATAATCAAAATCAGGTAAAGAGTTTAGACTGTCTCCTGCAAAGCCTATCTTCTATCCCCATAGCAGTCCCAAACATCCTCCCAATAAGAAGGCTAACATTATTTTGCAGCAAGATGGTTTCTTATAACCTTAGACCGGTGGGTTCTGAAAATTGTCCAGGAGGATCACCATCTACAATTAGAGGACATTTCTTCCAAAATATCCACCAACAGCATCAAAATTAAGTATCAGAAATGACTTTCTAAGGAACTTTTTCCCTCTTACAGACCAATGTGGTTGAATCCATTTCACCACAGAAAAGAAGGAATGATTTAATTCCAAGTGCTTTCTGATCACAAAAAAGATGGGAGGTATTTCATTCCATCTTAGACCTAAGGGCCCTGAATATGTATCTGGCCAAGCAAAGGATCAGGATGGTTTCCTTAGGCACACCTTCATTGCCATACTATAAAAAGGGGATTGATTATGCTATCAAAGGATGCTTATATACACATGCTGATAAATCCAAGTAACAAGAAGTATCTGAGATTCATACTAGGCAAACACCACTTCCAGTATCACGTACTGCCATTTTTTCCTCATATCAGCACCAGGAGTATTCACAAAATGCCTAGTGGTTGTCCCAGCGTCTCTGCGCAGACTGGGGGTGGATGCGTTTCCTTACTTGAATGATTAACTGTTCAGGAGCACATCAAAGGAAGGCGCAAAAAATGAATGCGTGTGACCATTTGGGTGCTAGATCTACTAACGTTCATTACAAAACTATTCCAAGCCACACTTGAGCCCTTCACAGAAATTGGAATTCATAGGAGCCCTGCTAGACATGACTTAAACGTCTGCACTTCTTCTGCAGCAGGAATAGTATAAGTGCACAACAGTCAGTAGGCATCAGGAATCAGCTAGTCAGTTGTTGAGGATGCTGGGCCACATGGCCTCCCAGTTATGCAACTCCCATGGTACAATTTGAGGCAAATTCTGTAGACCTTGTTCGCCCAGTGATCACAAGCCATAGGGTGCCTTCAAGAAGGACATGTCTGTCAGCACTCCACTCCAGGCCTCCATGTTCTGATGGATAGTTCAATCTAATCTGGCAAAAGGAATCCCTTTCCAAATCCCTCAAATGCAAAAGGTATTAATGACAGATAGGGGCTCATTTAGATGGGCTCCAAACTCAGGGTCTTTGGTTTGCTCAGGAAAGGCTTTACTAGAGATAAGAGCAATGTAGAATGCTGTAAGGCAAAGGTTCCCAAACGTTCTCTGTTCACAGTGTCCCTAGTGTCTCAGTAATTTTTTTTATTATGCTTCCTAGCCCCCCCCTCTAAAAAAAAACCAAACAAACAGAAAACTATTTGTTTTTGGGTTTTTTTCAAATACATTTATTCAAAACCAAAACAGCATAATACAAGGACATAAATACTTAATTGTTTGGACCAAACTAACAACCTAACATCCTAACCTAACAGCTTAGTAGCCAATTATTTTTTCTTTCAATTTGTGGTATTATTTTTTCAATCTATTTTTATCTCATTCTTAAATAACCACAATTACTTACTATTGAGATGTGTGTGCCTCCTGGGCACTGCACAACTTCTCAAACCTTGGAATCTGACTGCACACCTTCACCCTCATTTCCTGTTCCAAATTGATACTTGCGCAGTACTTGCTTTTTATCACAGCAACTGCCAAAAACCTTGCTTCACAACAGTATGACATCACTAATGGAATTAGGATTTGCTGAGCTTTAGCACTTAGCAGGGATATTAATCTTTATTGATATCCATGGTGCCAAATTTTGTTTTTAAAGTCTTGTTACAAGACAGCTCAATAAGATTTTCTTCATCTGCAGAGGTAAATTCAGATGGGGCCTCAGCCTTGAATGTGTCTTGGATCTATACAAACTTCTTCATATCTTCTGGAAAGTGTTTTTAAAACCAGTGACTAAGCTGTGTTAGGCGCTTCTCAAAAAACAGATATAAATTTGTGGGTCAAACTACTATGGCAACAGGAAATAGTCTTTGCATCAGTCTTCATTTAACTTTCTTCTCCATAGTAGTAACATAGCAGTAAGAGATTCAACACGCTCAGTTTTTCGAAGAGTCTGCACAGGTATCCTAATTTTGACAAAAATTCAGTACCCAAGAAGTTTTTGGCATACTCGTGATGCTCTTCGAGAGATGAGTAGAATTCCTGGCATAATTTGAACACAGAGGACAACTGCCATGGGAGAGCCATTGCAAGCTACAGTAGTACAACAAAGATGTGTGCTCAGATCCCATATCCTTACACACTTTAAAAAAAAACCCTTGCCTTCTGTGGCCAAGTTCTTATAAAGTTCACCATTTTCAACACACTTTCCATGACCAGGTTCAGTGGAAGACAGTTTAGACGCAAGGGCTTCCCTGTAGATTATGCAGTGGTCCACATAGCATCAACAGCTTTGCTCCATATGGGTGCCTGCAGTCCTCCATAACAGCCAGACAGAGTGACCACTATCAGTACAGATGCAAACGCACTTAGTACAGTTATTTTCACACATAAAAGTGCCAGTGATCTCTGACTCAAACAAGTCTTGTGCCTTTATGCCTGTAGTGATAAAGAGAAGGTCTTCCAGAATTTTGTCACTTTCTACAAACTATGAGGCATATTTTCAAAGTGCTTTGAAATTGAGCCCCTATGTGTAGCAAATCAAATGAGCATCCTTGTTACTGTCCATTGCCTTATCTAGCAGGAATCTGAATACCTTCTCTTTCATTTTTTCGATTAGCTGATTGTTGAGGTGTTTGGTCATGTTTTGGATGCTACGACTGATAGTATTGTTGGATAAACGTACCTTTGAAAGCAGTCTTCCTGTAGATTCACCGATCATACTTTTGACCATATCCACTGCAGCTGGTAAAATCGGTTCTTCTGTGATGGTGTGAGGCTTTTTACACTTTGCAACTCTATATGTCACCTTGAAGGATGCTAGAAAAGCATTGCTTGGTATTGATGCTTGTTTAAAAATAAATCTTTCTGTTCTTCGAATTCTTTTAACTCAGGAAAAATAATCATGGAATTTACTAGCCATGTTAGGATGTTTGGTCTCTAAATGGCATTCTAGTTTACTTGGAAGCATGCACTCCAGAGCCAAAAATTTCAGACAGAATACACACTGCAGACGCTCTTAATGATTGACATCCACTGAAGTAAAACCAAAATCTAGATAAGTATTGTCATATTTCTGATAATTTCCAATTTCTTAACAAGTTTGCCAGTGGTCCGTGGTTCGCCATCCTTTTCTGCAATCCCATGCTTCTTATTAACGTTCAAAAATCTTTCCATCTTTATGCACAAAGTCAAATTACACGTCTCGTGATTTAGATTTGTCATTCCCCTGATGCAAGCGTTTGCTAAAATGTAGTCGCATCAGGTTTTTGTACCAGAAGGTTTTCCAGTAAAACTGATTTTACCATACTAGTGTACTTCTCTGTTTCCGGTTGGGACCCATTTTCTCTGATCCACTTTGCTGTTTGCGTCATCCGTCTCTCCTTTTTTCCATCCAGGGGGTGTGGTTGTCAGAGAAGGCTCATTGGTCAATCAACAGGCTGGAAACCAGAGGATCTGGTTGGCACTTCTTCAAGGCCTGCTTCAAGGAAAGGCGGGTCACGTACTATCAGACAGCATTACAGCAGTGGCCTATGTGAATTGTCAGGGGCGAGCAAGAGTCGACTGTTTGCATTGGAGGCCTGCTGGGTGTCCTGAGCAGAACAGCATCTTAACAGCACTCTGCAGCACATGTGGTGGGAGTGGTCAACATGCAGTCAGATTTCTTGATTTTTCAGTCACTGCCAGAATTATCAGTCAGAAGGAAAAGCTGCCTTGGTTCAAGTTTGGCCTTGCTCAGGTCTTTTGTATGGTTTCCTCTGTGGCCTCTCCTAGGCAGAGTTGTGGAAATAATAGAATTTCACAGTGGTTCAGTGGTGTTGGTGGCTCCAGATTGGCCACATCATCCGTGGTACAGGGACCTGATGCGGCTTACTGCACAAACCGCTTTGACTACTGCTTCCTGTGAATTTGTTGGCACAGGGCCCGATTCCCATGACGGATCTGGCTCCATTTTGAAAGGGCATACACTTGAGAAAGAGGCTATTGCAGTCCAGGAAACATTCTACCTCCCTCGCTTTATGTACATGTATAATGTATCATTGAGGTTTGGTGTTCCAACTGCCACATGTTCCACCTTTAGCCTCTGTTAAGGTTCAGGTCACAGCTCTAGCATGTTACTTTTGCCCTTAAACCTCAGTATTACTTCTTATCAGAATGTGTTCTGTTTTTCCAGGGTGTGAAGCTTCTGTGCTCTCTGCGTTATCCTTCAGTTCCCCCTTTGCATCTTAAACTTATACTTTCAGTTTTGGTTTCAGGTCCCTATTGTACTCTTAAGGATACGACTTTGAAGACTGTGTTCCTGGTGGCCCTAGTGTCTGTGTGTCGGATTTTGGAGTTCATACTCTTTCCTGTAGGGAACTCTTTCTGAAATTTTCTAAGGAAAAGGTGGTGTTGAGGCTGGTGCTGTCCTTTCTCCCCACTGCAGTGTCTTGAGTTTCATGTCAATCAGTCATTGGCCTTGCCAGAGCTGGGGGTTTGGGTTGGTTCAATAAGAGACCAACCCAGTCAAAGAGCCTGGGCAGGTCTCTTATTGAACTGTATAAGAATCATTTTTATTCTTCTCAACGCTGTTTATTACAATTATAATTGCCTTTGCTTCAGATGATCAAATTGTCATCTACAAGGAAAAGAGCTTTCAGCTACTTGGGACTATGAAACCTGTTGCCTGTTAATGTTACTAACATGACAAGTTATCTAAGTTTTTGTAGAGTATTGAAAACATGGATTTTTTATTCTAATTTCTGTTGAGAGTTTTGTTATTCAGTCTGATACAGCTTTATTGAAATACTTTGTATATTTAGGGGAGTTTGTATTATGATTTTATGTTGTTAATTTTTTTTTGAACACCACTTTAAAACTTTGGTATTAAGCAGTATATCAAGCTAATAAATCCAATCCTCTTGATATGTGTAAAGTGGCAGTTTGGTCCTCATTGCACACCTTTGCTCGTCACTATCCACTGGATTTGCAAGCCATCAGGATGCAGCCTTCTGGGCATGGATTCTGGAGGCGGGGCTTCCGAGGCCCCTCCCTCAGTGGTCACTGCTTTGGTACTTCCCATCAGACTATGCTGGTCTGGAGGGATGCTGTGAAAGGGGAAATTAGATATTACTTGCTAATTTACTTTCTTTTAGTCCCTCCAGACCAGCACAGAGTTCTCCTTTGCTTTCTGTCAGTTCAGGAACTGTTGTTTGCCTTTGGTCCTTGATTTTGTTGCTGTGAGGTGTTAGCTTGTTTGTTCAGTAGTTCTTTTTGGTACTACTTTCTGTGCATTAGTTGAAGAAGAAGAAGGGGGGGGGGGGAAGAGGACAAAATCTAGACACATGAAGGGCAGCAATAGCGCAAGTCTCTGCTTTTGTAGTGGGGGCTAAATAGTGAGAGGGGTGGTTTGTTTGTCTTTGGGTTCTCTACGAGAGATCTGCTTGGCTAATCAGCAATTGGCTCCCAGGGGGACAGCACAGCTCACTTATAGGCTTACTTGGAAGACAGTGCTCTTTGGTCTCTATCTGCTGGTGGAACTACATAACCCATCAGTCTGTGCTGATCTGGGGGGACTAAAAGAAAGTGAATTAGCAGGTAAGATCTAATTTTCCCCTTTCATTGAAAAGGTTATTGAACCTTCAGATATGTATGTACATATGGTGGTTTAGTGTTTCTAAAACATATACAATACTACCTTTGTAGTATGATGCAGACATTCAATATTTGAAAGGAATTAATATACAAACAAATCTTTTCCAGAGGGTGGAAGGTAATAGAACTAGAAGATGTGAATTTAGATTGCAGAGGTGCTGACTTAGGATTAACATCAGGAAGTACTTTTTCATGGAAAGGATGGTAGATGCCCAAAATACCCTTCCCTGGGAGGTAGTGGAGATGAAAACAGTAACAAAATTTTAAAATGTGTGGGATAAACACAAGGCAAGGAACCAGTAATTGAGAAGCAAAGCCAGTGCTGGGCAGACTTCTATGGTCTGTGCCCCGATCATGGCTGAACAGATTCAGCTTCAGTAGTTTGAGAGCAAGGCCATTTCCGGGCAGACTTCTACGGTCTGTGCCCTGATCATGGCTGGATTGGGCTTTGATGACGGCTTCAGTAGTTGGAGAATAAGGCTAGTGCCAGGCAGACTTCTACAGTCTATGCCCTGAAAATGGCAAGGACAAATCAAGATCAAGTATGCATATGTACTAATCTTGTTAGGTAGACTGGATAGACCTTACAAGTCTTTATCTGCCGTCATCTACTATGGGGTATGTTTACTAAGGTGCCTTAGCGTTTTTAACGTGCCTGTAAATTCAAGGCGTGTTAAACGCTAACATGCCTCTACAGTTCTATGGGCGTGCTAGCGTTTAACGCGTGTACACCATTTATGTGCGTTAAAAGTGCTAACGCACCCATAGTGCCGCTTAGTAAACCTAGCCCTTACTGAATTTTAGTACTTTAGAGAAGATCCTCAAAGGCCTATCCTATAAATTGTTTGTTTAATTTGTGCTCAGATAGCACATTTGCATTCCATCTGATTAATGCACTGGGTAGGTCTCTTATTGAACTACATACAAATTTTTGTTTTTAATTTCTTAGACTGAGGTTCAAGAATAAGCAGGAAGAGCGTAAAATAGATGGGGACCTTAGAAAAAGTCAAAGAGCCTGTCTTCACTTGGATGAAGAAAAGGTAAGCCTGTAGTTCTGATTCCGAAAACATCATTATTTCCTACTCACTGAAATGGTTACGGGGAGGTGAACTTAAATCTAACGATGAGAGATTGATAGTTGCAACTGAGAACAGTGGATTATGGACAGGATGGTTTACAGCAAGCATAGAAATAAAACTGCTAAAACAGACAAATGTGGATTTTGTAAGAAAAGCTGGAAATGGTTGCTCATCTTGTTGCTGATGGGGGGGAATCTGTATGCACAAAGACACAGTAAGATGACATGTCTCATCTACTGGTGACTGTATAAACACTATAACATCACTTTCTAGAAAAGCACGGAGGGCCTGATAGTCAGTCAATGGCGATCAGTGTTTTGCTGAGCACCGCTAGCATTACACCCAGAAATTCAGTGCTGGATCATGTCCAGGTTCCGGCATTGACTTTCTCTGTGTACCCAGAGCCAGTGAAAACATGGCAATATTTTGCACTTAACCGGTTATATAGGACTGCGTTTTACTGACCACTGCTAGCGTTACACACAGAAATTCAATGCTGGATCATGTCCGGGTTCTGGCATTGAATTTCTGGGTATACAGAGCCGGTGAAAACATGGCGATATTTTGCACTTAACTGATTATATAGGACTGTGTTTTATGTGATCCTATTTATATGGTTATCTTAGCCAGGTAAGTGCTGATTCCACCCCCCCCCCCCAAAAAAAAAAAAAAACCACCCCCAAAATATCTGGTTTTGGCTTGGGCAATAATTGGGTATTTTCATCAGCTCTATCCGGTTAAGTGCCACTGAAAACTGCACTGATTCCAATTCCAGCTTCAAAATAAAAAAACATTATAATATGATAAATTTAACATTTTATACTTAATCTTTGTCCTGGTTCTACAGTTATATTTACCAGTACTTTAGATCCAGAACAGAAAATTTAAAGCCCTAATATCAGTAGAAGTCAGAGTCTGAGCTGGAGTCGGAGTCAGAGAGTAGAAAAATCGAGGAGTCAAAGGTTTGATGTACTGACTCCACAGCCGTGATAGTTACCCTGAGCTAATTGTGGTAAATGAAAAGATTGTGATCAGCTAGGACATTTGCATTCCAACCAACTTAAAAGCCTGGTGGACACACTGCTTCCCAAAGAAAAGGTGCTATATGAGAAAAGACAGTCAGCTACCTGGACAGGTTTGCTCAAAGAATGATAGTTGCTCCCTTAATTCTGCTACACAAGAATATGACACACATTGAATATATAACTGAAACCAAAGTTTGAAAGTTATGATCAGAAATAACTTTTGGCAATATTTCAGATCTTTGTTACTCTCCTAGCCTCTTGTATCACTCAGAACCTGTACAGTTGGCAGATACAGACAGGCATTGAAAGAAATGCCAGGGAAAATTGAAAGGTATAAAGAGGAAAGTAAGAAAGGAGGAGAGTTACTGCGTTTTGTGTGTGTATAGGAGGGAGGGAGAAACCTGTTAACAAAGCAAGCAATAGGAGAAAATGTGAGTGATAACATCTTAAATAAGAGTATTCTTGATAGTGTGATGCTCAGTGGTTGTACAATTGCACAGAAATTGTTTGCATAGTAACACAGTAAATGAGGGTTTTGTAACACAGCATCTATGTATCTTTTATAAAATACCAGCACAAAGACAAAAAAAATTGCATTTATTACTGAGTAAAGCCTATTCATTGGGGAAGTGGTGCATACTCAAGCATTGGATGCAGAAGGAGCTCCCTCCCATTTTTGGTATTGAAAGAAATAGACTGCATGCCCTTATATTGTGGGAGGCAAGGGCTGTTAGGAATTCTCCAAAGGGCAGAAGGGCTTTTATGCATATCTGGAATTGCTACCTGCAAAATATCTCCCATAAAGCAAGAAGTGCAGTATTAAATAGATTTCAGAGTGTTTCCTAAGTTGGTACTGTTATATTGGGGGCTATTTTAGGGGTTCTCTGCTTGGTTAGGGGAGGATGGGTTAGGAATACTAGATTTTATTCTATCAAAGATGACCTGGATTAAAGAATTGAGTCCTGTTGAAGTCTTCAAGAAGTATTTACAAGAAATCTTGCTATACCCAGATTCAGCTATTCCTCCTTAAAATAAAATTTATTATCTACCAATTCCACTGCAAGCTGGTCTGCGGGATAGCGATAAAAAAAAGCAATTTGAGAAATCTGCCTTCGGACTTTCATGACCAGCTGGATGTATCATTAATCTTAGAAACATCTCTTTCTGAAATAGATCAACGAAGAACTTTATTGATATCATTTGTCTTTGAACAGGACCTGAATTCAGTCTTGAAATTATACTTTAAAAATTCCATGAAAACTTTCTGTGGTCAGAGAGTATGGGTATATCCTGATGTTTGTAAAACAACCCAAGATAGGAGAAAATTTTTATGGGTATATCCTGATGTTTGTAAAACAACCCAAGATAGGAGAAAATTTTTTTTGTTGTTTAGAGAGGAGACCCGAGCGTTGGGGGCAACATATTTACTTGCATATCCTTTCAAATGTCTGATTAAATATATGGGTGCTAAGTATATCTTTTTTTGAGCCAGAACATCTTAAAGCATTCTTAGAAATGAAAAAATTGTCTATTAAACCTATAGAGTAAGTGATATCATCTGATTATAAAAGATATAAAGGGAATGTATAGGCCAGGCCATATATGCAAAGTTTTTTGTTTTCCTCTTTTGAGATCTCCTATTATCTAAATCACCCCCCCTTTTACTGCTTAGTTGTGGTCTAATTAATTGTATAACTTGTTTTTTCCTAGGGCTAATGTGTAAGCCCGTAATTCTTGACACTTATAGTTAATTTTGTTCTTATTTTAATTATTCAAGTTATGCAATGTATTTCAATTGCATGTTAAGCGTGTAAATTAAATTGATGAATAAATAAAATAAAAAAAAATAAAAAAAAAGATGACCTGGGGTCATAAGAGTCCAGACACCAGGTTATCTTAGTGTTGGTTTAAGTTCAGGGTGTGGTAGGGCTGGAGGGGGGAGAGGGGTGATTTTGAACGTAAATTGTAACTTTGAACAGGGACTAGGGTAATGAGGTGGGAGGGTGGGGGAGCATTTTCACAAAACAAAAATTGGATCATGTATTATCTAGCCCTTTGCTGATCGTTGTCTTTAACATAGTAACATAGTAACATAGTAGATGACTGCAGAAAAAGACCTGCACGGTCCATCTAGTCTGCCCACAATAAACTCATATGTGTATACCTTACCTTGATTTGTACCTGTCTTTTTCAGGGCACAGACCGTATAAGTCTGTCCAGCAGTATTTCCCGCCTCCCATCACCGGCTCCGGCACAGACCCCGTATAAGTATGCCCTCCCCCATCCTAGCCTCTCAACCACCAACCCCTCTTCCCCCGCCACCCAATTTCAGCTAAGCTTCTGTGGATCCATTCCTTCTGCACAGGATTTCTTTAGGCCTGTCCCACGCATGTTTGAATTCAGTTACCGTTTTCATCTCCACCACCTCCCGCGGGAGGGCATTCCAAGCGTTCACCACCCTCTCCGTGAAGAAATACTTCCTGACATCTTTCCTGAGTCTGCCCCCCTTCAATCTCATTTCATGTCCTCTCGTTCTACCGCCTTCCCATCTCCGGAAAAGATTTGTTTGCGGATTAATACCTTTCAAATATTTGAACGTCTGTATCATATCACCCCTGTTCCTCCTTTCCTCCAGAGTATACATGTTCAGGTCAGCAAGTCTCTCTTCATATGTCTTGGAACGCAACTCCCATACCATCCTCGTAGCTTTTCTTTGCACCGCTTCCATTTTTTTAACATCCTTCGCAAGGTACGGCCTCCAATAATTATTATTGTTATATTTGATTGAAGTTCTTGTTTAGACTTGATACTTAGTTGTTAGATGTTGGATATGTTTGAACCTAGAGAAGTATTCTGCAATTTAGTGCAGTCTCTTGTTTTGAGTCATCTTGATTACTGCAATGGTATCTATGCAGGGTGCACGGAACTGCTTCTTAAAAAATTACAAACTGCCCAAAACACCGCTGCAAGATTGATCTATGGTAAATCGAAGTTCGTCAGCTCCAGACCATTATTTGAAAAACTGCATTGGCTACCTATCAAGGATCGTATAACATTTAAAATTTGCGCCCTGGTGCATAAAATTTTCAACGGCGAAGCTCCAGTTTATATAGACAATCTCATCATCTTACCACCCAGGAATTCGAGCAAATCTTCTCAATCTTATTTACATCTCCACTACCCCCCGTGTAATGGCCTCAAGTATAAAACCAGCCATGCATCTACCTTTCCCTATATCAGTGCACGTTTGTGGAATGGTTTACCCAACTCAGTTAAAGCTACCTCTGAACAACAGGCTTTCAGAATATCACTGAAGACCGCTTTATTCAGGAAAGCTTATGCTACAGCCCCGCACTGCCTTAGTGCTTTCTGACCTGTTATGTGGCCGTATTGCATTCTTTATCACCTTTCTCCCTTCTTTCCCTCTGTCTTTCCTCACCGACTGCCTCGCCTTTAATGTATCTGTTTGTTTATTACTAGATTGATGTGTCTTTCTATACTGATGTTAGCCTTTTTGAACTAATGTAAGCCACATTGAACCTGCCCATGGGCTGGAAAGTGTGGGATATAAATGCCATAAATAAAATACCAGCAGAAAAGCAACCAAAATCCCAGCTGAAATTTAGCCGTGTACATTATCACCAGCTCAGAAGCAGGTGTATGTATATATGTGCATAGGTATATATCTTAAACCCTGTGCACTTACTTAATGACTCCCCATGAGCTCTGCTCAGACACCTCCCCTGAATAAGCCTACACCTATGTCATGTACAAGTACATGCCAGCTTGTCATACTGCATATTTGTATGCAGGGTAATTTTCTAAGAAGCATTTTAAGTGTGAAATGTTATTTTTTTCCTGAAATTTTATTAAATTTTAAGATAACACAACATTATATAAACACAAACAATAAAAATGCAATAAGAGTACAATCAGAGGTAACCAATAGTAGTACAGGCTGAAAAGAACATAGAGTAAAGTAGATATCTATTAACAATCATGAATATATTAAGTAAGTGACTCAGAGGAATTAACAAACTCAGCTAGTGGTGCACAGATAGAGGATTTTTTAAGGGTAGAGCCTGAGAAGGTGGTGGCTGCTGCTGCTTCATATTTATGGTATAATAGAACTGATTGCCACCAAAAATGCTTATTCCATATCATCAAGCTGATCAATCCATAGACTGGTGGGTTGTGTCCATCTACCAGCAGGTGGAGATAGAGAGCAAACTTTTGCCTCCCTATATGTGGTCATGTGCTGCCGGAAACTCCTCAGTATGTTCTCTATCTCAGCAGGTGGTGGTCACACACAGCAGCAGCTCTGGCTAGGCCTCCAAGCCTAATCCTTAGGTTTTGTTGAGGCCTGGGGTTGAGGGCTCTTTTGAGCAAGTGCAAACCTGGTGGTGCCAGGTCCCTCCTTTTCTCCCCCCTCCCGCTGGCTCCGTTAAAAAAAAAAAAAAAAAAAAAAAAAAAAATTTTAAACGTCTTTAAAGGCGTTTATTTCGACGTTTATTTAAACGTTCATTGCAGCTACTCACTGGGACACCAGTTCGTTACAGCTCGGAGCGGCAAGCAGGTAATTTTACCTTTTTATAGCGGGCAGGGGGTTCCCCGATTCTTCTCCTCGTGGCATATGGCGTCGGAGGGCGAGGGCGCAAAGGGTCGCTCCCCGGATCGCTGGAGCGCTTCTAGAGGGGATGCGGGGTATTAAAGCGTGATTCGCCCTTGTTGGGTGACAGTTTCGTGACCGATGAATGTCCCGGTCCTTCCTCCGGCGTGGCGGTTTTTCCCGCCATAAACGCCCATCCCCCGCTCCTCGCCTCCGCCATCTTGGCCGGCCACGCGGCTCGGACGACTTCTTCGTGGGCCGCCCTTGAGGTTGGAGACATTAATGCCATGAACGCCCTTAATTTGGGCGACGGCACAAAAGCGGCTAAAGTTTAGCGCCGTTCTTCCCGCGCGGCTCCTTTGCGGAGTGTCGCGCCGGACGCCATTTTGGATGCGCAGCATGTCTCTCCCCCGCTCTTGCGAGCGCCGGTTGAGGGTGCATCTAGGGCTGTGGCCCAGACTGCGGAAGTGCACAGTCTGGGGGGTTTCTCCCCCGAGTTTGTTTTGCTGCTGCATCAGGCCTTCCTCATGCAAAACGCTGCCCCTGCTCCCTCGTCTGGTAAAGAGGTTGAGGTTCCCAGAGGTAAACGCCCTCGGGTTGATTCCCAGGCCTTGGAGGACTTTGTCTCCTCCGATGTAGATGAGGGCAGCGTGTCTGAGGTCTCCCAACGGTCCTTTGCGGATTCCTTGGAGGAGACGGATCCCCGCTCGGATGGAGCGGATGACCCCTCTGCAGCGCGGCTTTTTAGCCCAGAGGATTTGCCCAACCTGTTGTTACAGGCCATGGACACTTTGAAGATTTCCTCTCTGGAGGACGTCTCTCCCTCAGCCCCTGTTGGCTCTGCCATTATGCTGGGGACGAAGCGCCCGCCTAGAATCTTCCACGTGCATGATGCCATGCACACCTTAATTTCAGCTCAATGGGATGTCCCGGAAGCGAGCCTTAAAGTGGCTAGGGCTATGTCCCGCCTCTATCCTTTGCCTGAAAGTGAACGTGAGGCCTATCTGTGGCCTACCGTGGATTCTTTAATCACTGCGGTGACTAAGAAAACGGCTTTGCCGGTGGAAGGTGGCACGGCCCTAAAGGACGCCCAAGACAGAAGATTGGAGGCGGCCTTAAGGTCGTCCTGTGAGGCGACTGCCTTAAGTTTGCAGGCCTCGGTTTGCGGTTCCTATGTGGCCAGGGCGTGCCTGACTATGGTGCAGCGGGCTTCCCCCTCGGATCTTTCCTTGAGGGCTGATTGGCCGGCCCTGGAATCGGGCCTAGCCTATTTGGCAGACTTGCTGTATGATGTCTTGAGAGCCTCAGCTAAAGGCATGGCTCAGACAGTCTCTGCGCGGCGGTGGCTTTGGCTTAAACATTGGTCTGCTGACCACGCCTCTAAATCCCGCCTGGCTAGATTGCCTTTTAAAGGCAAGCTGCTCTTTGGGGTCGAGCTGGACAAAATCGTGACCGATCTCGGCACGTCTAAGGGCAAGAAGTTACCAGAGGTCAGGGCTCGGGCTAGTACTCGTTCCAGTACCTCCAGAGGACGGTTTCAGGTAGCCCGTCGGTACCGCCCTGGCAGGTCGGGCTCCTCTGCCCCCTCTTCCTTCAAGAGGAATTTCTCCCCCAAGCAGCATTCCTTTCGCAGAGACCGCCGTCCCGGAGGTGCTCCCTCCGGTCCTCCCCCAGGGTCTCATACCCAATGACGGGGCCTTGGTCCACGCCCCAGTGCAGATTGGAGGACGGCTGTCCTCGTTTCTGGGCGAGTGGACCACAATAACTTCAGACGCTTGGGTGCTGGAAGTCATCAGAGACGGCTACAAGCTAGAGTTCTGCTGACCCTTAAGAGACAGGTTTGTACTCTCTCCCTGCAAGTCTCCGGTCAAAGCTGTGGCAGTGCAGCAGACCTTGGACAACCTGATCCGCCTGGGTGCGGTCGTTCCGGTGCCAGAAAATCAGATTGGCAAGGGATGTTACTCCATTTACTTTGTGGTACCAAAGAAAGGAGGTTTTGTCCGGCCTATCCTCGGCCTCAAAGGGGTCAATCGGGCCTTGAAAGTGCGGCACTTTCGCATGGAGACTCTCCGCTCTGTTATAGCGGCAGTGAAGGCAAGAGAGTTCTTGGCTTCCTTGGACATCAAGGAAGCGTACCTGCATATTCCCATCTGGCCTCATCCTGCGTTTTGCAGTCCTGGGACGACACTTCCAGTTCAGAGCCCTCCCTTTTGGGTTGGCTACTGCTCCGCGGACCTTTTCCAAAGTAATGGTGGTCATAGCGGCCTTCCTGCGAAAGGCAGGAGTACAAGTCCATCCTTATCTGGACGACTGGTTGATCCGAGCCCCCTCTTATGCAGAGTGCGGCAAAGCTGTGGACCAGGTAGTTGCTCTTTTGAGCTCCCTGGGATGGATCATCAACTGGAAGAAGAGCCAGCTGCGCCCGACTCAGTCCCTGGAGTATCTGGGAGTTCGATTCGACACCCAAGTGGGCAGAGTGTTCCTGCCAGACAATCAGGCTCAGGTGGACTAGTTCCTAGTAGCCTCTCCTCTTCGGGCTTGGGACTATGTGCAGCTGTTGGGCTCTATGCCGGCCACGATGGAAGTAGTGCCCTGGGCCAGGGCTCATATGAGACCACTATAACTCTCTCTGCTGCAGCGCTGGACTCCGTTGTCGGAGGATTATGCTGTGCGCCTTCCCTTGGACCCAGCAGTGCGCAAGGCGCTGAGCTGGTGGCTGCAGACAGTCAAGTTGTCTGCAGGAATGCCTCTGGTGACCCCAGAGTGGATTGTTGTCACGACGGACGCCTCTTTGTCGGGCTGGGGAGCCCACTGTTTGGGAAGGACAGCGCAGGGGCTCTGGTCTCCTGCAGAGGCAAAGTGGTCTATCAACCTCCTGGAACTCCGAGCCATTCGGTTGGCGCTTTTGGAGTTCATCCCGGTACTGGCCTTGAAGCCAGTACGGGTCCTGTCGGACAATGCCACGGCTGTGGCCTATGTCTACCGCCAGGGAGGTACCAAGAGCGCCCCTCTAGCCAAGGAGGCCATGAATCTATGCCAGTGGGCGGAAGCGAACCTGGAGCAGCTTTCAGCGGCCCACATTGCCGGGGTCACGAATGTCAAGGCGGTCTTTCTCAGTCGCCATACCTTGGAGCCCGGAGAGTGGCAACTATCTGCTCAGGCGTTCTTGGACATCACGAAGCGCTGGGGCCAGCCGAGCCTAGATCTGATGGCGTCATCGGCCAATTACCAAGTGCCGCGCTTTTTCAGCAGAGGACGGGACCCTCGATCCCTGGGAGTAGATGCTCTTCTCCAACAGTGGCCGACACAAGAGCTCCTCTATGTGTTCCCGCCCTGGCCCATGTTGGGCAGGGTGCTAGACCGGGTGGCAAAGCATCCCGGCAGGGTAATCCTGGTGGGTCCGGATTGGCCCAGACGTCCCTGGTATGCGGACTTGATCAGGCTCTCAGTCGACGATCCTCTGCGGCTGTCAGTGGAGCAGGGCCTGTTACATCAGGGTCCCGTGGTGATGGAGGATCCCTCCCCCTTTGGTCTTAAGGCCTGGCTATTGAGCGGCAGCGTCTGAGGAAGAAGGGCTTCTCAGACAAGGTCATCGCCACTATGCTAAGAGCGAGGAAGCGCTCTACTTCTACTGCTTACGCCAGGGTTTGGCGTATCTTTGCAGCGTGGTGTGAAGCAGGCTCACTTTCTCCCTTCGCTGCTCCAATTTCTTCAGTGTTGGCGTTCCTGCAAGAAGGTCTGGAGAAAGGCCTGTCGCTCAGTTCCCTTAAAGTCCAGGTAGCGGCTCTGGCTTGCTTCAGGGGCCGCCTGAAGGGTGCTTCCCTGGCTTCGCAGCCAGATGTGGTGCGCTTTCTCAAGGGAGTTAATCACCTGCGCCCTCCTCTGCACTCAGGGGTGCCTGCGTGGAATCTCAACCTGGTGCTAAGAGCATTGCAGAAGCCGCCTTTTGAACCCTTGTCAAGGGCATCTCTGAAAGACCTGACGTGAAAGCAGTCTTTTTGGTGGCTCTCACTTCAGCCAGAAGAGTTTCCGAGCTCCAGGCGCTCTCATGTCGAGAGCCTTTTCTGCAGTTCACTGAGGCAGGAGTGACTATTCGCAAGATTGTTTCTCGCTTCCATGTGAATCAGCAGCTCTGTCTCCCTTCCTTTCGTAGGGAGGACTACCCAGAGGAGTACTCTGCTCTTAAATATCTGGATGTGAGGCGAGTCATCATCAGATACTTGGAAGTGACCAATGATTTCCGGAAATCGGATCATCTGTTTGTCCTGTTTGCAGGTCCTTGTAAGGGTCTGCAGGCTGCTAAGCCTACAGTGGCAAGATGGGTCAAGGAAGCCATTGCAGCGGCTTATGTGGCCGCGGGGAAGGTGCCGCCTATCCAGCTGAAGGCTCACTCCACTAGAGCTCAGGCGGCCTCGATGGCAGAGGCCGGATCCGTCTCCTTGGAAGAGATATGCAAGGCGGCAACTTGGGCTTCGGCTCATACATTCTCCAAGCATTACCGTTTGACGGTGGCTGCACGGGCGAAGGCCCGGTTTGGAGCTTCAGTGTTGAGGTCAGGGATTTCAATGTCCCGCCCTGGGTGAGTACTGCTTCGGTACATCCCACCAGTCTATGGATTGATCAGCTTGATGATATGGAAGGTAAAATTATGTATAATCATACCTGATAATTTTCTTTCCATTAATCATAGCTGATCAATCCATAGCCCCTCCCAGATATCTGTACTGTTTTTATTCTGGTTGCATTTCAGGTTCAAGTTTAGTCTTCAGTTACTTCAGAAAGACTTCGTGTTCAAGTTTTTTCACTTGGATTCTTCAAGAGTTGAGACGAGTTTGTGTTACAGTGAGCTGCTGCATTCCTCTCCCCCCCGTTTTACGGGGCTGGATTGAGACATAAATTCTGCCGGCACTCCCTTCCGCTTCGTGCGGCTGTAGGGCAGCTTTGTACCCCTCCCGCTTCGGCGGTGTTAGGGTCAGTCAGCTCCTCCCGCGGTTGCGGTTGCAGGATAAGCCAGATCCCCCCGCATCGGCGGGTGTGGTGTCCCTCCCCCGCTCCGCGGGGATGAGCTGGACGGATTCCCCTCCCCCACTTGTGTGGGGATGAGCTGGGTTAATTCCCCTCCCCGTTTCGGCGGTGGTGAGCTGGGCAGAGTGTCCCTTCATGGGTGTAATTCTCTAAGTGCTGAGTCCTGCGGATGGAGCTTTGATATCGACATACTGAGGAGTTTCCGGCAGCACATGACCACATATAGGGAGGCAAAAGTTTGCTCTCTATCTCCACCTGCTGGTAGATGGACACAACCCACCAGTCTATGGATTGATCAGCTATGATTAATGGAAAGAAAATTATCAGGTATGATTATACATAATTTTACCTTTAATAACTTGGAGTTTTTTCCAATTAGCCAGAATCAGTTGCTGTGCAATAGTTATTAATATATCAAAGAGGGGCCTTTGATTATCATGGAGGGTAAAAGAGGGCGAGCAGGATTTGAAGATAACAAATGATAAAGAGATAGAGGATAAAGAGAGGGCAGCTGAGTTTGAAATTTTTGCAGATGTCACACTAAATGGTATTCCAGAAATATTGAATTGTAGGGCATTCATATGAGGAAAGGCTAAAGAGGTTAGGGCTCTTCAACTTGGAAAAGAGACAGATGAGGGGAGATATGATTGAGGTCTATAAAATCCTGAGTGGTGTAGAACGAGTAGAAGTAAATCGACTTTTTTTTAACTCGTTCCAAAAGTATAAGGACTAGGGGACAAGGAAGTTACATGGAAATACTTTTATAACAAATAGGAGGAAATATTTTTTCACTCAACGAATAGTTAAGCTCTGGAACTCTTTGCCAGAATTTGTAGTAACAGTTAGTGTATCTGGGTTTAAAAAAGGTTTGGACAAGTTCTTGGAGGAAATGTTGGTCTACTATGAGACAGACATGGGGAAGCAACTGCTTGCCCTGGGATTGGTAGCATGGAATGTTGCCATGATTTAGGTTTCTGCCAGGTACTTGTGACCTGGCATGGCCACTGTTAGAAACAGGATACTGGGCTAGATGGATCATTGGTCTAACCCAGTATGGCTACTTATGTTCATAAATTATATTGACCAAAGTGCCTATTTGGGTTTGGCAATGCCAACATACATTGGAGGAGCTCAGGCCAGCACTGTGTAATTTTCTCTGAGGCCATGCAGCTCTGTGGTGAAGAAAGAGCATGGATTGCAAGAAGTTCACTGCAGAGAGAGGTTTAAGGAGGGAAGACCAAAGGTGAGAGCATGAGGATTCAAGAATAATTTGATTGGTTTCATGTTCTCACATCGATTGTGAAGAGTTCTTATGTTTGTATTCTTGAGTGAGCATCAATTTATAAATGGAGGAAGCAACATGTCTACCATCTAGCAGTGAACTTGAAAGCTGAAAAATTGTGGGTGTTGATAAGTCGAGACAGTTCAGTAGGTTGGATCTTTTCAGAAACTGTGTTAACTGTATCCATTGGAAATATTGAGATGAGTCCAGATGAAAACTTGATTGCAGGTTGTGAAATGGTAAAAGGTTCTTATGATCAGAGTCTAGGATATCTTTTAGAGTTTAAATTTTACAGGCTGTCCATGATAATCATTGGCAAGTTGTGTTGTTGATTAGTATAATAGGATTACACCATAGAGATACATGAATTGTATTGTTGATAGTGTGTTCCAGGAGATAGTCAACTTCTTTGTTTGCAAGGAGTAGGTTTTTCTTGAGATGTTTGAATAAGATGAGGGTTAGAAGGAGAAGTAGGGGAATTGGAGAGAATAGGAATGATTCTAACTGTAACCATAGTGGTGGGTAGTCATCAGAGTTGGAAAACCAGTGACAGCCTTGTTGAATTATAAACGCTTTATGATAAAGGTGGAAATCAGGAAACAGATTCCTTTGGGGCTTTAAGCTTTACCATAGATGTACGTAGTGGTTTAGATTTCCAAAAGGGAAAAGAGTTTTTCAATTGTTTATAAAAAGAGTTATGAAATAGGTATGGTATCATACTTAAAACAAAGTTAATTTTTGAGGAGATCATCATCTTGATGGTTTTAAGCCTTTCCCACCAAGAGAGGTGTAAAGGACGCCAGGAAGATATCGGATGTTTAAGGAATTTCAGGATATTTTCACTATTGATTCTTAAAGTGTCTGTCGGAGTACGACGAAGGTCAATGCCAAGGTATCTAATTCTAGATGGAGACCAAACCAATCGGTATGAATGTATTAAGTCTGGGTTTGCATGTAGGTTCAGAGGAAGCACTTCAGTTTATATCCGGAGAATTTGGAGTATGTTTCAGTTAAAGATAAGAGTATAGGAAGAGAAGTAGAGGGATTAGAGATGTAAAGAAGACTATCATCAGCAGATGCTTTGTATACTGAAGATTTGAGCAGGAGACCAGTGATTTGTATCTGTGAATTGATTGCGAGTAAAAGGGGTTCAAGGGCTATATTGAATTGATATGGGGGGAGAGGGCAATCTTGATGATTACCCCTTTTCAAATGAATATAATTAGAGAGGTTATTGTTAGCAATAATGCGTGCCACCGGGTTGATATATAAGACTAACTTTGTCTTTGAAATCTACTTGAGCACCAAACCATTGCATAACATGAAATAAGTAAGCCCATTCTACCCTGTCAAAGGCTTTTTCAGCGTTGAATGAGAGTGCAAGGACAGGATGATTTGGAGCTCTAGTAGTGTTCAAAAGTTGAAAAAATAATCTAGAATTGTCAGTTGTGGCATAAAACCCACTTGACTAGGGGATATGATCTTACCTATGATCTTTTTAATTCTGTTGGCAAGTATTTTTACATATAGTTTGTGGTTGGTATTTAGGAGGAAGATGGGCCTGTAATTTTGAACTAGTTGAGCATCTTTATTGGGTTTAGGAAGAAATGTAATTATTGCTTCCAAGAAGTAGCTATTAGGACAGTAGAGGTAGATAAGGAGTTGAAGAGAGTACTGAGAAAAGGGGTAAGGAGGGTTTGAAAATTTTGTAAAATTCAGGAAGTATACCATCTGGCCTTGGCCTTTGCTAGAAGGAAGGTCTGGGCCAAGACAATATCTTCTGAATCTATTTGTTTTGTGAGGATTGCATTATCTGAAGAAGACCATTGAGGTTTAGAGAGAG
The DNA here is from genome assembly GCF_901765095.1 of Microcaecilia unicolor. NCBI lineage: Eukaryota > Metazoa > Chordata > Amphibia > Gymnophiona > Siphonopidae > Microcaecilia > Microcaecilia unicolor. Next base: position 140,728,502 of record NC_044033.1, read on the forward strand.
AGGCCAGGAAATTGTATCTGTGAGGTCCCCTTAAGCTTCAAATTGATAGAGTGAGGTATAAAACTGATGAAGGGAGTCTAATATGCCCATGGACAACGTGATGATGTCATTTGTAGGACTTTTGAGTGAAGGAATTTGTATTTTGACTCTTTTTTTTCAGATAATTTGCCAGTAGTTTACTCCTTTGGTTTCCTTCAGAGTAATATCAGGATTTGGAAATAAAAATCTCCTTACAGGCCTGCTCACTCGCTAATTTATTGTAGGAATATTTTAGGCTGTTCACCTCCCTTCCTCCCACATTTTTCAAACATAGTGGGTGTGACTTGTTCTTAGTAACTTGACCTCAGTTACTACTTATGGCCCCTTTACACATTCTCTTCCTTGCCCTGTCCCTTCCTAATCTTTTTCCCCTCCCCCTACCGCTATCTACCACTGGAACTCACTGCCCACCCATGTCCTCTCCCATCTTGCTCACTACTGCAATACCCTACTCACCCCGTCCCTCACCACCTCACTATCTCTCCTGTCCCCTTCCTCCTTCCTAGCTCTCAACCTTCAACACTTTCCTGCCATTAACCCATCCCCATTCCTCCTAAGCGCATCCTGTCTTTGTCGCCTTCGTCGCCCTACCGCCCCCACCCTCCTCCACACTCTCTTGCTCCTCCTCCTGCTATCCGCAGGAGACATCAATCCCAATCCAGGTCCCCCACACCTGTCCTTGTCCTATCCATGCAAACGTTTCCGGGATGTCTCCAATCTCATATCTATTCCCCTCCTCCCCCCCCCCCTTCCCTCCCCTTCTCATGTGCACTGTGGAATGCCCACTCGGTCTGCAACAAACTTCCCTTCACCCACGATCTCTTCATCTCTCATTCCCTTCACCTGCTTGCCCTAACTGAAACCTGGCTTTCCCCTGATGACTCTGCCTCAGTTGCGGCTCTATGCCATGGAGGCTATCTCTTCTCCCACACTCCCCTCCTAGTTGGCCGCAGAGGAGGCGTCGGGTTACTACTCTCGCCCTCCTGTAGTTTCCAACCCCTCCTCCTACCACAGTCTCACTGCTTCTCATCCTTTGAAGTCCACTCCATACGTCTATTCTACCCGTTGCCACTCAGAGTGGCAGTCATTTACCGCCCCCCTGATAAATCCCTCTCTTCCTTCCTCACCGACTTCGATGCCTGGCTTTCTGTTTTTCGTGAAACCCTCATCTCCGTCCCTCATTCTCGGAGACTTTAACATACACGTTGATGACCCGTCCAACTCTCACACTTCTCAGTTCCTCACTCTAACATCCTCCTTCAACCTCCAGCTGTGTTCCACCACCCCTACTCACCGTGATGGCCATTGCCTTGACCTCGTCCTCTCCTCTTCCGGCTCACCCTCCAATTTCCACACCTCAGCTCTTTCTCTCTCTGATCATCACCTGATCACCTTCACACTTCTTCACCCTCCCCCTCAGCCCCGCCCAACATTAACCACTACTTCCAGGAATCTCCAGGCTATTGACCCTCCCACCTTATCATCTAGTATTTCTAATCTCCTCCCCTCCATCATACCCTCCAAGTCTGTCGACGAGGCTGTCTCCGCTTACAATGCCACTCTCTCCTCTGCTCTGGACACCCTTGCACCTTCCACCTCCCGTCCCACAAGGCGTACTAATCCCCAGCCCTGGCTGACCCCTTGCATCCGTTACCTTCGCTCCTGCGCCCGATCTGCTGAACGCCTCTGGAGGAAATCTCGCACCCATTCAGATTTCCTTCACTACAAATTCATGCTATCCTCCTTCCAGTCCTCACTATTCCTTGCCAAACAGGACTGTTACTCCCAATTGACTAATTCTCTCAGCTCTAACCCTCATCGTCTCTTCGCCACCCTTAACTCCCTCCTCAAAGTGCCCTCCGCTCCCACCCACCCCTCACTCTCTCCTCAATCACTGGCTGACTACTTCTGCGACAAGGTGCAAAAGATCAGCCTTGAGTTCACTACCAAGCCACCTCCTCCTCTTCACCCTTCAACCCTCTCCCTCAACCAACCAACCCAGACCTCCTTCTCCTCCTTTCCTGATATTGCCCGCCTTCTTTCCTCCTCAAAATGCACCACTTGTTCCTCTGATCCTATCCCCACCAACTTACTTAACACCATCTCTCCTACTATCACCCCCTCCATCTGTCATATCCTCAACCTCTCTCTCTCCACTGCAACTGTCCCCGACACCTTCAAGCATGCCGTAGTCACGCCACTCCTCAAAAAACCATCACTAGACCCTACCTGTCCCTCCAACTACCGCCCCATCTCCCTCCTACCCTTCCTCTCCAAGATACTTGAGCGCGCAGTCCACAGCCGCTGCCTTGATTTTCTCTCTCATGCCATCCTCGATCCGCTTCAATCCGGTTTTCGCCCTCTTCACTCGACAGAAACAGCACTCTCTAAAGTCTGTAATGACCTGTTCCTTGCCAAATCCAGAGGCCACTACTCCATCCTCATCCTCCTCGATCTATCCGCCGCTTTTGACACTGTCAATCATGACTTACTTCTTGCCACACTGTCCTCATTTGGGTTCCAGGGCTCTGTCCTCTCCTGGTTCTCCTCCTATCTCTCCCACCGCACCTTCAAAGTTCACTCTCATGGATCTTCCTCCACCCCATCCCCTTATCTGTTGGTGTTCCCCAGGGATCTGTCCTTGGACCCCTTCTCTTCTCAATCTACACGTCTTCCCTGGGCTCCCTGATCTCATCTCATGGTTTCCAGTATCATCTCTATGCTGATGACACCCAACTGTATCTCTCCACACCAGACATCACTGCGGAGACCCAGGCAAAGGTATCGGCCTGCTTATCCGACATTGCTGCCTGGATGTCCAACCGCCACCTGAAACTGAACATGTCCAAGACCGAGCTTATCGTCTTTCCACCAAAACCCACTTCTCCTCTTCCTCCACTTTCTATCTCAGTTGATAACACCCTCATCCTCCCCGTCTCATCTGCCCGCAACCTCGGAGTCATCTTTGACTCCTCTCTCTCCTTCTCTGCGCATATCCAGCAGATAGCCAAGACCTGTCGCTTCTTCCTCTTTAACATCAGCAAAATTTGCCCTTTCCTCTCTGAACACACCACCCGAACTCTCGTCCATTACCTCATTACCTCTCGCCTGGACTACTGCAACTTACTCCTCACCGGCCTCCCACTTAGCCATCTATCCCCCCTTCAATCTGTTCAGAACTCTGCTGCAAGTCTCATATTCTGCCAGGACCGATATACTCATATCACCCCTCTCCTCAGGTCACTTCACTGGCTTCCGATCAGATACCGCATTCAATTCAAGCTTCTCCTTCTTACCTACAAATGCACTCAGTCTGCTGCCCATCACTATCTTTCTACCCTCATCTCCCCTTACGTTCCCGCCCGTAACCTCCGTTCACAGGATAAATCCCTCCTCTCAGTACCCTTCTCCACCACCGCCAACTCCAGGCTCCGCTCATTCTGCCTCGCCGCACCCTATGCTTGGAACAACCTTCCTGAGCCCTTACGCCAAGCCCCCTCCCTGCCCGTCTTCAAGTCTTTGCTTAAAGCCCACCTCTTCAATGCTGCGTTCGGCACCTAACCCTTACCGTTCAGTGAATCCAGACTGCCCCAATTTGACTGCCCCTATCGGACCGACCGTTCACTTGTCTATTAGATTGTAAGCTCTTTAAGCAGGGACTGTCTCTCTTTGTTAAATTGTACAGCGCTGTGTAACCCTAGTAGCGCTCTAGAAATGTTAAGTAGTAGTAGTATTTAGAACAAGTTTATCACCTGAGCAAATATAGCAGTGTTCTTGGTCTTTTATTTTCTCCAAAAACAAATCCACTTAATGAAAAACAACAGCTGTAATATGCCTTGGGCTAATGGAAGGAAAAGCCTCAAAGAGCTCAAATTCTTTCAAGATTTAAAGAGCTGAAGTGATCTTTAAAGATATCTACTCTTTCATGATTGGCAAAAACCTTCCTTAAAAATTTATATTTTTCAAAAATGTTTTAAATAATACATTTCTTCTGCTGCTCACAATGTTCACTATAAGGCAGTACATTCTTTTCTGAAAAATGTGTCTATGTCGCCTTTTTTCAAATATCAATGAACAAACACTTCTTTGCAGAGTCTGTATTGTTTCCAACAATAGAACCAAGCCAATAACAAATTAATGGTTCACTCGCCCCCAGGCCAACGATGGCCAGCTTTTCGCTCAGCTTCCTCAGGGTCCCAGACAGCGGGAGCTCATCTGTGAGAGACAAAAAATATTGTATTAAGGCAGGCTCATCCAATACTGCAAAAAATCAAAAAGGCATAATGCAATCTCTCACAGGCTCTATGTCTATAATGCTTCTTCTCTGATAATACTCAGCCCTCAGGAACTAACAAAATGGCTGCTATATAAACCAGTAGTGATGTTAGATGCCATCAATCCAACACACCAATTAAAACTCTTCTGATTCAAAAATGGTGCACTTGCGCTTTTATTCAAAAGAAATGGCACCATTCTACTCTCGAATTGAGACCACTAGGTTCCAAAGACTGCAGCTTAAAAATCCATTTTTGTTCTAGCTGCAGTAAAAGTCTGTGTCGATCACCACCTCTATGCAAAGGTGGTACATATTGCAACACAACACATCGAAGATCACTGGAAAAATGCTTGTATTTCTCGCAATGTGACACAAAAGGCAGCCCAATTTTATTTGTTATCAAAGAACTCTTATGTTCAGCCAATCAGACTGACAGTTTCCGAGAAGTCTGTCCAACATAAACTTTCTCACATGGACAGATTAAACAGTAAACATGATTGGATTTACAGGAGGTCTGAGTCTTCAAAGGGTATTTCTTCCAGTCAACTGGGTTAGTAAGCACATTAGTTTGTCATCACTTCACAGGCTACGCAGTTTCCACACTTCTTGTGTCCCACGAATCCTGGATCTAAAAAAGGAGTAGTAATGTTTGTGTGTGTGTGTGGGGGGGGGGGGGGGGGGGGGTAAAACTACTGAACTCGAATGTTCCTTAAAGTTCTTATTTCTGTTGTATGTATGTATGGCAGAACATAAGTTCTTTGATAACAACGAGGGGCATAGGATGAAGGTGAAAGGGGACAGACTTAGTAGTAACCAGAATACTTCTTCACAGGTGAATTCATGGAATGGCCTCCTAGTGGAAGTGGTGGAAATAAAAACAGTATCTGAATTCAAACCAGCTTGGGACAAGTCCACCTTCTATACTTACCCGCCTATCACTTTCCTTTTTTCTTCCCATACAATTAGTAATGAGCAGAGATTAAGTATCTGATATCCTGGAATGACAATGTCGTAACAAAACTCTGTAAGCCACATTGAGCCTGCAAATAGGTGGGAAAATGTGGGAAACAAGTGCAATAAATAAATAAAGATCTCTAAGGGAGAGAAGATGGCATGGATGGGCAGACTGGATAGGCCATATGTTCTTTATTTGCCTACAGTTTTCTATGTTTCTCTGAAGTTCCAGAGCTTCCTTTCAATTAACAGGCGCCTCCTGTACATTTATGCTGCATAATTATTTAAATGTCTCTATCATATCTCCCCTCTTCTGCCTTTTCCAAAGTATATATATTTAAATCTTTAAGTCTGTCCCCATATGCTTGATGATGACCACTGATCATCTTAGTAGCCACCCTTTGGACCAACTTCATCCTGTTTATATTTTTTTGAAGATGTGGTCTCCAGAATTGTACATAGTATTCTAATTGAGGTCTCACCAGAGTTTTATACAGGGGCATCATCACCTCCTTTTTTTTCTACTGGCCATTCCTCTCCGTATGCATCCAAGCTTTCACTGTCGCCTAAGTTTCTACCTGTTTGGCCACCTTAAGATCATCACATATGATTGTGACTCTGGGCAAGTCACTTAACCCTCCATTGCCTGCCGCATTGAGCCTGCCGTGAGTGGGAAAAAGTGTGGGGTACAAATGTAACAAAAAACAAAACAAAAAACACCCAAGTCCCATTCCTCTTACATGCAAGTTCTTCACCCCCTAAACTATATCATTCCCTAGGGTTTTTGCAGCCCAAATGCATGACCCTGCATTTTTTAATATTAAGTCTTAGCTGCCAAATTCAAGACCATTCCACTAGCTTTGCCGAGTCCTTTCTCATGTTATTCACACCAACAGGGGTGTTTACCCTATTGCAGATTTTGGTATCAACTATAAAGATGTAAACCTTCAGCAATAACATTAGAAAAATGTTGAAAAGAACCGGCCGAAGAACTAAACCTTGCAGCACACCACTGGTAACATCCTTTTCCTCAGAATGAGCTCCATTTACCACTACTTTCTGTCGCCTTCCGCTCAACCAGTTCCTAACTGCATCACTTTAGGGCCCATACCGAGGGCACTCCATGTATTTATTAGTGGTCTATGTGGAACCATGCCAAAGGCTTTGCTAAAATCTAAATAAAGCACATCTAGCCCTGTCCCTTGATCCAATTCTCTGGTCACCCAGTCAAAGAAATTAATCAGATTTGTCTGACAAGACCTGCCTCTAGTGAAACCATGTTGCCTCAGGTCCTGTAATCCATTGGATTCCAAACCTTTTCTGTTCTCTGTTTTAAAAGCATTCCCATCAATTTACTTACAGTTAGAAGCCAAACTTAACAGCCTGTAGTTCCCAACATCTTTACTTTCTCTTTGATCTGCTCTTCTCCAGTCCTCTAGAGAAGCATTGAAAAGGTCAGCCAAGTTCCTTCAGTACCCTTGGATGTATGGCATCCAGCCCCATCGCTCTGTCCACCTTTAGTTTAGCCATCTCCTCACAAATACAGTCCTCTGAAAATTGTTCAGAGACTACCAACCTTCCATTTCTATTTGTATTTGTCTTCTGCGATCCTGCTCCCAGTCCTTTAGCTGTGAACACAGAACAGAAATATTTGATGTTTTTTATATGTACACTGCCTAGGACTGCTGGATAGAGCAGTGTAGAAATGTTTTAAATAAAATTTAAGCAATTCTGCCTTATCGTTATCGGGGATGGAAGTGGACCATTTTATTGTCTATGCAGTGTTGCATACAGTCTATTATTAGATACTCTTTTGTAATACAAAGAAAGTTGAGGATATTTAGAAAATATTTAAATTTGGAGGTCTTCAGAATTTTGGTTCCATCTTTAATTCTTTCCAGATTGGATTATTGTAACCTTATGTTAGCTAACTGTTCGAAATCTCTTATCCATCGTCCAGAATTCTGCAGTTAAATTTTTGGGTTATCCCGATTTGAATCACTGCAGCCTTTTTATGCTAAACTTCACTGGTTACCTGTTGCTGAGAGAATTCAGTTCAAATGAGGTGTTACTACTTTTAAAACCCTTACTGGTGAAATTCCAGAGCATATATTGAATTTAGTATCACTATTACAAGGGTCCTCTATTAGATACAAAACTCGTAATATTTTTCAGTTAAGATTTCCAATGTTAAAATCAGTCAAATATCTTTCATTGTCTATTCAATATCAGCTACCTAATCTGTGAACCAGCTTCCATGGTTTTTGAGATCTTGCACTCACTATTTTCAGTTTAGAAAACTTTTAAAAGCTTTCCTGTTTTGTAAGGCAAGTCTGTCTACTGTTTAATATGTGATATTAGCTTGTTCTATTTGAAGCTCCTGGATAGTCCAACTTTTGATTACTGTAATTTGTCCTTGAACTGAATAGGTATAGGCAAAATACAAGAACTGGCGTAATAGTATATATTGCTTTCCAGACGTTGCCCCTTTTTCCCATTTGTGTAGAGATATTTAATGCTTCACTTTCCTGAGGGCTTGTACTTACCTGGGGGATTTGATCACCCTGCCCCACTGATATTGTATACATGGGAGTGCTTCTGCTGCCTTACAGCAGTGTTTCCCAAGTCCAGTCCTGGAGTACCCCTTGCTAGTTAGGTTTTCAGGATATCTACAATGAATATGCATGAACTTGATTTGCATATACGGCCTCTGTTATATGCAAATTTATTTCATGCATATTCATTGTGGATATCCTGAAAACTTGACTGACAAGGGGTACTTCAGGCCCGGACTTGGGAAACACTGCCTTACACTTGCAGAGACAGGAACTGGGCTTCGGACCTAAATCCAGGTCTTAAGCAATGTTGTTACCATAGGAGCTAGCTCTGTGGGTGCCAGTAAGTGCTCAGCATCCCCAGTATTGAGCTCTTTCATTGTGTCTAGGAAGGGGTCATTTTGTAAAGTGTTTGGCACATTCATCACTTTGAAATGTTGGTGCCTATGGATGGTCTATAGAACTTTTTCAGTAATCAGAAAAGAGGGATAGAAAGAGACAAAATCTGTCCAATATATAAACCCTTTCTAGTATTATGTCCAGCACAATGTATTTTCTTTTAAACACCAGTCTATGCGAAGTATGAATAATCCAGGAAGTTTATTCATATTCCGCATAGACTGGTGTTTTAAGAAGTACATAGTGCTGGACATAACACTGCCAGTGAGGTTGGTTAGTGATTTACTGACCAGATCATGAGCATGGGCAACAGATTCTGAATCAAATGATCTGTATCCATTGATTAATGTCTGAGTGAGTATGATTAAGCAATTCTGGCCAGAAAACTGAGCAGGCACAATCTACACATTACTAACCTAGGATATTCAGGATAGTTTATTCCTGAACTACATAATTAATTTTACTTCTTAAGAGATCATCCTAAGCTGTGTGTTCCTCCCTAGTTCATTAATCTCAAAGGTTCAAAAAAGATCAGTTAGTGGACACCTGTAATTGCTACAGACAAGGATTCTGTAGAAAGAGAACAGATGGCATCTTGACTGTCATTCAGGAACTGCCAGATTTCCTTACTAGGTGACCACATCAGCAATATTTGCCACTTGTTTTTGTCCTGTGTACTGTTAAGCTTATCCGCTCACTTTGCTTTTATGGGAATGAAAAGCAAAATGAAATACTACTTGTTTTTAAGGGTATAAATGATCCCCAGGAGAAGTGGTACTGGCCTGTAGCTGAGCAACCAGAGGATGAGAATGAGGAGGAGGAAGATACCAAAGATGACGAAGTTGAAGAATTAAGCGTGAGTTTTGTTTTGTTTTGGGCGGTGGGGGGTTGTTTTTTTGGTAACATGGAGATGAGCAAGCAAGGCAAAATTGCTTACCTGTACCACATGTTCTCCAAGAAAAGCAGGCTACCAGCCCTCTTAAGTGGATGAGGTCACCCAACGGAGCTTGGGCTGGAACAGTATAAACAAGGCTCAAGAGTTCCTGTAATGTTGTATGAGGCAACTTTACTTTCTCTGAGGTCAAGCAGGATGAAAGTTCTCAAAAGTATGACTCCATAGCTACAGTTTGCCTTTAAAGAAAATAATTTATGCCAATGGTGCAAAAACTAATATTTTTGGCAGCAGCAGGTCTTTTTTTTTTTTTTTTAATTTAAATGAGGTTTTATTAAACACAGTCAAAATGAACAACAAACAAGCCTACAAGGCCAATTCATACATAACACCATACTACAAAGTACAAAATACAATGTCATGGGAAGAATCCAGAAACCGCATAGGTTTTTGGTATGTCAAACGCCCTATAAACCCATACCCCACCCCTATTCCCCACCCCAATCCCCTCCAAAATGGGTACAAAGAGTACTCTTCAAGCTAATTGGAAAATGATATGGGACCCCTTGAAGAACTTTCATCTGGGCATACAATTACACCTCTTAGCTAACTGCTGTATCCGATAAATGTAACTGAGTTTCGCCCTCCAGAGAGACATAGTGGCTCAACTTGCTTACAACAGGTAGCCAGAGTTAATTTTGCAACGTTAAGCAGATGACATACCAATTGCAATTGGGCACACGTCAGACCCGGAATAGCTCTTATTAAACAAGAACATTACCAGAACCCCACTGGCCAGTACAGTGATATATCTGATATTGTACACTTTTCCAAAAAGCTTTAGCCTTAGGGCGTCCACCATGGTATGCCCTTATGGCAACAGAGCATCCAACAGGCCGAAGAGGCCTGCGGGAACCAGTGTTGAATTCTATCCAGGGTCAGATACCAACAATATAGAAGCTTGTAGTTGTTCTCTTGAACATTAGCAGCAATAGCCACTGTAGCAAGCTTAGCTTCCATAGCATCCCAGTCTGAAGGCTCATAAGCCACTCCCAACTCATATTCCCACTTCATACGATGTTGGAAGGTAGGATGCAACAAATCTTGTACATATGTATACAGAGCTGCTAATAGATTTCTAGTAGATTTAAATCCTCACATATATTTTCCAATTCAGTCTATTCAGCAGCAGACCATTTTTAAAGTTGTTTTATGATTCCAATGTAAAAATAATAAAAATAGACCCAAAGGAGACAGGCTTGGATTGTAAACCTCAGGATAGAATGTCCAAACTTGCTGTGGTGTCGGGAATCCCCTATCCAAACAGAAATGAAGACTTCAATAGATTTTCTTAGGATCTAGAAGCCAGATTTAAGAATGATTGGAATACTTACTTAAGTGCAGCCTCAGCCTCAGGCCATTCTCCCAGCCACAGCATCAGAACCCTGTCCAAGCCAAGCTCCTTTCTCCCAATTGCCCCCTTGTCAGCCTCCAGCCCTTTTCTCTCAGCCCCAACATTAGATCCTTCCTTCTCCCACTGTCTGCTGGCACTGTGTGGGAGTTGGAAGCAAAGAACAAGTGGTTCCAGTGTCATGCAAGAAACAGGAAGTACTCTACTTTTCAGCTCCTGCACGATGCCGTCAGACAGAGCAAGCCGAGAACAGGCAAAATGACAGCAGTGAAAACACAAGCTCCCACTGCCCTGCAGAGGATTTAGAGGTGCTGGCCAGGTAGAAGGGGGCATGTGACCCTGACATTTTAGTATGTCCCCATGCATGTCATTCTTTTCATGACCCTGATGTTATGGCATTGCTGCCCATGTGCTCTGAGCCCCAGGTCTGCTACTATTTTTTAATTTTCCCTGCAGTAATATGTGTGTGAACAGGAGTCCACTATCACAGTCTTACAAAATTGCTTCTATAGAAGCTGACCTCAGGTGGGCTACCAACACTGCCATGGTGCTAATATGAGCCTTGATATGCTCTTTCAGAGCTAGACTTGCGTGGACATAACAGAAAGAGATGTGGTCTGGTAGCTAGTTGTATAGTGTGTGCTTAGAAGTGGAAGTATTAGTTTTATTGTGGTCAAAAGGAGCAGAAGGCTATGGCCCTGTTGAAATCCAAATTGTGCAGGGAGGCACCTTTGTGGCTAATCATCTTTATGCTAATGGCTCCCAGATCTACCTTTTTACACCAGAAATTTTAGCAGAAATCCAGGCCCAAGCCTTAGCCTGCTTGTCTGACATTGCTGCTTGGATGTCTTACTGCCATCTGAAACTGAACATAGCCAAAGCTGAACTTCTTATTTTTCCTCCTAAATCTACCTCTTTTCCCCCAGTCCCCTATTTCTGTGGATAACACACTCATTCTTCTTGTCTCCTCAGTCTGTAACCTCAGACTTATTTTTGACTCATTTCTCTCTTTCTGTGCATATATCCAACAGACTGCTAAACCCTGTCATTTCTTTCTTTATAACTTCACCAAAATTCATCCCTTCTTTTCTGAGCACTTTGCGAAAGCCTTATCCATACTCTCATCGTCTCACATTTAGATTACTGCAACTTGCTTCTCACAGGTCTCCCATTAAACTATCTCTCTCCCCCTTCAAGATGTTCAAAATTCTGTTGTATAACTTCTCTTCCACCAGTGTTGCTACACTCGCATAACTCCTCTCTCAAGTCACTTCATTTCCGTATACAGTTCAAACTCCTCTTACTGACTTACAAGTGCATTCAATCTGCAGCACCTCAGTATCTCTCCTCTCTTATCTCCTCCTACACTCCTCCCCGGGAACTCAGTTCTTTGGGTAAATCTTTCTTATCTGTACCCTTCTCCTCCACTGCCAACTCCAGATTCCTTTCCGTTTATCTTGCTATACTCGGCTGAAAAAACAAAATCCCATTAGGTTCTTAAGCTTCTTTGGGACCCAGTAGATACTTTTTTACAATCTGACTTCAAGTATAGCAATTCAGACCGTTAATCCAACTCTTCCAATAATTGTTATATACGTTATTTATTATGTTAAACTTACATATTGATATAAGCACGTGGTCAAGTTATATGCGCTTTTATGTACTAATTTTAAATTTCAATAAAAGTTATAGAACTAAAAAAAGGAATATTTTACTTTTTGTGGATAAAAATATGTACTGAAAATAAAAGCCTTCCACCAGCAGTGCTTCACATTGCCATGCAGTATACCTAAGTTTGATTAGTAGGTCATGCATTTTGCTACCTGAACTAGCTCTCCTCTGTACTCTTTGTACCTCATAATTAGGAGGAAGAAGAGACCTCGTCTCCTCATGCTTTATTGGGAGGGGGGGGGGGGGGCTCTCAAGCTATCACACCTTCCTAATTGGGGCCATGAATAAGGGTTGTATTATAACCTTTGTGGTTTCACTTTTTCCTTTTGGGGGGGGGGGAGGGGAGAGGAAGGAGCAGAGCTTCCCTCCTCGGGTCAAAGGGTTCTCATTTGACATGTCTCTTGGAGGAAGGGCAGGGTATTGCCCACAGGTCAGACAAAAATAGGTGCACTAATTTCACATTTTCTTTGCTTTAGGTTGAAAAACTAATTTGCAAATTATTGTTTCCTTAGAATATGTCATGGAACCGTGGTAGATATATGCATTAGTAAAGTTGGTTAAATATTGCAGACATTTGACCATCTTCTTTGCAGTTTAGTGCAAATTACCCTAAATTATTTTTTAGATATGTGTAGAAACTTAATTTCTTGTTCTTTTTTTTTTATTATTTCAGTCTTTGGAAAAGCTAGAAGCTCTCACTGCATATTTAAGAAAAGAGCATTTTTATTGCATTTGGTGTGGAACAGCCTACCAAGGTAAGAAAAGCCACATTTTATTTCATGATCTGCCCTGATGATTATGTTGATTTCCATAACTAGCTGCTGAGAAGATTCCAGTTCCATCAAATCCCTATGGATAGAAATTCCATGTGTAAAGGGAGAAAGGATAGTGATAGGAGTGTACTACCGTCCACCTGGCCAGGTTGAAGAGACACGTAGAAATGTTATCAGACATTAGGGAGGCTAACAAACTGGGGAACATAATAATAAATAGGCAATTTAAATTATGCAGATATTGATTGGGTTAAAGTAACATCAGAGCATGCTAGGGAGGTAAAATTCCTTGACAAAATCAAGGACTGCTTTATGGAGCAGCTGGTACAAGAGCCAACAAGAGGAGGAAAAATTCTAGACCTAGTCCTTAATGGAGCACATAATCTGGTTAATGTGGTAATGGTGCTGGGGCCGCTTGATAACAGTGGTCATAATATAATCAGATTTGATATCGGCTCTGGAGTAAGTACACATAGGAAGTCCAATACGTTAGCAAGGAGGCTATGATAAAATGAAAAGAAGAACAGTGAAAAAAAAATTAAGAAGAGCAGCTGTGAAAGTCAGCTGTGGATGCTGTTCAGAAATACCATCCTGGAAGCACAGGCCAGTTATATTCCATGTATTAAAAAAGAAATAAGATAGGCCAAACGACAGCCGGCTTGGTTAAAAAGTGAGGTGAAGGAAGCTATTAGTGCTAAAAGAAAATCCTTCAGAAAATGGAAGAAGGATCCGACTGAAAATTAGAAACAGTGTAATGCAAAGCGTTGATAATGAAGGCAAAAAGGGACTTTGAAAAAAAAAAAAGATTACGTTGGAGGCAAAAACACATAGTAAAAACTAAGTTAATTAGAAGCAAGAAGCCGGCAAAAGAATCGGTTGGACCATTAGATGACTGAGGGGTAAAAGGGGCACTCAGGGAAGACAAAAGCCATAACAGAGAGATTAAATTAATTCTTTGCCTCGGTCTTCATTGAGGAAGATTTGGGAGAATACCGGAGCCAAAAATAGTATTCAATGCTGAAGAGTCAGAGAAACTAAATGAAATTTCTGTAAACCTAGAAGATGTAATGGCACAGTTTGACAAATTAGCAAATCACCTGAACCAGATGGTATTCGTCCCAGAGTACCGATGAACTTGCAGAACTATTGTTAGTAATATGTAATTTATCTTTAAAATCAAGCATGGTACCAGAAGATTGGAGGGTGGCCAATGTAATGCCAATTTTTTTTTAAAAAGGTTCCAGGAGACCACGAGCTGCACTGAGAGAGTGAGACATGTTTTTCAGGCTCTTTGAGGCTCCAGCACCTAAATCATTAATTAGCAAATAACCTTCCTTCTTTAGAAACTTTCGTGCATGAAAAGGAGTTACCTTTAAGGAAAAATACCTGAATGCACCTTTGGAACATATGTCTAACAAAGAATCTCAAAGAGAGAAAGATAAGCAACGTGTGACTGACATTATGATGGAAGGAGCGGTATCGTCACGTGGGCCGTCCTTTATGGAAGAGCAACTTACTCAGCTCACTGCGGCTATGGGATGTGCGCTTGAACCCAAGCTGGGCCAACTTAAGCCAGATTACTAATGTAAAAATGCTCTTTGCCAGACAAGTCGGCAAACAAGTGAACTGGAACAGATTCTCTACATTGGAAGACACTTCCACTCCAACTGTGGAAGCTCTGTCCACCTTGGAGAAAAAAGTCTGTGACCAAGCATATAAAATAGATGATTTGGAAAAATCGGTCACGTCATAATAATGTACGGATTATTGGTTTACCGGAGACGGTTGGAGAACGAGTGTTGCCTACACTGTTGCAATGCTGGTTGGGGGTCTGAGTTTGCATTATTGGATCATGCGGGCCTGCTGTTCTGTCTTTTGACAGCCTTGCCTAAGTTACAGTGGAATCCTGGAATGGGTTAATGTTTGTTATTATTTCACTGCTAGGTCATGTGAGCTAGGCATTGTGTGTAGTGTAGCTTATGGTAATGCAACCACTCTTGACAAGCTGTTTCTATTGGTCTTTACCTTCTCCTCTGGGCTTGTGTGTGCCCTACTTTCTAGTCCTCTCTCTCTCTATGATTCTGTATTACCTTCAGTCAGCTCATGTCCTGTTAAACGCTCTGAAGAGAACTTGTTTTTTTTTACCTTGGACATATCTTTATGTTAAGATATAACATTTCAAGCAGACCAGCTGTGATCCTCTCCTGTAAACCCAACTGTGTTTTTCACCTGCTCAGCAAAGCTGGGTTTCGCAGTCTCCGTCCACTGAAGCAACTGTCAGAATCACGAAGTCTCTGTGCTATGAGGCAATCTTCTGAACTGCTGACTGTGAGTACTTTGTTGTGTTATTCAATAAAGAAAATATCAGAAAAGAAAGAGACTTCAGGTATGCTGGTATGTCAAGGTTAACTGCAAGATACTGAGACTTTCAGGTAAAGGTCTTAGGAGACTTGTACACCCGCTGTGCCTGGAAAGAGTTCATTGCGTGGAATGAGATCAAGATGGCTGCCGGACCCCACGAACTATTATCATTAAAATTCTAAATTACATCCACAAGGTAGAAATAATGAGAGGGTACCGGTAGAAAAGAGAGACTCTACAATACGAAGAACACCCCAGAATTTTCTGCGCTTACTCTGTGCTATTGCAAGAGCGACGAAGAAATGTACCCCGATTTGTGCACAGCTCCAGAAAAGAAAAACTAAATTTATGCTGCTTTATCCTGCTATATTAAAAGTTCAATACAATGGTCACTGGAAGACCTTTGATTCCGTGGGAACAGTGTGGGAATTTGTTACTCAGATTTCTCCCTCCCAGCAAGAGGAAACCTGAAGTGGAGGTGATGTTTGTCATTGATATACTGTATTGTATATGCAGATAACTAAATAGTAGATTCTTACTGAAATGAAGGTTATATAAGTAGCTGCTAGGATTTCTGTTATACTTGTCTCTAACTATACTATTCTATTGTGTAAGTCCCACATGCATCACTTTGCACTTGCTCACTTTAAACGTTATCTGCCATTTGGATGCCCAGTCTTGTAAGTCCTCTTGTAATTTTTTTTACAATCCTCTTCGATTTAACAACTTTGAATAACTTTTGTGTTGTCAGCAAATTTAATTACCTCACTCTTTATTCTCATCTCTAGATCATTTACAAATATGTTAAAAAGCAGCATCCCATCACAGACCCCTGGGGAACCCCACTATCTACCCTTCTTCATTGAGAATACTGACCATTTAACCCTACTCTCTGTTTTCTAACCAGTTTTTAATCCACATTAGAACACTACCTCCTATCCCATGACTCTCCAATTTCCTCTGGAGTCTTACATGAGGTACTTTGTCAAATGCCTTTTGAAAATCCACAATACATTTTCAAAAATTATATAAGGGTAGGCCTGAGGTCGATATAAAGATCATAGATGAGTTCCTAGATAGGGCGCACCTGCCTATATTGTCAGAGACCAATCTGAAGATGCTCAATAGTCCTGTGCAAGCAAAGGAACTCCAGCAAGCTGTTAAGAAACTAAAATGACACTTGGCACTGGGGGCAGATGGATTCACAGGAGAATTTTATAAAATGCTAGTCCAGTCCCACAGCTCGTAGGCTTGCTGGTATCCTATCATCAGGAAGTGGTGGATGCAGGCAGCTTTCCCTTGCATGAAAATATAGTCTTAATAAACTTTAATACCCATATCTGGGGAAAGCCAGAGAAGTAGCTGAATCTTACAGACTCATATCCTTACTTAATGTTGACATCAAGCTGTTAACGTACATACTAGCAACGAGATCTGACGCTCGTGGATGCAGCACAAGTAGGATTCATTCAAGATAGACAATTGGTACTTAACACTCAAAATATTTTGTTGGCCATGTCCCACTCCGGGTCACGAAGACTCCAATATAGAGAGTTTGGCTGCAGCTCGAGCGTTTGACCAGGTCCACTGGCAGCACCTGTTCAATGTATTAGCAAATAGAGGGTTGGTTTGGTAGAGCTCTTTTGACATTGTACAATTTTCTGAAATCACAGATACTGGTCAATGGGAAAGAACTCCAGCATTCAAAATGGAACATGGTACACGTCGAGGATGCCTCCTGTCCTCATTATTTGGACTTTCCCAAGACCCACTGTTATGGGCACTTAATGCATCCCCTGATATTTTATGTCTGGAAGTTGCAGATTTTCCCATCAAAGCCCTGGCCTATGCGGATGATATACTTGTAGTATTCACCTCCCCTCAGGAACCGCTCCCAAAATTGACCATCATAGGACAAATTTGGGAGTTTCTCGAGTTTTACACTATAAACTATGATAAATCCAAAATGTTGCCATTGTCCCTGGAGGTGAAACAACAGTGTAAAGGCCGTTTCCCTTCTCGTGGAAGGACACGGCATTGTGATATCTGGGAGTCCAAATACCACGAGAGTTGCCTGCACACATTATATAATTGTAATGTACAGCCACTGCTGGAGTTTACAAAGAATAGGCTCCAAATGTGGAGGGCATACCCATTAACTATCTGGGGCCGTAAGGGGCTAAAAGCATATTAAAGAGATGTATTTAGCCCCTAAGTGGATGTATGCTTTCCAAATGATCCCACTATTTTTGAAGGAAAAAGAAGAACGCAAGCTGTGTCAGCTAATTCAGAAATATGTCTGTGGTGGTAAAAGGCCAAGGTTATCGATGACATTACTGCAAACACCAAAAGCACACAGGGGATGGGTCTTCTCAGTATTTGGTATTTAACTGTGGCAAGCGGAATGTGTCATACAAATGATTGGTTTAGGGGGACAGAACATTTCTCTGTTACTGGAGTAAAAACTAAATTGATTGCAGTTACACATTTTAGTCATATACTACACACAGGAGCCAGGGTACCCCCCCCCCCCCCCAAAAAAAAAAAAAAAAACCACCATCTCTAGCCATCCTATATTACAAGCTGCTAGAGCAGAGTGGTGATGGATTTGCCATCGCTAACTTTTCTGCATCAATGACTCCTTATTTGTCTATATGCATTGTGCCAGGCTGTGGAAAGAATGTATTTTTACAATGGGAGAAGAATGGATTACAGTATTTATTACAGGCAGTAGACTTGGAAGGCCGATTAAAGCCCTTTGAAATGCTGTGCCAGGAATATCAATTACCTCCCACGCAATACTTTGCATGTAAACATTACGTATCCTTACTTTGTTGGACTGACTTAACCGAAGATGTGCAGGAAACCTTGTCAGAAGTTTGAGAGCACAACTAAAAGTGCCATTGGCCTATCACCATCAACATCTCAAAGACACTACATCTGATTTGCATTATAAAAAAATTGGCAACTAGATGGGCAGCAGATCTTACTTGTGCACTCACAGACCAACAGTTACAGCAGTTTGTGGCAAGGATATATAAATGCCAGAGGGCAGAAACTCTTATGAAAGACGAATTTGCCTTGCGGCTCCATATCTCCCCATCACGGGCCTATAAATTATCTGAAGTTCAGCATGTCCAAAATGCGCCCTCGGGGATGCAACTTTAGGGCATATGTACTGGCATTGCACGGAAAGTAAAAAGCTTTGGCAGTCAGTACTTGCAGCTATTAATACTCTTTGGGGTTGTACAGTCCTGGATCATCCACATTTCTGGTGTTCAGTGTATTTCAAGCCTCTTTCCTGTAGTAATGACATCATCAGTGAAGGCCTTCATAAGGAAGTTGAGGTATTAATTCAGGGCCTTTGTATAGCCAAAGGTCTCCAGGTTTGTCAGTGTGATTGTGTAGCACGTCTGCACTGTTTCCTAGCTAGTGTGCCTTTGTGGCACTTCTGCCTTGGTTCTTATCTGTTTGTGTGCTAGGGTTAGCGCATCTATCTTGGTTATTGACTGTTTGTCTGTGACCTAGGGTTAGCATTTCTGTCCTGGTTGACTGTTTTTCTGCCTGGTTGGCACTTCTGTGGTGGCACAGCCCTGAGTTGCTTCTCTGTGTGGCCTCCCTTTTCCCTTTGAGTGGCCGTGTGGCCCAGCCTAGTGTTCTGCATAGTCTGCTTCTGCCTGTGTGTATGTGCCTTCGCTTTTGCCTTTGCTGTTGTGCTTGGATTCCAGTTCGGTCTTTTGGCCCATTTGAGTCCCTTCCTTCTAGCTTTACTTAGTTAGTTCCTGTGTACCCCATTCCTGCCTGTGTGCTACTTGCACTTCTAGTCTGTTCCAGTCCTGCCTAGTCAGGCTCAGTTCCTATGTACCCCGTTCCTGCCTGTGTGCTTCTTGCACTTCTAGTCTGTTCCAGTCCTGCCTAGTCAGGCT
Source organism: Microcaecilia unicolor (assembly GCF_901765095.1). Classification (NCBI taxonomy): domain Eukaryota; kingdom Metazoa; phylum Chordata; class Amphibia; order Gymnophiona; family Siphonopidae; genus Microcaecilia; species Microcaecilia unicolor. Next base: position 140,747,759 of record NC_044033.1, read on the forward strand.
CAGTTCCTATGTACCCCGTTCCTGCCTGTGTGCTTCTTGCACTTCTAGTCTGTTCCAATCCTTCCTAGTCAAGCTCAGTTCCTGCGTACCCCGTTCCTGCCTGTGTGCTTATTGCACTTCTGGTCTGTTTCAGTCCTGCCTGTTTAGTCCAGTCCTGGTTGGAAGGTTCGCCTGCTGCTGCTGTTCGTTGGCAGTGGCATAGGTGGGAGCAGGAAGTTCTAGAGAAGGCTTCCGGGGCAGACCGAAGGCAGCGTGTATACGTCGCTACCGCTGCCAGGAGCACAGAAAGGCTGAAGAAGACTGCTGCCTGCGCCGGAGGGAGGGAGGAAGAGAGGGGGTAAACGGAGTCACGATCCTGAACCTCGCGGGGGGAGGGCAGCAGACGGAAGATGGATGGGACTGGGAGGGGTGGGGAGCAGAGGGAAGGAGCAAGAGATGGATGGGACTGGGAGAGGAGGTGAGCAGAGGGAAGGAGCAGGAGATGGATGGGACTGGGAGGGGTGGGGAGCAGAGGGAAGGAGCAGGAGATGGATGGGACTGGAAGGGTGGGGAGCCGAGGGAAGCCTGCTGGAAAGAAGACACTGCATAAAACAGAAGACACTGGGACCAAAGCGAATAGAAAAACTAAATGATCAGACAACAAAGGTAGAAAAAAGTATTTTATTCAGAATTTATTAATTCAAATATGTCAGCTTTTTGAAATGTGCATCTGTGATATTTTGCATGTAAATTTCAATTTTTCTGATATTGCTGCATGCTGAGTCTGACTTATTGAGTTAACTTTCCAGTTCAGCATTTTGCCTTCATACTTTTTTATTTCTAGTTCCTTGTGTCATGTCTGTTGTCATGTGTTTTTCATGTGTGATTAAGGTGCAGTATTCTGCTAGCGTGTAGTATTTGCAGCCCTTTTTGTTTTGCTTTTTTTCACGAGGTAGTGTACGGGAAAATTAGGTTCTTACCTTGGTAATTTTCTTTCCTTTAGTCATAGCAGATGAAGCCATTACGTATAGGTTGTGTCCAGCAGGGGGAGATAGAGAGCACTCAACTTTTCACAGTGCCTCATGGCCAGCTAGCTCCACTGCCTCTTCAGTATTTGAAGCTTCCAAAGCAGTATGGCAAACCGCAATGGGAATAACATGAACTTGCCTCACAGTGAACGATGGCCCCTTAACAAGGGCATGAACTCAAAAGGAGGGAATGAACACATCCTCCTGGAGGTAATAAAATCGTCCTCCTTATTGTATAACTGGAGGGGATACACGCAACCTCCTGGAGGGAATAAACTCATCCTCCAAAACATAAACTGGAGGGAATGGACTCATCCTCCTATAAGTGAACATGAATCCTGAAGACTGTTGTCCAACTTTCTCCCAAGAAAGGAACTTCATGAAACAAGAACAGAACCTGAAACAGATTCACAGCATACAGACAATCATACAGGGAGGGCTTATGGCTTCATCTGCTATGACTAAAGGAAAGAAAATTACCAAGGAAAGAACCTAATTTTCCCTTCCTTGTCATCAAGCAGATGAAGCCATTACGTATGGGATGTAACAAAGCAATCCCTATATAGGGTGGGAACAGGTCACACCACGCGCTAGCACTTGTGCTCCAAAACGCGCATCCCTCCTAGCAGCCACATCCAGCCTGTAATGTCGGGCAAAAGAGAGCTTAGAAGCCCATGTTGCTGCACTGCATATCTCTTGACGAGAGAGTGCTCCAGTTTCAGCCCAAGAGGAAGAAATCACTCTGGTAGAATGCACCTTAAAGGCTACAGGCGGAGACCGGCCGGCAAGCAGATAAGCTGAAATGATAGCTTCTTTGAGCCAGCGGGCAATAGTGGTTTTAGACGCTGGAGACCCTCTGCGAGGACCTGAGAGCAAAACCAACGGATGATCATAGATCCTGAAAGAGATAGTAACTCGCACATACTGCAGCAGAGTCCTGCGCACATCCAACAGGTGCAATTGCCCAAAAGATTCTGGAAACTCCTCCTTATCAAAGGAGGGCAAGAAAATAGGCTGGTTTAGGTGAAACGCTGAAACCACCTTAGGCATGAAGGAAGGCACGGTCCGAACCGTGACCCCGGACTCTGAGAATTGCAGAAATGGGTCTCTACAGGACAGCGCCTGGAGCTCTGATGCCCATCTCCCCGAAGTAATGGCCACAAGAAAAACGGCCTTTAGTGTCAAATCTTTCTCCGATGCTCGCCGAAGCAGCTCAAAAGGAGAAGCCTGCAGGGCCTTCAAAACTAGCCCCAGGTTCCAAGCTGGACAGAGTGCTCGCACGGGAGGCTGGAGCCGAAGTACCCCACTAAGAAACCGTGCCACATCTGGTTGAACAGCTAAAGACACGCCTTCAACCTTACCACGAAGGGAGGCCAATGCTGCCACTTGCACCCGCAGGGAATTATAGGCCACACCATCCTGCAAAAAGTCCAGAATCGGCAAAACAGGAAGCCCGCATGGGTGTGATCACTTTTGAAGCACACCAAGACTCAAACTGGCGCCAAATCCTAGCATAAGCCACGGAAGTGGAACGCTTGCGGGCCTGTAGGAGAGTGGAAATGACTGTGTTTGAATAGCCTTTGTCCCTGAATTGCGCCCTCACAATCGCTATGCCATAAGACCAAAGCGGCAGGCTACCGGGCCCTGTGACAACAGGTTCGGTACCAGAGGTAAAGGAAGGGGAACCTCCACTAGCATCTGTTGGAGGTCCGCATACCAAGGCCTCCTGGGCCAATCTGGGGCGATGAGGACCACTTCTCCTGGGTGCAGCCGAATCCGCAGGAGCACGCGCCCTATCAAGGGCCACAGAGGGAACACATATAGAAGGCCCGGAGGCCAGGGCTGAGTCAAGGCATCCAACCCTGCCGAGCGAGGATCTCTCCGTCTGCTGAAGAAGCACGGGATTTTGGCATTTGAACTTGTCGCCATAAGATCCATTTGGCACATATCTGCAGGAATACTTCGTCTGCTAGTTCCCATTCTGCTGGATCGATCTGATGCCTGCTTAGATAATCGGCTTGCACGTTGCTGTGACCTGCCGACAGAAACTGAAGATGCAGCTCGGCCCAGTGGCAAATCTGTTCGGCCTGCGCGGCCAGTGCTCTGCACTGAGTGCCGCTTTGTCAATTTATATAGGCCACTGCTGTCGTGTTGTCCGACATCACTCTGACAGCCAATCCTTCCAGGGTCACTTGAAAGGCCAGAAGCGCCTGAAACACCGCTTTCAACTCCAGGCGGTTGATGGACCACTCAACTCCTCGGGTGTCCATAGACCCTGGGCATGCTTCCCCTTGCAATGTGCGCCCCAGCCCTTCAGGCTGGCATCTGTTACTCCTAGACACCAATTGGGGAGCGCCAGCGGCATTCCTCGCTGCAGCATGCTGTCTGAGAACCACCACTCCATGCTGAGTCGGGCCGCAGGGAGCCAAGAAAGTCTGCATTGATAAACCTGAGAAACTGGAGAACATCTTTGAAGTAGGGAATACTGTAGAGGTCTCAGGTGCGCTCTTGCCCAGGGCACCACTTCCAATGTGGCTGTCATCGATCCCAGCAGCTGGATAATGTCCCAAGCTCGCGGGCGGGGCATCCTAAGGAGCAGACAGATCTGATTCTGAAGCTTGCACCACCTTAGCTCGGGTAGGTATACATAGCCCAAGTCTGTGTCGAACTTCGCCCCCAAATATTCTAGAGATTGCGAGGGGGTCAGGTGACTTTTGGTCATATTGACGACTCAGCCTAGAGATTGAAGTACTGAGACCACTCTGGCTGTAGCTTGATAGCTCTCTGTTACAGAGTCTGCTCTGATGAGCCAGTCATCTAGGTACGGGTGAACCCTAATACCTTCTCGCCTGAACAAAGCAGCTACTACCACCATTACCTTCGAAAAGGTTCGGGGAGCTGTGGCGAGGCCAAAAGGCAAGGCCCGGAACTGGAAATGTTTTCCCAACACCGCAAACCTACTACTACTATTTAGCATTTCTATAGCGCTACAAGGCGTACGCAGCGCTGCACAAACATAGAAGTAACATCTGGTACGGGGGCCAAATTGGTATGTGCAAGTAAGCTTCTTTCAGGTCTAGAGACGTGAGAAACTCTCCTGGCTGTACCGCAGCAATGACGGAGCGCAGGGATTCCATGTGGAAATGCCGCACTCTCAGGGACTTGTTTAATTCTTTTAAGTCCAGAATAGGGCGAAAAGACCCACCTTTTCGCGGCACCACAAAGTAGATGGAGTATCGGCTGTAGCCGTGTTCGGCGGGAGGTACCGGGGACACGGCCCCTAACTGAATCAGACCTTGCAAAGTCTCCTCTACCGCCGCCCGTTTGGCGGCAGAACCGCATCGGGACTCCACAAACACATCTCTTACTGGGGCGTTGAATTCTATTCTGTAGCCATCTCTGATCAGGTCTAGAACCCACTGATCTGAGGAAATAATGGCCCACTCCTCGGCAAAGAGGGAAAGATGTCCTCCGATGACAGGAAGCGAGGAGGGGGCCGGTGCACCATTATTGAGAGGTGCAGCACTCTCTGAAGGGGAATGAGCCCTTCTGCGCTTCATATTCTGCCAATTATCAGGGAATAACGCCTCAGAGGGCATACCCAGGCTAGAATCCACCGGGGGGGGGGGGGGGGGCATTAGAAGAGGCCCGTGCCAGGCTTTGTGGGAGAGCTCTTTTAAGCATGTATGCTTTATGCATTAATAAGACAAAATCAGGGGAGAAAAACTCACCCTGGGCACCCGGATCTCTGCCGGGGCTAGTAGCTCCCATATCAGCCTCACTCCGAGGCCTCTCCCCGGGCTCAGGACTCTCCGGCTCAGCGGAGGTCGCGCCATATGGTAAATTCAAAATGGCGCCCGCTGCCAGCTCAGAGCACGAAGAATCGTCGCTCGCCATGCTCGGGCCGGCTCTAACGTCTGTACAGCATGGTTTACAGAGCCCCGCTGCTGATCTGCGCTTGCCACACTTGGAACAGCGCTTTACTGTCTCCGCAGCCATCGCCGAAAACGGCGGTAAAATTCAAAATGTCAGTTTGCGCCAAAATCGCCCCGATCGCGGGCCCACCCCGGAGGAGTCAGAAAACACTCTTACCTCACTGGACCGAGTATCACAGCTCCGGTCCCACAGAAAAAGGCAAGGAAAAAACCTCTGTTCCCTTTTTTTTTTTTTTTTAACGCTGTGAGGAAAGCAGAGGTAAATAGAACTCCGGAGGCTCAGGTGAGTGGGAAAGGCAGGGAAAGGGTGAACCTATGTGCCTGCATCCACTGTTGGTGGGGAAGGACAGGGAAAGCTAAGCAATGTGTCCACATTCACGGAGGTATGGGTAAGGCAGGGAAAGGGCGAACCTATGTGCCTTTAAAGTGAAGCTGCTATAGCCTCCAACACCCCTGCTAACAACTGGCAAAAGCACAGGAGCAACCTCCAGGCAGATTTTAGATGGAGCTCGAAGCAGCTGCAGCCACTCTGCTGGGGGAGATAGAGAATACTGAAGAGAGGCAGTGGAGCAAGCTGATATGAGGCACTGAAAAAAGTGTGCTCTCTATCTCCCTCTGCTGGTTGATGGACACAACCCATCTGTAATGGCTGCATCTGCTTGATGACAAGGAAATGGACTTTAGAGAGGAAGGTAAAAGGGGTCATTCCATGCCAAGTGGTCTAAAATTAAAAAAAAAGTTCCCACCATCATGTTCTCCAATTTTGTTCAAGTTTTATCTGTTACGTGACTCAGGTGTTAAACGAAGTTTCCCAAAATTTGAGGTCTCTAACTGCAATAGTTGCAGATCTAGACCCCCTTTTCTGAAAGGTTGTCAGTCCATGAGCACGCGACATTTACCAAAATGCCATTTTTGGGGTCTAATAAAATCCAAACACATTTATAAGAATGGCTAAAAAATTCAAATCCTGTACAGTTTTTGATGCTAATTCAGATGAAATACATTTTAACATTATGGATGCAAAATCCAGTCAAACAAGTTGACTCAAAGTGTGCATCAAAATTGGTCGCAACTCATCGGAACATATTTGGACCAATATTCAGACCGCAACAACTTCCATGCAAACAAAGATATGGACTTGAAATTTTGAACAAGCATTATGCTTGTGCTGGACATAATACTGCCAGATTTGCAACTAACCAGCATCTATAACTGCCCTGCAGGATCTCTTCAAAGTTGGCACTGTCAGCGCAAATGGTAAAATATACCAGAGTTCAAAGCCAATTATTAAAAAAGAGTCTGCCTGAATCAGCTTATGAACAGTATCATCTGACAGAGAAAATTGTGCTCTACAATACTGATATGTTTTTGTTTTGCAATGCCACCATTAAGGAGTTCCTGGAGTTGCTGTTGGTAGGTTAAAACACTACTACAAAAATCCCAGGAAAACATCCAGTTGAAATCTGCTCTAGGAAAAGGGCGACTAAAGTCATCAAAATAAAATGAGGTTTTAATGAATTCTGTTAGAGTAAACAATTTGTAGTACATCAGTCCAAACCCCATCCTTTTACATTAAAAAATATAAATAAAGTTATAGAAGTTCAGATATGTAACTGCCAAGTGATCCAGTTTAAGGAGGGCAACTTTAGGTCACACCTGAATTTCTGATATCTTTATCCAGATGCATTACGGTACCTACAGCATTGATTTGAAAGGGTAAAAGCAGGGACTACAAATATCACAATGCATTAGGATGGAAGTTCAAAAACAAGGATTGGTCAGAAGTCAGTTTTTCAGTTTTTGTAAATTGGGTAATCTGACAATTCTAAAATAAATTCCAATACCTGGCAAAAGCAAAGTTATTTAAAGTAGTGGTATATATATATAATTTTTTTTTACTTTATTCTGCAGATAATGAGGACTTATTATCCAACTGCCCTGGAGACTGTTCTGCAGATCATGACTGAAAAGATGTTACCTAACACATGGGAACCCCATCAAGAGACATTTCACAGGACGGAGAGTAATTCCCAGCCCATGTCAAATTAAAATGTAGTTGGTGATGAAAAGTGATGAAAAGGAGCTCGTTGTCTTTACAGGAAACTGCTTTCCAACTTCTGGCACCATGAAATTTACAGACTCTCAGAATATAAAATGTTCAGCCACAGCATCCATGTTTTCTCAACACTGGTGAAACTGAAGTGAGAAACTGGCTAATTACTCCAATTAATTTTATCATTAATCTCTTTGAAAAATGCTGCTGTGGCAGTATGCTCTCTACTCTGGCCATGGTGGCTGAATTAAAGGATTATTTTAACTTTGTGTGCCTTTCTTGAGTTTGTGCAGACAAGATTTGATTTATTTCTCTTCATATTTCTTTAAATTAGCAAAAAATACTCATAATAATAAATGTTGAAGTTACTGTTTTTTTTAAATGGTTGCCATTTTATGTCTAACAATTTTTCCACGGTGTAGCTATGCCTCTATTTTGCTTTCTGGAATGTGAGTTCCAATCAGCTGAACAGAAAGTGCAAGGAAAGTGGTCCAGAACATGCTTGCTGGCCAGGAACATAGGACCTTAGCAACAGTGACTTGTAAAACAACCAGTTTGGAAGCAAGAGGAAGGGATAGACAGATTGGATAGGCCATATTGTCTTTTCTACCATAATTCTCTCTGTTTCTATAGATATGACAGTGTTGCTATGCAGGGTTATGACATGGCACTGTCTAAAGAAGTCTAGCAGAAATGTAACATAAAATAAATGCTGTTGCCCTGGTTCTTGGCCCTTCATGCCCTTTAGTGTGTCCCTTTCAAAAAATACTATACCCATTTCTGTGGGGAGTGATGTGCATTTTTGCTGTTTTTTTTCAGTTCACTACTCTCCTTGAGGATTTTTTTTTTAAATGTATATTTAATGCATTCTGTGTTTTTTTTCTGGTTAATTGTATTATGTATATATATTATATATAAAACTTAACGCTGAAAAAAGGCAATGCCTTATACTTACTTCACAATATAACACAAGCAAATTCACCTCCATAACCACACCAAACTTTTCCCTCCCTGTCTCAGACACCCTGAAGATTCTTGGAATTACCATTGATTGAAATCTCACACTTGAAAACCATGTGAAGAATACAAGCAGGAAGATGTTTCAGTCTATGTGTAAACTCAGAAGACTAAAACCTTTCTTCCCAAGAGGCATTTTTTGCAACATTGTACAATCAATGGTGCTGAGTCATCTAGACTATTGCAATGCGCTGTAGGCTGGTTGTAAAAAGCATATCATCAAGAAACTTCAGACAGCCCAGAACACCGCAGCTAGACTCATATTTGGAAAGACAAAATATGAAAGTGCAAAACCCCTTAGAGAGAAGCTCCATTGGCTTCAGTTTGCACTCTGGTTCATAAAGTCATTCATGGAAACGCTCCGGCATATGTCAGACCTTATTGATTTGCCACCCAGGAACGCTAAAAGATCAGCATGCACATTCCTGGGTCTTCATTCCCCTAGCTGTAAAGGTCTAAAATACAAACTAGTACATTTGTCCTGCTTTTCCTACATTGGCACGCAGCTGTGGAATGCATTACCACTTGATCTGAAAACTATTCACGACCTAATCAACTTTCGAAAACCACTAAAGACTTTTCTTTTTAACAAGGCTTACCATAATAATCAACAATAGAAATTCCAATGCATCACTACTTACTTGATAATCTGACTGTTTTCTGATTTACTGAATTGATTATATCCACTATGTTACACTTTTTTTTTTTGTATGTAACCAATTGTTTATCTACTCATTTTGTTGTTGTTACATTTGTACCCCGCACTTTCCCACTCATGGCAGGCCCAATGCGGCTTACATATTGTATACAGGTACTTATTTGTACCTGGGGCAATGGAGGGTTAAGTGACTTGCCCAGAGTCACATGGAGCTGCCTGTGCCTGAAGTGGGAATCGAACTCAGTTCCTCAGGACCAAAGTCCACCACCCTAACCACTAGGCCACTCCTCCCTCTTGAATGGCACCTGCCATGATGTAATATTGTAAGCCACATTGAGCCTGCAAATAGGTGGGAAAATGTGGGATACAAATGCAACAAATAAGTATATAAATAAATAAGACACATAGTAGCACTTGAGAGGCAGACTAGAAATCTATTCCTTATCATCCATGCCAGACCAATCTAGACCAGTGGGTTGTGTCCCTCTGCCAGAAGATGGAGCCAGAAAAAAAAAAAGAAATGCCAAAATGGAGAAAAAAAATCCCCCATTTTACTTTATTGTATGCAAGGTACCTTTTCGTTTTTTTGAAATTGAGTGTTTTAAAATGCATACATATGGAGATATATATACTTTTTTTTTTTTTGGCAATCACCTTTTTAACCTCTGCTGGCAGTTCTTTTGGCATGCCCTATGTAAATATTTCTTGGCTGTCTTTTTTTTTTTTCTTTTGAAAGACTGCTAGAAAAGATGACACACCTGTCAATAGATAGATGTCCATGTGAAACTTAGTTGAAATTTAAAATATGAGTGAAAAAAATTATTTTGTAGTGCAGGGTATTGTTTACTGCACTTTCACACATTTTGTGACTCTCTTTTTAACCAGTTTTAATTGTCCTCCTGAAATTGTGTCATTGTGGGACAGTTTTATGCCCAGGACAGACTAGGCAGCATTTCTTTTGGGTGAATGTCTGCATGTCTTTTCAGTTTCATGACCTCATTTATAATTGTAGTTTTAAGATCAATTATTTTATGATCCCTTTTAGATCATTTCCTTGTGAGTATTATTTAACCCCAACAACAAATACTTGTGTTTACAACCAGTCATTTATGTACACTAATAATTTATACATTATGGAAGGTTTTAATTATAATAGTTTTATCTGTAACATCTTTTCAGTTTTTTAGCATTATTGGCATGGGTATATGTTTTTTGTTAACCTTAAATGAACAATTGATATATAAATACACTTTTACATATTTTTATTGCTAGCCACCGTTAACTAGAAATATAGTTTAATGTCCATTTTAATAATTAGCTTGTGTAATAAGTTATTCAGTATGTCTGGGTTTAAAATAGGGCTGCATTATAATTGCAGTTAACTCGGCAATTAATACATCATTAATTGTGATTTAAAAAAAAAAATCACATTGCAGCATCTCCTGTCTCCTTCAAGCATTTCAAAAAGATTGAAGTGCTGAGTAATTTTATTGAGACAGACACCCGACGTGACCACGTTTTGCCCTACGGCTGCGTCGGGAATTAAAAAACTAGCAATAAACAAATAGGTATGTGTTCCCTTTTGGTGTTTTCTGGTCACTCTTAACACTTTGCTTTTGGTGACATGCTGTTGATAATAGTTGTAAGTTTACTACAGTAATGATGACACTGTTAGTGGATTGCTATTTTAAATAGCACTGTGTAATTTAATACTGGTCATTTTTATGCATGTTTTTAAAATGTTCACAGTCTGATAGTATTTTTATCACATACTGACTTTTGTTTATGTATTAACTTTTATGATTTATATTATAGTTACTTTTAATGTTTCTACTTTTTTGAATGTTTTGCATATTTATGTATAGTGTTATATTTTTTTATTGCTAGTTTTTAACCTCTGACGCACATATATACTTTTATGTATTAACTTTGTTTTATTTATATTATAATAATGTTTTTGCATTTTAAGGGGCCCTTTTACTAAGCCGCATAGGCGCCTACGTGCGTCCAATTTGGAACTACCACATATTTTTTATTTTCCAACATGCGGCGGTAATCGGCAGTGTATGCGCACTGACAGTTACTGCCAGGTTAACGCGTGAGACCTTACTGCTAAGTCAATGTGTGGTGGTAAGATCTCAGACCCAAAATGGATGCGCGCCAATTTTTATTTTGCTGCACGTCCATTTTTGGCCAAAAAAAAGAGACCTTTATTACAGGTGCGCTGAAAAATGAATTTGCATGCGTCCAAAACACGTGCCTACACTAGCACAGGCCATTTTTCAGTGCACCTTAGTAAAAAAGACCCCTGAATGTTTTATTTGCAGTTTTGCATATTTAATTATTTAATTTGCTTATAGTGTTATATTTGTTTATTGCTACAATGCAGCTGTAGGGGTTTGATATACTGTCTTTCAGTAGTTACAGTCAAAGCGGTTTACATATTATATACAGGTACTCATTTTGTACCTGGAGCAAGAGAGGGTTAGGTGAAATGCACAGAGTCACAAGCAGCTTGCAGTGGGAAATAAATAAAATACCTTTCTGTAACTAATTGTGCTTAAAAAATATATAATGAAAATACAGCCCTAGTTTCAAACTCTGTGTAATTTTTAATATGATTATCTATATGCACTGGAAATTGTACAATTCATTTTTCTCATTAATTTATAGATTGGTATGTTTTGTTTTTATTTGTGGCTCTAGATTGTTGTGACTCCTAATGGAGGCAGTTATGCTGAAACACGGAACCGTGTCGAATCCTCCTTCTGAACTCCTACTATTTTGGGGAATTTGTTTTACATAGACTTGTCGGCCTATTTTTTTTTTTTTTTTACTATAATAAACTTTGTGTTTCTCATTCTTACAAGGTTTCCTTTTTCTACTTTTTCTTGGTCCACCCCTACTTCATTTTCAGAACAGACTTCACTCCCCTTATAGGGGGCTGGTGCTGCCTTCAACTCCTCAGTATTTCTTTAGTCTAGTAGATGGTGCAGCAATGTGGCCTGAGTAACTATGAGTAGCCAGTAGGCGCAGATTCTTGGTGGAGCACAGGCTAAATCTGGGGGACACTACAGGCAACAGTCCCATGGGGTTGATTGCCCGCCTCCCTTGGGAACAGACAGCAAAGTTACTTAATTGTAGCAGGTGTTCTCCAAGGACAGCAGGCATATGTTTTCGTATGCGGGTGACATCATCTATGGAGCCCGGTACAGATACAGACACTGCCATAGTACACTGTCACTTTAAATCTTTGAGGCAGTACTCCCACCAAACATGAGCAGGTGCCTTCTAGCCCGATAATCAAGCATGGGACCAGCAGTATACTGCTAAAGCAGGAAGAGAACTCCAAGGCGAGGCAGGAGGGATGTGAGAATATATGCCTACTATCCTCAGAGAACACTTGCTACAGGTAAATAACTTTGCTATCCCTGAGGATATTTTCACACGTGGGACTCGCTAGCTGCCAGGCTTACAATTATATTATAATAATCTTGGAACTAAAGAGAAGGTGAGTCTGACAGAAAGAAAAAGCTGGAGGGCGGAGTTGACATTCAAGTAGTAAAAAGATTTTGCAGGACTGCTTGTCCAAACCGGCCTAGAATTTTGCTGCAGACAGTAGTGAGCAGTGAAGGTGCCGCATCTCAAGAAAGATATAGTAGAATTGGAAAAGGTGCAGCGAAGGGCGACTAAAATGATAGCGGGGATGGGACGACTTCCCTATGAAGAAAGACTAAGGAGGCTGGGGCTATTCAGCTTGGAGAAGAGACGGCTGAGGGGGGGAGACATGATAGAGGTATATAAAATAATGAGTGGAGTGGAACAGGTGGATGTGAAGCGTCTGTTCACGCTTTCCAAAAATACTAGGACTAGGGGGCATGCGATTAAACTACAGTGTAGTAAATTTAAAACAAATCGGAGAAAATTTTTCTTCACCCAAAGTGTAATTAAACTCTGGAATTCATTTGCCGGAAAATGTGGTGAAGGCGGTTAGCTTAGCAGAGTTTAAAAGGGGTTGGACGGTTTCCTAAAGGACAAGTCCATAAACCGCTACTAAACAGACTTGGAAAAATCCAAAATTCCAGGAATAACATGCATAGAATGTTTGTACGTTTGGGAAGCTTGCCAGGTGCCCTTGGCCTGGATTGGCCGCTGTCGTGGACAAGATGCTGGGCTCGATGGACCCTTGGTCTTTTCCCAGTATGGCATTACTTATGGATAGAAGACCACATTGCCGCCTTGCAAATTTCTTCAATGGAGGCAAAGCGGCAATGGGTTACTGAAGCCACCATGGCGCTTACATTGTGAGCTATGACAAGACCATAAGGGGTCAGCCCATTCTGAACATACGTGTAGCAAATAGCCAAGTTGAAATAGTATGTTTGGTGATGGGAATCCCTAATCTGTTAGGGTTGAAGAGTACAAAAAGCTGGGAGGACTTCCTATGAGGCTTTGTATGCTCCAGATAATAGGCAAGAGCACGCTTGCATTCTACAGTGTGCAGTGCTGCTTCTCCAGGATGAGTGTGTGGCTTAGGGAAGAAGACAGGAAGTACAATAAACTCGTGGTGGAACTTCATTACCACTTTAGGGAGGAACTTAGGGTGGGTTTGTAGAACAACCGTGTTGTAGAACCTGGTGTAAGGTGGGTTTGCCACAAGGGCTTGAAGTTTGCTTACTCTTCTGGCAGACGTAATTGCTATTAACAACAATAACTTATACATGAGGAACTTCAGAGAACTGGAATGAAGTGGTTCAAAAGGAGGTTTTATGAGAGCTGTGAGGATGACATTATCCTACGCCACTAGAGGTGGTTTGGTATGAAATAGCTTTCATAAAGCTATCAAAGGATGAACAGATACTGTCTTATCAACCCTAGAGTCAAAAGCGCTAATGCCACTCAAGTGTACTCTGATTGAGTTAGTTTTGAGATCAGAAACAATAGATGGAGGAGGTCCTTCATAAAAGTAGGAAGAGAGCACCTAGCAGGGTCGAGTGCTAAAATCTTCTCCACTTGAAAAGGCAACGTTTCTGTGTAGGTAGTTTCCTATAGAGTTCATCTGGAAAGTTTAAGGTATGTAAGTCTATGTCATCAAAAATGCAAGACGTCAGGGCCAGAGAGTGAGAGTCTGGATTGAGGAGGCACTCCTTGTTCTGTGTTGCCACCTGCAGGCATAAGGGCCATTGTAGTGGTGTACAGTTGGGTACCGTAGGCTTTTGGTGGGTTTTGGCGGGCTTCCCCATACAATATAAGGGGGTAACAGTGAGATGTGTACCTCCTCAGGTACCTCACTGTTCTGCTAGGATGTCTGTGTGGCCAGTCTACTAAGAATGCTGGCCCTTCATCCATCTAGATGGCTTGTATTTGTGCATTTTTCTCTTGGACTTTTTTTTGGTCCAAAATTGTCCTAAAAAAAAAAAAAAAAAGATACACATCGAGTACAAAAACATCTAGCAAACGGCCATTTTCAAACCAGAAAAACGTCCTTGTTTGCTACTGGATTTTTGGACGTTTTTCCATTTGTCCAAAATCAGATTTAAATGTCATATCAAAAATGCCCCTCTTAATGAATTCCTGAGGAAAAAATAGTACAGATACAAACAATTAAATGGCAATGTAATATCAACAACTAGGGAGGCACAGGGTTCTTCTGATCATTATGTCACAGCAAAAATCTAGGACTTAATTTCTATGGGGATTTTTGTGAAAGCCATCTACATAGCAGGGACTCAAAAGCAGTTGTCAGACAAATTTAGGGGGTCTTTTATTAAGCCATGGTAGTATTTTTAGCTCATGGTAGAAGTCAGCTGGCAGTAAATGCCAAGATGCCCATTATATTCCTATGGGTATCTCGGCATTTACCACCAGCTGATTTCTACTGCAAGCTAAAAATGCTACAGTGGCTTAGTAAAAGACCCCCATCGTCAAGTATTTCGGCAAATATAATCCCTTGATAATAATAACGAGTAAGAAAGCAAGAAGGCAACCAGTCTACGATATCCACTGTAGTATAAAAGAAAAGAAAATGCAGTCCTTAATAAGTCGTACCAATGCTCCCAGGGTTCACAATCAGATACCGAACATGGCCATGTTTCACCAAGAGAGCAGGCTGTTGGGTATAAAGAACCAGTTGGTGCAAACCTAAAAACACCAATGTGGATCAGTTTTCCACAAATAGGTCCACATGAGGTGTTCCCTGTCTTCTTCTGGCCTCAATAATTTTTTCATGTTCTGTTCTAAGACACCAGCAAGAAACAGAACAGTCCATGATGTATTAGCCATATGATGTCAATGGGTTTTGATGTATGTTATTTTCCAATATCTAAAATCACCAGAGCCTTATTCAGGCTTAAAGAAATACAAGGGCTCAGTGATCTTAGTAGGATAAAGTAGTGTGGTAGCCATGTTAATCTACTTTAAGGGTTAACAATAAAACCCAAACTGGAAAATATACTTTTATTTTAATTTCAAATAATCTTTAATGTGGAGAGTCGCATATCCTGAAATGGAATTATAAAGAATCAGAGAAAGCCAATAACCAAATATATAACATTATACATTGTAGCAACAATTATCATAACAAAGATGCATAAAGAGACCTTTTGTCTTACAGAACATATAAATCTCACTCTCCATTATTTTAATAGTTTTCTTCCTCCCACCTCACCCCAAATTATTAATCCCTTTCTACGATATCACCCTTGCAAAACTCAAATTTGAATGCTCCAGTTTCAATAGTCAATGTTTTGCTGTTTGCCATATGTGTTAATGAGTTCCAAAAAGGATCCCAAGTCTGACAGTTTCCTTCACTTAACTGAGTCCAAGTCAGCTGCTCCTTGCTGCTTAGCTATCAGTAAAATTAAGATACATACCTGTAGCACGTATTTTCTGAGGACAGCAGGCCCAATATTCTCACGTATGGGTCGTCGTCCGAGACGGCCCAGGAGACCGGAACTTTGAAAACAAAACGAACTCTCCAGAACGCGCTGTTGCGCAGACCGAACACACTGCACATGTGCGAACGGCTTCCCGCCCACGACGCGAGCGTGCCCTAATCAGTTAGTAAAAAGCAAAGTACAGAACTGTAACAACTCCAACGGGGAGGAGGGAGGGTAGTGAGAACATTGAGCCTGCTATCCTCGGAGAATACCTGCTACAGGTATGTATCTTCATTTTCTCCGAGGACAAGCAGGCTAGGGTATCCCTAGCCCCCAGGCTCACTCAAAACAACAAACATTGGTCAATTGGGCCCTGCAACGGCGAGGACAAAACAGAGATTGACCTGAAAATAAATTGAACTAGATGAGAGTGTAGCCTGGAACAGAACAGAAAATGGGCCTAGGAGGGTGGAGTTGGATTCTAAACCCCGAATAGATTCTGCAGCACTGACTGCCCAAACCGACTGCTGCGTTGGGTATCCTGCTGAAGGCAGTAGTGAGATGTGAATTGTGGACTGATGACCACGTTGCAGCCTTGCAAATCTCTTCAATGGAGGCTGACTTCAAGTGAGCCACTGACGCAGCCATGGCTCTGACATTGTGAGCTGTGACATGGCCCCTCTAGAGTCAGCCCAGCTTGGGCGTAAGTGAAAGAAATGCAATCTGCTAGCCAATTAGAAATAGTGCATTTTCTGATGGCGACTGCCCTCCTGTTGGGATTAAAAGAAACAAACAGCTGGGCGGAGAGTCGATAGGGCTTTGTCCGCTCCACGTAAAAGGCCAATGCTCTCTTACAGACCAAGATGTGCAACTTTTCCTCACCAGGGCGGGTATGTGGACGGGGAAAAAACGTTGGCAAGACAATTGACTGGTTCAGATGGAACTCTGACACCACCTTCGGCAAGAACTTAGGGTAAGTGCGGAAGACTACTGTTATGATGAATTTTTGACGTAAGGTGCATTCACTACCAGGGCTTGAAGCTCACTGACCCACGAGCTGAATTAACTGCCGCCAAGAACATGAACTTCCAGGTCAAGTACTTCAGATGGCAGGAATTCAGTGGCTCAAAAGGAGCTTTCATCAGCTGGGTGAGAACGACGTTGAGATCCCATGACACTGGTGGAGGTTTAACAGGGGGCTTTGACAAAAGCAACCCTCTCATAAAACGAACTAGGCTAATCTTCTACACGTTGATGATAAGCACTGATTGCACTAAGGTGAATCCTTACGGAGTTGGTCTTGAGACCAGACTCTGATAAGTGTAGAAGGTATTTAAGCAGGGTCCGTGTAGGACAAGAAAAAGGATCTAGGGCCTTCCTGTCACACCAGAAGGCAAACCTCCTCCATTTGAAAGAATAACACTTTTTCGTGGAATCTTTCCTGGATGCAAGCAAAACTCGGGACACACCCTCTGAAAGACTCAAGGAGGCAACCTCTAAGCTCTCAACATCCATGCCGTGAGAACCAGAGTCTGGAGGTTGGGATGTAGAAACGACCCCTCGTTCTGAGTAATGAGGGTCAGAAAACAGTCCAATCTCCACGGTTCTTCGAAGGACAACACCAGAAGAAGAGGGAACCAGATCTGACGAGGCCAGAAGGGAGCAATCAAGATCATGGTTCCCCGGTCTTGCTTGAGTTTCAGCAAAGTCTTCCCTACTAGAGGTATGGGAGGATAGCATTCAGAAGGCTTGTCCCCCAATGAAGGAGAAAGGCATCTGATGCTAGCCTGTCGTGGGCCTGAAGTTTGGAACAGAATTGAGGGACTTTGTGATTGATTTGAGTGGCAAAGAGATCCACCGAGGGGGTGCCCCACTCTCGAAAGATCTTGTGGACAACTTCCATGTTCAAAGACCACTCGTGTGGTTGCATGATCCTGCTCAACCTGTCGGCCAGACTGTTTTTTACGCCTGCCAGCTATTTGGCTTGGAGAAGCATGCCGTGATGGCGCGCCCAAAGCCACATCTTGATGGCCTCCTGACACAGAGAGCGAGATCCGGTGCCCCCCTGCTTGTTGGTGTAATGCATTGCAACCTGATTGCCTGTCTGAATTAAGATGATTTCATTGGACAGCCGATCCCTGAAAGCCTTGAGAGCATTTCAGATCGCTCGTAATTCAAGGAGATTGATCTGAAGATCCTTTTCCTGAAAAGACCAAGCTCCTTGAGTGTGAAGTCCATCTACATGGGCTCCCCACCCTAAGAGGGATGCATCAGTCGTCAGCACTTTCTGCGGCTGAGGAATTTGGAATAGACGTCCCAAGGTCAGATTGGATCGAATGGGTCCACCACTGAAGGGATCTGCAAAACTCGGTGGAGAGATGGATTACATCCTCTAGATCCCCTGTAGCTTGGCACCACTGGGAAGCTAGGGTCCACTGAGCTGATCTCATATGCAGACGTGCCAGGGGAGTCACATGAACTGTGGAAGCCATGTGGCCTAAAAGTCTCAACATCCGCCGAGCTGTGATCTGTTGAGACACTCGAGCCGAGGACACTAGGGCCAGGAGATTGTCTGTCCGTGCCTGAGGAAGATAAGCTCGGGATGTCTGAGTGTCCATCAGAGCTCCAATGAACTCCAATTTCTGAACTGGGACAAGGTGGGACTTGGAATAATTGATTACTAACCCCAGTAGTTCTAGCAGTCGAATAGTCATCCGCATGGACTGTAGAGCTCTTGCCTCCAAGGTGCTCTTCACCAGCCAATCGTTGAGATAAGGAAGCACATGCACTCCCACTCTGCGTAGCGATGCTGCGACAACTGCCAGACACTTTGTGAAGACTCTGGGCGCAGATGCGAGGCCAAAAGGCAGCACACGGTACTGAAAATGCGGTGTTCCCAGCCGAAATCGAAGATACTTCCTGTGAGCTGGGAGTATCGAGGTGTGAGTATTGGCATCCTTTAAGTCCAGAGAGCACAGCCAATTGTTTTCCTGAATCATGGGAAGAAGGGTGCCCAGGGAAACCATCCTGAACTTTTCCCGGACTAGGAATTTGTTCAGGGCCCTTAGGTCTAGGATGGGACGCATCCCCCCTGTCTTCTTTTGCACAAGGAAGTACCCGGAATAGAATCCTAGCCCTTCTTCCCCTAGTGGAATGGGTTCGACCGCATTGGCCTTGAGAAGGGCGGAGAGTTCCTCTGCAAGTACCTGCTTGTGCTGGGAGCTGAAGGACTGAGATCTCGGTGGGCAATTTGGAGGCTTGGATACCAGATTGAGTGTATCCTAACCGGACTATTTGAAGAACCCACCTGTCGGAGGTTATAAGAGGTCACCTTTGGTGAAAAAATATCAACCTCCCCCCAACAGGCAAGCCGTCCGGCACGGACACTTTTTCCGAGGCTATGCTGCACTGGAACCAGTCAAAAACCCGTCCCTTGCTTTTGCTGGGGAGCCCTAGGGGGCTGTCGAGAAGCAGGAATGTACTTACGCCTGTTCTAGGAATAGGGAGAACACCTCTTCCCTCCAAAAAACCTCCTAGAAGAAGAGGCGGAAACAGAAGACATCCGGCGGGAGAGAGAATCCATGGCGTCATGATGCTTTTTTATCTGATCAACCATGTCCTCTATTTTTTCTCCAAAAAGATTATCCCCCCGGCAAGGAACATCCGCCATTCGCTGCTGGGTCTTCTGATCCAGGTCAGAGACACGCAGCCACGAGAGTCTGCACATCACTATACCTTGAGTAGCTACTCGGGATGCCACATCAAAAGTTTCGTAAGACCCCCTGGCCAGGAATTTGCGACACGCCTTCTGCTGCCTGACCACCTGGTGAAAAGGTTTGGCGAGCTCCGGAGGAAGTGCTTCCACCAAAATACACAGGTGCCTCACCGAGTTCCACAAGTGGATGCTCGTGTAGAGCTGGTATGTTTGGATCTTGGCGGCAAGCATAGCGGCCTGATACGTTCTCCTCCCAAAAGAGTCCAAGGTCCTAGACTCTCTGCCTGGGGGCACCGAGGCATAGTCTCTAGTACTCTTGGTTCTTCTGAGAGCAGAGTCCACCACCATGGAATCATGAGGAAGTTGGGCCTTCACCATTACAGGTTCTCCATGGACGCTGTACTGGGACTCGGATTTCTTGGGGCCAACTGGGTTAGAAAGAGGGCACAACCAATTTCGCATAAGCACTTCCCTCAGTGTATTATGCAATGGGGCTGTAGCAACCTCAGCAGGCGGAGAAGGATAGTCCAAGACCTCAAGTATCTCGGCCCTGGGCCCATCCACAACCTCCATATGGAATGGAATGTCCTTAGACATTTCCCTAACAAAAGATGAAAAAGAGAGACTCTCAGGTGGAAACATTCTACTCTCAACTGACGGAGTAGGATCAGAAGGAACCCCACATGACTCTTTCTCCGAAAAGTATCTGGGGTCTTCCTCCTCTTCCCACGAGCGCTCATCGGTGTCGGACAACAGCTCCCTAAGAGCAGCCCGAATCCGAGCCTGTCTCGATGTCGAGGATCGACGACCTCGTGGGGGGGTGTCAAAAGTCGACCCCTGCCTAGACTCCGGCGAAGCTTCCTTCACCGACGTCGAGGGGGAATTGACCCAGGTGGCAGCCAACGCTGATACCGTAAGCGGCTCCGAGGACGGGGACCTCCTCACAGGCGATGGCCCAGATGGCACCTCTGCAGCCGGTATGGAAGGCGTAAGCACCTCCAACACCGAGGCAGATTGGTGCAGCAACCCTTCCAGGAGCTCTGGAAGAACGGCCCGGATGCGCTTGTTGAGAGCTTCCATCGGAAAAGGCTGGGGAGAGAGAGAGGTTGTGATTAAGGAACTGTGTGGTGAAAACAATACACTCTCTTGCAGATATCAGTCAGTGAATGCCACGGACCCTGACGCAGGAGTCGAAACCTTGGCCAAAGTTGGTCATGGGCAGTGAGAAGAGACTGAGCAGCTGGAGAGATGTTTCTTTTCTATTACTAGAAGTCCGGATAAAGTCGAATAAAGTGTTACCTTACTTGACATAATCACTTCATAGTAAAGAAAAACAGGAGGTTTTTTAGCCTGTGATGAATGTATGGGGCTCCCTAAGGTTGGTTGACTGATCGACAAAGGAGTACCCTATTATTATTTGAGGCTTTTCCTCCTTTAGAAGGGACATTACCACAGCATGTATTAATGAGTAGAGATCAATTTATGTTGATGAGTTGGGTGAACAGCATCATACTCTACTAGCTCTGTGTTGATTTATAGAGTAATCTCATAAATTAGGGCACACTTTTTTGCTATTAAAAGTAGCATATTTCAGAAATCCCTTAAGACCTTTAGGCAACAGAAAAACAACATCAAACTTAGCTAAAAGCAGGCCTGGTCCTGGATGCCACCAGACACACCATAGTTGAGCCACCAAATCACAAAGATGCTTCTGAAATGCATAAACTTTTAGTCATTGCCAAAACATGTAACTCAACATAGAATTAAACTGTACACATTTCAAACCAACGTCATTTAGTAGAAGAGTTAATTTATAGGTTCTATGAAGAGATATGTATAATCACACTAACATTTTACTTTATTTCCCAAAGCAGAATACTGTCTGTAACATGCCTGTTACCTGACAAACATGCTTTAATCTGGTGCCCCTGCAGCTCATAGTGCAACTCCCCACTCAAAGTTTGTTTCAGTCAATCATAATCTTTTAATTTACTTTGTAAATATTTACATGTGGCATTGCAAAGGTACTGGGAGTTAGGCATCCCATAACTTATCTGAGATAGATTGTTGGATGTCCTCCTCCCAAATAAGGATCTATTGGAAAATTGAAATCACCTCCAATTATAGCATGGCAGTTGAGAGCTCTGAAGCCAGACATGTTGACTTTATGAAAAAAATTGGGATCATCAGCATTAGGAGCATAGATATTGATAAGTAATATGGGACTATTCTCAAGGATTCCTTCCAACCGAGACCATCTGCCTTCTTTGTCAATAGCATGAGATACCAACTGGAAAGGCACTGACCTTCTAAAAAGAGTAATAATACCATTTTTACGACCATAGCATTGATCAAACCATTTACCTAGAAGCTTGGAGCTTTCTTGCGCATCCAGGTATGTTTCTTAAAGGAAACAAATATCCACTTTTTTTTCCTCAGGTACAATATAAGATTTTTCCTTTTAGCGGGATTGGAAATTCCCTTCACGTTGAAGAAGAGTATTCGCAGATTAATCTCTGAAGCCTTTGAAATATGCAGCTAACTGTAACATGCCAAACTAGGCAGCAAATACATGAAGAGAGTTGGAAAAAAATTGCAAGCTGAAAATTCTCCAAAGGAAAAAAAAACATGAAACATAAAATAAATTTTAGTAAGAAGCAAAAGCATTGGGCAGAAAGAACATACGCCAATAAGGAGAGTAAAAAGCAGAAATAAGGTATTCCCTTGCGGGGCACATGAGCCTAGTATAGACACTAGGAGAGAGCCTAAGCCAGCATTAAAACTACAACAAAGATTCATATAACAGCAATGTGAGAACAACATCTTAAACGAGAATAAACATTTTAATTTCATTTCAGCTTAAAAAAAATCAATTTGCAGCACAAGAGACAGCATCGAGAAACTTCTGCAGATCAGCAGGATTATTGTAGTGTTTAGTGGCGTTTTGAAACGTTACACGTATAACTGCAGGATACAGAAGACCATATTGTGCTCCCAAAGCTTTCAACTTAGGGCGCATTGATAAGAACAACTTTCGGTTTTTAGCAGTGGTTTTAGAGAAGTCGGGAACCAGAAGTTTTGCCCCATTATGAAACACAGGAGATTTAGACCGAATAGCATTTAAAATTAACGTCATCTGGTCATAACGCAGAAATTTAATGATTACAGGACGCGGGTAGTCTTTCCCAGGAATAGGCCACTGTGCTACTCGGTGGGCACTCTCTATATCAATTATAAAGTCGGTTGAAAGCGCCGCAAGTTTTATGAGGAGCGCTTTAAAAATAGGATCATGTCCTTCCCCTCAGCTTGCTCAGGCAGTCCAAGAACTCGAATATTATTCCGTCTCAAGTGGTTAGACAGATATATCTCCCACTGGAGAAAATCAATTTTGTTCAACGTACGGTTTGCCTCCAATTGAAACACGTCGTGAGCTGACACTCGGTCTTCCAGGAATTCAATTCGGGCATTAAACTGGATGAGCTGAGTGGAAATCATAGCTAGCTCTGATCTGATTTCAGAGGTAGTAGTAAGACTTTGTTGCATCAGGACATATAAAGCCTTGATGTCATCAGCAAGGGATTCCGTTTTTTCCTGAGGTAATGGTGCCAGAAGGGCCTTGTCAGGCATGGAGACATCAGATTTATTTCGCTTAGATGCTGAAGTGAGAGAATGTGATCCATCATTTCTGCTGGTTTTTTACGCCATCAAAACCACGAGAAAGTAAAAGAAATGCAGGCTGCTATGGTTCGTTAGATAAGATGCTGGTGAAAAAGAAAGCCCTACGTGTCCAGACCGGTAAAGGTCACGTGACGCTTTTTCATTGTTTCCCTTTTTAACTTGATATGATCTATGGCTCAAAAAGCCACCAAACTACTTCCACAATAAATCCAATACTCCATAATATGCTAGTAGACTCAATAGTACCTCATGATGAACAAAGTCAAACACATCCGACATGTCGAACTGCGTTATTAAAACGTCTCAACCCGGATTTTTTCCCTAGCTTCAGAAAGTAATGAAGTTAACAGAGTTTCTGTACTGAAATATTTCCTAAAACCAGATAAAACACTTGGAAAGATGTTGTGAATTTCTAAATATTCTGTTAACTGACTCAGAACAATATCTTCCAAATCATATTAAGGCTTCTCCACTGCTTGACTACTGAGAAACATAAGAACCATCTGGGTCAGACCAATGATCCATCAAGCTCAGGATCCTGTTCTGACAGCAGCCCATTCAGAATATTTGGAAATAACCTAAAGATAGCATCCTCAAATTCAGGAGGCATCCAAGTCTTTCTTTAAAATCTAGCTATTACTTCACTCTTCATAATTAAGTACAAAATAGATGTTACACAATCATAAAAAATGGATAGTTGATGTTTTTAAACTAAGTCAGATCATCTAGCTTTCTTTTCCTCAGCTATTTCTCAAATGATATCCATATTGACTAAAATTGCCCTGCTTTCTCTTTCATTTGGTGAGTGCAATTTTGGGAGGTTTGGGAAGGGAAGTTATATTTGCTATGAATCAAACATGTGTATATACCTGTAAGCTCCTTTGAGCAGGGACCGTCCTTCTTTGTTAATTTGTACAGCGCTGCGTAACCCTAGTAGCGCTCTAGAAATGTTAAGTAGTAGTATATACACTACATATGCAATAACTGTTCCTATTGAAACTTTAATATTTAAGAGAGACTTTTAATTTTGATATTGATAAATTTCAATTGCTGTGAGTTTATTTCTGATTATTATGCTTATATTTGTGGCGCATGCGCAATCACATTTTAACTGTGAACTGCACCCAAATATGGCCCGCAATATCAAGGGACACCCCCCCTCCCGGGTCTCTGCCAGTACACCGGGCATTACTGAACATTTCTCCCACCTCCTGCTCATGTGTGGATCATGCGGCCACTGACATTGCGCACCATGTCACCACGCATGCGTGTGAATGTCAGTGGCCCAGCAAAGCCACGTCTCAAGCCAGGGTCTTTCCTTCTTTCCCCATGGTTCCCTGCCCTGTAGCCCGGAATGGCTGCGATCACGCAAAACGTGCAATTTTTGTGGTGATATGTCACTTCTGCGGGATTCTGTACAAATCCCTCAGGTAGTATTTAATTACTTTTAAATAATTTTTTTAACTTGCTGGTTACATTATGCAGCTTAAGTGCACAGGAGGCGAGTCTTCCAATTGAAATGAAGCTCTGGAACGAGAGGCATAGCATGAAGATGAAAGGGGATAGACTCAGAAATAACCTGAGGAACTAGTTTGTGGAAAGGTTGTTGAATTTGTAGAACGGCTTTGCGGTGGAAGTGGTGGACACGAAAACTGTTTCTGAATCAATAGTTTGGGACAGGTACACAAGGAAGTGATAGGAGAGTAGATGACGTGGGTGGGCAGACTGAATAGGCCATATGGTCTTTATCTGCCTTCATTTTTCTGTTTCTATTTTCAAAACTTAATAAAAAGTTTGAAACAAAAATCAAGCAACAACTTCCACCGCTGGCTTTTGGGCATCTTGACTCTACAAGGAGAACTGTTACCAGTATCCTACACCAACATACATACTGACGCGACGCAAAGCACAAAACAGCAATGAAGGCTAACGCGCTCCTGCCTCTATCCCACCACCTCTCGCGCCAATACGGTTTCTTCACGCATGGAGCGTTAGGTACCCACTGATTTTACACATTGCAAAAGGGAAAGAAGTAACGGTCGCCTCGCGACCATCAAGCATCCCGCTCCTCCATCTCCAAACCCACCTTTCACTATGCAGACCACCAACCTTCCTCCTGCACGTCAACAATAGCACACACCCCTCCCCGCTCACTCACGTCTCGGAGTCAGAGTTGTCGGGACGCGTCTCGAGCCTGCACAGCCTTCACGTCTTCCTACTGGCTACGTCCCTCCCACTCCCTCCCCAACCTAACCCCGGACAAATTTGCGCGAGCTGGAGTGTGTGTTGTCAATTTTGGTGGGAGGGGCGTGGAACCGGACACTCAGTAGAGAGGGGTGGGAACAGTTGGGCGTTGTTTGTGTCTCGGTCTCGAGCGTGGCTTGGGGAAGGGGGGCGGGGAAGGCCCTGGCTGCCTGTCAGGTGCGAGTAGAAGGAAGTGCGGGTTATGGCGGTAGTAGCGAATGTGAATGAATTCTCCGGGCGGAAGAGGGAAGAAGAAGAAAGTCTCGGCTGGCACCTGCCTCAGCAGCAGCAGCAGCAGCGCCCCGCCGGCCTTGGAGGGAGAAGGCGGCGGCAGCAGAAGCAGCAGCAGAAACCGAGGTGCCAGCGAGGGGCAGGCGCTGACCCCGCATAAGCGCAACATCTATTTCTTCTCCTACCCGCTGGTGGCCGTCTTCGCACTCCTGCGCTTCCTCGCCTTCTACCTGAGCGTCCTTTGTGCTTGTTTCTGGGAGCGACTGGCTCGTCTCATGGCGGCCAAGAGGACCGCGGCGACGCCTGCTTCCAGCGTCCGCTCCACCGTTCAGGGTCGAGACACTGAGGAGCCCGGGAGGGAGGATGAGAAGGTCCGCGCTCACCATAAGCAGGCCTTCCAGTACATCTCCCTAGCCCTGCGCATCGACGAGGACGAGAAAGGTAAGACGGCGAGCTCCTCAAAGAAACCCAGCGGCACGATCGTCTACAGACAAAGGCAACACAAAGGCCTTTGGAGCTGAGAGGAACAAAAGGGCTGTGTCACAGCTTTGGTTAGCATAATTAATGGGACTTGTATAGTTATTAAAAGATCATTTCCGTCTGCTAAGATGACTTGATCAATATATGTTAGGCTACGATGAGTAAAGCAAAATGTCCTTAAGTTGCAGAGGTAAGAATAAGAAAAATGTAGGATAGTGTGGCAATATTATAGGTGTAGTTTGCCTGCGTAACTTGGAAAAGGGACAAGGAGAAATTGTCATATTGGTAGGGAAGGAAGGAGGCAAATAAAGAACATAACCACTCAAAGCATGTGGAGGTGCCACCCATGCTGTCCTTTTCGAACTATATCTGAGGGTCCTGTTTCTGTACCGTCATATGTAGGCGGCTCACGAAATGTAAGCGTAAAATAATAAATATATAATTGTGGGATTTTTCACATTAGTTCAGTGAAAGCTATCCGAAAGTGAAGGTGCCTGTAGATCGTATAAATTGGCCATGGTACGCTAAACATATATCCAATAGATACGAAATGGGACAAAATCCCTCTAGACTTTCTAGCAGCAAAAGCCTTTTTCTACTGTCTCATACTGCCAAAACTGAACATGAGACTGGGGGGTTAGAAACACAGCTGTGATCCCGTGGTTGATGTGGCCAACATATTGATGTCATTTATCTTGCCTTTTCAGTGCCGCCTTGCCTTAGGGGAGCAAAACTACATCCTAGTAATTCAGCACCTGATGGGCTTCAAAGCAGAATCCCAGGGAAAGGTCTATCAGCTTCTGGAATGAAAGGGTTATGATTTTCCTACACCAATAATATTGTCACAGTACCCAACATTTTTCTTATTCTTACCTCTGCAACTTAAGAACATTTTGCTTTAATCATGGTAGTTGAGAATGTGTAGCCACTGCTCATCAGAGTGCGTTTTTTCCTAGTGGGAGCAAAACCTTTAGTAAATCAGCTTGAGTATTTTAGCAAGAGAAGATTCCTGGAGAATGAAAGAAGGCTTTTGTTTCTAAATCAGCAAGGCATCAGGTGCCTCATATACTAGCCAGTGAAAGTGTTCGTGCATAAGTTAATACCTGTTGTTGTTTGTTTGTTTTTTAATTAAGCTATTTATTCAAGTGAGTTCATGGCTCATCTGTATCCTTTAATTAAATTTAGCAAACTTTTTCTTTAACATATTGCTATGGCTGTAAACTGTACATTTCTGGTAGTGGTGAGGGGGAAGAGACACTCAAATAGTGGCAGCTATTCTTGGATCCTCCTAGCTTGCATGGAGGGCTTCCGTGCCCTAGTGGACCAGCAATGTCCACAACACCATCTCCCTATTCCCTAATTAAAATGTATTCCTCCCAAAGGTCCTAAATAGAAGCACTCCCCCTGTTTGTTACTCAACGAATAAAGTTTGTGTGTACCTATCATTGATCTGCTTTTTTTTATTTCCACGTCCAAAAAACGTTTCCTTTTTTTTATTGATGAAGAATGAGAGGTATAGATAAACTGCTTTTCAAAGTAAGCCATATATAAAGTGGCTACCGTGGGCGCTAAGGACACTCCCTATGTTACTCCATGGATTTGCTGGAAAAAGGTTCCATCATATAAGGAAAATTCTTTTTAATCAGTAAAGTAGCTGATTCCATAAGAAAGGCTATAGAAATACGAGGAGGGGGTTGCCTCTCCAATAACGCTTTCGATAATATTCAACACTGCCTTCTGAAGTATATTTGTATATAAGGAAGTAATGGCGAGTGTAACAAACAATGATGTATCTGCAGACACTTTGCTTAGATTTCAGTCGCCGCAGCATATGTGAAGAGCCTTTATGAAAGGATTTGATCTTTACCGCTGATTTTAGGAAAAACATCGACAAACTTCGACAGTGGTTCCAACAATGAATTAACTGTAGATACTATATAGGTCTACCTGGGGGTCGTTCCAAACTGTTATGGATTTTAGGCAAGAAATAAATATAGGGTGTACACAGAGTTTTCACTCGCAGAAAATCAGCTTCTTTCTGTGTCAACATGCCTCTCTCTCTAATGCCAGATCAACAATACTAGCGATCATTTCTTTTCGAAAGTTGTTTTCTTTTAAAGGGCAATAGAATTGCGTTTCACTTCCTCATTATATTGAGTTACCGATTGAATTACTACCACACCACCTTTATCTGCACAGTGGATCATATTGGGTCTTTCACAGAGCTGTCTTAATGCTAAAAATTCCAAGTAGGATCAATTATATACAATCCATTTCTTAGTATGATCTGCCTCCACCAACATTTACATCATGCAATATCAATTTCAAGAATGTACCAAAGGGTCCGCCATTGAAGGATACCAGGTGGATTTAGGTTTAAGCAATGAGATCTCAGCTGAGGAAGTGTGCTCTGAAATTTTTTTTTTAATTTGCAGTATTCAAATAAAGTGATAAATTGCCACTCTAGTCTTGAAAGGATCGTATAATGAAGCAGGGATGAATCCCAAACCCAAGTTTGAAACATGATTTTGTTAAGATAACGCTAATCGGGAGATGTTGACTACATCTCCAAATGTGAAAGAGTAGTGTGCATTTTTGCAAATAAAAATTTACACAGCTTGTAGTATTAAGTGAGCTGCTTCTCATAATTTTGCATCGCAGTGGCTGCTTAATGTCAAATTTAAATAAAGTTTTGCTTGAAGTGAACTTTGCAGAACTTAACTATTGCAAAATGTACTTTTATGAAGTAACATTTCAGAATAGTGCTTCATATAAAAAATAGTGCAAAATGGATCCGATGTTATTTTTCACAAGAAAAGCATGTTAACTAAGTCACTTTGCATGACAGTGCATGAGGCCCCTAATAGAATATGTTAAATGAGACGTCCTCCCATAGGAGATCAAGATGGCGGCTGTGTGAGAAGCACAGCTAGACGTGACCCACTCTTCTCCCTAAACACCAAGCAAGTTCGCTCCTTACCTGACCCTCTAGATGGGGAAAAGGAGAGGCAAGGTCAGGGAGATTCCCTCTCTCCCTGGCGGGTCAAGCCAACTTCGCCAGGCAAAAATGGAGGATTTTGGAATCGCGCCAGGTCCTGGACAAGCTTCTACTCCTGTAGCTGAGGCTAACGCTGTGACGGCCGACAGTGTAGATGGGGCTTCCCTTAGCCCCATCGAACGTGCGGCTCCTCCACAACCAGGAAGTGGTTGTCTACTGATGAGTCCTGACGTTCTGACCCGAAGTGGATTACAGACCGAGCAGGGAGGGAGCCGTCGGGAGACTGAGGGAGAACGGAGTGCGGGCAGCCTGAAAGTTCCAGAGGAGATTTCTGCTCCTATGCTGTAGTTGCAGACTGTGAGTATCCTGGAAAACGCTGCCAAAGCACCCCTTCCTGAGTTGAATTTGGAGAAAATGAAAAAACCAGCCGTAGTGACGCTAGAGTCACTATGGGACTTGACCTTTATTGCCCACACCTCTTTACAAGCTGCAATTATTAAGAATGCTGTAACCATTAAAACTTTGTCAGAAACTGCTTTATCCCAATTGCAACTGACTGAATTTCAAACTGCCGCAGTAAAATCTCTTGCGGAAAGAACTCAAAAAATGGAACTTGTGGGACAAACTTTGTAAAGGATAAGAATTTTACTCAAAGGCGGTTGGAATATCTTGAAAATCAGTCTAAACGCTTAAATTTGAGGCTAATAAATTTTCCAAGTTCACCATTGGTTACTCCGGTACAAATGGTTAAGAAATATCTTGTTGAAATACTGGGTATGTCAGACAACTCACTACCACCAATAACTAGAGCTTATTATTTGC
Organism: Microcaecilia unicolor; assembly: GCF_901765095.1. Taxonomy (NCBI): domain Eukaryota; kingdom Metazoa; phylum Chordata; class Amphibia; order Gymnophiona; family Siphonopidae; genus Microcaecilia; species Microcaecilia unicolor. The sequence goes on from NC_044033.1 coordinate 140,777,475, forward strand.
AAACTGAATCAAAGTTTCCTCAAGGTGGAGAAGCGATGAACCTGACAACCTTTTTGGAGTCCTCTTTGGAGGTTATTACCAAAAGAGCAAACTTTATTAGTCTCTTTTGCATTAGAGATGGATAGGGATGCAGTTTTGAGACTTTCTTTGAGACATTTAGATTTCATGTTTTTAGGGTCAAAAATAAGGATTTACCCGGACTTATCAAGAGAGACTCAAAAGAGGCGCAAGGCCTTTTTGACCCTGCGCCCAAGAACTGTGGCGATAGGAGCTAGCTTCCTATTGAAATTTCCCTGTGTTTGCAGAATTGTATTTCAGTCTAAACAATTTCAGTTTTTTTTTTTTTTTAATTTTTTGAAGTCTTTATTAATAGATAATACAAAACATCTGAAACATAGTACAATATGCAAGCCATAGTACATGTCATTTATGTAGGCCAAAGTATTCTCAAAAGTTCACGTTTATACAATACAAGTCAAAATGATTATTGCTCTATGTACCAAAAAGTAAGTAATTCTTATTGCATTGAAGTGTCAAATAAATTAGTCAGATTTATGGTTCCAAAACTTCACATTTTCAGAGTTTTCATTTATAATATTCTATTATTTACCCATCCCTCCCTCCCTGCCCCTCCCACCCACCCTTCCGGCACAACTTTAACAGAAACCTTAAATCAAGTTATACATGAAGAAGAAAAGAATCCCAGATCTGATGCCATCTGCCTAATTGGTTATGCCTCTCTGCTAGAAGTCTTTCCATCTCGCAGGTGTATCTCAGTTTTTGGACCCATCTAATGATAGGCGGAGTCATGGGCTGCTTCCAACATGCAGCAATTATAACTCTTGCGGCAGTTATGGCCTGTCCCACAAATATATGTTGGTTTCTGGAAAGGTTCACTGCTCCCCCAAAAAATAGAAAGAACATTGGGCTCCATGGCATTGGGCTGCCCGTCCATCCTTGTAACCTACTATGAATCGATCTCCAATAGGCCCTAACCTTCTTACAGGTCCACCATAGGTGGCCAGCTGTGCCACGTACCCCACAACCCCTCCAGCACAGCCCCGTCAATGTGGGGTAAATACGCTGAAGACGCTCAGGTGTCAAGTACCAACGATACAGCACCTTCACCGCATTCTCCCGGAAGGGCACATGAGACGACACCCTCACCACTGCCCGCTCCAACCTCTCCCATGTAGCTTCCTCCAATTCCATACCCAGCTCCCTCTGCCAACCCTTCCTATGAAGTGTATAGCTCGGGGATTGTCTATTAATAATGTGATACAGGCGAGAGACCAGCCCAGTAGTCGTAGGAGGACCTTCACAGATAAGCTCTATCGCTGTTTGTTCTCTGGCCATAACCTCCCGAACTGCCCTTGTCTTAAGAAAGGATGCCAATTGAAAATAGGCGTATCGATCAGATCCCACTATCGGGAATTTCTCAAGAGCTGCAGAGTAGGACAACAAATTCTCGCCATCAAATAAATGGCCCCATTGTCGTAGTCCCTCAGTGTACCATCTTGTGAATATTCCCCTTGTCGTACCTGGGTAAAACAAAGGATTATAGGCTATGGGTGACAGACGAGATAGTGTTGTGCGCCGGAGTGTGAACATGCTATCCCAGTTTGAAAGGGTAACATATATTGAAGGACATAATCCTGTTTCCAGGGACCTAAGTGAGCCCGGTATCCACATAAGGGCCCCCAAGGACCTATCACCTAGGGTATATTGTTCAAGCTGCACCCATTGCCTATCCGGGTAGTCCTGGAACCACTCCACTGCTGCGCGTGCCTGAACTGCTCTATAATACCAGGCCAAATTGGGTACTCCCAGCCCTCCCCTCGCCCTATCCTGATACAGAATCGTACGTGCTAAGCGTGGGCGTTTCCCTCCCCAGATAAAGCGCATTATTCGATCTTGTAGCATTGATAGAAATCTACGTGGCATGTTGATTGGAAGGGCCTGAAACAAGTAGAGCAGGCGCGGTAAGACATTCATCTTTACTGCTGCTATTCGGCCAAACCACGAGAGGGTGATATCCCCCCATCTACCCAGATCCTCTGTAATTGCCTCTCCCAAACCTTTATAATTAGCCGAAAAGAGATCTGATAGATCTGCTGTCAAGTTAATCCCCAGGTAGCGAATGCTCTTAGCCGCCCATCTAAATGCGTAGGAAGTCCTCAATGACTCCATAAGCTCCGTCGGAAGGGTTATGTTTAAGACTTCAGATTTGGACATATTAACTTTAAATCCCGACACAATCGAATATTCCTCTATTTCCCGCAGGAGCCCAGGGAAAGTGGTCAGGGGGTTAGTAACAAATAACAGAACGTCATCTGCAAAAAGGGCTAATTTATGTGTTCTCCCACCCATGGTGAGTCCCGATATGTTGGGGTCAGCTCTCAACCTGGTTGCAAACGGCTCCATTACCATTGCAAATAATAAAGGAGACAAAGGGCAGCCCTGTCTAGTGCCTCTATGTAAGGGTATCATCCCTGAGTTACCCCCATTGACACGAACACAGGCTTTAGGGGAGCTATAGAATGCTTGTATCCATCCACAAAACTGTGGTCCTATCCCAAAGGTCTCCATCACCTTGTACATAAATGGCCAATGCACCCTATCAAAAGCCTTTTCGGCATCTAAGCTTAAGAGACAAAGGGGTTTCTTCATTCTCTTAGCCAAGTATATTAAATCGACCACTCGCCTAGTGTTATCAGTTGCTTTTCTATAAGGGACAAATCCCACCTGATCAGGATGAATAACAGCTGGGAGCAAAGGTGCTAGACGGTTGGCCAGGACTTTAGCTAGAATTTTGACGTCAGCATTTAAGACAGATATAGGGCGAAAGGATCCACAATCCTTATGATCTTTATTCGGTTTGGGCAGTACTGCAATCCATGCTTCCAACATGGAGGTGGGCAAAGACTCCCCTTTCCCAATCAAATTAAATAAATCAGCCAACAGGGGGGCCAATTCAGGGGCATATTTCTTGTAAAATTCATTCGGGAAGCCATCTAAGCCTGGTGATTTACAGGAAGGTAAATGTTGAATGGCTTTTTGGACCTCAACCGGAGTTACCGGTGCATCTAGGGCTGCCCTCTGCTGGCTGGTTATAGAGGTCAGTTCACTCTCTGCCAGATAATCCAGGATAGCATTTTCAGGTGGATTGGTCTCCTGCGCATATAGTTTCTGATAAAATTCACTAAAGCGTTTCCTTATGGTCTCAGAGGTGTTCAACAACTCTCCTTTCGAGTCCCTAATGTGAGGGACCGTTCGGTCCACTCTTTGCCTACGCAGCTTTATTGCCAGGAGTCTACCTGCCTTATTAGTAAACTCGTAGGATCGGACTTTGTTTCTGGATTGTAACCAACTTAGCTGGTCAGAATAAATTGTATCCAGCTGGAGCCTCTGTCCACGCAGCTCCTCCAGAACAGAGGGGGAACCACCTGATTTATGCTGTGCCTCTAGGATCCTAATCCTGTCCAAGCACTGTGCCAGCTGGGCCCTCCGAACCCTCGCTCGCCTACTAGCTAACTGTATGAAGTACCCTCTTGAGACTGCCTTCATAGCATCCCATACCACGCTAAGGGGGGGGCCCGATTCCATGTTGAACTCCAAATACTCCTTCAGGACCTTCCTACACCCCTCTACAGCCTCCCCCTCCAGCAATAGGTCTGTGTTAAGTGTCCATCTTTGATCTTTGGCCTCAGCTCTGATACTCGACAAGGTTACCCAAACTGGGGCATGGTCTGAAAATGTAATGTTGCCAATTTCAGCTTTCGGGCCCCTCTCTGCTAGTGTAACGTCGAGGAAGATATGATCGATCCGGGAGTATGAGTTGTGTACAGGAGAAAAAAAAGTGTAGTCTTTGGTCGTCATATGAGTTAATCTCCATACATCCAGGGTGCCCAGTGAACAGACCAAAGAGCCCAGTGCCACCGAGTCCCTAGACGTTGGATGTTGAGAGTTCCCAGATCTATCCAACCCGGGGTCCATAACCTCGTTGAAATCACCCCCCATAATCAAAGAACCCCGAATAAATGCAGCCAGAGTGTTTTTCACCTTAGTGTAAAAGGACCCCTGATGTTCATTAGGGGCGTAAATCGAAGCAAGCGTGAGATCCACCTGATCCAGGACAATTTGCAAAAGTAAAAAACGCCCTCCCGGGTCCCGCCTAATTTTCTTTACTTGGACTGATATTGTTTTGTGGAACAGAATTGCCACCCCACGTTTTTTGGAGTCATCAGCAGAGGAAGCAAAGAAGGAGCATGGGTATTCTGGATGAGCTAACAGCCTCTCATGTGCCCTACGGAGATGGGTCTCCTGCAACAATACAATGTGCGGCCTAAACATCTGCATCTCTTTGAAAAACTTCTGTCTTTTCTGAGGCATATTCAGCCCCTTGACATTATATGATAAGATTTTTAAGTCTGTATTCATGCCTGGGATATTACATCAGCTTTCTCTCCCTCCAAGAGGGATCCATCCACTTCATGTCTTTGTTCTATCCAATACCAGTTGTGCTCCCTTCCCTCCCTAACCCTCCCTCCCCCTAGTGATGACCCTCCCCCTACCCATGTCCCCCCCATCCCCCCATGTCTAGCACCAACTAACGGGATCAAGTCCCAGTAGTGGGAAGCGAGGAAGTAACCCACCAGCATTCAGGCAACCCAGCCCCCCCTCCCCCCCCAAATACCTATGTCATCACCAATTTTATGGACCCAGATTGAGCAACCTTAATTACCCATCTTCATGATTGGTCCCTGCCCATTGTTCATAACCTTAAATTTCCCCTCCTCTTAATATCTTGTAACTTATGCAACTTCATTCACAAGGAGCCTCACATCCTTAATTACCATTTCCTCCATTGACTATAATATTAAAGTTCACTTTTGCTAAAGGTAGCATTAATAAACAAGAAACAAAACATATTCAAACTTGAGACAAAGAGTAACACCAATAACTCTTTGCAACATTACCAGCCAGGATATCAATTTCAGCCATTTTTCTTCTGGTAAAGTTCAGGTTTCATCCACAGCCACTTTTCTTTTTGGAATATTTCTTTTAGGAGTGGCAGGAATCCTCTGCCACTTTTGAAGCTTTGTCTTCGTGGCTGGGGCCAAAGCGCCAGGCGGTTTATTAGTCTGTACCAGGCCTGCTCCATGCAGGGATTTCCAAGCTTCCATCATCGACGTCACTCTCATCTTGACCCCCTGAAGTGAGTACATCAAGGAAAAGGGGAAGCCCCATCTATATGTTATCTGTTCCTTGGCCAAAATGTCCAGAACTGGCTTCATGAGTCGTCTTTGCTGCAGAGTGAACTGTGATAAGTCTTGATAGACAGACACAGTGGCCCCACCAAATTCCAAGTTAGACTTTTTCCTGGCGCAGTTAAGCAATTGTTCCTTTGTTTCATACCTATGGAATCGGGTGATAATGTCCCGCGCTCTGTTTTCCTGCCGCTGACCCAGGGATCTATGTGCTCTGTCGATCTCAATCTTTACCCCTTCAGCGTCGGCCCCCAGCAAGCTGGCACACAGTGTCTGTACAATTTGAATAACATCCTCTGTTTCTCCACCCTCAGGAACTCCACGGAATCTCAGATTATTTCTCCTTACCCTGTTTTCAAGATCATCAAGCTTATATGTTAGATCTATTTGTTTTTGATCTAAAGCTTGGAGGTTGGTTTCGACTGAGTGTATGGATTCAGAGTGCTCATCCACCTTGGCTTCTACCTCCTCAACTCTGTTCCCCAGCTCACGGAGGTCAGAGCTCAACGACTCCATTCTTTCCAAAATCTCATCCCTCGATTTATTTATATCAGCTTGTATACCGCTTAGGATCTGGCGAAGTTCGCCTGAGATTCCTTTTTTAATATGCGGTTTCCGCGATTCCGCTAGTGAAAGCGCTGAGTCAGAGTCAGAAGGAGAGACCGGCGCCATTACCTCGTGGCGCTTCGCGGTTTTGGCCGGCCCGCCGTCAGCTGCCTTCTCCTGCACTTTAGCTCGCGCCGAAGTCGCTTTACTCATCTTAAATTCAATGAGGAGCAGCGGAGAACACTGCAGGCCGATCCAAACAGGTTGGTGATAGCTTTTTATAGCTTTTGTAGTTGTCGAGGAACGGGAGCTAGAACGCTAGGCAGCCATCAGCTTCGGTGACGTCACTTCCTCTCCACAATTTCAGTTTTTTGACCCCAAACAACTGGAGGAATTTCTGCTTAGTAGAGAAGAAGTTCAGGTGGTGGTATAGTCCCATATGTACACTGTTTAACAGCTTTTGAGTGAAGTATCCAGGGCATGTGCTTCGTGGGTAAAGTTATTAATACACAATTATTTCCTTTAGATTATTTAAGTAATCTTACATCTTGATCTGATTTCTTAATATTGAGGTCGTTAATCTGTTGAAACTTACTAGTTTATTATATGTTTGATTAAGGGTGATTTCCAATTTGTGTATTATCATTCATAAAGGTGAAATTGTTTGTTAAAAAGCTTAATAAGAATATGTTAATATTGAATTTCAGTTATGTTGTAGTACATTGTGGTTTACTTTATTCAATTCAGAACAGTTAACACAGGTAATGTGTTGTAATCATGAAATATACATATTTTGGGGGTTTCCATAATTCATGGTTTAACTGGGGTGTAATGGATGTTCAGTAATAAAATTAAGATGCACTGCACGATGTTTGCTAAAGTACAATATGTTTTTGCACTTATTGTACCTTAAGGGCAAAACTTAAATTACAGTAAATGCAAGCAAAGCCTGCGTAGTAACTGCAGGGCAGATGCTTGCCAAATCCTCAGCATTTACCGCACAGTGCTGCATTAAATGCCCCAGCAGATAGTATGTTAATTCATGCTATTCCAGGCATGTAACGTGACCCCAACAAACACACACACACACCTATGCGCCTGTGGAACCCACCCCTCCCCCTCCAAGTAGCAACCTCCCCATCTTCCCTGGGACTGACATGTGATTTCACTGGTAGTATAGTGCTGCAAGGGTTCTCAGTTCAGACCGCAGGACATACCTAGGCAGTCAGCTTTTCAGAATATCCTTAATGAATATGCATGAGATAGATCTGCTTACAATGGAGATATATATTCAAATCTATTTCATTCGTATTCACTGTGGATACCCTGAAACCTTGACTGGTGTGTGTGTCTTGGGTTAAGAACCACTGGTCTCATGGGTCATGGTTTACAAAAGCTTGTAAATAATTTCATATTCAGTAATGGATTATGATCTGAAATTCTGAAAGAATTTCCCAGGTCTTGAGTTTAGGGATTTGGTATACCGATAAATGGAAACTGATGTCCCTTTTTCCCTAAACTTTCTATATTTTGGAATGCTTTTTAAAAAAAAAAATGTTCATTTTTATCCTTTATAGGTTTCTTGTTTAAGATTTTCTGATTTTAATCTTTTTTTTTTTTTTTTTAATATATTTTGTTGTCAACCAAGTGATTGTAAACTACTTTGAATGGCTCATCCAGAAAGGCAGTATATAAATGTTTTTGTTCAGAATGTTGACTTTCTGGGTTTGAAATTGCGTATTTATCCAGACGTATGTAAGAAAATCCAAGACATGAGTAAACAATTCATACAGCTGGAGATGCTCTTAAGTACATAAGTAATGCCACACTGGGAAAAGACCAAGGGTCCATCGGGCCCTGCATCCTGTCCACGACAGCGGCCAATCCAGGCCAAGGGCACCTGGCAAGCTTCCCAAACGTACAAACATTCTATACATGTTATTCCTGGAATTGTGGATTTTTCCAAGTCCGTTGAGTAGTGGTTTATGGACTTGTCCTTTAGGAAACCGTCCAACCCCTTTTTAAACTCTGCCAAGCTAACTGCCTTCACCACTTTCTCCGGCAACGAATTCCAGAGTGTCCTGTGTTTTCCTTATAAATGCATGATACAGCTGAGAGAAACTTCCTTTACTTTTTATGATCCCTTACAATTGTGTGCCTTTATTCACAGTTGATATTCAGGAGCTTAGGTTTGGATAATGTGATCTAAGCCAATGTTTCCCAAATCCGGCCCTGGAGTAATCCTTGCCAGTCAGGTTTTCAGGATATCCAATGAATATGCATAAAAGATTTGCATATAATGGAGGCAGTGTGTGCAAATCAAGTTGCACATTCATTGTGGATATCCTGAAAACCTGACTGGCAAAGGTACTCCAGGACTAGACTTGGGAAACACTGATGTAAGCTATAGGAGTATGTGGCATAGCCTGTGTGTGACAACTGTTTTTTGTTTAATATATTTTTTTAATTACCTACTCTCTGAGGATTATTGGACCTTGGGATCCCTGTGGTCTAAGATTAATTTATTTTTTTGTACGATCGATTTCTTGTTTAGTCAAAGCAAGAAAATCATAAGATCCAAACTGAACATTTTATTTAAAAGACTCAAAATCCAACGACCATGTTCCACCACATGCCTGCTTCAGGGGTTACATGCAACTGTACCTGAATTCAAGAAAGCTTGGGATAAGTACATAGGATCTCTAAGAGAGAAAAAAGGATTATAGATGGGCAGACTGGATAGTCCATATGGCAGTATTTCCCAAACTGTGCTCTGCAGCACTCTGGTGCGCCTTGACAGTCAGGGGTGTTGTGGAAGGATACTTATGGTTGGGGGGGGGGGGCCCGCACGAGCTCAGTCCTGGAGAACTTTGTGGGCGGGTAACGGGCGCAGGCCAGTAAGGAAATTGCCACAAGACTGCTTCTACCCTCTTTGTGCTGCTGGTTTTGGGTTTGACACACTGCCAGGTTTTGTCTCTGTGTCGTCATTTTGTATCAGGTCACTAGTGCAGCTGCTTTGTAGTGGAAAGTCCAAATTGTAGTTTTTTAAATGGATGTTCATCTTTTCACGGACTCGGTCAGGTTAAATTGTCTCCTATCCAGAAATGTCTAAAGATGCAATGGGTGGGTCCTTGTGTCACTCTCTGCAGTCGCTTTCATTTGCGATGGGCTTATTCATGGGCTGAACACGTCCCACCTGCATTTTACAGAGTTACAGTGCGAAGCATTAAGCAGCTAATATAAATGCTGGACTAACGAAGATTCCTATGTTGCAGTGCTTATGACATCTGAATTTAAGCGGTCTGTGAAGACAGTAAATCTGTAGTTATTGGGGTTTTTTGATGCAGGCACCAAACATACATACATTTATAGAGCTGAATCATACTTTAATGCCGAAAAGGCTTCAAAATAAAGTGGAAGTTCCAACGAAAGTAAGGGGAGGAAGGAGAGTAGTCCTTGTATATGTTTGATAAACACTTGTTTTTGTTTTTTTTGGTATCCGGATGTTGTATCACTTAAAACTTACTAACAGAAGTCTTAAATGTATTTATTAGGATTTATTTACCGCCTTTTTAAGGATTTATTTACCGCCTTTTTGAAGGATTAAATACATCCTCCCTAATCTCAGGTTTTTTTTTTTTTGGGGGGGGGGGGGACAGTTAGTGACCTCAGAGGAAATGTCTGGCAGGGAAAGGGGAGTTGTGAGAAGAAATGTGTGGCTTTGGGGGGGGCGACTTGAAAAATTGCATGGACATTAAGGTAGCCAGGAACCATTGCCATGTGGTCTTTATCTGCCTTTAGCTTTCTATGTTTCTATAGATTTGCATACCAAGGAGGCATTGTATGCAGATCGGTTTCATGAATATTCATTATAGATACTCTGAAAACCTGACTGGCTGTGGTTCCCTCAGGGCAGGTTTGGGAATCACTGTGGTAGTATCTAAAAAACAAAACCCATTTCATTAAAATAATGAGACATACATATTCACTGAAAATATATTGAAATAGTGAGGGGCATGTATAGTCACTGATATTAATAAATCAATTTATATGAATAAAAATGATCTTCCAAAACGTCTTACAAAATATGCACATACTCGCTATATATATATATTCATAAATAATGATTACTGACTGCAAGTCACATCCCCATCTTAAAAAGGCATACGTTATAAGAGATGGTACGCATGGTCTTTTTGTTACTTTGAGGTTAATAGTGGAATACTTTACCTCTGCATATTCAACAAGAGTTCATCTTATCTCATATTTAGAAAGAATCTGAAAGCGGCTTTTCTAATAGATTAATGTTTTATGTGGTGTGCTATGTTATCTCTTTTTTGTTATCTTGGTGTCTGTAACCTACCTTGAACCTAGGATTATAGGGAATTTGCAGGATAAGAGACCATAATAGCATAGCACAGCATCAAACATCTTCAGATATTCATACATGAAACGCAGCATTACGTTTTTCAATGAAAACATGCGCTGGGACCAACTTAAAAATAATATAGGTCCTAATGTGCCTTCAGTCCACAGCTCTAAAAGAGATTGCTAATATAAATTTCTAGTTTTGTACAACACTAGAGAAAACAAAACCAGAATTTTTCTGGTTTACAAAATATATACTACATTATCTTCTACTCAAAGGGATTTGGGCAATGAATTGTAGATTGCTTCTACATTCTATGAAAGAAGTTTTTTTTTTAACATAAGCCTAATCTCAAAAGTATAATATAATATTGCAACTACTTAAAAAAATTGCAGCCAAACCATCAACTATGTTATTAGGGAATAAAAGGGCCCTTTTACTAAACCACGCTTAGTGCTAATGCACACTTTACGCAGAGGAAAAAATGGCTTACCGCAAAATGCATTAAAGCATTTTACAGTAATTTGCCTGTCAGCATGTTCTAATCGAGTGCTGTTGACTCTTAATTTTTTCAGTAGGGGTGTGTCATGGGTGGGAAATGTGTGTGGAAGCATTATCCATCTAGCGCATTTACATTAGCGTATGCTAACTGGATAACTTTCAGCGGTGACTAAATCATAAACAGCATTTATCACGCTGTTCCTTTCTGACGGCTACATTTTATAAAGCACCATGTTTTTTTAAAATGTTTCACAATTAGTATTTTTGTTTTTGTAATTATTTCTTTTTATTCTGTCTTGTCATTTACTTTTTATTTCACCTAAGCACAGATGTGTCTTCACTCAATCAAGATTATGATTTTAGTCATAATTTTGTTTTGTCACAAATCTAGTCACTATAAATTCTTTCTAAACATATGTTTAATTTTTGTTCTGTCCTCTTCTTGAATGTTAAGCCCTATCACATATTATGCTCCATTTATGTCTTGTTTCTCTTAATGAGGACCTCTGATGAAGGCCTGGGTGCCTAAACACAGCCCTTGTCGGGTATTACCTGTATGCTGCTTTTGGAGTAGATACAAGTAGACAGTGGAAAATAGACCAAGCAATCCACGAACAAACGAGGAAACTTAATCGTTTGAATAGAGTTTATCGAAGGAAGACTTGGCCTTTGGCCAGACATGGTACTGTGTTGAGTCTTCATTCAGTAACTGTATTCAAGCGATTGAAGTTTCCTCGTTTGTTCGTGGATTACTTGGTCTATTTGCCACTGATTGCTCATATCTGTGTATTTGTTCTGGGATCTTAGCATTCCTCCGCCTTGGCGGACTTTACCGCTGCTTTTGAGTATCTTCACTGTTGTATTTGAAGAGTAAATACTTTTAGATATTTCTATTGTCATCTCTGGAACTTCTTTTCTTGGTGGCTTCTACTCCTGTGTTTTGGTATTTTCCCAGTGCTGTCATAGAGAGGTTTCCCTTGCCAGTTAGTATGGACAGGGGGAGGGGAGCAGGACAAAAACCACTGGCGGATTAAGTGGACATCCTTCCCCAATCCCTTCATTGGTGTGCTGCACAGTAGCAGCTGTTTACCAAATCTTAAATGTGCTTCATAGTAGTAACTCAACATTGATCTTATAGGAAATAGACGTTTATCAACTTGACATGCCCTTGTCCCACCTGAACATAGGCCATCGGTGACTCAGCTATTTGGGGAAGCTAAAGTGGGTGGAGCTAAGGCAAGGCTGTAGGGTGGATCTAGGGTGAGGTTATGGGGCAGGGCTAGGGTGGGGTATGTGGTGGAATGCAACGGAGTGGAGCAAGTTAAAATCGTTGGAGTGGGGTGCAACGCATATGTCAGCAATAAAAGAAGATTGAGACACTTTTGGACATAGTAAGCAAAGGAGTCTTTCAATTGTAGCTCTAGTGCAGCTATATCAGCTGTCTCCCCAGTACCTCTGTTACTGATGGTAATATGCACATTGAACTCACTCCAGGAGTTATGTGCCAAAACAAAAGCTAAATAATACAACATATTGAAAAAGAACGATATTTGTAGTATTTTAGAAATATATGCACGTACTTTTAATGCTTGTTTTCCAGTCAGCTAGCTCTCTAGTTCAGCATCTTCCTGTTGGCCATGTGAACAAATCTGTTCAGCAACACTTTAACAGAAATCTTGTGGTTAATAGAAACTATAAAATGATTTGTCTCTTGGGTTTTGATTTTATTTTATTTTTGGTAGGTTGATAAATGCCAACAGGCTTCAGAATCTGTTAGCCCTTATTGTTGATTTACCAAACATGTTTAGAATGTTTTATATGTATTCTCTAAGGACAAGCAGGCTTAGTAGTTCTCACAAGTGGGTGACGCCGAACTGCGTCGACTGGTCTGGAATTAACACAAGTATAAAAAGACCTTTGTGGAGTGCGAGACACACTCTGCTGCGTATGTGCGGGTGCCTTCCTGCTCACCGTGCAAATGCGGTCTCCTCAGTTTTTTGTTTCTACCGTGGTGAGGAGAGGGTGTGTTTTATCATCTCCTCACATTGCTCAGTCCTAAAGAGCTTTTTTGGTGCCTTTTGGCTATTTTTCATTTATTTTTGTCTCCTTTGAGTTCCTGTTGTGGAACCTCCTTCTTATTTTTTTTTTCCCTTAAGTTTTTTCTTGGATTTAAGTTTCCTTTATTTTTTCATCATCATCGGGGCCGCTTTTAGGCCTTGATTTTGGCCTGGAACTTTCCCTTTTTTTTTTGTCATGCCTTGCCCCTTTTCGGGCACCATCGCTTCATTTGATTTAGCCGAGGAAGTTTTCCCTTCCATGTCCACGAAGGTTTCTACTGGTTTTAAGCGCGGTACACAGTACAATTGGACAATCTCTGAGAAGGACACACATTCTGGGCCCGACCATAGCCCCACTAACTGCGTTCTCTGTCTTTGCATGAAGAAAAGGACCCAGATTTCCAGAGAGGCTCAACAAGAGAAGACTTTCAGAGCTAAGTCCGGTTCCTCAGCATCGATGTCGAGTTTTGCACTGGTATCAAGAGCCATCAGTAAGCATGTCTGCTAGACCCTTGGACACTGGGAGCAGTGAAGCATTGCATGGTTCTTCACATACCTCAAGGCCTCCTGCTGTGCAGGGCCTCCAGGACCGTCCATTGTCGGACCAGACCCTGAGGTGACGTGTGGATTCGACGTTGTCCTTGCCAGCACTGAGGAGTGTCAGTGACATGCTTCGGGTGAAGGCCAAGAAGCATTGTCATCGGTCGCCCTCGACACATGGTGCCAGGAGCTCCAGGGTGTCTAAGGATTCGGCACCCGAGAAGCTTCGGCAGCAGGAGGACTGCTCCCTCTCCATACAGGAGGTGCTGATGCATCTGTCTCCCAGCAGCCAAGACCCTGCTCCCGCATCAACACCAGTGTTTCTGCAACCTGCGCCTGAGCTGGCACCCCAGCCCTCGATGAGTGCATCCGGTCCTTTCTCCCCGAGCTGCTGGATGGCCTTATGCAATGGTGGGCATTGGGGGTGCTTGCGCCTTCCCCGCCTCCCGTTGTGGCCCCGCTTGGCCCTCAGCATGCGGTGCGGTCCCCGACACCAATGCCGTATGCAGCGCCGGTGTCAACTGCCACCCAAGCCAGCACTCCCTCAATGTCGGTGGAGGAAGCTTCACTGGAGTCGAGGCGAGAACCAACTTCTTGAGGACATGGTTCCTACACGTCAAGGCAGGTTCGGTCTCAACCCTCCCATCAGGAGGTTTTGTCCAACACTGAAGAGGAGCGCTCGTGGAATTCAGAGGAGGATCCAAGGTAAGTTTTCCTCGGATGAGTCCTATGGAATTCTCTCTCAACCCTCCCCTCCACCTGAAAGCCTTTCATTCACAGCTTTTGTTAAGAAAATGGCCGATTCTATTCCCTTTCCTTTAGCATTGGAAGATGAGCCCAGGGCCAAGATGTTCAAGATCTTGGACTACACATCTCCTCCTAGGGAGGTAGTCCAAGAAGTCCTCGTCAGGAACTAGGAGTCCCCTCTGTCGGTCCCTATCATGCCTATGAAGATTGACACCCAGTATCAGATCTACAATGCATCTGGTTTTGATAGGCCTCAGTTGCCTCACAATTCCATGGTGGTGGAATCCACTCTCAAAAGTCTAGGAGTTCCAGGGACTATGACCAAATCAAGAAACACTGATGCCATCTCTTCTCTCTCCCGCCAGACACCTTCTTCATGGCAAACCAAGGAAGAGTACCTATTGCTCTCAGAGGCGTAGGTACACCCCTTCGGCTCGCCAGCCTGTTGAGGCTCAGCCCCAGTGCACTTGTTCACGTCAACAGCGTTTGCCTAAGGCCCCTGCTACTCCCCAAGCAAAGCAAGGGACAAGCTTTTGACTGGCTTCAGCAGAGAATAGCCGCAGTAAAAATGTCCGCCACCTAAGTACTGACCCAGATAATCCAGCTGGCTCACATCTCTGCAAAAGAATGGCTGACTGGTTTTTCCAAATCGAATGCAGATGACAACTCCAAAGACACAAGAAGAGCATTTTTATCCATCCAGTAATATATCACATCTGTCATAATTACTAGCATAGTTTCTGTACCACTGTTCCTCCGAAAACCATCCTGAGCCTTATCCAAAAGCCAGATTTCTCCAAATCATCATTTTGTGAAACCACAACTTTTTTCCATCAATTTAGCTTTAAATTGCAGATTTGAGACAGGACAAAAACTTGCCACTCATCTAGACCCGCTTTCTTCAAAATCAGGGTAACCATGGCTTCAAGTTCAGTGTTTATTTTCTTGATATAGTGCTTTTTAGTAACCTTTCAAAGTGGTTTACAAATATATAAAAGTGAATAGTAGGAAATAGGGAAAGGAGAGGAATAAACAATATGGAAGCATTTACAATTCTTAGCAAAAATATGAACACCCTTTACTACAAATCCTTCAGCGATAACAGATAATAGATGAAAATTTGTGAATTTATCCTTCAATAATTCTCCCTCCCATCAACCTAAATCCCCAACACTTATGAGGGTGTTAGAACCGCCAACAACCCATCATGCCTCCCGAAACCTTCCTTGAGAGTAATAATCTTTTGACAGAAATAAGCAACCAAATTATCATAATTGCCTTCATGTACCTTCACTGGAATAGCTATGTAGCCAGTCCCTTAACAGTTTGAAACAACTTAGGTTTATTAGAGGTGGCTTCAATCTGAGCCAAAAATTTATTTTTAGCTTGTAGAACCTTTTCTGTAAATATTATCTACTTGCCTCCATAACACTATATTCTCAACTGTCTGTGATTTCAACCATTTCCTCAGTTTATTTCTTTGTTTTAGTATACAGTAAATTCTACTTTGATACCTAGTGATTGATCTGTATAGCTTTCTTAATAGGTGATATATGTATCTAGTGATGAAAGCCTAGAGTTTGTAGTTGGTTGCTATGTGTTGTGATGGAGAAGCATGGCAATATCTGTTGCTTCGGGACAGTAGCACCCTGTAATTAAACAGTAAAAATCATCCTTTGAAATATCTTAATTTTATTTCCAAACAGGATATTTGGGCATTGGCCCCTTGAGACCTCCCCTCTCCTCCAGGTCAGAGACATACACATTCAGAAGAGTTGGAAAGAATTCCGTGAGCCATACTCTGCGTACCTTCCCTCTTATCCTTGTTTGACAGCTATATATATTATTCTCAAATATTACTGCCACCAAATATGTATCATTACTCTGACGTTTTGATTCACTCATCTTGGGTACTGAAGCCTGTGTGACAGTTGGATTCTCTGTTTTTGGGGTCAAAGGTTAGGGTATTTCCTGATTTGGCTAGGGATACCCAACAAAGGCATAGAAAATTTTTGATTCTACGCCCTAGAACAATAGCAATAGGTGCAGACTTTATTCTGAGATATCCATGTATATGTAGAATAAAATTTCAATCCAGGCAATACCAATTCTTTGATCCAAAACAGTTGGAGGAATTTCTGTTAAGCAGAGAGGAGGTAAATGTAAAAGTCTAGCCACATACGCACCACTGTATGGCAGCTTGGAGTCAGCCTTTCGAGATGTAACTTGCTCTTTTGATTTACTCATTTGGTGAATATGCTTTATATTTAAGTATTTGAAATTTTCTATAAGTCTTGGATCATTACCTTAATTTGGGATCGATAGTAGAATACACTAGTGGAATGATTGTTAGAATTTTGTTTATGATTTGCTGATATGTGTATTATCACTCATAAGGATTTATTATGATTGTTAAAAATATATAAATAAAGAATTAAAAGAAAAAAAAAGGGGTAACTAAATGGAAGCCATAGGAGTGTGGCAGCTGAGCAAATTGTCATTGTCCTCGCAGTAGAAAGTTGGGAGCATTGCAGATATCTGTATTACAATGTTTAGTTTTTAGTAAAGAACTATTCCTTGTCATATATATATATATACACGGTATTTCTTTTGCTTTCCCTATCAAGGAGGCCAGAAGGAAGAAGCTGTGGAATGGTATAAGAAAGGAATTGAAGAGTTAGAGAAAGGCATAGGAGTCTCGGTTACTGGACATGGTAAGTCATTTTTATGTGAAACATACTGTTCTGCATATACCAAAGATAATTATCGCTGTTCAGATTTTTAAAAATTCATAAGCAATTTTATCTTGTAAAACTAATTAAGTTCTAGTGGGGAAGATAAGAGTATTTCCTACATTGTGTTACATACAACAAGTAGCAATTAAAACAAAGTTCACTACAAAATCATCTCCTGAGTCCTAGTGGAAAGAAGAAGAGAAAAGAGGGAGTAATTGCTGGTTTCAACTGGTTTCTTTGAGCTTTTCCCACCATTTCTTATGTATTTTCTTCAAAATTTTGACAGGTAAGCTTTTAGAGGGCAGTCTTTATAAAACCATTTTTGCATGTAAAACATTCCCCCTGATATTTAGCCAGCAGCAATGAGTGTTTTGCTGCCTACCGCCAGTGTTATTGCTGGATATTCAGTTTCGGGGCCCTGTCCAGGCTTCAGCATTGAATATCCATTTTAGTTTTGAGCCGGCTTACACATAGCCAGTGAAGTCAATATTCAGCCCTTGGCTGCATAAGCCAAATCGCTTAAAGATTGGGCTGCGTAAATAGCATAAGTATATGATCATGGACTGAATATCACCGCTTAACCCGACTCCACTCCTGGAATGCCCATGAGTTAACTGCTTTTGAATTCAGCGCTAACTGGTTAAGTGCCGCTTAAAATGACCAGATAGCCGCAAGCAAGTGATTTAACTGGTTAGCAGCTGTTTCTGGCTGATTAAATTGTTTTGAATATTGACCAGACTGTTTTTAGGTGAGTTAATGGGCTCTTTAAAGTTAGGTTATGCCTAAAAGTATGCATGGTGCAAGCCGAAGGGCACTTTTAGATAGACATGCTCAAGGGAAGAGCTAGGGTGGAACATAATCATGATTTACACATGTATATTATGTACTAACATTTACACTTGCTCTCAAGCAGATATAGTGTCCGTACCTTCAATCCTGGCATGATTTCTGCAGGCTTTGTGCTAGTATTTTATAAAGGCACTTGGGACTCATTTTCAAAGCACTTAAACATACAAAGTACCATAGAAACCTATGGTACTTTGTTTGTCTAAGTGCTTTAAAATGAGCCCATAAGTATCTTTATAAAATACTAGCCCCATAGTCACCTATTGTCTTGATGAAATATGTGTAAAATAAGTGCCCTGTTGTAAAATTACCCCCTCCCCCTATTAGAATGTTGAGGGTGGTAGAGCGAGGATGGCATTGGAGGTCAGATGTGTAAGTGTGAGCTCCTGACTGCTGGTGTTATTTCTCCCCCTCTGCTGCCTTCCTCATCTGTCATGATGGTTAAGAGGAAGGCTAAGTCCTAGGGCTGCCCTCCTAACTCTAGAGATGTTCCAGTAGCGAGTCAGTCAATGCCGGAACTGTTTGGGATTCAGCTACATGGTGTGACCACTGCCACCTTTGTGGGGGCCCATCTGTACTTTGGTGACCACAGCATGGAAGGGGCATCGCTTAGCCCTCTTCTGAGAGCAGATCCCTAGTTGCTCTTGCCAAAATGGCTGCCTGGACATGCAGAGACTGCCACAGGAGATCCCAGCAGCCATTTTGAGATTGCTCTGGAGCTAGCATAAGCAGGCGCAATCTCAAAATGGTTGCTGGGACTTCCCGTGGCAGTCTAACAAGGCTGCCACAGGAGGAACCAGTGGGCACAAGAGTGACTGGAGATTGCTCTTGCCTGGAAGAAGCCTCTAGACCACAAGGGCATTTAAAGGTAGGCCCTGAGAGGGCCTTTGTGTGGTTGTGTGGCACGGGGGTGGGTGGAAGAGTTTTGGTTTCAGCCAAAAATGTGCTGACATGTTTGGCTGAAACCTGGATTTTGGGCTAGTTTCTGTGCCAGATAGGTTCACTTTTGTTTGATTCTAAGATAACTTCGCACGAATTGGAGCTGGTTCACACATCAACCTGATAATTACCTGTCTGACGTCTTTGAACTATGGGATAATAAAAATATCACTATCGCCACCTTATTGTGGCAAGCCTGCAGATTACGGTCTGGCAGTTCCACTTAGGGCAGTTGATCTTTTTCCCCTCCTGGGTTCCAAGACAGATTATCTTTCAGCAGGCTCCTGGGTCAGCCGTTGCTGAAGGCACACGGATTCAGATACAGTGGTGGAAATAAGTATTTGATCCCTTGCTGATTTTGTAAGTGTGCCCACTGACAAAGACATGAGCAGCCCATAATTGAAGGGTAGGTTATTGGTAACAGTGAGAGATAGCACATCACAAATTAAATCCGGAAAATCACATTGTGGAAAGTATATGAATTTATTTGCATTCTGCAGAGGGAAATAAGTATTTAATTCCTCTGGCAAACAAGACCTAATACTTGGTGGCAAAACCCTTGTTGGCAAGCACAGCGGTCAGACGTCTTCTGTAGTTGATGATGAGGTTTGCACACATGTCAGGAGGAATTTTGGTCCACTCCTCTTTGCAGATCATCTCTAAATCATTAAGAGTTCTGGGCTGTCGCTTGGCAACTCGCAGCTTCAGCTCCCTCCATAAGTTTTCAATGGGATTAAGGTCTGGTGACTGGCTAGGCCACTCCATGACCCTAATGTGCTTCTTCCTGAGCCACTCCTTTGTTGCCTTGGCTGTATGTTTTGGGTCATTGTCGTGCTGGAAGACCCAGCCACGACCCATTTTTAAGGCCCTGGCGGAGGGAAGGAGGTTGTCACTCAGAATTGTATGGTACATGGCCCCATCCATTCTCCCATTGATGCGGTGAAGTAGTCCTGTGCCCTTAGCAGAGAAACACCCCCAAAACATAACATTTCCACCTCCATGCTTGACAGTGGGGACGGTGTTCTTTGGGTCATAGGCAGCATTTCTCTTCCTCCAAACACGGCGAGTTGAGTTCATGCCAAAGAGCTCAATTTTTGTCTCATCTGACCACAGCACCTTCTCCCAATCACTCTCGGCATCATCCAGGTGTTCACTGGCAAACTTCAGACGGGCCGTCACATGTGCCTTCCGGAGCAGGGGGACCTTGCGGGCACTGCAGGATTGCAATCCGTTATGTCGTAATGTGTTACCAATGGTTTTCGTGGTGACAGTGGTCCCAGCTGCCTTGAGATCATTGACAAGTTCCCCCCTTGTAGTTGTAGGCTGATTTCTAACCTTCCTCATGATCAAGGATACCCCACGAGGTGAGATTTTGCGTGGAGCCCCAGATCTTTGTCGATTGACAGTCATTTTGTACTTCTTCCATTTTCTTACTATGGCACCAACAGTTGTCTCCTTCTCGCCCAGCGTCTTACTGATGGTTTTGTAGCCCATTCCAGCCTTGTGCAGGTGTATGATCTTGTCCCTGACATCCTTAGACAGCTCCTTGCTCTTGGCCATTTTGTAGAGGTTAGAGTCTGACTGATTCACTGAGTCTGTGGACAGGTGTCTTTCATACAGGTGACCATTGCCGACAGCTGTCTGTCATGCAGGTAACGAGTTGATTTGGAGCATCTACCTGGTCTGTAGGGGCCAGATCTCTTACTGGTTGGTGGGGGATCAAATACTTATTTCCCTCTGCAGAATGCAAATAAATTCATATACTTTCCACAATGTGATTTTCCGGATTTAATTTGTGATGTGCTATCTCTCACTGTTACCAATAACCTACCCTTCAATTATGGGCTGCTCATGTCTTTGTCAGTGGGCAAACTTACAAAATCAGCAAGGGATCAAATACTTATTTCCACCACTGTAGTAAACGCCACAGCATGGCATAACATGTTAGTCACTGGCATCTGTGTGAGCAAAGCTGGCCCAGTAGTGAAACTGTCAAGTGCATTAGTATTGCCACACTGGGACAGACCAAAGGTCCATCAAGCCCAGCATCCTGTTTCCAAAAGTGGCCAATCCAGGTCACAAATACTTGGGAAGATCCCAGTAAAGCTCAGTACGTTTTATGATGCTTATCCCAGAAATAAGCAGTGGATGTTCCCAAGTCGATTTAATAATGGTCTATGGACTTTTCCTTTAGAAAGCTGTCCAGACCCTTTTTAAACCCCACTAAGCTAACCGCCTTTACCTCATTCTCTAGCAACAAATTCCAGAGTTTAATTACATGCTGAGTGAAAATTTTTTTCTCCAATTTGTATTAAATTTACTACTTTTTAGCTTCATCTCATGCCCCCTAGTCCTTGTATTTTTGTAAAGAGTAAACAAATGATTCACGTCTACCCGTTCCACTAAACTCATTATTTTATAGACCTCTATCATATCTCCTCTCAGCTGTCTCTTCTCCAAGCTGAAGAGCCCTAGATCCTTCAGCGTTTCCTCACAGGGAAGTCATCCCATCCCCTTTATCATTTTTGTTGTCCTCCTCTGTACCTTTTCTAATTCCACTATATCTTTTTTTTTTTTTTTTTTTTTTTTTGAGATGCAGTGACCAGAATTGAACACAATATTCGAGGTGCAGTCGCACCATGGACCGATACAAAGGCATAAATGTAAATATGTTGAAAGGCAGTGGTCCCAGCACAGACCCCTAAGGAACCCCATTATCTACGGTTCTCCATTGAGAATACTGACCATTTAACCCTACTTTCTGTTTTCTATCCTTTAACCAGTTTTTAATCCACAATAGGACACTACCTCCTATCCCAAGACTCTCCAGTTTCCTCTGAAGTCTTTAATGAGATACTTTGTCAAACACCTTTTGAAAATCCAGATTCACAATATCAACCGGCTCACCTTTATCCACATGTTTGTTCACCACTTGAATGAAATGTATTAGATTGGTGAGGCAAGATTTCCCTTCACTAAATCCATGCTGGCTTTAATCCATGCTTTTGAATATGCTCTGTAATTTTGTTCTTTCTTTATTGTAAATTTATACCCCACGTTTTTCCCACAGTTTCCTATAGTCTCTACCATTTTGCCTGGCACCGACGTCAGGTTCGCTGGTCTATAATTTCCCGGATCCCCTCTGGAACCTTTTTAAAATATCGGTGTTACTTGGGCTACCCTCCAGCCTTCCAGTACCAAGCTCGATTTTAAAGATAATTTACATATTACTAACAATAGTTCCGCCAGTTCATTTTTCAATTCTATCAGTACTCTGGGATGAATACCATTCGGTCCAGGAGATTTGCTACTCTTCAGTTTGTCAAATTGCCCCATTACATCCTTTAGGTTTATAGAGATTTCATTCAGTTTCTCCGACTCGTCAGCTTCGAATACCATTTATGACACCGGTATCGCTCTCAAATGTTCCTAGGTGAAGACCGAAGCGAAGAATTCATTTAATCTCTCCGCTACAGCTTTGTCTTCCCTGATTGCCTCTTTTACCCCTCGGTCATCTAGCGGTCAAACCAATTCTTGTGTCGGCTTCTTGCTTTTAATATACCTAAAAAAATTCTTAGTATGTGTGTTTGCCTCCAACGCAATCTTTTTTTTCAAAGTCCCTCTTTGCCTTCCTTATCAGCGCTTTGCACTTGACTTGCCATTCCTTATGCTGTTTCTTATTATTTTCAGTCTGTTCCTTCTTCCATTTTCTGAAGGATTTTCTTTTAGCTCTAATAGCTTCCGTCACCTCACTTTCTAACCATGTTGGCTGTCGTTTGATCTTCCTCCCTCCTTTTTTAATACACGGAATATATTTGGCCTAGGCTTCCAGGATGGTATTTTTGAACAGCATCCACGGCTGATGTAAATGACTCTCGCAGCCACTTCTAAGTTTTTTTGTTTATTTTGTTTTTTTTCACCGTTCTCATTTTATCATAGTCTCCTTTTTGAAAGTTAAACGCTAACATATTGGATATCCTGTGTATTTTTACTCCAAAGCTAATATCAAATCTGATCATATTATAATCACTGTTACCAAACGGCCCCAGCACCTTCCACACCAGATCATGCGATCCACTAGGTCTAGAATTTTTCCTTCTCTCGTCAGCTCCTGTACCAGCTGCTCCATAAAGCAATCCTTGATTTCATCAAGGAAGTTTACCTCCCTAGCACGCCCCGATGTTACATTTTCCCAGTCAATATCGGGGTAATTGAAATCACCCATGATTAGCGTGTTGCCCAGTTTGTTAGCCTCCCTAATTTCCGATAACATTTCTACATCTGTCCATCCTGGCCAGGTGGAAGGTAGTACACTCTTATCACTATCCTTTTTCTCTTTACACATGGAATTTCATTCCACAGAAATTCCAAGATGTGTTTTGTTTCCTGTAGAATTTTCAATGTATTTGATTCAAGGCCTTCCTTAACATACAGAGCTACCTCTCCACCAATTCGATACATCCTATCACTACGATATAATTTGTACCCCAGTATGACAGTGTCCCATTGGTTAGCCTCCTTCCACAAGCTCTCAGAGATTCCTATCTAATTTTTCATTTAGTGCAATATATTGTAACTCTCCTATCTTAGTTTTTAGGCTTCTGGCATTTGCATATAGACATTTCAAACTGTCTCGAGGTCTCCAGCTGTGCAGGCCCCCCTGGGAACCTTCCCCTCCACCTGAGAGGAGGCTATCCCCTCCTGAGAGCCTTTCATTCACCTGTTTTGTTCGGGAAATGGCTGAGGCCATACCATTCCCCATAGAAGTGGAGAATGAGCCCAGGGCTAAGATGTTCCTGGACTACACCTCTCCAGATAAGGATGCAGTGACTACTCCTCTGCACGAGATACTCAAGGCAGTCCTCGTACAGAACTTGGCGTACTCTCTGTCTGTCCCAGTGGTCCCCAAGGAAACTGACACCCAGTATTGGATCCACAGGGAACCTGAGTTGACAAGGTCTCAGTTAACCCACAACTCCATGGTAGTGGATGCCATTCTCAAGGGAGCCAAGAATACTAGGGACTCTGCTTCGGCTCCCTCAGGCAGAGAAGCTGGGACCTTAGAATCTTTTGGGAGGAAAGTGTATCAGGCTGCGATGCTCATCGTCCGTATTCAATCATACCAGCTCTTCACAAGTGTCTACTTGCAGAACTCTATGAGGCAGCTGTCTGACTTTGTCGAGGCACTCCCTCTGGAGCACGCCGAGCCTTTTCACCAGCTGGTCAAACAGTGGCATGTCGCAAGTTCTTGGCCAGGGGCACTTACAACACTTTTTACGTAGCATCCAGAATCTCTGCCCAGGGTATAGCGATGCGCAGACTCATAGTTGGGTGTCTCTGACCTGGACCATTCGGTCCAGCAGAGAATGGCGGATGCCCCATGCGGAGGGGGGGGGGGGGGGGTTAACCTTTTCAGAGAGAAGGTTGAGGAACTGGTTGACCAGATCAAGAAGCATACCAATGCTATGTCTTCTCTCTCCTGCCAGGGCGCCTTCTGCGACCACCTCCTCATCGAGGAGGTATTTTGGTGGGTCCCGGAGTACTTCGGTCGTTCTCGTCAACAGCGTGCACCTAAGGCCCCTGCTGCTCCCCAGCAAAAGCAAGGGACGGGCTTTTGACTGGCTCCAGCAGAGCATAGCCTCCATAAAAGTGCCCGTGCCGGATGACTTACTGGTTGGGGGGAGGTTAAAAATTTTTTCACCAAAGGTGGCCTCTCATAACCTCCTACCCGTGGGTTTTTCAAATAGTCTGGTTAGGATACACCCTCAATTTGGTATCCAAACCTCCAAATTGCCCACCGAGTGCTCATTCATTCAGCTCTCAGCACAAGCAGGTACTTGCAGAGGAACGACCTTCTAAAGGCCCATCTGATCGAACCCGTTCCACCAAGACAAGAAGGGCAGGGATTCTATTCCAGGTACTTACTTGTGCAGATATAGACAGGGGTGATGCGTCCCATCCTAGACCTAAGGGCCCTGAATAAATTCCTAGTCCGAGAGAAGTTCAAGATGGTTTTCCTGGGCACCCTTTTCCCCATGATTCAGCAAAATGATTGCCTGTGCTCCCTGGACTTGAAGGATGCATATACACACATCACGATACTTTCAGCCTTTTGGCCTCACATCAGATCACAGGGTATTTACCAAATGTCTAGTGGTAGTTACAGCATCGCTACGCAGACTGGGAGTGCATGTGTTTCCTTATCTCGATGATTGACTGGTAAAGAGCACTACTACTACTATTTAGCATATCTATAGCGCTGCAAGGCGTACGCAGCGCTGCACAAACATAGAAGAAAGACAGTCCCTGCTCAAAGAGCTTACATTCTAATAGACAAAAAAAAAAAAAAAAGCACCTCGGAGGAGGGTGCTCGGGAGTCCGTGCAGAAGACTGTTCAGGTGCTCAAGCTGCTAGGGTTCGTAATAAACTACCCCAAATCCTATCTCCATCCTGTCCAACAATTGGAATTCATAGGAGCCTTCTGGACGCACAGACTGTTTGAGCCTAACTTCCGGAGACGCATGCGGACAACCTTCTGTCCCTCACGTCCAAGGTTCGGACATCGCAGCAGGTCACAGCTCAGCAGATGTTGAGGTTGTTGGGCCACATGACTTCCACAGTGTATGTTACACCCATGGCACGTCTTCACATGAGATCTGCTCAATGGACCCTGGCTTTTCAGTGGTATCAAGCCACTGGGAGTATGGAAGATGTCATTCAAGTGTCGTCCGAGCTTGTACACTCTCTTCAGTAGTGAGTAGAGTGGAGGAGTGGCCTAGTGGTTAGGGTGGTGGACTTTGGTCCTGGGGAACTGAGGAACTGAGTTCAATTCCCACTTCAGGCACAGGCAGCTCCTTGTGACTCTGGGCAAGTCACTTAACCCTCCATTGCCCCATGTAAGCCGCATTGAGCCTGCCATGAGTGGGAAAAGCGCGGGGTACAAATGTAACAAAAAAAAAAAAAAAAACAATTCGGTCCAAACTGACCTTGGGACTTCCATTTCAAATTCCTCATTCACAAAAAGTGCTGATGATGGATCCATCACTCTTTGGGTGGGGGGCTCATTTAGATGGGCTTCACACTCAAAGAGCCTGGTCCCTCCAGGAAACGGGCCTTCAAGTCAACCTCCTGGAGCTCCGAGCGATCTGGAACACTCTAAAGGCTTTCAGGGATCGGCTGTCCAACCAAATTATCTTAGTTCAAACAGACAATCAGGTTGCGATGTATTATGCTAACAAGCAGGGGAGGGCACCGTATCTCACTCTCGTGTCAGGAAGCCATCCAGATGTGGCTCTGGGCTTGATGTTACGACATGTTTCTTCAGGCTACTTACCTGGCAGGCGTAAACAACGGCCTGGCCGACAGGCTGAGCAGGATAATGCAACCTCACGAGTGGTTTCTGAATATGGGCGTAGCCTGCAAGATCTTCTGAGCATGGGGCACTCCCTCGGTGGATCTTTTCGCCACTCAACTCAATCACAAGGTCCCTCAGTTCTGTTCCAGGCTTCAGGCCCACGACAGACTAGCGTCAGATGCCTTCCTTCTCCATTGGGGGACAGACCTTCTGTATGCCTATCCTCCCATTCCTCTAGTGGGGAAAACTTTGTTGAAACTCGAGCAAGATCGCGGAACCATGATTCTGATTGTGTCCTACTGGCTGCATCAGATTAGGTTCCCTCTTCTTCTGGAATTGTCCTTCAAAGAACTGTGGAGATTAGATTGTAAGCTCTTTGAGCAAGGACTGTCTTTCTTCTATGTTTGTGCAGCGCTGCGTACGCCTTGTAGCGCTATAGAAATGCTAAATAGTAGTAGTAATAGTAGTAGTGTTTCCTGACCCTCATCACTCAGAATGAGGGGTCACTTCTACATCCCAACCTCCAGTCTCTGGCTGTCACAGCCTGGTGTTGAGAGCCTAGAATTTGCTTCCTTGGGTTTTTCAGAGGGTATCTCCCGAGTCTTGCTGGCTTCCAGGAAATATTCCACTAAGATGTGCTATTCTTTTAAATGGAGGAGGTTTGCTGTCTGGTGTGACAGCAAGGCCATAGATTGCCTTTCTTGTCCTACACAGACTACTACTACCTTGCTTGAATACATTCTACACTTATCAGAGTCTGGTCTCAAGACCAACTCTGTAAGGGTTCACCTTAGTGCTATTAGAGTGTATCACCAGCGTGTAGAAGGTAAGCCTATCTCTTGGTAGCCTTTATTTGTTCTCTTCATGAGAGGTTTGCTTTTGTCAAAGCCCCCTGTCAAATCTCCACCAGTGTCATGGGATCTCAACGTCGTTCTCACCCAGCTGATGAAAGCTCCTTTTGAGCCACTGAATTCCTGCCATCTGAAGTACTTGACCTGGAAGGTCATTTTCTTGGTGGCTGTTACTTCGGCTCGTACAGTCAGTGAGCTTCAGGCCTTAGTAGTGGATTTACCTACACTAAGTTTCATCACAATAGAGTAGTCCTCCACATGCACCCTAAGTTCCTAAAGTGGTGTCCGAGTTCCATCTGAATCAGTCGATTGTCTTGCCAACATTTTTTCTCCGTCCTCATGCCCACCCTGGCGAGAGCAGCTTGCACACCTTGGACTGCAAGAGTGCATTTTCCATTTTGTATGGAGCAGACGAAGCCTTTCAGACAAGTCCGCCCAGTTGCTTGTTTCTTTTGATCTCAACAGGAGGGGCATCGCCATCGGTAAACACCCCATTTCCAGTTGGCTAGCAGATTGCATTTCGTTCACTTATGCCCAGGCTGGGCTGTTCTTAGTGGGTCATGTCTTGGCTCACAATGTTAGAGCAATGGGTGCGTTGCTGGCCCATTTAAAGTCTGCCTCCATTGAAGAGATTTGCAAGGCTGTGACATGGTCTTCAGTCCACACATCTCACTACTGCCTTGAGCAGGATACCCAACACGACAGTCAGTTTGGGCAGTCAGTGTTGTATAATCTGTTTGGGGTTTAGAATCCAACTCCACCCTCCTAGGCCAGTTTTGTTCTGTTCCAGGCTCCACTCCAAGCTAGTTTGTATATAGTTTCAGGTTAATCTGTGTTATGTCCTCGCCATTTCGAGGCCCAATTGACCACTGTTTATTGTTTTGGGTGAGCCTGGATGCTAGGGATTCCCCACTTTTTTGAGTATAATTAAGCCTGCTTTTTTTCGGAGAAAGCAAAGATACCTGTAGCAGGTATTCTCCGAGGACAGCTGACATATTATTCTCACAATCCCACCTCCCCTTGAATTTGTTTCTTCTCTTTTCTTATGCTGTTGACGGGCGGAAAGGCACTCAGCACATGTGCAGTGGGCGCGGCACGTGTGGCAGAAGGCTCTGGCAACTTTTTTGCTATATATCATGCCGGTTCCCAGGCCAACGCAAATCTTCAACCCACTTGTGAGAATAATAAGCCTGCTGTCCTCGGAGAATACCTGCTACAGGTAAGTATCTTCACTTTCCATGCATTGTTTGAGGGATTACCACTGTTTTCTACATTACCTGACTTTTCACTTACCTGATACCGTGTCGGTCCTGTTTACATCGGATAAACTGATTACCTGTTTAACATCAATTCAGGAATGGGCTAAACACAGCAAACTTTGCCTGAACCCAAGTAAAAACGTTCTTCTTTGGGTCCCTAACACAAGTGGATACATACTTGACATCAAAATCTGTTTTGGGAAGTATGAACTCCCCATCAAATCACAGGTCAGGAACCTTGGAATACAGTTAGATTCAACACTTACTCTGATTCCCCAAATTTAACCAACCTTTAAGAGAGGCTTCTACTATTTGTGACAACTATGCTGCCTTTCTCCTTACATTGAGAAGGTAAATCTTATCCCATTTGTGCATGTATTGATAACATCAAGACTGGATTACTGCAATGCATTATACAAAGGGCCTGCACCAGCTTCAATTGATTCAGAATGCTGCAGTAAGACTCATAGAAGGTTGTAAGCGACGTGACCAAATCACACCATTTTTGCAAAAACTTCACTGGCTACCAGTACAATACAGGACTAAGTTTAAAACTCTGATCTTCAAGGCCCTTAAAGGAAATGGCCCTGAGTACCTGAAAAATAGGATGATCCTCCACACACCGCCAAGACACTAAGGTCCTCTCAAGAACCATCACTAACCACACTCTCTCCAAAAGATATTACACGATGTGATACCCGTAAGCGAGCCTTCTTCGGAGTAGCCCCCACACTCTGGAATGCACTGCCTGAAAGGCTCTGCTTAACACAAGACTGTCTCTACTTCAGAAATAAAGTGAAAGCTTGGCTTTTCAACCAGGCCTTTAATGGAAGAAGTAACTAATTTGTTAGTCTCACTCACACACCCAAGGAGTGACACGGGCAGCACAAACTGCAGCAGGACATGTTTATCCGCTCCTACTCTAGCTGAGATATTTAACCATCTCTCTGACTTCATGTGCAACTTTCTTTAAATTAGTCTCCTTACTCTTACCTATCTATATGTTCCATCTTTGCTTATACCCTTCACTGTCAAATAAAATGTTCTATTACGTGTTGTGTTGACATTGTAAGTAGTATACTATGCCATACTTTGTCTTGTTTGAATATTTTTACTGCTGTAATTGCCTATTGCTTATGTTTGAGCTATTCTAACTGTACACCACCTTGAGTGAATTCTTTCAAAAAGGCGGTAAATAAAGCCAAATGAATAAATTGAGACTGTACAGTAAGTGCTTTTCATCTGAAAGAGGATAGGTGAGGACAGTGGATTTCTAAATTACATGTTTTAAAGAAATAATAATGAGACTTTTATCCCAAACTTTTGACTAGAAATTTTGAAGATTTTTGCATTCAAATATGTTCTGAACCAGAATTCCAGCTTCTTTGTCAAGACCAGCAAAGATTCAAAGAAGTTGATATAGTATTCTTTGACTTGCTGGGAGCCCAAAGAGAACAGTGTTGCAAAAAATGTAGTGTCTTGAGTGATGGATGCTGATATGGAGTTTCTAGATTAATTCTTTCAAAATGATTGCCATGAGTCTTCTAATATGGGAAAAAATGTTTAAATTCTTTCCTACTTCGAGTTCCTAGACTATAGGTTTTTTTTTTTTTTGGGTTTTTTTTTAGTTGGATCCACTTTGCTAAAGCAATGCAGTGTTCTCACCAGAGATTTTTGCCAGCTAGTCGGCTTGAAGGAGTAGCCAGGTGAGGGTGGGGGAGTACTCACCCATTCAAATGGTCCTGGGGACAACACTGGCAGTGCTTTGTTTAGTAAGGCCTTGTTTCCGAATTGCTTAGTTTGATCACTGGAAAATGTCACAGAATGCATGATAGATACATTTAGACGAAAAGAGGAGGTGCAAGTCTCACGGGTGTGCAGCAGCAAGAAAGCAAGTAGTGAGGCACAAGAAAAGAGAATCCAGTTTTAAATCTGTCACATATTAATTGTAAAGTTCCGGTTCTACTGGGTTTGAGTACTCGACACAGCTGTGCTTCAGCGACATTGCTTGCATCGGGAGTCTTTCAGTCTTTACAGTTGAGCAGGGTAGTGAGTCATTCTGATGGGTATCACTATTGAAAGCAGTGATATTGGATAAACAATGCCAAGACTCTAACAGTGTTTTTCAACTGGTGTGCTGCAATGAACATCTGACAAGTGTGCCTCGCTGCAACATATAAGTAGTTTCTGGCAGGGTTCCAAAGGGAATGGGGAGCTGTGCGGTAACCTACGTTAGACTACTGCTTTAATGCAGATTTATCGCTGGGTTCCAGCTGCCCTCCTCTCGTTCTGTTGTATGTGTCATCCCCTCCCTCCCTCCCTGATGCACTGCTTCCCACTGATTCCACTCTACAGCATAGCCAAACAGTCTTACTGCTCTCCGTCCCCATGCATGATATCGTATAAGGAGGACTATGATTGGCCTCTTCTGCTGCTACACTGCCTGCCACTGCAACCACACAGTTAAATAGCATGCCCCCAGGGCATACCATTTTGTAGGTTTGAGAGTGGCATGGTGAGAGTGTAGCGGCTATTAGTATTGGGTGAGCAAGTATTAGTGAGGTTAGGAGTAGGGAGGAGTGAGTGTTGAGACTATTAGGAAGCAAGGAGCAAAGGGCTCAGAGCAAGAACTCAAAGCGAATGGAGCAAAGCAGTTGGCAGCAGAGCAGGAGGATTCAAAGAGCCAACTTTGGAGACTACAGTAAGAACCCCCCCCCCCCCCCCCCCCCCGGCCCTACCCCCAACAATGACTTTCAGCCTTCCCTCTGCAGCCATATCTCTCTCTCCTTCTCCACACATTGGAATGCCTTTGTCTCAAGTCTGTCCTCTTCTGCGCCCTCCCCGGCCCACCATTAATAGTACCTCTGCTCTCCTGTTCTGTGTTTTATCTGGTGCCCACTGAATTACTTTCCCTCTCCAGCCATCTCTCTGTCCCCTTCTCCACACTCGAATGCGTGACCCCTATAGCGATGGGGTTACTGGTTCAAGTTCCTGAACTGGTAGTGACAGTGTCACCATGGACCAATGCAATTTAGGTACTAATAATGTCTGTATAAAACAAAAAATAATAGAATGCATGTGATGTTGCGATAGCGTGTGACAGCTACGTCCTCAACTTTGCCCCTATTTCTAGGGCCTTATATGCCAGCGATGAAAAACCAACACGACTTTTTTAAGGGGTTTGAAACATGATCTTTCTAATGAAAATGATTAAAAAGAGTTTCCAGAAGGTCTTTTTTTGTAAAAGTGGGCTAAAAATACCCTATTTTTGGCGTTTATGCAAAAATCATCAACTTTACACTCAAGTTGTGAACTAATGGAAAATATTAGGAGAATGAAATTTTATATTTGGAAACCTTGTGTTGATAAGTTGTTGTGTGCAAAGTTTCACGTTTATCACATCTTTAATTCCAGAGATATAAAAAGCCAAACTTTACAATTTTTTCGTACCGCAAATTTTTCGGACCAGGTTTGCTCCGTTTTCTTCATGGAAATCGCTCATGAAGGTTTTTTTTTAATAGAGCGCAAAAAGTTGTACAAGATGGCCAAATTTTGTTTCTCTCAACAAAATATTGCCGGGGGCGGGCCCAGGTCAGGAAAGGAGAGAGACGTCCTGAAGACTCGGCGCCGATCAGATGTTCTTCTTGCTCGTGGCAGCGCCTTCACACAGAGGTGAGAGGCGCTGCATGGGCCCGGTAATGCGGGGGGGGGCCCGGTGGAGGGGGGGCGGCGGGTGTGGGGTGTGGGGCATGGGGCGGAGGATGGCGGGAGGCGGAGCTGTGGGAGAGTAGAGAGAAAGGAAGGGAGGGGGGCCGGGGCTGCTAAAAGTTTTGTGCAGGGGAAGCGGGGAGCAGCGGGGACCTCGGGCGGGGGGGGGGGGGGCAAGGCCGTCCATACAGGACGCTTCTGACGAGCACCTTTGCCCCCTCCCGATCCTTTTTCGATTTTTGTTTTGCTTTTATATTAACGCAGGGGGGAAGCCTATGAAGTACTGCATCCACCTTGTCGTTCTTTATTGGTAGCGTTTTTATTTAATCTCACTTAAACATGCCAGCTTGGATTTTTATGCTGCAGGGGGAAGCGGGGAGTGACAGCTCAGGCCTTAACGACAGCTCTGACCTCACGTTAAATATTTTGCGGTAAATGATTTGGTGTAATCCTCGGTATGGTTAGTGCATCTCGAATCGTCCACATTACAATGGTAGTTACTCGTTTGTATTCCGTTTTTGTTAGCTGCTAGCTTCGTCGGAAAAAGGCCTTTAATGCATGCTACGGTTCAAAATTTCTTCGTTAAAGTGTCGTTAAAGTTTAGTGCATCTTGCCCTCTATCAGGTGTGGACATTATTCAAAAATACCATCTTGGGAGCCCAGACAAAATGCATTCCACGTATTTGCAAAGGTGGAAAAAAGAAAAAACGTCAGCCAGCATGATTAAAAAAAGGTGGCTTAAAAGAGGCCATTTTAGTCAAGAGATTGCCCTTCAAAGAAAGGAGAAAGGACCCAAATGCAAAAAAAAATAAGCAATGTAAGTACTGGCAAGTCAGATGCAAAGCGTTAATAAAGAAGGCTAAAAGAGAATATGAAGAGAAACTTCCTGCAAAAGCTAAAACTCACAATAACAACTTTCAGGTACTAGAGAATCCGTGGGACCGTTAAATCACGAAGGAGCAAAAGAGGTGCTCGGGGAAGACAAGGCCATAATGGAGAAACTCAATGAATTCTTTGCTTCTGTCTTTATGGAAGAAGATGTAAGAGATCTGCCTGTACCGGAAATGATTTTCAAGGGTGAAGATGCGGAGGAACTGAAAGAAATCTCAGTGAACCTGGAAGATGTACTAAGCCAAATTGACAAATTAAAGATTAGTAAATCACCTGGACCGGATGGCATACATCCAAGGGTACTCAAATAACTTGAGCATGAAATTACTGATCTGCTGTTAATAATATATAACCTGTCGTTAAAATTGTCGTGTAGTACCTGAAGATTGGAGGGTGGTCAGCCAATGTGACGCTGATATTTAAAAAGTGTTCTAGGGGTGATCTGAGAAATTATAGACTGGTAAACTTGTAAATTATAAACTGGTAAACGTTGGTGCCAGGCACAATAGTAGAAACTATTATAAAGAATAAAATTACAGAACACATGGACAAACATGGTTTAATGGGACAGAGTAAGCATGGATTCAGCTACGGGAAGTCTTGCCTTACCAATTTGCTTCATTTCTTTGAAGGCATGAATAAACATTTGGATAAAGGTGAGCCAGTTGATGTAGTGTATCTAGATTTTCAGAAAGCTTTTGGTAAAGTTTCTCATGAGAGACTCCTGAGAAAATTAAAGAGTCATGGGATAAGAGGTAAGGTTATGGTGTGGATTAGGAATTGGTTATTGGACAGAAAACAGAGGGTAGGTTTAAATGGTCATTTCTCTTAATGAAGAAGTATGAACAGTGGAGTGCCACAGGGATCTGTACTGGGACTGGTGTTATTTAACATATTTATAAATGATATGTAGCGCTATAGAAATGTTTAATAGTAGTAGTAGTAGTATATGGAAATCGGAACAACAAGTGAGGTGATTAAATTTGCAGATGACTCAAAACTACTCAAGGTTGTTAAAACATGTGCGGACTGTGAAATATTGCAGGAATACCTTAGGAAATTGGCAGACTGGGCATCCAAATGGCAGATGAAATTTTGATGCTAGGGTCCACCTTGAAGGTCAGCACTCAAAAGATCTAGGTGGTGGTGTAGATAATATGCTGAAATCTTCTGCTCATTGTGCGGTGGTGGCCAAAAAAAGCAAACAGGATGCTGGAAGTTATTAAGAAATGGATGGTGAATAAGACCGAAAATACTATAATGCCTTTGTATCGCACCTTGAGCATTGCGTTCATTTCTGGTCGCTGTATCTCAAGAAAAGATATAGTGGAATTAGAAAGGGGTGGAACTCCTCTCGTATGAGGAAAGGCTAAAGAGGTTAGGGATCTTCAGCTTGGAAAAGAGATGGATGAGGGAAGATATGATTGAGGTCTACAAAATCCTGAGTGATGTAGAATGAGTAGAAGGAAATAGATATTTTACTCATTCCAAAAGTACAAGGACTAGGGGACACTCGAGGAAGTTATATGGAAATACTTTTAAAACACATAGGAGGAAATATTTTTTCACTCAATGAATAGTTAATCTCTGGAACTCTTTGCCGGATGATGTGGTAACAGCAGTTAATGTTATCTGGGTTTAAAAAAAGGTTTGGACAAGTTCCTGGAGGAAAAGTCCATAGTCTGCTATTGAGACAGACATTGGAAACAACTTTTTGCTCTGGGATTTGTAGTATGGAGTATTGTCATGATTTGGGTTTCTGCCAGGTACTTGTGACTTGGCTTGGCACTGTTTGGAAAACAGGATACTGTGCTAGATGGACCATTGGTCTAACCTAGTATGGCTACTCTTATGAGTTCTATTTTTGATTTGAAACCTGTATTTGATGAGTGTCTGAATTTAGTTCCTAATTTGTTGGCTTTTTTTTTTTTCAGAGCTACTTAGAAATGGAACGATTTGTAATTTTAAAAAAACGTAAGGAAGATGATGACAATGAATTTGCTGTGGCTGGCACTAGTTCAGGTAGTAACGCACATAGTGTCATCTGTGTTAGTTCTAAAACTGTCTTGCACCAGTACAATGAATACTATTTGTCCTTTGGATTCATTTCATCTGGAGAAGTGTCACGCCCTGAGTGTGTTTGCGATGAAAAACTGGCAACCCAAACTATGGTTCCAAGTAAACTGAAGACACCTTCACACAAAGCATTCACATTTTATGTGAGAAACCAGTTGATAATTTTAAAAGGGTTATAGCTGATTAAACACATAAGGCTAAACAGTTTACCAAAATGACAACTATTTCTGACAAAGCTAAAAAAACAAGCTATGCCATTGCTGAAATCATGGCAAAAAAGGTGAAATCACATACAATTGCAGAGTTGATAATTTTACCAGCATGCTGTAAAATTGTAAATATAATGTTTGGCAAAACATTCGAATAATAGGTCTTGAGAACCCCTGTGTCAGATAACACTAGTAGACGGTGTATATATGACATGTCTGAAGACATTTTAGTCACAAGTGATAGCTAATATTAAGGAAGCCAATTTCTATGCCATCCAGGACAAGCCATCTGACATCACTGGAC
The DNA here is from genome assembly GCF_901765095.1 of Microcaecilia unicolor. Classification (NCBI taxonomy): domain Eukaryota; kingdom Metazoa; phylum Chordata; class Amphibia; order Gymnophiona; family Siphonopidae; genus Microcaecilia; species Microcaecilia unicolor. The sequence continues at coordinate 140,812,677 of NC_044033.1, forward strand.
AAGCTCAACTCCTAGCATTCATTAGGTTTGTTTGTAAGGGAGACATATTTGAACAATTTGCAAATCACTTCCAGAAACAAGAAGCAGCCAAGACATTTTTCATGTTGTCAACATCTATTTTAGTTCTCACAATTTGTCATGGAAATCATGCATCGGCATCTGCACAGACGGTGCTCCCTCTAAGGGCAGTTAGAGGATTTGTCGCACTGGTTAAACAACAAACCTGGACATTGTTTCAGGGCCGGTGGAACCTGATAAGCGAGGTAAGCATGGCAGGGGGGTGCCACAGGCCATGCTTACTGCCACTTACCTCAGCTCCCCGACAGCCCTTGTTTCGTTCCTGCTCTGCTCTGGGGGGTTTAAATCTTTTATTTTACATCAGTCGCAGCGGCTGCGTCAGTGAAAGCCTTCTCGTCTCTAGCCTTCCCTTCATTCCCTCTCAATGCCCACCTTCTTCTGACGTGATTTCCTCTTTCCACGAGGGTGGGATACTGAGCAGGAACGAAGGGAAGGCTGCAGACGAGCAGTGCTTTCACTGACGCAGCTGAGGTAAAATAAAAGATTTAAACCATACTGGGCGGCAGGAATGAAAAGGGGGATATTGGGGGAGAAGGTGGCAGGCAGGTGGGGACTGGGGTGAGTCACTGGACATGTATGGGAGGAGAGGATAGGGGACAACTTCTGACTCTCATCCATATGGCAACAAAGGAGGATCGTCAGTCGGTTGTTTTAGTTCCTGTAGTTTCGGCTTGTTTGAATGCAAGTGTTCCATCAGGAATCGCTCACCAGTAGAGACCGTTTTCGTCAGCATTGAAAATGTCACGAGGTGCACACTCGTTCAAGATGGTAAGAAGAACTGAAACAACCCAATTTTCAGCACCATGCTGTTTCTTGAATTTTATGTTGTTCCTCTCCTTCCATCTTTCCAGCCATCCAGCAGTGGCTTTGAATTCAGTTAATCCAAGACTTTCAGCTAGCTGATTAGCTTTCTCCATAAAACTGTCTGCTCCTGAGTTGAGAAAACCACAGAAAAAGAGCATCTTCTACCTCCTCAGCTTTTCCCGCCCATTTCCTTTCTGGTGTGGACTTGTATTGTTTTGCCAGTCTTCCAGAAGCTGGTCTTTCTGCTTCAAGAGAAATGAAATTTGACTGGGATTGACACCATATTCTTTAGCAATAGATGCTTGACTTTGTTTGTTTTCTAATTTTTTAAGAACTTCTATTTGTTCAGCCAGTGTTAGTCTTACAGTTGTGCGACGACTCCTCCAATGTACACTCTAACAACATTCTTTTGCTTATTCTGCCTGTAGCAGTTAAACGACGAGATTTCAAATTTGCCGCCCATTTGTCACGTGCCAATCGGCTTCCATATTCCCATGCGTGCGCTTATGCGGAGTCTTTCCTGCAGAGAAGCGGTCTTAAACCATGCATATAAGCGAAGTTTGTCCCTATAGAAATTGATGGCGCCAAAAACGGGACCGAAGTACGGCATGCGGTTAAGCAGAGCATGATCTTATCCAACGTACACTATATATATGTATATATACAGTGGGGGAAATAAGTATTTGATCCCTTGCTGATTTTGTAAGTTTGCCCACTGACAAAGACATGAGCAGCCCATAATTGAAGGGTAGGTTATTGGTAACAGTGAGAGATAGCACATCACAAATTAAATCCGGAAAATCACATTGTGGAAAGTATATGAATTTATTTGCATTCTGCAGAGGGAAATAAGTATTTAATCCCTCTGGCAAACAAGACCTAATACTTGGTGGCAAAACCCTTGTTGGCAAGCACAGCGGTCAGACGTCTTCTGTAGTTGATGATGAGGTTTGCACACATGTCAGGAGGAATTTTGGTCCACTCCTCTTTGCAGATCATCTCTAAATCATTAAGAGTTCTGGGCTGTCGCTTGGCAACTCGCAGCTTCAGCTCCCTCCATAAGTTTTCAATGGGATTAAGGTCTGGTGACTGGCTAGGCCACTCCATGACCCTAATGTGCTTCTTCCTGAGCCACTCCTTTGTTGCCTTGGCTGTATGTTTTGGGTCATTGTCGTGCTGGAAGACCCAGCCACAACCCATTTTTAAGGCCCTGGCGGAGGGAAGGAGGTTGTCACTCAGAATTGTACGGTACATGGCCCCATCCATTCTCCCATTGATGCGGTGAAGTAGTCCTGTGCCCTTAGCAGAGAAACACCCCCAAAACATAACATTTCCACCTCCATGCTTGACAGTGGGGACGGTGTTCTTTGGGTCATAGGCAGCATTTCTCTTCCTCCAAACACGGCGAGTTGAGTTCATGCCAAAGAGCTCAATTTTTGTCTCATCTGACCACAGCACCTTCTCCCAATCACTCTCGGCATCATCCAGGTGTTCACTGGCAAACTTCAGACGGGCCGTCACATGTGCCTTCCGGAGCAGGGGGACCTTACGGGCACTGCAGGATTGCAATCCGTTATGTCGTAATGTGTTACCAATGGTTTTCGTGGTGACAGTGGTCCCAGCTGCCTTGAGATCATTGACAAGTTCCCCCCTTGTAGTTGTAGGCTGATTTCTAACCTTCCTCATGATCAAGGATACCCCACGAGGTGAGATTTTGCGTGGAGCCCCAGATCTTTGTCGATTGACAGTCATTTTGTACTTCTTCCATTTTCTTACTATGGCACCAACAGTTGTCTCCTTCTCGCCCAGCGTCTTACTGATGGTTTTGTAGCCCATTCCAGCCTTGTGCAGGTGTATGATCTTGTCCCTGACATCCTTAGACAGCTCCTTGCTCTTGGCCATTTTGTAGAGGTTAGAGTCTGACTGATTCACTGAGTCTGTGGACAGGTGTCTTTCATACAGGTGACCATTGCCGACAGCTGTCTGTCATGCAGGTAACGAGTTGATTTGGAGCATCTACCTGGTCTGTAGGGGCCAGATCTCTTACTGGTTGGTGGGGGATCAAATACTTATTTCCCTCTGCAGAATGCAAATAAATTCATATACTTTCCACAATGTGATTTTCCTGATTTAATTTGTGATGTGCTATCTCTCACTGTTACCAATAACCTACCCTTCAATTATGGGCTGCTCATGTCTTTGTCAGTGGGCAAACTTACAAAATCAGCAAGGGATCAAATACTTATTTCCCCCACTGTATATATATATATATATATAGTCTATGTATGTGGTTCTGTGTGTGTGTGTATACAGTGGTGGAAATAAGTATTTGATCCCTTGCTGATTTTGTAAGTTTGCCCACTGACAAAGACATGAGCAGCCCATAATTGAAGGGTAGGTTATTGGTAACAGTGAGAGATAGCACATCACAAATTAAATCCGGAAAATCACATTGTGGAAAGTATATGAATTTATTTGCATTCTGCAGAGGGAAATAAGTATTTGATCCCCCACCAACCAGTAAGAGATCTGGCCCCTACAGACCAGGTAGATGCTCCAAATCAACTCGTTACCTGCATGACAGACAGCTGTCGGCAATGGTCACCTGTATGAAAGACACCTGTCCACAGACTCAGTGAATCAGTCAGACTCTAACCTCTACAAAATGGCCAAGAGCAAGGAGCTGTCTAAGGATGTCAGGGACAAGATCATACACCTGCACAAGGCTGGAATGGGCTACAAAACCATCAGTAAGACGCTGGGCGAGAAGGAGACAACTGTTGGTGCCATAGTAAGAAAATGGAAGAAGTACAAAATGACTGTCAATCGACAAAGATCTGGGGCTCCACGCAAAATCTCACCTCGTGGGGTATCCTTGATCATGAGGAAGGTTAGAAATCAGCCTACAACTACAAGGGGGGAACTTGTCAATGATCTCAAGGCAGCTGGGACCACTGTCACCACGAAAACCATTGGTAACACATTACGACATAACGGATTGCAATCCTGCAGTGCCCGCAAGGTCCCCCTGCTCCGGAAGGCACATGTGACGGCCCGTCTGAAGTTTGCCAGTGAACACCTGGATGATGCCGAGAGTGATTGGGAGAAGGTGCTGTGGTCAGATGAGACAAAAATTGAGCTCTTTGGCATGAACTCAACTCGCCGTGTTTGGAGGAAGAGAAATGCTGCCTATGACCCAAAGAACACCGTCCCCACTGTCAAGCATGGAGGTGGAAATGTTATGTTTTGGGGGTGTTTCTCTGCTAAGGGCACAGGACTACTTCACCGCATCAATGGGAGAATGGATGGGGCCATGTACCGTACAATTCTGAGTGACAACCTCCTTCCCTCCGCCAGGGCCTTAAAAATGGGTCGTGGCTGGGTCTTCCAGCACGACAATGACCCAAAACATACAGCCAAGGCAACAAAGGAGTGGCTCAGGAAGAAGCACATTAGGGTCATGGAGTGGCCTAGCCAGTCACCAGACCTTAATCCCATTGAAAACTTATGGAGGGAGCTGAAGCTGCGAGTTGCCAAGCGACAGCCCAGAACTCTTAATGATTTAGAGATGATCTGCAAAGAGGAGTGGACCAAAATTCCTCCTGACATGTGTGCAAACCTCATCATCAACTACAGAAGACGTCTGACCGCTGTGCTTGCCAACAAGGGTTTTGCCACCAAGTATTAGGTCTTGTTTGCCAGAGGGATTAAATACTTATTTCCCTCTGCAGAATGCAAATAAATTCATATACTTTCCACAATGTGATTTTCCGGATTTAATTTGTGATGTGCTATCTCTCACTGTTACCAATAACCTACCCTTCAATTATGGGCTGCTCATGTCTTTGTCAGTGGGCAAACTTACAAAATCAGCAAGGGATCAAATACTTATTTCCACCACTGTATATATATATATATATATCTATATCTATATATCTATATATAAAAGGCACCTCCAACGTTCTAATTGAAGCCTCCAGCCGGAAACTTGAGGTGGCATAGATATCCGGTTTAGCAAGTACACAAAGGAAAAGAGTTGCAAGTAAAGCAATTAACTCCTGCCACAGTTGTTTTCTCAGGCACTTGGAGTGGTTGCCCTGGGTGATTAACCAGGTCAGCTGGAGTAAAGCAATAAACTCCTCCCACAGTCTTGCCCTGGGTGATTAACAAGGTCAGCTGGGGTGCACAGGGAGGGGGGAGGGAGACCCTGGAACTGGGAGGGAGGAGTGATGGGCCCCTGGCACACACTGATTCTCATACATACACTATCACTGTCACAGACACACTCGCACCCAGTCACACTCTCTCTGTCACACACACACACACTCTCGCACATTCCCCCTCTCTCACACAGTCAATCTCACACACACTCTCTCATCAAACATACAGACTCCAAGGAAAACCTTGCTAGCGCCCGTTTCATTTCTCAGAAACGGGCCTTTTTTACTAGTATATATATATATATATATATGTCTATGTATGTGGTTTTGTGTGTGTGTGTGTATATATATATATATATATGTATATATATATATATGTCTATGTATGTGGTTCTGTGTGTGTATATATATATTAGTAAAAAAAAAGGCCTGTTTCTCAAAAAAAATGAAACGGGCGCTAGCAAGGCTAATGGTGATTATGTTTTTAAGGCAGTCGTCAAAGCGATTTCTCCTTTCTTCCCTGCCCTCCCCTCCATGTCCAGCAATTCTTCCCTCCCCTCCCATCCCATCCGTATCCTGCGATTCTGTCCTCCCCTCCATGTGCAGCGATTCTCCTGTGCCCTGCCATCTCCTCCGTGTCTCGCGATTCTGGTCTCCCCTCCATGTCCAGCGATTCTCCTCTGCACTGCCCTCCCCTTGGTGTCCCATGATTCTGGCATCCCCTCCATGTCCAGCGATTCTCCTCTGCCCTGCCCTCCCCTTCATGTCCCGCGATTCTGGCCTTCCCTCCATGTCCATTGATTCTCTTCTGCCCTGCCCTCCCATCCGTGCCCCACGATTCTCTCCTCTCCTCCCATCCATGTCCATCGATTCTCCTCTGCCCTGGTCTCCTCTCCATGTCCAGTGATTATCCTCTGCCCTTGCCTCCCCTCCATGTCCATCGATTCTTCTCTGCCATGCCCTCCCTTCCGTGTCCCGCAATTCTCCCCTTGCCTCCCATCCCCTCCACGTCCATCGATTCTCTTCTGCCCTGCCCTCCCATCCATGACCCGCGATTCTCTCCTCTCCTCCCATCCATGTCGATTCTCCTCTGCCCTGCCCTCCTCCTCCCCTCGATGTCCCTCAATTCTGTCCTCCCCTCCATGTCCAGCGTTCCGTTGCCTTCACTTGTCTTGCTTGCGTTTGTAACATCCTGATGTCAGCTCGCCTCCAGTGTTCCCTTCCCTCTCACTGTTCTGCCCTCTGATGTAATTTCATTTTTACATGAGAGTGGGACAGTGAGAGGGAATGGAACGCTGGAGGCTTGTTGACGTCAGGAAGTTACGAACTCAGCCAGCCATGGAACATTGACGGTACAAATTATTATATTAGATAATTAGCCTGTGACCCCATACCACCAACTAAATAGTTGGTGATAATGGCTCAAGTGGGAATGACCGTGCCAATTGTGAAATTAGTGCACAGACTTTACTGACACAAATAACAATTCCAGCATTTTTCCATCACGCTAGAAAGTGAGCAGAGTGTGCGGCCAGCCCACGGACTAATTACAGCGTTGGCTGCTTTCTAGCTCCACTTGGTAAAAGGACCCCTTCAAGTTGTTTGTCTGAAATTGCTTGGCTTGCTTAACGATAGCTTTCTTAATGAACCATAGATTGGTTCATGGTGATTTTAATGTTGTAGATGATATTGTACCACGTGGACCAGTCAAATATTGTTGTGGATGATGTGTAGTGGGGCCTGTTGTAAAACGTGGATGCTCAGATACAAATTAAAGAAAAAAACATAAATGCCAACTTGATAGTAAATGTTTAATATTTATGTTGTAAGTAATAATGACCATGCATATTGTTAGTGTTGCGTAGAGAGCATAGGTTCAAGTTTAAGAAAATGCAGGTTGTTTGTTGGTTAGATTCCTTTCAGGTTTATGCTTTAAAAGAAAAATGGCCAACCAACAGTATCAATGATACTGCACATCAGAGAGTATTCAAATGTAGAGTCTGTGGTGATTTTTTAATGAAATTATAAAGACTGGCCTACATACTCTTCTATTGCAAAACTAGCTATGAGTTGTAGGAATAGCCATGTCAAGTCTCAAGTGGATTGGTGTGGTGTGCCATTCACTGTTTTGGTAGTGACTGAAATTTTATAAAAAAGAGGAGGCAAGAACAGAGAAATGATATGAGAAATCATTACCAAGCCGATGTAAACTGTTCTTTTTTTTTTTTTTTTTTTTCTTTTTCTTTCCTTTTAGGTGACCAATTTGATCGAACTAGACGTCTACAAGCTAAAATGATGACAAATTTGGCTATGGCGAAAGACCGTTTGCAGCTCTTAGGTACTAATTGCTGCATTTCTAATGTTGGATTGTGTTCAGAAAATAATTTAAAATATATTAGTGCGTTCTGTCTAAGAAGGACTTCAAAGTGTTTTTGAGTCTTAACTTCAGAGCATTGTTATTGTCTAATTAAATAACAGAAGTGGCATGTCAAAATATATTTGTTTAAGGGGAGTAGGGGAAGGCATAAACTCGAGGCATTCCTCACAAAGTCCACCTTGGAGCTGCTGAACTCCTGGCCAGTACTCCATGATGATTTTTTTACCAACAGTTTTGAAAGAGAGCCAGTGTGAATTCAACCAGGACCTACTTCCAACATGCATATCCTTGGTGGTGAAAACTCCATGCAGGAGACTGTGAGCATGCATATGTTGACAAGCCCTACATTGGCTTTCTCATTATTGTCATTGAAAGATCATCATCATCAGGTACTGGATCTGGGTCAGCAGCTCTTGGGCTGAAGACCTTTGTGCCTGACTTGGAGGCAGATAGGTAAGAGGAGAGCAAGGGTGGGGTTGGGAAACTATGGGGAGTGGGAAGGGTAGACAGTACTTTCCCTCTCCTTCTCCTTGAGGACCCCTCAGGGAGCACCCTTTATATTCTTTGATCTTCCACATTTTGGGGGGGAAGGTGCTCTCTCCCAAATGTTTGCTTGGAAGCCGGCAGTTAGAAGTTAAACCACTTTGGGGAGTGTGGTATCACATGGTTCCTCGATGGGAGAAGGCATAATTTTGTTGATTTATGGATTTCCTCAGAGCTGCCAAAATGTCACTGCTATGAGCTGAGGACTATGATAATTCTGTCTACTCTGTGAATGGAACAAGTAACAAACTACAAAATAATAGGGAAGAGAATCACAAAAATGTCAAACCATACAAAAGAAAAGATTCTCTATACTTTAAACTGTAAGCAATAGGACAAATTCTCAAAGACCAATGAAAATAAAAAAAAACAGGGAGCAAAAAGCCTCAAGAAGCTCCCAGCTAATAGCTGACAGAGCAGGATTTCTTCATCATTGGCAAAAAAAATCTCCCTGATTAACATGATCTCAAAATTAGGAGCTGAACAGACGCTAACTTGTTAAAAAAACAGCTTAAATACTTAGCCATGGAGACTTCTTCTCCCGACTATAGCACAAACTGGGACCAACGATGGACAGTGTTTCGTAGAGCTGGGTCAGTCAGTCAGAAAATTAAAACTCTGCTCAAAAACTGATGGAATGATGGAAAATGAAGAAGTCCTGCTCTGTCATCTGCTGGGAGCTTCTTGAGGCTTTTTCCTCCCTGTTCTTTATTTTCATTGGTCTTTGGGAATTTTTTCTATTGCTTACAGTTTAGTGTATAGAGAATCTTTTCTTTTGAACGGAACAAGTAAGCCAGAATGCACTGAAAGTCAAGCCCCTCCTTAGAACAGCTAGGCAGGAGGAAAAAGTGGTGACTGATAATGTCAGATCCTTTGCTTCTCGATGATAGATGATCACAGTGGAGAGACAGATACAAAACCAGCTCTTTAGTAAAATACATGCAAATGTTGGGTGTATAATTAGAAATGTAATGGACAAAGTGGCCCAAATCACTGAATGAGACAGAAAGACTTGATAAGATGGAAGAAGGGGTAGGAGAACTTGCAAGAGCTTTGTAGATTTTTTAAAAGTTAGCAAAAGTTGAAGCACTGACCTTTTTAGTAGGTATACAAGATCTGTGGAACATGGCTTCGCTGCCTACAGTTAAAATAATTCTTTGCTCATTAGTTCCAGAATCTGATAACAAAAGACCAAAACTGATTTTTGCTTATGAAGTCCTCATTTTTGCAGCACGCAAGACTGAGGCATTTTCACAATGCCAGGATTTTTATTTGTCTTCAAAGATTTTTCAGCAGATCTTCAGCACCATTAATTAATGAGCTCTCCAGAGTGAAGTAGGAACTCTGTAAGCAAGACAACTTTGGAGAGCAAGCAACATTTTTGAGGAAGTTTAAGTGGCTGCAAACTACTTAAAGTCCAGTAGCACTACTATTGCAAATGAAAATGACTGAGATAAGCTTACTCAATTGATATTGTAATGGAATGCCTGCCTTATTAAAGTATGGGCATGTGATGGCCTTAATATGCTCAGTGATTGAGTGGCTGTAGTGAAAGCCAGTTTTGTTTTTATTTAAATTTTCAGATCCCCCTTCCAAGTTTTTTTTTTCTTTCCCTGAAACAGAGGTGGTGTGTTAACATTTGTACAACACTGTTGAATTTGACAGATTGAATAAACAACACTGTAGTTTAACAATAATGTTTTAGTCTTAAGTCTAATGATGGGAACTTTCCATGGTTGGTAACTTGTGGGATGAGCCAACTATTATGTTTTGTGGTTATTGTGTCTGAGGGTTTAAACATGATGTTCTTCATTTACACTACAGTGCCTTACTGAAACTAATGATATTAAAGTTATATTTGAAAATAATGGTCCCCTTATTCAGAGAGGAATATTAGAGGTTAAATGTTAGTATAGTAAATAAGATGGAAAATGATTAAATGTTTTCTCCGAGGACAAGCAGGCCGCTTGTTCTCATGACTGGGTAGACGTCCACGGCAGCCCCCTCCAACCGGAAGAAAAGTCTCGCGGGAGGTCCCGCATGCGGGGCACGCCCACCGTGCATGTGCGGCCGTCTTCCCACCCGTGCACGACCGCTCCCGCTCAGTTTCTGTTTTTCCGCGCTTGGAGAGAGACAGAGTTTCGTCGCTCTCCTCTGTCAGCCCCGGAAAACCGTTTTCGCGGCCTTGTCCGCTATTTTCTTTCTTTGTAGCACTTTCGTGTTTCCTTTTTCCCTCATGTAAAAAAAAAAAAAGGTCTCCCTTCTCCTTAGAGTTTTTTCTCGACCTTTCTTTTCGCCATCGTCGCAGCCTTGTTGCCACGTGTTTGATTTTTTTCCCCCTTTTTTTGGCCTTGTTAGCGCCACCATCGACGGTTTTCACCTTGCCGACGCGATTTTTCCGTCGATGTCATCGAAGGTCCCAAACGGCTTTAAAAAGTGTGGTCGGTGCGGCCGACAAATCTCGCAATCCGATATCCACGCTTGGTGCCTCCAGTGCCTTGGGCCGGAGCATAATTCCAAAGCGTACACCTTGTGTCTCGGCTTGAAAAAGCGGACACAGGTTGCGAGGCAAGTTCTTCGGGACTGTCTTTTTGGAACTTGCGCCGGCCCTTCGACGTCGACTGCATCGGTACCGGTGGCGACGACTTCGGCGCCGAGCATGGCATCAACCCCAGGAGTACAGGTTCCTTTGGCCTGACGACCTGCCAGCGATGGCAGCGGGGAACAGCTGAGTGGACCTCCACCCCCCTCGGCTGGTCCCGCCATACAGGGCTATCGGGACCGAACCCTGTCGGATCCGACCCCGAGGAGGCATGGGGACTCCACGTCCTCCTCGTCCGTGCCACTGAGCACCGATGATGGGCATCGGAAGAAGCTTGCTAAGAAGCACCGTCATTGGTTGCCCCCGGCGCACGGTACCGGGAGCTCCGGGGCGTTGAGAGACTTGGCCCCTGAAAAGTGTCGATACCGGGAGGAGTGCTCTCCCTCTATTGGTGTCGATGCGCAGGTCGTCGGGTACTCCAATACCGTCTCCTGGACCCGGGCAGATTCGGGCACCAATGCCTGCACCGGCCCCCCAGCCTCTCCCGACAATGGCCCTGGACGAGTGCCTCCGAGCCATCCTCCCAGGTGATGGAAGCTCCGGCTGGCTCTGGCTCTGTGATGCAGACCTTGACACCGGTACCGCTTGCGGCACTGGTCTCGACTGCCACTCAGGTGGAATCCCCGTCGATGGAGGGAGCTTCGTCCCCGCCAGCGTGGGAGTCCACCTCTTGGCACCATCATCGAGGACGTGGTTCCTCGGAGTTGAGACGGGCCCGGTGGCAGACTGAGGTCAGAGTGCTCATGTCTGACACCGAGGAGGAGGCCTCGTGGAGGGAGGAGAAGGATCTCAGATATTTCTCCTCCGAGGAGTCTGGTGGTCTTCCCTCTGACCCCACGCCTTCACCGGAGAGGAAGCTCTCGCCTCCAGAGAGCCTCTCCTTTGCCTCTTTTGTCCGGGATATGTCTGTGAGCATTCCCAGTGGTCACTGTGGATGAGCTGAGGGCTGAGATGCTCGAGGTCTTCAATTATCCATCACCACCTAGAGAGTCTTCCACGGTACTGTTGCACAATGTCCTGAAAGAGACACTGCTTCGGAACTGGTTGAAGCCCCTATCTAATCCCACCATCCCCAAGAAGGCGGAGTCCCAATATAGAGTCCACACAGACCCGGAGTTGATGCGGCCTCAGTTGCCACATGACTCAGCGGTCGTGGACTCTGCTCTCAAGAGAGCCAAGAGTTTGAGGAATACCGCCTCGGCACCCCCAGGGCGGGACTCTCGCACTCTGGACTCGTTTGGGAGGAAAGCCTATCGTTTTTCCATGCTCGTGACCAAGATCCAATCATACCAGCTCTACACGAGCATCCACATGCGGAATAATGTGCGGCAACTGGCGGACCTGGTCGACAAGCTCCCGCCGGAGCAGGCCAGGCCTTTTCAGGAGGTGGTCAGGTAGCTGAAGGCGTGTCGCAAATTTCTGTCCAGGGGTATTTATGACACTTGTGATGTTGCATCCAGAGCCGCTGCCCAAGGTATAGTGATGCGCAGGCTCTCATGGCTGCATGCCTCTGACCTGGACAACCGGACCCAGCAATGGCTGGTGGATGTCCCTTGCCGGGGGGATAATATTTTCGGCGAGAAAGTCGAGCAGTTGGTAGAGCAGCTCCACCAGCGGGAAACCGCTCTCGACAATCTCTCCCACCGGGCGCCTTCAGCATCCACCTCCACAGGTGGACGTTTTTCCCGGGCCGGGCGGTCTGCACCCTATGCCTACAGTAAGCGTAGGTACAACCAGCCGGCCCGAAGGCCTCCTCAGGCACAGGGCCAGCCCCAGCGCGCTCGTTCCCGTCAACAGCGTGCGACCAAGCAGACCCCTGCGGCTCCACAGCAAAAGCAGGGGACGGGCTTTTGACTGGATCCACGGGAACTTAGCCGCCATAAACGTGCCCGTTCCGGACGGCCTGCCAGTCGGGGGGAGATTGAAAGTTTTTCACCAAAGGTGGCCTCTCATAACCTCCGACCAGTGGGTTCTCCAGATGGTGCGGGTACAATCTGAATTTGATCTCCACTCCACCAAATTGCCCACCGGGAGCTCAATCCTTCAGCTCCCACCACAGGCAGGTACTTGAAGAGGAACTCTCCGCCCTTCTCAGCGCCAATGCGGTCGAGCCCGTGCCACCCGGGCAGGAAGGGCAGGGATTCTGTTCCAGGTACTCCCTTGTGGAAAAGAAAACGGGGGATGCGCCCCATCCTAGACCTGAGAGGCCTGAACAAATATCTGGTTCGAGAAAAGTTCAGGATGCTTTCCTTGGGCACCCTTCTTCCCCTCATTCAGAAAAACGATTGGCTATGCTCCCTGATTTAAAGGATGCGTATACTCACATCCCGATACTGCCAGCTCACAGACAGTATCTGCGATTCCGTCTGGGAACACAGCACTTCCAGTATTGTGTACTGCCCCTTGGGCTCGCCTCTGCGCCACGAGTATTCACGAAGTGCCTGGTGGTGGTTGTGGAGTACCACCTGCGCAGGCCCACGGCAGACTAGCGTCAGATGCCTTTCTCCTTCATTGGGGGGGAGGACCTCCTGTATGCGTATCCTCCCATACCCTTGGTGGGGAAGACCTTACTGAAACTCAAGCAAGACCGCGGCACCATGATCCTGATCGCGCCTTTTTGGCCCTGTCAGATCTGGTTCCCTCTTCTTCTGGAGTTGTCCTCCGAAGAACTGTGGAGATTGGAGTGTTTTCCAACCCTCATCTCGCAGAACGAGGGAGCGCTTCTGCACCCCAACCTTCAGTCTCTGGCTCTCACGGCTTGGATGTTGAGGGCGTAGATTTTGCTGCCTTGGGTCTGTCCGAGGGTGTCTCTCGTGTCTTGCTTGCTTTAGGAAGGATTCCACTAAGAGGAGTTATTTGTTTAAGTGGAGGAGGTTTGTTGTCTGGTGTGACAGCAAGGCCCTAGAACCTCACTCTTGTCCTGCACAGTCCCTGCTTGAATACCTTCTGCACTTATCGGAGTCTGGTCTCAAAGTCAACTCAGTAAGGAACCACCTTAGTGCAATTAGTGCTTACCATTATCGTGTAGAGGGTAAGCCCATCTCTGGACAGCCTTTAGTCGTTCGATTCATGAGAGGTTTATTTTTGTCAAAGCCCCCTGTCAAGCCTCCTGCAGTGTCATGAGATCTCAACGTTGTCCTCACCCAGCTGATGAAACCTCCTTTTGAGCCACTGAATTCCTGCCATCTGAAGTACTTGACCTGGAAGGTCATTTTCTTGGTGGCAGTTACTTCAGCTTGTAGAGTCAGTGAGCTTCAAGCCTTGGTAGCTCATGCTCCTTATACTAAATTTCATCATAACTGAGTAGTCCTCCGCACTCACCCTAAGTTCCTGCCAAAGGTGGTGTCGGAGTTCCATCTTAACCAGTCAATTGTCTTGCCAACATTCTTTCCCTGTCCTCATACCTGCCCTGCTGAACGTCAGTTGCACACATTGGACTGGAAAAGAGCATTGGCCTTCTACCTGGAGTGGACACAGCCCCACAGACAGTCCACCCAATTGTTGGTTTCTTTCGACCCCAATAGGAAGGGGGTCGCTGTGGGGAAACGCACCATATCCAATTGGCTAGCAGATTGCATTTCCTTCACTTACGCCCAGGCTGGGCTGCTGACTTGAGGGTCATGTCACGGCTCATAGTGTTAGAGCCATGGCAGCGTCAGTGGCCCACTTGAAGTCAGCCACTATTGAAGAGATTTGCAAGGCTGCGACGTGGTCATCAGTCCACACATTCACATCACATTACTGCCTCCAGCAGGATACCCGACGCAACAGTCGGTTTGGGCAGTCGGTGCTGCAGAATCTGTTTGGGATTTGAATCCAACTCCACCCTCCTGGGCTCGGTTTTATTCTGTTCAGGCTGCACTCCCAGTTAGTTGTTCTTCGTAGGTCAATTTCTGTTATGTCCTCGCCGTTGCGAGGCCCAATTGACCCTGTTGTTTTGAGTGAGCCTGGGAGCTAGGGATACCCCAGTCATGAGAACAAGCAGCCTGCTTGTCCTCGGAGAAAGCGAATGATACATACCTGTAGCAGGTGTTCTCCGAGGACAGCAGGCTGATTGTTCTCACCATCCCTCCCTCCTCCCCTTTGGAGTTGTGTCTTTCTTATTCCTTTGCTTGTCATTTAACTGAGCGAGAGCGGTCGCGCACGGGAGGGAAGACTGCCGCGCATGCGCGGTGGGCGTGCCCCACGTACGGAACCTCCCGCGAGACTTTTCTTCCGGTTGGAGGGGGCTGCCGTGGACGTCTACCCAGTTGTGAGAACAATCAGCCTGCTGTCCTCGGAGAACACCTGCTACAGGTATGTATCATTCGCTATCTTTACCAGATGTAGGAAACTGTTTTAATTATTAGACATAAACATGTTTAGAAGAGAACAGAAAAGTGAATGTGATATATGCAGATGCTGAGCATACCAATGATGTATGGAATAATGTGTGATCGTTCTGCATTCCTATAAATGTTATATTTTTACTGGGACCACTAACAGTGTTGGAAAGTACCTTGAATCTCCTGACCTTGCAGATGTAAGCAAAATATAATCTAGCCAATGATTTTTCAAAGTCTGTGTCCCATGATTTGTATTGTAACCAGTTAATTATTTATGTCTTAATGCATTCGTAATAAAAGAGTAGAGGACCTGAGGGATTTTGAGACAGTTCTGGGTGAGCTCACTGTCATGATGTGGGACCCTTAGGCTTTCTCCCAAAGGCCTTTGATATATTTCTTTTTATTAGTGGTATGTGTGTGTTTTTGTCCTTTGGCCTTCTAGAGATGGGAGTAAAGAGCCGGATACGTTACCTACTTGGGTGGACTCTTACGGAATCGCTACGACCTGCGCACTTGTGTGGACTTGCATTGTAGATGTGAGGCAGAATCTCATTTCTTTTTAACTTAGAAAGTGCCTGACAAGCTCTTGGAACTCTGTACACTGAAGTGACTGCAACATATAATTTTTAGTGCAGGCAGCCAAACAGTTTACTGAAGCACTGTGAATATATATTTCTTTGCTATACAGTTTTCTTTACATTTTGGGTTCCAGATGATAATGGCAAGATTCAGAACCATGTTTAACATAAGGACTCAAATTATTGCATAAAACAGTTTTTTCTTCTTTTTATGTTTCTTCATAACCTATCTTATTTTGTGTGTATGGAAGGTCCACTGAAAGCTTTTGTTTTTGTATTTGCTTTTTTTTTCTCATTGACAGACACTCATCTTCCTTTCAGTGGCACACTGTCAACCTATATGTTCATATTTTTGTTAGATTGTTTTGTTCTTTTTCTACAAAGTGCTTTAGTATTCTGGTGGTTAAATTTGTTTGTTCTTGGCTCAGAATGTGTTCTCACTAACAGAGCTTTGACTGTTTATTGGATTTGCTGTAGCTTTAACAGTCTGTGCAAGGAATTTCTTTGTTGTACAAAGCGTTTTTGAAAGATATGGATTAAGTTTTTCAGATATGTTGCGTGCTATAACCATTACATTTTATCTTTTGTTCACTGTATAGATTTGTTGGACATTGATATGGTTTATTGGATTGTGATCTCTTACAAACAGTTGATGAAAAATCAGACAAATGTTTTTCTTAATGTGGAAATTATCAGCCAATGGCATTAAATTTGCATGTAGATCTGATGCAACTTCTGTGGTTAGGACCTGGCAAAGGAAAGACCCCCCCCCCCCTACAGGTCAGAGAGGAGCAGCTTTCAGTGTTCTCTGCTTTAGCCTTTGAAGGACTGGCATGAGGGAGAGGATGAGGAGAAGCAGAGAGAGACAGAGAGAGAGACAGAGACCCGGGGGCGAGCAAAGGGAAGAGAGAGAGGGTCACATCCTGAACCAAGGAGGGAGTCTCTCTCTCTCTCTCAGCTGTAGAGGGGGTCTCACACACACAACTAGAATGGGATGGGGGGAGAGAGACACGCCCTAAGCCGGAGAGGGAAGAAAGAGAGAGACACTGGGCCATGGAGGGGAGAGGTCAGGGCTGGAAGTTGCAGGAAGAAGGGAAGCAAGAGAAAGTGGACATGGAGAGGGAGATAGAGCTGAGTTGTTGGGCATGGAGAGAGCATAGACACAAAGGGGGGGCAGTGACACAGAAGGGGGATGCTGGACAGAGGAAGATGGGAACACAGAAGAGATAGTAAAAATGGAGGAAGAATAGGGACCGGGACACAAGAGGGAAGACGCCAGACAGGATGGGATGCAGAGTAAAGATGGATAGTGGGACATAGAGAAGAAATGTGAAAAGGACAGAAGACCCTGGAAAGAGCTGAGAAAAAATGGAGAAGAACAGGAGACACTGGGACCAAACCAATGCTCAAAACAACAAGGTAGTAAAAAAAATGTTTTGTTTCTGAATTTATTAACTGTAATATGTCAGCTTTGGGAAATTGCATTTCAATTCCCAGTACTGTGATAGATTTGCATTTTTTTTGCAGGTTTTGTTTACTGGAGCTCTGAAAGGGCATCCCCGCTTCCCATCACCTTGGGAGAGATGACGTTATAGGGGGCCCATCTCAGTTTTTCTGTCTAGGGCCTATTTAGTCCTAGCTATGCCATTGGGATTAGCTACAGACTGCATTAGTTTGGAATAGACAGCCACTAGATATGACTTCATATTTCTTATCAGTCCTTTCATTGATCTTTAAAGACATCTTTACTTGACAGATTCTTTTTTTTTTTTTTCAAAACTTTAAATTTTTATTGAATTGCAAATACTTCATAACAAGCAATATCCCACCAACACAAAGTATCCCCCACAGCCCACGCAGGAGCCATCTAATACACCAGCACCCTACAAACTCCCAAAACCTAAAAACCCCAAAACATAAAATTTATAATCAGAGCTTCCCCCTTCTACCCCCCTCCCATTCCCTCCCCCAACTAAACAAGTGTAACCCCCCAGTTTCCCGGATCGACTGCCCCCAGGACCCTTACCATATATTGAGGTTAAGCCAGGATTGGTTAACCTCCGCCTCCAAGAACCACAAGTCAAGAATTTACATGTATACATTTCTATGTATGATATTCCTTTCCCCCAAACCAAAACCTCCCATGCCCTCCGAACCCTCCCTCATCTCCTCCACTTTATCCCACTTCACCCCCATGAATAAGCACCTATATATTCTTTACCCTTGCTTTTAACCGAGCCCACCCCCCTTTACATTTCAAGGTCCCCTCCTTTTTGTATGCTGTAAGGTACTCCATATGTATTAATTGATCCAATTTGTCTTTCCATTCCTCCAATGTAGGAGAATTCGGAGATTTCCACCTGCGGGCTATTAGACATTTAGCTGCCGCAAAACCCCATCAAAGCCATTTACTAACTTCCTAAGAATCCCTTTTCATTATATAAACCCAAAAGGCATTCACAAGGCCCACACACCAAGGAGATATTTGCCAATTTAACCAATCCTTTCACCACCCCGTGCCAAAATTCCACCACACTAAAGCATGTCCACCAGATGTGAAGGAAGGATCCCTTGTGCGCCCCACACCTCCAACATCTATCCGACGTTCCCGGGTACATTTTCTGCAATCTTTCTGGTGTATAATACCATCTGGTAAGAACTTTATATGCGTTCTACTGTACCAAGATACACACTGATGCCCTATATACCTCTCGACAAATAGTCTCCCATTCCTGGTCAGTAAATTTCAATCCCAAATCTACTTCCCATGCCCCTTAAAACCCAAATGACCTAGGATCACTTCCCCTAAAGAATCTATAAAGCACTGATATAGGTCTGGGAACCCTTCTCAAAATTATCCACAAAGTTTCTAAGCACTCCTTCTCCTGAGGATTTTCCCCCTTCCATCCCATTGCCCCCACAAAATGTTGGACCTGAGCATACGCAAACCTATCCCCCTCTGTTAGACCATATCTTGAGCTTGGTGTTTCAAAACTCAACATCTTACCTCCCTGCAACACATTAAGGAAATTTTTCAGCCCCTTCCTCTCCCAGCACCCAAAATCGAGCATTCTCCCTCCCTGCCCCAAATTTCGGCTTCCACCTCATGGGCGCCAGCGTAGAAACCTCATCCACCTGACCCCATTTCCTCCTAACTCTCCTCCACACTCCTATCAAGTGTTTCACATATGGATTGGACCATCCCTAAAATGCCCCTCCCGCTCCCTCCGTAATCCACAAATAAGAGTGGAGCTCCCTACCAGACCCATAGGACCTTTCTACCTGACTATCGGGCTTTAGATTCTCATAACCCGACTCCCTAATCCAAAATCCATCTACCCTGGAATATGACTGTGTAGCATGGGAGTAAAAGGTATAATCTCGCTGAGCTCCATGTATCAATCTCCAGCAGTCCACCATCTCTAACTCTTTCATGAATTGCAAAAAGGCTTTTCTCCCCTGTCCAGTATGATAACCTCCCCCTTTTGAATGATCCAGCCTGGCATCTGGGCCCAAATTAAAATCACCCTCCACCACCACCACCACCACTATATGGCCTCCCACAAAACCCAACAACTCCTCCTTTAACTTTTGAAAAAAATTTCTCCTGATTCCCATTTGGCGCATAAATATTAACGTGAATTCCTTGCCCTCTAACCAACCTCTAAGGGCCACGCACCTCCCTTCCTTATCCCTAAGCACCTGGCTCGTTACAAACCCACAGTTTTGTCTGACTAATATAGCTAACCCCCCCACCCCCACCCTCTTTGCCGCCGCCCCCTGATGTGCCACCACTTCTTGGTACTGCCTGTGACGTAGCATGTGTGTGTCTCTTGGCCTCAGATGGTTTTCCTGCAGTAATGTAATCTCCCAGTTTAATATCTCCAGCTCCTTAAACACTCTACTGTGTTTCCCATGATTATATAGCCCATTCACATTCCAAGTACCTATCAGCAAAGATGCACCCTTCCCCTTCTCCACTTTCCCCTCCCACCCCCCATTAGTGCCTGACCTGCCAACCTGCAGACCAGCCATCACCAAGGAAATGACCCGCAGACCCAGGGCCTAAGACACCACTTGCCAATAACCCAAGCCCTTACTAATCTCCTCCTCCACTTCCACCCCCAAAGCCACCCCTCCCCCTCCAATCCTCCTTCAAATTCTTCCCTAGGACCCCTCTAACCGGTCCCTTAAAACTACCCCAGTCCTTTTGTCTAGATATCCATCATATGCAGCACTCCACCACTCTGCTCTTCAACCAGTGGGTTTCATAGCTGTGTTCCTTTTCGCCACCACCGTCTGCCATTGTGTGACCGGAACAGACTCATTGACCCGATCAACCATCTCCGAGCGATTCGGAATTCCTTTACATCCCAAGTCCCTCAGAGCGTACCACACCTCTTCCGGAGTCTTGATCTTGCGGGACTTGCCTTCCACTGTTAGCCACATAACAAAGGGAAACAGCCACCTGTAACGTGTCCCTTTATCTCTCATGAAGACAGTAACTTCCCTAAAGGATCTGCGTTTCTGCAATGTGCTCCATGCCAGATCTTGATACACCCCATCTTACAGTTTTTCCACTTAATTTCTCCTTGCCGTCTCGCCTTAACTAAAATCTTCTCCTTTAATGGGAAATCCGCAAAACAGACCACAATATCTCGTGGAGCAAAGTCGCTCTGTGTGCCCTCTGGATTTGCAGGGTAGCTCTCTCTCCCCTCCCATCTGGATATAAAATAAACTCGCATATCTCCTGAATCACTGCCGAACAATTAACAAAAATATCTGACTCGGGGATTCCCTTAAAGCGCAGATTATTTCTTCGAGTCCTGTTTTTCGGGTCTTCCAACTGTTCCTTAACACTTTGGAGATCCTCATGCCCATCTTTGAGCGCTTGCCTCATCGAACACACTTCAGACTTGAGGGTCTCTACCTCCACCTCACCAACCCGAGACCCCAAATCCCTCAATTCCGCATGAATATCTCTCATTGCCATATGAATGTCCCTCTGCACTCCTGCAAAATCCTCTTTCAGGTCCTTGAGCCATGCCTTTACAATACTGTTCTCGGAATCCCCCCTCTCAGATTCTCTCACCTCCATGAAATCAACTCTCTTCGGGCCCTCTGCCACCACCATCTTGAACACACCTCTCCTCGGGCCCCGCTGCTCCCTCTGTTGACTGACTCCAAGCTCCTCAGAAAGCACACTTCCAGCTGCTGCTGCCTCCTCCTCACCCCCATCAGCCTGCACCTCCGCAATATCCTCACAGCTCTCCAGATCTCTCTGCTCTTTGTATTTGCAAACATCCTCCTGATCTCTGAGCTGCTCCTCCGGATTCACCCTTTCTCCTGCCTCATCCGACTCCTGAGTGCTCTCTGGGGCACGTGACTCTCCCTTCCTATTGAGCAGCGCTGCTGTCTTTCCAGCCCGGCGTCCCGGACCCTGCTGCTCCTCCGCTTCGCCTGCCATCGCCGCTGGAGCCTCCGCAACCCCTCCCGGGTTCACCCCAACTGTCTTACCCAAGCTTTCTTCCTGCCACCATTTTTGCGGAGCCTCTCTCAGACCCCGCCAGCATCGCCGCCATTTTTCCTCCGGGGATCGCAGTAAATTTGTACTTGTCTAAGCCCTTCGGGGGCACCATGCAAAGTTGTATCACCGATTTCTTCCCCCTCTGGGACCCAAGAGGATGGGGTTTTTGGCACTTTATCTCCCTTGCCCTGATGGAGCTCGGTTTTCAAGCTGCCATCGCTCTGCGTGACGTCACTTCCTCCTACTTGACAGATTCTTATTTTGAATGTTTATTTTACCAGCTTTATATGTGGTAATGTATGTTTTTGTAAAATGTTGATCCCAGTTAGTATGCCAACTTTATGTTTCTGTAATCCACTTTGGACCCTTAATGGGGAGCAGTTGGCAGAATACAAGCAAACGGATTAGTGGAGATTGGAGATCAGTAACTCTTATCTTCGGACCTCCTTCTAGTTACCCTCCTATTCAATTCATTTTTGTGAAATAATCTTGGAGTCATTGAGCAGTTAAGCTTTTCCCAGTGTCGGCCAGAGACCTCTGAAATTCTTTTAATGTATCTGTAATTTTAGGCCTACAGTGAACTTCATGAGCAGTTTCCTTAACCCATTGCTAGTGACTTTGGAGGGATGGGCTAATTTAGTGAAATTTTCTTGTAGACTTCCCTCAGTTTCCACTGTTAAATAATTAAAATAATGGGAAGATAAGTGGACAAGGAAAGGGAAAAATCGAGATGGGTAGAAGTTTAAGGTAAAATGACGAGGAATTAATTTATACGTCATCATAAATTTAGTAACAGATAACACATTAGGTAAGGAAGGAGAACCCAATACCATATTAGCTAATAAAGTTCACCAAATAAAAAAAGTATTTACCCCCATTTTACAAAGCTGCACACTATTGGCTGCCGATGCGCTAATGCCGACACAGCGCATTCACTTTGAATGTGCTGTGTCGGCATTGCTGCGCAGCAGCTGCTTGCAGAGCTTTGTAAATAGGGGGGATTAGTTTAAAAATACTCTATGTCAAAAAGATATACAAGAGAAATGTGCCTAATCAGCATTGGGCAGTGCCTCTGAGAATGAGAAAGTTTTAATGGGAGATTTACATTTTTTGAAGGATCCTAATCTGATACCCAGGGTTAAATTATTGAAGAGAATTTGAGCCAGAGCACTAAACCATGAATTCCTTGTATAGTACAACTGATTTTATAGTGGAACGAGATCATTGGTAAGTTTTTTGTTGGTATGAACAAAAGGACTTTGGCAGCAAATAGGGAATCAGAATATTAGATAAAATAGGGGACCACCAATATTACAAACTTGATAGGTAATTTGCAGAATTTTAATTGGAATCCTATAAACTACCAGTAGCCAGTGGCCATTCTGTAACAAAGGGGTAATGTTATCAAGCCTCTTTTTTTTCCTAAAAGCAGCTTGATAGATGGCTTCTTATGATACAGAATCTTCTAAGTTGAGTGGAGGGGGAACGCTTGATATAAAGAGTTGCAAGAATCTAGCTTAGAACTAACCAAGGGAAGGATCAAAGTGCACAAAGAAGGAAGATCTAAGTTAAAAAAGAGAGATCATAGTTGTTTTAAGATAAAGAAGCAAAGGACATGCACTCTCTGGGAACCAGCATTGGTGGAGTCTCAGAGAGGGCCTGGGGCTGTCCACTGAGGGCTCAAGCACCCTTGATGTCAAAGTGGAAGCTCCCTGCTGCAACTCCACTGGCTCCTCTGTGAGCATGCTCAGGAACCTTTCATCGAGGGCAGGCATTGCCAAAGGCGAGGTTCAAATGACCTGGTTTCTTGTTTTGAGTGAGCCTGAGAGCTAGGGATACTACAGTCGTGAGAACAAGCAGCCTGCTTGTCCTCGGGGAAAGCGAATGATACATTCCTGTAGCAGGTGTTCTCCGAGGACAGCAGGCTGATTGTTTTCACCTACCCTCCCTCCTCCCCTTTGGAGTTGCGTTTTTTTCCTCATTTCTTTGCTTGTCATTCAACTGAGCGGGAACGGTCGCGCATGGGCGGGAAGACGGCCACGCATGCGCGGTGGGCATGCCCTGCGTGCGGGACCTCCCGCGAGATTTTACTCCGGTTTGAGGGGCTGCCATGGATGTCAACCCAGTCGTGAGAACAATCAGCCTGCTGTCCTCGGAGAACACCTGCTACAGGTATGTATAATTCGCTTTCTCTGAGGACAGCAGGCTACTTATTCTCACATACCCTCCCACATCCCCTAGGAGGACTTTTTGGTTATACTCTTTATTCTTTTTACCTGACTGAGAGACCCGCCCTCGAGCATCAGGCAGTAAAGCACCAGTTCAAGTGCGGTGGGATGCTACTAGAACTTTTTCTAGTGCTAGCAATTCAGCTTCCATGCCGGGTCTCTGTCGGATGATGTCACCCACATGTAAGAATAAGCGGCCAGCTGTCCTCCAACACCAGCTACAGGTAAGTATCTTTGCTTTACCACAAAATAACAGAAAAAGGATATCAGTTGTATATTATCAAGAATGTCAAAAACAAACTGTAGCCAATAGAACTTATTTATGCCCCTCAAACTGAAGATTTTACTAAACGTACCACAATATACTTTAACAATGTAAGTGGAGAAAAAGATCTCAGCTTGGGTTATACGTATCAGCTTAGTATAACATACCGGTGGTAAGAGCTGTTCTCAAATATAGGTCAAAGAAAAAAAACAACTCTATTTTAACAACTTATATCATGAATAGTGTCCAAAAATAAGTTCATTCAAGATATTTAAAGATAAAGTATATAACACTTCTAATGTACCTCAAGGAACGTAGCTGGAATCAAATTGCTGTTAATGTCCAATGTTGCACTGGGGTGGAGTACTTTAGCAGGACAAAAGCCCTGTTTGGCATTCACTGCTGCTTTAGGGGAACATCATTCCACTCATTCTCCAGGGTGCAAATATTTATCAAAGCAGCCCTATATAAAGATCCTTCAGGCGTACTGCGACAACCATGTCTCTTGACCAACAGTCCCAAAATGGCTGAGGAGACTCAATCCTCATGAATTTAAAGAGCCAGTCTCCTGCTGCTCCCAAGATGATTTAGAGACCCCCTAAACAGCCAGTCACAGACAGGGAGATTCTAGAGCAAAAATGATAGAAGAGAGGCTAAAATGGTTAGGGTTCTTCAGCTTGGAGAAAAGATGGCCAAGTAGGGATATTATAGAAGACTAGTAAAAAAGGCCCGTTTCTGTAGGCAAGGAAACGGGCCTTAGGCAGGCAATTCCCCCCCCCCCCCCCCCCCCCCCCGGTGCTACGGCCCCCTTGAACCCCCCCTTCCGCGAACCTGTCCCCCCCATGCCAGCGAAAACTGCTGCCACCGCCGTTGTTGTGCTACCTTCCCTTCCCTAGGTTCCTCAATCATCTTCTTAGAAAGTTTAACTCCGTGCGTCTGACGTCAGACGCACGCGTGTGTCTGACGTCAGACGCACTGAGTTAAACTTTCTAAGAAGATGATTGAGGAACCCACCCGAAGGTAGTGCACAACAGTGGCGGGAGGGGGGGGTGCGGTTTTCGGCATTCCGGGGGGGGGGGATTGACAGGTTCGCGGGAGGGGGTGGGTTTCGAGGGGGCCATAGCGCGGGGGGGGGGGGTGACAGCTGATTCCGAGGCAGTAGGAGGAGAACCCTACTCCTCCCCTTGCCTTGGAATCAGCTGTGTTGACGTCAGTGACGTCCGTGCGTGTCTGCCTCGCAGACCACTTGCAGCCAGGGAGCCACGGTCCCAAGCATAGAACGTTGGAGGTGAGAATTATTATATAGGATTATGAAATCATGTATGGGGTGGATTGATTGCTAGAGGATGTGTTCAAAGTGACTGATACAGCAAGATTTATGAGGTTTGGACAAGGTCCTATAAGAAAAGTCCATGAAAATTTGTTAGCGAGATAGATTTGGGAGAGCCTTTGCTCATCTGTGGAAATGAAGTATGAGAAATGGATCTACGTTTTAGGATTGGTTGGGTATTTGTGATCCAGACAGGCCACTGTTGGAGCCAGGATACTGTTCTTGATGGACCTTGCTGTGATCTAACATGACTTTTGTCATATTCTTGTGAGCTATTGATGGAAATATTTTTTCTCTATTGACCTTTCAAAAGTCATTAAATTATAAACGTTACTTTAGGATTGTTTCCATCTAGTTAAACTCTTTCTTATATTTCTCCCCGATCCTCAAATGGTTCAAAGCATACTTTACGATAATCTTTCAGATAAATCTATTGACAGGTAACTAAAAAAACACAAAAGGCTTCCATGAGTTGCTAAGTTGATTTACGTGCACTACAGCCTTCTTCCGATGGGTGAAGATTCTAGTACTGATGTGGAACCTCTTTAAACTTTTCTTAACCCATTAGTGTCCAACGTTCCCATATGGGAGCAAATCAATTTGTTCCCCTATGGCTTATTATGGGAACATTGGGCACTAATGGGTTAATGGTAATAAAGTTATTTAAGGATGAATGAAATCATTTTCTTATAAAAAAAAAATACAGAAAGGGCAAGCTTAAAATGTGTTTAAGGGTGAGTTTGAGTCAGTGATTAAATAGTGATGTAAGTTAGTGCAGAGTGAATTTAGTAAGTTAGTGATGTAAGTTAGTGCAGAATATTCACATACTAGTAAAAAAGGCCCGTTTCTGTTTGAAAGGAAACGGGCGCTAGCAAGGTTTTCCTCTGAGTATGTATGTTTGAGAGAGTATATGTGAGAGTAACTGTGTGAGAGAGGCTTCTGTTCCTGCTGCTGTACATTCCAAGTGTTGTACTGATTTGCTGCTCCCTGTATCGTGGCTCCGCCCCTCTCCCTTCTACTGGCCAATCTGGTGTGGGTTGTGTGATGTCACTATTATCTACTACATGAGGGACACCACCTCCAGCGGAAACAATGGTTCCAGGCAGCCTCAGAATGTTGGAGGTGAGAATTATTATATAGGTTAAACCAGGAAAGCTTGGTGAGAATGTAGTATATTAAGCTCGCAGTTTCTGCAATTGCACTTGTCTGAGTATTCAGAATGTCAGCCAGATAAGACTGACGTTGATGAGTGACACACTTCTCTGATTGCCTCTTCTAGTGTGATATAGTTTCAGTGATAAAGCTAATAAAGCATAACGTCTTAAAATGAAACAATGATAGCACTGCTAATGATTATTGGAGTATTTCTCATCTGTAATGAGGAGCATTATAAGAATTGCTGATACAGGTTGTACAGTTAACTGGACTAAGTAATAAGGTAACATTTTATGTTCTCTAGTTTTACTTTCTAGAGTTGAAACAGGGATACAGGTCATTAAACGGGCGTTAATTTGCTTATGTTAATTTCTTATATATTAGAAGCTCAAAAACTATCAAAGTGATGTAAATTCAGTTACAGCAGGTATTTTTCTGGCCCTGGATGGCTCATAATCTGAGTTTGTATCTGAGGCAATGGAGGGTTTAGAGATTCCCCAAGACCACAAGGAGCTGCAGTGGGTTTTGAACCGGGCTTCCCTGGCTCTCAGCCCACTTCTCTAAACATTAAGTGGCTACTCTACTGCATTTTCTAAAATCAAAGGTTTGTATTTGTGTATGGATCAAGGGGGAGGAAGCAGAATTCTAGTGCAGAAATAGACTTTTGAAAATCTCCTACTATCTTGGTAGGTACAGGCACATGCATACCCTCTTCTGTTCCCTACCTCTTCCACCTTCCTCCCTTATCCTTTTTTTAGTCCACCTCTTTATATACTATATTTAATGTTTTATCTATTTTGTGCTATTTTGTAAATTTTGTTTTATTGTAAGCCGCATTGAGCCTGCTAACAAGTGGGAAAGCGCGGGTTATAAATGCTACAAAATACATGCATACATACTTTCTTGCCAGCATAATGTGGAGGTGTTCTCAGACAAGCTTATGTTGGGAGAGGTAATGCACAGAGTTTATTAATTTCAAAACTGTTAATGTTGTGTTGGCTTAGAAAAATAACTATAGAGAAAGCTGGCACAAACCTCAGCAATATTTTTTCTTCCAACTATAATCAAAGCAAAATTATATATGTAGTACAACTTTGATTATTGGTGCAAACCTCACCGATACATGGTTTTCACATCAATGTAGACAATTTAATTATTGCTGTCAGTATGTTTTATCAGTTTATAAAAGGTAGAAATTTGAAGGCTAGGGTGAGATCCCTGACCCTTTTTAGTGATTTAAAACATCAGTTGCTACTTCATCTGATTTTCTTTTTTGCCATTGTTTTTTTTTTCTTTTCCCTCCCTCTGTTTATTGCATAGAGAATCTGCAAGCAGGTATGCAAGTTCACAAGCCACAAATGGAGGTCTGTAGTGACAGTACTAACCTGGCATTTCGCAATGGACACCTCCATTCAGGTGGGTTTCCCTAATGCCTAATAAATTTGGGGGTTATCTGCTAGAAGTGGTCTGTTAGAACAGTTTATATCTAGGAAAGTCTCTTCCTTTTACCCCTTCATCCAGCACGCACAATTTTGAAAGTTTGTGTCATTTTTTTGAAGCAGATGCTAAATACTGCTAGCCTTATTAAAGAGCTACTGCTAAACATGAATTAGAAGTCATCTTTGTTTATCCTTTTTATATATTTGGAAACTATTTTCTTGCCTTCATACCCGTGCAGCCAAGGCAAGATACAATATAAAATGGAAAACAATCCAAAGCATACAGTGGAAAAATCAGAAGTTCTAAAACCCTTGGAATGCCTATATTTGAAATGAGGTTTGCATACAACTTTTTAAAAAGGATTTGTTAAGTGTTTGTCTTTGTTTTTTTTTAATTGTCTTAAGTACTACATATACATTGCATATTCATATATTTTATACTTAAATATATTTACTGTACTATACACGTGGAATGTCATATAATTGCAGTTTGTGTGTGTCATTTCTAATTGATTTTGTATAAATTCTTTTCTGCTTATGTACTATAATAAAACGCACCCTCAACGTTCTGAAGCCAACGTTCTGAAGCCATCAGCACACTCCCTGAAGGGTTTGTTAATTCATGGCGGTGAAGCCATCCGACTCACCATGTCTCTGTGCCCCGCCCTCGCTTCAAACGTGATGACGTTGAGGGCGGAACACAGACGGTCATCCACACACCCGCCCCCACCCACACACGTCACTCACTTCCTCCATCCCTCCCACTTCAAGGCCCGTCACGCCCCTACCAATGAGTTACACACTCCCCCCTCCCTCCGATTGGAACACACCCCCTCCACGTTA
Source organism: Microcaecilia unicolor (assembly GCF_901765095.1). Lineage (NCBI taxonomy): Eukaryota > Metazoa > Chordata > Amphibia > Gymnophiona > Siphonopidae > Microcaecilia > Microcaecilia unicolor. The sequence goes on from NC_044033.1 coordinate 140,840,931, forward strand.
CTGCCCCCTAGACCCCCCCTGCCGCGACACTCTGGACACAACCCTTTCCTCCGAAAACCTCCCCCGAAGCCTTCGCCTACCTCTGCTGACGGAGGCGAACGTCTCTTCTCGCCTGCGGGGCGTGGCTTGATGGAGTATCTGTCCAAGTCTCTGTGCGTGCGTCCGACATCAGACGCACAAACAGAAACTTCAACAGATGCTCATTCAACAAGGAACGCCCCGCAGCCAAGAAGAGAAGTTCGCCTCCGTCAGCAGAAGTACGCAGAAGCTTCGGGTGAGGTTTTCCGGAGGAAAGGGTGGTGTCCAGAGGGTCGCGCCACCGGGGGGGGGGGGCAGGCAGTAACGCGAGGGGGGGGGTTCAAATCGGAGGGAGGGGGAGTCTGCAACTCGGTGGGAGGGGCGTGAAGGGGGCCTTGAACTGGGAGGGAGGGGGTCTGCAACTCAGGAGGGAGGGAGGCACGGAGGGGGGTTGGGAGGGAGGGAGGAAGGGAGGGGGATATGGAACTGGGCAGGGAGGGAGGATGGGTGGGAATTTACCTTGCTAGCGCCCGTTTCATTGCGTTTCGAAACAGGCCTTTTTCTTACTAGTGTCCTATAAATGATAGCCAGTGTAGATCACTCCAAAAAAAAACAGAGATTACATCTGGTTCTCAACCTTATTGTAAACTACAAATAACCAACAAAATGAGCCAGGCTGCTGAATAGCTGACTCTCAGATCAAAGAATGTAATAATTAGGAGGAAAATACCTCATGCCCGCACTAGGTGCATAAATACTGCTTTGTCATATGGGCTTCATTTTCATTCATTGGTCTAAAAAAAGTCTAAATGGTTTTTGGTTTTTTTTTTTTTTTCCCCAAAACTTCAAATTGTCAAATTTTTCAAAAATTGTAAATAGTATATTAAAATCATTTTAATTAACCCTTTAGTGTCCAGTGTTCCCGTAATAAGCCATATGGGAACTGATTAATGGGAGCATGCGGTTTGAGGCAGCGAAGCCCCTCTGTGAAAAGCTCCACTGGCTCCCGATCAAAGAAAGAATTGAATTCAAAGTCTGTGTTCTCGTTCACAAGGTTGTCTACGGGGAGGCCCCAACCTATATGTTTAGCCGTATCGACCTCCCGCCTAGGAATTCCATGAAGTCCTCCTGCACCTATTTGACTCTCCACTTTCCTAACTGCAGGAACTTGAGATATAAGCTGCTCTTTGCCTCGTCGTTCAGCTACACATTCCCCCGTTTCTGGAACACTCTACCATCACCGTTAAAGGAGACAGCCGAACACAGCCTGTTCAAGAAATCTCTAAAGACTTACCTATGTAATCGTTCTTACTCCACTCCTGCTTGATCCCCTGCATTCCCTTATTCCTCTCCCCTGTTGACCCCCTCTCTTCCCCTCCTCTACTCTTTACTCCATCTTGCATATGACTTATTGTATTGTACTCTTCCTTCAAAGTTGTAAGCCACATAGAGCCTGCCTTGGTGGGATTATGTGGGATATAAATGTTCACAATAAATAAATAAATAACTACAAACTGCTCTTCTAAAAGACAAAAATGACAATATTACACATCCAATTTCATGCACTTGAAGAATAAACTTCAGTCTATCGACTTACTAGTTCAGGAAGCTGCATTCAGTAACATATATTGAACAGCATCTGATGATACTCATTGTAAGCAAACTTTACAAGCAGATGATCAAAAGCAAACGCTGGCGCTAAAGGCTGTTAGTGCCATACTAGCGCCGGCGTTTGCTACCGCCCCATGATCAGAGCCCTCGAGTGCATGAAACAACGCGCTCGAGGGCTGTTAGCACAAGTAGCTTGCAAATGCATGCTAATCAACACTTAACGCATTCATCCCCAATGATCAGCGACCAGCACTCCAAAGATTGGGTCGCTGGCCGCGACAGGGGTTAGCAGATCATTGGGGAGGAATGGTGAGCCCTGTCCAGCATGCATTTGCATCCTGGCAGGCCCCCATTCCCCCCTACAACAAACCTGCCAGCGAGGGCAGTTGATGTCCAAAATTTGGATGTTTCTGTGACGAGGCAGTAGAGGACATCCAAAATTGGATGTTACTATGGTTGGAGGTCCGCTGGACCGCCAGTCCCCCCCTCCCCAACCCAACCCCCCAGCATTGGCAAGGGTCCCTGTGGGATGATGTCACTCCATCCGCCGCCCTCCCTGCCTGCCCGCCCCCCTACCTTGGCTGGAGGAGGGACGGAGCTTGCCTCCCTCCTCTTTCTTCGATGCTGCAAATGGCGGCGCCCAGCCCTGCCCAGCGCATCCGAGCCCTGTACTGGGCAGGGCTGGGCGCTGCCATTTGCAGCATCGAAGAAAGAGGAGGGAGGCAGGCTCTGTCCCTCCTCCAGCCAAGGTAGGGGGGCGGGCAGGCAGGGAGGGCGGCGGATGGAGTGACACCATCACACAGGGACCCTTGCCAATGTTGGGGGTTGGGTTCGGGAGGGGGGACTGGCGGTCCAGTGGACCTCCAGCCCCCCTGTCACTGGGGAGGGGCTTGGTCGGCGCCCACTGGACCACCAGGGACCATTTGCTGGGGGGTTGCAGACCCACCAGATCTCCAGCCCTCCCTGAACCTGGGAGGGGGATCGTCAGGGGGGACCGGAGGTCCGCCGGACCTCCAGCCCCCGTTGCTCGGGGCAGGGGTAGTCAGGGCCTGTGGGGAGGGGGGGCTTGGTCGGCGCCCACTGGACCACCAGGGACCATTTGCTGGGGGGTTGGGGGGCTGGAGACCCAACAGATCTCCAGCCCTCCCTGAACCTGGGGGGGGGGGGGGACCGGAGGTCCGCTGGACCTCCAGCCCCCGTTGCTCGGGGCAGGGGTAGTCAGGGCCTGGTGGTCCATGGACCTCCAGTCCCTGTGTTTGACAGGTTTGGGCTTTTGACAGCCCAGACCTGTCAAGTGCGGGAGGATTGTGCTGAGCGCATGCTTAGGCACAATTCTTCCGCACTTCTACCCCATGATCAGAGATAATTGCGCTGCTTAAATTTGCATGCATTATCTCTGATCATAGGTCTAATAGCGCCCCATGCTGTTCCAGCGCTATTATAGAGCGCTGTTTGGAACAGCGCGGGGCTTTTGATCATCTGCCTGTAAATGCTGTGTAAAGCTCACTAATTAAAAAATACATTTAATTCAATACAATTGTTCAGACCATTTGGATCTAACATCTGTAATTTGTAAATCCATCTTTTCTCCTGCTGTTGCAGATGTGATCACCATCCTTCTTGTACTTAGGTTCTGAATATATCTCAAAATATTTCAAATCAACAAATTTGTGAGCAAATTTTTCACAGTGCTATGCAAGAGGCTCTAATGTATTTTTTCCACCTGAAATTGGATCTGTTTGCTCATTTTTCTACCATAAGTGGACCTCCTGCCTACTTCTCATGGGTCCTATGGAGCTTTTATTTTAAAAGCAAATCTCTTCTTCCTCTGTATGGATGTGGATCAACAGGTGTTGGAGCTGGCAGGGTGGGCTTGAAGGTGTCCCAACAATGGGGAGAGCTTAGCAGAGTTTAAAAAGGGGTTAGACAGTTTCCTAAAGGACAAGTCCATAAACCACTACTAAATGGACTTGGGAAAAATCCACAATTCCAGGAATAACATGTATAGAATGTTTGTACGTTTGGGAAGCTTGCCAGGTGCACTTGGCCTGGATTGGCCGCTGTCGTGGACAGGATGCTGGGCTCGATGGACCCTTGGTCTTTTCCCAGTGTTGCATTACTTATGTACTTATGAGATGTTTTACAAGCTGAGGAAGACACACGAGACAAAGCTCAGATCTGATTGGATTGCCAGGTGACCTGGTCCTCAGGGGTGCCCACTTTTTTCCAAATCTGGTAGAGGCGCACTGACCCTGAAAAAAAGATAAACAGTCCATTCTGTTATGGACATTCTGACCACAAGAATGTTCCCCTGATATCACTATGTTCTCTGAACCCAGGTTCTGCAAATACTGGGTCAACTTGACCAGGAGTCATTGTTTCAAAACAGTAAGAACATGTTGTCACAATTGCCCACCCATTCCATTATTGTCAATAGGGCATAGGGTTTTCCTGCTGATGTTGTGGTCTTTGGCAAATGCTGAGAAAATTCATGTTGTATTAAAGCATCTTTGTGGATTATAGCTTATGATAGGTATGTCAACAAGCTCCGTTATAGTTATATAGGCAGTTTTTTTAGACCTATGAACAAAAATGGAGTCTGTTTGACAATACAGTATTCCTTAGCATCCCTCCAGACCAAACCAGGATTGGACTGATGGGTTGTGTATGCCTACCAGCAGGCGGAGACTGAGAAAATTCTGAGACTAGAGAGCCAATGAGAGCCCTTGCCATATGACCCTAACCTCAGTATTTCTCAGTCTCCCAGCAGGTACGAGGTGAGCCCTTTAGTCTCTCTCTTTTTTTGTTTCTTACTCAGAATTATTTTATTTTATTCTATTTACCTTCTGTGCCTGGGGAATTCTGTTTAGAGGCTTGCCAGTAAGGTCTTAATTTATTTATTTTCTTTGCAGCCTCTAGGGTGTTATACTCGGGTGTCCTGGGTCCCTCCCCCCCCCCCCCCCCCCCATCTCCCCCCTCTCCCCTCTCCCTTCAATTTCTGGGTAAGGGCTACCCTTTCTATTCAAAGGTGTACTACCTTTGGGAGAGTCAGCCACTGTAGTTTAAATTTCTATCTTTCCCCTCCCTGTATGCTAACGAGCAGGCATATCAATTGCTGTGAGATTTGTGTTGCTTCTTTCTTGTGCATCAGCTGTTCTTTAAAAAAAAAAAAAAAAGAGAGAGAAGTGAGAATTTTGCTACCCCGAAGTCTAGACGATAATTCAAATTTTTTGTTTCTGGCGTATTTTGCTTGGCAGAGACCCGTTCTTTTTTTAAGCGGCGTCTTTAAAAAAAACAGCGCGGTTCGCCTCACCTCAACTATGCTCAGCTTCGCTATGGCGGAGAAGTTGAAACGATGTTTGTCAGCGCCGGGGAGTGGGCACTTCTGGCTCCTGTAAATTTTGTACTGCCATGGAGGATTCTTCGTTGTCTCTCTCTTCGTCGGCTTCTTTGCCTGCCGCTTCTGCAAAGTCAGTTGTGTTTTCCTCAGACGCCTCTTCTACTGCCCTGGATTCGGGAACCGTGAAATTGGCACGAACGTCCGCCATTTTGAATTCGGCTGTCGCTGCTCCTCGTGAGTGCTCTGTTTCTCGGCCTTCAGGAGCGGAAGCAGAGGCAGGGACTCTGGTACAGTCTGGAGGGTCTCAAGAAGGGGGTTTTCCCCCTGAGTTTGTCCTCCAGATGTACCAGGCCTTTTTGATGAAGAAGGCTGGTTTAGGTCCAGGAATTTCAAAGGAGTTTTCCACGCCTTTCCCTCCTGCAAAGAGGTCTAGAGGATGCGATTTGCAGATAGATATTTACTCTGACCAAGATCACGATATGTCCTTCTTGGAAGAGGAGGACGGCTTGGCTGAGGATGTTTGGGAGGATCAGTCTCCTGTTGATCCTGAAACACTACCTTTTCCCAAGGGGAAGATCCTTCGGTAGCTAGGGTCTTTCATATGGATGATTTGCAGGAGCTCATCTCTCTTGTGGTCCTCTACTTTGCATTTCGAGGATCAACCTCAGGCTCCAGAGGTCTGTAAGGTTGACTTATTGGTTAAAGGCACTAGATCTTCAGCAAGAACTTTTCCCATGCATCAGGATATTTGGGACGTTATTAAAACTCAGTGGGAGGTTCCAGATTCTGCTTTTCATCCAGCCAGGTCCATGACCCGCCTTTACCCAGTGCCAGAAGTAGACAGAGCTCTTAAGGTTCTGGTGGTCGATGCGGTGGTATCGGCGGTTACCAAGCCGTAACACGGTTCCTGTGGACGGAGGAACAGCTCTTTGGGATGTTCAGGACAGGAGGTTGGACTCTCTGCTTAAGAATAGCTTTGATGTTTCATCTTTGGTGGTGCAGGCGGTTATTTGCGGATCTTTGGTGGCCAGAGCCCGCTTTTGCTGGGCGGAAAGTGTCCTGGATAGATCTACGGATGATCTCGCTGCTATAGATATAGAGGTGGCCAAGATTGAGATGGGATCTGCTTTTCTAGCAGATACCTTGTATGATCTGCTGAGGGCTTTTTCTAAGTCTTTAGCTTTGGGTGTCACAGCTCGCCGATCTCTTTGGTTACGAGGTTGATCGGCGGATGCGGCTTCCAAGTCTAAGCTCAGTAAGTTTCCTTTTAGGGGCTCTTTTTTATTTGGAGAAGACCTGGATAAGTTGGTGCATTCTTTGGGAGAATTTAAGGTTCCTCGTCTCCCAGAGGATAGGCCTCGTCGGGGTTCTTTGTGTGGTCGTGGTAGGATGAGAGATTTTCGTAGATTTCATACTGGGCGGGGAGCTCAGGCTCAGAGGTCTCGGTTTTTCAGTAGGACTCAGCCTTTTGCAGTTTCCGCAGAGGAGGTAGAGTCTCAGGCGCTGGTTTTCGAACTCCCTCCTGCTCTTCCCAATGAAGGTGTGAGGGCCTCTCCTCTGGTTCCTGTAGGAACTCGGCTTTTTCAGTTTTATCAGAGGTGGGCACACATTACTTCCGATCAGTGGGTCTTGGAAGTTATTCGTGAAGGTTATGCCTTAGAATTCGCAAGGCCTCTTTCAGATGCCTTTCTGGAGTCTCCCTGTCGCTCTCGTCGAAAGGGGGGCGCGGTTCAGGAGACTCTACAGAGGCTCTTAGATCTTCAGGCTATTTGTCCAGTCCCTTCTTCCGAGTGCAGACAGGGTCGTTATTCCATTTACTTTGTCGTACCCAAAAAGGAGGGGTCCTTTTGTCCTATTTTAGATCTCAAAGCTGTCAGTCAGGCTCTCAGTCACAAGTTTTCGAATGGAGACTCTTCAGTCAGTTATAGTGGCAGTTCGGGCTGGTGAGTTTCTAACGGCCCTAGATCTGACAGAGGCTTATCTACATATTCCCATTTGGCCTGCTCACCACAAGTTTTTGTGGTTTGCGATTCTAGGTCGCCATTTCCAGTTTTGAGCTCTGCCCTTTGGCCTCGCAACAGCTCCGCGCACTTTCACCAAGGTTATGGTAGTGGTGGCAGCGGCTCTCAGGAAGGAAGGGATCCTCTTCCATCCGTACCTAGACGACTGGTTAATCAGGGCAAAATCTTATCAAGAGAGTCGCCAGGTCACGGATCGAGTAGTGAGTTTCTTACAGTCCCTAGGTTGGGTGGTCAATGCAACCAAGAGCTATGTGGTCCCTTCTCAGTCTCTGGAGTATTTAGGAGTTACTTTCGACATGGCACGCGGTCTAGTTTTGCTTCCTCAGGGCAGAATTCTCAAACTGCAGTCTCAGATACGGGGTTTACTTCACAGTCGCAATCTGTGTGCTCGAGATTATCTTCAGGAACTGGGGTCCATGGCAGCGACCATAGAAGTAGTTCCGTGGGCCAGGGCTCACATGAGATCTCTCCAATTGTCCCTGCTGTCCCGGTGGTCCTCTTAGACGGACTCCGTCCAGGTGAGGTTGCCTCTGCGGCTCCAAGAACGCAGCTCTCTTTTCTGGTGGCTGCGGACAAGGAATCTTTCCACAGGAATGCCGTTGGAATCTCCTCAGTGGGTTGCCTTAACAACACATACAGTCTCCGGGGCTGGGGAGCCCATTGCTTGGACAGGTGGACCCAGGGGCTCTGGTCTCCTTTGGAGGCGTCCAAATCCATCAATATTTTGGAGACCAGAGCTATTCGTCTGGCTCTGCAGGACTTTCGTTCCCTCCTGGCGGGCAAGGCGGTACGAGTTCTCTTGGACAATGCCACGGCAGTAGCTTATGTCAACCACCATGGGGAAATGCAGTCTTTTGAGTCAAGAGGTGGCGAGGCTTATGGCTTGGGCAGAAGTTCACCTCTGCGCCATATCGCCTCTCATGTGGCAGGAGTCGAAAATATTCAGGCAGATTTTCTCAGTCGCCACTCTCTCGATCCAGGGGAATGGTTTCTCAGCGATCGAGTGTTTCATTTGATAGTGGCGAAGTGGGGCACTCCAGTACTAGATCTCTTCGCCTCCAGTCTGAACTCGAAGGTGCCTCGCTTCTTCAGTCGCCGAAGGGACGCAAGAGCGGCAGCAATAGACGCTCTTCTGCTGCGGTGTACTTCCGGTCTACTTTACGCCTTTCCTCCGTGGCCTCTATTAGGTCGTCTCCTTCAAAGGATCGAGGAACACAGGGGTCCGGTAGTTCTGGTGGCTTCAGATTGGCCCCGGCGTCCTTGGTTTGTGGACCTTCAGCATCTTTGGTCGGCCTCTTCGTATTCCGGTGCACAAGTCCCTGCTCTTGCAAGGTTCAATATCGCACCCAGATCCAGCTCGATTTTGTCTTACGGCTTGGCTCTTGAACAAGCTCGCTTAGCTAAGAGAGGTTTTTCGGCTCCAGTGATTGCTACTATGCTTCAGTCTCATCGGCGCTCGACTTCACTAAGTTATATTCGCACCTGGAGGATTTTTGAAGCTTGGTGTTCAGATGCTGGTATTGCTCCTTTTCGAGCTTCTGTAGCGCAGGTGTTGGATTTTTTGCAGAGGTTTTGATAAAGGTTTGTCTCTCTCCTCTCTTATGGTACAGGTGGCAGCCCTTTCCTGTTTCAGAGGACGGATTTGGGGTAAGACTTTATCTAGTCTTCCTGATGTTGCCCGTTTTTTGAAGGGAGTTAGTCTTCGTTCTCCAGTCAGATCAGTCTTTCAATCGTGGGATCTCAATATTGTGCTTTTGGTTCTTACTGGTTCTCCTTTTGAGCCACTGTCTGCGTGTTCTCTTAAAGATTTGACTCTTAAGACTGTGTTTTTAGTGGCCATTGCTTCAGCAAGGAGGGTATCGGAGTTGCAAGCTTTTTCCTGTCTGTCTCCATTTTTGGAGTTTTCAAAGGAGGGAGTGGTTTTACGTCTGGTTCCTTCTTTTCTACCTAAAGTAGTTTTCATCTTTCCCAATCTGTTTTTCTTCCTGTCTTGGGGTCCGTCTCAGGTACAGAGCAGCAGAAGAAATTGCGTACTTTGGATATTAAGAGTGCTTAAATGCTATCTCGCAGTTAATGAAGACTTTTGTCGCACGGATCGTCTTTTCGTTCTTTTTGCCGGTAGTCGTCAGCGGTTGACCGCTTCTAAGCCCACGTTATCTCGGTGGATTAAAGAAATGATAACTTCTGCTTACATTCTTGCGGGTAGAGTGGTTCCGGACAGTGTAAAAGCTCATTCCACGAGAGGGCAGGCTGCTTCATGGGCGGAGTGTTTTTTAGTGCCTCCGGCGGATATTTGTAAAGCGGCGATATGGTCCTCTCTCTTCATTCCTTTTCTAAACATTACAGACTTGATGTACAGTGAGGAGGGTGTCTTTGCCTCTAGAGTGCTGACAGCGGGTTTGCTGGGGTCCCTCCTGTAGGACTACTGCTTTGTTACTTCCCATCAATCCAATCCTGGTCTGGTCCGAAGGGATGCTAAGGAAGTAGAAATTAGACCTTACCTGCTAATTTGCTTTCTTTTAGTCCCTCCAGACCATACCAGGCCCTCCCATATTCTTTCAACACTTCAGAGTTTTTTTTCTTAAGTTTGGAAGTTAGTTAGTTCGTTTAGCAGAGACGGAGTTGTTTTGCAAGTTTGTAGTTCTAAATAAATAAATAAAACATGCTTGTATATATAAGATTTTCAGTGGGCCATACCAGTTCTCTGGTGAGAGTTGCTGGTGAGCCCTAATACATCGCATGGCCATTGGTTAAGCACATTTAAGGAGTGCTTTGTGGCTGCTTTGATTCCACGGGGCACAGAAGAGGTGGTCTTTCTTTCTTTCCTGCTTTGTTAGTCAAATACTAAAGCTAGGGTCATATGGCAAGGGCTCTCATTGGCTCTCTAGTCTCAGAATTTTCTCAGTCTCCACCTGCTGGTAGGCGTACACAACCCATCAGTCCAATCCTGGTCCGGAGGGACTAAAGGAAAGCAAATTAGCAGGTAAGGTCTGATTTCTACTTTGTGCCTATTGTGGTCATCAGAGGTCTTTCTCCTATTTTTTTAAACTATATATGAGATATTTTTAGGCTGGTTACATTCTGGGGACCTATTTTAAGTGGAGTCCCTGTCCATAACCATTTCTAAATTTGCCCCTGAAGCAGGTGCTAGCTGCCAAAACATGTTTTGCTATTGATTTGTTGTGTGCTGCTCTTCTATGTGATAGTGTGTGGAGTAACTTGGGCCTTTTTTGTTTCCTTTGGCCATTGTATATCTGGTTTGTAATGCAAGGATTTATTATTATTTTTTATTATTATTCTTTAGCCACATAAAACTTCCCACTCAATCTCTCTCCCTTTTCTTTAAATCAGGTATATAGTGACTGGTTAAAAAATACTCCAGTTGAGAGTTTACCCGGTGAAATAAGAGAACACCCATTGTATTTAAGCAACTTTCTTTTCACAAAGTTTCCCCCTCAAGGGAAGTGAGCAGACAGGTGTATGAAAAGCATATGGTCTGCACTATCTGATACTTCTGAAACCGCGTTTATAATCCACTGTGTCACTTTTGATGTCCACAGCTTTTCATGTTTGTGGTCTTTGGATCTTCATGAAGACCTAGAAGAAAGGCCAAATTATATTTTGTAGTGGTCGTAATCTCTTCAGAGATGTGGTCAAGAAAGCTTTTCTTTTGTTCTTTAAAAAAAAAACCCAAACCTTTGACATATTGGAGCTCTCACAGCAGTCCACCTAGGAAGCAGTTTTTTCCCCCCTAAAAATAAAAGAAAACACACTGCCCAGGGGTGCGTGTTTTCTGGGAACGCATTAGGAGATACATGTGTCAAATTTTGGGACTTGGGCACATTGTGTTAGATATGCAACAAGCTTTTAGTACACAAACCAAGGGTGCCCGATTATTGTGCTGAAGGCTGTGTCTCGTAGCTCGTAAGTGTATTTTGCAATACTGGATATCCCCAGAATCGCAACCTTATTGGCACTGGAGGAACCAGGTGCATTTGTTAGCAACATGGGAAGCTAAGGAAGTGAAGTGGTCAAGAAAACAGTTGCAATGTTTTACACAGATTGAGTCCTTATGTTCAGAAAATGAGCCCAAGGGGACGCAATATGTTACTTAACATGACACAATAATAAGATATGACTCACCATTAGACTCAAGAGGAATCCCTATGTTAGTTTCTGTCTGTAAGTAGGAATCAAGGGGGGAGGGAGGCTCACTTGGACTATCAGAGTACAAGTCCAGGTGGGAAGGTGGGGGGGAAGGGGGGGAATAAAGGTAGGAGGGAGGGGGAAGGGTAGGGGGGAGAGAGTGGAAAGGAATGTATACAGTGTTTGGAGGAGGGGAGGTTGTTATAGTATAAAAGTTGATGATGATATGTAATGCTATGATTTGTTGTTGGTAACCTGATATGAAGTTGTTGTTTACTTTGACCAGTCATCGATAAAATGTTGAAACGTTAAAAAAATAAATAAAAGAAAACACAGGACTAGTGGAGCTGTGTACAGTACATATGCCGACACATCAAACCTGGGGATAACTGTTCTTCTGGAATACTTGGTTGCACCAGGAAAAATGAGGGTTTTATCATTTAAGCCAGTGCTACTTGAACATTTTATCCATTATGACTCTATTCTAATAACTAACAATTTGTGATACTTGATGATGATGAAAAGAAAATAGTAGGTCTTTGCTCCACCTTGCCACGCATTTTCTCCTCCCCCACTCGTTCAAAGGAGAAAGGCAGTAGCAGGAGTGCTAGCATCAATGACAGCAGTTGGTGCAGGGCTTGTGAGTCAGTGCATGTTCTCAGACCCTAGTATTCTGCATGGATTTCCAGTCTAACAAGAATCCTACCCAGGAGGAACTGAAGGCCTGTTGCTGTTCACTGGTTCACAGGCCCTATGCTGACTGCCACTCTTAAGCATAGGTCTCAGGGGAATTCCAAAGAGGTGGTATGGTGCTAGTTCTGTGACGCAGTCCACTTGGAGACCTGATCTTAGTTTGAAAACTATTGACCCATGCACTGGGTCCTTTGAACTGTGAAAAAAGGTTGCAGATTACATCTGTTGAGAATCTTTTCATATTATCTGCCTAAGATCGGAGTTTCATTCAGTGCCAGTACTTCCCTATTTGGCAGTTCCCTCTTTCTTCCTTCCAGAGTGTTTAAAATTATCCTGCCACAAAAGAGAGATCAAGAATTTTACTCCAAATTCATTCTGGCTATCAGAAAGACAAGAAGACTCCGTCTCATTTTATATTTGAAGAACCTAAAGTGTTGAAATAGGATGGTTACCTTGAACCCTGACATTTTCTTTTTAAACAAAGGAAACTGTGTGTTCTTTATACAGAATGGTCTGTATCACAGATTTGTAATGGGGAAGCGTCACCTCTAGTACTCTGTTCACCTTTTAAAAACTACATAGGTATTCATAAAATCTTGCATCGTTATAACATTTGTTTGCAAGATTGACTAATCAGGAACACATCATGGATCCATGCAGAGCGTCACCTGGATGCTACGGTTACTAGATTTCATTACCAGCTAACCCAAAATCAATCTGAATGCAACTGGAATATATAGAGAATTTGCTGAACTTTACTTACATTATGGCTTATTCCTCTACCACCTAGCCAAACAATATAGCAGTCACCGTGGAAGGAATAATTGTGAATCTGCAGAAATCAGTTTCTCCGAGGGTAGGCAGGCCTATAATTCTCACAGATGGGTAACATGGGTCCGTGTTGCCGGTCTGAAGCTTGTAACAAGCTTTAAAATAGGTCTTTGAGCGTGAGATGTGAGTGCCTTCCTGCCCTCCACGAGACTGTGGAACCAGCAGTTCTCCCTCCCCCCCCCCCCCCCCCCCCCATGGTGAGAAGAGGATGCATTAGTTATCCACTCTTCACAGCTGGTTCAGACATCTGGTCTTTTTGTACATTCCTTTTTTCTTTTTTTCTAATACCTCTTTCGGGGTTTATTTTATTCCTTCCCCGTATTTGATTATTTTTGCCTTTTTTTTCTGTGTTTTCGTTGTTTTCTGCATTTGCTAGGCCACGCTTAGGCCTAAGATCCAGTCAGGTTTTAAGCACCATTAAGTGATTTGATTTGGCCACGGCTGTTTTTGCTTTCGTGTCATTGAAGGTTCCCAGTGGCTTCAAGCACTGCACTTGGTGCAGCAGGACCATCTTTGGCAAGGACACCTATTCTTAGTGTCTACAATGTTTGACGTCTGATCATACCACTGCAAGCTGTATGTCTTCATATGAAGAAGAGAACGCACTTGGCCAAGGAGACCCAGAGAGATTTCTGGAGCCGGGTCAAAGAAAAGTTCAGGATTATTTCCCTGGATATCCTGCTTCCCATGATTCAGAAAAACGATTGGCTAGGCTCTCTGGACTTAAAACATGCTTATACTCATATCCTGATACTTCCAGCTCACAGGAAGTATCTTTGGTTTTGGCTGGCAACATGGCACTTCCAGTATTGCGTGTTGCTTTTGGCCTTGTGTTGGCTCCGAGTTTACACCATGTCTTTCAGTAGTTGCAACGTTGCTACGCAGACTGGGAATCCATGTGTACACCTAGCTCGACGACTGGTTGGTGAAGAGCATGTCACAGGACAGTGCTCAGGAGTCCAGGCGGAGGACTATTTGTTAGAACTACTAGGGTTTGTTTTAAACTAGTCCAAGTCCCGTCTGTTCCCTGTCCAGTGATTGGTGTTCATTGGAGCCCTGTTAGACACTCAGCCAGCTTGGGCTTTTCTTTCTGTGGCATGGGCACATACTCTTGTTGTCCTTGCCACTCGAGTCCGAGCAGCTTGGCATGTCACAGCCCGGCAGATGTTGAGGCTATTGGGCCACATAGCCTGTACCATTCATTTGACACCCATGACACATCTTCACATGAGAACTACCCAGTGGACCCTAGCGTCCCAGTGGTGTCAGGCCATGGGGAGCCTAAAGGATGCCATTGTGTTCTGCCAGAGCTGCTTCAATCCCTACTCTGGTGGACAATTTGATCCAATATGATTCCGGGGCTCCTATTCCAAATTCCACAGCCCACGAAGGTTCTGATGACAGATGCATTCCATCTAGGGTGGGGAGCTTATTTAGATAGGCTTCACACTCAGGGTGCTTGGTCAGCCCAGGAGACAGATCTCCAAATAAACCTCTGGAGCTCCAGGTGATCAGGAACATTCTAAAGGTTTTCGAGGATCAGCTGAATAACCAAATTGTACTCATTCACATAGATAATCAGATTGCCATAAGCTACACGAACAAGCAGGGGGGCACCGGATCACACCCTCTGTATCAAGAGGCTTTCTGGAATGTGGTGTTGGGTGCACCAGCATGGGATGCTCCTTAATCCTCAAGACTACTTACCTGATGGGCAAATTCAACAGCCTGACTGACAGACTGAGCAGAGTCATGGAACCACACAAGTAGTCCCTCAGCATGGGCATTGCCCACGAGATCTTCTGAGCGTGGGGCACCCCCTTGGTGGATCTTTTTGTCACTCAGTCCAATCACAAAGTCTCTCAGTTCTGTTCCAGGCTCCAGGGCCATGACAGACTAGCATTGGATGCCTCCCTCCTTCATTGGGAGACAGGACTTCTGTATTCATATCCTCCCATTCCTCTTGTGGGGAGGATTTGAGCAAGATTGTGGGTTCCCTCTTCTTTTGGAGTTATACTCTGAATAAAATAAAAGTAGCCATGCAGAATCAGACCAATGTTACATCTAGCCCAGTATCCTGTTTTCCAAACAGTTGCCACGCCAGGTCACAACTACCTGGCAGAAACCCAATTAGCAGCAACATTCTATGCTACCAATCCTGGGGCAAGCGGTGGCATCCCCATGTCTGTCTCCATAGCAGACTATGGACTACCTCCAGGAATTTGTCCAAAACTTTTTTAAAACCTGAATACGCTAACTTCTCTTACTACATTCTCCAGCAATGTGTTACAGAGCTTAACTATTCGTTCAGTAAAAAATATTTCCTCTTATTTGTTTTAATAGTATTTACTACTACTACTACTTGACATTTCTAAAGCGCTACTAGGGTTACGCAGCGCTGTACAATTTAACATAGAAGGACAGTCCCTGCTCAAAGGAGCTTACAATTTAAAGGACAAATGTATAGTCAGTCAAATAGGGGCAGTCAAATTGGGGCAGTCTAGATTTCCTGAAAGGTATAAAGGTTAGGAGCCGAAAGCAACATTGAAGAGGTGGGCTTTGAGCAAAGATTTGAAGATGGGTAGGGAGGGGGCTTGGCGTAAGGGCTCAGGAAGTTTATTCCAAGCATAGGGTGAGGCGAGGCAGAATGAGCGGAGCCTGGAGTAGGCGGTGGTGGAGAAGGGTACTGAGAGGAGGGATTTGTCCTGTGAGCGGAGGTTACGGGCGGGAACGTAAGGGAAATGAGGGTAGAGAGGTAATGATGGGCTGCAGACTGAGTGCATTTGTAGGTAAGAAGGAGAAGCTTGAACTGTATGTGGTATCTGATTGGAAGCCAGTGAAGTGACCTGAGGAGAGGGGTGTACAGTAACTTCCTCAAGTGTCCCCTAGTCTTACAGCACTGCGTACGTCGAGTAGCGCTTTAGAAATAAGTAGTAGTAGTAGTAGTCCTTGCACTTTTGGAACTATTAATAAATCGATTTACTACTCAATCTACACCACTCAGGATTTTGTAGACCTCAATCATATCTCCCCTCATTCGTCTCTTTTCCAAGCTGAAGAGCCCTAATCTCCTTTAGCCTTTTCTCATACAAGTAGAGTTCCATCCCCTTTACCATTTTGGTCGCTCTTCTTTGAACCTTTTCAAATTTCGCTATATCTTTTTTTTTTTTTTTTTTTATGTTGAGAGCTTAGAATTTGCTTCCTTGCATCTTTCTGAGGGTGTCTCCAGGGTCTTTCTAGCTTTCAGAAAAGATTACGTTAAGATGTGTTACTCTTTGAAATGGAGAAGGTTTGCCTTCTGGTTTGAGGGCAAGGCCCAAGATCCTATTTCCTGCTGTACATAGACCTTGTTTGAATACCTTCTGCAACTCTCTGACTCAAGATCAACTCCGTCAAGGTTCACCTCGGTGCAATTAGTGCTTATCAATGTGTAGAGGGTAAAGCCCATCTCTGGACAGCCTCTAGTTCATGAGAGGTTTACTGTTGACAAAGCCCCCTGTCAAACCTCCACCTGTATCATGGGACCTCAGTGTCGTTCTCACCCAACTGATGAAAGCTCCTTTCCTTAGCGCAGACAGCAGATGAATCCATCAACTGGTGGGTTGTATCCATCTACCAGCAGGTGGAGATAGAGATTACTAACTTTAGTGAATGGTATTGGACGGCCAGCCCCTCTGCAAGCTAGTATATCTCTATCTCCAGCAGGTGGTGGACGTCTCCTGGCCAGCACCTGGATTCTTCTGCTTGGGACTCCTCCTGGGCTAGTTTTGGGCTAGCCAGTTGAGTGTAGGGGCCATTGGCTCTTGTGCCATCCTTAGGGGCATACTTCTTTGGGGTCCCTGCCTCACCCTGTGTCTCCTTCTAATCCCTGTCTCTGAGTGCTGTTTCCTTCCTCACCGTTAAAAAAAAAAAAAAAAAAAAAAAGAAGAAGTAAACAGAGAGAAAAACAGCAGCAGTGCTTGTGCTGCAGCTTTTGCTATTTGAAAAGAAAAAAAAAGGATCCTTTTTTTTTTTTTGCAGTTTACAGAGGCAGGGGTCACGTTGCATACTGTGCCTTCCTTTTTGCCGAAGGTTTTCTCGGCTTTTCATCTCAATCAGCCTCTTTTTCTTCCTTCCTTTAGGGAGGATGATTTTCCTGGGGCCTTTTCGGAGTCTTCATCTCTTGGATGTGCGTCGCATTTTTCTTCGCTATCTCGCGATGTCTAATGACTTCTGGAAGACAGATCATTTGTTTGTGCTCCTCCAAGGTTCTCGTCGTGGTCTACCGGTTTCAAAACCAACTATTGTGAGATGGCTTAAGGAAGCTGTTTCGTCAGCGTACTTGTTGGCTGGTCGCAGCTTGCTGGAACCCTTACGTGCTCACTCTACTAGAGCGCAGGCGACTTCGTGGGCAGAGTCTTCGGTCTTGTCTTTGCAAAAAATTTGTCGGGCGGCTACTTGGGCCTCCGTTCATTCTTTTACCAAGCATTATAGAATGGACGTAGCTGCCAAATCTGATGCTTCTTTTGGTACGGCGGTCTTGACAAGGGGGGCAATGGGGTCCCTCCCTATCTAGAGACTGCTTTGGTACATCCCACCAGTTGATGGATTCATCTGCTGTCTGCGCTAAGGAAGGTAAAATTAGGTTCTTACCTGATAATTTTCTTTCCTTTAGCTGCAGCAGATGAATCCAGTATCCCTCTCTGGCTTACCGTCGCTTTGTTTCTCTATTTACTCTGTGTGTTTGTTTCTGTTCTTTTGTGTTGTTTGCAGTTTGACACAAGTTTAAAACAAACAAAACCAAAGGAGTTTCATCTTTAATTGAATTTACGCTGGGTCTGTTGTTGTTTCCCTTCTTATGGTGAGGAAGGTTTTTCTTCTTCATGGGTCTACTTTTGCTTTGTGATGAGCCATATACTAGCTTGCAGAGGGGCTGGCCGTCCAGTACCATTCACTAAAGTTAGTAATCTCTATCTCCACCTGCTGGTAGATGGATACAACCCACCAGTTGATGGATTCATCTGCTGCAGCTAAAGGAAAGAAAATTATCAGCTAAGAACATAATTTTACCTTTGAGCCACATCCTGTCATCTGCAGTATTTGACCTGGAATGTCATATTTTTGGTGTCTGTTACTTCAGCTTGCATGGTCAGTGAGCTTCAATCCTTGGTGATGGATGCACTTTATATGAAGTTTCATCATAACAGAATAGTCCTCTGCATGCATCCTAAGTTCCTACCTAAAGTTGTGTCGGTGTGCCATCTGAACCAGTCAATTGTCTTGCCAGCCTCATGCTCATCCTGGCAAAAGCGCACTGCACACCTTGGACTGCAAGCATTGGCCTTTTACTTGGAGTGAACTAGGCCCTATAGACAATTCACCCAATTTTTCATTTCTTTTGATCCCAGCAGTTTGAGGGTTGCCTTCAGGAAATGCATCATTTCCAATTGGCTGGCAGATTGCATTTCTTTCACTTTATACCCAGGCTGGGCTGACCCTTGAGGGGTCATGTCAGGGCTCACAATGTCGAAGCCATGGCTGTGTCAGTAGCCTACTTGAGGTCAACCTTCATTGAAGAAATTTTCAAGTATGTAATGTGGTGTTCTGTCCACATATTCACATCTTATTACTGCCTTAAGCAGGATACCTGACATAACAGTCGGTTTGGACAGACAGTGCTGCAGAATTTGTTTGGGGTCTAGAATCCAACTCCACCCTCCTAGGCCTATTTTGTTCTGTTCTAGGCTGTACTTTCACATAGTTTATGTACATGTTAATTACTTTTTTTGACCTTGCCTTTGCGAGGTCTGACTGACCACTGGTGGTTTTTGGTGAGCCTGATAGCTAGGGATTCCCATCTGTTAGAATTATAGATTGCTTGTCCTCGGAGAAAGCAAAGATACTTACCTGTAGCAGGTATTCTCCAAGGATAGCAGGTCTTATATTCTCACATACCCTCCCACCTCTCCTTGGAGTTGTCTCCTCTTTTTATGCTGTATATTGTACTGTTGGTCCTGTGCTTTCGCAGCAGGCAGGAAGGTACTCGCTGATGCGCAATGGAGTGCGTCTTGCGCTCAAAGACCTATTTTAAAGCTTGTTACAAGCTCCGGACCACCAACACGGACCCGCGTTACCCATCTTTGAGAATATAAGGCTTGCTGTCCTCAGAGAATACCTGCTACAGGTAAGTATCTTCGCTTTAGCTCTTTTTGAAAATAATAGGCCTTATGATTTCTGTAGTTATCTTCTCTCCATGTGAGACCAGCTGTATAGACCTTAAAGTCCAGTGCAACCAGGCCAGTAGAGAACTCAGGAGAGCTGCTGTATTTGAGTTGCTCAGAGATTTCCTGATTTCTTTGAACTCGCATTCTAATTAGCCGGGTGTTACCTTTCAGGATAGCATATAGAGTGATACTAGTATAAACAGGCAGGCACATGGTTCTGCTTTAACAAGTAAGGTGGAGCAAGCTCTATTCTCCTGTGTTGGGGAACTGCTAAAGGTATGTAACTGGATCAACTGTGATGAGATGCTTTAAGAACTTTGTATCTGACAGGAAGATGCAACATCTTGGCTGATAACTGCACCAGTCCTTGAGCCTTCATGAGTTGTTTGGATCAGGATGTTTTGAATTCTCTTTCTCCTGTGGAGCAGAACTATGATCTGTTTGCAGTAGCTCTGAACAAGACCGTACAAATCATCTGCCACAGGAGGAGATCGGAAAGCAGACTATTGGCAGATTCTGCTGCCTTTTACTGCATCGTCCATATGTACAGCTCTGGTGGCCAAAAGGGGGCCAGGGAACAGGGAGAGCAAGGCCCTAGGTTCTACACAGACTCTGCTTGAATACCTTCTACACTTGTCAGAATCTGGCATCAAGACCAACTCCGTAAGGGTTCACTTCAGCGCAGTTAGTGCTTATCATATTGTAGATGGTAAGCCTATCTCTGGACAGCCTTTAGTTGTTCACTTCATGAGAGGTTTGCTTTTGTCAAAGCCCGCTGTCAAACCTCCATCAGTGTCATGGGATCTCAATGTTGTTCTCACCCAGCTGATGAAAGCTCCTTTCGAGCCACTGAATTCCTGCCATCTGAAGTACTTGACCTGGAAAGTCATTTTCTTGGTGGCTGTTACTTCAGCTCGTAGGGTCAGTGAGCTTCAGCCCTTAATAGTGGATGCACCTTATACTAAGTTTCATCACAACAGTCCTCCGCACGCACCCTAAGTTCCTTCTGAATGTGGTGTCTGAGTTCCATCTGAACCACTCGATCGCCTTGCCAACATTTTTTCCCCGTCCTCATGCCCACCCTGGCGAAAGCAGCTTGCACACCTTGAACTGCAAAAGAGCATTGGCCTTTTACGTGGAGCGGACGAAGCCCTTCAAACAGTCTGCCTAGTTGTTTGTTGCTTTTGATCCCAACAGGAGGGGAGTCGCCATCGGAAAATGCACAATATCCAATTGGCTAGCAGATTGCATATCCTTCATTAATGCCCAAGCTGGGCTGGCTTTGGAGGGCCATGTCACTGCTCACAATGTCAGGGCCATGGCTGCGTCGGTAGCCCACTTGAGGTCACCCTCCATTGAAGAAATTTGCAGGGATACGATGTGGTCTTCAGTCCACACATTCACATCTCTCTACTGTCTTGAGTAGGATACCCAATGTGATAGTCGGTTTGGGCAGTCAGTGTTGCAGAATCTGTTTGGGATCTAGAATTGTAGGAATATTTACCTGCGATCTCACCTTTGCTGGTCTTGGCTTATACAAGCCTGACCCATTCTGTTATAACAATATGGATACTTCTGTCTGTGTCCTGAATACATCTGTATTCATCAGAAACCAGCTTTTCTACAGAAGGAAAATTACTTCTCTGCATACCATGATGACTTCATCCAAGGACATATTTGTTGCAATCTAGCCCAGTTATCTCCTGGGAAGAATGGAAGAAAGAGACACAGATGGCGCCAGGAGTATGGAATCCGACAGGGAGGTTTCATGCCATTGATAAGTTTCTTTGCTATAACAAAGGCCTCTCTTTATTACCATGAAGCTGGCTGGACATTTACACCATCTGTGATTGGTCCACAGGCATCATCTGACCCTTGGATGCCAATGTTGGACTGAAGAAGGAAGAAGACCTGCGGGAAGATAGAGGGCTCTGAGAGAGAGAGAGACTGATTTCCTAAAACACCAGTGAACTGCAGACCTTGTAATAAGCCAACAAGGTTAGTTCAGCTACAGTATATGGCCTTACCTAAAGACAGTGCCATCTGTTTCCAGAATACACTTTGGACTTTATTCCTGGACTGAGAGACTCGCTGAGGCTTCAGCTTGAGTCTCCAAGGAGGAATCCACTTCTTTACCATTGGAAGTCTGCCATAACAGATAGCAAGGTGAGATGACGGGATATACTACCTATGGTTATGGGGATAATTTGTCCTTGGCTTTCGTCTGAGATAGATTGGTTTTATGTCAGGATTTATGGTCTGTGACTTTATCTGCTAACTGTGTATTATGCATAAGACGTGTGGTGTAAATTCTCATAATAATCATTAGGATATCAGTATTATGATTGGTTGTATAATCACTCATCTACATAGTCCATTTGGATAATCATATATTTTAGTGATTTATTTTGGTAACTAATCCAGTTTTGTAATCTGAAATTTGCCACATATATATGTATATGTATACATGTATGTATATACAGTGGGGGAAATAAGTATTTGATCCCTTGCTGATTTTGTAAGTTTGCCCACTGACAAAGACATGAGCAGCCCATAATTGAAGGGTAGGTTATTGGTAACAGTGAGAGATAGCACATCACAAATTAAATCCGGAAAATCACATTGTGGAAAGTATATGAATTTATTTGCATTCTGCAGAGGGAAATAAGTATTTGATCCCCCACCAACCAGTAAGAGATCTGGCCCCTACAGACCAGGTAGATGCTCCAAATCAACTCGTTACCTGCATGACAGACAGCTGTCGGCAATGGTCACCTGTATGAAAGACACCTGTCCACAGACTCAGTGAATCAGTCAGACTCTAACCTCTACAAAATGGCCAAGAGCAAGGAGCTGTCTAAGGATGTCAGGGACAAGATCATACACCTGCACAAGGCTGGAATGGGCTACAAAACCATCAGTAAGACGCTGGGCGAGAAGGAGACAACTGTTGGTGCCATAGTAAGAAAATGGAAGAAGTACAAAATGACTGTCAATCGACAAAGATCTGGGGCTCCACGCAAAATCTCACCTCGTGGGGTATCCTTGATCATGAGGAAGGTTAGAAATCAGCCTACAACTACAAGGGGGGAACTTGTCAATGATCTCAAGGCAGCTGGGACCACTGTCACCACGAAAACCATTGGTAACACATTACGACATAACGGATTGCAATCCTGCAGTGCCCGCAAGGTCCCCCTGCTCCGGAAGGCACATGTGACGGCCCGTCTGAAGTTTGCCAGTGAACACCTGGATGATGCCGAGAGTGATTGGGAGAAGGTGCTGTGGTCAGATGAGACAAAAATTGAGCTCTTTGGCATGAACTCAACTCGCCGTGTTTGGAGGAAGAGAAATGCTGCCTATGACCCAAAGAACACCAATCCCCACTGTCAAGCATGAAGGTGGAAATGTTATGTTTTGGGGGTGTTTCTCTGCTAAGGGCACAGGACTACTTCACCGCATCAATGGGAGAATGGATGGGGCCATGTACCGTACAATTCTGAGTGACAACCTCCTTCCCTCCGCCAGGGCCTTAAAAATGGGTCGTGGCTGGGTCTTCCAGCACGACAATGACCCAAAACATACAGCCAAGGCAACAAAGGAGTGGCTCAGGAAGAAGCACATTAGGGTCATGGAGTGGCCTAGCCAGTCACCAGACCTTAATCCCATTGAAAACTTATGGAGGGAGCTGAAGCTGCGAGTTGCCAAGCGACAGCCCAGAACTCTTAATGATTTAGAGATGATCTGCAAAGAGGAGTGGACCAAAATTCCTCCTGACATGTGTGCAAACCTCATCATCAACTACAGAAGACGTCTGACCGCTGTGCTTGCCAACAAGGGTTTTGCCACCAAGTATTAGGTCTTGTTTGCCAGAGGGATTAAATACTTATTTCCCTCTGCAGAATGCAAAT
Organism: Microcaecilia unicolor; assembly: GCF_901765095.1. Lineage (NCBI taxonomy): Eukaryota > Metazoa > Chordata > Amphibia > Gymnophiona > Siphonopidae > Microcaecilia > Microcaecilia unicolor. The sequence goes on from NC_044033.1 coordinate 140,863,705, forward strand.
AAATTCATATACTTTCCACAATGTGATTTTCCGGATTTAATTTGTGATGTGCTATCTCTCACTGTTACCAATAACCTACCCTTCAATTATGGGCTGCTCATGTCTTTGTCAGTGGGCAAACTTACAAAATCAGCAAGGGATCAAATACTTATTTCCCCCACTGTATGTATATTATTTTTCTATTCCTAATAAATCATAATATATTCCATCTGTGGCATTGTTCCTTTTTCCAGCACAGCTAGCTAGCCATGGGGCCAAAGAGGTACGCTTTCCCTAGAAACAAGTCCAGAATAATTGCTATTTAGTAGTGTTCTGTCTGCTAAATACCTCTGGATATATATTAGGAGTTGTCCTCCTGAATATACCGCTATAGAATCCAACTCCACCGTCCTTGTCCCATTTTATGCTGTTCCAGGCTGCACTCTCATTCAGATTGTATATAGCTTCAGGTTAATCTGGGTAATGTCCTCGACATTGTGAGGCCCAATTGACCAATATTTGTTGTTTTCGTTGAGCCTGGATGCTAGGGATTCCCCACTTGTGAGAATAAGCAAGCCTGCTTGTCCTCGGAGAAAGTGAAGATACTTACCTGTAGCAGGTATTCTCCAAGGACAGCAGGCTTCATATTCTCACAATCCCGCCTACCTCCCCTTGGAGTTGTCTCTTTCATTATTTTATTTTATTTTTATTTATTTAGGACCGTGTTTTTGCAGCAGGCAACAAGGCACACATGCATGTGCAGTGGAGCACGGCTTGTACTTCACAAAGCGCTTACTTTTTTTTTAGCTTGGCATACATTTTGGACCAGGCTACATGGATCAACGTCTGCCCACTTGTGAGAATATGAAGCCTGCTGTCCTAGGAGAATACCTGTTACGGGTAAGTATGTTCGCTTTTTGGAGAGAGAATAAAAAGCATCTACATATTCCATTTTGGAGCTGGAAATAATGAAAATATCTCCCCTAAAGAAAAAGCACATTTGAAGGAGTGGACTTAAAAATATAAAATAATAAATGTATTCATGAAACACATAGTAGAGGAAAGGCCTAGTGGTTTAGAGCAGCCGTCTTCCCATCCAGAGGTGGCCAGTTCAAATCTCACTGCTGCTCCTTGTGATCTTGGGCAAATCACTTAATCCTCAGTTGCCTCAGGTACAAACTTAGATTGTGAACCCTTCAGGGACAGGGAAATATTCAGTGTACCTGAATGTAACTCATCTTGAACAACTAGTGAAAAAGATGTGAGCAAAATATAAACAAGGGGGGCGTGTCAAGATGGCGCCGTGAGCAGTTGTGTAGCAAGTGAGCTCCTGCTTCGTCTCTGCCGATTACAAACGCTAAATTTAATTATGCCCCATACAAAGCGCAAAGGAACGATTCGGGGGGGGGGGGGGGGTTTCCCCTACCTACCGAGACGTCCACTCCGGCGAGACTTGGCTTAGAGCACTTCTTCCCCGCGATTTCTTGTACAAGCGTGTAGGATTCCTTAGCGCTGGAGCCGGTGAAGCAGCCCCCACGCTGGAAGCTGAAACATCACTTTCTCCCCCGCCGAGCTCTAAGATCCCTCCTACCCCAGCAACTGCAGCGAGTCGGGCGGGGTTTCCAGTGGAACCCGGAAGGGGCGAATCTGGTGAGCCCCGAGGGGAACCTGAACTTGCAGCGATAACACCAGTTGTGGGCTTAGAAACGGAGGTGAATCTGGGTAAGATCTGGCTGAAATTGCTTGAAATGGAGAAAACCTTACGGCAGTAAAAACTTTGAATTTGAACATGCAGGAAGTAAAGAGCTCTATAGCTACGGTCAGACAAGATTTTTCCTTGGAAATAGAGGCCTTGCAGAAAGAGACTAAACGGATGAATTTAAGCTGGCTGTAATAAAAGATAATTCAGAAATAAGAAGAAAGATTGAACAAATGGAGAATTTTAATAGGAGATTGAATCTCCGGGTACTTAATTTTCCCAGACTGTTAGGAGTGTCTCCACAGGACACATTCATTAGATTTTTGAGAGAAAATTTGAAGTTTCCTCAAGAAGTAATTCCTCCATTGAATAAAATCTATTATGTTCTAACTACAATGAAAAAAACAGAGGGGGAAAAATCTATTGATTTGCAAAATGTTACAGCCATATTGGAACAATCACTTGAATATGTGTCTGAAAGGGGGACGCTGATAGTGTCTTTTGTTTTTCAGCAAGACTTAAACTCAATAATGAGACTTTATTTTAGATCAGCTAACCGTATGTTTGGGGGCCAAATAATTTGGCTATACCCTGATGTGACTAAGATTACTCAAGAAAAGAGGAAAAAGTTTCTTTCTATGAAGTCTAAAATTTTGGAATTAGGAGTCTTTTTCCTTCTTGCATATCCGTGTAAATGTGTCATAAGGTTAAATCAGATAAAATATGTTTATTATATACCTGATCAGCTTAAGACCTTCCTAGAAGCTAGACAACATTAGAGACACGAAATATGAGAAAATGACGCCATAGTTTTTTTATTACTGTTTGTATTTAAAGTAATCTTCACCTAATTCCTACCCCCCCTCTCTTTTCAACAATTGAGGTCTAATGAAGCCTATGTTTATATACTATGTTATGGAAAGATAATACTTCTGTAATAACATTGTTGTTATGCCTGAGGCTGTATTTCACTTGAACAGTTCATGTCTGTGTTAAGTTTATAAAAGTAATAAAAATCATATGCATAAAAATAAATAAAATAAATTATATTTCTTTTGATATACTTTTTGGTGTTGGGAAGACTCCTGATTAGTTGAAGTCTATTTAAGATATTTGTGGATATTTTTCTAAAAAATGACTGTCCATTTACCTCTTCTTTCTCTGTCTTTCTCTCTCTCAAATTTTCAGAAAGTGGAGCAGTTCCAAAAAAGAGAGATCCATTAACTCAACCAAGTAATTCTATTCCTCGTTCAAAACCTACTATGAAATCAGGATCTGCAACCCCTGTGGGTCACCAGAGGACACCAAGCTTTAGTGGGCTGTCCAATATTCCTGTAGCCAGGCAAGCAGCTTCTCCTTCCACGAGTCACAAGGTGTGTCATCATCATACATTACACTACTAATTTTAACAGGGTGTGGTGATTTTTTTTTTAATAGTTATGTGCCATTTCAAATCATATGCAAAATGTGAAATCCCAATTGGAAATGGCTCTGTAGCAAATCTTAACCAAAGAAAGAAGAGAACAGAATCTTCTTTCAGAATATTACATACACTAGCCATTTTACACTCGAGTCCATTAATAAACATTTAAGATATAATAGCACAAATACAAAAGGAGACAAAAAATTACAAAAATGATAAAAGATGATAAACTAACCTGGCTACACAATTCCATATCATCATGCTGATCAATCCATAGACTGGTGGGTTGTGTCCATCTACCAGCAGGTGGAGATAGAGAGCAATCCTTTTGCCTCCCTATATGTGGTCATGTGCTGCCGGAAACTCCTCAGTATGTTCTCTATCTCAGCAGGTGGTGGTCACACACAGCAGCAGCTCTGGCTAGGCCTCCAAGCCTAATTTTTAGGTTTTGTTGAGAGCCTGGGGTTGAGGGCTCTTTTTGAGCAAGTGCAAACCTGGTGGCGCCAGGTCCCTCCTTTTCTCCCCCCTCCCACTGGCTCCGTTAAAAAAAAAAAAAAAAAATTTTGGACGTCCTTAAAGGCGTTTATTTCGACGTTTATTTAAACGTTTATTGCAGCTACTCACTGGGACACCAGGTCGTTACAGCTCGGAGCGAGAAGCAGGGGAGTTCCTGGCATCCTTGGACATCAAGGAAGCGTACTTGCATATTCCCATCTGGCCTCCTCATCAACGCTTTCTGCGTTTTGCAGTCCTGGGCCGACACTTCCAGTTCAGAGCCCTCCCGTTCGGGTTGGCTACTGCTCCGCGGACCTTCTCCAAAGTAATTGTGGTCATCGCGGCCTTCCTGAGAAAGGAAGGAGTACAAGTCCATCCTTATCTGGACGACTGGTTGATCCGAGCCCCCTCTTATGCAGAGTGCGGCAAAGCTGTGGACCGGGTGAGTGCTCTTTTGAGCTCCCTGGGGTGGATCATCAACTGGGAGAAAAGTCAGCTGCGCCCGACTCAGTCCCTGGAGTATCTGGGAGTTCGATTCGACACCCAATTAGGCAGAGTGTTCCTGCCGGACAATCGGATTGTCAAACTTCAGGCTCAGGTGGACCAGTTCCTAGTAGCCTCTCCGCTCCGGGCTTGGGACTATGTGCAGCTGTTGGGCTCTATGACGGCCACGATGGAAGTAGTGCCCTGGGCCAGGGCTCATATGAGACCACTACAACACTCTCTGCTGCAGTGCTGGACTCCGGTGTCGGAGGATTATGCTGTGCGCCTTCCCTTGGACCCAGCAGTGTGCAAGGCGCTGAGCTGGTGGCTGCTGACAGACAAGTTGTCTGCAGGGATGCCTCTTGTGACCCCGGAGTGGATTGTCGTCACGACGGACGCCTCTTTGTCGGGCTGGGGAGCCCACTGCTTGGGAAGGACAGCGCAGGGGCTCTGGTCTCCTGCAGAGGCAAAGTGGTCTATCAACCTCCTGGAACTCAGAGCCATTCGGTTGGCGCTTTTGGAGTTCCTCCCGGTACTGGCGTTGAAGCCAGTACGGGTCCTGTCGGACAATGCCACGGCTGTGGCCTATGTCAACCGCCAGGGAGGTACCAAGAGCGCCCCTCTAGCCAAGGAAGCCATGAATCTATGCCAGTGGGCGGAAGCGAACCTGGAACAGCTGTCAGCGGCCCACATTGCCGGAGTCATGAATGTCAAGGCGGACTTTCTCAGTCGCCATACCTTGGATCCCGGAGAGTGGCAGTTATCGGCTCAGGCGTTCTTGGACATCACGAAGCGCTGGGGCCAGCCGAGCCTAGATCTGATGGCGTCATCGGCCAATTGCCAAGTGCCGCGCTTTTTCAGCAGAGGACGGGACCCTCGATCTCTGGGAGTAGCTGCTCTTCTCCAACAGTGGCCGACACAAGAGCTTCTCTATGTTTTCCCGCCCTGACCCATGTTGGGCAGGGTACTAGACCTGGTGGCAAAGCATCCGGGCCGGATAATCCTGGTGGGTCCGGACTGGCCCAGACGTCCCTGGTATGCGGACTTGATCAGGCTCTCAGTGGACGACCCTCTGCGGCTGCCAGTGGAGCAGGGCCTGTTGCATCAGGGTCCCGTGGTGATGGAGGATCCCTCCCCCTTTGGTCTTACGGCCTGGCTATTGAGCGGCAGCGTCTGAGGAAGAAGGGCTTCTCAGACAAAGTCATCGCCACTATGCTGAGAGCGAGGAAGCGCTCTACTTCTACTGCTTACGCCAGGGTTTGGCGTACCTTTGCAGCGTGGTGTGAAGCAGGCTCACTTTCTCCCTTCACTGCTCCAATTTCTTCAGTGCTGGCGTTCCTGCAAGAAGGTCTGGAGAAAGGCCTGTCGCTCAGTTCCCTTAAAGTCCAGGTAGCGGCTCTGGCTTTGTTTCAGGGGCCGCCTGAAGGGTGCTTCCCTGGCTTCGCAGCCAGATGTGGTACGTTTTCTCAAGGGAGTTAATCACCTGCGCCCTCCTCTGCGCTCAGTGGTGCCTGCGTGGAATCTCACCCTGGTGCTAAGAGCCTTGCAGAAGCCGCGTTTTGAACCCTTGTCGAGGGCATCTCTGAAAGACCTGATGTTGAAAGCAGTCTTTTTGGTGGCTATCACTTCAGCCAGAAGAGTTTCCGAGCTCCAGGCACACTCATGTCGAGAGCCTTTTCTGCAGTTCACTGAGGCAGGAGTGACTATTCGCACAGTGCCTTCATTCCTGCCCAAGATTGTTTCTCGTTTCCATGTGAATCAGCAGCTCTGTCTCTCTTCCTTTCGTAGGGAGGACTACCCAGAGGAATACTCTGCTCTCAAATATCTGGATGTGAGACGAGTCATCATCAGATACTTGGAAGTGACCAATGATTTCCGGAAATCGGATCATCTGTTTGTCCTGTTTGCAGGTCCTCGTAAGGGTCTGCAGGCTGCTAAGCCTACAGTGGCAAGATGGGTCAAGGAAGCCATTGCAGCGGCTTATGTGGCCACGGGGAAGGTGCCGCCTATCCAGCTGAAGGCTCACTCCACTAGAGCTCAGGCGGCCTCGATGGCAGAGGCCGGGTCCATCTCCTTGGAAGAGATTTGCAAGGCGGCAACTTGGGCATCGGCCCATACCTTCTCCAGGCATTACCGCTTGACTCTGGCTGCTCGGGCGGAGGCCCGGTTCGGAGCTTCAGTGTTGCGGTCAGGGATTTCTATGTCCCGCCCTGGGTGAGTACTGCTTCGGTACATCCCACCAGTCTATGGATTGATCAGCATGATGATATGGAAGGTAAAATTATGTATCATACCTGATAATTTTCTTTCCATTAATCATAGCTGATCAATCCATAGCCCCTCCCAGATATCTGTATTGTTTATATTTTGGTTGCATTTCAGGTTCAAGTTTAGTCTTCAGTTCCTGTTCAGGAGGACTTCGTATTCAAGTTTTTCAATGGATTCTTCAAGAGTTGAGACGAATTTGTGTTACAGTGAGCTGCTGCATTCCTCTCCCCTCCGTTTTACGGGGCTGGATTGAGACTTAAATTCTGCCGGCGCTCCCTCCCGCTTCGTGCGGCAGTAGGGCAGCTTTGTACCCCTCCCGCTTCGGCGGTGTTAGGGTCAGTAAGCTCCTCCCGCGGTTGCGGTTGCAGGATAAGCCAGATCCCCCCCCCCCCCCCCGCATCGGCGGGTGTGGTGTCCCTCCCCCGCTCCGCGGGGATGAGCTGGACAGATTCCCCTCCCCCACTTGTGTGGGGATGAGCTGGGTTAATTCCCCTCCCCCGTTTCGGCGGTGGTGAGCTGGGCAGAGTGTCCCTTTGTGGGTGTAATTCTCTAAGTGCTGAGTCCTGCGGATGGAGCTTGGATATCGACATACTGAGGAGTTTCCGGCAGCACATGACCACATATAGGGAGGCAAAAGGATTGCTCTCTATCTCCACCTGCTGGTAGATGGACACAACCCACCAGTCTATGGATTGATCAGCTATGATTAATGGAAAGAAAATTATCAGGTGTGATACATAATTTTACCTTTCCATCTCCTAATACATGCTATATCTGACTGTGAGTGAGGGGAGCTCGAAGTCCCAGGGAGGTGTTCAGTTAAGTTACTTGATAAAAATCAAGTTAACTTCTCCATCTTATAAATAGTATATTTTATGCTATTATACTTAATTTTCTTGCAAGTGTCTAATTAAGCCATAACAATGCTCCTAATTAAATTACTTGGGTATCAACACAAGAATTTTTTTCTACCTTGCTTTGAGTAGCTTTGTTCCCATTTAAACAGGTGATCTTCACATTGTAAAACAAGGAATCTTTGTTGCAAAAGACATATTTAGGTAGAAAGTCTGAGTCAACACAAGTTTAGGAATAAGATCAGTAAGGACAAGGACTTCATCGTGGGAAGATTCCAATATTCTAGTTAGATTAAGCAAGTTCTGAGAGCCTTGTGAATCTATATTGGTCACTGCCCTCCCCCTCCTTTCTTCTTTTTTTTCTTTTTTAAGGAAGGATGGTAGAACATTTTGCATGCCCGTGGTATAGCAGACAGTTGAATTTTAACATTTCTTGTAAATATTTTAAAAATCAGGTGGTGGTATGTTTTTTTTTTGTTTGTTTTTTTCTTTTTGGTTCCTGCACCCCTTTAACTGATTAATGAAACCCTCACACTCCCTTCCTAAGCCAGATGTCCACTAGTAGCTACTGACAGCTACATATGTCGCTATTGGCTACTAACTGTGCTAAGTGCTAGCATGTTGCTCAAATTGCATTAGTATACAGTTGTACTACCAATAACTGTCCTAATAGCTGCTTACACTCTGTCTAGAAAGTTTCAATAAATTGCCTCAGATTTTAAGATCCTTCTCCACACACCATTTGACCTCTTCCAGACCCCTGTTTTTAAATATTTTCATTGAGGTTGTTAATTGTAACTTTAGCAGAAATAATGCAAATATTTTGCTGTCTCATTGTATTTTTTTAAATCATTTTTGAGTTTTTGTACAAAAACAATGTAATAAAGCCAAATTGTAAACATCCATGAAACAGCATAGGTATGATATGCTTCAAATGTGAAATACAATGAACAGAACATGACATGACAAAACATCTGCAGCAAAAAAAGGAGTATAAATGATTTAGAGATGGGAGTAACTAGCGAGGTAATTAAATTTGCTGATGACACAAAGTTATTTAAACTTGTTAAATTACAAGAGGACCTTACAAGACTGGGAGACTGGGCGGCTAAATAGCAGATGACGTTTAATGTGAGCAAGTGCAAGGTGATGCAAGTGGGAAAAAAGAACCCGAATTATAGCTACGTCATGCAAGGTTCCACGTTAGGAGTTACGGACCATGAAAGGGATCTGGGTGTCGTCGTCGATAATACGCTGAAACCTTCTGCTCAGTGTGCTGCTGCGACTAGGAAAGCGAATAGAATGTTGGGTATTATTAAGAAAGGTATGGAAAATTACTTGAGCGTGCTGTTCACCGCCGCTGCCTTGATTTTCTCTCCTCACATGCTATTCTTGACCCATTACAATCTGGTTTTCGCCCTCTCCACTCAACCGAAACTGCGCTTACTAAAGTCTCCAATGACCTATTACTGGCTAAATCCAGAGGTCAATATTCCATCCTCATTCTTCTTGATCTTTCCGCTGCTTTTGACACTGTCGATCACAGCATACTTCTCGATACCCTGTCCTCACTTGGATTCCAGGGCTCTGTCCTTTCCTGGTTCTCTTCCTACCTCTCCCTTCGCACCTTTAGTGTTCACTCTGGTGGATCCTCTTCTACTTCTATCCCTCTGCCTGTCGGCGTACCTCAGGGTTCTGTTCTTGGTCCCCTCCTCTTTTCTATCTACACTTCTTCCCTTGGTTCATTAATCTCATCCCATGGCTTTTCCTACCATCTCTATGCTGATGACTCCCAAATCTACCTTTCTACCCCTGATATCTCACCTTGCATCCAAACCAAAGTTTCAGCGTGCTTGTCTGACATTGCTGCCTGGATGTCTCAACGCCACCTGAAATTAAATATGACAAAAACCGAGCTTCTCATTTTCCCCCCCAAACCCACCTCCCCGCTCCCCCCGTTTTCTGTTTCTGTTGATGGCTCTCTCATTCTCCCTGTCTCCTCAGCTCGAAACCTTGGGGTCATCTTTGACTCTTCTCTCTCCTTCTCTGCTTATATCCAGCAGACCGCCAAGACCTGTCGTTTCTTTCTTTACAACATCCGTAAAATCCGCCCCTTTCTTTCCGAGCACTCTACCAAAACCCTCATCCACACCCTTGTCACCTCTCGTTTAGACTACTGCAATCTGCTTCTTGCTGGCCTCCCACTTAGTCACCTCTCCCCACTCCAGTCGGTTCAAAACTCTGCTGCCCGTCTCATCTTCCGCCAGGGTCGCTTTACTCATACTACCCCTCTCCTCAAGACCCTTCACTGGCTCCCTATCCGTTTTCGCATCCTGTTCAAACTTCTTCTACTAACCTATAAATGTATTCACTCTGCTGCTCCCCAGTATCTCTCCACACTCGTCCTTCCCTACACCCCTTCCCGTGCACTCCGCTCCATGGATAAATCCTTCTTATCTGTTCCCTTCTCCACTACTGCCAACTCCAGACTTCGCGCCTTCTGTCTCGCTGCACCCTACGCCTGGAATAAACTTCCTGAGCCCCTACGTCTTGCCCCATCCTTGGCCACCTTTAAATCTAGACTGAAAACCCACCTCTTTAACATTGCTTTTGACTCGTAACCACTTGTAACCACTCACTTCCATCTACCCTCCTCTCTTCCTTCCCGTTCACATTAATTGATTTGATTTGCTTACTTTATTTTTTGTCTATTAGATTGTAAGCTCTTTGAGCAGGGACTGTCTTTCTTCTATGTTTGTACAGCGCTGCGTATGCCTTGTAGCGCTATAGAAATGCTAAATAGTAGTAGTAGTAGTAGTAATAATGCCGTTGTATTGCTCCATGGTGCGACCGCACCTTGAGTATTGTGTTCAATTCTGGTCGCCGCATCTCAAGAAAGATATAGTAGAATTGGAAAAGGTGCAGCGAAGGGCGACTAAAATGATAGTGGGGATGGGACGACTTCCCTATGAAGAAAGATTAAGGAGGCTAGAGCTATTCAGCTTGGAGAAGAGACGGCTGAGGGGAGACATGATAGAGGTATATAAAATAATGAGTGGAGTGGAACAGGTGGATGTGAAGCGTCTGTTCACGCTTTCCAAAAATACTAGGACTAGGGGACATGCGATGAAACTACAGTGTAGTAAATTTAAAACAAATCGGAGAAAATGTTTCTTCACCCAACGTATAATTAAATTCTGGAATTTGTTGCCGGAGAAAGTGGTGAAGGCGGTTAGCATAGCAGAGTTTAAAAAGGGGTTGGACGGTTTCCTAAAGGACAAGTCCATAAACCGCTACTAAATGGACTTGGGAAACATCCATAATTCCAGGAATAACTTGTATAGAATGTTTGTATGTCTGGGAAGCTTGCCAGGTGCCCTTGGCCTGGATTGGCCGCTGTCGTGGACAGGATGCTGGGCTCGATGGACCCTTGGTCTTTTCCCAGTATGGCATTACTTATGTACTTATGGGTGATCTGGCCCTTTCAATAACCCATGGAGACGTGTAACACTACAAAGTCTTTATTAAAGAGCATCAAGTGACTTGACACAGCATCTGTTTCGGCTCCTATGCTCCTGCTTCAGGAGTCTAAAAGAATATACAAATCATATAAAAGTCTGGATCATAAACAGCATATGCATATAATAAAGGCAACACTTGTAATTAAAAATACACATATAAATTAAAATTAAATAAATCATGCATTAATAAAATTATACTTATTACATGTATAAGTATTGCAACAAGTAAAGTAAAACATCTAGAACATTAAAAATTACTCATTACATAAAGGAATACATCTAATATTTAAGATCGAATATTTATGTGTATGCTCTAGACAACTGACCTTGTGATATTCCAAAGGTTTAAAAAGAAAAAAAAATTTCTTGTATGGTTATGTTATTGGATGTCACAATCCTATAAAAAGAACAGTATAGAGTTATGGGGAACAGTATAAAAATATAGGGAAGAGGGAGAAAATGTCGTGCCTTAAGAGTTACACAAAAATAAACCATATGTACAGAGTATTCTATTGTGCAAATGAGATGGAAAGTCTCAAAATCTTGTGATAAAAATATAAAAATGGAATACTAATATAAAAAAGAAAAGAGAAAGTTAAGATGCATATAAAGTTTTGCAAAAAAGTCCTACTAAGGGTAAAATATCAGAATTGTTCCCAATGTTCCTGTCATTGTTCCTAATGTTCAGATTGATGGGAACATTGGACCCTAAAGGGTTAAAAGATTACAGATCTGGGCTAAAATCTAACAGACTAAAAACAAAACACTGAGGTGCCGCAACCAAGCAATCCACTCTGTATTGCAAGGAAGCTCTTTAAATATAATTTCCTATCATCAAGCTGATCAATCCATAGACTGGTGGGTTGTGTCCATCTACCAGCAGGTGGAGATAGAGAGCAATCTTTTGCCTCCTGATATGTGGTCATGTGCTGCCGGAAATTCCCCAGTATGTTCTCTATCTCAGCAGGTGTGTGGTCACACAGCCGCAGCTCTGGCTAGGTCTCCAAGCCTAATTGTTTAGGTTTTGTTGAGTACCTGGGGTTGAGGGCTCTTCGTGAGCAAGTGCAAAACTGGTGGTGCCAGGTCCCTCCTTTTCTCCCCCCTCCCGCTGGCTCCGTTAAAAAAAAAAAAAATTTAAACGTTCAAAAAGGACGTCCATTTGCAGCTGCTCACTGGAACAAGTCATCGCTGCTCGGAGCAAGAAGCACGTAATTTTTACCTTTTACTAGTGGGCAGGGGGTTCCCCAAACGGTCTCCACGTGGCTATGGCCTCGGATGGCAAGGGCGCGAAAAGACGCTCCCTGGAACGCGTTCGCGCACCTAGCGGTGAAGCGGGGGGCTCGAAGGTAGAGTCGCCCTTTTTGGGCGCCCTTTCCGAGCCGGGAGAGTTCCCTGGTTTTTCCTCTGGCGCGGCGGCCTTTCCCGCCTTAGGTGCCCATCTCCCGCTGGCTACCCTGCCTGTCGTGACCAGCCACGCTGCTCGGAAGGCGTCTTCTTGGGCTGCCCTCGAGGGGGGAGACGTTAGCTTGGTCGTCCTTGACTCGGGCGACGGTAAAAAGTCGGCGAAATTAAAGCGCCATTCTTCCCGCGCGGCTCCTCGGAGTTTCGCACCGGACGCCATTTTGGATGCGCAACACGCCTCTCCCCCGCTCCTGGGAGCGCAGATGGAGGGCGCCTCTAGGGCCGCGGCACAGGCTACAGAAATGCACAGACTGGGGGGTTTCTCCCCTGAGTTAATTTTGCTGCTGCATCAGGCCTTTCTTATGCAGAACACTGCCCCTGCTCACCTCTCTGATCGGGGTGATGAGGCCTCTATGCTTAAGCGCCCTCGGGTGGATCTTCCACCCTCGGGGGACTCGGTCTCCTCTGATGTGGATGATGGCAGCTTGTCTGAGTTCTCCCAGAGATCCTTAGCGGAATCTATGGAAGAGACTGATCCTCGCTCGGAAGGAGCGGACGACCCCTCTGCAGCGCGGCTTTTTCGCTCAGATGATTTGCCCAACCTGCTTGTGCAGGCCATGAGCATTTTGAAGATTGCCTCTCCGGAGGAAGGCTCTTTCTCAGCCTCTACTGGCTCCACCATTATGCTGGGAATGAAGCGCCCGCCTAGAACCTTCCATGTTCATGAAGCCATGCAGACCTTAATTTCAGCGCAATGGGATGCCCCTGAGGTGAGCCTGAAAGTAGCCTGGGCTATGTCCCGTCTGTACCCCTTACCTGAGGGGGAACGGGAAGCCTTTGTCTGGCCCACGGTAGATGCCTTAATCACTGCCGTGACTAAGAAAACGGCGCTGCCGGTGGAAGGTGGCACGGCCCTGAAGTACGCCCAGGACAGGAGAATGGAGGCGGCCTTAAAGTCGTCCTTTGAGGCAGCCGCTCTGAGTTTGCAAGCCTCGGTTTGCGGCTCCTACGTGGCTAGGGTGTGTCTGACTGTTTTGCAGAGGGCTTCCCCCTCGGACCCTTCCTGGAGGGCGGAATGGCTGACCCTGGAGTCGGGTTTGGCCTACTTGGCAGACTTGCTGTATGATGTTTTGAGAGCCTCGGCCAAGGGTATGGCTCAGACAGTCTCTGCGCGGCGGTGGCTCTGGCTTAAGCACTGGTCTGCTGACCATGCCTCTAAATCTCGCCTAGCCAAGTTGCCTTTTAAAGGCAAGCTGCTCTTTGGGGACGAGCTGGACAAGATCGTGACGGAGCTCGGCACATCCAAGGGCAAGAGGTTGCCGGAGGTCAGGACTCGGGTCGGCAGTGCCCGTCCTGGTTCCTCTAAGGACCGATTCCAGGAAGCCCGTCGGTATCGCCCGGGCAAGTTGGCCTCCTGCCTCCGCTTCCTTCAAACGGAACTTCTCCCCCAAGCAGCATTCCTTTCGTAGGGACCGCCGCCCCAGAGGTTCGTCCTCCGGCCTGCCCCCAGGGTCGCGTACCCAATGACGGGGACCTGGTCCATGGCCCAGTGCAGATAGGAGGAAGATTGTCCTCGTTTCTGGGCGAGTGGACCAGGGTAACTTCAGACGCTTGGGTTCTGGAAGTCATCAGAGACGGCTGCAAGCTAGAGTTCTGCCGACCCCTAAGAGATGGGTTTGTAAACTCTCCTTGCAAGTCTCAGGTCAAAGCAGCTGCCGTGCAGGAGACTTTGAACAACCTGATCCGCCTGGGCGCTGTGGTCCCGGTGCCAGTAGATCAGCTTGGCAAGGGGCGCTACTCCATTTACTTTGTGGTGCCAAAGAAAGAAGGCTCTGCTCGGCCTATTCTCGACCTCAAGGGAGTCAATCAGGCCTTGAAAGTTCGGCACTTCCGGATGGAGACCCTCCGCTCCGTAATAGCTGCGGTGAAAAAGGGAGAATTCCTGGCCTCCCTGGACATCAAGGAAGCTTACCTACATAATCCCATCTGGCCGCCTCATCAGCGCTTTCTGCGCTTTGCAGTGCTGGGCCGACACTTCCAGTTCAGACCCCTCCCGTTCGTTTTGGCTACGGCTCCGCAGACCTTCTTCAAAGTAATGGTGGTCATCGCGGCCTTCCTCCGCAAGGAGGGAGTGCAAGTCCATCCCTATCTGGACGACTGGCTGATCCGAGCCCCTTCCTATGCGGAGTGTGGGAGAGCTACAGACAGGGTCATTGCTCTTCTGAGCTCCCTGGGATGGATCATCAACTGGGAGAAAAGCCAGCTGCGCCCGACTCAGTCCCTGGAGTATCTGGGATTTTGATTCGACACCCAAGTGGGCAGAGTGTTCCTGCCGGACAACCGGAGAGTCAAGCTTCGGACCCAGGTGGGCCAGTTCCTAGCCTCCTCTACTCTTCGAGCTTGGGACTATGTGCAGCTGTTGGGCTCCATGACGGCCACGATGGAGGTAGTGCCCTGGGCCAGGGCTCATATGAGACCACTACAGCACTCTCTTTTACGGCGGTGGACTCCAGTCTCTGAGGATTACGCCGTACGCCTTCCTTTGGATCCAGAAGTGCGAAGGGCGCTGAGCTGGTGGCTGAGGCCAGGCAAGCTGTCCGCAGGGATGCCTGTTACGACCCCGGAGTGGGTTGTCGTCACGACGGATGCCTGCTTGACGGGCTGGGGAGCCCACTGCCTGGGACGGACAGCGCAGGGGCTCTGGTCTCCTGCAGAGACGAAATGGTCCATCAACCTCCTGGAACTCCGAGCCATTCGGTTGGCGCTTCTAGAGTTTCTCCCGGTACTGGTGCTGAGGCCTGTACGGGTCCTGTCGGACAATGCCACGTCTGTGGCCTATGTCAATCGCCAGGGAGGTACCAGGAGCGCCCCTCTAGCCAAGGAGGCCATGAAGCTATGCCTGTGGGCGGAAGCGAATCTGGAACAGCTGTCGGCGGCCCACATTGCATGAGTCATGAATGTCAAGGCGGACTTTCTCAGTCGCCATACCTTGGATCCCGGAGAGTGGCAACTGTCTGCTCGGGCGTTCTTGGACATCACGAAACGCTGGGGCCGACCGAGCCTGGATCTGATGGCGTCCTCGGCCAATTGCCAAGTGCCGCGTTTTTTCAGCAGAGGACGGGACCCTCAATTTCTGGGAGTCGATGCTCTTCTCCAGCATTGGCCGGCAGAGGAGCTTCTCTACGTGTTCCCGCCCTGGCCCATGATGGGCAGGGTGCTAGGCCGGGTGGCAAAGCATCTGGGCCGGGTGATCCTGGTGGGTCCAGATTGGCCTAGACATCCCTGGTATGCGGACTTAGTCAGACTCTCGGTGGACGGCCCTCTGCGGCTGCCAGCGGAGCGGGGCCTCTTACATCAGGGTCCCGTGGTGATGGAGGATCCCTCCCCCTTTGGTCTTACGGCCTGGCTCTTGAGCGGAAGCGGCTGGGGAAGAAGGGCTTCTCAGACAAGGTCATCGCCACTATGCTGAGAGCGAGGAAGCGCTCTACTTCCACCACTTACGCCAGGGTTTGGCGTACCTTTGCGTCGTGGTGCGAGGCAGGCTCTGTATCGCCCTTCACTGCTCCAATATCTTCAGTGTTGGCGTTCCTGCAATAGGGGCTGGAGAAAGGCCTGTCGCTCAGTTCGCTGAAAGTCCAGGTGGCGGCTCTAGCTTGCTTCAGGGGTCATCTGAAGGGGGCTTCCCTGGCTTCACAGCCGGATGTGATACGCTTTCTCAAAGGAGTTAATCACCTGCGCCCCCCTCTGCACTCGATAGTGCCTACGTGGAATCTCAATCTAGTGCTACGGACCTTGCAGAAGCCGCCCTTCGAGCCCTTGCCAAGGGCATCGCTGAAGGACCTGACGTTGAAAGCAGTCTTCCTGGTGGCTATCACATCAGCCAGAAGAGTTTCCGAGCTCCAGGCGCTCTCATGTAGCGAACCGTTCCTGCGTTTCACTGAGGCAGGAGTATCGATTCGCCCAGTGACTTCCTTCCTGCTCAAGATTGTTTCTCGATTCCATGTGAATCAGCAGCTTTACCTACCCTCCTTTCGTAGGGAGGATTACCCAGAGGAGTACCCTGTGCTCAAATACCTGGATGTTAGACGGGTCATCATCAGATACTTGGAAGTGACCAATGATTTCCGGAAGTCGGATCATCTGTTCGTGCTGTTCGCATGCCCTCGTAAGGGTCTGCAGGCATCTAAGCCTACGGTGGCACGTTGGGTCAAGGAGACGATCGCATCAGCTTATGTGGCGGCAGGGAAGATTCCGCCTATTCAGCTGAAGGCACACTCTACTAGAGCACAAGCAGCCTCGATAGCGGAGTCCAGATCTGTCTCCTTGGAAGAGATTTGCAGAGCTGCTACTTGGTCGTCGGCTCATACCTTCTCACGACATTACCGCTTGGATGTGGCTGCTCGGGCCGAGGCCCAGTTTGGGGCTTCAGTGTTGCATTCAGGGATTGCCATGTCCCGCCCTGGGTGAGTACTGCTTCAGTACATCCCACCAGTCTATGGATTGATTGGCTTGATGATAGGGAAGGTAAAATTATGTATCATACCTGATAATTTTCTTTCCCTTAATCATAGCCGATCAATCCATAGCCCCTCCCAGATATCTGTATTGTTTATGTTCTGGTTTTATATCTCAGGTTCAAGTTCAGTCTTCATTTCCTGTTCACGAGGACTTCGTGTTCAAGTTCTTCCAATTGAAGTCTCTTCGAGTTGAGACGATTTTGTGTTACAGTGAGCTGCTGCTTCCTCTCTCCCCGTTTCGGCGGGGCCTGGATTGATAACTAAATTATGCCGGCGCTCCCTCCTGCTTCGTGCGGCTGTAGGGTAGCTTTGTATCCCTCCCACGTCGGCGGTGTTAGGGTAAGCCAGCTCCTCCCGCGGTTGCGGTAGCAGGATAAGCCAGTTCCCACCGCGTCGGCGGGTGTGGTTTCCCGCCCACTGCCCCGGCGGTGGTGCTCTGGAATATTTCCCATCCCCCGCTTCGGCGGTGGTGAGCTGGGCAGAGTGTCCCTTTGTGGGTGTAATTCTCTAAGTGCTGAGTCCTGCAGATGGAGCTTTGATATCGACATACTGGGGAATTTCCGGCAGCACATGACCACATATAGGGAGGCAAAAGATTGCTCTCTATCTCCACCTGCTGGTAGATGGACACAACCCACCAGTCTATGGATTGATCGGCTATGATTAAGGGAAAGAAAATTATCAGGTATGATACATAATTTTACCTTATGATACTATTGCCAGTTGCTAGCTTTTCTAATTTCTGTTAACATGTTTTCTTTTGTCTTGTTCGTTCAGGCCTGGTGGATGGTATCTAGTTGTACACATATATTCTTTCCCTTCACACATGGAATTTCAATCCATAAGGATTCCACATTGCTGTCTGTGTCATGCATAATTCTTATTTTGTTTCTTAATTCCCTCTTTAACACACAGCGTAACCTCTCTTCCAATTTGATCCACACTATCTTTGCGATATAATTTATAGTCTGATTAGTGTCCCATTGATTGTCATCCTTCCTCCAGGTCTCTGAGATACCTATTATATCTACCTCTTCATTTAGTGCTTTATGCTTTAACTCTCCTATCTTATTTTTTAGGCTTCTAGAATTTGTATACAGACACTTCAAAAGTGTGTATTTTCCTCACATCTACAAGCTGCTTAGAAGTTGATGGGGATAATTTACATAGGGACATAGTAAGTGATGGCAGATAAAGACCTGAGTTGTCCATCCAGCCTGCCTAACAGTCACATTCATTATCAATTCAAGATTTAAATCAACAATGAATGCGATATTATTTACTTGATCTTTCTTTGGTGTTTCTGGAACATAGACCATAGAAGCCCACCCGACTTGTTCCAACTACTGGAGTTACCGTCAAAGCCCACTCCAGCCTATCCAAATCCGTCTTATTTGCGGGACAAAGACCTTAAAAGTCTGCCCGGCACGTCCTTACATTCCAAACCATTGGAGTTTCCATCAAAGCTCTCTCCTGCCCACCCTAAACCGGATCGCCATATGTATAACTCAGACTGTACTAGCCAGCCCAGCACCAGCCTTAGTTGATACAGCCAGAGTTGCCATCTAAGCAAACACTTCACATGCAAATACATATGTAACCCTTTTTATTTTCTATATCTTTTATTTTATAATTAGAAATCTTCTGTGTTCATCCCACGCCTTTTTGAATTCCACCACAGTGTTTTTTTTTTTCCCACCACTTCCCTCAGGAGGTCATTCCAGGCATCCACCACCCTCCCTGTGAAAAGGAATTTTCTGACATTAATCCTAAGTCTGTCACCCCACAAACTTAATTCATGTCCTGTAGTTTTACCACTTTCTCTTCTCTGGAAAATATTTGTTTCTATATTGATACTTTTAAAGTATTTAAACATCTGTATCATATCTCCCCTATTCCTCCTCTCCTCTAGAGTATACATATTCAGGTCTTCCGGTCTCTTCTCATATGTGTTTTGGTGCAAGCCCCATATCATTCTCGACCGCTTCAAGTCTTCTTACATCTTTAGCAAGATACGGCCTCCAAAACTGAACACAATACTCCAGGTGGGGCCTCAACAATGATTTGTACAGGGGTATCAACACCTTCTTTCTTCTGCTGGTTACACCTCTTTCTCTATACAACCTAGCATCCTTCTTGCTATGGCCACTGCCTTGTCACACTATTTCGTCACCTTCAGATCCTCAGATACTATCACCCCAAGATCCCTCTCGCTGCCTAAGTGCCCTTTTTTGCATTGAATTTTAATTGCCAAACATTAGACCATTCTTCTAACTTCTGCAGATCCTTTTTCATGTTTTCCACTCCCTCAGGAGTCCCCACTCTTACAGATCTTGGTATCATCCGCAAAAAAGGCAGACCTTACCTTCTAAACTTTTGACAATTTTGCTCACAAATATATTGAACAGAATCGGCCCCAGCACCAGTCCTTGGGGCACTCCACTGCTCACCTTTCCTTGCTCCGAGTGAATTCCATTAACACCTTCCTCTGGAATCTGTCAGTCAACCAGTTTCTAATCCAGTTCACCACTTTGGGTCCTAACTTCAGTATATTCAAGAGCCTCCTATGAGGAACCATGTCAAAGGCTTTGCTGAAATCTAAGTAGATTATCAGGCATATTTTCAAAGCACTTTGGGAGGCTAAGTTCCATAGGTTTCTATGGAACTTTGGGAGGCTAAGTGCTTTGAAAATGAGCTTGTATATCTAGTGCACATCCTCGATCCAGTTCTCTGGTCACCCAGTCAGAGAATTCAATCTGATTCGTTTGGCATGATTTACCTTTGGTAAAACCATGTTGTCTTGGATCTTGTAACCTATTGGTTTCCAGAAAATTCACTATCCTTTCCTTCATCATTGCTTCCATTACTTTTACAATAACTGATGTGAAGCTTACTGGCCTGTAGTTTCTTGCTTCTTCTCTGTCACCACTTTTGTGAAAAGGGACCACATCTGCTCTTCTCCAATCCCAAGAAACCTCCCCTGTCTCCAAGAATTTATTAAAAAAATCTTTGAGGACCCGCCAGAACCTCTCTGAGCTCCCTCAATATCCTGGGATGGATTTCGTCTGGTCCCATGGCTTTTGTCCGCCTTCAGTTTCAGTTGTTCATACATAAACACTTTCTTCCGTGAATGGTGCTATATCATTCCATTCTCATATGTACCTTTGCCAGTCAGTCGTGGTCTTTCGCCAGGGTTTTCTTCCATGAACACAGTAGTATTTGTTTAGCACATTTGCTTTTTCCTCATCATTCTCTACTCGACTTTTCCTCTGTTCTATCCTTAAACACTCTCAGCTATCGAAACCTCCTTAAAATATTTTTGCAACAGTCTAGCTAGTGTAACTATTTTGCTTTATAAAATTAAGAAACCTTAGATTTCTTGAGTGTGTAACATTTTCTAAGACTTTCAAATATTTTAAATCAAAGCTGTATCGAGAGACTTAATTCTTGCAATTCTGAGCTCCGTGTCTTGCAACTATTTTCCATGTTCTTCCAGAAATTTGGTGTGGAAAGCTGTGATATCAGTTATTTTAGATACTTGAGTAGCCTGAGATTGTGTTCGATCAGATAGTTTTCTTTAAATCATAAATTGCATACCACAAACTGTTGAAAGTTATTACTTGCAGTTTATCCAAATTTGATGAAATCTCCAAAGCAGACTTGATGCTCTGAATTGAATGTTTCAACAGTCCCAGAAGACAACTCCAAACTGTTATTCTCGGGCCCAATTTCAGGTGTTAAATCCTTCACAGTTGGGGAGCCCACAAGTACTTCCACCACAGTTGTACCAAGTTGTTTATCCAAGATTCACTCCCTTGCAGCAGCTGGGCATTGGGGGTGTCCATGCTCCTTGGGACTCAGTGTAAGATCCACGACCAAGGGTGAGCATGGAGTTCCCTTCTCCAGAGCCTCTTACAAAGGCCGTCCCTCCAATAGAGCTAGCCCTGACTTTGATCCTTGATAAACAAAGGACAAAAGCATTGATGGGTGCCGGTAACCACCTCTGTTGCTTGAGCCTGCTGGTCGGGGTTCTCCATGCCCCCACTCTCGCAACCCCCAACTCAGTTGTAAATACCTGAGTTGTCAGGGATCCTCAAGCCCCCACCAGCAGAAGAGATCCTCCTTTTGCAGCCAGAAACTCCCTAATGCTGGCAGTTGGCACTTTCTGTGGGTTGATGCCATTCCAGCCCCTCCCTTGCTCATTCTTGTTTTTCGCGCTTGAAAACTGAGCATTCATGGGGAGGAAGGATGCATGGCAGCAGCCCATGGAAAGTACCACCAGTTGCTAGCGTTGGGGAGTTTCTGGCTGCCAGAAGAGGACCTCTGCTTGCTGGTAGAGCATTGGATTCCTGTCAGCCATAGCAACGGACAGTGCTGCAATTTTGATTGGGCCTGAGGCTAGAGTGGGAGGGGGATGGCTTGGGCTACACTACTGCTTCTGCTTCGTACCACATGCAGTATGTGGCAGTTGAAGGTATTTGGGGGGGATAAGAGATTTTGCAGTGTGTGGCGGTTTTGGGGAGAGATACGGATAGGTCAGTATGCAGGTTGGTGGTGCAGGGGAGTAGTTTTAAGGAACAAGGCAGTATGTGGGGTGATGTCAGTTGGGGTGATAGTTTTTGGGTGTGGGGGCCATTGCAGGTGGTTAATTTATAGGTCTGTGAAGTCAATTTGAAACAGATGGGGCAGTTGTCAGGGGGGAGGTTGGAGGTGTAAGGACAGTGTGGGTGTTTAAATGCTTTGCTCTGTTCTCTGACGGCTACATTTCACTTTGTTTTTATACTACATAATCTGGAATTCCTTTTCACACACACATGCATTGGGCCATATTTTTGGGGGTCTCATTTCACTGGAACCCCTGGTTCAATTCAGCCAATTTTCAAATTTGTCATTTTACCATTTTTCCCACATACTAAGTTTCATCTCATTCTGTTAAAAGTATTTATGCTACGAAAGCTGAAACTCCTCCTACCATAGAAATGCATTAGGTCATTTTTTTTTGTTTTGTTTTGAGGAGATCTATTTCTCTGGAACCCTCAGTCTGATTTGGCCCATTTTTGAACTAGCTTTGACTTTACTAGTTTTTCCCCTCATGCCAAATTTCATTCCATTCTGTTAAAATTTCAGTGTCGTTTTGCTTCCAGACAAATGGACATACAGACATTCTCAATCTCTTTTGTATAATTCTTTCCAGTTTCTGTTGGCTTAGAATAAAAGGCACTAGGGCCAATACAGACCCCTGTGGTATTCCATTATTCACCTTCCCCATTAAGAGAACTGGCCATTTCACTGCACCCTCTTGTTTTCTGTGTTTTCACCCATTCCCAGCTGACAAAAGGATATTGACTCCTATCCCTTGGTTTTTAAAAATTTCCTCAGGAGCCTCTCATTACAGACTTTCTGAAAATATTTTAGAGGGTTACATCTGCAGTACCTCAATTTAACCAGATTTCATTCTGTATTCATAGTCTGTTAAGCAGATTAGCCAGTTAATTACATTTCCCCAAATTCTATAAATGGTGCCTTAAGTTGTGTGTGCTAGTTTGGCCGCATAGCCAAATTGCATGCACAACTTAATTGATTAACAAGCCAATCAGTGCTGATGGTACTTAACAACCAATTAGTGACACTAATTGGCTTTCATTAGAATTTACGTGCACAGCTTTCTAGGCATATTCTATGAAGTGGTGCACCCAAATTCTTGTGTGCAAGGGGGCATGGCAATGGGTGTGGAATGGTCAGGTTGTGCACATTTCAAAAAACTATGCTCACTATTATGGAATACACCAGATCTGCACGCTAAGTGCGTAGTTTCTCGTTCTGATTTTTAAGGCGGCATTTACAGAACTTGGCCCATTCTGTATAGAGATGGGCCAACTTTTGGACTGTGGTGATTTCAGCTGAAAAATATAGGGCTCAACCCAAGGTTTTTTCTCGAAGAGCCAAAAATAATGCTAGGTCAAAAACTATTTCATTAGGAGCACAGTTCTGTACCCAAATTAGTTTCCTGATTTCAAAGTTCTGATCACCTTAACTGTAAAATGCCTAGCTTAGGGACTGTCCTATTTGATCAATATTATTCAGAAGATGGGGGGGGGGGTTGTTTTGGGTTGTTTTTTTTTAATTATGGAATATTTGCTGCGCATGATTGATGCAAATATTTTTACTCTGATCATAGGAAATAAAATCCTCTACTTAAAGCATTGATTCTCACCCAGTCTTGGGACACAAGTCAGGTTTTCAGGATACCCATAATGAATATAAATGAGAGAGGTTTGCATACAATGGAAGTAGCAATTGGAGGAAGTTTCACAATGGCATACTGTTTTGTGTTTATTTCTTTTTTTCTTTCTTTCTTCTTACTTTAAGGGTACATCTTTAAAAAATAGTGTTCGCACAAACAAGCCATCTACACCTACAGCTGCAGTCCGAAGAAAAAAAGATTTAAAGAACTTTAAAAATGTGGATAGTACTCTTGCCAATCTTATTCTGAATGAAGTAGTGGACAAGTAAGTGCTGCTGAGTGAAAATTTGTGCGTTATGACAATTGCATCATTTTATTCATTATCTTTGGAAAGAAAAAGTGTGAGAGAGAGGTCTTCTGTTTACTATTAAATGTAAACAAAATGAATGTGGTGGTTTCTTTTAATTTTCAGTTTGGCAGCATATAATGGGGCAAAGATCTTCATTGTTTGTGTGTAATATTATAAATTAATATTGGTACTGGAAGGGTTAAAAAAAAAAGGGGTCTAAAACTCTGTACAAAAATGGAAGAAGTGACATCAGCGGTTTGGATGTCAGCTTCATTCTTGAGCTCGGTTAGTCTTAATAAACTTTTGAGTGAATCTAGCCCCACTGGAGTAAAACCAGCTTGACACACCCAATGCAGTACTCCTAGGGAAAGTGGCAATGTCAGGATAGGCAAAACAAGCCAGGAATAAAGAGCTACAGCTTCCACTACTTTGAACAGAATGGTTGTGGTGTGGTTGGCCACCTCCTAAACCATGATGTTTGCCATCTTCGATAGGAAGCTAACTATAGGACAACTGTAACTGGATTAAACTGGCTTTGGGGACTTTACAGCTTCAGTAATGTTTTTATTTATTTAAAATATTTATTACCTGCACAATCCAAAAGTACTTGGCAACGAACAAATCAACATACATAGTAAGGTAACAATAACAAAAATACATATCACATCACACATATTCAAAACTTGGATTCATAAAATATGTTCATTGAACCATACCTATGCAATGCTTCATCTGAATAATATCTCTGCCCTAAATCATACTAATATTTTATGATCTTACCCATTCCATTTATTTCTGAAACTAACCTCTAAAGGCCTGTTGAAAAAGCTAAGTTTTCAAGTCTCGTTTGAACTCTGCACAATTTCGTAATTCTCTTAATGCTTAGTGGGAGAGCTGCTAGCCATGCAGGAAGATCTCTCGTCAAAAATAGATAATATCCGTGGTGACATCTGAGAGCTGGTAATCCACATGGAAAAGGCTGAGACCAAACTTGGAGTATTCTGAGGTGATTGATGTGCTCAAAATGAAAGTGGATTGGCAGGGTCAAAATTTTCAGGATTTCCTATACTGTATAAGGGGGATGAAATAGAAATTGGGGCAGCAGTATGTGCCTCAGAGGAGTGCCTGAGACTAAAAGGCTCAGAAGATGTGGAGACAGTTGTGTGGGGGTGGTCTGTGGACTGCTTTTGGCAGAAGCAGCCGTACAAATTGAAAGAGCAAATAGGGTACATGGATAACCCCAGGACAACAAACCTGGGGACATACTAATGCACTTCTTAACATAAAATGATTCTCTTACAGTCAGTGTGGTTATGTCCTACAAGGTGTCACAGATACAAGTATAACAAGACCTGTCCACCTTCACATTTGGTAAGCAATGTGAACTGAGACCAGTCATAGAAATTCTAAATAAAGAGAAAATTAAGTACTGCTATTCCTTCCAATTGTGTATTAATTTTTCCATTGTTGTGGAAAAGCCAAGGATGTTGTTACCGAGGCTAGGTGAGTGCTGTACTTGGCAGGACTTGCAGATGGTGCTTGAATTCAGCTTGTGCATCTTTGTGAAAAAGCTAACTTTACCAAGTGGATGAGAGTTACAGAAAAACGTAAGAGGTCACAAAGAAGCCTGGATATGTAAGCAATGAATAGTGGACAAGTAAGTGGCAATAGGACAGAAAGATTGGGCAGATTTCAACTTGCTAACTATCCAGTCAATGGAGAGAGAACTTTGTGAGATATAGAGGGGCATAATCGAACGCAAACGCCTATCTCCATGGGCGTTTATCTCAGAGAATGGGTCCGTGAAGGGGCAGGCCGAACCGTATTTTCGAAAAAATGGACATTTTTGAGCTGGGTGTTTGGTTTTTTTAGCGATAATGGAAACTAAAAACGCCCAGCTCAAAAACGTCCTATTCCGAGCCATTTGGTCGTGGGAGGGGCCAGGATTGGTAGTACACTGGGCCCCCCTGATATGCCAGGACACCAACTGGGCACCCTAGGTCAGTGCGGTGGACTTCAGAAAAAGCTCCCACATGCATAGCTCCCTTACCACGGGTGCTGAGCTCCCAACCCCCCTCCCCCAAAACCCACTACCCACAAATGTACAACACTACCATAGCTCTTAGGGGTGAAGGGGGCACCTACATGTGAGTACAGTGGGTTTTGGAGGCCTCCCATTTACCAGCACAAGTGTTACAGGTGGGGGGGGGGGGGGATGGGCCTGGGGCCACCTGGATGAAGTGCACTGCGGTACCCACTAAAAGTGCTCCAGGGACCTGCATACACGCAGGCCTGTAGGACTTGTTGCTGCTGTATAACATTGGCACACCAGTTGACACCTGAAGACTAATCTCTCCGAAAACGTCCTTTATTGGAATAACCGCGTTTACTCACAGTTAACTGCAGATCAGAGGTTGCGCCCCACTGGCAACGAGTCTCCCTGGTACTGAAATTAGCAGTAGGTCAGAACTGGCAGAATGCTGTACAATGCCCTCTTTCAGCCACATTCAAGGTAAGAACTAAGTTCTCTAACGTGGCTAACACAGGAAAAGGAACTAAAACTGGCTTACAAAAATGGCCACTGCCGCATGGACTACAACAGAAAACACAACAGGGCACACTCTGACCCAGTAGGCAGGGGGAAAAGCACCATGGGAGAAGAGCCTACCAACTACCAACATCGTGAGACTGTAACACAAGCTAATGAAATCACGGAGCCCAATACCCTACACCCACCACAATGCAATGCTGATGTGACCCTGTACTGCACCCGAGAGCCACATCTGACCCAGGGAAAGGTTGTGACAGGATCGAACACATTCTGCTGTCATGGTGGTGGGTACGGCATTTGAGGCTGGCATACAGGCTGGAAAAAAAGTTTTTAAAGTGGGGTTTTTTTTGGTGGGAGGGGGTTAGTGACCACTGGGGGAGTCCGGGGAGGTCATCCCCGATTCCCTCTAGTGGTCATCTGGGCAGTTGGGGCGCTTTTTTGGGACTTGTTAGTGAGAAAAAAGGGTCCAAAAAAAGTGACCCAAAATCGCGGTCAAAACGCCTTTTTTTTTTTCGATTATCAGCTAAAGACGCCCATCTCTCCTCAGCTGATAACTACGCCCCAGTCCCGCCTCCAACACGCCCCATCAACTTTATTTGTTTCCGCGACGGAGTGCAGTTGGAAACGCCCAAAAATCGGCTTTCGATTATACCGATTTGGGCGCCTTTGCGAGAAAAACGCCCATCTCCCGATTTGGGTCGAAATATAGGCGTTTTTCTTTTTCGATTATAAGCTGGATAGCCAAAATGTTCTGCGGCTGTAATTGGAATAAGACTGAATGTTGAACATGGGTGGATTAATGATAGTTCCTGAAGGCTTGTTCTGGAGAGGAGAGAGTGAGTTAGTGTTGGGTCAGTGAATCTACCTCTTCTATTTTAGTTCTGGGGAGTTTCTTTGGAAGGTGGGATGTTACGAGTTTTGTTAGAAGCTAGGAGTGGGGGAGGAGGGAACAGAGTAGGCATTGTGTATGTTCCAAGATTGTTAGGTTAGGAGTGTTGTTAGCTTTTGAGTATGACTGATGTGCATGGTTGAAGTTGACTGATTTACTGATAGGGTGAAGTCTAGGTATGCAGATGTGTGTTGTTTATGGAGCAGGACAAATTCTTGGTTGCAACCTGAAGTATTAGGGGATTGAATTCCCTTTTCTCCTGTTTAAAAAGAAGTACTCCTGTGAGCCAGAGCAAAAATCACAAGTGGGTGTCTCAAGACACTATGAGAGTATGGTGACTGAATATGATTCCTCTGGGTGTAAAATGTGAGGGTGTCTACTCCACAAAATATGTCCTGTGAGATCCTGGATGAATCTAAGGTCCCCTTTGGGAGATGGATTTTTGGAAATATCAGAATGAGGGGAGGGGTTATGTACTAATACAATTTTGCATTCTCAACAATTGGGTAATTGATGTGATCACTAAAGAATCTTTGTTGCTTGAGATGAGATAATTGATGAAATTCAATAAGGCAGATAAAGGATTTGATGCCCTCTGGGTACAGCTGGACCTCTTTGCAGCCCTTGATATAATTTCTCGTTCTAAATTGCTGCAGTGATTAAAGGACATTGGTATTGATTCTACAGTATTTTAAAGGTTTGATTTCTATTTTCCAGATAAAACTCATTGTCTGTCCAGAGCTTTCTTCAAAAAAGGTTTCTCAAAGAGAAGTCCCTCAAGACTCTCTTGTCACCGGTTCTTTTTAAATTTGTATCTAGTACCTTTGGCCAGATTACTGGATAACTGGCAAGTAGATGTCCATTCTTTGCGGATGATATCCAGCTAATTGTCTTCATGAAAGACAACCAAGAAGAAATTATCTCCATTTTTTAATGACATGCTGGATAAGTTCTAAGGAGTTAGTCTTAAATGCGGACAAGTGTTCAGCCATGTGGCTGTCACATAGACATAATGTTTTGAGAGTTCTACCTGAGATTTGTGGTCAGTCATTCACTGTCACTTTTCCAGAATATAATTACCTTAGGTGTTTGTTGTGACAGTGGTTTGACTTTTCATCTACAGATAAGTCATATAGTAAAATCGTGTTTTTACTATCTACATATGTTAAGGCAATTGAAATCAATTCTTACAAAAGAAAATTTGACCAAACTAGTTCATGCATACAGTGGTGGAAATAAGTATTTGATCCCTTGCTGATTTTGTAAGTTTGCCCACTGACAAAGACATGAGCAGCCCATAATTGAAGGGTAGGTTATTGGTAACAGTGAGAGATAGCACATCACAAATTAAATCCGGAAAATCACATTGTGGAAAGTACAGTGGTGGAAATAAGTATTTGATCCCTTGCTGATTTTGTAAGTTTGCCCACTGACAAAGACATGAGCAGCCCATAATTGAAGGGTAGGTTATTGGTAACAGTGAGAGATAGCACATCACAAATTAAATCCGGAAAATCACATTGTGGAAAGTATATGAATTTATTTGCATTCTGCAGAGGGAAATAAGTATTTAATCCCTCTGGCAAACAAGACCTAATACTTGGTGGCAAAACCCTTGTTGGCAAGCACAGCGGTCAGACGTCTTCTGTAGTTGATGATGAGGTTTGCACACATGTCAGGAGGAATTTTGGTCCACTCCTCTTTGCAGATCATCTCTAAATCATTAAGAGTTCTGGGCTGTCGCTTGGCAACTCGCAGCTTCAGCTCCCTCCATAAGTTTTCAATGGGATTAAGGTCTGGTGACTGGCTAGGCCACTCCATGACCCTAATGTGCTTCTTCCTGAGCCACTTCTTTGTTGCCTTGGCTGTATGTTTTGGGTCATTGTCGTGCTGGAAGACCCAGCCACGACCCATTTTTAAGGCCCTGGCGGAGGGAAGGAGGTTGTCACTCAGAATTGTACGGTACATGGCCCCATCCATTCTCCCATTGATGCGGTGAAGTAGTCCTGTGCCCTTAGCAGAGAAACACCCCCAAAACATAACATTTCCACCTCCATGCTTGACATTGGGGACGGTGTTCTTTGGGTCATAGGCAGCATTTCTCTTCCTCCAAACACGGCGAGTTGAGTTCATGCCAAAGAGCTCAATTTTTGTCTCATCTGACCACAGCACCTTCTCCCAATCACTCTCGGCATCATCCAGGTGTTCACTGGCAAACTTCAGACGGGCCGTCACATGTGCCTTCCGGAGCAGGGGGACCTTGCGGGCACTGCAGGATTGCAATCCGTTATGTCGTAATGTGTTACCAATGGTTTTCGTGGTGACAGTGGTCCCAGCTGCCTTGAGATCATTGACAAGTTCCCCCCTTGTAGTTGTAGGCTGATTTCTAACCTTCCTCATGATCAAGGATACCCCACGAGGTGAGATTTTGCGTGGAGCCCCAGATCTTTGTCGATTGACAGTCATTTTGTACTTCTTCCATTTTCTTACTATGGCACCAACAGTTGTCTCCTTCTCGCCCAGCGTCTTACTGATGGTTTTGTAGCCCATTCCAGCCTTGTGCAGGTGTATGATCTTGTCCCTGTCATCCTTAGACAGCTCCTTGCTCTTGGCCATTTTGTAGAGGTTAGAGTCTGACTGATTCACTGAGTCTGTGGACAGGTGTCTTTCATACAGGTGACCATTGCCGACAGCTGTCTGTCATGCAGGTAACGAGTTGATTTGGAGCATCTACCTGGTCTGTAGGGGCCAGATCTCTTACTGGTTGGTGGGGGATCAAATACTTATTTCCCTCTGCAGAATGCAAATAAATTCATATACTTTCCACAATGTGATTTTCCGGATTTAATTTGTGATGTGCTATCTCTCACTGTTACCAATAACCTACCCTTCAATTATGGGCTGCTCATGTCTTTGTCAGTGGGCAAACTTACAAAATCAGCAAGGGATCAAATACTTATTTCCACCACTGTATATGAATTTATTTGCATTCTGCAGAGGGAAATAAGTATTTAATCCCTCTGGCAAACAAGACCTAATACTTGGTGGCAAAACCCTTGTTGGCAAGCACAGCGGTCAGACGTCTTCTGTAGTTGATGATGAGGTTTGCACACATGTCAGGAGGAATTTTGGTCCACTCCTCTTTGCAGATCATCTCTAAATCATTAAGAGTTCTGGGCTGTCGCTTGGCAACTCGCAGCTTCAGCTCCCTCCATAAGTTTTCAATGGGATTAAGGTCTGGTGACTGGCTTGGCCACTCCATGACCCTAATGTGCTTCTTCCTGAGCCACTCCTTTGTTGCCTTGGCTGTATGTTTTGGGTCATTGTCGTGCTGGAAGACCCAGCCACGACCCATTTTTAAGGCCCTGGCGGAGGGAAGGAGGTTGTCACTCAGAATTGTACGGTACATGGCCCCATCCATTCTCCCATTGATGCGGTGAAGTAGTCCTGTGCCCTTAGCAGAGAAACACCCCCAAAACATAACATTTCCACCTCCATGCTTGACAGTGGGGACGGTGTTCTTTGGGTCATAGGCAGCATTTCTCTTCCTCCAAACACGGGGAGTTGAGTTCATGCCAAAGAGCTCAATTTTTGTCTCATCTGACCACAGCACCTTCTCCCAATCACTCTCGGCATCATCCAGGTGTTCACTGGCAAACTTCAGACGGGCCGTCACATGTGCCTTCCGGAGCAGGGGGACCTTGCGGGCACTGCAGGATTGCAATCCGTTATGTCGTAATGTGTTACCAATGGTTTTCGTGGTGACAGTGGTCCCAGCTGCCTTGAGATCATTGACAAGTTCCCCCCTTGTAGTTGTAGGCTGATTTCTAACCTTCCTCATGATCAAGGATACCCCACGAGGTGAGATTTTGCGTGGAGCCCCAGATCTTTGTCGATTGACAGTCATTTTGTACTTCTTCCATTTTCTTACTATGGCACCAACAGTTGTCTCCTTCTCGCCCAGCGTCTTACTGATGGTTTTGTAGCCCATTCCAGCCTTGTGCAGGTGTATGATCTTGTCCCTGACATCCTTTGACAGCTCCTTGCTCTTGGCCATTTTGTAGAGGTTAGAGTCTGACTGATTCACTGAGTCTGTGGACAGGTGTCTTTCATACAGGTGACCATTGCCGACAGCTGTCTGTCATGCAGGTAACGAGTTGATTTGGAGCATCTACCTGGTCTGTAGGGGCCAGATCTCTTACTGGTTGGTGGGGGATCAAATACTTATTTCCCTCTGCAGAATGCAAATAAATTCATATACTTTCCACAATGTGATTTTCCGGATTTAATTTGTGATGTGCTATCTCTCACTGTTACCAATAACCTACCCTTCAATTATGGGCTGCTCATGTCTTTGTCAGTGGGCAAACTTACAAAATCAGCAAGGGATCAAATACTTATTTCCACCACTGTATATCACTAGTAGTCTAAACTACTGTAATTCTTTATTGATTGTCTCCAGTAAAGTCAGCTTCCAATATTTGCAGCTCGTACAAAATACCACTGCAAGGTTGATAACTGGAGTTAGAAAATCAGATCACATTACACCAATCTTATTTGAACTGCATTGGTTACCTGTTGATGAGTTTAAGATGTTATGTCTTGTTTCCAAAGCCTTGAATTTGCAATGCCTTGAATTCTTTTCCAGAACTCTCAGTATTCTCCTTCATGTGAATTGTGTTCTTCCCAGAAGGGACTTCTTAAATTCCTTGGTTTGGGCATTGTCAAATTCATGTCAACTCGGAATTGAGCTTTTGATTATATTGTACCACCCTTATGGAACTCATGGTTGCAGTGTTTTTGTGACTGTTCTTCATATTATGGCTTTTGGAAAGCTTTGAAGACTGTCTACTTTCTGTCTTGCCTCTGAGACAGAAGTAACCTTCTGGAGGGTGAACCCATGCCCCCCAGGCAGAATTCCAGGCAAGAACAACTCTGGCTACTAAATAAGTATTGGACATAATAAATGTTTATTCAGATTGCCAAGTTAACGCCAGTATAAAGAAGATGTTTTATTCTATGTGGAAACTTAAACTTATAAGGCCTTACTTTGTGAGGGAAATATTCCGTAACTTGACACAATCAATAGTATTGAGCCACACAGATTATTGCAATGGAATATATGCGGGTTGTAAAGTACAGCTTATGAATAAACTCCAGACAGCCGAAAACACAGCTGCCAGACTGATATTCAACAAAAAAAAGATTTGCTAGTGCTAAATCTCTTCGATTGAAACTACACTGGCTCCCTATCAAGGACCACATTACTTTCAAAATTTGCTCTCTGGTCCACAAGATAATCTACGGTGATGCCCCAGGATATATGATTGATTTAATAGATCTTCCAGCCAGAAACAGAATCAGTTCATCACATACTTATCTGAACCTTCACTATCCAAGCTGCGTTGGACTTGGATACATATCAACCTATGCATCCAATTTTTCTTACATAATTACGCAAATGGGGAATGCATTACCAAAGAGTGTGAAAACGATGCATGACCATCAAAACTTCAGGCGATCTTTAAAGACCTATCTGTTTTGCAAGGCCTACCCTATTGATTCTACTTAAATGCCTCAACTCTACGATGCATCTATACATACATTGCAATGGACATTTTTATTTATTTCCTTGTCTCTTATTGTACCCATTTACCCCTACCTTACCTGACCCTTTTTCTAATTGTATTTGTTTAATACCTACTAGGCGTTCACCATTACGGTATTTTGTAAGCCACATTGAGCCTGCTAATATGTGGGAAAATGTGGGATACAAATGTTACAAATAAAGAAATAGCCAATCAGTAATTATTGAAATAGTAACAAGCTTCCAATCTCTATATGATGATTGGTCATCTATATATATAAAACTCACCCTCAACGTTCTATTGTCTGACGTCACTGAAGCCAAGGTTTGTAAGTTCGAAGCTCTGAAGCCACGAAAAACAGTCTCGGGGCCCCGCCCTCGCGTCAAACGTTATGATGTTGAGGGCGGAGCAATTCACTCACATTGACTGCGGCCAGGGCGGCACAATGGCATCACTGACGACAAAGGTGCGTTAGGTGGGGGGGGGGGCAGAGTCACACATCGACGGCGACCACGCCGGCAATGCCGTCACTAACAACGAAAGTGCGTTGGGTGGGGGGCCAGAGGAAAGCCTTGCTAGTGCCTGTTTCATTGGCTCCAGAAACGGGCCTTTTTTTATTAGTATATGATGATTGGTCAGTCTGCCTCCCTGGATGGATGGTTGGCTGGTTGGCCGGGTTCGTAACCGTATTCAAATGACGAATATGTAATCAGCTCGTGAGGGTGGGACACAGAGGGAAGGGAAGGCTGGAGGTGAGCCGAGTCTGCCGCTTTTACTGATGCCGCTGTGACTTCAGGTAAAATAAATGTTTTAAAGGAACATCGGCAGGAAGAAGGACTGTTGTGGGAGAACAGGGGCGGGCAGGTGAGGGCTGCGGTTGAACTGGAACTCGGGTGCTTAAAAGGGGGCAGGTGGGGGCTGGGGCGAGTCACCGGACGTGGAGGGGTGGGGAGAATCGCTGGACATGGAGTGAAGAATGGCTGGATATGGATGGGATGGGAGAGCAGGGAGAGAATCGCTGGACATGGAGGGGAGAGATGAGAAATCGCTTAGACGAGAGCCTTCCTAGGGTCCGTTTCATTTTTGCAGAAACGGGCATTTTTTGCTTGTACAGTATAATATGCAGCAAATAAAAACAGTGTTTTCCCTGGGAGCTGTCAATATGTCCACCTGCTAGTGGACACACTGAGGCTCACCATCCTCAGTTTTGTTTCCTCTTAAATGCTTTTTCTTTCTTTCTTCGTTATCTTAATTATAATTACCCTTCATACCTAATGAATATGAATCTTTCTAGAATATTCTTTTTCCTGTTATGATGAATCCAGTTTCCAGCACGTTCCATCAAATTCTATCATTTATTCCTTCATTATATTGACAGGGCATGTCATGTACATAAGCATACGTTTTCATTAGATAATTGGTAAAGTTACCCTGTTTCTACCCCCACCCTCGTGCTATGGCTACAATTTTACCCACACCCACTTCTCCTTTTGTTTATCTGGATACAGCAGATGTCCTTAGTCATAGGACTTCCTGTCTTAGTTGCTGACCAGCAACATATCACAAGTTAGCATAGGCCAAATGTCAAACCACAACCTTAGAAGGGTAGTTTTCAGAAAAAGCACATTATAGCTCTCTTGCAGCTCTGTCTGCTCCCAGCTCAAGAAAAGCAAAATAGCTAAAATAAAATAAAAGCTAGGCATATGTAAGGTTTGCACCTTTTCATGGCCTCTATGATATATAAGACCTTACTGTTTCAGCAGTATTTTAGTTGATTCCTGAAAAATTTTAATGATATAGCTTTCTATATGATTTATACATGCTGTAAGTTTTATGTTTATTTTGTTTTATGTTTATATTTAGCTGCTTAGACACAGTAGTACGTAGCAGTATATCAAATTAATAAATCCAATGCAACTTTAACTAACATTTGTACTAAAAATGATAAACAGATGACTTTTTTTTATACAGTTAATGTTTTCTTAGCTGCTTTCCCTAGGGTTAAGGTGTGCCTTGGTGGAGATTTTAACAATTGAATGGGCTTGACCATACACCACTGCTCAGGGAGGAATGGGAAACCAAACAGTATAGAAGCCTGTGAAGTAATGATTTTGAAGTTATATGATGGGAACTGATCCCCATAGCTTGGGAGTATACATTTTTTCTTCTGTGCCTTGAATATTTACATGAGAATTGATGAACATGTTAGATGATCAGACAATTAGATGGGCAGAAATAGGGGCCATTACATGGTCCAACCATGCACAATGTTGTGTGGATTTTGAGAAAGTTCAAGATTAATTAAAGGATAAGAGATGAACTCTGAACAATTCCCTGTTGAGGTTGTGAAAGCATCTTAGTTAATTAAGATCTGCTTTTAACCATACCTCTATCCCTAGTTCCCATGACTTGAGAGGATGCCTTAAGGGCTGTTTCATGGATGGGGGTGGGGGGGTCATAGATAGTTGCTTGACAGAAGCATACATATAGTGAGGAGTCCCAAATGTTGCAAGACTATTTAGGAATTTGAAAAGTGTGTTGTGACAGTGTTCTAAGACTGAGGGATTTCATGGAGAATTAGGTAAGGATGCATGACCTGGGGCAGGGGGACTGAACTTTAAACTAGCTAGGATAAAGCAGAGGTATTATGAGAAAGGTAGTAAGGCAGACAAACTGCTGGCTTTTAAGCTAAGGAAGCAAACAGAGCAAAGGTCAAGGCGGAGGTGTCGAATGTTTAAAAGGCTCTGGAGGTCAGAGGGCATTTCATCTTTTTTTGTTTTTTTTTTGTTTTTTTTTAATCAAAGATGACCATATAGGTCTGGAGGCTATTAAGGAGTTCATGTAGGGAATTGACCTATTTCAACCTCAAACAATTCAGCTTGTTCAGCTGAAACCTGATATCACTAGTCAGGAAGTATATGGCAGGCTGTTCCACCTTTTTCTGGCTGGTAAGACCCCTGGGCTTGATGGCTTTATGCTTTAATTTTGTAAAACCTTTGTGAGGCAGTTGGCCTCCAATCTGGCACAAGTATATAATACAGCCTTGGGGGAAGTGGGTCTGTCTCCTTCAATAATTTAGCCTTGGGTATCAGTGATTCTTAAGGAAGAGAAAAATAAAACTGAATGCCAGTCTTTTTAGGCCAGTCTCCCTTTTACATTTTTAACAGGAAAATACTGGCAAAAATCTTAGCTATATGGTTTTCAAGTTTCATGTTTGTTTGATATACCACCTTCTCCGAGGACAAGCAGGCTGCTTGTTCTCACTGATGGGTGACGTCCACGGCAGCCCCTCCAATCGGAAACTTCACTAGCAAAGGCCTTTGCTAGTCCTTGCGCGCCCATGCGCACCGCGCATGCGTGGCCGTCTTCCCGCCCGGACCGGCTCGTGTTCGTCAGTCTTCTTTTGTCCGCGCTCGGGACGGTCATGTTTTGCGCCGTTTCGTGCCCCTCAAAGTAGACCCTCGCGCGTCTTCGCAATTTCTCTAAAAAAAAAAAAAAAAGACCTCGGTCTTTTCCCTTCCCGTATTTTTAGTTGTTTTCCCCGACGTAAGTTTCTTTTCGCTTTAGGGGTAGGCCTTTTTTAGGGCCTCGGTACGGGTTTTTTCTCTCCCTATTTTTGGTGCCCTTAGTCGCCATTACGAATTTTGATTTCACCGGCGTGATTTTTCCGCCCATGTCATCGAAGTCTCCCAGCGGCTTCAAGAAGTGCACCCAGTGCGCCCGGGTAATCTCGCTCACTGATAGGCACGCTTCGTGTCTTCAGTGTCTGGGGGCTGGGCACCGCCCGCAGGCCTGTAGTCTTTGCACTCTTTTACAGAAGAGGACTCAGGTTGCGAGATTGGCCCAGTGGAACGTGTTGTTCTCGGGCTCTTAGTCGACAACAGCACCGGAGGCATCGAGTGCATCGACGTCGGCAGCATCAAGACCTTCGACCTCGGCATCGACTGCATCGAGGTATCGACCCTCTGCATCGTCGGTACCGAGACATCGAAAGGTTGCGTCGGCATCGGTGGTACCGGGACCTCCGCTGTTGCTGATGTCGTCGGACGGTGGTGCTTCGACTGGAGTGCAGGTGAGGGCTGTCCATTCCCCTGCTGGTGGCGGTGAGCCTTCGGGTGGGTCTCCCTCTACCCTGAGGGCTCCTGCGGTACAGCCCCCCCCCCCCCCCCCGAGACCGACCTTCTTCGGCCTCGGCCCCGAGGAAGAGACGGCTGGATTCTACGTCCTCCTCGTCGGTACCGGGAAGCTCCGGTGACATGCTTCGTTTGAAAAAATCGAAGAAGCATCGACACCGGTCTCCTTCCCGCATCGGTACCGAGAGCTCTGGGGCGCCGAGGGATTCGGCACCCAGTAGGCATCGGCACCGGGAGGGACCGCTCACCCTCTGTTCAAGAGGTGTCGATGCGCTCCACCTTGGACAGCCCGGAACAGCCTCCACGCCCGGAACAGACTCTGACCTCGACGCCTGCATCGGCTTCCATGTCTTTCTCCACAGCCGCTCTGCACGAGAGTCTTCGGGCCGTTCTCCTGGAGATCCTGGGAGAGCTGTTGCGCCCTTCCCCTCTGGTACCGGGGGTGCTTGCGCCACCGGTACCGTCGAGTGAGGCGCCGGCTGGTCCTTTGCCCGGGGTGAGGTCTCCGACATCGGTGCCGCTTGCGGTACCGACTGCGGCCGCCTCCCAGGAAGGCTCCCCGACGACGTCGGCGGAGGGAGCTTCGCCGGTGCTGGCGAGGGAGTCTACCTCTCGACGCTCTCACCGTGGCCGTGTTTCCACGGAGTCGAGTCGGGCACGGCTTCAGACACAGGTTCATGAACTTGTGTCTGACACCGATGGTGAGGCCTCGTGGGAGGAGGAGGAGGAGTCTGATGGTCTTCCTTCTGATCCCACTCCCTCCCCTGAAAGGCAGCTTTCTCCTCCCGAGAGTCTGTCTTTTGCGGCCTTTGTCCGGGAGATGTCTACGGCCATCCCCTTCCCGGTGGTCGTGGCGGATGAGCCCAGGGCTGAAATGTTTGAGCTCTTGGACTATCTTTCTCCACCTAAGGAAGCGTCCACAGTACCCATGCATCATGTCCTAAAAAAGACATTGCTGGCGAACTGGACCAAGCTTTTAACCACATTCCCAAGAAGATCGAGTCCCAGTACCGGATCCATGGGGACCCAGAGCTGATGCGCACTCAGTTGCGTCACGACTCTGGTGTGGTGGATCTGGCCCTAAAGAAGGCTGAGTTCTAGGGAGCATACTTCGGCGCCCCCGGGCAAGGACTCTAGAACCTTAGACTCCTTTGGGAGGAAGGCCTACCATTCTTCTATGCTCATGGCCAAAATTCAGTCTTACCAGCTCTACACGAGCATACATATGTGGAACAATGTGCGGCAGTTGGCGGGCTTGGTGGACAAGCTCCCTCCTGAGCAAGCCAAGCCATTTCAGGAGGTGGTCAGGCAGCTGAAGGCGTGCAGAAAATTCCTAGCCAGAGGGGTATATGATACCTTTGATGTTGCGTCCAGGGCCGCTGCTCAAGGTGTGGTGATGCGCAGACTCTCATGGCTGCGTGCCTCCGACCTGGAGAATAGGATCCAGCAGCGGATTGCGGACTCCCCTTGCCGAGCGGACAATATTTTTGGAGAGAAAGTCGAACAGGTGGTAGAACAGCTCCACCAGCGGGATAACGCTTTCGACAAGTTCTCCCGCCGGCAGCCTTCAGCATCTACCTCAGGTAGACGTTTTTATGAGGGAAGGAAGACTGTTCCCTACTCTTCTGGCAAGCGTAGGTACAATCCTCCTTCTCGACAGCCTGCGGCCCAGGCTAAGCCCCAGCGCGCTCACTCTCGTCAGCAGCGTGCGCCTCAGCAAGGCCCCTCTGCTCCCCAGCAAAAGCAAGGGGCGAGCTTTTGACTGGCTCCAGCAGAGCATAGCCGACATCAACATGTCAGTGCCGGGCGATCTACCGGTCGGGGGGAGGTTGAAAGTTTTTCACTAAAGGTGGCCTCTCATAACCTCCGACCGTTGGGTTCTTCAAATAGTCCGGCAAGGATACACCCTCAATTTGGCCTCGAAACCTCCAAATTGCCCACCGGGAGCTCAATCCTACAGCTTCCAGCACAAGCAGGTACTTGCAGAGGAACTCTCCGCCCTTCTCAGCGCCAATGCGGTCGAGCCCGTGCCATCCAGGCCAGAAGGGCTGGGATTCTATTCCAGGTACTTCCTTGTGGAAAAGAAAACGGGGGGATGCGTCCCATCCTAGACCTAAGGGCCCTGAACAAATATCTGGTCAAGGAAAAGTTCAGGATGCTTTCCCTGGGCACCCTTCTTCCCATGATTCAGGAAAACGACTGGCTATGCTCTCTGGACTTGAAGGACGCCTACATGCACATCCCGATACTGTCAGCTCACAGGCAGTATCTGCGATTTCAGCTGGGCACACATCACTTCCAGTACTGTGTGCTACCCTTTGGGCTCGCCTCTGCGCCCAGAGTGTTCACGAAGTGCCTGGCTGTAGTAGCAGCGGTGCTTTGTAGGCTGGGAGTACACATGTTCCCCTGTCTCGACGATTGGCTGGTGAAGAACACTTCCGAGGCAGGAGCTCTACAGTCCATGCAGATGACTATTCGCCTCCTGGAGCTACTGGGGTTTGTGATAAATTATCCAAAGTCCCAT
Organism: Microcaecilia unicolor; assembly: GCF_901765095.1. Lineage (NCBI taxonomy): Eukaryota > Metazoa > Chordata > Amphibia > Gymnophiona > Siphonopidae > Microcaecilia > Microcaecilia unicolor. The sequence goes on from NC_044033.1 coordinate 140,902,563, forward strand.
CTTCTTCCAGTACAGAGACTCGAATTCATAGGAGCTCTGCTGGATTCTCGGACGGCTCGTGCCTATCTCCCAGAGATGAGAGCCAACAACTTGTTGTCCCTCGTCTCTCGGGTGCGAGCGTCCCAGCAGATCACAGCTCGGCAGATGTTGAGATTGTTGGGCCACATGGCCTCCACAGTTCATGTGACTCCCATGGCCCGCCTTCACATGCGATCTGCTCAATGGACCCTAGCTTCCCAGTGGTTTCAGGGTGCTGGGGATCTAGAAGACGTGATCCACCTGTCCTCGAGTTTTCTCAAATCCCTGTATTGGTGGACGATTTGGTCCAATTTGACTCTGGGACGTCCTTTCCAAATTCCTCAGCCACAAAAAGTGCTGACTACGGATGCGTCTCTCCTGGGGTGGGGAGCTCATGTCAATGGGCTTCACACCCAGGGAACTTGGTCCCTTCAGGAACGCGATCTGCAGATCAATCTCCTGGAGTTACGAGCGGTCTGGAACGCTCTGAAGGCTTTCAGAGATCGGCTGTCCCACCAAATTATCCAAATTCAGACAGACAACCAGGTTGCCATGTATTACATCAACAAGCAGGTGGGCACCGGATCTCGCCCCCTGTATCAGGAGGCCGTCAGCATGTGGCTGTGGGCTCGCCGTCACGGCATGGTGCTCCAAGCCACATATCTGGCAGGCGTAAACAACAGTCTGGCCAACAGGTTGAGCAGGATTATGCAACCTCACGAGTGGTCGCTCAACTCCAGAGTAGTGCGCCAGATCTTCCAGGTGTGGGGCACCCCCTTGGTAGATCTCTTTGCATCTCGAGCCAACCACAAAGTCCCTCAGTTCTGTTCCAGGCTTCAGGCCCACGGCACACTAGCATCGGATGCCTTCCTCCTGGACTGGGGGAAGGTCTGCTGTATGCTTATCCTCCCATACCTCTGGTGGGGAAGACTTTGTTGAAACTCAAGCAAGACCGAGGCACCATGATTCTGGTTGCTCCGTTTTGGCCACGTCAGATCTGGTTCCCTCTTCTTCTGGAGTTGTCCTCCGAAGAACCATGGAGATTGGAGTGTTTTCCGACGCTCATCACGCAGGACGAAGGGGCGCTTCTGCATCCCAACCTCCAGTCTCTGGCTCTCACGGCCTGGATGTTGAGAGCGTAGACTTTGCCTCTTTGGGTCTGTCAGAGGTTGTCTCCCGTATCTTGCTTGCTTCCAGGAAAGATTCCACTAAGAGGAGTTACTTCTTTTTATGGAGGAGGTTTGCCGTCTGGTGTGACAGCAAGGCCCTAAATCCTCGCTCCTGTCCTGCACAGACCCTGCTTGAATACCTTCTGCACTTGTCTGAGTCTGGTCTCAAGACCAACTCTGTAAGGGTTCACCTTAGTGCAATCAGTGCATACCATTACCGTGTGGAAGGTAAGCCGATCTCAGGACAGCCTTTAGTTGTTCGCTTCATGAGAGGTTTGCTTTTGTCAAAGCCCCCCATCAAACCTCCTACAGTGTCATGGGATCTCAATGTCGTTCTCACCCAGCTGATGAAACCTCCTTTTGAGCCACTGAACTCCTGCCATCTGAAGTACTTGACCTGGAAGGTCATTTTCTTGGTGGCAGTTACTTCAGCTCGTAGAGTCAGTGAGCTTCAGGCCCTGGTAGCCCAGGCCCCTTACACCAAATTTCATCATAACAGAGTAGTCCTCCGCACTCACCCTAAGTTCTTGCCGAAGGTAGTGTCGGAGTTCCATCTGAACCAGTCAATTGTCTTGCCAACATTTTTTTCCCTGTCCTCATTCCTGCCCTGCTGAACATCAGCTGCACACATTGGACTGCAAGAGAGCATTGGCCTTCTATCTGCAGCGGACACAGCCCAACAGACAGTCCGCCCAATTGTTTGTTTCTTTTGATCCCAACAGGAGGGGAGTGGCTGTGGGGAAACGCACCATATCCAATTGGCTAGCAGATTGCATTTCCTTCACTTACGCCCAGGCTGGGCTGGCTCTTGAGGGTCATGTCACGGCTCACAATGTCAGAGCCATGGCTGCGTCAGTGGCCCACTTGAAGTCAGCCACTATTGAAGAGATCTGCAAAGCTGCGACGTGGTCATCTGTCCACACATTCACATCTCATTACTGCCTGCAGCAGGATACCCGACGCGACAGTCGGTTCGGGCAGTCAGTGCTTCAGAATCTGCTCGGGGTTTAGAATCCAACTCCACCCCCCTAGGCCCATGTTTATTCTGTTCCAGGCTACACTCTCAGTTAGTTGAATAAATTGTTAGGCCAATCTCAGTTACGTCCTCGCCGTTGCGAGGCCCAATTGACCATGTTTGTTGTTTTGAGTGAGCCTGGGGGCTAGGGATACCCCATCAGTGAGAACAAGCAGCCTGCTTGTCCTCGGAGAAAGCAAATGCTACATACCTGTAGAAGGTATTCTCCGAGGACAGCAGGCTGATTGTTCTCACAAACCCGCCCGCCTCCCCTTTGGAGTTGTGTCTTCCCTTGTCTTTGTCTTGCTACATATGGGACTGACGAACACGAGCCGGTTCGGCGGGAAGACGGCCACGCATGCGCGGTGCGCATCGGCGCGCGAGTACTAGCAAAGGCCTTTGCTAGTGAAGTTTCCGATTGGAGGGGCTGCCGTGGACGTCACCCATCAGTGAGAACAATCAACCTGCTGTCCTCGGAGAATACCTTCTACAGGTATGTAGCATTCGCTTTACAGATGAGCCATCAAGGTGGTTTACAATGTAGTGTTATAAACAGAAAGTGAAGACAGGAAAGGAGGAACTATAATAATGATAGCAATTGACAAAATAAAGATCTGGAGTGCCTCCATACCCCATAATGCCTATCACTGCCACCTTGTAAGGATTAAATATTATGACAAAGTAACAGATACATTTTAGAATAACATAATGCTGTAACTTCATGCAAGCAGAGCAAATTTGACATTACCGATCACAGATAATTTGGAAGAAAAGTTAATTGGGAGCCAGTGATAACCCCAGAATCGTCTCACTTATACATATTTGGGTTTCTGTGAGATTAAGAGAATCAAATAAGGTGTGCTTTCAGTCCTTGGAAAACAATAGTGCCCTTGTTTTATTTAGGTTCAGTTACATTCTGTCGTCTTTCAACTACTGCATGATCACTTTCAATTTTGTATTATGTGTTGAGGGTTCTTGCATTCAACATGACTCATGGGTTTGTTTGATTTTGCTTGTCATCAGCATAAATAAAGGGAGTTGTTTGTATCAATGTGGCTAATGGGCTATAAAGATATTAAGGAGAATAGGATATAGCAGTGAACTTAGGGGTACTCCACATGTGACAGAAAATATTCTGTAGTAACCTCAATCCTAATAAATAAATAAATTGCATCAGGATACCTTGTATGTTCTATTTGACAAGTAAGAGTTAACCATTGCCATAGAATGGTAGTTATACTGGTGGCTTGTTATCTGCTCAAAAGAATGTAATGGTCCTCAAGATTGAATGTGGCTGAGAGAACAAGAGAGAATAAAATTACCACCTTGTCCTGGTCAAAAACAGCTTGAATGGTTGTGATCATACCTATAAGAGCTGTTTCAGTATCATGGTGTGCACAGAAACTGGTTTGATTTTGGATATGACATTCACATGCTTGACAAAAGTTATCAAGTGATCTGATACAATATGTTATGCTGTTTTTGAGATCCAATCCGAACCAGTGTTTGTATTCCACCTTATTTCATCCATGAATCAAGGCAGATCACAAGAAGTTAAGTTACATAATAACCATACATATTATAAAACACATCACAAAACATTCTATCAAGACCCAGATGGTTAAAAAAATGTGTTGAGCTTTTCAAAACAGTGTGTAACAGTATAGATCTAATATATGATGAGAGTCTGTTCCAATTCTTGGCTGCTTGGTACCTATATGAAGTCTATAAATAGATTTAAAACAAACCTGCCTTATAGAGGGGTAAGCTAACTTTATTTGAGTAGTGGAAAGTGATCTGGACAGGGTTGTCAAATGGTACAAATATTTCTGCTAGAAGGGAAGAAGTCAATCCCATAAAATGATTTAGAGACAATACAATTAATCTTGAATTGAATGTGTTTTTATTGGCAGCCAATGTAACTCCTTCAGAAAAGAAGAGGCTCTTTCAAATTTATTTTTTCTAAAAATCAATCTGGCAGCTGTATTCAATTAGCGCTGAAGACTAACATTTGAGGTCAGATTTGCCATCTTTATTATTCCCTACCACTCTTAGGCTATTCCTTTCATGGGTGCCTTAGCCCCGTCCTCAGCGTGTTACATTGCTCACTTTCCAACAACTTTCAACTCATCCATACTACTCGCTTCAGCCCTCAATCTGTCTCCACTATTCTCTCCTCATCACTCCTTTTAAACTCCAGCAGCGATACCTAAATTGAGGGCCTGTGCTGTTACTGTTGTCATGTGACTTGAGCCCTGACTCTGTCTGAGGTCCAGATTATATTTGTTCTTTGCTACATGCCAACACACACCCAGCATTCACCTTCCTTATGGTTCCAATCCCATGTTGGCCTCTCATCACATCTAAAGTGCTGCCAACACATCTGCAGTTAGAACTTTACACAGCACTTCCTCAGAAGAGCTGATCAGCAGATTGTCTGCCATTCCAGGAAATAATGCAAGATGCTATGGGCATATGTGTGTTTCCCAGAACAATAGACTATGTACTATAGAAGCTTAGCCGAAATTGGGTGGTGGAGCCGGTGGGGGGAAGAGGGGTTGGTGGTGGGGAGGCGAAGATAGTGGTGGGCAGGCTTATACGGTCTGTGCCAGAGCCGGTGGTGGGAGGCGGGGATAGTGCTGGCCAGATTTATACGGTCTGTGCCCTGAAAAAGACAGGTACAAATCAAGGTAAGGTATACACATGAGTTTATCTTGTTGGGCAGACTGGATGGACCGTGCGGGTCTTTTTCTGCCGTCATCTACTATGTTACTATGACCCTTGACTTGCTCATTTGTGCCCCATATATGTCACTAGTGATGCTGCTTTACCTCAGAGAATGTGCAATTACTTGTCTGCAAATTGTTCTCTTGAGAACAGCAGCTCATATTCACTTTCTCTCATGTTTCCTTTTTGAACTTTTATTACTACCTATTTTCTAATCTGTTCTCTTCCTATAACATAAATACTTCCAATTATATGCACAGCAAGAGTCTCTCCTGTTAATAAATATTCTTCTTCCACCACAGTTGGTACTGGAATGCTGTCTTTGAAACCATGTGCAACATATATCTCATTTAAGAGTTTTTATTTAGAAATAAAATTTGCTTTACCAAGTGCACAAGAACAATTGAAAAGGAGGTATGCTGAAAATCCACCTTTTCACTGCTGCTTTTGGTTCCTAGCCACAATTGCCCTCCCCTTGTCCCTTCCTCCCTTCTCACCCATTACTTCCCTCACCCGTAACTGTCTTGTCTGTCTGTATTATTTAGATTGTAAGCTCTTTTGAGCAGGGACTGTCTCTTTATGTCATGTGTTCAGTGCTGCGTGCGTCTGGTAGCGCTATACAAATGCTAATAATAATGTGTGATACAGTAGCTAATGTGAAATCTTTTTCATAACCTCCAGTTTCCCATTTTTCCTGCTGCCAGCAGAATGAAGAATATTTTTGATCCATTACTCAGTAGTCACATTGGGGATAATTTCATAATGGGTTGCCTCTTTGAAATGGCCAAGGCTGATTTATAAAATAAGCTGTCAGAACTAGCTCACAAATTCTGTCAAACCGATTTACTCCTCTGAAGAAGGTGTGAATGTGTGTGTACTCATTTGTTTTATAGACACAGGTGCATCACAACTATGCCCCTGAAAATGCCTTTGCATAGCTTGGGTAAACAGAGACAGTTTTGCTGTGCACTTTCTTTTTATGCGGTCTACATGCATTCAGTTTTATAAGCAACATTTTCTGCATGTAAAATATGATTTTCGTATGCTTTATAAAATCACTACATTTAATACAATGGAAGAAACATTTTGACTTTTTGTAGATAGCCCAGGTACTGCTTTGCAGTGCTCAAACGATGATTTTTAGTTAGCTGCTTGGTTTAGCATTTCTTTCTTATGCTTTTCTGTTGCAAAGCACATAAAATTTGTACTTAAAATGTTAAGCTTAGAACTAGGCAAGGCACAGTGTGGACAGCAGTTTGGAAAAAAACTGGAAACAGTGTCTTATTGTGAAGCTAATTAATATTCCTTTCTTTGTGTGTTAGTGGTCCGGCTGTCAAATTCTGTGAAATAGCTGGACAGGATCTGGCAAAGCAAGCACTGCAAGAAATTGTTATTCTTCCTTCCCTTCGACCTGAGGTACAGTTAAAAAAAAAAGTGGTTTTATTTTTACTGTTTAATGTTTCAGTCACTATTATGGAAATATATAAAACAGTCTTTTAAATTAGAGCAGATAAAATTGCAGGCATGTTTATTTTAGTAGGTTTGTATGCTGGGTTTCTTTGGCACTCTGTTAACCACTGAAGTACTGCTCAGCCTAGATTATGTAAATGAGAGAATTTTGTTAAAGAAAAACTCATAAAATCAGAGCTGTTTCTTAGTCTCTGTTCTCAGTTGGTATGATTTTGAAAAATAACAGTCTCCAGGGGCAGTTCTGCTGGGTAGGTAATATTGAATATTCACCACCTAGAATATTAAAAAGAAGAGTTGCTGTGAAATCATTAAGTACTGATCCTCTGCTAAGAGGAAAACTAGAGGAAGTAGTAGATGCCTGGACTGGTGTATAAGAGAGATTTTTCAGTATTTTCAGCAATGACATAGAGTACATATCAAAGCAGTCTAGATGTAAAAGGAGCAATCCCAGGCAAGTTACTGCCTTTGGTCATATACCAAATAGTCAAGTTAAATATACTTTACATACACTGGGAAAGACCATGGAGAAAAGAGGTGAAGTGCATGTTATTCATATGCACAGTTTTTATTTTCAGACGAACTTGGGTATAACTATCTTGAATTCCAAATACCTGAACCAAAGAAATGCCTCTCTCCACTTGTTTTTAGAGCCATGTGCAATAGTGGGGTCATCCATTCATTTTATGTCTTTGTCTCTTGCTGTGCTTGATATTTCCTTGTGGTAAACTTGATAAAAGGAAGGGACTGTGGGGGGAGGTCTTGTAGGAGATGACAGGCTGAATCAGTTGTGCGGAGATGAATACTTTCTCAGTTCTTGCATTTGGTAGTGTAATTGTGAGCTGTAGGAACAGTTGTGTTTGACTTCAGGAATGGGGATTGGTGTGTTGCAAATTGGGAAGCTCTCATACTACAGTATAAATTCAATTGTCGTGACAGACATGAACTGGAGATTTATTTGACAGAGACACAATTTTGTGCTATGTCATTGTACATAATAAACCATTGTTCTTTATGATTGCATTTTTTAGAATAATACATATATTATAGTATATAGTATATTATGAAACGCTCAACACAGCCACTTTCAGAGGCAACATATGGTGCTGGTTCTGGAATACCCAATACTTGACCCTGCTCATCTCTTCCCGTTGCCCGTAAATTCCTGTTTGATTTCCAGATCAAGTAGCCAAAAACATGTATTTGCATATATAAATTAACTTTCCACTAGTGAATCATAACCATTTTCCCTTCCAACCAACGTAATCACTCCTTGATGTTTTGATCCTGATGATGCTGCCCCATGCATCATTATCACCAGCAATATAGACTTAGCAGCCATGAAAGTTGCATGTTTTTATTTTATTGTACAATAGGGTTAGAGTTTTGCTTCCCATTTCCATGTTCATAGAAAGGTGATCTCATCATAAAGAAGAATCCTGTTTTAATCCTGTTTAAAGCCCAAAACAAATATGTTTTCATCTTATTTGGTATTCCGTATTCTATGTAGACATGAAAATTTTATGGATGCAAGAAAAGTTTAACTCAGCAATTATTTTAGTTGTTCACAGGACTTAGAGCACCTGCACGAGGATTGCTGCTGTTTGGACCTCCAGGAAATGGGAAGACCATGCTGGTAAGCAGTTGTTTCCATATCCTAGTTCTTAGGAATTCATTGTGGACAGGTGGGATGGATAGTAAGCCATACAAGTGGGTGAAGTCATCCAAGCAGATAGCTCTGGAAAAGCCTTGAAAGATTTTACATGAGTCTTCTCACTGTGCAGTCATGGGGTCCCCCTCAGTCTTTTTTTTTTTTATGCATAGATGGCATCAGATGCAATTCTTTTATTATGTGAGTTTGTGCATTTTCAAGCTTCGTGAGTCTTTCCTTCACTTCCATTAACCTCCTTAGTGGAGTTTTGTGCGTCAGATAAGCTAATTTTTCTTTTTCAGTGCTGGTACTTGGTCTCAAATATAATTTTCAGTGGAGATAGCTTCTGGCACCTTTGTTCAATCTACTTTTTTGAAATTTTCATCTCTCAATTTTTCTGTCATCTTTACTCATATCAGAGACTAAAGAGTGGCTACAAGTAGTGCCTACACTGCAGTCTCAAAAGATGTGCTGTGTGGGCAAAGGACATGATATCCATAGTTGTTAAACTTGTGCTAAATCATCATTGAGGGCTATCAAACAGCAATGACCGAGACTCCTTGACTTCTTTGAGAAAATCCCAAAGTCTAATAAACTGAAGGTAGGCATTAATGATGCACCCAGATATCAAACCATTTGCTGCTGATTTTTCAGCACTAGTGAAATATTAGTATTCCTTGAGTCAGGATCATTAAAGAGGTTCAGGAGCTGTGAACTTTCCCATTCTTTGTCAAGTTTGGGATTGAAGGCAGTTGATAATATTGTTTGAATGGATCAGATTATCAGAATCAATCCTTATTTCTCACTACTGAGAACAGGGAGGTAATAATTGCTGCAAACCATCCTCCAAAAAAGCGTTGCCTTAGTGAGCTCATTTCTCATGAAGTGACATACTAGCAGTAGTTTCCAGGGTTCCGGTCAGAGTCATTTGTAAGCCCCGCTTGGTTACCTGGGAGGACTTGTCCTCCCCTTCTGGGACCCCTCCAGTTTTGGTCTTGGAAATTTTCAAACCAGATATAAATAGGAAGATTCTAAGGATCCCCTCTTTACACTTCAAATAGATCAAGAGCCAGTATTGAATATCTTGACACTACCTCTGCAGCCACTGGAGCTGATGTTTGAAACATTCCAGCTGATACTGAGCTGTTCAGCACTGGCTTTAAAGCCTCAACTATTAGACTCAAGCAGGAATATAGCACTTTTTCGAAAGGCAGTTTCTTTAGCATCCCTCCAGACCAGCCCAGAACGTGACTGATGGGTTGTGCATGCCTTCCAGCAGGTGGAAACAGAGTTCTGACTCGAGAGAGAGTCAGTAAGAGCCCTGGCTATCTAGAGATAGATTCAGTATTCTGTCTCCAGCGGGTGGAAGGTGGTGAGCCCTTTGGTCTCTTTCTCTTTACTCTCATTTTTTTTGTTTTAATAGGTAATTCCTCAGCAATCCTCCAGACCGTTCAAGACACTTGGGTTATGCACTCCTACCAGCAGAGGGAGACTGAGAACACTAAAACTTCTTATACAAGTAGCCTGTGCAGACCTTCTACTAACCAGTATTTTCTCAGTCTCCGCAGAGGGTAGATGTGTGCAGCCTGTGCAGTGTACTCAGTCTGGTAGGCCCGTTTGGGGTTTCTAGGTTGGGTTGTAAATGTTAGAGAACCCACACTTGGATCTCTGTTACAGGGTGTAAGTCCTAAGGGGCTTCTTATTCCCTGTGGGGTGTCACACCTGGGTGGCCGGGTCCCTCTTTACTCTCATTTTTTGTTTTAATAGGTAATTTTTTATTCTAAAATAGATGGTTTGTGTTGTTTTAATAGATAATTAGGATTCTTAGGGTGAAGTGTCTTTTTTTTTTACCATTTTCTTTTGGTTTGGCTGATTCTGTGCACCGGTGTCTCTTGCAAATTCTGGAGGCTGAGGCCCGCGGGGTCTCGCTAAGCCTCGAGGGTGTCAGACTCGGGTGGCTGGGTCCCTCTCCTCATTTCTCCCATAGTCTCCCAGCACAGCTCTGTACTGCTGTGGATTTGAACACTGGCTTGACCTCTTCGAGGGAAGAGACTTGTAAGACTTGGGAGAGGCAGCTGCATTTAAAAATAAATAAATATTTCAATTGTGAGCGAGCAGGGCAGCTCTGTGTCCTCCTGTTTATGCGGCGGTATGTTTTCTCTTCTGGTAGCTGTTTGCGATGGCAACGTCCTGCTTTAAAAAAAAACCAAAAGCCACTTCAGCCCTCAGAGCAATGGCAGTAAATCTCCAGTGCTTGTACTGTTAGCAGCAGGATATCGTGGCTTCTAGTGTGTGTAAATATTGCTCCACTGGATGGTCCCTCACGATCTGCTTCGGCAGTGTCTGTGGCATGGCAGGACTTGGGCGGTAAGGAGAAAACGCCAGCTCCAGTTGGGGTGGGAAATGCTGCCATTTTTTTATATCTCAGGCTGTGGCAGATGTGCGGTTCCTCGGGGCAGTCACTGTTAGTCTTACCCATGCGTTCAGGCCTGCCAGTGGGCAGTTTCCTCGTTTGATTTGCAAAGGTAGTAGACCTTGTTCCAATAGTCAGGCCCTTTTTTAATGCTTCTTTGGGAGGGGGCTTGGGGAGACAGACAGTCTCTGCAGAGCATCCCAGGGGGTCCTGGGAGCTTGGTGAGGATCTGGTTGCAGACCTAGATCAGGAGATGTCTTCTTTGGAGGGGGGCAGGTCTTATCATGTACTTGGGGTCATTAATACTATAATGAAAGGGCAGAGATGAGGGAATGATCCTCATAGTTCTTACTGGCTGAGGCAGTTTTGTTTTCTGCTCCTTTAGGGAATTCAGTTTTCATTGAGGTCGGAGGTATGCATGGGGACATCAAAGCATATCATTGATATTCTAACAGGATGGGTGTGGATAGGTGAGGGGTGGGGTGATCAACAGAGACATACAGCTTTATGGTTTATAATGGGCTAGGAACCCCAGGTCCTTGTTAAGTCCTTTCTCAACCCACCCCCATCCTCCCACCCTGTCAAACTGTCATAGTAATGCTTGAATGTTTTCACTTATATACACTGTCAGCTAGCACATTTGCTTATTTCCGATCTGACGAAGAAGGGCAACCTTCGAAAGCTAATCAAGAAATGTATTAAGTTATGTCCAATAAAAAAGGTATCATCTTATTTTCTTTTCCATGTTTTATTTTGTTTGATTTCTATTGATAACCTTAAGAGTGGACTAACACGGCTACTACACTCCTCTACTTAAGTTTTCATTGAATAATTTACCAACTCTGATATCAAAAGGTCATCCTCAAAACTAAACAGCAAGGGGTTAACATTCTTGTCTGAGGAAGGGCAAGACTATCAGTTATTACTTGGGCAGGTTGTGAAATGTGTTTACCTGATCAGTGAGTTCTTCGTCCTGCTAACCAGGTCTCTGGTCACATCGAGACTCTCTCTACAGTGCAATGTAATTGTGTACATGGTATTTACTTTACTAGTTTTCCCCACGTGGTCCATTGCAACATATTTTAAGCTGTTCATATCTAGGGTTAGAAGAGGCGCATTGCATCTGCAGCACTCGAGTAATCATGCAGAATTTGGGGTTTATTTCATTCCAGCTTTCAGTCAGACGCTCACAAATCTGAATTCGCCTCAGTGCAGGTGGTGCATATTATATCATATAGAAGAGACTCCTCTAATTGTCTGATTTATATGAGGTTTATCTTAGCACACATACTGTTTCTATTGTGTTTACTTAGTTCCCACAGGCCTAAGCCTGGATGGGCTCATCAAATCTGTTAAGACTACAACATGAAGTTCCATCCATATATACATCACATTACTATTTAGATACAGACACAAGAGCAAGTTTGGTCATTTTGTTCTTCAGAGATTGTTTGAAGGATAGAACTGAACTCCTTCCCTGTCACCCACCCACCAAATGATTGTCTTGTATTTAAAAATTTATATATCCACAAATAGTTCTTTGACATCTAGAGGCATGTTTACTACTGTTCTCCTTTTTTGTTGAAGACAGCCTTTAGCACTGGACTGAGAACCAGGGAACCCCGAATTTGAATCCTGCTGCTGTTCCTTGTGATATTGGGCAAGCCACTTAACCATCCATTTCCTTTGATACAAACTTAGATTATAAACCCTTTAGGGAGAGAGTTTTCCTTCTGTACCTGAATGTAATGATTTAAAATCCAAAATCCCTTAATTAGAAAACAGTCGCTTATCTCCAAGGAGTGTTCTTTGTGGATAGCAGTATAGTTGGCCATATATTCTTATCCTCCTCACTTTTGAAATTAGCTACTTTGCTATTTAAATAGGACCAAATGTGCTGCCCCCCACCCCCACCCCCCTTCTTGTGATTGTGGTTGAGTATGAACTCTGCCCCCATCTGTGAAAATCTCAGAGATATCTAGAAAATATTCTGTTAGCCATCAAAGAACCCACTTGGCTGATCGTCCTGCTGTCCATGGCATACACATATAACAGGTAAGCAACTTATTTGGGGAGGGAGGGGGGTTTGTTGGGGGTATGCATTGCATACATAGTAGTAACATAGTAACTATGGGGCTCATTTGCAAAGCACTTAGCCTCCCAAAGTTCCATAGAAACCTATGGAACTTAGCCTCCCAAAGTGCTTTGAAAATATGCCTCTATGTTACTATGTTACTACTATGTATGCAATTTTATAAACTGATATTCATAAAATTGCTAGATTTTCTTTTATTGCCATTGAAACCTCATAGAAGTTGGAGAATTTTTAGCATGTGCATTGAATGAAAGAAGTGTATTCATTTTTATTCTCCAGGCAAAAGCAGTTGCTGCAGAATCCAATGCAACTTTCTTCAATATAAGTGCTGCAAGCTTAACTTCCAAATATGTGAGTAATTAGAGTTGTTAACTTCTGATATCACGTAAGAGTAGCATCAGCAGTTTCAGATTTAGTACTGCATTCATTATCTTGACACATATCAACATAAGAATAAACTCAATATCAGTATGTGAAGACAGGCTTCAGACGTTAACTCTGGTTTTTAAAAATAGTTATGATGATTCTTCACTAGATATTTGTATTCATGTGGCCTAAAACCTAGTTAATTTACTAATTGTGCTCATGAAAATCTGAACAATTCCTGCTCAGGAATGTATTTGCTTATCCTAGACTTCAGGATGTGTCTTATTTCTGATTTGTTTGACATTGCAAGCAGGCTTTTTGACAAAATCAGTGTCTGCCAAAAACTGTAATTTTTTGACAACTTTGAACAATTTTTTGAGGGCATGGGGGAAGGGAGATGTCTAACATATAGTGATTTATATAATATCTGTTTTTATGATTTGCTAGGTCTGTGTGTTAGTCACTCTGTCAGTCACACTCAAGCATATTTTTATTCTCCTTTTTCAGACCATTTAATAATTGATTTTATTCCCTTGGTTGGAGAGTTCTTCTGTTATCTCTCAAAATTATCCCTTAGAATTGTAATTAAAACAGAAATGCAATTAAAATATGTTAGCTTTCTATGGGCATGTTTGCATACATAAACTGTATTTATGGACACTGATAGCCATACAGGTAAAACTTCGTGCATTGTCTATTTGCAACAGGGAAATTGTGTTACTGGGGTAAGTCAGGAAAGTAGTCTATGCATGTATGTTCTGTTTTGCTCCTGTCATTTTTGACAGTCCTTAATATATACAATACTTTCCCATTACATTTTGACCATACAGATCATGACTGAAGGGAAACAACTTCTTTAACTGATCTGTTTGTCAGTGAAACATCCTCTTAATATGTAAACAGTAAGGGTGTGCATTCAGTTTATTAGTGCTCCTTAAACAGTGTGGTGTAATGTAATGTATGTTTGGGCCCCCTTGCTAAAATAACCCAACTTGGGGTGAAATAACCCAACAGTAGCTCACGTTACTGTATACACATCCTTAGTTAACACTGAGAAGGCAACCATTGTTTGTGTTTGATATGTCATTTGAGTGCTGTTCACAATAACAAAGAGCTAGTACAATGCTAGAGTATACTGTAATTATCAGGTAAAAAAAATCAGTAACATTTAGAAAATAAAAAGGTTTTCAATTTATTCCTAAAAGGATAATTTTTTTCCAATCTAAGAGAAAGGCAAGGTAGGTGTTCTACGCTTGCACAGCCTGATAAGATAGTAAAGATGGAAACTGGAAGATATATGTACGAGAATATCTAGTACAATTACTTCTTTTTACAGAGAAATAAATCATAAAATCAGGCGCAAGGCCATTCATGACTCGAAATACAAATGTACAAAGTTAAAATATCACCTGAGATTGAATTGGTTGCCAATTCAGCTTTATCAGCAAAGGAGTTACTCTCTCAAATCTACTTTTTCCATGAATCACGTGTGCTTCAACATTCTGAACTGTCTGTAATCTTTTGTAATCTTATATATTGTATTGAATGTTGATGAATAAATAAAAAATATCTATATATATAAAACTCATCCTCAACGTTCTATTGTCTGACGTCTCTGAAGCCAAGGTTCGTAAGTTCGAAGCTCTGAAGCCATGAAAAACACAGTCTCGGGGCCCCGCCCTCGCGTCAAACGTTATGACGTTGAGGGCAGAGCAATTCATTCACATCGACGGCGGCCAGGGCGGCGCAATGGCGTCACTGACGACGAAGGTGCGTTGGGTGGGGGGGCCAGAGGAAAGCCTTGCTAGCGCCCATTTCATTGGCTCCAGAAAAGGGCCTTTTTTTACTAGTGTAACCATAAAAGGACTTTATGAAGTCTTAAAAAAAAAAAGTTTCTTGTACCACTTGTACCAGCACCATAAACTGATCAGATAAAAAAATAAATTTCATATCTCACAGATCCTCATTTTAATAAAATGTTTTCTTAAGGCATTAAGCTGAGGTTCCATTATCAATACGGATTTAAGATTTTCAACTTAGGTTCTAATATAAAATTCTCATTACCTAATGTTAAAGACAATAAGGGAGCCTGAGCCCCTAACCATAAAAATTTCATGTTGCAACCTTTTCAAAAATTACTGGAGATTTGCTAATTGAAATTGACTAAATATACAACGCTATCACAGATACTCTACAATCAATACAGATAATCTCAATGTGTATAAAGCAGAGTTGTTTGACTATGAGGGAAAAGTCTCAACCGCTACAGCTATATTGTATACACCTAAGTGTTCATTTTATAGCCTGTAGAAAAAGTCATCATAGACTTGAAAAAACCCTCAATTTTTTACTTATATAGAATTTTTTTTGTTTGCTTGATCAAAAAAGTAAAATCATCACTTATCTTGCCAAAATGTTTCTTTTAAAAAGGCGCTTAGTCCGGTTACATAATGAAAATGCAATGGTTCCTACTCCCGTTTCGAGTATCTTCGTCAGGGAACCTCCTTGCACCTAAAAATATTGCGCCAAAATAAGTCAAAAGCGGGAAAAATTCAAATTCAAATACTGTAAACTAATATTATAGTACTAATACCTCACAGGCAAATCATGTCATCATACCTTTGTTCAAAATCTTTGTTCCAAATCTGAATTAGTTTTTCTCTGAGGAAGATCGTGTCTTCTGTGAAGAAATTTGTTGGCGTCCTCACCTGACTTAGTTGGGCGATTAAAAGAGAGTTTTACCCAATCGAGCATTAGAACGTCATATGCTGCACTGCTGACTCAGTCCAATCACGGACCTTTAGATCCAATTGTTAAAATATTTAAAGATGTCCTTTTAAGGGACATCATGAATTATTCAGAAACCCAGGGGTGGGTTGAAGACAATTTATCTAGAGAAGAAAGAAAATCTATTCAAAATTTGATATCTGATGAATCAATAGTTATCAAAAAAGCGGATTAAGGAGGTGCCATCGTTGTGCTAGATAAAGACAATTATCTAGAGGAAGCATTCACACAATTGTCAGTCACGGACACATATTTAAAGATAAATCAAGACCCCACTAAGGAACTTCAAGATATCATTAAAGTGGTTACCATGGAGGGTTTAGCGAGTGGGTTTATTACAAAAAAAGAGTTCCGATTTTTAAATTCTAAACATCCAAGAACTCCAGTTTTGTACATGTTACCTAAAATTCACAAGAATGCAGTAAAGCCGCCAGGCCGTCCCATTTTGTCATTGAGAGGTTCAGTTTTAGAACCTCTCTCAGTGTTTGTGGATTCTTTTTTGAAACCTTTTGTTGCATTAACACCGGCATTCCTGAAGGATACAACTCATTTCTTGAACATTCTGGGTGGAGTGGTTTTGAAACCAGATTCCCAAGTTATTATGGTAACTTTGGACGTAAAGTCGTTATATACTTCAATACCTCAAGTTGAAGCATTGGAAGTCATCAGAGAGGTTTTAGAAGATCGTCCACGACCCCATGATATTCCTACAGAATTTTTGCTAGAATTAGCTGAATTAGCATTACAAAAAAAAATTTTTCTGTTCCAACATGAATTTTTTCAACAAACTGCAGGAGTAGCGATGGGGGCTTCATTTGCCCCGTCGGTAGCCAATTTATACATGGCACGTTTTGAGGACAAATATCTCCAGAACCACGGGTGGACAGATTCTTTACTAATCTGGAAACGATTTATTGACGACATTTTCCTCCTTTGGAGAGGTGACGATAACACCTTGAAACAATTTGTCACTTGGTTGAATTCTTTAAATCCGGCTTTACAGTTTACAAGCGAGAGCTCAACCTGCAACATCCATTTTTTGGATGTGGATATTAAATTAATAGCAGGTGTTTTTCAAACTATTGTCTTCAAAAAACCTACAGACAAAAATACTATGTTACAATACAATAGTTGTCACCCTAGATCACTAAAGGACAGTCTACCGTTTTCACAGTTTTTGAGGTACAAAAGAATTTGTTCAGATGACAACCTCTTTAAACAGCAGGCTAAGGGATTGGCCCATACGCTTCATCAGAGAGGTTATCCTTCACATGTACTGAAGAGATCATTCACTAGAGCGAAATACAATAACAGATCGTTATTACTATCCAACAACACAAGATCAAAGGAAGATGACAGAAATTGTAAACAGACGTTTGTTATAAAATATCAGAAGGGCGGGGAAGAGGTGGCTAATTTAGTTAGAAAAAATTGGGACATTGTACAGCAACACTCCATGTTCAACAAATCGGAGCTACAAATAGCTTTTTCAAGAGAACGTAATTTAAAAGAAATATTATGTCCAGCTGACATTGTTTTGAGAACTAAAAACCTGAATGGATTTCATACAAAATGTGGATCTTGTCCGTTTTGTGATATGATGATAGAAGGCGACAATTTTAGCAATTCATCAGACAACAAAGTATATAAACGAAGATATTTGACCACATGCAGGACTGATCATGTGATATATTTTTTGAAATGTCCATGCAATAAAATATACGTTGGCAAGACAGACAGGAGTTTAAAAACAAGATTGAGTGAACATAAGTCATGCATTAACTCTTTAAAATTAGGAGCTCCTTTAGTCTCCCACTGTAAAGAATTCAAACACAATTTTGGACATCTTCAATGTTCAGTGATAGACCATGTGACAGAACATATCAGAGGCGGAGATCGCAGCAGACAGCTATTACAAGCTGAACAACGATGGATCTATAGATTAAACACTCTGGAACCCCGAGGGTTAAATATGAACGTACATTGGGGAGCTTTTTTATAATTCATCAACTTTTTTCATTTTATAGTTCCGTGAATGGCGGTAATCACGGAAATATATATATATTTTGTAAAGGACAAAAAGGCCCCTTTAAATTGACTAATTAAATCTATTCGGTTGAGCTGTGACGCTTCAGTCCGTGATTGGACTGAGTCAGCAGTGCAGCATATGACGTTCTAATGCTCGATTGGGTAAAACTCTCTTTTAATCGCCCAACTAAGTCAGGTGAGGACGCCAACAAATTTCTTCACAGAAGACACGATCTTCCTCAGAGAAAAACTAATTCAGATTTGGAACAAAGATTTTGAACAAAGGTATGATGACATGATTTGCCTGTGAGGTATTAGTACTATAATATTAGTTTACAGTATTTGAATTTGAATTTTTCCCGCTTTTGACTTAATTATTTTGGCGCAATATTTTTAGGTGCAAGGAGGTTCCCTGACGAAGATACTCGAAACGGGACCGTAGGAACCATTGCATTTTCATTATGTAACCGGACTAAGCGCCTTTTTAAAAGAAACATTTTGGCAAGATAAGTGATGATTTTACTTTTTTGATCAAGCAAACAAAAAAAATTCTATATAAGTAAAAAATTGAGGGTTTTTTCAAGTCTATGATGACTTTTTCTACAGGCTATAAAATGAACACTTAGGTGTATACAATATAGCTGTAGCGGTTGAGACTTTTCCCTCATAGTCAAACAACTCTGCTTTATACACATTGAGACTAATTGAAATTGAGCCACCAGGCCAACTTCACAGTGCCTACTGAGAGTGCCTGATTTTGATTTTCAGTTCAGTTGGGGATGCTTTTAGGAGCTTTGGAGTCCCAATCCTCATGCTATAGCAACATCTAGTGGCCAGATTTAGTGCCCACCTTTGCAGGGTACCAGAGGATGCCTTGCCAAAGATGTTGACTCTGTAAACTGGAGAAAAGTAAGTCAGGTAGTATGTAAAATTAAGGGGAAAATCCTCAGGTAGTTGTGAATAAATGTCACAACACTATATCCCGACTCTGGTTTGATTAAGGTAGAAGCCCTAAAGAGCAGTAGGTGATTGTGAGGTGAAAAAAGAAATTAAGCATTTGATGCTGAAGCATAGGCCAGCTGCTGCTGTAATGGATAGCTATGCCAGCCCCTGTTTAGTTGTCACATGACAAATGTGTATGTTTTTAAAAGTAATTTAAGCTAATTTACAAATTGATTACTTAGCTAGACAGCTATAACTTCATAAGCAGGTTACCAGTTGTGATCCTATTTAAATGAATGCCATTGAATAAGCAAAGAAAAGCAGGTATGGCAAAGATGATTGCTGATCAAATGATATTGTTCCACTACTGGATTTTCTGTGGACTGGCATATCATTTGTGATTAGACAAAGAGCATTATAAGATACGCCATAGTGGGTCAGACCAAAGATTTGTCAAGGCCAGCATCCTATCTCCATCAGTGGCTGATCTCGGTCATAAAAATTCTTTGAGGGTTCTACAGTGGCGTACCAAGGGGGGTGGGGGCGGTCCGCCCTGGGTGCACGCCGCTGGGGGGTACCGCGGTGCGCGCCTGCTCCGAGTTCGCTAAACTTCGTTGCTCGGTCACTGCAGCTCCCTGTGCCCCGGAACAGGTTATTTCCTGTTCCGGGGCAGAGGGAGCTGCAGCGAAGCGAAGTTTAGCGAACTCGGAGCGGGCATGCACCCGGGGGGGGGTGTCATTTCGCCGGAGGGGAGGGAAGGTGTAATTTAGCGGCGGGGGGGGGGGGGGGGGCGTGCTGCACCCAGGAGGGGGGGGCATCGGAGCTCCGCCCCGGGTGCCATCCAGGCCAGGAACGCCACTGGGGCTCTAAAGACCACTGCTGTAAAAATATATAATTGTTCCTCAGAAAGTTACCTTTTTAAACAATATATGTAGCACATCTATGGCTGTGCTTCATTTTCTCTGATTAGTGCAGGTTTGCATAACATTAAAACGTTTTGAGTGGCTGATACAGGCAAACAGTGTAAACGTTTAAATATAAATAAAGGATAGCATTTTACTCTTTATTCGTTTGAACATTTATAGATACTTATCTGTCTACAACATTATTTGGTTAATAATTTATAGACCAAATTTAAAATTAACTGTTTGAAAATGTATTATTCAATATTTTTGTTCCTTTGAAAGATAATGTTGATAAATTCTGCTTTAGGTAGGTGAAGGAGAAAAGCTGGTACGAGCCCTGTTTGCAGTAGCCAGGGAGCTTCAACCCTCTGTAATTTTTATAGGTAAGGCTACTTATATTGCTATGAATTTTTTCTCTATTCTAGCTGTTCATATGTTTACTTATGAAAACTAACCCAAGCATTAAGATTTAGGGCCTCTTTTACCAAACCGTGCTAGCGATTTCCAGTTCTCCGAGGACAAACAGGTGTATTTATTCTCACAAGTGGGTAATGCGGCACTGCGTTGCCCAGTCCAGAGCTTATAACAAACTTTAGAGAACTGTGTGGAGCGTGAGACTCGTGATTACAGCAGTTGTTGTTCTACCGCGGTGAGGAGAGGACTACATCTGTAATTTCTCCTCACGTCCGTTTCAGAAGAGCTTCTTTTTGGGCCTTTTTTTGGGGGGGGGGGCAGTTTTTCACTGTGCCTTGTCAGACTTTTGTCCCTTCTCTTCCCATATTTTCTTAGTCTCTTTTCTCCCAATTTTTAAGTTTCTTTTCTTTTTCTGTGATTTAGACCACATTTAGGCCTAGTCTCTGGTCGGGTCTTTCCCGTGATTATTTTGTGGTGCCTTGCCCCTTTTTTCAGGAACTATTGCGTCTTTTGATTTGGCTTTGGCTGTTTTTCCTTCCATGTCCACTAAAGTTCCCAGTGGATTTAAGCGCTGTTCCTGGTGCAATTGGTCGATCTCAGGCAAAGACACCCATTCTTGGTGTCTTCGGTGTTTAGGGCCTGACCATAGCCCTACCAACTTTGTTCCTTGTCTTCGGATGAAGAAGAGGACTCAGGTTGCCAGAGAGGATTTTTGGAGCCAGGTCCTAGTCCTCGACAACGGCATCAAGGTTGGCGGCGTCAGCATCAATGTCAAAGACTGCATCGTCATCCAGAGCATTGGTCCATATGGCTGCTTCGAGACCGATAGACGCTGGGAGCAGTAGTGCATCAGGTGGGTCTCCATCTGTCTTGACATCGGCTGCTGGCCAGGGCTTCTGGGACCAACCAGTATCGGACTCCACCCAGAGTTGATGGTGAGGATTCGACGTCATCCTCATTGACACCGAGGAGTATTGGTACCGAGCTTTGGGCAAAGGCCAAGAAGCATCAGTATCGGTTATCCTCGACACATGGTGCTGGGAGCTCCGGGGTGTCAGCACCTGAGAAGCGTAGGCGCTGGGAGGATCGCTCCCCCTCTATCCAGGAGGTACTGATGCATCTGTCTCCAGGCAGCCAAGACCTGATTCCCATCTCAGCCCCATCAGTTCTGCAGCTTGTCTTAGAGCCAGCACCCCAGTCTTTCCCAGTGTCAGACCTTGATGAGTGTATCTGGGCCTTGCTCCCTGAGCTGCTGGATGACCTTTTGCAATGGTGTGCACCAGTATCTGGGATGCTTGCACCTACCTTACCTCCCGTTGTGGCCCCACTTGGTCCTCAACCTGTGGTATGGCCACTAACTCCGCATGCGACACCGGCGTAGACTGCCACCCAAGATGGTACCCCCTCGACGCTGGTGGAGGAAGCTTTGCCAGAGTCGAAGCAGGAGCCGACTCCTTGACGCTCCTCTAAGTTGAGGGAGGCTCGGTCTCAGCCCTCCCATGAGGAGTTTCTCTCTGACACCGACGAGGGACGCTCATGGGAGTCAGAGGAGGATCCAAGGTACTTTTCAGAGAATGAGTCCTGTGGCATCCCCTCTGAACCCTCCCCTTCACTTGAAAGGAGAAAGTCTCCTCTGGAGAACCTTTTGTTTTCTTTTTTTTATTATAAAAGAAATGGCTGAGGCTATTCCATTTCATTTGGAAGTGGACGATGAGCCCAGGGCTAAGATGTTCGAGGCCTGGCTATGAGTCCCCTCCTAGGAAGGCTGTGACTGTCCCTCTCCACGAGGTACTCAAGGAAGTCTTCGATAGAACTGAGAGTTATCTCTGTCTGTCCCTGTCCTGCCTAAGATTGACATCATTTATTGGATATACAGCACACCTGGTTTTGATAGACCCCAGTTGCCTCACAATTCCATGGTGGTGGAATCCGCACACAAAAGGGCCAGGAGTTCTAGAGACTATGCTTTGGCGCCCCCAGACAGAGAAGCTAGGACCTTGGACTTTTTTAGGAGGAAGATGTTCCAGGCCTCAATGCTCATGTCCTGTATCCAATCATACTAGTTCTTTACGAGCATGTTCTTGTGGAACTTGGTGTATAAGCTGTTGGACTTTGCGGACTGCCTCCCACTGGAGCAAGCTGAGTCTGTACGCCAGCTAGCTGAGCAGCAGAAGGCATGTCAAAACTTCTTGGCCAGTGGTGCCTACGACACCTTTCACGTGGAATCCAGGATCTCTGCTCAAAGTATATCAATAGGGCAGTCCAACCATTAGGCCACCTGAGCCAGGGGCCTCAGGTGACACTCTGCAGGAATGGCATTTCAGGGGGTGGCTTCGCGGCATTTTACCTTGTCATGGTGATGTTCCAGACTCGGCAGTGGCAGTGATTCCCATATGCTGCCCTGCCGCTGATGGCACCTGCCTTTTCCCTTTACTGCGGCTGCCTGAATTAGTTTTGCTCAGGCAGCTGCTGCAAAGGGAATAGGCAGGTGCTGGCGGCAGCAGGGAGCGTATGGGAATCGCCGGGTTTGGAACGTCACCATGATGATGTGAAATACCCGGGGGAGGGGGGCGGCATGCTAGCTCCACCTCAGACGGCATCTTGACTTAGACCGGCCCTGTATAGCAATGCACAGACTTATGGCTGCAACAGTTGGTTCAGCAGAGGTCGATGGATACTGGGGAGATAACCTTTTTGGAGAGAAGGTTGAGGAGTTCACTGACCAAATCAAGAAACACACTGAATACCATCTCTTCTCTCTCCCGCCAGGCACCTTCTGCATCAGCCTCCTCATCTAGGAGGTCTTTTGGCAAGTTGAGGAGGGGTGCCTACTACTCACAGAGATGTAGGTATGCCACCACTTCTCTCCAGCCTGCTCAGGCTCAGCCCCAGTTCACTCATTCACATCAACAGTGTTCACCTAAGGCCCCTGCTGTTCCCCAGTCAAAGCAAGAGATGAGCTTTTTGCCTGGCTCCAGCAGAGCATCGCCACTGTGCAGACTGGGAGTCCATGTATTCCCTTATCTCGACAATTGGCTGGTGAAGAGCACGTCAGAGGAGGGTGACACCCATGAGGAGTTTGTGACACCCATGACACGCCTTCACTTGAGATCCGCCCAATGGACCCTAGCCTCTCAGTGGTGTCAGGCTATGGGAGATCTAGCAGATGTCATCCGAGTGTCTCCAGAGCTTGTTCACTCTCTACACTGCTGGACCATTCGATCCAGTTTGACTCTGGAACTACCATTCCAAATTCCTCAGCCTCAAAAGGATCTGATGACAAATGCATCTCTCTTATGGTGGGGAGCTCATGTAGATGGTCTTCACACTCAAGGAGCCTGGTCCCTCCAGGAAACAAGTCTTCAGGTCAACCTTCTGGAGCTGCGGGCGATCTGGAACGATCTAAAGACTTTCAGAGATTCTGGCCAACCAAATTGTGCTCATTCAAACAGACACCAGCAGGGGGTCACCGGATCACACCCTTTGTGTCAGGCTGTCCGGATGTGGTACTGAGCTTACCAACATGGCATATTCCTGTGGGCCACTTATCTGAAGGGCAATAACAGCAGTCTGGCTGACAGGCTGAGCAGGGTTATGCAACCACACGAGTTGTCTAAAGATGTGCGTTCACCACAAAATCTTCTGAGTGTGGGGCACCCCTTCGGTGGATCTCTTTGCCACTCTACTGAATCACAAAGTCCCTCAGTTATGTTTCAGACTGCAGGTTCATGACAGACTAGTGTCGGATACCTTCCTCCTCAATTACATGGAGCAGGCAAGGCCCACAGCCCATGTCTGCCCAACCTTTTTTCTTTTATTCCCAACAGGATGGGGTTGCCATTGGGAAAGCACAATCTCTAATTGGCTGGCAGATTTCATTTTTTTCACTTAACTCCCAAGCTGGGCTGAGGGCTGACCCTATAGGGTCATATCAAGGCTCACAATGTTAGAGCCATGGTTAGCCCACTTGCATCAGCCTTCATTGAAGACATTTGCAAGGCTGCAATGTGGTCTTCAGTCCACACATTCACATCTCATTACTGCCTGGAGCAGGATACCCAACGCAACAGTCGGTTCAAGCAGACAGTGTTGCAGAATCTGTTTGGGGTGTAGAATCCATCTCCACCCCCCCTGGGCCTCTTTTATTCTGTTCCAGGCTGC
The DNA here is from genome assembly GCF_901765095.1 of Microcaecilia unicolor. Classification (NCBI taxonomy): domain Eukaryota; kingdom Metazoa; phylum Chordata; class Amphibia; order Gymnophiona; family Siphonopidae; genus Microcaecilia; species Microcaecilia unicolor. Next base: position 140,926,721 of record NC_044033.1, read on the forward strand.
ACTCTCACTCAATTTGTATGTAGTTTATGGTTGATATGAGTTATGTCCTTGGTGTTGCGAGGCCCAGTTGACCAGTGTTTGTTGTTTTCGGTGAGCCTGGATACTTGGGATTCCCCACTTGTGAGAATAAATAGGCCTGCTTGTCCGCAGAGAAAATGAAGATACCTGTTTTTAGCAGGTATTCTCCGAGGACAACAGCCTTATATTCTCACAGTCCCTCCCACCTCCCCTAGGAGTTGTCTCCTATTATTTTATTTTTTCATGTAGTATTTAGCTCCTGTAACTGCGCCCTTGCGGCGGGCGGGAAGGCACTCGCGCATGAGTGGTTGAGCATGTTTCGCACTCCACAAAGCTCTCTAAAGCTTGTTGTAAACTCCGGACCGGGCACTGCGGCACCGCGTTACTCACTTGTGAGAATATAAGGTCTGCTGTCCTCAGAGAATACCTGCTACAGGTAAGTATCTTCTTTTGGCGGTAATGCCAACAAAGCCCATTGACTTTCAGTGGGCTTCGGTATCCTGTTTCCAACAGTGGTCAATCCAGGTCACAAGTAACTCAAATAGTAGGAACCTTCCATGCTACTAATCCCAGGGCAAGCAGTGGCTTTCCCATGTCTATCACAATTTTCTTCCAGGAACTTGTCCTAACCTTTTTTTAAACCTAGATACGCTAACCACTGCCCCCCCCCCCCCCCCCAGATTCTATGTAGCGCGCCGTTCGGCGCAGATTCTATAACAATGCATGCAATTTGACAACCTTAAGCAAATGAGCGTTGATAACAGCACTTTAGCAGTAATGAAACTAGTTGACACTGATTAGAATTTACATGAACAACTCGTTAAACGTATTCTGTAGTGAAGTGCGCTGAACTAATGCGCGCAAGAAAAAGGGGTGTGGTTATGGACGGGGAAATGGACGTTTCGTGGGTGTTCCAAAATTGATATGCATAGTTATTAAATATGGCCAGTGCGCATAAATCTACACGCCATGATTTAAGCCATGTTTTTGTTGGTGTAAACGGATGTGTTTAGTTTTAGGAGCTGAGATATTAACTAAGCTTATTCTATAATTTGCGCACATTATAAAGTACACTTAGTGCCATTTTTTTTAGGCACTATATATAGAATCTCCCCCGTGCCCTTATGTGTTTTGTGGCTATTGGTGAATTTTAGTAAACTTACTGTTATGGGTTACACATTATGGAATGGTTTTTAACTTGTATTTTGGATTGCTTTGTTATTTTTTATAGCTTGGATACTGTATTTTATTTATTTATTTTTAATCGTTATTTTGCATTGAGTATTTTATGGAAAAGTAGCATATGTCCAAATAAACTGCGAAAGGGTAGTCTGAAATTTTAAACTGAGTTCAAAATTTTTGCTCTGTAGCTTTACCACTGATAACTGAAAACTCTAGCTTTCATGGCAATCTAAGAAGACTGTGTACTACATGGATCAGGATGTGGCTCTGTCCAGAACTGCTACTTCTGCCATTACCAATTGGTTTTCAGTCCAAATACTTATTCTTAAAATTTGGTGGGTGCAGTAGTGCTTGAAAGAAGCACTTCCTGCACCTTTATGCTCTCTTAGTACTGTTAAATAACATAGGTGGGGCAGAGGGATAGTAAGCTGCATCACCATCACAGAGAAATCTTTTGATTCCAAACTTTATTCTACATTTAGATGAAGTTGACAGTCTTTTGTGTGAAAGAAGAGAAGGAGAACATGATGCTAGCAGGCGACTGAAAACAGAATTTTTAATAGAATTTGATGGTGTAAGTATTAGTATGATTAAGATGTATGCCATTGCACTGAGCCTGTCAAGATTGGTGAGACACTGCTAACTAAATGGAGATAAGTAATATATAAAGTCTATATTATTTTCCAGAATATTCACCTTCTGTTGCCTTATACCCTAGACATAAAGGGGTGAATTCTATATATGTTGCAAACAAAATCGCTATTGTATAAGCCGTGCTTAGGCTCGGTTTATAAAATAGCGCTCACACCCAGAAATTGTGCCTAACTTTAGGCGATGCCATTTTTTAACAACTGAAACGTGGTATAAATCTTTGTGCCTAAATTAGATGCATTTCCCCTTATTCTATAAGTACACGTGTTCATTTTAGGAATGCCTTCATGCCGCCTATGACCCTCCCATTTCTGTGCCCCCTTTTGAACTCGCTGTAAAGTTTTTAGCCGCAGATCCTGCACATAAATTTAGAGATGTATATTCCAATTAAATCTAATTAGTATTAAGCCAATTAGTGCTAATTAGCTTGTTCAATTAAATTGCACATGCAAATTGGGCGTGCACCCAAATTTGCGCATACAATTTTAAGCGGATTCTATACAATTAGGGGGAAAATACATTAAAATAGCATTCTGTTTATGTTCATGTCAAAGTGAAAAATGCATTCCAGAAGCTGTTGGAAAAAAAGACCTGGAATAGCTTAGCTGCTTGGTTAAATAAGTGTTTTATCCTATTGTCTCGATACCTTTTGTAGCAGTCTTAATTATTTGAAGCTCTGGTGTAAAAAGTAGCAGGCAAAAGCACACATCAAGTGAGTTATCCCCAACTGAGGGGAAATTACACTATGAGCACTAAGGAACTGACAAAAGAACTCCAGGAAAGAATTCTGAAACGTACTAATCAGGGCACAGATATTAAAAAAAAAAAAAAATTGCGGGCAACAGGGAGGAGACGTGTTTTGGAGCTCCTGAACCCTCTTGAACAACGTAGGGGAGAAGTACTCCTTTTTTACCTATTTCGATGGGGAAAAGGAAAGGGAAAACCGGGGCGAAAACCTCCTCTAACCTCGGTGGAAGTCCCGCTCTTCGGCAGACAACTCTCAAGGGCATCGGAGTCCAAACACTGGGAGCGCAAGCACCTGCTTTGATTGTATCCCCTATTTTACACGAGGATCACAGCATTGAGGCGGCTTCGTTAAGCCCGCCTCCTCACACAGCTCCTCCGCGACCAGGAAGCAGAATGGCGTCGGCAGCAGAACAGTCCAGCGATTCCCCTGAAGGTGGGAATAATCACTCAGTTAGAGGAGGCCCTGCTGGCTCCTCAACCCCAGAAGTGGTAACAACATTCGGGAAAGCGAGGTCCGATAATTCTACGCTTTCCCCTACTGTGGGAGCTGCTTTCATGGGTCTCAAAGAAAAACAGACCAGCGGTGGTAACTCTAGAAGTCCTGTGGGACGCTATTCAGGGCTTGAATACATCATTACTCCAGGTAAAGACTTTAAAGAAGAAATCGCTGAGTTAAATCAGTCTCAGCAATTTTTGTCTGGGAGAGTTCAAGCGCAAGAAGAAAAATCTGAATTGCAGAGTGGTGAAATAAAAAAAAATTACAAAGTTCTACAGGAACAATTATGAAAGATATTCTGGTTAGGAAACTGGAATATCTAGCTAATCAAATGAGGAGAAATAATTTAAGATTTCTTAATTTTCCTAAAACACCTTTGATCCCTGCAATTGACATGTTAAAAAAATATTATAATGAAGTACTGGGAGTTCCAAAGGAAGGCTTTCCACCCATTGTAAAAGCTCAATATATATCCGGAATTAAAACCTTACCAACGGAACCTCAGTCTGAATTAAATCTCACAGAATGTTTGGAAAGTTCTTTAGAAGTAATAACTGAAAGACAGTGGCGTACCAAGGGGGGGGCGGTGGGGGCGGTCCGCCCCGGGTGCACACCGCTGGGGGGGTGCCACGGCACGCGCCTGCTCAGCGTTGGCTGAGTTCGCGCGTTCGCTGCAGCCTGCAGCTCCCTCTGACCCGGAACAGGAAGTAACCTGTTCCGGGGCAGAGAGGGAGCTGCAGGCTGCAGCGAACGCGCGAACTCAGCCAACGCTGAGCAGGCGCGCGCTGCGGCACCCCCCACAGCGGCGTGCACCCGGGGGGTGGGGGGTTTCTTTCGCCGGGGGGGTGCTTTGGCGGGGGGGGGGGCGCCGCCCCGGGTGTCCGCCCCCCTAGGAACGCCACTGCTGAAAGAACAACTCTTCTTATTTCCTTTGCATTTGAAACAGACAGAAATAATATATTTTGATTATACTTCAGACATATGACTGCACAATTTCTAGGAACCAAGATACAAACATTTCCTGACCTTAATAAGGATACACAAAAGAGAAGACGTGAATTCATGGGATTGAAACCAAGTATTCGCGCCCTGGGTGGAACCTTTCTATTAAAATTTGCGTGTAGATGTTTAGTATCCTTAAATTCGATTAACTATGTATTCTTTGATCCGAAGAAAATGCAGGAATTTATATTAGTTAAAGAAATGCCTGGTGGTCTTGCTCTGAATGTTCCAACAGGTTAACAATGCTGATAATCGTTAGTAGGTGTTATCCGCCCCCCCCCTCCCCCCAATCTCTGATTGTTTTGTGCTTTAATTCCTTAAATATCATTTCCTTGTATCTTGTCTTACCAATGTGGACAAATTTAGAAGTTTAATTTCCTCACCTTGTTTAAAGGGCTTATATTATTTCACTAAATTCAATGATATCTATATTTCAATGCATTTATGTAATATAAATGTAAATAATGAAACTCAGAAATAAAAAATTTAAAAAAAAACTTGCAACATTCTTTTTATTTTTTTATTTATAAGAATTTAAATTTACAAGCAATAAAATAACTTGCCAGAAATACAGAGAAAGTAATACACAAAATTATTTCAATCGGGTAATTCTATACTCTTCCTTAGACCACAAAATAGGGAGAGTGAAAAAAGACAAGGAGATCAATTAAACAACAGTAAACAGAAAAAACGTGGTATTAATCTGATTATCCTCAGTTATTATTTATCTGAATCATTATTCCACATTGATCGTCTGGTTGGCTTCTTCAAACCCAAAATGGTGTATATTCAATTTATTTCATTGGAAACATACTTATTGTCCAATATTAGTAGAAATAATACACCTAATTTCATTTTTTCTCTTTTAAAACCAGAAATTATTTAACAATGTGAACACTTGCATCTCTAATCCAATTCCCAGTTTCACAGGCTTCACTCCTTTTGAATTAATGTTACTAAGTAATAATTTATATTACTAAGAGGAACCATTACAAAGGAAAATAACAAAATTTTCAGGAAATATTTCTGAGGCAATCTTTAGGAGTCATACCCGGAACTCTGGGAAAACAACAATCTCAATATTGATCATCTGTAATAATCATTTTGTTCAAATTTCTGGTCTATAATTGCAACATTCTTAATTATCCCACAGAGCACAGTCAGGTGTATTAATAAGAAGGGGATGATATGTGGCACCACCAAAGCCCTACCTGATTCAGACTACCTCCTTCAAACTACATGACCAATCAATGGGGAGACTGATGAAGGAGGTAATCAGAGGCCAGCAGCAATTTCTGAAAGAGCTGCTGGTTTCCATGCCAATTCTGGTCAAAGTATGCACATAATGATATATCACCATGAGTGCTCTGCAAATCTGGTCTGTGGCGTAAGCTAGCAAGAAGGAACATCTTTATTCAAGAAAGTCCACTTTAAAACCTGTTTGAAGACTGCAAAGGAACATTCAGGAGATATTGTAGCCAAATGGCAAAATATTTTGTGGTCGGACAAAACTAAAATAGACATTTTTGGCCTGTACGAGGTTCTGCTGCCAGCCTGCAGGTGGCTGTTTATATGACTCCTTAAGGAGTAGGTGTCAAACATGACTCCTTAGGAGCAGAGGGAAAACACATGACTTCTTAGGAGCAGGTGTCAGCATGTACCACTTGACTGGTTTGCTGCTGTTACAGGGCATCTTGTTCCTCTTGGTGATATTTTATATCTATGTATAGATATAGATATATAATGCACCCACACCCAGTTTTTGCTTGGCTTCCTTGCCAGAGTTGGTCTTAAGCATTGTGTTGTGTTTGATTTCTTGCTTTGACCCTGCTATACAGAAAATCAACAAAGCAGATCGTTATGAAAAAATGTAATTATATACATTACAGCCCGACACCGGCCGTGTTTCGCCCAGCAGGGCTGCTTCAGGGGCTACAAAACAGATAAAATGACGTTTTAAAACACAATGCAGATATGACAAAAAATAGTAATTGTTATACTCGCATTACATATATATGTAGTTGTATATTGCACATCAAATACCTAAAGTAAATGTAACATGAAATAAATGTAACACAAATATCCCACACATATAATAAATGATTATAAATATATAATACTGATGTACGTTTGCATTAAATAAATATAACAAATATATCTCACACATACAATAAATAACTAAAAAGGTGTAATTAATTTATCATAAATAAGAAACCATTCCACAATTATCTCACACATATATAATAGAACGTTAAAAGTATCGTGGGACACAAATCAGCATGCAACCTCCTATATTTACGGGGAATCCACATCAGAGCTCGCAGCGGACAAGATCCCACCTCAGCCTGCTCCAGTTTAACCCACAACTTGTGAGAATAATCTTGATAGCACTCAAATGTCGCCCGAGCCTGAGCCGCCTTATAATACCACATAACATTAGGAACCCCCAGACCCCCCCCCCCCCCCCTTCTTCCTAGCCTTATAAAGTAATGACCTAGGCAATCGAGGACGCTTGTTGGCCCAAACAAAATGAATCAGTGTGTCTTGCACTCTCACCAAAAAACCCCTAGAGACCCGAATTGGAAGAACTTGGAACAAATACAGCAGACGCGCTAGCACATTCATCTTTAAAGCCGCAATTCAACCTAACCAAGATAAATCCGCGATATCCCACCGCTCTAGATCTCTATAGATGGTCTTTAAAAGAGGCGAATAATTAGCCAAGAATAAGTCAGTGGGGCAAGGGGTAATAGTAACCCCCAAATAAGCTACACCCCCCATTACCCATTTTAAGGAAAAAGACTGCTGAAGCGATTCCAAAACCCGTCCAGATAATCCAATAATAAGAGCCTCTGACTTACTGACATTCAATTTAAAACCTGATACTTCTGAATATAGCGATATGCCTTTCATCAAATTTGGCAAAGAAATCAAAGGTTTAGTTAAGGAGAGAAGCGCATCATCAGCAAATAGTGCCAACTTATAATCCCTATTTCCCACCTGAATACCCAATATATTGGAGTCTGACCTAATGTACATAGCAAGTGGTTCCATAACCAATGCAAAAAGTAATGGCGATAGTGGACAGCCTTGTCTTGTCCCACGTGACAGAGAAAACATCGATGAATTACCTCCATTAACCCGAACACAAGCCTTAGGAGATGTGTATAATGCCTGTATCCATCTATTAAAACCAGAACCAATTCCAAAATGAGCTAATACCTGGAACATAAAAGGCCAATGAACTCTATCAAAGGCCTTTTCAGCATCCAGCCCCAGTAAACAAACAGGAAGATTACATTTCTTTGCAATGTGTAGCAAGTTTACCATTCTACGTACATCATCCATTGCCAGTCTATGAGGAATAAAGCCCGTCTGATCTGGATGCATCAAGTCTGGCATAACTTTTGCCAGTCGATTGGCCAAAACCTTTGCTAAAATTTTTATATCAGAATTCAATATGGAAATAGGTCTATAAGATGCGCATTCCGTCGCATCCTTACCAGGTTTGGGTATAACTGCTATCCAGGCCTCCATCATAGAATCAGAGAATTCCCCCTTACCCCCCCCCCCCCCCCCCCCCCCCCCCCCCCCCTAGAATCTCATTAATAATTTCAGTCAACATGAGAGCCATTTCCCCCCTAAAGGCTTTATAGAATTCACTGGGTAGCCCATCCAAGCCAGGCGACTTTCCCGTTGGAAGGTCCTTGATCACTTTAGCAACTTCCTCCACAAAAATCCTCCTATCTAATGCCTCGTGCTGACCAGCTGTAAGTGTAGGAAAAGAACAGGCCGACAAAAATTCCCAGGCCTCTACCAAACCAGACGCAGGGGCAGAAGAATAAAGTGATTGGTAAAATGACTGAAATTGCTCCCTTATCTGCTTATCCCTCATTTTCAAGATAGTTCTATTAACCTTAGATTTTCTTAATTTAACCGCCAATGCCCAACTTGGTTTATTACTAAGGACAAACTGAGAATGACTCTGCCGTTCATTAAGAAACTTCAGCTGTTCAGAATAAATCTTATCTAGTCTTAAGCGCAATGCTTGAATTTCCCTCTGGACTTTTACAGAATGAGAGGATTTATGTCTTTCAGACAGAAGAGACAACTGCGTTAAACACTTCGCCACCTCAGCCCTTTGCTGCCTAGTCCTAAAGCTAGCCTTTTGCAAAAAATAACCCCTGGTGACCGCTTTAAGTGCATCCCAAACCACCCCCATGGAAGGTCCAGAATCAACATTGATCTCCAAATAATCTTTCAAAATCTGTCTATACCCAGCTATAATCTCCTGATCCTTTAGCAGAGTAGTATTCAAGGACCACCTTCTCTCCTTCTCTCCCCCCCCCCCCCCCCCCCCCCCCCCAGAGAGGGAATAGTAGCCCATACCGGCGCATGATCTGACAAGGTGGCTGTTCCAATTTCAGATGTCCACCCAGCATGCGTCAAAGAAACATCAACAAAACTATAGTCAAGCCGAGAATATGTATCGTGAGAGTGAGAATAGAACGAGTAGTCTCGGACCCCCGGATGTGAAGCACGCCAAACATCTAGGATACCCAAATCTCTTTCAAACCTATTCATAGCCTGAGAAATCTGGACATCCCCCCCAGATGGCACTCCTGACCTATCCATGGCCGAGTGTTGCGTGGCATTAAAGTTCCCCCCCCCCCCCCCCCAATTAATTTCCCCACTGCACAAGAAAGAAGATGGCTCACTAATGTAGTGAAAAATCTGTGTTGTGCCTCGTTTGGTGCATAAAAAGACGCCAAAGTGACAGGTCAGACAATAACACATTTAACAATAGAAATCTGCCCTCTCTGTCTCATTTCACTCTCTCCACCTGGAACCTGTAATGAGGAATGAAGTAAGATGGCCACCCCCCTTTTCTTAGACCCATCCCACGCAGAAGCACAGAAAATATGGGGGTATTGAGGGTGATGTAATAACTTTTCATGGTCTCTTCTCAAATGCGTTTCCTGGAGAAATACCACGTGGTTTAAGATGTAACAATTCTTTAAACAACTTCTGGCGTTTTTGTGGAGAGTTCAGGCCTTTCACATTATAAGACAAAAATTTTAGGTCAGCAGTCATAACAATGACAAGTCTTGAAAAACCGTGAATTTAGCATCATTGTAGTCCAGGGGAGGCAATTGGCACGCTTTCTTCCACAGCTGCTCTTTAAAGGCATACGAAGTGAATCGCACTACAATATCCCTTGGTCTGTTACCGCCACTTTTCTCCAGAGCTCTATGCGCACTGTCCATCTCCACCTTCGCTCCTTCCAGGGGTTCTCCCAGAATTTTAGCGCACAGCGAGCGAACCACTTCAAAAACATCTTCCATGTCGCTATTTTCTGGCACCCCACGAAACCGGAGATTGTGTCTCCTTCCACGATTTTCCAAATCGTCAATTTTGTGTTGCATCTCATCCGCTTGGTCCGAAACGTGCTGCAGGCGAGTATCAAGAACAACAAAGAGAGTCCAAATCTTCCGCAAAAAAACACAAGAAAGCAACAAAACAAGCGGAAGATATCCAGAAAGACCAAACTGAAGTCACAGATGTTGAGAAACCAAAATGATTTATTAGGACCCTACACGGTCCGTGTTTCGATGTTGAGATTGGGCCACATGGCTTCCACAGTGTATGTTACACACATGACATGTTTTCACATGAGATCAGCTCAATGGACTCTAGCTTCTCAGTGGTATCAAGCCACGGGGAGTCTAGAAGATGTCATCCAAGTGTCCCCAGAACTTGTAAGCTCTCTCCAGTGGTGGACCATTCAATCTAGTTCGACTCTGGGACTTCCATTTCAAATTCCTCAGCATAAAAGTGCTGATGACAGATGCATCTCTCCTGGGATGGGGAGCTCATGTAGATGAGCTTAACGCTCAAGGAGCTTGGTTACCCCCCCCCCCCCCCCCCCCCCCCCCCCCCCCCAAGAAACAAATCTTCATATCAATCTCCTGGAACTTCGGGCGATCTGGAATGCTCTAAAGGCCTTCAGAGATAGACTATCTCACCAAATTGTACTCATTCAAATAGACAATCAGGTTGCAGTGTATTATACCAACAATCGGGGGGGGGGGGGGCGGGGGCACTGGATCATGCCTTCTATCAGGAGGCCGTCTGGATGTGGCGCTGGGCTCGCCAACGTGGCATGTTCCTTCTAGCCACTTATCTGGCAGGCAAAAACTGGCTGATAATGCAACTGCACGAGTGGTCTGTCAATATGGGCATAGCCTGCAACATCTTCCGAGCGTGGAGTACCCCCTCGGTAGATCTTTTTGCCACCCAGATCAACCACAAGGTCTCTCAGTTCTGTTTCAGGCTTCAGGCCCACGACAGACTAGTGTCAGATTCCTCCCTTCTCAGTTGAGGGACACGTTTTCTGTATGCATATCCTCCAATACCTCTAGTGGGAAAACTTTTGTTGAAACTAAAGCAAGACCATGGAATCGTGATCTTGATCGCACCATACTGGCCGCGGCAGATTTGGTTCCCTCTTCTTCTGGAATTATCTTCCGAAGAACTGTGGAGATTGGAGTGTTTTCCAACCCTCATCACTCAGAACGGGTCACTTCTACATCCTAATTTCCAGTCTCTGGCTCTAGCAACTTGGATGTTGAGAGCCTAGATAAAGGGGGGCTGTAGATATCTGAGACACCTAAGGCAGTTGGGAGGAGCAGATTTCCTATCCTTTGCTCAAGTTAAACGCGTGTGGACCATCCCTTTTTCTTTGCTCAAGTTAAACGCGTGTGGACCATCCCTTTTTCCTCCTTTTTTGCCTATCTCCAGGTGAGAGATTACGTTCTCACTTCTGAGCGAGGCCGCGGGGGGGGCCACGTAGTTTTTTCACAGATGGATCAGATGTTTTTGAATCTACCTCCGAGCCTCAACAAAGTGTCCCAGTGGAACCAATTAATTTGCGATACTAGAAAGGCACCTTTTTTGCAGAAATTGGCTGAGTAATGAAGCCAGGACTTAGTGGAAGACATTTCAGTAGCTCAGTTGGGGGCAGCATTTGAGGACCTGCACAGGGTGACCCCTAATGCAGAACTACAGGACATTCAATATGGAGTGCTACACAGAGTGCACATTAGCAGGCAAAAGGGCAAGGTTATGGGTTTGTGAGGGGATGATGGAACATAGTAGATGACGGCAGAAAAAGACCTGCACGGTCCATCCAGTCTGCCCAACAAGATAAACTCATATGTGCCACTTTTTGTGTATGCCTTACCTTGATTTGTACCTGTCTTTTTCAGGGCACAGACCGTATAAGTCTGCCCAGCACTATCCCTGCCCCCCAACCACCAGCCCTGCCTCCCACCACCGGCTCTGGCACAGACCGTATAAGTCTGCCCAGCACTATCCCCGCCTCCCACTACCAGCTCTGCCACCCAATTTCGGCTAAGCTCCTGAGGATCCATTCCTTCTGAACAGGATTCCTTTATGTTTATCCCACGCATGTTTGAATTCCTTACCGTTTTCATCTCCACCACCTCCCGCAGGAGGGCATTCCAAGCATCCACTACTCTCTCCGTGAAAAAATACTTCCTGACATTTTTCTTGAGTCTGTATGTGTGAAGTGCAGGGTGTCCTCTGGATCTTTTTTGCATTCCTTTATGGAGTGCCCCTCTCTGTCTGCCTTCTGGTCTCAGGCGCTGGGAGTGATAGAATCTACTTCAAAGTGTTCGCTGGATTGGTCATACTCAGTGGTTTTGCTGGGGAGCTCAAATGCCCTAAGGCAACAAGGTTTTGGGGACACGCAATGCAAATTTATCTCAGTAGCCACATACCTTATTAAGAAGTGCATTTTGCAGTCTTGGGTTGGGACTGACCCCCCATCTCTCTCTGTATGGCATAATTTTATGCAGGAGATAGTGGCTTGGTTGTCAACTTCACTCAAATTCTTAGGCTTTCTGGGGCAGCGTCAGTATCGTGGCATTTGGGGTAAGTATGTCTCTATATATGTGGCACTGGACACCGATGGGGGCATTTCCCACTAAGTTTATTTGTATTCCTGTATGGATGGATAGGGGGAAGGGGAGAGGTTTCTTAATAAAATAACAAAAACTTTCTCTGGGTCGAGGGTGGGATGCCACATTTGGGAGTCTAAATGCTCAAGTATGTCTGGTGTATGGTGATTCAAAGATTTGTTGATTTTCTTTACATAGTTATCTGTTGTAACATGCAAAGTAATGGCTAGAGGGGTCATCCCCACATTTATAAGTTTGTGTGGTAAGCATCCTTGACTCAATAAAAATATATTTTAAAAAATAGTTTTGTATCATATGCAAATTTAATCACCTCACTTGTCGTTCCAATTTTCAGATCATTTATAAATATGTTAAATAGCATCGGTCCAATACAGATCCCTACGTCACACTATTATTCACCCTCCTTCATTGAGAAAAATGGCCATTTAATCCTACCTTCTGTTTTCTGTCTAATAACCAATTCCTAATCCACAGAAGAACATGCTTCCTATCTCATGACTTTTCAATTTTCTCAGGAGTCTCTCATAAGGAATTTTTTTCAAAAGCTTTCTGAAAATCTAGATACACTACATCAACTGGCTCACCTTTATCCACATGTGTATTCACACCTTCAAAGAAATGAAGCAAATTGGTGAGGCAAGACTTTCTTGGCTGAACCCATGCTGACTCTGTCCCATTAAACCATGTTTGTTTGGTTGTACCATATAGAATTCCTAAGTAAAATACTTAGGAATTCTATTTGGTACAACCATGGAAAACACTATCAAATTTAATGCTGATCTGTTTATCAAAATTACAACGAAATTAACTAGAAAATGGTCCCCCCTGAGGTTATGTTGGGGAAGGTTAGACATGATAAAGATGATATGCATAAAGGAATCCTGTGCAGCAGGAATGGATCCTCAGAAGCTTAGCTGAAATTGGGTGGCGGAGCAGGTGGGGGGAAGAGGGGTTGGTGGTTGGGAGGCTAGGATAGGGGAGGGCAGACTTATACGGTCTGTACCAGAGCCGGTGATGGGAGACGGGACTGGTGGTTGGGAGGCGGGAAATACTGCTGGGCAGACTTATACGGTCTGTGCCCTGAAAAAGACAGGTACAAATTCAGGATATGAGTTTATCTTGGGCAGACTAGATGGACCATGCAGGTCTTTTTCTGCCGTTATCTACTATGTTACTATGATGATTGTACTTATAACGCTACCTCCCAATACTTATAGAAGAAATATTGTATAGGTTTTTATGGTCCAAGAAAATGCCATGTATTGCTCTTATGAGACTAAAGGCACCTAGACCATGTGGTAGAGTTAGTTTCCACAGCTTTCAAGGTTACCATTGTGCTTTTATATACGACAATATTCACTTTGGATCACAGCCACTGACAACACTATTACACCTTTCTGGTGGAAATTTGAATCAGAATGTTGGCCTGATACCGCTTTACAGTACTTATTAATATCTTTCATGAGTAATAATTCTTCCAATAGAATATTTTAGTCCACGTTTTCAGAAATTGTTTGTATAAATGCCTTGGTTATCAACTAGGCATATCTACATTTGGAATAATTCAATGTTTCAAATCAATGGTGAAACAACTGGTCATCCTGGCAAAGTTTGAGCATAAAGACTGTTGACCAGCTAATAGACAATTCTACATGGATATCCTTTGACAAGCTCTCTGCTCACTTTCAGTTGCCTGGTCACCAAAACTTTCACTAGCTTCTATTAAAACACTGCATATCAACTAAGTTAAACATTTCCTCATTTACTGTAGTGCAACCTAGTTCTTGGTCTCTGTGTCATACCATTTCTGCAGGACCCAAATCTGCTACTAACTGGTACAAACTATTTCAGCTTTGGAAATATACACCTACTGCTAACTTGGAAGAAGCTTGGATTAGAGACTTAAAAGAACCTATATTTCCAGAACAATGCTTGGACAACATAGATTCTTAGCAACCCTCTTCAGTCAAGAAAGATTTGGTTTCCCTGGTGCCTTGTGATAACTTGTTCTTCACCAAGCTCAGTTCCACAGTATCCAACCTTGTTGATCAGCAAGAGGGTCACCTTTTCCATCCCCAGCCTCAATTCCGTATTGTTGACAGCCTGGTTTTTGAATGGCAAGTGATAGCTGATTGGGCAATGCCTTTGGACATCCATTATGTTGTCAAGGCCTCCAGGAAGCCATCCATATAAAAGATCTTATTATTCTAAGTGGAAACAATTTGCATTCTGATGCAAACCTAAGGTACCTACCTAGTGCTTGCACCTTCCTGGTGGTTTTATTATATTTTTGTCACTATCAAACTTGGACCTCTGGATAACGTCAGTCCAAACACATCTGTCAGCCTTCACAGTGTTTCATCATCAACTATATGGAAAACTTCTATCCTTGCATCCTCTAGTTTAATATTTCTGAAGAGGCAGCTTCAATACAAGACCACTCATCTGCATACCACATCCTCAGTGGGATCTTAACATGGTCCTTGCAGGACTTCTGCAGAGCCATTTCAACCACTAATGCCTCTCTTAAATATCTCACCTAGAAAACTATCTTCCTCTTACCATCACCTCAGCACACAATGAGCTTCAAGCCCTCATGCACTTTCCTGTGTTTCCCCAGTTTTATCCTAATTGAGTGGTTCTCTGCACACATCCTGTTTCTTCAAAAAGTGGCATCAGATTTTCATACCAGTTATTGTTCCAGTCTTCTTCCCTAAACCACATTTTGAACTAGCGGAGGCTACCCTGGATTCTCTAGACTATTGATGTGACTTCTTATACCACTTCCATGTGATCAAAGACCTTTGCAGAACCTCCCAAGTTGAAGGTTTCAGTGACACAACGTACCCTATTTTATTGTTAACATGTTTCAGTATGCAGTTCCACAAGAAAATAATCTTTTTACCAAAGCATTTGGTGATTTTGGATCGGTAGGGTGGGTATGGCTGTTCACTGTGTCCACTGCTTTCATATTCCTCTATTTTCTATCTTTCTCGCTTTCCTATTTGATTGATATAGTTCTTTTTCATTCTTTGGATTTATTAATTGTACACCACTATGGTGCCATATGTTATAAGGTGGTATATTAAATTTAATAAACATAAAAATAATTAGGTTGTGAATTGTATTGATTTCTGCTACAACCAGGCCAACCTTCCCTCTCCAGGACAAGAGCCAAATCTGTCTCCATTACCAGCCTCAGACATGTTCCCATCCAGGATATCTGTAAAGCTGCAACTTCTTCCTGGGTCCATACCTTCACTAGACACTAGACTCCAGGTCTTCACTGGAGAGTGCATTTGGAAAAATAATTCTTAGCATTCTTTTTCCTTAAGTAATCTGCTGCTTCTGTCCAACCTCTCTACCTTCTCTTCCAGGTTACATTTTTCACACCTACATGATTGTGACCGTAAGCTATACAATCACCTATTTATGTGGCTGCATTCCCCTTGACTGTTGATGGAAACAGTGGTTGCTTACCTAAACCAAGAGTTCTCAATAAGCAGCTGGGGAATGCAGACATGTCTTCCCACCCTCCTCCCTTTCACTGTAGCAGTGATATGAAGATATACACTGATGAGGGGTGGGGGTGGGACCAGAGTCAGCATGAATTTCCCCCCCCCCCACACACACACTCTCAGAAAAGCCTCTTCAAAGGCTTCCCTGGGCTTTGGGAGAGTACCTACACTAGGAGCTGCCTGTTACAGGTAAGCAACTTTGCTTTACCTACATTTCTGGACTGGTCCAGAGGGACTCAAGGAAAGAAAATTAGCAGGTAATGCCTAATTTCTCCTTGCTGCCACTGTCTACACACACAAGTCTTTTTCAATCTGTAATTGGTCTCATCCAACCAGTGGGATTTTAGAACATTTACTTATAATCATTTAATGATGTATCAAATTACTTCACACCCACTTCTAATGAACCCTGGAAAGGGGATATTAGCGGTATACAAGAATTGATTTGAATTAAATTGAATTAATGTATGGTTTTTTAACATGAGCACTGCTGCTACTGCTGCTGCTATTTTTTTCCAATTGCACAGCTACATTTTTTCTGTGCTTTTTTTTCCAACAAGTTGAAGGCAGAAACACAGAAGAAACTGAAACTGCAATTTTTGTCCATAAATATGGGAAATCTAGAACTCTTTTTCTAATTGCCTTAATAGGTTATATGAGAGGTATCTTTTGTTGCATAAGTAATGTTTAATTTGAGCAGAACTTTATCCCCTCACCCAAATTAGTGGATCATAGTATTTTTCAGAACCTTTTTGTGAGGTTATTCATGACTACATTTGCTGTACTTCAGTTGTTCCTTTTTCTTTTCTTTTTTTTTCTTTTTAAAACAGGTACAGTCTAGTGGGGATGACAGAGTGCTAGTGATGGGAGCAACCAACAGGCCACAGGAGCTTGATGAGGCTGTTCTCAGGTGCTTTTATTTATTATGTACTTAGATTTTCTAAGGAAATATCTCATCTGTCAGACTACAAATGTTTAGCCAAATATTGCTATATCAATTGAAGACTCAGGGGAAAAAAGGATCAAGGTCCATTTTTTTTTTTTTTTAGAAAATGTTAGCACCTAGTGAATACATATGTTACAAATATTATTACAGCTCTGATATTAACTTACAGTGGTTGATGTTATATCAAGCAGCCTTTGAAAATACCCTTTTAATATACATAATAGAATCTTTAAAACTTTGGAGATATTTTTCTCTGAATATCAATTTTTGAACATTGATCGTTGTCACAAAATGCCTATCACCCACCTGGGCCCTGCAGCTTCCTAAAGGGTCAGTCCCCAGCACTGCTCAGGCTTGTCTGCACCTGTGCATATGCCGTACACTGACCAACCCTCCCCCAACTGCACTTAAACGTATCCACTTTTCTCTGGGCGAGTAGTTCACCCACATTAATTCCCCAGTGATTTCTAAGGACACTGGGGCCACAATCCCAGGGTCCCACAGTTCCTAGAAAGCACCCTTCAGATCCAAAACAAACCCACCAGGATTCTTGGTCAGTCCAGGACAACAGAGCTAATAAATAAATTGGTTTATTTTCAAAAAAATTGAACAGTGAATGGTGAAAAAACATAGATGAAATTAGCAAGCAATAACAGGTAAAGTAACTGGTATCAACAGTAAAACTAACTAAACATTCTGTTACTACCTGAGTATCACCCGGGGAGTTCAGGAATATAACTATTCACAGGTTTTGAATAGGGTCTCGGTGTAGAAATCTTTACCCTCCACACTCCCTTGCTGAGACTAAAGATTTCCAGCATATTCTGGCTGGATTTTTGAACTACAGAGCCCAGAGCATTAACACGGCGGGGGGGGGGGGGGGGGGGGGGAGGGGGTATTTGGCCAATTGCAGTGCATGTTACTTTCCCCTTAGGGCTTAAACTGGAAAGAACAGTCACCTCTGCAACAGATTAAATTAAGAGGACAGACACCACCTGCTGGCCAAACAAATCATAAAAATAGCTATACAAATTACAAGCAGGAAAATCCCCTGTTTTGCCACAGTTCTTCCCTGTTAGTTTTCCTTTGTTAACGTACATGACCAAAACATCATTGTAAACTAAAATGCATGTTTAATACAGCACTTCTCAGCATTGCCCTGGGAGCTCATCCAGCCAGTTTGATTTTCAGGATTACTGAAATAAGTATACTTGAGATAGATTTATGTACGATAGATCTCCAATAGAAGCATATTTATCTTGTGCATATTCATTGTAGTATTCGAGGACAAGCAAGATAGTGAGTCCTCACAGATAAGTGACATCATCCAGAAGAGCCCATGTGGGAACTTTTCCCAGCACCGAAGACAGAATGTTTGAGTGCATTCAGCCTCGCATGCACACCTGCTCTCCTGGTGAGGGATCATGCCAGTCCTTAGCTTTCTTTGGAGCTGAGCAGAAGTATTTTTTTTTTGTCACGGTCACCTTAGTGTTTTTCTTTAAAATTTTGAGATTTCATGTAAGTCCTGTTGCTTTTGTGCAGTACTTTTTCTGGTAGCTTCTCTGTCAGGTTTTTCATTAGTTTTCTTTCATTTTCTTTAGTCAGCTCCGTGTAGACATCTTTGGGCATTGAAGACCTGTCTAGGTTCTTTTTGAATGTCAAGTCATTTGTGCGGCAGCTGTTTTTCACAGATGATATGTCCTAATACGATCTCCAGCAGCTTCAAAGGATTTCCCACTGCATCAGTACCATATCCCTCGTGGATACCCATAGTTGGTGCCTATAATGCACATGACCTAACCAAGTTACTTCCCATTATATTCTGTGTTCACTTACGTTGGAGGTGGCTTGGTGGTCATGAAAAGTAGCACAAGAAGTGTTTTGGCTCAGATAAGACTAGCCAATAATTCATTGGCATCAGAAGCATCAGTCTTCATAGGTCCTGGAGTTGCACTGGGCTCGGTATTCAGCAACATCAAGAGTGTCTCAATCACTTTCAACATCAAACACCAGTATAGGTCATCATGATAGGTCATTGTCCTGTACTCGAACAATAGGAAGGATTCATCCTTGTCTTCAGCACTGAGGGAGCATGATGATGTTTATCAGACAGTGGCTGGGTGTCTTGACTTAACCCTTCATTGAAGCACATCACCAAGATCACTGGTGCCTTCAAAATTCCCTCAGTGTGAGGACCGGTCATTCTCCATGCCATCAGAGAGGGTGCAGTAGCCTCTACCAATCTGAGACTGCTTCGGATACACTTCAAGTAAGAGGATGTGTGCTTCGGATACACTTCAAGTAACTCAAGAGGATGTGGCTACTCTTACTTTGATGCCCATGCCTTTGTCAGTGCCAGTCTTTGAGGAGCAGCTCATGAAGAAGCTCAAGGAGAGGGGTAGAATGCATCATCACTTGGTGTCTAGACCAGAAGTGGTCAACTGATCCTTGTGACCCATGCACTGCCTGCAGGAGACACATTAATGTCAAGACCTCAGAAGGGCTTAGTCTGTCAGCCACATCAATGTTGATTTCTAATACATCAGGAATCCTTATTATGTCAATACCCTCAGCCAACGCCTTAGCCTGAGGTCAGTAGGCAGAGACTCAGACATCTCCTTTGGAGTATTTTTATGAGGTTGATTCAGAACACGCCTGGGAATCTGAAGAAGTAGTAGAAATCTTCTCTGGTCCCTAGGTTTGCCTTTAGATCTCACCATTTCACAAGACATAATTCTCCACTAGATCAGCTTATGCCATCCCATTTAAGTTAGACATGGAAGAGGAGCTGAGGGCAGGGCCCATTCATAGGATCCTGAAGGAGGTTCAAATGAGAATGTGGGAGATCCACCACAGTTTCTCTTATAAACAAGAAAATTGACTCTGAATCCAGAAACCTTCCAGATTTGAGAAGAAGTAGCTTCCTCAACATTTTGTGGTGGTTGAATACACTGTCTAAAGAGCCAGAAGCTCCAAGACTCATTCATCAGTTTTCCCCAGAAGGGAAGCTTGGATATCAGTATCTTATGGAAGAAAATGTTTCTGTAATGTTATGCTAACGTCCTACATAGCATCCTATCAGAATGTAATTAAGTACTATGGATGATTTTTAACGACAGGTTGCAGATCACTAGCAACAGATCAGCAGTTTCATGTTTGAGTTCTGTCAGTACCTTGGGATGTATGCCATCCGGTCCAGGTGATTTATCGCTCTTTAACTTGTCAGTTTGACTCAGTATGTCTTTCATTTCCTCTGCATCGTCGCCCTTGAAAACCATTTCCGGTACAAGTAGATCTCTTACATCTTCTTCCGTAAAGACCGAAGCAAAGAATTAATTCAGTCTTTCTACTGTGGCCTTGTCCTCCCTTAGTGCTCCTTTCTGATCTAAGTCCCACGGATTCCCTCACAGGCTCTTTGCTTCTGATGTACTTGAAAAAGGTGTTACTCTCCACGGCAAGTTTTTCTTCATATTCTCTTTTTGCCTTTGCTTCTAGGTTGACACTGCTTACGTTTGATCTTATTTTCTTCATTTAGATCCTTTTTCCGTTCTTTGAAGGATGCTCTTTTGGCTCTAATAACCTCTTTTACTTCACCTCTTAATGACGCTGGCTGTCGTTTGCTGTTCTTTCCAATAAAATTTTCTATTCAAAATGAAAACCACGATGCATACATCAGACAAATGTCCAAGTAAGAGGATTGCACAAACATTTGGTTACAATCATTAATGTCTTCAATATAACTGATGAACATTAGCTAGTAAGCAATACACATTACCCTCCCTCCCTCCCTGCCCACCCAGTCAATGCTTATGCTAAACATTGAGGTACTTTAACCATTCAGCACTCTGCAACATGCTAGTGTACACATTAATTGTTCCTGTACACATTAATTGATTTGATTTGCTTACTTTATTTTTTGTCTATTAGATTGTAATCTCTTTGAGCAGGGACTATCTTTCTTCTATGTTTGTGCAGCGCTGCGTACGCCTTGTAGCGCTATAGAAATGCTAAATAGTAGTAGTAGTAGTGGAGTGTGTGTGTCGCAGAACGGGGACCAAAGCTGTAAAAATTGATCCCTCCTCACAGAGGAAAGATCCTGAATGTCCTTTCGTTTCAGGGCGCTCAGTGTGATTATTGATGAATGCCATTGCATTACTGTAGGATGGTCAGATTAGAGCCAATAATTAAGAATAGCCTTTTTTCTCATCAAGGATGATTGCTTTAAGAATGCTTTCATGCCTGCTGGGGTGACATCCCTCAAGCAAAAATGATCAAATAATAAGGAATGGGTGGGCTTCCATACAGTGTGCCAAAATTGAGAAACATGGGTACAACGATGGGTCCAAAAGTGATAAACTGGAGGGCAAACCCAAAACATATGACCCAGGTGGGAAACATAATAACATAGTAGATGACGATATACCGCCTTTCTGAGGTTTTTGCAACTACATTCAAAGAGGTTTACATATAGTCAGGTACTTATTTTGTACCAGGGACAATGGAGGGTTAAGCGATTTGCCCAGAGTCATAAGGAGCTGCAGTGGGAATCGAACTCAGTTCCCCAGGATCAAAGTCCACTGGACTAACCACTAGGCTCCAGGACTTCAACACTTGAGTCAGCCATCTACGAGACATAGGGTAGCACGAAAGGCTCTATGTGGAGATATATAAAGGCGCATAAGAAACTTAAATTGGAGCTCCCAGAGTGTTGTACACAACATATAAGCACGGGTATTGAGCAAACTAGCTTTCACCTGAGCACCCTAGACAGAGAAAGACAATTCATGGACCACTTCTGAGCCAATGAGTCATAGTTTAGAGCTGGAAAGCCTTCTCTCAATTGTTCATGTTGGTATTTAAGCGAGATTGATAGTTCGGCATCTAAACCTAATAGGTCAATCAAGGTCTCCCACACTTCTGAGGTCAGACAAGATCTTGGAAGAGTTGCAACATATGTTGTGGTTGTATGTAGGCAAACTGGTATAAGCACCCTTTTGCCTCTGAGGGGAGCTAAACACTTCGGAAGGGCCAGAAATCCCTTCCGGCAAAGTAAACGCACTCCAGAGTATATTTTTTCTCTTTTATAATAATGCTAAAATTTATTAGAGTAAACAAATGATTACAATAAAATTCTTTTATCCCAGTGTTACAGAAATTTGAATTTTTATTTATATAAATCTAAATTTAAGCAAAAGCAAAATAAAATGTGTGTCTGGTGGCTTCTGTATGTGTTTGCCTGGAAGCTATCAGGTCTGGCTGCTACAAGACATGCTTAGTCACATACTGAAGCTTCTCTTTGTCTAATCTCTTAATGCCTTTTATATTTTTTCTCTTTCTTATCTGGTTTTCTTGAACCTTGACCTCTAAGGTCCACCTTATCATACCTCTGCTTTTTTGGTATTTATTTCCATTATTCATTGTTTGCCCTTTGTAACCTCAAATCTCCCTGAATATTTACCACTCATATCTGTCCTTCAATGATAGAGTTTCTCTGCATTACGTCCAGTGCTAGTTATCATTTCCAAATTTTATTGCTCATGACTTGGGCTAAGCCTGCCTGCTAACTTGTCCCTGAAAAGACCAAGAAGACAAAGGCTAGCTGTTTGCCTTGCTAGATCATAGATAAGGGAATAAGTTACATTGCAAAGCTGACTGATCTCTGCAAAATTAGACACCAGACAGCACTATACTAGACACTGGTCAGTGAGGGGAAATCCATGGTCTGCTCGCAAGTCCTCATAATACTTAAGGGTTCCCTTCTTGGACAGGATACTAAAAATATATATGATGCCCTCTTGTTTCCAACGGAGAAAAGAGAGTGATGAGCTCCCCACAGGAAAAGCCAGTTACCCAATAGGGGCAGCAAAGGTGATACAATAGGATTCAATTGATAAAATTTGCATAGCCAACACCAGACCCTCGAGCCAAACACTAAAATGAATGGGCAACAATAGACTGGTTTATGGCACACATTTTTTCACATGCACCACCACAGAATGCAGTCTGTCAAATGATGCATACAGTTAGCTATTGAGAACAATTTAATACTCAAAGCTCCAGGGTCCCCCTGCATATGTGATAAATACGTCTGGGTATGAAAGAGGCGGAAGCGGTGCCCTCTCCATAAAAATCAGTTAAGCAAGTGATGTAGAGACCTGTCCTCATACTGAAGCAGCAGTAAAGGAAGGACCTGCAAAACATATGTCCATTTGGGAACAATAGTCATATTATAAAAGGCCACATGGCCCAATAAGGATATTGGGAGAGGCTGCCACATCCGAAGAGACGATCTCATGGTTTTCCAGAGTGGAATAAAGTTGAGCACACATACTTGTTTTACATATGCTGGAATATAGATACCTATTTGATATGAGAAGTCGCCCACTGAAGGGGAAACTCCCCCTCCCAGTTGCCCCTAATAGTTGGTAGAATGGATAGTGCAACCAATTTTTGTAAGTTAAGTCTGAAACTCTTGAATATTGTTCAGATGATGGGTCATGGAATGCTGGGGATTGGTTAATATGAGTAAGATGTCATCGACAAAGGAGAGGACCTTGAGAGTAAAATGCAGAAGGCTAATGCCGTACACCTCTGGATCATGCTTGAGCGTTTGCAGTAAGGGTTCTAATTATATGAGGAACAGCAATGGTGATAGTGGGTATCCCTGTTGTGTGCCTTTGACAATGAGAAACGATGGAGAGTGCAGACCATTTACCATTAGGCCGTTGGACATGCTTAAAGCACTATTATTGTTTGGAGGAACCATCCATCCATCCCAGTGTACTGCAAAACTCATCAAATAAGCCCAGTGCATGGTCAAATGCCTTCTCTGCATCTAAACTGACCAACAATAGCTGATCTCGGGAGGCTCAACTCTCTGCTACCGCAAGGAGGGCTCCATAAGTGTTCAACATGGACTGATGGCCCTTCACAAACCCCACCTGGTGGTCACCCACCAGGTGAATCATGAATGAGGCTAAGCGCGCGGCCAGAATCCGCAACAAAATTTTGACATCCACATTCAGCAACGAAATCAGACAAAAGGACTCAGGAAGATTTGTGGTCCTGCCTGATATAGGGATTAGAGATATTAGGGCTTTATTCGGGGGGGGGGAAGGCACCCTGGGAAATAATCGAGTCATATTAAGCTCTGAGCAAGGCACTGAGCTGCAACTGTAGTATCTTGTCGAGAAGCCATCCAGTCCCAGTGCTGTTCCGAAGAAAGGGCCATTATTACTTGCTGAACTTTACACACTCGTAATTGCACACTCAACTGGGCTTTCTTGTCTTCCATCAACTTGGATAGGCCTGCGTCTTCAAGGTAATCCACCTGAGGAGGGCCCTCCAACCCAGGATCCGCCATATACATGTGAGAAAAGTAATTGAAGAATAGTTGTACAATGTGGTCTGGCCGGTGTTTACATGTGCCATCTGGGGCTTGCAAAGAGGAAATGAATTGGATGGGGACCATGCTTTCACAATATGAGCAAGTAATTTTCACGGCTTATTCCCATGACGATAATATTAAAAAATGATGATAAAACAATAATTTTTGTGTGCACTCCTCTGAGTGAGTCTAGCGCGGTCAGTGTAGCCAACATGGTTTCATAATTAGTAGGTGAGGGACATTTCATATGGGCCTTCACTGCACGTTAGGGACACTCCAGGTTGATGATGCCCTGACCCAGCCTCCTCGCTCATGCACATGTATAACTAATGATGTCTCTATGTAGAACCTCTTTGGAAGTTTCCCAGTATAAGATGGGGGTGCCCTGATGGGAACTATTCGACTCTGAATAAAATCCCCATTTTTGCATTAAATAATTATGAAAGTCAGAGTCTAGATATGAGGGGAATTTCCAATGTCTGGGGGCAGCTGAGCCGGAGCTCAAATCGATGTCAACCCCAGATTATGGAGTTGTCAGATATCTCTATTGGCCCCAATTCAGCTCTGGTTACATGGGAAAATAGTGACGTGGAAAGTAGTATGTAGTCAATGCAGGACCACGACTGATAGGCTCAAAATAAATGTGTTTAATCACTCAATGTGGGATTTAAAAGACGCTATGGATCCACCAGATTAAGGAGTTTGCAAAAATATGGCAGACCCTTGCTTCGCCCAAGTGCGTTACATGCACAAGGTGAGGAACAATATAGGGTAGGATCAAGTACCTGGTTAAAATCCCTGAGAATTATCCAGAGGGCGTTATCATACTGTAATCCTAAGCAAGCTATAGTGTTGAAATAAGCAGTGTTGTATGCATTGGGACTGTATACTAAACACACAAAATATTTGTTACCCAAATAGTTGAGATGGATAAGTACGTAATGATCTTTATTGTCATGCGCCACTAAGTGACAGATACAGGGCAAGCCCCTCTGTATAAGGATCGCCACCTCCCCCTCCCCCCAATGTTTCAACAATAAGGAGAAATATCAGTCTCCCACCACTGCTGATGCAGCTTGAGATGCTTATCATCTAAAAGTTTAGTTTCTTGCAAACGCTATTGCAGCTTTATGGTGTTTAAGGAGGGCGAGAATCTAGAATCGTTTTATAGGAGAAGTGATACCTGAAACATTCCAAGATATTATCGAGGTGGGGGAAATTAGCCATAGGTCCCTACAAAAAAATGGAGACGAGCGAGCAGACCAAAACCTCACACTCCCAGGTCGCCCAGCCTCAACCCAGGAAAAAACAACGAGGGAGTTAGAATGGTTAAAGATATGTCCCCCCAGGAGTAATGGACAATTTGCAATATTAGTTGCGATTAAGCAGATGTACAGGATCCAGTGTGTTGTACAGTTCAGCACATGAAATAATACCAGTATATTTACCAAGCCCCACCCATCCCTCCCCCTGTCCCTCCCCCTGCCCCCCCAATGCACATATGACTGAACCACACCCATCAAAGATAGGTGTTACAGTGGATCACTATAGTGCTAATGAGTACCCCGTCCCCCAACAAGAAACAGTAAAAATAGCCAAACATAATCTGCACATCCCGTAAAACAACAGGAGATTGATTAGTTATGATGATAGAAAATCATTGCTCCCTGTCCTCTAGTAGAAGTTGCTTCAGAGAGAAACCAGTGCCCTGTAATGATACTGGGCCGCCAAACCTGGCAAACAGATGTTTCGCATGGCTAGAGACTCAGATAGAGACAAGACAGTTGAGCCAGTCCAAAACCTCTTCAGGAGAAGAATGAGACCCATTGACCATTATAGTACATTTTAAGAGTAGCAGGATATTGCAATATAAATCGTTTTTCCACCAGTGCCGCATATGAAGATGTAAAAGCGCAGCGACGCACTGTGAGGTCTGCAGACCCTCCCCTGCCTCGAGGAAGTTCGTCAGGAGCCAAGTTTCCAGGATTTGTCGAAGATTATGACCTGGGATAGATTCTGGCAAGCCTAGAAATATAAGGTTATCCTGCGTGGAGCGATTCTCATCAATGTTTTGTTGCTGTTCCTGCATGAGCCAGTCCAATCAAGTCAGCTCCGTGGCCTTTTCTTGCTGGGAGTCCTCCACCTCAGGTACTCACATCTCCAGCTCTCTGGTCAGATGTGTAAACTGTAATGTAAGAGCCATTAGACCCAATAGCTGCTCGGAGAGCTGAGAGAATGTTGAGTCTGAGGTACGCACAACAGACTCTGTGAGCTCCTCAACAAGCGAGTTGGAGCTAAGTTGTGGCTCTGGTAAAGAAGGGGTTGCCACCATATTGTCCTCAGATTTGCGACTCTGGCAGTCCTTTCACCGCAGCAGTTTGGAGGCAAATGCCATAGAGGATCTTGTAAAGTATTTGTCCATAGAGTAGAAAAGTAATGTACCAAAAAGTAATGTTGGTGATGCGGTGAAGCATAGACAAAGTCTGATTAGAGATGGGGACCTGAGCATATCTCCAAAACACGTTTGGAGCCACTCACAACATCACATGACCCTTCTTTCCACCTTTGTTAATACGTGGAATACATCTGGTCTGGGCTTCCACAATGGTATTTTTGAACAATGTCCATGCCTAATTTTAAAGTCCTAACCTTTGCGTCTGACCCTTCAGCTTTTTAATCATTTTCCTCATTTTGTCAGTCACCCTTTCAAAAACTGAATGTAGATTTCTTTAGTGACTTCACTCCAGCTATCATCTCAAATGCGATCATTTTATGATCACGGTTTGCCAGCGGATCCAGCACCATTACCTCTTGTACCATCCCCTACATTCCACTAAGGACTAGATCTAAAATAGCTCCCCTTGTCAGTTCTTGGGCCAGTTGCTTCAAGAAGCAGTTGTTTATTACATCTAAGAATTTTACCTCCCTAGAGCTCCCTGATGTAGTATTTACCCAGTCAACATTGGGGAACATGAAATCACAGTATACAGTTAGTTCTACAAACACTTAACTTGGTATTCGAAGGCAAGTCTTGAGTGGTTCAATGAAACAAATGGTGGAGAAAAAAAGACTTCAGTACTATCGGAGACACCTCAGTTTGAAAGATACACCTTCATGAATTAAGAGGACTCCTTATCATATGTCTAAAAAAAAAACTTTACTTATCAATCTATATTCATGAAACATAGACAAGACCACCACCATTTTTTCATTGAGCCACTCAAGACTTGCCTTCGAATACCGAGTTAAGTGTTTGTAGAACTAATTGTGTACTGTGAATTTTGAGTTCTACAGACTCCATTACTTTTCAGTGGAACTTGAAATTACCCATTATTATACTGTTGCCCATTTTGCCAGCTTTCCTAATTTCTGTAAACATTTGTTTGTTTGTCCATTCTGTCCTGGTGGACAGTAATATAACCCTACCAGTATACTGTTTCCCTTCACACATGGAATTTCTATCCACAAGGATTCCACCCTGCTATCTGTTTCACATAGAATATTTATTTTGTTTGACTCAATTCCCTCTTTAACATATAGTGAAGAAACCTGGAGAACCATGATTTTCATAGCTCTGTATTGTCCAAGACAGGTTTGCTTCCCTCTTCTGTTGGAACTTCACTTCAGAAGTAACATGAGACTGGAATGCTTTCCAACACTGATCACAGAAGAGCATTTGGCTATTGAAATATAAGAAAAACCTAACTATGAGATGATGTCCTGTATTTGATGTATTTTTATGCATAAATTTGTATGTTAGAATGGTAGGTATTGTGGTATAGAAGTTTTTGTAAATAAGTAAATGAAAGTTGTTGAATCCCAACATCAAGTCACTGGCCCTCACAGCTTGGATGTTGAGAGGTTAACATTAGCTTCTCTGGCCTCACCTGACAAGTTTCTCAGGTCTTGTTAGCTTCTAGAAGATTTTTCTAGGCTACTCAGTTCCAGTCCTTGAGGTCCACAGACAGGCCAGATTTTCAGGATATTCACAATGAATATGCATGAGAGAGATTTGTGTGCACTGCCTGCTTAGCATGCATATCTCTCATATGCATATTCATTGTGAATATCCTGAAAGTTCCCGATATATGCCAACTGAATATTGACACCTAAATGTTTATCTACTTAGCCATGCTAAGCTGTGATTGAAATTATCTTTCTCCAAGGATAAGCAGGCTAATATTCTCACATGTGGGTAATGCAGCCCTCGTTGCCCTGATTAGAAAATAAGGTGACTAATTTAAAGAAGGATGCACATGAGGTCAGAGAGATGGTTAAATAATTATCTCAGCTAGGGTAGGAGTGGATAAACATGTCCTGCTGCAGTATGTGCATCCCATGTCACTCCTTGTGTGTGTGAGACTAGCATATTAGTTACGTCTTCCATTAAATGCCTGGTTGGAGAGCTAAGCTTTCACCTGCTTCCTCAAGTAGAGATAGTTTTGTGTTAAGCGGAGCTTTTCAGACAGTGCTTTCCAAAGTGTGGGAGCTACTCCAGAGAAGGCTCGCTTGCGGGTGTCATATCATGTAATGTCTTGGAGAGGGTGTGGTTACTAAGTCATTGAGAGGACCTTAGTGTCCTTGGAGGTGTGTAGAGGATCATCCTATTCTTCAGGTACTTGGGGCCATTTTCTTTAAGGTCCTTTGAAGATCAGACATAGAGTTTTAAATTTAGCCCTGTATTGTAATCAGTTGGAGCTGATGCAGACCCTTTGGAGTCACTGTTGTAGAGTTCATTGTCTCTTTACCAATGCCTGAGTTCCAGAACCAAGCAAAAAGTCGTCTTTGGGACGACAAAATAGATAGAATATCGACCTATACCCCTCTCTGCCGGATGAACGGGCTGAATGGCCCCCAGTCGCCTTAAAGAGGCTAAGATAGATAGCACTGCCCAACTCTTTGCAGAGCTACTGCAAGGTGACAGCATGGTTTTGAAAGTTTTAGCTTCTAGCCATGGAGAATATCAAGGACCCATTGGTCTGCAGTAATGATGGTCACTTCTTGTGAAAGCGGGAAGACGCCCACCTATGTCTACGTACAAGGAGTGAACCTCAGCCCCATAGTTGTGAGGGCTGCAAAGAGGGAGAGGTTCTTCGGGAAACGGAAAAGTGCTTCTTGCCTCCTTGAAAAGAAGACTGAGTCTGAGGAAAGTGAGGTTTTTGAGCACAAGCACTAGCCTTCCCCATCACTACGAGGGCTGCAAAGAAGGGAGAGGTTCTTGAGAAAGCAGAAAGGGCTTCTTGCCTCCTTGAAAGGAAGACAGAGTCTGAGGAAAGTGAGGTTTTTGATCAGAAGCACTAGCCCTCCCTGGTCTATACTTCTGCGCTTCTCAAAGCGAGACTTAGCCACCTGGAGTTGAGGCATAAACTTGTCCTCAGGTAGCCTCTGGACCTTGGAATCTCCCAGGTCATTAACAGGCTTCTCCAAATCCACACCAAAGAGTAGTTTCCCCCAAAAGGGCAACTTCGCCAGATGAGGTTTGGATGCCACATTAGTGGCCCAGTGCCTCACCCATAGCCAGCATCGCATCGAAACAGCCATGGCCATACCCTTACTGACACTTGGAGAATATCATAAAGAGTATCTGACATATAGGACAACCCTACCTCTAGGGTAGGGAGAAAGTCTGAAGGTGAGTCCAACGTGGACAATTGTTGAATCCATGATAAAGAAGCCCTGGCTACAAAAGAAGATGATTGCTGCCTGAGAATTTAATGCAGCTAGTTGAAAGGCAAACTTCAAGGATGCTTCAAGCTTATAGTCGTGCATATCCTTTAATGCAGTGCCGCCTTCAGCATGGATAGTAACTACCGTAATAAGGGCATCCACCTTAGGCAGAGCAAACTGCTCTAAATCAGATGGCAGAAGGGGATATAATTTGGACATAGCGAGAGCCACCTGGAGGTTAGAATCAGGGGTCCCCCACTGAGCTGCCATAAGCTCCTGCATAGTTTCATGAATATGGAAAGATACAGGAGGTCTCTTAGTACCTGAAATAACACATGGAGCAGGACCAGAGGACGGAGAAGCAGGGGAAATAAATGTTTAAAGCCTCTGTAGGCAACTCCGCTTTCAAAAACAGCTTAGCTACAGTAGGATTATCACCCCTGTCTGCCTCTGAGATGTCCAAGCAACGTGAGAAGGAGGAGGAGAGGCAGCTTGAGCTGACTTTAATAAAAAGGCCTGAAGTAATAAAGAACAAATTCAGGCAAAAACGGCAGGGCAGAGACTTTTACCCCCACAAAACCAACAACCCGAGACACGGTAGCAAACAAGGAACCTACTGACAAAATAGCCACCGAAGCGTCACGGAGCACAGGAGCCATTTGGTGCTGAGACGCCAAAACTGCCATTGGAGCAGGGCCGGATTGAACTCCTGCAGACGGAGTAATGACGGCCAAAGTAGGCAAAAACGACATGTCCACAGAAGTGTAAAGCAAAGCGTGCAGGAACCGGTAGCTGAGAGATCACCCCCGCAGCGTGCACAAGACTTAATAGGGTCAGACATAGAGAATCATAAATATACTCACAGAAAACAGCTAGTCTCATGACCTCCAAGGCACTGAAGCCCCACAATCTTACCACAGCACTTGCGCTCTCAAAAAGAACCATAGTGGCTGTAGTTTTTTTTTTTTTTTTTGGGGGGGGGGGGAGGGGGTTTAAGATAGAGGCAGGAGAAAAAGAGAAGACTGAGATAGGTAGAAAGTGGCAACAGGGACACAGGGAGGGACCTAGACCACTAGGTTTACTCTGAGGCCCAGGATATTCTCAACCCCATACTCAACTGAACCTGCAAGCAGAACAGGAGACCACACACAAGGCACCGCAGCGCACAGGAGCAGCTGTCCTGCCTGCTGGAGATAGGAGGTTTGGTCGCGAAGCACAGGAGCTTATGAGGCACATTAGGCTCCTACAAGTTGCACTGTTAAGAGGCCAGAATTCAAAGGGGGTAACTTTTTTTTTTTTTTAATATAATAACGATGCACATATAAACTGTGCTTGCATAGTTTGTGCTGACTTGGCTGGATATCAAAGTGAGATTATGCATGTACAGCATTCGGCTTGGAATGTTACCCAAGAGAAACTGCTCTTAGTTTGACATTCAGAGATGATTTACACGTAATGTTTGAATTCTCAAAAGTGTGCATATTAAACCCCTAACTCAGATAACAGAACACTACTACTACTACTTACTACTACTTAACATTTCTAAAGCGCTACTAGGGTTACGCAGCGCTGTACAATTTAACATAGAAGGACAGTCCCTGCTCAAAGAGCTTACAATCTAAAGGACACGTGAACAGTCAGTCCAGGTACTGGCTGTGCACTTGTAAGGTTAACTACTTATCAGGTAGGTAGTTTTATAAAAGCCTGCTTCCATGGGTAAGGTAGATGACTGTCACTGATAGCTTTCTAATTTGGGCTAAAAGCCATAGCAGGTTTATATCTAGTTGGCCAGCTGTCTTCGGTCAAAATTAGACTGTGTTACTGTGATACACCACACTTTGCTATGCCACCCCTTCTTATGATTGAAATTTAAAAAAGAGAGAGAGAGAATAAACCTAGACCTCATTTTCTCTAATATCTGAAAGATCAGTTGGCTGTGCTGTACCTCATTCCCTTTCACAACTCAGTCTGTAAAAACAAAGCACCATTTCCCTGCCATGATATCCCTCCTTCCTTCTCTCTCGGCTCCCAATTTAAAACACTTTCCAGGAGTCCTGCTGCCTCCAGGCCAAAAAGAAACCCTGATTCCTTCCAGAATCCCAGAAGTCAGATTTGATTTGGTTCAGTTCATGTTTGTTTGGCAGACAAATTTTCAGTTAAGGTAATGAAAACTAAAATAAGGCATTCACAGTCATCTACAGCCATCTACAGCTTTTTGTGTTGTACAACAGGTTTTGCTTTAGAAGACTGTATATCTTGCAAATATTTAGTTGATGACTGTCCTTAACATAGGATTGTTTATTCTTTAATAATTTTCTTTTGTATTGCTCTGATTTCATGTGGAATCATTTCCCTTTCTTTGTTGTGCACTGATTCATATTGGTGGGGGGGGGGGGGGGTCTTGATTTTGTTAATCTTTGAGAAGTTTCCTCCTGCTTAATCTTGTCTTTTTATGAAGTTTGTTTGAAATTGCATATAAAAATAAAATCCAAAAAGATACCGCACTAGGTATGGGGGTACCATACAAAGTGTGGAGGTGCACTTAATCCCCACGAAACAATTAAAAGGGAACAGAGGGGGGTGGGGAAGATAGACTCTTAACAAACAATGGGGAAGACATAGCAAGTGCGCCATTTTTTGATGTAGTTAAATTTGGTTTTACAGGATTATCAGGGCATCACATTAAATAAGAGAGGATTGTGAATTCCTATGTGCATTGTTTTCTGGTGTTTTAACCATCCAAGCACCTGATAAACATTTGGAAGACTCCTTAAGAAGGCGCTATGGCGCCGAAACACGGCTGTGTTGAGTCAACCTGTTGTAATAAACTTTATTTTTTAATTGAAACTATACGTCTTCCCCATTGTTTGTTAAGAGCCTATCTTCCCCATCCCCCTCTGTTCCCATATAAAAATAAAATCATGTTTGTAATGGTTATAACATTTCATGTAATTTTTTTTCCTTTTCAGACGATTCACCAAGCGAGTATATGTGTCTTTACCAAGTGAAGAGGTATGTATGTTTGTGCAAGCACTTGCATCAAGAAAATAGTTGCATAATTGTACTAGAAAATATATTACATTGGTTGTCTTTGTGGCTCATCTGCAGCACAGGAGTCTCTTAGAGGAGTTTTCTGAGTTGGGTCAAACAGTTTTCAACACTTTGCAAATATAAGCTGGGATCCGGCAGAGTAAGAGGTTGCCTGCTGTTACACAGGTGATCCCTGATCATTCAGAATTAGAGCTGTAGGTCTCTGTGTCAGTAGAGTTCTCCCCAGCATTTATTCAGCAACTGTAATCATGTGACCTTGGCATCATGCCACTAGTGCATGATGATTTTTCTCAGATTGCTGCCACGTACAGTTCTGTTTCTTTCACTTAGTTGAACAGCTTGGTTTACCCCTTGTGGTGCACCTGCAGCCTTGCTGGATATAACTGTAAAATGGATCTTCTGTTTCACCAGTTGGGCACACTTTTAAGCAAAAGTGACACACTATTTCAGTGGTTCCCAAACCTGGTCTTGGAGGCACACCAGCCAGTCAAGTTTTCAGGATATCCACAACGAATATTCATGAGAGAGATTTGTATGTAGTGGAGGCAATGCGGTCAAATCTTTCTCATGAATATTCGTTGTCCAGTTGTCCATAGTTTCTAGTTTGTCCATGATTAATTGTAACTTCAGTTGGACTGAGCGACTGAGTGATACTACTGCAAGTCCTTTAGGGTTTCAAGATCCAAGAACAGTGTCCCTTAATATCTGCTCTGCTTCATGGTACCATGTGACACCTGAGATTTTAATTTAAAATATTTTTAACCTTTTTTGTATCATTAATAATGTACACTCTTCTGAAAGATTGCACACTTTTCAAGGTTAAAACTAAGGTTTATCTTATGATATTTAAAGTTGCACATAGCTTAGCCTCAACTCTATTTGTCCTCATTATTGCAACAATATACCTGTCTATATCCAATAAGATTATGTTCACAGAGCATATATGTTATTCTACCATTAAGTTCAGTTTGGGGAGGCTAACATGGGTGGGGCCTGAATCCTTTATTGTCTGACAAGAGGCAGAAAGAAAGGTCAGCAAAATAGTTGAAGATAAACATATCTTAATATTTAAATTTAATAAAACGTATAAAGAGACAAAGTGCAAACTTAAGTATATACAGGTCTCTTAGGCAAAAGAATTAAAGTGGATTGAAAAAAAAAAGTGTCAGCAGATGATGCCTATGCCTCTATAGAGGCCTGCAGCCAGTCTGCCTCCTCTCAACTCTCCCACCTGTCCACAGTCCGCCTGTCCCTCTCTCTCACACATATCTTTCCCCCCTCCTCTTTCACCCTTAAGAGAGTTTGTTAATTTTGCACATGAGATTGGAGCTGCAAGGTCAACAGGTTCTTCATGAATTTCAAGTTGCTCAAACTGTCTGATAGCTCCATGGCTACACAATGCAGTTGGAAGGCATGTTGGAATGGGGGGGGGGGGGGAGACAGGAAACTGCTACACATGGGGATAGTGGAGGAAAGGAATATGCCTCTGAAGGATTCTTCTGAAACTGAAACAAAATCCTTTTTGCCCCTTACTAGCTAAGGTAGATACAGCCCCCTATTTGGGGGTGAACTAGAGTCCATAGAAAATCCACCCAAGGTTTTATTTCTTTTGACCCAAACAGATGGAGGCTGCCACTAGCAATCACACTTTCTGGAAGACTGCATTTGCTTCACTTATACCTAGACTAGGCTGTGTTACTGTCACGTCTGTGGCCGTGATCACCCTCAGACTTACCCTGTTTCTGGGAGTCAGTGGCTGTGCTGGCTTCTGCTTGTCTCTGTGTCTGTGTCTGTCTTAGTTTCTCTCTGGCTCTGTGTGCTGATTGCCCTACTGAACCTCACCTGTGTGGGCTATGCCTCTTCCAAGATGGCTGCCGCCGACTCCTCTTTGCCAGTATCCAAGATGGCTCCCGCTGTTCCTTCCTGTGGGCTGACTTCTCTGTGTGTCAAGCCTCTGTTTGGATGCAAGGTGATTGCTGCAGCTGTGCCTCTGGTGTTGAAGGGCTTTATTAATCACTTAGAGACTACAGCCCTTGCCTTTGCATTTCGTCTAAGGGCCCTGGTATGTAGAGTGCTCTGTACACTGCTACATTGTTTGCTCTGTGTGAGTTTCTATGTTTGACTAGCTAGCTTGGGCACAGCTTTGTTTGTTAGCTTGTGTATAGCTTTACTAGTTCTCCTGAGTTTGCTCTGTGTATGTTTCCAGTGTATGACTTGTTAGCTTGGGCACAGCTTTGTTTGTTAGCTTGTGTATAGCTTTACTAGTTCTCCTGAGTTTGCTCTGTGTATGTTTCCAGGGTATGACTTGTTAGCTTGGGCACAGCTTTGTTTGTTAGCTTGTGTATAGCTTTACTAGTTCTCCTGAGATTGCTCTGTGTATGTTCCTAGTGTATGACTTGTTAGCTTGGGCACAGCTTTGCATTGTCAGCCTGTGTACAGCTTTCCTGTGTTTGCTTAGTGTGTTTCTTGTGTATGACTGGTTTGCTTGGGCATAGCTTCCTACTAGCTTATGTACAGTTGACTAGTCTGCTTGAGTTTAGCCTGCTGGGTTTCCCGTGTGTGTTTTCTTTTGCTTCCGGAGCTTCAGCCCTTGTTCTACCTGTTGCCAGTACTCCTTGATACTGAGGCTCCAGCCATAGTCTTGTTCCTTGACCCTGACCATTGCATTGAACCTGCCTGCTGCCGGAACCCGGACATTCTCTGCCTGTCTGCCTTGCTTTCGCCTAAGTGCCTGGGGGCACTTCTGGATCCTGATTCCTGCTGTTCCTGATTGCAAGTTCCAGTTCCGGTCTTTCCTGTAAGTCCTGCCGGCTGCCCGGACCTGGGGGCTTAACCCTCGGGGAAAGGCGGCTAAGCGTAGGTGAAGCCTAGGTCCAGTGTGTTCCGGTCCCGTGGGTTCCGCTCCAGTGTGTTCCAGTCCAGCGGGTTTCACTCCTGTATGTTCCAGTCCAGTGGGGCCACTCCAGTGTGTTCCAGTCCAGCGGGCTCCACTCCAGTGCGCACCCGTCCGGTGCGTTCTAGTTCCGTGTATTCCTGTGTAGAACTCCAGTCCGGGGTTCCAGTCCAGTCTTGTCTCATCTCTACCTTGAAGGTGATCTTGCCTGCCACTGCCGCTCCACGGTAGTGGCCCAAGGACTCACGAAACCAGTGCTCCCGGGGATGAAGCCTGACAGTATGCCAAGGTCCTCGAGCACGCGACAGTTACAGCTCATAATGTCATATTTATAGCTGCACCGGTAGCTTCAGTTTTTAGTCCACATATTAACATTCCATTATTGTTTGCAATAGGACTCCTGTCATGGTAATCAGTTTGGCCAGACAGTCCTTCAGAATTACTTTGAGGTCTAGAATCATTACTTTGAGGTCTAGAATCCAACTTCGCCCCCCCCCCCCTTAGGCCTGTTTATTTTCTGTTCTCTCCCCCCCCCCCCCCCCCCCCCCAAAAAAAAAAGAGAGAAGTTCTTGTTTCTTTTGTTATCCACTGTTCATTAACTCTTGCCTGATGTAGGTCTTTTGCATATCCCTTTTTTTATTGAAGACAGTCCATAGCTAGGTGGTCCCACATGTAAGGCTATTGTGTCCTGTTTGAAAATAGTTATCTTTTTTCCAAGGACAACAAGATAAATAGCCTTGCATACCCTCCCTCTTCCACTTTTGGAAGTGAACTCGGTAGCTTTTACCGTGTTTCCCCCGAAAATAGGGCATCCCCATAAAATAAGACCTACCGAGGCTTTTGGTGCCCTTAGAAAATATAAGGCCTCCCCCGAAAGTAAGGCCTAGCAAAGTTTTTCTTTTCCCGGTAAGTAGGGTCGCCCCCCCCCCCCCCCCCCCCCCGAGATCGCCAGGCCCCTCCTCCGTCGCTCTGAAACTAACCCCCCACCGAGGTCGCCCCCCCCACCCGAGATGGCGCCCCCACCCGAAGTCGCCGTACCCCAACCCCCTCTGTCGCTCCGAAACTAACCTGAACTTAAGCCTCCTTTCACTTTCCTTCCAGTTCGCAGCAAGCAGCAGCAGTAGGAGGGCAGGCCACTCCTTCCTTCCGTGTCCCGCCCTCGCCTGACGTAACGTAACGTCAGGCGAGGGTGGGGCTCGGAAGGAAGGAGAGGCCTGCCCTGCCCTGCTGCTCCTGCGAACTGGAAGGAAAGTGAAAGGAGGCTTAAGTTCAGGTTAGTTTCGGAGCGACAGAGGGGGGTGGGGTCCGGCGACTTCGGGTGGGAGCGCCATCTCGGGTGGGGGGGCAACCTCGGGTGGGGGGTTACTGGTAGTTGCAGGAGTGACGGAGGGAAGGTGGGCGGGCCAACCGTGTTTCCCCGAAATATTAAGACATCCCCTGAAAATAAGACCTAGCGCCTTTTTGGGCGCAAAAATTAATATAAGGCAGTGTCTTATATTCGGGGAAACACGGTAAATTCAACTGGATAGGTTCTAAATGACTGTGGGAAGACTCATAAACATGCAATGTTCTAAAAAGTTGTAAACATGTTTGTTTATTTGTTGCATTTGTATCCCACGTTTTCCCACCTATTTGCAGGCTCAATGTGGCTTACATTATGTTGCAATGGTATCACCATTAACAGAGTAAGAGGTTCAGCATATTGTTACAATTAATGTGCAAGAATATCAGGTAAATAGGGTAAATAAAATGATAATACATAACGTATAAGCAAGAGCAGAATAGGTTATAATGTTCAATGATGATAATATGATTAAAATAATCAGATTAGAAGGTATCAGTATTAGTTGGTTCTGGTATAGATTGGATTCAAATCGTTATGGAGGATTCTTTTTGTAAGTCTCTTTGAACAGGTGCGTCTTCAATAATTTCCGGAAGGTTGTCAAGTTGTGTGCTGTTTTTATAGTATTTGGTAGTTTATTCCATAATTGTGTACAGAGGTATGTGAAGTTAGATGTATGTATTCATTTTTAAGACCTCTGCAACTGGGGTAGTGAAGGTCTAGGAGAGTACGTGATGAACTTTTGGTATTTCGTGCTGGTAAGTCAATTAGGTCTGACATGTATGATGGGGCCTCTCCATGAATGATTTTATGAGTTAAGGTGCAGATTTTGAATGCAATTCGATCCTTTAATGGAAACCAATGTAATTTTTCTCTAAGGGGTTTGGTGTTCTCATACTTCGCCTTTCCAAATATGAGTCTGGCTGCGGTGTTCTGGGCAGTCTGGAGTTTCTTTATGGTTTGTGCCTTGCATCCTGCGTAAATGGAGTTGCAGTAGTCCAGATGGCTCAGTACCAATGATTGCACCAGCCTGTGGAATACCTTCCTTGGGGGAAAAAGGTTTCACTCTTTTAAGCTCCAAATTGCATGAAACATTCTCCATGTTGGAGAGCATTTCCACATGGGATCTGTTGGATGACATCAACCACACGTAAGACTATTTATCCTGCTGCCCTTGGAGAATACCTGCTACAGGAAATAAACTTTACTTGTCTGTTCACCAAGATGCCCTAAACAAGGTATAGCAATACAAAGAAAAAGAAGCTGAACATGAAGCATATATAAATATTGCAAGATAGCAGCCATGAAGTGCTGACCATGACTTTTTTTAATGCTTATAGTGCCAGCAGAGCCTATCTGGCACAGCTTATCAGCCACCAAAGAAGTGGAGGAGGAGGCCTGTATGTTGTCATAGCTTGAGGGAGTGCAGCTTGGAAAGTAAAGTGAAAGGGTGGAGGAGAAACCATCTTCCATTGTGGAGGGAGTTAGGATGAGCAGTCAAGAAGTAGAAGCACACAAATTAGATGAAATATTAGTTGTAGTTCTTATTATCTGAATCTACATCGTTATAGGTAAGTACTACCAGAAACTTGGGTCAGTTATTATATTTAGTCATTTTTCCACAGTGGTCATGCTTGTTCCTTATTGCAAGGGCCACGAATGAGTGTTTTAGAGCTCAGTCAGACTTGCAATGCCTGTGTGCAGAGCTAATAAAAACATTTTGCAATATTTAACTAATGAAATCATTGGTTAGATAATTTCACCAAAACTAGCTTTTACTTTTTTTTCTACTAGTTTTCAAATATTTTGTTTGCAATAGCTTATTAGGAAAACAGGTTATTTCCTGTTAATTAGTAAGAACAATAATGAATTTTATCTGTATTTAGTTTTTATGCATGTTTTCATAAATTTTTCATATATCTTATAAAGCTTTTGGAAATTGAGACTTGACTGGAGATACGTTTTTCTTTTTAGACACGACTACTGCTCCTCAAAAATCTTTTAAGCAAACAAGGAGGTCCCTTGACACAAAAAGAATTAACCCAGTTAGCTAGGTAAGTAGCAAGATGTTTTCATGCCATAAAACTATTAATAGCTTGTATGTTATGGTTAAATTCAGTATGTAGCATAAATCTACTTTTGTCAAAAACTATATTCCCTTTAAAGCCCCAAAAAATGAGTCAGTCTTCTCCATGAATAAGCAGATTAAATAAGTTCTGTTCGTTGGTGACATTTGAACAATGCTAGCTCAATCTAGAAAAGCCTTGAAATGCTTTCTGTTTGTGCAAGGCAGTTCCCACAAGTCATGTGCTACTAGACCTCTGGAGGTTTTCATTTGATAAGTTCCTTCAGATTTCTCTTTTCAGGCCCTCTTAGTCTACAAAAACGTGCAGGGGTTGGCGTAATCACAGGTTTCAAATGTTATTCTACTGACCACAATAACAAATTCATTCAGTGTCTAGGTAGTGAGTATAACAACAAAAATTGGTCAGTGTGTTCTAATATGTCTCTGAGTGCTATAAAATCACAAAGGTTTCACCTCCAAACCATCATCCAGGCAATTTTAAGCCTTTTGTTGGCATTGATGTCCAACGTCTCAAAGCAAGCAATATGGAAGCAGTCAACATCCAAGCTATTGACTTGTATTCCAATAAACTTTTAACACTGCAGATTGCTGCTGCTGCTGCTGCCTTTTAAAAAGTCAAGCATGATGCATCAAAGTACAGCCACTCAGTTTACTTTCCAGCATAAGGAGTTAGGTTTAAGTTTGTGAAAGCTATTAAAATAAGTGATTTCAGTTACCCCAATATTGACAGGATAAATGTCATATTAGTAAAGGCTAGGGAGGTAAAATTCATAGATGAAATAAATGTGTTAGCTATGGGAATTTTCTTTTATGTTAAATCATTAAATTGTTTAATTTTATTGGGCTTGTTTTGAGGGAGGGGGGATTCAGGGCATGGGCTGTCCTGTGTGGTGTCTGTATTTTTGATAGTACATGTTATTGTATAGTTCTATCAAGATTTTGAACTGTTGAATTTACTAAGCAAAGAAAATCTAAAATCCGAGTTAAAAAAAAAAAGTAGCTATTTTAGAGTTAGTTCTTAGTTGATTGTAGGATTTGGTGTAAGGGGTAATGTTGTTGGAGCCACTTGACGATAGAATGATCAAATTAAGGGGGCACCCAGGGAGGACAGGGTCATAGCAGAGAGACTAAATTAATTCAGAAGAAATGAAACAGGAGTGCAGTTGTATTTCCTGGCACGTACAGTGGAAGCAGACATTTTTTGTAAAACAGTATGGAGCTGGCAATTTTGCAGTTTCCATGTGTAAATGCCTCAATTTGCAAACCTATACATGTAAGTGCCACCAATTATGTAGTGAGACCGCTATTTATATATCTGTGTGTGTGTATGTATTGTAATGCCCAGGTCCGCCTCTCAGCCTGCATTCTGTCATAGTTCCCAATGTAATGTCATTCACTGCACACAATTCAATCCAGGGCTCTAAACTGAGACAGTCCAGGTTTTCCAATCTTTTTTTTAATTATTATTTTACTAACACAAAGGGAGAGAAATTTATAATTCACAGAAAGTCTTAAAGGATCCTTCTTAGTCCACATACCTTACTCTTTAAGGGCTTTAAGGCCTGTTCCTTCTGTGTGATACAGTTCTACTGTGGAATAGGCCTGGATTTCCTTTAGTATGGGCCTACTGAACTGTGCAAGCAAAAGGGGCTCAAGCCCTCTAGCTTAGTCACTTCTACCTGGGGTTACCAGTCCTGTTTTACAAGATTACTACTCTTTTAAAAGTTTGAAAGTTTCTCCTCTCTTTTGTTTGTCCTACTGACAGGGCTCCCATTCCTGTAGGGCCTACATCCCACTCCACAGTTCTTTTAACATTGTGGCTTCCCTCCAGGCTGCTAACAAAAGCCATTTTATAACTTACACTTACAGGTTTCTACTTCCATATTCATTCCTGCTTCTGCTTCTCCTGCAATGCAGAGATTCCAAGTTGCCCAGTTCCAAGCTGCAGATTTTGGAACATTCCTGGATTTCTCACCACCCCATCTTCATATATTATGGGACTTGAAGCACTGAGTTCAATGGGCAGAATCAGGCACTTTAAATCACATTACTGTGGGATTTAAGTTCAAAATCAGGACTGGTCCAGAATCTCCAGCCTGGAACTGGGTAACTTGGCTTCTCTGCTAATAGCTCAGCAGTGTTTGAAGCTGTAACTGGGATGACATCTCCCTAGCAGGGTTGCCAGATTTAAATAATTTTTCCCACCCCAAACCAGTTGTAAAGCCGCCCCCGCTGCCATCAACCCTGCCCCCACCGTCAACAGCTCCACCCCCTACGTCAACAGCTCCTCCCCCTACATCAACAGCTCCTCCTCCACGGCATTAACCATGCCCCCGCGGGGCGAAAACCGAAGCCGGAGAAGGAAAAAAAAACCTGCCCAACCGAAAGCGAAGCCACCCAAAAAACCGCGACCCGCAGCAGTCGAAAATTTCCCGCAGCGTGTCGCGGAAAGCCGCCCAATTGGGCGGGAAAACTGCCCATCTGGCAACAATGCTCCCTGGCTTTTCCTTGTTTTGTAAGCCAGGGGAGTTGTGCTTCCTCTCTACCACGCCCCCTTCCTGTCAGATCCTCCCTTCCAGACTACAAGCCAGCTTTTCCATTTCCTCATAAGTTTTAAGTGTTTTTGTCTTAGGGCTAGGGTCTTTCCTGCTGAGAACCTGCTCCCAGAGGGGGGATTTTGGGACCACCTCGTGTGTATGTGTACACCTCTACTTCAGGAAGCATGTGAAAAACCTGGCTCTTCTCACAAGCTTTTAATACATGTGGTGACTGTCTATATACTCACTCCGCACCTGGACTAGCTTACTGCACACCCTGTAATTTAGATCAGTTCCTCATATATTGTTTAACTG
The DNA here is from genome assembly GCF_901765095.1 of Microcaecilia unicolor. Taxonomy (NCBI): domain Eukaryota; kingdom Metazoa; phylum Chordata; class Amphibia; order Gymnophiona; family Siphonopidae; genus Microcaecilia; species Microcaecilia unicolor. The sequence goes on from NC_044033.1 coordinate 140,968,562, forward strand.
TACAAAGGTGTTGCCTTGAATTTAGACACCCATCCACCCATCTGTGTATCCCAATTGACTCTGTACTACCCATGGAATGTTCTATTGCTTTCATATTAGGTGTTTCATTGGTATTATGCTGACATCGTATTATATCTGTTGTTTGAATATTCTTCCATGCTGTCTATTATGTTCTCCGAGGACAAGCAGGCTGCTTGTTCTCACGACTGGGTTGACGTCCACGACAGCCCCCACCAACCGGAACAAAACTTCGCGGGCGGTCCCGCACGCAGGGCACGCCCACCGCGCATGCGCGGCCGTCTTCCCGCCCGTGCGCGACCGTTCCCGCTCAGTTTTTTTCAATTCCGCGCTGGAGAGAGACATGTTATCGTCTCTCTCTCTGTCAGCCCCGGAAACCGGATTTTTCTCTCTTCGTACGCGTTCGCGCTTCTTTCTTTTCTTCTGTTAAAAAAAAAAAAAGAAGTTTGTCCCCTCGTTATCTTTAGCCGCGGGGGCGCCTCGTTGCGGCCTTGTGGCCGCGCGGTCGTTTTCTTTTTTCGGGTGTGCTTTTCACCGCCACCATCGACGACTTTGACTTCGCCGACGCGATTTTTCCGTCGATGTCCTCGAAGGTCTCGAGTGGATTCAAGAAGTGTGGTCGGTGCGGCCAGCAGATCTCGCAAACCGATACTCATGCTTGGTGCCTCCAGTGCTTTGGGCCGGAGCATAATACCAAGACGTGCACCTTGTGTCTCGGCTTGCGGAAGCAGACACAGGTGGCGAGGCAAGTTCTTCGGGACCGTCTTTTGGAACTTGTGCCAGCCCCTCGACAGCATCGGTGTCGACGACCGGATCTTTGGTACCAGTACCGATGTCGACAAAATCGGCACCGACGATGGCACCAATCCCAGGAGTACAGGTACCGTTGGCCCGCCGGCCTGACGGCGGGGGTGAGCTGCCGCGCGGGCAATCGGCCCCGGCCACTCCCTCTACCCAGGGCCATCGGGACCGAACCCTGTCAGACCTGATCCCTTGAGGCCGGGGGGGAGGGGGGTTCTACCTCCTCTTCATCTCTGCCGCCGAGCGCCGATGACGGGGCACCGAAAGAAAACTAAAAAGCACCGTCATCGGTCGCCCACGGCACACGAGACTACCAGCTCCGGCACCTCCAGACATGATTTGACGCCGAGGATGCGGCAGTGCCGAGAGGAGCGTTCCCCCTCGGTTGAAGAGGTGTCGCTGCGTCAGTCCATGGGTGCTTCGGTACCGTCTCCTGGACCCGAGCAGCTTCTGGCACCGACACCCACACCGGCCCCCCCCTGCCTTTCCCGACAGCGGGCCTTGACGAGTGCCTCCGAGCCATCCTTCCAGGGATTCTGGAAGGGCTGATGCGCCAGGCTTTGCCAGCACAGCGCCCCCGGCGCTGTTGATGGAGGCGCCGGTGTGTTCTAGCCCGATGCCGAGGCCTCCGACACCGCTTGCGGCCCAAGGTATAGTGATGCGCAGACTCTCCTGGCTGCGTGCTCTGACCTGGACAACTGCACCCAGCAACGACTGGCAGTTGTCCCTTGCCGGGGGGATAACATCTTCGGCGAGAAGGTAGAGCAGTTGGTGGACCAACTACACCAGCGGGAAACCGCTCTCGACAAGCTCTCCCACCGGGCGCCTTCAGCATCCACCTCAGCAGGTGGACGTTTTTCCCGGGCCAGGCAGGCTGCGCCGTACGCCTACAACAAACGTAGATACACCCAGCCGGCCCGAAGGCCTCCTCAGGCACAGAGACAGTCCCAGCGCGCTTGTTCCCGTCAACAGCGTGCGCCTAAGCAGCCCCCTGCACCTCCACAGCAAAAGCCGGGGACGGGCTTTTGACTGGATCCATGGGAACATAGCCGCCATCAAAGTGTCCGTACCGGACGACCTGCCGGTCGGGGGGAGGTTGAAAGTTTTTCACCAAAGGTGACCTCTGATAACCTCCGACCAGTGGGTTCTCCAAATAGTGCGGTGCGGATACACCCTGAATTTGGCCTCCACTCCACCAAATTGCCCACCGGGAGCCCAATCCTTCAGCTCCCATCACAGGTAGGTACTTGCAGAGGAACTCTCCGCCCTTCTCAGCGCCAATGCGGTCAAGCCCCTGCCACCCGGGCAGGAAGGGCAGGGATTCTATTCCAGGTACTTCCTTGTGGAAAAGAAAACAGGGGGGATGCACCCCATCCTAGACCTGAGAGGCCTGAACAAATACCTGGTCAAAGAGAAGTTCAGGATGCTTTCCTTGGGCACCCTTCTACCAATGGTTCAGAAAGACGATTGGCTATGTTCCCTGGATTTAAAGGACGCTTACACTAACATAGTAACATAGTAGATGACGGCAGAAAAAGACCTGTATGGTCCAACCAGTCTGCCCAAGACAAACTCATGTGTATACCTTACCTTGATTTGCACCTGTCTCTCCCAGGGCCCAGACTGTACAAGTCTGCCCAGCAGTTTTTCCCGCCTCCCAACCACCTGTCCCGCCTCCCATCACCAGCTCTGGCGCAGACCATACAAGTCTGCCCTCCCCTATTCTTGCCTCCGAACCACCAACCCCTCTTCCCCCCCCCACCTGCTCCGCCACCCAATTTTAGCTAAGCTTCTGAGGATCCATTCCTTTTGCACAGGATTCTTTTATGCATATCCCACGCATGTTTGAATTCCGTTACCGTTTTCATCTCCACCACCTCCCGCGGGAGGGCATTCCAAGCATCCACCACCCTCTCCGTGAAAAAATACTTCCTGACATCTTTCCTGAGTCTGACCCCCTTCAATCTCATTTCATGTCCTCTCGTTCTACCACCTTCCATCTCCGGAAAAGATTTGTTTGCAGATTAATACCTTCAAATATTTAAACGTCTGTATCATATCACCCCTGTTCCTCCTTTCCTCCAGGGTATACATGTTCAGGTCAGCAAGTCTCTCTTCATACGTCTTGCAACGCAAATCCCATACCATTCTAGTAGCTTTTCTTTGCACCGCTTCCGTTTTTTTTTACATCCTTCGCAAGGTACGGCCTCCAAAACTGAACACAATACTCCAGGTGGGGCCTCACCATCGTCTTATACAGGGGCATTAAAACCTCCTTTCTTCTGCTGGTCACACCTCTCCCTATACAGCCTAGCAATCTTCTCGCTACGGCCACCGCCTTGTCGCACTGTTTCGTCACCTTCAGGTCCTCAGATACTATCACCCCAAGATCCCTCTCCCCGTCTGTGCCAATCAGACTCTCCCCACCTAACACATACGTCACCCTTGGATTTCTACTCCCTAAGTGCATCACTTTGCATTTCTTCGCATTGAATTTTAATTGCCAAACGTTAGACCATTCTTCTAGCTTCTTCAGATCTTTTTTCATGTTTTCCACTCCCTCCGGGGTGTCCACTCTGTTGCAAATCTTGGTGTCATCTGCAAAAAGGCAAACTTTACCTTGTAACCCTTCGGCAATGTCACTCACAAATATATTGAACAGAATCAGCCCCAGCACCGATCCCTGAGGCACTCCACTACTCACATTTCCCGATACTGCCAGCTCACAGACAGTATCTCCGATTCCGTCTGGGGACACGGCACTTTCAGTATTGTGTGCTGCCCTTTGGGCTCACCTCTGCACCACGGGTATTCACGAAGTGTCTCGTGGTGGTTGCGGCGTATCTACGCAAGCTGGGAGTGCACGTGTTCCCGAATCTCGACGATTGGCTGGTCAAGAGCACCTCAGAGGCAGGAGCTCTTCGGTCCATGCAGTGTACTATCCACCTTCTGGAGCTGCTGGGGTTTGTGATAAATTACCCAAAGTCCCATCTCCAGCCAGTCCAATCTCTGGAATTCATAGGAGCGCTGCTGAATTCTCAGACGGCTCAGGCCTTCCTTCCCGAAGCAAGGGCGCAGAACCTTCTATCCCTTGCCTCTCAGACCAGAGCGTCTCAGCAGGTCACAGCTCGGCTGATGTTGAGACTCCTGGGTCATTTGGCCTCCACGGTTCATGTGACTCCCATGGCTCGCCTTCACATGAGACCTGCTCAATGGACCCTAGCTTCCCAGTGGTGTCAAGCTACCAGGAATCTAGAGGATGTCATCCGTCTGCCCATCAGTTGCCGCAATTCGCTGCACTGGTGGACCATTCGGACCAATTTGACCCTGGGACGTCCATTCCAAATTCCGCAGCCCACGAAAGTGCTGACGACGGATGCATCTCGCCTGGGGTGGGGAGCTCATATTGATGGACTCCACACCCAGGGTCTGTGGTCCCTCCAGGAACAAGATCTTCAGATCAACCTCCTGGAGCTCTGAGCGGTCTGGAACGCGCTGAAGGCCTTCAGAGATCGGCTGTCCTACCAAATCATCCAAATTTGGACAGACAGTCAGGTTGCAATGTATTACATCAACAAGCAGGGGGGCACCCCTGTGTCAGGAAGCCGTCAGGATGTGGCGTTGGGCTTGCCAGTTCGGCATGCTTCTCCAAGCCACATATCTGGCAGGCGTAAACAGTCTGGCTGACAGACTGAGCAGAGTCATGCAACCGCACGAGTGGTCGCTCCATTCCAGAGTGGTACGCAAGATCTTCCGAGAGTGGGGCACTCCCTCGGTGGACCTTTTCGCCTCTCAGACCAACCACAAGCTGCCTCTGTTCTGTTCCAGACTACAGGCACACGGCAGACTAGCGTCGGATGCCTTTCTCCTCCATTGGGAGACCGGCCTCCTGTATGCTTATCCTCCCATACCTTTGGTGGGGAAGACCTTACTGAAGCTCAAGCAAGACCGCGGCACCATGATTCTGATAGCGCCTTTTTGGCCCCGTCAGATCTGGTTCCCTCTTCTTCTGGAGTTGTCCTCCGAAGAACCATGGAGATTGGAGTGTTTTCCGACTCTCATTTCGCAGAACAACGGAGCGCTTCTGCACCCCAACCTTCAGTCTCTGGCTCTCACGGCCTGGATGTTGAGGGCTTAGACTTTGCTTCGTTGGATCTGTCTGAGGGTGTCTCCCGCGTCTTGCTTGCCTCTAGAAAGGATTCCACTAAAAAGAGTTATTTTTAAGTGGAGTAGGTTTGTCGTTTGATGTGAGAGCAAGGCCCTAGAACCTCGCTCTTGTCCTGCACAGAACCTGCTTGAATACCTTCTGCACTTATCAGAGTCTGGCCTCAAGACCAACTCAGTAAGGAATCACCTTAGTGCGATTAGTGCTTACCATCTTCGTGTAGAGGGTAAAGCCATCTCTGGAGAGCCTTTAGTCATTTGATTCATGAGAGGCTTGCTTTTGTCAAGGCCCCCTGTCAAGCCTCCTGCAGTGTCATGGGATCTCAACTTCGTCCTCACCCAGCTGATGAAACCTCCTTTTGAGCCACTGAATTCCTGCCATCTGAAGTACTTGACCTGGAAGGTCATTTTCTTGGTGGCAGTTACTTCAGCTCGTAGAGTCAGTGAGCTGCAAGCCCTGGTAGCTCATGCTCCTTATACCAAATTTCATCATAACAGAGTAGTGCTCCGCACTCACCCTAAGTTCCTGCCAAAGGTGGTGTCGGAGTTCCATCTTAACCAGTCAGTTGTCTTGCCAACATTCTTTCCCAGACCACATACCCGCCCTGCTGAACGTCAGTTGCACACATTGGACTGCAAGCGAGCGTTGGCCTTCTATCTGGAGCGGACACAGCCCCACAGACAATTGTTTATTTCTTTCGACCCCAATAGGAAGGAGGTCGCTGTCGGGAAACGCACCATCTCCAATTGGCTAGCAGATTGCATTTCCTTCACTTAAGCCCAGGCTGGGCTGGCTCTCGAGGGTCATGTCACGGCTCATAGTGTTAGAGCCATGGCAGCGACAGTCGGTTCGGGCAGTCGGTGCTGCAGAATTTGTTTGGGGTTTGAATCCAACTCCACCCTCCAGGACCCGATTTGTTCTGTTCAGGCTGCACTCTCAGTTAGTTGTTCTTCGTAGGTCAATTTCTGTTATGCCCTCGCCGTTGCGAGGTTCAATTGACCTGGGTTCTTGTTTTGAGTGAGCCTGAGAGCTAGGGATACCCCAGTCATGAGAATAAGCAGCCTGCTTGTCTTCGGAGAAAGCGAATGATACATACCTGTAGCAGGTGTTCTCTGAGGACAGCAGGCTGATTGTTCTCACCTACCCTCCCTCCTCCCCTTTGGAGTTGCGTTTTTACTCATTCCTTTGCTTGTCATTCAATTGAGCGGGAACGGTCACGCGCGGGCGGGAAGACGGCCACGCATGCGCGGTGGGCGTGCCCTGCGTGCGGGACCGCCTGCGAAGTTTTGTTCCGGTTGGTGGGGGCTGCTGTGGACGTCAACCTAGTCGTGAGAACAATCAGCCTGCTGTCCTCGGAGAACACCTGCTACAGGTATGTATCATTCGCTGTATTTGTATTGTACTGACATATTTCCAAGTTTACCTCATTTATTGCATTGATGTTTATATTTTATTATTGTTATGACGTTAAAATTGCAAGTTCTATGTTAAACTGGACCTACTGTACACCACCTTGGGTAAATGTGTTCATAACAGTGGTTATTAAATCCCAATAAAATAAATATATATGTGTGTGTGTTTCTGTGTATATATTTAAAACAAAGTTTTGAGAATTTCTAATACTACAAACCAAGTAGGCCTAACGCACCGTAGTTTGGCCATCAGCACATGCTGCTTCCACTGTAATTTGTTGGGGGTTTTTTGTGCGAGGCATGTGTGAGGGCAGAGAGTAGATGTCTTCGCTAATCGGGTAGCACGGGCACATTACAGTTGAGAATTATCTGTTATAAGCCTTCCAGGCATGAAACCTACTTATTGAGGTGAAATTACTTTCATTTCAACAGCTGCAGTGTAAATTTTCCTTCCCCTCTACTCAGATGTTTAAGTGGATACAACTCTTACACTCCATCAAAGCTTCTCAGATACTGAATTCCTGCTCCAGTACTACACCATCTATTTTTGCAACCTCACAGTCCATAGTAGATAACGGTCATATGGCATCAATTTATAAATGTTTTTTGCACTTACAAAATATATCTTGTGACTCTCCAAGAAGTCATTGGGAAATAAAAACCAAATACCATGTTCCCCACTCTCTTTATAATAAGCTTTGGCTCCCACTATTTAAGCCATGAGCCTTTTTGTACCATAGAGTGAACTCAATTCCCCAAAACCTACATATCTGGATTATTGGATGCAAATAGCTGCTGGAATTTTAAATCACACCTTGGAACACTAACTCATATGATATATGAATGCTTACAAATTCAGTTTTTTTGGTCTTCGGTATGGATTACAATTTCCAATATCATTAAGACGGATGTACCTATCACTATTCAAATCAGTGTTTTCAAGTCTTGCTCTATCCAAACTCATCTCTCTGATTTTCAAAAAGCATTCATTGATATATTAATAACCATAGTTCAACAATTAATCTGACATTGGAAAGGTGTAAGCAATATTACTATACATTATTACTGTATCACAAATTAGAACTGGCTTCAGCCTCGTCACATGGCTCTGCTATCAAGAAGCGAAGAATATACAAATATAATACAAATCTTCACATGCCACCAGCCTCTCCTTTATAGGCACACAACTTTGGAACTCACTACCAAAGACCTGAAACTCACAGAAAACTACCTACAATTCAGAAAAAAATTGAAAACACATCTTTTCAAGAAGTCCTTTCCCCCCTGGATCTGCCTAATCCCACATCAACATACATCACGAAAAGTTCAGAAATGGAAAACAATAATATGAACCTCTCTCACAATATGCTAGTATATCAACCTATTCGTTTATTGCACTTCTGTATTATTTATTTATTTATTTAGATTTTGCTCACACCTTTTTCAGTAGTAGTTCAAGGTGAGTTACATTCAGGTACACTGGCTATTTCTCTGTCCCAGGAGGGCTCACAATCAAAGTTTGTACCTGAGGCAATGGAGCAGTAGTGGGATTTGAACCCGCCACCTCTGGATTTCAAGACCAGTGTTTTAACCACTAGGCCACTCCTTCACTCCACTAGACTTCTACAAATCTAAATTTTGTAACCGCCTTTTTAGCAATATGTAAGCCACATTGAACCTGCCATATGGTGGGAAAATGTGGGATACAAATGCAATAAATTAAAATGTAAAATAAATAAATAGTATGGTCTCCTGGTGAAAAATATTTAAAAACTCAGTTTCCTAGTGACTCAGCTTAATTACTTTTATTTTTATATGGTATCTTTTTACTTATATAATTCATGTATACGCTATTCATTATTTATATGTTTAGGCTCTGGTCATCACCATGCGCTTGTTGCACTTCATGTTTGTATTTCATACATCAAAAACATCTTATTATAGATAATACTTTATTAAAGAACATTCTTGCATTAATACCACATAAACATAAGGAACTGAATGCCCACCTACCTCATTATAACAACCCCTACATTAATTACACAACGTCCCTCCCTAAAAACAGTCTTGATGAAATTTACTTTCAGTCTCTTCTCTGTGAAGAACTCCATTGTAACGTGCAGCGCTCATCTAAACAGTCCGGATCTTTAAAAAAAATCGATGTTCATTCAGCTATACATGCCAACAGCATCCAAACCAAATGGTTTAATGTTGTGAAAGCCTTCCAACCACACACATGCAGTCCTGCAACATCTGAGATATCTTCTTAAATGGTAGAAGATAATAAACACGAGAGAGAGGAAGATAAGCATTATCAGAAATCTTAAGACTTCAAAAAATACTTCTTCAACACTAGTTGATACAAAGGGGATTTGAGAAAGTTAATACACCTCAGTGTGCCTTCTCTGCACATTTTCCAAACTTTCTAGTTTCCACCTTAGAGTCTTGTATAGTAACCACTGACTTTTCTGAGATTTCTTATACCTTAGATTCCAGTACTGTTACATGTCTATCTACTTGAGCAATTTAATTCTTCACAATATTAACTTTAGCACTATTTGTTGTTTGCTGAAACAAATGAGCTTAGCAAGAGCTTCCCAAATATCTCTGTATATAAAAGGTACCACCAACGTTCTAAATGAAGCTTCCAGCCGGAAGTGTGAAGCGGTAGAGATATCCGGTTTCCCCATGAGTGTCTGCCCCGCCCTCGCTCTCTCTGTAACACAAACAGTGAAGGAAAACACAGCACAGCACGAAATCGCTCTCTCTGTAACAGTGAAGGACTCGGAGGAGGGAGGGGAAAGAGGGCAGATGCCCTCACTCTCTCTGTAACACAAACAAACAGCAGGAAACTTAACACTGAAGGACTCAGAGGGGGGAGGGGACAGACAGCACAGGGGACGGGAGAAAGGGCAGAGGGCAGGGACACACACACACTCCCACATGCACACTCTGAAGAAAACCTTGCTAGCCCCCGTTTCATTTGCATCAGAAACGGGGCTTTTTTTACTAGTTTTCTAATAAAAAGGTCTAATTAAAGTAGGTTGGAAAATAGTTAAACTTACCTGAGTAGGCTCTAGGGCACCAGGAAATCTAGAGGCAAAACATCTTCCTTTAACTTCTTCCCCTTAAACTGTTTGACTTCCTCAGCTCAGTCAGCCAAACGCAGCATTAGAGCACTGCAAGAGATTACCAACAGTCCTGTATTGTAGGTCCAAGGGTTAGCAATATGGGACATTGAATGCAGTTATATATTCATGTAATGCTGTGTGCTAGCAGTATATTCATATAAAGGATCCCAAATGCTATCATATAAAATAAGAACGTAAGAGTAGCCATCGTGTCAGACCAATGGTCCATCTAGCCCAGTATCCTGTTTTCCGAACAGTGGCCAAGCCAGGTCACAAGTACCTGGCAAAAACCCAAATCATGGCAGTACTCCATCTTACAGATCTGTTTTTTTTCTGCTGCTGCACGTTCATATTTGGCAATTCAAATAGGAAACAAGAAGATGGAGGCTGTGTTCACATCAGACTCCTACAATTCAGGCTAAATAATACACTAATTGCTTATTTTATTTTGAGTTTCCTTCCTTCTCTTAGTTAATGTTGGATAAATGCAACATTTTGCCTTCCTGCACTTTTCAAGCAAGCACCCTTTTTCTTTGCTTGTGATATGAGTTGGATCTACAACTAAAAAAGCCTCCAGGGATCTGCATCAATTGGATTAAAGGTCATCCGGCACTTCTATTCACTAGAGACAACACTTGATGATGTCTCTATGAAATTATTTGGATGTTTTAATGCAGAGCAGTGCCGTAGCGAGGGTGCCTGACACCTTGAGCGGGTCGCCGCTGCGCATCCCCCCGAAACGCACCCTACCTTGCAGCGGGGGGCAGGCGGGAGGGCCGATCCGCCCCCAGTGCACGTCACTGGGAGCTGCGTTGGCTCTGCTGCTTCCCTGCTTTCTGTGCCCCGGAACAGGAAGTAACCTGTTCCGGGGCAGAAAAGAGCAGAGAACTAGTGAGCTGACACCCCCCCCCCCCCCCCCCCCAGCATGTGCACCTGGGGTGGACCGCCCCACCACCCACCCCCCTTCCTACGCCACTGATGCAGAGGAAGATTCAGCAAAATATCAGAAATGTAGAGATAATATAAGTTAAAGATGTGAACTTCAGCTCACAAATAGTACCGATGGTTTCAATTTGCAGTTTCTGATCCAATTGTGAGTGTGACACCTTTTCTGTTATGCGCACTGCAGAGTCACATCAGCAATGCATTGTAGTGGGTGTAGGGTAGTGGGCTCCATGATTCCACTACCTTGTGTTCAATGCTCACGATGTTGGTAGTTGGTAGGCTCTACTCCCATGGTGCTTTTCCCCCTGCTTACTGGGTCAGAGTGTGCCCTGTTGTGTTTCCGGTAGTCCATGCGGTAGTGGCCATTTTTGTAAGCCAGTTTTAGCTCCTTTTCATGCGTTACCCACGTTACTGAAAGTGGGCATTGTACACCATTCTGCCAGCTCTGACCTACTGCTAATCTCAGTACCAGGGAGACTCTTTGCCAGTGGGGCACAACCTCTGATCTGCAGTTAAGTGTGAGTAAACGTGCTTATTCAAATAAAGGACTTTTTCAGAGAGATTAGTCTTCAGGTGTGGACTGGTGTGCCAAGGTTATACAGCAGTAGCAAGTCCTGTCCCTGGAGCACTTTTAGTGGGTACTGCAGTGCACTTCAGGCAGGCAGACCCAGGCCCATCCCCCCCTCCCTGTAACACTTGTGGTAGTAAATGGGAGGCCTCTAAAACCCACATGTAGTTGCCCCCTTCACCCCTAAGAGCTATAGTACTGTTGTACAGTTGTCCCTCCCACGACCAAATGGCTTGGATTAGGACGTTTCTGAGCTGGGCGTTTTTAGTTTCCATTATCGCAAAAAAAAAAAACCGCACATCTCAGGACCAAATCCATGGCATTTGGTCCGTACAAAAACCGTATTTGCGAAACGAAGGATGGACGCCCATCTTTTTCGAAAATATGGTTCAAACCGCTCCTTCACGTACCCGTTCGCGATCATAGAGGCCCATGGAGATGGGCGTTCGCGTTTGATTATGTCCCTCCACGTAAGCCACATTGAGCCTGCAAATAGGTGGGAAAATGTGGGATACAAATGTAACAAATAAAATATCACATTAGTTGTTGATATAATCATGAATTGATTAATGAGTGTGACTGTTGGGCAGACTGGATGGACCGTTCAGGTCTTTATCTGTCGTCACTTACTATGTTACTGTTAATCCTCTCTGCTCCTGGTCTGATGCGCAGACCTCAGCTCTGAGACAGACATGAGCATCAGATATCACCCGACCTACTGGCATGTGCATGTGGCGACCTCAGCACACAGTGCCAGTGAATCAGACACAAATCTTACATTTTCGCACCGGAGTGTTCCAAGATCCAACTTCTGTTCCTTCCTTGCCTTTAGTGCTGCAGCTTGAACCCAAACAGAGACCAAGAGAGCCGACTGGAATTTTTTAAATGTACCATTAAATTCTTGCGGGTCTGGGTGGGCACAGGTTAAATGCTTGCGGGGATGGTGGGAATGGGTAAGATTCCAGCGGGGATGGGTGGGGACGGGTAAGATTTCTGTCCCTGTGCAACTCTGTAATTCAGAATGCTGCAGCATGACTGATAGAAGGCTGCAAATGACGTGACCACATCACACCCTTCCTGTGAAAGCTACACTGGCTTCCAGTGTCTTACAGGGCTGTGTTTGATTTTCAAGGTCCTAAGACAAAATGGGCCACAGTAATTAAAGAATAAGCTAGCCCTTTGCACACCTTTGAGACCTCTTAAGGTCCTCTCAAGGATCATCACTATCTGTACCCTTGTCAAAAAGAATTGTACAATGTGATACCCGCCAGCCAACCTTCTCAGGGAATATCCCCCCATGCTCTGGAATTTACTCCCAGATGGGCTACATGTAACTCGAGACTACCTCTGCTTCAGGAAGCAGGTGAACATAAGAGTGGCCATACTGGATCAGATCAATGGTCCATCTAGCCCAGTATCCTGTTTTCCGAACAGTGGCCCAGCCAGGTCACAAGTACCCGGCAGAAACTCAAATCATGACAACACTCCATACTATAAATCCCAGGGCAAGCAGTTGCTTCCCATGTCTGCCTCAGTAGCAGACTATGGACTTTTCCTCCAGGAATTTGTCCAATCCTTTTTTAAACCCAGATACACTAACTGCTGTTACCACCTCCTCCAGCAAAGAGTTTCAGAGCTTAAGTATTCGTTGAGTGAAAAAATTATTTTTTTAAAGTATTTCCATGTAACTTCCTCGAGTGTACCCTAGATTTCGTACTTCTGGAACAAGTAAAAAATCGATTTACTTCTACTAGTTCTACACCACTCAGGATTTTGTAGACCTCAATCATATCTCCACTCATCTGTCTCTTTCCATTTGGTCGCCTTTCTTTGAACCTTTTCTAATTCCGCTATATCTTTTTTGAGATACAGCAACCAGAACTGAACGCAATACTCAAGGTGCGGACGCACCATGGAACTATACAAAGGCAATTTAGTGTTTTCGGTCTTATTCACCATCCCTTTCCTAATAATTCCTAGCATCCTGTTTGCTTTTCTGGCCGCCGCCGCACACAGAGCAGAAGATTTCAGCGTATTATCTACAATGACACCCAGATCTTTTTCTTGAGCGCTGACCCCCCCCCCCCCCCCCCCCCAAGATGGACCCTAGCATCAGGTAATTATGATTCGGATTATTCTTTCCAATGTGCATCACCTTGCATTTGCCCACATTAAATTTCATTCGCCATTTGGATGCCCAGTCTTCCAATTTCCTAAGGTTTTCCTACAATATTTCACAGTCCGCACTGTGAAAGCTAGGCTCTTCTCCCAAGCCTTTAATACATAGGCTGACTGACTATACACTCATTCTACACCTTACTAGCTTGCTACACACACTGTAACTTAGATCAGTTCCTTATCTCTTGCTTAACTATATAAGAACTTGCCTTGACTTTAACTAACCATCAAATTATCCCAACTGACTCTATACCATGCATCTTGTTCCCATCATGTATCTACTCTTGGTCCTTCAGCTATATGGTAGGCCGTATTTTAGAAATTCTTTGGCATCGTATCTATTAGTTGAATGTTCTAATGCATGCATATTAGGTGTATCATTAGTATTATATTAACATTGTATTTGTGGTATTTGAATTCCAGTACTATTAAATTTGTGTATTTTTGATACTGTTTCACGGTAGTTCTGTTACTAGGTTTCAGTTTACTGATGTCAAGTTTACCTCATTTATTGTATCTAGTTTATTGTTATTTTACTGTTGTTATGTTAACAAAATTGTAAGTTTTATATTAAACTGTATCTGCTGTTCACCGCCTTGGGTGAATTTCTTCATAAAGGCGGTCAATAAATCCCAATAAATAAAAATAAATAAATGAGTCAAATGGAGTTCCACCATTGCATTTATTCCAATTTGGAAAAGCTTTTCAAGTTTGCAAAATAAGGTTAATGGCAACATGCAATAGTATGTGACGTAATTTGGATTGTGTACCTAGAAGCAAATATTGTAGTACAAGACCTCAGTAAACCGGAAAAATTGACAGTTTTCCAAACTTTGCTCTAGTAGAAATGAAAGGGCAGTCATATAGTAGATGTTTTAATGATCCTTCCACTGATTTACAGGACCAGCAATCTGTGTTAACAGTTGTATTTATTTTTGCAGTTTTGGTCAGAGTCTGTGCATGAAGAAAAAATAGATTACGTAATTGCTACAGAGTTCATTGATTTCATAGTTTTGGACCAAATATTCTTCCAGTGATCCTCCAAAATGTTCTGCTTTAGGTCTCTGGACTATGCATCTTCTGTAGATTTCAGCGAGGTATATTTCCAAGTTTGGATCAGTTTATACCCAGCAGAAGCAGGTTTGAGATTAGAAGAAGTAAAATGACATAATGTGCATACAGTTGGTTCATCAGAGGATAATGAGTTAATAGGTAATGAGGAAGAAATACAATGTTTAAACTGTATCCACCAAAAAAAGCTGATGTGAGGGCAGATTATCTCTAATACAGAGTATTGAAAGGAATCCAGGTGGAATGTTCCATTAACTAAAATTATGCCTGTTGCTTACCACAGAGGCCAGTTAATGGTTTTGCTGTTGATTGATGATCCTTAAAGCTTGGAAAATTTACTCCCTCGTGTGTGTGTGGGGCTTTTAATCTCTTTAAAAAATGTGGGGAGTTTAACTGGGCCATAAGTTACATAAGATTTTTTTCAATAGATTTATAAACTATAGGCTAAAATGCTACCGGAAGCATACGGGATATAATTTATTTTTGGTGTTATCATCTTTATAGTATCAGCTCTCCCCCCCCCCCCCCCCCCCCCCTCAGGTGAGACGTAGAGGAGTCCATTTATTTGTTAGATCTTGTACTGTTTTAAAGTCTCAGAATTTAATCGTATAGTGTTTTCCATAGAATGACTGAAGAGGACTCCAAAATATTGTACATAAGTATTGCCACACTGGGACAGACCAAAGGTCCATCAAGCCCAGCGTCCTGTTTCCAACAGTGGCCAATACAGGTCAAAAATACCTGGCAAGATCCCAGAAAATACATTTTATGCTGCTTATCCCAGAAATAAGCAGTGGATTTTCCCCAAGTCCAATTTAATAATGGTCGTCCAAACCTTTTTTTTTAACTCTTCTAAGCTAACCGCCTTTACCACATTCTCTGGCAACGAATTCCAGAGTTTAATTACATGTTGAATGAAAGGTTTTCTCCGATTCATATTAAATTTACTACTTTGTAGCTTCATCGCATGCCCCGTAGTCCTAGTATTTTTGGAAAAAGAGTAAACAATTGATTCACGTCTACCACTCATTTTATAGACCTCTATCATATCATGTTATATGATCATAAGCCCATTGGAAACCAAATTTGTTAACTTCTAACTTAACATTCGGGCAGTTAGTAGGTAAGATTTCAGATTTTGAGGTATTTAATTTATATTCTGATATACTTGAGTATTGATCAGTTAGGTCTAACATGACTGGGATGGAAGAAGGAGATGTATATAACAGGATATCATCCGCTTATGCTGATATTTTCGCAGTGATAGAACCAATTGTGACACTTAATATATCTGGGGAGGCTCTGATGGCATGTAGGAGGGGTTCTAGTGCTAGGTTGAAGATTAGTGGTGATAAGGGACAGCCTTGTCTGGTGCCTTTTATTGGATGGGATGGGTCAGATATGATATTGATTTGGATTCTAGTGGTAGGGATAGTATATAGTATTTTAACCATGTGGATGAATTTTGGATCAAAACCATACCACTTAAGGACATCAAACAAATATGGCCATTCCACCTGGTCAAATGCTTTTTCAGCATCTAATCCAATTGCTATGATGGGATCGCTAACTTTTTGAGCATATAGTATTATGTTAGAAAATAGCCTAGTATTATCATATGAATGTCTGTCATGCATAAAACCACTTTGGTCTGGATTGATGAGATTTGGAAGAACCTATTGAAGTCTCTGCTAAGAGTACTGCATATAATTTGGCATCAACATTAAGGATAAAGGTCTATAGTTAAAAATTAGCAGTGAGTCTTTACCTGGTTTAAGTAACACTGTAATAGTAGCTTCAGTAAATGTCTTTCACATCCCAAGATTGTATATAAAAATGGCCTAAGTATTGTTAAGAGTTCTTCTTGCAATGCCAAGTAAAACTGTACTATTAAGCTGTCAGGTCCTGGAGCTATTTTTTCCGCCTTATTTTTGATAGTTTGTGCTAATTTGTGTATAGTGATTCTTGAAATTAATAAGCTGTTATCAGCTAAGTTTAATTCTGGGTGTGTGAAGTTATCCAGCATTTTATTTTCCTTGAAGTGACAATTTCCTATAGAAGGCATGAAAATATTCAGCTGCATCATTTGGATTAGTAATTAGAGTATTAGGTCCCTTAGAGCTGTGTGATTTGTTTCTTCTTAGATCGAGATTTTAAAATATTGGCTTGAAGTTGACCACTTATTATTCTGAGAACAGTATTGAGCAGATTGCATGAAAATTGAATTGCTAAGTAGGGTATTATAAAGGTAACGTGTTTTGTTTAATGTAGTCAGTATTTGCATATTGGAAGAAGCGGTTTGGTGTCATAATTCTAGGGTCTTCATTTTTGTTTCATAATTGGAGATTTCTTTTGGGATTTTTCTGTTAGCTGCTGCTGAATATGAAATGATTAAGCCTCTTATATATGCCATGAATGCATCCCATAATATAGTCCAGTTTGTGTTATTTGGAGTATTAAAAGTGAAAAATTCAGAGATGGCAGCTTTTATCATTGGTTAGAAATTAGAATCATGTAATGAAAGGCATTAAATCTCCAAGTAGTATTATGTGTAGTGGTATCAGAGCCAGACAGATGTAAATGGATGGGTGCATGTTCTGAAAGAGATATAACCATTTTCTGCTGTGTTCAAAAGTGAATTGCTAATAAGAAAGAAATCCAGTCATGAGTAAGTGTTGTGAAGATAGGAGAAGAATGTGTATTCATGTTCTGTATTATGTTGAACTCTCCAAATGTCTATTAGTGAGAATTAAGATGAAATATCTAATAGTCTGCCAAACTTTAGTCTTCCCAAAAGGAAAGGAAGATTTTCTGTCCATATTAGGGCTGACCCCCCACCCCCACCCCAGTATACCTTTAGAGTTTCCTTCTTGGGAGATCAGGTCTGTGATCTGCATAAAAACTTCAGGATTATCCATATTAGGAGCATACATATTAATGTGATTGCAGAGCCATTTAATGTAATGTTGACCCTGACCCATCTTCCTTTGTTATTTTCGAGGCAGCGCCGATGGAAGGGGTGGGGAAGGGCTGCTAGACCACCAGGTGGGGGGAGGATTGACTCACAGCCCACTGGGCCACCAGGGACATCCGAGGGGATGCTCGGGGGGGGGGGGTAGGGGGCTGGAGACCTACCAGATCTCCAGCCCCCCCCCCCAAAACCTGTGTCGGGGGGGGGGGGGGTCGGGGAGACCGCAGGTCCGCCAAATCTCCAGCCCTCATCTCGTTTGGCTGGGGGTGGGGATACTTGGGGTCTAGCACAATCCTCCCGCACTTTACCCTATGATCACAGATAATAGTGGGCATAAATTTACATGCTATTATTTCTGATCATAGGGGCGGTAAAGCCCCATGCTGTTCCAGCGTTGTTTTTAGAATGCTGTTTGGAACAGCACGGGGCTTTCGATCATCTGCCAATCAATGCCATATTTAGGAGCCTATCCTCAGCTATTTTTAAATCCTTAAAAATAGAGTTTGAATATAAATGCCTAAATATTTTGTTGCCTAAAATTAAACCTGTCAATATTATTTGAATTTTGCCACCTAGTATTTTGTGTCCTCTCACACTAATATGCTTTGGAGGGGGAGGTAGTGAAGAGGAAGCAGGGAGGCCTCTCTCCACCCCCCACCCCCCAAACATCCTTTCATCCTCTTGTTAAAAAAAAAAAAAAAGAGAGAGAGCTGAAGTTGGGTTGGGTGGAAGTAGTTGACAAACCTGCAGCCTCCACATTCTTGATATCCCTTTCTTTTCTCCCCAAACCAGCCAGGAAGTTGGTCTTACCTCCTTCCGTCTGAGCTGACAGCTTATTGGCACTTCGTATTCTTTTCATCCCCTTTCAGAAATCAATTTCTGGAGGGTCTAGGTTCCTAAATTTAAATGCCTAAGTTTGCCCTTTGAAATAATGACTAGGGTAAAGTACCTAAAAAGTGTATTGGAGGAAGGGTGGTTAGACAGGGAAAGTAAGTTAGTATTTTAGTGCTACATTTCTAACTTAAGAGCCTATATTTTTGCCAGTGAATAGCAAGCCTAAAATTATGTGCCTATCATGAATTTGTACAGCCTCAAATGGAGGCTTCTAATTAGCTGAAATTCTGAAAAATTGTAAGCACCTAAAACTGGGATGCCTAGGTCATGTCCTCCTCTATATTGTTTCAACTGGTGAACTGCTTTCTTCAGGGATCACCTGGTATAGGTAAACAGCCTTTTTGTTCTGCACATGGATTAGATTGTAAGCTGTTATGTAACTTTTCCAGTGATTGAATCATTTTATACCCTTCTTTCAAGAATGACAGACGGATACTCAGGAAGCGACTTGACAGCATTAGCAAAAGATGCAGCACTTGGCCCAATTCGAGGTAGGCAACACTCTTCTAGAATTGTATTGCTGTTATCATTTTGTTTTTTGTCCATAAGACTAAGGGGTCCTTTTACTAAGACGCACTAGAAAGTGGCTGGTGCTGCGTTTAGTACGTTAGTACGTGGGTTTGACACTCGCTTTGGTCACTTTCTAGTGTGACTGAAAAATGACTGTGGTCGGCTTTTTTTTTTTATGGTCATGCCCTAATTTCCTCATTAATGTGTAGCCATTATTGCCAGGAGCCTTTACTACACCTTGTTTAGGTGGCAGTAAGGGCTCCTGTGCTGGTCAAGTAGCATGCAGTAATGTACCCTTGCTACCCAATTAGCGCAGGAATGCTTACTCTCTGCCCCCAGACACACCTCCTGCAGCAAAAAATATTTTTTACCATGGGAGTAGCATGCTGCTGCCCAAACTACTGTGGGATGCCTCAGCGCATCCCGCAGTAGTGCCCTTTTACCATACAGTAGACCCATATTAGACCTACCATGCCTTAGTAAAAGGGCCCCTAAATGTTTCTGTAAATGATAATCAAAAAAACAGTAACTATTGTTAAAACCTTTGTATACAATAATTACTACAGACCTTCACTTTTTCAATTTGTCTTAACAGAACTCAAACCAGAACAGGTGAAGAACATGTCTGCCAGTGAGGTATGACTGTTAACTTGGAGCATTTATGCAGTACTAAATTTTTTTTCTGCAAAGTAATATTTTTTTCTCCTAAGCAAAGACCCTGTTCATGGAGTACATAATTACAAAAACAGATTTTTAAAAAATCCACAGTGAATGGGGTTTCAATTTCTTAGTAAGAGAAGCAGTTTCAAATGAGATCAGAGGGACAGTTGACAATAGCGCTGGTGTGTACCCGGAGGTAATTGGGCAATGCTGCGCGTTGTTCAGTAACCACTGGGTTAGTGGCGGTAAGAGCTCCCTCCCCCCCCCAAAATGGCCGTATGACCATTTCCTGAAGAAAAGCAAGATCTACCCTTTACCTGCTGCAGTAAAAGGGGGCCTCGGTGCACGTCAAAAACACACATCGATTCCAGCACAGGCCCCCTTTTGCCGCAACTTGGTAAAAGGGGGCCTGAATTTTTACACTGGCTGTTCCACTTATTATCCAATCACAATTGTCCTTTCTATAGATGTATTGAATGATTTATTCTAGTTAAATATCAACAGTGTGGGCTCTTAGGTAGAAAGCTCAAATCCAGAACCTCTAGAGTACCATTTTCAGAAATGCTCCCCATTCCATGTTCAGGGCCCAAGAGACAGGCAGAGCTTTGGAGTCTTAATGCATGGATGAGGTGATGGTGCAAGGAGAAGGGTTTTAGATTTGTTAGGAACTGTGGCAACATTCTAGGGAAGGGGGATCCTATTCCGGAATGATGGGCTCCACCTTAACAGGGTGGGACCAGGTTGCTGGCATCGGCATTTAAAAAAGAGAGAGAGCAGCTTTTAAATTAGAAACTGGAGGAAGGCCGACAGTCGCTCAAAAGCGCATGGTTCGGAACACGATGTACTTCAAAGATATCACCAAAACAGGGAAGATAGGGTATCCTGATAGTGAGGCTGCAATAGAGGTCATAGTACACCAGGTGTCTTTAAAAAAAAAAAAAAAAGCAGACAGTTTTTCAAGATTGCAAATTATCACTGTCAATTGCTGAGTAAGGTGTAAATAGGAACAACAAACATAGTTTGAAATGTCTATATGGAGATGCCACAAGCCTAAGAAATAAGATGAGAGAGTTGGAATATATTGCACTAAATGAAAAATTAGATATAAAGGCATCTCTGAGACATGGTGGAAGGAGGATAACCAGTGGAACACTGTCCTACCACAATACAAATTTGTTTTCAATAATTTGTTTCAGTAATAGTCACTGCTGGAGCCATCTCTTTTTTTGTAACTTTGATGACTCTTTGGCTCATAAGGGTGCCTTCTCCTGGAGACTCCACTTCCACTTCATTGAAGCTGGGTGTTCAGGACCTCTGGCTTCGATGCTCAGGTCCATGTTTCTTAACCATTCAACTGTAGGTAGGCCTGTCTTCACTGGAATTGGCCGGCTGCTAGTTCCAGGCTTTGCTTGGAGTAGAATCTGGCAGTTGCTGCTCCAGAGGTGACTGCATATTCTGTAGTGCAGAAAGCTCTCTGAACCCGCTGTTCACAGAAAATCATCTGTAATTCAGTTTGACTCAACCTCCAGGAGGTGCTGTTGCTTAGATTTGTAACTTCTTCTTCTTATTATTATTATTTGTTACATTTGTATCCCACATTTTCCCACCTTTTGCAGGCTCAATGTGGCTTACATATAACCATTAACAGCGTTAGCCAATTACGGTCTGAACAAATACATGGTATGAATGAATACAAAGTGAGTAGAATGAGGGTACATGCAGTGGTGTGCTGGAGCCGGCTCGCACCGGCTCTGCAGAGCCGGTTGTTAATTCTTGACGAATTTTGTGAGCCGGTTGTTCAGCTGCCTGGCTCTGTCAGCAGGGATGGGAGCAAAGTTTTTTTTTTTTCCCTACAGCCGGGAGGCCTCCTCGTGCTGCATTGGGCTGGTTCTAGTATCCAGTGGCGTACCGAGGGCGGGACCGCCCCCGGGTGAAAACGCAACCCAATTTGGGGGGGGGGTGTCCTAACTTCGTCCGTGCTGCACCAGCGCGTGCCTACCACCTCTGCAGCTCACTTGTCTCCTCCCAGCGGTTCCTCTCACTCTCCGCCTCTCCACAGTCTCTGAGTCGCGTCCATGATCCATCTGTCGACGTCACGATGCCGCTCCCTCCCTCTGCAGCTCCTTTCGCTGTCTCCCCGCCTCTCTGGTATCGAGTCCCGCCCATGACTCACGTCACGACGTCTTCTTCCCCCTGTGGCACCCTGCGCGCCCTTCTTGCTTGTAACGGATCCTGAGTCCTGCAGGTGTTTGGCGCCTTCTTCTGCTTCCTGCACTGCTAGTGCACTCCGTGTCCGTCTCCTCACACCCTGTCGCTGCCGGACACCAGTCTGTGTCTGTCTATATCGTCCTTCCTCCTCCTCATCGGCAGAAGGATCTTGGAGACTGATCTTCAAGCCAGCTAGGTAGGCCCCGCGGCGATCTAATATTTATTTAAATTGACTAAAAACATTTTTCATTGTATTTTCTGCTGCTGCTAGTGTTAGTTTGACACGAGCAGCAAGCTGCAGCTAGGGGCCCGGGGGGGGGGGGGGGGGTTCATAAAATGTGAAAAGGAAGGGGGGCGGGCAAGATAGAGCACTACTCTGGATGGGAGAAAGTCAGAACAATAATAGCAATGGGCATGAATGGCCAAATTTCAGTGAGGATATCCTGTTTCCTGCTGGGTTCGTCTTAACTGTTGTTGTAATCTATAAAGTTGATGGAATATATATTGAAATTAAATGGAAGTAGAATTTATTAAACTCTCCTTTCATTGGGGCACACATGGAATCAGATCTTCATCTGTTGTGTAGAAAGTTACCTTTAGGTACACAAATGGATTATTCTGTTTTGAACATGTTTCAGGGGGAAGTGGTTTTATTAGTCAAAATAAATATTTTGTTTCATGCAGATTTCTTTTGTTTATACATAAATGGGCTATATAAGTCCCTAATGCAGCCCATATTGGTTTTCTTATATTTTGTTCTTGTGATAACTTATATATACCCAACTGAGCATTTAAAAGTTTGTCTGTTAATGATATCATATGTTCAGAAATCCATGGCCACTTAGTACAGGTAGGCTATGCCTGGAGAGAGAGCCTGTTGTTAAAACTTTTACCAGCTAACTCTCTCCCTGGAATAGCCAGCTCTGCAATTTGGATGGGGGGATGCAGAGGTGGACGGGGGGGGGGGGGGGCGCAGAGGGGGACGGGGGGGGGGGGGGGGGGGCGCAGAGGTGGACCAGGGAGAGAGCCTGTTGTTAAAAATTTACCAGCACACCACTGGGTACATGGATAGTGCTGGGCAGACTTATACGGTCTGTGCCAGAGCCGGTGGTGGGGGGCAGGGATAGTGCTGGGCAGACTTATACAGTCTGTGCCAGAGCTGGTGGTTGGGAGGCGGGGTTGGTGGTTGGGAGGCGGGGATAGGGCTGGCCAGACTTATACGGTCTGTGCACTGAAGAGGACAGTACAAATAAAAAAAAGTAGCACATATGAATTTATCTTCTTGGGCAGACTGGATGGACCGTGCAGGTCTTTTTCTGCCGTCATCTACTATGTTACTATGTTACATGTATGGTAGGTACAGTTGAGGAGAACTTAGAAAGGGAAAGGAGGAAGAAGAGTCAGATAATGTCCATTACAGTCTTTGGTTACATTGTGTCGCAAGTGACCAGGTATTTTTATGTTGGGGTATGCTCTTCTGAACATATCTGTCTTTACTGCTTTGCGAAAATGTAGGTGGTCGAGCGTAGTTTTTACTGCTTTTGGCAATGCGTTCCATAGTTGTGCGCTTAGGTAGGAAAAGCTGGTTGCATAGGTGGATTTGTATTTGAGTCCTTTGCTGCTTGGGTAGTAGAGGTTTAGGTATGATCGTGCAGATTTTGTGGTGTTTCTGGTTAGCAGGTCAATGAGGTCTGTCATGTATCCCGGTGCCTCGCTGTAAATAATTTTATGAACAGTCGTGCAGATTTTGAAAATGATACGTTCTTTGGTAGCCAGTGCGATTTTTCTCTGAGTGGTTTGGCGCTGTCAAAATGTGTTTTTCCAAATACAAGCCTGGCTGCTGTGTTTTGGGCGGTCTGAAGTTTCTTTATGATTTGATCCTTGCATCCCGCATAGATTCCATTACAGTAATCTGCATGTATTAGTACCATGGACTGCACCAGGTTACAAAATATTTCCCTCGGGAAGAATGGTTTTACGCGTTTGAGTTTCCACATTGAGAAAAACATTTTCTTTATGGTGGATTTCGCTTGGGTCTCTAGTGATAGGTTACGGTCGATTTACTCCAAGAATTTTCAGGCTGTCTGAGACAGGGAGGGTGCATCCTGGGTGTTAATGTTTGTGGGTTTGTATGTATTGTATTGGGATGAGATGATGACTGTGTGTTTTTTCTGTATTGAGTTTTAGTTGGAATGCATTTGCCCATGAGTTCATGATGTTTAAGCTTAGCTTGATTTCGTTGGTGATTTCCGCCAGATCATGTTTGTATGGGATGTATAATGTAATGTCATCAGCGTAAATAAATGGGTTGATGCCTTGGGTGGATAGGGTCTTGGCTAGTGGAGTCGTCATGAGGTTGAAAAGGATCGGTGACGGTGGTGATCCTTGTGGTACTCCGCAGCCTGGTTTCTATGGTGACAATATGTTTGTTTTTTATTTCACTTGATATGTTCTTGTGGTTAGAAAACCGTTAATCCAATTGAGATTGCCATCACTGATTCCGAAGTAGTCTAGGAGTCTTAGCAATATGTTATGGTTAACCATGTCGAATGCACTTGGCATGTCAAATTGTAGGAGGAGTATGCTCTTTCCTATTGCTATTTCCTGCTTGAATTTGGTTAGGAGAGTGAGTAGTACTGTTTCAGTGCTGTGTAGGGGTCGAAATCCTGATTGTGACTTGTGTGAATTTGTTTATGTAGTCATTGAGGAGTTTGGCCACCAGTCCTTCCATTAGTTTGACTACAAATGGAATAGATGCTACTGGGCAGTAGTTGGTAATGTCGTTTGTTTTTTTTCTTGGTTTCTTTTGGTATTAGGGTGAGCAGGATGTTGCCTTTTCTTGAGGGTAGATACCCTGGGATGCGAGATCTATTATGAAGCGGTGGGGGGCAGATTGTATTAGGTAGCTGGGGCAGGTGTTTAATCACCTGGGTAACTGTGTCTGTACTGAGTAGAGCAAAAGTTGACCATATTCAGTCAGCAGGGTATTCACCAGGAGTTGGGTCTAGACCATTAATGACGTTTTCTATGTCCATGTTGTTCTGAGGTAGGGTTTTGCGTTTCAAAAGGTGGTGTGGGTTCACTGGGGCATGGTGTCTGATGTTGCGTGCTGGCTTGGGGCACACAAGAAGCCAGGCTCAACATTGACCACACCCAATTATTACATGGACTCACAGAAGAGGCATAATAGCACATTGCTGGTTTCAGTCTGTGTCACAGAAGTTGTCTCATCTTCTATGTACATTTTGCTTGCTGAAACTGGATGTCTCATTATCAGTGCATGCAGCTTCAGCGCTACAGAAATAAAAATATTTTTGTATCGCCGGATATGACGGCGCGCTAGGGGGGGAACTACCACCAGGCTGCTTTGGTAGGTACAAATAAACATTATCTCTGCTATTTGGGCTATCTTGATCAAGATGGAATCCATACAATGGGTTTCTCTATGTAGAGATGTAGCTGTCTCATTCTTTGTGCTCACTTGGGTCAATGAGCTTACAGGGGTGAGCACTGATATTGGGAATTCAGTTGCACTAGTCAGTTCTTTTTCTACCTCCTACCTCTTGGGTGCCAGAACTTTCTGTGTGCTCCCCTTTGCAGGGCAAAGGGCTTTGCTTTCCCTGCCTGTGTTTGTGTATCTTATTGTGGAGACACCCCCTTATCATCTAGCATTTCCAGGACTGACTTTAAAGCTTCTGATATGCTTAAAAGTGTGCCTCTCAAATATGCTGGGTTTGTTTCTCCTCACTATGACAGTGTAGGCGGTTGCCCTGTATCAAAATTTTCTGGTTCTAAGGGAACAGGAGACTTGATTTTCCTTTCTTTCTCTTCTACTTTTCCTGTGTATGGCTAGTTTTCAGGTATCATCTTATTTTCTTTTCTGTGTTTTATTTTATTCTATTTCTACAGATTACCATGTCTACCGGAACATCCCTGTGCTGTGTCTTCCTTTCTGTGGTGTTTACAAGTATGGGGAATGGCTGTCCCAAGCCAAATTGTACATGAGCAGAGGATCTGCCTCCCCCTATTTACAGAGTCTTCAATTCTAATGAAGTCTGTGAAACACTATTTGATATTCATTTACCAAAAACATATTGTCTCTGCTGCCTGCCACTGTTTGCAGAGTAACCAGGGCCCCCACCCTTAGTTAGGTGTGGTCTACAATCTGTTCCCTTGGCTGGTGTGTGCTCTGTATCTGTTTGTGGAGCAGTGGGCTGTATTCCATCCTCCTCTTCCTTAATAGCTTCTGCTTTTAGATTTCTTCTTATTGGTGTTTTCTCCTCTTAAGAGATTCCTTCAGTTTCCCTAAGCTGTGAGGAAACCTCTACATTTTCTAGCATGTCCTTTCTATGGTGCTTCACTACAGGAAATTATTTGCCTTTATTTTCAACATATTGTGTACTTATTTTCTGTCAGAGTAACTTTTAAATTCATACTGTCTGCTTTAGTCAAAGGTACAGAGCATTCCTGTTTCTTATTTACCAGTGCCCTATCTGTCTGCATTTTGCTCTGGAGATCTGTCTAACTTAAGTCCTTTCTTCTCTGATTCAGTAATTTGGACTTTGGAATTCAAATGCAGGGGACTAAATAATTCAGAAGTGCCCTGCTTGTTAGATTCATTTACTATATAACTATATAACAATCGGGTAAATCACATTTGTTCTCTTTATTATCAATTTGTTCCCCGGCAGTGTCCAGCCTTGTCTGTAAGAGCAGATCATTGTTAGAATGTGAATCTGACTTTCTGAATCTGCAACCTGCTCATCTGTTTCTTTAATTGTGATTGCTAATTGAGCTAATTTTTCTCTGGAGAGCGTAATGTGCCTTTTCTAGAGTATGTATCTTGGATTATACTCTTAAGTTTCAAATTTTTTCTCACAGTTTCAGCTTCCCATCTATGCAGGAAAGAGCAGTCAGGAAAACCCATCTTAATCTTCTATCTGCTTTAAGTTCTACCTACTGCTTCACCAGGTTCAGAGCTTGAATTAAAGCTTTAACCTCTTTAGGGGTAACTTCTGTATGGAACCCAGGATAGGCTATAGCATCTGCTCACTACTATGATTTTTGCTACTGAGGTCCATGAGCCACCATAGGGAACCCTCGGGGATGGCACTCCTCTAATCCTGCCATCTGAACTTAAACATTACTATGTGAACAGTCTATCAAGAGTGCAAGACTGTCGCCATCTTCAAAAGTATATACTGCCTTTCTGCAATTTTCCTAGGATTTTCCTAACCTATTCTGCACAGTTACTTTAACAACTTTCAAATCTGCACATTGACATCTGGAAAATATCCACCTGATGACACCTTTGATCTAGATTGAACCTTGTGAGTTCTTTTGTATTTTCAGATGACAAATGTGCATAGACTGCAAACACACATTCACCCAGGAAACAGATACCTTCAATATGATGCCAGCAGAATATTCAGCTCACACTGCTTCTGTACTTCCAACCAGTGCAACAATTGAAATTCATTGGAGCCCTGCTAGACATGATACAGGCTCGGGCCTTCCTGCCACAGGTATGGGCAGATGCTCTCATTGCCACTCAGGTCTGGAGCAGTCAACAAGTGCAGGGTGTCCCAAGTCATGGGAACTTAGCGGATGTCATCCAGATCACCCCACAGTTGGCTCAGTCAGTGCTTTTGTGGATGATTCAATCCAGTTTGACCCAGAGACTACCATTTCAAATTCCTGTGCCCCAGAAGGTAATGCCCATGGATGCATCCACTCTGGGTGGGGAGCCTGTGTAAATGGTTTTCACACCCAAGGGATTTGGTCTGTCCACTAGACCACGTTGCACATCAACTTATTTGAACTCTGGACGATTTGGAATGTTCTAAAGGCTTTCAGAGATCGGCTTGTTGGACCAAATTGTACTCGTTCAAATGGACAATCAGGTTGCCTTATATTATGTGAAAAAGCAAGGGAGTATGGGTTCCTACCCATTGTGTCAGGAAGCAGTCAGAATGTGGACTTAAACCACCAGTCAAGGCATGGTGCTCTATGCCACATATCTGGTGGGAAAACATAACCGTTTGGCAGACAGGCTGAGCAGGGTGATGCATCTGCTTGAGTTGTCTCTGAACGTGGGCATTGCCTACAATATCTTCCAATTATGGGACACCCTCTCAGAGGATCTTTTTGCCACTCATCTAAACAATAAGGTCCCTCAGTACTGCTCCAGATTCAGGTCGCCCAACAGACTAGCAACAGATGTTTTTCTCCATCATTGGGGAACTGGTCTATATGCATTTCCTCCAATTCTTCTGATGGGGAATACTTTGCTGAAAACTCAGGCAAGACTAGGGAGCCATGATCCTTATCACCCCATTCTAGCCAAGATAGATAATGGTTCCCTCTGCTTCTGGAATTGTCCTCTGAAGAACTGTGGAGATTGGAGTTTTTCTGACCCACATCAGAATGAGGGGTCTCTTCTCCATCTCAACCTCCAGTCCCTTGCTGTCACAGCCTGGATGTTGAGAGCGTAGAATTTTCCTCTTTGCACTTGGCGGAGGGTCTCCAAGGTCTAGGCTTCCAGGAAAGATTCCACTAAGAGGAGTTATTCCTTTAAATGGAGTAAGTTTTCCATCCGGTGTGAGAGCAAGGCCCTAGATCCTCTCTTGCCCTACACAAACCCTGCTTGAATACCTCCTGCACCTTTCTGAGTTTGGTTTGAAAATCAACTCTAATAGTTCATTTGTTTGTTTGTTTGTTTGTTGGTGACATTTATACCCCACATTTTCCCACACAATTTCAAGTTCAATGTGGCTAACAAGCTACAAGGAGGCAATACAAAATATTAAATTAATCCATTATCCCACACATATCAACAAAAGAAAGAATCATAAATATAGATATAATGGAAGGGGGGGGCGGACTAGGCATCGGCATCAAGTAACAGGAATGTTTTAAAAAAGAAAGATGTCAAAAACTTGCTCAAAACTAAGTAATCATGCTGAGACGTAATGTATTTCAGCAAGGAATTCCACCACTTAGTACATTAGTAAGAAAAAGTGGAATAAATTGATTTATAGACTACTTTCTTACAGTTAGGAAAAAGAAGACACACGTAATCTCTTACACCAAAGGCTGCATTGCAAGAAGGCAAAGTAACAAGGGGCAACATATAATCAGGGGCAGTACCGTATGAAATATGAGAGCACAGAGCTTGAAAGCAAACCTGACCTTAATAGGAAGCCAACGCAATTATATCTGCAGAGGAGTGGCCCTTCCAAAGCGTGGCACGTGCAGGACAAACCTGTCTGCATTATTCTGGGCAGTTTGAAGCTTCCTTAAAACAAATTCTTTGCAACCAGGGTAGATAGAATTAAAATAATCAAATTGGGTCAAGACTAGAAACTGGACAAGTAACCATTATTGAAAAAAGGGGTATAATTTGCTTCAGTTTCCAAACTACCTTAAAAGATTTAGTGATACAGAGGACACCTGAGATTCAAAGGTTTAAGTGTCAATCAGCAACAACCCCCCAGTATTAATGCAGTCAGTGCTAAAATTGCTACAGGGATCATGGTCAAACAGACTGGTTAATACCAAAAATGTAGTCTTATCCTGATTTAATTTTAGCCTAAATTCAGAGGCCCAGGAATCCATTGTCAAGGCCCAATTTAATTCTATGGAGAATTCCATGGATGCCACCTCAAAAGGGGATGTAAATAGTGGCATCATCAGTAAAAGTAAAAGGATGGAATCCCATAGACTCAAGTCTCCCCCTAGCGGAACCATTATGACATCAAATAGTATTGGAGATAGAGGAGAGCCTTGCGGTACACCAGAGTCAGGAGACAAAGGAGTGATAAGGCATCTGACACCTTTACTCTGTAAGACCTTGACTTCAGGAAACCCTGGAACCAGGACTTGACTCTCACAAAGCCCAAATTAGTCTAACAGATTTAAACAGGAATTATGATCCATCACATCAAAGGCATTTGATATGTCAAATTCCATAACTAGAAATGTATTCCCTAGGCAAATTTATTTCCTAAAGTCAGAGACTAAAGTGGCTAGGACAGTCTCAATATTATAATGTGCCTGAAGCCAGACTAGGACATATAGAGGAGAAAGGTGGAGCTGGGCTTCAACAATTCCTTCCATCACCTTGGCTAATAAGGGTATGGAAGCAACTAGTCTGTAGTTGGCAACATCAGTCAACAAGCCCAAAGGATTCTTAGGTATAGGGTTTAATACAATAGAACCCTTCTCAACTGGGAAGAGGCCCTGAGAGAACCGGAAAGATATATGCTCCCTAAGAAGCTCAGTGAAACTTAGACAGGCATCAAGAATACAATGGGACAAGGAATACTTTGAAGGAAGAACTTAACTGTGTCAGAGAAGGGCAACTGATAAAAAGGCCAAAGTCTATTGGCAGGTATTCCAGCCCTATACGTAACTCTTGACATAGGAGAAGCAGTTGCCAGCAAACTAAGAAACTGCTCTCCTAATTTTTGCTATTTTCAGCTTGAAGTGAGAAGCCAACTGTTTTGCTGTAGGAGTAATCATACTAGAAACTGACCTCATTGGTGGAAATTAGCGCCACCAAACTGTGCAGCGAAATCCCAAATCTTAGCCTCTCAAATTTTATCTTTGTAATCTGAAACAGCAGTCTTATTAACATCAGATCTATCTTTTGACCACTTCCTTTCAAGTTTTCTACATTGTCTCTTAAGCATGAGAAGGGATTGATCAAACTAGAGAGACAGTGAGTGAGTTGAGGCTTGATTTTGAGCAGGGCTAAGTCATCCAGAATATGTTCACAACATCCATTCCACTGAAGCAAAAAAATCTGTAGCCACAGGTGACAGAAGCAGCAGACTATTGCATATACTTGTCTAAAAAACAGTAAGATCTGTCTTGCCCCTGGATTTGCAAAAAGAAGTCCTGTGAGAAAATTGGTTCTAGCCAGCGTAACCTTGCCAGATTCTCTCCAATAAAGTGAAAACTGAAGTTTTCCATGATCAGACCAGGATACATACAACCAACCTGGATTTCATAAGTAGAAGATACCAGTGGTTGTCCCCCAATATGCTAGTAAGTCCAAAAGGTGACCACAATCTAAGTGCAATTACAGGGGGCTCTGTCAATAGTAAACCTCTCATGACGCAAACAACTACAGGCTGTACAGGGATAAGCATACCTCCCACATGGTGATGAGCACTGAGTGCAATTAGTGCTTATCGCCATGTGGGAGGTACGCCTATCCATGAACAGCCTGTAGTTGTTTGCTTCATGAGAGGTTTACTATTGGCAGAGCCCTCCCACTGTGTCATGGAGCTTACCCAGCTCTTTCAAGCCACTTGATTCCTGTCGTCTGAAGTGCCTGACCGAAAAGTCTTGTTTTTGCTGGTGATCACTTCAGCATTCAGGGTCAGTTTGCTTAAGGCCCTAGTAGCAGATCCTCGTTGCACAAAATTTTATCATAAAAGAATAGTTCTCCACACGCATCCTAAGTTCCTTCCTAAGGTGGTGTCCAAGTTCCATTTTAACCAGTCATCCTGCCAACATTCTTCCCAAAACCGCATGCCCTTCCTGGTAAAAGCGAACTGCACATATTGGACTGCAAGCGAGCCTTAGCTTTCTCTGTGGAGTGGACTAAAGCCCATAGTTCGTTCCCAACAGGATAGGGATAGCTATCAGCAAACACATATTATCCAGTTGGCTGGCAGATTGCATCTCTTTCACTTATGCCCAGGCTGGGATGACTCTGTGAACTGTGACATGACCCTCTAATGTCATAGCCATGGCTGCATCTGTAGCCTTCTTGAGGTCAGCCTCTATTGAACTACTACTACTACTACTACTTATCATTTCTATAGCGCTACTAGACGTACGCAGCGCTGTACACTTGAACATGAAGAGACAGTCCCTGCTCGACAGAGCTTACAATCTAATTAGGACAGACAAACAGGAGAAACAAGAGATAAAGGAATATTAAAGTGAGGATGATAAAATAAGGGTTCTGAACAAGTGAACAAGGGTTAGGAGTTAAAAGCAGCATCAAAAAGGTGGGCTTTTAGCTTAAATTTGAAGACGGTCAGAGATGGAGCTTGACATACCGGCTCAGGAAGTCTATTCCAGGCATATGGTGCAGCAAGATAGATTTGCAAGGCTGCAACGTGGTCTTCGGTCCACACATTCACATCTCACTGCTACCTTGAAAAGCATACCCAACGTGATTGTTTTTGCAATTGAAGCCCTTTCCTATTTTTCAAGGGGGTTAGATGTTTTTGAACCCTACTCAACTAGAGGGTTTTCTTAAAGGTGAAGATCACTGCAGACCTATAATGCAGCATTGCTTATAAAACATGGTCAAAGGTTGGACTTCCTTCTATTTTTTTATTACATAATACATTGTAGGCCCCATATAAGAGATTCCTTTATAAGACAGTCAAGTTTCAAGTTCATTTAAATCTCAAGAGTGGCAAAGAGTTAGAGGTATAGTATTAATAGGAAGCAGTTGGTCAGAGAGTACATTCAGCATGATTTGTTTCCCGCTGTCCGGATGGACCAAGGCAGGGGTGGGTATAAGTTAGTATGTATATATTATAAGTTGAAGGCATCACAAAATAGAAAAGTCTTCAATTCTTGTTTTAATTCGGGTGAGAATGCTCTAGTCTTAGTGATATGGGCAAGGAGTTCCAATGTGTGGAATCTACTCCGCTAAAACATTTTGCTCTCTGGTGTCTAGACAGATGGTACAGAATGAAGGAAACATTAAGCAATTATGTTGAGAGGATCTTGGGGATCATAGATGTAAGTAAGGCATCAACAGGCGATAAAAGGGATGACAGTAGGAGAAATAGTGCCGAGTAGATGGGTGGGAATAGGATCAAAGGAACAGGTAGTTAGTTTTAGGGAGGAAAGAAAATATGCAATTTCCTTCAGTGATCTCAGAAAAGGAGGCAAGGGTTGAAGGAAGGTTGACAGAATGGACTTGTGGGAATGAGAGGTCGAGGTGACTTGGTTGAGAACTCCAGGTTAATCTTGTGAACCTTACACAAGTATTGCCATACTGGGACAGACCAAAGGTCCATCAAGCCCAGCATCCTGTTTTCAACAGTGGCCAATCCAGGTCACAAATACCTGGTAAGATCCCAAAAAAGTACAAAACATTTTATACTGCTTATCCCAGAAATAGTGGATTTTCCCCAAGTCCAATTTAATAATGGTCTATGGACTTTTAGGAAGCCGTCCAAACCTATTTTTAAAATCTGCTAAGCTAACCGCCTTTACCACATTCTCTGGCAACAAATTCCAGAGTTTAATTACACGTCGAGTGAAGAAATATTTTCTCCGATTCATTTTAAAGATATTACTTTGTAGCTTCATCGCATGCCCTCTAGTTCTAGTATTTTTGGAAAGCGTAGACAGATGCTCAACTCCACTCATTATTTTATAGACTATCATATCTCCCCTCAGCCGCCTTTTCTCCAAGCTGAAGAGCCCTAGCCACTTTAGTCTTTCCTCATAGGAAAGTCGTCCCATCCCTATCATTTTTCGTTGCCCTTCTCTGCACCTTTTCTAATTCCACTATATCTTTTTTGAGATGTGGCTACCAGAATTGAACACAATATTCGAGGTGCGGTAGCACCATGGAGCGATACAAAAGCATTATCACATCCTCATTTTTGCTTTCCATTCCTTTCCTATTAATACCTAACATTCTATTTGCTTCCTTAGCCACAGCAGCACACTGAGCAGAAGGTTTCAACGTATCAGCAACGATGACACCTAGATCCCTTTCTTGGTCAGTGACTCCTAATGGAACCCTGTATGACGTAGCTATAGTTCGGGTTCCCTTCACTAAATCCATGTTGGCTTTGTATCATTAATCCATGTTGGCTTTTGAATTTGCTCAGTAATTTTGTTCTTTATAATAGGAGGAACAAGAGTACCTAAAGCAGAGGAGAAAATAGTATTATAGGAAGAGACAGCCTCATTGACAGACTTGGATAACAGTGGTTGAGAAGAAGGTTGAAACACAGGTGGAGAGCGTTCAAGAGTCAATAACCTGAAGATTCCTAAGTGTATTGGTGGAGATTGGACAGGACTAGGGGGGAGGGTGTTTAAGAGTGAAAGTTATCAGATGATGATCAGAGAGGGGAAGAAATGAGGTTCAGAAACTGGAGAATGAGCAGTTGGAAAAGAAGATAAGTGGCCATTCTGGTGAGTAGGGATAGTGGAGCACAGTTGAAGATTGAAAGAGGATGTTAAAGCGAGAAACTGAGAAGTGTAAGAGTCAGAGGGATCATTAGCATAAATGTTAAAATCCCCAAGAATGAAAGAAGGAGATGAAGGTTCAAGAAATAGGGAAAGCCAGGAGTCAGTCAGTGAGAAAGGAAGAAAGGGACTTGTCATGGGGTCATATGACTGCTACTTGGAGAGGTAGAGGAGTGAATAGACAGATGGCATAGACTTCAAAGAAAGAAAAGCAGTGAGACTGAGGTGGAAGTACTACTACTACTACTTATCATTTCTATAGCGCTACAAGGCATATGCAGCGCTGTGCACCATACACAAAAGACAGTCCCTGCTCAAAGAGCTTACAATCTAGGTAAGACAGGTAAGCAGAATAATTAAGGGTAAGGGAATGAAGAGGTGAGGATAAAGGACAGGGTAAGTAGAGGTTTAAATCTACAAGAGGGTGAGAGTAGTAACCCAACACCATCTCCGCGACCGACCAGGTGAGGAGTATGAGAGAAAAGGTAACCTCCATGTCACAGGGCCACAACTGAAGCCGAGTCTTCAGGGCAAAGTCGTCTCAGGGCAAGCAGATGGAGAGTACAAGAGATAAAGAGGTTGTGGATGTAGGAAAGTTTGTTGGAGACAGAACGGGCATTCCATAGAGCACATGAGAAAGGTAGAGAAGAAGGGGAGAGGAGAGGAACAGAAATTAGATTGGAGACATCGCGCTATGACCTGCACTAATAGGATGAGTGATGGTGTGGAGGACCAGGTTTGGATTCCACCTCTTCCTCATTGGTACCAAGGAGTCTCAATGACGAGCGTCGAACGAAGGCGAAGAAGCACTGTCATCGTTCTCCTTTGACACACTGTGCCAGGAGCTCCGGGGCGTCGAGGGATTTGCCACCCGAGAAGCATCGGCGCTGAGAGGATCGCTCCCCCTCTATTCAGGAGGTGCCGATGCGTTGGTCTAGCAGCCCGGTACCTGCTCCCGAGCATCGACAGATTCTGCCACCGGCTTCTATTCCGACCCTGCAGCCTTGTCCAACGGCGGCTCTCAATGAGCGCATCAGGACCTTGCTTCCAGAGCTTCTGGAAGGGTTACTGCGCCAGGCTACTTACGGTGTCGGGGGTGCTTGCACCTTCCGTACCATCGGCTGCAGCGGTTGCTGGCCCTTCGCCTGTGGTGAGGTCCCCGACCTCGGTGCCACCTACCACCCAAATCGACTCTCCTTCAACGACGGTGGAGGAAGCTTCACCGGAGTCTAGGCGGGTGCCAAACTTCTTAGCATCGGCATCGAGGACGTCGTTCTTCGACGTCGAGGCAGGCTCAGTTTCGGACTGCTCTGAGAGATGCCTTGTCCGATACTGAAGATGAGCTCTCGTGCGGGGAGGAGGAGGATCCCAGTTACTTTTCTTCTCATGAGTCCTTTGGTATTCCTTCTGAATCTTCCCCTCCACCAGAAAGGAGACTGTCTCCAACGGAGAGTCTATCCTTTACCTCCTTTGTCCGGGAAATGGGTGCGGTATGGAGGTTGTGGATGAGCCCAGGGCTGAGATGCTCGAGGTCCTGGATTATCCTTCACCTAGAGAGGCTGCAAAGGCTCCTTTGCAAAATGTACTCAAGAAAAGTGC
The DNA here is from genome assembly GCF_901765095.1 of Microcaecilia unicolor. Classification (NCBI taxonomy): domain Eukaryota; kingdom Metazoa; phylum Chordata; class Amphibia; order Gymnophiona; family Siphonopidae; genus Microcaecilia; species Microcaecilia unicolor. The sequence goes on from NC_044033.1 coordinate 141,003,933, forward strand.
CAAGAGTACTAGGGACTATGCTTCGGCACACCCAGGCAGAGAATCTAGACCCTTGGACTCGTTTGGGAGGAAGGCGTATCAGGCCGCTATGCTCGCTGCCAAGATCCAAACATACCAGCTCTTCACAAGCATTCACTTGCTGAACTCGGTGAGGCAACTGTCTAGCTTTGTTGATGCTCTCCCTCTGGAGCAGGCCGAGCCTTTTCTCCAGGTGGTCAGGCAGCAGAAGGTGTGTCAAAAATTCTGGACCAGGGGTACGTTCGACACTTTTGATGCAGCATCCAGAATCGCTGCCCAAGGTATAGTGATGCGCAGACTCTCAAGGCTGCGTGTCTCTGACCTGGCTAATTCGGTCCAGCAGTGGATGGCGGATGTTCCTTGCCAGGGGACAACCTTTTTGGTGAGAAAATAGAGGATCTGGTTGGCCAGCTCAAAAAGTACAATAATGCTATAGATTCTCTCTCCCGCTGGGCGTCTTCTGCTACTACCTCCTCATCTAGGAGGTTTTTTTTGAGGGAAGAGGAGTGCTCCCTATTCCTTTGCTTAGGCGTAGGTACACTCCGACTTCTCGGCAGTCTGTCCAGACTCAGTCCCAGCACGCTCGTTCTCGTCAGCAGCATGCGCCTAAAGCCTCTGCGGCTCCCCAGCAAAAGCAAGGGACGGGCTTTTGACTGGCTCCAGTTCAGCATAGCCTCAGAAAAAGTGTCCGTGCCAGACGACTTGCCGGTCGGGGGGAGGTTAATATTTTTTCACCAAAGATGGCCTCTCATAATCTCCCATCGGTGGGTTCTTCAAATAGTCCGGTCAGGATACACCCTCAATCTGGAATCCAAACCTCCAAATTGTCCGCCGGGAGCTCATTCTTACAGTTCCCAGCACAAACAGGTACTTGCAGAGGAACTCTCCGCCCTTCTAGAGGCCCAAGTGGTCGAACCCATTCCACCAGGAGAAGGCTGGGATTCTATTCCAGGTACTTCCTTGTGCAAAAGAAAACGGGAGATGTGTCCCATCCTAGACCTCTAAGGGCCCTGAACAAATTTCTAGTCTGAGAAAAGTTCAGGATGAAACCATCCTGAACTTTTCTCAGACTAGAAATTTGTTCAGGCACCCTTCTTCCCATGATTCAGGAGAACGATTGGCTATGCTCTCTGGACTTAAAGGATGCTTACACCCACATCTCGATACTCCTAGCTCACAGTAAGTACCTTCAATTTCGGCTAGGAACACAGCACTTTCAGTACTGTGTACTGCCTTTTGGCCTGGCATCTGCGCCCAGAGTGTTTACTAAATGCCTAGCTGTAGTCGCAGCGTCGCTACGCAGACTGGGAGTGCATGTGTTTCCTTATCTTGACAATTGGCTGGTAAAGAGCACCTCGGAGGAGGGTGATCTGGAGTCCATGCGAATGACTATTCGGGTGCTAGAGCTACTAGGATTCCTCATAAATTATCCCAAGTCCCATCTCACCCCAGTCCAAAAATTAGAATTCATTGGAGCCCTGTTGAACACTCAGACAGCTCGAGCTTATCTTCCCGAGGCTAGGGCAGACAACATTCTGTCCCTGGTGTCCATGGTTCGAGCGCCCCAGCAGGTCATGGCTCGGCAAATGTTGTGACTTCTGGGGCACATGGCCTCTACAGTTCATGTAACTCCCATGGCATGTCTACATATGAGATCAGCTCAATGGACCCTAGCTTCCCAGTGGTTTAAAGCTGTGGGGGATTTAGAAGATGTAGTCCATCTGTCTGCCAGCTTTCGGAATTCTCTTCAGTGGTTGACAATTTGATCCAGTTTGACCATGGGGCGTCCATTCCAAGTTCCTCAGCCACAGAAAGTGCTTACGACGGATGCATCTCTCCTGGGGTGGGGAGCTCATGTATATGGGCTCCACACTCAAGGAGCCTGGTCCTTTCAGGAAAAAGGTTTGCAGATCAACCTTCTGGAATTAAGAGCGATCTGGAACGCTCTAAAGGCTTTCAGAGATCGGCTGTCCAACCAAGTCATCTTAATTCAGACAATCAGGTTGCCATGTATTACACCAACAAGCAGGGGGGCACCGGATCTCGCCCTCAGGAAGCCGTCCAGATGTGGCTTTGGGCACACCGTCACGACATGTTTCTCCAAGCCACTTATCTGGCAGGTGTAAAAAAACAGTCTGGCAGACAGACTGAGCAGAATAATGCAACCTCACGAATGGTCACTAAACATGGCAATGGTTCACAAGATCTTACGAGCGTGGGGCACCCCCTCGGTAGATCTTTTTGCCACTCAGATCAATCACAAGGTCCCTCAGTTCTGTTCCAGGCTCCAGGCCCACGACAGACTAGCGTCGAATGCCTTTTTCCTACATTGGGGGACAGGCCTTCTGTATGTGTATCCTCCCATACCTCTAGTAGGGAAGTCTTTGCTGAAACTCAAGGAAGACGGCGAAACCATGATCCTGATAGCACCTTTCTGGCCACGTCAGATTTGGTTTCCTCTTCTTCTGGAGTTGTCCTCTGAAGAACCATGGAGATTGGACTGTTTTCCAACCCTCATCACTCAGAACGAGGGGTCGCTTCTTCATCCCAACCTTCAGTCTCTGGCTCTCATGGCCTGGATGTTGAGAGCTTAGAATTCACCTCCTTGGGTCTTTCAGAGGGTGTATCCCGAGTCTTGCTTCCAGGAAAGATTCCATGAAGAGGTGTTACTCTTTCAAATGGAGGAGGTTTGCCGTCTGGTGTGACAGCAAGGCCCTAGATCCTCTTTCTTGTCCTTTACAGACCCTGCTTGAGTACCTTCTACACTTGTCAGAGTCTGGTCTCAAGACCAACTCTGTAAGGGTTCACATTAGTGCTTATCATTGCAGTGTAGAGGGTAGGCCTATCTCTGGACAGCCTTTAGTTCACTTCATGAGAGGTTTGCTTTTGTCAGTGCCCCCTGTCAAACCTTCACCAGTGTCATGGGATCTCAACATCGTTCTCACCCAGCTGATGAAAGCTCCTTTTGAGCCACTGAATTCCTGCCATCTGAAGTATTTGACCTGGAAGGTCATTTTCTTGGTGGCTGTTACTTCAGCTCGTAGAGTCAGTGAGCTTCAGGCCTTGGTAGTGCATGCACCTTATATCAAGTTCCATCACAACAGAGTAGTCCTCCGCACGCACCCTAAGTTCCTGCCAAAGGTGGTGTCGGAGTTCCATCTGAACCAGTCAATTGTCTTGCCAACATTCTTTCCCTGTCCTCATACCCGCCCTGGCGAAAGCAGTTTGCACACCTTGGACTGCAAGAGAGCATTGGCCTTTTATGTGGAGCGGACGAAGCCCTTCAGACAGTCCGCCCAGTTGTTTGTCTCTTATGATCCCACCAGGAGGGGAGTTGCCATCGGAAAATGCACAATCTCCAATTGGCTAGCAGATTGCATATCCTTCACTTATGCCCAAGCTGGGCTGACTCTGGAGGGCCATGTCACGTCTCACAGTGTTAGAGCCATGGCTGCGTCAGTGGAGGAGGAGTGGCCTAGTGGTTAGGGTGGTGGACTTTGGTCCTGGGGAACTGAGGAACTGAGTTCGATTCCCGGCATAGGCAGCTCCTTGTGACTCTGGGCAAGTCACTTAACCCTCCATTGCCCCATGTAAGCTGCATTGAGCCTGCCATGAGTGGGAAAGCGCAGGGTACAAATGTAACAAAACAAAAAAAAAAAGTCAGCCTCCATTGAAGAGATTTGCAAGGCTGCAACGTGGTCATCGTCCACACATTCACATCTCACTACTGCCTCCAGCAGAATACCTGACGCAACAGTCGGTTTGGGCAGTCGGTGCTGCAGAATCTGTTCGGGGTTTAGAATCCAACTCCACCCCCTAGGCCCATTTTTGTTATGTTCCAGGCTGCACTCTCAGAGGCTTATGGTTTCAGTTCAATCTATGTTATGTCCTCGCCGTTGCGAGGCCCAATTGACCAATGTTCATTGTTTTGAGTGAGCCTGGGTGCTAGGGATACCCCACATGTGAGAACAAGCAGCCTTCTTGTCCTCAGAGAAAGCGAAGATACATACCTGTAGCAGGTATTCTCCGAGGACAGCAGGCTGATTGTTCTCACAAACCCACCCACCTCCCCTTTGGAGTTGTTGTTTGTTGTTTATTTGCTTTTTGATTTAACTGAGCGGGAATGCTCACGCGACGGGCAGGAAGACAGCCGCGCGCGCTGCTCGCGCACCAGAAGACTCTGTAAAGATTTTCATATTTTGCTTGCAAAATAGCCGTTCGATTTCCCGGGCCGACGCGGACGTTGACCCACATGTGAAAACCATCAGCTTCCTGTCTTCGGAGAATACCTGCTACAGGTATGTATCTTCACTTTATCTTGTTGGGCAGACTGGATGGACCATACAGGTTTTTATCTGCCGTCATTTACTATGTTACTATGTGGGTGGGTGTTTGTTTATAATCTAAGCATTCTCCAGTTGGGCATGCATATTTTTTTCAGTTACTTTTGACACAAATGGAAATTGGGCAATGGGGTGAAAATTTGATACTGTGTATGGGCCTTATTTGGGTCTTTGAGTCTTGGAAGATATAAGCTGATTTCCATATTGAGGTAAGGAGACTTTGGTTGAGATGAGTAGCAACCATTGTTTGGAGAAAGGGAGCAGGTTGTTTGCAAAGCATTTAATGAAACAGGAGAGGAACTGATCGTGTGGGGCTGTTGGATATAGTGTGTATAAGGCATGAGAAATCAAAGGAACAGTTGGAGGATTAAATGAGGTTATATCCAGTGGTGTGCTGGAAAGTGTTTAACAACAAGCTCTCTCCCTGGTCCCCCTCTGCTCCCTCCCCCCCCCCCCCCCCCCCCCCAAAATTGCAGAGCTGGCTATAGCCGGGGAGAGAGCCTGGGGTGGGGGGGCAATGCATTACTCCAGGAAAAAAAATTTAAATGATCCCAGGTTCCAATCTAATTCATGTTTAATGTGCGATAAAATTCCATAAATAAGTAAATAAATATAAACTTTTAATGTTGAGCACCTGATTCTCTAAGTGGGCATATTCCAAACACTGTAATGAAAATAAAATGATTTTTTTCTACCTTTGTTGTCTGGTGACTTTGTTTTTCTGATCATGCTGGCCCAGTATCCAATTCTGCTGCTATCTTTCATCTTAACTCCGTTTCCAGGGCTTCCTTTCCATTTATTTCTTTCCTTTCTTCTTCATTTCTGGTCCTCTGCAGACTTGACTGTCCAGTGGATCCAGCTTCTGCCTATATTCTTCATCCATTTGCAGTTTTTCTCCTCTCTTCCTTTTCCCTCACCTCATCTCCTTCCTCACTCTTCCCTCCCCTCCATCCATGTCCAGCATTTCTTCTCTCTGCCCAGCCCTCCATCTATGTCCAGCATTTCTTCTCTCTGCCCTGCCCTCCATCCACCCATATCCAGCTGACCCTCCTCTCCCCCTGCCTTGCCCTCCATCCACCCATACCCAGCGACCCTCCTCTTCCCTCCGTCCACCCATATCCAGCGACCCCCCTGCCCTGCCCTCCATCCACCCATGTCCAGCTACCCTCCTCTCCCCCTGCCCTCCATCCACCCATGTCCAGCGATTCTCCTCTCTCCCCAGCCACCCTCCTCTCCTTCTGCCCTCCCCTCCAGCCACCCAAGCCCAGCAACTCTCTTCTCTCCCCTGCCCCCCTCCAGTCACCAATGTCTAGCGACTCCCTTCTCTCCCCTGCCCCACCTCAGCCACCCATGTCCAGCGACTCCCTTCCCTCCCCTCCCTCCCTGCAGCCACCCAGGTTGTCCAGCGGATTCTTCGGGGCAGGAAAGATCCCCAGTCTTTCCTGCCTGCTGCCAGCGCTGACTCTCCCCCGCTTTCGGATCGCTCTTCAAAATGGCCACCGAGTCTTACAAGGGCGGCTTCCAAGACTTCAGGAGAAGTCTCGCGAGGCTGCCGCTGGAAGTCTCAGTGGCCATTTTTTAAAGAGCGATCCAGCAGCAGGGGAGGGTCAGTGCCGGCAGTGGGCAGGCAAGACTGGGGATCTTTTCTGCCTGTCCCGAAGAATTCGCTGGACAAGGAGGGGGGGGAGGAAGGAAGGAGAGCCAGCTCGCCCTCAAGAACAACCGGCTCGCAAGTCGGTAAAAAATTTAACAACCGGCTCGTGCGAGCCGGCTCCAGCACACCACTGGTTATATTCCTACCAAGAAAAGGAGGGTTTGCTCTGATATACAGATGGCAGGTAGACAGTAGGTTAGTTCATAGTTCATTTACTTTGCGAGAAATGAGTTGATAAATCATTAGCAGTCACAGTGGGACTGTGGGCAAGGAGTGCGGTAGCATCCAAAGTAAGTGTATGAAGAATACCATAAATTTACTCGAATTAGAGACACGACCGGTTTGAGATGAAAAGAATTGTCTTAGTTGCTAAATTAGTAGGTTAGAGTGTGCTGTAAATGTTTTAGATAAGTAAAATAATTGAACGGTAAGACTCAACTTGCCTGAGTTGACGTTTAAGGGAGGAGTAGTTATCATTAAACCAAGATTCTTATTTGTGAGTCGTTGTGGAATTGGAATGCTGCTTTAGGGGTGCACGGATATTGTAGATCAGTGTTTCCCAAGTCCAGTCCTGGAGTATCCCTCGCCAGTCAGGTTTTCAGGATATCCACAATAAATATGCATGAAAGAGATTTGCATATAATGCAGTCAGTGTATGCAAATCAATGAGAAGAACGGTTAAAAAAAACTTAGGGGGGCAACTGAGAGGGTAAAAACTGTACAACAGGCATGGACGCTGTTCAAAAATACCATCCTGGAGGCCCAGGCCAAACATATTCCGTGAATTAGAAAAGAAAGACGGAAGTCCAAAAGACAGCCGGCGTGGTTGAAAAGTGAGGTGAAGGAAGCTATTAGGGCTAAAAGAAACACCTTCAGAAAGTGAAGAGGAACCGTCTGAAAATAATAAGAGCAGCATAGGAGTGTCAAAGCAAATGCAAGGCGCAGATAAAGAGGCCAAGATGGATTACGAAAAAAGATAGCATTAGAGGCAAAAAAACATAGCAAAAATTTTTTCAGTATATTAAAAGCAGGAAGCTGGCAAAAGAATCGATCGGGCTGCTGGATGACAGAGGGGTAAAAGGGGCGATCAAGGAAGATAAAGGCGTAGCGGAGAGATTGAATGAATTCTTTGCGTCTGTCTTCACCGAGGAAGATTTGGGTGGGATACCGGTGTCGGCATGGTATTTCAAGCGGACAAGTCGGAGAAACTTACCGATTTCACGGTAAACCTGGAGGATGTAATTGGGGCAGGTCAGCACACTGAAGAGTAGCAAATCTCCTGGACCGGATGGTATTCAACCTAGAGTACTGATAGAACTGAAAAATGAGCTTGCGGAGCTACTGTTAGTGATATGCAATTTATCCTTAAAATCGAGCGTGGTACCGGAAAGATTGGAGGGTGGCCATGTACCGCCCATTTTAAAAAGGTTCCAGGGGAGTATTCCGGGAAATTATAGACCGGTGAAATCTGACATCGGTGCCGGGGGCAAATGGTAGAGGCTATTATCAAAAACTAAATTACAGAGCACATCCGAGGACATGGATTACTGAGACCAAGTCAGCACGGCTTTTGTGTGGGGAAATCTTGCCTGACCAATTTACTTCAATTCTTTGAAGGATTAAACAAACCATGTGGGACAAAGGGGAGAGCCGGTTGATATTGTGTATCTGGATTTTCAAAAGGCGTTGACAAGGTACCTCATGAAAGGCTACAGAGGAAATTGAAGGGTCCTGGGATAGGAGAAAATGTCCTATTGTGGATTAAAAACTGGTTGAAGGATAGGAACAGAGAGGGGGATTAAATGGGCAGTATTCACAATGGAGAAGGGTAGTTTAGTGGGGTTCCTCAGGGGTCTGTGCTCGTGACCACTGCTTTTTAATATATTTATAAATGATTTAGAGATGGGAGTAACTAGCGAGGTAATTAAATTTGCTGATGACCCAAAGTTATTCAAAGTCGTTAACTCGCGACAGGATTGTTAAAAATTACAGAAGGACCTTATGAGACTGGGAGACTGGGTGGCTAAATGGAAGATGACGTTTAATGTGAGCAAGTGCAAGGTGATGTATGTGGGAAAAAAGAACCTGAATTATAGCTACGTCATGCAAGGTTCCACGTTAGGAGTTACGGACCAAGAAAGTGATCTGGGTGTCGTCGTCGATAATACACTGAAACCTTCTGCTCAGTGTGCTGCTGCGGCTAGGAAAAGCAAATAGAATGTTGGTATTAGGAAACAGGTGTGAGGATGTGTATAATGCCGTTGTATCGCTCCATGGTGCGACCGCACCTTGAGTATTGTGTTCAATTCTGGTCGCGCATCTCAAGAAAGATATAGTAGAATTGGAAAAGGTGCAGCGAAGGGCGACTAAAATGTAGCAGGGATGGGACGACTTTCCCTATGAAGAAAGACTAAGGAGGCTAGGCTTTTCAGCTTGGAGAAGAGACGGCTGAGGGGAGACATGATAGAGGTATATAAAATAATGAGTGGAGTGGAACGGGTGGATGTGAAGCGTCTGTTCATGCTTTCCAAAAATACTAGGACTTAGGGGGCATGCGATGAAACTACAGTGTAGTAAATTTAAAACAAATCTGAGAAAATGTTTCTTCACCCAACGCGTAATTAAACTCTGGAATTCGTTGCCAGAGAACGTGGTGAAGGCGGTTAACTTAGCAGAGTTTAAAAGGGGGTTAGAAGTTTTCTAAAGAACAAGTCCATAAACCACTACTAGATGGACTTGAGAAAAAATCCACAATTCCAGGAATAACATGTATAGAATGTTTGTACGTTGGGAAGCTTGCAGGTGCCCTTGGCCTAGATTGGCTGCTCGTGGACAGGATGCTGGGCTCGATGGACCCTTGCTCTTTTCCCAGTGTGCATTACTTATGTACTTATTGTACTTAAGTTCTTGCATATTCATTGTAGATATCCTGAAAAACTGACTGGCAAGGGTACTCCAGCACTGAACTTGGGAAGCACGGTTGTAGATCCCTTTACATTCTTGATCCTATGGTCTTTGGGCATTGAGAGAGCTCAAAATATGTTTTAGTTGAAAATGAGAGATGAGTGAGAGGAGTCTTCCAGCTTTTGCCCTTCTTTGCTATTTGCAGAGCTGCCTCACAAATAGCACATTTCCCATCTCTGCATAGCAATTTAGCTTCAGCTGCATCATGCAGGGAAGTTCAGGCTTGTCTCACAGTTTAAAGTCCTGCAAAACTTTCCAAACTTCCTGCATCATGGCTCAAGCTTTCGTTCAGCTGAATGGCAGTGCAGACCTGGGAGATGCACTATTGGGGTAGTTCTGCAAAATAAAAAAACAAAACAAAACGACATCATTCAGGGCATGAAATCCAGGTGTCATGGTGCAATTTCTAGATACCATGGTGACTCGACGCCCAGCGGTTTGTCAACTACTGTGTATACATATAGATATATAAACCATATCATATAAGAGTATACAGTATCAAACCAGTTTTACATGCATAGATGTTTGCTTTCCTTTTTTCTTTTTAGATAATCTATTCACATTGTTTGTTGAGAAGCTAACTGTGCCTTCAACATTTATTTTATTAATTAGCATCATGTGCTGTCCTTAAATGCATGTTGGTATTGTATGAATTTCTGTTGAACTGCAAATATATATAGCAGAATAATTCACAGTGACTATTTGTGTCCCTCTAGATGAGGAACCTTCGATTATCAGACTTCATGGAGTCCCTGAAGAAGATAAAGCGCAGTGTGAGCCCTCAAACACTGGAAGCATACATCCGCTGGAACAAGGATTTTGGTGACACCACAGTTTGAACTGCATTTCTACTCAAGTCTAGGGCAATGTGAGAAGTTGTCACAGTGCAAAGAGCATCATGTATCATCCAGTAGCTGATCCAGATTTCTGGATCATACACTTAAATTTATGGAACTTTACAAATATTTGATGATTTTTTTTTAAATAAGATGAATCTATGTACTAAAACTTGAAAAACTGAACAATTGCAAAAAATAAAATAAAGTTTACAATGTGAATAGAAGATTGTTGACCAAGGCCTCCTTGCCATTAAAGTCACTCTTTACTCTCAGAGTGCTGTAAAATAGAGCACACAAAAAGGGAGAATCTATTCCCTAAGAAATCTTGTATCCAGCCTGGGGTAAGTGACTGCCTGACTGAACACTGATATAAAGAAACACAATTGCTGGCACAACCAGCAATTGTATTTAAGAGCTATACAGCCTGCTGTATAGCTCTTAAACCTGGTCTGAGACTGCTGAAGTATAAATTTAAACATCTGAAATCATTTGTGATATTAGCATAATTCTGTTTTACATCTGCCTTTTCTGGTGCTAGGCATGAATTGCACTCAGGTATAGATGTTCAGTTGGCGGCTCAACATATAACTTTAAATGGAATAACAAAGTATCTGTTTAAAATATTTTGGGCCAATTTATCCTCTTAGGAGAATCGGACGCAAATACACTGAAAACTTCAAACAGATACCTATTTAAAGTTATAGCTGCTGTTTATCTGTTCACAGCTGAATGGATAACTTTTAAGCATGGCCTTGGAATGCTCTTAATTTCATCTTTATCAAAACAGATATATGTTTTTGGCCTTTTAAAAGTCAAATCTATAAAAGGATGCCTACAATTAGGTGCCTTTTCTATAGCGAAACATAGGTGATTACTTTCCTTTGTAGAATACTAGCGTAACTGGATATATGCATATCTAGCAATTAGGCAGGGGCACTTAATGCCAGCTGTAGAGCTGGTTTAATTGTAGGCACCTAAATGTTGAAGATATGTCTTGTACTTTAATGTATTCTATAAGGTACATGTATGTGTATCCTGCGCATTTTCTGTCCATGTGTATGCCTTCTTGCAAGTACGTTATGCAAGAAAGGCAGGTATTTACAAAATAGTGCTGGGGTGGAATTTTTGCAGATATGCACATATATACGTGCACATACATGCTTACATGCTAGTATTCTAAATATATACCTGTGTAATGCACACGTAAATGATAACACCTAATTTTACAGACTTGTCCTGTTAACAACTTAGAGGAATAGTTACTAAGCTGCGGTAAAACAACACATTTTAATGACTCCTTTGGTAAATGTAAATTTGCTTTGCTGCAGCAGGATATATTGTGCATTTCTAGCTGCAGCAATAGTGAGAGAGTGGACCATACAAAACCACCAAAACCCCACTCTGACACCCCATATATTAAATCTCTCCTAGCTGTATTTCTACCCCTCCTTCCCAGCACTTGCCAGGGCTTCCCCTGGTATCTTTTGATCAGGCAGGACTGTCCTCAGTTGCTCCTTCATTCTCGTATGTCCCGGTTCAAATTGGTTCCTGTACACCCCCTACTGGTAGTTTCATAATTCTAGGGGTTAAGCTGCCATAAGAGGGCTTGTACCATTATTTGTCTCCTTGACCTCTAATGGTAGTATCGCTTGGGTTCAACAGCACAGTCTTGAACATGGTAAATGAAATGGTAGCAGCAACTAAGGATCACGGCTGCCTGGCCTCTAAACTCTTGGGAATTTGCCCCATAGATGGGGGATGGAGTGGGATTCTGGGATTCAGTATATGGCTGTCAAGTGATAAGGTTTTGATACTCTTTTTTTTTTTTTTTTTTTACACAAACCGTTTTAAGAGGCTCCCCAAGAGCATCCATCTGCTTGTTAGTGTCCTCTTCTGCAGAGGCATATCCTCAGACAATCTGCTGGGTTCCTTCTCCCTCTGTTTTGCATTTTTTACTAACATGAGATACATCCTTCAGCTACCTTGACCCTATGCTTTGGGATACCCTCCCTCCTCTCCTTACATCTGCTGCTGCTGCTGCTTTTTTTTTTAAGGCTCTTTTCAAAACCTTTGTCTTCGCCTCCTCCTTTGACCCCTCTCCTCCTTAGCATTCCTCTTCTTTTCTCTCTGCCCTTGATCTTCCTCCCTCTTTCCTCCCTTTACCACTCCCCTCCCTTTATCAACACTTACTTTCTTTTGTATTGTAGACCGCTTAATTGCCAGTACTGGATCTATTTGCGGTATATCAAATGTGGAAAATAATTAATGCTAGCTCAAAGCTGGTGTTATTTTCCAGGAGTAACACAGCTTGTGAAATTGTTCAGTTTGAGGTGTTTTGCATTCATTTGCATGCTTTGCATATTATGTGGTAAACTAATATGTATTAAGGACCAATAACGCATGAGTTGTCCATGTGTTATTCCCTTAATGCACTTTAGAAACTACCCCCTTAAAAGGGCCATAAGTTGCACATTGCTATTTTATTTAGTTTTCTGGAATCCATTTATCACGCAGAGCACCTGCTGCTGCCCACATAAGTGGCACTGAAATTTACTCTCAGAATTTTTGAAGCCAGTAACTAGTCAGGCATTCAATAATTCTAGGTTAAACTCTTTACTAGTTACTAGTGGACTAGATTTTCCCTTTAAAAATGAGTGTATGAAACCCCTTAGCCATATAATCTTGGCAAGAACTGTAAGTGACCTAATGGTTGGATAGTAAAACATGTGCCTTAAGTGTCCTTTCTGTTTTACATGAGTCTCTTATATTTCACTAACATTCTTTCTGTTAATTCTTAACTTGTAATTAGGATTTGATAAATTTGTATCTTTTCAAGGTGGTTGTTGATTGCTCCTATTCATATGTGCCAAATGAATCTTAGCCTGATACGAGAAAAAGACGGGAACCTTTGAGTTTTTTTTTATTTTAAAAAAAATACCCTCAAAGTAAAGCAGCTACCTGTTTCATTACTTTGTCCATACACGTATGTTATAACATTTACAAACATCAAGAATAGAAAACTAATAGACTCGGAATTCTAAAAATGTGGTTTCTTTTTAAATCTGCTCTTAACTATTCTTTCTTTACTTTCCAGTAGAGTATGTTTGTGAAAGTTGCCTTTATAAAATTTGTCAGCTTATTCTTCATATTCAGTTTATAAAACAGGAAAATCTCTTTTGTAAAACCTTGTTTGTTGAAAATGAACCTCAGTGTTTCAGGCAAATTTGTCTTAGGCAAAACTGTAAATATTGAAATAAGTAATATTAGGAGGCTTTGATGGCATCTGCCTTTGTATAGTATTACGGATTAATACTTTTGATATCTGACTACAATAGGAGAAATAAATTCTGCACATTGTATGTACAATTGAGATTTGCCAATTACAAACCCATACAGTAAGTGGAAAGTCACCCTCTTAGTGGAAAAAAGTGTTAAAATATTTTTCAGTGGTAGATTTTATACTTGGCCCTTTTTCACTTTTAATTTTGTTTAGTTTGTTGTAAAGCACAGATAAAATACAGGTAAACTGTTATTTGTGGTGATCTGCTAAAATTAAACATTCCATCATTTGAGAATCAGTTGCAGTTGAACCAAACAGGAATACTTAATTATAGATTATCTACAGAATTGGTGCAGTGCGTCTTAAGATCAAAATTAAATGCATACTTTTGGAATTCACATGCAAGCTTTTCTCCATGTATGTGCTACATGGCTATATGCTATATTGGACTGAAAAATAGAAAGTGGTTGCACCATAGAGCATAAAATATTTTTGAAAATATTTCCATGCTTGCTTAGTCTTTCCTTTAAGGCTTGTCTGATTGCAATGCTTGAACATATTTTCTTTTAGTTTAGGTTGCATGAAGCTATATATAAATATATTAATTTGAGGGAGAGACTAACTGATTTGTTTAAAGCCCTGAAGTATTTGCTGCAAACTGAATAGAAAATTTGGTTCCTACAATCAGTTATGAACAGTGATATCACAAGCTGTTAAAATGGTGCTAGCAGCGTTCTCACAAAGCATTAGAGTATAGTGTTTGTATTTAGATATGTACCATATGTTTCATAAAGTGCCATTTAATAGATTTCTTCTGATCTTCGCATCAAACATCTTTATTTCCTTATTGTCCCTCCAGACTAGTTCTGTCCTGCCAGATTGAGATCTATTGAATTATGACTATATAGCATTCTGTGCAGCCTAGCAACAGCCAGCATTTATGCAGTCTCCAGCAGGTGGAAAGTGAGAGACCCTGTGCTGTCTGGTCAGTCAGGTAGGCTGAGGTAAAATTATTTTTTGTTTGAGGATTAATTGGAAAAATAAGACACCTTGCTTTGAGGTTCTCTGTGCTTTGAGTATTACAATGGGGTGGGGGGGTTGTCCCCCACCAATTCCTTATAGAGGGGTGAGTTGTTCTGCCTCAGCCCCTCTCTCTGGCGTCACCAGTACCTGAGAAGTGTCAGTGCTAAGAGGACCACTCCTCTTCCACAAAGTTGGTGTTAATTCAACAGCTGCCTTGAAGCTGGGGCCAAGCCTCCTATGGCTAGTTCCTCTCTATTTAATTTGGAGGTCGAGGATGAGCCCAGGGATGAAATGGTGAACACCCTTGCAGCTTGTCACGTCTCTCAGACTCGCCTTATTTCTGGCGGTCAGCTTCTGAACTGGCTCCTGTCTGTTCTTCCTGAGTTAGTTCTGTCTCTGTGTGCTGGCTGCATTGGATTGTCTGTGTGCTGTTTCCCGTTCCAGACTTCAGCTGAGTCCAGTCCGGATCTTCTGGCCTGCCAGACTTGCTTGGCTTGTTTGAGCCTGCACAGCACCCGTAGTTGCCTGGTGATTGCTGCAGCTTGAATCTCAGCTACTGCTGGGCTTATTAGCCATTTGGAAACAATCTGCTTTGCCTTGGCATCGCCTAAGGCCCTGGTTTGTTGGTGCTTGTTGCACTTCTGCCTAGTCCAGTTTCTAGTCTGTATTCTTGCCTGATTCTAGGTTAGTCTTTGTGTAGCTTTGTGTTCTGTACTGCTTGTTTACTGTATTGCTTGTTTCCCAGTATTGTTTCTTGTTTGTATGTCTTTGTCTAGTTCTAGGTTGTCTGTGTTTCTTGTTCAGTGGCTGCTGGGCAGCTTTCAGTTCTGTCTCTTGTCTGCCTGAGAGTCCTAGTCTAGTAGTCTGCCCAGCCCCCCCTGTGTGCTCTAGTCCCTGAGGGTATCCTGCTGGTATCCAGTTCTGGCCTGTCCGGCAAGTCCTGCCGGCCACCTGCACCCAGGGGCTCAACTCCCGAGGAAAGTTGGTGAAGTGCAGGTGAAGTCTAGCCAGGGCCGGTCAAACCTGGTAAGCGGGGCAAGCGCCGCAGGGGGGCGCCTGCCTTCAAGGGCGCCGCTGCGGTGCTGTGCCGCCATACCGCGCCGCCCTTGGTGCTTTAAATCTTTAATTTACCTCAGTTCCAGCAGCCGCATCATTTGAAAGCCCTGCCCCGTCTCTAGCCTTCCCTCCCTTCGTGAGTTCGTTCCGCAGTCCCGCCTTCTGACGTCATTTCCTCGAGGGCGGGACTACAGAACGAACTCACGAAGGGAGGGAAGGCTAGAGACGGGGCAAAGCTTTCAAATGATGCGGCTGCTGGAACGGAGGTAAATTAAAGATTTAAAGCACCAAGGACGGCGGGGGATGGGGGCGAAGGAGAATCGCTGGGCAGGGTGGGAGAAGAGAGAAAGGAGATGCTGGGGGGGGGGGGCGGGGGCGTGCGGGCGCCAACTCATAGTCTGCAGGGGGGCGCCAGAGACCCTAGGACCGGCCCTGAGTCTAGCTGGCCCAGCCAGAGTTCAGCCTTATCCCTGTGTGGGGTGGTTTTGCTTCCACTCCTCGGCAGTGGCCCAAGGGCTCACAATACTAGTTCCTATGTTTTTGGGAAAGCGTGACACAGCTTGCACAAGGAAGCTGTGACTGTACTCGTGCGGACACACAATCTCTCCACTGCAAAACTTTATACACAAACTTGTGCAAAAACACACTCGTAACCTTACCCCAAACCATAACAGCACTAATTCCAAGGATAGGACGAGCTACAACCTTATGCGTGGAAAGGCAGAACTGTAATTACACCAGGCTCTAAAACACCAATACACTACGCTAGCAGGATACTGCACCTTGATCACACATGAAAAACATATGACACAACAGATATGAAGGCAAAATACTGAACTGGAAAGTTACCTCAAGAAGTCAGACTCAGCATGCAGCAATACTAGAAAAATTGAAATTTACATGCAAAATATCACAGATGCACATTTCCAAAAGCTGACATATTCCAATTAATAAATTCTGAATAAAATAGTTTTTTCTACCTTTGTTGTCTGAGCATTTAGTTTTTCTATTCACTTTGGAGGCAGGGTGAGTGAGAGCGGAAGGATGAATGAAGTTAAGGGAGCACTGCAGCAAGGATGACTGAGGCTGTAATACAGGCTACTGGGGAGATGAGAGGCTTGGACATAAATATTGGGAAAGGATAACAGGATCTGGAGTGGGAGAGCACTAAGGGAGGAAGATGGATGGGATGTGTGGCAGCACTAGTGAGAGAATGAATGATACTGGGAGGATGGAGGATGACTGAGGTGTAGTGTAGTGTGGAGTACAGGTGAGACTTGGGGTGAACTCTGGGGAAGGATGAGGCATATGGGACCACTTAGGAAGAATTAATAAAATTAAGGTGCATTGAAGAAGGGAGGTAAAAGATGATTAAAAGGATATCTGTGGGTAAAGGTGGGCAGGGACTGAAAGGGGAGGAAGGGGACTACTGTGGCTCACTGGAAGCAAGGGTGGATCCCACAGGCAAAAAAACCTTTGACAAAATAGTGGACATACAGGCAGCTGAAACATTTCTCAAACCACCACAGACAGAGACAGACAGTACTTTAAAAAGGTTCTTCCTAGAAAAAGAAGCTATCAATCATACCTGGCTTGCTACCTGCCTACCTGCCTTAAAGGAATCCGATTGATTTGTTGTAGGCGTCAACAGCGACGATGGCTCACCTCACCACCTCGGACCAGGCTCCAGCTTTTCCCGCTCAGTGACTCCCGCCCTCGCGGTCCAGAAACAGGAAATACATCAGAAGGCGGGACATTGAGCGGGAAGCTGGAGCCTGGAGGTTAGCCGTCGTGCTGCAACTGTCTCATCGCTGATGGGGGGTGGAGCCGTCGCTGCCTGGGCTGGCTAGCTGGCATCGCTGCAAAGTTAGTCACCGGGTTCCGAGGACTCGGGAGCTGACGGCGGGCTCAGCGGGCCCAAGCCGGGGGTGGGCGCCGCGCCGGTGGTGGCAGGAGCGGGATAATGATTATGCGGACGGTCGTACAAGGTGAGCAGCGGCGGAGGTCGGAGCAGAGGCACGAGCGAGGCAGAGTTGAGGCGCGCCACCCCCTTACGCACGGGGCCCTATGCGGCCGCCTCGGTCGCCTCTGCCTAAGACCGGCCCTGTTAACCGCTTTAACCACCTTTTCCAGCAGCGAATTCCAGAGTTTAACTACGCGTTGAGTGAAGAAAAATTTCCTCCGATTCGTTTTAAACTTGCCACACTGCAGTTTCATCGCATGCCCCCTTGTCCTAGTATTTTTGGAAAATGTAAACAGACGCTCCACATCGACCCATTCCATTCCACTCATTATCTTGTAGACCTCTATCATATCTCCCCTCAGCCGCCTTTTCTCCAAGCTGAAGAGCCCCAGCCTCTTCAGCCTATCCTGATAGGGAAGTCGTCCCATCCCCTGTATCATCTTTGTGGCCCTTCTCTGCACCTTTTCCAATTCCACTATGTCTTTTTTGAGGTGTGGTGACCAGAATTTAACACGAGGTGCAGTTACACCATGGAGCGATACAATGGCAGAATAATATCCTTATTTTTGTTTTCAATCCCTTTCCTAATGATACCCAACATTATATTTGCTTTCTTAACCGCAGCAGCACATTGAGCAGACGTTTTCAATGTATCATCAGTGGTGACACCTAGATCCCTTTCTCAGTCCGTGACTCCCAACGTTGAACCTTGCATGACGTAGTTATAGTTTGGGTTCCTCTTTCCCACATGCATCACTTTGCACTTGTTCACATTAAACGTCATCTGCCATTTAGATGCCCAGTCTCCTAAGGTTTCACAATCTTCCCGCAATTTGACTACTATGAATAACTTTGTGTCATCGGCAAATTTGATTACCTCACTAGTTACCCCTATCTCTAGGTCATTTATGAATATCTTTTAACCAGTTTTTAATTCACAACACAACACTACCTCCTATCCCATGAATCTCCTATTCTCCGAGGACAAGCAGGCTGCTTGTTCTCACTGATGGGTTGACGTCCTCGGCAGCCCCCTCCATCGGAAAGTTTACTAGCAAAGGCCTTTGCTAGTCCTCGCGCGCCCATGCGCACCGCGCATGCGCGGCCGTCTTCCCGCCCGAAACCGGCTCGAGCCGGCCAGTCTTCTTTCGTCCGCGCTCGGTACGGTCGTGTTACGCCGTTCGTGCCCCAGAGAGTCGACCTCGCGCGTCCTTTTCGACGTGTTTTTTGCTGTTTTTTCCTTGAAAAAGTTCGGGAAGCGCTCCGGTAGTGTTCCGGAAGACCCTTTCGGGTTTTCTGCTCTTCCCGTATTTCTCAGTTTTTGCCCCGTAAGTTTGCTTTCGTTGTCGGGGTAGGCCTCTTTTGGCCTCGGTTGAGATTTTTCTCCCTCTAAATTTTGGTGCTTCAATTTTCGCCATTTCGGCTTTTGATTTCGCCGGCGTGATTTTTTCGCCCATGACATCGAAGCCTTCCAGCGGCTTCAAGAAGTGCACCCAGTGCGCCCGGGTAATCTCGCTCACTGATAGGCACTCTGCATATCTTCAGTGTCTAGGGGCCCAGCACCGCCCTCAGAACTGCAGTCTGTGTTCCTTGTTACAAAGGCGGACTCAGGTAGCGAGATTAGCCCAGTGGAACGTTTTGTTCTCGGGCTCTTCGTCGGCATCGGCACCGGAGGCATCGAGTGCATCGACGTCGTCAGCGTCCGGACCATCTTCCTTGGCTGCCGCTCCATCGACTGCATCGAGGCATCGGACCTCTGCATCGGCGCCGAGGCATCGGGCGACTGTATCGACGTCGGTGGTACCGAGACTTCGTCTGCTGATGTCGTCGGACGGAGGTGCATCGTCAGGAGTGCAGGTGAGGGCTGTCCATTCCCCTGCTGGTGGCGGTGAGCCTTCGGGTGGGTCTCCTCCTACCCTGAGGGCTCCTGCGGTACAGCCCCCCCGGGATCGACCTTCTTCGGTCTCGGCCCCGAGGAAGCGACGGATGGATTCTACGTCCTCCTCGTCGGTTCCGGGGAGCTCCGGTGACATGCTTCGGAAGAAGTCGAAGAAGCATCGACACCGGTCTCCTCCCCATGTCGGCACCGAGAGCTCTGGGTCGCCGAGGGATTCGGCACCCAGCAGGCATCGGCACCGAGAGGACCGCTCACCCTCTGTTCAGGAGGTGTCGATGCGCTCCACTCTGGACAGCCCGGAACAGCCTCCTCGCCCGGAACAGGTTCTGACGTCGACGCCTGCATCGGCCTCTCAGCCTTTCTCTGCAGCCGCTCTAAACGAGAGCCTCCGGGCAGTTCTCCCAGAGATTCTGGGAGAGCTGTTGCGCCCTACCCCTCCGGTACCGGCAGTGCTTGCGCCTCCGGTACCGTCGAGTGTGGCGCCAGCTGGCCCATCGCCCAGGTTGAGGTCCCCGACGTCGGTACCGCGTGCGGTGCCGACCGCGGCCACCTCCCAGGAAGGCTCCCCGACTACGTCGGCGGAGGGAGCTTCGCCAATGCGGGCGAGGGAGTCTACCTCTCGACGCCCCCACCGTGGACGGGGTTCCACCGAGTCGAGCAGGGCGAGGTTGCAGACACAGGTTCGTGAACTTGTGTCTGACACCGAGGGTGAGGCCTCGTGGGAGGAAGAGGAGGACCCCAGATATTTCTCTGACGAGGAGTCTGAGGGTCTTCCTTCTGATCCCACTCCCTCTCCTGAGAGACAGCTTTCTCCTCCCGAGAGTCTGTCTTTTGCTTCCTTTGTCCGGGAGATGTCTACGGCCATCCCCTTCCCGGTGGTTGTGGAGGACGAGCCCAGGGCTGAAATGTTTGAGCTCCTGGACTATCCTTCTCCACCTAAGGAAGCGTCCACTGTTCCCTTGCACCATGTCCTGAAAAAGACATTGCTTGCGAACTGGACCAAGCCATTAAGTAATCCCCACATTCCCAAGAAGATCGAGTCCCAGTACCGGATCCATGGGGACCCAGAGCTGATGCGCACTCAGTTGCCTCATGACTCTGGAGTTGTGGATCTGGCCCTAAAGAAGGCTAAGAGTTCTAGGGAGCATGCTTCGGCGCCCCCGGGCAAAGACCCTAGAACCTTAGACTCCTTTGGGAGGAAGGCCTACCATTCTTCTATGCTCATGGCCAAGATCCAGTCTTACCAGCTCTACACGAGCATACACATGCGGAACAATGTGCGGCAGTTGGCGGGCTTGGTTGATGCTCTTCCCCCTGAGCAAGCCAAACCTTTTCAGGAGGTGGTCAGGCAGCTGAAGGCGTGCAGAAAATTCCTGGCCAGAGGAGTTTATGACACTTTTGATGTTGCGTCCAGGGCCGCTGCTCAAGGTGTGGTGATGCGCAGGCTCTCATGGCTGCGTGCCGCCGACCTGGAGAATAGACTCCAGCAACGGATTGCGGACTCGCCTTGCCGTGCGGACAACATTTTTGGAGAAAAAGTCGAGCAGGTGGTAGAGTCTCTCCACCAGCGGGACACCGCATTCGACAAGTTCTCCCGCCGGCAGCCTTCAGCCTCTACCTCTACAGGTAGAAGATTTTTCGGGGGAAGGAAGACTGGTCCCTATGCTTCTGGTAAGCGTAGGTACAATCCTCCTTCCCGACAGCCTGCGGCCCAGGCTAAGCCCCAGCGCGCTCGCTCTCGTCAGCAGCGTGCGCCTCAGCAAGGCCCCGCGGCTCCCCAGCAAAAGCAAGGGGCGAGCTTTTGACTGGCTCCAGCAGAGCATAGCCGACATCCAAGTGTCAGTGCCGGGCGACCTGCCGGTCGGGGGGAGGTTGAAAGCTTTTCACCAAAGGTGGCCTCTCATAACCTCCGATCAGTGGGTTCTGCAAATAGTCCGGCAAGGATACACCCTCAATTTGACCTCAAAACCTCCAAATTGTCCACCGGGGGCTCAGTCTTACAGCTTCCAACACAAGCAGGTACTTGCAGAGGAACTCTCCACCCTTCTCAGCGCCAGTGCGGTCGAGCCCGTGCCATCCGGGCAAGAAGGGCTGGGATTCTATTCCAGGTACTTCCTTGTGGAAAAGAAAACAGGGGGGATGCGTCCCATCCTAGACCTAAGGGCCCTGAACAAATATCTCGTAAAAGAAAAGTTCAGGATGCTTTCCCTGGGCACCCTTCTCCCCATGATTCAGCAAAACGATTGGCTATGCTCTCTGGACTTGAAGGATGCCTACACACACATCCCGATACTGCCAGCTCACAGACAGTATCTGCGATTTCAGTTGGGCACACGCCACTTCCAGTACTGTGTGCTACCCTTTGGGCTCGCCTCTGCGCCCAGGGTGTTCACAAAGTGCCTAGCTGTGGTAGCAGCGGCACTCCGCAGGCTGGGGGTGCACATGTTCCCATATCTCGACGATTGGCTGGTGAAGAACACATCCGAGGCAGGAGCCCTGCAGTCCATGCAGATGACTATTCGCCTCCTGGAGCTACTGGGGTTTGTGATAAATTACCCAAAGTCCCATCTTCTCCCAGTGCAGAAACTCGAATTCATAGGAGCCCTGCTGGATTCTCGGACGGCTCGCGCCTATCTCCCAGCGGCGAGGGCCAACAACTTGTTGTCCCTCGTCTCGCGGGTGCGAGCGTCCCAGCAGATCACAGCTCGGCAGATGTTGAGATTGCTGGGCCACAGTTCATGTGACTCCCATGGCCCGCCTTCACATGAGATCTGCTCAATGGACCCTAGCCTCCCAGTGGTATCAGGCCGCTGGGGGTCTAGAGGACGTGATCCACCTGTCCACGAGTTTTCTCGAATCCCTGTATTGGTGGACGATTTGGTCCAATTTGACTCTGGGACGTCCCTTCCAAATTCCTCAGCCACAAAAAGTGCTGACCACGGATGCGTCTTTCCTGGGATGGGGAGCTCATGTCGATGGGCTTCACACCCAAGGAAGTTGGTCCCTCCAAGAACGCGATCTACAGATCAATCTTCTGGAGTTGCGAGCGATCTGGAACGCTCTGAAGGCTTTCAGAGATCAGCTGTCCCACCAAATTATCCAAATTCAGACAGACAACCAGGTTGCCATGTACTATGTCAACAAGCAGGGGGGCACCGGATCTCGCCCCCTGTGTCAGGAAGCCGTCAGCATGTGGCTCTGGGCTCGCCGTCAAGGCATGGTGCTCCAAGCCACATATCTGGCAGGCGTAAACAACAGTCTGGCCGACAGGTTGAGCAGGATTATGCAACCTCACGAGTGGTCGCTCAATTCCCGTGTGGTACGACAGATCTTCCAGGCGTGGGGCCACCCTCCTGGTGGATCTCTTCGCATCTCGAGTGAACCACAAAGTCCCTCTGTTCTGTTCCAGGCTTCGGGCCCACGGCAGACTGGCATCGGATGCCTTCCTCCTGGATTGGGGGGAGGGCCTGCTGTATGCTTATCCTCCCATTCCTCTGGTGGGGAAGACTTTGTTGAAACTCAAGCAAGACCGAGGCACCATGATTCTGATTGCTCCTTTTTGGCCGCGTCAGATCTGGTTCCCTCTTCTTCTGGAGTTATCCTCCGAAGAACCGTGGAGATTGGAGTGTTTTCCGACCCTCATCACGCAGGACGAAGGGGCTCTTCTGCATCCCAGCCTCCGGTCCCTGGCTCTCACGGCCTGGATGTTGAGAGCGTAGACTTTGCCTCTTTGGGTCTGTCAGAGGGTGTCTCCCGCATCTTGCTTGCTTCCAGGAAAGATTCCACTAAGAGGAGTTACTTCTTTCTATGGAGGAGGTTTGCCGTCTGGTGTGACAGCAAGGCCCTAGCTCCTTGCTCTTGTCCTACACAGACCCTGCTTGAATACCTTCTGCACTTGTCTGAGTCTGGTCTCAACTCTGTAAGAGTTCACCTTAGCGCAATTAGTGCATACCATTACCATGTGGAAGGTAAGCCGATCTCAGGACAGTCTTTAGTTGTTCGCTTCATGAGAGGTTTGCTTTTGTCAAAGCCCCCTGTCAAGCCTCCTACAGTGTCATGGGATCTCAATGTCGTTCTCACCCGGCTGATGAAACCTCCTTTTGAGCCACTGAATTCCTGCCATCTGAAGTACTTGACCTGGAAGGTCATTTTCTTGGTGGCAGTTACTTCAGCTCGTAGAGTCAGTGAGCTTCAGGCCCTGGTAGCCCAGGCCCCTTACACCAAATTTCATCATAACAGAGTAGTCCTCCGCACTCACCCTAAGTTCTTGCCAAAGGTCGTGTCGGAGTTCCATCTGAACCAGTCAATTGTCTTGCCAACATTCTTTCCCCGTCCTCATTCCTGCCCTGCTGAACGTCAGCTGCACACATTGGACTGCAAGAGAGCATTGGCCTTCTACCTGGAGCGGACACAGCCCCACAGACAGTCCGCCCAATTGTTTGTTTCTTTTGATCCCAATAGGAGGGGAGTGGCTGTAGGGAAACGCACCATATCCAATTGGCTAGCAGATTGCATTTCCTTCACTTACGCCCAGGCGGGGCTGGCTCTTGAGGGTCATGTCACGGCTCATAATGTTAGAGCCATGGCTGCGTCGGTAGCCCACTTGAAGTCAGCCTCTATTGAAGAAATTTGCAAAGCTGCGACGTGGTCATCTGTCCACACATTCACATCTCATTACTGCCTGCAGCAGGATACCCGACGCGACAGTCGGTTCGGGCAGTCAGTTCTTCAGAACCTGTTTGGGCTTTAGGATCCAACTCCACCCCCCGAGGGCCCTGTTTGTTCTGTTCCAGGCTGCACTCTCAGTTAGTTGGTAAATTTTTTAGGTCAATCTCAGTTATGTCCTCGCCGTTGCGAGGCCCAATTGACCATGGTTGTTGTTTTGAGTGAGCCTGGGGGCTAGGGATACCCCATCAGTGAGAACAAGCAGCCTGCTTGTCCTCGGAGAAAGCGAATGCTACATACCTGTAGAAGGTATTCTCCGAGGACAGCAGGCTGATTGTTCTCACAAACCCGCCCGCCTCCCCTTTGGAGTTGAGTCTTCCCTTGAAGTGTATTGTCTTGCTACATACTGGACTGGCCGGCTCGAGCCGGTTTCGGGCGGGAAGACGGCCGCGCATGCGCGGTGCGCATGGGCGCGCGAGGACTAGCAAAGGCCTTTGCTAGTAAACTTTCCGATGGAGGGGGCTGCCGAGGACGTCAACCCATCAGTGAGAACAATCAGCCTGCTGTCCTCGGAGAATACCTTCTACAGGTATGTAGCATTCGCTTTTTGATGGCAACATCTGTCAAGATTGGTGTGGGTGAGAATTTTACAATATTTAACTTAATAGACAATTTTAGCAATAGTGAGACTTCACAGCATTGAGAGATTAGCTTGCCTTCAAAGGTGCTGTCTAGCACTCTTCATAAATTAAATTTTAAAGGAGAGAGTATCTCAATATATAAAGATTAGATTCTTTTATAGCTTTTCTAGATTTTTTAGCTCTTTCCTCTGTCT
Organism: Microcaecilia unicolor; assembly: GCF_901765095.1. Classification (NCBI taxonomy): domain Eukaryota; kingdom Metazoa; phylum Chordata; class Amphibia; order Gymnophiona; family Siphonopidae; genus Microcaecilia; species Microcaecilia unicolor. Next base: position 141,028,470 of record NC_044033.1, read on the forward strand.
TTAATTTTCAAATGGGTTAATGCCATGGAAGGGTGTCACTCAATACCAGAAACAATTTGTCTCCTATTTTCCCCTTAAACACACCCCTTAGACTGGATCACAGTCCACCCATAAGCTCACTACCTCACCCCAGAAACTGGAGAATTCTTTTCCATGCCCCTAAAATAACTCCTTTCAGTTTTGCCCACTGTTTTTTTTTTTACTTCCTCAGCTGTTCCCATTCAGCTAGCAGCTTTTATGTATTTTCCCATCTTTACAAAATTTGTTTAAAAATCTAAAACCTTCAATTTTGAATAAACCCACTCAAAATGTCTTAATTTTGAACCACACTATCCAGTGATCACTAGATACCAAATGAACCCCAACTGTAATGTAAGAAACATCAAGTAACTCCTTTGCTGGATGCTTTACATTGGTTGCCTGTGCAGGTCCAGATCATTTTTAAAATACTTTGTTTTGTGTTTAAGTTTTTGGATGGCACTATCTCTGAAGATGGATATCAACTGGTGAATTTGTTAAAATTCAAGACAAGTTCTAAAAGTTGTAATCATTTGATTTAGCTTTTCCTTCAACCAAAGGTATACGGTTTAACGCTGTTTTTTCTCATTCTTTTTAGCTATTCATTACAAGAACTATCTTCCCTCTCAGTTGCGTTCAATGTGTAGTTATTATTTTGAAATGTTTTGAAAACTTATTTGTTTACTAGGCCTGGGGGGGGTTATGATTTTACTTGTGTTTTTAGGCACTTTTTTAGTTTGTTCATGCCTGTTGATTGTATCAGTTACCTAATAGATGTAACTCACCTTGAAACTTTTTTGAGAGTTGGCGAGAGGTAAGTCTCTCATAGCTTAGCACGCAAGGTCGCCGAGGGGGGGGCAGGGGGGACAAAATTCCCCGGGTGCCACAGTCCCCAGTCTCGCCCATTTGTACTTGGCTCCGTCGACCGTCCGCCACTGGGCAGGGCCCCCTGCATTCAAATCACAGCGCCTCACCTTCATGTGAAAGTGCAGCAGCGGCATATCGCCTCCCTTCGGGCCTTCCCTCCCTGTGTCCCGCCCTCATCTGATGTAACTTCCTCCAGGGCAGGACACAGGGAGTGAAGGGCCGAAGAGAGGCGATCTGCCGCTGCTGCGCTTTCACACGAAGGTGAGGTGCTGTGATTTGAATGCAGGGGGCCTGGCCTGGTGGCGGACAGAGGGGGGCTGTCAACGGGGGTGGGCAGGTGGAGACTGGGGACTTCGGCGCAGTGGCCTCGGGGGGGGGGGCAGTGGCAACGACCTCGGGGGCGGGGCCCCAAGGGCGGCCTTGCCCCCGGGCCCGGCCCTGATAGCATGGCCCCGTCTCATGTGGGTTCCATAACCAACTGCTGGAACAGCTCTCCCTATAGAGAATACAAAATACCTTTACTTCCAGATGAGCTCACAACAGGGATGCCCAAATCTACACCGGGTATGTTGAAATTGCCTATTAATATCACTTCTCCTGTCATTGCAATCTTGTGAATTTCTTCAATTAAGTCTCGGTCTGCTACTACTGTCTGTGAAGGAGGCCTGTATATCACACCAGTGATACCCTGTCTTTTCTGAAACAAGTGTAACGATATCCTAGTCTGATTCTCCTTGAACCACATCTCTGTGGCCACCACTAAATCCAAGTCAGCCTCTTCCATCACAGTTTCTAGGTCCAGAACTTTGTTCCTCATACTATGGGCATTGGCATAGGCGGTCGGTGGCCCAACTGTTTGGGGAGGCTAAAGGGGTGGGGTTAGGGGTGGGGCCAGGGGTGGAGCTTAAATCCATAATTGTCTGATCACACACAGAAAAAAAAAATAAATGTCACAATTAATACCTTTTATTAAATTTAGATATTAGCTATGTATCATATGTCAAAGAATAAAGTGGTTGCTCAAAGCATATACTAACCACAATCGCTCAACTGCAAAACACTATGCACAACTTGGTGCAAAAACACACTGTGAACCTTACTGTACCATAAATATTACACTGGGCAGAACCTAATACACCAATATACCACCCATACGGAAAATGCAGACCGTCAACAATATTGAAATAAGGGATCATAATATCACAATTCTCATGTAGAGCCACAAAACATCCTAATTCATGTTTAATGTGGGATAAAATGTCATAAATAAGTAAATAAACTTTTAATGTTGAAAACCTAATTCTCAAAGTGGACATATTCCAAACACTATAATGAAAATAAAATGATCTTTTCTACCTTTGTTGTCTGGTGACTTTGTTTTTCTGATTGTGCTGGCCCAGTATCCGATTCTGCTGCTATCTGTCCTCTTAACTCCGTTTCCAGGGCTTCCTTTCCATTTATTTGTTTACTTTCCGCCTTTCTTCTTCATTTCTTGTCCTACATCCGTAAGTAAAAGCTGGGTCCTCCGCAAACTTGACTGTCCAGTGGATCCAGCTTTTGCCTATTTTCTTCATCCATGTGCAGTTTTTTCTACTCTCTTCCTTTTCTGTTATCTCATCTCCTTCCTCACTCCTCCCTCCCCCTCCATGTCCAGCAACCCTCCTCTCCCCCCTACCCTCCCCTCCATCCACCCATGTCCAGCAACTCTCCTCTCCCCTGCCCTCTCCCCTTCTTCCCCCATGTCCAACAAACCTCCTCTCCTCTTCTCTCCATCCAGCAACCCTCCTCTCCCCTGCCCTGCCCTCTCCTCTCCCCTTCTTCCACCATGTCCAGCAACCCTCCTCTCCCCTTCTTCCACCATGTCCAGCAACCCTCCTCTCCCCTTCTTCCACCATGTCCAGCAACCCTCCTCTCCCTTCTTCCACCATGTCCAGCAACCCTCCTCTCCCCTTCCCTCCATCCAGCAACATCCTCTCCCCTTCTTCCACTGTCCAGCAACCCTCCTCTCCCCTTCCCTCAATCCAGCAACCCTCCTCTCCCCTTCTTCCACCATGTCCAGCAACCCTCCTCTCCCGTCTGCCCTGTTTCCTTCCTGCCCCCCCCCCCATACCTTTAAATATTATAGTTTTGCTGGAGTCGCGGGCAGCCGGCATTGAAGACATCGGCAGGCTTACGCCGGTTCCAGCAGCCTTCCCTCTTCCCTCGTTGCAAGTCGGATGATGGCTCCGCCCTCTTCTGACGTATTTCCTGTATCTACGAGGGCGGAGCCATCATCCGACTTGCAACGAGGGAAGAGGGAAGGCTGCTGGAACCGGCGTAAGCCTGCCGATGTCTTCAACGCCGGCTGCCCGCGACTCCAGCAAAACTGTAATATTTAAAGGTACGGCGGGGGGCGGGGCAGTGGCGGGCTAGCCTCCCCAAGCCTCTTATACGGGGCGCCTATGGGAATTGGTATACAAAGCTCTCCTCTGACGTCAGTTATCTACGTAGATAGCTGACGTCAGAAGAGGGCGGACACAGGAAGAAAAAGGAGACATCGGAGGAGACAGAAGAGCTCAAGAATAGCTGATCCATCCTGTGCAGCGCCTTCAAACATAGGTGAGAGGCGCTGCACCGGCCATTATGGTGGAGGGGGGGTCCGGTGGTGGGGGGGAGCTGCGGGGACGAAATCGGGGGGGGGGGGCACGGAGGTGGAGGAGGGCAGGAGGCGGAGCATTGCCGACTAAAGAAGAGAGACACAGGAAGGGAGGGGGAGCCCAGCAACTGCAAAGGTTTCATTTTTAAAAGCTTTATTTCACAAACAGAGGAGCGGGGACTTTGGGGGGGGGGGGGGGCAAGGCAAGGCCGTCCATACAGGACGCTGCTGATGAGCGCCTTTGCCCCCTCCCGATCCTTTAATGTTTGTGGAGACATGCAGGGGAAAGTGGGGAGCCACGTGTTTGTGTTTTCTTTTTTTTCTTACGTTTCTGGCATGCGCAGAGCAGCCAGCATAACGCTTGGCTGCTTTGCGCATGCTTTACGAGCCAATTACCGACGGGGATTAGTGCATCGTTCTTTACAATACCGCACCAAACTCTTTGGGGCTGTGTTTTTGGAGCATGCTTCGTTATTTGAGATTCGGTAAAGGTTTTTACGTTTCTGATTTTTTTACGTTTGCTTGATGCATCTACCCCTTAGACATTAAAAAAGATTACCGCGTTAGCACTTATCAGCACCTATTTTGTAAGTGGTAGGGGCTCAGATGGTATTAATCCTGTGCTAATCAGCATGCAGTAATATAGCTGTGCTAACTGATTAGTGCAGAAATTCCTAGTCTCTACCCCCCCCCCCCCCCCCAGACATGGCCCTTCTGCAAAAAGGGCCCCCTCATGCGCAAATTAGGAACTTACTGCAGGATGCCTGAGCGCATCAGGTGGTAAGCCATTTTAAGCTGCGATACACATGCTTTAGCTCTTACTGCAGCTTAGTAAAAAGAACCCCTAATAAACTTAACTTAAAGCAGTAGTCTTGAACGTGTTTTGGGAATGGTGGTCTACGTATTTTTGCTATTTATTGTACTGAAATATAGATGCCTTATGATATTTAACTAACTTTCTGCTTTTCAATTGTTGACCCTTTGAACTGCAAATCTAGGTAGGAAAGGAATAAGGAAATGATAGTGGATTAGGAAGCAAACCTTTTTTTATTTTTACAATACACTAGTTCTAAAAGGACACTACTTCCTCTGCTATCTGCAAATGGTGTCTTGGGAGTCCTCTCCCTCTCCCATACACCCCTTTCTCAGTTTTTCTGAAATAGGTTGGTTTTGGCCATAGATTTACGTTTTGCTGATTCACCTGATTAACAGCAGTCCTCACCTTCAGCTTGACCTCCTTTAATCTGTCCTGCAATACAAGTAGTTGCCACTGTTGGTTCTCTCATAATTTCCCTCCACCCATCCTGCTGGCATGAGCAAATGCTTAACTAGATGTGAAAACGTAGCTGGATGCTCTCGATGATCAGTATGAAAAATCCATCACCCACTTCACTGGTTATTTTCTTATATTAATTAAGATGCTTTACTTCGGGGGTGGGCAACCTTGGTCCTTGAGGGCTGCAACCCAGTTGGGTTTTCAGGATTTCTCCAATGAATATGCATGAGGTCTATTTGCATGCACTATGCATTGTATGCAAATAAATCTCATGCATATCCATCGGGGAAATCCTGAAAATCTATTTGCAGCCCTCAAGGACCAAGGTTGCCTACCCCTGCTTTACCTAGTATAAAAATGCTCCCTTTCCTCAAGCACAGCTATAGCCCTTATTTCAGATTCTCTTATTTATGCATTTTGTCTACTTAACTAGACTGTAAGTTTCAAAGAACAGGAACTGTCACTTATATGGTTCTGTACACTTTGTAATGTTATATAATTATTTGTATTGCATTAACAAGGTGATAACAGTTTTTAAAGCTGTGAAGAGTGGGTTTCTGCACCTGTTCATAGATATAGGCCTTCTGTAGCAGTAAATTGTACTCTTTCTGTGTCTTTATCTCTCTATAAACACATCAATGTACCACTACAGTCTTTCTATAGTTCTAATGCTAGCCATTACACCATTATTAATGCAATCTATAATTGACTTGTATATTAAATTATTCTAACAGAAAGGAATCTTCAGTACATCTTCTGATCTTTGATTTCACATTCATTCTGTAGAAATAATGGCAAAAATCTTGCAAAAATAAGGCCAAGTTCATGTTGCCTTGTCAATCTTTTTCTATAGATATGTGAAAAGTGATGTTTACACTTTTTTGGCTATTTCACAAAGGCAAAAAAATGCCTTTCCTCCTTATATTTGTATGCATCTAATGCAAAGATATCATTTGAGCTTTAGATGGCAGTGTTCCTTTGCCTAAGCTACTGCCATAAAACCTGCACACCTTCTGTCAGAGCAACTGGAGTGCTGGTAAGCCTAGGAAAATTACATCCAGCCAAAGGAGAGAGCACTGCTATCAAAGTGCTGTTTCAGTTAAGAGACATGATTTCTGAAAAACAATGATCTGTTACATCTTATAAAAAGCTTGACACCAAAAGCTAATTATATTTTATAAAAGTCATCTTAGTGAACATAACATGACAACAGTCTTTTTGTTGGTAAAAATTTTACATTATATACATTTGCAAATGTTTTGTAAAATAATGTAAGGAGAAACTTCAGTGAAACAAGCAAAAAAAAAAAAAAAAAAAATATATTTACTCTTATTGAACATAGTATGACTCTTTTTCTTTTCAAAGTGGAGATTTTGACTTTTATCCAGACAACCGGCAAAAACATACTCGTACTACAATTCGACATGTCTAGTGCTTTCGACATGGTAGACCATGAAATATTACTACACTTATTAGAATATTTTGGAATCGGAGGCCCAGTTCTCAACTGGATCAAAGGCTTCCTCACCACCAGGTCCTACCAAGTAGCAACGAACAATGACAGATCACTAACCTGGACACCGGAGTGTGGAGTTCCTCAGGGATCCCCCCTCTCGCCAACTATCTTCAACCTGATGATGACACCACTGGCCAAATTACTTGCAAATCAGAACCTTAACCCCTACATATATGCGGACGACGTTACGATCTATATCCCGTTCAAAAATAACCTAAACGAAATAACCAACGAGATCAATCAGAGCCTCCACATCATGCACTCTTGGGCGGACTCATTCAAGTTAAAACTGAACGCAGAAAAAACTCAATGTCTGGTCCTCACATCCCAATACAACACAAGCAACTATCCTACCATAACCACACCTTACTGCACACTTCCCATCTCAGAACATCTGAAAATTCTGGGAGTCACTATTGATCGAAACCTCACACTCGATACCCATGTGAAGAACACAACGAAAAAAATGTTCTACTCAATGTGGAAACTCAAAAGAATAAAACCTTTTTTCCCAAGATACGTCTTCCGCACCCTGGTACAATCACTAGTGATAAGTCACCTAGACTACTGCAATGCTCTGTATGTAGGATGTAAAGAAAAGACCATTAAAAAAACTCCAAACAGCCCAGAACACCGCAGCCCGTCTTATTTTTGGAAAACCCAAATACGAAAGCGCAAAACACCTAAGAGAGAAACTACACTGGCTCCCGCTCAAGGAACGAATTGAGTTTAAGATCTGCACGACCGTATACAAAATCATTCACACAGAGGCCCCAATCTACATGCTGAACCTAATAGACTTACCACCCAGAAATGCCAGAAGATCAGCCCGTAAGTTCCTCAACTTGAACTTCCCCAGCTGTAAAGGAACCAAATACAAACAGGCATACGCTACTACCTTTGCGTACAAAAGCACACAGCTATGGAACGCACTACCCAAGACCCTGAAAACCACGGACAACTTAACCAACTTTCGCAAATCTTTGAAGACATTTCTCTTTAACAAAGCCTACAAAAATAATCCTCGATGAATCAAACCACAAAGCTTTGAAGACATTTCTCTTCAACATAGCATACAAAAACAATCCTTGATGAATCATACTACTCAGTACATCACCCAAACGCTCTAAAACACTTCGACATGACCTTACCCATTACCTTCTAATTAATTCCTCTCTTACTTCCAATTTATTACCGACTGTATATAATACTATGTAATGATCATACCAAATTAACACCCTGTAAGCCACATTGAGCCTGCAAAAAGGTGGGATAATGTGGGGGTACAAATGCAATAAATAAATTAGTCTGATCATTTATTTTTGTGGATATGCAGAATATCCTATAAAGTGTACACATTTCAAAAGTTTTTAGCAGACTGTGAAAGAATAACTTCACTAATTATATTTCACTACTTTAAAATAAAAAAAAGCAGACACTGTGGAGTTAAATGCATTTGAAATGGAGTGTTTAACAGGAAAATAAGAATATGTTGGAGGGATATAGTGCAAAACCGAGAGATCCAAAAGAATTTGAACAAGAAAGTAACAGTTGGTTGACAAGATGACAGTAAGGAAACTGGTGATGATGGGACACATCTGTAGGGATGGAAGATGACAGATTGATAAAAAACTGATTATTGGAAGAGCTGAAGGAGTGAAGAAAAGAGACTGGGATGGAAGACAGCGGGATGATATCCAGGAGTGAACTGAACTATCAAACTGCAGTATACATGGGCCAGGACAGCACCTTGGGCAAGAACAAGGGTTCTCACTGTTGGCTATGACAGTACATTAGGATTATGATGATTAGTCTAAGTTAAATTAATCACACAGAAATACTGCCTTAGTCTAAATAGGACTTTTGATTTGGGGTTGTAACTGATAAACACTAAGAAAGACTGCATATGCAAAGAATTAAAATAGATGTTTTATTTTGTAAACCCTTGAAAATCACCACTTCCCCTAGTATCCTCCACTCAGGTTTTGTGCCTTTTCAGTGTTGATGACTCCTAAGACCACAAATGTATATACTTGATTCCTGACAATTGTACATGTGATGCAAAAACGCTGATGTTTTTTGGACCTTTAAAGAATTCCCAATTAGCTGGAAAATACACACCTATGCCTATGTTTACTAAGGTGCGCTACGGACAAGTTAGCATTGTTAACATGCATTAATGGTTAATGTGTGTTAAACACTAATACACCCATAGAAATTGTAGGCATGTTAGTGTTTGACATGCCCTAACTTTAAAGGCGTGTTAAAAACATTAACACACCTTATTAAATATACCCCCAAATTTTATAACTTATAAACACCTAGGAATAGAAACCCTCACTATAAGAACCTAATCTCTATAGCCACTTTTATGTCGCAATTCTTTGTATTATATAAACCCAGCTTCCCAAAATATATCACTACATTACAATACTTACTTATATTCCACATAGGTCTGTTGAGTTTGCAGATTATATAGCAAAGAGTACTTGGCATAGCCCAGAGAATTACAATATAAAATAAACTACCACCATAATGACAGGAAAATGCAAATTTTGTAGCCAATCTGTTGTTTAAATAGCCAGGTTTTCAATTGTTTCCTGAAAAGTAAATAGGCTTTCAAATATCTAAGATCTCTGGGTAAGTCATCCCCCATGCTTTCTATTAAGTAAGTGAAGGAAGTTTTGAAAATTTTCAGTTACTTAACCTTAGATGATGGAAAATGTAATATTGTAGGGTCTCTCAGCAGAGGGATGAGATAAAAGTGAGAACATGTACTGTGGAGCAACACCATATAGAATTTTAAATGCTGTTATACAGATCTTAAGCCTACACAGGCTACCATAATGAGCTTTCATCAACAAAGGGGTCACTATCAGCCTTATTTTTGAAAGAGAAGGGCGCCCATCTTCCGACAAATCGGGAGCTGGGTATCCTCTCAGGGTCGGCCAAATCGGCATAATCAAAAGCCGATTTTGGGTGTCCTCAACTGCTTCCCATCGGGGGGATGACCAAAGTTCACGGGCGTGTCGGCACCATAGCGAAGGCGGGACTGGGGCGTGATTAAGAGATGGGTGTCCTCGGCCGATAATGGAAAAAAGAAGGGTGTTCCTGACGAGCACTTGGCCGACTTTACTTGGTCCATTTTTTCTTGTGACCAAGCCGTGAAAAGGTGCCCGAACTGGCCAGATGACCACTGGAGTGAATCGGAGATGATCTCCCCTTACTCCTCCAGTGGTCACCAACCCCCTCCCACCCCACCCTAAAAAAAAAAACTTAAAAATTTTTTTTGCTAGCCTCAAATATCATACCCAGCTCCATGACAGCAGTATGCAGGTCCCTGGAGCAGTTTTAGTGGGTGCTGTGCACTTCAGCCAGGCGGACCTAGGCCCATCCCCCCTGTTACACTTGTGGTGGTAAATGCGAGCCCTCCAAAATCCACCCGAAACTCACTGTACCCACATGTAGGTGCCCCCCTTTATTCCTTAGGGCTATGATAGTGGTGTACAGTTGTGGGGAGTGGGTTTGGGGGGGCTCAGCACCCAAGGTAAGGGAGCTATGCACCTGGGAGCAATTTCTGAAGTCCACTGCAGTGCCCCTTAGGGTGCTCTGTTGGTGTCCTGGCATGTGAGGGGGACCAGTGCACTACGAATTCTGGCTCCTCCTACGACCAAAGGGCTTGGATTTGGTCATTTTTTAGATGGGCGTCCTCTGTTTCCATTATGACCGAAAACCGGGGTCGACCATCTCTAAGGTCAACCTAGATGTTGAGATTTGGGTGTCCCCGACCGTATTATCGAAACGAAAGATGGATGCCCATCTTGTTTCGGTAATACGGGTTTCCCCACCCCTTCATGGGGCCATCCTGCGAGGATGCCCTCATGAAAACTTGGGCACCCCATTCGATTATGCCCCTCTATATTTCCCAGCTGCATAAACCAACTAACTGATGCATTTTGTAACGGTTGCAATTTTCTCAGGAGCAAGTTGGTACATCCTGCATATAATAAATTACAGTGGGAGTAAAAATACCAAATTAGAGAGAGATTTCCGGCGGGTCCCAAGAAGCAAGACTGCGGAAAGCCCTGGCGCAACAGTGAGTCCACCCCTTTGGCACTAGTGGAACTCATGACTGTGGAGCCCCCGCTTCAGCCAGCTTGCATCCCAAATGTCTCATTTGGAGACTTTTGTTTCAGATATTTATTTATTAGGATTTATTTACCGCCTTTTTGAAGGAATTCACTCGAGGAGGTGTACGGTAAGAATAAATCAAACATAAGCAATAGACAATTACAGCAGTAAAAATATTCAAATAAAAATACAAAGTATGACATAGTATACTACTTACAATGTCAACACAATATGTAATAAAACATTTTCATAGACAGCATCTAGGGTATAAGCAAAGATGAAACATATAGATAGGTAAGAGAGTGAGAAGAATTAGAAAATAAGGAGACTAATTTAAAGAAAATTGCACATGAGGTCAGAGAGGTGATTAAATATTATCTCAGCTAGGGTAGGAGTGGACAAACAGGGGTGATGTTGCCAGCTGAGTACTGGAAATGGCGACACGTCATAGTGGAAGGTGACCAATGGGCCCTCTGCACGGATCTTGTTCCGCTGCAAATGGAGATCCGCAGTCACCTGGAGAGACTCGAACTAGAGAACTAGTCAAGACGCGATATTCTAAGGGGATTTCCAGAAAGCCTGCCTGACACCCAACTTCTTCCCATGTTAGGTGGCTAACAGAAGTGTTCTTCAAATGGGAGGGGCAAGGCCCAGTGTGCCGCCCACACTGCCTAGGATGCCGCCAGCTTGGTGATGCAAGGCCGTGAATCATCATAGCCAAATTCCACAATTTCCTTCAGCTCTAGGAAGTGATGCACCAGTATCAAACTAAGAGAAATACTATTGGCTATGAAGGGCAATCAATTAAAATCTTTCAGGACTTCGCAGCCCTCCATGAGAAACACAGACACTTTGGCCCAACATATGCTGCACTAGCAAATAGTGGCAAACATTCTATGTTGGTTTACCTTGCCACTTTAAAGAAGATCTACCATGAGGGCAAATGGGAGATCAAGTTGGAGACCCCAGCAAAGTATCAGCATTCCTTCAGTGTCTGAATATTCAAGTTCTTCCGTCAGCAACTACTTAATTCCGGTGCCTGGTAGATTGCAGGCCCCAGTCTAGGCACTAACTGCTCTCTAAGTCATTTCTTACTACATTGGAGTGGAGGAGTGGCCTAGTGGTTAGAGCACCGGTCTTGTAATCCAGAGGTGGCCAGTTCAAATCCCACTGCTGCTTCTTGTGATCTTGGGCAAGTCACTTAATCCTCTATTGCCTTCGGTACAAACTTACTACTACTACTATAAATCATTTCTATAACGCTACCAGTCATTCGCAGCACTTCACAATTGAACATGAAGAAAAGACAGTCCCTGCTCAAAAAGAGCTTACAATCTAAATCAGGACAAATAAGGGTAGGACAGACAGATAGGACACACAGGGAAAAGGGACTATTGAAGAGAGGAAGACAAGATAAGGTAACGAGCAGGTGACAGGAATTAAAAGCAGCATCAAATAGGTAGGCCTTTAGCCCGGATTTGAAGGCGGCCAGGGATGGAGCTTGATGTAATGGCTCAGGAAGTCTATTCCAGGCATAAGGTGCAGCGAGATAAAAGTAACGGAGTCTGGAGTTAGCGATGGAGGAGAAAGGTGCAATTAGGAGAGATTTGCCTAGTGAACGGAGTTCCTGGGAAGGAGTGTAGGGAGAGATGAGGGTGGAGAGGTAGTGAGGGGCAGCAGAGTGAAAGCACATAGGTTAATAAGAGGAGCTTGAACTGTATACGGAATGGATAGGGAGCCAGTGAAGTGACTTCAGAAGAGGGCTGATATGGGCATAGCGACTTTGGCGAAATATTAATCGTGCAGCAGAATTTTGAACAGATTGAAGAGGAGAGAGATGGAAGACCAGTGAGAAGCAAGTTGCAGTAGTCCAGGCGAGAGGTGATGAGAGTGTGAATGAGGGTTCTGGTAGCGTGCTCAGAAAGGAGAGGGCGACTTTTGGTGATATTATAGAGGAAGAAACGACAGGTTTTAGCAATCTGTTGAATATGTGCAGAGAAGGAGAGGGAGGAGTCGAAGATGACCCCAAGGTTACGAGCAGATGAGACAGGAAGAATGAGCGTGTTGTCGACAGAAATAGAGAGTGGGGGAAGGGGAGAGGTTGGTTTAGGTGGAAAGATAAGGAGCTCAGTTTTGGACATATTGAGCTTCAGGTGGCGGTGAGACATCCAGGCAGCAATATCAGACAGGCAGGCAGATATCTTGGTCTGGATTGCTGCCGAGATTTCTGGTGTGGAGAGGTAGATCTGGGAGTCATCAGCATAAAGGTGATATTGAAAACTGTGGGCTGAGATCAGAGCACCAAGGGAGAAAGTATAGATGGAGAAAAGGAGAGGTCCTAGGACAGATCCTTGAGGTACACCCACTGAGAGCGGGATAGAGGAAGAGGAGGATCCACCAGAGTATACACTAAAAGTACGCTGAGAGAGATAAGAAGAAAACCAGGAAAGAGCAGAGTTCTGAAATCCAAGTGAGGACAGCGTGCCAAGGAGTAGGCTGTGATCAACAGTGTCAAAAGCAGCAGGAGGATGAGGATATAGAGCCCTTTGGATTTAGCCAGGAATAGATCATTGGAGACTTTAGCAAGTGCTGTTTCAGTTGAATGACGGGGGCGAAATCCAGATTGGAGTAGATCAAGAATATCTTGAGAAGAAAGAAAGTCGAAGCAGCGACGGTGGACAGCATGTTCTAGTATCTTGGATAGGAAAGGGAGGAGGGAGATGGGGCGATAGTTGGAAGGAGAAGTAGGATCCAGAGAAGGGTTTTTGAGGAGTGGGGTGACTACGGCATGTTTGAAGGCATCAGGGACACTCACAGTGGAAAGTGACAGATTGAGGATATGACAGATGAAAGGGTGACAGCAGGAGAGATAGTGTTGAGTAGATGAGTGGGGATGGGGTCAGTGGGGCAGGTGGTTAGTTTTGAGGATGAAAGAAGAAGTAAAGTTTCTTCTTCAGTGATTTCGGAAAAGGAAGAAAAGGAGGCAGGGGTAAGAGAGTTGAGTGAGTGGATTAAGGGAGTAGGGGGTGGAGGAGAGCTGGTTGTGAATTCAAGTTTAATCTTGTGAACCTTATTGTGAAACTAATGAGCCAAAGTCTGGGGAGAAAGTGAAGGGGGAGTTGGAGGAGAAGGCACTTTGAGGAGAGAGTTTAGCGTGGCGAAGAGACGTCGAGGGTTTGAACCAATAGAGTTAGTCAATTGGATATAATAATCCTGTTTGGCAAACTTAGATTGTGAGCCCTCCTGGGACAGAGAAATATCCAGTGTACCTGAATGTAACGCACCTTGAGCTACTACTGAAAAAGGTGTGAGCAAAATCTAAATAAATACTTTTTTCTGAAGTGTAGATTTGCCAGATTTTGCTGTTATATTGAATATGTTATAGTGGTTTATATATGTGTGTGTATATATATATATATATATATATATATATATATATACACACACACACACACACACTGGGTTTTTAAAAAATATATATTTTCATTGCCTATCCATCTTGTTTACTTTGGGCTGGGGGGGGGGTTCAGAGTTCACAATGCATATAATAGTGATCCCACCATGTGGACGGAAGTTTTTCCATTGACGTGGTTGTTAGTTTTATAGTTTACTGTGGGTGAAAAGGAGTGGGTGGGCAAGGGAGGGATGGGGTTGAGTTTGGAGGGTTTATGGAATTTTCTGCACCATAGTTTCCACTGGGGTGGAGGAACGCTGAGATTCCATGACAAAATGACAATGAGATAGCAAAGAGTGGGAAATAGACCAGGCTAAACCAGAAGCAAGCAAGGCGACTTCAAATGATGATAAACAGTTTATTGATGAAGACTCGATATAGTAACATGTTTTGGCTGTTCACTTGCTTCAGGAGTCTTCATAAAAATGTAAAAACATCAGTTAGTGAGCAAACACTGGTACAATGAGATGAAGAAATATGGTCTTTAAAAAGATCTTTTTGTAAAAAAAAAAATCTGTTGAGCTCACCACACTTGGGATCCACAGATTTTTTTTTTTTTTACAAAAAGGTCTTTTTAAAGATCATATTTCTTCATCTCATTATACCAGTGTTCACTGACTAACTGATATTTTTACATTTTTTATAAAAAGACTCCTGAAGCACGTGAACAGCCGAAACGTTACTGTGTCGAGTCTTCATCAATAAACTGTTTATAATCATTTGAAGCCTCCTTGTTTGCTTGTGGTTTAGTCTGATCTATTTCCCACTCCTTGCTGTGTCATTATCTTATAAAGGCAACATATGCACTCACGTGCCTTTATAAAATAACACACCCAAAAGCTCCTACACAAAGTTATTCCTGTTCCAAGGCAGGAATAACTTTGTGCATATGTGCATGCCTGTGCCAGTAGGAATTGGCGCTTTGGGAGCCACAAATGAGGCTTTTCATACTTTGAAATGTGTTACGCCACCCTGAAGCAGAGCACTGCTTGGAACACAATCATATCAGTGTTCGGGGGCACATTTGTATTGGAAGCTAAGTAACGCTTCTTTCTCTATTTTTTGTAAGTTGATAGTTAATAAGTTTATACACTTTGCATGCATTCCTTAAAAAAACTTAAAAATATTTGGACCTATGATTACAAATTCCTGATACATATGGAGGCTGGACTGGTCCATATTTCCAAATATTGGTCCATATTTCCAAATATTGAGAGTATGATGGTTCATAAATTTTCATATTAGTGAAACTAATGCACTAGCAGTGGAATGTATTTTTTAAATATTTATTTTATAAAAATAATAAGCACCAATCCTGCCTCTGTTCTACCAAATTTCTGACCTTATGAAGACTATGTGGACATTACATGCACATATATCCTCAGGCAAGTTCCGGTTTGGTTTCTTGTTCTTAATTACTTTTGGAATATGTCTACACACTTTCAACATGAAAGAACAATTAAAGCTTGTTTGGATAGATTCGTGTTGGATGCAGTTTGAACTGTATTTTTAGAAAGCAGAATGTGAAAAATATAGAAGGGGTGCAAAGACCTTCCACAAGGCACTGTAGCTACAGTATAACATGTCCCTGTCTCCCAACATCGCTTTTGGAACCTGCTCACCCCGTAGAATTTTTTGTGAACTGACTGCTCTCCTATCACATTCTTTTTCTTCAGTCTGAGAAGGTGGCATGCTTTTCTGTACTTTGCCTCCTGTCTGAAGTAATAACACCTTGTTTAACACAAACATTTCGTTCAACATAGTTTTTGCATGAAGCTTATAATAGTCATTGGATGGTCCTTCTGTGAATGTGCAGTTATACCTTGACAGACTGTAAGGAGGTAATTTACCAGACTTCTGAGGGTTGGTAAAAATATCTATAAATAAACATTATAGCCTTACTGGAAGCCTCAAATGCATCTTGTTCATAAAGGTCAATGACTCACTTCAACATTCAGGGTGTTATGTAACACCACCTCCATCTTAAGTTCTAAACAAAATTATACATTGCCTTGCTTATTGGTATATTTAATTTTCCTGTCAGCCAGAACATACTTTGACCCTAGTCACTTCCTCTCCTCACAGGCATAGGAGTGATGATGTGGCACAGTATTTATTTATTATATCTTTTTGTTTACTTGGAGGCACTTATATTTCATGGTTCTAAAAATATTTGTCCATAGCAGATGACAACTTATATATGCATAAAATTATATAATTTTATTTAAGGGCTCATTCTGCATCCAAAGAGGAACTGTAAAAAAACTGTACAAAACATTGGGCTAGTACAATAAAATGAATGAAAACATAAAAGGAACAAATAAAAACAAGTTGTAAAGTACATACCAGACACACGTGGGTGGGTATGCAGATGTGGATGTAGGATGCATAGGTAATACGTTTGGGGGAGGGGTATGTGAGGTGAGTGGGCTATGCGCCTGCATCAGGGAATAAAAATAAACATCCAAAAGCTCTTGGCATCAGATTAGATGAATCTTGTTCAGTTCTGGTCATTAGGAAGAAGTACCTGGCAGATCCCAAATTTTGAGAAGATAGTATGTGTTGTGCTCAAATGGTTCATTTCAGGTCCTTAGGAAGTACCCAGAAGATCCCAAAGAATAAGAGGGTAGCACATGAACTGCTATCATGGTTCAAATCCTTTTTTTCTTCTTGCACCTTCATTGTGCAATAGAACACATTTTCACCCTCTCCTTCTCACTTGTGGGGACCTCCAGGATCTATCCTAGCCCCCACTCTGTATTTATCTTCTTTCTTTCCCCCTTAGCTGCTCATATTAGCCCTCTCCTCAAGTCACTTCACTGGCTTCCTATTCGTTTCCGCATACAGTTCAAACTCCTCTTATTGACCTATAAGTGCATTCACTTTGCAGCTCCTCAGTACCTCTCTTCTCATCTCTCCCAACATTCCTCCCAGGGAACTCCGTTCACTGGGTAAATCTCTCTTATCTGCACCCTTCTCCTCCACTGTTAACTCCAGATTCCGTTCCTTTTATCTTGCTGCACCATATGCCTGGAATAGACTTCCTGAGCCGGTACGTCAAGCTCCATCTCTGGCAGTCTTCAAATCTAAGCTAAAAGTCCACCTTTTTTATGCTGCTTTTAACTCCTAACCCTTATTCACTTGTTCAGAACCCTTATTTTATCATCCTCACTTTAATATTCCCTTATCTCTTGTTTGTCTGTCCTAATTAGATTGTAAGCGCTGTGGAGCAGGGACTGTCTCTTCATGTTCAAGTGTACAGCGCTGCTTATGTCTAGTAGCACTTTAGAAATGATAAGTAGTAGTAGTAATTCAGAGTTGTAGATAGTATTACACTGCTGCATCATAATCAGAGCTCCTCAGCCTGAATACGTTCTCAGTGGCTAGCTGACAGTATGAGCTTAAACTTGTATAATTATACTACAGCAAGAAGCCCTCACTGGATGCCCACCGGAAGGGTGGAAGGCCAGATTTAGGACTCAGGCTGTAAAAATACCAGCTAGGTTTAAAAATCTATGACTGGCTGAGCAAGGACTTGCTTTTCCTGCAAGTTAAGAATCTGCAAAAAGCAGGTCTGAACAATGAGTCTTAACACAACCAGGTATAACTTTCTAATTGAATATGGCACCTATAATGAACGAATAATGGGTAAGAGGGATAAAATGTTGTTCTTAAAATGGGGCTTATTTTCCATATTATGGCACACATATCATAAGATGATAGAAAAAGAGGAAGTGAAACTGATATGCTAAAAACAAGATGTTCTGGCAGAAGAAAAAAAAAAACCACATGTTGACAAAAGAGGAAGTTGCACAATATTTTGCGCTGATCATAGATTTTGTAGTATTCTTGAATTGAGAATTGGTGAAGCTTTCAGTCATAAATAAGGAAAATTATGCATTCAACTTTCTGATTCCTTTCTATTTAAAACAGTATGCTTTGTGTATTTAACTAACACCTTGCTTCAACTAACTCTTGCCACGTGGTGATTTTGTCTTGAAGCGATATGCTTCTTCCTACTTCTTTGTCTGATTGAAAAAGGGTTACTTAAACTCTATGTGAAGGTCAATAACTTTTGAATGTTTTTTTCATTTGTCTTTTTCAAGGAACCTTTTTCTTGCATTGCCATCTGAATATGCCTTGTTACAATTCAGATATATCATATTTTGTTTTATTTTTATTTTTCTTTTAAGCCTATTTTTATCTTACACCCTTCAGGGTGCTTTTTTTTAAATATTTTAATCTTTTTTTTAATTTTTTTTTTTAATTTTTTTTATTCTCGATGCTTTGTTTCTTACCATGCCTCCTTCCTGGCCCCCATTTATACCCACGACCCGCCTCCTAACCCCTTGTCTAATTCTTGTATTTACGCAATAGTTCTTCATGACTCCCGCTACCATTATGATTACTTCCAATAAATTAACCACATAAATAGCACTGTTTAAGTTTTGCCTTTCCCCAGATGGATACAGGAATTCCGTTGACGTCCCTCACCGAGGAGACGACTGCTAGCAAACAAGAGCTACCCGATAATATATCTGATCTGAAGGCTATATTGCAGCAAAGAATCGCTAGCATAAAGGACAGATGCACAGACCCCAACATTACCCGGTGTGAGATACGAGACATTATTGAGTGTGAGTTTCAACAGATACATCGATTGGTCCATGAGCGAAAGAGATAGGCTCTCCACTTACTGGAGTTGCAAGAAGCTTTGGCCTCTACCCTTCTTTCTGACTCATCTAGCCCGTAAGTCCTGCTGGCCTCCTGCAGCTGAGGGCCCAACCCTTGGTGAATGTTAGTCATCGCAGGTGAAGATTCCATACCTATTGGCGATCGATTTCAATGCATTGACTATTTTTGTGCACTATAATCCTAACCCTCCATACCTCAATAACTTGAACAATCAACATCATCTCTAAATTTTAATTTGTACTCTTTTCTTTTGTCCCATATACTTTACCATTGTTATTTGATCATCTCATCATAATAATTACCTATCTGTCTTGCACATTATGCAAGCCAGAAGTGGGGATATATTATGCAAATCCCAATTCCTAGTATTAAGATACAGTTATTTTGCTTATTCCTTTGCCAGCCTCTGACTCTTAATGGACTAATTATGATTGTGCATGCCTAGAATAAAGACATGGAAAGATCCAAGTTTGTACACCACAAGTACGTCTTCAAGATCTATCCAGGTCCAAATGATGTTAGATCCCCCAAGGTTGTGGCAATAATCTTTACACCTTGCAAACTACTGGACCACAAGTCTTGGGTCCATGTGCAAGATATACGTGTTTACTCAGCCGCAGAACCAGATGTTACCAGCCTAACCATCTTAAGACCAGTCACTTCCTTCAGCAAGCCAGCCTGAAAATCCAGCCCTGTTAGATCTTCCAGATTCTTCAGCGCTTCCACCGCCTCAACCATGATCGATGAAAGAGAGTTCAGAACTGATACTTCATTTGAGATTAACTGTTGCTGTCTATGGACATTATAGATTCATATTTTGTTTTATTTTCCAGTTTAGCAGCAATCCTGTCTATATATATTGAAAAGGTTTTATTTTTATTTTCCTATTATTTCCTTTATTGTTCTAATTGTTTTTCTAAGAGTTTCCCCGTTATTTCTGTTTATGTAATACAGGTGTAAACCCTGTTTGTATCAACCTGTTATGCAATTGTTTAACTTTGGTATAGGCTTACTTAAGCTGCATGTCTTTCTGTAGGTTTGACTAAGCTCCAAGTGGGGTAACGGATATATAAAATGCTTCCCATACTTCCAGGTCATTATGCATATGTCAATATCCATGCATGACCTTTGTTAATATAAATTTTCCTAGGATTGGCTTAATCAAAACCACTGTTCCTTCCGAGGACCACTGAGATAGATACATTAGATTATCTCCCCATGTACTATGCAACAGATACAATAGAAGTCATAGCAAGACCTGAAAGTATTTATTAGTATGATCCACCTTAAATTGCTATTACCCACATACCTATACTTCATGAGATTTTGCAGATGAACTCATGGATTTGTCCCATTCATAAAACCTCTCTCACTACAGGTTTGAGTTAGCCTTAAGAGGGGTAACATCAAGATTAAGGCCCAAGGGATTGGGTAATATAAAGGGAATTCCATATGCCCAAATAATATATCACCTGAGAATGAAGTTTCCTATCTTGCACCATACCTTCTAACAATTTGTAAGACCAAAACTCCCCCTCTCGTTTGATAGCTTACCACCTTCTGGAATGGATGATGACGAGCTTGACGAGCTTTGTGTCACCCCTCCTCAGAGGGGGTGACAAGTGGGGAATGTATAATTATACTACAGCAAGAAGCCCTCACTGGATGCCCACCGGAAGGGTGGAAGGCCAGATTTAGGACTCAGGCTGTAAAAATACCAGCTAGGTTTAAAAATCTATGACTGGCTGAGCAAGGACTTGCTTTTCCTGCAAGTTAAGAATCTGCAAAAAGCAGGTCTGAACAATGAGTCTTAACACAACCAGGTATAACTTTCTAATTGAATATGGCACCTATAATGAACGAATAATGGGTAAGAGGGATAAAATGTTGTTCTTAAAATGGGGCTTATTTTCCATATTATGGCACACATATCATAAGATGATAGAAAAAGAGGAAGTGAAACTGATATGCTAAAAACAAGATGTTCTGGCAGAAGAAAAAAAAAAACCACATGTTGACAAAAGAGGAAGTTGCACAATATTTTGCAAGAGCTAGAACAGATAATTTTAGTATTAGGGAACAAGTTGTTTACAAAAACGGAAGCACAGATGGACACCACAGAGGTTGTGCAATATTAAGCAAAAAGTGTCCTGCCATAGACTCCTATTCAGACAAACTACTATAAAAGGGGTGAGATTTAGACAGAGAGTTGGAACATATCCCCAACGCATTTGAAGGAGGGCAGGGCTCTGTCCAATTGAACCCAGAATCTGTCTGATGAATGTACCTGATTAAAGTCTGATGTGCAAATAAACTCTTCATTCCAAATGATGATTTGTGGGCTTAACTTAATGATGAAAGGCTGTAAGTACAAATGCTTTTGCTGCTTCAGGCTATCTTTCACTGCATTGTATAACTTGTAATCTAAATCCAGTTTGTCATAAGGCTGGTATCTTTTTCCTTACACCTAACAATTCTCTTAGTGGCAATTTCTCTTAGAACTTCACAACCCTCTGATTACCCCAGTACTAGTGCTATTTAGAGATGGAGTCAGATTAAGGTCACTTTAGCCTTCTTGAGGGGTTCTAGACCCCCCTAAATTATTTACAAACTAAAGTTAAATCCTAAAGAAAATCTGAATCCTTATGAATTGATTGGAAAAACAAGACTCCAACCCTGGCTCCCTGCATCCTAGGAAAACCAGGCCTAGTTAAGCAGACAATTATATCACTAGGCATCATAATAGCCCTTGAGGCAGGCATTCTGCCAAAACACAGGCTGTGTCAGGTTTCTGAATAAATACAGTCTCCTTTATTCCACCAGGGGCCAACTACAGTTCTTTTGTGATTTCTTAATTTGTGTTTCCTAATTCTCTCTGCTCTACCTCCATCCTAAAGGCCAATAAGGAGGTGAAGGGTTTAGGTCTGTTCCCTCAGAGAAGTAGGAACAAGTGGTTAAGCCAAAACCTCAGTTTGATACCCCAAGGGAACAATGTGACAGCAATGTAAGCAAGAACTGGGATCATAACAAAGGATCTCTCACCAAAGGCAAGGGATATTGCTCAATGTTCCACTCTCAGGAAATGGGAGTGAAGTTCAGAGCTTGATAGTCCAAGTAGAGGACCCAAATCCTGGGTGTATCCTGTTAGTCTTAATCCAAAGGGGTCATGAGTGATTTGGACTATGTGTGAGGAGTAAAGTCTCTAGCAAAGAGAGGGATTGAAGTATGAAAATAAATGACGGTACAAAGAGGCGAGAGAGATGGAGAGGTGATCTCAGGCTCTATACAATAAAATTGCACTGAAAGACTGGAAATGAGTAGAGACTTGGGGCTACCATAGACCTCAACCAGTCTAAAGGCACTGAAAAGGAAGAAGAAAAACAGGGGTCATTTTATTAAGCCATGGCACAAAGTGGCCTGCGGCAGTGTGAGCTCGTCTTTTGCGTGTGAGTTGGGCCAGTTTTTGCCGTATCCTGGAAAAAGCGCTTTTTTTTTCAAGGGGCTTGAAAATGGATGTGAGGCAAAATAAAAACCAGCAGGCATCCATTTTTGTCCTGAGACCTTACCGCAACCCGTTGACTTAGTGGTAAGGTCTCATGAACTACCCGAGTGGTAGGCATGCAGCACACGCCCACTGCTGTTTAATGCCGGGTAAGTACCATGTGGTAGAAAATAGAAAATATTTTCTGCCACATGTTTTCAGAGTGTGCCATCTTCAGAATTACTGCCTGAGGCATGCGGTAGCCGGACAGTAATGCTGATTTGGAGCGCGCTAGACGTGTATAGGCCCTTACATGCCTTTGTATAAGTGCCCCTCAGGAAGGTGCATAAACTCCAATCTACAACAATGGAGACTTGATATACCGCCTTTCTGTGGCTTTTGCAACTACATTCAAAGTGGTTTACATAGTAAATACATGTACTTATTTGGGGCAATGGAGGGTTAAGTGACTTGCCTAGAGTCACAAGGAACTATAGTGGTAATCGGACCCAGTTCCTCAGGATCAAAGTCTGCTGCACTAACCTCTAGGCTACTCCTCCAGAACTGTGATCCAGTTTATCTTTTGAAATCTTTTTATACTTTTATTGTGCACCACCCCCTCATTCTATAAATGGTGGCCACAATTATGCGCACAATCACTTGTATATGTGTAGAATAGTACTACTTATGTTCATAATTTAAGTACTTAATTGGCACTAATGTGCAGTTACAAGTGTGAATTATACCCCTATTCTATAGAGTGCGCTAATAAATTATTTAGTGCATAAATGCAATAAAGGGGACAATTGTGGGTGGGCATGAGCATATCATAGGCTTGTGCTTTGTAGAAAAAACAATTACATGTGCAACTGCTGCATTTAGGCACTAACATTTAAGCCTGCCATACAGCAGGCATAAGTGGTTGTACTTAACTCTAGCCACACCATTGATGATTTACACTATTATTCTCTAATGGCTTTGCGCATAAATTTGTAGTTATAAAATACTGGCTTAGCGCTCAGATTTCTGGTGCCCAAATTTGGGTGACCTTTATGGAATAGCTCCCTCCTTTTGTTTCTTTTTGTTTGTCTGGATTTTTAATACAGGTTGAGACCAGCCTCCTTTGCTATCTCAAATTTGAATAGTGTGCTCCTCACCAAGGAAACAGAGAATGTTAAGCTACCTACCTGTGTCCCTTTATCTATGTGAATCACCCTCAAGAGGAGGGGGAGGTTGGGGAACAGAATTATTTTGCTAGATTGAAGTGTTTGGGGAGAAACACTTCATTGTAGCTGTGCAAGTCTGGAATAATCTACCAATATATCTAGTTATGTTTCCTGTTGGAAGAACCTAAACATTTATTTCAGAAATATCTAATTGATGACAGTTGTCAGTAATAATTGATATTTGCATTATTATTCTCTTTTCTGAGTCATTAAGACTTAATTATTGCATTATATTTCTTTTTATATGACTTACTTGAGTTGCTTTGAACCCTCAGTGGGATTAATAATACCGAAATTAGATTAGTAAAAAAAAGAAGGGTTATTACTGAAAGATGTAATAAACTTTCAACACTACAGGAAAAAACATATAAGCTGCAAACTGATACATCAGTGGGTAACTATGTAATTGTTGCATCCAGGTCAAAGAGGATAGCAGGGGGATACATGCAAATTCCGGGTTTCACTTTTGGGAGAATAATCACAAACCACTATTATTTGCACAAATAAATAACAGAAGCTTTCAATGCTGAAGGATAGCAATATATGCACTGAAGTATACATGTTGTACAGAGCTGGCAGGAATGTGTGCTGTGGGGAAGGTGACATTTTACCATGACCAAAAAGGGTAGGGTTTTGTCTGACCCCAGAGGTGTTTGTCATTCTGAATAGACATAAGGATAGAGAACATTTGGAAGTGAGCTAGAGTCACAACAGAACTTATTTTACAAACAGCTGTGAACCTAGTAATGAGGTGACTGTGTGGAAAGAAGGCCTGTTCTCAATAAGGAAGGACCTGGCCATAAGGAGGAAGACAGCAGCTTGTCTGGTGTGTCCAGTAACCCCACACCTTTTGCAATTCTATTATTGTTTTTCTTTCTATCTCATTCTTGCAAGGGTGGTGGTGGACCATTCCAAACAGTCATCCACCACCTGCACAATGAACAAATATGTCCTGATATTGTTCCTGAGTCTTTCCCTTGGAGCTGCATATCATGACCTCTGGTTCTACAATGTCCTTTCACTGTGTGCTTGCCTCAGTTTATCACTATTGTGCAGAGAGGATTTATTCTTCTTCAGTGTTTTTCCAGTACCAGTTTTACATAACTGTGAAAGAAGAGAATCAGTAAAATTTCTGTTGCATTTCAGTTCTCGAATAAAGAATATTAGATATGGTAGTGTCTGGATACTTACCTTCACCTGCTAGGCATGGCAATGTCTGTGCCAGTCTTTGTAGGATGTTGAATGATAGATCTTTTCTTTACCTCAACTTGTTTCCAGTCCCATCTGACAAATGAACTGTGGTGTTTCATGTGCATTTTTCTACATTTCCATCTTTCTGTTCTCAGATTTTTCTTGATATACCATAGCAACTTTGATTAGCTTTGGTTTGCCTACCAAAATCGATCCTTTATGTGCTAGTGATTGATTAATAAATGTTCTCATTAGTCCACATGAAAAGGAGTTCCTTTTTCCATTATACATGGCAGAGAAAGTGGTTATAAATTCTGACTGTTGGCACGTCATCAATATACTTCTCTGCAAACACCGATGACCTGCCCCTGTACTATCCTCAGGCAGAATGACAATTGCTATCATATCAACAAATAAGGAGACCAGTCACTGAATGGAAGGAACTGCAGCCACATGCCTTGTCATGGAAAACAGTCCAGTTTGCATTAAAAAAAAAACAAGGATTTTTCTAGTAACTGAAAGAAAACTGGATTATATTACATACAATTCTTCAGGTCTTTCAAAAAAAAAAATTTTTTAGTGCAGAAAGCTCATATGGTACAAAAATAATAGTTGATGGAGTAAAGTGAGTGAGGAGTGGCCTAGTGGTTAGAGTGGTGGACTTTGGTCTGGGGGACTGGGTTTGATTCCCACTGCCGGCACAGGCAGCTCTGGGCAAGTCACTTAACCCTCCATTGCCCCAGGTACAAATAAGTACCTAAGCCACATTGAGCCTGCCATGAGTGGGAAAGCGCAGGGTACACATTAAAAACAAAATAGGGTTTGATGTCATGATACAAAACTAATTAAAATGTTTCTATTCATACAGATGTTTGGGCAACATAATCTGATTTGTTATATACAGTCACGGCCAATAGTTTGCAACCACCACCATTTTCTTTTATTATTTATTTTATTTTTAAAGTTTTCAACTACAATCAAAACAACTCATGATCAATAGAAATAATTTCTTCCTTTGAAATTATAGCTAAACAAAATAAATCAAAGAAATAGAAATAAGAAATAATTAACCACAATACTAAGGTAAAAATAAGGAAATTCAAGTGAGAGAAGACAGAGAAAATATTAGTTAGCAGGAGACTCAAACTAGTAATATAAGGAAAATCTAGGAAATTTCTTGAAATCAAAACCGGCTATACTTCTTTACATGCAGGACTTTAAACCAGGTAAGAAGAAGGAGTAAAAGCCAAAATAGGTTTAGAAGGTTCCCTTGCTCCCATAAAATTCTTAAATTGCTCTGGGTCTAAAAAAAACATATGACTTACCACCCCCCCCCTCCCTTTTTACAAAGCCGCGCAGTAATGCCGGCACAGCCCATTCACTTTGAATGGACTGTGTCGGCATTACCACACCGGCAGCTGCTAGCATGGCTTTGTAAAAGAGGGGGTTAGAATCCAATTTGACAAGACATTTACATGGAACCTGAAGAAAAAAAACATATCCCCTAGAGCCAGCAGTCCAGACCTTAAAGCAAAAAGGCCTTTCTTCTGATCTGCATGTCTCTGCACAGGTCAGGAAATATTTGAACTTAATGTCCCAGAAATTCAACTTTACAGTCTTAGGAGCCAATTACTGGCTCCAAAGCAAAGGAAGCAATCAATGTGGCAGAAGGTACCACTGGACAATACCCCTCCAAAAACCGTCCAATGAAATTTCCTTTCTTGCTTTTTGAGGAGAGCCCCCATGCTAATCCACATTGTAAAACCGAGTTACTGGTGGAACTGACAATTTAGAAACTTGAAGAACTTCCATAATATATAGCTTTAACTTGTTCATTGGTGAAAGGACAGAAGATTTAGGGAAATTAATGAACCTCAAGTTCAAACACCATTTATAATTTTCCAGAGTCTCTAACTTTTGATGAGTAATACTGTGATCTTTAATGCTCCTTGCACTTCTTTCATTGTTAACAAGTCCTTTTCAAACTTTTAAAGGTCTTCCTCAAGAACTAAGGTCTTCTGCTTAGTATGAGTCATAAAATTCTCATGACGGATTCTATTCTGTTCAAGTTATTTATATCCTGCTAATATCAATCCTGAATCTAAGTGGGTTATATAGCTTCAAAGACATACCATTAAGATCAAGGAAATCCTACTAAAATTGCTCTTTCAAATACTTATTGAAAAGATTGTTCTTCAATCCTTTATGGAACTGTAGATAACCAAAAGAATCGCCTGAATTTGTACAGGTATAGAATTCCACAATTTACTAGTTTGAAAAACAAAAGATCCATCATGAAATGTCTTAAGTCAGACTTTTTTAACAGATAGAAATCCAAACTGTAAAGTGAAATGAAAATGGGAATTCACTCTGAAAGCTGGATTATTTATTTGTGACATTTATATCCCAAACAAGTTTGAGTTCAATGTGGCTTACAATAAACTGTATAGGATACATAACAAAGAATAATGCATAAGAAAGTAATATAAGTGGATGAGTAGCCTAATGGTTAGTGCAGTGGGCTTTGATCCTGGCAACCTGGGTTGATTCCCACTGCAGCTCATGTAACCCTCCATTGCCCCAGGTGCAAATATTTAGACTGTGAGCCCTCTAGTGACAGAAAAAGGTACCTATATGTAATGTGTACGTCTAGTAGTGCTATAGAAATGATTAGTAGTAGTACTAGTAAGAAGAGTGGCATTCTTCAGCATAATGCACAGCCTTGCTTGACCATATCCGGATACATTTTTTGTTATTTGGATTTTGCTCACACCTTTTCAGTAGTAGCTCAAAGGTGAGTTACATTCAGGTACACTGGGTATTTCCCTGTCCCTGGAGGGCTCACAATGTTTGTACCTGAGGCAATAGAGGGATAAGTGACTTACCCAAGATCACAAGGAGCAGCAGTGGGATTTGAACCAGCCACCTCTGGATGTCAAGACAGATGCTCTAAACACTAGGCCACTTCTCCTCCATAACCTTTGGTGCTTGTTTCACCATGGGTATAACATGCCTCGCGTTATATCTCTGATTTAAAGGGCTCCTTACATGTCTACAAAAGCTGTAGAACTGAGTGAAAATGCATTCATCTGAAAACATAATTCGCTCCCATTGATCTGCTGTCCATTGTTTATAAAAATTTAAAAGAAAGTGAGCTGATCTTTGATATTTTTGGCACTGGCAGACAACTTTGTTTTTTAACGTCAACTAATCTGAGTATTGTTCTGTGGCTTGGTTTCTTCAGTGGACTACCTACAATTCTGGCTCTGATGACACGATGATGCTCTTGGGGAATGTTTAGCTGCCTTTATGATTGCATTATCCATTTGTACAGCTGGAGCTCTTTGTTGACTTGAGCATGCCTGAGACTGAAAACTGTTCAGCTCTTCATTTTGTCTGACCCGTTGCTATGACAGTTGAATGAGCAACTTTCAGCTTCTTGCAAGGCTCTTATTTGTATCTTTTCTTTGTACAGAATTATGATCTGTGCACGTTTCTCTGGGGTAAGCTCTTTCCCTTATACCATGCTGCTGTATGCAAGCCGAAACCTAAAGCAGATCAAGCCAAAGACACCAACTATGTACAATATCTTATAAGCAGACATTGTATAGATGCTTTAGATTTTCATTTTGTTTGTACTTGTAAACAAAATAAAGTATATGTCATTTGTTCTTTAACACAACAGATTTTTTACTCAACTCAGCATCAAATTTTGATTGATCTTATTCTTTAAGACAACATCAATACAGTGTTCTAAGAGAGTATTAAACCTTTATTATCACTCACAGCTGTGAATGCTATCTATACTTACAGGAACAAACAATAACAGTTTGATTATCGCAAAAATTATACAAATGTAAAGTGTCACATACTTTTCATGCAGGAATGAAAAATCCAACATGTAATCATGAAAAAACCATCATATTCTTACCTTTACATGAGATTTGTTAAAAAGATGGCTGAAACTGTTAAAAAAATATTTAGCCCAAAACAAATACAGACTATAGGTTAAAGTAGCCCAAACAATATTAGTTATCAAGATCCCAGTGTGGCACAGTTTAAAACTGCTTGACAAGCAGCTTGGTCACAAACTTTTGGCCATGACTATAGTTCAGTATCAGGGAGTAGATTCTACAAAATGAAGATGACTTGCCCCATCTCCAGAATCCACCAGATCTTTCCATACCACTCAGAAAGGTAACAGTCAACAATTGAGAAATTATCAGTTTTATTCCATTAAGGATCTGTTAAAAATACCCCAATAAAACTAAGCATAGTCTAGTACAGTGTTTCTCAATCCTTTCAAGTCCAATTCATGCCTATATAAATAAAAAAGTGTGTCACACTAATCTCTGCAGGGAAGCCAGTATAGACATTGAAAAAAGACTCATGGCCGAAAGAGCTAGAGAAGCACTAAACGCCCCACCAGTTTCATTTACAAATTTTAAAACAAAGGGAGAAATGTATGAATCTGTCACAGGTGCAGGAGAAGGGAGAAGTCTGGTTGGTGCTGTCAGATCAGTTACCTTAGCTGCTCAATATGGCTGCCAGGTTTCCTCCACTGCTGTTGTATCTAGTACTTAGAGCAAGTTAAATACAGTACTGCGTGGTCACACATTCTATCTCCTTCAGCCTTAGGATTAGACAGAGGCTGGAAGGACTGCAAGAGCAGGCTTAGGAGGGGGAAGACAAGGAGATTTGTGTGTGTCATATATAGATATCTGTGCTCTGAAAGCTGCCTCCTAATTCCTACAATTCAGGGCTCATGCTATAGCTGTGAAGGACAAATATGACTACACTTGTTCTGACATATTTAAAAGCCACTGTGTCTTCTTGCAGAAAGAAGAGTCCACTACTAACTGGAAACTGAGTGCCGAGCAATGGTGACTTCTCCATCTGATGTCTGACTATTACATCCAGTTGACTAATTCTCTTGGCTCAAACCCTCGTCGTCTCTTTGCCACACTGAACTTTCTCCTCAAAGTGCCTTCACCTCCAACCCCCAGACTCTGGCTGAGTTCTTTCATATAAGGTTCACAAGATTAAACTTGAATTCTCAACCAGGTCACCTCCACCTCTCCTTCCCTTAGTCCATTCTCTCAACCCTCCAACCCCTGCCTCCTTTTCTTCCTTTTCTGAAATCACTGAAGAGGAAACTACACATCTTCTTTCCTCCTCGAAACTAACTACCTGTTCCTCTGATCCTATTCCCACCCATCTACTTAACACTATCTCTCCTACTGTCATCCCATTTATCTGTCATATCCCCAATCTTTCACTGTCCACTGCGACTGTTCCTGATGCCTTCAAACATGCCGTAGTCACACCACTCCTTAAAAAACCTTCATTGAACCCTACCTGTGCTTCCAACTATCGCCCCATCTCCCTTCTCCCTTTCCTATCTAAGATACTTGAACGTGCTGTTCACCGCCGTTGCCTTGACTTTCTTTCATCTCAAGCTATTCTTGATCCACTTCAATCTGGCTTTCACCCCCCTTCATTCAATTGAAACAACGCTTGCTAAAGTCTCCAATGATCTGTTCCTAGCCAGATCCAAAGGTCTCTATTCTATCCTCATTCTTCTCGATCTATCTGCTGCTTTTGACACTGTTGATCACAGCCTACTCCTTGATACGCTGTCCTCACTTGGATTTCAGGGCTCAATTCTTTCCTGGTTTTCTTCTTATCTCTCCCAGCGTACCTTTAGTGTATACTCTAGTGGATCCTCTTCTACTTCTATCCCACTGTCAGTTGGTGTACCTCAGGGATCTGTCCTGGGACCTCTTCTCTTCTCCATCTATACTTCTTCCCTTGGTACTCTGATCTCATCCCATGGTTTTCAGTATCATCTTTACGCTGATGACTCCCAGATCTACCTCTCCACACCAGAAATCTCAGCCAAAATCCAGGCCAAAGTATCAGCCTGCCTGTCTGACATTGCTGCCTGGATGTCCCAGCACCATCTGAAACTAAACATGACCAAGACTGAGCTTCTTATCTTTCCCCCTAAACCAACATCTCCTAGTCCCCCATTCTCTATTTCTGTGGATAACACTCTCATCCTTCCTGTCTCATCAGCTCGTAACCTTGGGGTCATCTTCGACTCCTCCCTCTCCTTCTCTGCACATATTCAACAGACTGCTAAAACCTGTTGTTTCTTTCTCTATAATAGCAGCAAAATTCGCCCTTTCCTTTCTGAGCACACTACCAGAACCCTCATCCACGCTCTTATCACCTCTCGCTTAGACTATTGCAACTTGCTTCTCACAGGTCTCCCACTTAGCCATCTCTCTCCTCTTCAATCTGTTCAAAATTCTGCTGCACGACCAGGGGTGTGCTGGTAAAATTTTAACAACAGGCTCTTTCTCCGGACATAGCCAGCTCTGCAGATGGAAGGGGTGGGGGTGGGGTGGGGGAGCAACACTTGCCTCTCTCTCCTCCCTCCCTTCATGTGGGCACGCTAGGCATACCTTTGCTGGCAGTCAATAAATGGACTGCTACCACTCCCAACGTCTTGCTCTGAGCAGCATGCTGGAACTTCTCTCACGTGCTCGAGAAGTCCCAGCCTGCTGCCCAGAGCTGGAAACAAGGAGCAGGGAGCAGCAGTAGTCTATTTACTTGGCTGGCAGGGCTCAGCATCCCCACCAGCAAAGTAAAAGATAATTCAGCAGGGGGCCCAAACCCACATTTTGGGAGCCAGTTGTTAAAGTAGCCATGGAGGGCCCTACTTTAACAACCGGCTCCCAAAATTCTTAAAAACTTAACAACCGGCTCTTGCGAGCCTGTGAGAGCCTGCTCCAGCACACCACTGTGCACGACTAATATTCCGCCAGGGTCGTTACGCTCATATTAGCCCTCTCCTCAAGTCACTTCACTGGCTTCCTATCCATTTCTGCATACAGTTCAAACTCCTCTTATTGACCTATAAGTGCATTCACTCTGCAGCTCCTCAGTACCTCTCCACTCTCATCTCTCCCTACATTCTTCCCAGGGAACTCCGTTCACTGGGTAAATCTCTCTTATCTGCACCCTTCTCCTCCACTGCTAACTCCAGACTCTGTTCCTTTTATCTTGCTGCACCATATGCCTGGAATAGACTTCCTGAGCCGGTACGTCAAGCTCCATCTCTGACCGTCTTCAAATCTAAGCTAAAAGCCCACCTTTTTGAAGCTGCTTTTAACTCCTAACCCTTGTTCACTTGTTCAGAACCCTTATTTTATCATCCTCACTTTAATATTCTCTTATCTCTTGTTTGTCCTGTCTGTCCTAATTAGATTGTAAGCTCTGTCGAGCAGGGACTGTCTCTTCATGTTCAATTGTACAGTGCTGTGTACGTCTAGTAGCGCTATAGAAATGATAAGTAGTAGTAGTAATAGTGGTTAGAAGACATTGGTTTAGTGACAACATTTTACCAGTAATACATATTTGTTAAGTACAGTTTTCCATAAAATGTATTTATGTATTTATATTTATAAGCGATTGATATACTGTTCATTGCATCTTAAGCACAGTTGGTCAGTTTACTGAATTATCCAATCAAAAGAATAAAAAACAAACAAACAAACAAACCTAAAGGTAGAGATCTCATAAACCAGAGGGATAGGAGAGAAAGCTAGGTAGGAAAATGCCATCAAACATGTTTAAATAAATAAATAAATAAAATAAAAGGTATATTCATTAACTGGTCAATAGCCAGCCAATGGCATCACAGATTTTTAAGCACTGACCACCAACTGATAAGACCCAGATAGTTGATGCTTGGCTATGTCTGGGCACCAGCATTGAATTTTAATTGTAAATCGTATATGTACCTTTTATTGATGTATTGTGGTATATCAAGCACAATAGATAATAATAATGATATCTGAGTATGACTGGACTTGTGCTGGCCACTGGGACTTATGCAGGTCCTGGCCGATATTCAGCTGGGACTCGCATAAGACATTTATGTGAGTCCTGGCTGAATACCAGCCAGGACCTCATAATGGGATCTCCATTTTCCACACCAAAGCAGCGCCACTCCCAGTTTCACCCCCTCATATAATGCTTCCTCCTGGACCTCCCTCACACAAGCAGCACCTCCTCCCGGAACCCTCCTCATAAATAGTGTCACCTTCTGGCTCCTCCCCACAATAAATAGCACCAACTCCTGCACTCTCCACTGATAGCACCACCTTCCTCCAAAAGTTAGCACCACCTGCCAGACCCCATACAAAGGCTGCACAAA
This sequence comes from Microcaecilia unicolor, assembly GCF_901765095.1. Taxonomy (NCBI): domain Eukaryota; kingdom Metazoa; phylum Chordata; class Amphibia; order Gymnophiona; family Siphonopidae; genus Microcaecilia; species Microcaecilia unicolor. Next base: position 141,061,187 of record NC_044033.1, read on the forward strand.
TGGTTCCTCCTCCAGGACCCCCCCCCCCCCCCCATAAATTGCGTCCTCTCCTGAAGCATACATAGTGCCATAAGACTGCTGCTACAGGTTACAGAGCTGACATGGGCAGGAGCAACTGAAGAGCCCTCCTACCCCAAAGACCCCCCCCTAAACCACCATGGAAGATTAAGGTAGGCCTGGGAAGCCTATAGGGAATGGAGTGGTGGGGAATGCTTGAGGAAGGGTGCTATTTGTAGGGGTAGGGAGGGGTATCCAGGAGGAGTTGCTATTTGTGGAGATCTGAGAGGTAGCGCTATTTGGGGGTTCTGGGGAGAGGTAGGGGGCCTACTGTTTGGGATGGGAGGGAAAGGCTAGCACAAGACATATTATAAGCCTGCGGTTATGTGAGTACCAGCCCAATATTCAGTGCTGGTACCCTCATAGCTAAGCAGACAAAGTTAAGTTGGCCTTTTGTGATGTTTTATCTATCTGCTTAACTATGAAGGTGCTGGCACCGAATATCACTGGTATCCATATAATTGCCTGCTCCTCACTGACTCCACCCTCAGACTGTCCTTCTCCTGCCTGGATTCAACATGGCTAATTAGCGCCGATATTCAGCAGCACTGCCTGGTTAAGTTGTATCAGCGGCCAGCCCACTGAGTACAATTTAAGTGTTATCAAAACATATGAGACACTGCTGATACCAAAATGATATAAAAAAGGCATCTGCCATGGCAGGAGGTAGGGCTCAATGGAGACTCATCAGATCTCCAGCTCCCCTAACCCCCCCCCCCCACCCCAAAAAATATTCCTGGTGGCCCAAGTGGGCTGCCGACGCAACTTCCCCCCACCTTCCCTGGTGGTCTAGTGGTAAATCCTCCTCCCCTGTACCTCTTGTTGGAGGAGGGAGCAACACTCCCTCCTCTTCCAGCCAGCACCACCTACATACCTTATATGGTAGGGAAGCCCTGCCCAGGGAATCGCAGGATGCACCAGGCAGGGCAGGGTGCTGCCATTTTGTAGGCAGTGCTGGCTGGAAGAGAAGGAAATGTTGCTCCCTCCTCCAACAAGAGGTATGGGCTGGGGGAGGATTTACCACTAGATCACCAGGGAGGGTAGGGGGTTGCATCTGCAGCCCTCTTGGGTCACCAGGTATATTTTTTTGTGTGTTGGGGGATTAGGGGGGGCTGGAGATCCACTGAACTTCCATCCCCCCTGTGTCTTCATGGTGGGGGGTTGTGGGTGCTTGGGGGGGGGCACTAGGCCACTAGGGCCTTGTTCTGGGAGTTGGGTCTGGGGGTCCTATGGACCCCCAGGACATGGTAGCAGCCCAGACTGACAGTGACAGCCTGGACTGCTTGACTCTGATGGGGGGAGCCTTAACCTTAATGCCAGCTCTGAGCTGGCATAGGGTTAAGGCACTATTCCGCCCCTACGATCAGAGCGCTATTCTCTGATCATAGGGTCAAAATAGAAGCAGATCTCATTTACATCTAATTTAAATGAGCTCTGCATTATGGCTTCACTGGGGCATTTTCAGACCGATGATCATGGGGGCGCAGCTAAATGCGGGTGCTAGTCCAGCGCTAGTGGCCTCTAGAGCCCGTATTTACCTTTGATCGTTGGACTTCAGGTCTACTAGCAAAATAGAAAGTATTTCCCCATTAGCCTTAGACCATAACAAAATCTTACATTTTTTTGCAGCTAGATTTTAAATTGTCATGGTCATCAAATTAATATTTTTTCTGATGTTTCACCCTGGTCATGGTAAAGCTGCTTCTACCAGGGTAGTAGCCCTAAAAATGAGTTTGTTTTTGAAATCTCCAAGAAGTGTCAAGTTGACCATCTGGAAGAGATTATTAAAGTGCAAGAGCAGAATTTGTAAGGAAACTCTAGGTCAATTGCATTAGAAGATCAGACTCCTGGTTGAGTGGGATAACTTACAGTAGGGCCCTGTGAGCATTTTCTTATGCTTTCCCTTAGATATTTTAACCCATTAATTTACTGTTCTTCATTTTGCAGCATCATAGCTGTGTTTGATTTTTGTTTAATTTTCCTGATGTTGAGATGTTTGCCTCTTATTCTCTATTGTTTGAAAATCTTTTTTATTGAAATTTGCATAGAAGAATGCAAACAGTCCCATAAAACTCCCCTTTCCCCACCTCCCTAACCCAAATACAGAGTAGAAAGTGAACAGCAATATAACGAGATGGCAAACCGAAGAATCACTGCATCTGGGGCCTGGGCTCTGAAGCCTCAGTCTAAACTTCAGTAAAAGTATAAATTAAAAAAAAAATACAGTTTTTCTGCATGCTGTGTTCCACTTGCCTGGAAGGAGGAAACCCTCTGTCTGGTGGCATGTCCATTAGCTGAGGAAATATGGGTTGTAAGTGAGATGGACATTTAAAAGCAGCGAGGGTGGTCCATAATTTTGTCTTGCCTGCGGTTAGCCCCTTCTGAAGAAAATAAACCAAGTGAAGAAAGAACAGGTCTCAAGTGGAAATCCACCCCCTGCTTTCTGACAGCTGACAGAAAGCTAGAGAGCGTGCTAATAGAACTGTCAACTTTGGCAGAAACCGGCAGAACATGGGAGTCCCACTTCACTGCTTTACCCATGGGATTTCCTGATCACTCAGAAAACAGTTTTTGTTTGTCCTCTGTTGGTGCTCCAGAGAAAGAAAAGCAGCCTGAGCTCTTGTATGGGCAATGCATTCATTGTATGCCTAACTTAAATACCATAAAAAAGGAGCAAGACCCATTTCCATTTGATATGATAAGTTATGTTAATGATTTGACAAATAGAATACTGTGCATGTGGGTGGGAGGGTGCATGAGTATGTTTGGGAAACAGCTATTGCTCAAATGTGTGAGGACCCTTTTATTGAGTGGGGTTGGCCTGCTATTGTGCTTTGGGTCAAAAAGGCATTTCTTCCCAGGCTCATTTACATTCACACTCATTTATCTTCCCAGAAGTGCTGGAGAAAACATCTCTGTTGGCCAACTGCATCCAAGGTGGTGCACAGCAAGAATAACCTAGATATAGGCAATACATATTTATAACAGTAAAATATTCAAATAGTACACATGACATGGCATAGGATGCTACTTATACTGAGCTAGATTCTATATATCATGTCTAAAATATTGGCACTGATTAAATTGCGCCTAAATTTAGCTGGGGTTTATAGAATATGCCTAAATCTTGGTGTAGTTCATAGAATATGCCCAACACCTGCTTTCTGTGACTATATTTAGTCTCAGCCATTTACGCCAATGAAAAACTGGTGTGCAATTATGTGCAGACCGAACATATTGTACAACAGTATGTATAAATTCTAGGAATGCCCATGACCTGCCCTTGGCCACACCCCCTTTTCAGGTCTGCATCTTAGAATGTACATGCATCACTTTATAGAATACGCTTAAACATTTATGTGCGTAAATTCTAATTAATGCCAATTAGTGTCAATAATTGCTTGTTAAGTTCAATTATTGGTGCTGTTTGGCTTGTTAAGTTAATTAAGTTGTGCGCAAATCCAGAATACAACTGGATTTGCAGGCACAACTCAAGTCGCACTATAGAGAATCTGGGGAACATCAACACAATACACATTATAACATCTTAATAGTCAGTGGGGATGAAACATATTTATTTAGGATTTATTTACTGCCTTTTTGAAGGATTTCACTCAAGGCGATGTACAGTAAGAATAAATTAAACATAAGCAACAGACAATTACAGCAGTAAAAATGTTCAAATAACAATACAAAGTATGGTGTTGTATACTACATTACAATGCCAGCACAATATGTAATAAAACATTTTTATAGACAGCAAAGGGTATGTACAAAGATGGAACATATAGATAAGAGAGTAAGGAAAGTTAGAAAATGAGTGACTGGTTTAAAGAAAGTTGCATATTGTATTTGTTCATTTCTTATATTGTCTCATATTGTTGATGCTACCTTATAACTCACTTAAAGTGCCATTAGACAAATTAGCATGTGATAAATATGATTAAATAAATAATACCTATATCATGTAAGTGTAGCTCTGTCTTGCTAATTACCATGAGATGAGCAGAGGGGTCTTATTCATGTTACTTTTTATGATCTTTTATACAACCTACTCTGAACCTGGATAAGGGATATGGCGGGATATAAAACTTAAGTAGTTAGATAGAGCAACAGGTGTTAAGTTAGTCACCCTTGTTATCTATCTAGAGGAAAAATGGCATGTGTAGCCAGAAAATGCATGCAACTGATCTCAGTGTGGGTACATGTGGTAAGTGTGCAGCAGTGGTCAAAAGCAAATAGAAGATAAATGAGACGTATTTTCAAAGCACTTAGACTTACAAAGTTACATTGAGTCCCATAGTGGAATTAGAAAAGATACATAGAAGGGTGGCCAAAATGATTAATAGGGGATAGAATGACTCTCATTGAGGGAAGGCTAAAGGGGCTAGGGTTCTTTAGCTTGGAGAAGAGATGGCTGAGGGGAGATATGATAGAGGTCTGTAAAATCCTGATTGAAGTGGAATGGATAAATGCAGGGCTTTTTTTGAAGGGGTACTTGGGAGTACTGAATACCGGCACCTTTTCCATTGGCTGCTAAAATTGACCCATGATCCTTAAGTTTTAAAGAAAGAGCTCAGGCTCTACACAACAATTCTGCCTTGTCATAGATTCTGTGACTGGTTGTAGGGGGCCTGGCTATTGTGGGGTGGGTCCCTCAGTGTTCACCCCACCCCTGAAGGGTGGCCCGGCATTTGAGTACCGGCACTTTTTTCGCTAGATAAAATGCACTGGGTAAACATGAATTGATTATTTACTTTCTCAAAACATACAAAAATTAGGGGACATGCCATGAATTTATAAGTACATAAGTATCACGATACTGGGGCAGACCAAAGGTTTATCAAGCCCAGTATCCTGTTTCCAACAGTAGCCAGACAGGGGCACAAATACCTGGAAATCCCAACAAAGTGAAATAGATTTCTTGCTACCTATACAGGATTAAGCAGTGAGTTTCCCTAGGAACTTGTCCAAACCTTTTTTTTTAATCCTGCTATGCTAATTGCTTTTACATCCACACTACATTCTTTGGCAACAAATTCTAGAGCTTAATCAGATGATGAGTTAAGAAAGAGATTTTCTCCAATTTGTTCTAAAAGTACTGTTCACAGTAATACTTTAAAAACAGTTTCTCTAATTGTTTCACTCGGGGCACCTTTTCCTAAGCCACGGTAGTGATTCCTGCACATCAAATGCGACAAAGCCCATAGGAATTGAATGGGCTTTGTCACATTTTCCAAGCTGGGAATCACTACTGTGGCTTAGTAAAAGGAGCCCTTAATATATAGTTAAGCACTTGAACTCATTGCCAGAGAATGTGGTAAAAACAATTCGCATAGCAGGGTTTAAAACAAGCTTAGATAAATTCCTGGAGGAAAAATCTATAAACCATTATTAAAGTATATCTGGGGACAATCACTGTTTATCCCTGGGGGTAAATAGTAAGTTTGGGCCTGGTTTGCTGCAGCAAGCATAAAAGGAAGATGGGGAAGGGCAGTTTTCTTGGGGAGCATCAAAGGGCAGTAAGTTTAATATTTAACCAAAGCATGATGTCCTTTGATGCTGGGGAAAATGGTAGAGACTATTATAAAGAACAAAATTACAGAGCATATTCAAAATCATGGATTAATGAGGCAAAGCCAACATGGATTTAGTGAAGGGAAATCTTGCTTTACCAATCTATTACATTTCTTTGAAGGGGTGAACAAACATGTGGATAAAGGTGAGCCCATCGATATTGAGTATCTGGATTTTCAAAAGGCATTTGACAAAGTACCTCATGAAAGACTCCAGAGAAAATTGGAAAGTCATGGGATAGGAGATAGTTTTTAATCCTATTGTGGATTAAAAACTGGTTAAAAGATAGAAAGCAGAGAGTAGGGTTAAATGCAGTGGTGTGCTGGAGCTGGCTCGCAAGAGCCGGTTGTTAAATTTTTAAAGCTCTTGCGAGCCAGTTGTTCTGGCAGGCGAGCCGGCTCCCAGGGGCAGCGCAACCCGGTGGTAAGTGAGGTAAGCATGGCAGGAGGGCGCCACAAGCCATGCTTACCTCACCTTCCGCTGCTCTGGCAGGTTTAAAATCGTTGATTTACCTACGTCGCACCAGCTGCAGTGGGAGTACCATTATGCACCTCAACCCCTGCTGGCATTGATCAAGGCTCGTACAGGTTCTTCCCGGGCCTGTCTCGTGCTAGTAGCTGAGTTTATTTGGGATGAGGCTGGACTCAGAACACGAGCGCGGGGCGTGTGGGGAGGGGCTGAACGTTCCATTCACGTAGTGTCCAGACCGACGTCGCCTAGCAACCGCAACGCAAAGACACGGCCGGCAGAAAGCAAACAAACTTTCAAAGAAGCATCTCTCGCTGGTCCCTGCCAGACGCTCTGCGTTTGGGGATCCTGCAAAGCAGGGGCGTAGCCAGACACCCAATTTTGGGTGGGCCTGGGCCCAAGATGGGTGGGCAGAAGAACTCCGTCTTGTCCCACAAGTGATTTGGTCTCTCCCTCTCTTGCCTGCAAGCCATATTGTCTCTCAAACATCCCCCCTCCCTCGCATACCTCCTCTCCTGCATACCTTGTAAATAGCAGATTTTCACCGGCAATGAGCAGCAACTTCCTGTTTACGCATAGGTGGGAATGCATCAGAGGGAAGACTGTGGGGCCGATGCGAGCAGTATGTATCAGTCGCTTCTCATTGCAGGCAACGATCTGCTATTTACAAGGTATGCAGGAGAGACAGTTGTTGGGAGTTTTCGACTGGTGGGGCTTGGGGATCTCTGCCAGCCACATCATAGGTGTGCTGTTACTGGGTGGGCCTGAGCACAAAGTGGGTGGGCCTGGGCCCACCCAAGCCCACCCTTGGCTACGCCACTGCTGCAAAGTAGCTGCCGTATGCTTCCTCCAGGCAACCGGCTGTAGGGCAAGAAAACCCACATCTTTCCCGTATCACAACAGGTGGATCCCCTTAAAAGAAGGTGCGATTTTGCTTTGTAGTTTGCTGAAGTATTGCAAAACTGGAATTTTGACAGCGCTTATCTAAAAGATAATGGGCGAAGTGCTGTTTACTTCCTTTCCAATAGTTTAGACTTGATGTGACTAGGAGTTGGGATGATTATAAGTGGCATCCACTGATACAGGGAAATCTGTGTACAGTACTGTTTGTTTTTAAATTAAAAATTAATTTTTTACCTTTAGCTCTGTTTTTAATTAAAGTGGTTTAGTTTTGGCTTAAAATGAGGGTGACTTAACTGAGGGCTGATTTAGGAATCTCTAATATGAGATTCAAGAACTGCTGGTAATCTCATTTGAAAGCAAATTAAAAATTGCACATTTACATAAGCCCGTCTCTAGTCTTCCCTTCATTCCCGTCAGTGTCCCGCCTTCTTCTGATGTCATTTCCTCTTTCCGCGAGGGTGGGACAGGAAACGAAGGGAAGGCTAGAGATGGGCTTTTACTGCTGCTGCTGCTGCTGCTGCGACAGAGGTAAATCAACGATTTAAACCCCCCAGGGTGGCAGGAGCAAAAAGAGGGATATTGGAGGGAGAAGAGGGCAGGCAGGTGGACATTGGAGCATGAGGGCAGGGGAGAGAGGAGCATGGAAGCCATCGATAGAGATGGATGGGAAGGCAGGGCTCAGGGAGAGAGGAGAAATTGCTGGACATGGAGGGGAGGGGATAGAGGACAGCTGCTGGATATGGATGGATGGTGGGGGCGGGGGAGAGAGGAGAATCGCTGGGTATGGATGGATGGAGGGGAGGGCAGGGGGGAGAGGAGGGTTGCTGGATATGGGTGGATGGAGGGGAGGGCAGGGGCGAGGAGGGTTGCTGGACATGGGTGGATGGAGGGGAGGGCAGGGGCGAGGAGAGGAGGGTTGCTGGACATGGATGGAGGGAAGGGAAGACTGAGGAAGGAGATGAGATGAGGGAAAAGGAAGAGAGCAGAAAAATTGCACATGGATGAAGAAAATAGGCAGAAGCTGGATCCACTGGACAGTCAGTCTGCGGAGGACCCAGCTTTTACTTATGGATGTAGGGCAAGGAATGAAGAAGAAAGGCGGAAAGTAAAGGAATAAATGGAAAGGAAGCCCTGGAAACGGAGTTAAGAGGAAAGATAGCAGCAGAATCGGATACTGGGCCAGCATGATCAGAAAAACAGTCACCAGGCAACAAAGATAGAAAAAATCATTTTATTTTCATTATAGTGTTTGGAATATGTCCACTTTGAGAATCAGGTGCTCAACATTAAAAGTTTATATTTATTTACTTATTTATGGCATTTTATCCCACATTAAACATGAATTAGATTGGAACCTGGGATCATTTAATTATTTTTTTCCTGGAGTAATGCATTGCTCCCCCCCCCCAGGCTCTCTTCCCGGCTATAGCCCGCTCTGCAATTTGGGGGAGGGGCACAGAGGTGGAAGGGGGGGGCGCAGAGGTAGACCGGGGAGAGAGCCTGTTGTTAAACATTTACCAGCACACCACTGGTTAAATGATCAGTATTCTCAATGGAGAAGGGTAGTTAATGAGGTTCCCCAGGGGTCTGTGCTGGGGCCGCTGCTTTTTAACATATTTATAAATGATCTAGAGATGGGAGTAACTAGTGTGGTAATTCAATTTGCTGATGACACAAAGTTATTCAAAGTTCTTAAATCGCAAGAGGATTGTGAAAAATTACAAGAGGACCTTACGAGACTGTGAGACTGGGCATCTAAATGGCAGATGACGTTTAATGTGAGCAAGTGCAAAGTGATGCATGTGGGAAAAAGGAACCCGAATTATAGCTACGTCATGCAAGGTTCCATGTTAGGAGTCACAGACCAAGAAAGGGATCTAGGCGTCATTGTTGATAATACGTTGAAACCCTCTGTTCAGTGTGTGGCGGCCACTAAGAAAGCAAATAGGTATTATTAGGAAAGGAATGGAAAACAAAAATGAGGACATTATAATGCCTTTTTATCACTCCATTGTGTGACAGCACCTTGAATGTTGTGTCACCATATCTCAAAAAAGATATAGTGGAATTAGAAAAGGTACAGAGAAGGGCGACGAAAATGATAAAGGGAATGGGACGACTTCCCTATGAGGAAAGGCTAAAGCGGCTAGGGCTCTTCAGCTTGGAGAAAAGACTGCTGAGAGGAGATATGGTAGAGGTCTATAAAATAATGAGTGGAGTGGAATGGGTAGATATGAATCTACTACTACTTAACATTTCTAGAGCGCTACTAGGGTTACGCAGCGCTGTACAATTTAACAAAGAGAGACAGTCCCTGCTCAAAGAGCTTACAATCTAATAGACAAGTGAACGGTCGGTCCGATAGGGGCAGTCAAATTGGGGCAGTCTGGATTCACTGAACGGTAAGGGTTAGGTGCCGAACGCAGCATTGAAGAGGTGGGCTTTAAGCAAAGACTTGAAGATGGACAGGGAGGGGGCTTGGCGTAAGGGTTCAGGAAGGTTGTTCCAAGCATAGGGTGAGGCGAGGCAGAATGAGCGGAGCCTGGAGTTGGCGGTGGTGGAGAAGGGTACTGAGAGGAGGGATTTATCCTGTGAACGGAGGTTACGGGCGGGAACGTAAGGGGAGATGAGGGTAGAAAGATAGTGAGGGGCAGCAGACTGAGTGCATTTGTAGGTAAGAAGGAGAAGCTTGAATTGAATGCGGTATCTGATCGGAAGCCAGTGAAGTGACCTGAGGAGAGGGGTGATATGAGTATATCGGTTCTGGCGGAATATGAAACGTGCAGCAGAGTTCTGAACAGACTGAAGGGGGGATAGATGGCTAAGTGGGAGGCCGGTGAGGAGTAAGTTGCAGTAGTCCAGGCGAGAGGTAATGAGAGCGTGGACGAGAGTTCGGGTGGTGTGTTCAGAGAGGAAAGGGCGAATTTTGCTGATGTTAAAGAGGAAGAAGCGACAGGTCTTGGCTATCTGCTGGATATGCACAGAGAAGGAGAGAGAGGAGTCAAAGATGACTCCGAGGTTGCGGGCAGATGAGACGGGGAGGATGAGGGTGTTATCAACTGAGATAGAAAGTGGAGGAAGAGGAGAAGTGTTTACTCTTTCCAAAAATACTAGGACTAGGGGGAATGTAATGAAGCTGGAAAGTTGTAAATTTAAAATGAATAGGAGAAAATATTTCTTCATTTAACGTGTAATTAAACTTTGGAATTCATCACCAGAGAATGTAGTAAAAGCAGTTAGCTTAGCGGGGTTTTAAAAAGGTTTGGATGGCTTCCTAAAGGAAAAGTTCATAGACTATTATTAAAATGGACTTGGGGAAAATCCACTGCTTATTTCTAGAAAAAGCAGCATAAATGTATTGTACTGTTTTGGGATCTTGCCAGGTACTTGTGACCTGGCTTGGCCAATATTGGAAACAGGATGCTGGGCTTGATGGACCTTCTGTCCCAGTATGGCAATACTTATGTACTTATATGTGTTTTTATAGGATTCTTGTAGGATGATCATGATTATTGAGTTTTAATTATCAAACTCTTGGAGAAAGGAATGGGTTGAAGGATGGAAATTTAATTGAAGAGGGCACAAGACTGAAAGTTTGCTTAGGGCACCTATTATTCTTGCATAATAGTTGGGTTGGCCCTGCAATACAGCAGGCCTTATTAAATCTGTCCCGGGGAACCCACAGGCATCCAGAGGCTCAAAGTAGCTTTCATTAGGTGGGTGAGGATCATGTTAAGATCCCATGAGACTACAGGAGGTTTGGTAGGGGGCTTTGACAACATCAAACCTCTCTGAAGCAAACAACTAAAGGTTGCACAGAGATGGATTTGCCCCCTACATGGCGATAAGTGCCAATTGCACTGAGATGAACTCTTACAGAGTTGGTTTTTAAACCAGATTCAGAGAGGTACAGGAGGTAGTCAAACAGTTTTGGTGTAGGGCAAAGAAGGGATGTAGGGCCTTGTCCTCATACCAGATGGCAAACATCTTTCATTTAAAAAGTAACACCCCTTTGTGGAATTTTTCCTGGAAGCCAACAAGATACTGGAGATACCCTCTGGCATCCTGAGGAGTTTGAATTGTACGCTCCCAGTATTAAAGCCGTGAGGGCCAGATATTGGAGGTTGGGATGCAGACGGGACCCCTCATTTTGCGTGATGAGGGTCAGAAAACAATCCAACTTCCATGGATCTTCGGAGGATAACTCCAGAAGAAGAGGGAACAAGATCTGCTGCGGCCAGTAAGGAGCGATCAGAATCATAGTTCCCCAGTCTTGCCTGAGTTTCAGCAAAGTCTTCTCTGTGAAAGATATGGGAGGATACACGTACTGGAGACCCTGCCCCCAATGCAGGAGGAAGGCATCAGACACTAGTCTGCCGTGCATTCCAAGCCTGGAGCAGAACTGAGAAACCTTGTTGAGGTGAGTGGTGAACAGATCCACCGAGGGGGTGCCCCACTCTCAGATGATCTTCCTGGCTATCCCATGTTGAGAGACCATTCATGTGGTTGCAATATCCTGCTCATTCTGTCCGCCAGGCAGTTCTTGCCAGGTAGATAGAGCCCACTGCCAGATGCCCACTGCTTCCTGACACAAGGGATAGGATCCCATACCCCCCTGCTTGTTGATATAAAACATTGCAACCTGGCTGTCTGTTTGAATGAGTACAATTTGATTCTGGAGTTGATGTCTGAAAGCTTTTAGAGCATTCCAAATGGCCCGTAGCTCAAGGAGATTGATGTGGAACTGAGTCTCCTGAGCAGACCACTGACCTTGAATGTGAAGCCCATCTACATGAACTCCCCAACCTAGGTTGGATGCATCCATGGTCAACATCTTTTGAGGTGGTGAAATTTGGAATGGTAGTCCTAGGGTTAAATTGGACTGAATTGTCCACCAGAGAAGAGCTTGAGCCAGCAAATGACATCCTTTAGGTTTCCTGTTACCTGAAACCACTGGGAAGCTAGGGTCCATTGGGCCACTCTCAAATGAAGCCATGCAATGAGCATGACATGCATTGTGGAAGCCATATGGCCCATCAATATCAACATTTGCCGAGCTGACACATACTGGTTGGTGTGGACTTGCAAAGCAAGTGCACTAGGGTATTTGCTCTTGCTTAAGGGAGAAAGGCCCAAGCCTGCACTGTATCTATCAGAGCTCCTATGTACTCCAATTGATGAAATGGCTGTAGATGGGACTTGGGGTAATTGATTACAAACCCCAGAAGTTCCAACACCTGAATCCTTGGCTTGTTCTTGAGATATGCTCTTGACCAGCCAATCATCCAGATAGGGAAACACATACATCCCCAGTCTGCATAAAGATGCTGTGACTACTGCCAGACATTTGGTGAAAACTCTGGGTGGAAATACTAGGCCAAATGGCAGAATGAGACATTGGAAGTGGCGCTTCCCCACTCAAAATCTGAGATACTTCCTGTGACTGGGAAGCATCGAAATGTGGGTATAGGCATCCGTTAATTCCAGAGAGCATAGCCAATCATTTGCTTGAAAGAGAGGAAGAAGGCTGCCTAGAGAAATCATCCTGAACTTTCCTTTCACAAAACATTTGTTCATGGCTCTTAGGTATAGGATGGGTTGGTATCCCCCTGTCTTCTTGGTCACAAAGAAGTACCTGGAATAGAATCCCTTTCCTTCTTCCCCTGGTGGTACGTGTTCGACCGCATGGGCCTGTAGAAAGGTGGAGAGTTCCTCTGCAAGTACCTGCTTCTTCAAAGAACTGATGAACGATGCTTTTGGTGGGCAATTTGGAGGTCTTTGATGCCAATTCAGAGTGTACTCGAACTGGACAATTTGGAGAACCCACCAGTCGGAGGTTACAAGGGGCCATTTGTGTTGGTAAAACGTGAGCCTCCCCCAACCGGTAGGCTATCCGGGACTTGTACTTTTTGGGTGGCTATGCTCTGCTGGAGCCAGTCAAAAGCCTATGCCCTACTTTGATTGGAGAGCCAGCTGAGACTTCTGAGGACGGGGTTGGTGAGACCTGGGATGCTGGGCCTGAGTAGAATGAGTGGGAGGCTGGTAACTAAGCTTTTGAGTGTAATAGGTATGATGCCTAAACCCAGTTGAGTATCTTCTTGCTGATGGAGTATGCCAAGACAGAGTGTGGATAGTATCTGTGTGTTTCTTAATGAGGTCAGCAACCTCTTCCACTTTCTCTCCAAACAAATTGTCCCCTCAGCACGGCACATTTGACAACATCTCTTGAACCGCTGGTTTTAGGTAAGAGACACACAGCCTTGAGAGTCTGCGCATCCCCACATCCATGCCAGAGAGGCTAGATGCTGTATCAAAAGTATCATAGGCACTCGTGGCCAGATAATGCCTATACTCCATCTGCTTATTGGCCAGCTACAAAGTTCTGTGGCATGCTCTGAAGTCCACCAGAGTCAGTGCATTGTTTACCAAAGACTCCAAGTACAGGCTCATGTAGAACTGGTAGGACTGGATGGGAAATGAGCATTGAGGCCTGAAAAGTCTTTCTCCCAAATGAATCAAAATTTCTGGCCTCCTACCCCAGGAGCACAGAAGCATGAGTCTGAGAAATCTTGGTCCACTTGAGAGCAGATTTAACCACCATGGAGTTGTGGAGCAACTATGCCTTCTCGAATCCAGGAGTCTTCTGGATATGATACTGTGTATCTACCATCTTTAGTGTGACCTGCACTGTGAGAAGAGACTCCCAGTTCTTTATCAGTGCATCCTTAAGGATATGGTGCAATGGTACAGTGACCTCTTCCTTAGGAGGAGACTTATAGCCCAGGACAGCTAACATCTCTGCCCTGGGCTCCTTCTCCGTCTTCAACTTGAATGGGACAGCCACAGCCATCTCCCTTACAAAACTGGTGAAAGAGAGGGCCTCTGGAGATTTCTGTCTCTTTTGAGGAGGAGGAGAGGGATCAGATGGGATTCCATATGACTTCTCCGAGAAGTCATATGGATCCTCATCTGAATCCCATGAGTGATCCCAATCAAACTGTTCACCATTCTCAGGAGCAGGTGAATGAGTCCGTGCCAACCTCACTGTGGTGGAGTGATGTCCATGCTCCGAGGAGCTTCAAGGAGCAGTTCTACCTCCAGACTCCAGGAAAGCTTCCTCCCCCAATATTAAGGGTGGCACTGCCTGCCCAGGCATCGACACCAATGCCTGGTAAGTCACTGGCATCGAAGACCTGGGCACCGACACTGATGGCATCTCAGAGAGGGTCAGACACTGTTCTAGCAATGGTGCAAGTGCCCTAGATGCCAAGGCAGGAGCCCCTTGCAGCAACTGTATCAGCTTCTCCCGGAGCATGCTGCAGAACCGCTCATCAAAGATGGACATTGGCAAAGGCATAGAAGCCAGGGCAGAGGCAGCCTGAGAAGAAGTTGATGCCAAATGGTAACGGGGACTGAGCCGCTCGGTGACTCGTGTACTAAGAACATAACATAAGAGTAGCCATACTGGGTCAGATCAATGGTCCATCTAGCCCAATATCCTATTTTGCACATAGTGGCCAAGCCAGGTCACAAGTACTTGGCAGAAACCCAAATTGTTGCAACACTCCATACTACAAATTTCAGGGCAAGCAGTTGCTTCCCATGTCTGCCTCAATAGCAGACTATGGACTTTTCCTCCGGGAATTTGTCCAAACCTTTTTTAAACCCAGATATGCTAACCGCTGTTACCACATCCTTGGGCAAAGAGTGGCACCTCTTCCAAGGAGGGGGAGCGCTCCTCCTGGTGCTGGTGTTTCTCTGGTATCAGATCCACCGATGCCCCAGTGCTCCCAGCACCATGTGTCAAGGAATACCGGCGCTTATGCTTCTTGTGCATCTCCCGAAGCATAGAGCTGATCTCCCGGTGTTGCTGAGGATGACGCTGAATCCTCGTGGGCCACTTTTTGCCGCACTTTTCTCATACTGGCTGAATGTTGGCAGCAGGGTTTCCCTGGTTTGGTCCCCAGTTGCTGAGGCCATGTGGGGCAAAATCTGGCCAGGCCATGGCCCAGTGGCCCACTCCATTCTACTGCCTCTAGCTTGTGTGTGATAAGTTTTGGTACAGAAAGGAAAAAAACACCCATCTTGGGATACAGCAGAAATGTATTAAGGACATAAAATATTTAGGGGCCTTTTTACAAGGCAGCATTAAAAAGTGGCCTGCAGTAGTCTCAACATGGTTCTTTCCCATAGTCTGAGGCCACTTTTAGCGCTGCCGGTAAAAGGCAGATTTTTCTATTTTTTCCAATAATGGTAATGTGCTAATTTCCCCATTAGCGTATGGCCTTTAGTGCATGAGCCCTTACTGCCACCTATTTTGTAGACAGTAAGAGCTCATGAGCTAATCCTGTACTCCTCACTTAGCACAGGGCAATGCCCATGTGCTTACCCATTAGCATATTACCCACTCTCTGCCCCAAAGCTAAAAATGTTATTTTTTTAGTGTGTGCGTAGTGCGTACATGCAAAAACCAGAATGTTCAGATGAATCAGTGGTTTCATCTTTTGCATGACCTGAAAATATTCCTTTGAAGTGTTAATTCATGGCAAAGAGAATGCTTATGTGCTCATAGGGTAAACATCTTTCTTGCTCTGTATCGCTTGTCCTTGGGAGCTTTTTGTTGCTGTTCTGGTGTGCCAAACTATCTCTGTCTGTGAATCAGTGATGCTACTCTTTAGTTCTACTGTAGCCACAACATGGACACGGCTTCAAAGAAAAACCAAAACAAATGTGTCTGCAGCATGGGAAGACTGAATCGTTACTAAAAATAATGAATCCAGTTTTGTTTCCAAGAAGCAAGAGTTTGCTCATTTAAAGTTTGATTTCCTGCTGCTGACGAATTAGAAAAATTTACACCCAAAAGATATTCGCCTCTGGTCAAAAATGGCAGCCCAGAGGCCTCAGGTAGCTTGCAAAATGCTGAACATAGTTCCTTTATGTTCAGCCTCTGTTCTCTGGTCCATTTCTGCATTATTAACCTCATTACTTATTTTTATTTATTTCCATTTATTTGATATACTGCCAATCGCCAAAATGACATCTGAGTGGTTTACAAAAATAAAAGCTCAGAATTGAACAAAAGAGAGAGAGAGAAAGGGGGATAGAGAAAGGAAAAGACAAATTAGAAGGAGATGAGTATAAAGTTAGTCTGTGAAGGTCTGGATAAAGAGCAGAGATGTAAGTCATTTCTTAAAGATTGGTAAGGGAAGGCTCAGTTTTGAGTTCTCCATGTAGGCAAAGGCAGAGGTATGAGTTTAGTCATGTTGGATATGGGCAAATACTGGAATGTGTAACAGGGCCTGTTGTAATGAGCATAAAGCGTGGGAGGGAAAATAGGGGATAAGCACTGCCATACTGGGAAAAGACCAAGGGTCCATCAAGCCCAGCATCCTGTCTCCGACAGCGGCCAATCCAGGCTTCAAGAACCCGGCAACCCCCCCCCCCCCCCCCAAAAAAAAAAAATTAATAATGTTCAATGGACTTTTCCCTCAGGAATCTGTCCAAACCACCTTTAAATTCCGTAAGGCCAGCTGCTGTCACTACATTTTCCGGCAACGAGTTCCAGAGTCTAACTACAAGCTGAGTAAAGAAAAAGTTTCTCCTATTTGTTTTAAATCTACCATATTCTAGCTTCATCTTGTGTCCCCTGGTTTTGTTGTTGTTTGAAAGTGTAAACAAACGCTTCACATCTGTCCGCTCTAATCCGCTCATTATCTTGTAGACTTCTATCATATCACCCCTCAGCCGCCTTTTCTCCAAGTTGAAGAGCCCATGTGTGGATTGGAAGTACAGGCTGGAGCAGATGGTAACAGTCCTTTGTAAACTAGTGTGAGTAATTTGTATTGGATGCGAACTGAAACGAGAAGCCAGTGTTCAGACCTGGGTAACGGAGTGACGTGGTCAAAGAGATAAACTCTTACATGGTGCTCAACAGCAGTAGACTGGATGAGTTGTAATCACTTTAATGAGGAAAGAGGGAATTACAGTAGTCAAGATGGGTAATGATAAGGGGAGGGAGCAGTGTACGAATGCAGGAGGAAGGGAGGTACAGCTTGACAGATCTAATCTGTTGAAGGGCAAAGAAAGATGATTGAATAGTCTTATCAATATTGTCTTTAAACGTGAAGTGGGAGTCAAAGATATAGATATATAGAAGCATGGTTATCTAAATTATAAATAGGGGGTTTTCAATTAAATATGTCTTTGCTTTAGTAAGTTAAAGGAGACCATTGAGGTCTGCTATAGCGGTACGTGTCACACAGCTCACCTTAAACTGCATCTGAAATAGTGAGAGCAGTTCTTATACTATTCTGGAGAGCTGACAGAATAAATCAGTATGTTCTTTGAAAGAATAAGGTCTTTGTGTGTTAATATTCTGCTGGGATATCTCCCTTTGTACAAAAGTAACTGACTCTAGTTAATTTTGCACCAGCATACTCCAGTCCTCTCTAGGTTGGTCTCCTTGCAGAAATATGGACAGCTCTTGCATGAATGGAATCATCACTGATCAGTATTATCAATCGTGTGCCTTTTTGGAGGACATGGTTAATAAATTTCAAGTTTGGTGTCATTAAAACCCTCCCCTCCTCTGGGTATACTTCTAGGTAAGGCTTCAATGGCAACTCCAGTAGTTGGGAAGTAAGACCAGTGCCTTGCAGGCTTCTATGGTCTATGTCCCAAAATTGGCAGGGAGAGATAGAGATTAAGGTGCTCATTTTCAAAAGAGAAAAACATCTGAAAAATATTATAAAGCGGCAGAACTTTTTTCTTCTTAGATGTTTCCCAAAAATGTTCTTTCAAATCAGGCCAGATTGCAATATTACTGATGTTTTCTGGCTGGGTTTGCAGTTTTTGATCAAGGAAATCTCTGAAATACTTGACTTCTGTATACTTTATGATAATTATTGTCATTATTATTTGCGGCTGAATATTGCTGGCGCTCACATAAGCCCTGGCTCCTCCCCAGCATCGCCCCCGGCCTGCCCCTGACTGGTCCACTTTTTTAGGACCAGTCAGAGGTGATATTCAGCGGGACTCCCCACTTTAGTGCCATTGAATATCAGTGGTTAGGCGGCGACAGGCCATCTAAGTGGGCAGGCGAGGCGCCTACCCACTTAAATCGCTTTGAATATTGGCTGTACTAGGAACAGGCAGGTTCCCTGGAATCCTGTAGAATTTGCCTGTCCCTCACAGTGACCTTCTCTCTCTTACACTCTTCTGAAGAGAACACCACACAAAAGTATTTGTTAAGCATTTCTACTTTCTCACTGTCTCTCATCTACTTTTAATCTTATAAGTCCATGTCTGGCTTTTCTCCTTTCCCTGCCAACCTGAAAAAGTCTTGTCTCTTCTTTCTAAAACTTGAGTACATAATTTTCTATTGCTCATGATACTGTCTAGTTTGTGAATGCAAATGTTATGCTTTAGGAACATTTTATGAGACAATAAACCTGTCAAAGCACTTTATGCGGGATGGGTTCTGTCATGAAGCCCAGCTCAAATTTATTAAATGCCTACAGTAGCATTTCATAGCATTTAAAGAAACGTCCTTGTTAAATTTTAGATCTAATGTAAGAAATAGATTAATAGTGATTATGACAACGTATGTGAAAGGAGTTTTTTTTCCAGGTGCTATGCCAGAAAAATGTAACCAGAAAAATAAAAAAAAATCCATATTTTGACCTCAACCTCTTTTATACAGAGTCATTGACTAAAATATTTGAAAACTAAGCTCTCCGGCCCCTGGAAGAAAACAAGAAAGAAACAAGTAGGAAAAGCACGCAGACATATAGCTTTGGGAATGCTTTCCAACATAGATTAGCTTGATGATGTTCAAATCTTTCTGTTAATCCTCAGGCATGGTCCCCCAACTGATTTATATTCCTTTTTTTCTTTTGGAATCCTTACATTAACTGATTTGCTTTTTCATAGCTGCATGTTTCATACATGGGATTTTTGATTGCCTTAGTTCAATTCTTTTCTACAAATTGCACTGTCAAAAGAATAAGACGTTAAGAGCACTTCAACAAAGATAAGTGACTTTAGTGTCCTTATGATACAAGTTAAGGGTCAAACAAGAATGATTTAGAAGAATGAATTATATACAGAAGTAAAATCCAAAATTTAAAAAAAAAAGAAAAAATAAGAAAAGAAATAACTCAGGAGGATTTTTTGGCTAATGAAGAAGTTTGCCTGGCAAGCTCAACAATTCAGAGATAACAGCCAAGCATCTGAAGCCTTTTCCTCCTAATTGAATGAAGAGTAGAATTAATTAAGAGTGATTGAATAAATTTGTTTACTTTGAAGTTGGAGACTGTCAAAAGAATAGAAATCAAATGGAATTGGTCCAGAGGGTGCCTATTAAAATGGCCAATGATCTTTGTCATAAATCTATGGGAACAGACTTAAAAATATAACTTGTGTCGCCTAGAGGAAAGGCTGGATAAAAGTGATATGATAGAAGCATTAAATACCCATAAGGTATAAATCCTTGGTCCTCATTCCTAGGCCCTGAGAGACACTGAAGTTTTTAGGCTATCCCTAATAAATATGAATCTTACTTCTAATGCCAGTCAGAAAATCACAAATTTCATTAAACTTTTATAATATTTTCCTCTTTACTGAAATATTTTATGCAATAAACACTTTCTTGTGGAAATATTTCCTGTTTTTACTGCATAGACACAAATCAACCTACATATGTATGTTATAACATCATACTTACTAAACACCAAGCATACCACCATACATACTTAAATGGAGCTCATTGCCACCACTCTTTTTCACTCAAAATACAAATGCAATACAAAAAAACCATCCTAAGCATAAGCAAATGTCCTGAACCAATCTGTAACAAAGTTACACTTTTAAATTAGCAAGGAGTCTTCTGAAAAACAGTGCTGCATTTGTAATCCCAAAAAGTCTTATCTTTGAGCAGTGCAGAATCTACACTCTGAGGCTGGATGGCTGGCCTCTCCACTGCCCCTGTGCCTCGGTGGGTTCTCCCCAGCCCATGGCAAAGGTAGGCAGGCTGGTTCCTCCGCCGCCCTCCCTGGTCTACCTGAGTACACCCTGATGGTCTAGTGGCCTCTTTGGTGGCAGAAAAGAACTCTACTCTTTCCTGCCCGCTGCCACCACTCTCTGGATCATGCCACTGCTTTTTCAAAATGCCCACTGAGACTTCAAGCGCTAATCTCGTGAGATTACCACAGGAAGTCTCAGCGACCATTTTGAAAAAGCAGAGGCACCTCTAACCTCCTTTGCAGCACCGGCCCAGACCAGCGGTAGTGGACAGGACAGAGTGACATTCTTTCCTGCCTCAAAGAGGTACTCCCATGCAACTCCTACCTCACAGGTGAGTACAGGGGCAGGCTGAAAAAAATTGATAATCTGTGGGTGCAGGCAGGAAGGGAGCTGTAAAAAAAAGTGGATGCTATGTGTGGTTGGGTGGAGGGGGCTGTAATAAAAGTTGGATGCTGTGGGTGGAGGGAGGGGCTGTTAAAAAAGGTGGATGCTAAATGTGTGGGTGTGTGTGTGTGGAGGGAGGGAGGGAGGGAGGGAGGGGGCTATAAAAAGGTGGATGCTATGTGTGGGTGTGTGTGTGGGTGTGAGGGAGGGGGCTTTAAAGGTGGATGCTATGTGTGGGTACAGGGAGGGGGCTGGAAAATATATGAATGCTATGGGTTGTGGAAGAAGGGTGGGAAAAATATAGATGGTATCTGTGTATGAGGGGCTGTAATATTGGTTAAATTATGACAAATTTGCAAATTTTGTGCACAGAATTTGCAAACTTTGGGGGTCTTTTACAAAGGTGCACTAGCGTTTTTAGCTTGTACTAATGAGTAGTGTGTGCTAAATGCTAGAGACACCCTTAGGAATATATGGGCATCTCTAGCGTTTTGCATATGCTTATTTTTATCGCGTGATAAAAATGGTAGCACGCCTTTGTAAAAGGGGCCCTTTGTGCACATAATTTTGATTTGGGGGGGAGGGGCAGAATTCTGGCCGAAGTAGTTATTGGACAGAAAACAAAGAGTAAACCATAATTTTTCTTAATGGAGGAGGGTGAATTGTGGTGTGCCACAAGGATCTGTACTGGGACCAGTTCTATTTAACATAATTATACATTATACCACCCTTGTGGCATAAATGATCTGGAAATTGGAATGACACGTGAGGTGATTAAATTTGCAGATGACACGAAACTATTCGAAGTTGTCAAAATGCATGTGGATTGTGAAAAATTGCAGGAAGACCTTAGGAAACTGGAAGACTGGACATCCAAATGGCAGATGAAATTTAATATGGACAAATGCAAAGTGATGCACATTGGGAAGAATAATCTGAATCATAGTTATCTGATGCTAGGTTCCACCTAAGGAGTCAGCACGCAAGAAAAAGATCTAGGTTGCATTGTTGACAATACGCTGACATCTCCTGCCCAGTGTGTGACAGCGGCCAAAAAATCAAACAGGATGCTAGGAATTATTAGGAAAGGGATGCAAAATAAGATGAAGAATATTATAAAGTCTCTGTATTGCCCCCATGGTGCGACCTCACCTTGAGTATTGCATTCAATTCTGGTCACCATATCTCAAAAAAGATATAGCGGAAAATGTTCAAAGAAAAGTGACCAAAATGATAAAGAGGATGGAATTCTTCCCATATGAGGAAAGGCTAATGAGGTTAGGGCTCTTTAGCTTGGAGAAGAGATGACTGAGGGGAGATATGATTGAGGTCTACAAATTCCTGAGTGGTGTAGAACAGGTAAAATGAATTGATTTTTCACTCTTTTAAAGACTAGGGGACACTCAATGAAATTACATGGAAATACTTTTAAAACAGATAAGAGGAAATATTTTTTTTCACTCAAAGAACAGTAAAGCTCTGGAACTCGTTGCCGGAGGATGTGGTAATAGCGGTGAGCATATCTGGGTTTTAAAAAGGTTCCTGGAGGAAAAGTCCATAGTCTGTTATTGAGATGGACATGGGAGATGCCACTGCTTGCTCTGGGATTGGTAACATGGAATTTTTCAATTAATTGGGTTTATGCCAGGTATTTGTGACCTGGATTGGCCACTGTTGGAAACAGGATACTGGGCTACATGGACCATTGGTCTCACACAGTATGACTATTCTTATGTTCTTTTTAAAACTGGAAAGATACATGGTTACAGAGATGAGTGGGCTTTCAGATCTAGAAAAGTATAATCCTCCAGATTCTGCATAGGCTGCTCAAACTTGAGAATGGATCGCAGATGCATGTGTAAACTAATTAGTCAATTAAGTGCTAACAATCAATTATTGGAGTTAATTGGCACTAATTAGGAGTTATACATGCAACTGCCCTACACCCTATAACATTCATGCCTAAATTTCATTGTGTGCAATTCAAAAGGGGGCATGGCCATGGGAAGGTCATGGGCAGGTCAGGGGTGTTCCCATAAATTAGGTGCAATGTTATAGAATACTTGGATTTGCATACTCGACTGCCCTCAGCTGGGTACAAGCATTTACACTAGCTTTTTACAGGCAGAAGTGCTCACGCCCAAAGTTAGGCATGGGATGAGCTCCAAGCTGCTATTCTGATATTGTGTGGAGTGCCCTTTACAGAATACTATCTTAGCATGGATCATAACTGTGCCTAATTTTGGGTGCCATTTACAGAATCTGGCCCAGTGAGTCCTGCATTTTGAGACAGTTAGAAAACTATAGGTAGAATATAGATAGAATATACTTCATTAGGCCTAGAGTGTATGTTGGTACATTCATTGGAACTCAGTTATGTGCTGCAAGCTAGACAAAGATACCTGCCCATCTCCCTTAAGGAATGTTTTAATTGAGCTATTGTGGTATGTTTGGAGGTAACTCTGTACTTGCTGCCAACACCCTGGGGGGGAATCCATTTTTATCCCAGTGTAGGACAACAAAGATTTCCTTCTGGATATATGATTTCAAGTGCTTGGGGATAGGGGAATGGGCAAGGAAAGAGATACTTGAGCTAGTGTAGGTGGTAGATGAGGAGGGTTGCATGTACTCTTTCCTGAACCTGCAGCATATATTTAGCTTTAGATTGAAGGACATTTATGTTTATATTCAGGTGGACCACTATGCTCATACCCTTATGTGGTGATCTCTTTTGGCAGATCTGGATGCCCATTTGGCAGATATGCTTTGAGACAGAAAATATGAGAAGCATATCCACTTTAAGGATAAATAAGGCTTTGCAAAATTTGGTGCCAAAACCTCAATACGAAGACTTGGCTGAGAACTGAAACAGGGATGAGGGATTAAGTGTTGAGGTATCCCATACAGTTAAAGCAGTAACTAGGATCCCTAAATTGGTTTCTAATAGCCAGCTTAGGGAAACTCAATTGTAAATGATGTTGAGGACTTATATTTTGCAAATTCAGGTGCACTGAGCTCAGTGGGGTCAGGGATCTATGTTTGAAATGCCAAGAGGCCCAGATTACACTTATCTGAGGCTTATGTGAAAGTTCATATAGTTTGCTCCAAAGTTCAAATGTTTCTAGAGTCAGCTTTTGGTCATGTGGTGATCTGGTATGGTGATCTTGGACTCATTTGTGGTCATAGTGGATGATCCTAGATCCCTGAAGGTGAAGGGTGATAGTCAATGCTTTTTTGTACATAAGGCATGTTTATTGGGGAAGAAGTGTATACTGTATAAATGGAAGGATCTAGACCCACCTCTTCTTGCTGGCAGAGGAGGAATCTGCTTCACGAAGATATGCCGAGGGAGTATTTGGCATCTAAAGTGTCTGAGGGGAAGAAAAAGTATTTGTGGAGGTTTGGGGAGGAGAGAGAGAAGGACCCCTAGCAATGTGTTTAACTTCCCATAGGCCCTTGGTCTTTACTCCTAGCTCTCAAGGGCTGAAAATAGGTCAGGTTTTCAAGATATCCCTAATGAATATGCATACCATCATGATATAATCATTAGAAAATATCCATACAAATTGTTTATTATTAAAACCTATTATAAAAGTTTTCCCCAACAATTTACCACCTATACATACAATAAAAATGACAAAATAACATATCTTATTATAAGAATATTTTGAGTTATGAACATCAAGCATTATGAAAGTTGAATTTCTACAGCATGATGCTTAAGGATTTGGATGTTCCTATCGGAAATTTTTGCTGAGTGATTGGGTTATATTGAATGAGCACAAGCAACATCTAGTGACTGTCATGAAATACCTACCACCCACCTGGGGTTAACCCTGCAGCCACCTGGAGGGTCTGTCCCCAACACTGCTCAGGTTTGTCTGTACCTGGGCATGTGCTCTACACTAGGACCCTCCTCCCACCGACTGAGTCCTGCTTGCCTCTGGGCGAGTCTCCCACTCTCAAGTTATTCCCCAGTGATTTCTAAGGACACTGGGGCTACACTCTCAGGGGTCCCTCAGTTCCTAGAAAGCATCCATAGACCCAAAACACAAATCACCAAGATTCTTAGTCAGTCCAGGGCAATAGGGCAAATATACTAATGGGTTTATTCTCAGAAAAATAGAACAGTGAATGACAAGCAATAACAATTAACTGAATAAGGATCAATATTTAAACTATCTAAATACTTTCTTATTTCCTGGGAAGCACCTGAGGAGTTTCAGGAAAATAAGTGCTCACAGGTCTTGAACAGGGTCTCAGGGCAGAGATATTTGTAATAACCTTACCCTACTGCTTCACTGCTCCCAGTTTGAGTGTCTCTATCCTGACAATTACTGGCATTCCATTCCTTCTCTTTTATTTTTAACTTGTATTTTCTTAACCGCTTCGACCAATCAGCTGTTGCTTTAGCAGTATATCAAGTCCCTAATAAATTATAACTATACATTATAAATGGTCAATGTGCTCACTGTGATTTTTTTTCCACCATGTAACACAATTCATTCCTCTGAATCCAAAATAAAATTCATTAAAAGAAAACCAACAGTTGAATTGCATAGCATAGTGGTTCTTCAAACTGGTCCTCAGGGAGCACATGGCCATGCATGAGATACATTTGCCTACACTGTCTCTCCATTGCCTACACTGTTTCCATTGTTTGCTCATATGCCTCAGGATCTCCACAATAAATATGCATGAAAATCACAAAAGAAAAATTTAATGTTCATTTTGGATAAAATGATATGATGTTGTGGTTCACCTTTTTTCTGTTGCATACACAACATTGGTGTATTTTGCCATTTTGAGGGGATATTACAATTTCCTGAAAACCTGAGAGGCTGGATGATTCTTAAGGACTGAAAAATACTTGCATAAAGGTTGCCTTTATTAGGCTAATGAAAGCAGAAACATGCCAGCTTGAAAGAATGGGGTTAAAATTCAGGCAGGGGGCTCCATTTAAAGTTAAATGCTGGCCATGGTGCTTAACTTAATTTGGAGTGTCAGGACATTTAAGTAGCACCACTGAATTTATATGTATGTGCTAACTGCACCAGTACCATTTAGATTTAGGTTTGTTTATTTAGTGGCTGAATACTATCCTACACAGATAATCCTACTTACTGGGGCCAGTCACTGATTATCAGTAGCATTATTCAGATAATTCTGCTCAAATTCTTTACTGACAGGGCGGTCTGGGGTCAGAAGTAGAAGTTGTCCAGATACCTCTGATATTCAGCACTGGTTATAAGTTTAAACACCATGGTTAGTGTTTTAAAGCAACACTGACTGTGGAGATTAAATATCAAGGGGTTAGTTTCCACTGCTGTCTCTATCCCCTTCCCCCAATCCAATTCCTTACATATGGATAATATCTGGTCATTTTAGGGCCCTTTTACTAAGCTGCAGCAAAATCTGGGCTTAGTGCATGATTTACCATGATCTATTGTTAAAGCTTTTTCTTTTTGTTTTTAAATTTTGCCGGTCATGCGCTAATGTTTGCTTTAGTGCCTGGTACCTTCAAAAAATAATGAGAGAGTACTTAACTTGGGCACCACCAGCACTTACAGATTTCAGCAACCATAAGCCTGGCCCCTAAAGTTAGATGTGGGAATCAGCGCTAAGCTCGATTCATAGAGGGAATATGACCTTTCATAGAGTCACGCTTAACGCCGATTTTTACAGTGCCGAATTCTGAGCACCATTTATTGAATCCAGCCCTAAGTGCTCCCATATGTTGTCCAGTTAGTCTACCTTAACCAGAATACACTAGTTGGATAATGCTTCACACCTATTCGACACCCATGCCATGTCCCTCCCCAAAATATATATTAAAAAATAGCTCCGTAGCACATGCTGAGGCAAACTATGCTTTAACACATCTTGCGGTAAGGCTTTTATTCACACGTTAAGTGTGCATTAGCACTTATTTATTTATTTAATTTATTTATTGCATTTGTATCCCACATTTTCCCACCTCTTTGCAGGCTCAATGTGGCTTACAATACATCATGAGTAATGGACATATATCAGAAAATGGACATTTAGTGTTACAACAGGATTTTGATAATGATAAAACATGGTATTAGTATAACAAACAGTTATTGTAAGCCAGTTCAGAATATATGTGGTGGAGTTCTGTATATTCACATTGATTGGTTTTTGTGGTATGCCGAGTTAAAGAGATGGGTCTTCAGTAGTTTGCGGAAGTCCATTAGTTTGTGGATCGTATTTAGTTTGCGCGGCAATGCATTCCATAGCTGTGTGCTCAAGTAGGTAAAATTTGACGCGTGCATTAGTTTGTATTTTATATTTTATGTCCCAGTGCTCAAAACTCCGGCGCTGTACTGAACAGTGCCAGAGAAATAGCACCAGAACAACGCTATAGAACAACTCCCTAATGCTCAACACTAATGATATGCAAATATAGGCACACTGTTAGCATTGAGCACTAGGGAGTTTGGCAGGAGGATCGTGCCTGGTCACACGCACAAATGAGAAAGACCCACAGATCAGGCAGGAACAGGGAACGAAAGAGCGGCAAGGATGTTTTAGCTGTCATCATTTTTGGGACTCTCTCCTTCTTGCAAACAGTCCCGTGGACTGAGCCTGCTGCAATGCCAATCTCATTGAGTGTCTGCTGCTGCTGCAGCAGCATATCTGTAGGCAGGTTACCTTTCTCTGATCCAGGTGAGCAGTGCAGCCAGCAGATACAAAGGGCAAAATACTTTTCTCAAGAGTCTGCCCCAACTTTTCACCCTGCCCCTACAGGTGACATTACCAGAGGGCAAGGCATGCACACAGGAAACAGAAGACTTCGCAAACGCAGCTCTAGTGACCCAGATACCCTAATGCTAGCTCTGAGCTGACGTAGGCTTTCCGTCAGTAAGGGCATCCTTGTTCGATGTACTGTTCTCTGAGCATAGGAGAAGAATAGGAAATGACCTCATCAGCATAGATTAGCATGCTCATTGCACTGTTCTTCTGTGTGCTCACTTGTTCCCATGCTCTGAGTCTTTGAACATTCTGCGGTAGTAAATGCAAGCGCTAGTCTGGTGCTAAAGGCCTCTAGCACCTGCGTTTACTTCTGGGCATCGGTCCATTAAAGTGGTTTAATATAAGGGCCCCTTACAGAGTAAAAAGCCCAATATTGTCCACATAAGTTTTAGAAATACACCAATGGGCAAGTTATACACAGTAACAGAGAAGATGTAGTACAAGATGGCAGATAAAGACCTGCATGATCCATCCAGTTTTGTTTATATGCAATGCGATTAGAGGACGTTAAGATTTTCCAGATTTTATCTACAGTCTTTTTCAAGACCTTTCCTTTGTAAGATACTACATTGGAGATTTTGTCATCTAGTTGTTACCAAAAAACTAAACGGAAGATAAAAATTCCACTGAAATGAAGATGGAAAGCGATGACCACAAATGCTCGCAGTCTAAGCAATAAAGTTCATGACCTACAAGCCCTGAGGCAGACTTAGATGTTGTTGCAATCACGGAGACATGGCTCAATGGTTCCCATGAATGGGATGCAAACGTACCAGGCTATAATCTATTTAGGAAGGATAAAGATGGTCGTAAAGTTGGAGGAGTAGCTCTGTATGTGAGAAATGATATCGCAGTGACTGAAATGACAGGGGCCTGGGGAAAGGAAGAAGCGATATGAATCACCTTAAAAAGAAATGATAGAACCTCTGTCCACATTGGTGTTGTCTACAGACCTGCAACACAATCGGAATATCTGATTACAGATATTCAAAAGTTGGGAAAGAAGAGAGAGGTGCTGTTCCTGGGAGATTTCAATCTGCCGGATGTAGATTGGAAGGTTCCATTTGCGGAATCGGAAAGAAGTAGAGAGATCATGGATGCTTTTCAAAGTGCTCTGCTCAGACAAATGGTGACGGAACCTATGAGGGAGGGAGCGATGCTGTATCTGGTGCTCACAAATGGGGATAGTGTGTCAAATGTCCGAGTGGGTGCCCACCTGGGCAGCAGTGACCATCAAACAGTTTGGTTTGATATTACAGCTGATGACACAAAGTTATTTAAAGTCGTTAAATCGTGTGAGGATTGTGAAAAATTACAAGAGGACCTTACGAGACTGGGAGACTGGGTGTCTAAATGGCAGATGACGTTTAATGTGAGCAAGTGCAAAGTGATGCATGTGGGAAAGAGGAACCTGAATTATAGCTACGCCATGCAAGGTTCCACGTTAGGAGTCATGGAGCAAGAAAGGGATCTAGGTGTCGTTGTTGATGATACGTTGAAACCTTCTGCTCAGTGTGCTGCTGCAGCTAAGAAAGCAAATAGAATGTTAGGTATTATTAGGAAAGGAATGGAAAACAAAAATGAGGATGTTATAATGCCTTTGTGTTGCTCCATGGTGCCACCACACCTCGAATATTGTGTTCAATTCTGGTTGCCGCATCTCAAAAAAGATATAGTGGAATTAGAAAAGGTGCAGAGAAGGGTGACGAAAATGATAAAGGGGATGGGACAACTTCCCTATGAGGAAAGGCTAAAGTGGCTAGGGCTCTTCAGCTTGGAGAAAAGGCGGCTGAGGGGAGATATGATAGAGGTCTATAAAATAATGAGTGCAGTTGAACGGGTAGATGTGAAGCGTCTGTTTACGCTTTCCAAAAGTACTGGGACTAGGGGGCATGCGATGAAGCTACAATGTAGTAAATTTAAAACGAATCGGAGAAAAGTTTTCTTCACTCAGCGTGTAATTAAACTCTGGAACTCGTTGCCAGAGAATGTGGTAAAGGCGGTTAGCTTAGTGGAGTTTTAAAAAGTTTTGGACGACTTCCTAAAGGAAAAGTCCATAGACCATTAAATTGGACTTGGGGAAAATCCACTATTTCTGGGATAAGCAGTATAAAATGTTTTGTACTTTTTTGGGATCTTGCCGGGTATTTGTGGCATGGATTGGCCAATGTTGGAAACAGGGAAACAGGATGCTGGGCTTGATGAATCCTTGGTCTTTCCCAGTATGGCAATGCTTATGTACTTAAATAAACCTGACAGGCTGAAGATAGGACCCAACGTGGTGAACTGGATTAGGAACTGGTTGACGGACAGACACCTGAGAGTGGTGGTTAATGGAATTCACTTGGATGAGGGAAAGTTGAGTAGTGGAGTGCCTCAGGGATCAGTGCTGGAGCTGATTCTGCTCAATATATTTCTGAGTGACATTGCTGAAGGGTTAGAAGGTAAAGTTTGCCTTTTTGCAGATGATACCAAGATTTGTAACAGAGTGGACACCCCGGAGGGAGTGGAAAACATGAAAAAGGATCTGCTAAAGCTAGAAGAATGGCCTAAGGTTTGGCAATTAAAATTCAATGCAAAGAAATGCAAAGTGATGCACGTAGGGAGTAGAAATCCATGGGAGACGTATGTGTTAGGCGGAGAGAGTCTGATATGTATAGACGGGGAGAGGGATCTTGGGGTGATAGTATCTGAAGATCTGAAGGTGAAGAAACAGTGTGACAAGGTGGTGGCCGTAGCCAGAAGGTTGCTAGGCTGTATAGAGAGAGATGTGACCAGCAGAAGAAAGGAGGTGTTGATGCCCCTGTATAAGTCGTTGGTGAGGCCCCACCTGGAGTATTGTGTTCAGTTTTGGAGGCAGTATCTTGCTAAGGATGTAAAAAGAATTGAAATGGTGCAAAGAAAAGCTACAAAAATGGTATGGGATTTGCGTTACAAGACATATGAGAGACTTGCTGACCTGAACACGTATACCCTGGAGGAAAGGAGAAACCAGGGGTGATATGATACAGACGTTCAAATATTTGAAAGGTATTAATCTGCAAATGAACCTTTTCCGTAGATGGGAAGGTGGTAGAGCTAGAGGACATAAAATGAGATTGAAGGGGGGCAGACTCAAGAAAAATGTCAGGAAGTATTTTTTCATGGAGAGAGTGGTGGATACTTGGAATGCCCTCCTGCGGGAGGTGGTGGAGATGAAAACGGTAACGGAATTCAAAAATGCGTGGGATAAACATAAAGGAATTCTGTTCCGAAGCTTAGCGGATATTGGGTGGCAGAGCTGGTGGTGGGAGGCGGGCTAGTGGTTGGGAGGCGGGGCTAGTGCTGGGCAGACTTCTACAGTCTGTGCCCTAAAAATGGCAGATACAAATCAAGGTCAGGTATACACATAAAGTAATACATATGAGTTGGACCATACAGGTCTTTTTCTGTCATCATCTACTATGTTACTATCAAGCTTATAATCAAAAGTGATCGCCGGCCATTTCCCGACACAAATCGGGAGATGGCTGGCAATCTCGGAAAAGTGGCGAAATCTTTATAATTGAAAGCTGCGTTTTTGACAGCATCGCCGCTTTCCCATCTCCTCGCCGGTGAAAGTTCAAAGGGGCGTGTCACTGGCTAAGCGAAGGCGGGACATGGGCGGGCGTGGGCATGGCTACCAGATGGCCGGCTTTCGCCGATAATGGAAAAAAAACCCCGGCGATAAGCAGTATTTCGCCGGGTTTACTTGGTCCTTTTATTTTCACGACCAAGCCTCAAAAAGTTGCCCCAACTGACCAAATGACCACCGGAGGGAATGAGGGATGACCTCCCCATACTCCCCCAGTGGTCACTAACCCCCTCCCACACTAAAAAAATAAAATTAAAAACCTTTTTTGCCAGCCTGTATGCCAGCCTCAAATGCCGTACCCACCTCCATGACGGCAGAATGTGTTCTATCCTCCGACAGCCTTTCCATGGTTGTGATGTGGCTCTCGGGTGAGTGTGACACCTTTTCTGTTAGGTGCACTGCAGAGTCACATCAGCAATGCATTGTGGTGGGTGTAGGGTATTGGGCTGTACTCCCATGGTGCTTTTACCCTGCTAACTGGGTCAGAGTGTGCCCTGTTTTACTTCCATTAGTCCATGAGGTAGTGGCCATGTTTGTAAGCCAGTTTTAGATCTCTTTCATGTGTTAGTCACGTTAGAGAACTTAGTTCTTACCTTGAATGTGGCTGAAAGAGGGCATTGTACACCATTCTGCCAGCTCTGACCTACTGCTATTCTCAGTACCAGGAAGACTCTTTGCCAGTGGGGCACAACCTCTGATCTGCAGTTAACTGTGAGTAAACGTGCTTATTCAAATAAAGGACTTTTTCAAAGAGATTAGTGTTCAGGTGTCAACTGGTGTGGCAAGCTTATACAACAGCAACAATTCCTGTCCTTGGAGCACTTTTAGTGGTTACCGCAGTGCGCTTAAGGCAGGCGGTCCCAGACCCATCCCCCCCTACCTGTAACACTTGTGCTGGTAATGGGAGCCCTCCAAAACCCACTGTACCCACATGTCTAGGGTGCCCAGTTGGTGTCCTGGCATGTCAGGGGGACCAGTGCGCTACAAATGCTGGCTCCTCCCATGACCAAATGGCTTGGATTTCGCCGGGTTGGAGATGGCCGACATTTTTTTCCATTATCGCTGAAAAACAAAACCGGCCATCTCAAACCCAACGACATCCAAGGCATTTGGCCGGTCTAAACCGTATTATCGAAAAAAAAAAAGATGGCTGGCCATCTTTTTGATAATACGGTTCCGGCCAGCTGTTGCGCCACCGCCAAAATAGATCGCCGGTGATCTATTTCGCCGGCGCCGTTCAATTATTCCCCTCCACGTGAAGCAGGCCATAGGCTGAAACACAGTGCTGTGTTGAGTCGTTTTATATCAATAAATCTTTTGTAAAGTATCAAGGTTGTCCTTCTCGTTTCTGGAGTCCATGGTCCATTTCCCACTTGTCTTCTTCTTCTTCTTCTCCATCCAGTTTGCCCAACATATACATTCTTAGTCTTGAGCTGTCCTTGTCATGCTCAGGGCACAGACTATAGAAGTCTGTCCAGCACGGGCTTAATTTTTCAACTAGTGAAGTTGTCGTCAAAGCCCACTCCAGCCCAACCAGATCTGTCTAGCCTTAGTCGGGACACAGACAGTAGAAGTCTGCTTGACACTAGCCTTACTTCAAATTTTCTTTCCATATAGGAATCCTTTGTGCTTATCCAACACATTATTGAATTCCTTTACCATTTTCATATCCATCACCTCTCGCAGGAGGGCATTCCAGGTATCCACCACCCTCTCTGTGAAAAAGTACTTCCTGCAGGCAAACACATAACTCGCTCTAATTATCAAGCCCGATATTTAGTTAGTCAGAAACGCTCAAATTCTATAAATGGTGCCTTAAGTTGTGTGTACTAATTTGGCTGCACGGCTAAATTGCATGCACAATTTAATTGATTAATAAGCCAATCAGTACAGGAGCCAACGACTGGTACAGGAGCCAACGAGAGAAGGAAAAATTCTAGACCTAGTCCTTAGTGGAGCGCATGATCTGGTGTGGGAGGTAATGGTGCTGGGGCCGCTTGATAACAGTGATCATAATATGGTCGGATTTGATATTAGCTTTGAAGTAAGTATACATAGGAAATCAAATACGTTAGCGTTTAACTTTAAAAAAGGAGACTATGATAAAATGAGAAGAACGGTGAAAAGAAAACTTAGAGGAGCGACTGCGAGGGTCAAAAATTTACATCAGGCGTGGAAGCCCAGGCCAAATATATTCTGCGTATAGACCTTTGGTCTTTCCCAGTATGGGAATAATTGATATTTAATACCCAATAATCATTACTAATTGGCTTTCATTAGAATTTACGCGCACAACTTTATAATGTGGTGAGGTAAATTCTAGTTCGCACAGCCGAAAAGGGGTGTGGTTATGGATGTGGAATAAACAAGTTGTGGATATTTAAAAAAACTATGGCACTAATATGGAATACACCCAATCTGAGCCTAATTTAGGTGCAGGTATTTAGCCTTGGTTTTAGGTGGCCTAAATGGGTGCACGTAAATTTTAGTTGCAAGAACGGTGCGTGTGCAATTTCTATAAACTACGCCTAACTTTAGGCATAGTTTATAGAATCACGCTAAGCATGTGGTTTTTCGGCATCGATTTTTAAGGCGCCATTTATAGAATTTGGCCTAAAGTGTATATATTTAAATATCCATTAGTCTTATAAGAGCATCTCCTACTCAACTAGTTCATTGGTTCTATTTGAATCAAGTTTATTTTTGACTGGCTAATGAAGTGCTGCCTTGATACTTTCCAACAGACTGTACAATAAACAGAAGAGCAGCAAGACTCCACATTCTATAGAATACTTTAGGAGAAGAGGGGTTATCACTAGATGACTTCATATTTTGAGGAAGCTTTTGAGCATAAACATCTAAATACTCTGGAGATTTCCATGGTGAAGTTCCTTGCAGGAATTACAGTGAAGGATTGATGAGTGCTTGGATTGTGCAGGAGTGTCTTTAAACCCATTTATTACATTTGGTTTGGCTGTTTTGACTTTCAGTTTAGCCTAAGGATAGGTCTCCTTGTCTGTCACTACAGATTTGTTGCATAGTAAGTAAAGAATACATTAGGGTGGGTTTCAGGTAGAGTGTTTTATTCCTCAGAACATTCCATCCTCTTTTTTCTGTCATGAACATAAATGTATGTGCCACTGTGTTAGAGAGGACTGCATTCAGGAATTTGATAAATGTAGAATATAGAAAGGAAAAGCTATCCTCAGGACAAAATGGGTGGATACATCAATAAAAGAAAAGTTAGACACACCAAATTACTGTGAGCAATAACAGAAAAATGTAATTATTCATCATTTCAGGCCTTATACAGGGTCTTCTTTTTCTGAACAAGATTGCCAGATCCCAAAAATAGATTTTCTGACACTATTGGGCTCATTTTCAAAAGAGAAGGACAACCATCTTTCGACATAAATCGGAAGATGGACGTCCTCACAGAAACGTCCAAATTGGAATAATCGAAAGCTGATTTTGGACATCCCCAACTGCACTCCGTCGCAGGGACGACCAAAGTTCAAGGGGGCGCGTCGGAGGCTAGCGAAGGCGGGACTTGGGTGTGCCTAACACTTGGACGTCCTTGACCCATAATCAAAAAAAGAAGGATGTCCCTGATGAGCGCTTGGATGTTTTCAACCAGACCTGTTTTTCTTACGACTAAGGCACAAAAAGGTGCCGGAAAGGACCAGATGACCACCTGAGAGAATCAGGGATGACCTCCCATTACTCCCCCAGTGGTCATTACCCCCCTCCCTCCCTCAAAAAACATCTGTAAAAATATTTTGTGCCAGCCTCTATGCCAGCCTCATATGTCATACGTAGGTCCATGACAGCAGTATGTAGATCCCTGGATCAGTTTTAGTGGGTCAGTGGACTTCAGACAGGCGGACCCAGCACCACCCCCCTCCCACCTGTTATGTTTGTTGAGGAAACAGCGAGCCCTCCAAAATCCACCACAAACCCACTGTACCCACATCTAGGTGCCCCCCTTCACCCGTAAGGGCTATGGTAGTGGTGTACAGTTGGGTGTAGTGGGTTTTGGGGGGGTTGGGGGGCTCAGCATACAAGGTAAGGGAGCTATGTTCCTGGGAGAATTTTATGAAGTCCACTGCAGTGCCTCCTAGGATGCCTGGTTGGTGTCTTGGCATGTCAGGGGGACCAGTGCACTACAAATGGCTCCTTCCATGACCAAATGGATGTCCTTGGTTTTGAAAATCACAAAAAATCAGAAATGTCCATGTCTAGGGATGTCCAAATCTAGGGACGGCGAAATTTAAGGATTTGGACGTCCCTGACGGTATTTTCAAAATGAAAGATGGACGTCCATCTTGTTTCAAAAATACAGGTTTCCCCGCCCCTGGATTGGGACATTTTGCAAGGACGTCCAAATCGAAACTTGGACGTCCCTCTCGAAAATGTCCCTCCACGTCTGTTTTGTAAGCAGCTGTACTTATTCCTCCTAATTCTATAAAATTGGGTGCCCAACTTTACACATTCACCCTAATTCTATATATGGCACTCAAAACTGCACGCACAATTATGGGCATGTACCCAATTTGCATATATAACTTAATTAACGAACCAATTATTGCTAATTATGTGCTAATAATCAATTATTGGTGCTAGTTGGCATTAATTAAAATTTGCATGCACCTCTTTAGGTGCTGGGATGTGTAAGTAAATTTTACCATGGATTCAAAAGGGGGCACGGGCATGCGAGGGGCATAGGCGGATCAAGTGCATTTCTGGAATAAGGGATATCTGTGCCTCATTTAGGAGCAAGAATTTACACCAGGTTTAATTGGGTGTGGATCCCATTGCCAGACATTATTCTATAAACAGCACCTAACACTGAGTGCCATTTATAGAACAGCACATAACGCTAATTTTTATTGTCACCCAAATTACTACTACTATTTAACATTTCTAAAGCGCTACTAGGGTTACGCAGCACTGTACAATTTAACATAGAAAGACAGTCCCTGCTCATTGAGCTTACAATCTAAAGGACAAATATACAGTTAGTTAAGTAGGGGTCATTAAATTGGAGTAGTCTAGGTTACTTGAAGGTATAGAGGTTAGGTGTCGAAAGCAACATTGAAGAGGTGGGCTTTGAGTAAGGCTTTGAAGATGGGTAGGGAGGGGGCTTGGCGCAGGGGCTCAGGAAGTCTATTCCAGGCATAGGGTGAGGCGAGGCAGAATGGGCGGAGTCTGGAATTGGCGGTGGTGGAGAAGGGTACTGAGAGGAGGGATTTGTCCTGTGAGCGGAGGTTACGGGTGGGAACGTAAGGGGAGATGAGGGTAGAGAGGTAGTGAGGGGCTGCAGACCGAGTGCATTTGTAGGTAAGAAGTAGAAGCTTGAACTGAATGCGGTATCTGATCGGAAGCCAGTGAAGTGACCTGAGGAGAGGGGTGATATGAGTATACCGGTTTTGGCGGTATATAAGACGTGCAGCAGAGTTCTGAATGGATTGAAGGGGGGAGAGGTGGTTAAGTGGGAGGCCAGTGAGGAGTAGGTTGCAGTAGTCAAGGCAAGAGGTAATGAGAGCGTGGACGAGAGTTCGGGTGGTGTGCTCAGAGAGGAAGGGGCGAATTTTGTTGATGTTAAAGAGGAAGAAGCGACAGGTCTTGGCTGTCTGCTGGATGTGCGCCGAGAAGGAGAGGGAGGAGTCGAAGATGACTCCGAGGTTGCGGGCGGATGAGACGGGGAGGATGAGAGTGTTATCAACTGAGATTGAAAGCGGGGGAAGAGGAGAAGTGGGTTTTGGTGGAAAGACGATAAGCTCGGTCTTGGCCATGTTCAGTTTCAGGTGGCAGTTGGACATCCAAGCAGCAATGTCGGATAAGCAGGCCGATACCTTGGCCTGGGTCTCCGCGGTGATGTCTGGTGTGGAGAGATACAGCTGGGTGTCGTCAGCATAAAGATGATACTGGAAACCATGAGATGAGATCAGTGAGCCCAGGGAAGAGGTGTAGATTGAGAAAAGAAGGGGTCCAAGGACAGATCCCTGGGGAACTCCAACAGAGAGCGGGATGGGGGTGGAGGAAGATCCATGAGAGTATACTCTGAAGGTACGATGGGAGAGATAGGAGGAGAACCAGGAGAGGACAGAGCCCTGGAACCCAACTGAGGACAGTGTGGCAAGAAGTAAGTCATGGTTGACAGTGTCAAAAGCGGCGGATAGATCGAGGAGGATGAGGATGGAGTAGTGGCCTCTGGATTTGGCAAGGAACAGGTCATTGCAGACTTTAGAGAGTGCTGTTTCTGTTGAGTGGAGAGGGCAAAAACCGGATTGAAGCGGATCAAGGATGGCCTGAGAGGAGAGAAAATCAAGGCAGCGGCTGTGAACAGCGCGTTCAAGTATTTTGGAGAGGAAGGGTAGGAGGGAGATGGGGCAGTAGTTGGAGGGACAGGTAGGGTCAAGTGATGGTTTCCTGAGGAGAGGTGTGACTATGGCGTGCTTGAAGGTGTCGGGGACCGTTGCAGTGAATTTGGCATTGAATTTGGGTGCCATTTATAGAATTGAGTCCTTAGTTCACAAAGTTGTGCGTGCAAGTTATAGAATGCGATTAAGTTGCTTGTGTAACTCAATATAATAATGAGCTGATAATTGATGGTAACTAGTAATAATTGGTACTAATTAGCAGTTACTAAAGCAACTGATCTTAGTTGGTATTCTATAAAATGTGCACTGAAAATCCATAGAGGCCAATTTTCAGACCGCAGGAGTTAGACCGGCTAACTCCCGTGGTCTGTGCTGAACCCAGGTATTCAATGCCGGGCTGTTTCTAGAGACTGGCATTGAATATCAGGTTTTATTTATGGCCGATTTCAAGATAACCGGCTACGTCGATATTCAGACTTAGCTGGTTATCTTGAAACTGGCCAATTATATCACATGATATAACCAGCTAGCTGCTAACCAGGGATATTTAGCAGGGGATAGCCAGTTATCCCCCACTGAATATCAGCGGATAACCAGTTAAGCAGTTTTTAACTGTTCAGCAGCCATTCTGGCTGGTTAAATAGCGCTGAATATTTAAGTGCTCATGCCTACAGTTAGACATGTAAATGTAGACTTATAATATTCTATAGTGGCAGTTCTATGTAGACCTGCAGTTATAGAATTGATGCTTGGTGCTCAAATGTGTGACACCTAACTTTAGGCAACCTTTCCTGAATTTAACCCCATTGAGGGTAATTCTATAAATGGGTGCCTATCTGGAGCCTAATCTATAAAAGAAAGTAGACACCTATTTATAGAATAATAATGCATATATAATTTAGGAACAAGCACTTCACTAACCATAGAGCTGGTGTAAATGCTCACGTCTAGATAACTAAAATATTTGTATGAATTGCACTATTCTATAATTCATGTGAATAATTGCATGCCCCACCCACACTTTAGCCAGACTCCACCCATATGTACATCCACTTTCAAAGTACATGCCATCACATTTATGTGCCATTTATAGAATAGGCCATAACCAGAATACTGGTATTTGGGCACACACAGGTGAGCACATCTGCATGTATGTGCCAGTATTCTGGTCTTTACACAAGTTCTTGGTTGGCACCCTCCTTATAGAATTGCTTCCATTATGCCAAAATCCATCCTTTTATGCACTGGAATCCTGCATGCATTGTCCAAGATGTAGTCCATGACTCCTAGGGACTTCCAAGAACATTACTGAACAATTTCAAGACTGTTTGGCATTTACTTCTGCACCACAAATAGGTCATCCTGAGAGCTGATGGGTTCAAGTCTGATGTAGGAGCTCAGCTCCAAAATGTGCTGGACCACATTAAATATACCGCCTATATAATCAAAGCCTAAGCAGTTTACAATGTTCAGTTAAAAACAGGAGAGGGGAGTGTCATCAGACAGTACAAAAAGAAGCAAAAACCAATACCTGAAATATTACAGGAAACAAACTCAAGACATCCATAAAGGGGAAGAAAATATTCTCAAGGACAAAAAGGGACTGGGGGGAATAAGAGGGAGGGGATGTTAGCCCAGGTCTCCTGGAGAACAAGACTAAATCTATGAACTTATAATAAAGCTTAGTTATGGGAGGCTGATGGAAATGAGAGCAAAAAATAATACGTTTTAAAAAGAGATTTAGAAGGGATTTTTCAAACCTGAGGTAGAGAGATAAGTTGTTCCAAAGACTGGAGGCAATTGCACTTAAACAGGAGGACCTAATTCTATCTAGGTGGACTTGACGGAAAGTAGGGATAGTCAGGAGATTCTGCTGAGAGGAGTGGAGTGTCCTCCTGGAACAATATGATATGAGAAGGCTAGCAAAGAATAGTGGGAGGCTGGAATACTGGATCTGATAACAGCGAATAAGTACTTTGTATGGAATTCTATAGGCCACAGGGAGCTAATGTTCCATCAAAAAGAGAGGAGTTGTGTGGTTGTATTTTTTGTGACAATAGATGAGCTTAATGGCAGTGTTTTGTACCAGCTGTAATCTATGAATCTGAGTGTCTGGTAGACAACTTAGTAGAGAGTTACAGTAATGGAATTTAGAAATCACTAGGGCATGTAATAATATGCGACTTGAAGAGGTTCCAGCAGTGAACAAATGGAACAAATCTGACAAAGTGTGAAGCAACAAGCAGATACAACTGTAGAGATGAGAGATTGAAAAGTTAAGAAGTTGTTAATGGTAACACCAAGTATTTTAATGGAAGATTTAAGATTAAGTGGAAGTGGGACTCCCTTGATGGAAAAAGTGGATGACAGACCTACACAGTCTTGAGAGGAGAAAATCAAAGTTCAATTTCAAATTGTTTTTTAAGAACCAGTCTGCTACTTCTCAAGTTTAATAGAAAGAGTGGTGAAAGATGTGGGAGAATTGGAGTCCTAAGGATAACAGAGTTGGATGTCTTCTGCTAAAAGGGACTGAACAAGAATTGTCAGGGGCGCTATAATATTAAAGAGGCTCAGGTCAAGAATGAAACCCTGAGGGACCCTGATAATAAGGGGCATGCAGAAGATGTAGAGTTAGCAAGGTGAACCTCAAAGGAATGGCCTATTTCAAGTTCCAGTTTAATCAATGCTCCTCATCGTTTTCTACAACATCTTGCCCATTCTCTTGGCTGCAACTCATTTTACAGTGATACTTAAAAATAAAAAGGACCCCAACTTTTAACAATAGCCATACCCTTGCATTGTGGCAGCATCAGTTACTTCTGATGATAGATACCTTGAACCAAGAGAAGGAAGTTCATCTCAACAATCATCATTAACAGGCAGGTGGTCAATATATGAGACAATTCATTTTTCTTGTTCCACCTCCGAGGGACAACCTCTTTATATTAACACAGGTCTCTTGTTTTTTCTCACTGTGGTTATCTATAAATTGGTACCATGATGTAAGTATTACAATTGGGCCTGCTTAATGCCAATTCCATCACAGCTTCTAGATATGTCTTTTCCATTATAGAATGCTAGTGTAAAACTATTTTGGCTTGCTGAAAGTTAAGTGCACCAACTTATGCCATTTCAATGGCTGATGTAAGTAGGTGTGCCTAAGTACACAATCCAATGTGCACAACTGAAAGTATTCTTGCATTGTTTGAACACATGCCCATGCTTTACCCACATATAACATAGTAGATGACAGCAGATAAAGACCTATATGGTCCATCCAGTCTGTCCAACAAGATAAACTTATAGCCTAAGGCATGATGCGATACTACATATGCATACTTTAAAAAATTTTTCTTTATTAAAGTTTCAACAAATATAATCACTTGTAACAGAAATTATAGGCAATATTCCCAAATATGTATATATCATACAGAAGAAAATTACAAAATAGGAAACAATAATCTAGGAATATTAACTAATCTTAGCCCTCAAGCAATGGGGGTGGAGCACTCAAAAAAACAAAACAAAACTCTGAGATAAAATATCTAGGAAATACAGCAAAAGGCAAAAGTGTTCAGTGCATGCATTATTACAGTGCCCGAATAACCTATTGTAGACTGAAGGATTACCAACTAACTGAATTGGAAACTTATTATCTAGAACATATATCTCAAATTCTAAAGTTTAAAGTATGCATTTAGAAGGAAAACGAAGAAACAATTCATTATTTTGTAATACATGCGGGTGAAGAGCCAGGAATGACTTATGTTGCTCCTGAGTCTCTCACCTCACATCAGGAAAAAAACAAATTTTTTGATCCATAAACTGCTCTAAATGATGACAGAAAAATAGCTTAAGAACTAAATATTTGTCAGTCTCAAATACAAATGAAACTGGAATTGTAGCATGAGTCTCCACCAAATCCTGAGATGTTTCCAAAAATTCTGAGCTATTCAAACTATCCAGAGAAACTTGACCCCCACTTGCAATAGATAATATTTCTGCAGGTTTCATAACTTGTCTCTTTCTGAAAAGGAAGATAATAGATCTTATTAATCGGAGGTATCAAGTCACTTGAAAACTGTAGCACTTCCACTAAGTACTTCTTGAATAACCCTCTTGATGACATTAAATCCACCTAAGGAAAATTTAAAAACCTAAGGTTACATGCTCTCAAATGATTTTCCAAATGTTCAAGTTTGTACTTAGCGTCCACAGAGGTTTTAATTAATGCAACCTGCAGATCTTTACTCTCTTTCAACGAAGCTTCCATTTCAATAATTTTCCTTGAATTCTCCTCCACCAAGTTCTCTGCTTTCACAACTTATGTCAACAATCTCGGCAGATTTTTCTATTTGGTTCAGCCAATTACTCACAGTTTGAAACAGTGTGTTGATTGCCTTCAATACAGAAGCCAAGGTGATCTCTGAATCAGCCTCCAATCCCACCACTGGCACAGCTTCCTCCAATGTAACTCCAGCAGTTTGTGCAGTCCCTACAGGGGCTTCCTGCAGGGGCAAAGCCATAGCCAAAGCTGACCCCCCAGCTCTCATCTGGGTTGAACCACTACCAACCCCCCTCCCGAAACGCCACACACTCCAGGCTGGTCACCGCAGGTACTGCCCTTGCTTTGGCTACATTTGGAGAAGGAGTAGGGGAGCTAGCAACCAATGGCTGTGGAGGCATTTGGACTGGCAGGCTGAGCGAAATGCTTTTCTCAGGCCCCAATGACATTCTGACCTGACATAGCAGCAAGGAAACCTCCAACTTGGTCCCATATAGGTGCTCCATATTGAAGAATAGATGCCTGGCCCGTCAGGGGGATAGAAGGTAAGGTCGCTCTAATCTTCCCTCTCCTTTTTGACATCCCAGCAAACAACACTAATTTCAGGGACACAAGTACCGGAGCAGCCGGCCAGAATCATGCTACATATGCATACTTGATCTCGATTTGTCCTTGCTATAGAAGTTTGCCCAGTGCCAGTGCCATGCTATGCCAGTAACTCCAATATGCCATAATCTCATTAAAAGCCAAGATCGAATGCTGATGAAAGGTCAAGAGATAATAGGAGCACCGCCATATTTTAAGATAAAGCAGTCTGGAAAAGAGTGGGAGACTTGGCTTCTACAAGGGGAGACCAATTTTGTAAAATATGGTCCCCGTTTTGGGACACCCTCACCCCAGTTGGGAGAAGCAGGATTCTAAACTGTTAATAGGTCCAGTAGGGGGAGGTGGAGGGAGGGGAAATAGGGGGGGGGGGGGAGGGAACATATGGGGAATGTATACGCTCACTGTTGCATACTAAATATAAAAGTTCACTAAGTATAGCTATAAGTTCGACCACTGTTAGGCGATCTCTTTTCTTTTGTGTCAATTGTTGGACTAGGAAAGAAGGACTAGACACTATACAACAAGTTAAAGTTTAATGTGAGGATACTAATGGGAGGGGAGGGGAGAAAAGGGTGGGAGAAAACATTGATGATGCTGTTATACAGTGTATATACAACGATGACCTGTTTATATGTGTACAAAATGCTTGAACATGTTTGCAATGTCAATTCTCATCAATAAAAACTGTTTATACAAAAAAAAAGATAAAGCAGTCTGGATTGTAGTAAGTAAGGCAATAAGAGCAGTTTCAGTATTATAAAACTAGTACAAGATCTATAAGAGGGAAATACCCTTACCTGTGTGTCAGTCAATATATTTCTCATAGGCAAAGAGATCATTAAAAGTAATAAAAGCACAAAACAAAAGCATTTTTGTGAATAAGAAAACCCTAAGTGTGCAGCATCAGTCAAAGGCACAATCAAAGATAATGTGCCGAAACAACTCAACTTTTACAAGAGCCTGACCCTTAATCTTCAAGGCCTATTCAATCCCACACCATCATAGGATTTCCCTTGTATGGTATTGTGATATATGTGCTCAGTGCCCACAAAATCAATATAAATAATAATCTCATAATGCACAACATACACTGCAACAAAAATCAATGTCTTACCACATGTACTGCTTTAAACATAAAAATTTCACTTATCTGGAACATGGTGTCCCAAGAGCAGCAGGGTTCTACAGAGTTCCGATTTGGGGAACGCTCCTTCTTCAGGAATTCCTACACACTATTCATTGCTCCTCTCTAAGCCAAAAGCAATTTTCAAATGAGTACAGCAAAATGGCCTTCTCGGAGGCCAGGCCCGGGGAATTTTGCCCCCATGCCCCCCCCCCCAGCAGCCCTGATGTTGTCCACTTGTATACCTTATCAAGCCAGCTGTCTACAGACATCATCTGATACAGACAAGGAACATTGTTTTTGCTGACTCCCCCTAGTATGAAATGACAAAGTTGACCTTTGTGGGGTGGACACCATTAAGATGTGGAATGAGAACGCCTTTGTGTTTTATGTTCTAAGCTTGTAAAAACAAAGCATGCTAGTTCTACCAGTGTTTGACTGGTGTCATTGTAACCATTTCCAGTCACTGCCAACCCATGCTGGGTTTGAACTAGTGACCTAAAAGTTATAGAGCCTAAGCTCATAGCAATCCATTTAATCATTCAGCTCTCCACAAGGCATCACCAACAGAAGTGAAATTAATAATTGAAGACAGATATTCAGAATTTTCCTCTGGGGATCTAGAATTCCTCAAATGAAAACAAACCAGCGTGCATATGCTTTTGTTTCTGGCCTTTCGCTGTACCAAGAGGTTTTAATTGCATGCTTGTCAACTGAAAAACACTTTTATGTTTAAATGTATTACCTTATAAATCAATCATAAAATACTGAAACGTGAAGCCATTTAGACTGCCCATTTCATCCTTTTTTGTCTATTACACTTTTCCCAAAACTTGGACCTGAACATTGTAAACTAACCTGTTGTAAATAAATTAGAATCAAAATTTTGAGAATGAATATATATAAAATTAAGCCCAATAGCAGTGCATCTATGTTTTTTTCCCATAAGCTCATTTTGTATCCTCACCTAAAACATAGAATCAGGAAGGACTGCAGAAACCTC
Organism: Microcaecilia unicolor; assembly: GCF_901765095.1. Taxonomy (NCBI): domain Eukaryota; kingdom Metazoa; phylum Chordata; class Amphibia; order Gymnophiona; family Siphonopidae; genus Microcaecilia; species Microcaecilia unicolor. The sequence continues at coordinate 141,105,389 of NC_044033.1, forward strand.
CTTATTAGGAATATTTTCCCTTGTCAAAGCATTTAAAGGCATAAAACCTGAAAACAATCCACCAAAATATCTACAATTATTCATACAAAAATACAGCCTATCAGAAACAGAGAAATACTATTTTCAGGGTGGTTGGTTTATTTTCCTTTACACTGCAATACTACAGACCCTATTTAATCTTGAGCGTTGCTGTCATTTCTCCGCCACCCACTGTCCTCTGTACTTGTTTCACTCTTTCTCAAATTCCATTACTGATTTTATTCAACTGTGCCATACTGCTTTATTCACAGAAGAAATGCTATATTTATTGAAATCTGGCAGCTTGCCTTGCTTTCAGGCTATGCAACTCTTGGTATAGTGTTACAGTTACAAGCTGTCATTATCTTGTTGGCATCAAGCAATATACTGTATTGTAGTTTTTAGAGTAAAGAATCAACTTTGTCCATGATGTTCAGCCCCTTTCTAAAGCTCGTAAAGCTCGAGGGAGGTGGTGGAGAAAAAAACGATTATGGCATTCAAAAAGGCGTGGGATGAACACAGAGGATCTCTAATTAGAAAATGAATGGTATAAAAACCAAACTTTAATGATTGACATGTATATCTGCATGTCAAGTGGCACTTAGATGGTGACTCCGGCTGTGAAGAGCTAAGGGGTCCTTTTACTAGGGTGCGCTGAAAAATGACCTGCGGTAGTGTAGGCTCATGTTTTGGGTGCACGCAGATCCATTTTTCAGCGTGTCTGCAAAAAATGCCGTTAAAAATGTTTTTTTTCCAAAAATGGACATGCGGCAAAAATCAAAATCGGTGCGCATCCATTTTGGGTCTGAGACCTTACCGTCAGATATTGACCTATCAGTAAAGTCTCATGCGGTGACCTACGCACGTCAAATGCCACTTGGCGCGTGTAGCGGATGCGCGCCAGAAAATAAAAATTATTTTTCAGACACACGTATTGGACACATGACAAAAATGAAATTAACGCAAGAGCCACACGGTAGCCAGGCGGTAACTCCATTTTGGCACACATTGGTGCACGTAGATGCTTTCATGTAAATGGGCCCCTAAGGCTGATGCTGGGCAAACTTGTACGGTCTGGGTCCTGTATATGGCAATCCGGTTTAGGATGGGCTTGAGAGGGCTTTGATGGAAACTTCAGTAATTTGGAATGTGAGGACAGTGCCGGGCAGACTTTTATAGTCTGTGTCCTGCAAATGACAAGAAGGATTTGGATAGGCTGGAGTGGGCTTCAACTTAGATTGTGAGCCCTCCTGGGACAGAGAAATATCCAGAGTACCTGATGTAACTCACCTTGAGCTACTACTGAAAAAGGTGTGAGCAAAATCTAAATAAATAAATGAATAAATAATAAATAAATAAAATGGCAACTTCAGTAGTTGGAACTAAGGACAGGGCTGGGTGGACTTCTACAGTCTATGTCCCAGAAATGCCAAAGAGAGACCATGGTCAAGTATTTTATATCACATTCATTGCTGGTTTAATCATGACTTCATGATGAGTGTGACTGTTGGGCAGACTGGATGAACTGTTCAGGTCGTTATGTGAAGTGGAGAACAGAAGCCAGAAACGCGGGTCTAGAAGAGGTGGGAAAATGGCTGTGGTGTAGCAAACTCACTGCCATGCAGGGCCGCCGAAAGGGGGGGACGACAGGGGGACAAAATTCCCCGGGCCCAGACCTCCGGGGGGGGGGGGGGGGCTGGCATTGCTGCCGCAGTCCGGCCCGCCCGCCCTCCATCGCTCCCTGGCATTGACCTTAAGCGCCTCACCTTTGAAAGTGCAGCAAGCAGCGGCAGACCACTCCTTCCTTCCGTGTCCTGCCCTCGCCTGGGATCTATTAATCCTGCGAGGGCGGGACACGGAAGAAAGGAGTGGTCTGTTGCTGCTTGCTGCACTTTCAAAGGTGAGGCGCTTAAGGTCAGTGCAGAGGGCCCGGGGGTGGAGAGAGGGCCCGCTGGCGGATGGAGGGGGGGCCCCGGCAACCTCGGGTGGGGGGGGGGCGGCCTTGTCCCAGGCCTGGCCCAGTCTCTCGGCGGCCCTGCTGCCATGGGCCTATAACACAGCCTGCAGACTATTAAAACGGAATACTGGGTTCCACTATGAATAATAGATTTAAAAGAAAACTAGAGACACATCCAATTCAGCCATGTTATTGTCTACCCCTCTTCCTTCTTTCTAATGGTTTACCAAGTAATATATTTTTTCTTTACATATACACTGTGTTTGAAGTATATTTGCTGACATAAATGTTATGGGGGAGGGGGGAACTAGTCAGGGGGAAATTGACCTAGTTGGGAACTGTCCAGGGTTAGTGGGTGAGTGAGAATTGTCTGGAGGGAATGGTCCAGGTGAGAACTGACCTAGAACCATGCAAGTGGCCTCTTATAGAATACTGATTAGCAGAAAACAACAAGCCATGATTTATATGGTGTGTACTTTGCCAGTGGGTATCTATGAGCAGACTTTGGGCACAGACTCCCCCAGATTCTATATATGGGGGCTGATAATCAGATCATGGGAGTTAGACCACCTAACTCCCGCAGTCAGTGCTGATCCTGGATATTCAATGCCATGCCGTGACCGGCATTAAATATCTGGTTTATTTTTGGGTGGTTTAAAGATAACCGGCTATGCTAATATTCAGACTTAGCCAGTTATCTTTACACCGGCCAAAGATACTCCACTGTTTGACACGGCCAAATATGGCTGTTAAACTCAGTTAAAAAATCAGCGGATAGCTGGTTATATTAGCCGATATAACCAGCTACCTGCTAGTAACTAATCGGGGATATTCATCGGGGGATAGCCATTATCCCCCACTGAATATTGGCGAGTAGCTGGGTAAGTGCTATTTAACCAGTCAGCAGCCATTCTGAACAGTCAAATAGTGCTGAATATCAGGCAGCTGGTGTCCAGATTTGGACGCACTGCCAAGATGTGCTCGCACATTAACCCCTGAATTCTATAAAAATTTAGAAAACGTGGAAATAATTATATTATATCATCATATGATATATTTCCACTTTTTATGTCGTTATTTTCTGCTTCATTTAGTTGTGCGTTCCAGCTGGCTTAGTGATAATGTGAAGTGTAGCCAGATTATGCAAGAGTTTGGTACGTTTGCACTCAAGTTGAGCACTTACAGCACAATTCACAGGAGAGGGTGGGCTCCCAATGAAAGACGTGCTATATCCCACTAGACAGTGGTCTAAACAGACTAACACGTGGGTGTCCAATTGTCTGAGGGAGCTCTCCCTATTTATTTTCACATTTTTCACATATTTATTGTGTGCATGTTATATTAGTACTCATTTCCTGTTTTGTTTTTGGTTGATAATTTTTTCTACCAGTGAAACCAGGATTTTTTTGATTGAGATTTCTGTACTTAAGAAGCATTGGTTAACCTAGAACATGCTACAGACACAGAATGTGTTACTATGGCATTCTTTTTCAAAAGACTAAGAGGAGTTCCGGCATTTTTCTTTTACTTGAAGAAACTGGAAATACTGTGATACCCATTGGCAAGAAGGTGAGGAAGAAGTCATCTGTTTACTAGCTCCAGGCCAAGCAAGTCATGTCTTAGTTGCATTCCAAGAGGGATTATGATCTTTAGGCTTATTGATTCATTAAAAGGAAAAGAAGGGTGCAATAATATTTGGGGCCAGATTCTCTAAATATATTTACATAGATTCAAAGTGGGAAAAGCCCTTCAAGACCTGAGAGTTCAAAGACTTTGAAAATTGACCCCTAAGTATATGAATGAGCAGCATATTTACAGAGAAGAAAAAGAAAAAAGCAGAAATATGTCTGAAATAAGTTAGATAGTGAAACTGGAAAGTGGACGAATGGAACCAGAATGGGTGGTAATTAGATTTTTAAGAATGCTTCCAATATAGTTTTACTAAACCACGATAGGTGCTTAATGCAGGAATTAACACACCTTAACTATTCATATGAAGTTCGAAAAGCAGTAAACTACCATGATAACAGAGTGCAGTATATGCTGCCTTAAACACCTGACATCAAAATATATAATTGGGGACAGGGAAGGAATGGGAAGTGCAGATAATGTGGAATAGAAACAAAATTAGCCGATACAGTGTTAGCAGCCAATGTTCCCTCTAATTTTTGGCAGGCTGGGTGTGCAATAATCCTATTTCCGTGCAAGCTTTTTGGCTATGGCTGCATGGGTACAGGCATCCTTCATGTCCAAAGAGCACAGCCAGTCGAGCCTGAATCATTGGGAGTAGGGTGCCTAGGGAAACCACTCTGTACTTTTGTTTTGACAAGTATTCAGGGCCCTTAGGTGTAGGATGAGATGAAATCCACCCCTCTTTTTTGGAATAAAATCCCTTCCCTGGTGGAACAGGTTTGATATTCTGGTCTGTAAAAGGGAAGCATTCCCTTGCAATTTCTCTTGCTAAGAGCTTAGCTTTTGTGCTCTTGGTGGGCAGTTTAGGGAAATAAATTCCAATTGCAGCATGTATCCAGGGGAAGGTGGGGGCAGAGAGCGCTAAATGTTTGTGGGGGAGGGGGCAGGTGGAGCTGGGCATAGGCACCCTGAGTAAATCAGCAGGGGCTTAAGCAGCATTTTCCTGCAGTAGGGGTCCAAGACCAAACCTAGAAGTGAGTTGGGCTAGCTGCAGTGGTAGAAAGGAAGGAAGAAATGGCTGCAGTCATGAAGACTGTGGCATCGGGAGCCACAGGGGCAGACAGCAGTAGCCACAGCAACATAGTGAAGTCTGGAGGTTATACAGCCTACTGGGACAAGAAACCAAATTTTACCTTCTGCTGCTAGGTGCCAGCACTTTCCTTTCCTCCCATGCAGTTCAAAAATTCAACTCAGTAAATTCAATCAAGTGGGAATGAGGCAAAATCTTCAGCTCTGCTCATCTTCCAGTGTTAGTTGGGCCCCGGACTTGTGCTGAGGAGCAAGATTTAAAGAGAGGGTTTTCTTTTATTTCTTTGATGGATGGAATTTGATATACAGCCTTTCTGTGATTACAACCAAAATGGTTTACATATTATGGGGTCCTTTAACAAAGGTGTGCTGAAAAATGGCTTGCGGTAGTGTAGGCGTGGGTTTTGGGTGTGCGCAGATCCATTTTTCAGCACGCCTGCAAAAAATGCCTCTTTTTTTTTTTTTTTCCAAAAATGGATGTGCGGCAAAATCAAAATTGGGTCTGAGACCTTACCGCCAGCCATAGACCTAGCAGTAAAGAATTTGGGCGGTAATGACCTACACGCATCAGATGCCACTTGGCGCATGTCCGCTATGCATGCCAGAAAATAAACAATATTTTTCAGACGCGCATAGCAGACGCGCGCCAAAATTGAAATTACCGCAAGGGCCACATGGTAACCGGATGGTAACTTCAATTTGGCACATGTTGGAAGCACCTAGGCACCTACGAGGCCTAGTAAAAAGGACCCTAAATACCTAGTGTACACTACCTAGTATACCTGAAGGTAACTCACCTTGGTCTACTACTAAAAAAGGTGTCAGCAAATCCAAATAAATAAATAAATAAATAAAATATACAGGTACTTATTTTCTACCTGGGGCAACGGAGGGTTAGGTGACTTGCCCATAGTCACAAGGAGCTGTAGTAGGAACTGAACTCAGTTCATCTGGTTCTCAGGCTATTCCTCCATAGTGAATGGAGAGAGACAGGGAAGGAAGATAACAGTCCCTAGGCCTGGAGAGAGGCAGGGAGGGAAAGAAAACTGCATTTCCTGGTCCCAGTGGCATAGGCAGACAGCCAATTTTAGGTGGACCTGAACCCAAAGTGGGTGGGTAAAAAATCTTTCGCTGTCCCGCCCTACCCCCACCTCAAAATATAAATGACACTTTCTCTATTTAAACCCTCCAGTTCAACTGTGTTCCAAGAGTAAAAAATAGAGAGGTGGAATGATGGGCTTATTTATAAGTTTATTTAAAAACTTTTTTGTTTTTTCATGCAATTTTTTTCTTCTGGGGTAGCGACGTCTCCAAATTTAAATGGAGCCGCTGCTCTTCCGGTGCATCTGCATTTCAGCTGACAGTTTAAGAAATCAGGTGAGGACATCCCACTTCAGCCTGCTTTTTTAGGTAGCCTTCTTAAAGATAGTATATCCTTTTTATTTGTAAGCATTTTAAGACTGCTTTTTGTTTTCAGGGACGCCTTTCACTGTTAAAATTTAAAAGCTTCACTGGCGGGTGTCTTGAAACAGCTTCGGCGAAACATGGACCATGTTGAGACCCGCTTTCATCTCTTAAGCTAAGTGAACGCATTTCTTAAAAATTAAAATAAGTTTTGCACAGAGAATGTTACTAAAGTTGGCACTTGGAGGCATTCACTTTACATTATTAGAGATGTGCTGTGATTATATGCCTGGACAATTTTTTTGAAGATTCTCAAATCTGTGATTGTCCTAAGAAAACATATGAGCACGTCCCTATACATATATATTTATACGCATAGGGGGAATTGAAAGAGACTTAATGAAACGCTATTATGTTTTGACACTCAGATGGGAATTTAACACTATCTACTGCCTAATTGTACACCATGGATAGATGTATTAGAATGCATAACCATAGCAAGAGGTTCTAAGGCTAAATTAAAAAGTAGAGGGGATAGCGGACATCCCTGTTTCATCCCCCTTAGCAACAGAAAGGGAGATGAAGTGGATCTATTAACTGAAATAGTAGTCATAAAAGGGGCCCTTAAATTGTATGTCTTCCAGGAACAGGATAATACCTACTGTACCTGAATGTAACTCTCCTTGAACTACAACTAAAAAAGATGTGAGCCAAATCCAAATAAATAAATATGATAGACAGGAGGTAGACCTCCTTGAATTGAAAGGATGCTCTGGAATAATTGATCATAGTATGATGGTGGAAGAAGAAGAGAGACTCATGAGTAATCAAAGAAAATATATCTTGACAGAAATGGTAGTGGATGTGTGAAACATTGGTAGTTGAGAGGAGTCTGGTATCTGAATTTAAGAGTATGGGACAAGCTGAGAGGATCTCTAAGAGAGTGGAAGGGATTGCAGAGTTTAGTAGTTGATGTGGGTGGGCAGATTGGATAAGCCATATGGTTTGTGTCAACTGTCACGGTCCCAGGCTTTAAACAAACAGTCACGGTCTCTGGAACAACGTGAGCCCTTGGCCTACTGTCATCGAGCGGCAGCAGGAGGCAAAACTCCCCAACCAGGGCTGGACAGGATTCAGGATGCTCAAGCAGGATTCAGGATTCTCAAATAAGCTTTGCAGGAACAGGATTCAGGATACTGGAACAGGATTCAGGATTCTCAAACAAGCTTGACTGGAACAGGATTCAGGATACTGGAAAAGGATTCAGGATTCTCGAACAGGCTAGGCTGGAATGGAAGCTGAAAGCAAACAGGGCAGACACAAGCAGGAAGGGAACTGGAGCTGAAGACAAACAGGGCAGACACAAGCAGGATACAAAGCTGACCCACACAGACAAACAACAGAACTATGGCTGAAGGCTGAACCTAGCACACAAACAGACCGAGAAGAACAGGCACCCTAAACAAGAAATCAAGACAGAAGTGCCCACGGGCACACAGACTAGAACAAGGCAGAAGTGCTACACTGCACACGGACTAACCTGGAGACCTTTGGCATTGCAAAGGCCCTGAATGAAAGTCCACCACTTCCTTATAAATAGGACAGAGGCAGGAAATACACTGAACACCAAAGTGAGGCTTGAAACACGCAGGAAGTGGAAACCCTACAGGACAGAGGCAGGAAACACACTGAACACCAAAGTGAGACTTGAAACACACAGGAAAGAAACAATAATGCAGACAGGAGCCAGCTCAGAAGCTGACCATCGGAAATAAGGTGAGTCAAAGAGGGGTCACGGCCACAGTTGTGACAGTCTGTCATCACTTGTCATTGATTCTAATTCCTTTTGGGTCACGGCCACAGTTGTGACAGTCTGTCATCACTTGTCATTGATTCTAATTCCTTTTTTCCCATCTTCACTGGACCAGTTCCATTCGTGCTTATGGATGAGACTTTGGGAAGTTCTATGTACAGGAAAGGAAGGGTAAATCTAGAGAAATAAAGAGAGTGAAGCCATGTGAGGATTAATACCCCATTTAGTTAATGTGCTGTTTAATACCTTGTATAAACTTACAGCTTTTTAAGTTAATAAAACATATTAATATTGCACCCTTTTCTCTCACGCCAAGACACTAGGCTCCAAGTTGTAAGGACTGATAAAACCTGCCTGAGTGCAGACAACTGCTTTTTAAAATGTTTTATTCTTTTTCTTTACTTTTTTCTTTAGTAAATACATGTGTTGAACCAAGATGAAACATAGTATTAGGAACGTATCGACTGGATGTCCAAGCAAAACAGTTCAGAACTTTTGCAACATCTTCTTACTCTTTCCTATGAGATTTATAGTATGCTCCCAAATAAAAGAGCAAGAGAGCAGCTTGATATTACACCAGAGGCCTGACAAACATCCCCACTTCCAAAGGATCCAAATGCATTTACAAGCTAGCCACCAGCTGGTTTCTGACAATTTTAGTGAGGATCAACTGTGTAAACACTGAGCACCAGAATACTTCTGAAGTATTAAAGACAAGAGGATTTCTCCCTCAGGCTCAGTTTTATATTCTGACCCTGCAGATGAACTTTTCATAGTGGCCAAGGTCTTTATCCTCAAAAGGAACGTAAACCTGGATACTATTGGGTGATATTCAAAGGAAGGTATACATAGACCCACAGCCAGTGAACATATAACTACTAAATCCATGGAGTTTCAGCTGCTATACAGATTGTGTCAGGCTGAAATCCATCTAAATGGCTCAATGTATAATAAAGTGTCAGAGGAATGATGGAGTGAGGACGGGCCATGAATATCTGGATAGTGCGATATTCAGCTGTGTGGCAGCATGGCTAATGGCTGGCTGTAAGACCTCATAGAAATGTGGCACATGCACAGGTTGTAGGTAAAAGTCAAAGGTACTTTATTTATGAACACCAAAAAGGCTGTAATCATCTCTGTTACTTCACAGGCTTAGTCCTTTTAAGTAGATTCTCTCTCTCACACACAATATAGTCTATGGGGCTGGCTCCTAGCTAGGCCCAAACACTGTGGCAACTAATGCCATCTCAGGTCCCTTCTGGACTAGGGTTACCATATGTCTGGTTTTACCCAGATATGTCCTCTTTTTGAGGACTCCGTGGGATGTCCGGGTGGGTTTTGCTAGCCTGCCAATTTGCCTGGGTTTGCGTGTGGGCAGGCAGACGAGCAATTGAGTAGGCCTCAGGGTGTTCTGTCCTCCCCTTCCTTCCCCTCCTGTACCTTATTCATTGTGCCCTGGTGGTCTAGTGGCCTCTTCGGGGCAGGAAAGAGCCTCCTCTTTCCTGCCTGGCGCTGCTGCAGACCTCTTGCTCCCGGTGCTGCTTCAAAATGGTCACTGCCTGAACTCTCAGCAGTCCTTTAGAAGCGGTGCCCAGCAGTGCCGGGCAGGAAAGAGGGGGCTCTTTTCTTCCCCAAAGAGGCAACTAGACCACCATGCACGATAAGGTAGGGCTATAAAAAAAGGTGGGTGGAGGGAGGCTTGAAAAAAAGATTGGGGAGGGGACATACATGGAGGGAGAGGGAGGGAATCTGGCTTTCTTGGGGGTTCAAGGTGACACTGCAGTGCAGGGGCATGGTGGGGGTGTGACAAGGATGTGGCAGGGGTGTGACGGGTGTCCTTTTTATCACGGCAAATATGGTAACCCTATTCTGGACACATATGAAATTCATATACTGTAAGGTTGTCTTCTACCTTGGCAGTCTTCTTTCCATGTATAATCAACTCCTGGAAGCTGACTTCCAGGAGCTGATTATACATGGAAAGAAGACTGCCAAGCTGACTTGATTACCGACAGTTCCCACTCCAGGGAAACTCTTAGAATCAGGCTACTCCTTTTCCCTCAGGACTGTAGGTTTTTCTCTCTCTGTATCATTTGCTGGGAAGTTCTCTTTCAGGTCTAATCCCTTGAGGCTTCTTCACTCAGGACTCTCTTACTACTCCCTTGGAGATCTCTTGCCTCGGGGCTTCCCTGATCTGTTCTTTTCTACCTCAGGGCGATTTAACCACCTCCCTGTCTGGGCCCTGCCCCTCTGAATCAGAGTCTGCAGGTATAACTCCACCAACCCTAAGGTAGTCTCATGGGCCAATGCTTAGAACTCCCACAGTAAGCCAACAGTGTAGAAACCATACCACTGGAACAGCAAGGAAAATTAGTTCACCAATGCTCAAAAGAAATGGTATGCAAATTATATGCACGCTGTTAACGTGAAAGCAAGGAGAGGCGACGTACTTGGCACATACACAGAAGAGTTTCATGGTAAGCCCAGCTCCTGTGCGCATGTGCCAGGCAAATTTGAATGTGAAGTACACATTGGCATTTCACTTTTGGGTTTGCTTGGACTTGCACACTTTTGTTTCTCACTACTGGTGCTCAGGGGCTTGCACCGGCTTCCTTCTGCTTCGAAATTACAGAAAAATTGGCAGATTTTAAAGAATGAATCATGAGAAATTCTCTCTTTAAATACCCTAATGCCTGCTCTGAGCTGGCAATATTTTTTCGGCGGTAAGGGCAGTTTTGTTCAGTGCAATATTCTTTGAGCATTGGGAGGGAATAGGAAAGCTGGAATAAACTGTCGGCACAAGACAGCAGAAGGTACAAGCTGTAATATGGTACATCATTGGGCAAGCTGTACCCAGACTAAAGGAAACTCCAGGGGTGGAACACGCAAATTACTGACTTTCACTGATAGGAAGAAATCACAAACCACATGGTGATGTGCATTACACAGGGATGGACAAATTTAGGTGTAGCACTATGTCAATATATATCTTGGGGGTTGTGCTTGGTCAGGTACATATGAACTGAACAGCAAAAAATTGTTCAGGACACGTTTCATGTTGCTTATGTTGCCCTGTTTACTCTTACCCACAACTGAGAGTCACAACATTGAGGCAGAGGCAGGGCAAGCACAGAGGCTGCTGTGGCAGGCCAGGAAGCATCAGGAGCAGATGACGGCAGACGGCACCCAGGCAGCTGCAGTGAAGGAAGGAAAGAACCATGCAAGAAACACAGCCATGGAGCAAGATGTCAGTGGGGATGAGGATTTAGGGAACATAACGCTGCCTGTGCTCTCACTGTTCAGGGATGTGGAAGGTGGTAAGGATGCTGCAGCTTAGGGTGTTGCTGGTGCACAGGAACAATCAATTTGAAGTCACACTGAACTCTTGACCTGTGCCTGACAAGTCATGGCACAGAACTGTCAGCTATTGCAGCAGAGGGAGTGGCAGCTTGCACTTCATTAAAGGATGCTTGATGTCATGGAGCAGCAGCTGGTGCAGAGCACATGGAGTTGACCCATGAAATGATGGGTATCATATGGACACTATCCTGCAGGATGGAAACACTGAGTAAGAAGTTGGCCCATGTGACACCACCAATGGGGACTGTACCCTCCAGACCCAGCAATGCAACCACCAGCCATACCTCACCACCTACCCAACCCATGGCTGCAAGGCAGCAATAGGGGAGCCAAACTGCCTCCATAAGACTTTTCAGTGAACATGTGTGAGGCCTGTGCCAAGGATTTCTGGAGGCAGCCATGTGACACCAGGCACAGGGGAACAAACATTAGCACAAAGGCTTAAGTACATAAGTGTTGCCATACTGGGACAGACCGAAGGGCCATCATGCCCAATAATTCTGTTTCCAACAATGGCCAATCCAAGTTACAAGTACCTGGCAAGATTCCAACAGTAAAGTAGATTTTATGCTGCTTATCCTAGAAATAAGCAATGGATTTTCCCATCTTAATAATGGTTTATGGACTTTTCTTTTAGGAAGTTATCCAGACAGGCACCAAGATCACCCTGGTGTTCCTACTATTTTCAGAAGCTGCTAGGGAGGCAGTTGTGTTGACAGAGGACTCTTACAGAGCCATAGACAGTGTTGACACTGGCAACTGGGCAGAGTAATGGTTTGAGTGCATGGAGAACCTGTCAGGATCCCAGAAAGGACCTACTGCACCTCAGAGGGGAAGGGGAAGGGCCAGAGGTAGTTTGCATGGGAAGGAGCAGTGATGTGTTGGCAGGGGAAGGAAAAATGGGGCAAGTATGGGAGTGGGAGAAAGATGGCCTAGGGATGTTATGGGGTTCCTAAAGTTCATGCAGGGGTAGAGGGAATGTCAGACAGTGGGAGGACAGTGATGGATTTGGAGATCTGCACCAAGAAGTCCATGTCCTGGGTCGAGGAACACAGTTCTCAGTCAAGGCCAGTGTAGCTCTGGAGCTAGAGTACAGGTGAAACTGTCATCAACGTCTTAAGAGTTAGGTTCAAAGTTCTGGAGTCAGAATTTCAGGAGTCAGGTTTTGGATAAAGACTAGGATCAAAGCTCAACCAGCAAGGGATCAGAGTTCCTAAGCACTGAGCCAGTGTCTGCAGGGTACAGGGCTCAGTTAGGGCTCCACCCTCAGCTCAGCCAATTCCCTCTTGCTAGGGTCATCATATTTATGTAGAGAAAAAAAAGAAGATACAAAAACTAAGGGGCCCTTTTACTAAAGGGCAGTAGGGCTACCACCGTGTTGGTGCACGGCAAATCGGGCCTACCGCTGGGCTACCGCAGGACTCCAGCGGTAGTCCCAGCCACTGCCATGTGCCAACTCCAGCACTAGAAAATGTATTTTTATTTTCTAGCTGTGTAGTCATACCTGGTGGTAATCAGGCAACACTGTACTCTGCCCGGTTACTGCTGGGGTAGTGATGCAGCCCTTATTGCCTCCTCAATGGGTGGAGGTAAGGGCTCCCCTGGGAAATGGCCATGCGGCAAGTGGTTCACTTACTATAGAGCCATTTCCCTTTACAAAAAATCATTTTACCCGCTGCAGTAAAAGGGGGACTTGGCAAGTGGTGAATTCACATGCTGACGCTACTGCAGTGTCCCTTTTACCACAGCTTGGTAAAGGGGCCCTAAAAATGGTTGCTACTTTTGCTAAAGAAATATTTATTCGTAGCAAATGTGTAAATGGCTTTTAGTTAATGAACACACATCAAACAATGACTGACTTATAGTACAGCAGTGGACAATCTACTTTTCTCAAACTTCCAGATTTGAGTTTTAGCGAGTCTGGGCCCAAGCCTACTTATCAGAAGAATGTATGTCCCTCAACAACTGGCTGGTTTCTAAGATATCTGTGAAAGTCTTTTCATGACACATGCTTAAAAGTTGTACTGCACAAACAAAATTCATTTGACAGATTCAACCAGCAAGGAAACAGACTGACTAATGGGCCAGAGATGGTTTCTTTTATTATGTGGGTAGGTGTGTTGGTCATAAGCACATAAAAGAAAAGGTTATTTTCCTAAAAATTAAAAAATCTGGAGGTTATATCTGAAGAACTCCAAAAGAAGGACATGTCCTTTTAAAAGAGGTAGTATGGCAACTCTACCTCTCGCTAAAGATGTGGTTTGTCAAAGGAAACACTTAGTAGCCAGGAAGGTGTCGTGGTGACTGGGCCCCAACAGGCCTGTTGTTGCAATCACTGCAATAATTAGAAAGGGTTACAAGATGGGGGCAAAATCCCCCCTATAGTTGTGATTGAAGCCAACAACCCTTGGCTTGGTTCTGATTATGCTAGAAGCTCTAAGAAACAGGAGGATACTGATGGGTTAATAAATAATACCATACCTCAGTGACAGCCCCAAAAAATCATATTTGTCTAGCTTAGATCCTCTGGCAACAATACTTTTGATATATTGCTGTTTGCCATTCTTTACACTCCACACCTGGATAGCTGTAGGCAAAAATATTCTCCTTCTTGTAAGATCAATCAGTATAAGTACAGATGCGGCCATTTGAATATCAGAGCATTTCTCTTCACCCATTTGTTCATTAGAAGATTTTTCCCCCTTTCAGGCTGGCTTCCTTGATTTGGGAACAGCACTGTCATGTTTGTGCTGTATGAACGAGAGAACCACCTTGAAACCTACAGATTATCAACTTGGTAATTTCTGACGCTAATGTCTCCATATTTGATTATTCCCAAGGAATCATTGATATCTTCATTGTTTTTAGAGATGATGGATTCCTGCTTATGCCAATCTAGACCTGTCAGGTAAGCCTGGATTACATGTTGCACTGAAGTATTTATTAACATGCAAGCATCCAACTGGAACGGGTAAATGTGAATCGATTGTTTACTCTTTCCAAAAATACTAGGACTAAGGGACATGCAATGAAGATACAAAGTAGTAAATTTAAAACGAATCAGAAAAAATATTTCTTCACTCAACTTGTAATTAAACTCTGGAATTCATTGCCAGAGAATGCGGTAAAAGCAGTTAGCCTAGCAGGGTTTAAAAAAAATCCATAAACCATTATTAAAATGGACTTGGGGAAAATCCACTGCTTATTTCTAGGATTAAAATGTATTGTACTGTTTTGGGATCTTGCCCGCTACCTGTGTCCTGGATTGGTCACTGACAGAAACAGGATGCTGGGCTAGATGGACCTTCGACCTGACCCAGTATGACAATTTTTACGTTTGTATGTACTACTGTATTGTCTTCCACATTACTTCTCTATTTATTCATGTGATAATTGACAGCTATCTGTTAAGTCTTCTAGTATTTTTTCTACCGTGATATAATTTTCAGACTGTATCATTAACTAGAGGTTTTACACAACCTTGATGCTGTAAGGAAGATCCTAGGAGACACAACTCACAGAAAAGCCTAGTGTTTACAGTTGAAATGTGACATGAAGAGGATGTATATTGATATGCAAGAAAGGGGAATTATTTTTATTTTCATCTGTAAAGGATGATTTTGCATAATTCTGGATGTGATAATGCAAGGCAACCCTAGCTTAGAACATAAAAATGGATTTTGGTACACCTTCATATTCCTTCTCTCCACTTCCTTATTCTGTAACCGACAGGCAAAAAATATATATTTTAGAAACTCCTCTTCCAATGGCATTCAAAAAGGAAGTAAGTAAATAAATAAATAATAAACTAGTTAAATTAATCCCACTGAATGTCAGGAGCTTAAGTAAAATCATTTTGTTGAACCTCTTTTGCAGGATTTTATTATTTTCAGATGAATTAAACAGAATTTTAACATCTGGTTTTGCTGTTTGACAAAGGAGGTTTCAACTAGTAGGTAGCCCTGTCATCAAAAGGGTGTGTGTCTTGCACACATTTGGGTGTTGTTGTCAAGGTATGATGATTTTATTTAAAAGCATCAAACTCTCATGTTAATTTTATCTTATTCTGTTGTATTTCAGCCAAATGTATTTCATGTCTAAACTGCACTTACAGTAAAGGAAGGGTGTCGTACAATACAGATTAGCAACACAGTAGAATTCACACTCCTGAAACAAGTCACGAAACATAATTTAAGGAGAAGCAAAGAAATATTTTGGGTTTTTAGGATGGGAGCTCCTCTATATCTTGCATCTTTAACTATTCCTTAATCCCCAGCCCATGTTCTTAGGTCCAGTGGAGGGGGATAATCGAAAGGGGCGCCCAAGTTTTCCTGAGGACGTCCTCGCTGTACATCCCAGAGAAGGGGCGGAGAAACCTGTATTATCAAAACAAGATGGGCGTCCATCTTTCGTTTAGATATTATGGTCCTCGCTGTACATCCCAGAGAAGGGGCGGAGAAACCTGTATTATCAAAACAAGATGGGCGTCCATCTTTCGTTTAGATATTAGGTCGACCTTAGAGATGGTCATCCTTAGAGATGGTCGTCCCCGATTTTGGTGAAAATGGACACTGAGGACGCCCATCTTAAAAATGACCAAATCCAAGTCCCTTGGTTGTGGGAGGAGCCAGCATTCCCAGATCAACCAATAAAACTCTCCCAACAAAGGATAGAGAACAGAAGTAGAATGTTTCACTTTACAACTCAACATACAATTCTGGTATCAAATCAGTGTCAAACTCCATATTTTACCAGACACTGTGTCACGTAAGACAAAACCTTGCAAACAGACACACACACTTTTGATGAGATATTGTGTGAGTCCTCGGTGACCATTAGGATTGTTCAGCCAGTCCAGCAGTGAGATAGGGGCTATCTAGTCTTTTGCACTGTGTCACATGTTTGATTATCTCTCAGTTCGTGAGAAGTCATATGTGTGTACTCGGTGCAAAGAGCACCTAGCACTCAGGGAACAGGTCCATTCTCTGGAGGCTGGAATAGCAGACCTGGAGGAGTTGAGGCAGATAGAGATGTTTATGGAGGAGTAGAGAAGTTTATGGAGGAGTAGAAAAGTCCTACCTCCAGTCTGGCAACCTTTGTGCTGCCACAGAGGAGAAAGGTTTCCTGAAGGGAGAGCATCACTGTGGAGAGACAGGAAGTGATCCTGTACCCTCCAGGAAATGCAACATCCTTTCACACTGAGGATGTGTCTCCAGGGACTTCTGTCAAGGAGGGAAGGGTTAGGACTGCAGTTGTAGCTGGAGATTCTATCATTAGGAGTGTAGATAGCTGAGTGGCTGGTGGACATGAGGATCACTTGGTCATGTGCCTGCCTGGTGTGAAGGTTGCAGACCTCATGTGGCACCTAGATACAATTTTAGACAGACCTGGGGAGGAGCCTGTTGTCTTGGTTCATGTGGGCATCAGTAACATAGAAAAATGTGGGAGGGAGGATCTGGAAGCCAATTTTAGGATCTTAGGTAGAAAGCTCAAATCTAGAACCTCCAGGATAGCATTTCAGAAGTGCTCTCCGTTCCACGCGCAGGGGCCAAGAGACAGGCAGAGGTCCAGAGTCTCAATGTGTGGATGAGGCGATCGTGCAGGGAGGAGGGTTTTAGATTTGTTAGGAACTGGTCCACATTCTGGGGAAGGGGGAGCCTATTCAGGAATGATGTGCTCCACCTTAACCAGGGTGGAACCAGGCTGCTGGGCAACAGCATTTAAAAAGGAGATAGAACAGCTTTTAAACTAAAAACTAGAGGAACACCAACAGTCGCTCAAAAGCGCATGGTTCAGAACACGGTATCTTTCAAAGATATCACCATAACAGGGAAGATAGGGCATCCCAATATCAAGGTTGCAATGGAGGCCATAGTAGATCAGGTGTCTTTAAATAAAAAGCAGACAAATTTTCAAGATTGCAAATTATCACTGTCAACTGCTGAGCAGGAACTACAAACATACCCCCCTGTTTACTAAGCCACGCTTGGCTTAGTAAATAGGGGGGATTTTTTGAAACATCTATATGCAAATGCAGAAGCCTAACAAATAAGATGGGAGAGTTAGAATATATTGCACTAAATGAAAAGATAGATATAATAGGCATCTCTGAGACCTGTGGAAGGAAGATAATCAGTGGGACACTGTCATAAAAAGGTACAAATTATATCGCAGTGATAGGATGGATCAAATTGGTGGAGGAGTAGCATTATATGTTAAGGACTAAAAATTCTGCAAGACACAAAACACATCTTGGAATCCCTATGGGTAGAAATTCCATATGTAAAGGGGAAAAGGATAGTGATAGGAGTGTACTACCGTCCACCTGGCCAGGATGAACAGGTTGATGTAGAAATGTTATCAGAAATTAGGGAGGCTAACAAACTGGGGAACACAATAATAATGAGTGATTTAAATTACCCTGATATTGACTGGGTAAATATAACATCGGGGCATACTAGAGAGGTAAAATTCCTTGATGAAATCAAGGACTGCTTTATGGAACAGCTGATTCAGGAACCAACAAGAGGGAGAACAATTCTGGATCTAGTCCTTAGTGGAGTGCATGATCTGGTGCTGAAGGTAATGGTGCTGGGGCTGCTTAACAACAGTGATCATAACAAGATCAGATTTGATATAAGCTCTGGAGTAATTACACACAGAAAATCCAATACATTAGCATCTAACTTTCAAAAAGGAGACTATGATAAAATGAGAAGAATGCTGAAAAAAAGAAACTTAGAGAAGCAGCAAAAAAGTTACATCAGGCATGGATGCTGTTCAAAAATACCATCCTGGAAGCCCAGGCCAGATATATTCCACGTATTAAAAAAGGAGGAAGGAAGGCCAAATGACGGTCGGCATAGTTAAAAAGCGAGGTGAAGGAAGCTATTAGAGCTAAAAGAAATTCCTTCAGAAAATGGAAGAAGGATCTGTCTGAAAATAATAGGAAACAGCATAAGGAATGGCAAATCAAATGCAAACCCCCTCTCTCTCCATCGGGTCTGTAAAAGTTAGTCTGCAGCATTTTTCCTCTGTGAACTGACACTGCTTAGCTATATTGTGCTGTATGATTCCTTGAAGCCATTGTGACTATCAAGATTTCACCAGCATAAATGTATAAATAGCATTACTACTCAGCCTGTGGCTGAAATCTCCCAACCTGTTTTGCATGGAGAGAACTGACTCCTCATTTGCAAGGCAAAAATTCTTGCCCAGCACATCTGAAGTGTAAGTTATTTTTCTTGTTTAATTACTGAGTCTTCTCATAGTGATGTTCTATACTCTGGTTTAAACTGTATGCCAGTCACCCCAATAAGAAGGCAGAAGGTTTCTGTGCCGTAGAAGTGACATTTCTGCATGTGATGGTGGGGAGCAGAAGAGAAATGAACCTACCCCATAGTAATGCATTGGAGCATTTCTCAGAGAAGCAGTTCCAACAGTTACAGTATAAATACACTGATTCACTATAACTTAGTGAGTAAGGAGTTGCACCTTTCAAACTGCCTTCCCTCTCATCTCCTCTCTTCTCTTGATCACAGACACACAGAAAGGCAACACACACATACCAACACACATGTACAGACATACCTACCAACTCCCCCCCCCCCCCCCCCCACATATATTTACATGGAAAACTTTCTCCACTTGTTATTAACACAGATGTTTAGAACAAACAGAAACCCCCTCAAAACGAACCAAAAATGCTTTGCTTGTACACTTCCCTAAGAAATGTGGATACAATTTGAACCAAAGATAGAGAAGGTAGGGAATCTAGAGAAATTGCCTATGTAGCACCAGGCCTCTGGGTCCTTCCAGAGTTCTGATTTCTCATGGGGGAGACCAGGAGTACATATTTCAGGAGAGGCAGCACTTTCAGAATTGGTACTACCACCCTTGATTTTACAGGGTTGTGGGATGGGACCAACTAGGGCTGGGTGGCTGTTGGTTCCAAGCATCACTCAATCCATTGCTTGCTTCTACCTCCAGTCACAGGTCAGTCTAGTGTTTGTGTTCTGAACCAATAAAGTTTATTGAACATGAGAAATCTAGGGAGAGAAAGTGGTCAAATTAATTTTCAGAACCATAGCCTGTGCCCCCCCTTCAAGATTTTGCTACTTACTCTGTCTACTTACTTCGAAGATTGAGACACTTCAAGCTACTTTTTCACCATTTATTAATATTTCTTTCTCTTCCCCAGGTTTGGCCAGCTTCCTGGAATTCGTTTAATGTTCCTTTATTTGAATCCTTTTCAAAAATAGTATGCTAAATAGCACATTTTGTTCTTTGGATCCAATTCTTTCTAGTGGGTTAAAGTTACCTCCCCTTGGATTGCTGTTATGCATCTATTCTATGCTTGTGAACAGTTTGACCACTAGTAACATGCCTTCGTTACTTAAGGCAGCCCTCATTAGGCCAATCCTGAAAAAGTCTAAGTTAGCTCCCATGCAAGCAAATAACTGTCGACTGTCTCGAATCTCCCCTTCCTTTCTAAAATTTTGGAGTCTGTGGTTCTTAACCAACTTCAATCCTGTACTGAGTCTGTCAATGCTTTACATCCATGTCAGTCAGGGTTCAGGACCAGCTTTAGCACTGAAACCATCACTGCACTTATGAGCGAACTTCATAGTCATTTGGAACATGGAAAGTTTGCTTTGGTAGTATGTTTAGATCTCTCAGCTGCTTTTGATTTGATTAATCATAATCTTTTACTTTAGTGCTTGGCCTCTTTAGGTATTTCAGTGGTTCTCTTCTCTTCTCTTCTCTTCTGGACCACCGTTCTTTTTGGGTAACCCAATCTTCATCCTGCTCTTCTTCATTTACTTTATTGTGTGGTGTTCCAGAAGGGTCTGTTCTGTCCCCATTGCACTTTGATCTTTTTGTTAGCCCTCTGGCTTTACTAATTCAGACTTTTGATATCAATTCTTACTCTTATGTGGATGATTTTCTCCTTGTAAACTATACTGACCTATTGATCTGCAACCTCTTCAAAACTGCGTACACGAGGTAGCACTGTGGCTTAAGGAATATAATCTCATACTGAACTCTGAGAAAACAGTGGCCAATTGGATCACAGGTTCATTACCTCCCCCCTCTCCCGGTTATGCCTATTTTAATTGATAGGCAAGTTACTTCATTTAAGTATCTTCAAATTACTATTGACACAGCATTATCTTTCTCTCCCTAGATCTCTCACGTACTTAAAACTGGTTTTTACGTTTTATGTAGGCTGAGATAAATAAGCAATATGGGTGATCTGATTCTCTGTGCCCTTTATTTTATGCCTACATCAATTAGTACTATGATTACTGCAATGTCTAGATGCAGGTATTACTAAAACTAACCTTAAGCACCTTCAAAATTCCATGGCTTGTACCATCTGCAATGTCTAGATGCAGATATTACTAAATCTAACCTTAAGTATCTTCAAACCCTTCAAAATACCAAGGCATATACTTGATTGGCTGCCAATTGAATTTAGAATTAAATTTAAGATCCTTACCTTGATATATAAGGTTCTACACACTAATACTCCTGCTTATCTTGTATCTTCAATCATTCCTTATACACCATCTCACATCCTCTGTTTTTTAAATGACAATAGGCTGGTTCTACCACATCCATCTAAAGAAAGGTTTTTTTACCTGCTCTTTGGAACTCTCTTCCTTAGCAAATTCATCTAGAAAGCTCATATTCTTTATTTTGTGCCTCTTTCTGTCACTTGACACTTGATATTTAATTTCTAGTTGTCACAACCACAGAAATGGTGAGCCCTTGGACAACAGCTGGAGCTGCAGCAGACAAGTCCCCTGGGCTGGCACAAGGCAAGAACTGAGGCAAGACTAGAACATGGACAGACAGGACTAAGCAGGATAAGACAAGGCAAGGACTAGACTGAACATGGCAGGACAAGGCAAGGCTGGGCACACTAGACAAGGCAAGACAGACACGACAGGAACTGGATCCAGATGAGGCAAGTTAAACAAGGCAACTGGGCTAGAACTGAACCTAGACAGGAACAAGGCAAGACAAGGACATAAGGCTAGAACTGGGTTCAGACAAGGCAAAGCAAGGCAGGGAGGCAACAGGGCTAGAACTGAAATCAGACAGGAACAAGGCTAGAATTGGGTTCAGACAAGGCAAAGCAAGGCAGGGCAAGAACTGGATCTGGACACAACAAGGCGTAAGGTAAGACAGGGCAAGGCTAAACAGTACAAGGACTGGATCCAGACAGGGCAGGGAAAGCAAGGCATCGGAGCTAGAACTGGAATCCAGACAGGACAAGGCAAGTCAAGGAACTAGGCTAAAACTGGGTCCAGACAATCATGACAAGGGCAAGGCAAGAACTGGATCCAGGCGGGACAGAACAAGGCAACTAACAAGACAGACAAGGCTAAAACTAGACACTAAAGATAAGCAAGGCAAGCAAGAAGCAAGGACTAGATTAGACAGTACTAAATGGGGCAGGGACAAGAGTCCAAGGCTGGAGATAGGGCAAGGCTGGAGTTTGGCAGGAACTCAGAGACAAGGCAGGGCTTGGAGCTTGGCAGGAACTCAGAGGCAAGGCAAGGCAGGGCATGGAGCTTGGCAGGAACTCAGAGGCAAGGCAAGGCAGGGCATGGAGCTTGGCAGGAACTCAGAGGCAAGGCATGACTTGCTTAGCAGGAACTTGGAGAGAAGGCAGGGCTGGAGCATCATCAGGATCAGGAACAGGAGTAGGATCAGGACCAGGAACAAGGCAGGAGCAGGACCACGGTAGGAACAAGGCTAGAGCAGAAACACAGCAGGAAGACCTCGTTGCAAAGGCCCTGAAGAGAAACCAGGGCCTTCCTTAGATACCTGCAAGGCTAGAAGCTGAACTCCTCAAGTGTCCGGAACTGCAGCATGCTGTTTCTATAAGGGCAGGTCTTCAGTGCGTGGACACGCCTGGGGAACCCCCTTCACAACGCTGCACCAGAGATACTGCTTTGGGAGCAGGCCGTGAGGCAGGAGGAGTGAGGGAGAGCAGCTCAGGCCCTGTCCAATGCCCCCAAAGGCATTCGAAGGTGAGTGGGGTGTGAATCACGGCGCGAGCTGTGACACTAGTGGGTTTTTCCTGTGATGGGAGAGACAGCCTAATGGGTCATTTGAGGTTTAGATGAATGCATTTAGTTTCTTTTCTGAGTGCATGATTGGATGGCTGGTCTTTCCTATCAATATATGGAGCAATATATGGAGTTTTAAAAAATTGTTTCTATAATTGTAAACCGCTTCAATTTGTTTACAAGGGAAGCGGCATAATAAAATAATAAATGATAAGCAATCAAGATCATCATATAATAAAATGCAGGTTAAAGTATGTGCTGATGGTTTTTTATGTTTGTTTGGCTGTTGGGACATATTGTTTTGCTTTGACTGCAGCTACTATTTGTTGCCCCCCAAGAAGCTGCTTCCCTAGTCATGCCTATTGGTTGGGCCAGCCCTGCCTCCTGACAGTGAGAACATTGTGAAGACCATCCCTTTAGAGGCACAGGTTGCCATCAACCCTACAGAATCTTAGCTAGAAGACCACAGGAAAAACTACTTCGGTAGGGTAAAGGAAGTGTTAATTCCTCTACAAATATTTAGAATTTGCTATGGTATAATATTTGATGAGATAGGAGGTAATAGTAGAAAAGATATTTGTGCCATTTGCACATGTAAAAAGTATGTTTACCTATGTAGATAGGCATGTAAGTATGAAAAGTGATTTTGCAACGGTGCAACGTGGAGGAGTGGCCTAGTGGTTAGGGTGTTGGACTTTGGTCCTGAGGAACTGAGTTCAATTCCCACCTCTGGCACAGACAGCTCCTTGTGAGTCTGGGCAAGTCACTTAACCCTCCATTGCCCCATGTAAGCTGCATTGAGCCTGTCATGAGTGGGAAAGGACAGGGTATAAATGTAACTTAAATAAATAGGTGTGTGTGGCAGCATGCAGAAATTTAAAGGAGGCATGTTTTGGGTGTGCAGTCAACATATGTGTGACCTAGAAAATTTCCCTTTCAGTATTTGCACCTGCTTTGAGTCACACAGCTAACTTTTCTTTCAGTCTGAGCTTTGGAGGAGAGCCTATAACAATTAACAATCAGTGGTTTATAAGTGAATATCTTTTAAACTAGAACCTAGGGCAGTGGTTCCCAAACCTGGTCCTCGAGGCACCCCAGTCAGGTTTTCAGGATACCCACAATGAATATTCATGAGAGAGATTTGCATGTACTGCCTCCAATGTATGCAAATCAATCTCATGAATATTTATTGTGGATATGCTGAAAACCTGACTGGTTGGGATGCCTCCAGGACCAGGTTTGGGAACCACTGAACTAGGGATAAACCAACAGTGGCTCAGGAGTGCATGGTTCTGAGTCAAGTACCTTTGAAAGCAGGGAAATTAGGACATCCTGATAGAGAGGCATTGGCATGTCTATCATGCAGGTGGCCACATTTATACCCAGACATAGAGTGGGAAGAATTCGTGCTCAGCGTGACTATATAAAGGGTTCTCTGGGCTGAGCACCATTTATAGAATAGTGCTTAGTGCAGATTTCCACGCTCAACCGTGGGCACAAAGTCTGACTCCTGCTGAAACCTGGTGAAAATCCTGGTGCACAAGGTGGGAACATAACCCTGGTATTTTATAACACTGCACCTAAATTCTGGGAATGTTCCTGACCCTCCCATGACTACACTCCCTTTGGAGTTGTGCAAAAGACAATTTAGACATGCAGTGTTATAGAATAGTGTACAGGCAGATCTAAGTGCAAATCCTAATTATTGCCAATTAACATCACTAATTGATTTTTAATGGCTCATTATCTAATTTGCATGCAGATCTGAGATTTGAGCGACCTTTATAAAATCTGGGGGATTAATATGTCTATGAAGCTATGTCACATAATTCCCTCATTACCTGCACAGAAATACCGTATTAGGGATGTGCGGGCTGGAAATGATTTTAAATAAACCACTAGGCTTCTCCTCCCAGTATACACGACAGTGAAAAGATGCTGTTGTACTTCATGAAGTAGGCCATTTATGCAGAGTATTCTGGGAGGGCTGGTATTAGGGTGATCATGATGGTTGGGGAGAGACAGCGCGCAAAAGGCCTAAATGTTAAAGTGGGGGGCACATAACACCAGTCTTGCTACATTAGCATGCAAGTCTGGAGTCAGAGCAGGGAGTACCCAACAACAACAACAATCTAACATCTACCATGAATCTGAAGCACTTGATTTTCAATGTAATAAAACACTATTATGGCCTTGGGACAGGCATATGTGGAACAAAAGAATTCTCTTGCCACAGTTCCTGAGGTATGGCTCAAACTCCCACCCATATGTTTCTTTTAAAGAAAATCTGTGCTGACGTGTGATTGGGAGCTCAAGTCTGTACCTGTTCAGCACTAGAGATCATCATGCATAAACTAGGGAGAGGGAGAAGGTTTAGGATGGAAGATTAGACAAAGCGCTGATGGTTTTGTCTACCCGTACTTATAGGACAAAACCCTGAATTTGCCTGGAAATTAGCTAGGAAGAGTGATGGGAAAAGCAAAAGGGAAAGACAGGAAATGGTCAAATTTTGGCTAGTTTATCACTGAAATGCAAGAGACAGCAGGAGACAAAATCCTGTATAAACTTAACATCTGTCCTTTTCTGTTTCTTCTTTACAGCTGTCTGGTACTAATCTTTCCTTTTATGTTTTTTTTTTAGTTTTTCACTTTTCTCTTCCTGTATATCCACCCATTTGATTTTCCCCTCATTCTCCCTTTCTCTCTACTCTTAATCTCTTTCTTCCACCTCTCATCTACTTACCAGCTTTTTATGTCTCTCTCTCTCCTATCCCTTCCTCTCCATCTTTAACCCACTCCTTAGTCCCACACTTCTATCCTCGGGCACTCACCCTCTCAGCCTTCACCTCTCTCCCATTACCTCTCATCCCTTTACCTGCCTTGGCTCCATGCCCGTCTCTTCTTTTACTTGCCTCCAGGCCATTCTGTCTCTTACCCTCTACTCCATCTCCTATTGCCTCTCTTTCACCATCTTTTAACACTATTTCCATCCTCACTCAACCCCATCAGAGAGCTATCCCATTTATCCTCTTTCCATTCTTCCAAGTCATTCACACTATATCTCAAACTTTCCCAACACTTCATCCCCTTTCTCTTACCCTCATTTTATACATGCACTCATTTTCCCAACCTATTAATAAACCCCCACTCATACTCATACCAATTGCCAGGTCCTCACTATCCCCTTGAAAATCCCACTGTCTCTCCTATCCTTAATTCTCTGCTCTGCTCCCCAACACTCCCCCACTCAATCACCAAGTCTCAGTCATCTTCTGCTCTGTTTACCTTCCCCCCCCCCCCCATGTCTCATCCATCTTCTACTCGGTTTCCTTCTCCCTCTCCCCACGTCTCATCCATCTGCTACTCTTTCCCTCTCCCCTCCCCCCGTGTCTCATCCATCTTCTACTCGGTTTCCTTCTCCCTCTCCCCACGTCTCATGCATCTGCTACTCTTTCTCTCTCCCAAGTCTCATCCATCTTCTGCTCTTTCCAGGGTCTCCTGTCCATTTTGACATTTCTTCTCTCTTCATGTCCATCATTCATTCCCTCTGGACTCCTATCCATCCTGTCCAGCATCTCTCCTCCTTGCCCCTGTACCTATCCTCCTCCTCTTGCTCTCCATCTGCCCTCTTAGTGCCCCATCCCTCCCTCTGTATCCCTAAACCCTCCCCCTACAGCATTACCCCTCTATGACTGTCCCTTACCATGTCCAGTTTCTCCCTCAACCCCCACCTCCAGTCAACATCTCTCACTTTCTCTTCCCTGTCCCCCTCCCCATGATCTAGCATATTTCTCTCCCTCACTCCCTCCCTTTGTGGATCCAATATCTGTCTTTCCTCCTCTCTTCCTCACTCCCCCATCTAATGTCTCTGTTTCCTCTGCCCTCCTTCCCTTTGAGTCAAGCACCTCTTTCCCTTCCCCCCACGTCCAGCACTTTTTCCCTCCCCACTCCCATGGCATCTTTCTCTCTCTTCTCTCCTCCCTTTCCAGTGGTTTTCTAAATTTGCTTGGGTCACTGGCGGCATCTGCAATGCAAGCAGGCTTCCTCCAGCTGAAGAGTCTTCCTGCAGCTGTATATTGCCTCCTCTGATGCAACTTCCTGTTTCTGCAAGGGTGAGAGACTGATGCAGGAAGGCTTTCTGGGCCAACCAGAGGAAAAACTTGCTTGCATTGCAGATGCTGTTGGTGACCCAGGCAGGTTTAGAAAACTGCTGGAGGGAAGGAGGGAAGGGAGAGAGAGATATCGGACTGTACCGGAGGGTGGAGGCAGAGGGACAGGGTGAAATGTGATGTTGAACTGTGAAAGCAGGGAAAGGTAGAGAGTAGCTCGGCACATCCCAGGTGGCATGGCTTGAAGTGGCTTTCGGCACCTCCCAGAAGTTGGTGCCCTTCTGACATGTTAACTGTGTTTACTGGGTTGTGCCGGCTCTGCTGGCAAATTCACATGTACTCCTGCAGGTACTTTAGAAATGGCTCTGACCTGAGGAAAGCTTTGAAAGCTAGTCCAAGAATGTATTAAGTTAAAACAAAACAAATGTTATTTTTTATTGGACAATTTCTATTTATTACCTTTATCACACTGCTTTATTGATACAGCTAGTGGCACTGAATATACAGATAGTGTGACACCTTAGTAAACAGGGCCCTAAATTTGTATGTGAGGCAGTGGAAGGTTAAATGACTTGCCCAAAATCACAAGGAGCAGCAGTGGGATTTGAACTGGGCTTCCCAGGTTGCCAGCCCAGTGTTCTAACCATTAGGCTACTTGGTTACATAATAGCACTTTGGTACCCTGCTGGCACTTTTGGTTAAGTGCACATTTACACACCTAAGTTGCTAGCATTCTAAGTAGACATGTACAAGAGGTGTCTACATTGTAGAATTGCCCTTCACACGTGTAACTTATCCAGATGGTGGCTGAATATCGATGGCAAATGAGTAATTTTTTTTTTCAGTTGGCCTTTCCTACCCCTTTTTTTATGGATCATATCAAGCCATTTGGCGATTTAAATAACCCTATTTTTACAAAATACACAGATGGCAGGTGGCAGATGAAAACATAACTTTGGCCAGTATGTTCTTATGTATTGGGTAAACAAGTCATATTGTTATAGATCCTTTCAAAGGGGGTGTAATTCTCCACTGGTGGCAAAAAAAGGCAAGAAATTATTTGAGAGGACTGCTCCCTCTAGCCTTCTATTTACCTAGTGGTTAGAGCACAGGGCTGACAATCAGGGGACTGGATGAAATACTGCTGCTGCTTTTTGTGATCTTGGGTAAGTCTCTTAACCCTTCATTACCACAAGTACAAACCGACCTCCCGGTATTCAGCCTACTGATGTCTGCATGTTTTTAAATGCTGAGCTGCAGGCTGATTTATGCCCATATACTCATTGCTGAGCCATGTCTCAGGAGCTCTTTTGATCCCAGTTTTGATCTCCTTCACCTGATCCCCCTTCCAAACCCACCCCCAGTTTCGATCTTCTCCCATCTGATCCTTTTTAATAAATTAAAAGAACTTGACATACCACCTTTCAACTTTATCAAAGTGGTTTACAATAAAACAGAAAAGAATGCCAAAATTAATAGAAAAGATCTCAAACAACAAGACCAATATTCATCAACACAACCTTCCCCCAGGACTTACCCACAGATGAACCCTGGTGGTCTAGTGGGCTGGGGCAGAAGTGGTCCCTCTCCGCTTCATCCCATCGGGCTCCAGATCCAAAAATGGTAGTTATGACCACTAGCAGTAGTCTGTCGTTACTACTGCTAGGAGTCTCTCTTCCACATAAGGGCATTATGATGCCTATCTATGCCTGAATATTTAATATCACTGACTGTCTGGGCATAAATCAGCCCTTATATGAAAGGCTGACCCCTAGTGGTAGTACCGCAAGACTACCACTAGGAGTCAATGCTGCCATATCTGATCCTGGAGTTGGATGGGACGGGAGCAGAGTAGGTAAGTCTTTGGGGGGGGGGGGATGGAGAGCCATAGGGATGTAGCGGGGGAGGGTTGGGTTGTGGACAAGTGGGATGAGGCTTGGATTTGGGGGAGGGATTGGAAGGAGGATCATGCTGGCGGGAAGTCAGGACTGAGATCTGCAGAGCCCCTTATCTGGAC
Organism: Microcaecilia unicolor; assembly: GCF_901765095.1. NCBI lineage: Eukaryota > Metazoa > Chordata > Amphibia > Gymnophiona > Siphonopidae > Microcaecilia > Microcaecilia unicolor. The sequence continues at coordinate 141,133,871 of NC_044033.1, forward strand.
AATAATATGATTGCATTTTCTACAGTTCTCTCTGCCTGTTTAACTATATGGGCACCATCATTAAATACTTCCAGTGCTGGAATAACTGCTGGCTCCTCCCCAACTCCACCCTTGGACCACTCCAGGCAGTGCAGTGGTGGACGGAGCAGATATTCAGCAGCACTGCCTAGTTAATTGCCACTGAATATCAGTGGCTGGCCCACTTAAACTGTGCTGAATATCAGCTTTTACAATGTAAGCCCTTCAGGGACAGGGAAATGCCTAGTGTATCTGAAAGTAATTCACTTTAAGAAACTACTGAAAAAGAAATGAGTTAAGTCAAACTATATAAACACAGTAAATGAAATATTCCTGTTCAGTATTAACCAGTTGAGAAAGTCTAGCCAGTCCTATCAAACTGATGTGATACCTTTACTCTCTGAATTTCACAGCAAGCTATGAAAACCAGGCTTTTGGTCATCCATATAAATCAATTTGAACTAGTGACAAATATTTTAAGCTTTATTAACTAGGCATTGGGACACTATGGTTAATACAGAAACAAGCTGAAAACAAATAACTGAATTGATGTAAGAAACCTGAGTGAACAATGTCTGGAAGTGTTTGGAAAGCACCTCCTTAGTGGAAAACTCCTTTCCTCCTCTTCCACTCCCCCTCAGTTCATCAATGGGGGTCCTTGTTAATTCACCAGTGATAGCAATATGACTGGTGTTTGAACTCTACATTAGTCACAGCTGTGATATTTCACTGACATTCAAGAAGTAAGGGAGGGACGGAGAGCTGCAAGTCGGAGAAATCTACAAGGCATATAATGGCCACTGTGGATTACTTCATACCAAAAAAAAAATGAAGCCAGGTTTGCCAATTGCATAACATTACACATCTAACCGAACACATGTTTCCAGAAGTATTAATTATGCATCTTGTTAGTGGCATATATTCAACTGTAGGTTCAAATGACAAAGGAACAGATTTCTGAGCTCAACAAGGGTTGATTTTGCAATTGATGTCTGAACAAAGATATTCCTGCACAATCCATAACAGATTATAAATATATTCCTCTTGGAGAAGTCATTCGGTTAACACAAAAAGTGTTCCAGTCAACCTTGAACCGGCACTTACTTAGCTGGAAGTTGGCATTTTACATGTAGAGTCACAGAAGCCATTATTTTAGAAATATATCCATGTATAAATAGTGGCATTTACATACGTATATCACATACATGTGTAAAAATAAATTTCAGAAAACTGCTATTTATGTGTGAATATCCACACCACAGAGAGATTTACATACATACATACTTACAATAGGTACTTATATGCCGCTGTGATTATGTGTGCCCAGCAGGGCATGGAGTCTTCAGAAAACACACAAAAGGCAAAGCAAATGACAAAAGGAAAGGCTTTATTCTATGACACAGGAAAAAAAACCATACCTGTTTCCTCACAGGTTCTCTTAGTAAAGCCTGTCAAGCTCAGTCCAGTACAAACACAGTCTTTTGTGCTTCTCTCTGTACCCTATCATAACAGCCTAACCCAACCCAGGGTCCAGTAACACATTCTCCTGGGCTCCCTCTAAACATAGAAACAAGTATTTCCTTACTGTGATTCAAGTGTCTCCTTGGGCACACTATGAGTCTCTTGAGGGACTCCTCCCTCCTTAACCTGTTCTCTGGACCTCCTTAATCTGTACTGCCTGAGGGCTTTTAGCTCCCTCCTGGCTTGAACCCCACCTCTCTGACTTAGGCTTGGCCTCTACAGTCTAGTACCACCTGCTGCCAAGTTGCTGAACTGAATCAACCTTAGCAGAGTAGCACCACCTGCCAAAAGAGAATTGAACTACCTTAGTGAAGGAGCATTTCCTACTCTTACACTATTTACTCCCTCACATTCACAAAATCCTATTATATACCCACACAACTTATAACAAAAAAAAAAAAACTGGACAACATCATAAGTAATCACCTGGAATCTATCAGCCAACAAACTACCAACACATCCCCTTAATTCTCTCCACACAAAAAAAAGAGAATACATTCTAATTTTATGACCTGGCTGACTACAAGGTCATACCTTAATTCCTCCCTTGAGGTTAGGGTGAATTCCCACAATTCATCAGGTTCAGCTATGTACATTATATACAAATTAGGGTTATTTTAATCAGTTCCTGGGCACCTGTCTCTCATACTCAGCTATCAGGGAATAATGTTAGTATCTCACAGAAGGGTTAGTCTCCCCTCCCCTCCCCTGCACCAGTGATTTCATAGTAAGAATACTGAAAGGTAATTTTAAAACAATACAGAAACGTAAGACCTTTGAAATAAGAATGATTGAATATTTTAACACCCAACAGACAAGACTTAATAAGTATCTGGGTTTTCTAACTCATTATAAACCATAAAGTTGTATTTCTCTGTTTATTACCCTCCTTTCACCTACCAACACCCATCCTGTTAGAATATCAATGAAATGCTTTGATGTCCCCATGCATACCTCCTACCCACCCCCACCCTCCCACTCTGTCAGACTGTCAAAGTAATGCTTTGATGTTTCTCTTATATATACTATCTACTACCACATTTGCTTATTTCCAATCTGACAAAGAAGGGCAACCTTTGAAAGCTAATCAAGAAATGTATTAAGTTATGTCCAATAAAAAAGGTATCATCTTATTTTCTTTTCCATGTTTTATTTTGTTTGATTTCTATTGATAACCTTTAAGAGTGGACTAACACGGCTACCACACCTCTCTGAATGTTAAACAAACTTTACGTGTAGGAAAAAAAGCATTTATAAAATTAACCCATACAATTAAGTTATGCATTTAAAGCTATCTCATTTTTATTTCTATATCCATCTTTGAATACATAAGTTATAGGGAGAGCAGCTGAACAGCACCGAGTAACCTCGGTTCCCTCCCCCAGGCCAGCCCAAATTCCATCTCACTTTAAAAACACAGCTTCTGGCCAGACAATGCATGGCCAAAAGTTGTGCAGTGTTCATGCTGGGAAATTGAGAAAACAATTATGTAATCAGCACTTGATGCTAACTGCAGAAACGGCTCTGAATATTCCCCCTCCTATGTTTAGAAACTCAGCAGTGGGGTAATTTTCTTTCTTAAGGCAAGGAGAGCACTTTGAGAACTGCCTTTATTGGGGATACAGTAATTATGCAAAACATTGTTCATGTGTAAAGCATGTTTTAAACCTGGAAAATGGCTGTTATGTAATCAAGTGTGGCTATACATGCAGACTGCCCTAACTTTTGGCATTCAAATGAATTTAGTGGCAGATGCCAGAGGGTGGTGGTAAATGGAGTTCGCTCGGAGGAGAGAAAGGTGAGTAGTGGAGTGCCTCAGGGATCGGTGCTGGGGCCGATTCTATTCAATATATTTGTGGGTGATATTGCCGAAGGCTTACAAGGTAAAGTTTGCCTTTTTGCAAATGACACTAAGATTTGCAACAGAGTGGACACCCCGGAGGGAGTGGAAAGCATGAAAAAAGATCTGCGGAAGCTAGATGAATGGTCTAACGTTTGGCAATTAAAATTCAATGCGATGAAATGCAAAGTGCTGCACTTAGGGAGTAGAAATCCACGGGAGATGTATGTGTTAGGCGGTGAGAGTCTGATAGGGATGGACGGGGAGAGGGATCTTGGGGTGATAGTATCTGAGGACCTGATGGCAACGAAACAGTGTGACAAGGCGGAGCCCCTAGCTAGAAGATTGCTAGGCTGTATAGAGTGAGGTGTGACCAGCAGAAGAAAAGAGGTTTTAATACTCCTGTATAAGACTTTGGTGAGGTCCCACCTGGAGTATTGTGTTCAGTTTTGGAGGCCGTATCTTGTGAAGGATGTGAAAAAAATGGAAGGGGTGCAAAGAAAAGCTACGAGAATGGTATGGGATTTACGTTACAAGATGTATGAGGAGAGACTTGCTGACCTGAACATGTATACCCTGGAGGAAAGGAGAAACAGGGGTGATATGATACAGACTTTCAAATATTTGAAAGGTATTAATCTGCAAACGAACCTTTTCTGGAGATGGGAAGGCGGTAGAACTAGAGGACATGAAATGAGATTGAAGGGGGGCAGACTCAAGAAAAATGTCAGGGAGTATTTTTTCACGGAGAGAATGGTGGATGCTTGGAATGCCCTCCCGTGGGAGGTGGTGGAGAGGAAAACGGTAACGGACTTCAAACATGCGTGGGATAAACATAAAGGAATCCTCCTCAGAAGGAAGGGATCCCCAGAAGCTTAACCGGTGGTGGGAGGCAGGGCTGGTGGTTGGGAGGTGGGGATAGTGCTGGGCAGACTTATACTGTCTGTGCCAGAGCCGGTGGTGGGTGGCGGAGCGGGTGTTTGGGAGGTGGGGATAGTGCTGGGCAGACTTATACAGTCTGTGCCCTGAAAAAGACAGGTACAAGGTATACACAAAAAATGACACATGTGAGTTCATCTTATTGGGCAGACTGGGTGGACCGTGCAGGTCTTTTTCTGCCGCCATTTACTATGTTACTATGTAATTGGATGCCAAAGGGGTTCTTTTACTAAGGTGTACTAACTGAATTAGCATGCGTGAAATGATCAGCTGCCCATTTTATTCAATGGATTTTCCCAAGTCCATCTTAATAATGGCTTACGGACTTTTCTTTTAGGAAATTATCCAAACCTTTTTACACCCCTGCTAACTGCTTTTACCACATTCTCTGGGAAAGAATTCCAGAGTTTAATTACACATTGAGTGAAGAAATATTTTCTTCAGTTTGTTTTTAGATTTACTACTTTGCAGCTGACTTAAACTAGTATTCTAAAATGCATTAGGTGCACAAATGTGCTGTTATAGAATACCAGCTTAGCACCTAGATTTTGGGTGCCTTTTAGTTCCCTTTATTGAATTGCCCCTTATTGTATAAAATATGTCAGTGGTTCCTAAATCTGGTCCTGGAGGAACCCCAGCGAGTCAGATTTTCAGAATATCCACAATGAATATTCATGAGAGAGAACATGCATGCAAATCTCTCTCATGAATATTCATTATGGATAGCCAGAAAACTTGACTGGCTAGAGTGTTTGCAGGACCAGATTTGGGAATCACTGAAACATGTTTATACATATATAGAGTACATACACATATTTACACCTTTGGAGCATGTATAAATTTGTGCAACAGAATTTGCGCACTTCTACAGGTCACTTTAAGAACAAAGACACTGATATTCAAAGCAATTTAAGCAGGCAGGAACCTCTCCTGCATGCTTAAATAGCTTTCCACTACCTAATCAAGGATATTCAGTGGGACTTACCAGGACAGTGCCGCTAAATATCTCCTGAGACCACCCAAACAAAAAAAGTGAACAGGTCAGGGGCAGCACTGGGGGTGGCACTGGGGAGGAGCCCCAGATTACACAGGTGCTAGCAATATTCAGTGCTGGCACCCACATAGCTAAGCGGCTTTTTTAGGGCTGCTCAAGAACTGTACTAAATAAGGCCGCTTAGCTATGCGGGTACCAGCTCTGAATATCGGGCCGGCACCTGTATAACTTTAAATTTGTTTTTAAATTTGTTTTTTTTTTCTTTACTAAAGCCCCCAAGCCACCTCAAGTCCCCCTCCACCAATGTCCTCTTTGTTCCCTCCCCCTCCCAGCTCACATCAAGACCCCCGCCCATGGACCCCCCCCCCCCCCCCAGCCATGCAGGCAGGCCCTCCTTCCGGGCCTACCTGTATCCCTGGTGCTCCAGTAGGGTCATAGGGGGCAGAAGCGCAGGTCCTATCCCTTGCGGCACTGGTCTAAAATGGCTGCTCTGACCTCTCACAGCAGCTCTTAGTGTACCACATACAAGCACTTATCCATATCCCACGCAGAACTCCATTCAGATCTCCGCCCTTGAGTACCCAGAATATGTTCAGCTAGGCTTGGCAGGTACAGTAGAACTTTCCAAGATATTCAGTTCCAAAGCTGGACACAGTCCGGCATTGAATATCTGGGAACAACACCAGTGATGGTCAGCAAAACACTCAATGCCACCAGCTGAATATTTACCCCCAGGATTTCTGGTTCTCACTAATGAATATGTATGAGATAGATCTGCAAGGATATTATGTCCACTGTATGCAAGCCTATCTCAGACTCAAAAAAAAATGTCAGGAAGTATTTTTTCACGGAGAGGGTGGTGGATGCTTGGAATGCCCTCCCGCGGAAGGTGGTGGAGATGAAAACGGTAACGGAATTCAAACATGCGTGGGATATGCATAAAGGAATCCTGTGCAGAAGGAATGGATCCTCAGAAGCTTAGCCGAAATTGGGTGGCGGAGCAGGTGGGGGAAGAGAGGTTGGTGGTTGGGAGGCGAGGATAGTGATGGGCAGACTTATACGGTCTGTGCCAGAGCCAGTGGTGGGAGGCGGGAGTGGTGGTTGGGAGGTGGGGAATAGTGCTGGGCAGACTTATATGGTCTGTGCCAGAGCCGGTGGTGGGAGGCGGGGCTGGTGGGTTGGAGGAGGGGATAGTGCTGGGCAGACTTATACGGTCTGTACCCTGAAAAAGACAGGTACAAATCAAGGTAAGGTATACACATATGAGCTTATCTTGTTGGGCAGATTGGATGGACCATGCAGGTCTTTTTCTGCCGTCATCTACTATGTTAATATGTTACTATGTATGCATAGTCATTAAGGACATCCTGAAAACCTGCTGTGTTTGTGTCACTGGAAGCCTGAACTCCTACATCCCTGCTCTAAGTATGTAAATAATAATGTGAAATGGCATCATTTTCTGGGTAAAGGTAATAGAGAATGGGGTGGCCATAGTTAAGGTAGAAAGAGTACATTGGATTGGTGATTAAGTAATAATAAAATAACACAAACTAAATGTGGCTTAGGGCAGTCTTTTAGATAATACAGTCATTAGTTTTTAGAATTTCATCAATAGAGTAAATTGATTTATTTTGAATTGTGCATAACAATAACATATTTTCAGAAACCCATGTGGTTATCTTTAGCAAGCATACATGTAAAGGATATGTTGAAATAAAATTATTATTCTATACCCATTAGGCTTTTAATAAATGAGATATACAGTATGTGATTGGATAAGAAAGTCATGTGATCACTAGAGCATCTTTGTTAAATGCTGCCACCATTTTGATTGAATCAATGTAACCTGCGAGTTCAGAAGAGAACAGCAGCGGGAATGCTCAAGGAAAGAGCGAGTTGTTGCATCAGCGTTGCTAATTTTGGGGCCCGTTTACTAAGCCGCGCTAGAGGCACATTAGTGCTTTTAGTGCATGCTAACCATTAGCTTGCGCTGTGTAGGCGCCCACAATATTCCTATGGGCGCCTACACAGTTAGCGTGCACTAATTTTGTGCACTTGCTAAAAACGCTACCGCACCTTAGTAAACAGAGCCATTTGAATGACATTTTTGAACTGTCACATTGTATTTACATTTCAAGGTTGCTTCAGACCCTGATATGTCTTCCATTTGGAAGCAAAATGCTGGTCAATGTCAGCTTACACAGTTTGATTGCTGCCTGAGGAACTGTGGGTTTAAACAAATTACAAGCTACTGCTGAAGTGCTTATTGCAATAAAGACATTGCCAAGGAAGTGGCTATTTATAATTATAGCTGAGTTGTTACTATAGAGCATTGCAACAGTGACATGAATCAATGAGCCTGGATTGGAAACTTTGAATCTGTAAATAAGATACATGTGTTTGCAGTCTGTAGATCAGGGATGGACAACCTTGAGTTTTCAGAATTTACCCAATGAATATGCATGAGATCTGTCTGCATATATCAGAGGCAGTGCACGCAATCAGATCTCATGCATATTCATTGGGGAAATCCATTGTGGCAAGGATCGAGGTTGCCCACCCCTGCTCTAGATTATATAAGTTAAGAAATTGATTAATTCTTCTGTTTGTATTGGGACTTTGAAGCTGCACAGTCAGAAAAAATAAAATCTTTGAACGTTCAAAACAATGGAGTTTTTTTTTCTTTTTTTAAGAATAGTGATGTAGTATGAATGGCATTTAAAAACTGATAGCTGCTGTGTTGAGATACACACTGCACTTGACTTTACACCTGCTTCTAAATAGGCGTAAATGTTTGAGGCTCCAATTCTGATCAGTACATTCTATGTAAAATGGGGCTGAAATGTGGTATATATTAGTAAAGGTCGATATAGAAACAGAAAAAGATGGCAGATAAAGACCATATGTGACTGTCTCTGGGAAAAAGTGACTAAAGTAGCTGATCCAAAATGTTGAGAATAGCCAATTTTTTATGTCATGGGTCCATAAGCAGTCTGAAAAAGTTACGCTTAACTTCTGTAACTTTTTTTTCACATAAAAGGATGGGGTTTGGTCTAACAGAATTCATTAAAATCTCATTTTTTTTGTTTCTCGTGCTTGTCAATCTTTTTGTGGTCTTGACCCTATGAATTGTGCGACCCCCTGGAGGTACTGAATAGTGATGCACCTATGGAGAGCCCAGCCAGGTCACGACCCCAAACACAGGTTTTATACCCCATATGGGGTCCCGACCAATGCTTCCTCTAAGGAGAGGCCTGGTGTGTGTGCAAATTTTTTTTTTTTAGTGTGAGCAATAAGTTTTAAAAAACAACAGTTTTTGAGCACCAGTATTAGCAATGCACTATCCCAGCCTCCCAATCACCAGCCCCGCCTCCCGCCACCGGCTCTGGCACAGACCGTATAAGTCTGCCCAGCACTATCCCTGCCTCCCACCACCAGCTCTGGCACAGACCGTATAAGTCTGCCCAGCATCTGTATATAGGTGCTCATTCATAGAATTATCCCCTACATGCCGATTATGGGGGAAATTCTAGAAATAGTGCTTAAAATTCAGTGCAGAAACAAATCAGCACGAAATGGTATTCTATAATGGGCGTTGCAGGATCAGCAGCCTTCGTAGAATAGTATGTGGTGCCAAGATTCACGTTCAACTTTGGGTGCGAGGAGTTACACCACCTGACTAAATCTTGGCATGCAAGTTGGGTACAAATACCTCAAATTCTATAGCACTCCGTGCATTTTAAGAGAGCGCCCCTGGGTTGCTCATGCCCCTTCCATGTCCATGCTCTCTTTACTTACTGCCCTGTTTAAAAAGCGATGCTAGTGGCTGCTGGTACGCTAATGACAACACAGCCCATTCACTTTGAAGCATTGCTGCGTGACCTTGTAAACAGGGAGGTTAGGTACTATTCTATAAATGGGCGCATAAGTATGTTTTCATGTGGATCTACGGTTTCTGCCCCATTTCGGCACCTTGCATCTGTTAGAATGCTTTTTGCGCCAATAATTCAGTATGGAAGTAGTGCTTAACATTCAGCGCCATATATAGAATTTCCTCCTATGTGGCCAAAAATGTCTTTTATTCTCTTCATGGATGTGTAACTATGCCTCAAAGTCATGCTATATAAATTATACATAGAACAGAAATATCAAGATTAAAAATAGCTTCCTTTATTTAGAGAAGCCTGAAGGAGGAGTGGATGCGGTTTTTTTGTCTGTAAAGTAATTGGACTTCATTCTCTTATGTTTTATTCTCAGTACAATTAATGCTTTGTAGGGCAGGATTTCCTGTCTCATTTTCAGATGCCAGGTAATTGCACAGGAGACATATGGCTTTTGAGATTTCCTTTATCGTTGGATCTGTGCCTACAAAGTTACTCATATACATGGGACGCATTAATAGAATCAATATAGCTTTATATTATTATTCTTACAAATTCAATTTAACACCACATGACATCCTTGGAGACAACCTCTTAGCAATGTATGAACAGCTGTTAAAAAATGGCTAAGGAGATTTGCAAGTCTTTTTCAAATGTAATCCTTGCATATTAAAAAAACACAATAATTAGTAAGGAGAGCTATAAGTGGATTCATGTAACTCTCCTTAATGTTTAAAATTCTTTGTGATGTGTACCAGATCTTCTTAGGGCTATACCTAATGAAAAGGATTTTTTCTGACATTTGATAATAGAGTTATTATGCATCATTGCCTTGTTAGAGATAATGACAATAGAGAAGAAGCAGAAGTTTCATCTACTCTTCCCATTCCTGATGAAATACAACATAGCTTGACTGCTCATGGGCTTTACTCACACGTTATTACATCTAAGGACCTTCTGTGCTTATAGTATGCTTCAGGGTGGGCCTCCCTTGCACCCTCATGTCACCTCATTTTTGGCTGAGGACCCCAGCCCACTCCAGGATTCACCATGCACGCAGGCCACCAGAAGGAGCATCATGGCTGGCATGGATCCCCAGTTTCTACCAGTTGAAAGAGATCCAGGGCATTGAAAGCAGATGAAGCAGCGGGACTCTGCCTCTCCACTTCCAACCACTTTGCCTTCCCCGCAATCATGTTGGCACTGAAGATCACAAGATCATTAATGAGAATTGCCACTCAAGAGTTTTCAACATATTTATGATGGCACCAGCATGATAGCAGAGAAGGTATAGTAGTAGGATTGACCGCCGTCATGTAATATGAGGGAGGGTAGCAAGGTCTGCAGCAGATTCTGGGGGGTGGTAAGGAGAGAGGGACAAATTCTGGGGAAGGAAGTAAGAGGTAGGAGGAATGGATGCTAGATAAAGAGGCAGGCAGACAGATAAGGAAGGGTGAGAAAGGCAGGAGAGTGGGTACTTTGGAAAATGGGAGCAAGGCAGGTATGTGGGTACATAAGTACATAAGTATTGCCATACTGGGACAGACCAAAGGTCCATGAAGCCCAGCATCCCGTTTCCAGCAGTGGCCAGTCCAGGTCACAAATACCTGGCAAGATCACAAAAAAGAACAAAACATTTTTTACTGCTTATCCCAGAAATAGTGGATTTTCCCCAAGTCCAATTTAATAATGGTCTATGGACTTTTCCTTTAGGAAGCCGTCCAAACCTTTTTTAAACTCCGCTAAGCTAACCGCCTTTACCACATTCTCTGGCAACGAGTTCCAGAGTTTAATTACACGTTGAGTGAAGAAAAAGTTTCTCCGATTCGTTTTAAATTTACTACATTGTAGCTTCATCGCATGCCCCCTAGTCCTAGTACTTTTGGAAAGCGTAAACAGACGCTTTATGTCTACCCGTTCAACTCCACTCATTATTTTATAGACCTCTATCATATCTCCCCTCAGTCGCCTTTTCTCCAAGCTGAAGAGCCCTAACCGCTTTAGCCTTTCCTCATAGGGAAGTCGTCCCATTCCCTTTATCATTTTCGTCGCCCTTCTCTGCACCTTTTCTAATTCCACTATATCTTTTTTTAGATGTGGCGACCAGAATTGAACACTTTATTCAAGATGTGGTCACACCATGGAGCAATATAACGTCCTCATTTTTGTTTTCCATTCCTTTCCTAATAATTCTTAACATTCTATTTGCTTTTTAAGACGCAGCACACTGAGCAGAAGGTTTCACCGTATTATCAACAAGGACACTTGCTACCTCCTATCCCATGACTCTCCAAGTTCCTCTGGAGTCTTTCATGAGGTACTTTGTCAAACGCCTTCTGAAAATTCAGATACATAATATCAACTGGCTCACCTTTATCCACATGTTTCTTCACCCCTTCAAAGAAATGTAATAGATTGGTGAAGCAAGATTTCCCTTCACTAAATCCATTTTGGCTTTCAGGCTCATTTTCGAAAGAGATGGACGTCCAAAATCTGACATAAATCGGCATTTGGACGTCCATCTCACAGAGACGTTCAAATCGGTATAATCGAAACCGCATTTTGGACGTCTTTCTCAGAAGTCCGTTGCAAGGACGTCCAAATCTCAAGGGGGAGTATCAGAGGTGTGTTTAAGGTGGGACTTGGGCATTCCTAAGACTTGGACGTTTTTGAGCCATAATGGAACAAATCAAAGACGTCCAGGACTAAAACTTGGACGTTTTCAGCTAGACCTGTTTTTATTACAAATAAGGCACAAAAAGGTGCACCAAATAACCAGTGGAGAGAATCGGGGATGACCTCCCCTTACTCCCCCAGTGGTCACTAACCCCCTACCAAATCCCCCAAATTGTGATGAAGAACATTACTTGCCAGCCTCAGATGTCATACTCAGGTCCATTACAGTGCATGCAGGTCCCTGGAGTAGTTTAGTAGTAGATATAGTGCACTTCAGACAGGTGGATCCAGGACCATACCCCCCTACCTGTTACACTTGTGGAGGAAACAGCGAGCCCTCCAAAACCCACCAGAAACCCTCTGTACCCACATATAGGTGCTCCCCTTCACCTTTAAGGGCTGTGGTAGTGGTGTACAGTTGGGAGTAGTGGGGTTTGGGGGGCTCAGTACAAAAGGTAAGAGAGCTGTGCACCTGGGAGCATTTTATGAAGTCCACTGCAGTGCCACCTAGGGTGCCCGATTGCTGTCCTGGCATGTCAGGGGGACCAGTCTACTAAAAATGCTGGCTCCTCCCACATCCAAATGGCTTGAATTTGGACATTTTAGACTTGGACGGGGTTTTTTTTGAAAATGGCCGAAAATCAAAGACGTCCAAATCGCAAGACGTCCAAATCCAAGGACTTCCATGGTATTTTCGAACACTAAAGATGGACGTCCATTTTTTTTGAAAATGACCTACTCCCCGCCTTGGAATTTGGATGTCTTTGTAAAATGTCCAAATTCACACACGTTTCTTTTGAAAATGCCCCTCTTTCTCTCATTAATCCATTCTTTTGAATATGCTCTGTAATTTTGTTCTTTATAATAGTCTCTACCATTTGCCTGGCACCAATGTCAGACTCACTGGTCTATAATTTCTTGGATCTCCTCTGAAACCTTTTTAAAAAATCGGCATTACATTGGTCACCCTCCAATCTTCTGGTACCACGCTCGATTTTAAGGATAAATTACATATTACTAACAATAGCTCTACAAGTTCATTTTCAGTTCTATTAGTACTCTGGGATGAATACCATCCGGTCTAGGAGATTTGCTACTCTTCAATTTGTAGAACTGCCCCATTACATCCTCCAGATTTATAGAGAATTCATTCAGTTTCTCCAACTCATCAGCTTTGATGGTGGGAGAAAAGCAGGAGGGTGGATATTGGAGACAAGTCAATAGGGAGAGCTGGGATTCTGAGTTAAGTGGGGACTCAGGGACTGAGTGAGAGAACAGGAGCACAGCCTTTGAGCCTCAGAAAATGTCTTGGGATTAGGAGGAGATTGTTAACTAAGAGTGAACTGGATCGCAGGGATTAGAAAGACAGTGGAGACTTCTTGATTGGGGATGGGAAGCAATTATAGGAGTGTGTTAGATAAGCTGTGAAGTGTAAGACAGGGCAAACGAAGGCAGGGAAAGGTTGGTAGCAGTAGAGAAGCAAAGGGGGCTATGGGGCTATGGAAGGGATGATACACAGGAAGGGCCAGGTCTTTGAATGGGGGTGAGGGACATTGGAATACAAGAACTGGGGGTGTGAAAGGGAAATGAGAAACTGGACAGGAAGTAAAAGACAGAAGAAAGTTACTGAAGGTAGGGGGAGATATGAGTGACAGGGAAGAAGTGAAGACCAGAGAGGGAGTGAGAGAAAGAGGAAGGTAGATGATGCCTGGAGAGGGGGTGGGAAAAGGGGATAGAAATGGGAGGACTAGGAGAGTGGGTAGGGAGCGTAAGACATGAGAAGGAATGGGGGATTGGGGGAGATGAGCATGAGAGATGGAAAACTGGTAGGCAAGTGAGAAATGACTAGAGGAAGGCTGAAGCCTAGAGGGTGAGAAAAGAGGAGATGGAGGAGTGAAATCTATGGGGTGGAAAGAGGCAAACACAACAAATGGAGAGAAAACAGATAAATATAAGGAAAGAAGAGAAAATTTTAGGGTGAGAGAAGAAAACCCCTGGGAATGAACTTAGGAAACCAACAATGGGCAAATGAAAAAAAAAGAATAGGGAGAATTAGGAGTATGCAGGCCAAATTTTTCATTTTCTTTCATTTCTATGAATATACAGGATTTTTGGTTTTATTTAATTTTTTTATTTTTGTTTCAGGGGCAGTGTCATGAATAGTGCACACTATTGAACAAGTGGATGGGCATAATTGAACAGGGACAACCATCTCTAAGAGCGGCCATCTCTAAGGACGTGCCGGCGAAGGGGCGGGGAAACCCGTATTATTGAAACAAGATGGACGTCCATTTTTCGTTTTGATAATAAGGTCGGGGACGCCCAAATCTCAACATTTAGGTCGACCTTAGAGATGGCCGTTCTTAGAGACGTTCGTCCCCGGTTTTCAGCGATAATGGAAACCGAGGACGCCCATCTCAGAAACGACCAAATCCAAGCCATTTGGTAGTGGGTGGAGTCAGCATTCGTAGTGCACTGGTCCTCCTCACATGCCAGAACACCAACCGGGCACCCTAGGGGGCACTGCAGTGGACTTCAAAAATTGCTCCCAGGTGCATAGCTCCCCTTACCTTGTGTGCTGAGCCCCCCAAAACCCACTACCCACAACTCTACACTACTACCATAGCCCAAAGGGGTGAAGGGGGGCACCTACATGTGGGTACAGTAGGTTTGGGGGGGGGTTTGGAGGGCTCACATTTACCACCACAAGTGTAACAGGTGGGGAGGGGGCCTGGGTCCACCTGCCTGAAGTGCACTGCACCCACAAAAAACTGCTCCAGGGACCTGCATACTGCTGTCAGGGAGGTGGGTATGACATTTCAGGCTGGCATAGAGCCAGTGAACTGCTCGTCAGAGCCGGCCATCTTTTTTCCATTATCGGCCGAAGCCAGCCATAACATAACCACGCCCCCGTCCCGCCTTCCATACCCTTCTGAAACGCCCCCTTTAACTTTGGCCGGCTCTGCGATGGAAAGCAGTTGGAGCTGGCCAAAATCGGCTTTCCTTTATACCGATTTGGCTGGGTTCAGGAGATGGCTGGCCATCTCCCGATTTGTGTCGGAAGCTGGCCGGCGATCTCTTTCGAAAATAAGCAGGATAGTTATCAAAAAATGAGTTTTGGTTCAATGTGGCTTACATTTAACAGTTATTGGAGATTACATTGATGTGTTTTAATTAAAAAGTTGTGTGTTACATTGTTATTATAGCATGATTAATGAGATATAGATTAAACATAGAATTTCTTGAAAAGGTAGGTGTTTAGTTTTTTTTGTTTTTTTTTTGTTACATTTGTACCCCACGCTTTCCCACTCATGGCAGGCTCAATGCGGCTTACATGGGGCAATGGAGGGTTAAGTGACTTCTTTTCTGAACTGGAGGTAGTTTGTGATGCTTATGACCTTGGGATTTGCATTCTGCCATTTAGTGCCCAGATAGCTAAATCCCGCTGTGTAGATGGATTTGTAGCTAATGCTTTCACAGTTGGGCAGGTGAAGTAGTGAATAACCCCTGGTTTCTGGACTTGCATTTCTTGGTGATAGTGTTATCAGGTCTAGCGTGTAATCTGGAGACATGTCAAATAGTATTTTGTAGATGATTGTGCCAGATTTGAAGAAGAGTCTGGCCTTGATGGGGAGCCAGTGATTTTATTGAGTTTTCTTTACACCCTACGAATGCTGCATTGCAATAGTCTACTTGGGACCCTTGGAATCTCTGCTTTGTATCAGAGGTAATGGGGACTGAAAATAACTTGCCCAGCTTCCCTGGTTCTCAGCCCACTACTACAGAGCTGCCAGGTTACCCAGCTCTAAGAGGGAGACATTTTGGTCAGTCCTGTTTTTTTTTTAAACTTATATCCCAATTCAGTATTATTTTAGTCCCTAATACCACAAATTGAGCTCAGTACTTCAGGTCCCATAATGTACTAAGGTAGAGTTGCAGAAATCCAGGACTGGCTCAGAATTTCCCTCTTGGAACTGAGTAACTTGGCTGCTCTTCAACTCTAACCATTAAGCTTCTTCATTCAATGCATGTGCTTGTATAGTCCCCATACTCTCTCAAAATATACTGCTATCATACCCACAGCTAGGGTACTTCTGTAGAGGTGAACTGATAGTGGGGGGATAGGGTCCCTGTAGGGGGGGACCCACACATATGTGTTTACCTAGGGCCCAATATAGTGTTAATCCAGCCCTGGGTAAGAGCAGCGAGGTATTGAAAGACACTGTCATGTATGGCCTTGAAAGCCAGAGTCAGCACTTTGAAAAGAACACAATAATAAGCTGCAGTTGTTGCACAAGTAGAGGTTGAACATGATCATATTTGCCTACACTACAACAATCAAACAGCAGTGTTCTGTATTGATTGAAGGCTTTTCAGATTAAGTCCTGAAATTCCTTCGTAAACAACATTGCAGTAGTCTAAGTGGGAAATTAAAACAGTACGAATAAGAACACAAAGCAGAATCATCCAAAAAGTGCCACATAGATCATAACTTGCACAAAAAAAAACAAAGAAATCTAAGGAGAGAAAGAAAGCTGGGAGTCAATTAAAACCCCGAAATATCAGAAGGAGTCCACAAGACAAACTGGAACACTGGAAAGCAAAGGAACTATAGGAGGATGAGGAGAGCGACCTATATGCCAGCAAGCAGTAGATTTGTCCAGATTCAATATGAGAATATAACCATTGAGCCACTGCAAAAACACAGTCATGTAAAGGACACAGGTTAATATCGTTAGGAGAAGTACAGTGAAATCAGCAGAATGTCATTAACATAAGGATAACTGTGGCAAGAGGACTGAAGAAAATATTGAAAAGGAGCAGTGACAGAATAGAGCCTTGAAGGACCCCACATGGTGAAGAATAAACAGCAGATCTGGTTGAAGACATGTACAAAAAGTTGTAAACCAAGCAGGTACTGTTCCAGAAAGGCCAAAATTGGCAAGTCTAGAAAGAAGTAGGCCATGATTAATTACAGCAAAAGCTACAGTAAGATCTAAAGAGACAGCCAAGGCTGCTACCCTCTATCTAACTTAGCATGTATCTCACTAAGAAGTGATGCTTAGAAAGACCTCAGTACTGTTCTGAGAGAAAAAGCCTGATTGTCTAAAATGTAAAGGGGAGACCAATTCAATGTGTATACAGAGTTGTGAAAGAACACTTTCTCTGTCAGTTTAGATAAGAAACATGGATGAAAAACAGGTCGATAACTGGCAAACACAGCAGGATCAAAAGAGGATTTCTTCAAAATAGGGTGAACAATAGCTTATTTCCAAACAGATGGGACAAGGTCTGAAGAAAGGCTATTATTCAGAAAAAGTAAGACTGAGATGGACCAAGCAATGAATTACATAACATACGTGGAGGGGCACAATCGAACACGAATGCCCATCTCCATGGGCGTCTATGTCCGAAAACGGGTATGTGAAGAGGCGGGACAGACCGTATTATCGAAAAAGATGGGCGTCCATCTTATGTTTCGAAAATACGGTTTGGACGGACAAAATGCCATGGATTTGGTCCCTTCTGAGATGGGTGGTTTTTTTTTTTTTGCGATAATGGAAACTAAAAACACCCAGCTCAGAAACGTCCCAATCCAAGCCATTTGGTCGCGGGAGGGACAAATGTACAACACTACCATAGCTCTTAGGGGTGAAGGGGGCAACTACATGTGGGTATAGTGGGTTTTAGAGGCCTCCCATTTACCACCACAAGTGTTACAGGTGGGGGGATGGGCCTGGGTTTGCCTGCCTGAAGTGCACTGCAGTACCCACTAAAAGTGCTCCAGGAACAGGACTTGTTACTACTGTATAACCTTGGCACAGCAGTTGACACCTGAAGACTAATCTCGCTGAAAACGTCCTTTATTTGAATAAGCACCTTTACTCACAGTTAACTGCAGATCAGAGGTTGTGCCCCACTGGCAACGAGTCTTGCTGATACTGAGATTAGCAGTAGGTCCGAGCTGGCAGAATGGTGTACAATGCCCATGGGAGTAGAGCCTACCAACATCGTGAGCATTTAACACAAGCTAGTGGAATCACGGAGCCCAATACCCTACACCCACCACAATGCATTGCTGATGTGACAGAAAAGGTGTCACACTCACCCGAGACCCACATCAGAACTAGGGAAAAGCTGTCAGAGGATAGAACACATTCTGCTGTCATGGAGGTGGGTACAGCATTTGAGGCTGGCATACAGGCTGGGGAAAAAAGTTTGTAAAGTGGGGTTTTTTGGTGGGAGGGGGTTAGTGACCACAGGGGGAGTCAGGGGAGGTCATCCCCGATTCCCTCCGGTGGTCATCTGGTCAGTTGGGGCACTTTTTTGGGACTTGGACCTGAAAAAAAAGGGTCCAAATAAAACGGACCAAATTCTCGTCAAAAACGCCCTTCTTGTTTCAATTATCAGCTAAAGACGCCCATCTCTACTCGGCCGATAGTCACGCCCCAGTCCCGCCTTCGCCACACCTCCAACACGCCCCCATGATCTTTGTCTCCGTGATGGACTGCAATAGAGGACGCCAAAAATCGGGTTTCAATTATACCGATTTGGGCGCCCACGGGAAACGGATGCCCATCTCCTGATTTGGGTCGAAATATGGGCATCTTTCTCTTTCGAAAATAAACTGGATAGTAACATAGTAAATGACAGTAGATAAAGACCTGTACAGTCCATCCAGTCTGCCCAACAAGATAAACTCATTTTACATGGTATGTGATACTTTATATGTATACCTAAGTTTGATTTGTCCTTGCCATTCTCAGGGCACAGACCATAGAAGTCTGCCCAGCACTGTTCTTGTACTAAGTTCTGAAGCTAACATCAAAGTCCCTTAAAATTTACACTTCAGCCCTTCCATATCTATTCAGCCACGATCAGGGCATAGATCGTAGAAGTCTGCCCAGCACCAGTTTTGCTTAAACTAGCTTGAGAGAATTGTATCTAAAATACTAGCTGTAGGACAATTGCTTAGACAAATCACAAAGAAAAGGTAACTGAAAAGACTTCTAAGAGGAAGACAATATTGAAGAAACATTTATAGAAGATGAAGAACTGGAATCCCCATCCAGAAATGAATGCAAGGAATCTGGGGAAAAGGAGGTCTGCAAAGTCAATTTTTTAATATCTTTATTAAAGAAAAAAAAAACAATGACAAAACAATATATCCAGCTCCAAACACAATAAAAACAATAATCACCAACCCTACTATCCCACCCAGTCACAGTCAGAAACAAAGCCAAGCATCAACATCAGATCCACGCCTGGCCAAAGGTCCATTATATCCAGGTTGAGTCAATTTTATGACAGAAGATCTGGACCAAGACATTTGCTGAGGGGGTAATAGAATTATAACATTTTTTGGATATGGGGGTAGACTCAGAAAAAAATGGACAAAGTTTACAGGTGGGATTAGAAGATTAGTGATTAAAGTAGAAAAATACTGGGGGGGGGGGGGGGGGGGGGGGTTGCGAGTTGAACACAGTAGACACAGGACCAACATTGCTCTATACACTAGAGAAACATCTTAGTAGATCTGTATTTCCTCTACATCCACCCAACTCTCTGAGCTTGCCATTTTAGAAGATAAAGGTTGTCGATGATATGTAGAACAGTAGGAAAATCTTAAATATGCTACAAAGTATAATTTTGCATTTAAAACAGAATTCCAGTTTAGAACTTGAGAATCTGAGGACTAGGAACAGAAATCCTCAGGAAACAAGTAAAGAGAGAATGAACAGTGGTAATATCTACATGATGAAGGTGTCTGGTCCAATAACCTTTTGGACCTGTTGATATAGAGGTTTGAATACAAAACACCACACACAAAAACAAGAACATGGTGATCAGACCAGTAAATAGGAAATGTGAAAAAGCATCTAAAGAAAGACAAGAGGAAGAGGTAGAAATAACAAGCACTGTGAGTTGCAGCTGAACCATGTTCAATAAGACTCAACATCAGAAAAAAAAGAAAATAGATTAGATTTAATGTGTTGAGAATCATTTACATGAATATTAAAATGACTCCATAAAAGTGAAGAAGGAAGCCTAACAGCTATATTAGCTAGGGTCTAGTAACACTTTTCTCACTCAACAGAAAAGACAGATTAGGTGGAGAATAAAAAAGAAACAGATAAAATGACCAGAAACTTGAACTGCTAGGACCTTAGGAAACTGAAAAGAATCTGTGGGGAGCTCAGTAACAGAAAGGGTATCTGAAAAGATTAGTGACAAACCACCACCATTTTTCTTTAAAAAAAACCCCAAACATTAATTCTTTACATTTTTTGAACAGATCTATGATATAACAAGAACAGCTGACTCCCAAACAAGTTCCAGAACCACAATCAAATAGGTTCCCATTACACACTCTTCCCTCCCTTTCTTCCACCCCACCCCTCACCTCTCATAATATATCCCAAAGCAGGCTTATTCCTCTGCATCATTACAAAAAATCTGATGTCTCATAGCAGTCAATTTTTCCATCTGTACAATGAACTCCAAATATTCCCTCCAAGCTTGACGTGACGGGGTCTCTACTTATTTCCAACAACCCATTATGGTATCTCTTGCAGCCATCATGCTCCATCGTATCAATTTTATCCCCCCTTACTAAATTTGTGTGACATTAGCACCAATAGGCAGAGCCTGGGTTCTACCCTCAAGCTTTCTCCAAATAATTTAAATATTTCCCTCCCTGGCAGAAGTCCATCACTTTTCCACAGGTCCCTGTATGTGTGAGAAGGTCTCCTCTTGGCCCCTCCAACAGGAGTTGGAATCATTTGGAAATATTTTCAATTTTCAATCCCATGGTCATGAGTCTGTACATATCTTTTTAAATGCATTCTCCTTTATGGCTGAACTAACAGATCGTTTCCCTGCTGTAATAAAAATCCTTTTCCAGCCACCCACTGATATTTCACCCCAAGATCTGTTTCCCAAGCTATTATAAATTTAAATTTTTGAAAAATCCCTTGAAGAAAATCATATAATAGAGTGATCGCTCATTTCATTTGATACATTGATTCTTGGCACCAAAACTGCAGAATAACCAAGGGGTAAGCAGTTAAATAAATAGAAATCCTCACCGGCAACAAGCCACATTTTTGTAATACGAAACAATTGAAACTTGGAGTCAAATCATGAAGAAGCAGAGACTTAGAATGGAAAGATTTACAATTCAATATACCCACCTTTCATGGTGTAAGCAAATGCCAAGTGGATTGACTAGAGGAACGGTCAATTGGAATATACAAATGTGAGACAACTGTCCATAAGATATTGTCTGGGCTGGCCTATGGCCACAAAAAACAGGAATAGGGAACTCAGCAGACTAAAAAGACGAAGACATCTGTACTGGCACGAGGATCAAAGTGGAAATTAAAAAATAAGTAAAATACCAGAATAGAAAAGACAAGGAACAAGCCCAAGGAGCATGTTTCTGTCTAATAAAATAGAAAATGATGGCAGATAAGGACCACACAGCCTTTCCAGATCAGCTACTAAACTCTACAATCCCTTCTTCTCAGAGATCCTCTGTGCTTGTCCAATGTTTTTTTGAATTCAGATACAGTCCTCGTCTCCACTGCCTCTGCAGGAAGAACGTTCCATACATCCACCACTTTTTCCATAAAGAAAATTTTCCTTAGATTACTAATGAGTCTACCCCATTTCATCCTCACTGTAACCTCTCATTCCAAAGGTTCCTTTAATTGAAAAAGGCCTTTCTCCTGTGCATTTATGTCTCTTTCATATCTTCCTGTGCACATGTGAATTTGGATTTAAGATTTATTACTTGCTTTTTCCAAATACAAACTTACGGTGAGTTACATTCAGCATCAAAACAGTGGAAATGACCAAAATAACAGTGTGCAGCCAAAAAAAAACTTTCAAAAGGGTCCTTTATTGAAAACTGCTCAAATAGGATTCATTGAAGAGCTCATTGCTGTGATTATCTAGGAAAAGACTGGCCCTTTGGGCTGTCAAGGTTATGGATTGGCTTGCAGGATTCTGCTTTAAGACAAACATAGTCTTCAAGTGGGCAGAATCAAAATGGGAAAGAGGTCCTGAATGGTCACCCTAAGATGTATACATGGCAGTTGTTGCTATTGTTCGTCCATGTTGTCTTGGAGGTCACCTGAAGCACCGTGCAGTCCTTATATATTTGTGGGCACACATATAACATATGTGGGAGAGAGAGTCTACCTGTAACCTATTTTGGACTCTTGATACAGGCAGTATAGACGAAACATGGCCCAAGTCCAGTCCCTTGAATAGTAATGTGCTCGTCAATGAATGTTATTTGAACAGTTTCCAACAAAGGACCTTTTTGAAGGCTTTTTTGGCAGCACGCTGTTCTTTGGTCATCTCCACTGGTTTGCTGTTGCCTTCTTGATGTGGAGACTGGTCCCTCTTCTTTTCTTTTTTTGAGTTACATTCAGCTAGATGAGTTATTTCCCTGCTCAGATGGGCTCACAATCGATTCATATCTTTAAGTCTGTCTATGATGATCACTCACCATTTTAGTAGCCATTTTCTGGACTGACTCCATCCCATTTATACAGTGGTGTCTCTAGATAAAAATATTTGTATTAGCAACAGGATAGCAGGCCAAACTGACATTTCTACACATTGCATCCACCTCCACAGCATACTTCCCATCCGCTTTATACTGGCTATAAAGACATTAAAAGAAAAATATCACAAGGGCCTTCTATGCAATAAAGAAATCCCAGGATATTTTAAATCAACCAGTAAAACTACCATTTCAATTATTCAATACCATCATTCAACCAATTCTTCTATATGAGAATAAAGTCTGGACTGGAGTCTGTACAGGATGGAGTAGACAGTAATGCACACCATCTATCCACAGAAACTTCCTTACAAACAATGGCAAAGCAGAACTAGGATGTTCACCTTTTACACATCAAGAGTTGCTAAAGTAGGCATTGTCTATAGTTTATAGTTTTATTAAACTTACTGTAACGCCCTAACTGATGAGCAGTGCTGAGCGGTGTACAGGCTAAGCATAAAAGGAATGGCCTAATGGTTAGAGTACTGGTCTTGAATTCCAGAGGTTGCCGGTTTAAAATCCCACTGCTGCTCCTTGTGATCTTGGGCAAGTCACTTAACCCTCCATTGCCTCAGGTACAAACTTAGATTGTGAGCCCTCCTGGGACAGAGAAATATCCAGAGTACCTGAATGTAACTCGCCTTGAGCTACTACTGAAAAAGGTGTGAGCAAAATCAAATAAATAAGAGAGAAAAGAAAAGGGAATACAATATCAATAGGACAGCACAGCAATCACTCAGAAAAGAAGTGTGTGTGGGGGGGGGGGGGGGGGGGGGGGGGGTCAGACAGTGTAAAAAAATAATATTCTGTAACAATGTGTGTAATTTTCAGTAACGCCTATGACCTGCCCATGCCCTTTCCATGATACAACAAGAAGCACCAAGAGCCTTCAGAAATGGAATATCGTGAATATCAATTTTGCTAATTAAAGGAACTGTGTCCCGTTTCTGAAGGCTCTTGGTGCTTCTTGTTGTATTTTGGACTTTGATTTGCACTTCGAACCCTCTCTGTACTGTTTTGCATGCCCTTTCCATGGCCATGCCCGCTTTTGTAATCCACGCATTAGAATTCACCCAGACCACTTTACAGAATACACTTAGAAAGTTGTACGCGTAAATTCTAATTAGTGGCGATAATTGCTTGTTGTTGGCCAATTGTCAGCGCTGATTAGCTTGTTAAACAAGTTGAGTGTGCAAATCAGGGCTCTCCACTGTCACCCATGCTGTATAATCTTTTTATGAGCTTTCTTGGATCTATCCCTCGTAATGGTAGAGAGTGCTTGTTTTCCTATGCAGATGTTATCTTGATGCTGGTACCAGTAGGTCCCACTCTGGATGACACCTTCATCCAGGTTTTTCACTACATGGATAAAATTCAGCAATGGACTTTAGAAAATATGCTCAAATTAAATCCAAATAAAACCAAAGTGCTTTGGTTTTCTAATTCTGTGTTGACTATTCCGTCTATTGTATTGTTGGCAAGTGGCAAAACTTTAAAGGTGACAGAGAATCCAGGGTTCTGAGATTAATCTGAGATTCCTCATTTACTTTGAATCAGATTAATAACCTGTGGAGGCAAACATTTTATCTCATGCGACAACTACGTCTGATTAGACCTTGTTTCTATGAATCACATTTTGTTTTACTGTCCAGATGTTGGTGTTGTCCCATTTGGACTATTGTAATTCTATTTATGTTGGACAGAATGCTAGAATTTTGTACAAATTATAACTGATACAAAACATGGTAGTGTGATTAGACTTTCGCTTGAAAAAATATGAAAGTATTTCCCAATATGTGAAGAGACTTCATTGGCTTCCTTTTAAGGCACATATTGTTTTTAACACTGTGTATGATTTTTCATACAGCTTTGTATGGTACTACTTCAGAATTGCTTATTCAGTTTTTTGGGGATTTTCTCTTTATTTCTTCTCTGGTACGTGACAGCCTTTTAATAAAATTTCCAGCTTTTAATGGCATATGTTTGAAACGCCAATTTGATGCCATGTTTCCTTTTAGGGCTGTTACCATATGGAATGCACTTCCTTTCAGTATTTGATCGAGGTGAGTTATATGCAATTAGGTAGGAAGCTAAATACTTTCTTGTACAATAAATTTTAGGATGATTTTATCTCTGAACATACGTAATTCCTCATGATATTTTGAGCTTCTTATCTAGTGAACTGCCTTGAACCTCAAGCTGGGATTAGTGTGCTGTACAAATCTAGGATTAGATATTGGAGTTCTTTGCTGCTCTGAAGAGGCCACCACTAGACCACCAGGGTACGTTAACGTACATTCGGGGAGGGCATCCTAACTCGGGGTAGGAGGGGAGGGTAGATAGATGGAGTCATGTGGGTGGGTGGGTGGAGGGAGGGGGCTGTAAAAAAGAGATGAAGTGTGGGTGTAGGGAGGGGGAGGAGCTGGAAAAAAGATTGGTGAGGGGGACATACAGCACATGGATAGAAGAGGATGAAGAGGAGAGGAGAAGGGCGATATGCAGCTCATGGATTCAAGGGAAAGAAATGGGGACATGCTGCTCATGGATGTTTACTTTTTTGGAAATGTACATCTTTTCTAATTTTGTACTTAGCAGTGGTCTAGTGGTTTAATCAGGGCAGGAGTGATCTCCAGTTGCTCTTGCCTATGTCAGCGTTAGTCTCAAAATGGCTGCCGTGACCTCTGGCAGCAGTCTTGCAAGATTGCCACTAGAGCTCATGGCAGCCATTTTGAGAGCACAGCCAGCATGGGCAGTAGTGAGTAGGGATCACTCCTGCTCTTACTACAACCCTAGATCACCAGGGATTATAAGAGAGACATGAGGGAGGCATCTACAGGTGGGAGGTGGGGGGAGAGGTAACTCCTGTTCAGAGGGGAGAAGAGGAAGGAGACAAACAGGACAAAACACAAATTTTCAGCTTCCACCGAAAACACATGATCAATTTTGGCCAGAACCAAAATCATGGCCGTGGCCTTTCAGCTGAAACCAAAACCAAGAAGAAAAAGGATTTTGGCCCAGTTTTGGCACTGTAACCTAAACCAAAATTTGGTCGCCTCTAGGACCACATAAAAAATCAGTCCTATTTTTATGCGGTTTGCAATAGCCACGTAAGTGATGAATATTGCACTTAACCAGCTATGGTTTTGCTGGCTCCATAAACTCAGAAATTCAATGCCAGAGCCCAGGCATAGCCTAACATTGAATTTCTTGATATATAACACTGACAGGGGCCTGCAAAATGCTGAGCGTCACCAACTGAATATCAACCCCCTTATAATTTAATCACAGCTCCTGCACACATGTATTCCCACACCAAGATAACTAGTTCAATTTTGGCCAGACAAGTTGTCCAGTGAAACTGTAACCAATTTTTAGTGTGGGGAATTCAAAAGATAAGATTTGGCTAAACAACTACTGAAGTTGCCTTCTCCATAGTAGATTTTGGGGCTCGTTTTTGAAACACAAAAGCATCCGAAAAGGTGACACAAAGCAGCACATGGACATCTTTCTTGCAAAAACATCCAAATCACTATTTTTGAAACACATTTTAAAGATGTTTTTCTATGCAGTTCATCTGCAGTGCATCCGAATCACAAGGGGGTTTTGGAGGGCTCCCCATACAATAAGGGGGTAACAGTGAGATATGTACCTGGGACCTTTTATTTGAAGTTCACTGAAGTGTCCCAGTGCTCTGCTGGGATGTCTGTGTGGCCAGACTACTAAGAATGCTGCCTCCCTCCCAAATATGTTCCAATGGCTTGTTTTTTGTGCATTTTTCCCTTGGATTTTTTTTTTCCAAAAATGATCACAAAAGAAAAATGCACTGAGCACAAACCAGCTGATATTTGTCCCGTGGGAGGCAGGCCAGCTAAGTCCTGTGATCAGCGCTCAGCCTAGATATTCAATGCTGGGCCGTTTCTAGTGATCAGCATTGAATATCTGTTCTTTTTTGGTCCGGTTTAAACTTAACTAGCCAAGTCAATATTCAGCGCAAGCTGGTTAAATTTATAGCAGCCAAAGATAGGCCTGCTATTTGGGCGGCCCAATTTGGCCACTAAGCTGAATATTCGCGGTTAGCTGGTTATATCATGAAATATAGCTGGTTAGCTGCTATGCACTAAGCGCTGATATTCAGCGGAGATAACCAGCTATCAGGCTTATTTTTGAAAGTGATCGCCGGCCATCTTCCGACATAAATTGGGAGATGGCTGGCGATCTCGCAAAAGCGGTGAAATCAGTATAATCGAAAGTGGCGTTTTTGACACCATTGCCGCTTTCCTGTCGCCGCGCCGGTGAAAGTTCAAGGGGGTGTGTCGGCGGCGAAGCGAAGGCGGGACAAGGGTGGGCATGGGCGTGGCTACCAGATGGCCGGCTTTTGCAGATAATGGAAAACAATAAAGCGGCGTTCATCAGTATTTTGCCGGGTTTACTTGGTCCTTTAATTTTCACGACCAAGCCTAAAAAAGGTGCCCCAATTGACTAGATGACCACCGGAGGGAATGGGGGATGACCTCCCCGTACTCCCCCAGTGGCCACCAACCCCCTCCCACACTAAAAAATTAAAATAAAACACTTTTTTGCCAGCCTGTATGCCAGCCTCAAATGTCATACCCAGCTCCCTGACAGCAGTATGCAAGTCCATGGAGCAGTTTTTAATGGGTGCAGTGCACTTCAGGCAGGCAGACCCACGTCCATCCCCCATACCTGTTACACTTGTGGTGGTAAATGTTAAGCCCTCCAAACCCCCCCAAAACCCACTCTACCCACATGTAGGTGCCCCCCCTTCACCCATAAGGGCCATGGTAATGGTGTAGAGTTGTGGGGAGTGGGCTTGGGGGGTGGGGATAGCACCCAAGGTAAGGGAGCTATGCACCTGGGAGTTTTTTTGTATTTTTAAAAATTTTTTAGAAGTGCCCCCTAGGGTGCCTGGTTGGTGTTCTGGCATGTCAGGGGGACCAGTGCACTGCAAATGCTGGCTCCTCCCATGACCAAATGCCTTGGATTTCACCGAGTTTGAGATAGCCGGCATTTTTTTCCATTATCGCTGAAAAACAAAAGCGGTGATCTCAAACTGCTCTGGTATTTGGCCGGGCTAAACCGTATTATCAAAAAAAAGATGGCCGGCCATCTTTTTCGAAAATACGGTTCCGGCCAGCTGTTGCGCCGCTGCCAAAATAGATCGCCGGCGACATTCGATTATGCCCCTCCTTGTCACACTAAATATTAGTGATTAGCCAGTTAAGTGCTATTTAACCAGCAAGGATTATCTGGTGGAAAACGTGTAAAAATGTCTAGGTAATAGCCATTTTCAAAACAAAAAGCTAGATATTTTTCAGGTTCAAAAATGGCCATATCTTCACCACTTCATTTTTAGCCATTTTCAGCAAAACGTCCAAAGTTTTTTCCAGGTGAGATTTATAAGCTTCTTATGTGAGCTGTTTAATGAGGCAACCCTCAAAATTAGGCAAATAAGACTCCCCAAAACTGAGAAGATGCTTAAAACATAATTACAAGCTCCCCCCAACCCCCCAGCAAACACTTCCACCTCCTTTCTTCTCTTTCCCTTAATTCACCCGTGCAGTGGGAAGGTGCTCCTGAAAGCAGATCTCCAACTTTAGCTGTCAGGGGCTTGAAGCTGGAAGGAAAAAAAGTAGGAGGGAGTGGAAATTTCAAAGAGACTCAGTCAATTCAGCCTCAGAATCAACATGAGGAGCTCAGCGTGTGTATGGAGTGCGATGTGATGAGAGATGGGTGAAAATGTTTGATTAGCTATTCTGAGAGGAGGAAAAGGTGCCAGGAGGAGGCCTTCTCTCCCTGTCTGTTTTTTGGGGTCCGGAATCTAATGCTGCTTTTAACTGGATTTTGTGTGGGGGGACACAAGAGCCTTTAAAACATTGTTTACTAGGCTGTGGAGAAAGAAAAGAATTCAACACTGCATTGCAAGCTGCAAAAAAGGTAAGCCTAGGTGTTCTCTGCCTCAGTGTCTGTGTTTAGCTCCAGATTTTTCAGTAGCTGTCTGAATAATATCTGCTGAAGTTAAACAAGAACTGTCATAAAGGTGATAAATATTACAGGGATATTTAAGTTAGAGTAGGCTGTTTTGAATATGGCATATAGAAGTTTGGAATTTTTAGATCTCTGTAAAACAGAGAAATTCGATTGCCTATGCACGTTAATTGCCACCTACTGTAAATTATTTTTAAAAAATGTGTATTTTCATCAGCACTTTACATTGTGGCTGTAATTATGCTGGCTTTCTCTGTACCTTCAGAAGCATGTAAATTCTATAGTGTGGTTGGGATCAAGTGATAATTACTTGTCATAGTACCATTTAAGCTGTCCTTTCTAATAACAAATTGAAAACAAAAATGCTTCCATAGGTTCCGCATAAACAATAGTAAGGTGACAAGAGGTGTATATTAAAACTGAAGAGTGAGCATTGTTTTTAAAGTTTGAATCTTTACATGTGCCTTAGTGGCCCTTTTATGAAGCGGCAGTAAGCCCAACACGGGCTTACTGCTCGCTAAAAGGGAAGTACCGATGGGCTACTGTAGCAGCCTGGCAGTAATTCCCTCCCCCAGCGAACGCCATTTCAGTTTTTGTATCGCCGGTGTGTACCCGGCAGTAATTAGGTAGTGCTGTGTGCTGCCTGGTTGCCGCTGGTTAACGCAGGAGCCCTTACAACCACCTCAATAGGTAGCGGTAAGTGCTCCTCTCCTGAAATGGCTGCGGGGCAAGTGTTTCACTTGCCGCATGGCCATTTCTTGAAAAAAAAAAAAACAAAGTCCTGCCTTTTACCCACTGCGGTAAAGGGGGACCTCAGTGCGCATCGAACACACACGCTGACGTCAGCATAGGCCCCCTTTTGCCGCAGCTTTGTAAAAGGACCCTGCTTTTTAAAGGTTTCTCCTCCACGTACGTTTTGGTTTTCTGATAACTAATTCAGTGTAAGGTGGAATATTTCTGTTTCTAGTTATTGGAGTGTAAAAGCAACTGATAACATGGTTATCAAACATTCTGATACAGGTGCTGTATTTTGCCTTCTGTCTTGACGACTGAAGCTTTCATTATCCATTTATCCTTTCGTTCTGTAATCTTGGGTGCATAATTTTATGTTCAGCATGAAAAATTGTGAGCACAGGTCATAGAATTCATACAGTTATGCAAATAACTTAAATGACAAATTAGCACTAACAACCAGTTATTGGTGATAACTGGGGTTAATTGATGCTAACTGGCACTAATTTGTAGTTAGGAAACAGAAAAAGAGGAAATCCAAACCATGAAAAACACAATGGGCCTTCACAATGGGGTTGGCATCCACGATGGTGTTTTATTAAAGGACACTTTTGGCAAAAAGCCTGTGTCAGGGGTCTGACAAAAAATTATAAATAACACAACACATAGGGCCCTGTTTACTAAGCAGCGCTAAGGGCACGCGCTAGTGTTTTCAGCGTGCGCTAAACATTAGCATGTGATAAATGCTAAAGACACCCATAGGAATATATGGGTGGCTTTAGTGTTTGCTAATTTTAGGCGCATGCTAAAAACAGCACATCTTAGTAAACAGGGCCCATAAATATATGTATTCAAATTATACCTACAAATTTAGGGCTTCTTTTATAAAGCTGCATTACCAATTAGCGGCGCAATAAATGCAAAGAAGCCCATTCTATTCCCATGGTCTTCTTTGTATTCAGGACCTCTTTTGCCAGCTATTTCTGTGCAGCAATGCCAATGAAGCCCATTGAAAGGGAATGGGCTTTGTTGGCAATACTGTGCCAGGAATCGATAGCACAGTTTGGCAAAAGAGGTCTTCAGCACGCTGCTAATGATAGCAACTTTGTGAAAGGAGCCCATGGTGAGCTGCAATCACTAGAAACAATAATAATAAAAGTTCTTCTATTATTATTCTTTTATTACTATTGTTTTAATTTATTATATCTGTTGGTTTGATTTGAATATATATATATATATATATATATATATATATATATATATATATATATTATTTATATGCTGACACTGTTTTAAGTTAGTTCTTTTATTATTATTCCTTTATTATTATTGTTTCTAATGATTGCAACTCACTGTGAGATCCTTTTACTAAAGTACGCTAATGGATTTAGCATATGCTAATGATTAGCGTGTGCTAAATGATTAGACGTCCATAGGAATATAATGGGTGTCTTAGCATTTAGCAGACACTAAAATTCATTAGCACATCTTAGTAAAAGGACCCCTATATTTGTTGGCATAATTTGAATACAAATATTTATATGTTGTATTATTTATATTTCATTTGTTAGATCCCCTGAAGCAGGCTTTTTGCCGAAAGAGTCTCTTAGTAAATATCATGGTGATGCCAACCCAATTCAGATGCCCCATGTTCTTTTTATGGTTTCACTAATTTGTAGTTACACATGCATATGCAAGGGGGCGTGGACATGGGAAGGGCATGGATGAGTTAGGTACATGTCCAGAATGTACATGCTAAAGTTCTAGAATACTGACAGTTATGTGCCCAACTGTAACTTTTACTCAAGGACATTTCCACCAGCCATTGATATAGTGTAAGCAGCCATGCCTAAATTTCGGCCCTGTAAATGTCAAATACGCATGTAATTGTCAATATAGATTTCATGCTTAGTTCGCAGCATTCTGGCCCCTAACCTTTGGTGACCTGTAAAGAATTATCCCCCTAATGTCTTTTCAAGGCATCTTTCTCATTAGACTAAGCTTGAAGAGGAGGATGAAACTGAACGGGCTGTACTGGGTACCAGACTCATCAGTTCGTGTGTTGCTTTCATGGTATTTACTTTCCTGAGTAATCAAACTCCCATGAAAACAAAAGAACTCCTGGGAACATTGTTCCCTCACGTTTTCAAATCCAGTGCATTTGCCCTGTTTCTTCTCATTATCTACCACATCATATCATATGTTATGTTTCTGCTCAGGAAGTTATTTGAGACTAAGGTCTCCTTTTGCAAAGATGCAGTAGTCATTCCAGCACGGCAAATGCGACAAAGCCCATAGGAATTGAATGAGCTTCATCGCATTTGCTGCACCGGGGAATCACTATTGCGGGTTTGTAAAAGGATTCTTACACTATACAAAAAACATTCTTTTATTAAACTGAAATTAATCTTTCATAGCAAGGCACATGTTGAGACAACATAGAAACAAATATGTTTGAAACCTTTTGTTTAAATAGGCAAAATGAAGAAAATGTGTGTTTGTGTGTGTGTACATGCTTACCTGTCTACTGCATATCTATGTTTGTTTGTTCAATATTTGAATTAGTGGCAAAATGGTAAAAAAAAAAGTATAAAGTGAAATTCTTGTGCCTGAGATAAGAGCCCAACACTCCACTGCAGGATGTGATTTATGCGCCTTCTTTAAAAATGTGAATAGTGTCAAACCAGTTCAAACATGAACCCAAACCAAACGCCCCGAGCTACGAATTTCCAAAGCAAGCTGGAGAAAGCCTGAGCTCTGATGTTTTGCATTCAGAGCTGCATAGCAACTGCGCCACTTTCAGAGCACTAAAGGAACTGCAGCATCTTAAAGTAAGTAAGTTCTCTTGGTCAAAGTTATGAGAGAAACAAAAATATATATACAGCTCCCAAGGGAGAGAACAGCTCTATGAAGCAGAGCCTCTTCCACTGAAAGACCTCAGCAATTAATTTTAGTAAAGCATTCGGGTTGACCAATGGATGACAATCCTGATAGATTAGATAAGATACGAAAACATTACAGAATGGATGGGGTTTTGCCTCTGTTCTGTGAATGCTCATCAAGCTGAAATGATTCATCTTCTGGTCAGTATTATTCAGTTCACACACTTATATAATAAAACCACTTAATATAGTTAAATAGCTGCCCTCACCCTCCATCCCGTCAAGAGAATTTTAAAATTAGTTAATCCAAAATCTTTAATGCAAGTCAGAGGCGTAGCCAGACTCAGTATTTTGGATGGGCCCAGAGGTAAATTGGATGGGCCCCTCAATGTGCAGGTGCCCCCTCCCCCCTAACCGTACACCACAGGTATCTTCCCGGAGATATATTTTAAGAACATACAGTGGTGGAAATAAGTATTTGATCCCTTGCTGATTTTGTAAGTTTGCCCACTGACAAAGACATGAGCAGCCCATAATTGAAGGGTAGGTTATTGGTAACAGTGAGAGATAGCACATCACAAATTAAATCCGGAAAATCACATTGTGGAAAGTATATGAATTTATTTGCATTCTGCAGAGGGAAATAAGTATTTAATCCCTCTGGCAAACAAGACCTAATACTTGGTGGCAAAACCCTTGTTGGCAAGCACAGCGGTCAGACGTCTTCTGTAGTTGATGATGAGGTTTGCACACATGTCAGGAGGAATTTTGGTCCACTCCTCTTTGCAGATCATCTCTAAATCATTAAGAGTTCTGGGCTGTCGCTTGGCAACTCGCAGCTTCAGCTCCCTCCATAAGTTTTCAATGGGATTAAGGTCTGGTGACTGGCTAGGCCACTCCATGACCCTAATGTGCTTCTTCCTGAGCCACTCCTTTGTTGCCTTGGCTGTATGTTTTGGGTCATTGTCGTGCTGGAAGACCCAGCCACGACCCATTTTTAAGGCCCTGGCGGAGGGAAGGAGGTTGTCACTCAGAATTGTACGGTACATGGCCCCATCCATTCTCCCATTGATGCGGTGAAGTAGTCCTGTGCCCTTAGCAGAGAAACACCCCCAAAACATAACATTTCCACCTCCATGCTTGACAGTGGGGACGGTGTTCTTTGGGTCATAGGCAGCATTTCTCTTCCTCCAAACACGGCGAGTTGAGTTCATGCCAAAGAGCTCAATTTTTGTCTCATCTGACCACAGCACCTTCTCCCAATCACTCTCGGCATCATCCAGGTGTTCACTGGCAAACTTCAGACGGGCCGTCACATGTGCCTTCCGGAGCAGGGGGACCTTGCGGGCACTGCAGGATTGCAATCCGTTATGTCGTAATGTGTTACCAATGGTTTTCGTGGTGACAGTGGTCCCAGCTGCCTTGAGATCATTGACAAGTTCCCCCCTTGTAGTTGTAGGCTGATTTCTAACCTTCCTCATGATCAAGGATACCCCACGAGGTGAGATTTTGCGTGGAGCCCCAGATCTTTGTCGATTGACAGTCATTTTGTACTTCTTCCATTTTCTTACTATGGCACCAACAGTTGTCTCCTTCTCGCCCAGCGTCTTACTGATGGTTTTGTAGCCCATTCCAGCCTTGTGCAGGTGTATGATCTTGTCCCTGACATCCTTAGACAGCTCCTTGCTCTTGGCCATTTTGTAGAGGTTAGAGTCTGACTGATTCACTGAGTCTGTGGACAGGTGTCTTTCATACAGGTGACCATTGCCGACAGCTGTCTGTCATGCAGGTAACGAGTTGATTTGGAGCATCTACCTGGTCTGTAGGGGCCAGATCTCTTACTGGTTGGTGGGGGATCAAATACTTATTTCCCTCTGCAGAATGCAAATAAATTCATATACTTTCCACAATGTGATTTTCCGGATTTAATTTGTGATGTGCTATCTCTCACTGTTACCAATAACCTACCCTTCAATTATGGGCTGCTCATGTCTTTGTCAGTGGGCACACTTACAAAATCAGCAAGGGATCAAATACTTATTTCCACCACTGTAAGTGGGGGTTTTTTTCACCTACCCCACATCTTCTTCCTCTCTTCCACGGCGTCCCGGCATATGCCCGCCTGTCTCTGAACTCTGTCCTTCCCCAATGTCAGTACAGGCATCCTCAGCGCCTGCAGTGATTCATTCTCGTTGTTTGTGCCGGCTCCGCAGGATTCCATCTGCCATGTCCCGCCCTCACTGACGTCATTGCCTGTTTTCTGTCTGGTGGAATGCGGAAGATGGAAGGCTGTGGGGCTGCCGCAAGCAGACAGAAAAAAATCACTGCAGGCACCAAGGACACCTGTACCAACACCAGGGAGGGAAAGGGGTTCAGAGACCGGAGTGCAGATGCTGGGACACCGCGGAGGAGAGGGGGGAAGAGAGCAGCATGGCACTGCAGCTGGGTGGTTCTGAGCCAAGATTAGGTGGACCTGTGCCCACCCAGGCCCAACCGTAGCTAAGCCACTGGTGCAAGTTAAAGGTTCACTATAAGACATTATGCAGAAACACAGCGTACTGAGCCATGTAGGAGTCAATTTTGAAAGAGCTGCTAAGTGACTATATAACTGACTAATTTTAATGGCTACTTTTAGGGAAATTTTCTGTCAGCCTTATAACTGACATCCCAGTGCAATATTGCTGATCTCTTTACTTTGTAATCTGCTACAAACCTCTTGAGGTGTGAGTGAAATATAAGCCCCTGGCAAAGTAAAGTAAAGTAAAAGCTATTTTTTGTTTTGGGGGTCAAAACAAATCAACATTGCCCCTGCCCTCCAAGCTATCCATTTACTGATGCAGTGTGGGGCATAAAGTTGGTCTGGTCAGGTCAGGGCCCCAGAAGCCCACCCTATTCCACTGCCTATGGAGTTTGTCAGTGCTGAAAAAAAGTGGGAGATAACAGGTTATCTCCCACTGAATATCCCATTTAGTGGCTAGCAACTAACTGGCTATATCACACGACATAACCAGTTAAGTGTAGATATTCAGCGGCTAACGGGCTATGTTGAGCAGTCAAAATAGGTTGCTTAAATAGCAGGCCTGTCTTTGACCACTAAAAAGTTAGTCAGTTAGCACTCTTTTTACTAAGCGGCGGTAAGCCCAACGCGGGCTTACCGCTCGCTATACAGGATGTACCGCCAGGCTATCGCAGCAGTCCGGCAGTACTTCCCACCCCTAGTGCACTATTTCCAGCACTACAAAAATGTATTTATTTTTTGTAGCACCGGAGTGTACCCGGCAGTAATCAGGCAGTGCGGCATGCTGCCCAGTTACTGCCGGATTAATGCGGGAGTCCTTACCGCCACCTCAATGGGTGGCAGTAAGGTCTCCCCCCGAAATGGCCACGCAGCAATTGCTTTACTTGCCACCCGGCCATTTCCTGTCCGAAAGCGAGACTTCCCTTTTACCAGCTGCAGTAAAAGGGGGCCTCTGTGCATGTGTCAAACACCATGGATGCCAGCGCTGGCCCCCTTTTGCGGCAACTTGGTAAAAGAGGCCCTTAGTGCTGAATATCAGCATCCAAAATAAACCCAGTTATTCAATGCCGGTCGCCAGATAAGGCCTGGCATTGAATATCCGGGTTTAAAGCTGGTGGCGGACAGAAAATGCTTCACACCACTGGCTGAATATTGGGCCCTATGGGGAGATTCTATATATGGCGCCTAAAAAATTGGCATGGAAATGAATGCCAACTAAGCGTATTCTATAAGCGGCACCTAGATTTAGGCGTGGTATGTAGAATATGCTTAGTTGCTATATCAGCACCTAAATCTATATGTCTCCATTTACACCAATGAAAATTGGGGGGGGGGGGGGGTAAATCTTGGCACATAGATTTAGGTGCAGTGGGCCATATTCTATAACTACTTGTGTAAATTTTGAAATGCCCATGAAATGCCCATTTCCCCACCAATAACCACGCCCCTTTTTGTCTGTGCATTACAGAATGCGCTTAGCGATTTGTGTGTGTAAATTCTAATTATTGCCAATTAATACTCATTATTGCTTGTTAAGAGCTGTTATCAATGCTGATTAGCTTAAGCCAATTAAATTATGCACGTTGTTATAGAATACGCCTGGATTTCGGTGCTGATCTCTAGGCGTGCTATATAGAATCCGAGGGTATGTGCATATACAAATGCTACCCAAACTCTGCCTATGTACATACTAGAGAATTACACGGGGACAAAGTTTGTCCCCATCCCCATTCTGTCCCCGTGGGTTCCGTCTCCATCCCCACTGCATCATCCCAGGTTCTGTCTCCATCCCTGTCGTATCCCCACCCCATCCCCGTGGGCTCTATTGTCATCTGCAGAAGCCTCGAACACATATGATTTAGTTCCTAAATTTAGGTGTCTAATTGCTGACTTACACTAGTATTCTATAATGGAGTAGGGGCACAAATTTGCCTTTATAGAGTACTAGCTTACTCCCAGATTTTATATATGGTGCCCAAATTTGGATGCCAGTCAAAGATGCATGTGCAAATTAATTGGCTGGAGAGATAAGTGAACCTTACAACACTAGCAAAAAGCATTAGAAAGTATGGTTTGGGGACCTTATACTTAAAATTAAGGAGGGGTTTTCAGCCTATGATGAATGGATGGAACTCCCTTAGGTTGAATGAGAGATCAACAAAGGAGTATTCTATCATTATTTGAGGCTTTTCCTCCCTTAAAAGAACAGTACATCATTGTTAAGATAATTGGATGGATATCTTTTTGATGACATTATAGTGTGATATATTGTGATAGTCCATTAGCTCTGAGTTGGTGTTTAGATTTACCCAAATTTGTGTGCCATTTACTGAATCAAGTCCTTAGTGCTTAGATTTTGGGTGACTAACCTTTAATACCCTTTATAGAATTGGTCTCTGTTAGGGGCCCTTTTACAGAGCAGCGGTAAACCCAATGTAGGCCTACCGTTCGCTCTTTCTGGACTACTGCCAGCCCAACGTGGCTTCCATTTGTAGTCCCGCCCTGAGCGGGCACAATTTCCATGGAAAAAGAAAACCCCTGGAAATAGCTTGCGCAGCGATAACCCAGCTGTAATCAGGCATCGTCACATGATGCCTAGTTACTGCTGGGTTAGCGCAGGAGCCCTTATCACCACCTCAGTGGGTGGCGGTAAGGGCTGTGCGCCGCATGGCCATGCAGTACGAGTTACCTCACCATGTGGCTTTTTGGGGGTGGGGTTTTTACCGGCTGCAGAAAAAAACGGCCTTTGCGCGTGGGAAAAATGGCCACCGCTGCTAGTGCAGGGCCCTTTTTCCCGCAGCTTGGTAAAAAGAACCCCTAAGTTTATGTTTGATGTACAAATGACTACCCTCCATTGTTTGATACAGTTTTGAATAACTATTTTCAATCATGTCAGCCAATTTGTCCTTTGCATTCAAGTCTTAAAAAGTTTCTATATATTCCTTCCTTAAAGCAGGCTAAAAGTATTGAACTCGTAAACGTGCTTTTTCTATGATAGGTCTGAGATTGTAGATATTGTTACTACAAACTCTGCATCGAGAGAAGGATTTCTTAACATATTGGAAAGGCTTGAAGGCTCGTTTGTTTAGAACTGCTTTTAGTCTTAGTTTTAATTCATTTTATAATTATTTCTTCCTTATGATAAACTGTACTTGCTTGATATCTTAGTAATTTTGCAATGTTTTAAATGTTATTATGTTAGTGAAATGAGTTTTATTGTGTATGTGAGTTGCTTAGACTATTGAAGACAGAGCATCCAAAAATATTTCCAGTTCAAACACTATTAAGTATCAAGTGCAAACAAAACTTTGCAAACAATGCTGGATTGTACAGAAAGAATAGAGAGGGGAAGCTGAGGGACTGATGCACAAAGCTTACCATAGCTGCAACATTTGCTTTACACTGGTTGGAGGCAGTCTAAAGCAAATGTTATGTAGCGTATAATGCACAAAGGGGTTTTGCGTGCCTTTAACCATGTGCAGTAGTAGCTACCGAAAACCCCATGCAAATGTATTAAAATAAGCTCATTAGTATTATAATGAGCATTCCGTGTGATGCACAGAAAGGACCGTCTACCTTCTATGTGTAAAATTTGCTGGCAGGTCTGGGGCTGTTGGTACTATGAGGGTGACATGAGAATAAGCTGTGCACAAGAATTACAAAAGGCTTCTGCTCCATTTGTGACTACAAGGATAACAACCTGCCTCAGTTCTGCTAGAGTTTGACTGCTAGTAGTGTCTTAGGACATGTCCTGCACATTTTTGACAGGCTTAAAACCCTCATATTTATTTATATTATTTATTGGGATTTATTAAGTGCCTTTTTGAAGAGATTCACCGATATGTTAGTATCCACTGCTTGACCTTGAATCAGAGAGCCTGAGGAAGGGAAGGCTTCATTTTCCATCTAGTGCCTGGGATAACATGCAAGGGTATAAGCTGTGGTATTCAAGCGGCTCAGTAGGAAAAGCGCCTAGCATATGCACAGAACATGGACACTTTCTGAAAGACTGTTCTGCGCATGTGCTAGGTGTTTTCCCTACCGAGCTGCTTGCAGACTTTACAAGCATCTGATTTGCATACGATTCCCTTTGAGCATCGGGTCACTGTTTCCAAACAGTAAGTTCAACTGTGGCTGTCCTATTTAACAGCGACTTTTGTACATCTGGGTCTGAGACAAGTAATCTCCAGACCACTCAGCTACTAATACACTGTATTCCACTGGGGTAGGTCAGTCAGAATGATCACAGAGATAGATTCTATATATGTCGAAAAAAAAATTGGCACCAAAAAAAGTGCTATTCTATAACCTATGCTTAAAGTTAGGCACGGTTTATAGAATAGCACTTATGCCCAGGAATCACATATAGCGTTAGATGCGACCATTTGAACCAACTGAAATGTGCTGCAAATGCATGTGCCTACATTAAACAAATATTCCCGCTATTCTATAACAATGCATGTTAATTTTAAGAACAGCCTCAATATGCCCATGACTCTCCCATTTGCGCACCCCCTTTACCAGATCATGCATAAATGCCAATTAAATCTAAGTAG
The DNA here is from genome assembly GCF_901765095.1 of Microcaecilia unicolor. Classification (NCBI taxonomy): domain Eukaryota; kingdom Metazoa; phylum Chordata; class Amphibia; order Gymnophiona; family Siphonopidae; genus Microcaecilia; species Microcaecilia unicolor. The sequence goes on from NC_044033.1 coordinate 141,173,010, forward strand.
TGCCAACCATTGCTGCTAATTAGCTCATTATTCAATTACATTGCACGTGAAAATTTGCATGTGCAATTTTTGGCGACTTTTATAGAATTAGGGGGGATAGAGAAAGGTATGTGTCAACAGGCTTTCATATCTTGCAAACCTGAGGAAATCTGCAGGTCTTCTTGGCAGCTTGCATCTTATATTTGTGAACTAAAGATACTACATTCCACCATAAATAACCATTTAACAACTTTGCATTCTTACAGGTAGTAAAGAGCACTTGCAAAGCCCCTGCCATCAATAAATCAAATAGTTTCCTGTTCAAATTTGCTAAGGGGGAGACAAGTCGCAGTGACCTGAACATAATAATATCCAAGGTCATTATTTGACTCATCTGAAAAATGTTTTGAATGTACTTCCATATTGCAGCCCAAAATATGTAATACCTAGACATTCAAAAACCATTTGCAAAAAAGTATCAGTCTCAGCCTGACAGTAGCAACAGCAATCGTCATTCTTTAACCTAACAAAAAAAAAAACCCACACACAGAATGCTAGGAATTATTAGGACAGAAATAGAGACTAAAACAAAGATTAACATTGGTCACCGCATCTCAAAAAAGATGTAATGGAACTGGAAAAGGTACTAAAAGGGCGACCAAAATGATTAAGGGGATGGAATGACGCTCATATGAGGAAAGGCTTAAGAGGTTAGGACTCTTCAGCTTGGAGAAGAGTCGGCAGAGGGGAAATATTATAAAGCTCTATAAAATCTTTAATGGAGTAGAACAGGTAAATGCGAATCAATTGTTTACTTTTTCTAAAAGTATAAAGACTAGGCGACACTCAATGGAGTTACATAGCAGCATATTTAAAATAGATAAGAGAAAATAAATTTTTACACATCATATAATTAAACTCTGGAACTCATTGCCAGAGCAAGTGGCAAAAGCAGTTATTGTAGCTGAGTTTTTTTAACAAAAGGTTTAGACAAATTTCCTGGAGGAAAAGTCCATAAATCATTATTAAGGATCTGGGGAAAGCCATCACTTATCTCTAGGTTAAGTAGCATGGAATCTTGCCACTTTTTGGGGCTCTGGTAAGGTACTTGTAACCTGAGCTGGCCACTATTGGAAACAGGATCCTGATCTAGATGGACCCTTAGTGAGACCCCAGTAAGGCAACTCTATTGTTCTTATGTTGTTATGGCTGGGAGAGGCTGGCTGATTCAGAAGGCCGGTTGATATCGGACTAGAAGGTTTTCCCATTTAATGCCTGCATCTCAGACATTACCAACCTGCTGACACACCTAATTCAATCCCACCTTCTTCTGAAGAAAATGTTCTCTACGGTGTCAGTAGATCTTTGAAATCAAATGACTTGCAGCGCCTACTGCTACAGAAAAGTGCTGCAACTCAGGCTCAGAAACTGAGAACACTGGTAGTTAATGGATCTCCTAATAATTCAGTGGAATAAAATAGTTGGTTTTCCTGATCTCTCTACCACATCTTTAAAGGATAATGAGTTACCCTGTACTAGTTGGTCCAATGTCCACATGCCATTAAGTTGCTAGTTCAGCCAAAAAATTACTTTGTTATTCATTTTAATATACTAAATTGGCATTAGAAGAGACTTATTCCAGGGAACCTGAAAAATTTGGTTAAAGACCATAAAGACCTTCTGTGTGAACGTATAGGGGAGCGTAGTTTGAAGGCCTCGTGGCAACAAAATTCCAGGAGGTATAACTGTAAGGATGGGAGATAAAATTTCTTTCTTAATACACAATCTGCTAGGAACTGAAGTAGGGGACATGGGATTGGTCACCCAGTATACACCATATTGGAGCAAGAAAGTATTGTGATATAGAAAAGAATCAGAAAATTGTACTCCACCTCTTTCCTTGGGCTGCTTCAACTTTTTAACACTATACAGGAACTCTTTCCTTCACCCAGGAATTTAACCAATACTATTTCTAGAAAAACATAAAATTCTCTAGGGCAAAAACAGGGCAGCATGCTCAGAATAAAATTGATCTGGGCTGTGAGCACTAGTATGACCATCCTGCTTATAATCGAACGAGAAAAACGCCCAAGTTCCGACCTAAATCGGGAGATGGACGTTTATCTCACAAAAATGAATAACACGGTATAATCGAAAGCCAAACTTGGACGTTTTCAACTGCACTCCATCGCAGAAGCGTACAAAGTTGACGGGGGCGTGTCGGAGGCGTGGTGAAGGCGGGACTGGGGCATGGTTATCACCCGAACAGAGATGGGCGCCTTTCGTCGATAATGGAAAAAAAGTATGCGTTTGTAGCTAGAATTTAGGGCACTTTTCCTGGACCCTGTTTTTTCACGAATAAGGCCCCAAAAAGTGCCCTAAATGACCAGATTACCACCAGAGGGAATCGGGGATGACCTCCCCTAACCTCCCCTGACTCCCCCAGTGGTCACTAACCCCCTCCCACCACAAAAAAATGATGTTTCACAACTTTTTATTTTCACCCTCAAATGTCATACCCACCTCCCTGGCAGCAGTATGCAGGTCCCTGGAGCAGTTGTTAGGGGGTGCAGTGGACTTCAGGCAGGTGGACCCAGGCCCATCCCCCCCTACCTGTTACATTTGTGCTGCTTAATGCTTAGTCGTCCAACCCCCCCAAACCCACTGTACCCACATGTAGGTGCCCCCCTTCACCCCTTAGGGCTATAGTAATGGTGTAGTGTTGTGGGCAGTGGGTTTTGAGGGGGATTTGGGGGGCTCAACACACAAGGGAAGGGTGCTATGCACCTGGGAGCTCTTTTACCTTTTTTTTTGTTTTTGTAAAAGTGCCCCCTAGGGTGCCCGGTTGGTGTCCTGGCATGTGAGGGGGACCAGTGCACTACGAATCCTGGCCCCTCCCACGAACAAATGCCTTGGATTTATTCGTTTTTGAGCCGGGCGCTTTCATTTTCCATTATCGCTGAAAAGCAAAAACACGCAGCTCACAAATTGTCGAATAAAACATGGACGTCTATTTTTTTTCAAAAATACGGTTCGGTCCGCCCCTTCACGGACCCGTTCTCGGAGATAAACGCCCATGGAGATAGACGTTTTCGTTCGATTATGCCCCTCCATGTCTACCCATACCCATCAAAAAATCATGAGAGGAGACCAATGCTGATTAGTAGCCTTGACCAGCTTCAGTGTATGAGCCATATTCAGTTGCAATATCTGATCTACATCTTTCTTATGTGCCAGGTAGGCCCCTATGACCTTCCTCTGTTCATAGGATGTCTGTACATCCTATGAACCCGTTCTTGCACATTTTTTTTTGGTTGGCCCCTACTCTGTGGAATGGTCTTCCAAGGCTTTTGGATCAGCTGGATAACTCATGAGAGCAGTAGGGAGCCTGGGAGATTGTGATGGTTGTTGTTTGTCTTGTGGGGTGTAACTCTTCTCTATTGTGTGGGTGTTTTGTACTTTTCTGTAATATTTCGTAGTTCTTGTTTTGTTTTATGCATTTTTGAGTATTGTACCCCTCCTAGACCTGTATTGATTTGGTGGTATATCAAGTCTCAATCAACAATATTAAGCCAAACAACTAAATATTTGAGCTGTATGAGAATGTACTTAAAGCCTTTGTCTGTCAGGTCCCCTTCAAGTGTATAATCATTCATAGGCATGTCTTCAGATTTATCCTAGTTAGTTTTGTATCCAGAAAACAAAAAAAAAAACCTTCTAAACTACCTCCATCAAAGCAGGGATTTATGTGTGCACTTTAGATAAAAAGATCAACAGATCCACGTCACATTACAACTAAACCCTTGAAAATGGATCCAAAAGCATTTAAACAAAAGCACCTGTTTTGTAAAGGCAACATAGACATCTGTGTAACTTTATAAAAAGTAGATCTGAGTTCCAACAGCACACAAATCCTCACATACTTTTAAGATGTTGTACATTTGTCATGCATATTATAATATTTTGTAGCCCTTGATGCAGCCCTTATGTGGGCAAAACACGGCCTGTGTCGGGCATTATTTTGGTTTGTGTTTCACCAATAAAGATTTGCTGTGTTTGTTTCCACATTGGAGTTTGCAGATCGGCTTTCCTGTTGTTGTTGCTTCTTCTTCTTCTTATTAGCATTTGTATAGCGCTACCAGACGCAAGCAGCGCTGAACACCTGATACAAAGAGACAGTCCCTGCTCAAAAGAGCTTACAATCTAAATAATACAGACAGACAAGACAGTTACGGGTTAAGCAGCAAAAAAATGAATTGTACTGTTCTGGAATCTTGCCAGGTACTTGTGACCTGGATTGGCCACTGTTGGAAACAGGATACTGGGCTTGATGGATCTTCAGTATGTCCCAGTATGGCAACACTTATGTACTTATGTACAGACATGTGCCTTATAAAATATGCATGCATATCACAGCTCCATCCTTGCTATACTGAAATGGCACCTCTGGGAATGTCTACACATGGTCCTTGTGAAAGTACATATGATCTTTTTTGTGTGTGCATATTTGCAGGCACATATAATCCCATGCAATTTTTTTAAGAACCTTTTTTGACATGTGAAACATGCTTGACATACACATGGAAAATGCTTTTTAAAATAATCAGATTAGAAGCTAAAACTAGTAAATTCCCTAAACCTTGCATTGTAAAATATGTATGGGTCAGATAACCAAACCAATGCAAAAAAAAAAAAAAAAAAAGAATGAAGAAGCTGTTTGGGTGGAAATGCTGATCAAAAATCTGAACCTGTAAGGGGAATGGATGTAACAGGATCATGTGGAGGGGCGCCCAAGTTTTCCTGAGGACGTCCTCACAGGACATCCCCGCGAAGGGGCAGGGAAACCTGTATTATTGAAACAAGATGGGCGGCCATCTTTTGTTTTGATAATATGATCGGGGATGCCCAAATCTCAACATTTAGGTCGTCCTTAGAGATGGTCGTCTCTGGTTTTCGGCGATAATGGAAACCGAGGATGCCCATCTCAGAAACGACCAAATCCAAGCCATTTGGTCATGGGAGGAGCCAGCATTCATAGTGCACTGGTCCCCCTGAACATGTCAAGACACCAACCGGGCACCCTAGGGGGCACTGCAGTGGACTTCAGAAAAAGCTCCCAGGTGCATACCTCCCTTACCTTGTGTATCTGCACTGATACAAGAAGATCATTTTGGATTTGTGAAAGGGAGATATGCCTTAACAAATTTACTCAAAGCTTATAATAATAATAATATTATTATTATTTATCATATCAGATATATGCAGAACTGAAAAGTGGTGATACAAATTCAGGTACAATATGTCCATGCACCAAAGAGCTTATAGTCTACATGGTCCTTGAGGCAACTGGGAAATAAAAAGAATTGCCTAAGGAGCAATAATATCCGCCCCTCTGTATTAAAGACTCCGCATAAGTACACGCTTGGAATATGGAAGCCGTTTGGCATGTGACAAAGGGGCAATAAATTTGAATTCTAGCGCATAACTCTTATTGGTTACCTGCCACAGGTGGAAACCAATGAGAGTTAATTTGTTAGAATAAGTGAAAGAAAGTTGTTAGAGTGTACAATGGAGTTGTCATCGCGCAACTGTAAGACTTTAACACTGGCTGAACGAATAGAAGTTATGAAAAAATTAGAAAACAATCAAATCAAGCATCTATTACTAAAGAATATGGGGTCAATCCCAGTCAAATTTCACATATCTTGAAGCAGAAAGATCAGCTTCTGGAAGACTAGCAAAACAATACAAGTCCACATCGGAAACGAAAACAGGCGAGAAAAGCTGAGGAGGTAGAAGATACTTTTCTTCGGTGGTTTTCTCAAGTCAGGAGCAGACAGTTTCCTGTCAGTGGTCCACTGCTTATGGAGAAAGCTAATCAGCTACCTGAAGGTCTTGGACTAACTGAATTCAAAGCCACTGCTGGATGGTTGGAAAGATAGAAGGAGAGGAACAACATAAAATTGAAGAAACAGCATGGTGAAAAACAAGACGCTGATGACTTCAGTGCTGAAAATTGGGTTGTTTCAGTTCTTTCTACCATCTTGAACGACTTTGCAGTTCATGACATTTTCAATACTGACGAATCCAGTCTCTACTGGTGAGCGATACCTGATGGAACACTTGCATTCTAACAAGCCAAAACTACAGGAAGTAAAACATCAAAGGAACGACTGACGATCCTCCTTTGCTGCAATATGGATGGGAGTGAGAAGTTGGAACCACTTTTGCAAGAGTGCTGGAGAGTGTCCACACCCTGGAGGCCTATCTGGAGGCCACTGGATGTCAGTACTATGACAGTTTTTACCGTCTGGCAGACCTAGTCTATGGAACTCACAGACACAATAGTGTACAGAGGACTATGACTGATTACTTTAAGTAAGTCTAACGTCAGTTAACAGAGAATTTATTTATTTATTTATTTGTTACATTTGTATCCCACATTTTCCCACCTATTTGCAGGCTCAATGTGGCTTACAATTTTTCCGACATGACTTGTGTCATTTCAGAATTCATGTACAATTGGTAATATAAATGGAACATGAGTATTAAATAACTGTCGAATAGAAAGGAAGAAAATATACCCAAGGTACAAAAATAAACAAATGGAATCACATATTGAACATGGATTGCATAGTAAAATTAAGTAATACAGTGTAGGAAGAGAGTAAATCTGATGTTAAGTAAATGATGGTGAAATACAATACCAATTATAAGTTATTATGGTATGCCGTGTTAAAGAGATGTGTCTTTAGTGCCTTACAGAAATTAGTTAGGTTGTGGATTATTTTCAGGTCCAATGGTAGAGCATTCCACATTTGTGAACTTAAGTATGAAAAGCTGGATGCATGGGTTAATCTATATTTTAGACCTTTACAAGTGGGGAAGTGAAGATCTACATTTGTTTATTGGATTTCAAGCTTCTTTGGGTCACTATGGTTAACCCTAGAACGCATGACGTTAAAAATATACATATTAACGTCATGGGGGCCTTTTAGGCCCCCATGCACATAATGTAGAAAAACACACTTAAATAACTTTCACAAGTTTATTTCAAAATTGCTCAATAAAATATGAATAGTGGACAACATTTTAATTATAATTTTTCACAGAAAACACCAAAAAAAATTTTTTTTCCCAAATTTCACGCAAAGACATGAAAACACACAAAAATGAATAGAAATCTATAGCAAACTAGCTGCAGCTACATTTTTATTCTAACTTTCTTTTCTATTATATTAGTCTTCCAAACAATTCTGACATGTTATTTTTTCAGAAGAGTGTTCTTTGCAAACAGTTTCTTTCTCCTGGCTCTGGAGTAATCTGAAACTGTATGCCACACCGTTTCATTGCTTCTTTAGTTTTCTTTGGCAAGCATTTCAAGTCGCTTCGCTCTATCATGTGAGGTATTACAAGTTCATGACAAAGGTCCTTCAAGAATAAGCGTCTCCTGTCCTTCCTCTGTGCATGAAATTCAGGATGAGTTTCTGTATAAATAATGAATGAATTTAGGGCTGCTACATCAAGCATATTTGAAAATAGTACTACAGCATCGTTTTGTTTGCCTCTTACACGAATATTCTCCCACCATCTCATCCATTTTATCTACACCTCCTTTTGTTGCATTGTAATGCAGGATGATTTCTGGTTTCAATTTTTGGTTATTGCTGTCAACACTGCAATCGTGATGCATGGTACTGAGTAAAATTACAGATTTCTCCTTCTTTGCCTTGTAAGATACCAAAGTCGCTTTGTTATTGAATCCAAAGACACTCTCATAAAGTGCTCGCTGACGATTGTGTTTGAGTGCTGCTGGAATTTCTCGTCTGTTTTGCTTTATAGTACCAACAAGTGTAATAGCTTTTGCAAGCAGAAAATTGCCTAGTTCAACATTGGTGAAATAATTGTCCATGGTGATGTTTCTACCTGAATTGAATATTGGAACAGCAAGAGTTTTGACTATTTCAGACCCCAGATCCTTCTGTACTGGTGCACCAACCTCTTTGCCACAGTAGATTACGCCATTTATGCCATAATAATTTGCAGAATCACACATCCAGAAGATTTTTATACCGTACTTGGCTGGCTTGCTGGGCATGTATTGTATGAATTTGCAGCGTCCTCTGAACGGTACAAGTTGCTCATCTACAGTAACATTAGTACTAGGATTGTAAAGTTTTGTGCAATTTTTGATAAATATGTTCCAGATATAACTGATAGGGGCTAATTTGTCTGTTTCAAACCTCGCTGCACGAGTTCGCTTATCATCAAAGCGAATGATCCTTCTAATTTCCTCATATCTGCCCACTGACATTGTCGCCTTATAGTGTGGATCAGAAAGTGGGTCCAGAAATAATTCTCGTATTGGGACATCATACGATTTTTGACTCCCTGCCAGCAGGAAAAGTCCAATATATGCATAAAGTTCCTCTTTTGAGATATTTTTCCAGGACTTATTTTTTGCTGAAGCGATACGTCTTCCTTCTAGGTTTGAACATAATAGGACCTCTTCTGCAATATTGTCAGAAAAATAAGTACAGAATACATCTTTAGGGGTAAAGTAACTGGGACTTCCCACAGCTCCTTGAGCCTGTCTCACAATATTGTGTATTGGAGTACGTCCGACTAATGTAGGATTACTGTCCCAAAAAACATTCGTTTTGGATGTTCTACTTATCACTTCTTGAGGATCCACTAGATTCACTTCTTCATCATCAGAAGAATCACTGGATGAGGATGTTTGATTAGCTGGTGGCAGATATTCTTCATCAGAACCCTTACGCCAAGCCCCCTCCCTGCCCATCTTCAAGTCTTTGCTTAAAGCCCACCTCTTCAATGCTGCGTTCGGCACCTAACCCTTACCGTTCAGTGAATCCAGACTGCCCCAATTTGACTGCCCCGATCGGACCGACCGTTCACTTGTCTATTAGATTGTAAGCTCTTTGAGCAGGGACTGTCTCTCTTTGTTAAATTGTACAGCGCTGCGTAACCCTAGTAGCGCTCTAGAAATGTTAAGTAGTAGTAGTAGACAAAGATAGTTCACTTTCATCATCGCTTTGAAACATAATCGCTTCAATCTCTTGGTCAGTCAGACACTTGGAGGAAGACTGTGCCATTGCTGACTAGATGTTAGAAAATGAAACAGATTTCCTCTTCAGCAATTAGCTCACAGTGTATACTGTCCTCAGTGTTCAGAGGACCTGAGGTGATGTCATGGCCTTATCACTCCCTCCAAAAATCACATGACATCCTCACATGTTATTATCCACACCCTGGCCCCTCCACCAGCATTACTGAGTACAAATAAAGTAACTTGAGACACAAACACTTCTGAGAACATGATAAAAACAGCGGGGGCCTAAAAGGCCCCCAATTCGTACAGATGTAGTTTTCACCAAACAAGCATTGTTACACCATAATGCCTATGAAAAAAAATTATATGAACAACTGGATATTATCAACAATGACATACTTGAGTAATACCTTGAGTTTCAAAATTCTAACTAAAGTAATTTTGCAGATAATAGCAAAAATGTAAGCATGGGGGCCTAAAAGGCCCCCAATATGCGTTCTAGGGTTAAGTGCATGCTCCAGTTAACTGCATGTATTTCTTTGGTCCCAGACTCTTGCACTTATGTGGATTGCACTGTAGTCCATAATGCTGTCTCAGCTGCTCCTGGCTAGCTATCTAGGAGGCCCTTTTACTAAGCCTCTTAGGTGCCTACGCTCAACTAACATGCGCCAATTTGGAACTACCACCTGGCTATCGCGTGGCCCAGGCAGCAAGTTCAGTTTGTATGTGTGTCCAGTAGGCGCGGTACTAACTGAGCATAATCAGCATTGTACGCATGCTGACGATTACCACCCGGTTAACGCATGAGACCTTACTGCTAAGTCAATGGGTGGTGGTAAGGTCTCAAGCCCAAAATGGGCGTGCGCCAATTTTCATTTTGCCACACGTCCATTTTCGGCCAAAGAAAAAAAATGGCATTTTTTGCAGGTGCGCTGAAAAATGAACCTCTGCACATCCAATATACGCATCTACACCAGCGCAAGCCACCTTTCGGCGCACCTTATTAAAAGGAACCTTAGATACGGCACGGAATGTCAGCCATACCTGGGTAACTTCTGGGCACCACCAGACAACCAGTTATTCAGTGCTAGTACCCACACAGCTGGCAGCCTGAATACCCAGGTCTAATTAAGCCAATGGTAGTCAGTAGGAAAAAGAAGGTGATAGTCTCTTTGTTTAAGTCTCTGGTGAGTCCTCTTTGAGAATACTGTGTACAATTCTGGAGACTGCATCTTCAAACAGGATGGAGTTGGTCCAGAGGGTGGCCACTAAAATGGTCAGTGGTCTTCGTAGTAAAGAGTATGGGGACAGACTTAATATGTATACTTTGGAAGAAAGGTGGGAAACGGGATATATGATGAAGATGTTCAAATACTTCTGTTGCATAAAATGCACAGGAGGTGAGTCTCTTTGAATTGAAAGGAAGCTCTGGAATGAGGGTACATAGGAAGAAGGTGAAAGGGGACAGACTCAGGAGTAACTCAGGGTTGTGAATTCATGGAATGGCATCCTGGTGGAGATGATGGAGATGAAGACTATCCGAATTCAAGCAAGCTTGGGATATGTACAGTACATAGGATTTGTAAGGGAGGGGAAGGTTAGTAGATGGCATGAATGTAGACTGGATAGACTATATGGTCTTTACCTGCCTTCATTTTTCTATTTCTGGAATTTAAAGAAATGCTGACCACCACTGGCTAAATATTGCATCCTAAGCTTCCTTTCTCCTTTGCTATGGCTATTCTTTGAAAATATCTTTTGGAGATTTTGAGGAGCTCAGAGGAATATCTTTCTCCTTTTAGTAAGGCCTACTTTTTATCATCTGAGAAACCAGTATGATAGGGGCAAGTGATAGTGGGGGCAGACTCACTGTTGACAGTCTGGACTTTATGGGTTTTCTGAAGGTATTCCTGGTTTGGGAAAGGAATAGAACGGGGGTGGGAAGCTTCAAGGGCTACAACCTAGTCTGGTTTGTAGGATTTCCCCAGTGAATATGCATTAGATCTATTTTCATGAACTGCTTCCATTGTATGTAAATAGATCTCATGCATATGCTTTGTGGGAATTCTCAAACTCCAACTGTGTTGTGGCCTTCAGGGACCAAGATTGCCATCCCTGAAACAGAGCTACTCATCTTGTAACCTTTATTTTTCCTCAAGACAGATGCCATTCTGTGCCTGTGTTTCTGAAATCAGAGTGCTTTAATTATGGGACAAAGTCTGAATTTTTCCTGACCTGTGTTGACTCCAAATTGACTTTTGGGACACAGAAAAGTCTTCTATGTTTCTACTTTCTTTCCTTCAAGAGTTTCCTTACATAATTGCATTTCAGTCTGAAACTAAAATTTCTCCACCTATCTATTTCTGTATGTCTGAGTTACAGACCTGCCAAGTTCCTAGTTGCAAAAGGTAAGATTTTAGATCAGTTCTGATTTTCTGATAACTCTATCATAGGGAACTGCAGCATGAATTTCAATGAGTAGAATCAGGGACTATAAATCCCACACTGCTGTGGTATGTAAATTCAAAACAAGACTGGCCAACCTGTCTCCATCCTGGAACTGGGTAACTTGACATCTCTGGTGTTATGAGCTTTTGAGGAATTAGTATGTACATGATCAACATCAAAAGGGTTGAGGGGAAAAAAAGGCCTTCAACTTAAGAAATATCTTAAGATCTTGGCAACTTTAAACTGACAATATCACTAACCATTCAAAGTTTATTTTACTCTGGCACCACTAGCCTGTCTTAAGCTGATGTCAGTGCTTTATTGTAACCTCTTGTTCAGTAGAACAAGGGCTGGGCTTCCTAACCCTGGCAGAAATTACATGTTACAGGAATAAACAGTAAAAATGGCCTTCACTCTTATTTTGAAGATATATTTAAGACTTTACTGTACTGGCAAACAAAGAATGGTACTTAAAAAGAACTTGCATTTGGGGGCTGGCAGCTGCTATGCAGTCATACTTGCTAACAATAGTGTAGCCTTGTTACTTAGGTTCATCAATAACAAAAATCCAAATGCACTTCAGTCTGGTAAATACTTATGTTTTTACAGAACAGTGAGATTGTGGCCTAGCCCAGGGCTGGCATAACCACTGGACCAGATGAGGCTCTGGTCCAGGGTGCCGGTGACTAAGGGCGCCAGAATACCCAGTCTCTGGTCTATAGGTTAAACCTTTTCTCTCCCCCCTCCCCTTGGTCCTGTGTCTCCCCTCCTTTCTTCCCACTCCCTGCGAGTCTGGCACTGTTCTCTCACTTCTCTCACTCCCTTGTCATCTTGTAGCTTATGTTGATCACCAGGGCCACCGAAAGAGTGAACCGGGCCCAGGGCAGGGCCGCTGCCGCCACCCCTCCCCCCCAATCGCTGCCGCCCCCGCAGGTTGCTGCTGAAATACCTTGTTGGCTGGCGGGGATCCCGAAGCCCCGCCAGCATATGACTTCTTCCTCCAGCGCTGCTCTTCTGCCAACTGCTTGCCCCTGCGGATGCTTTTCCTCTCAGGACATGCTTGGTTTCAAAACCGAGCATGCGCCCTGAGAGGAAAAGCCGCCACTCAGCTGGGCAGAAAAGCAGCGCTGGAGTTCCTCCTCCAGGTCCTCCCCAGCCACCAAGGAGTCCCGGCAGGAGCAGGAGAGAGAGAGAGAGAGAGAGACCCTGGTGCCGGGCCGCTGTTGGATACCCAGAAAATTTTGCCCTCCCTGCCCTCCCTCTTGGCAGCCCTGTTGGTCACCTGTGGGAACAGCAGCAACAGCATGACAGGCTACCTTTGGCCAGCCCATGAGAGGAAGAGATGCTGAACCCCTTGGGCGGGGAAGGAGGGAGGGTCCCGGGAGTGATGCTATGGGGGTGGGGCGCCACCAAAGCAAGTTGGCTCAGAGTGCTACTGTATTTTGAGCTGGCCATGGTCCAGCCATTGACCTAGTGTACATAGGTATCCCTACATTAGGTATGGTGATGCAGGTTTATGTTAGTATTTCTTTAATAACAGAATCTGGGTGTCCAGGTGCTGTTACAGGCATAGGTGCCCCTCACACTCTAGTTTGGCATCTATGTCTTGGTACCCTTTTATTAAATTGACACTATGGACTGATGGCACCTCCAAATAGGTGGAGAAAAAAGGTGACATAAAACTAATTCATTTTCCCCAATTAGATTTAGAGCAGTAGCAATTAGATTTGCAGCTTTAGTGATCATCCCCTGACAAAAATTGTGTATATGCTGGGTGCCAGCATTCTGCAGCGTACTTAAGTTGCTGCCTACTCAGCTGTGCTGGAGGGAGTTGGGTTGTTTTTGCAAATGTCTTTCACCGGTGGAGCTTAGGGATCCCTGCCAGCTTAGGTTTTTGATATTTGAGTTGGGGATAGGGGGACCATGGAGAGTGCACATTCTACCCACTCATTTTGGCAGTAGGCACACTCTAAATTTGGGGTCTGGCTATGTCACTGCAAGATACTGGAGTTTCTAGAATGGTTCTTAAATGGTTCTGTTCTTATCTTTCATTACATTGGGTGATTTTGCAGAACTCAGTTTCCATGACACATTTGTAGCCTTCTCTTTCTTCCTGTGACTGAGCAGTCTTCCCATTGGCTGGATCCTACCACAGTCTCTGCATTGAAAAGGGAGAGAACTGTAGAGCTACAGAGGGCTAAAGTCTGAAAAATATTCAGACACTAACTATCCTTCTGGTTTCAAAGACAGTGGTGTAGCAAGACACTCAATTTTGGGTGGGCCTGGGTCCCTGCAGGCAATCCAGTCTCTCAGCTCCCCCCTCCCTCACATGCCTTTCAAACACAAATTCTTTGCTGGCAGCAAGCAGTGACTGATACACACTACTTGCACCAGCTCCACAGCATGTATAAGTTGCTGCTGGTGAATAATTGGTGTTTAAAAGGTATGCTGGAAGGAGAAATGCAGTTTTTTCAGCTGGCAAGGCTTGGGTATTTCTGCCAGCCATATCATAGGTGTGCCACTACTGGGTGAGCCTGAGCCCAAAGTACCTATGGACTTGCCACTAATTTATACAAATCTGTAGAATCTTGAAAAATATCCAGACCATTGGCAATCCAAATTTGCTGGACTCATCTGACTGGCTCCCCTTATCTTTGTGCTCTAGGCACATGCCGAGTAAGCCTATGCCTTATTACAGCCCTGGGTCCCCTTACACAATAATTGCCTCTTCAGGCCACATGAACTCCATGTGGCTTAATCTAGGAGTCTTCTTTTCTGGGATTTTCATATTATACAACTGGTCTTTTCTCTTGTGGTTTCCTCTAGTTGATAGGTTGCAGAGAGGATTGATCTTTTGTTTGTGGCATGGTGGGTGGGGAGAGTTTACTATAAATAGGGATGGTCATTAACAGTATGCATTAGAAGAAGGCTGGGATAAAGAGTTCTCTATGTTTTATGGTTTTCTGTTAAATGCACACCATTCTAAAAATGTGTTTTTTTTTAATGCTGCTCAGTTCTGATTAGACTAAATGTTACTTGTGTTAAACCACAAAATACTTGCTTCTCTTTCTTGTGGAAGGCTATGTGTTGTGCGCTATAAAATAACAGTAAGGTCTTAGATTTTTAAATTATTTTGCAAAGCCAAAGTAGATGTTATATAACTTAAAGATAAAACATGATGCTGAAGTTTGAATGGACAAGAGCAGGCAGGTCCCACAAAACTATGGGCCCGTTGCTATCCAAACACTGTGAAGTTGTCATCAGTCCATGAGTTTAAAAACATGCTTACATTACATTGTATTATTTATATCCAGCATATACCCAGAAAGAGTTCAGTGCGATTTACATACAGAGAGTTAGGCATTCCTAGGAATTAACCCATTCTCCTTCCAACATTAAATAGACCTCAAGCTTTAAACATCACAAATTTAGTCAATAAAAACGCTTTCAATCATTTATGAAACATTCTATATTGAGAAATTCTTTGTAGCTGCACAGGCAATAAATACCACCATTTTGCCGTCTGATAGGAAAAAGGTGCCGATAAAATGGACCTCGCATTTTTTGGCTCGATTAAGGAAGAAGCGAACTCCTTTGCCTTAACCCTCGTCCCTGAAGAAAGTAATTGAAACCCGTGGAGTCGGGCGGTTTCAGGGGAAGGCGTGTGATGAATATTTTTCAGCGAGGCAAGATAAGTGCACAGTTTTTCACCAAGTATATATATTTTAAAGTTCAAGTGATTTCAATAGTACTGTGGTGCTGGGAAGCAAGTTAAAATGAGCAAATGTTGCTCCCCAAAAAAATCCTTTAGAGTAACCCGATGAAAGAAGTGCTATACCACTTTACTACTACTACTTAACATTTCTAAAGCGTTACTAGGGTTACGCAGCGCTGTACAATTTAACATAGAAGGACAGTCCCTGCTCAACGAGCTTACAAGCTAAAAGACAAGTACTTTACAGCAGCATTATTGTCTGCATGAACAGTGGAAAATATCTGAGGGTTCTCTATATAAAAATTATGAAATTATACTGGTGTGAGCTGTGACAAACACTTTGTTTCTGACATGGTTTTTAGTCCTGGTTTGTGTACAAACGATAAAATGGACCTGACATAAGCAGTTGTTCAAACTCATCCCAACAGGTATCAAACAGAGGAGGATATCCAAGCTCACTGATGAAGCACATTCCACCAACCACTAAAGAATAATGGAGGAGGCCTGTGAAAACTGGCAGAGCCCATCCTACCAGCCATCAAGGAGTAATGGAGGTAGTCCATGGCAGCTGACAGACCCAAGTACCAGCTGCCAAAGACACCAGAGGATCTATCTATCTATCTATCTATCTATATATATATATATATATAACATTTTAGCAATGTAGAGGAGGGAGGAGCAGAAACAGAACACAATGGGAAGGAGGTAGGGCATTATCTTTTCTGTGGAAAAGAAAGACTGATGGAAAGAAATTAGAAAAGTGCAAGCACAATACTCCCCTCCCCCCAACTCTCATCTCTGCTATCTATCACCAATGCACATCATCCATGACTCTTCAGTGGCTGGTATGGATAAGGGTAATGTATTTGATTACCGCCTCTCTGTGAGGTACAATCAAAGTGGTTTACATGTTATATACAGATACTGTCTCTGTCCCTCTTGTGCTCACAATTTAGGATGACTTCTGACAATCAAGCTGGTACTTTTAGTGTGAAAAAAAATAGCCCTATTTCTGCAAGAGCCTTTAAATTTAGCTGTAGGATCAAAGTCCCACAGACTTCTTTGCACAAATGTTTGCTTGCAAATATTTTTCAAAGGAACTGCTTTCCCTTTCAGAGGCTGTAGGGAATGAAAGCCTTGGATATGACATGCAGCTTTCCAAAACTGCAAACAAACTGACTTCAAGGTCTGGGGGAAGGCCAACAGTCGCTCAAAAGCGCATGGTTCGGAATAAGGTATCTTTTAAAGATATTACCAAAACAGGGAAGATAGGGTATCCCCATAGAGACTCTAGTAGATCAGGTGTCCTTAAATAAAAATAAAAATCAGACAAAGGATTGCAAATTAATATGGTCAAGTACTGAGCATAATGTAAATAAGAACACCAAACATAGTTTGAAATGTCTTTATGCGAATGCCAGAAGCCTAAGAAATAAGATGGGGGGAGTTAGAATATATTGCACTAAATGAAAAATTAGATCTAATAGGCATCTTGGAGACCTGGTGGAAGGAGGATAACCAGTGGGATGCTGTCATACCGGGGTACAAATTATATTGTAGTGATAGGGTGGATCAAATTGGTGGAGGAGTAGCATTGTATGTTAAGGAGGGCCTTGACTCAAATAGATTGAAAATTCTGCAGGATATGGTCCGGCATTGAATATTCAGGGCTAATTTAGCTGGTGATAGCGCTTCTACAAAAATCTATGTAAAACTTTGTATTATAAAGGGGTCTTCAACTTGCAGTTGAAAGTTTGTTTTATAAGAGCACGTGGTGAAGGTGGTTAGCTTGGCAGAGTTTAAAAGGGGGTTAGACGGTTTCCTAAAGGACAAGTCCATAAACCGCTACTAAATGGACTTGGGAAAAATCCACAATTCAGGGAATAACATGTATAGAATGTTTGTACGTTTGGGAAGCTTGCCAGGTGCCCTTGGCCTGGATTGGCCGCTGTTGTGGACAGGATGCTGGGCTCGATGGACCCTTGGTCTTTTCCCAGTGTGGCATTACTTATGTACTTAATTACGCCATATGTTTCTGTTGGATGTATTGCATTAATGCTCAATAAAGTGACTTCTGAAAATTTAAAAAAAAAAAAAAAAGTTGATTGCCACCAGCTGAATAATGACAGGATACATGTTCATCCATCTTCTCAGGTGTATGATCTTCCAACAGTAAGTCCTAGTTGGCAAAGTTCTCAATTATACAGCTCTAATAACAGGCTTAGGGTACGCTCTTTCTAAAAATTGTCCTTGAAGAATCATGGACTGAATTTTAAATTGTTCTTGGATGACCAAAATTTACCAATAGAGCTGTTTTCAACCTAAAGGATGATGGCTGTCAAATCTAAGAAAGTTATTATGCCCTGCTGACATTCTAAAAGCAGAGGTAGCTGGGATTATTTTTCATATGCTCTGGTCTAAGGGTCTCTCATCTTTAATAAGTGAAAAATTTGGTTATTCTTGTCAGGAATTGTGAATCCTGTTTTTTGTTTATACTTTGTTGAATTTCCTTATGCTAAAAGTCAGTATAGGATACTGATTCCAGATGGTGTATACCAGAAAGAAAACTAGCTAAACCTAATCTATTATGGGTGTAATCGTATAAAAGAATTTCTGCATAGATGTGTCAGTATATGTGTGATGGCACGAACATGCACATTTATTATTTTTTTTTTTTATTTATTAGGTTTTATTCACCACCTTTTTGAAGGAATTCACTCAAGGCGGTGTACAGCAAGAATAAGTCAAACATAAGCAATAGACAATTACAACAGTAAAAATATTCAAACAGTACAAACGTATGGCATAGTATGCTACATTATAATGCCAATACAATACACAATAAAACATTTTAATAGACAGCATAGGGTATAAGCAAAGATGGAACATATAGATCAGTGGCGTAGCTACATGGGGCCTGAGGGGGTCTGGCCCCCCCGTAGATTTGGCCCTGGCCCCCTGCCGACGATCCCCTTGAATCCCCTTCCCGCCACCAAACCTCCCCCGCCGTCGCCGGCCACCCCGCCGCCGCATCAGATACCTTGTTTGCTGGTGGGAGTCCCCGAACCCCGCCAGCCGAAGAGAGTGTTCTTCAGCGCCGGAGTAGCGCCTTCGTTCAACGAAGTTCTTGGTGCGATCAGCTGTTTCGATGCCTTATGTCCTGCACCGTGCATATAGCTCCGTGCAAGATGTAAGGCGTCGAAACAGCTGATCACACCAGGAACTTCGTTGAACGAAGGCGCTACTCCGGCGCTGAAGAAGACTCTCTTCGGCTGGCGGGGTCCGGGGACCCCCGCCAGCAAACAAGGTATCTGATGCTGCGGCAGGCGGCAACGGCAGGGGAGGGTTGGTGGCGGGAGGAAGGTTCAAGGGGGTCGTCGACAGGCCGGCAGGGGGGGGTCCAATGTGGCGGTGGCAGGAGGGGGGGGCTAAACAATGCCCCCCACCTCGGGCTCTGCCCCCCCCCCCCCCCCTCCTGGCGAGGTCTGGCTACACCCCTGATATAGATAGATAAGATAGAGTAAAAGGAGTAAGAAAACAAGGGACTAGTTAAAGAGAGTTGCTTGAACATTATCTTGGCTAGGGTAGGAGTACATAAACATGTCCTGCTATAATATGTGCAGCCGGTGTTATTTACTTCTTCCGTTAAAGTCCTGGTTGAAGAGCCAAGCTTTCACCTGCTTCCTGAAGTAGAGATAATCTTGTGTTAAGCGAAGCCTTTCAGGGAGTGCATTCCAGAATGTGAGGGCTACTCTGGAGAAGGCTCACTTGCGGGTATCACATCATGTGATTCCTTTGGAGAAGGTGTGGTTAGGAAAACTCCTTGGGATGACCTTAGTGACCTTGAAGGTGTATAGAGGGAGATCCTGTGCTTCAAGTATTCTGGACTATTTTCTTTAAGGTTCTTGAAGGTCAAACAGAGAGTTTTAAATTTGGCTCTGTATTGTACTGGAAGCCAGTGAAGTTTATGCAAAAATGATATGATGTGGTCCAGGGGCATATCTGCGTGGGGCCACAGGGGCCTGGGCCCCCGCAGATTTTGCCCCGGACCCCCCTACCGCCGTTAACCCTCCCTCCCCCGCCTACCGCCGTCACCTACCCCGAGGTCCGCTTCCTCTGGCTTTTTAAACTATTGCTTCAGCTGGCGGGGGACCCCAACCCCCCGCCAGCCCAGCCGCGATCTTTAACTTTTTCATCCTCGTCGTGCAGCTCGCTGTGAAAGCTGCATGCATCTTTAGATCCAGTTGGATGGAGTCTGACGTCGCAGCACGTTGACGTTACAACGTGCTGCGACGTCAGACTCCATCCAACTGGATGTAAAGATGCATGCAGCTTTCACAGCGCACTGCACGACGAGGATGAAAAAGTTAAAGATCGCGGCTGGGCTGGCGGGGGGTTGGGGTCCCCCGCCAGCTGAAGCAATAGTTTAAAAAGCCGGAGGAAGCGGACCTCGAGGTAGGTGACGGCGGTAGGCGGGGGAGGGAGGGAGTGTTAACGGCGGTAGGGGGGGGGTTGACGGCGGTGGGGGGGGGTTGACGGCGGTAGGGGGGGCTATAATGTGCCCCCTCATTCTAGCCCCTGCCCCCCCTACCGCCGAACCTCAGATACGCCCCTGATGTGGTCACATCGCTTACAACCTTGTATCAGTCCTGCTGCAGCATTCTGAATCAATTGGAGCCTATTCAAACCCTTTGCAGTCAGACCAGTGTAGAGTGCATTACAATAATCCAGTCTTGATGTTATCATGGCTTCTTGTTACTTCTGTGTAGATATGTTAAACGGTGAGATTAGGGTAGAGTGGCTGATAGAGTTGCAGTTTACATATGTAGTTTATAGAACACTTGCATTCATGCACAAGATATGCATTAACCTTTATACCTGCTCTCAAGCTTCTTTTTAGCCACAAGTTATGCAGCTGATGCTATTTTATAAAGATACTCATAGGCATCTATGTGTCCTTATAACATAGGCCGATGGTAACCAAAAAGAGGATACATATCTGCAGATATCATTTAGGAATATTCTTCTTGTGCTCCTTCTTATAAAACTAGTAAGGAAGGCCCGTTTCAAAACGCAATGAAACGGGCACTGGCAAGGGTCCCCTCCGTTCCTTCGTGTCTCCCTCCCTCCTGAGTTGCAGATGGCCCTCCCATGGAGTTGTAGACTCCCCCCTCCCTCCGATTAGAACTCCCTCCGTTCACGTTACTGGCTGCCCCCCATGGCGCGACTCTGTGGAGAGCACCTTTACCTCCAGAGAAGCTGGCCCGAAGCCACAGCGTGCATGTGGTGATGGAGGTGAACTTCTTTTCAGGGCTGCGGGGCATTCCTTGTTGAAGGAGCATCTGTTGAAGTGTCTGTGCGTGCGTCTGATGTCAGACGCACGCACAGAGACGTCAGATACTCCTTCATGAAGGCACGACCCGCAGGCGAGAAGAGAAGTTGCTCGGTGTTAGGTGAGGTAGGCGAAGGGTTCGGGGGAGGGTTTCGGAGGGAAGGGTGGTGTGCAGAGGGTGGCAGCAGGGGAGTTCAGGGGGCAGTAAAGCGGAGGGGGTGTGTTGGAATCGGAGGGAGGGGGGAGTGAGTAAATGGTTGTTAGGGGCGTGACGGGCGTCGAAGTGGGAGGGATGGAGGGAGTGACGTGTGTGGGTGGGGGCCGGTGTGTTGATGGCCATCTGTGTTGCGCCGTCGACGTCATCACGTTTGACGTGAGGGCAGGGAACACAGATATGGTGAGTTTCATGGCTTCACCACCATGAACTAACGAACCCTTGAGGGAGTGTGCAGTTAGCTTCAGGAGCTTTTGTCCTCAGAACGTTGAGGAAGCGTTTTATGTACAGATGGGGCGTGACTGAGGGCGGGTCTATGACTGAGGGTGACTGGTCCTGATACCCTAGCCTACGAAGACTACAGGAATGCAGTGCTTCAGTGCCTTGCAGTGAGCTTCAGAACATTCGAGGTTTGATTTTCATATTAAAATTAGAAGCTTTGGTATACTTTGGGTCACTAGCCTGATAGTGCCAAGGAGGTCTGTGCTAATATTCACAGTTACATGCTGCTGAATATTAGCCAGAGACTTCATTATCTTTGCTTAACTAGTTATATAATCACCGATTATCAACACTATTATTTTTACATCATTGGCCTCGAATCAATAACCTGAGTAGGCTAAAGAACCGGGCCAATTGATAGCGGTAGCAGTCAAACATATAGTAACTATGTACAGTTGATAGGTGTCCATAATAAGGACATTTGAAGAAGTGGCTACATAGAAATAGAAAAATGAAGACAGATAAGGGTGTGTGTGTGTGTGTGTGTGTGTGTGTGTGTGTGTTATGTAAAATCTGAGGTATTCATCAGTTTTTCTATTCCTCATTGGATTTGTACGCAGTTTGTTCTTGTTGGGGTTTTTTAAAAATATGTGACTTTCCTGTTATTGCTTTTTTAGATGGGTTTTGGCCAAGTGCCTATTGGGGAGGCTCCATTTGTCTGTCTATCTGTCCGTCCGTCCATCCATCTACACATATAGGCACAAAGATACTCACACACAGACAGAAACATACAGACTCACTAAGACAAATAGACACATGCACAAAGACACAGACTCATTAAAACACACAAATAGCCAGACAAAGAGAAGAAATAATGCTATCATAATTACAGAGTTATGGCTACACAAGTCAGAGCCTACAGGGTGGACATAACACCTAATTCTTACAAAAAGACAGTAGTGGAGTGATTTAAATGTGCATCCAAACTTCTGTGGCCTTAGTGCAATACTCTAACTTCAAGATCCCAATTGCATTCATAGGTCTGTGAATAGACAACATGTTGCAAGTGCAGAGTATCCTCACCAGAAGAAATAATGTAAGAAATTTGTTTCTTTTTCAGTGCATTCTGACTGAGACCACCCTTCTCTCAGCATGAAGGAAGTGACCATTGCAGCCCTTTTTGGTATGTGTAATTCATGCCTATTCAGTTGTTTACATGGATAGTATGAAATGTCAGTACTTAACAGGTTGGATGATATTAAAAAGAGAAAGGCAATAAAGAGAAAGGCAGAACCACCGAAGGATGACATAAGAACATAGATTATTAAAAGCTACATATAATAGAAAACCTTGGCAATAAGATAAATATAGAAACATTTATAAAACCTTTTATTATTACAAAAAAGCACAAACATAAAATGCTAAATTCCACAAGAAATTGCTTAAATCTAAATACCATACATGAACCAGTTTGATAGAGAATATGTTAAAACTGAAGTCTGGACATTGGCCTGTATGTCATCTGGTTCCTGTTTTGAGGGAAAGTAAAACCTTAGGAAAATGTTTAAAAAAAAACTGTGGGGGTACCACATCTGTCTTCACCTTGCTGTTAAGAAGGAAACTGAGGGTCCAAAGAGATGAATGGGTCAGAGAAGAGGTGACAAAGGTGTTTGAGAATGGCTTCTACTTAAAGTTCAATTCCCATGGATTGACATAGTTCCACATAGGCAACTAATAAATAAACTGAGTGCTCTCATTATGGGTCCTAAAGTGTCTGGGTTAGGAACTGGTTGAGTGAATGACAACAGAAGGTAGTGGTAAATGGAGCTTACTCTGAGGAAAAGGATGTTACCAGTGATGTGTTGCAAGGTCCAGTTCTTCGGCAGTTTTTAAAAACATTTTTATAAGCGATATTGCGTAAGGGCTGTCTGGTGAGGTTTGCCTCTTTGCAGATGATACAAAAAACTACAATAGGGTAGACACCCCCCTGATAGTGTGGATAACATGAGGGAGGACCTAACAAAGTTTGAAGAATGGTCCAGAATTTGGCAGCTAAGATGTAATGCTAACAAATGCAGTTGGAAAGCAAAAACCCGAGGGAACAGTACAGTTTAAGGGATGAAGAACATTTGTGCATGAAAGAGGAGTGGGATTTGGTGATTGTACATGATGATCTTAATGTGGCCAAACAGATGGTAAAGGCAATGGCGAAAGCTAGAAGGATGCTTGGGTGCATAGCGAGGGGAATGGCCAATAGGAAAAAGGAGGTGATGATGCCTCTGTATGAGACTCCGGTGAGACCTCATTTAGAATATTGTATACAATTCTGAGACCACGCCTTCAAAAAGATATAAATAGGACGGAGTAGGTCGAGAAGGTAGCTACTAAAATATTCAGAGGTCTTTGTCAGGTACAGACATAAAGATCCTAATATGTATATTTTGAAGAAAGGCGGGAGAAGGGAGATATGATAGAGGTGTTTAAATACCTCCATAAATGCATAGGAAGCGAGTTTCTCGCAATTGAAAGGAAGCTCTGGAATGAGGGGGCATAGGATGAAGGTGAAAAGGGACAGATTCAGAAGTAACCTGAGAAAATACTTCTTCATGGAAAGAGGGGTGAATTTGTGGAACGGCCTCCCAGTGAAGGTGGCAGAGACAAAAACAGTAAATGAATTCAAGAAAGCTTGGGATGGGTAAATTGGATCTCTAGGGGAACAGAAGGTATTGTAGATGCCATGGATGGGCACCACGCGTGCATGGTCTTTATCTGCCACCATTTTACTGCAGGTGTTGTGAGGTGGGTAGATCAATAGAAATGACTATGTTCTAAATATCAGCTTAGGAAGGCACAAGAACTCTATTCAGTGTCAAACATTCTGCTGGATGGGTCTCTGGTGAGGAATCCAGACCTTGCTTACTAAAGTTTAATGTACCTGCTTTAGACTATGTTGGATTGGAACTGGTTTGTACTGTATTTTTTTCCCAAGTTTTGCATCAACATCTACTTAAAGAAGAAAGACGACAAATGGGCAGTACTTTGTTTTTCTTCTTGTATGTGTGTTCTGTGTTTTTTTTCTTTCCAAGTGATTCTTGATTGAAAAGTTCTTCTTGCTGTTTCCAGAAAGATGGAAAAATACAAGAGAAAGATAGAAAAAAGATGAAATTAGGATTCTATGTTAATTACTTTTATGATTATGAATAGTGCAATAAAGTCATGACTTTGAGTTCAACGATAAGTTTTGATTATTGAAGAAAGGAACAAGTGGGAAGAGCACATAGAGCATGGTTCATGGAATTCTTTCCAATGTGTGTGTGTGTCTCTTTCCTGGAGGGAAAAGAAATGAGCAAGATTGAATGGAAAGATACCAAAACATTCTGCTAGTTTTGAAAGAATAATAAAATGAAATTAAGTGTGATAATATATCAGACAATTAGACGTCATTGCCAACTGATTTTAAGGGATGGATTTTACAGTTTAACAAGGAAATCCAGAAGAGGGAAAACAAAAGTTCTGCAGAAAGAGCATACAGTCCACAAAAGCAGAACACACATCTTCTAATAGTTAAAAGGCCACTTTAAAACACACTTAACAAGCTGAAATTTTTTTAAAAAATGATAACTAATCACCATGAGCTGTTACCAAGTGATGTAATTCTAATTTATATTGTGGAGAAAAAGACCTCAATATTCTACGCTTGGCAGCAGATCAAAAAAGCTTTTCTAAGTGCCAGCTTCTTCTAGACTCCGTTATCATCATTGGTCAAAAAACCCCACGTTTTTATTCATTACATCAATTTTAATTCCACACATTTTAAAATGATTTCTAATGATTAAAACATTCTGAGGCACATCATGAGATATATGTTTTATGACACTCAGCTTTAAATCTCTGCCCAACGGGGCTCTCTGTTTCACTCTACTCTTGAGCTTCCTCAGAGGGCTAAGCGAATTACAGCCTTTCACTGTGCCTGAAACCTTTCAAAATGGCATCCACTGACTCTAAGACAACGACACTGAAGTCACACTTTAAAACACAACCAGATGTGGCTATGATTTGCCTTTCTAGAGGCTGCATCAGGGATTATCAACTATTAGGGTCCCAAAAGGCACAAACAAACACCTAATAGTAGATGTAGCAATGAAAACAGCAGCAGGATAAAAAGAGTGTCTCCTCCTTTCTGCAAGCTGCTGAGCTGTTTTCATTGTCCGTATTTTACAGTTTAACTGCAGAATGCCACTGTTCCATGGCTACAGGTATTACTGTGCTTCTCTACCACTAGTTGCCAGTACACATTGTGCTGTTCTAGGCAAGGTGAGTTCACAAAGCTTCAACTTCCAGCATAAACCATTCCCAAGTAAAAACGTCACCAGTAGACTCTCAGTTCTTTAATGTAGCAATCATAGCAAATAAAGAAAACCAGCTTACAGTTCAGTTGTTTGGAAAGAATTGTTGCCTTCTGCAAATAGAGTATGTATCTAGCCACCTCAGAGGCAAGGAGATGGCCAGAACCTCAGCCTAGCTGAGAGGGAAAGCTGTAATACTCAAAGGGAAAGTGTGGATAAACTTGGGAAAATGGTAAAGAATTCTGATGGAATCACAGTAGATTAAGGAGGGATCAAACCTGTTGATCACAAAGGTATGCTATGAATACTGGGACTCTCTTTCATAGCACCTAGGGGAAGAAAGGGAAGGCTGGCCCTGGCCCATAACTAAGAGCCAATAGAGAAAGCTCACAAGGAGTCAATCACAGGGAACTGCTAATTATAGGGAAGGCAGCCCTAAAAACCCGTGTTATTCAGACAATACAATTGAATACAAATACTACTCATACTCAATATACACAATATACCCTACCTCCATGAATATGGGGACAGAACACACATTAACAACCAATAGCATGGTATAACATGGTTATAGTTCTGTGATTAGATTTGACAGTAGAATTTACAACAAAGATAATGGAACAACACGTCTGAATCACTAAGAGCCAGGCCAGCAAGGATAGGTTTATAACAGCAAAGAGGGGAAGAGTTTGATGGAGAATGCATGTGGAGCATGTCTCATGGAATTATTTCCAGTTCGTGTGCGTGTGTGTGTGTGTCTATATGTATGCCTTCCTGTGTTTATGTGTGTGTGTACGACCGTGGGTGTGGGTATGTGTTTTGTTTGGGTGTGTCTACTGTGTGTCAGTATGTTATGTATGTGTATATGACTGTGGGTGTGTTTCTATGTGTATGTGTATTTTGTTTGCATTTAGGTATATGTCTATATGTATATGTCTTGTCTGTGTGTGTACACAGTATGAACTAACTTCTATAAATGGCGCCTAAAACAATAGATGCGTGTGCCCTTTATTGACTACAGTCATAAACATCTGGGACCAATCTGAGCATCGCCCCTCGATTTGCACCAATCATTTCATGCAGATTTGACCTGCACACTAGCTTCAGTGCAAATATCAGTGCACCCTTGGCATATAATATGTGATGATGTCATGTGTGCAGGAATAGTGAGAAAAATGGCAACGGGCAAGAGGCGGCCAAACTTTTCAGAGGAAGACACACTCCTCCTTGCCAAGACCATCATTGCACAAGAAGAAAAAATATTTTATAATTCCAGGCCACATGAGGAGGAACTACAAATCCTATAGGAGGGCATGGCTGAGGATGACTGCCTGCTACAATCAGCCTGCCTCCCTCCCTAGGGAGGTGCGTTCAAAATGCAAGCAGGGTACAGTGCGCTGTAAAGCTCCTGATTACAGCACAACAAAGCTGTGTTTTTATGTTGATTATGCACCTGTCTTGATTGAGGGTGAGGTTAACAGCTCAGGGTAATAGGTACCACTTGTGGGATTTGAACTGGCCACCCCTGCAGGTCAAGTCAACTGGAAAATGTAAACAATGTACTGTCAGTTGTGACTCCAGCACAACAAGGTACTGTTTGCATGTTAATCATGTACCTGTGGTCATGGAGGGCGGGGTGAACAGCTCAGGGTGATACATGCCACTGGTGGCATAGGAGCCAACTTTTCAAAATGATTGGGGGTGCTGAAAAATTTTTTTTTTAACAGGTGGTGCATTCCCCCCTCCTCTCCTCCCTCCATTCATATCCAGCAATTCTCCTCTCTCCCCTGCCCTCTCCTCCATCATATACACAATTTTCCTCTCTCCCCTACCCTCCCCTCTCATCCATGTCCAGCAAATTCTCCCCTCCTCTGCCCTCCCCTACTTCCATCCATTTCCAACAAGTCTCATCTCTCCCCTGCCCTCTTTTCCATGTCCAACGATTTCTCCTCCCTCCCCTACCTTCCATGTCCAGTAACTTGCCCCAAACACCGCCTGCCCCTTTTCAGCCTCCTTCTCCTCCAAGTTTCAGGCCCCCTCCTTCTCCTCCAAGTTCCAGGCCCCCTCCCTCTCCTCCAAGTTCCAGGCCCCCCTCCCTCTCCTCCAAGTTCCAGGCCCCCCTCCCTCTCCTCTGAGTTCCAGTCCCCCCTCTCCTCCGAGTTCCAGGCCCCCTCCCTCTCCTCCGAGTTCCAGGCCCCCCTCTCCTCTGAGTGCCAGTCCCAACCCCAGCCCGACCTGTTCTCCAGCCCTCATTTCCTGTTTCCACAAGGGCGGGACCAGAGCTGAGAGAGAAGCGAAGGCTGAAGTGCCAAGCCTGCTCACCTTTCACTGCTGCTGCCGGGACCCCGAGATAAGATGAGTTTTAAATTCTGGGCGGCACGCAGGAAGGCGAGGGCGGAGGACTGTTGAGGGAGAAGAAGGCGGGCACCGGGCAGGTTGGGCTGGCTGGGAAGGGAACTGCCAGCGGGTCAAAATATTGGGGGTGCTCGAGCACCCACAGTACCCATGGAGTCGGCGCCTATGACTGGTGGGATTTGAACTGCAGCATGTGGAGGTGGAGGTGGAATCAGGAGGAGTGATGTAACACTGTAATGCAAAGTCCCATTGTGAATAGCAAGGTAGCATTGTGAAACATCTGTCATGTAACTGCCATTCAACCTCCCTCTTCCTTACCCACCCCTTGTCTCCATAGACAGAAGACTTAAGGAAATGTGACCAGTATCTGTGGCAGCACAAGCAGGACTACGTCCAGGGGGTGAGACGCCAGCTGGAGATGCAAGCAGGTGAGAAACCTGCAGTGTCAAATGCACACACCATTGGCTCCCTTCTCTTCTTCTCGCTCATCCTAGAGGAAGGGAGATACTAAATGAGCTGTTGCAACATGAACACTCTAACAGGGTTACTGTAAACAGGAGGTGGCAATGCATAGCACATAGGCAAAGTTGACCCTTAACCCCCATATACCATTGTTAACTCCCAAACTACAGTGCTTACCTTGGAATATATAATGGTCAAATGTGCATCTGATGGAGAGCATGACTGTAACTGATGTGTGTTTCCCATCAAGAAGTGCAGAGTGATGCACTTGGGGTACAGAAACCCGAAAGAGAGATACCGAACAGGAGGGGAGAGATTAATAAGCTCGACTCAGGAGAGAGACCTTGGGGTGTTGGTGTCAGAGGATATGAAGGCGAAGAAACAATGTGAGAAGGCGACAGCTGTGGCCAGAAGGATGCTAGGCTGCATAGAGAGGGGTATAACCAGCAGAAGAAAGAAGGTGTTGATGCCCCTTTACAAGTTGTTGGTGAGGCCCCACTTGGTGTATTGTGTTCAGTTTTGGAGGCCATATCTTGCTAAAGATGTAAAAAGACTGGAAGCGGTGCAAAGAAAAGCTACAAAAATGGTATGGGATTTGCGTTGCAAATTGTATGAGGAGAGACTTGCTGACCTGAACATGTATACCTTGAAGGAAAGGATTAACAGGGGTAACATGATACAGACGTTCAAATATTTGAAAGGTATTAATCCGCAAACAAACCTTTTCTGGAGATGGGAAGGTGGTAGAACTAAAGGACATGAATTGAGGTTGGAGGGGGCAGACTCAGGAGTAATATGAGGGACTTTTTTCATGGAAAGGATGGTGGATATGTGGAATGCCCTCCCGCAGGAGGTGGTGGAGATGAAAACGGAAATGGAATTCAAACATGCGTGGGATAAACACAAAGGAATCTTGTTTAGAAGGAATGGATCTATGGAATCTTAGCGGAGATTGGGTGGTAACACTGGTAATTGGGAAGCAAAACCAGTACTGAGCAGACTTCTACGTTCTACGCCCTGATCATAACTGAAGAGATAGGGATGGGCTGGAGTGTAAATTTTAAGGGGCTTCGATGTTAGCTTAATAACTTTTAGTACAAGAACAGTGCTGGGCAGACTTCAACAGTCTGTACCCTGAGAATGGCAAGGACAAATCAAAGTCGGGTATATATAAAAAGTATTGTATACCATGTAAAATGAGTTTATCTTGTTGGGCAGACTGGATGGACCATTCAGGTCTTTATCTACCGTCATTTACTATGTTATTATGTTATAGCTCAGCCACCAGCTGCAGCTGCACCACCTCCTGTACCTGCTGCCGCAGGGCTGGGCCCAGCAGCCCCTCAGGAGGGGGAGGAGGAGAGTGGCCAGGAGGAGGAAACGCCAACAGCAGTAGCCCCCCAGCACACCATGCCCCCCTCCTGCCCACCCTAGTGCCCTGTGCCACCCTAGGAGCAGCAGGACCAGTTTCAGGAAGCAGAGGACAGTGGCCTGCTGCTGTCCTCATCTCCCCTGACAGAGAGAGCTGAATCTCTGGCAACTACAGGTACAGGTGCAGAAGCACCTTGTCCCACACCTGAAACTGGAACTGAACCTGTGTCAGAGGAGATGGGGTTAATTCTCAAGGCCAAGGACCAGCAACTGAGGATCCTGGAAGCTGGTCATGACAGAATCAAGCATGCCCCTATGGCACATCTTATCTGGCCAACAGCATGAGCTGGGATCTGGTGACTTGACAGCTCCCAGGTCCCTTAGAGGGGCATAATCGAATGTGAACGCCCATCTCCATGGGCGTCTATCTCCGAGAACGGGTACGTGAAGGGGAGGGACAGACCGTATTTTCGAAAAAAAATGGGCGTCCATCTTTGTTTTCGATAATACGGTTTGTGCCGGGCAAATGCATCGGATTTGTGTGGATTTGAGCTGGGTGGTTTTGTTTTTCAGTGATAATGGAAACCGAAGGCGCCCAGCTCAAAAACGAACAAATCCAAGGCATTTGGTCGTGGGAGGGGCCAGGATTCATAGTGCACTGGTCCCCCTCACATGCCAGGACACCAACCGGGCACCCTAGGGGGCACTTGTAACAAGTAAAAAAAAGTTAAATACCTCCCAAGTCCATAGCTCCCTTCCCTTGGGTGCTGAGCCCCCCAAATTCCCCCCCAAAACCCACTGCCCACAACTCTACACCATTACCATAGCACTTATGGCTGAAGGGGGGCACCTAGATGTGGGTACAGTGGGTTTTGGGGGCGGTTTGGAGCACTCCCATTTACCAGCACAAGTGTAACAGGTAGGGGGGGATGGGCCTGAGTCCACCTGGCTGAAGTCCACTGCACCCACTAACAACTGCTCCAGGGACCTGCATACTTCTGTGATGGAGCTGGGTATGGCATTTGAGGCTGGCATATAGGCTGGAAAAAAAAGTTGCTGGTTTTTTTGGTGGGAGGGGGTTAGTGACCATTGGTGGAGTCAGGGGTGGTGATCCCCGATTCCCTCCAGTGATCATCTGGTAATTTAGGGCACTTTTTTGGGACTTGTTCATGAAAAAAAAAGGGTCCAAAAAAAGTGACCCAAATTCACGGTAAAAACGCCTTTCTTTTTTCGATTATCAGCCGAGGGCGCCCATCTCTCCTTGGCCGATAAACACGCCCCAGTCCCGCCTTCACCACGCCTCCGACACGCCCCCGTCAACTTTGTTTGTTCTCGAGATGGAGTGCAATTGAAGACGCCCAAAATCGGCTTTTGATTATACCGATTTGGGTGCCTTTGCGAGATGGGCGCCCATCTCCCGATTTGGGTTGAAATATGGGCACCCATCACTTTCGAAAATAAGGCCGTTAGTCTGCCCCACCTCCTGATGCAGCTCCTGCAGCTCTTGGGGTAACCTCCCTCCCCTCCCTCTGCCCATAGTGATCCTCCCCCCTTCCCTAACCCTTTTTGTTGTATATTCTTTTTTACTGTTCTTATTTGTGTACATTTATTTTTATTATTTTAATAATATTTTACATTTGATTATATATTGTTTATTAAAATGTATTATATATATTGTTTTTATTTTATTATATATATTATTAAAAAATAGTTCTTTTTTTAATATGGGTGCCTTGTGTTTTTATTTTAGTGACTTTGGTTGCCCTAAATAATTCTGAGGCTACTACACAGGTTTCCTGCCTACTGTGAAGAATGGAAGGGAGGGAAGGATAAGGATTGCTGTCACAATGCTCTGTCTGATGCATGTGTCACCTGCAAAGCTATCAGTTGGGGATGTATTTACAACACCTGTTATTCCAAGGGCTGGTGTGAATTCATGCCATCTATGAGCCACAATACCTGATCACAATGGGCCCTCACCCTCCTATAGCATATTCCTAGAATATGATACAGCGGACATTAAGTAAGAGGTAGTGAGCCCTTTATTGGCCATCCACAATTGAACAGAACATGCAGTGCTACAAGACAACAGATTCTGTGAAACTCAGCAAATGTTATGAGGCATATAATAATACAGCCCAGCATATAATACAGCTGGGCCAGTAACATAGAATGCAACTTGAGAACAGAAGAATGATGCTGAGCATACAATTCTCCCCCACCGGCCACAGCCAGAAGACAGATGCAACTGTCTGGTTTTACCTAAAATACACTCTCAATGGGATTGTTCAATGCAGTGGTGTAGCCACGGGGGCCTGGATTCCCCCAAATTTGCTGTTGGCCCCTGGTTTGGCTGGCAGGGGTCCCCAACCCTCGCCAGCTGAAGCCCTGCTCTCATCTGGCATGCTCCTTTTAGTGAAATTGAGCATGCTCATTTTCACTAAAAGGAGCGTGCCGAACATGAGGGGAAGAGAAAGCAGGGCAGGCAAAGCGGCAGTGCTGGAGACCAGCACTGGACAAAGCTTCAGCTGGCGGGGGTTAGGGGTTAGGGACCTCCGTCAGCCAAGGTATTTGTGGCGGCGGTGCTTCAGCTGGCAGAGGTTGGAGACCCCTGGCAGCCAAGATGTGTTAACAGTGGTGGCAGTGGGTGGGGAGCGGCAGGGCGGCGAGGTAGAGGAGGGCAGCGGCCCCACCTTGGGCTCTGGCCCCCTCCCACCTCGAGGTCTGGCTGCACCCCTGGTTCAATGGTACATGATGCAAAGTTTCCAGACATTCTTTTCTAAAAGCATCCTTTCTGTCCCTGGTGGATTGAATCTTAGCTTTGGCAAAAATAAAGCAGTACAGGGTTAGGTGAGTGAACCTGTAGTTGTTGAAGTGTGAATCGAGTCCAGTTCCCACAGCTCCCAGGCCACTGCCCTAACCATTAGGCTAGTGGTCCAGGCAGAGCTGCAAAGTTTAACTATGAGGAACCCATATCCCAAATCACCCTGGTATGGGACGTGAAGTGCTGTATAGGCTCTACCACAATTTTATCCCATGGCCCCCCATCACCATGATTGAGATCAGCACTGCGGATCCCATAATGCATCAGAAACCACATTGCTTTCAGACCTCCTTCAGCCAGTGAGGGTGCATACATACAATCTGACTTTGGTGCTGTTTAGCAGTTGCAAATATCCACCCATATCTTCAGCGTTATCAAGATCCGTGCCATTTATAGAATCCATTTCCGAGCCAGTTTTCATGGCACGCCCATGCTCCGCCCCATCTCCACCT
The DNA here is from genome assembly GCF_901765095.1 of Microcaecilia unicolor. Taxonomy (NCBI): domain Eukaryota; kingdom Metazoa; phylum Chordata; class Amphibia; order Gymnophiona; family Siphonopidae; genus Microcaecilia; species Microcaecilia unicolor. Next base: position 141,205,803 of record NC_044033.1, read on the forward strand.
CTTTTTTTCAGCACAGGAAATTAGGCGCTCTTGCTTAGTTGTGAGTGGAAAATTTGGCATGATGTGCCTTAATAGACTCACACTTAGCGGGCTTCCTTCTTTTTGAAGCCGAAATTGCAGATCGGCACCTAAATTGGGCACCAATTTTTTTTATATTTGTCGGTGTCTATATGCATGCATGCATATGTTTTATTTCTGCATGAGTGTGTGTGTTGGATTTGTGTAGAGAAGAAGGGAGATGAAATTTGAAAAGAAGCATTCCCTAACTGCTATGTTTCAGTATATCAATGTTTCTATGGTGAAGAACGCTGGAATTTCTTTTCCCACAGAAATGGACTGGGTTATACTGGGGGGAGGGGGGAGGGGGCACAGCTTCTCTGGAACCCTAATCTGATCAGGCTTATTTTTAAAATCAATGTGTCTTTTACCAGTTTTTCCCCCATGCCAAACTTAGGGCCATGTTTACTAAGGTACGCTAGCATTTTTAGTGTACGCTAATGCTAGAGACACCCATAGGAATATTTGTGTGTATCTAAAATTAGCACGTGCTAATTTTTAGCACACCCTAAAAACGCTAGGGTGCCTGCAGCACAGCTTAGTAAACAGAGCCCTTGGTTCCATTCTGTTAAATTTTTGAAGAGTTTGTTTGTCCCAGACAAGGAGCCCCAGGTGAATGAATATGAGAAATAGAAAACTGTCAAAGAGGTATTTCGCTTGGAGGTGGGAGTATTGGAGGACAATACTCAAAAGCAAAAATACAATTGGCAATGAGTGCCAATTGCATAAGTGTCTTTTTATAGAAAACATTTGTAGACTTATTTATCTATTAAGGTTTATTTACTGCCTTTGGACATAGGCAATCTACACTTATAGGATAACTTTGGCTGTTTAAGTTGCTAAAGGGCCAGTTATCCATTTTAATTTGGGACATAATTTGGAGAGGACAAAGCTAAAACGTATCCACTAGGTGACAATTCTATACAGGGTGCCAAAGGTTAGGGGCCAAGATGTAGTATGCTGTGCCCTAAACCCCGCATTCTATAAAATGCGACTAAAGTTGCACATGCAAATCAGCACACATAGTCGATTTGTCAGTGCAACTTAATTGCTTAACAAGCTAATCAGCACCGATAACTGACCACTAGCAAGCAATTATCAGCACTAATTGGCACTAATTAGAATTTACGCACACAACTTTCTAAGCGTATTCTGTAAAGTGGTGCATGCAAATTCTAATATGCATATCATAAATGGAGGTGCAGCCATGGGAGGGGCATGGGTGGGTCATGGTTGTTCCTAAAAATTAAGCGCACTGTTATAGAATATGCCCGATTTACACTTAAATTAGAAGTGGGCATTTACACCAGATTTTAGTTGGTGTAAATGGCTGCACCTAAATTTTAGTCATGGGGACAGCTGCTACACATCCTATATAATAATTTGTGCCTCCAACGTTCCATGTCTGGCTGCCTGGGTTCGTAACATCTCCTGATGTCAGCCAGCCTCCAGCGTTCCATTCCCCCTCACAGTCCCGCCCTCGCGTCAAGATGTAATGACATAAGAGGGCGGAACAGTGAGCGGGAAGGGAACACTAGAGGCGAGCTGATGTCAGGAGGGATGTTACGAATGAAACGGAAGCCAGTGCCAGCCAGCCAGAGAACGTTCAGGTACAAATCGAGGGGAGGAGAGAATCGCGGGACATCGAGGGAAGGGAGGGAGGAAGGGAAGGGAAGGGGAGGGCAGAGGAGAATTGATGGACATAGATGGGATGGGAGGACAGTAGAGGAGAGAATTGCGGGACACGGATGGGAGGGCAGGGAAGAGGAGAATCGCTGGACATGGAGGGGAGGGGAGGGGAGGGGAGGGGAGGGGAGGGAAGAATTGCTGGACATGGAGGGGAGAGAGACAAAAAAAGCTTACATGACAGCCTTCCTAGGGCCCGTTTCATTGTTGAGGAAACGGGCATGGTTCCTCTAGTATTCTATAAATCATGCCTAACTTTAAGTGAGGTCTATAGAATAGCACTAAGCAGGTGCTGATTTTATAGGCACAATTTATAGAATCTAGCCCAAATTCTATAATGACATCTGGATGCCCAGATTCCATTATAGACTACTAACATAGTATATACTTGTCAACATTTAGGTGCGCTCACTTACGCCATGTCAGTAGCATGTGTAAATGTGTATGCCTAAATTGTGGCACTCTAGCACATAACATATAGTATTCTCTAACTTACGTGCGTAAATGTTGAACATGTCCATGCCCCACCCATGTGCCTCCCCCTGTAAATGCCCTCTTACATCTTCATGCTAAAATGATAGAATATCGCTTAAGGCATGGCTAGTTTACTTCTGCTGTATATAAACTGTAACAGTTACATACAGAAGTGCTAGTATTCAATAACTTACACACTCGATTGGTGTCTAACTTTAGGCAACCTGTGTTAGAATGTCAGGGTATCTGGATAATTTTTTTGTAAAGGTCTCTATACTTCTAAATTATTACCTAGATTTTATATGAAGAGTTTAATGCTGTGAGTTTAATAGTCTTTCTACTGTCCTTTTGCTAGTTGTTTTCTATGCTTTGTTTGCAATTTTCTCGGTCAATCTTATCATTATTATTCAATATTCCAGGGTAGTTTATGCCTCTTTTTCATTTCCATTGAATACTGGAGGACTTTTCTGTGTTTTGAAGTTTACTGCTTTTATTGTATTTATGTTTATATTTGGTCATTTTACTATTGTTATACTGTTAACAAAATTGTGAGTGTTATGTTAAACTGTACATCGCCTTGGGCGAATCTCTTTATAAAGGCAGTTAATAAATCCCAATAAGTAAATAAATAACTTTGTATTTCCTTATGAAATGTAGGTAACACAAAAACAGTGAAGGCAATATTCAGACACAGCCACCACATAAAGATAAGGGAATGACTTATATGCTTATCTTTATACCTGATATACTGTGGTGCTATTTAGGTGTACTAAATTTAAATGGATAAATTATCCATTCAGGGGTCAATATTCATTCATCAGGTGTTAACTCCTGCTGACTGACTCCCCATATCACATTCAGCAGTACTTAGAGGATACTGCCAACTGAATATCATCTAAAGCCTAAGGTAATTGACTTTTTAATTTGATAGATAGGCATTAGACTTTGAGTCTTGAATACTGGGTCTGGTCTGGGGCCTAGCCTGGTTAACACCAGATGTGTTTTTGTGAATGCGTGTGTGTAGGATGAGCTATGAATGTTTATGTATCCTTCCGGTCTCTTCTGCCTGCTTGTTAGTGTGTATGGCTTTTATTACTTTTAAACTTTTCCACTGTTCTATTGAGTTATTTTGGAGTACTTTTCCTTATTTCTAATTTTGGAAATTGTAAACCACCTAGAAGGCTCCCTGATTTGGTGGTATTATTAAAGATATAATAAAATACACTATAGAGTACTTCTATTTGTGAAAAAGGTACATGGTTTCTGTTACTTGAACCTTGTTCAGAAATAAAAGAGTTTTATGTGAATGTTGCTTTTTTTGTGTTTTGTGAGGGAAGGGTTTGGCTTTTAAGCATTGTAAATTAAGTGAATGATGCTAAAATTAATTGGGAATATCAATTCATAGTATCAAAAACAAGAAACAAATACAAATGTAGGGCACCCTGTTTATTGATTTTTTTTCCATAGACACAAAAGGGAAAAGTCCTCATATGTAACTTTCTTTAAATTAGTCACCGTACTATCTAACTCTTCTTACTCTCTTACCTATCTATATGTTCCATCTTTGCTTATATCCTACACTGTCAATTAAAATGTTCTATTGCGTATTGTGTTCACATTGTAAGTCGTATACTATGCCATACTTTGTATTGTTATTTGAATAGTTTTACTGCTGTAATTGCCTATTGCTCATTTGATTTCTTCTTACTGTATACCACATTGAGTGAATTCCTTCAAAAAGGCAGTAAATAAATCCTAATAAATAAATAGCTAGATTTTAAATAAACTTTTAACTTGAACCATAGCATTGTCCATTTAGTGCCAGGGATGGTTTGAGGACCAAGCAGATGCAGAGCCGGGCACACATAGCAGTTGTAACGTGCCCAAATATCTATCTGAGTACCAGTAACGAATATCCAGAGAATACCTCTATCCTTTCATAAAGGTCCTTTTATAAAGGCGCACTAGTGTTTTTAGCACGCGCTAAAAATAAGTGTGCTCTAAATGCTAGAGACATCCATATATTCCTATGGGCGTCTATAGCATTTAGCGCACGCTAATCATTAGCACACACTAAAAACATTACCGTGCCTTTGTAAAACTTTCCTTTATAGAATATCCTCCCAATTAGGTGCCCTCTTGGTGCCAAAATCTACCTGTCCCTTTATAGAACTGTCCTCAATGGGAGCGATATTCAGCCACGCAGTCATTCCATAAAGTAAGTGATGCTATTTAGTGGTCCAACAAACTTAGCTCGTGTGGTCTTACCAAATCTATTTTTATTTATGTCAGCCATTCCCAATGTTCCAAGGTGCATAACAAAACAATATAGGAAATAATTAAAAATCACATCACAAAGCACCCCATAAAACCTTCCCAGTCAACCTATCCAGAAAACAGCTGAATATCATAAGTACCCAGATAACTTTTGGCCCCACCCCCAGAATGCCCCAGCCCCTCCTTTTGTTATATGGGTAAATTTTGGCTGGATATCAAGTTCTTTGCCAAAATTTCTATATTAGCTGGCACAGAATTTGTAAACAATGAGCTTATTTAGTTAGTGCTTGATTAATAGTGTAAATCCTTTCAACCCCAATATTAAATCTAGTACATGGACTCTAGAAGCTGGAGAATTTGTTCTACAGCAGAAGTCCACAATTTGAGTAACCAATGCTGTGTTTTCTTTATTCTAGTCTTGTTGCTGACTTTTACATGGGCAAGTAAAGAAGCTACGAAGAAGAGTAAAAAGTCAAAACAACGTACGTACTGTTGATATTTCCAGACCATACAGCAGGCTGAAATGGAAGGATTTCTTTATAGCAGTGATTCTCAACACGTGGAGGGGCATAATCAAACTTCGCCGGTGAAATAGATCACCTGCGATGTATTTTGGCAGCGGCGCAACAGCTGGCCGGAACCATATTATCGAAAAAGATGACCAGCCATCTGTTTTTTTCGATAATACGGTTTTAGCCCGGCCAAATGCCAGAGTTTGCCAGGTTTGAGATCGCCAGTTTTGTTTTTCAGTGATAATGGAAAAAAATGCCGGCTATTTCAAACCCGGCGAAATCCAAGGCATTTGGTCATGGGAGGAGCCAGCATTTGTAGTGCACTGGTACCCCTCACATGCCAGGACACCAACCGGCCACCCTAGGGGGCATTTCTAACAATATTTTAAAAATACCAAAAAAGCTCCCAGGCGAATTGCTCCCTTACCTTGGGTGCTGAGCCCCCCAAACCCACTCCCCACAACTCTACACCATTACCATAGCCCTTATGGGTGAAGGGGGGCACCTACATGTGGGTAGAGTGGGTTTTAGGGGGGGTTTGGAGGGCTTAACATTTACCACCACAAGTGTAACAGGTGGGGGGTGGGGGATGGACCTTGGTCTGCGTGCCTGAAGTGCACTGCACCCATTAAAAACTGCTCCAGGGACCTGCATACTGCTGTCAGGGAGCTGGGTATGACATTTGAGGCTGGCATACAGGCTGGTAAAAAAAGGTTTTGATTGGTATTTTTTTAGTATGGGAGGGGGTTTATGACCACTGGAGGAGTACGGGGAGGTCATCCCCCATTCCCTCCAGTGGCTATCTGGTCAGTTGAGGCACCTTTTTGAGGCTTGGTCGTGAAAATAAAAGGACCAAGTAAACCCGGCGAAATACTGCTTAATGCCGCTTTTTTTTCCATTATCTGTGAAAGCCGGCCATCTGGTAGCCACGCCCATGCCCGCCCCATGTCCCGCCTTTGCTATGCCACCGACACGCCCCCTTGAACTTTTGCCGGCGAGGCGAAAGGAAAGCGGCGATGCTGTCAAAAAAGCTGCTTTCGACTATACCGATTTGGCCGCTTTTGAGAGATCGCTGGCCATCTCCCGATTTATGTCGGGAAATGGCCGGCGATCACTTTCGAAAATAAGCCTGATAGCCAGTCAGGTTTTTAGGATACCCACAAGGAATATGTATGAGATACATTTACAAACAATGGAGATAGCTCATGCAAATTTATCTCATACATATTCATCATGGATATTCTGACTGGCTGGGTGTGTTCCAGGAACTGGGTTCAGAATTCCTGCTTTATCCCTAAGGTTTCATACTCAGTGTAGCAAAGCTCAGAACAACACAATCCAAATTATCAGTAGGATTGTATTCGGGTTCTGGAATGCACCAATCAAACACATTTCAGGAACCAGACACAGTCTAGAGCAATGCGTCTCATAAGCTGAGAATTTTTTTTGCAAAGGGGGCAAATAATCCCTCTGAATATCCTGGCAGGCAGCAAGTCACTTAATCTTCCATTGCCCCAGGTACAAAACTTAGACTGTGAGCCCACTAGACACAGAGAAAAACTACCACTTTGGTTGTACCACAGAAAGGCGGTACAAGAAACTAATAAATGTAAACAAACTTATCTGGATATAGGTGCCTTTATTTGGATAAATGCTTTTGAATATTTGATTCTTTGAGGTTAGTTCTATAACTGTGCACATATGTTTAGATGCCAAGAATGCACAGAAATGACCAGTATGTACCTGCATGTGTGCATATAAGTGCCTAAACGCTAATATTCTGGCTATATGCTATTCTATAACCTGGCTTCTAAATGCGGTGGTACATATATATTTGCAGGTGAGTGGACCCATGGATGGTGTCTGGGCAAACCATGAATAAGGCACATAACAGAGTTGTTGAGAGACCAAGCTGGGTCTGGGGCAGATAATCTTGAGGGCGGTCCCCCAAGGCCCCCCCCCCCCCCCCATGGTCCCCCCTGGCAGTAACTTGCTGCTCTCTTGGTCTGTCTCCTGATCCTTTATGCCGCGTTATTGCATTATCGCATTAACTCTGCTTTGCCAGCCATGGGTCCTTCTTCCTGCCGTGTCCCCTCCCACCTATAAAGAAATAGGAAGTACTTCACATAGGAGATGGGACGTGGCTGGCAGAACAGAGTTAACGTGATAGCACGATAACCAGCACAGAGGAGCAGGAGACCAATCTAGTCGTCTGTCCGTGCCTGCCACCGGAAGCCTGAAGAAAGCGGCTTTTCTATTGCCAGCACCAGGCCACCTTGGAGGTCGGACCAAGGGGAATCTTGCCCCCCTACTCCCCCTCTTGGTGACCCTGGGGCACAGTTATGCATGTAAATTATAAAATACTGTACTTGATGCATGTTTCTTGGCAATCTGGGAGAGAACAGTCACACCAGCTCTGATATAAGTTGTTATGCCTTAAATATAGAAGCAATTGTATTCTATAAATGCCTACTTTACAGAATAAGCTCCAAATAAGTGCCTTCCTGGTGCCTATAAACAAGAACCTCTTGATAGATTACCCCCTTTATATCTACCTGCAGAGTTCAGATGTATCTTTCTGAGTCTGACACACAGTTAAGTGAGGTTTCATTGTGCAGAGTCACAAAATCAGGAGTGTTGGCAGTAAGTCCAAAACTTAACAGCAATTTAATCTGCGTGAAAGTCGGAAGATCACAAAAGGGACCCTCCATGGTTGCGATGCCTTACAAAGGCCAAAAGCATCGAGCAGATTGTCTTGCATAATACATAGCCTGCCTTAAGTAGGGTCTGGATTTTGTAATAAAAGTCGTAGTTAGTGAGGCATACCACCTATGTGTGCTGTTTTTGTTTAATTTTCACAGATGTACCTCATATCAATTGTGATATGAAAGCTGGGAAGATATTAAATCCAGAATTCATTGCTAAATGTCCGGCTGGGTGTCAAGAAGGCAAACACCGTGTCTATGGCACAGACATTTATGCATCGTTCTCCAGTGTGTGCAGTGCTGCTATTCACAGGTTGGTTCACATTGCAAATGGACTTATGAGTTGGGATGCACACATGTCTAATCTTATGCACCTGAGTGTTGGTTTCACAATGTTTTTCCAGCTCATATGCAACCTTTTTCATGTGATAGCTGCATACATAGGTGGGCCTGGCTGTTGTTAACCGCATTCCTGCTAAAGGAATAGTGGAGGAGTAGCCTAGTGGTTAGTGCAGTCTACTTTGATCCTGGGGAGCTGAGTTCAAATCCCACTGCAGCTCCTTGTGACTCTGGGCAAGTCACTTAACACTTCATTGCCCCTGGTACAAAATAAGTACCTGAATATATGTAAACCGCTTTGAATGTAGTTGCAAAAACCTCAGAAAGGCAGTATATCAAGCCCCATTTCCCTTTCCCCTTTCCCTAATCTAGCAAACATTTGCATGTCAGTTTTCAAATGGGACGTCCAGTGATGCGTGCTAAGATGGTCGAAGAATGCATCTGGATTAGGTGTATTTTCAGCAGCCATGCACACATGAAGGCAGATTTTAGAAAGAATGTGCAAACTGGAATTGAGATCTCAGGTTGGTAATACTTTAGAAATGGATCTGCTGACAGTCTTTTCTAAAATACAGGCAGGAATGAACGATACACCTGTAAGTTGGTATTTCAGAACATTACACATATGTGTGCTGTCACATATACATGTATGTCTGCCAGTTTAGAAATAGATATATCTGTTTTTCTGCATAAGCTCTAACATTGTCCAATATCATTTGCCAGTATCACTTTTTTGGGGGGAAGGGGGGACAAAAAACACTAGGTGCAGCTTCCCCAACCTTTCAGTTAGAACACTGCATACACAAGCACCTTTATATAACTTAGGTATCCACAGGAACAGGTGTAAGTCCTGACTTTGATCTCAGAAAACACGCATACCCTTCTGAAACAGAGGTTGCATGTACATATTTTAGCCTCACCCTAGTCCTGCCCAAAACATGCCCAGACCATGTCCCCCTTTAATATACACATATCCTGGATTTCTAAAAGTAGGATTTATGGGGGTAGTTATTACGGTATAGTAAAAGGGCTCTTTCCACACCTTAATTTAGCAGGCATTACCACAGCTTAGTCACTCTCACAGTACAAGAATAATGCTGCTTGTGATCAACCTCACAAGCAACATTATTTTTCCATCCTGGAAGTATCTGGCTGTTTCTTAAGAGAGCCAGTGATAGTATTTCTCACCTGATGGCCTGCCCCAACTCCCAAACCCCTTTCAGAATGCTTCCCCAACTGAGGTCCCCCAATGGCCTCCCAACACTGATCCCCCCCAATTCCATCTCTTCCCCTATTTCTTTCCACTGCAGCGCCTACCTGCCAACTCCCAGGGGATATCTTGGGGGTCAAGACAGGAACAATCTCCAACTGCTCCTGCCCCTGCTGGTACTGGATACAAAATAGCACCAGTGACCCACTGCAGTAGTCTTGTAGTACTACCAAAATATCAATGTGACCAAAACAGAACATTTAAGTTCTAAAATACCAATATACATTACTTATGTGGCAGAACTTAAATCTTTGTTAGCCATTTTAGAAACAAGTGTTTATTTTCTCTAAGTCCAATTATCCTTTTCCTGTTCTACAATTGGGGGCAGGGGAAGGGGACATCAATCACTGTCAGATAAAGGGAGCTACCTCCCTTATTCCCTCCAGTGAAGCTCTGCTCAATACAGCAAAGAAAAAACAGAATGGGGATGACCACAAAAATATGATCCAGGCAAATGTTTTATTCCAAAGAAGAGGCGTGTTTAGGCGACAGAGCTTTCCTCGGGGGTCCTGTCCTGACAAAAGCAATAGCTTAAAAAAAGTTCTGTGATAGTGAGATCATAAAGTCCATCTTTTCTGCTTGCTCCTTGCTTCAGGGTCCTAATCTATGTCTTAGATTTCTCAACCTGTGTGTGCAACTCCTGTGCTCTGTCTCTAGCTTCCTCATATACTGCTTGCAGCGTGTGCTTCCAACCACGCTGTCTTTGTACTGCCAAAGCAGCTAGTAGAAGGCATAGTTCCTAGACTACCTTTTTGTGTGCTCTGCTCAATTCGAGCAAGTTTGTGAAATCTAGATGTCCCAGGTAGCAGGTGAAAAGCTTGGCGTCAACTTTTTTGGATATAGATGTTCTTTGAATTCCCCATCCTTAAAATGCATGTACATTTGTTTATTTATTTATTTTTGGCCTGCCCTAGTACCACCCAAAACAGCCCCAGACCATACCTTCTCACCATATACACATTTATCAGTTAAGACTCGTATAGCCTGCCCTTGAAAAAAATGGGATTTATACATTTATGCAATAAAAATGTCTAAATGATGGTTTTCCATGTCTAAAATGAAAATAGTGCTCCTAAAACAAGCACCTTAATCATGTAATAATATCTGAGAAAGCTGAAGTTTCTTAATTGGAAGTGTTGCTAGATTAGCTTTTAAATGTGCATCAAATTCAAATTGCTATGCTATTTGTCTGATGATTTCCACTGTTTCCCAAATATTAATCATTCCACATCAGGGTTATTATAATATTGTATTGGCTGGTCTTCCAAAGAAAACACTGCAAGCACTGCAGTATATGCAAAAATACTGTTGCTCTTATTCAGAAAGCCTAGGAGGTAGATGCATCAAAGTCCCATTAAAGCACCGATTGCTATTTCCAACGTGGTAAAAATTACCGAGTTGGAAATAGCGAAGGATGCTCAAAACAAACGGGATGCAAATAAACTGCTCACAAAAACAGCCGAGCAGCTCGGCAGGGGGGAAGGCAATTGGTCACCTGAGCATGCACAGAACAGCCAATCGCTAAGCGTGGCTGCTCTGCGCATGCTGCAGACGTCTGTCATACACGCATACAAGCTGTATGTATGAAAGCAGTGTGTAGCATTTTTTTCAGATTTTTTTTAATTGCTGCCAGCTATCTCCTCTGCAGCACTCCCTTTCCTGCAGCCAAACCTGCCTGATGACCCTCGGCAGCAGTGGGGGAGGGAAGCAAGCCAGGTGAAGGAGAGAGCAAAGGGCTGCTTGGCGAGTGGGGGGGGGGGGGGGGGGAGGAACTAGAGTTGCCACAGCTCTCCTCCGCCAATAGACAGCTGCTATTTCCAAGGTAATGGGAAGGAAATAGCAGTACTGACAACTCCTGACCACCTGTAAATATATTTCATCGTTAAGGTAGGTGGTCCTTTCTGTGCATCGCTAGGAATAAGGGCTGTGCATTACTTGGAATTCACATTTGAATGTTAAGTAGCTCATTTAAATAACTTAGCATGCAATTATCGTAAGCTGCTACTGTGACAGGAAAAGAGCCTGCAGAACCCCTTTGTGCATATCTCGCTGAACTCTGTGCTCGCTTAACTGGCTAAAACCAGTGTAAAAACCACGCTGCTGGCTAATTACTTTTTGTGCATCTGGGCCTACGTTTTTAAAAAATCTTTTTTAAATCTTGTCTTCTTGCACTCCATTTTACTGATGACTTTTAAAGAACATCATGGTTTTTTTATAAGCTTTATTTTGCTTTTTTTTTTTTATTTATTCAAGCTTGGTTGATGTGTTTATATTATTGTGTATTTATTGTAATGTGTTTTTGTTATTTTTCTTTTTAATTACTTTGATTTTGTTTACTGAAACCTATCTTTCTCCCACAGTGGTGCAATTCCCCATTCTGGAGGAAAAATTCTTGTTCAAAAAGTTGCTGGTCAGTCTGGCTATAGAGGGAGCTTCTCTAATGGGATTCGATCCTTGTCCCTGCCCCGCTGGAGAGAATCTTTCATTGTAGCAGGTATAATCCCCAATTTTTTAAACTCAAAGAATTAACTTGAGAATTTTTTTAAAGCAATGAAATTGAGTGTGTTGCCTGCTAGATAAAATTAAATTACTGTACAGTTTTGTGTATCAAACTATATGATTCCCAATAAGACCACGGTATACTAATAATCAAATAATAATAACAAACCAGGGTACTAAATACCAAATACTTTGAAGGACATAAGGAACTTCCTCAATACCAAATCAACTGAGAACAGTGTATGTATACGGACACATCAAAAATAAAAAATACTAAATATATCCAAAGAGACATCAGGAGAAATTCTCAGAGTAATAACTCACCCAAGCAGAGTGCCAACCCTAAGGTAAAAGGCTGTTCTTAGAGGGTGGATAAGTTTCTCAGTCATTGAAAATCTCCTTATTTTCTGATGTTTAATTTTTCATTTTTGTATATATATAAGCACAACCTGTGCTCCAACTCGCTGTTGAGTGTTTTTTTTCCCAATCCCAATTTCTCATATACCTAAGTAAAGATATTAACTGTTGTTGGAAGATTCATTTCTAATGCCTAATGATGGAATAGAGCGGGATCTGTAGTGCCACCACATGTAAAAGTTAACCCTTTAGAAACCATTTATGGATTTTGAAGAGGAGAAAATGTAAAAATGGAAATGATTCTTTAATTGTCTATTCCATTAATTTGTATTACTTCCATGGTAAAGAAATATTCACCATATGACTAGTTTTGTCTCTTTTTAGACTTTGGGGTTTGTTTGTTTTTTTTTTACTAAAGCTTAGTGTGTGTGCTAACAAACATTAGCACATGCTAAATGCTAAAATGACCGTTTTATACCTATGGGTTTCTTAGCAATTATTACGCATGAATTCCGTTAGCGCATACTGGGCCTCTTTATCACTTGGCTTATTTTAAAAGCATCTCTCCCTATATATATATAAAATGGCATTTATATGTGTAGATTGCACACACATGTAAATGGCAATTTCAAAAAGCTACTGTTTACATGTGGAGATCAACATCACAGAAATTTCAAGGTGCCATGGAGAGGGGGGTTGGGTATGCCTTGGGTGGAGACAAAAATCTAAACTTGTATCCCGCATTTTACAATGGTAATACATGTTTATGAGAAAATATTTCCCCATTGAGGTTTCCACCAGTTCAAAGGCCTGCATCAAATTTTTCAAAAGTGCTTGTTTCAGCCAAAGCTTTATATGGGGGATTACGAGAGTAATTCACTTCAATCTCCTGTTTATTTCTTCTTTCAAAATTAAGAAAAATAAAATCTGTGGCCTCACTACTTAATTAGCAGCACTTAACACATCTAGATTTGTAAAACTGGACAGCTGAATGTGGAAATGGCACCATTCACATATGGAAGTTGTGGTATTGCCATTTCTATGTGGAAGCTGACAGGTTCATGTTGCTTATTTTTTTCCATATGTTTGCAAAATGGCTGCTCATCCTTCAATGTGCTATAAATACACAAGCAGTTCTGAGTATCCTTATAGGTGTTTTACAAAACGTTCTGTGTTTGGCAGAGCCTTTTGTAAAATATCATCAGAACTGAGCATGCCCCTACCTGATCTCAACATTCTATGTAAAAGGGGCCTTTACAAGCTTTTTAGTGACCTCTCAGAAGATGTTGTATGTCTTCTGCAATTACTTCACAGCTTAAAAAAAAATCCACAAGTACTAACTTGCAATTCAGAAAAAGTATTTTCCAGGGTCTATTTTATATTTATTTCCAATGCATCAGACTCCAGCATTGAGAAAAATAGTTGTATCAAAATGTAAATGAGTTGAACTGAGTCAGGCCTGTGCAGTGACTGGCACAATCTTTATAATGTTTTCACTCTTTACTACTGTGCATTCACTAACCTTTTATAAAGCAAGTCACAACAGAAGCATAATGACCAATGCTTTCTTCTACCCCTTCATTGTATTCACATATGACCTTTCAAGAGGGAGATTAGGAGATCAGTGGTGTAGATGACCTAAAGATGCTACCTGGTAATAAAGGACACTGTAAGGGAACAGAAATACCCAACAATAGAATGATATTGACTCCTGATACCAGCCTCTGAAAGAATTATACTGAATTGCCTAATATATTTTACTGTGCCATCGTTGAATGTGTGAAACTGAAGCAAAGCTGATTTGATGGCAGGACAAGCAATCTTTCCTAGGAAAACCAAAGTCTCACAGGAGCAATTCTACAAACTGAGGATGCCCTGAGGATGCACAGTAGAGACATAGGGGACAATATTCAGACCATGGGAGGCAGCCCGGCTAACTCCCGCAATCAGCGGTGAGCCCAGATATTCAATGCCAGGCCATTTTTGATTACCAGCATTGAATATCTGGTTTATTTTTGGCCAATTTAAACTTAACTGGCCAAGTCAATATTCAGCGCTGGCCGGTTAAGTTTATAGCAGCCAAAGATAGGCCTGCTATTTGGGTGGCTCAATTTGGCCACCAAACTTAGCTGATGATGCACTGAATATTCATGGCTAGCTGGCTATATCATTTGATACAGACGACTAGCTGCTATCCCCTGGATTCTATATAGAGCACCTAGAGATCCGCGCCAAAATCCAGGAGTATTCTATAACCACGTGCTTAACTTAATTGGAGTAATAAACTAATTAGCGTGGATAACAGTATTTAACAAGCAGTAATGAGCACTAAGTGGCAATAATTAGAATTTACGTGCAAAATTCACTAAGTATATTCCGTAATGCAGTGCGCCTAACTTCTAATGCACACAGGCAAAAAGGGGCATGGTTATGTGCGGAGAAATAGATGTTTCATGGGCATTCCAAAATTTACACACCTATAGAATATGGCACAGTGTGCCTAAATCTACATGCAGGGATTTGCACCATAATTTCATTGGTGTAAACAGATGCATGTAATTTTAGGCACTGGGATATCAACTAAGTGTATTCTATATACCGCACCTAAATCTAAATCCGCTTTGGCGGATTTTTTAAGCAACATATATGGAACCCCCCCCCCCCCCCCCCCCCCGGTGCGCTGACTGCAAATATTCAGCTATCTCCTGCTGAATATTCACTGATAGTTGATTAAATGCTATGTAACTGACTTGGAGCTGATCCTGTACGGTTAAATCGCACTGAATATCGGCCAGATAATCTATAGAAAAACCTGGTACGTGCACCTAACATTTACACCAGGCATAGAGCCCCCCTCCCCATGTCCTGCCCCTGTGTATGGCCCCTTGTATATATGCACTATGTAAGTTAGGTCTGCCGTTACAGAATATTTAAGTGCCTTGCTGGCACTTTCACAGTTAAGTGTACACTTACACACATAAGTGCTAGTGTTATAGACATTTACTTACACATGGGGCACCTACATTGCAGACTTGCCCATAAAGTGAATTCTACTACCAGGAGGAATCTCTCTGAAATCTAAAATACTTTTCAGATAAGGAGGGAAAATAGACAAGTTGGAATCAAAAGCAGAGAATCTTCTCCCTGAATAGATTCATTATATATTTTAAAAAAAAACTAAAAATCTGCTTGATTAAGGACTTGTTATAAGACAGTAATAGTTCTCTTTTTGATCACTGTATCTTTAGACTTGAGTTTGAGAATAGCTAATAGCTGCAGCCATTGTTTTACCAAGGGCACTGGGTGTGTTAGAGGTTTTTAATTGCATTGATTGGGTTTATTGAGATTTTTGAACTTAGTATTTTATTATTGGTATAACTGATGTTTTATTTTTATGCAGGGTATAGTATTGAACTAAGTTCAATGGTAATGGATGGCAGTAATAAACAGTTATTACATAAAGTTGTGTGGATTATATCATAATGCTGTAAATAATCTTCTGATTCGCTTCACATGGTCCTAAAATAGAAGGTCCAAAGAATGAAATGATTCTTTTCTACTAACAGCCTGGCTTTATTGTATTTTATTTATTTTTGATATGTCTTGTTTAATTTCTCAGAAGGAAAAGCAAAAAAGGGTGTCACCTACCCAGCCGTTCTCGAATATGTCTTGTCAAAAGATGCATTGGATAAAACAGGCAAGGGACTTCTCATCTGTGTTGTCTGATTCTGTTTCCCACTGTAAGGTCTCTGAAGAGGTCTATTTTTCATGTGGCAGGTTGGTCTGTTGCCCTCCAGCTTTAATTTATAAATCTGTTAAGTTTGGTTTCCGTGTCATGTAAGGTACATATATATAAAACCAATTGCAAATGGGCCTGTTCAATCTTCACAGGACAGAGCTGAATGTCCCCTAAGTCAGCACAAATATTTTCTTTCAGCATGAGAACAAAATGTTGGCTAAATATCTTCAACCAGCCATTCATGTATACAATTCTATACATTTTGCAGAATAAATACAATGGTAACATATAGGAGGAAAGATATTATATGCCAGTCTTTCATATACCTCTAATGGATCAATACAATAAGAGCTATGGATAACTCTCTATCAACAATTAGCTGCCCAAGACCAAACACAGCTCAGGATAACTATCCATAAGATCACCACTAGTCAACATTGACCTGAGGGCACGTAATAACAACAACTGAGATATTTGGCAACTATCTGATTACGTTTATTTGTTTAAGGAAGACTTTATAAATAGCTTATCTAATTTAAGTTTCAAGTTTATTAGTATTTCTAATCCGCCTTATGAAAACCTTCAAGGTGGCGTACAGTCTTAATTAGAAAAGATAAAAGTAATACATTAGACAAACAGGCAGTGAGTAGGAAGGGGGGAAGGACTAGAATCATGATAGGAAAGAGAGGTAAGCTTTAAAATCTTCTCATTGGGAGCTATATTGTCTCCTCCGGATCTCTGAGTGAGCCCAGCGCTAAGTCAACAGATTGCATCTCTAAACAAATTTTTAAGTTCAGTTTTAAACTGGTGGACAGTAGTTAGTAAATGAAGACAGGTTGGTAGTGCATTCCACAACTGTGTCTATTTAATGTTTAGGAGCACATATTCAGAGGTCCTACTTAAATAAATAGTATAACTGAAAATCCATAGAAATTGTTTCGTCAACAATGAAACGGGCCCTAGGAAGGCTCTCATGTAAGCGTTTTTTCTCTCTCCCCCTGCCCTCCCCTCCATGTCTACCAATTCTTCCCTCCACCTCCCATCCCATGCCCTCCATGTCCACCGATTCTCCTCTTCCCTGCCCTCCCATCTGTGTCGTGCGATTCTCTCCTCTCCTCCCATCCCATCCATGTCCATCGATTGTCCTCTGCCCTGCCCTCCCCTCCCCTCGATGTCCCGCGATTCTCTCCTCCCCTCCATGTCCAGCGATTTGTACCTGAATGTTCTCTGGCTGGCTGGCTTCTGTTCTGTTCGTAACATCCTGACATCAGCTCACCTCCAGCGTTCCCTTCCCTCTCTCTGTTCCGCCCTCCTCTGACATCATTACGTGTTTACGCGAGGATGGGACAGTGAGAGGGAAGGGAACACTGGAGGCTTGCTGACATCAGGAGATGTTATGAACCCAGACAGCCAGCTACAGATGCTTCCCTTTATGTGGAGACTATCCTGCTGAATATTGACCGCTAATATTTTATGTTAAATCTGCTTTATTGACAACAAATACAGCAGTCAAGCGAAACAATCAAATATAAACAAAGAATTCCAGATTTCAAATTTTCTCCCCATCCACCCAAACCAACCAACCACATAACCTTTCCCAATTCCCACCTCCACCCCAACCCAAAAATCCCTATATCCCTTCCCAATCCCAACCTCCATGTCCTCCCCAACCCAAAAATACTGTCCCAAATTCCATGGGATCTGATACATGAATATCCTCTCTCACCCGCGCCTACTGTAACCAACCCCAGGTAACCATAAAAACAATATTTTAAGCCATTTATCCATATCAAGCTAAGCAATTTTATATAAGAAACAGGTGAAAATCCAATATAACTGTCCTGTCATGCTAGGCAAACTAAAAGCACATAACAAACAAGTCCATGCCAACAAAAACTGCTGGAAAATTTCAAAGTGCATAACAGCATCACCTAAATTCCTCCTTCAGCTGGGAATTATTGAATAAAAGTTTTCGCTGCCTCCACTGATGTGAAAAAATGAGTTTGACCAGCAAATGCAATCCGAAGTCATGCTGTATAAAGTAAGGCACATGAACTGTTCCGACCATAAAGCTCTATACATAGGGGAGTGAAAGCTTTTTGTTGAGTGAGCACTTTAGCAGTATAATCCTGAAAACATAAAACTTTCTTATTATAGTCCAAACATTGCCCACCATGCAAGGCTTGCAGGATAGCTTGTTTGTATGCTAGATTCTGAACAAAAACAATTACCCTTGTATGTGTCCAACCAACAGTCCCAGAGCCTATCTGATGAGCCCATTTAATTTTAAAGGGGTCTTCAAAAGGTGTCAAGTTCAAAGATTGTGAAAGGCAAGTCTATATGTCATCATTGGCTACCTGTTTGATACAGAATTGAATACAAGTTATTGGTACTAGCTCATAAGGTTTATTACGAGCACATGCCTCCTTATCCGGCATCTATTTCAGTACCTTATATACCTGGTAGCACTTTACAATCTTTGACAGACCACCGGAAGGTGATTCCCTCTAGGCCCTTTGGGAGATACACTCATGAAAATGCCTTGTTTTGGCTTGTATCAAGTTTATGGATTTGTTTACCTATACAACTAATAGCTACTGTCAGCAAAGAAATATCTTAAGAGTGCTGAGTGCTTATGACATATTTGTTGGATTGAAAGTATATATTTATTCTATTTTTAATGGAGATCCTTTCTATTTTATGTATTTTTCTTTTGCAAACTGCTGTGACCTTTATAGCTTAGCAGTAAAGCAAATTTTAAAATAAACATTTCCTTACAGCGAAATGAAAAGTACAGTGTAAGAGGTTATCTTAAGTTTGTTTCTAACTACCAATCTAAGAATGCAAGAACTATAGTGCTGGGAATGGGTACATGAAGTCCACCATGCATGTACTAAAATTTTGAAGGTGTCTTAATGAGCTGAATGCATATCAATGATTGCAAAGTTCTACAGGGGGCAACGTTCAATAGGCCATTTGATACAGGTAATCACCTTGACCCATATTAGAACCCTGTTCATAGTATATTGCCATATAATACTAAAGTTCAAATCTGATCCACAGGCCATCTAAGAAGCTTATAAGGGGATTTGTGTACTGTTAGAATAAGGCTATGAACTCTTCCACAACACTGTGATCAAAATATTATGTTAATGCTGCATCCAATGGTCTGTAGCACCTGAAAATTAAAGTGTGAGGTCACCACCTATAAGCATTTTGTTTGCAACGAGGGTAAATAGAAAATATGATTTCCATTTTTTCCCCACGTTTATTGAGAAGAACATTTGCCCACTGGCTTTAACTCTCCTTGTTTTCTTGCCAGAGTCCACTGCTCCCTCTAAGCTGAACGGGAGTCCTCCAACAGCATTGCTGCCAGTTAGTGGCGTACCAAGGGCGGGGTGGTGGGGGCAGTCCACCCCGGGTGCATGCTGCAGGAGGGATGCTGAGAGCAGCTGCGTGGCTGTTGGCTCCACTGGTTCCCTACGCTCTCTGCTGTTACCTTCTGTTCCAGGGCAGAGGGAGCAGGGAACCAGTGGAGCCAACAGCCACGTGGTGGCTCCCAGCACCCCAGCAGGTAAGAATGCACCTGGGGCGGGGGGAGCTTGGAGGTGATGCTGCACCCGGGACGGGTGTCATGCTGCACCTGGGACGGGTTGCACAGCAGCAAACCGCCCCAGGTGGCAGCCAACCAAGGAGCACCACTGCTACCAGTATGTGTGTGTGTGTGTGTGTGTGTGGGTTCTATATTGTGTTTTCAATTGCTAGGGACAGGCAGGTCCCTGGAGTCCTGCAGAGCTTGCCTGACTTCACTAGTGAAAATGTGATAGTGAAACAGCACCCCTCACTGACAGAACCATAGGTAGAAGAATCCTGCTCAATTTCGAGTGAACAGTGCCACAGATCCTAGTTTAAAGGCAACCTCAGTTCTTTATCCCTTCCCAAAAATATTTAGAGATAGAAAAATTGACAAAAGTACCCCTTTTCTTTTGTAATGAAAATTAAACAAAATTTTCCCCAAGTGTTGCCACTGACAGTTGTAATAACTTGCCACACCAGATTCCAAGTCAGAAAAGCTCTTCTCAGGTCAGTAAGAATGAAGAACATACTTCAAAGGCTTCTGAGGAGCAGTTCTTTTAATTATGGCTTGCATAATTATTCTGGTGTAACTATCCCACAAAATGTTTTTATTCAATAGTGATAACTTCTGCATTTCACTGCAAGACAGTGAATTTTAAAAATAACACTTTCGGGCTCATTTTCGAAAGAGAAGGACGCCCATCTTTCGACACAAATCAGAAGATGGACGTCCTTCTCCACAGAAACGCCCAAATCGGTATAATCAAAACCTGATTTTGGACGTCCCCAACTGCACTCCGTCGCAGGGATGGCCAGAGTTCAAGGGGGTGTATTGGAGGCGTAGTGAAGGTGGGACTTGGGCGTGCCTAACACTTGGACATCCTTGACCCATAATTGAAAAAAAGAAGGCCGTCCCTGATGAGCACTTGGATGTTTTCACCCGGACCTGTTTTTCTTACGACTAAGGCACAAAAAGGTGCCCAAAATGACCAGATGACCACCGGAGAGAATCAGGAATGACCTCCCGTTACTCCCCCAGTGGTCACTAACCCCCTCCCACCCTCAAAAATATCTTTAAAATATGTCGTGCCAGCCTCAGATGTCATACTCAGGTCCGTGACAGCAGTATGCAGGTCCCTGGAGCAGTTTTAGTGGGTGCAGTGCACTTCAGACAGCCTCACCCCCCTACCTTTTACATTTGTGGAGGAAACAGCGAGCTCTCCAAAACCCACCACAAACCCACTATACCCACATCTAGGTTCCCCCCTTCACCCGTAAGGGCTATGGTAGTGGTGTACAGTTATGGGTAGTGGGTTTTGGGTGGCTCAGCACACAAGGTAAGGGAGCTATGTTCCTGGGTGCAATTTATGAAGTCCACTGCAGTGCCCCCTAGGGTGCCCGATTGGTGTTTTGGCATGTCAGGGGGACCAGTGCACTACAAATGCTGGCTCCTCCCATGACCAAATGGCTTGCATTTGGTCGTTTCTGAGATGAACATCCTTGGTTTTGAAAATCGACGAAAATCAGAAACATCCATGTCTAGGGATGACCAAATTTAAGGATTTGGACGTCCCTGACAGTATTTTCAAAACAAAAGATGGACGTCCATCTTGTTTTGAAAATATGGGTTTCCCCACCCCTGGATCGGGATGTTTTGCGAGGACATCCAAATCAAAACTTGGACGTCCCTTTCGAAAATGCCCCTCCAAGTATTACATTGAAAAGACATGCAGTAATCATGGACATTTTTTCAGGTAATGTACTCCAGAAAGAAATTCACACATCAACAGTACCACCACCAAGTTTACAACCTACAACTACCATTACCACGACCATAACAACCACCACCACAACCACCACCACCACACCAGAACCAACAACTACAACACCAAAACCAACAACTTCTATGACAGCCAGCACAATGACTATAACAACTGCCAAACCTCGCCCACCAGTGCATCGGGCACGAGATACAGGTCAGTAGAAAGCAAGCCATTTCCTGTGTGATCTCTGATATTGTATGGAATGAATGGGCACTCCTGGGCTAACCAGTTAACCCATCTACATTACCATGTGCTAACTGGTTAGCGCACTGATAATGTGGGAGCCTTTACTGCCTACAAAATAAATGGCAGTAAGAACTCCCACGGTACTTTTTAAAAATGGCCATGCAATAATGGCAACCTTAGCGCCTGTAACCATAAAAATACAAAAAGGATTCTTTAAATCTTAATTGGTAAGCAATGACAAAAATTAAAGAAAGGGAGGAAAAAGCCTCAAGAAGCTCCTAGTTAACAACTAAAGGAGCAGGGTTTCTTCATCGCAGGCAAAAATCCTCCCTAGGGAATCTTATTACAGATTCTAAGATTCAACAAACAAATGCTTGTCAAAAAACAGCACTGAATACTTAGCTATCTAGTCTCTTTCTTCCAGCTGTTCCGTACACAGACCCTGACCAGCCAGCATTTCGTTAGCTGCATCAGGGTCAGCCGGTCAACGCCGTCTGCTTTGTGAACAGAGTTAAAATTTTCTGACCTGCTGACCCTGATGCAGCTAACAAAACGCTGGCCACTCACAGTCTGATGTATGGAACAGCTGGAAGAAAGAGACTAGAGAGAGAGAGAACATGTACATTGAACTATTTCTTTTATGGAAGCCTTGGTAATTGTGGTGATGCGGAACATAAGAACATGAGATTTGACATATTGGGTCAGACCAAAGGTTGTTTCTAACAATGGCCAATCAAGGTCGCATATACCTGGCAGGATTCCAAAAGGTAGACGGATTCCATGCTGCTTATCCCAGGGGAAAACAGTAGATTTCCAAGTTATTTTTTTTTATTTGTACCCCGCGCTTTCCCACTCATGGCAGGCTCAATTCACCTTAATAGCGAGTGATGGACTTTTCCTCCAGGAATTTTTTAGAACTGATCACACTGCCCCGACACGAGTCCTTGCCCTCTCCTGCATATTATGATATATTCCTATTTTCGCAGGTTGAGGTGGGTTTCCACTTCATCCTTAATGTTTTATTGTGTACCTATATCTTGGATCAAAAAATTGTGGACTAATATATTGTATTGTTTTTTCCTGATATATGTTTCTGAAAATTAGACTTGTATAATGCCAATTTATGCTTCTGACATAAATGTAATGAAAAATTAATAAATAAATAAGTTAAAAAAAAAAAGAACTGATCACACTAACCGTTTTTACCACATCAGTATTGCAAAAGCATTCCCTGGATGGCATCCTGCCCCGTCCTCTGCCTAAAAGTCCCTCCAGGAGAACACTTTAGAATATTGTATTCTTTCAAAACCCTCCGTTTGCTTAGATGATGGCTTTTCTCTAAAGTTGCTTTATGTCAGGTTAGTGGATCTTTTGCTTCAGGAGTTTAATCCAAAATTGTATTTCGACAGCAGTTCAAAAGAACACTGGTTCCTTCATCTTTAGTAACTAGAACATGAACATCACATGAGTTCCCTTGCAGGCTTAGAGTACAACTGGTTCAGTTCCCTAGTAGTCATTTAAACCTGGATCCACAGGGGCAGAGTTGCAGGTCTGGCCATGAGGTTGCAGATAAATCCTTTCTGTGTTGGTCAGCATGTACTCAAAGGGGCCACACTATGGCTTAGTGGCAGATATCCCATCTTCAACCAAGGCAGATCCCGACTCCAAACTGAGCATTTTAGTCTTTACACAATACTTCAGTCAATTGTTAGCTCCCTATTTACCTCAGCTTCTGTAATAAATAAATAAAGACCAGGACCAGTCTTAGCAAGTGCGGAGCCCTGTGCAGACCAATTTGGTGGGGCTCCATTCTAGCCCTGCCCCCGCCCTAGCCCCCACCTCACCCTAGCCCTGCCCCCACCCTAGCTCCACCCTATTGATAAGCAAAAATAATATAGATATATGCAATAAAATAAAAATGAAATGAAAAGATATACAATAAAATAAAGTGATGTGTAAAATATAATGTACAATATAAAAACATATAGACCACCAAGGTATTAAAATTGTTTTAAAATATATACCACAACTCTCTGACTCAAGAAGACTTCAACTCTGTCTGTCACTCTGTCTCTGACTGGCTGCGGCTGGAAGCTCAAGCTGGAACTGGAACTCTCTCAACTCTCTCTGCCCGTCCCGCGCGGCCCGCCCTTGAAGAAGGAAGTTGTCGCGGGGGTGGGCCGCATCATCAGTGGCAGACCAGGACTGTCTGTCACTCAGGAGGACTGAGCAGGATGGATCTACTGCTCTGCTGCAGACAATCTGTGGCACTCACGCACGCAGCACACGTCGTGACCATCACGCCACACGGCCCGGGGGGTCAGAGGTGCGGACTCACTCAGGAGGAGAGGTACGGTCCAGAGCGGCGACTGGGCGAGCAAGGCCAGGGAGCACTGCAGCCCGGCTGCTGCAAGTCTTTGGCAGGCAGCCGGCTCACGCACAGCAGAGCAGTCTGGCTGGGTCTGAGTTGCGGGTGGTTGGCAGCGGACTGTGAGCTCCGGTGCGGGAGCGGGATGGAGCAGAGGAGGCAGACTTGAGGCGTACAGCGCAGGGCCCCCTTAAGCGTGAGGTCCTATGCGGCCGCCTCGGCCTAAGACTGGCCCTGATAAAGACTTTGTATAGTTTCTAGCTGGTGTACCTACATTTCACACTTATGTACAGGAAGAGAGCCTTTTTCAAATGAAGGAGAGCTCTGGAATGAGGGGGCATATGACAAAGATAAGAGGGAGTAGGCTTAGAAGTAACCTAAGGAAGTATTATTTCACAGAAAGGGTGGTGGAGGTGTGGAATGGCCTCCCGGTGGAGGTAGTGGAGTCGAGGTCTGTTCCAGAATTTA
Source organism: Microcaecilia unicolor (assembly GCF_901765095.1). Lineage (NCBI taxonomy): Eukaryota > Metazoa > Chordata > Amphibia > Gymnophiona > Siphonopidae > Microcaecilia > Microcaecilia unicolor. The sequence goes on from NC_044033.1 coordinate 141,230,139, forward strand.
AAATGCCATGGGATAAGCATGTGGGATGGCTTAGGAACAGGAAGAATTAGGGGTTACAGAGGAAGGCCGTCATGTTTCTTTGTTTAGTGGCAATATTCAGCCACTAAGGGGAAAATTTTATATATGACAAACATCAGTCACTATTTCTGCTTCAAATTTTCAGTGCAAAAAAGAGTTCTAATGGATGCAAGGCGCCAAAATAGGACAGAAATGACAGATCCACATAAAAACATATGTGGCCATTTATAAAATAGTGCCTAAGTGTTTCTGTGCAGATCTGCAAAGAGGGCATGGTCAAAGGAGGGGCATGATGCGTTGCCATACACATGTGCAGTATTATAGAATTTGGGGACCCCCGCCCAACTTGCATGCTGGGATTTACACTTGGCTTCAGTTGGTGTAACTCCTTGTACTCAAAGATATGTGTAAATGCTGGCACTACACACAATTCTATAAAGGGCACCAATCCTGGGATGCCTGTTATAGAATACCATTCGGCACTGATTTTTTTTTTCGGTGCCAAATTTTGAGCACCATTGATAGAATTTCCCCTAAATGGGTAAGTTATACATTTTGGAAGTAAGTCTATAATGTAAGTACTTACATTTACACATAAATTACTTGCACAAATGATTAGTATATGCATATATGTGTGCACAGTATAATACCCAATCAATGGCTAATTTCATCAAACAAAATTCAAAAGGATTCCAAACACATACAAAACACGTTATTCTCAAAGGTATCCAACAATTCTTCAGTAAGGAAATTCAAACAGCGAAATCTTCTTCAATATAACATTTTCACTTTCACATTATATTGTAAAGAGAGTGGCCTAGTGGTTAGGGAGGTGGACTTTGGTCCTAAGGAACTGAGTTCGATTCCCACTTCAGGCACAGGCAGCTCCTTGTGACTCTGGGCAAGTCACTTAACCCTCCATTGCCGCATTGAGTCTGCCATGAGTGGGAAAGCGTGAGGTACAAATGTAACAAAAAAAAAAATATTGGTGACCTCAGCGGTGCTCGTTGCTAAAGTTTTAAAAATAGCAATGTACTCAGCACCCACCTCTTCATCGGTGCACCTGATTACTATTATTGAAATATTTATACTTTATATATTATTTTACTTATCTTTTTATATATATCAGACCCAGGGGCTCTGTTGTCCAATATGCATGTTTCGCTCGAAAGTGAGCTGTCTCTAGGACATTCCCCTATAAAAAGAAGAAAATGTCATTTTATCTCATATCCTCACCCGAGAGCCCAACATTACCCAGCTCTCAAGCAAAGGTAAAAGTTAGAAGTTTATTTCAATCAAATTATTACCCCCAGCTTCCATTAGCGCCAGCTCTGCTATTACTACTCAGGACCAAGCCCCTTGCAAAGATGGCGATGGCGTTCCTTCAACTAATTTAAATGCCCTCACTCTTAGTGACATTGGAATCCCTCCCCCTGGCTCCCATAGGACAGAAAATCTTTAACGGAACCTACACTTCTTCAAATCAGCGACACCCATTCCAACTCGGCATTTAAGCCGTCAGGGGCCAACGTCTGTAAAGTATAAATATACCATTGTTCTCTATAATTCAACAGCTTCCCAACCGAACCACCCATTTTGCCTGGCCCTACATGTTCTATTATTCTCCATTTAATATCTTCAACGGTATGCTGTTGCTGCAAGCAATGTTCCACCAAGGGTGCCTGAGTATTTCGAGTGGAAATACGCGACTTATGCTCAGTAAGGCGCACCTTAATAGGTCGTGCACTCATCCCTATATACATTAACTCACAGGGACATATTATAACATACACCACATTACTAGTGTCACAAGTGGTCATGTCTCTACTCGTCAAAATTCTGTCCCTTCCTGGGACTGACCAGGTATACCCTGTGATCGTTGATGTACATCACTGACAATGTCCGCACATCAGCTGCCCCCCCTTTTTGTCATTTGGTTGAGGATCAAAATTTTTTTGAATCCTAGACGTTCCCCCAATGTTTTACCCCTCATGTATGAAATCCTCGGAAACTCAGAAAAACAGGGGTACAATTGAAGTATGTGCCAATGTGTTTTTCTAATCTGCACTACCTTCTGACTTATTTCAGTAAAAGGAAGAACGCATGTTAAACAGTCCAACTCCTCTGTCACACCTTCTTTTAATAATAGGGGGCATTGAGCATACCGGGCCCGTAGATATGCTTTTCTAATGGCCGATTTTGGGTAGCCTCTTACAGTGAATCGCTGTTTTAATTCTTTCGAATGAATTTTAAATTCCTGTAGAGAAGAGCAAACACGCCTCACCCTTAGAAACTGGCTGACCAGAAGGTTATATTTTAAATGGTAAGGGTGAAAGCTGCCAAATTGTAGAAGCGTGTTCCAGCTCACAGGCTTACGGTAAAGGGATGTGGATAAACCACTACCATCTTTATATATCCATAAGTCCAGAAATTCAATGGCAGGTCTATATTCAGCGACACTAATAATAATAATAATAAACATAACATTAACATTCCATCTTAACCATTAAGCTCTAAACACTTTACACATAAGAGTGGAAAAACCACAGAATTAATTTGTTTAATTCAGCAATTACAATGGCTAACTAAAAAATACAAGACACAATAAAAAAAAGATTAATGCAGGTATTCCCCAAAATTACCAAGTTCTCAACTCTTTCCTAAATTTCAAGTAATCTAATTCACATCTCAATTTGCATGGCATAGAGTTCCATAAGTTTGGTATTACAGTACCTACAGATCTTTTCCATATAAATTGATTTTTAAAAGTAGAAACAGATGGGAGCTCAAATTTAGTTAGATGCCGCATCCTCTTACATTTAACGGATAATGCCGCAGAATAAATTCAAATAAAAAATGATCTTGTAGTTCACAAAAGTTCAATGCAGATAACAATAATAAAAGAAAACTGAACATTCATCAGAAACTTACAAAAGCAAAAAAACAAGAACTATGTATTCTAACTTAAATATTTCTTTAAAAGTTGTCTAAAATTTTTCTAACTAAAGAATAAGGACTCATAGTTCTTATTTCACATGAATAACATTAAATGCTAGTGCCAGCCTGCTTATTTTGTTTTGTTGTATATTAGTTGCATATTAGGTTTGAATACTGACATCAAATGTGTTTCTATTTAGGGTCAAGCAAAATCCATCCAGGTTATACATCATTGGCTGCTGCTGCATCAAGTAGGTACAACCTTTAACCTCTGACTCCAACAATGTGAGTAAAGGTTATGATGTATCTAGCCTGATTGGCTTATACCATGCTACAACATGACCTAAAATACTTTACAGTTTTATTGGAAAATGTGTAAATGTGTATGTGCTATATGTGTACACTCCCCTATGTTATAAAATGCACATTTGAGATCTCGCGATGCTGTGAGCTGGTCAGACGCTTCGCGCTACAGCTCTGGGACCCCGGCTCCTAAACGCCCCCAAAACAACAGAAAAAGGCTGATTTGCTCCCCTCACGCGACTATAAGCAACGGAGAATTTTATGGACAGATATTTACGCCGTTCACCCGGTCAGATGGCGCATAAAGCGGTGAAAAAAGAGAAAAATAAAATCGGGAATGAAAACAAAATGGCGGACAACGAAGGCGAATTGAGAACAGAGTTCTCGGAAGCCCAACTAGCGCAGATTACAGCAGCGATTATGAAGGCACTAGCCCCGCAATGGGACTCCTTGTCCGAAAAGCTTGACAGTTACGCAGCTGGCTTTGATGGCTTACAAACCCGCGTGGGAGATGCGGAGACTCGAGTAATGGCTCTGGAAGACGATGTGAGAACACATGGGCCTGAGATCGCCAGCTTGAAGCAACAATTGATAGATCTGACTGATAAGTTTGAAGATCTCGAGAACCGCTCGCGGAGAAACAATATAAGGTTAGTTGGCCTACCTGAAAACATACCGGAGGCTAATATGGCAGAGTGGCTGGAACAATGGCTGGGCAAGGAACTGGCTCTGACCGATTCAAGAGGACCCTTGGTAGTAGAAAGAGCCCACAGAGTAGGCCGAAAAAGTGAAGACACTAATCGGCCCCGTGTGGTAATAGCAAAAGTGTTGAACTATAAACATAAACAAGAAATTTTGCAAGGCTTCAAATTGAAGAGAGACACTCTGACCTATAATTCTAAAAGAGTATTGATCTTCCAAGACTTTTCCCGGACGGTACAAGAAAAGAGGAGACAGTTTCACCCCCTCTGTACAATGTTGATTAAGAAAAAAATCAAATTCATGCTAACATATCCAGCTCGGTTGCGAATCTTTCACCAAGAGAGGTGGCAGCACTTTGACGCAGTACAACCTGCAAGAGCATTTCTGAACGGCCACGGATTGCTGGCGGGAGACTGAGAGTGGCTGGATAACCACGGGAGTTTGGTCATGAGACATAAGCAATTTGCAAGGTGAGGGAAACACGAGAACGGGGGGGGGGCAGGCGGGAGTCGGGGCTCCTTGGCGTCATAAGAGATCCCCACTTTCAGCTAGCGCTGGAAGGTTACACAGGGTTTTGGCAGAGGGTGAGGGGGGGAAGGGAGGGAGGGAGGGGTAGGAAGAACGGACAATTAATAATGTGTGAAAAAGAAGCTTCTGGGCAAGGAAGACGGCGATTAATAAGGGAGGGCAGATGCCATCGATTGCCAGGAAGGGAAGGAATAGACAAAGAATTAGGCATAATACATAGGACTAGGACTCATACAAAACAACACCATGCGACGCAAACATGCCAATTAGACTAGCTACATGGAACGTAGGGGAATAACTTCCCCCATAAAAAGAACAAAAATCTTGGCTGCCCTAAAGAGACATAAAATAGACATCGCTTGTTTACAAGAAACGAGGCTGTCAGACCAAGAACATAAAAAGCTAAAAAAGCAGTGGGTCGAAGAGGTTTATGCGGTTTCGGCCCAAGGGCGGAGGGGAGGAGTGGCTGTCCTAGTAAGGAGAGGAGTGCCCTGTAAATTGACTACAATAGAACGAGGAGAGCAAGGGAATTACATACTGCTCCAGGGGTGGGCGCAAGGGAAAAAATTCCACTTGCTAGTAATATATGGTCCCAATATACCGGATAAAAAATTTTTCCAACGCCTGATGGCTAGATGTTTAGCAATCCGGGAGGGGGAACTGATGGTTGTGGGAGATTTTAACTTGATTTCTGACCCCACCCTAGACTGCTCAGCGACCGCATCCCCATATTACCGAGGTTATAGATCTCAGATGTGGCAGACTTTCACCAACACACTGGGACTGGTGGACACTTGGCGGACCTTCCACATAGGAGAAAGGGATTATACTCACCGTTCCCGGGCCCATAACACACAAGCTCGCCTAGACTACATATTAACAGATCGGTCTCTGTTCTCCCGGATACAGGCAGTCCACATAGGCCCTGAGGAGATCTCGGATCATGCCCCGGTGTGGGCAGATATTGAATTTACTTTGGAGACAGAGGGGGGTGGCCCAGGCTGGCGTTATCCATCTTACTTGGCTGGGGACCCCCACTTCAACCAATATATACATACTAAATGGGCCGAGTTCAAAGAGTATAACGTACAACATAAGGACCGGCCTAAACTATACTGGGCAACCTCGAAAGCAGTGCTGAGAGGTGACATAATTGCCTATGTATGCAGAAGGAAAAAGCAGCTGGCGAACAGTATACTACAGTTAGAAAAACAAACCCAAGTAGCTAAAAGGCAATATATTAAAAATCCTAATGCACACACAATGGAGGCCCTGAGGGTGACACAAGTGGCTCTTAACACTCTTATACATGAGAAGACTACTCACTCCATGAATTATCAGAAATATAGGCTCAAGCGATTTGGGAACAGATCAGGGAAATTGATGGCCAGAATAATTAAGGGGTGGGGAGGCTCCAGGGTTATAGAAGCAATTAAAGGCCCTAATGGACAGATAATAAATAATCATAAAACAATAATCGATCAGTTCACGAAATATTTTGCCTCTTTATATGGGGCAGATGTGGGGGAACAGGGGGCGCCCTCGGAGATCCTACACTATCTAGAGCAGGCGAAGGTCCCCAAGCTGACAGAGCTAGAACTAGAAGCCTTAAATGCACCTTTACAACTCACTGAATTACAGACAGCGATAAAAACTTTAAAGACATGCTCAGCCCCGGGACCCGATGGATACTCTGCAGAATACTATAAAAACCTGCCGATGGAAGTAGTGGGAGATCTGTTAGCTTATTTTGAAGAGGTAGTTGGGACAGGTTCATTTCCCTTGCATGAAAACACAGCACTAATAACCCTGATCCCGAAACCAGAGAAGCCCAGAGAGCAGATGACGTCTTACCGACCCATCTCCCTCATAAATGTAGAAGTAAAGCTGCTAGCTAAGATATTGGCAGAGAGGATGGCGGTGCCTCTTGCTAGGATGGTGACCCCTGAACAGGTGGGTTTTGTCAGAGGGAGGCAGTCTTCTTTTAATGTCCGACGTCTGCTGCTGGCGATGGCTCGCTGCCGGGCGGGAGGAGACCCCGCCCTGGTGGTGAGCCTCGACGCAGAGAAGGCTTTTGACAGAGTCGCCTGGCCATATCTTTTCCAAACGCTAGAATACATGGGCTTTGATGGATGGTGTGTAGAGGTGATACGAGCACTTTACAAAGATCCACGGGCGGGACTATTGGTGAATGGTGTACAGGGCCCACGTTTCCCGATAATGAGGGGGACTAGGCAGGGTTGTCCCCTATCGCCACTCCTCTTTACTGTAGCCCTGGAGCCTCTGCTCCGAACTGTGATATTAGCGGAGGAGGTGAGGGGGGTTGTTCTGGGGCGTGAGCAAGTCAAACTCTTAGCTTATGCTGATGACCTACTCCTGGTGCTACAGGAGCCAGCAAGCTCTCTCCGGGGCATGTTAACCTGTTTGGAGACCTATGGACGCTACTCTGGATTTAAATTGAACTATGACAAATCCTGGGCACTCCCAATGATGCCCTCGGTGAGGAGCGCCTGGCGTGGACCTTTCCTCCTCAGATGGGCAGAAGATTCCCTCAAATATTTGGGGATACAGATACCAGCAGACTTGAAGAAATTATATGAACTTAATGTGACTGTTTTAATGTCAGATACTAAGTCAAAGCTGGAGGGATGGGAGAACCTTCCAATATCCCTATTTGGGCGAGTGGCACTATATAATATGTTCATTATCCCAAAATGGCTATATGTCTTCCAAACAGTGCCTCTTTACCTTTCCAAAACAGATGAACGACAGCAGAATAGACTTTTAAATAAATTTCTGTGGAGGGGGAGGAAGCCACGGCTCCCGTTAAGGATGATGTGCACCCCAGTGGAATATGGGGGGGTGGGCCTTATTAGCTTACGTCATGTGACTGTCGCCTGCGAAATGCACCACATTAATGACTGGCATAGACGAACCTCAGATTTTTCAAACACCCCCCTGGAGAGGCGGATGTCCCCGGTTACAGACTTGGGATGTCTCCTGCACTTGCCAGATGGGGAGACTCCTATGGAGCTATGCCAGTCAGGCATAATACCGGCGGCGCGGGCCGCGTGGTGCTGGATATGCCGACTACATCATTTCTCACCAAGAGTAACACCATTCCTACCTATATGTGGCAACCCGAGGTTTCCTGCGGGTACTTTGTATCCAACATTTGAACGCTGGGAGAGACATGGACTCAAATATTTGCTGCAAGCAGTTACCGATGAAGGGAAAGTTAAACCTTTTACGGAGCTACAAAGAGAGTACAATATTCCCAACAAAGACTACTGGCACTATTATCAGCTGGCACATTATATTCAGGGCCTTCCTTGGACGGACCTGACTGAAGATGTCAGGGAAGAACTATCGACGGCATTCTCCTTTGAGGCTCAGCAGCGAGTGCCGCTGACCTTCCACCACAGATATATCAAAGACTCAGCCTCTGAGTTGGATTATAAAAAATTAGCAGAGGCCTGGACCAAAGACCTCGGGACACCTATTCAAGTAGAGCACCTCCTTTATTCTGGGCATTCGTAAGAGGTCCAGATTCACTGAGCACTGGGAGACATGGTATAAATTTGCGCTCCGAATGTACATTTCTCCACGTAGAGCATTCCACATGGGGGCCTCCGCCTGGGGAGAGTGCCCGAGATGTGGTGCAGAGGGCGTACTGATTGGACACATGTTCTGGGGATGTGGGAGTGTGGAAAAGCTGTGGAGAAGGGTGCTGTTGCAGGTCTCTGCTTGGTGGGGAGTTAGGTGGCACTATGATGTCTTATTACTGTTTGGCAGACCCCGCCTAGGATTACCAGCGCCTAGAGGCTATAAACCTTTTGCCAATAAGGTGACTTTAACAGTACTACAGTTGCTCCTGGCGGGATGGACATCCGGGCAGTCCCTAGGAATTCAACAATGGCGTATCAAGTTGATTGAATTGATGAGACTTGAAAGGCTGGAGATACAGGATTGGAACTCGGAGAGAGGTGTGGAATACCAGGACTGTTGGAACCCCTTCTGGAGATCGTTGTCACCTGGAGCTCGAAGCAGACTTTTAAATGTTTAAATGCTTGCCTGTTCTTCTGGGAAGGGAGGGAGGAAGGGAGGGATAGGGAGTTAACATTGGGAGGGGGAGGAGAAAAATAAAATGTTTGGTGACGCAGTTAGAGATGAAGTTATGACATGATCTCGTTTATGTTCGTGTTGGAGCATTGTATCAGTTGTGTTACCAATAAACAGAATTAAACATAAAATGCACATTTCTATCTACATTCCACTTGTGTACAGTATGCTGTGCATTTTTATGAAAGCATGTAAAACAGACTTTACACATAGTAACATAGTAAATGACGGCAGATAAAGATCTGTATGGTCCATCCAGTCTGCCCAACAAGATAAACTCATTTTACATGGTATATGAAATGAGCAGCTTTTAAACTAGAACCTGAGGGAAGGCCAACAGTCATTCAAAAACGCATGGTTTGGAACAAGATATCAACAAAACAGGGAAGATAGGGTATCACGATAGCAAGGTTGCTAAAGAGACCATAGTAGATCAGGTGACCTTAAGTAAAAGACAAAAAATTGCAAATTAACACTGTCAACTAATGAGCAAGATGTAAATAGGAGCAAACATAGTTTGAAATGTCTACATGTGAATGCCAGAAGCCTAAGAAATAAGATGGAGAAGTTAGAATATATTGCACTAAATGAAAAATTAGTTATAATAGGCATCTCTGAGATCTGGTGGAAGGAGGATAACCAGTAGGACACTGTCATACTAGGGTATAAATTATATTGTAGTGATAGGATGGATCGAATTGGTGGAGGAGTAGCTTTGTGTGTTAAAGAGGGCCTTAAATCAAATAGATTGAAAATTCTGCAGGAAACAAAACACTTCTTGGAATCACTGTGGATTGAAATTCCATGTGTAAAGGGGAAAAGGATAGTGATAGGAGTATACTACCTTTCACCTGGCCAGGATGAACAGACAGATGTAGAAATGTTATCGGAAATTAGGGAGGCTAACAAACTGGGCAACACAATAATAATGGGCGATTTCAATTACCAAGATATTGACTGGATAAATGTAACATCAGATAAAAACAAAAAAAAGGCAAAGATATGCCACAGAAATAGCAAACCAACAACAAGAGCAGATCAAAAAGACAAAAAAATAGAACAAGAGGGTAACAGAAGTGGTTTATTACAAGGTTACCCGACATGGCCATGTCTTGCCCTCAGGCTGCATCAGGGGTACAAAAAAAATGGAATAAGGTGTTGTAAATAAGAATCTCAACCTCCAAAATTCAAAAAAACCCAGTGGCCTTACCTGCCAGTTTAAAATGACTGGTCTTTAGTTAGTGTAGTCAGATGCCTAGATAAACAACATAACTAAGAAATAATCTATATATAAAACTCTGTCTAGTTTATCTCAAATTTTGAATGCAGATAAAAACTGGGTATAGAAGTACATACCTATGTGATAAAATCTGGGTAGAAAGGCACATGCCTGTGTGGGTCGCTAATACATGCAACCTTACTGGTGCACTCATAAGATATTAATCATGTAGTCTAAACTTAAAATATTTGGGGGTCAATATTTAAAGCGATGTGACTGAGCAGAAGAGGATCCTGCCCAATGAAATTGCACTGGGTGGCCCAGGAGCTAATATTTAACAGCACTTAACAGGACATTGCTGCAGAAGATAGGATCTGAACACCATCACACTCACCTTTTGCAGTATGGATACCACAACAGCGTTTTGGCTCTCATAAAAGTTTAATCTCGGTATTCTCTAGCCTTAGCCTATCACATAGGTATCACGGAAACATGGTTCCATGGCCCTACAGACCCCGCCATCATAGAGACATGCCCACCAGAATACAAAATAACCCACTGGGCAAGAAAAGGAAAAAGAGGCAGCGGAATAGCCATAATTTACAAATCTGAGTTTACCATAACAACCACTGGCGAATCCACCACACCACAACTCGAGATTGCCTCAACAAGAATCACTCATCCAAACCTACAAGGACACCTCAACATGATACTACTCTACAGGCCACCAGGAAAATGGAAAGACTCCCATAAGCAACTTATGGACTTCATCTCCAATACATGTGTCTCTGCCTCTAATATCCTCATAATAGGAGATATCAACCTACACCTTGAGGACGATACCTCAACAGGCACACAAGAATGCAAAGACTTCTTAAACCTCTGGGATCTACACGCACCTAATAATCAACCAACACACGAAAAAGGACACACACTGGACATCATTACACACAAATTCGACTCAGACTCAACTCTCCTACTTACAGACACAAGATGGACACCCACACCATGGACAGACCACCACAAAGCGATGGTCTCCCTCCACTGGCAAAAAATACACAGAAATGCAATTAACAAACATGAAAGAACAACATACACCACGAGAGGAAAAATAGACCCCACAACTTTCTGGCAACAGGTCTACCAAAACGAATGGTCAACAAATACAGATGCCATTCAATTCCTCCAATCATGGGATGACATATGCAGGACAACATTAGACACAATTGCCCCAATCCAAACTAGAACATCACACAGGAAAAAAACAAATCCATGGTTCACTGAAGAGCTGAAAAAACTCAAAACACAAGTCAGAAAACTAGAACGCGCATGGAATAAAAAGAAAGACGAACACACACTGAATGCCTGGAAATCACTCAGGAGGAAATACAAATATACCATCAAACAAGCTAAAAGACTACACTATAAAACAATGATTGGACCAAACTACAAAGACACACACAAACTCTTCTACCTTGTAAACAAACTGCTAGACACCACACCAGTAACAAACAATAGCAAAGATACACCAGGAGTCGACGACCTCGCAAAATACTTCAAGGAAAAAATCATACAACTACGACTCAAAATACCCACCAGCTCTACTGAATATACAACACTCCTAAATTGTCTAGACCCAGAAGACGGAATATACCCAGCAGACAGGATCTGGACCGAATTCGAACCACTATCAGAAGACCTCATCTCTAAAACGCTCAAAAGATTTGCCAAATCCCAATGCAAACTAGATGTCTGCCCAAACAACCTCATGAAATCAGCCCCTCAACAATTCATAATAGACCTCACTAACCATATGAACTTCATGCTACTAAATGGACTTTTCCCAAAAGAAAAAGGAAACATTTTACTCACCCCAATACCCAAAGATACAAAGAAAAACGCAAGCGAAATAACTAATTACAGACCAGTAGCATCAATACCATTAACAACCAAAATAACCGAAGGGGTGGTTACCAAACAACTTACAAACTACCTCAACAAGTTCTCCATACTACATGATTCCCAATCAGGATTCCGGTCAAATCATAGCACAGAAACAGTGTTAATTACCCTAATGACCAAATTTAAACAAATGATTGCAACCGGCACCAATATACTCATCTTACAATTTGACATGTCAAGTGCCTTTTATATGGTAGACCACGAAATCCTACTACACATCCTTGAATACTTTGGAATTGGAGGCAATGTTCTAAACTGGTTCAAGGGGTTCTTAACCTCACGCTCATATCAAGTCACATCAAACTCAAATAAGTCTGCTGCATGGACACCTGACAGTGGAGTACCGCAAGGATCCCCCCTCTCACCAACCATTTTCAATCTACTGATGACTCCCCTGGCAAAACTTCTATCAATTCATAACCTTAATCCATATATATATGCCGATGATGTAACGGTATATATTCCATTCAAAAAAGACATCAATGAAATCTCTAATGAAATCAACCAAAGTCTACACATCATGAACACCTGGGCAGATGCATTCCGACTGAAACTGAACGCAGAAAAAACTCAATGCCTCATACTAACCTCCCAATACAACACGAAGAAACTTACCGCCATTAACACACCTAAACTAACTTTGCCAATCTCAGAAACTTTAAAAATCCTTGGAGTCACTATTGACCGCCACCTAACACTCGAAACTCATGCGAACAACACAACAAAAAAAATGTTCTACTCCATGTGGAAACTGAAGAGAATTAGATCATTCTTTCCAAGATCTGTCTTCCGCAGTCTAGTGCAGTCACTCGTACTCAGTCATCTGGACTATTGCAACTCAATATACGCAGGATGCAAAGATCAAATACTGAGGAAACTTCAAACAGCCCAGAATACAGCAGCCAGACTCATCTTCGGAAAACCAAAATACGAAAGTGCAAAACCCTTACGGGAGAAGCTACACTGGCTACCACTCAAGGAACGCATCACTTTTAAAGTATGCACCTTAGTCCACAAAATCATTCACGGCGAAGCCCCTGCATATATGTCTGACTTAATAGACCTGCCACCCAGAAACGCTAAAAAATCGTCCCAAACCTTCCTCAATCTCCATTTCCCTAAGTGCAAAGGCATAAAATACAAAGCACTGCACGGATCGACCTTCGCATACAGGAGCACACAACTCTGGAATACACTACCACGCAACTTGAAAACGATCTACGAACTGACCGACTTCCGCAAATCACTGAAGACTTATCTCTTCGAGAAAATCTACAGCAAGGATCAAAACACATGAAACCCATACAATTTAATAAATACGCACCTACACACTCTCTCTTGAAGTCTCCTCTCCCGCACTCCAACCAATCCTAAAACCCCACCCACAGATAAAATTATTAGACCTTCATGTCCCCCGATACTGTTTTGTCCCCCTTTCAACTTGCCACTGTTTTATTCCGCTGTTCTATTCCCGAATGATATCCCGAATTACTCTGTCTTTTACAATTCTTCCTAATGTAACCTATAAGCGCACTGCAACCAACTGTACTCCCACATACTCCGCTGTTCCATCCCCAAATGATACCCTGTATTTACTTTGTTTTCGATAACTTTTCACAATGTAACTCAGAATTGTACTGCAACCAATTGCAATTCCATCATTCACAATGTATTGTAAGCCACACTGAGCCCGCAAATAGGTGGAAAAATGTGGGATACAAATGCAAATAAATAAAATAAATAAAATAAGTATATGTTACAGATACCATACATCAGATACACTGACTCCTGAGGCAGGCATTGTGTTGCTGAAACACGGTTCAGTGTCGAGTCTGTATGTGCTTTGATATCTACTGAATAAATTTGGTATCATCCACCTCTGGACTACATTGTTTATTTGGTTGGCCACGTCTTTTCCCTACTTTCTTGCTTTCTAGTTATCAGTTAGTGCCAGGGTGGTCCAGGGTGGAGTCAGAGACGACCTAAGAGTTAAGCAGCACTGCCATCTTTTGTGCCGATGCCTGCATAGCTACTGTAACTGGGCATGTTGGACCACGTACAGGGACTGGGACAGATAAGTTACAATGGTAAACTTTATTACAGACTCGACATAGATCTGTGTTTCGGCCACAGGCCTGCCTCAGGAGTCTTTGGAGTGGAGGAGTAGCCTAGTGGTTAGTGCAGTGGACTTTGATCCTGGGGAACTGAGCTCGATTCCCACTGCAGCTCCTTGTGACTCTGGGCAAGTCACTTAATCCTCCATTGCCCCTGGTACAAAATAAGTACCTGAATATATGTAAACCACTTTGAATGTAGTTGCAAAAAACCTCAGAAAGGCGGTATATCAAGTCCCATTTCCCCTTTGTGATGTGGACGCAGGTATGAAGCTCGACAGATCTGTGTTTTGGCAATAAATGTCTGCCTCTGAATCAGTGGCGTAGCGAGGACGGCTGCCACACTTGGCATGTGTTGGGGAAAAAGGCAGAACAATCTGTAATCACTTCAAGGGTTAACTAGAATAGACTTCATTAGTTTGACTGGCACTACTCTGAAACAGGGTTCCAGAATGTTCCTCCTGCCTCTGCATAGCATGGCATATTGTGATGTGCTCTACATATATGAGGAGGGTAATTTCTGAATGCCATTTACCTGGTTAAATGGGTCACTTGAAAACTGCCCACACTTCCTGTAGGTAAAAATAAACACTGATGGTTCTTTTGAATTAGCAGCATGACTGCCCAAACCTATCGCTCTGTTTTAGCTGCAGTGCTCTTTGCCACACCCACAAAGCTGTTGCCCTAGGCAACCACCTACTCCTGGCAAATGAGGCCCCAGGTACCACCTGCAGCAGAGGCCTGTCAAAGAAGTCTTTTTATTGGTCCTTTAAAATGATCTCACAACCTACAAAGATTTCAGTTTTCGCTAGAATGCTATATTGTTAAGAATACTGTAATAATCTGCAATGAAAGTGATTACAGCTGTACATTTCTTTTTCAACACTTCAGGACAGATTCAGGCCGCACAAGGAAGAGGACAGAACCAAGGTATGCCAAAAGACTCCTAGCCTCCGGAATAGCTAGACTTTACAGCTTCAAGAGAATTATGTTTTTCTCTGTCACGTTTGAGTTCTGTACACTGACCAAAGCATGTTTTTAAAGCATTCAGGGCATCAACTTTTGAAAGCAACAGAAACCTTCCTCGCACCGGTGCAGGTAAAATTATCAGATTTTTCTGCTGTCCAAGGAATATAAGTAATTGTTAAAGAATAGGCGTTACTATGTTAGTTCGCTTGGCACCTCAGCATAAATGTAATCTGGTTGGTATTCCAGGGTTGTTGGAAACTCTGAATGCTGTGGGCAGAGTTAGGATCCCGTATTCAGCGTTGAATATCTGGGTCTTTGGCAGGTGCTGGAAGTTATCTGGATATCGCTGATATTCAGTGCTGGTACCTAGATAACTATCTGAGTGAGTTAGGACAACTTTATATTATTTTTAGAAATTTTAGGGCCCTTTTACCAAATAGCAGTAAAAAGTGACTTTAGTGTGGCCTTACGCAAGTCATTCCCACTTGCTAAGACCATTTTTATCGCTTGGATAAAATAGCCATATTTTTCTATTTTCCTTATTAATGACCACGCATTAATTTTCCCATTAGTACCTGAGCACTTACCGCCGCCACCTATTTTGTAAGCAGTAGGGACTCACTCACTAAACCTGTGCTAATTGGTTTGCATGCAGCAATACCCATATGCTAACTAATTAGCACAGAAAATGCCCACTCTGCCCCCAGACCTGCCCCAGCACTAAAAAATAAATTGTATTTTTTAGCACGGGATAACACGCACACATCCCAACGTGACCACATGATGCCTCAGAGCACCCTGCAGTAAGTCATTTTATTGCTGTGGCAAGCACGGGTTAGTACTTAACACAACTTTGTAAATAACCCTGGTTAATAGTATTTAGCTCATGCCTTTCCCGTAGTAGCTCAGGTACGATAAGAATTTTCCTTTCCCTTTTACTAATGTTAGAGAGCACTAACAGACATTAATACATGCTAAGTACTGCATGTTCTATTTTATACCTATGGGCTATAAGGCACTAAGTGCAAGCTAACTGCCATTAGCACATGCTAAGCTTTAGTAAAAGGGCCTCTATGTTTGTATCATAGTAACATAACATAGTAACATAGTAGATGACGGCAGAAAAAGACCTGCACGGTCCATCCAGTCTGCCCAACAAGATAAACTCATATGTGTATACCTTACCTTGATTTGTACCTGTCTTTTTCAGGCCACAGACCGTATAAGTCTGCCCAGCACTATCCCCTCCTCCCAACCACCAGCCCCGCCTCCCACCACCGGCTCTGGCACAGACCGTATAAGTCTGCCCAGCACTATTCCCCGCCTCCCAACCACCAGTCCCGCCTCCCACCACTGGCTCTGGCACAGACCGTATAAGTCTGCCCACCACTATCCTCGCCTCCCAACCACCAACCCCTCTTCCCCCCACCGGCTCTGCCACACAATTTCGGCTAAGCTTCTGAGGATCCATTCCTTCTGCACAGGATTCCTTTATGTATATCCCACGCATGTTTGAATTCCGTTACGTATCTGAGGCAATGGAGGGTTAAGTGACTTGTCTAAAGCCTCAAGGAGTGTCAGTGGGATTTGAACCCTAGTCTCTGGTTCACAGCCTAATACTCTAATCACTAGGCTATTTCTCCTCCTTTTTATGTGGCAGTGCCTGGATAATTTCTAGGACCACCCAGACTTGGCTGGACCACCCCAACACTGACCAGATAGTGCAGTGGTCATCTGTGCTGATATATTGAACAGCACTCTCCAGCTAAGTGCTACTGAATATTAGCTGGTGATTGGGTCAGTACTGTTTATCCAGATTGGAACCTCTCCTACCTAGTTAAATAGCACTGAGTGTATGTGTGTTTATATATATGGAGAAATTATGTCTTACCTGATAATTTTCATTCCTTTGGGATTCGTTGAGTCTGTCAATCAGTAGATGGAGACAGAAAGAAAGTTCTTTGTGAGTAGTCCTCTAAGGGTATCATGCAGCTCTGTAATGTTCAGTATTTCAACCAGCCAAGCCATGGTCTCATAATCATAGTGTCAATCAATAGGGACCCCTCTCATTACATTGCACAATGAATGCATAGCCACACCAACAAGGTAGACAGAACCTCAACCAACACAAAGATATTCCATAGTCAGGAGGTGTGCAAGATGGTGAACCTCAACTGATATGCAGCACATTCAGTGAGTCAGGAGGCTCTTAAGATGGAGCAACTTAAACCTTAACTGACCCACAGCCTAAAGGGGTATTCCCTGTATCTCATCTTTGGTAGGCCTGAGGACCGGTTAGGCTATGAAACATCTTTTGTGAACAAACATGGATTCTGCATTTCTTCCTGGCACAGCTGTGCTAGCTGACTTCATCCAAGGCCATGTTGTATACTTGTACTAGTCTTCCAGATATCTCATGGGAAGCTGCGGAGGAGAGAGCTTCACAGACATACAGTCTTCAGTATCTTATATAAACTGTGTAAGAGAGTTTTGCACTGCAAGGCATGAATGAGGGGATGCTTGTTGTTTACCTTGGTGGTGAGACTACTACTGATAAAGTGGTGTTGTTGGAAGCCCAGAGGTCCCTCATTGTGATGACTATGACAAAGTCATCGCAGTGGCAGGACAAAGGTATATGATTCCTGATTGGTTTTGGATTGTCATCTGGGGACCTGGAGGGCAGTGCCAATGTTAGATGTAGGAGAAGGAAAGGAGAAACAAAGGAGAAGAAAAGAAGAGCTGATGGTGTACACACCTCTCTGACGAGAGGGACTGAATTGCCAGAACTTATGTGAACTGTATCTTTCTGTGCTAAGTTCAGCACAAGGACTAATTCAGGAGCTGATTCATGGTTCCCAACAGACTGAGTATCCAGCTGCTTTGCAGAGCAAGGTTGTTGGACTAAAACCTGATAACAGGAGTTCTCTGGAAACTGGTTCTAGCTCTGAAGAGGAGCCAGTTCACCACCCCATCCAGACACTGAAGCTACGGACTGCAAGGTTTTATTAGAATTTGCTATATCGCCATGGGAAGCTGCGGAGGAGAGAGCTTCACAGACATACAGTCTTCAGTATCTTATATAAACTGTGTAAGAGAGTTTTGCACTGCAAGGCATGAATGAGGGGATGCTTGTTGTTTACCTTGGTGGTGAGACTACTACTGATAAAGCGGTGTTGTTGGAAGCCCAAAGGTCCCTCATTGTGATGACTATGACAAAGTCATCGCAGTGGCAGGACTGGCAGTTCTTGGCAGGGTTTTTTTCCTCCCAAATACAAGGTAAGACAATTCTGCTATAAGCTCTTCAGAAAGATTGTTCCCAAAAGCCAGCACTGTTCCTGCCAATGTTTGATTCCTAGTCACCACCAATCTTATCTCCTTATTAGAAGGAATAACCAGAGCACAGTCAGTCTGTTAGTGAAGGGTTGTCCTAGGAGTGTACCTCATCACACTAGATCCAAGATAATTCATTTTCAATTGTATGGCTCAATATTCAGCTGCTGCAGTCATTGGTTTAAAAAAATACAAATATTCAGTGCCAACATCCAGATAGTGAGCAACACTGAATATCTTGATAGAGCAGTGGCTGCCAGCATTATTGGGATGGCAGTGAGATTCAGTCTGCTATCCAGGCCACTTAGGACAAATATTGGACTGAGAGTTTGCCACTATCCAGATAACTCTTGAAACCGTGATGCTTTGTTCCAGCACTATCCGGATAGTGTCACAGCAGTCAGTAATGATTTTCAGCAACACTATCAGGATAATCCTGCAGAAAATCTCTGGATAGACCGAGCCAGTGGCATTTACCGAATAGCAGGTGCCTTTAAATATCAGGCTCAGAAATTTTAGCCACTACATGTAAAAAAAATGTACAAGGATATGAAAACCTTTACAAGGTACTGTAACTCAAGACAGAGCATCAAGTAACCTTCACCTCCAGTAAGAAGACATCCAGTAGCAATGTACATCCGCGTGAGCACTGAACTCATTTGGATGTACACTGTAACAAAATAGATTTCAACAAACCTCTTGTTGCCTGGTGTATATGGCATGCCATTCTTCTAGGAACATTTTCTTATTCGTTTTTGATATCCTGGAAACCCCGTTCTAGTGACCTGTAAGTGCTGAAACTACCTCTTCTTCTAAAACCATATAGATTCTCCACGTCAAGATTCTGCAACCTCTGCGCGGAAACCCACAGGTACATCCACTAGTCTTGGTAAGTTAATCATGTTCTTCAGAGCAGAAATTGTAATTAATTAATTTGACCAATAAGGTTTGCTCCTTATATGATAGATCCCTAACAGTAGTACCATGAGACTACCACTAGAGGTCATAACCACCATTTTGAACTCAAAGCTGCTATGGGGCAGGAATGGAGGCAGATCATTCCTGCCCCATTAACTTGACTACCAAACTGACCCTCATTTAAGACCTAGGGGTTGGCCATGGGGTTACAAGAGGATCTGGGATTGTTGAGGATTTTAGGGATGTGTTAGCAGAGTGATGTGCCATGTTTGTTTATTTGGAGGAGAGAAATTGTGCTGGAGGCTGATATGCAAAGAAACCAAACTATAACCCTGATCTACAAGCTTCCTAGTTGCTGATGCCATTGGAACAATATATTGGTTGGGTCATAGTCCTGATGGCCCAGCTCATTCCACTGCTTATACATTGAACTGTAAAGAAAGGTAAGTCACACAGCAGGATAGTATTACTGCCACAGTTGACAGGGCTTATGCAGGAGTGAGACATTATTTACGCCATCCATACCACGCCACTGTTTAATATACCTGAAGAGAGGGTTTTTAACTGTGAAGGTTTAGAAAACATCAAATATTTTAACTCCAGCTGTCAATTGTAGTTGTCCCTTAGAACCTCCAGGGGGATCCCAGTACCATAAAAAGTAACTCACCAGCTTAGCTCTATGTCACTGTGTCAGACTGTGCACTGTTCAATGTGCCCTGTAGTATGAAATGAGAGAACAGTAACTACAGGAGAGCAGAACAGGCAGGTTGAAAGTATGAGCGTTAAGTACAAAAAAAAACCCAAACTTCTGAAATGAAAAAGCCAAGTCATACTGGCAGCCAGTATACCCATGAAAAAAAATATAGGATATTTACAAGAAAAAGGGTTTTTTCTTTTACCTTTCAAGATGTAAACTGTTTCTGCCTTAATACCATCCTGCTACTCTGGTTTCTCAGATGTTTGTCTAAGCATCTTATGGAGAGGACAGCGTTATGTTTTCATCTTGAAATTGTAAAACTGCACCAAGTTCTGATCAATAGTGCAACTTTAACAAACTTTGTTTAAATATTTGAAAGGTATTCATTCGCAAACAAATCTTTTCTGGAGATGGGAAAGTGGTGGAACTAGAGGACATGAATTGAGGTTAAAGGGGGGCAGACTCAGGAGTAATGTCAGGAAGTATTTTTTCACAGAGAGGGTGGTGGATACATGGAATGCCCTCCCTCGGGAGGTGGTGTAGATGAAAACGGTAATGAAATTCAAACATGCGTGGAATAAACACAAAGGAATCCTGTTTAGAAGGAATGGATCCACAGAATCTTAGCGGAGATTGGGTGGCGACGCCGGTAATGAGGGGAAGGGAGGAATTCCAGACATCACAGGGGAGGGAGGAAAGAGAAGACTGAATATTGTTCAAGCTGCTCAAATCCAATCATAACCAGCCATACAGGTCTGAAGAGGTGCCTTGATTCATATTCTGCATCAGAGACTCTACCGGGCTCACAAAGGCAGCTGTTTTCCAGTCACACCAACAGTGCTGGGCAGACTTTGACAGTCTATGCCCTGATCGTGACTGAATAGATATGGATGGGCTTGAGTGTAAATTTTAAGGGGCTTCGACATTAGCTTCAGAACTTTTAGTACAAGAAGAGTTCTGGGCAGACTTCTACAGTGTGTGCCCTGAGAATGGCAAGGACAAATCAAACTCAGAAATACATATAAAGTATCACATACCATGTAAATTCTTTCTCTGTGACACAACATTTTCTCTGGATGAAATAAGGAACACAGCATAGAATAGAGAAAGTATATATTTTGAACCATACTTTATTTATGCATCTCAACATGAGGTTTCTAGTAAGTCCATTGGAAAGCTATTATTTTTGTTTAGATTTATGATCATGCCTTTTCAGCAGTAGCTCAAGGTGAATTACATTCAGATAGGCTAGGTATTTCCTTGTTCCCAGAGGACTTACAAAGTGATGCATGTGGGAAAGAGGAACCTGAATTACAGAGTTACAGACCTAGAAAGGGATCTGGGGGTCATCATTGATAAGACATTGAAAACTTCTGCTCAGTGTGCTGCGGCGGATAAGAAGGCGCACAGAATGTTGAGTATTATGATAAACTGCTAGCATAGACGCTCTAATGCTGTAATATCGTAGCAAAGAATTCCTGTGATAAATTGTGAACATAGATGCCTTAACCGAATTGCTACCCTGTCTGCTGTAATATTATAGCAGAAAACTCCTAAATCTGATCAGCATAATTACCTTAACTGCACTGCTACCCTTAAATGTATCTCAGGATCTTTTAAATGCTCTGCTTTAACCACCTGCTTCTAAATAGCCCCGCACCACAAACGAATTGCTACACTTAAATGTTTAAATGTTCTAATTTGCCTTGTTACTTTAAACACATCCTAAGCCTTTCAAATTACTTGCTCTTAGCATCCTAAATGCCTACCTCACAAACGTCCTATAAACGACTGTGAGACATCCAATAATACCATAAGGAGGCACGATCTGCTACCTGATCTATACTTATATACATATTACAAATTTCAGACCAAGAGCCAACATGAACACCAACAAATTGATTATCATAATCTACTTCCTCTCCCTAACATACTACGCATGGACTATCCCTAACACAAACACCAATCTACCTACAACACATTCACCCTACAGACAATTCATATACAACCCACTAGAACAAAAGAACAGCAATCAACTAAAAGGTAAAACAAATATACATGGAAACAACCAACAGAAAGGGAAGAAAGGACACAACAAAATTAGATATCAGGAAAACAGGCAATTAATAAAAATTAAGACTTCAACAACCCTAACCGAATCTTACCATTCAATTCAAATTGGATACGTGAACGCCAGATCAGTAGTGACCAAGACAGAGGATATAACAGACTGGATCACTGCAGAGAACCTGGACTTCCTCTTCATCACTGAAACTTGGATCCACAACCTCCAAGATCCTATAATCCTAGAACTATGCCCACCTGGATGTAAAATTACACATTGGACAAGAAATGGAAAAAGGGGAGGAGGAATAGCCATAATATACAGATCTGAGTTCAATATCACAAACATAGCTGAATCCATACTGCCACAACTTGAAATCGCTTCCATAAGAATCAATCACCCCAAACTACAGGAACATCTTAACGCAGTTATATTTTATAGACCACCAGGCAACTGGCGAGATTGCCAAACGCACTTCATGGACTTTATCTCGAATACCTGCATCTCCTCCTCCAACCTCATCATAACAGGAGATATTAACCTACACCTGGAAGATCTCACCACAACAAATACCAAGACTGTAGAGAGTTCTTACAACTATGGGATCTAAAAGAACAAAATACGCAACCAACACACAAAAAAGGACACACATTAGACCTCATAACATACAAATTTGACCACGACGCAAACATTATACTAACATACACAAAATGGTCACCTACACTGTGGTCAGACCATTACAAAGCACATATAACCCTCCAATGGAGAACGAAAGATTTACCTAACAAACAAATACGAAAAACCTACACCACAAGAGGAAAAATAGATCCGGTTAAATTCTGGCAACAGTTCTACAATGACGGTTGGACAACAAAACAGACACAACTCAATTCCTCTCAAATTGGGACAACAGATGTAAATCAACACTAGACACCATTGCCCCAATCCAAACCAGAACATCGCTGTCGCGTGCACGAGGACCTTGGCACACTGTCAGGCTTCTTCCCCGGGAGCACTGGTTTCGTGAGTCCTTGGGCCACTACCGTGGAGCGGCAGTGGCAGGCAAGATCACCTACAAGGTAGAGATGAGACAAGACTGGACCGGAACTCCGGACTGGAGTTCTACACAGGAATACTCAGAACTGGAACGCACCGGACGGGTGCGCACTGGAGTGGGGACCGCGGGACTGGACACACTGGAGTGGCCCCACTGGACAGGAACATACAGGAGGGAAACCCGCTGGACTGGAACACACTGGAGCGGAACCCGCGGAACTGGAACACCCTGGACCTAGACTTCACCTACACTTGACTGCCTTCCCCCTCGGGTTGAGCCCTCAGGTTCTGGCAGCCGGTAGGACTTACAGGAACAGCAGGAATGAAGATCCAGGAGTGCCCCCTGGTACCTAGGCGAAGGCAAGGCAGAAAGTGTCTGGGTTCCGGCAGCAGGCAGATTCAAAGCAATGGTCAGGACAAGGAACAAAACTACGGCTGGAGCCTCAGTATCAAGGAGAACTGGCAACAGATAGAACAAGGGCAGAAGCTCCAGAAGCAAAAGAAACACACACTGAAAACCAGCAGGCTAAACACAAGAAGACTAGTCCACTGTACAAGCTAGAAGGAAAGCTATGCCCAAGCAAACCAGTCATACACACGAAACATACATAAAGCAAAACACAGGAAAGCTGTACACAGGCTGACAATGCAAAGCTGAGCCCAAGCTACCAAGTCATACACTAGGAACAAACACAGAGCAAACTCAGAGAACTAGGAAAGCTGTACACAAGCTAACAAACAGACGGTGCCTAAGCTGGCTAGTCTAACACTAGGAACAAACACAGAGAACTAGCACTAACTACTCAAGCACTGGAAACAAACACAGAGAACCTAACTAATCAAGCACTGGAAACAAACACAGAGAACTAGCAGAGCTAGGCACAGGCAACAAGCCAGACGGGCTAAAGCTAACTAGTCATGCACTGGAAACAAACATAGAAACTCACACAGAGCAAACACAGAAGGGCAGGAAACCCACAAGCGAAAAACACAGAAGGGCAGAAAACCCACAGAAGGGTAGGAGACCCACAGAGCAAATAAATACAGAAGGGCTGGAAACCCCCAAGCGATAAACACAGAAGGGCTAAAACCCACAGAAGGGTAGGAGACCCACAGAGCAAATAAATACAGAAGGGCTGGAAACCCACAAGCGATAAACACAGAAGGGCAAAAACCCACAGAAGGGTAGGAGACCCACAGAGCAAATAAATACAGAAGGGCTGGAAACCCCCAAGCGATAAACACAGAAGGGCTAAAACCCACAGAAGGGTAGGAGACCCACAGAGCAAATAAACACAGAAGGGCTGGAAGCCCACAGAACAAAAGACAAGGAAAGCAAACGGTGCTAACAGCACACTAACCTCGGGACCTAAAGCACTGCGGAGAGAATGGCAATGCAAAGGCCAGGAGTGTAGTCTTCAGGTGACTAATAAAGCCCATCAACACCAGAGCCACAGGTGCAGCAATCACCTTGCAACCAAACAGAGGCTTGACACTCAGAGCAGGCATCCCATAGAAAGTAACAGCGGGAGCCATCTTGGATACTGGCAGAGACGAAGAGGCGGCAGCCATCTTGGAAGAGGCATAGCCCACACAGGTGAGGTTCAGTAGGGCAATCAGCACACAGAGCCAGAGAGAGACTAAGACAGAGACAGAGACAGAGACAGAGACAAGCAGAAGCCAGCACAGCCACTGACTCCCTGAAACAGGGTAAGTATGAGGGTAGTCACGGCCATAGTCGTGACAGTACCTCCCCCTCAAGACCCCCCTCCCGGTCCCCACAGGGGATTCAGGTGTCCAAGGGTAAGTGTGGTGAAACCTCCTGATGGGCTTCAACACACCAACATGAATCACTGGACTGGCAGTAGCAAGCACAACTGGAACTTGAAAAGAGGAGTGGCCCTTGAAACCAGGAAGTCTTTTTGGGCAACCACTATGCCGGCTTAGAGTCTGAGATGCAGCATCTTGGCTGGAACTGGAACTCGGAGCAGGCTCAGCATCTTGGCTGGAACTGGAACTTGGAGCAGGTGTAGCATCTTGGCTGGAACTGGAACTCGGAGCAGGCTCAGCATCTTGGCTGGAACTGGAACTCGGAGCAGGCTCAGCATCTTGGCTGGAACTGGAACTTGGAGCAGGTGCAGCATCTTGGCTGGAACTGGAACTCGGAGCAGGCTCAGCATCTTGGCTGGAACTGGAACTCGGAGCAGGCTCAGCATCTTGGCTGGAACTGGAACCCGGAGCAGGTGCAGCATCTTGGCTGGAACTGG
Source organism: Microcaecilia unicolor (assembly GCF_901765095.1). NCBI lineage: Eukaryota > Metazoa > Chordata > Amphibia > Gymnophiona > Siphonopidae > Microcaecilia > Microcaecilia unicolor. The sequence continues at coordinate 141,255,346 of NC_044033.1, forward strand.
AACTCGGAACAGGCCCAGCATCTTGGCTGGAACTGGAACTCGGAGCAGGCTCAGCATCTTGGCTGGAACTGGAACCTGGAGCAGGTGCAGCATCTTGGCTGGAACTGGAACTCGGAGCAGGCTCAGCATCTTGGCTGGAACTGGAACTCGGAGGAGATTCAGCTGCAAGGCTGGGCGCCCCCCTCTGGCCGGACTGGGACGTCTCTCTAACATTAGCTTCAGGCAGCGTCTGCCGAGCAGGGTTCAAGAGGAGGCGGCCCTGGGATCCCCAGAGCATGCTAGCAGGCTGAAATGCAGAAAATGGGTTTCTCCGGGCCCCAAGCCGTTGAACACATCTTCTCTCAGCTATTGCTTCGGACTGAACAGGAGCTGAACCGGGACTGGGACCCGGACTACAATCAGAGTTTTGACTGGAGCGGGAACTCTGGACAGGAGCTGAACCGGGACCGGGACCCGGACTGGTATCAGAAGCTTGACTGGCAGGGCCCCTCAAACTGGACTCAGGAGCTTGGCTGGGAGCGCCCCGCGAACTGGACTTTAACTGAGGCTTGACAGAACACACCCTTTGGACAGGGATCGGAGGCTCGAGCGGAAGCGCCACTCGAACTGGCCTTCGGAGCTTGATTGGAGGTACCCTCCAGACTGGAAGCGGAGGTGCCACCTGAACCACCCTGTGGACTGGCACCGGAGGCTTGATTAGAAGCCCCCCTCGCACTGGACTCAGTGGCTGGACTGGACGGGTCACTTGGACAAGAACTGGAGACTTGACCCGGAGTGCCACTTGCATAGGCCTTGGAAACTCCATCGAAGGCTTCCCTCGGACTGGACTCGGCGACTTCAAAGGGCGTGCCACTTGAAGGAGGACAGGAGGCTCGGTCAGCTGTGCCACTCGAACAGGAATCGGAGGCTCCATCGAAAGCCTCCCTCAGACTGGACTCGGAGCCTTAAGTGGCATCGTTACTTGGACTTGAATTGGAGGTTCAGTATGAAGCATCCCCTGGACTGGACTCAGGCTCTTAAGCGGCCGCGCTACTTGAACTGGGGTCAGGGGCTTGGTAAGAAGTACCCCTTGGATCGGCTTAGGAGCTTGGCTGGACTTGACATCCCGAACAGGAGCTGAACTGCGAGGGGCACCCCGATTGTTCTGTACCACCCGCTGGGAAGCCCCGAGCATGGGCCTTCCACAGCGTATTCGTTCAGCCTCCGCTTCTGGAGTATCCCGCAGAGCTGGCTCCTCGAGAAGTCTGTAGCGGTATTCATAAAGCTGAGTCAAAGGATCAATATCCGAAACTGGGCTATGGCGGACCCTACACCTCTGGAGGCGCTTTCGCTCAGCTGCCGCTTCCAAAGTATCTCTCAGGGTTGGATCAGACAAAAGTTTCTTCCGGTAGTCGCGGAGGGTCAAAAAACGATTCACAGAAAAAATTGGGTTGATATAGGGATCGGACCACAAATTAAGGACTACCTCCGGATGGTTCGTGAGGATCTCGGACATGGACGGTAGTCCCCGCTGGGCGGATGATCTTGCCGGACTCATGGCCTTTGCATTCTGTCGCGTGCACGAGGACCTTGGCACACTGTCAGGCTTCTTCCCCGGGAGCACTGGTTTCGTGAGTCCTTGGGCCACTACCGTGGAGCGGCAGTGGCAGGCAAGATCACCTACAGGTAGAGATGAGACAAGACTGGACCGGAACTCCGGACTGGAGTTCTACACAGGAATACTCAGAACTGGAACGCACCGGACGGGTGCGCACTGGAGTGGGGACCGCGGGACTGGACACACTGGAGTGGCCCCACTGGACAGGAACATACAGGAGGGAAACCCGCTGGACTGGAACACACTGGAGCGGAACCCGCGGAACTGGAACACCCTGGACCTAGACTTCACCTACACTTGACTGCCTTCCCCCTCGGGTTGAGCCCTCAGGTTCTGGCAGCCGGTAGGACTTACAGGAACAGCAGGAATGAAGATCCAGGAGTGCCCCCTGGTACCTAGGCGAAGGCAAGGCAGAAAGTGTCTGGGTTCCGGCAGCAGGCAGATTCAAAGCAATGGTCAGGACAAGGAACAAAACTACGGCTGGAGCCTCAGTATCAAGGAGAACTGGCAACAGATAGAACAAGGGCAGAAGCTCCAGAAGCAAAAGAAACACACACTGAAAACCAGCAGGCTAAACACAAGAAGACTAGTCCACTGTACAAGCTAGAAGGAAAGCTATGCCCAAGCAAACCAGTCATACACACGAAACATACATAAAGCAAAACACAGGAAAGCTGTACACAGGCTGACAATGCAAAGCTGAGCCCAAGCTACCAAGTCATACACTAGGAACAAACACAGAGCAAACTCAGAGAACTAGGAAAGCTGTACACAAGCTAACAAACAGACGGTGCCTAAGCTGGCTAGTCTAACACTAGGAACAAACACAGAGAACTAGCACTAACTACTCAAGCACTGGAAACAAACACAGAGAACCTAACTAATCAAGCACTGGAAACAAACACAGAGAACTAGCAGAGCTAGGCACAGGCAACAAGCCAGACGGGCTAAAGCTAACTAGTCATGCACTGGAAACAAACATAGAAACTCACACAGAGCAAACACAGAAGGGCAGGAAACCCACAAGCGAAAAACACAGAAGGGCAGAAAACCCACAGAAGGGTAGGAGACCCACAGAGCAAATAAATACAGAAGGGCTGGAAACCCCCAAGCGAAAAACACAGAAGGGCTAAAACCCACAGAAGGGTAGGAGACCCACAGAGCAAATAAATACAGAAGGGCTGGAAACCCACAAGCGATAAACACAGAAGGGCAAAAACCCACAGAAGGGTAGGAGACCCACAGAGCAAATAAATACAGAAGGGCTGGAAACCCCAAGCGATAAACACAGAAGGGCTAAAACCCACAGAAGGGTAGGAGACCCACAGAGCAAATAAACACAGAAGGGCTGGAAGCCCACAGAACAAAAGACAAGGAAAGCAAACGGTGCTAACAGCACACTAACCTCGGGACCTAAAGCACTGCGGAGAGAATGGCAATGCAAAGGCCAGGAGTGTAGTCTTCAGGTGACTAATAAAGCCCATCAACACCAGAGCCACAGGTGCAGCAATCACCTTGCAACCAAACAGAGGCTTGACACTCAGAGCAGGCATCCCATAGAAAGTAACAGCGGGAGCCATCTTGGATACTGGCAGAGACGAAGAGGCGGCAGCCATCTTGGAAGAGGCATAGCCCACACAGGTGAGGTTCAGTAGGGCAATCAGCACACAGAGCCAGAGAGAGACTAAGACAGAGACAGAGACAGAGACAAGCAGAAGCCAGCACAGCCACTGACTCCCTGAAACAGGGTAAGTATGAGGGTAGTCACGGCCATAGTCGTGACAATCGCACAGAAACAACTCAATACCATGGTTCAACGAAGAACTGAAAAAACTTAAAACACAAGTTAGGAAACTAGAACGAGCTTGGTACAAAAAGAAAGACGATCCCACACTTAACGACTGGAAGCAACTCCGAAGGAAATACAAATATACCATAAGACAAACCAAAAGACAATACTACAAAACTGAAATTGGACCAAACTACAAAGACACACACAAACTCTTCCAACTTGTAACTAAATTATTAGACACCACTCCAGTCACCAACAACAGCAAAGACATACCGGGAGCTGACGAATTGGCGAAGTACTTCAAGGAGAAAATCATACAACTGCGACTTAAAATACCTATCAGCCACACCGAATATAGCACACTGCTGGACTGCCTAGACCCAGACCCTGGAATATATCCAGCAGACAGAATCTGGACAGAATTCACAATACTACCGGAAAATCTTATCTCACAAACGCTTAAAAGATTCGCCAAATCTCACTGCAAACCAGACATATGCCCAAACAACCTCATGAAATCGGCCCCTCAACAATTTATAAAAGACCTAACAAACCACATAAGCTATATGCTACAAAATGGACTCTTCCCAAGTGAAAAAGGTAACATCTTACTCACCCCCATACCCAAGGATGCAAAGAAAAATGCAAATGAACTAACGAACTATAGACCAGTAGCATCCATTCCCTTAATTACCAAAATAACAGAAAGCATAGTGACCAAACAACTCACAGACTATATAAACAAGTTCTCGATATTACACGATTCTCAATCAGGATTTCGTTCTAATCACAGTACTGAAACTGTACTAGTCACGCTTATGAACAAATTCAAACAATTGATAGCAAACGGCAACAACATTCTATAGCTACAATTCGACATGTCGAGTGCATTCGACATGGTTGACCATGGAATTTTATTACACATCCTCGAATATTTCGGAATTGGAGGCAACGTTCTCAACTGGTTCAAAGGGTTCCTCACTACACGCTCATATCAAGTGACTTCAAACTCGATTACATCAGCGACATGGAAACCTGAATGCGGAGTTCCACAGGAATCCTCCTTCTCACCGACCATATTCAACCTAATGATGACACCCTTGGCCAAATTACTATCGAATCAGAACCTAAACCCATATATATATACGCTGACGATGTAACGATCTTCATCCCATTCCATGAAGATTTAAGGGAAATCTCCAATGAAATCAAGCAGAGCCTACATATTATGAATTCCTGGGCAGATGCATTTCAGCTGGAACTCAACGCTGAGAAAACCCAATGCCCGGTACTCACCTCTCATTACAATAAGAATAAATTTACCACCATCAACACACCCAAACTAAATCTACCAGTTTCGGACACCCTGAAAATCCTCGGAGTCACCATTGATCGACATCTAACACTTGAGAACCATGCAAATAACATAACCAAAAAGATGTTTCATTCAATGTGGAAACTGAAAAGAGTTAGACCATTCTTTCCAAGGATTGTCTTCCGCAATCTGGTACAATCACTGGTACTCAGTCACCTGGACTATTGTAACTCACTCTACGCTGGCTGTAAAGAGCAAATACTCAAAAAACTTCAGACAGCTCAGAATACGGCAGCCAGACTAATATTTGGCACACCAAAATACGAAAGCGCGAAACCCTTACGAGAAAAACTACACTGGCTCCCACTAAAAGAACGCATCACGTTCAAACTTTGCACTTTAGTCCATAAAATTATCCATTGTAACGCCCCAGCCTACATGTCAGATCTAATGGAACTACCACCCAGGAACGCAAAAAAATCTTCCCGTACACCCCAGCCTACATGTCAGATCTAATAGAACTACCACCCAGGAAAGCAAAAATATCTTCCCGTACACCCCTCATTCTTCATCCTCCAAAATGCAAGGGTTTGAAATACAAATCATTGCATGCATCTACCTTTTCCTTTACGAGCACGCAGCTCTGGAATGCACTACCACACAACTTGAAAATGATCTATGAACTGACCAATTTCCGAAAACTATTAAAAACCTATCTCTTCGACAAGATATATCACAAAGATCAACATGCAAATGTATAATCTTCTGAACTTCTAACACTGTCTTATAATGTCTTTTGCTTTCTAGCACTGTCTTATAATGTCTTTTGCTTTAACACCATTATATAATTCACCACCATGTAACACAAATCTTCTGTAAACCTAATGTATATGCACTCCTATTTCTAGTACCCATGATGTATTGTAAGCCACATTGAGCCTGCAAAGAGGTGGGATAATGTGGGATACAAATGCAATAAATAAAATAAATAAATAAATAAAGGGATGGAAAACAAACATGCGGATGTTATAATGCCGTTGTATCGCTCCATGGTGAGACCGCACCTCGAGTATTGTGTTCAGTTCTGGTCACCGCACCTCAAAAAAGATATAAAGGAATTGGAGAAGGTGCAGAGAAGGGCGACGAAAATGGTAAAAGGGATGGGAGGACTTCCCTATGAGCAAAGGCTAAGACGGTTAGGGCTCTTCAGCTTGGAGAAGAGGCGGATGAGGGGTGATATAAATCTACAAGATAATGAGTGGAATGGAGCGGACAGATGTGAAGCATTTGTTTACACTTTCTAACAATAATAGAACCAGGGGACATAAGATGAAGCTAGAATGTGGTAGATTTAAAACAAATAGGAGAAAGCTTTTCTTTACTCAGCGCGTAGTTAGACTCTGGAACTCGTTGCTGGAAAATGTAGTGACAGCAGTTGGCATTGCTGAGTTTAAAGGGGGTTTGGACAGCTTCCTGAAGGGAAAGTCCATTGAACATTATTAATTTAAATTTTTGTTTTGTTTTTGGGTTTTTGCCGGGTTCTTGAGGCCTGGATTGGCTACTGTTGGAGACAGGATGCTGGGCTTGATGGACCCTTGGTCTTTTCCCAGTATGGCGGTGCTTATGTTCTTACTAGTAAAAAAAGCCCGTTTGTGACACAAATGAAACGGGCGCTAGCAAGGTTTTCCTCGGAGTGTGTATGTTTGAGAGTGTGTGTGAGAGTGACTGTGTGAGAGAGAGAGAAAGAGAGAGAGAGAAAGAGAGAGAGAGTGAGTGAATGTGCGAGTGTGTGTGTGTGACAGAGAGAGTGAGACTGGGTGCGAGTGTGTCTGTGAGAGAGAGAGTGTGTGTGTGTGAGCATGAGAGTGTGTGCCAGGGCCCCCCCCTCCCTCCCAGTTCCATGGTCATCATCCCCTCCCACCCTCTGAGTTCCAGGGTCGTCCCCCCCTCCCTCCCAGTTCCAGGGTCATTGTCCCCCTCCCTCCCTCCGAGTTCCAGGGTTGTTGTCCCCCTCCCTCCCTCCCTCCCAGTTCCAGGGTCGTCCCCTCCCTCCCTCCCTGCCTCTGAGTTCCAGGGTTATCACCTCTCTGCCTCCCTCCGAGTTTCAGGGTCCCCTCCCTCCCCTGCATTCATCCATATGCAGGCAACGTCCTCTGTGCCCTGCCCCCTCCATCCATCCATGTGCAGCATCTCTCCCCTGCCCCCTCCACCTCCCTCCGAGTTCCAGTGTCCCCCTCCCTCCCTCCCATTTCCAGGGTCCCCCCTCCCTCTGTCCCTCCCTCCCAGTTCCAGGGTCCCATGGAACTGGGAGGGAGGGGGGACGGAGAACGTTGGAGGAGTGATGTCAGCAGGTGGTTACGATCCCAGTGACACACATTGGAACGTTGGAGGAGTGATGTCAGCAGGTGGTTACGATCCCAGTGAGACACATTGGAATGCTGGAGGAGCAAATTATTATATTAGATGTAATTTTGTACCTGAGGCAATGGAGGGTTAAGTGACTTGCCCAAGATCATAAGTGGTGGCAATGGGAATTGAACCCTGGGTCTCAGCAGTGGGCTACTCTTCCACTCCACAGTTATGTCATAACAGCTCATGTATGAACTATAAATGAACCCAACCCTCCCCTCCGGGCCTACCATTTCACCTGGAGGTCTAGTGGAGAGTCAGGGGCAAGAGCTATTCGATGAAGATAGCAGGGCAAAGTTGCTTAAGAATAGTTTGTGCCCCCCAACTCTCCACTAGACCACCAAGCAAAATGGTAGGCCCGGAGGGGAAAGTGTAGGGGGGGGGGGGGGGCTGGCCTGGCTGGCCTATAGGTATGTTGGGAGGTTGGTCTACAGGTGTTTTTTTTGGGGGGGGGGGGGCTATCTCAGTTCAGGGGTTGGGGAGGAGGGAGGGAAGGGAGATAAATGAGGGGAAGGGAGGAATTCCAGACATCACAGGGGAGGGAGGAAAGAGAAGACTGAATATTGTTCAAGCTGCTCAAATCCAATCATAACCAGCCATACAGGTCTGAAGAGGTGCCTTGATTCATATTCTGCATCAGAGACTCTACCGGGCTCACAAAGGCAGCTGTTTTCCAGTCACACCAACAGTGCTGGGCAGAATACGAAACAAGGCACCTCATCAGACCATGTTTCATGTAAAAAAAATTACCAGATGCCTGAGCTTTTCCCCCTTCTCCAGCCTTGATAACTTTGTATATCCAATCACAGTCCCTAGTCCTAATTATTGGGTCACCCCACCAAATTTACAAGGGAGCTAAGCAAAAGTCTCAGCATAAAGGCCCAATTAAAATAATGTGTTTTTGGCATTAAACTTGTTACAAGAGGATTCAAACCTCAAATCAAGCGGTAGTTCATTCCAAAACTTGGGAGCTACTACCACAAAAACAGTGCTTCTAGTTGTCTCTAAGCTTTTTTTTTTTTTTTTTGTATATGAGGGGTATCACAAGTAGGTTTTTATTACAAAGAACAGAGTGAACAAGAAGATGTGTAAGGGATGAGCATATCTTTTTATGTTAAGTCGGTAAGCCAGTGTAAACTGCCCTGTGGACTAGAAAGCAATCCTGTAGGCTACTGGTAACTAATGCTCATAATGAGAAAGTAAGAGGCATGGCTCCATGTATCAGTTTTAGAGCCAAGTTCTGAATCAACTGAAGACGTCCGATTGTGGAAGTGTAACATCTTGTAAGAGAAAGTCACGGTATTCCAGTCTACTAATCACAAATTCATGCAGTAAGACAAGAATCGTTCACATTCAAAATTAAATCTTATCAATCTTAATGCAAAATAATGTTTTATCACATATGAGACGTGTGATTGGAAATTGAGCTTGTTATCTACAATCATTCCCAAGATCTTGACAGAGATTTTCACAGGTATTTGAAATCCAGAAATGGATAAAATTGCCAATATCTTTCTGGATATTTATGTTATAGTCAGTCTCTTCTCGAAACACCTTTGGAAAGATGCAATGTCAGGGCAAAATAGAGTGACATGCCAATAATAATAGAGATTAAGGAAGCTAAAAACTGGTGCATCCCTCTTCGGATACTCAACCAATCATAGACACATTATTGTTCTCAACCACAGGCTATACTCGACTTCAGCAGGCTACCTCAAAAAAGGGACCAGCACAATTAAATCCAAGTAAGTTATCTATTGCTATGAGAAATAGATCTACATTTTGGGATCTGTTGAGTACTTGTAACCCAGATTGGCCACTGTAAGACTGGAACTTGGTCTGGCTCAGCATGACTTATCTTAAGTATCCTGTCATGACTAGTGGGCTGATTAGTGATAGTGTATTATTTATGAAGGGTGGCATCATTCCTTTTTAAATGCAAACACATTTTTACTGAATAATAAAGAAGGTAATATATATCCCTGTAGCATAAAGCAACGTAAGACAGTCCATAGAAATGCATTCCAGTATCATACTGAATGTAGAGTCCTTCTCTTACACTAATTTAATCCATGGTGATACCTTAGAACAGTGTCCTGGGAAATCCCCAGCCAATCAGGTTTTCAGGATACCAGATACTAATATTCATGAGATAGCTTTGCATGCATATTCATTGCTGATATCCTGAAAACCTGACTGGCTGGGGTTCTCCCAGGACAGGTTTGGGAACCCCCATTGTAGAAATTGTTTTCTCTGGATATAGAATACTTTTGAAGCACCATGTTGTATCACTCTTCTGGATAACAGGCAAGATGGTTCCTTTATGGCCTTTTACCCTGGTAATGATATAGGTTTCTTGGGAATACTGAATCGTATCACATATTTGTTTGATATTACTGTGGCATCCCTATGGTGCCATGAAAACAAGAATTTTGCAGTACTACAAAAATGATTGGAAAGGTAATTGCAAACATACTTATGCATCCAATGAATATTCTACCCTTTATTTATTATTAATAGCATACACAAGACGTGACTGGCAGAGCCCAAATAAGAGAGTAGAGTCTCCGACACTTCATAGAAAGCAACCAGGTTCAGTATTGACAAAAGGAAGCTTCTTACTCTGTATGGCAAAGATAACATTTACTTATAAAGAGTGAGAAACCAGAGGAGAATAATCTAATTTTCCTTCTTATTTGTAGACAGCAGCAATACTGCACCAGATGCAGGGTACATGTGGACTGAGGATGCATATGGCACTCAAGGTATTTTGTCACAGCAAAAACTTTCAAAGTGTATCCAAAAAGGAAACTATGCTCTCAAATACTGCAAGTAAGAGCAGTAAGAATTTAGTGCATTATAATACTGTTGATTAAAAAAATAATCTGGCATGGGGCTTAATTTAAAAATATGCTTCCCCCTTTGGTATCTATGAAAAAATCTTTACTGAATAAGGCTCATAGAAAGATGGTACAAAAGCAGTCACAGGTCTTCCATGAAGATGGATACCAAAGAACGAAGGAAGAGGTTAAGTCATGGAGTTTAAATGACAAGCTTGGAGTCATCACCCCATAAAATAAAGCAATGTTACAATATATCAGTCATGGGCATCTAGAAGGGTCTTCGATTATCCAAACCACAAAATTGACACTGAAGAACGAATCAAGTTTAAGAATCATTTTAAAAGAATCTGCTCCATGTAGAAACCTCACAGGAGTCATATAAGTTAAGAAGGTATATTTCCTGGGAGGCCAAGGCTGCCCATTTGAGTAACCTATAACCAGAAGATAAATACTAATGGCTTTGGCCTCCTTGGAAGATTTTCCACCCTTTCTGTAGAAGCAACATGGAACCACAGATATGTAAGAAATGTAAGAAGGCTGAGGCACACCCAGCACATAGGGATTAGATAGCTCCTTCGGATCCACCAGTGAACCCTTGTTTGGATAGTGTATGGACAATATACACATGTTGGACAAAATTTTGCTACTTCTTAAGACAGTCTACTCTACAGCTTCAATTTCTATACTAATACAATAAAATAATAAGGGCCCGATATTCAAAGGATTTATGCATCTAACTTTAAGAGAGACTGGGCAGAGTCTCCCATCCCCCACCTGCCTGAGTCAGAATGCCTCCTAATCTATCTGGGAGATAAGGAACCAGTTTAGTTGCTTATGATCTGTGCGAGAACTGCTGAATTTGGTGAGTGAGGTAACCCTGAGCTACCCTAGGTTACTGATCATGAGAGACTTTGACCTACACACCAGAACCCCAGACACCACTATTGCTGCCTTCCTTGATATGATGGCAGCTCTAGGATTCAATCAGGTGATTAAATCTCCAATACATGAAAATGGCCATATGCTAGACTTGGTGTTCTGCAAAGGGGTTGACATCTTTGAACATAAGGCTGATGGCATCGAGATAACACCCCTATCACGGACTGATTATTTTCTAATCACATTTTCTATTAAGGACTACATAAAACAGATGGTTCATATCTGCAATGCATGCTTAGCAATGGAATTAGAAAAAATGACTCCTCTAAAGAAGGTCCTATGCTCTACAAACAAACGTTCCCTATGGTTCTCACCTGAACTATGGGTCCTTAAGTATCAAGGCTGTCAGCTTGAAAGAAAATTATGAAAATCTCACTTAGATGAAAACAAGCTCAGCTGTAAGAAACACATGACAATGTACCACCAGGCTTTTAACAGCAGCCAAAAAACAAAATTTTCTTACCACACAGAACAAGCTGCAAATTCAACTAAGCAACTATTTAAAATAGTAAATGGCCTACGGCAAATCCCACAACAGAACCAGTCTTCCCAGTCACAACTAACCAGCAATGATTTTGCCACATACTTTGCCAACAAAATTAAAGGTCTCCATCAGGACCTACAGACAGTCCCATCAAAGCTCTCACCAGTTAATGAAGAGAACACTCCTTTAATCCCTCAAGTGGTTAGTTGGTCAGTTAGGGCACCTTTTTGTGACTTAGTCATGATCAAAACATGTCCAGATAAAAACATCCCAATTTTTGCCCTAGACGTTTTTATAAGAACATAAGAGATAATGAGAATGACTATGTGGAGAGTGATGAAGATAAAGCGAACGTGCTAAACAATTATTTCTCTTCGGTGTTCACAGAGGAAAATCCTGGAGAAGGACCGTGGTTGGCTGCCAAGGGAACATCTGGGAATGGAGTGGATACTGCGCCGTTTACAGAAGAAAGAGTTTATAAACAGCTCAAGAATCTGAAGGTGGACAAAGCTATGGGGCTGGATGGGATACATCCCAGGATACTGAAGGAGCTCAGAGAGGTCCTGGTGGGACCTCTTAAAGATTTATTTAATAGATCTTTAGAGATTGGAGAGGTTCCGCGAGATTGGAGACGAGCGGATGTTGTCCCTCTTCACAAAAGTGTTGACAGGGAAAAGTGGGAAACTACAGACCGGTAAGTCTCACGTCGGTGGTAGGAAAAATAATGGAATCGCTGCTGAAAGAAAAAATAGTTAACTTTCTAGAAGCCGACGGGTTACAGGACCCGAGGCAACATGGCTTTACCAAAGGAAAATCCTGCCAAACGAATCTTATTGACTTCTTTGTCTGGGTAACCAAAGAACTGGATGAGGGACATGCGCTAGATGTAATCTACTTGGACTTCAGCAAAGCCTTTGATACGGTCCCTCACAGAAGACTCGTGAATAAGCTGAAAGGGTTGAACTTAGGACCGAAAGTGGTGAACTGGATAAGAAACTGGTTGACCAACAGGTGGCAGAGGATGGTGGTAAATGGAATCCGCTCAGAGGAAAGGAAGGTGAGCAGTGGAGTTCCTCAGGGGTTGGTTCTGGGGGCTATTCTGTTTAATATATTTGTGGGAGATATTGCTGAAGGGTTGGAAGGAAAGGTGTGCCTTTTTGCGGATGACACAAAAATATCCAATAGAGTGGATACCCTGGAGGAAGTAAAAACGATGATAAGGGATCTCCGAATGTTAGAAGAATGGTCGAGGGTCTGGCAGTTAAAATTTAATACACTAAACTGTTGCCTGGGGTATCTCTTTCTCCTGTACTCTTATACTTATTCTATCAGAAACCATTATTTTTTCCTTTTTTTCTTTTTGCTGTAGAATTCACTCTATGTGATTTGAGCTATACTTTTATAAAAAAAATATTGTTATGTGATAACAGTGCTCAGTACTTGCATATTACTCCGGATGAAATTGCTCTTAGTAATATGTCATCCCCAACATCACTGCACTGTGGCCCTCCCATCCTACCATCTCGTTGGCTCCTAAATATATTTTTTCTATTTTTAAATTCACTCTTCTTACTTTTCTTTTGTACGCTGTTATATGCGGTAGTGTACTTATCTTAGGGCAGGGCTTCTCTCTTATCAGCTGTGATGTGGTTTTCCTTCCAGAGTAACTGATAGTAATTGTGTTGTAATTGTGACTCCTCTAAATATTCTCATTCACTTCTCTTTTTTCATCATTCTTTCTCAGTTCTCAACACTAGCTGTGTTTCGCAGATTTCTCGTGTCCTCAGGAGAACTATTTCATCTGCAACACAAATATCCAGTTATTTAGTCACCACTTCACATTTTGCTTATTTTTTAATCTCCCCACCTTACTTCAATCCCTTGCTATCATTCTTTTAAATCATATCCTTTTTTTTGCTCTTAACTGATATAATTTTAGCATCTATATCCATAGCATACCTGGTGTGGAGTCATACTCCTACTCAAGTGTCTCAAGCAAAAAATGCCCACACATGCACTCTGCCTTATATATACAATTCCGATAACGTCACTTCCCTTCAGTTTTGGAGCCATTCTATTTTGCGGTTCAAACCAGCACTATCTAAAATCCTGTCTAGGTGATGCGTGAGGTCCACCACCTTCACACCAGGCAGGCAAATCACCAGGCGATCCTCACGTCCACCAGCCACCCAGCTATCTATATGCCTAATGATTGAATTACCAGTGGCCTAGTGGTTAGAGTGGTGGACTTTGGTCCTGGGGAACTGGGTTCGATTCCCACTGCAGGCACAGGCAGCTCCTTGTGACTCTGGGCATATCACTTAACCCTCCATTGCCCCAGGTACAAATAAATACCTAAGCCGCATTGAGCCTGCCATGAGTGGGAAAGCGTGGGGTACAAATAAAAAAAAAAAAAAGAGCTGTCCTAACCCTTCCATCCTGGGCAGACCTTGGAGACATATCCTCAGTGCGAGAGGATAGTACATCCCCTGGTGGGCAGGTCCTGGCTACAGGAGTACTTCCTACTTCATCAGGGTGATGCTCTCCTTCTAGGAGACCTCCCTCCTCCAAGGCAGCACAGGGGCTACCAGACTGGAGGTGGGAATTCTCTACAACATCCCTGTAGGTCTCCTCTATGTACCTCTCTGTCTCCCTCAGCTCCACCAAGTCTGCTACTCTAGCCTCAAAAGAATGGACCCATTCTCTGAGAGCTAGGAGCTCTTTGCATCAGGCACACATACTGTATATAACTGCTCACCAACTGGAAGATAATCATACATGTGACACAAAAGACTGGATAGCACACCTCTCGCTGCTGGACTTCTGACTCCATCTTAGTATTTTTTAGTTTTTCAATAATTTGAAACTAAGGTATTAAGGATATTCGCCTAATATAAAAAAAAATGCTTGTTATTCTAATTACAATAACTGACTATAAATGAAAAGTTGTGCTTGGGGTGGGCAGGTGTTGGGGTGGAATGAAGACTAAATTGGGTCCTGCAGTGCCTGCTAGAGGCTGTTAATGCTGTGGTACACAGTTCAAGTTTTAAAACTAGAGGAAAAAGAGAATAGAAATTAGTTGATAAAGTTTGTTATTTTATATTTTTATTCTGCCTTTCACTAACCTACAGTTCCTCCTTTAAACCTCAATCTTTAAGTTCTCAAAGCACAAAGCAAATAATGTTCACTTACCAGAGAAATGCCCTCTTCTCTCAGAACTTCTCAGAAAGAAAGTTCAGTAGGACCTTTCCTCTTTATATAGTTTTGAATCTAAGGGGACTGCTTCAAACAGGCCCTTTCAAGCTAACTCAGTAATCAGGTTGCCCTTAGTAACCTCTGCAAATATTCTACTTCCTCACACCTTTATTAACACCTAAATGAGGTCAGTAGCAGTGCTACCTCTCCAGAAACCAAAGAACAGAAAATAACTGTCTTTTTGAACAAGATTTGAACCTTCCTTCTATCCCAGAAACATGTCCAAACTCTGAGCCTGCCCAAATCCCACCCCAACATACCCCCTTGCAAAGTGTGGAGTAAAATGTGCCACTTCTGAGTTCAAAAAAATTGAGATTTGGATGTTTTGGTGAGAAAAACATCCACCTGACACTTTGTGCCACTTTTCAGATGTTCTCTTTTGAAAATGAGCGTCTTGGGCTCCTAAGTTTGGCTGAAAATACATTAAGGCACAAATGTAGGAGCCCAGCTTTTCTGGATTTCAGACCCTTAAAAGGGCATTAAAGAAAGAATGTTCAAAGGGAAAATCAGATGTTCATCTTGGCTCCTGGCACCTCTGATTTCAAGCAGTACTTGAAAACAGAGGCACCATCTTGGTTCCTGGTGTCCCCTCAAGCAGCAATGGAGAGGGACTGCTGCTGCCTAGGGGCACTAAAGGGACATCTACCACATGGGTAGGTCCCTATGGGTTGGAGGAGGCTGGGGGTGGATAGGGTTTGAGGGTGCTGCACTTCTTTATTCTGGGGCAAGGTTTTGTTTAGGGGGGAAAAGGCATGGGGAGAGATCAGGTGGGGGATTGGTGATAAAGAGAGGTTGTGATGGAGATCAGAACTGTTTGTGGGTGGTGGGACATGGTTTTGGACCTGCTCAAGAAGGTCAGAAGGGTGAGGAATGGGTTTAGAGGGGGCAACATCACAGAATATGGGGTTATAGGGGTTCTACATACCCTGTGCAGTACATGCAGGGCAAATACTGGGCACATTCTCTACATGTGCCACTCAGGCTTTGCACTTGCCCTGTGTTATGATTTGCAGTGAATACAGGGTAAGTGCAAACAGTTAATGACCTTTTCAACAAGGGTCCCCTCAACCCATGGGTATCCTGAGCTGGAAAAGTGCCCTGTCCGACATGCTCCTAGCACTCCTGTTCCGACCACTGCACCATACCAAGCAGGGAAGACAAAGGGTGCAATTTGGCACTCCAACCTTCTTTGTCCCCTCTGTGACCACACTTAACTTGCTACAGCCCTGCCTGGACCTTTCTGTTAGCAGGTCTAACTCTCAATGTCATCCTTTATGGGCATGGATGTTCCTTCCGCTTTTGCAATGTGAATGATTGTCTATATTTTTAGCCCATCCAGACTACACTCCCATGAAAGATGCATGTTTTTCAGTGTTAGATGTACCTAGCTTTGTGAAATCAGAATTTAGACGCCCATGGACGTCAATACACCCCTCTCCTCAAGTCACTTCACTAGCTTCCGATCAGGTACCGCATACAGTTCAAGCTTCTCCTACTTACCTACAAATGCACTCGATCTGCAGCCCCTCATTACCTCTCTACCCTCATCTTCCCTTACGTTCCTACCCGAAACCTCCGCTCACAGGTCAAATCCCTCCTCTCAGTACCGTTCTGCACCACCGCCAACTCCAGGCTCCACCCTTTCTGCCTCGCCTCACCCTATGCTTGGAATAAACTCTCTGAGCCCATATGTCAAGCCCCCTCCCTGCCCATCTTCACATCCTTACTCAAAGCCCACCTCTTCAATGTCGCCTTCGGCACATAACCATTATACCTCCATTGAGGAAATCTAGACTACCCCAACTTGACATTTCGTCCTTTAGATTGTAAGCTCCTTTGAGCAGGGACTGTCCTTCTTTATTACACTGTACAGCGCTGCGTAACCCTAGTAGCGCTCTAGAAATGTTAAGTAGTAGTAGTAGTAGTAAGTGCCAGTTTAGGAAAGAATAAAACACGAATAGTGCTTCTAAAATATGCACCTTAGATGATAAAATTAGATAACATAAAAAAAGGAAAAATTATAAAGGGTATTATATAAATTGAAGCTCTACAGTAGACAGTCATATGAAGTAGCAACATTTTGTTCCACATGTGTTACTGTTTATTCATTTGATTTATGTGGGATATATATCCTTCCCTATTTGATTAATGGATAGTACATGGTAATGGACACCAAAAAACATATAATTAGCAGATATGTTACTGTAAAAATGCCTTTTTCCATTGCAGAGTGGAATAATTTGTCATATATTTGCACTGTATCAATTCTGTGGAGGTGCTTTTTATTAAATAGGATTATTTATGTTTTAGAAAACACCTTAAGACTTGGCCGCTTAGAAAGTACTATATTGTAAGAACTGATTGAATAACAGTTGTGTACATATATTGTTTTATTCCCCAGGCATGTCCGGGTTTTCTTAATTTTTGAAATTATGCAAACCACATTGACCTATTATTGGTACATGCAGGATAGAAGTATGGAATTAGTATTAAAGTGAAGTTCTTGCATAGCTATGCTGTTATTTTGCTTTCAAAGTGTACTAACATTGCATATACTCCAATATGTAAATGTTGTTTATTATCTTATAGAAGGGCTCCAGTTAATTACTATAATGGAATGCAAGAGTGCCTTACGGGAGTCTGATATATAGTTTAGAACTGTAGGACTGGACATGAATGCATGAATTAGAAATACATTCTGAGGTAGATTCAGTAAATGGCACCCAAGGTTAGGTGCTGGGATGATATATACTAAACGTGAATTCTATAAAGGCAGTTCCTTATGGAACTGTCTTTATAGAATACTAGCTTATGTCATTTTCACAATTATTTTAGGTATGGGAATTTACACGTCTCAAAAGCAAATTCTCGCATCTAACTACTATCAGGCACAGAAATGGAAGTATTCTATAACGTTGCACCTAAATCCTGGAAATGCCCATGATTTGCCTATGCCCCTCCCTTGCCCACAAGATGAATTAAGTGCGCAGGTTATAGAATAAGGGTGTAGAGCAGAGCAGTCCCAATTAGCACTTAAGGCCAATTATTGACTTATCACCAATTTAGCTAGCTACTTTACACGCGTATCTGCAATCCATACCCAAAATTGTCCGAATTTGGAGGTCTATGAATAGTTTTATATAGAGAAATATAGATGTATAATTTTTGTAAAATTTGCTAAGTTCTTTTAGCAAGTTTACAAGTGGTACAGAATGGTAATGCTCGCCTGAAATGGAGATCTGCCCTCAATACCTCCATATGATGTGCATCAGTAATCCAATTTTAATTGCAGAAAGAGTGACTTGCAAGGATACCAGAGGGATCAAGACTTGCAAACCTCTGCTCTGACCATCTCTTCTTCCTAAGCTAATGGACTATTACAGGCAGAATTACATGGACCATGCCAAATGCTGAGGGTACCTGCAGCTTTCTGTATGTAATTGCACTTCTTTCCTCAGTTCACAGCTCCAGGTCTGGCCTATCTGATTTGGACAGGTGGATCCTCAGCTTTGACCAAAGCAGTAAGTACTACAGTTTCAGTAACTTATTAATCAACATGGCAAAGTCTAATGATGCTCAAGCTCTACTACATTCCAGCTCTTTAGTAAACATACAGTATATAGTAGATGATGGCAGAGAAAGACCTGTACGGTCCATCCAGTCTGCCCAAAAGATAAACTCATATGTGCTACTTTATGTGTATACCTGACCTTGATTTGTATCTGCCATTTTCATGGCACAGACCATAGAAGTCTGCCCAGCACTAGCCCCGCCTCCCACCCCGGCTCTGCCAATCAATCTCCGCAAAGCTTCTGAGGATCCATTCCTTCTGAACAGGATTCCTTTATGTTTACCCCATGCATTTTTGAATTCTGTTACCGTTTTCATCTCCACCACCTCCTGCGGGAGGGCATTCCAAGTATCCACCACTCACTCCGTGAAAAAATACTTCCTGACATTTTTCTTGAGTCTGCCCCCCTTCAATCTCATTTCATGTCCTCTAGTTCTACTGCCTTCCCATCTACGCAAAAGGTTTGTTTACGGATTAATACCTTTCAAATATTTGAACGTCTGTATCATATCACCCCTGTTTCTCCTTTCCTCCAGGGTATACATGCTCAGGTCAGGAAGTCTCTCCTCATACATCTTGTAATGCAAATCCCATACCATTTTTGTAGCTTTTCTTCGCACGGCTTCAATTCTTTTTACATCCTTAGCAAGATACGGCCTCCAAAACTGAACACAATACTCCAGGTGGGGCATCACCAACAACTTATAGAGGGGCATCAACACCTCCTCTCTACTGCTGGTCACACCTCTCTCTATACAGCCTAGCAACCTTCTAGCTATGGCCACCGCCTTATCACACTGTTTCGTCACCTTCAGATCCTCAGATACTATCACCCCAAGATCCCTCTCCCCGTCTGTACATATCAGACTCTCACCGCCTAACACATATTGTGGATTTCTACTCCCTAAGTGCATCACTTTGCATTTCTTTGCATTGAATTTTAATTGCCAAACCTTAGACCATTCTTCTAGCTTCTGCAGATCCTTTTTCATGTTTTCCACTCCCTCCTGGGTGTCCACTCTGTTACAAATCTTAGTATCATCCGCAAAAGGCAAACTTTACCTTCTAACCCTTCGGCAATGTCACTCACAAATATATTGAACAGAATTGGCCCCAGCACAGATCCCTGAGGCACTCCACTACTTACCTTTCCCTCATCCGAGCAAATTCCATTAACCACCATCCTCTGGTGTCTGTCCTTCAACCAGTTCCTAATCCAGTTCACCATGTTGGGTCCTATCTTCAACCTGTCAAGTTAATTCAAGAGCCTCCTGTGGGGAACCGTGTCAAACGCTTTGCTAAAATCCAGTGGCGTAGCCACAGGTGGGCCTGGGTGGGCCGGGGCCCACCCACTCAGGGC
The DNA here is from genome assembly GCF_901765095.1 of Microcaecilia unicolor. NCBI lineage: Eukaryota > Metazoa > Chordata > Amphibia > Gymnophiona > Siphonopidae > Microcaecilia > Microcaecilia unicolor. Next base: position 141,274,911 of record NC_044033.1, read on the forward strand.
TCAGGCCCATCCAACAGTAGCACATGGTAATGAAAATGCTGCTCTCCACAATACTGGCACCTTCGCATGCTGCAGACTACCAAGGTGGAGACCGGAGAGAAGCATTTTCCCATCAGCTGAGATATTTTTTTGGTGTGGGGGTGGGGGAGAGAACATTTGGTGCCCACCCACTTCTTGCCTAGGCCCACCCAAAATCTGATGTCTGGCTACGCCCCTGCTGAAATCTAAGTAGATTACGTCTATAGCGCATCCATGATTCAATTCTCCGGTCACCCAGTCAAAGAATTCAATGAGATTCGTTTGGCACGATTTACCTTTGGTAAAACCATGTTGTCTTGGATCTTGCAACTTATTGGCTTCCAGGAAATTCACTATCCTTTCTTTCAGCATCGCTTCCATTACTTTTCCAATAACCGAAGTGAGGCTTACCGGCCTGTAGTTTCCAGCTTCTTCCCTATCACCACTTTTGTGAAGAGGGACCACATCTGCTGTTCTCCAATCCTACGGAACCTCTCCCATCTCCAAGGATTTATTAAACAAATCTTTAAGAGGACCCGCCAGAACCTCTCTGAGCTCCCTCAATATCCTGGGGTGGTTCCCATCCGGTCCCATGGCTTTGTCCACCTTTAGATTTTCAAGTTGTTCATACACACTCTCTTCCGTGAACTGTGCTATATGCACTCCATTCTCATATGTACTTTTGCCAGTCATTCGCGGTCCTTCTCCAGGATTTTCTTCTGTGAAACAGAACAAAAGTATCTATTTAGCAAATTTGCTTTTTCTTCATCATTATCTACATAATATATGTCCCACCTCTGCTTAATCCCTATTCTATCGATTAAGATGTTTTCATGTTTATTGTGTTGACATAGTAAGTAGCATACTATTCTATAGTGTGTATTGTTATTTGATTATCTTGATCGCTGTAATTGTTTGTTGCCTATATGCAGGTTATACTTGAGGTACACTACCTTTGATTAATTTCTTCAGTTAGACAGTAAAATAGATTTTGGTGAGCTCTGCAGAGATATGGGCAACTGTGAGTAATGGATATGCAAGAACTGTGTAAAAGCAATAGGAGGATATATGGCTGTCCACTAATTACAAGAGACAATTGTAACATTCCCCTTATATAGTACTTTGAGCTTTTATAGATTTAGGCGGTCATTTTAGATACTTTCCCTCTAATTTTATAATTGTAGGTCCTAAATATAAGCACCATTTGTGAGCTAAGAGCATTGGGCTATGCCTTTTCAGATTTAGAGATTATCTATTTTCTCCTATGCTGATGATATGTTTTTATTATGCACAGCAATGGAAAAGCATGCAGACACTTTGGCTTATATCAAATTACTTATTCTAAGGGTAGAGACCTAGGTGTTTAATAACTTTTTGAAATTGAATAGATTATGACCAAAATAATATGGTTTGGTGACTATGAAGGAGTGCATTTAAAAACTGTAAGACTAGAAACTAGCGAAGTTCTGAGGCTTGAGGAAAACTCAAGAATCTTCAGAATCATAACTGATTCCAATTTTCTATTTAAAGATTCAATAAAGGCTCTATCCAGAAAGTTTTTCTTTAGATTGAGACAATTACGGATAATACAATCAACGCTTAGTCCATAGTTTAAGAACAACTGCACAATCCATTTTACTGCCTTATTTGGAATATAATAACTATTTATAGTGGCCTTTCTGAGACTTTGTTGACTAGAATGCAACTGTTTTAGAATACTTTGGCGAGACTTATTTTTCATAGGGGAAAATATAAAAGAGCATCTCCTCTGAACTGGCTACCCATCAGATTACTTATTAAATTCAAAACTGCTCATTTTGTTTTCAATTCTATACATGATCTCCCTTCAGAACGACTAGACAATAGTTTGAACATTCCAAAGATTTTTTTTTTTCAGTCTGACATATACAAATATTCAAATTTTCCTCCAGTTAATGTTTTTCAGTAATGACAATTAGAACATACTTTTGCCTACCAAAACACAGGCATGACCACTTTAACCTCCTGGGCTGATTCTTTCAGGATGAAATTAAATAAAGAGAAAACACAATGTTTAATCCTATCTTCTCAACATTCTCCACATCCCAACTACCCTTAGCACCCCAGAGGTTAAACTTCCCATATCAGACAATTTGAAAATCCTTGGAGTAACGATTGATAGTCATTTATCATTTGAAAACCATGCTAAAGTCATCAACAAAAAGATGTTTAACATAATGTGGATTTTGAAACGAGTGAAATCATATCTTCCCCTGGACACCTCCCGGAACCTAGTACAATCCACTGTACTCACACACGCAGATTACTGCAACAGTGTTTTTCTAGGTTGTAAGTCCCTAATACTGAAAAAGCTCCAGACTTCCCAAAACACTGCAGCCAGACTGATTTTCGGCAAGTCAAGATTTGACAGCGCAACACTTCTTCGAGAGAAGCTTCACTGGCTCCCCATCAGAGAAAGAATTAACTTTAAAGTCCACACAATGATTTACAAGATATTAAACGGAGAAGCCCCTACCTACATGAGTCACCTTATCGACCTCCCAACCAGGAACAGTTTGAAGTCTTCCCGTACTTACCTTAATCTACACCTCCCCAACTGCAAAGGTGTTAAGTACAAATCCCTCTTCATATCAAATTTTTCCTTTTCAGATAGCCAGCTTTGGAATGCTCTACCAAGACCTATCCATACCATTAACGGCCTTTTGCCCTTCAGGAAAGCACTGAAGACCCATCTCTTCAAGATAGCTTACCCTAACGATTCAACCTAACCAAAACTTGCCTGTATGATTCTCATTAACATTTGTTTTACATGGACCATGTTCCCATTATCCTTATTGCTACCCCATATCCATTCCTTTCCATCTTTCTACACCTACCTCCCAATGCTCAATTCCTTCGGCACCCAATTCCTCTTATGTTCAATTTACTTATCCGTTAACCCCATTAATTTTGTGTTCACTATAAACTGCATATTCTTTTACAAATTTGTAATTCTTTATATTGTTACTATGTAAGCCGCATTGGGCCTGCCATGTGTGGGAAAGTGCGGGGTACAAATGTAAAAAATAAATACCAAGGTGTTAAAGTGTGCAATAAATTACCACTCAGAATTAAACAAATAGATTCTTAGTTTTTCAGAAGGCTTTAAAAATGTATTTGTTCAATGTTAATATTAATAATAGTTTAACATTTATTTATAAAGAGAATGGAACCAAACTAGGTGCTTAGATGGCAACTCCAGTAACTGGGAAATAAAGCTAGGCAGACTTCAACATTCTATGCCCTGATCATGGCTGAATAGATCTGGATGGGCTGGAATGGGACTTTGATGACAGCTTCAGTAGTTGGGGAACAAGGTCAGTCCCAGGCAGACTTCTACGGTCTGTGCCTGATTGTGGCTGACAAATCTGGATGGGCTGGAGTGAGGAAGCAGGAAGTGATGTCAGCAAGAGCCGAACGTGGCAGAGGGAAGCCTGTGTGGGCTGGCGCAAGCAGCAAAGATGAATATCAGGGAGATTCAGTGAGGGGGTAGATGCTGGGCCACTGAGGAAGAGAGGGGAATGAGATGCCATCGCTGGGTGGGCCTGAGTCAAGAATGGGTGGATCTGTGTGACTGTTCTGTAAGATTTCATATTTCATCTGCTCATTGACATTTTCATATGTTCAACACACCATTCTAAATTCCTCTCTATTATTTGTCAAGTCAATAAAGATATTAGAACTAAAATAAAAATCAGGTAAACTTCTGTTGATCTTTTCAGTAGTCACCTCAAGAGAAGAGATGAACCCAAGACCTGAAGAGCCTGTATCTCAAGGAGACCCAAGTATGTACAGCAATCATATTTGGAAGTTCAGATGCCCAGTGCCATACATTTCTCTAATCCATACTTTTTAAACTGATTTTACAATATTAGAAATTGATGTTGTTATTTCAGGCAAATCTATAATCTAAGCACTCACATTTACACACATGTTAAACAAGTAAATGTTTAGGTGCTTAAGTACTATTCTGCAAATACCATCTTAATGTACAGGGGTACAGCTTGGGCAGGACACAAGTAGGGCTCCTACTTATCTACAAAGCTTTCAGAATACTGTAAGTTATACATGTCCCTGCTGCAGTTAGGCGCATGCGTTTACACCTGCTCTATGGCTGGAGTAAGTGCATGGGCCTAAATTTTAGGCATGTTGATAGCTGGTTACACTAGCATTCTATAATAGAACATAGGCACCACCTAGGATCCATAGAATAGGCTCCTACCGCATGTCCGCTAGGCACCTAATTGGAGAAAATCCTGTGAAAAGTATGTTATGCATAGAGCCAATTATGTTCAAGTATGATATTTCTCCTGAAGAAGCTCCCAGTAGTGAAATGGGAACCTGTTGGGATAAGCATTAAAGCTAAGCATGCTTTTTTAATATAATTGTTTTGCTATTATGTACTTGGAATATTTATGAATGTTTGATCTATTTTTACATTTTTTGCTCACATAGCTGGGTTTGGGCTGATGATTATATAAAGTCTGTGTAAGACATTGTCAAAATTCTCTCACGTCCACAGACACAGTTTCTGAGGTCTTTGCAGTTTTTATATTTAATTTAATTCCATTCACTTGTTTGTTGAGTTGATGGTAAGCTTTGTGAATGTGACCCCAGTATTGGTATTTACCTAATTGAAGGTGCCCAGTTAGAGAATTGCTCTCATAGGTGTAAAATCTATAATCAATGCTGGAAAAAATTGGCACAGAGTGCTATTCTATAAATAGCATTCCAGGTTGAGCACCCTTTATAGAACAGCACTTAGAGACCATTTTTATTATTATGTAGTAAATTATATAGTATTATGTAATAAATTTAAAATGAATCAGAGAAAATATTTCTTCACTCAACATGTAATTAAACTCTGGAATTTGTTGCCAGAGAATGTG